>NC_073256.2:48332500-50832500 GCF_029289425.2 Pan paniscus | reverse complement strand
GGAGTGGAAGGGGGTGAAATTTATGCTTTTATCAGGAACCCTCTCCCACAATAACTAACCCACTCCTGTGATAACTAACCCACTCCTGCAATGACATTAATGTATTTATGAAGGCAGAGCCCTCATGGCCTAATCGCCTGTTAAAGGCCCCATCTCCTAATACCATTACAATGGCAATTTTATTTCAACCTGAGTTTTGATAGGGACATTCAAACCATAGCACTTTGTAACTGCAGAAACTCAAACTTACTTGGTTTTTCTCATTTGGCATTTTCAGTCTGGAAGGTAAGTCTCAAGTTAGAATATCTGCATTACTGGCAGGGATTCGGATTCATGAGAGAAATCATTTGGATTTACCAAGTCTATAACCCGGAGTCAAGTATTTGCAGGTCTCTTATTGATCTTGGGTAAGTAATAAGCTGGTGTGCTGACTTCCATTTCCTTTTGCACTGGCAATTGGATGCTAATAATTCCCAATCTAAGTTTTCCTCTCTCAAGAGGTTATATAATGTAGTGGTTAAGGGCCTGGACTACAGAGCCAGATGGTCCATGTTTGATTTTTAACTCCACTATTTGTTTGTACCTGATATGTTTTGGCTGTGCCCACATCCAAATCTCATCTCGAATTGTAATCCCCATAATCCCCACGTGTGGAGAGAGGGACCTAGTGGGAGGTGATTAGCTCATGGGGGTGGTTTTGTCTGTGCAAAAACCTTGTGATAGTGAGTGAGTTCTCACAAGATCTGATGGTTTTATAAGTGTTTGACAGTTCCTCCTTCACACACTCTCTCTCTCTCTCACCTGCCACCATGTAAGATATGCCTGCTTCCTCTTCCACATAACTGTACGTTTCCTGAGGCCTCCCTAGCCATGCAGAACTGTGAGTCAATTAAACCTCTTTCCTCTATACATTACCCAGTCTTAGGAAGTTCTTTATAGCAGTGTGAAAATGGACTAATACAGAAGCTCATTTTTCTTGTCTGTGCAATGGGGATAACAGTACTTACAGTGTTGTAAGGAATAAATGAGTTCTTAGAAGCAAAGTGCATGAAATGATCTCTGTGACATAATAAACACTATATAAAGATCAGCTGTTATCATTGTTATCATTCACTGTGGGAAGGTCAAATCTTTATTTTTTCCTCAACTGTGAAAAGCTATTTCAGAATGGGAGAGGAAGAAAGATGACAGACAAAGAGACTGAGTCAAATCCTCTCCTTCCTTCACACGTAAATGCATAAGGAAGCCTTCAGGAGATGAGTGTGCATAAATGAAGGTGAAAATTTGGCTTTGTGTCTTAAAAAAGAGTTCCTCCAGAGGTCGACACAGTCATCAGTTTAATTCTTGAGTTTCTTATTCTGTTGATATGTGTCCTATATTGGAAACCATAAACTGGGCAAGAGTTTTCAACACTTCTTGGACTATAGCTATTAAATCAGTCTTTTGAATCACATTCTGCACAAAATATGGTTATACTTAACACATGGTCATGGTTTTATATATTAAACAGGGTGCCAAAATTTATTAAACTAATCTTTCTTTTAAATGACCCTAAACATTACTATTTCTTATACAGTGGATTTCAGAGTGAGTTATTGAGTTTTAAATCACTTTTAGAAGTGAGACAAGAGACACAGGTCTTCAAGTCAATAGTGGTCTTTTAGGAAGTGGGTCGTCCTGCCCCTTTTATGAAGTTATAGCCAGATGTGAATTATCACTTCATGGCAGGGTAGGAGTGGAAATCAAGAGTTATCTAGTGTATTCTAGCCTTTCAGATTTCATGAGATAGTAAAATAATACTTAAAAAAATTATGGACTGACAAGTTTCCAAATTTATTTTTGAAGAAAAAAAAATCGTCAGCTACTAACACTATATGTAAAGAAGAATATCTTAACACTTTGATCCACATGTTATATATATTTGATGTGAACTGTGTACATAAACACATTATCAAAGAGATCCTCTCAAGAAGTTGAATGTGAGAAGGAAAAGTTCTATATTTTCCAATAAAAGAAATATGGCTTGAAGCACAAAACTGGTTACCATATGGGCAGACACCAAGCTAGCTGCAGGAGTTTTTTTTCATACCAGTGGCACCTGGAATGCCAGTGAGACAGAACTGTTCACTCCCCTGGAAAGGGGGCTGGAGTCAGGGAGCCAAGTGATCTAGCTCAGTGGATCCCACCCACATGGAGCCCAGCAAGCTAAGATCCACTGGCTTGAAATTCTCGCTGCCAGCATAGCAGTCTGAAGTCCACCTGGGACACTCTAGCTTGGTTAGGGGAGGGGTGTCCACCATTACTGAGGCTTCAGTAGACAGTTTTCCCCTCACAGTGTAAATAAAGCCACCAAGAAGTTCGTACTTGGCAGAGCCTACCACAGCTCAGCAAAGATGCTGTAGTCAGATTGCCTCTCTAGATTCCTCCTTTCTGGGCAGGGCATCTCTGAAAGAAAGGCAGCAGCTCCAGGCAGGGGCTTATAGATAAAACTCCCGTCTCCCTGGAACAGAGCACCTGGGGGAAGGGGCAGCTGGGGGTGCAGCTTCAGCAGACTTAAACATTCCTTCCTGCCGGCTCTGAAGAGAGCAGCAGAACTCCTAGCACAGTGCTCGAGTTCTGCTAAGGGACAGACTGCCTCCTCAAGTGGTTCCCTGATCCCCATCCCTCTCGACTGGGAGAAACCTCCCAGCTGGGGTTGACAGACACCTCACACAAGAGAGCTCCAGCTGGCATCTGGCAGGTGTCCCCCTGGGACAAAGTTTTCAGAGGAAGGAACAGGCAGCAATCTTTGCTGTTCTGCAGCCTCTGCTGGTGATACCCAGGCAAACAGGGTCTCCCATCCAAGTATAACCAGGCCCGACCCTGCTTAGCTTCTGAGATCAGACGAGATTGGGCGCGTTCAGGGTGGTATGGCCGTAGACACAAACAGGGTCTCGAGTGGACCTCCAGCAAACTCCTGCAGACCTGCAGTAGAGAGGCCTGTTAGAAGGAAAACTAACAAACAGAAAGGAATAGCATCAATATCAACAAAAAGGACATCCACACAAAAACCCCATCCAAAGGTCACCAGTATCAAAGACCAAAGGTAGATAAATCCACACAGATGAGGATAAATCAGCGCAAAAAGCCTGAAAATTCCAAAAACCAGAACACCTCTTCTCCTCCAAAGGATCACAAACTCCTCACCAGCAAGGGAACAAAACTGGATGGAGAATGAGTTTGATGAATTGACAGAATTAGGCTTCAGAATGTGGGTAATAACAAGCTCCTCCCAATGCAAGGAAGGCAAGAAACTTGAAAAAAGGTTAGAGGAATTGCTTACTAGAATAACCACTTTACAGAAGAACATAAAGACCTGATGGAGCTGAAAAACACTGCATGAGAACTTTGCGAAGCATACACAAGTATCGACAGCTGAATAAATCAGGCAGAAGAAAGACTATCAGAGACTGAAGATCAACTTAATGAAATAAAGCGTGAAGACGAGATTAGAGAAAAAAGAATGAAAAGGAACAAACAAAGCCTCTAAGAAATATGGGACTACGTGAAAAGACCAAACTTACGTTTGATTAGTGTACCTGAAAGTCACGGGGAGAATGGAACCAAGTTGGAAAACACTCTTCAGGATATTATCCAGGAGAACTTCTCCAACCTGGCAAGAGAGGCCAACATTCAAATTCAGGAAATACAGAGAACATCATAAAGATAATCCTCAAGAAGAGCAACCCCAAGGCACACAATCGTCAGATTCACCAAGGTTGAAATAAAGGAAAAAATGTTAAGGGCAGCCAGAGAGAAAGGTCAAGTTGCCCACAAAGAGAAGCCCATTTCTTCAAGAAAGTCCAAGACTAACAGAGGAATTCTCTGCAGAAACCCTACAAGCCAGAAGAGATTGGGGGCCAATATTCAACACTCTTAAAGAAAAGAATTTTCAACCCAGAATTACATATCCAGCCAAACTAAGCTTCATAAGTGAAGGAGAAATAGAATCCTTTACAGACAAACAAATGCTGAGAGGTTTTGCCACCACCAGGTCTGCCTTACAAGAGCTCCTGAAGGAAGCACTAAATATGGAAAGGAAAAACTGGTAACAGCCACCACAAAAACATACCAAACTGTAAGGACCATCGACACTATGAAGAAACTGCATCAACTAACAGGCAAAATAACCAGCTAGCATCATAATGACAGGATCAAATTCACATATAACAATATTAACCTTAAATGTAAATGGGCTAAATGCCCCAATTAAAGACACAGACTGGCAGATTGGAGAAAGAGTCAAGACCCATTGGTGTGCTGTATTCAGGAGACACGTCTCACGTGCAAAGACACACACAGGCTCAAAATAAAGGGATGGAGGAATATTTACCAAGATATGGAAAGCAAGAAAAAGCAGAGGTTGCAATCCTAGTCTCTGATAAAACAGACTTCAAATCAATAAAGATAAAGACAAAGAAGGGCATTACGTAATGGTAAAGAGATCAATGCAACAAGAAGAGTTAACTATCCTAAATATATACGCATCCAAATACAAGGAGCAACCAGATTCCCAATATGAGGAGCACCCAGATTCATAAAGCAAGTTCTTAGAGACCTACAAAGAGACTTAGACTCCCACACAATAATAGTGGGGACTTTAATACCTGAATGTCAACATTAGACAGATCAACAAGATAGAAAATTAACGAGGATGTTCCACTGAACTCAGCTCTGGACTAAGCAGACTTAATGGACATCTACAGAACTCTACACCCCAAATCAACAGAATATACATTCTTCTCAGCACCACATCGCACTTATTCTAAAACTGACCACATAATTGGAAGTGAAACACTCCTCAGCAAACACAAAGGAATGGAAATCATAACAGTCTCTTAGACCACAGTGCAATCAAATTAGAACTCAGGATTAAGAAACTCACTCAATGCCACACAACTACATGGAACCTGAACAACCTGCTCCTGAATGACTACTGGGTAAATAATGAAATGAAGGCAGAAATAAATAAGTTCTTTGAAACCAATGAGAACAAAGACACAGCGTACCAGAATCTCTGGGACACAGCTAAAGCAGTGTGTAGACGGAAATTTATAGCACTAAATGCCCACAGGAGAAAGTGGGAAAGACACCCTAACATCACAGTTAAAAGAACTGGAGAAGCAAGAGCAAACAAATTCAAAAGCTAGCAGAAGGCAAGAAATAACTAAGAACAGAGCAGAACGGAAGGAGATAGAGACATGAAAAACCCTTTAAAAAATCAATGAATCCAAGAGCTGGTTTTTTGAAAAGATTAAAAAATAGGTAGACCACTAGCCAGACTAATAAAGGAGAAAAGAGAGAAGAATCAAATAGACACAATAAAAAAATGATGAAGGGGATATCACCACTTATCCCACAGAAATACAAACTACCATCAGAGAATACTATGAACAACTCTACGCAAATAAACTAGAAAATCTAGAAGAAATTGATAAACTCCTAGACACATACACCCTCCCAAGACTAAACCAGGAAGAAGTCGAATCCCTGAATAGACCAATAACAAGTTCTGAAATTGAGGCAGTAATTAATAGCCTACCAATCGAAAAGCCCAAGACCAGACAGATTCACAGCCGATTTCTACCAGAGGTACAAAGAGGAGCTGGTACCATTCCTTCTGAAACCATTCTAAACGACAGAAAAAGAGGTACTTCTCCCTAACTCATTTTATGATGCCAGCATCATCCTGATAGCAAAACCTGGCAGAGGCAAAACAAAAAAAGAAAATGCCAGGCTAATAACCCTGATGAACATTGATGCAAAAATCCTGAATAAAATACTGGCAAACTGAATCCAGCAGCACATCAAAAAGCTTATCCACCACGATCAAGTCAGCTTCATCCCTGGGATGCAAGGCTGGCTCAACATACACAAACCAATAAACGTAATCCATCACATAAGCAGAACCAATGACAAAAACAGCATGATTGTCTCAATAGATGCAGAAAAGGCCTTCCATAAAATTCAATGCTACTTCATGCTGAAAGCTCTCAATAAACTAGCTATTGATGGAATGTGTCCAAAAATAATAAGAGTCATTTATGGCAACACCCCAGGCAATATCATACTGAATAGGCAAAAACCGGAAGCATTTGAAAACTGGCACAAGACAAGGATGCCCTCTGTCACCACTCCTATTCAACATAGTATTGAAAGTTCTGGCCAGGGCAATCAGGCAAGAGAAAGAAATAAAGTATATTCAAATTGGAAGAGAGGAAGTCACATTGTCTCTGTTTGCAGATGACATGATTGTACATTTAGAAAACCCCATCTTCTCAGCCCAAAATCTCCTTAAACTGATAAGCAATTTCAGCAAAGTTTCAGAATACAAAATTAATGCTTAAAAACCACAAGCATTCCTATACATCAATAATAGAAAAACAGAGAGCCAAATCATGAGTGAACTCCCATTCACAATGGCTACAAAGAGAATAAAATACCTAGGAATACAACTTACAAGGGATGTGAAGGACGTCTTCAAGGAGAACTACAAACCACTGCTCAAGGAAATAAGAGAGGACACAAACAAATGGAAAAACATTCCATGCTCATGGATAGGAAGAATCAATATCATGAAAATGGCCATACTGCCCAAAGTAATTTACAGATTCAATGCTATCCCCATCAAGCTAGCACTGACTTTCTTCACAGAATTAGATAAAACTACTTTAAATTTCATATGGAACCGAAAGAGAGCCTGTATAGCCAAGACAATCCTAGGCAAAAAGAACAAAGCTGGAGGCAACAAGCTACCTGACTTCAAACTATACTACAAGGCTACAGTAACCCAAACAGCATGGTACTGGTACCAAAACAGATATATAGACCAATGGAACAGAACAGAGGCCTCAGAAATAATGCCACACATCTACAACTATCTGATTTTTTACAAACCTGACAAAAACAAGCAATGGGGAAAAGATTCCCTATTTAATAAATGGTGTTGGGAAAACTGGCTAGCCATATGCAAAAAACTGAAACTGGACCTCTTCCTTACACCTTATACAAAAATTAACTCAAGATGGATTAAAGACTTACACATAAGACCTAAAACCATAAAATTCTGGAAGAAAACTGACGCAGTATCATTCAGGACATAGGCATGGGCAAAAACTTCATGATTAAAACACCAAAAGCAATGGCAACAAAATCCAAAATTGATGAACAGGATCTAATTAAACTAAAGAGCTTTTGCACAGCAAAAGAAACTAGTATCAGAGTGAACAGGCAACCTACAGAATGAGAGAAAAATTTTGCAATCTATCCATCTGACAAAGGGCTAATATCCAGGATCTACAAGGAACTTAAACAAATTTACAAGAAAAAAACAATCCCATCAAAATATGGGCAAAGGACATGAACAGATACTTCACAAAAGAAGACATTTATGTGGCTAACAAACATATGAAAAAGTCATCATCACTGGTCATAAGAGAAATGACCATTATGCAGCTAACATTAGAGAAATGACCATTATGCGGCTAACAAACATATGAGAAAATCATCATCACTGGTCATTAGAGAAATGGAACTCATCATCACTGGTCATTAGAGAAATGCAACTCAAAACCACAATGAGATACCATCTCATGCCGGTTCGAATGGCGATCATTAAAACATCAGGAAACAAGATGCTGGAGAAGATGTGGAGAAATAGGAACACTTTTACACTGTTGGGAGTGTAGATTAGTTCAACCATTGTGGAAGACAGTGCGGCGATTCCTCAAGGATCTAGAACCAGAAATACCATTTGACCCAGCAATCCCATTACTGGGTATACACCCAAAGGATTATAAGTCACTCTATTATAAAGACACATGCACACATATGTTTATTGTAGCACTATTCACAATAGCAAAGACTTGGATCCAACCCAAATGCCCATCAATGATAGAATGGATAAAGAAAATGTGCCACATATACACCACAAAATACTATGCAACCATAAAAAAGGTTGAGTTTGTGTCCTTTGCAGGGACATGGATGAAGCTGAAAGCTATTATTCTCAGCAAACTAACACAGGAACAGAAAAACAAACACTGCATATTCTTACTCATAAGTGGGAGTTGAACAGTGAGAACACATGGACACAGGGAGGGGAACATCACACACCAGGGCCTGTTGTGGGGTGGGGGGAGCGGGGAGGGATAGCATTAGGAGGAATACCTAATGTAGATGATGCGTTGATTGGTGCAACAAACCACCATGGCAAGCGTATGCCTATGTAACAAACCTGCACATTCTGCACATATATCCCAGAACTTTAAGTATAATAATAATAATAAT
Organism: Pan paniscus; assembly: GCF_029289425.2. Classification (NCBI taxonomy): domain Eukaryota; kingdom Metazoa; phylum Chordata; class Mammalia; order Primates; family Hominidae; genus Pan; species Pan paniscus. The sequence continues at coordinate 50,824,172 of NC_073256.2, read as the reverse complement.
AATAATAATAATAATAATAAATATGGCAATTTTTATACTAGAATGTAAATTTCAACTAAGCAGGAACTTTGCCTTTCTTGTTTGCCTCCAATTATCATGAACCATTCTTAAGATATAAAAGGCACTGAATATTTGTTGAATAACTAAATATACATGTCTACAAATTTATTATAAATAAGTATACATGTCTGCAAATTACATTGTCATCATTTGTCTCAATTTTTCATTACAGACTATCTCTGGTAAAATATCATCACCCAAACATGGCATTGGAAACTGCTGATCTATTAAAATATTTATAGGAATCTGCCATATACTTATGTGAAAAAAAGACCAGAAGGCAAAATATTTGTATTCTTAAAAACCACAGAAACTATACTAGTAAAATTTTGAAAAGGTTACTAAATTCATTTTATAATAACAATTTTAAAAGATTTTCCAGTGGACTTCAAACTGTGTGTTGCATTGCATTCGTGGAAATCAATTTTAATGAGTCACTATAAGCTATAACAAAATGAAATAGAACAGCTGGGAATAGACTAGAAGGTATCAGTGTCATCATACACTGTGAAGTTTTGTGTTATGAAAATCACTAAACTATTGTTGCAGTTAAATAAACACATGCAGAGGTAATAATGAATGCATTTTGGATGGTGGATCTCAGTGGCAAAAAGTCTGTGATCCACTAATGTAGACCTTGTCCTTGCTTCTCATCAAATACTAGGCCATTTCCAAAAGATCTCCCTTCATTGCTTGCTTAGACAGAGAGAATAAAGCCTTCCTTGGGATGATGTTCCATAATGAATGACTAAAATGTAGTGGGACTTGGCTAGATGCTTTATATCAACCGTTTTTATGGAGTTGATTGGAAGGTAAAACAGTAAACATTTCATATAGCCTCAACAAAAAAGACGGTTTGAAAGAGATCAGACAGAGAGGATGAAAGGCATGAAAAATATTCAATTTTACCTGAGCCCTGTGCTTCTGGAAAAGAGTAATGATTAAGAAACCTCTCTACCCTTTAGTGTCTGGCAAACAACTAATGCAAAGGCCCAAACTGCCTTCCCATATTCTGGGATAAGACCCATCTCCACCCTTCTTCATGACTTTTATAAGACTTCTGGATGACTCCCTTTTTTTCTGCCTCTATAGAACCCCAGACCCCCTTCCTTTTCTTCAAGATATTCACCATAAATCAATGTTCTCCATTTTGCAATGCTTTGAATAAAATCTTCTCTTTAATGACCTGGTGCATCCTGTATTTGATAGTTTGGTGCCATGATATGGATCTCCTGCACTGGGATCTTTGTTTACTCAACACAGGTAATAAGGCTTATTTGGGCCCTTTGTGCTCCATTCCTGGTCCAAGGAACTATGAATAAGTCTAACTCCTGGTCCTGTGATATGGACCCTTGTCTATTGGTAGCAAGGCAAGGTTTTAGTACTCACTTGATTTCTGGCACTGGCTTTGGTTTTGTGGTCTGACCACTTGGTGATCTCTGAGAGGGGATTAATGACTTTTAGAGATCTTGTATCTTATGGGTGAAAGATAACAGAGAATTTGGTTTGCTATGCTTTTCTGTTTGTCTGTTTTGAGCTCAAATCACTTAAGAATCATGAGAACAGAACAGCTCTTTGATATGAAACAGTAAGTTTTGTGATTCTGTGTCCACTCTTGACCCATGGCTTAAATGTTAGAATTGAAACTAAATTCTTGCTATCTCTGCTTTAATGTCTACATGTCTGTAATTCAGAAAGGATGTCACCACTCATTGTTAGAGTATGTAATATTTCCCTGTTGGCTAGATACGGTGGCATGCACCTACAATTTCAGCTACTATGGAAGTTGCAACCTTAGCTACTCAGGAGGCTGAAGGCAGGAGTTCTAATCTAGCCCATCTCTGAAAAAAATAAAAATAAAATATTTCCCTACCTCAGGACGGTGTCGCTAAATTAGGTTATAGAATCTCTTAAAGGAGCTCTATTCTAATTGGCTTAGAAATAAATAACCATTTATATAAACCAAATATTTCCCAAATTCCCAGAAGTTGAGGAAATTGAGCCTTAAACACTTTTACTGCAGGGGAAAAAGATGTATCTTGTAGGAACATAACTCAGAGACAATAATTCAAGTTCACAAAATCTAGGTAAATGTTTGGCAAACAATATTTAACAATAATTATTATTTTGATAATCAATTAATGAGGTTGATTTAGTAAAAATAGCTGTCTTCTCTGAGTTTTTAGTGTTAAATATAACACAAGTATGCTTCTATTCTACTTGTGAATGTTCTTCCTAAACTTAGATTTACCAACCAAATAATCTAGCATTACTTCTACTTAATGTTTAATACAATAGAAAATAAAAATTTGTGTTTAAGCAAATTGAGTCATTATTCTAACAAACTTTCAATGGTACTAATATTTTGGAGCATGTCAGCCTGAAGACAATTTCCAAGATATTTGGTAATTTAAAACCTTGGATTGAAGCTAAATTGAATTAATTAATGAATATTAATTGGATATTTATGTAATTTCTATGCAAGAGAGAAAAGTGAAATATTGGTAACCAAGCATAATTTTAAGTTTATATACTTTTTTGCCTTTTGTTTCTATATGTTATAGAGAAGCATGTACATTCAGTTTTGTTAATAAATGTGTTCATTTTTGCCACTTTGCATAAGTCGTGCTGTAAATAACATGCATGGCTATTAAAAGTTGTGAGATGTGTATTCATGAGTTCCACTAGTGTGTTACAAAAAGCTTATGTATGACAGAAAGATCACAATTATCCATTTCCCTTTTTTCTTTGTGTAACAGATGTTACTATTTCTATTTAAAAATTATAATCAATATACATGAATGAGATTCTACAAGGCATAATAATAGCAGAGAGATACAATTTTGTATGCAAGGTTTGCAGAACATGTTTTTGTTAAGAAAAAAATAGAGTCATTTTATTCTGAAGTCATATAGCTAGTTGTTAATGTGTAGGACAAAAGCTGAATAGACGTAGAAAGTTGTAAAACGCTTGTGGGAAACAAACTTTGCTGTGGTCAGTGCTAGCTAAGGCTTGATGAATTCATTTATAAGATTTCAAAAAGATCTTTAATATCAAATGCCATAATGATGCAAAGTAGAATTTAATTTTGCCTCTGTTTAAAAACATAACATTTTCTTGACTTCTTAGTCTACTCTTAATAATATTTTTTCTTTACCTTCTGAGTAATCTGCCTAGAAGGCAAAGATTCCATGTCTTAAAATAACTTCCTATATTGTGTATTGAGTTTATCACATCCTTGCTTATTTAATAAAGTCTTCTCCCTTTTGAAAAAGCTAAGATTCTTTACAATCATGTTACTGCCTGTGCTTACTTTTTCACTCTTTTTGCTGTCACCTTAGTTAAGGTAGCAAAGTATTGTTTATCAGTAACTCACGACCGTATCCTAGTCAAGTGTCCCAATCTCCTGACAACTTTTGATATTTTCCCTCCCAAAACTGATTCCTAAGTGATATCTATTGCATCTGAAACTGTCTTTGATATCTCCCAGAGGGCCTTTGAAAATCACAAAGGATTTGTTATTTCACCTTATGAAAAGAAAGTTGCTGAAAAGAATTAGGTTTATTTGATATGTTACTATTTACAAATTGCACGGGAGTCATTGCCAACTCAGAAGAGATGCTTAACCTTCCCTAGGACAAATCTGTATGGGCAGAATGTTATCAGTATAAATATTTCAGAAATTGTATGCTGTATGGAAAATTCCTAGAGAGTCATCAAAGGCTTTTATGTCCATAACGTGTTTTTCTTTGAGTCCCGATGTCACTTTGCCCTGCTATTAGAGAGCACCACATGAGTCATAAGTTTCAGTTATTTTTAAAATGTTAACTTGGTAACAACTTTTATTCGTTAATTTGTAATTAGCTTCTTCTAAGCCAGTGCTTTCCTTTTTAAAAAAAAAAACTGTAAATTGACAATTTATGATATTGTAAGTATATGGGGTACAAAGTGATAATATGATTTATGCCTACCATGTGGAATAATTAAATTGAGCCAGTTAACATATCCATCACTTCAAATACTAGTCATTTTTTTGTGTGAGAATATTTGAAATTTACTCTTCCCAATTTTGAAATGTACAACACTTTATTATTAACTACACTTACCACACTGTACACTAGAACTCAAAAAACAAAAACAGATTCCTCCTAATAAAGATTTTATAGCCTTTGACCATCACCTCCCCATTCCCTCCACCCCCATCCCCTGTAACCGCCATTCTATCTGCTTCGAGTGTGATTATTTTAAGATTCCTCATGTAAGTGAGAACATGCTATCTTTGTTTTTCTGTGCCTATAAGCCAGTATTTTTCAAATGAAGATTCTTGTGATAAACACTCCTTACATCTTTCACGTTTGAAAATGATTTTTCAAAGTAATTTTTAAGGCTTTTGTCATTTACAAATAGAATTTTGCTTTGTGGTGCTTCCCTGAAAGCTCTTACAAATCTAGCTGGAGTGCTTTGTCTCAACAAAGGATTATCTCAGAGCCCCATGGCAAAGCTCTATGCCAGGTACTTTTCATTTGGGGCAGAAGCTTCTGATGCCGTCACTTACACAACCTTGAGACCATACCAGCAGACTGAGTCAGGATTTCCAGAGCCCTGTTTGGAGAGGCAGATGTATGCATGAAACTGTTAAGCCAAGAGGAAGCAGAGCAAGAATTACACAGGACTGAAGGAACTGATGAAGAATGACTGTAGCTTTTGTTTGGAATATTGCTGATATTTTAATGGTTGATTTTTTGGACATAGGAAACTCCTTTCTATTTTCTCTTAAACTAACTGAAACTCATAACAATTCAGGAGTCTATGCTTTGCAAATATAAATGAAACATTTGTCATTGGTATCTTTTTCTTCCTGCCTGACTGTTAGAGAAATCAGAAATTCTTACTGAGTATTCATATTATATTTCAAAACTATAGTTATTTGCATAGGTTCAATAAAACTCTTCCTTGTTTGCATGAAATATTGGAAACATTAGGTATGCTCATTTAAAGCCCTCTTGGGAAAACCAGCCTGATTCCTGGCTATTGAGGTGCCCAAATTTACAGGTAAAGGATACTTCCTAGCAGGCTCAGAAAACTTGAGATATTTTTGGGACCTCTAAAAGAGAGGCATTTACCAAAATTTATAGATACTGTAGGTAAATCTGTTGGTGAGTTCTTGATATAGCTTCCTAGCCTCAAGTGGTTTTTAAAAATTCAATTTGAGATTCCTTATGAAAACTTTCAGCAAAGCAAATATAAGAAACCCTGTGTAGTGAACTATCATCTTTAAGACAACCATGTAAATAATCGGGCCAAATCTGATGGTACTAGCTTTATTTTGTGATCAAGAATAATCTTTCTTTGAGATTATTTTTGATCAAAAGAGGGGTGACTATAGAGAGAAATGTTTTGTTTCAGTGGAAAACTATAGCAAGCAGCTCCTTCCTGTTTATCAGATTGTAGACATAATTGTCTCTTAGCCATATTATACAGTTTCATAAATTGCAGATAACTGATACATATGCAAATTCTGACTTGTCTGGAATGATTTAAATGACTTCCCCTCCTCTGTGGAAAAAGCAGTTTGGACACCTTCCTAAAAATTGAACTGGATCCTGTTATCTTGCCCAAATTGTTAATTTGTACCAAACTGTGAAGCCTTCCAGTTTGCTTCAATATCTGGCTACAACCCTACAAATTAATGTTTCCAATTTTTCTCTCTTTCCCTAACTTGATGTCACTGAAAAATAACATCTGATTGCCCAGATTCCTGTTGGAACTCTAGGTTGTCTAGCAGCTAGCCCTTTTCTCCAGGAGTTGAAGAAATTCTGCCAGCTGAAGTCCAACTACTTGATCAAACTTTGAAGAACTCACCACTGCAGCAGATTACACGCAGGCCAGACTTTTCCCTGCACAAACCACTGTCTGAGCCCCTAACAAATTCTGGTGAAAAGCTCAGGTCCTTCATTCTCTTAGAGGAAAGCTAACCAAGACTGAACATCATCAAGAACATTGACATCCTAGCTTCAAGAAACTCAATGAATGGTACTGTGTAACTGAAAGATTTTCCCCACCCACCTTTTGGAATTTGCTGGACTGGTATGCTCAGGGTTAAACTCTGGTCTTTAACATAATCTTTGATATTAATGTTTTTCATTTTAAATACTTCTCTTTTAAGGAGCCTGATCTCTATGACTTTGAAACAACTGGCCTTTGCCACTACTTCTCAACAGCTGGTTTAAGTGATGTTATGACAACAATGCCAACAAGAACTCTTGAGAGACTATTTCTTAGACCCTGCTCAGTCTTACTCAGGTTTCTGATGATCACCTCTATGTTGTTCAGCATCCTATAATGTTTATTGATCTTAAGTAGAAGTGGGGACTGAAAATGTTGAATGTGACCTAATCCCTATGCTTCTAGAAAAAAGTGGTGGTTAAGAAATCCCTTAAACTTTTTGTTCCCCTATATCTATAAAACCCTGCTTCCCTTTCTTTTGAGACATTCCTCATTAACTGCAATAGTTTGGATAAAATAATCTCTTTAATTTCCTGATTGTACACTGACTTTGACAATACCACTCTACTTCTCAAATATAGTCCCTGCTTTGGTTCATTACCTAGGAACAACTATTTTACATAAATTGTGACTGGTTTTCTCTTCTACCAAGACTCAATATTTAGATTTTGGGCTCGAGAATTTCTAAATATAAATATGCAAAAACCACTTCTCAGCCTCAACGCTTCCTAAGGAATGATCTGAAAGTCACTTTTCTTGGAAAGATTCTGCCAACATGTGGAATATAAAGATAGCAAGTCTACGTTTTTCAATATGTTTTATGTATCATATAAAAGAGTTGGCAATACATGAAGAAAAAAACAACATGTCTGCTGAACATGAGGATCAAATAAATTTGATTGCTGAGCACTACCAATGGGATCCACATTTCCTAAAAGTCCTGGAGCAAACGGCCATGTCATATATTGCCTGTCTTAGTCAGCTCAGGCAGCTATAACAAAATACCATAGACTGGGTGGCTTAAACAATGAACATCGATTTCCTGCAGTTCCAAAACCTGAGAAATCGAGGATCAATGTGCAGGAAGACTTGGTGTATGATAAGGGCCCATTTCTTGGTATGTGGATGGCCATTCCCTGTTGCATTTTCAGGTGGCAGAGAGAGAGGAGGCTTTGGCCTTTTTTTCTTCTTATAAGGGTGCTAATTCCAACACAAGCACTTCACTCTCCTGACCTCATCTAAACCTATTAAAGCCTCACAGATGCCCCATCTCAAACACCATCACAGTAGAGATTAGGCCTTCAAGATACGAATTTCACAGGCATACAAAAGTTTAGTCCACAGCATTGTGTATGAAGTCTGGTTCATACCTCAGCATGACATCTTACTACTATGTGCTATGGATTTGAATTCTGCCCCCCTCAATAAAGACAAGTTGGAGTGTTACCTCCCAGCACCTCAGAATGTGACATAATTTAGAGATAGGGTCTTTACAGAGCTCATCAAGTTAAAATGAGTTCCATAGGGTGGGCCCTAATCCAATGACTAATGTCCTTTTTTTTTTTTTCTTTTGAGACAGAGTCTTACTCTGTCACCCAGGTTGGAGTGCAGTGGCATGATCTCAGCTCACTGCAACGTCTGCCTCCTGGGTTCAAGCAATTCTCATGCCTCAGCCTCCTGAGTAGAAATAGCTGGAACTATAGGCATGCACCACCATACCTAGCTAATTTTCGTATTATGTTGCAGAGATGGGTTTCACCATGTTGGCCAGGCTGGTCTTGAACTCCTGGCCTCAAGTGATCTGCCTCTCTCAGCCTCCCAAAGTGCTGGGATTGCAGGTGTGAGCCATTGTGCCCGGCAATGACTAATGTCCTTTTAAAATGGAAAAATTTGGACACAGAGACAGACATGCATAGAGGAAAAAATGACATGGAGAGACACAGGGAGAAGACAGACATCTACAAGCCAAGGAGAAGGACCCAGAACAATCTTTCCCTTGTAGCCCTCAGAAGGAACCAAACCTGCCAACACTGTGATTTTGGACTTTTTGACTCCAGAACTGTGAAACAATGCATTTCTGTTGTTTCAGCCACCTGGTTTGTGGTACTTTGTTACAGAGCCCTAGCAAACCAATACTGGATAACCTTGAGCAATATATTAAACTCTTTAAGTTTTAGTTTCCTTATATGATAAATGAGGACAGTATGCATCTCATAAACTGGTTGTAAAAAATTAATATAAAAACATAAGAGCCTGGGACTTGTAATTGCTCAATAAAATAACTAATGGTAAGATTATCATGGCTATTTACTTCTGATTCAGAGGATACCTGCTGAAATATTAGGTTGGTGCAAAATAATTGTGGTTTTTGTCATTTTAATATGATCAACAAATAAGATGATTAATAATCACAGTCATCTCTACCCTCCTTCACATCTTCACCACCACTATTTGAGAACTTAAGTGTCAGACACTGCACTAATTATTTTAGACGTGTTCTTATTTTTCTTTTTCTTTTTTCTTTTTGAGATGGAGTCTTGCTCTGTTGCCAAGTCTGGAGTGCAATGGCACGATCTCGGCTCACTGCAACCTCCGCCTCCCGGGTTCAAGTGATTCTCCTGCCTAAGCCTCCTGAGTAGCTGGGATTATAGGCGCCCACCACCACACTCCCCTAATTTTTGTATTTTTAGTAGAGACGGGGTTTCACCACGTTGGTCAGGGTGGTCTCGAACTCCTGACCTCATGATCCAGTTGCCTTGGCCTCCCAAAGTGCTGGGATTACAGGCATGAGCCATTGTTGCCTGGCCTAGGCGTGTTCTTATTAATTCTCCCAATAAACCCTGCAATTTAGGCATTATCTTCTTTTTACATATGGGGAAACTAGAGCTTACATTTGTTGTTGGTCAAATTAAGACTTCTCGTAAGTAGCAAAGTTAAAATAGAAACAATGCCTGGTGTGGAGGCTCACACCTGTAATCCCAACACTCTAGGAGGCCAAGTCTGAAGGATTTCTTGAGGCTAGGAGTTTAAGATCAGCCTGGGCAACATAGCAAGACTTGTCTCTACAGAAAATTTTAAAAATAGCTGGGCAGCTGGGACCTGTAGTCCCAGCTACTCAGGAGGCTGAGGTGGGAGGATTGCTTAAGCCCAGGATTTCAAGGCTACAGTGAGCTATGATTGCACCACTGCACACTCACTCCAGCCTAGGTGACAGAGCAAGACCCCGTCTCAAAAAAAAGTAAAATGTGGCATTTGATGCCAAAGCATGTGCATTACACTGCTCTGCCCAGGACAACATTTCTATTTTAGAAACATTAAAGAAAACTGTAACAATGAACCCTAATAGGATCTCATACAATGTCAAAGGATTTAATTTGTTAATTCATTTTGAGATCTCCATATAGATAACTTTTTGCATTTCATTGGTTCTTTGACTACTCTATTGCACGCCAATTGTGCAGTACATTTTGGAGCTTATGTGTTGTGTTGATGGATTTTTCTGGGATAATACTTTCTACAAATGTGATGGATATGCAATCCGAGGCTTTGTAAATTAACTCAGTGACACACTCTTGAGCCCACACAGATGAATAATCAAAAAGAACATTCTTACCAACCAACATACTGAGGGGGAAGGAAACTATACAAATAAAGAGTTGTAAATATAGAGAATTCTTAAGTAATTTATTGCATTGCATTTTACTTAGAAATTCCTTGAGACGGTTTCAAATTGTGACTCTCAGATGTTCTATGGCAGTAGTTTCCAGAGTGTGGTCTGACCAGCAGCATCAGCACTGGAGTCAACATCACATGGGAACTTTCTAGAAATGCAGATTCTTGAACCACACCCACCACCCCCAGACCTAGTGAATCAGAAACTCTGCGGTTGCAGGGCAGAAATTTCTGTTTAAACAAGCCCTCTGGGAATCTGATGCATGCTGAACTTTGAGAACCACAGATTCACATAATCGCTCCAGAGTCCCGTCCTTCCTTTTTCTGCTGGCTTGTATTGCTTTTTAAAAAAGGGTATGTACTCTCCTGGAGTCTCAGGTACCCCCACCATTCTCCTTCTCTTGCAACATTTTCTTATTGACTAAGCTTTGGGTAGGAAGGAAAGAGTGGTCAGTTAAAGCTTATTTTTCTCAAATAATAGATTAAATCTCAAAATAAAAAATCTGAAAGAGTCTCTATAATTCTTCCTTTACAAAACTTTTTTTTAATCTTGAAATAATTATGGATTGACAGGAAATTCTAAAAAAATATATAGGACAAAGCATTTTTTTAACAATTTCCTGTGAATCAATAATTCACAGGACAATAGTACAATGTTACTATTTTCCCCAATAGTAACATCTTGCCAAACTACACTTCAATATCATAACCAAAGATTTGACGTTTACGGAATCCACCAAAATAAGTTTCTCTGGTCTTATATGCACTCATATGTGTATGTGTGTGTTTGTGTGTGTATTTGGTTCCATCAAATGTTATCACATATGTAGATTCACGTGAACACCAGCAATGAGGATACAGAATAGCTTTCTCACCAGGATCCCTGGCGCAACGTTTTTATGGACACACACACCTCCCTCCCTCCTCTACTCTCTGACCCCTGGAAACTACTAATCTGTTCTCCATTTCTATATTTTTGTCATTTCAAGAATATTATATAAATAAAATCACATCACATGAAATCTTTTGTGATTGGCTTATTTTTAGTTAGCACAATTCCCTTGAAATTCATCCATGGTTTTGTCTGTATCAATAGCTCATTCCTTTTTTATTGCTTCATAGTATGTCGTAGTACAGCTGTGCTACAGTTTGTTTAACCAGTCACTGATCTAAGGATATTTGGGTTGTTTCCAGTTTGGGGCTTTTACAAATAAAACAGCTATTAATATTCATGTACAGGTTTTTACTGAGTCTAAGTTTTTACTTCTCTGGGATAAATGTCCAAAAGCACAACTGCTGAATCATATGGTAAATACATGTTTAGTTTTATAAGAAACAAGCAAATTGTTTACAGAGTGTACCATTTTACATTTCCATCAACAATGTATGGGTGATCCAGTTTCTCCACATCCTCTCCAGCAATTGGTATTATTACTCTTTTTTACTTTAGCCATCCTGATAGGCAGATAGTGCTATCTCATTGTTTTCATTTGCATATTCCTAATGGCTAATGATATTGAACATCTTTTCATGTGCTTATTTTCCATCTGTATATCATCTTTGGTAAAATTTCTGTTTATGTTTCTTGCCCATTTTCCTAATTGGATCGTTTGGATTTTACTGTGGAGTTTTGAGAGTTCTTTATACTCTCTAGGTACAAAATCTTTCTTGAATATGTGGTTGGCAAACGTTTTCTCCTGCTCTGTAGCTTTTCTTTTAATTCTTTACACAGGGTCTCTTACAGAACAAAAGTTTTAATTTTGATGAGGTCCCAGTTGATTAAAATGAATTTAAAAATTCATTGAAATTCATTTTAAAATTCATTTAAAATGAAAATCATACTTTTAGTATCAAGTCTAGAAGTTCTTCACCTAGCTTTAGGTCCTCATCATTTTCTCCTGTTTGTTTCCTAAAGTTTTATTGCTTAACATTTTATGTTTAAGTCTGTAATCAATTTTGAGTTAATTTCTGTATAAGATGTGAGAAATGAATTTAGGCACTTTTTTTTTTTGCCTTTGGATATCCAATTGCTCCAGTATCACTTTTTTTTTTTTAAAGCTCATCTTTCCTCCATTGAATTACTTTTGCATTTTTTGTCAAAACTCAAAGTTAGGCATATTTGTTTGTCTCTGTTTTAAATTAAGCTTGTTTTTAGATTGAGCTTTTAAAAAAAAAATAAATTAAGCTATATCCTAAGAAATTCTTACTGCTCTGTTTCATCAGATTTAGAGTAGTGGGTGAAGAAACCAAGGAATAGAGAGTTTAAGAGGCTTATTTCTGGCCATATAGCTAACAAGTTGAAGAACAACCAAAATTGAAACCTGTTAATTTCCAGAATAGTCTTCTTTCCCCTTCACCTCTGTGTTTTTCTCCTCCAGTTGCCAAGTTTCTGCATGAAAAGTATGTCTCTGTTAAGAAGTAAATAGCATCTCCCCGTTCAATTCAGGCACATCCTCAGCCTGGTCACTGTTTTTGGCTGCCAAGTTCAGTGATTTCTGTAGGACCTACCATGAGTTCTACCAAATTTAATAAAAACCTCTTATCTTAATGTAATGATTTAAAATTACAAACTAATTAAAAGGAAACTGGGAGAAGTGTGGTAAGCTTCTGAAACAACAAAAAAAGTGGATATAAGTACAACTGATAACTTTGTCATCTCTACAAGCAAATGATTACAGTGGGTTTAGACCCAGAAGCAACCTATCAGTTTGCTGATTACTGCTGCCCTGAAGACTATGCAAGAATGGTATCCTCTCTCTCCTTTCAGCCAAGGACACCTGAGCCTCAGTAGTCTTAATACTTGACCTTGATACTTCTGTAATATGGTGACACTATGCTGATAGAGGAAATGAGTCTTATCCTTCCTAAAGGTTTTTTTTTTTTTTTTTTTTTTTCTTTTTGAGAAAGAGTCTCTATTGTCCAGGCTGGACAATCTTGGCTCACTGCAATCTCCGCCATGTTCAAGCGATTCTCCTGCCCCAGCCTCCCAAGTAGCTGGGACTATAGGTGCATGTCACCAAGCCCAGCTAATATTTTTAGTAGAGACAGGGTTTCACCATTTTGGCCAGGCTGGTCTCAAGAACTCCTGACCTCGGGTAAACTGCCTGCTTCTGCTTCCCAAATTGCTGGGATTACAGGCATGAGCCACCACGCCTGGCCCCCTCCTAAAGGATTTTTTAATTTTTGAGCAAGCACAGATTATTATACCTGTATTTATTTCCTCACCGACTACACACCGAATCAGATAGCCCTTGGAGCAAAACTGACAAGAAAGCTTTATTTTTTCAAACTGAAACCACAGTACTGATTGCAAAAGATAACCCTACTTTGGCAATTGCTGTATTTGTTTGCAAATTTGCAGAGTGTTTATTTTTTCCATGGATATTTGCCTAGATATGTATCTCAGGCTTTCAAAGATGGTCTTATAAATAGTTAGTGAATTGCTTAAATAAAATGCAGGAGGAAAAACTCATGGAAGTAACTATAAAAGTCATTGATTCTGAAAAATTAACACAGCCAAGCTGAACAGTCCAAGCCCAAGTCAAAAACGAAATGATAACAATAACCAGAAAGATTCAGTGAGAAACCAAAAAGAGGCAGTAAGAAACCATAAGCTGTGGTTTCAACTGATGTTTCTAGGTGGTAAGCAGATCCACTTATCAACTCATAACTCAGTGCTTATTGTCTACTTAATAAACTACTAAAATAGAATCCTCCTCCGGTAGCAGAAAAGACTTACATACTTATCTCTGGAAAACACAATCACCTTCTATTCAAAACTGCCTGACTAGGAAAAATAAGCTAGTTTTGTGTGCCCTTGCAGTCCACCAAATCACGGGGGAAAAAAAAACCCTCAAATGCACAAAGTTTCAGGGCAAAGGCATTAGAAGTAGTTAAGTAAGAGATGTAAAAGAATGTAATAAAATGGACCCAGAAAAAAAAAAAAGCAATTCTCTGGTTTTCATTATGTTCCAGGGGATGTTGGAAATTATAGCAATGCAGGGCTAACACAAAAACTCAAAAGAAAGTGGACATAATGAAGTCTTTCACTAAATATATCTAGCAGGAAACATATAGAGCTTTGCAATATGTTTTGCTCTCTTTCAAGAACTTGGAAAATTTGGGAAGCTTTACACTGAGTTAATATTCAGATAAGGGAATGATTAAGTGCAGTAGAGGGAATGAAATCCTTTCAAAGATAGACAACAAATAATGTATGTAGTCTACTTCTCCTGCACCTGATATAAAGTGCAGAAAGATTTTAGAAAACAGTTTAAGGAGGCAATCCCTGAAGGCTGAAAGGATAGTGTGGCTTGTTTTGTTTTTTCGTTTTTGTTATTGAAGTTTTATCATTCCCATCTTGAGTGTTGGGTTCGCGGTACATCTCTGTTATCCTGCACCGTGATAGCATCACACTCATCTTGGAGTCAGCTGTACATGAAAAACAGCAGTTGGAGCATCTACTTAGGATGTCTAATAGATGTTTCTCACAGGGCTGCATCTGACTGCCAGAATGTTCACATTAGCTGAAGGGGACAGCCAAAGTAATCCTTCAGGTTAACTGTGATTCCCACATTTCTCCTGCGTTTCCTTCCTGCCTCTTTCTCCTCTCAAGCACCACACATGTTAAGAGAAAAGTGTTCTATGTTTGGTCTTATTCCCCGTGAAGAGGAGCTGAAATGTTTCTTTTTTTTTGAGCAATGAGTAAGCTGAGACAAAGAAAACAAATTTAATTGCTGCTTGGAGAGGAAAGTGAACTGATGATCTAATAACCCATTTCCATCCCTACTATCCAGACTCCAGTTCGTGGCTTAAGGACCAAAAGAACTCACTTTGTCTTTATGGTGCTCTCGTCTGCATCAGTCCAGAAGGGTAATACTACTACTCATCAATAAAGTTTAAATTCCTTCCCACTCTGTTCAATATTTATGTTATTTTTCACGTTTCTAGAGCAGATATAGTATTTATAGATAGAAAGAAGGAAGTTGTATGCAGCAGGGAGTAGAGGAGAGGAATTTAGAAATTTGTCAGCGTTTTCTTTAATATCATAATTTGATTTTTTTCCCCCAGGTTTGATTCCAGGGCTAAATTGTCTCAAAGGCAGAGATACACTTGCAGGGTGGGGCAAGACCTTTTCATTCCAAAAAACGGTGTCATTCACTTCAGAAAAACAAAAAACAAACACACACACACATTCACACACACACACACACATACACACACAAAAACAAAAAAATCTTAATCCTTATGGTGGGAAACAGGATTCTGATAGTAGACTCTGTATTTTAGCTCAAAAAACATTATACTTAACTTCTTGCTCTCAGCCTCACTCAGAGAAGTGAGTTTAGTAATTTCATTTGCATGGAAGTTGAACAGTTCTGATTCTGAGACTTGATGTCAATGGTCATCAAACATTAATTTGCCTGTGAATCTTGTTAAAATGCAGTAATCTGTTCTTCAACTATAGGTATTCAGTAAGTGATTCAAGGACTACCTTTTGAGAATCACTAATCCCCAAGTGGCCCTAAATAGATTTTTTTGTTAGCCCTGAATTGAGCCAAACTCCTAGAACCAAATCTAGATCACTACAATATTTTTGAAAGTGTAAACTTTAACCACCTGCACTGAAATCTGAATGACCAACTATTCCAGTTTGCCTAAGACTGAAAGTCTCATGTCCCGGGGAACCCCTCAACCCCAGGCAAACCAGAATAAATATTAAATATAAATTCGAAGTCATCTGAAAATCTCGTTAAAATGACCCCTTCTGGTCTCATCCTAGACTTACCAACTATAATGGGATGGGGGCTCAGAATTTGTATTTTTTTACAAGAAGATGCTATTTATGTAAACAGATGTTTGAGATTCACTGATATGGAGACTTTGTTAGCCATGACCTTCAGTTTGTCAGCCACTGGCTCTCCAAACCATACAGCTGTTTTTCATTTTTTGGAGACAGAATCTTGCACCCTAGGGTAGAGTGCAATGGCATAATCTCAGCTCAATGTAACTCTGCCTCTAGGGTTCAAGCGATCCTCCCACCTCAGTCTCCCAAGTAGCTGAAACTACAGGTTCATGCTCGGCTCTTTTTTTTTTTTTTTTTTTTTTTGGTAGAGATTAGGTTTCATCATATTGCCCAGGCTGGTCTCGAACTCCTAGGCTCGAGCGATCCTCCTGCCTTGGCCTCCCAAAGCACTGGGATTACAGGTGTGCGGCATTTGTTTTTCAAACAGTCAATCAGCAGTTCTTTATTAAGGACCAAAACATGTTTCATCCTTCTTTGTCTGACTTTGAGGGCTCTGACAGGGTGCTGTGCTAACCAGGGAGAAAAATACTCAATTAGAACCTACTGCTTGAATGGTTCTAAGACTATTAATTAATTCTTACAACATACTTGTCCTGGAAAGAAAAATGAGACATTGAATAAAAACCTCTTATGTATGAGATTAAGAATCAAACAGAGGTGGGGTATGAAGGAGGGAAGATTTCTATGAGCAGGAATTAATATAATTAGTATCAGAAAGCAAATATCATGATCAAAGTACACAGTTGGTCAGTAATGACTCTGGGAACAAAAACCACATTTCCTCACTCTCCAACCTGTTTATTTCACAACTAACACAGGATGAGTATATCAAGTTTTTGAGGAGGCCCAGAATTTACATTCCATTGACATCCATACTTTCTGCCACATTTAATATTTTTATTGTGAAGTCACTGTCCTATTCCTTTTGTGGATTTCAACTTTATTCCAAAATCTTGTTCAATTAAATGGGAAGAATATGGAATGTAGAGCGAGCAAATATGGATTTAATCTAAGTCTACCATTATCTAAAGTTGTGATATTGGACAAGTAACTTCTTAGCTTATGGGAGGCTCAGTTTTCTAAACTAAAACCTAGGATAGCAAACTATTATGAGGATTAAATCTGATAATATATATGGAATTGTTGTGAAGGTTAAATCTGATGATATACATGCATGATTGCTCATAAATGCAGAGTATCTAGCCAATGTCAGTGAGAAATCATAGAAGATTTTCCATTGTTCTAAAGAGCTGTTTCTTTCTTGGTTTTCTTCATTTTGGTTAAAATTAAGGCCTGTAAATACCTGTGATTAGAGTGTAAATGTACATAAAGGTAGGAAGTTAGAAAGAGAAAGATTTTGGCAACCTTCAATCTTTCCATAAGTTTTCAAATCATCTTGATCAATTTCTCTTGCATGTAAATTTCAGTGATAATTCTGTTTATGAATTTCATTTGCAAGCAAAAATCAATACAATAATTTTAATACTTTCACAGTTAAGCCAGTACACACATTTATAAAACTGAAGTTCTGTGGCAAAACTAAGCCACTGAAATAAAAATTTGGACATGTTTCAGACATTCCTTAATGAAACACTTACACAATAAAATCCAACTATTAGGGATAGGCTCTACTGCTTATATGAACACATAAGGTTCATACTATTCTTTTGAGGCTGGATGCAATGGCTCACACCTGTAATCCCAGCACTTTGGGAGGCTGATGGGGGGGTGGATCACGAGATCAAGAGATCGAGGCCATCCTGGCCAACATGGTGAAACCCCATCTCTACTAAAAATATGAAAATTAGCTGGGCATGTTGGCTCATGCCTGTAGTCCCAGCTACTCAGGAGGCTGAGGCAGGAGAATCACTTGAACCCAGGAGGTGGAGGTTGCAGTGATCCGAGATCGCACCACTGCACTCCAGCCTGGTGACAGAGTGAGACACCGTTTCAAAAGAAAAAAAAAAATATATATATATATATATATTCTTTCGAGTTATGAGCAACAGTGTGTCACTTTATCCCTTAACAGATGCTGCCATAATATATTTGCATACTTTTATAGCCTTTTCATATGTGAAAGTACATTATTGGTATTTATTTATAATGTACACTCATGGCTGGGTGTGGTAGCTCACGCCTATAACATTTTGGGAGGAGGAGGTGGGAGGATTGCTTGTGTCCAGGAGTTCAAGACCAGCCTAGGCAATATAGTAAGGCTCTATCTCTACAAGAAATAGGAAATTTTTAAAAAATTAGCCAAGCATGGTGGCACACACCTGTAGTCCCAGCTACTGGGGAGGCTGAAGTAGGTGAATAGCTTGAGCCTGGAAGGTTGAGGCTGCAGTGAGCCATAATGGCACCACTGCACTCCAGCCTGGGCAACAGAGTGAGACCCTGTCTCCAAAATACTACTACTACTAATAATAATATACACTTCAAAGGAAATGTGAAGTAGTATGCAACTTAAATAAATGGAGGTAATAAGATGGTATACATAGAAATGCAATTTTGTAAGTCATGACTTAAGAGAAGTAAATAAAATTAACTACCATGAATTAGCTATATAATTAGCTGTTGGTGACCTAGTCATGTAGATAAGAGTAGAAATGATAATGAATTCCATAATTATAATATATAAAGAGAATAGATAACAGTTTTACAGGAGAATCCAGCTTTTTGGGGAAAAAAGTATAGAAGAAATTTATCATGGAGGTTTTTATGCAAGAGATCCTGAGTAATGTTTGTTAGGCAATATCTTCAAATGGGATATACCAGATATGTGGAAATGGCCATTTTCCTATGACCCTTGCTAAAAGCCTAGGATAAAAAGTAAAAGATAGAACCCAGTTAAGGAAATTTCATGACCAGGGACAGCAAAAATCGTCTGAAATGAGAATGTTTGCTAATTCACCTGATATGAGTTATAGGCCATTTTTCCCCTTTCCCTTCGTAGTCTGGGTAGCCAGGTTTCTTTCCCTGTGCACCCAGGGTGCTACTGAAGAAGCACCAGTAATATCCCAGCAACTCTATGCTGGGATGAATTCTACACGTCTACCTACTCTATCCATAAAATTTTAAGGTCCAATTTTTAGGAATTGATCTTACTTTTAAATCATGTATTCTTACTTTTGTTTCATAAAATGTAACCTCAGTATCTATAAGATATAGAACAATCAGAGAAACAAAACAAAACAAAACACTACCCATCTTTGCAATTCTGTTGAGCTGTAAAGGTGTTTGTAAGATTCCATGAACTTCCTAGAACTATCTTTTCTTTGGCATAAGAGCATCTTCAATGATTTGAATCATCAAGTTTTTGAAAAATAAATTTTAAGGCCTAGTGCAGTGGCTCACACCTGTAATCCCAGCACTTTGGGAGGCTGAGGTGGGAGGATCACTTGAGGTCAGGAGTTCGAGACCAACTTGGGCAACATGGCAAAACCTCATCTCTACAAAAATTACAAAAATTAACCAGGTATGGTGGTGTGCATCTGTAGTCCTAGTTACTTGGAAAACTGAGATGGGAGGATTACTTGAGCCTGGGAGGTTGAGGCTGCAGTGAGCTGTGATCATGCCACTGCACTCCAGTCTGGGTAATGGAAGAAAAGAAAAATAACTTTGATTTAATTTTTTTTTTTTTTTTGAGATGGAGTCCTGATCTGTTGCCCAGGCTGGAGGGCAGTGTTGTGATCTCGGCTCACTGCAGCCTCCACCTCTCGAATTCAATTCTGTCTCAGCCTCCCGAGTTGCTGAGACTGCAGGCACATGCCACCACACTCAGCTAATTTGTTTGTATTTTTAGTAGAGAAGGAGTTTACCATATTGGTCAGGCTGGTCTTGAACTCCTGACCTCAGGTAATCCACCCACCTTGGTCTCCCAAAGTGCTAGGATTACAGGTGTGAGCCACTGTGCCCAGCTGAAAAACAACTTTAATTTAAAGTGCCATATTACAAACAAAAAATTTACATTCAAGGTAGAAAAATCAGAAGATTTGAGACAGCAATATAAACTAAAGAAAGGAATTTAATTCACAATTATTATTAATACCCCAGAGTATATCACATTCAATTTCCCTTTTTATATAAATATGCAAAACCTATTTTTCCTTACAAAGCAGAATAATAATATAATATGCCCTTTGATCTTGTTTCTATCAATTAACAAAATACATGCATTTCTTTCAAGTTAATAATGTTCTATAAAATATATAAATTTATGCCAGAATTGTGATTGAGCCCTGATATACAGCAAACAAATTTGATAAATTTAATACATCTAAAAATAGGTTATTTTCTCCTTCAAATTAGTCTCCTATTCAACTCTCCTTTTTTAATTAAAAATACCCTTTTTTTAACCAATTTCCTAGGCAAGAAACCTGAGTCATTCTTTATTCCTTTCCTTTCCTTTGCTTCTTCTGACCCATTAGTCAAAAATCCTATTTCTCCTAGTGAATTCATGGAGATAGATAATAGAATGATGGTTTCCAGAGGCTAGGAAGGATAGCCAGCATGGGGAGAAGGTGGGGATGGTTAATGGGTGCAAAAGCATAGTTAGATAGAAAGAATAAGATCTAGTATTTGATAGCACAACAGAGTGATGATACTCAACAATAATTTATTGTATATTTTCAAATAGCTAAAAGAGAATAATTGGACTGTTTCTAATACAAGACATGATAAATGCCTGAGGTGATGGGCACCCCAATTGCCCCGATAAGATTATTATATATTGTATATATCAAAATTTCACATGTACCCCATGGATATATACACTTATTATGTACCCATAATAATTAAAAATAATTTTTTAAAAGATCCTGTTTCTTAACATCTTTGACACTTCATTTATACTCTTGTTTTTTCTTCCATTTTACTGCAATGACGTGACTCCAGGCCTTTTGGTCCTCTCATTTGGACTGTTATGAGAACCTCCTATCATCTCTTGTTTCTATATTTGATTTATTGACTTTTCTCTGCTCAAAATGTTTTAGTCACTTTCCACTTTCCTCAGGATTAATTTCCCTGAGTTTCCTACTCTCCAATTTCTTCCTTGCCATGGGTGCCCTCTATTTCCATCACTCCTGAGTTCTAGGTTTTAGGAGCAGTAGCCTGAGAAGTGCAGGGGTGGCAGGAAGAGAGCAAAGGTGATGTTCTTGTTGATGACGCATCCAAACAGCCATCTTACTTTAGCAGCATTTTAAGGCATGAGACATTTGTCTTCAACCATTTCCCTCTCTGCAACTTTATCTCTCTCACCTTCCAGGAATTGTTGGCTGCCCCAAGCTGACCTTAGCACACTTTGATTTGGAGAACATTCTCTTTTCTTCTGTTTTCCACAGTTGTAGTTCGTGCTCTTAGTATAGCTAATCTCAGCTAAATGTTGAAAGGAAAGGTATCAGACTTAGCAAATACCCACTAAGCTACCTCCTGAAGCCAGGTAGAGTTTCCTGACTAACAATAATATATTCCTCCTAAATATGATTGCTGTTAGTAAAGGGCAAGGTGTGAAAACTTTTAGGCGCGTGTTTGGCTTGGGGTTGGGGAGTGTTTAGGGACAGGAAGGTCAAAGATAGTCTTGCAACCTTTGTCTTGAAGATTGTTCTGGGGCAGGACAGCTATTTCTAATGAGCAGTGCCATCCACCTCTACTCTCAATAACATTCTGCGTTCCAGTAAGAAAAAAAAAATGAAAAAATGTGTCTAGAGAATTCTAAACTGCATCAAACCCAAAACCGACTAGAGTAGAAATTATATGGCCAATGTCTTGGCAACATATTCCTAATTGACTCTTTGTTGTTCCTGTCTTGATAGCAAAGGGAAAATGGTGCTTTTAGGATCTTAAGAAGAAAATGTTGTCTTGGCAGCATTTTCCGCATTGACTCTGTTTCTTCTCTTTTGTTGGCCAAGGGCAGATGGTGCTTTAAAGATCTTAAAAAGGTCATAAGAGAGAGATTTTAGAACCTGGCAGAGGGTGTCTGTTACAGCCATGGCCTTATCTTGTTTGCCAGAGAGCTGGAAACTGCCTTGAGACCATTGGCCTTCTCCCCATTCCCACACTGCTGGTGCTAAAGCAGGCACACGAATGAGTGAGTATCTCATCTACTCCAGCCCCCTAGTGATGTTGTTCACTCGTTCATCTTGCCCAATCAGGAGAACCCTGACTCACAATATCCTCACAAACCCAAAAGCTGTCAATTTAAAGCTGCCCTGGTAAATGAGTATTTACATCTAGAGTAAAGGCACAAAACCTTATATTATTTGCTGTTTCCTGTGGTTGCTATTTTCTTGGCACACATCATTTCACCTCCTTGCATGATTTTTAGGCCTTGGCACACAACAGGGCTAGTAGCTGTCCAATTCTCTCACTTTGTGGCTGCCAACAGGAAATATCATGCATCTTTCCGGTGCACTAATTGACCTGGTGATGCCAAGGTGTACTGCAGCGTTTCCCATTGAAGATAATGCACTCTTTAGGAAGGCTTTTTTTATACCAAGTTGGCACAGGCCTGCTTTGAGATTTTCTGTGTTTCTTGGTGCAGAAAGAGCTATCAAATCATCTTAAGCCTGAGTCAATCATTTGAATTCTTTACCTACACTTCTTTGTAGGTATTTGTTTGGCGGGAAATTCTCTTTGGTTTCACAAACAAGAGACTCAAGTTTATTTCTAAAGAGAACTTTGTGGGATAGGAGGTCGTTTAACTTGGTAAGTATGCACATGCAAATACCTCATATACTAAGATATGACATATGCACAGACACGTGTATATGTCACAATTGTGAGAGTTCTTATTTCTTTCATATGGATCTAATTAAATTTACTTCAATTATCTGTAATCAAAAATAGAGTATAATACTCTTGCTTTCTATACAGCATAGTCATTGATAAGCAGTTGCTAATGAGGAAAATCGATTTACTGAACTGACATCCTATAGTGTAGAAAAATCAGGTGTTCTGTATCACACTCACATGTGAAAAATTAAATTAAAAAACTAATACATGATTCCGCCGTGACATTGAAAGTAGAATCATATCACAAGTGGGTATCATCTTTTTTATACTGAAACTAACCAGATACTCACGCTACTATTGAACATTAGAACTGAAAAGTAGTAGAAACATAAAAGGCTTTAGAAGTTATGAAGTTCAACCTATCTCAGTGGGACTCATGAGCTATTAATTACATGGAATTTTTTAAGTTGAAGTTGTTGTTACTAAAATTTAGTTATTAACTTTCATTTGTGAACTTTGAGTGCTATTTTTTGGAATAAGAGCAGCAATTCTAATATCCATGTACACTGATAAGTATAGGCCATTTCATTCTATTCTTTACTCAGCTTTGGGGGAAAATAGTAAATATAAGGTATCAATTAACTAATACCAAGAAATTATTGTATAAATACTGCCAATCATAATGGAGAAATTCAAGGATAAATTCACTGTTGCAGTAAAGAAACAAACAAAAAGCTTCCACCAAAGTAGAAAAACAAATGATGGAGGTTAAAGGAAAGACATAATTCTTAATATCTGAGAGAAAGCAAAATAAATATTTATAGACATTATATAACCAAATATTGCTAACAACTTGTATACCTGTATTCCCAGTGTGCTTACTAATTGATACAAACCTCGTATTTCTGAACAGATTTTAGGATAAAATAGATGGCCTAAGCTCTTCTGGTTCACTGCCACTCATTTTTTCTTTTTGTCATCTGGAGGTGGTGATCAGGAATGCTGTGGTGGTTAGAGCACATTCCTAAGAAGCAGGGGGCCAGAAAGAAGGGGAGAGGGTCTAAGTATGTATTCTGATGATGGATTTGAGCTTGGTCTCCCCTGGGGAGAAAGACGTTAATGATTCAGGGTGCTCAGCTAGTATAAACTTGACTCATGTGAAAAGTAAGACCAGTATTGCCTTCTCAAGCCTCAGGAAAAGAAATTCCGAAAGGAAAGGAGAAACAGAGAAATGCTTGATTTCATTCATTGCGGCTTGAAAAATGCCAGTTCTCAATGACTTTAATAGTTTACCTCTAACTTTCCTGTGCAGTTTGGGACTAGACCTTCCAAAAATAGAACAGTTTTTTCTTAAAATAGTTTTTTTCTTAAAATAATCCATGAAAAACATGGTGTAATTTAAAAAAATCTTATACTGTACTACTTAGCATATTTTACCTCACTTAATTGGAATTCCTGCTTTTTTAATGGGATGAATAGATTCATGAAGAAAGAATGCTTATAATGCAATTTATTGCTGTAAATGTGTTAGTCTTTGACTAGTGAATGAACTAAGCACTTCTGCATAGCTTGGAACATGTTACAAAGCTCCTGAGAGTGTTCACCAGACCTGGCTCTTAGAAGAAAGCACAATCCTGTGAGTGAAACACTCCCACAGTTGGAATTCTTGAAATATGTGTCATTTGTCCAAACAGCTCAGTTCAAGAAAACTCCAGAGTAAAAGGAGAAAGGAAGAAATAGCCCTTGCCAGAAATACTCAGACATACTCACTGCCTGTTTCAGAATTTTTACCCAAAATACTACTTTCTCAAACAATAAACAAAATTATGCCAAGTGAATATGAGTTGCTGCATGGACATTTGTAGGACACATTCTATCTCTCTACTGTGATGTAAGGATGGAACAAATAGAAATCAGCAGTGAGCTGAGTTATTGTTCTACATTTAAGAACTTCCTTCCTCTTTTGTTGTGAAGTCAAAACAACTTGACATTTTGACAGGGAAAATGTATTTCCCATACAGTGCAGCCAGATGACAAAAAATTGCATGCAAAATTATTTCTCCCATTCTCATGTTTGCTGTCCTGTGATACTTTCATCAGAAAAGCTTTATAATCAAATGCTATACCCCAGGAAAAGAGCCATGGGCCAAAAATGGAAAGCACTTTTTAATCACCGAAGAGGAGACAAACTTTCCAAACGTTATCTTTAACAGTTTCATCTAATGATTTGGAATATTTTTTTAGAAAAAAAGGACTGGAACCAGAATTTTTTTTTTTCTAATTTAGGCAAGTTCAAATGCCAGAAAAAGACAAGTTTCCTAAAGCAATGTACCCTTTAACACTCATCTTGAAACATGTATTGAAATAAAGTAGGTACAAATTGAGAATAGTAGTTACCCAAAATGTCTGCCAACCAGAACACACATACGTAGCAAGCCCTTGGCAATATGCAGAAAGTGGATAATGAGCTGGCTGCATAATTTATGCCAAATTTGACTAATAGATGTTCTAAGTTTGAAAATGTGCTGATTGAAGGGAAAAAATAGCTTTAACTAGTTTCATATCAAGAGCCGGAAATATTGGTAGAAAAAGTTGGCCAAATCAGATCTAATGTTTAGTAAATCTTTGGGGACATGGAAATAAAAAGTCAAATGTTCCATTTATAATTTTGCTTCAGTGAAATATTCTCTCTGCAGATTCTCTACCAGAAACAGTAAGGAATCTAGAGCCATATCTTCAGTTCTCAACGCAACAGGTTCTTGAACAGGTTCACATGAAGAATTTTTAAAAATTATTTATAAAGAGAAGTGAAATGTATAGAATCTGAAAGCTAAGGAGAGAATCAAACCATGGAAGGAGAACAACTACAAACTCAGGAGAGCTAAAAATAAAGACTAAAGGTAGGAAGACTAGGAGGTGGGAAATTGACTAATTATGCAATTTATTTAGACTCTTAACACCTTTTGAAAAAATCATTTTAATAACACACTCTACACTTTCCCCATCTTCAGTTTTTAGACACTGCTGCAGTGAAACGAAATTTCCCCGTGGTGTCATGTCTTCTGCAGTTGAATTTACATTGTGGTACTTTCTAGCTGCTTATTACGGAAGATGTTTTATTTCCCATATTACTCTATCTTCACCTGTTCAATAGTATATTTAATAGATGCTGATATAAGGATTGGGTGAGGTATTGCATATATCACATATAGCACAGGGCCTGGCACCCCCAAATGCTCTATAATGCTTTTATTTCCAAGGCTTGCTTCTCCATTCCTAAGCCCCTGGTCTTCCCCAAGAATGTAGAAAGAAAAAAACTAAAACCATTTGCCCTAACTGCCACCTGGTGGCCCCATAAAATAGTTTTAGCATTCCTAGGCAGCATAGGGGTAGCAGAGAAGAAACTCTGGTGGTGGGGACACTTCATGGCTATGACAAGGCTTATTTCCCTTTCTTCCTGTGTGGAAAGATGCTGAAAAGCTATTAGGCATATGATATTAGACATATCCTATCTAGACATGAGGGAAATATTTAAATAAAGAGTTGCAGTCAGCCATGCAGTAACTACTTTGTCCACTTACTAACAGAGGACTATTTGGCCAAGCTAATAGCTCCAGGGAGGTAGCAGGTTTTGCATTTCAGTGGAAGAAAAAAGACTTCGTGGTTGATGTCATTTCCAATGCTCCTGTGGGTCACAGGCTCCCAAGGCAAGACTCAATTTTAAATGCTGCTCTTTAAGGTTGGAAAAATCCCTATTGTTTTATGTTGCTTTAGGAATGCATAGTACCTTACACTGTTATGACATTTCGAGTTTTAAAATATAACACTTGTTTCATCTTTATCATGACTCAGAAATTCTAGAGTTTGTTTCTCACTGCCATCTGGGAGTTTAACACAGTGCCTGGCACATTGAAAATCTTTAATATATATGAATAAATGGATTAATTCCCATTTTATAGATAAGGCTTTGTTAAGTTTAGAATATTGCAGAAGATCAGGCAGATAGCAAATGTCCATGTCAGAATGAAAATCCACACCTTCTGACCCCTATGCAGTGTTCTTTCCATTCAGCTGCATCATCCTGTCTTTCAGTAAAATTAGTTCAAATGCTCATCTTTGAGTGATCCTTTGTCTAGAGAGAGCAATGACAGACTTCTGGATTATTTGCACCATCACTGGTTTAATTACACAGTTCTTGTGGACTTTGATTACTTTCCTGTAATACACAGTTCGTTTAGAGAAAGCATGACCTAAGCCTAATGCAGACAGGATTATAGCATCTGTAATTTGAAAGGGGAAGCTGGGTTTAAATATCCTCCCACTGGAAGATCACTTGATTCTCAGATAGTTCTAAGTAAAGAAGGATTAATTTAGAAAAGA
Organism: Pan paniscus; assembly: GCF_029289425.2. NCBI lineage: Eukaryota > Metazoa > Chordata > Mammalia > Primates > Hominidae > Pan > Pan paniscus. The sequence continues at coordinate 50,797,516 of NC_073256.2, read as the reverse complement.
AGAAGGAGCTCTTCAGACAGGTAGTCAGTGAGACTCCTAGGCATTCAGTCTAAGAGGATGCAATCTCACAGGTGCTGGATCCTTGTGAAGGGTGGAGCTGTACTGCAAAACACTCCTGTTACTACAAGAGTACAGGATCATCCTGCGATCGACCAAACCCCACCTGAGCTTGCCTCATTCAGCCGCTTGGTTGTTATTAAGTTACTGCAATACTGAGGTGACCTCAGACACAGTAAACAAGATTCTGGAAATCGCTTCCACAGACTCTTCCTCCTTCAGTTCTCATTTTCATTGTAATTTTCGCTCATCTTCTTACGTTGACTCAAAGAATTCTGAATCTTAATTTTAACTATCTCATTTTGCAGTCACAGGGTGAGTTGTGGAGGGCAGAGCTTACATGAACGGAAGGACCTACTGTCAGTTATAAACAAAGCTGGGCAGAGATTCCTGTTCCTCTCCTTCCAGGCCACAGTGAGCTCTTCCAAAATCAGCTACATCTCACCTCTCTCTCTATTCTGCTTATTTTCTCTTCTCCCTCTTTGTGCATCTTGTCCTCTTACTCATAGTCAGCTGCTGCTTATTTTTCCTGCTGCTTTTATTGGTTTATAACCCATAATTTTCTGCTACGGGCCTCCCTTCCCTTCTCTAACTTCATTAAGCTCTTTTTTCCTCTCAAGGCTTCCTTGGGGCCTACAGCATCTACAAAGTGCAGTCACTAGAGGGCATCATGTTCACGTACAGTTGACAAGGACAAGGACAGACTAGCTAGAGCACTGCTGAGGAGGTGCAAAAATACACAACAGTGTATCAGATGTGTGTATCAGTATTTACAAAATCACATTCATTTTTATTGGCCTCTTTAACCCGATCAAAATCTGGAGAGAGAGGTCAAGTATTACTGTCTCTATTTTCAACCAAAGAAGGAAACCAAGGTTCAGAGGGGTTAAATGACTCACCCAAGGTCATAGAAACAGCAATTATATCCTCCCATTGAATAGCATCACCTAAAAAAACTAATATAAAACCAAAAAATGCAGGTTTCTATTTTTGCAAGATTTAAACCTAATTATGGCAAAGTATTACATCTTTGCAATGCAATGAAATAGAACTCTAAAGTTATTTTATACCAATAAAATACAAAGTAGCAGCTGCACAGTAATTTCCAGTTAGAGAAGTTGTTTATCGTTTTAAAAGAATGGATTTAAACATTTTATAAATGCTCTTTATTTATATCTTGTCTAGTAATTGGAAATTTGATTACTTTTTTTCTAAAATTGTCAGGTGTTTTCTAGTTATTCTTGTTTTTTCTTTGCTATTTATTTTTGGTAAATCAACTACATGCTATTTTGTTGTATTTTTTCCTGTCTATCTGATAATTGAAGTAAAGAAAAACAGAACAATATAGTTGCACTACAAAACATCTGATCTTTGAGAGAATGCCATTGTCTCTCTTTGATTGATTGAATACCTTGAATGCAGGCTGTTCTCGGATTGGCAACATTGCTTATTTGCTTAGTGCTGTCACCGGCAAAATGGAAATAGAATCTACTTAAAACAGGCAAGACTGTGAAGCTGTGTTTTGGCTGGTCACTTTCTCCAGCCATTTTGATCAGTATATTTCCTCATTTTTGATAGGGCAGATCCCTTCAAGTGGTGGCACCTTATACCTGGTGATGGCAGATAGAAATCCTGTTTCCAGGGAACTAGAAGCTCTGAGAGCCACATGTGATGGTTGCAGTGACAGTGGGGGAAAAATTAAGGAAATCAAGGTTCCGTAGCTAATGGTGCAATTAAAGGTTTGAAAAGATAAAAAGCTGTGGGCTGACTGAATGTCTTTGAAGAAGATAGACTTGCCCTGGGTGTAACTGGGGGAGATGGCAGAGAAAACAGGATTTATAGTGGGTCAAGATTTCTTTATGTTTCTTTCTTTCTTTCTTTCTGTTTCTAGGGGTTAAAAGTTTCAAAGATTAATTTTATAAATTATATCATGCATATAGTGAATATATTAACAGTTACACAGAACTTTAGAAATTCCAATTGTTTACAATAACTCTTCCTGGTGTCATTCATAAGAGGCAGAGAAGGAAGGAGTTAAAAAGCAAGAGATTAAGTGAAAAACAAAAAGAAAAAAACAAGGTAGTGAGAGCCCACTCATTTTTATCTTTATTTTTATCTCTTTTTTAGTCTACTTTTACTTAGAATTAGCACTTTACAATAATATGAAATGAAATAGTATCAACCTTTGTTTCTAGAAAAATCTTATTGGAGACCCTTGTGTATATATGCTACTGAAAACATGTATACATTTACACATATCTTCCTGTCTGTGGCCTGGAAAAAGTGTGTGTGCATGTGTGTGTGTGTGCATGTGTGTGTGTGTGCATGTGTGTGTGTGTGTGTGTATGTTTCCATATAGACACTTTAGCTTAGCTGTGAAAGGAATGCTTAGTGAATGATGAAAAAGAGCAAACTGTTTTGGTAACAAAGATTTGAATGACAGACAAGTAAAGAATTGTAAATGTGAAAATAAAATCCTTTGAATATAAACAAAACACTAAACATGGTTGAGAAGAGAGCAAAAAATATATAAAGATGTATGTTCAATTTTTTTTCCTTTTAGACCAGTTTAAAAAAAAATACAACTTTTTTCTGACAATGCCAACACAAGAGATTCACGGGCTCAACATTTAGTCTACTGCAACAACAACAAATACAATGAAAATGTCCCATAATCAGTACCCAATCAATATATGCTGTAATCACACCCTCTTTTTCAGAGAAAACAAAACAAAAAGGAGATTAATTCATTCCCTATGAATTTACTACTTTACTATGATTTACTGCCTAGAAATAATATGACAACAAAGCTGTAATAATCTACAGTCCTTGAATAAGGGATAAGATCTCCAAAATATCTATGTATTTGCCTTACCCCATCTTACTATTTATTTATTTATTTTTGCTAAGATTCTGAATATGCGATCATTTTTAGAGGCAACACAGTCTTGCAAAAGCAGCTCTGTTCATATTTTCAACCCTACCTGGAGGAGGTTAACTCTCTAGATTAGAGGGAAAACGAAGCGGGTCTCATTTCTCCACCGTGCATCAAGACAGGTAAAGGAAATATTTCACCTACTAGCCTTGGATGACAAAATGCATGCTAGCTAAACATTGCATTGCTGTAGATCTCCGTGTAACTACAGCTCATCTGAGATTTCTATCCCAATTTTCTGCAGAAGCAACAATTATAATGAAATATATATATATATATGCATATAGATAAGAAATATTCATTACCTTTATTTTTTAAAGTGGCTAAAAAAATCATTTCATTTCTTTTTTTCATGCATCCATTGAGTGTAGGTTAAAACTCCGTAGAAGAATTGACAGCCGCCCTGCCACTGTAGCCTAGCCCTCGTTTACGGATAAATCTCATTTTTTTTTTAAATCACGTTTTCAGAATCTGTTAGGAACTGTGCTTTGTGGACTGTGATGAATTGCATATTGCTTTTGCAATTCTTTCTGGTTAAAAGCCCCAGGTTTCCAGCATCCAGAGCCGACCATGATTGGCTCTACCCGAGGGACGCAGGTCCTGGGATTCCCTCCCAGCTAGCAGCAGTGACATCACCGGCAAGCTCCTCCGCTGCGCGGGGATGGAGTGGGGGAGACCGCGGAGGAGCTCCGGGAGGGGCGTTGCTGGGGGTTTCCAGGGAAACACTGCAGCAGATGGCCTGCCTCTCTGAGCCACAGTGACACATCTGCAGCATGGCTGGTGGGAAGGATATTTTTGGAAAATATCTGCTCCCTTAGGTCCGACTAGTTCTGATATATTTTCCCCTCCTTTGAACCAGCGTGTTTATTTCTCCCCAAGTTCTTTGATTTCTGGAAATGGGGCTTTTAATTTTCATTGCCCAGCCGTTATCCGAAGGATCCCAAGCTACTAACCGATATTAAACCTCCTTGAGCCCCAGTTTTCTTTCCAGGCTCCCACCCCGAGCCCCTGCTCCGCCCCGTCCCTTATATTATGCAGGCTGTCAAGGTGATGCGTGGAATACAAGGGCAAATGTTGCTAAGGTAACAGGATTGAAAACCTGCAGAAGCAGATGCTTTGTAACCTGGGGTTTCCCTCATTTGCATTTAAAGACTCCTGAGCAAGAGCCTCTAAGCAAGCCAAGTCCTTGTAGTTAAAATAAGAAAGACATTTTTAAAAATAACAATTGTCTCCTGGTAAGTCATTGAGCAACTTGTCCCACTGCAAGGTTGAGTAACTGCAGGAAAAAAAAAATATGATGTGTTAATAGTCCCCACTGTGCTGGCAGTAGGGCTGATGCATTTAAGAGCACCCCCGCCTTCCCCACTTTCTGATCTTAAACCTACGAGGAATTCCCTTCTCTTTTTTCTTCCAGAATTGCCCTTCATGGCATTCTCCAAGGTTAAACTTCTGACAGCCGGGGGTGTGTCTCTTCTATTCTTGGTGATCTCAGAACGCCTCATTGAACATTCATAGCAAAGGACACCAAAGTGGCAAAACTCAGATTTGAAGCCAGTGGAAAAATCTCTTAGGCTACGTGAAATTTAGGAATGTTGACATTACTAAAGAATTAAACAAACGGGATTTTAGACATGGCTTTGACTACTAGAACACCTTTAATTAAACAACTTCACAGGATCTAACCACTGCATTCAACACGACCAAGATGAAATTCCCCGGATGAACTACAGTAACCAAGCAGCAGAAACTGCACTTTACTCACTGTTTCTTTAAGATTTAGATCATAATTCTTTCAAATGAAATATATTAAGCATTTGCCAGTGTTTCAGCACCTTAAGGTGCTCCCAAATGTGTATGAACAGAGCAGGAAAATAGACGTTCGTAACCCATACAATAAGGCAGATTCATAAATGGCTTTTGGCAATTATAGGAACTGAAAACTGGGTGGTATGTGATTGAAGGGAGAAGAAAAGCATAGAAATGACAGTCATTTTAGTAATAGGGCATGTATTCGTGGTGGAGCATTTCAATAGATTTTGAAACGGCTTTGTTAATGAGCAGCCTCTTTACTCCTGAAACCTGAATGCAGATTTCTTTCTTTTCTTTCCTGCAAAAGCTCAATAAAACCTCATCATAGGAAGGTGAGAAAAGAGCTGTTTTAGGTGCCAGAAATGGCATTTATTTTCACATAAGTAATATTTTCTAACCTCTATTTGTGATGGTGGCGGTCAGAATCATGTTGCCAACTATAGCATCATGCAACCAACTCAGATGTGAATTCCTAAATCATAACAAGCGTAAGATCAAACACAATTAGAAATCATGCCTTCTGAGATTAATAAAATTTTAATAGATTTTTGAAATCATATTTCTGTATTGTGTAAGCAGGAAAAGCTGCCTCTTCATCCACACTACCAAATATTTCATAAGTAATGTTCTAATAACACCTGGCACAGGGTTTGGCAGAAAATACATACTCGGTAAATTTCTACTGTGATTCTGAATCTGTAGTTATTAAGGGTGCTGCCATGCATCCTGACTGTGAGTAAGGGCCTTGGACACCCACGGAAATCCTGCCTTTGCTCCCTGAGATAAATGAAGGATGGTTATTAACTCAGTAGCCAAAGAAGATCAGGCTCATTTGGCATCCTCTAACCTCTAAGCATTGTCAAAGGCAGGCTTTCGAGGTTGTGCTTCTTGACACATACAATGAAGAAGTGACTCATAGAAAGTTAACATTTGAAAGAACAACAGTCATCATTTAGCACCTGCATCTTACAGATGAGGATGCTGCATTTCAGAGTATGAAAGCCACTGCTTCTCTGGAGACCAGGGAAGGAAAACCATTTCTAAATGTCATTTTTTGTGGACTGCATAGAGCCAAGAGTAGCTTCTCCAGACTAAGCAATCTGTGACTCTTGATCGTGTTAAAAGGAAAACTTTAGACAAATTAAATTATCGGACTTTAATTGAGCAAAGAATGAGTCATGAATGGATCAGCCCCAGAACCAGAAGAGGTTCAGAGCACCCCCGTGATGCCACGTGGTAGGAGAGAATTTATGAACAGAAAAAGAAAAGTGACATATGGAAAATAGAAGCAAGGTACAAAAATAGTTGGGTTGGTTACAGCTTGATGTTTGCCTTACTTGAACATGGTTTGAATGGTTGGCCACCTTTGATTGGCCAAAACTTGGAGATTGGCACAAGAGTAGGCTACAATCTGTTTACACATCCGGTTACATTACAGCTCACTATGCACAGAGACAGAGTTAGGCCAAACTTAAAATATGTAAGGAGACAGCAAGAATTAGGTTTCTCAAACATGATCTTAATATCGCCACTATTTTGTTTAAGAACTTACACTAATTCTTCACCGTTTAAGATAACTATCCATCATTTTTCAAATAGGTGGTAAGGTATACAGGAAAGACTGGTACTCTGACTTCAACACTCACAGGTTGTAACTTAAACAAGTCACAGTTTCATTTTCTGTAAAAAGCCCTCCTATTATTAATGCTGGCTTTGCAGGGAGCTGGAAGGGCAGGGATCATCTGTTTTAGACTTAGTTCAGAGCCTGGCATATACTAGGGGTAAGCTAGAATGAAACTTCATGGGGGCAGGACTGTTTTGTTCTATGATGTATACCAGATGTCTAGAATACTGGCTGACATATCCTAGGTAAAGATTTCAAGAATTGTAAGTTGAGTTTTTAAAATGAATGAATAAATTTAAGAAATGGATATGGAGAGAGATTTGGGACAGGAGAATTCTCAGTAATGCATGGTTCCTCTCCTTTTTCACCCGATTTCTTCCCTACTGGTAATTTCAAAATGGTTAAGCTTTTTTATTTATTTGTTTAAAAATGTAGAGTATTTTAACTCAAAAAGGATGGCAATTGCAATATCCAGTTTTTTTCTTGCAGTAGATGGAAGAGAAAATGACTTCTTATGGTATTAAGTAAACTCTTCCATGGGAGGTTGGAAATAACCAGCTCTTGGCTTAGAGAAATTGGCTGGTGTTCTGTTGACTGACTAGCAGAGCAGGGGATGCTCCGTTAGGTGTGGGCAGGGTCACTCATCACTCCCATGGCCTTTGGCTGGGCACTAGACTTTCCTGGGAGCTTTTACCTCTCCCTTTTCTTAGATCAATTAAATCAGAATTTCTGGGCTCTGTAGGCTTTCATAAGTGCACCAAGTATTTTTTTTTTTTTTTTTTTTTTGAGACAGGTTCTCACTCTCTTACCCAGGCTGGGGTTTCAGCGGCTCGATCTTGGCTTACTGCAACCTCTGCCTCCCAGGTTCAAGTGGTTCTCCTGCCTCAGCGTCCAAAATAGCTGGGATTACAGACATGTGCCACCACGCCTGGCTAATTTTTATATTTTTAGTAGAGATGGGGTTTCACCATGTTGGCCAGGCTGGTCTTGAACTCCTGATCTCAAGAGATCCTCCCACCTTGGTCTCCCAAAGTGCAGGGATTACAGGTGTGAGCCATCATGCCTGCCCTCCCCGAATATTTTTAATGAGCAACTAAGGCTGAGAACCATGGCCTTGAAAACAAATGATAATCTAAAGTTGGTTTGGGAAGGTAATTATTTTTGTTAGGCTGGCTCTAATTAATAGAATTATGTTCTGAACTAGATGTATTAGTTAAGGTTCTCCAGGGAAAAAGAACTCATTATATTATATATATATCACAATAATGTCATCATAAAGTAATATATTTACATCTAAAAATATAATTTATATTATATTTAATATAAACACTCTGCCAGCATTTCTATTGTGCTCCTAGGAACTTAATATAATAATAATTTAATAATATCAAAGACAAATGATAACCTAAAGTTGGTTTGGAATGGTAATTATTTTTATAGGCTCATTCCAACTAATAGAATTTATGTTCTAAACTGGATGTATTAGTAAGGTTGTCAAGAGAAACAGAACCAATTTATATATAATATCATGATAATACAATTGTAATGTAATATATTAATATCTAATAATATAACCTATATTATATAAAATATAAATACTCTGCTGCCATTTCTATAGTGCTTCTAGGAATTTAATATAATGATAATTTAATACTGTCAGAGACAAATAATAACCTAAAGTTGGCTTGGGATGGTAATTATTTTTATTAGGCTCATTCCAACTAAAAGAGTTTGTCTTCTAAATTGAATGCATTATTTATGGCTCTTCAGAAAAACAGAACCAATTATATATAATATGTTATAATAACACAATAAAATGTATAACTGTATACGATAATTAGAAATATTAATTCTAATATAATATATACATTTCCATAATATAGTATAATATCTAGATAATGTATAGATTTATGTAGATATAAATATAAAACACCCTACCTTTATTTTTCTCTTTTTTTTTTTTGAGACAGAGTCTTGCTCTGTCTCCCAGGCTGGAGTGCAGTGGCATGATATCGGCTCACTGCAACCTCTGCTTCCCAGGTTCAAGCAATTCTCCTGCCTCAAACTCCCAAGTAGCTGGGACTACAGGCACACACCACCAGCCTGGCTAGTTTTTGTATTTTTAGTAGAAACGGGTTTTCACCATGTTGGCCAGATGGGGCTTGAACTCCTGGGCTCAAGTTATCCTCTTGCCTTGGTCTCCCAAAGTGCTGGGATTACAGGTGTGAGCCACTGCACCCTGCAACTACCAATGTTTTCGATGGTGCTTCCAGGAAATGGTTATTTAAACAAAGTCAAAAATTTTCCTTACTCTAGACATCTTAGAACCTTTGATGAGCTAATGTATATAATGAATCTTTATTGATTAAGTATAGAGGCAATAGATTCAGACTCTGTCCCTTACAACTGTGAGACCTTGGGCAAGTTGCTGAACCTCTCTGAGGCATTTCCTCATGCATACACTCTCAGTAGTTTCCTCATAAGTGTGTGAGGATTAGTGAGATGAAGTATGTAAAGCATGTAGTGTGATGGCTGGCACACAGCAAATGCTCAGAGGTGTAAACCATAGCACGTGGCTCTCCAGTCCTTTCTCAGTCCTGCTGCAGAGGTGTTAACAGCTAGAAGGAGTCCAGTCTATGCTGGTTGTCAGAACAGGTGATTATCACTCCAAGTTAACAGCTGTAAGCAAGAGGAGCTATAGCACGAAATGCCTTCTCAACTTTTGGGACCACATAGCCCTTTTTGCTGAGTTTCATAAAACTAGTATTCTGAAGAAAAGATTGGTAAAATGTTGCCTTATACAAATACAAGATGTTACAATTTATTCTTAATGTTTCCAAATACAGTGCAGATAAATATGAATTTCAGGCAAATAAAATATATGTATATATATATATTAGTATAAGTAAGCATAGGACACAATTCTGCTAAAAATTATTTGTTGTTTATCTGAAATTCCAATTTGACTGGGTGTCCCCCATTTCATCAGGCAACCCTGTCCTAAGGGATTATTCAAGTTCATTTAAAATACCTATCGCAATGACCTGGAAGTAGAGAAAGAGAATGGGGCATTTGGCCAAGTGAAAATGTCCCTAAACTCATAATTTCCATGCATTTTTCCCATTCAGCTTTCTTTTATGTGTAACATTTTAGCTACTTCCCTCATTCAGAGTTTAGTTACATGACTGGCAGGGGCTTATTCACTTTATTTCTTGCTTAGTATTTAGAGCAGAGGAGGCACCCAGCAGGTTTGTTTTGTTTTCTTTAATTGAACTAAGATCAACCACTCATTTTCTGATTTTTGCTTGAAAGAAAAGGAAAAAGAATTCTCTCTCTCTCTCTTTCTTTTTCTCTTTCTTGATTGACAGTGTCTCACTTTGTTGCCCAGGATGGAGTGCAGTGGTGCAATCATAGCTCACTGCAGCCTCGAACCCCTGGGATCAAGTGATCCTCCCACCTCAGCCTCCCAAGTATCTGGGACTGCAGGGGTGCACCATCAAGGCTGGCAAAAAACACTCTTTCCAATGCTAATATCCAAAGGAAAGCAATGTTATTATTTGTATAATCTACCAGTTAGATGAGAATTAAATAGGTTTTATGCAGCACGATGTCAATGGCTATATAATATCTTTTAAATCAATCCTTATTCTTGTTTCCAACTTTGTTGAAAACTATGGGTTAAATATATATAAAGATATATCTTTGCATAGGTCCTGTAGGGTAACTGAATATGCCACCCCAAAATACGCCACTTTGGCATTGGGATTATTTTGATGTGAAGACAGAATTTTGAGAGAAAACAGCTATAAGAAAAGCTCTCTGCCCTGCCCCTGTTTGCCTAAAAGCAGGACACAAATTTGCAAAGGTGTTTTCCCTCCCCTCTCTACTAGGAAGGATAAAAGTTAATCATCAGAGACAACTCTAGACCCTTAGGAGTCCAGAGACGGAACCACAGGCATCTACATAAACTTCCCTAACTAGTCTTTATCTACAATAGGTTTCCCATATATTTGCTTTCCCACGGTCTGCCACCCTAGAAACTCGAAGTTCGTTCCTTTGTCTTGTCATTTCTCTAAAAATTTATTGTTCCTTTGCTGAGATTCTATATTAGCTCAAGGTCTTACCAGCCCTTGGAGTTACTCATGTCTGAGTGCTCCCACGTGTGAGCCCAATGCACACACTAATAAACTCCTGCTTCTCTCTTGTTAAGCTGTCTTTGTCAGTCCAATTTACAAAGCCCCAGCCAGAGAAAGGAGGAGGGTGGTAGGAAGAATTTTTCTTCCTCTACAGTTTCAGACTCATTTTAAGTACTTAAAAATCAAGAGTATCATTAGGTAGAGATATTGCTACCCAAGTTCAGATTTTCTTTTTTTTTTTTATTTTTTTAAAATTTTAAGTTCCGGGATACATGTGCAAGATGTGCAGGTTTGTCACATAGGTAAACATGTGCCATGGTGGTTTGCTGCACCTATCGACCCATCACCTATGTATTAAGCCCAACATGCATTAGCTATTTATTCTGATGTTCTCCCTCCCATGCTCCCCCTGACAGGCCCCAGTGTGTGTTGTTACCCTCCTGTGTCCATGTGCTTTCATTTTTCAGCCCCCATTTATAAGTAAGAACATGTGGTGTTTGGTTTTCTGTTCCTGTGTTAGTTTGCTGAGGATAATAGCTTCTAGCTCCATCCATGTCCCTGCAAAGGATATGATCTTCTTCCTTTTTATGGCTGCATAGTATTCCATGGTGTATATGTACCACATTTTCTTTATCCAGTCTATCAATGATGGGCATTTGGGTAAATTCCATGTCTTTGCTATTGTGAAGAGTGCTGCAGTGAACATATATGAGCCTGTATCTTTGTAATAGAATGATTCAGATTTTCTTTGGAGCACCAGTGAGTTCAAAATTGTCTTATAAATAGATAGAAAACCTGAATAGCCAATCACCATACAAGAAATAGTAAGGTAGACTTTGCTTTACCTCAAGGTAAAAAGGAGTTTAGGGGAACTGGTGATAAAAACCATCTCCCAAGAACAGATAATAACTCCAATATTCAAACTATTTCAGAATTTAGAATATGAAGTCTCCTAATTCATTTTACCAAGCCAACAAAATACTCATCTCACAGTCAATGCACAATGCAAATTTAAAATAATCTCAAATATGAATATAGAAGAGCTCTAACCAAAATTAGCAAATCAAATTTAACCGTGAGGTCAAAGAATAACAAGAACCAATAAGGTTTATTGCTGGAATGTTGATTTCAAGTAGGAACTAGATTTATATTAATACTTCAAACTTTAACAGATTAAAGAAAAAAACTGTGTTCTTCTTGATGACTCAAGGAAAATCATCTCATAAAATTCATACTCTAGTCCATATGAGTTCTTAAATAAAATCTGGTTCATATAATAAAGCATAACTCATGAAAGCTCATGGAAAATACTATATGGGCATTCTCCTGTCCAATATGGTACCTACTGACCACATGTGGCTGTTTATCTTTAAATTAAAATTAATTAAAATTTTAATTTTCCCATCATTCTAGCCATGTTTTCAGTGGTCATTGTGTCCAATAACTATCACACTGAATAGCACAGAAAGTTTTAGTTGACAATGCTGCCATGAACAAACCAGAAACAGATCCCAGGTATACATGGAGTTGCAAAAATTTAATAAGAGCTAACTTTACTGAGTGCTCTTAAATTGCCTGACACTATTTTAAGTATTTTATGTGTATTATTTAATTTCCATATGGTATAATATGCTAAGTCTTATCATTTCCTTCTCCCCTGCCCCTATTTTATGGTCATGAAGTTGGTGGGGCAGGAAAAATGAATCAGTAAATCAAACCTTACATAATTTTTAAGTGGTAGATCTGGGATTCAAGAAACACACATTTACCTCTTAAGTTACCTAATATCCCTGTGTTAAAGGTGGCAATTCAAATGTAGGAAGAAAGGATAAAATGCTTACTAAATCCTGTAAGGCAAATGTTTATCTATTTGGGAAAAAATAACTTAAATATGGACTTTTCATTATTTAAAAGGCACAGCCATCAATGGACTAAAGATATAATTGTAAAAAATAAAGTTCACAAAAGCTCTAGGAGAAAACAGTATTTTTCTATCCTTGGAGATAGTATGGGAGGAGGCGGTTCCTAAGTTAAACAAAAAAACTCAGGAAACAGAAATGAAAAGATTGGCAAATTTAAGTACACAAAAATTCAAGCCTGCTGTGTGATGGAAGAAACTATAATCAAGGATAAAAGGCAGTAATAGAGTAGAGGAAAATATTCAAAACATAACGTGTTTCGATGTTAAACATAAATAAAAATATGGAAAGATGTTCAAGTTCACTGGTAATCACAGAAATGCATAACAAAGCAAGATGCCATAATTCACCCATTAGACTGGACAATTTTCAAAGAGTGACTAGATGCAGTGTTGGAGTGAGGGGACATAGAATTCCTCATAAATTACCACCAATTGTGTAAAGTGATGTGCGTGCTAGAGGATAACGATAATGTCTATTAAATTTTAAAATGAGGATGCCCCTGGCTCAGCAATTCCACTTTTGAGATTCCAACACATGTCACAACGATTTATGCACAAGGGACATTCTTTACATGGGAACACTGTTTCTAAAATGGAAAAACTGTAAACAACCTAAATACCTGCCAATTAGTGAATGATTAAATAAACCCAACTTCATCCATGCTATGCCATGACTTGCATTCTGTGAAAAAAATAAATGCATGTATTTGGCACTTGAAACTATCTCCAAGATACACTGTGTATATAAAAAAAAAGAAACAGAACAAAATCTTTCCCCTTTATCTTTGCTTGTTTTTGACAACAAAAAGGGCTATAAGAAACACACCAAAATGTTAACACAGTTATCTCTGAGAAATGCAATTAGAGAGAGGATTATGGAAGAAAACATTTTAGGATTCTCATTTTACTCATTATACTTTTGTATTGCTTTCATGTTTTATAAAGAGGGTGTATTAATATTGTGAGCAACCAAGTAAAAAAGAAAAACAGCAACAAATATATTTAATAAACTGGTGTTTAGCATGTATGATTTTTCTGTTTCTCTTCCCTTTTCTTGGGACATTTATCTACGGTTAAAGAAGAAAGAGAGAATATCATATGAATGTTTTGTCCTGGGCTGCTACTGTAGACAGAGATAAAGCTAAGCCCAACAAGTATCAGCAACTGTGAGACTCTGCACACACGGTCTTATAAACCTCTTTACTAATTCTTATCAAATCTTGGGAGCAGCTGCCACTACAGCTACTACGTGAGGTGGTCTGTAGGCTTGGAGGAAGAAAATTCAGCTAGTGTTTGCTTTCAACTACTTTGGCTTTTTTAGTGATGAAGTTCATCTTTTCTTATCTTCAAAGTCTCAGAGCTGGTTGTACCATGGCTGTAGACAATCTTAGATTCTGAGATAGTTTTGCATGGCAGAGGATAAGGGAAGGGCACACGTTACAAAAGCGGTTCTCAAAGTGTGGTCCAGGGATTGCTCATGGATCTTCAAGACCCTTTCGGGAGGTCTGTGAGATGAAAGCTATCTTTACAGCATACTAAGGTGTTTGGCTTTTTCCCTTTTAGTCTTCAACAAATTGTCAGTGGGATTTTCTGGAGGCAATATGATGTGATGATGCCATTGCTCTGCTGATCACTGGAATATGTACTTGGGTATTCCTGTGTTCAAACATTTCTCAGTTTTAATTTCTAATATGAAAAAAATGATAGGTATAACCCATTTTAGAAAAAAACAAAAAACAAACACAAAAAAACCTCTTTGGGTCCTGGATTGTAAAGGGACTCTGAGACCAAAATGTTTAAGTATTGCTGCTTTACGACACCTTTTTGACACATTCTGGCTTCATCAATAATTTCTTTAGTCCCCAATCCTTACAAAACACTTCCTAATCATTTGTGTTTATCATATTGCAGGAAGCTTGTGAAGAAATTTATTTACAGAAGATAAATCTGAAGAACTAAAAAATCATCCCTTCAAAATTGAGAGAAGGACTCAATCCTTTCCAAACAGGTTTACCCCAGTTGACTTCCTTTCCTGTATAACAAAGAGACCCAGAAGCTGAAGGTGGCTTCCTTGCTTCATCTCCATGTGCCTCTGTGCAGCCATCCCATCAAAACTGATCACTGAGCCTTCCTGTCCTCTAATGTAACTTACCATCAGAGAAAGAAAGAAAGAAAGAAGGGAGGAAGGAAGGAAGGAAGGAAGGGAAAGAGAGAAAGAAAGAAAGAAATTCACATGTGGGTGATCTCCAAGTGGATGAAGTTTGCTCATTTGATAAAAGCAAATACATTTTATTTTTCAAAAGAACCCTCTTTTAGTAGATTTTCTTAAATAATCTTTTGGCGAAACCCTCTTCTATGCTTATTTTAAACCCTGCTACATGATATACTATGCTATGAATGCTTGCCATGGAAAATTCGAACAACACTGAAAAGTATGTATAAATTTATAAAAGGCTTTTATAAATGAAAACAGTATAGTAAAATGGAGCTATACACTTCAAATGGGTGGATTTATGATATAAAAGTTATAGCAATAAAAAAGCTAGAAAAACAGTGAAATTAGGTTTTCCTTGTCCTTTCATTTACTTATCTATTTATAAAATTTGGTTTTATAAAACCAGAATGTTAGTATTAAATAATACTAAATAATTTTATAAATAAATAATTGTGATTATGGAACATAATTGCTATGTCAGGCATTCATTGTTAAAATAGTCCATGGAGAGAAACTCATTTAATTCATTCTTAAGATATCTATAACTTTGGTCATCCTTAAGGCACAGATACCATTATTATCCTTGTATTTCAGATGAGGAAACTGAAGAGCAGAGATGTTAAGTTATTTCCTGAAATTATATTGCTAGTAAATGGCAGAGACAGGATTCAAACTCAGACCTTCATTGAAAAGCCCATGATCTTAATCTCTGTGTTCATTTTGCACTCATCTACATGATATATTAGGCTATGCATGCTTATTATTGAAAATTTGGACAATATTGAAAGGTATGTATAAGAAAACAAAAATTATCAAAAACAGTCTTTCATATAGATCATTACTTATTTTGAGGTACATCCATATTCTTCCAAGTAGTCATAGTACATTAAAAATTTCTCAAGTCAAAATTGCACAAACTTTTCACTTAACACTGTATTTACTGTATTTTTGATGTATTTACCATTCTCTTTTTTCAAATATTTAGGTTGTTTCCAGCTTTTCCCTATTGTAAATCCAACTGTCAGGAGCATCTGTATACATAATCTTTTACTGCATTGCTGATTATATTTCTTAGGCTATATATATTTAATGGAACATCTATATTTTCATATGGTCAAATAGTTTTTAAAAATTAAAACACTTGGCTGGGCCCGGTGGCTCACGTCTGTAATCCCAGCACTTTGGGAGGCCGACGTGGGCGGATCACCTGAGGTTAGGAGTTTAAGACCAGCCTGGCCAACATGGTGAAACCCTGTCTCTACTGAAAATACAAAAATTAGCTGGGCATGGTGGAGGGTGCCTGTAATTCCAGCTACTCGGGAAGCTGAGGCAGAGGATGCAGTGAGCCGAGATCACGCCATTTCACTCCAGCCTGGACAACAAGAGCAAACCTCCGTCTAAAAAAATAAAAAATTAAAACACTGCATACTCCCACCAGCAATGTTTGAGAGTACCCATTTCCTTACAACCTCCTCGACTGCCCTGATCAATGTTAGTCTATCTGCCATATGACAGGTAAAAAATGATTTCTTAATTGTTTCATATATTTCTAATGTAGTTAGAAAATCAAACTAAATAGGGTCATTTAAGAATTATTCAATGAGTACACATAGACATTAGACAGAGACCTAGGCATTTCTTTTCTCGTGCATTAACCTTTGTGTAAAAAAAACATGTCTCATTTCCTAAACCATTTGTTTGTCTTCCCATTAGGTCAACTCTCATCCCTTAACACCCAAGGATGGTATTGTGTGGGTTAATAAATGTGATTTTCCATCCCGTAAAGGGAGTGAGAATGCCTGCTATTTAACTTGGTATAATTAAGTAGAAAGCTTTAGGAGCAATATGAGTAAAAAATTATTCTAATGGGCTAGAGATGTGAGTTGCTCACCACTAAGATCCTATTCACCATAAACGATTGGCCTATAAACCATTCCCTGCTGTTCTGAGTCAAACAGTCAGATATTTTTAACTCTGGCTTTCTTTTTTCAAACTGTCTAATTGGATTTTTTGACTCTGTTATTAGACGGAAATAGCTCACTGGCACTACAGGAAGGCTCCCCATATGCTGTTATGATGTTTCCATAGTTTTGCTAGATTTAATCAAATTTCATTCATAAAGATTAGCTGAAAATTGAGAAGGAAACTGATTGTTCCCTACTGAACTAGAACGAACAGAGTAGTAGCTTCTGACCAGGCAGAGATGCTTAACAGGGTATAATGGAAGTCATCCTTTATGCAACTAAAGTAACCAAAATTTCCAGAAGAAAAAACAAAAGATATATCAAGCAATGGCACTCAAATACCTAAAATCTGGAGGTATTAGGTTGATGCAAAAGTAATGGTCATTTCTGCCCTTACGAGTAATGGCATTAAGAGAAATGGCAGAAACTGCATTACTTTTGCACCAATATAATACGTGTTTTGCTTTTCTTTGTCATTAAAAAAAAAGATAATAGTATTGCATTTTTGTTGGAAAGCGACATTTAAAATTACCTGAAAATAGCATACCCCAGAGACTCATGTTCTAGAGGCTTACTTCCTCCAAAGGGTGTTATAAACATGTATTTGAAAAAACAAATGTTGTTTTCCATACATTTGACATCTATTTATTAAGTAAATAAAAGGAACACAGTAACATTTACAGTACTGAAGAGGTCATTGGAATAGGTAATATGCACTGACTCACGGAGGAGATAGATGGATTATGGTGAAGTTCTGGATTCAGTCATTTTAGTCAGGCATAATTTTTATTTCACAATAATTAGAATAATAATTCTGGTCATGAATAACTCAGAAACAGAAAGTCAAATACTGCATGTTCTCACTTATAAGTGGCTGCTAAATAACGTGTACACGTGGACACAGAAAGTGGAATTATAGACACTGGAGACTCAGAAGGGTGGAGGTTGTGGGAAAGGGATGAGGAATTACTTAATGCGTACAATGTACACTATATTCAGGTGATGGCTACACAAAAAGCCGAGACTTCACCATTACACAATACATCCATGTAATGAAACTGCACTTGTACCCCCTAAATCTATAAAAATTAATAATTGTGGACATGGAGGGGCATTATTCTGATAATGAAGATTTCAAATGGCTACAGAGAAGGCCAACAAGATAGAAGACTTTTCTTGTTCTAAGTATTAGTATCTCTAAGATTAAATAAGAAAACTTCAGTCTTCATAAGCTATTGCCAAAATATGCATCTTGAAAAAGTAAAGCCTTTAAACAAATTTTGAGAATTTATAGAGGCATTTGGTCTCCAATAATCTCTGTTTTTCCCTTCTATGCCTTTCCTCCTTTCCTTTTAATCCAACATGTATCTAGTTATATCTGATTTAGTGGCATAGGCTCCATGACTTTCACTTTGGAATGCTTCACGAGAGCCATTAGGTACTGAAGGATCTTCAGTAGGATAATGTAGGATACCCTGTGGCTCTCCAAGATGGTGTGGGAGTTAGATGGACGATCATGAGCTCTCTGCTACCAAAAGAGATAAATCACAAGGTGCTTTTCCATCATCTTCCAATAAAACTGGTTCTAGTTTCAGTTCTAATGTTTTTGCATTAGATTTTTAAAGAATTGAATGAGACAGGGTCTCATTCTGTTGTTCAGGCTGGAGTGCAGTGGCGTGATCATAGCTCATTGTAACCTTGAACTGGCCTCAAGGGATTCTCCCACCTCAGCCTCCTGACTAGCTGGACAACAGACATCCATCACCACACATGGCTAATTTGTATTTTTTTTTTTTTTTTTTGTAGAGAGATGGTCTTGGTGTGCTGCCCAGCCTGGTCTCAAACTTCTGGCCTCAAGTGATTATCTGCCTAAGCCTCCCACTTAGGCATCAGCCACCATGCCTGACCTGCATTACATTTTATTTGTGCATTCCTTATTTTTGTTTCTTTCTCAAAGCCTTGTCAGCAGGTAGTGGTCTTAATTAAATCAGACAGAAAATGCTTACCCTCCCAGGCCAATAGTCCATATCTTTAGCAGTAGCAAGTCGGTGCTACTCTTATCTCCCTCAGGAAAAGTAAAAAGGATAAGTTACCCTAATACTCATATGCTTGATTATTATTCTAAAGGATCATCTAATGCATAAAATTAGTCTTTTTGAGTTAATTCCTCTTTTTGTTCACAATGCAAGAGAGGTCGTCCTTACTTCTGGCCAAGGGGATTGAGTAAAAGAGCAGGATTTTGGTGAACACACCTGCGTTTTATTTCTCATGAAAAAAAATCATTTCTATATCCTTATCTCAAATTTCTGATTGAAACGTTTTGTCATTATCACAAATGTCTCAGCAAGATATAGTTCTGCTCCTGGATGGTAGTAACACATGTTCAGAGAATCACTGGGGAAAAAATGAGCATTGAGTGCCTACGTTCTAATTATTGAAGAGATTCTTTAAGTAACACGTATTGGGCACCTTTGATTACATAAGTAATGTAGAATCAATGCAGAAATATTTGTAAAATATAAAAAAACCCATCCAAATTAAAAAGACTTTTAATTGCACCAGAGATACCAATCTTGTTAACATTTTAGAGTATTTCCTTTCCTATACATCTCTAAGCCTCTAAGCCATTTATATGATATGTTTACTTAACAACATATCACGTCTACTTCTCCAGTGATTATTTGTTCTATAAAATGGTGTTTGAAGATTGCACAGTATTTCATTTATTTCCATACCACACATTATTTAATTAGTTACTTAATTTGTTATTGTTTTATATTTGTTTTCGTGTATTTTCCCTAATAGAACTACCGCTGTGGTGATCATTGCTATAGATGTGATTTTGAACACATTTCTGATTCAGGAAATCATTAACATATGTGCTTGCTGACATAAAATATTTCAATTTCTAAATGAGGGATTTCAGATGATTTTCTTGAGATAGAACACACAAGAAAGAAACCCAAAAGACAAAAACTATCATCAAGATGATCAAAACTTTCATTCTAGCCATAATTTATGTCAATGGGTTTAAATGTGTATATTCTTACAATCCATTGAGGCTACAGTTAACATTTTAAAAGATCCGTTAACACCTCAGGCATTTTGTCAGACATTTTCACAAACGTTATTTCTCATTTACTTCTCATAATTCACTATATAGATACTACTATCCCCACTTTGCAAATGAGGGGACTATAGTCCATTTAACATCCAAAGTCATTTGTTCTGTGGCAATTAGGACTGAAAACTCCTCTGACTAGTATGTGACTGGCATGAGCTTTCTCTATGACAATAAATGTAATTAGTGCCTCTGTCATAGGACTGCTTCTACTTTCATTGTTCAGTCCTGACCCACAAACTAAACAAAACGATAGGTTCATGTAAAACCATGCTGTTAATGATACAATAAGAGCCATCTTGTTAAAAAAGAAGTCAGATCATGTCACTCCTCTACACAAACTCTTTCAATGGTTTGCTGTCTTATACCAAGTAAGAGCTGAAGTTTTTGCAAGCAAAGCCCAACACAATCCCGACTGCCCTTTCCTCATCTTTCTGACCTCATTCCCATCTCACTGAGTCAGCTGTAGCCATACCAAACTACTGACTATTCTTCAAACATGTCATACCCATTCTCTCCTTTGAACATGCTGCTCCTCCTCTTGGCATGATCTTCTATGTAGGTGTAGATATCTAGGAGATATCTCTACTCAATGCCTTCAAATCTTTACTAAAGATATTTCATTCTCAATAATCTGATCACCTGATTTTCCATTGCTACACTTTTTGTATCTCAATATATCCTATTCCTCTTTCCTTTGAATTTTTCTCTGTGGTACTTCCACAGAACTATCCATGGGTATTACTGGATCCACGTTCAAGCTCTGATATCATCTCTTCCTAGTTGCTGATTCTGATGGGGATTGCAGGTATATGAATGTAAGTGCCATGAGGATGGAGGTAACTGTTTTATTCCCTGCTATATCCTTAGCTCATAGAAATGCACTTGGCCCAAAATACACTTGGCCTATAGTAGGCACACAATTAATACTTGTTGAATGAATAAATGAATGAATGAGGCTGGGTATGGTGGCTCACGTCTATAATCTCAGCACTTTGGGAAGACAAGGAAGGCGGATCACTTGAGGTCAGGAGTTCGAGACCAGCCTGGCCAACCCGGTGAAATCCCATCTCTACTAAAAGTAAAAAAAATTAGCTGGTGCCTGTAGTCCCAGCTACTGGGGAGGCTGAGGCAGGAGAACTGCTTGAAGCTGGGAGACAGAGGTTGCATGAGCCAAGATTGCACCGCTGCACTCCAGCCTGAGTGACAAAGTGAGGCTCTGTCTCAAAAGAAAAAAAAATAAGTGAATAAATGAAATAAGAACTAAAGAATTACTAAAATTTTGCAACTTATATAGAAATTTACTCCTAAAACTTCCACACTCTGTAGATTCCTTTCTCTCTTCCTTTCTTCTTCTGTTTCTGGTTGCCAGTTTTATTGTCTCACACTTTCCCTTACCTCCATCTAGTCCTAAAAAAAAAAAAAAAGCTGGCTTGCTTAAAGTTCCCCAAGATTACCAACACATCTGACATCAGGGCTGCGTTCAGGACCACAAA
Source organism: Pan paniscus (assembly GCF_029289425.2). Lineage (NCBI taxonomy): Eukaryota > Metazoa > Chordata > Mammalia > Primates > Hominidae > Pan > Pan paniscus. Next base: position 50,776,238 of record NC_073256.2, on the reverse strand, counting down.
GCCAGTGGCAGAGTCAGTGATAGAAGCCAAATTCCAGAATTTGATAAGGTGAACCACAGTATCACTTGCAACTTGAGAGTCATATGTAGTTTTACAAAGATCAAACACATCAATGGTCTTCCTAGTGATATGGACAGGAGGCAAAAGAGTTCCTGGCAAGGGTTCCACCCTCAAGCCTAGACCTGCAGCCCTAAGTGAGAACAGGCATTCCTGTTTTTGCACCCAAATGTTGCCTTTTGACCCACTGCAACCCTCTATCGTGTGCCCATCCATATAAACCCCAATACCCAGGCTCCACAAGCAGAAGAGTGGCAGAGCAGCAGAGCAGTGCAGCAGAGGAGGGAAGAGAGGAAGTGTCTGAAGGTCAAGAGGAGTTTAGCTGTGGACAGAGAGGAAATCAGCTACGGGACCGATGAACTACAGGGGAAGATCATCTTCCCACTCCGTCCCCTCTCCCGTTCCCCTTCCTGCTGAGAGCCACCTGCATCACTCAACAAAATCCCCACATTCACCAGCCTTCAGGTCTGTATGACCTCATTCTTCATGGACACTGAACAAGAATTCAGGACACACTGGGTATGGGAACCCCAAAAGGCTGTCACACTGACTTTTCACTGAGCTGTTTAACACTTAAGCCATCCCCAGATGGCAGGGCTAAAAGAGCATTGTAACACCCCTAGACACCGCTGTGGGGCTGGAGCCCAAAAGCACTCACCCTGGCTTCTGCTCCTGTGCACCTGCGTGTTCCCCATCCCATAAGGGGTTTGAGCACCGAGGCCAAATAAACAAGACACCCCTGTCACAAGTCCTGTGAAGGGGGTCAGGGAACTCTCCCGTTTCACTAGGACATTTTGAATTGCTAAGAAAAAAACATTTTAAAGTACCTTGAAGGGCCCTCTAACCTCTTTTTTTCCTTTTTGTTATAATTATAAAGTGGAAAGACAGGCAAAGATTCTTTTACAGTAGTGTTCCATATTATAAATACAAATAAAATAAAAATCAGCTGGTGGAAGCATCCACTTTTCTTTGACTCTAGCTGATTGTAGTTCTCTCATGCAGACCACAACCATGAGAAATTAACAGTCAACGAGCTAATCAATATGCAGCAAATGAATTCCCTTTCACATCTGAGAGTTTACATACAAGAAATAAGCCTCTGAAAATATTATATAAATATTTCTCATCAAACAAGCAGAACTTTCAGCAAGACTAAAGCCATCAGCCTTGCCACTGTGAAATCCACATTAACTTCTTGAGGTCCCTTCAACTGATGCCATATGGTTGTGTTGGCACTTCTTGGATTATAAGTACGCCAATGGTCCTATATGCAGTTGAGTTTGACGTATTTGACAAATTTGGACATCATTATTTTCTACGGTCTATTTAAAGTAGGAGAAATGGGGATTTTCTCTTTACTTTTTACAACTTGATAAGTCAGTTATTTGTAAGACTCAGATTTTAGGAGTTAACAAAGATACTTAGAAGCACTCTAACTCTTACCACAACATGACTTGAAAATGTAATGAATCATTTCATGTGTAAGTAAATTCCTTATCACTGGAGAGATTCAATTCAAGATTGTAAAATCACCTCTTAGGGATATAGTTTAGGCATCCAGGAGAGGTTGGAATAAATGATTGCCAAATTATTTTGACTCAGAGTCCATGGAATTGTTTAGAAAAGGTAACTGCCTTAAATGATTTCATATTTCTCATAAGAGAGAGGAAATTTTATACTATCTAGAACCATAACTGCAGAGTCCGGCACCTATTGTGAGACAGTTGCAATTCAGGCTAGATTCTGGTTGATATGCTGCATTGACCTCAAACTTCCATTCCGTTTCCTCCTGAAATGCCACTAAAATAACAATAAAAGACCAAAATGAGTAGTAATCCACAAGGACAAAGTTAAAGAAAAGAAGCTAACCAATGCGTAAGAATTATAACAATATTTTGGAAGATAAAATGAAAGGTGGATGAGCAGCAGCTGATTGATTAAAATGGAGACTGCCTGAACTTGGGTGCCAGTTGACAAGTGTATGGACAAGGTACAAGTAAGTTGGCCTGAAATATACCTAAGAAAGGCTCAGAATTCAAAGAAAGCCATTTCCCCAGAAGTTTATAGAATAAGGTATAGTGAGAAACAAGAGTTGGAAGTCTGCATAAGGTGTTATTAGACTACCTGGTCCCTCTCTGTTGCTGCACAGCCAGGTGACTTAAAGTATCACCTTCCCCACACGAGAATGGAGATTTTACCCCTGAAGGAATCTAATCAATGAAGCATCATACTTCAAACATGTACCACAAGTGCAAAGGGCTCAGGGCAGGGAGGTGATGGAATGCAAACGGGAATGAGTGAGACTCTACATGCCGAGGGGGGACTTTCTGCTTCCAGTTCTAGAAGGCCTGCAGACACTAACATTGGGAATGCCTCTTATAGAAAAGACAGCTTTCTATCTGATCCCCTTGTGATAAGCTCCAGTCTTTGACAAGTCCTGGTCATGCACACAGAGCTTCCAAAATAATGCTTCTCAATGCCTTGTTCTCAAATACAAAGGGACAGTTGAGGTAGCTAGTGAATTGAGAAGAACCTTCACTATGAAAGGAAGAGATCTAAATAAACAGGGGTGGGGTGGGGAGGAAGTGGAGCAAATGAGAGAAAAGTAACATAATATAAAGAACAGACAAAACGGTTAAAAAAATCCTGGAAGTTAAAGAGAAGATATGACCTCTTAAAGGAGAACAACGTGCTCTATGAAATGAACACTAAGGGAACAACTAAAGCACTCTTGGAAATTCAGTATCTGCATTAAAACCATCAAGAGCAACAATGAAATATAAAGTTGAGGCGGTTTCTAGAATTTAATCCAAAAAGACATCTTCAAAAAACACTAGAGGAAACATTAGTCCAGAAGAACCAATGTTAAACTCATAGGAATCCCAGAAAGTAAAAATATTAGAGGGAAAATGGAGTGGAGGAAATTATCAAAGTAATAAGACAAGAAAATTTCCTGGTGAGTCCATTAAATGTTTAAAACAGGCCGGGTGCAGTGGCTAATGCCTGTAATCCCAGCCCTTTGGGAGGCTGAGACGGGCGGATCATCTGAGGTCAGGAGTTTGAGACCAGCCTGGCCAACATGGTGAAACCCTGTCTCTACAAAAAATACAAAATTAGTTGGGCATGATGGTGCGCACCTGTAATCCCAGCTACTCAGGAGGCTGAGGCAGTAGAATCACATGAACCCAGGAGGCGGAGGTTGCAGTGAACTGAGATCGTGTCATTGCACTCCAGCATGGGCAAAAAGAGTGAAACTCCACTCAAAAAAAAAGTTTAAAACAATGAGAGAATTTTAAAAATTACTAAATTTTAGAATATTTGTAATAAAAGAATATCTAAGTAGTTTTCAGAGAGGAAACAAAATACAAAGGATTAGAAATATGTTATTGGACTTCTCAAAAACAACAGCAGAAAGAAAAAGAGTAGAGAAGTCTTCAAAATTCTGAAGAGAAATGACTTTCAATCTCTAATTTATGTTTAGCTCAAATACCAATCATATGTGAAAGACATTTCAGACAAGTAAGATCTAAGAGTTTATGTCTTGTGTAGGCTAATTTAGAAGCTGCTGAAAAATATTCTAAATGGAGAGTAAAGGAAGGAAGTAGAAGGCATGAGATTTGGAAAACAGGGTAATTGTAAGATGAAGTCTCAGGATGATAAATGAGAAAAGTATCAGGGCTACACCTTTGCAGCCCACATAGAAAGTATCTAGCTGGAATTAAAGTATATAGCGGGAATGAAAGCAGAAAGTATCTAGCTGGAATTAGAGTATATAGTGGGAATGAAAGCAGAAAGTATCTAGCTGGAATGAAAGCAGAAGCTGAGGGTCCCCACAGAAAGGAGGATAAAGATGTGGCCATGAAAAACAAAATGAAACTAGGTTAACTCCATGGATAGGCATATGACAGACATTAGAATAAACAGGAAATTATCAACAGGCTTATAAAAAGCCAGACAAAAATCTGAAGCAATTATCAACTCCAGAAAAAAATAAAAGATTGTTCAAAATAAGCAGAGCGGTCATAGTCTACTACTTGGCTCTGCAGTGAACAATATTTTGAATCATACAATGTAAATACTAAATACAAGTAGCATAATATTGAAAGGATAGAAGGAAAGAAAGCTAGGTTTTCATAACAATGAAATAAGACATATAAATAAGATATATATATATATTAAGATATATGTAATTTTTCAGAAACGTAGTAAATAAATGAACATTTTGTTCCTTTGTTTTCAAACTTTTAATCTCACTTTAGGAAAACAACATAGTTTAGGGGAAATGACAGGTTTAAGAATAAGAGAGCCCTGTCATTAACTAATTTAAAGTTAATTGATTACAGCTTTGGATATGAGATTGACCTCAAAAACTTGGTGTAAACATCAAATGACATGTATAAAATCTCAGGAAGAAAGTAGGTGCACAGTAAATGGTTCCTCCTATCCTTTCTTTCAACTTTACCTAAATTTCTAGATGGTGGAGAAAGATCCATTATGAAAACATGTCATTTTCTAGCATTTGCTGCATTACATATCACCCTAAGGATAGCTTAGTTATCTGGATTAGAAAACAATGCCCTTGGGCCAGGCATGGTGGCTCACACCTGTAATCCCAACACTTTGGGAGGCCGAGGCAGGTGGATTACCTGAGGTCAGGAGTTCGAGACCAGCCTGACCAACATGGCGAAACCCTGTCTCAACTAAAAATACAAAAATTAGCCCGATGTGGTGGTGGGCACCTGTAATCCCAGCTACTCGAGAGGCTGAGGCAGGAGAATTGCTAGGACCCAGGAGGCAGAGGTTGCAGTGAGCCAAGATCATGCCATTGTACTCCAGTCTGTGGGACAGGGTGATATTCTGCCTCACAAAACAAACAAACAAACAAAAAAGGAAACAATAAAAAATGCCCTTCACCAAGTACAGGATGATCAAGCAACGGTCCTGCCAATTGGCATAAATATGAGCATTGTTGTTGTTCAACTAGCCAAAACATTGCCCAAATCCTCATGCAATATTTGGCCCAGGAATATTCATTCATCCTCAGGAGGATCCTGGATGGTGTGTGTGTGTGTGTGTGTGTGCACGTGCATGCGTGTGTGTGCACATGCGCTTAGTGATCTAGAGTACAGGGGAAATGATCTGAGGATGTGGTTAGGTGACAATTTTTACCTAAGACTTGGCCAGGCAGTAGGACAAGCATTTGCAACCTTCTGCTTAAAATATCAGAAGGCTTTGCAAGTTCAAAATATGCAGAAGAGGGAGGGGATTGAGGGATGCATAAATAACAACTTCATTTAAGAAGCACCAAATATTAGGAAAGCAGTCTTGTATGACTTGACTCTGGCAAGTCCCCATTTTTGTTTGTTTAACTGAAATGAGTGGCTTAAAGTTGGACAATAAGCCAACAGTCTAGGTACACCAAATGTTTATGGTTGTGTGACTTCTGAAAGGTTAAAACTGAAAGGAACCTTAGAGATGACCTGATCCAAGTTCTCACTTTCTGATGAAAGAAGCTGAATCCTCAGAGGTGATAAACGTTGCCAAAAGGCAAAAGGTCAGGCAACCTATGAGGCACATTTTGCCCAGGCTAGCCCCATGGGTGTGTAGGCAGCAATGATGAATTCAGTCACCAAATCAGCCTTTAAGAGAGAGCATGAAACAATAGGTGATGAGCCAAGGCCACCTCCCAGAGGTGAGGATAAAAAGAAGGCTGCAAACACATCACCTTGCTTATGTGGGTGAACAAGAGAATGCACAGAAGGCTGTGATGTTCTTCCTTTCCAAGAAAGAATGTTCTAGGCTGGGCGTGGTGGCTCATGCTTGTAATCCCAGCACTTTGGGAGGCCGAGGCGGGCAGATCACCTGAGGTCAGGTGTTTGAGACCAGCCTGGCCATTATGGCGAAATCCCATTTTGTACTAAAAAATACAAAAATTAGATGGGGTTAGTGGTGGGCGCCTGTAATTCCAGCTACTCAGGAGGCTGAGGCAGGAGAATCGTTTGAACCCGGGAGGCGAAGGTTGCAGTGAGCCAAGATCGCGCCACTGCACTCCAGCCTGGGTGACAGAGTAACACTCTATCTTAAAAAAAAAAAAAAAGAATGTTCTGAGAACAGGCCTGGTAGAAAACCAGCTTTAGAAACATAAAATCTAGCAGTCTCATTCAAAAACACTCAAGGGAGCAAGCATATAAAAAAAGATGAAATAGAATAATATCATGCTAGACTATAAGAGGAAGCCTAAGACTATGCCTTTGGTTCACAGACTTTGAGTATGTTGATTGAGACATACTACTTAACAACCCTGGCTTTATTTGAATGTGTTTGAAAAAGCCATTACTCTACAATGGAATGAAAGGTGAAGGCTTCTCTTGGAATTTTAAACTATTTTCTTGTTGGCATCCATCATTTGGAAACTAAGACTTTAATAAAAACTGCCTCCTTCTCTGTTCCCAGTGCTCTGCTGGAAATATTTCTGCTTTGGCTAGCACCCGACTGATTCAGAGACTGGATTCATTGTGTGAATTGGGCAGTCTTGTTTTCTCATCCTAGTTTATTTCATCTTTTCCATTTGCCATCAGTTATTCTGAGTCTAAACTTCTAAGCATAGGTGATGAAAATTTGCTTTAATCAGAAAGCCTTCCCTGACTAGTGGGAAGACAGCCTGCAGCTCTCAGCCCTCATGCTTCCGCTCTCATCAGCCTATCCCTACATACTTGCATGATTTCCTCTATCCTTCTTCCATAATTGCTCTGAGAGTGGGACCTCCCCAGACCAGGGATCTCTGTTATCATGACTGTCTAGAGCACAGCGAAAGCAAGACACACAGCAGGCACTCAAACATTTGTTTAGTAAACTGTAAGTATGTGTACAGATCAACTGCTTTCCAATACACACACACACACACACACACTCATTGTTTTTACTGCACATTATTTGTACAGGCACTAACATAGTATTAGGTTAGTACAAAAGTAATTTACTAAATAACTAATACTATTAGTAACTAATACTATGTTAGTGCCTGTACTTTGCATTTAAAAGTAATGGCAAAAATCACAATTACTTTTGCATCAACCTCTTCACTCATCTGACATTGCCAGGGACTGAGCCTTTCTATATCGCTGAGTCATTCCAGGATCCTGTAACCCACTTCCTTAACTGGCAATACTAAGACCACTTGAACTGCTTTGAAGGGAATATCTTTCTTAAATATATTAAACAATTCCCTGACTTCCAAACATAGTATTCAATGTCTACGCTAGGATTTCAAGGTCATAATTATAATTATCGATAACTAAACTTTGTCAGTGAAACACTCAGAGACTACTGTGGTTTGGGAGATTATTTGTACCCACACCTAATGGCCTGATATTGCCATGCTTTTTTATTCTTTCATTTCCTTTTAATAGATTTTCTGATTCTTGTTCTATACTGTTGGCCTCTAATGTGGATTAGTAAACCAAACAGGTCAATATATGCAATATATGAGAATTATGTCAGATATAAATAGGTTTTGACTAAGAGCCAGAACTATGAGCTTTGATGTTGACCTATTTTAACTGCTTAGAGGGACATTTTTTTTTTTTTTTTTTTTTTTGAGACAGGGTCTCACTCTTTCACCTAGGCTGGACTGCAGTGGCACAAGCAATGCTAACTGCAGCCTTGACCTCCTGGGGTCAAGTGATTCTCCCACCCCAGCCTCCTGAGAAACTGGGACAATAGGTGTGTACACTACAACAAGCTAAATTTTTTTTATATAGTTTTTGTAGATAGGGGATCTCACCATGTTGTCCAGGCTGGTCTCAAACCCCTGGGTTCAAGCAGTCCTCCCACTTCAGCCTCCCAAAATGCTGGGATTATAGCACCCAGCCTGCTCAGTGGCTTTTGATGGCTACTTCTTGTTCCCACAACAGATAATCCTAAAAGGTTACCCAAAGGAGTAAACTCCCCAAGTCTGAAGTGTTCCTGAAAATGCTATTGATCACAGTAAATGGTGTTGATGAAGTACCTTTCAAACAGTATTAAATAACTTACATATAGCTAAATCCATCATTCTAGTCACTTCCTAGGAATAAACTATATTTACTGAGATGTCAGTGATTTTATCAGCATATTTAAAGATCTTTTTTTCATAAAAATGTATGTTACAATTTTTTTTTTCTCCTAAAGAATAACCTTCATCCTTGCAATAGTCATCAGTTGGGTATTATCTCTTTATTCAAAAAAGTAGAGTAAGAAGAGAAATCATAAGGGAAAGACCTCTTTTTAAAATGTTTCTCAGGTAAGATTGCTTTGGACCAATGGTTTCCATTGGTCTCACTTTTTACAAGTTTTGGAGCAAACACTTCTCTCCAAATATTAAACAAAGCGTTAGAGAAGCACATTCAGTGGGTATGGTGGTTTTGAATGCCATGGCCCTGGGGAATGTAAGTCACATCCTCATTCTTGTCCTCCCAGTGTCTACTGGGCTGAATTTTTATCCTGCCAGGGCCTGAAGAAGGCTGATATTTGCTTCTGCTAATAGTACATGGAAGTAGGGTGGGATTGGATGATGTGTAAATGCATTCTGCCTAGAGAAATAGAGATGAGAGCTGAATCATCATGATGTGGCATGCCATTCTTGCTATTTAAAAAAAATGTGAAAATGTTTAAACTCTGAGTTTTCCAGAGTTAAATGTAAACTCTTGAATTTGAATAAAGTCATTTCTGCATGCATTTTATCCGCGGTTCAGATGATGTGTGGAACTTTCTTCTAGGGTCACTTACCTAATTTAGAGGACACCTAGGTGGATGGGGTTACTGCTAAACTGGGAGGAGCTGATGGGGACTTTCTGTCAGAAGCTTTCTAATTATAGAGCCCTTAAACAGCTAGGGGCTTTGGTTTCTATTTTAGGGATGAGGAAACGGAGGCTTGGAGATGAGAGGGAACTGTATGCTAGATGAGCACGTAAGAGTTGAGTCACCAAGCATATTCAATTCCAAGGGCTGTCATAACAAAGTCCCATGAATGCGGTAGCTTAAACCACAGACATGGTTGTCTTACTGCCCTGGAAGTTTGAGATCCAGGTGTCCACAGGGCTGCTTCCTCTGCAGGTGCTAGAGAAGGGCCTGTCCCAGGCCTTCCTGCTAACTTGCAGTAGCTCCTTGGCTTGTGGCAGCATAATTCCAGGCATCACATGGCATTCTTCCCTGTATGCATGTCTCTGTCTCAGTCTAAATTTCCCCTTTCTATAAAAATACCAGTCATATTGGATTAGATTCCACCCAAACAACTTCATTTTAACTTAATTACCTTTGTCAAGACACTACCTCCAAATAAGGTTCTATTCTGAGTTACCGGGGGCTGGGATTCTAACGTATCTTTTTGGCAGGGGGGCGGCATCACAATTCAACCCATAACACTGAGCCTCTACCAAATCCAGTTTCCCAACTCCCAGGCCAGAATTTGTTCTGCAATCACATGCTGCTGACGATGGTTTAACGTGCTTTTCTGAATACAAGCCCTCGGTTGCATCCTAAAGTCAAATGTAAATGACTTGGGGATTATTTCTTTAGCATCAGCACTCCATTAGTGTAGATAATTAAAAGTTGATTGTAGCAGGCATTATTTTTCATTTCTAAAAGCCTGCATTAAGATGGAATAACCATTTTCCTAGAAGGAATGGGCATAATCTATCACCCTGACACTGAGGAGAATTCCACACACACACACACACACACACACACACACACACACAAAGGTAGAAAAAGAAAAGCACTATATCAATGTGATTCATTATCATCATCAACAGGGTCACTACTGCTGCACTGCGTTCACTTGCTATTATTTAACACCCACAAATAAAGGATCCTCCCCAGCCCTGGCTGTTCTGAAAAAGTACCTCAAATGACTAGTCCTGTCTTCCTAGGAATAAGACAAATAACAATGAAAAATACCAATATTAACATTCATCAGTTCATTCATTCATGATTCCACAAATATTCACTCAAAATATTCATTTATATATGCACCAGGCACTGATCTAGGTACCTAGGAAACATCAGGAAATAAACAGAGAACAATTCCTCCCCGTTGAGCTTACGTTCTTGTTAAATAAATGATATACTATGTTGGAAGTCAGAAAAAAAATAGAGTAAGGTAGGTGTATTGAATGTTTTGATGTGTGTATGGGAGTGTGTGTTTGTGTGTGAGTTTACGTGTGTAGGTGACTACAATTCAGGGTGGGGCACTGACAAGGTGACATTTGAAGATGCCTTTTAAAAATCTATATGTTTTATGTTTTATTTACTTATTTTTTTCAAGTTTAATTCTAGATTCATTGGTACATGTGCAGGGTTGCTACTTGGTTATGTTATGTGATGCTTAGGTTTGGGATACAAATAATCCCATTACCCAACTACCGAGCATGGTACCCAATAGTTAGCTTTTTCACCCCTCCCACCTTCCTGCATCTAGTAGTCCCCAGTGTCTATTGTTCCCATCTTTACGTCCATGGGTACCCAATGTTTTGTGCCCACTTAAAAGTGAGAACACGTGGCATACGGTTTTCTCTTCCTACATTGATTTACTTAGGACAATGGCCCCCTAACTACATTCATATTGCTGCAAAGGACATGGTTTCATACCTTTTGTATGGCTACGTAGTATTACATGGTGTATACGTATCATATGTATACCTATCCACTGTTGATGGGCATCTAGGTGGATTTCATGTCTTTGTTATAGTGAATAGTGCTATGATGAGCATGTGAGTGCATGTATCTTTTTGGTAGAACAATCTGTGCTTTTTTGGATATATACCCAGTAATGAGACTGCTAGGTTGAATGCTTGTTCTGTGTTAAGTTCTTTGAGAAATCACCAAACTACTTTCCACAGTGATTGAACTAATTTATCACCCTGAACGTGCTTGATCTCAGCTGATCTCGGAAGCTAAGCAGTGTGAGGCCTGGTCAGTACTTGGATGAAGAAGGCTTGAAGGAAATAAGAAAGCGATCCCTGGGTGATCAGGTGAAGGAGTGTACCTATGACAGACCAGAACCAGCAGAAAGGACCTGAAGTGGGTCCATGTCTGCTGTGCTCCAGAAATAGCAAGGGAGCCAGTGTGGCTATCAATGACTCTGATGGTGGAAGATCTGATTGTGTTGTACTCTGAGGCCAGGTCTGATTAGGTTTGACATTTCAGCATGTGGGAGCTTCCTTGACTCTCTCTTGCCTCCAACTCTGAGATCCTTTGGAGCTGCCTTGGCTCTTTGTCCTGGCTGCTGGCCAACATTAAAATGGGCAGCAGTGTGCAAGAGAAAGGGTAATGCTTTGTTACCAGGCCATACACTCTCTCCTCTGTCTTCCCCATCCCCATTTCCTGTCCAGTGAAATATCTGTAGTATTTATAAAAATGCATTTACAGTTTAACCTAGCAGATCCAAACAGGTTGATCACATAACTGAAGCCTGTATTCTGCTAAGGAAGCAAAGAAAAATTTTCTCTTATGGCAAAAAAGCTTAACATTACATATGCCTATGATGATGTTTCACATGGCACAATTCTTACCAACATAGGAAGAGTCGATTTACATCTAAGAAACTCATTGTAGGGTGACAACTTGTTATGGCCTCTCACATTTCTGTGTATCTTGTGAACAGAAGATCTAATAACTTTGGGCCAGGTGTGGTGGCTCATGCCTGTAATCCCAGCACTTTGGGAGGCCGAGGCAGGAGAATCACTTGAGGTTAGGAGTTTGAGCCTGGCCAACATGGTGAAACCCTGTCCCTGCTAAAAATAAAAAACTAGCCAGGCATGGTGGTGGGTGCCTGTAATCCCAACTACTCAGGAGGCTGAGGCAGAAGAATCTCTTGAATCCATGAGCCAGAGGTTGCAGTGAGCTGAGATCATGCCACTGCACTTTAGCCTGGGTGACAGAGTGAGACTCCAACTCAAAAAAAAAAAAAAAATCTAATAACTGATAACTTTGTTCCAGGCAATTGTTTCAAGAATGTTTGCACAGTGAACATCTATGGGAAGATAGAAGTATTGTCTCCATCTGGAGCAAATGGATGTTTGTCTACTATCCAGTATAAAAAACATGTCTTTATCTGGATGAAAGTACTGCCTATTATAAAATTTGGGGGTACCCTAAACTCAACTCTCCCCTATTACATCTGCAGGCATTGTCTGGCCCTCTTCCCTTTGCCCCATGGGACTTAAATTTTAGGGACTGACATAAATGCTGGTATTCTGCTATCCTGTAGCAATAAACTATCCTTCATCTCTGACCCAGGAATCTTGTATCTTCTGCCAGCATTCATGTGGTAGACTTACTCATTAGGTTGCAAATAGGGTAAAATCACAGTTCTGGTATCCACTAATAAGGATTATCAGGAAGCCTAGAATAATAAATGTCTGTACTTATAGAGACATTTCAAGGGAAACACCATCCCAATAGCTGTTTTGGTCATGAAATTTTATAGGAGTTTGAAGACTGCTTGCTCTTCAGAGCACTTAATAAAAATAGAGTTGAGAGCACTATGTGTGAATTGCTCACAACTTTGCACAGCCTGTTGTTGTACGGGTAAAACCAGAAAGATGAACTGGGACCTCACAGCTGTTGCCTTTATTTGCTCAAGAAAAAGCTCAGGATTTGGATTTGAGTACAGAACACAGTGAACCAGAAGTGTTGCTGAGATCAAATTAATATGATAATTTGGCTACAGAGGCTGTCAAGATCATCTTGAAGCCTGTTGGGCAGTTAGAAATATTGTCTCCTTTATTATAAAGAGTGGCAGAAAAAATATCTAGAGGAGAGCAATTTTTTAAAAAAGAAAGAGTAAATAGAAAAAAAATTAATAATAATAATAATAATACATTTTGATAAAAGGATTTAGGCAGACTCCTAATGCTTTCTTAGTGCAGGAACATGATGATACAGTCAATTGGTAACTTATTTTCCTAAACAATGTTGACAATGTTTATTCAATAAATTACTGTATTCTTCCCAACTGATTTACTTGGTCAGTTTTGAATAGAGAAGAAAGACTGAAATGTACAAAGACAAAGGTGTAGGAGAGGCAGTTTATAATTCAACAGAATGTATCATTCATTTAACATGAGCACTGATGATGTCTCCTACAAAATAATAATCTACTAGATCCTTCTGTAACCATGTGTCTAATGCCAATCTAGCACTAATGAAAACTCCAGTGATTGGTAGAAGACTATATGGCCAAATGAGGTTCTCAGAGGAACACAGTGAAATATCAATAAATGTGGCGATATTTCTAAGGACTCAGGGGGGCCAGTTAGCAGTAAGCCTTAAAGATATGGGGCCACTCACTAAGAGGGCCACCAAATTGTATAAGAGGAAAGAAATAAAATCAAATTTAGTATCTTTGGGCAGCCCCACCCTGATAGGCATTATCCCAGACATTTTATAGTTGCCTTCTTATTTCATTCTCTCTTAACCCCATAAGGTAAATATTATTATGTCCATTCTACAGATAAGGATAATAAGGCTAAAGAAATTTACCAATTGCACATTACTAATCAGATGTGGAGCCAGGACCGTGCTCTGTTAGGTTCTACATACCATACCAATTTTGACTTTATCTATTGTGCTAGTTTTCTATTGCTCCATAAGTAATTACCATAAAGGCTTAAAAACACAGGTTGATAGGCAAATTAACACAGAAACAGAAAATCAAATACTACATGTTCTCACTTATAAGTGGGAGCTAAACATTGGATACACATGAACATAAAGATGGGAACAACAGACACTGGGGACTACTGAGGGGGAAGACGGAAGGGGGCGAAAGCAGAAAAACTACCTACTGGGTACTAGCTCACTACCTAGGTGATGCCATGTAACAAACCTGTACATGTAACCCCCTGAATCTAAAGCAAACATTGAAATCTTTTACAAGAAAGACACAGGTTATCTTACAGTTCTGCAGGATAGAAGTTTGACACAGGTCTCCCCAGGCTAATAGCAAGATGCCATCCAGGGTTGCATTACTTTTTGGAGGTTCTAGGGACCTCTAATTCAATTCCTTGACTTTTTCTTTATTTTATTATTATTATACTTTAAGTTTTAGGGTACATGTGCACAGTGTGCAGGTTAGTTACATATGTATACATGTGCCATGCTGGTGTGCTGCACCCATTAACTCCTCATTTAACATTAGGTATATCTCCTAATGCTATCCCTCCCCCTCCCCCCACCCCACAACAGTCCCCAGAGTGTGATGTTCCCCTTCCTGTGTCCATGTGTTCTCATTGTTCAATTCCCACCTATGAGTGAGAATATGCATAGCCCACATGAAGAGGAAGCACACGGCCTCCTTCTCTTGTCTCTGATACCAGCGACATTTCTATAACCATTCTTCCTTAGTCACATCTTACTCTGTCTCTCTTCTTCTGCCTCCCTCTTCCACTTTTAAAGACTCTTTGGAATACACTGGGTCCACATGGATAAACCAGGATGATCTTCCTATCTGCTGATTAGCTATTTTAATTCCATCTGCAGTCTCCCTTCCCCTTCGCCATGCAATGTAGCATATTCTCACAGGTTCTGGAGATTAGGCCATGGACATCTTTGGCAGGAGCATGTCTTGTCATTATTTGCCTACTAGACCAGCCAAAGTAATCTGAATGACAAAATCTATAATCCAGCTGGGCGTAGTGGCTCACGCCTGTAATCCCAGCACTTTGGGAGGCTGAGGCAGGTGGATCACTTGAGGTCAGGAGTTTCAGACAAGCCTGGCCACCATGGTGAAACCCTGTCTCTACTAATAATACAAAAATTAACTGGACATGGTGGTGAATGCCTGTAATCCCAGCGGCTGAGGAGGCTGAGGCAGGAGAATAGCTTGAACCTGGGAGGTGGAGGTTACAGTGAGCCAAGAGCACACCATTGCACTCCAGCCTGGGAAACCCAGTGAGACTTCATCTCAAAAAAAAAAAAAAAAAAAATCTATAATCCTAGAGTAAAGATATCTGAATAAGACATTATCTTGCAGCTAAGATGCTCCAGTCATTTCTTGCTCTTCCCTGAGAGTGTCGACCTTCAGAGATGTATTTTATGTAATATCTTAAATGTGTGAACAAACTCCTCTGCACTGGCATACCAAGGAGGAGGTGGGAGTGGGAGCATGTTGCCCCAAGTGCAGGCACTAAGTGGGTACGTTGTCTTTAGAGATTTAAAAACAAGAATAAAACTGGCTAAAAGCCAATCTGCTTTCTGCTATCAACATATGCTGGTAATTCTAAGCCTGTTAGTAAGATTTTTTTTTTTTCTTGGCGGGACTGCTTTGCGCCACCCCTCCTCTACCTTAATATGCCTCTGCTCCCCCAGAAAAGCCATCCCCTTCTTTCTTGGTGGTGAAGTGACTTATTCGGCAGTGACTTTAGCCTAAGTGCAGCATAAAGTCTTGTGAAACAAGATGAATGCCTCACAAATCACAGACATGTCTCCTTGTGCAGGAAGCAAACCTCCAGTGAGACTTATGGAGGGTGATGCCCTGACTCCAGGGATCATCTTTTGTCATTTGTCCTTGAGTCAGAGCTCTCAATAACTCTTTTATTCAGAAACTATAGGTTAATGAAGTTAAAAATGCTTGCCCTTAATTATTTAGATAAATAATTCAGGATTAAGTGTCATAAGGAAAGGGCTCTCCTATTCCTCAGGTCCCTGGTAACATTTAACACACCATGCATGCTGACCCCAAAGAACTACGCCATGGAAATCAAAATCAGCACTGGTGGGCAGGCAAATACCAGCTCACTAATGCGCCCACTTTTAACCCCTACTAAGTCTTCATGAAAACAAAATAAAAATGTTAAGAGCATGATGGTATTCACAATGGAAGTGACATTTCATATTCAACCTGTCCCAATTCCATTGCCACTTTAATTAACAAATTCTATGCTTCACTGAAAAATTACAGCCATGGATGTCCTGTTAAGCAATGAAAACACTGTGAAAAATTTGAACATTCAGTCATTCAAAGCTGCATGGCAATGTGGAAAGAGGGCCAACCTATGATAAAGGGAGAGACTGCAGGCAGCCCAACATGCTCAGTAGGGGGAAGTCTATGATTTAGCTTTCCTGGGCATCCTTGGACCTGTGTGTGGTAAAGACCAGGCACAGAAATAGCTAAGGTTCTGACTGTGGAACTCTCCAGAAGTAGCCTAAATAGGGCAGAGAGGCTGGGCTGGGAGAGGCAGAAACTGTGCTAAGTCAGCTCCCAAGATTAAGATGATCATAGCAGACTTCAGATAGTTTCCAGCTGTGCTTCTCAAACTTTACTGTACCTCTGAATCTCCAAGAGATCTTGTTAAAACACAGATTCTAATTCAGTAGGTTCTAGATAGGGCCTGAGATTCTGCTTTTCTTACAAGCTTCCAGGACGGACCCCACTTTGTGTGGTGAGAATCTGCATCTCCACATCTCCAGTGTGCCACCAGCAGCAGAGAAGGGGCTGAACTGTAATATGTGTTGAAATTCATGACCCTAAAATGCGAATCATTTCTTTCTTTCTTTTTTTTTCTTTTTCTTTCTTTTTTCTTTCTTTTTTTCTTTCTTTCTTTTTTTTTTTTTTTTTTTTGAGACGGAGTCTCGCTCTGTCACCCAGGCTGGAGGGCAGTGGCGCGATCTCGGCTCACTGCAAACTCCGCCAGCTGGGTTAACGCCATTCTCCTGCCTCAGCCTCCTGAGTAGCTGGGACTACAGGCGCCCACCATCACGCCTGGCTAATTTTTGTATTTTTAGTGAAATGGGGTTTCACTGTGTTAGCCAGGATGGTCTCGATCCCCTGACCTCATTATCCACCCACCTCAGCCTCCCAAAGTGCTGGGATTACAGGCGTGAGCCACCGCACATGGCCTTGTGTTTCATTTTAGAAGAGAAAAATCAGTTTCTCAAATTTTACATAATAGCTAGGCCAAATAGCACTAGATCTGAGTTTAATAGCCAGAGGTTTTTCTGTCACAGCTTTTGGTAACAGCATAGCCATTAGCCACTATACTTTGAGGAAAATGCTTTGGCTTCTTATGGAGTAACTTCTATAAGATCTAACCTCAGAACAGTAATTGCAGAGACAAAAACATTTTGAAAATCTGTCTGAAGAAGAATTTTCTTAGGATTATCAAGAATCACTTCTGTAAGAAATCCAGGATGGCATACAATTAAACTCACTAACTTTTATAATAAATTAATGAAGAAATTTTCATTATTTCACTGGAGAAACTGTAGCTATAGGATTATAATAGCCTTAGTCATGGAATTATTAACTGTTCCCATGGGTTTTCACTGGTGAGATCAGGCCAAGAAGTCAATGCATGACAAAGTGTGACTAGAGGAGAGATGAACAAAAGTTGAATGAACAATTTACTGGATACAAAGTCAACCGGAATTATACTTACAGCTTCACTCTCTATTATTCTATGATGGTGGACACATCATTTAGACTGCCTGGACTACTGTTTTTCCCCCATAGGTAAAATAAACATAACAATTATTCCTTCTTTTGCAATGCTGTAGTCTTGAGAGACCACCTATGAACAATTGTGCTATCGTAACCTTATTCTCAGTTTAGCTTTGGTCTAGCCCCTAATAGCCACTAGAACCTAGTTTGAGACAGAGGCAAAATGCAAAGATCACTTCTTAAGTCATATTCAAGATGGCTCTAGCATGATGGGAAGGAAGAAAGAATTCAGAGGTAATAATGGTAATATTAATACATCCTATTAAGGAAGAAAGAATTCAGAGGTACTAACAGTAATATTAATACACCCTATTACCTGTTTACACAAATAATTGCCTTTACTGCTATATTCACTGTGTTATGGTTCTGCAGGTTAATGCCTCAAGTGCTGAAGATGTGTGCATACATATTTGTGTGTGTGTGTGTGTGTGTGTGTGTACACATGCACACATGCATGAGCACCCATGGGAGTGTCGAGTAAGAACTTAGAAGGATGAAAGAAGATTTTCCCCAGAGTAAACAGGCTTAGGAAAAATGACAAATATACTATGGAATTTCAATCATTCATTTACACACAAAAGTCTCCAGAATGTCATCTACAAGGCAGGACCACAGAAAGAAGAGTCTCTCTGAGAAT
Source organism: Pan paniscus (assembly GCF_029289425.2). NCBI lineage: Eukaryota > Metazoa > Chordata > Mammalia > Primates > Hominidae > Pan > Pan paniscus. The sequence continues at coordinate 50,758,065 of NC_073256.2, read as the reverse complement.
TTCACCACTCATGGCTTCCCTTGATACTACCGAGTCCTTAACTAAAAACAACTTCTAAAGACTTCCCAAGGAAGTATCCTTGGAAGCCCACAACCTAGGTATCTTAACTTTATGTGCAAGTAAGTCTCACTGTCATTCTGAAAATTAAACACATGCTTATACTTTGGGAAGGATTTTTAAATCTTTAAGTTGTATCCCTACTTGTAATAAAAATCAGAAGAGTATAGATGATACACTATAATGGAATAGCTCTAACCATTAAAGCATAAAACAAGTATATTTCTTTTAAGAAAAATGTCTTTAGCTCTACTAGTTATTTGTTCAATCACCAGATGCTTTCCTTATTTTTTTTTCACAAAACTAAACATATATTTAAAAAATAGTAGCTATCTCAGTTTAAATGTTATCCCATTGGAAATCATGTCTATCAAAATCCCTGAAATGTTATAGGCTGTAACAAAAACTCTCTTATCAACACAATACCATTTCATAATAAATTTATGGTAAGTGAGAATGTATTCGGGGTATATGCTGGGCCTTGATTTTGTTTGGCCTCAGCAAAACTAACACTTCAAAATATTAGGCTCTGAGATTTTTGTCTAAATGTACCTTCAGGAAAATAGGAAAATTTTATCACTTTCAAGGAGTTATAAGTAAAGTGTCAAAATAAACTTTTATAGCAGATACTGTGTGAAGTGCTCATATGCTATTTCTATCTTCTTATACCACTGCCTGAAATCATAAAGACAAATAAAATGAAAGTGAAGAATATATTATACACATATATGTACATGTACTCTCTCTCTATATATATATCATATATATTTATGTGATATATATATACACACACACACATACATATATAGTACTGTGTGTGTGTATGTGTATTGTGTGTATACATAATGGGGAATTGCTATTTTTCCAAGATTCTATCACATTCTAAACTATATACCCTAGTTGTGTAAGAAAATAATGACTTGAATCAACACAACTGAAACTACACAAGGGTTAAAGGAAATAACTGTGAATGCCCCAAGAAGAGAGATGGGCTGAATTAGGCTTCTTCCTGTATCAGGAGCTTTGATTCTCAGCTCATCTTCTAAGGACATGCCACCTGAACATTAAAGAGCTGCACAGCCTATCTGAAGTGGCTAATGAGAACTGGAGGAGTGTTTTCTTATCTGTTACCTGATTTATGGGTAATAAGCTTCTTGTAGGATGGGCACTCCTGTCCCAAACATAAGTCTACTCCAGGACTCTAATTTGAGATTAATGAAGACCAAATTTATTAACCTGAAGGCTATTAGTGGCTGGCACTTGGTTGGTTGACTCCTGTTTTGTGAGAATGTTAAATCAGAAAATTTAGTGATGTTAATATTGGTGGGAGGCCCCAGAGACAATGCTGAACGTTCACTTGTTGAAATTTACACGCGTTCACTGGCTGTCACTATCGATTTGACTTAGCTGCTTCATCTTTCTAATCCCTGCAGCATTTTGCCTTTGGCAGAGCTGTAAGACTTGAAGAGAAAAAGAAAAGAAAAATTGGAATACATTTTCTGGTTAGAACCAAAAAAGAGAGGAAGACAGAAGGAGACGGGAACAGGAAGAAAGTGACTTGACCTTAAGTCCTTGGGAGCATAGAAAAGTCCCGCCCCACATGTAGCAAGGTTAGAAATCTTGGCCTTTGTGACTCATAAATCCCCTGTCTTCTCAATGTGCATTTCTAATAAAGGGCTAGTCTTCAGTTAGAACGCACGTTCTACAAGGAAAGAATGTCATACCAGCCCAGCTCCACCATCCAGCAACTGTGATGGAAACTTATCTTGCCTAGAATCCCTAGAATGTAATGGAGTTCTTTCCTTCCCCTTTTAAAATGAGAAATCTAACTATGGTATTAAAAATGAACAAGGTGATAATTATAATTCTTTTCCAAATATTTCATAGGCATATGACCTCATTTATCCTCACAGTTTTTCATTGTAATTTTTCTCTCCCCATTTCCTTGATAGAAATAAATTTTACGGAGGAAAAACAAAACATTTTGAAAATTTTTAAAGTAAAGCAGGAATGACCTACTTCAGCAATACTGATACTGTTTTATTTTGATGACTCTCTGCCTAAAAAGTATTGCTAAAGCATAGGAGATTTTTTTTTCACAGCAAAAAATATAAACCATGGTGGGCTGGTATTAACACTGTTTTGTAAAGATTTTATATTAATTAAAATACATAATTAGAAGAATTTTGTAATCATCTGCCTTTTCCCAAGACAAAATAGGAGGGAAGAGACGTGAGTGGAAGGTGAGAGAAAGAGAGAGACAGTGAGAGTGCGAGAGTTAGCTGGATTCTTGATCGACCACACCAGACTTCCTTTGGGCCTACTGACTGTGAAGCCTGTGGGGCCAGGTGCAGTGGCTTATGCCTCTAATCTCAGCACTTTGGGAGGCTGAGGCAGGCATATTACCTGAGGTCAGGAGTTGGAGACCAGCCTGGCCAACATGGTGAAACTCTGTCTCTACTAAAAATACAAAAATTAGCTGGGTATGGTGGCGCATGCCTGTAATCCCAGCTACTCAGGAGGCTGATGCAGGAGAGTTGCTTGAACCCAGGAGGCAGAGGTTGTGGTGAGCCGAGATCCCACCACTGTATTCCAACCTGGGTGACAGAGCGAGACTCTGTAGAAAAAAAAAAAATTGTGGATCATTTTCCACAGGTTCCAGTTCTCCATACTCCTCTCTGTGTTTTTTCCTTTCTGATTCTCTGTGGTTATTATCAGAACCCATGCCATGTTATTATTCATCAGAGGCTGTGCCCAGCTCCTCTTTTTCATAATGGCTGAAACCTCACAACAGCCAACCTCAGCTGATCCTTGCTGGCTGACTTCATATGGAACTGAATTAGATAATATGGAAGTAGAATTTTACACTTGAATAGTAGTTAATTCATGCTACTTACTGATAAGTTTAATACATTTAGACTAACTCAAATAATTTTTTTCTGTAAGCACATTTTTTTTTACTGTTAGTTAAGGTTATTTATAATCTCCCAGCACATTATTCAGAATACTTGCCTTGTAAACAACTAATATTCCATTGTCAGTTTTTTTTTCAGTTATAAATAGAAATACTTATTTTTGTGCTGGTGATCTCTGTAATACATTTTTATCTAACAATGCAATTAATTGTTGTTTGTATGTTTATAAAGTATTAAAATATCTTGAAGATTCAGTTATAAATCAATAGCTATGACTTCATGAGAGATTAAGTGTGCACCAGGGCAGAATAAAAGGTTAAGACTATGCCAAGAAGACACTGCTGGAAGCACATCTCTTATTAAAGGTCAGGACTTGGACACTGTGCCCCTTGTAGAAGTGAATAAATAACATTCAGGTCTTTGTATTACTGGTAACCTGGAAAAACTTACCAGAAGCTGTCTAGAGTTTTAATTCACTTATTAAACAAGTATTTATTGTGTGCCTGCATATGCCAGACACTGTCCTGGATACAAAGGAAATAAAAGAGAATAAAGTATAGAGATATTTACAAAGAAGAGAGCAATACAGAAAAACTAATAGTGATAATAAATGGATATTTCATAACAGAGAGTAAATGAAACTATGGGAAGAAGGGTAGATAAGTGAGTCTAGTGAATTTAGAAAAAGTTCTACAGAAGAGATGGATATTTGATTTGAGTTTCAAAGCACAAAGGACTAATAACTAGCTGGAATTCTTAACCTGGGATCTAGAGATCCTCCCAAGCATCTGTGGATAAAATACAGAGGATCCAAGGGCTTGGACCATAAGAAACTATTCACACATTTCTTCTTTCTGAAAAACTAACTGAAAATTAGAATTTCCACTGAGTTTGAATGTAGGCACCAAAACCACAGTAATATGAACAGCACCATTACATTAAGTGAAAGAAGCTAAGCACAGAAGACAAATACCACATAATCTCACTTACATGTGGAATCTAAGAAAGTTGAACTCATAGAAGCAGAGAATAGAATGGTGGTTACTCAGGACAGAGAGTGGTGGAAGGAGAAAATGCAGAGATGTTGGTGAAAGGGCACACAATTTCAATTGGGGGAATAATTCTAAGAGATCTATTTACAAAATGCTAACTATAGTTAAAAAAACAATGCAGCACACAGTCAAAAATTGCTAGGAGAGTGAATTTTAAGTAGTCTCACCAGAAAAAATAACTATGTGAGCTAATGCATATGTTAATTACTTTGATTCAGCCATGCCACAATGTATACATATAGAAATGTGCTGTATACCATAAATATATATATATGTTTTATTAATTAAAATTTAAATAATTTAAAACAAAGTAAAACAAAAATATTAACAGTACTTGTGATTTTTGTCACCAATAGAAACCACAGATGTACTGAAATAATAAGTTATTAGCCCTGTTAGTAGATCTTGTTACTTAACGCACCTAAAGAAGTTCATTTATTACTATATCACAATTATTAAAATATTTAAGCTATTTTTCAATTTAATTGACATTCTTTGTAATCTGATGTATTTTAAACATGCATTTAAAGACACTATCCTGAGTAAAATCCCTGGGCACCTCTGGAATGCCAAAGGAGTCTATGGCACGAAAAATATTTAAGACCCTGGATTAGATTGTTTAGCTGGAGAAAATAGGAAGGGTAATTTGTGCAGTTATAGAATGCATCTGCAAAAGTCTGCCAAAGCATAGAGAGTGAGATGTATAAGAGAAACAAAGATTGTTTTAGGGAGAATTGCAGAAACCACCAATCCAAAAATATCTGGAAGCAATATATTAAAAAGACCTGAGAAGGAATTAGATGGTTCTTTGGCAAGGCAAAACATTTTTACCTGACAAAAACTGAATAAAGAGTATTAACAAATAAAAGAGTAAGAAAAGACTCAAAACAAAATATATGCTCAGGTTTAAAAAATGGAAGTATAGAAGAGGAATGGTATTAGAATAGAGGCTGATTTGTGCGGGGTTTGTATACATCTTTAGTTGCCTGTTGGACTTCAAACCTTCGTGTTTAGTCCTTGAAAAAAAAAGATTTAAAAATTGTGAATTACAAAGATGCTTCGATTAAATGCAAAAAGTAGAAACTAAATACTATAACCATAGGAGAGACTTCTACTAGAGGAAAGTAAAGTGATACAAGGCACTTATGCTTCAAAGGAAGGAAGATCAAGGTCCATTGTCAATGTCATTGCTCAGACTACAGTCTTGGCTAGTAGACACCAAACATTTTCTGAATATTAAAGATAGACTGTTCAGCTGGAACTTGGCAATAGAGAAACTACATGTTCTAATATAGTTGAAAGTTGAAAAGTCCTGTTACAGAGGGTCAGTAAATAGTATGCAGGAATTGAAGCAAGGTGCCTAAAGCTTCAAGAAATTCAGCCAAGTTACTTAATGGACATGACATCAAATGCTTTTGCAGCATTTACTATGTTCTCAGCAAAAAGAAGCTTCTCACTTTTCTCAAATAAATCCTTCAGTAGTAGAAACAAATGGTAATTTCCTGGGAGATGTCTCCCTTCTTGTATTTCCCTGGGGGTAAATTGTCTTAGGCAGAAACGTATTGCTACACACAGTGGATGTGTTGTTGTCAGGAAGCTGAAGCGTCTTTTCTTGCCACTTCCGCGTCAGGAGCAGCTCTCTGGGCTCTGTCCCTAACTTGTCTCCAATTCTACTGGATATAGGCACTCCCTCCTACTTTTTTTTTTTTTTTTTTTTTTTTTTTTTTTTTATGACTGTGAGACGTTGGGAAGAAGGAGTGAAAGGCTGTGGAGCAAACCACTTCACAGGACAGCTCATTCCTCTGCCTAACTTGTTCACCCTCCCCTGATCCTACACCCTTGCTTTTGAGTAATGAGTCTGAAATCATAGCCGAGCTATGAAATGGATCTGCAGAAACCAAATGTACATCTCTACTTAAAATGTCAAAAGAGCATGTGGTTCTTCACATGGCATTGAGAATCGAGATCCTGATTGCTTTCTTATGTCCATCAGTTTCTATCATTTTCTACAACAGTGATTTTTTTTTTTTTAGGATAGAAAGAAGTCTTATATGTTTCATGTGTAAGTCAATCCTGACTCCTCCCTCTTCTTCACTTTCAAACTTAATAAATCACCAAGTTTTATCGAACCTACCTCCTAAATGTATCGCTAACTTGTATATTCCTCACCACTCTTACTACCAATGCCACCACCGCATAGAATTTGCCTAAAGTACAGCAGCAGCTTCTGGCATGGCCTCCTGGACTCTGACTTTGCCCATGGACAGTCTATTCTCCACCCAAAAGCCAGAATGATCTCTCTACTTTTTTGAGACAGAGTCTCACTCTATCACCTAGGCTGGAGTGCAATGATGCAATCTTGGCTCACTGCAACCTCCACCTCCAGGGTTCAAGTGATTCTCCTGCCTCAGCCTCCAGAGCAGCTGGGATTACAGGCTTGCACCACCACACCCAGCTAATTTTTCTATTTTTAGTAGAGACAGGGTTTCAGAATATTGGTCAGGCTGGTCTCTAACTGCTAACTTCAAGTGATCTGCCTGCCTCAGCCTCCCAAAGTGCTTGGATTACAGGGGTGAGCCACCGAGCCGGACCAGGGTGGTCTTTCTTAGTCACTGCCCTTTACCTAAGTTGTCCTTGACCTTCAGAATGAAATGGGAATTCCTTAACCTAAAATAGAAGACTATTAACTGATCTCTGACTCTACCTCTAGTTTCATTTCTCATTAGTCCTTCTCTCAATCTAAGTAACCATTCCACAAAATTTATTTTGACTCTGCTGACATGGAGTTTTTCGGAATTCTGAGTCTTTTAGCATGGAGTTTTTCAGAATTCTGGGCCTTTTATTTCTTCTCCTATGCTTCCACCTCCCCTTGCCTTGCCCTCTTTTCCTGATGAATAACCCTCATTCTTCAGATTACAATTCCAGAGAGCCCTCCTCCTTCAGCAATCCTCCTGATTCAATGAGTAACACAGGTAGAGCACTCTATCACTGTACACAACAAAGTCCTTTTGTAAATGTTGCTTCCTTTCTCTTCCTTCTCAGTCTGTGCAAGGCACCACACCCCCTGCAAACTTCTCAATTATTCAATAGCACAAGCAGAAAGAGATGTATAAGGAAATCATTTAAATCAGCCCACCAATAGAACATGCTGAAATGGTCCCATGATTTTTTTTCATGCAAAGTGGTTTATTTTGATGGATTTAGATCTAAAGGCTTGTTTAAAAATATTTAAGTATAATCATCCGCAGCAAACTAACATAGGAACAGAAAACTAAATACCGCATGTTCTCACTCATAAGTGGGAGGTGAACAATGAGAACACATGGACACAGCGAGGGGAACATTACACATCGGGGCCTGTCAAGGGATGGGGGGAAAAGGGAGGCAGAGCATTAGGACAAACACCTAATGCATGCAGGTCTTTTATATTTTAATTTTTTTATTATAATTTAAGTTTTAGGGTACATGTACACAACGTGCAGGTTAGTTACATATGTATACATGTGCCATGTTAGTGTGCTGCACCCACTAACTCCTCATTTAACATTAGGTATATCTCCTAATGCTATCCCTCCCCCCTCCCACCACCCCACAACAGGCCCCAGTGTGTGATGTTCCCCTTCCTGTGTCCATGTGTTCTTATTGTTCAATTCCCACCTATGAGTGAGAACATGCGGTGTTTGGTTCTTTGTCCTTGTGATAGTTTGCTGAGAATGATGGTTTCCAGCTTCATCCATGTCCTTACAAAGGACATGAACTCATCATTTTTTATGGCTGCATAGTATTCCATGGTGTATATGTGCCACATTTTCTTAATCCAGTCTATCATTGTTGGACATTTGACTTGGTTCCAAGTGTTTGCTATTGTGAATAGTGCCACAATAAACATATGTGTGCATGTGTCTTTATAGCAGCATGATTTATAATCCTTTGGGAATATACCCAGTAATGGGATGGCTGGGTCAAATGGTATTTCTAGTTCTAGATCCCTGAGGAATCACCACCCTGACTTCCACAATGGTTGAACTAGTTTACAGTCCCACCAACAGTGTAAAAGTGTTCCTATTTCTCCACATCCTCTCCAGCACCTGTTGTTTCCTGACTTTTTAATGATCGCCATTCTAACTGGTGTGAGATGGTATTTCATTGTGGTTTTGATTTGCATTTCTCTGATGGCCAGTGATGATGAGCAATTTTTCATGTGTCTTTTGGTTGCATAAATGTCTTCTGTTGAGAAGTGTCTGTTCATATCCTTCACCCACTTTTTGATGGGGTTGTTTTTTTCTTGTAAATTTGTTGCAGTTCACTGTAGATTCCGGATATTAGCCCTTCGTCAGATGAATAGATTGCAAAAATTTTCTCCCATTCTGTAGGCTGCCTGTTCATTCTGATGGTAGTTTCTTTTGCTGTGCAGAAGCTCTTTAGTTTAATTAGATGGCATTTGTCAATTTTGGTTTTTGTTGCCATTGCTTTTGGTGTTTTAGACATGAAGTCCTTGTCCATGCCTATGTCCTGAATGGTATTGCCTAGATTTTCTTCTAGGGTTTTTATGGTTTTAGGTCTAACATTTAAGTCTTTAATCATCTTGAATTAATTTTTATATAAGGTATAAGGAAGAGATCCAGTTTCAGCTTTCTACATATGGCTAGCCAGTTTTCCCAGCACCATTTATTAAATAGGGAATCCTTTCCCCATTGCTTGTTTTTGTCAGGTTTGTCAAAGATCAGATGGTTGTAGATATGTGGCATTATTTCTGAGGCCTCTGTTCTGTTCCATTGGTCTATATCATCATTTTGGTATCAGTACCATGCTGTTTTGGTTACTGGAGCCTTGTAATATAGTTTGAAGTCAGGTAGCATGATGCCTCCAGCTTTGTTCTTTTGGCTTAGGATTGACTTGGCAATGCAGGCTCTTTTTTGGTTCCATATGAACTTTAAAGTAGTTTTTTCCAATTCTGTGAAGCAAGTCATTGGTAGCTTGATGGGGATGGCATTGAATCTATAAATTACCTTTGGCAGTATGGCCATTTTCATAATATTGATTCTTCCTACCCATAAGCATGGAATGTTCTTCCATTTGTTTGTATCGTCTTTTATTTCATTGAGCAGTGGTTTGTAATTCTCCTTGAAGAGGTCCTTCACATCCCTTGTAAGTTGGATTCCTAGGTATTTTATTCTCTTCAAAGCAATTGTTAATGGGAGTTCACTCATGATTTGGCTCTCTGTCTGTTATGGGTGGATAAGAATGCTTGTGATTTTTGCACATTGATTTTGTATCCTGAGACTTTGCTGAAGTTGCCTATTAGCTTAAGGAGATTTTGGGCTGAGACAATGGGGTTTTCTAGATATACAATCATGCCATCTGCAAACAGGGACAATTTGCCTTCATCTTTGACTACTTGAATACCCTTTATTTCCTTCTTCTGCCTGATAGCCCTGGCCAGAACTTCCAACACTATGTTGAATAGGAGTGGTGAGAGAGGGCATCCCTGTCTTGTGCCAGTTTTCAAATGGAATGCTTCCAGTTTTTGCCCATTCAGTATGATATTGGCTATGGGTTTGTCATAGATAGTTCTTATTATTTTGACATATGTCTCATCAATACCTAATTTATTGATAGTTTTTAGCATGAAGGGTTGTTGAATTTTGTCAAAGGCCTTTTCTGCATCTATTGAGATAATAATATGGTTTTTGTCCTTGGTTCTGTTTATATGCTGGATTACATTTATTGATTTTCATATGTTGAACCAGCCTTGCATCCCAGGGATGAAGCCCACTTGATCATGGTGGATCAGCTTTTTGATGTGCTGCTGGATTCAGTTTGCCAGTATTTTATTGAGGATTTTTGCATCGATGTTTATCAGGGATATTGGCCTAAAATTCTCTTTATTTGTTATGTCTCTGCCCGGCTTTGGTATCAGGATGGTGCTGGCCTCATAAAATGAGTTAGGGAGGATTCCCTCTTTTTCTATTGATTGGAATAGTTTCAGAAGGAATGGTAATAGCTCCTCCTTGTACCTCTGGTAGAATTCGGCTGTGAATCGATCTGGTCCTGGACTTTTTTTGGTTGGTAAGCTATTAATTATTGCCTCAATTTCAGAGCCTCTTATTGGTCTATTCAGAGATTCAACTTCTTCCTTGTTTAGTCTTGGGAGGGTGTATGTGTCGAGGAATTTACCCATTTCTTCTAGATTTTATAGTTTATTTGTGTAGAGGTGTTTATAGTATTCTCTGATGGTAGTTTGTATTTCTGTGGGATCGGTGGTGATATCCCCTTTATCATTTTTTATTGCGTCTATTTGATTCTTCTCTCTTTTCTTCTTTATTAGTCTTGCTAGTGGTCTATCAATTTTGTTGATCTTTTCAGAAAACCAGCCCCTGGATTCATTGATTTTTTGAAGGGTTTTTTGTGTCTCTGTCTCCTTCAGTTCTGCTCTGATCTTAGTTATTTCTTGCCTTCTGCTAGCTTTTGAATGTGTTTGCTCTTGCTTTTCTAGTTCTTTTAATTGTGATGTTAGGGTGTCCATTTTAGATCTTTCCTGCTTTCTCTTGTGGGCATTTAGTGCTATAAATCTCCCTCTACACACTGCTTTGAATGTGTCCCAGAGATTCTGGTACGTTGTGTCTTTGTTCTCGTTGGTTTCAAAGAACATCTTTATTTCTGCCTTCATTTCGTTATGTACCCAGTAGTCAGTCATTCAGGAGCAGGTTGTTCAGTTTCCATATAGTTGAGCAATTTTGAGTGAGTTTCTTAATCCTGAGTTCTAGTTTGATTGCACTGTGGTCTGAGAGACAGTTTGTTATAATTTCTGTTCTTTTACATTTGCTGAGGAGTGCTTTACTTCCAACTATGTGGTCAATTTTGGAATAGGTGTGGTGTGGTGCTGAGAAGAATGTATATTCTGTTGATTTGGGGTGGAGAGCCCTGTAGATGTCTATTAGGTCTGCTTGGTGCAGAGCTGAGTTCAATGCCTGCATATCCTTGTTAACTTTCTGTCTCGTTGATCAGTCTAATGTTGACAGTGGGGTGTTAAACTCTCCCATTATTATTGTGTGGGAGTCTAAGTCTCTTTGTAGGTCTCTAAGGACTTGCTTTATGAATCTGGGTGCTCTTGTATTGGGTGCATATATATTTAGGATACTTAGCTCTTCTTGTTGAATTGATCCCTTTACCATTATGTAATGGCCTTCTTTGTCTCTTTTGATCTTTGTTGGTTTAAAGTCTGTTTTATCAGAGACTAGATTTGCAATCCCTGCCTCTTTTTGTTTTCCATTTGCTTGGTAGATCTTCCTCCATCCCTTTATTTTGAGCCTATGTGTGTCTCTGCACGTGAGATGGGTTTCCTGAATACAGCACACTGATGGGTCTTGACTCTTTATCCAATCTGCCAGTCTGTGTCTTTTAATTGGAGCATTTAGCCCATTTACATTTAAGGTTAATATTGTTATGTGTGAATTTGATCCTGTCATTATGATAGCTGGTTATTTTGCTCGTTAGTGGATGCAGTTTCTTCCTAGCTTTGATGGTTTTTACAATTTGGCATGTTTTTGCAGTGGCTGGTACTGGTTGTTCCTTTCCATGTTTAATGCTTCCTTCAGGAGCTCTTTTAGGGCAGGCCTGGGGGTGACAAAATCTCTCAGCATTTGCTTGTCTGTAAAGGATTTTATTTCTCCTTCACTTATGAAGCTTAGTTTGGCTGGATATGAAATTCTGGGTTGAAAATTCTTTTCTTTAAGAATGTTGAATATTGGCCCCCCACTCTCTTCTGTCTTGTAGAGTTTCTGCTGAGAGGATCAGCTGTTAGTGTGATGGGCTTCCCTTTGTGGGTAACCTGACCTTTCTCTCTGGCTGCCCTTAACATTTTTTCCTTCATTTCAACTTTGGTGAATCTGACAATTATGTGTCTTGGAGTTGCTCTTCTCGAGGAGTATCTTTGTGGCGTTCTCTGTATTTCCTGAATTTGAATGTTGGCCTGCCTTGCTAGATTGGGGACGTTCTCCTGGATAATAACCTGCAGAGTGTTTTCCAACTTGGTTCCATTCTCCCCATCACTTTCAGTTACACCAATCAGATGTAGATTTGGTCTTTTCGCATAGTCCCATATTTCTTGGAGGCTTTGTTCATTTCTTTATATTCTTTTTTCTCTAAACTTCTCTTCTTGCTTCATTTCATTCATTTCATCTTCCATCACTGATACCCTTTCTTCCAGTTGATCGAATCAGCTACTGAGGCTTGTGCATTCATCACGTAGTTCTCGTGCCTTGGTTTTCAGCTCCATCAGGTCCTTTAAGGACATCTCTGCATTGGTTATTCTAGTTAGCCATTCATCTAATTTTTTTCAAGGTTTTTAACTTCTTTGCCATGGGTTCGAACTTCCTCCTTTAGCTCAGAGTAGTTTGATTGTCTGAAGCCTTCTTCTCTCGTCAAAGTCATACTCCATCCAGCTTTGTTCCATTGCTGGTAAGGAGCTGCATTCCTTTGGAGGAGGAGAGGCGTTCTGATTTTTAGAGTTTCCAGTTTTTCTGCTCTGTTTTTTCCTCATCTTTCTGCTTTTATCTACCTTTGGTCTTTGATGATGGTGATGTACAAATGGGGTTTTGGGGTGCATGTCCTTTCTGTTTGTTAGTTTTCCTTCTAACAGTCAGGACCCACAGCTGCAGGTCTGTTGGAGTTTGCTGGAGGTTCACTCCAGACCCTGTTTGCCTGGGTATCAGCAGCAGAGGCTGCAGAACAGCAGATACTGGTGAGCAGCAAACGTTGCTGCCTGATCGTTCCTCTGGAAGTTTTGTCTCAGAGGAGTACCTGGCTGTGTGAGGTGTCAGTCTGCCCCTACTGGGGGGTGCCTCACAGTTAGGCTACTCGGGGGTCAGGGACCCACTTGAGGAGGCAGTCTGTCCATTCTCAGATCTCCAGCTGCATGCTGGGAGAACCACTACTCTCTTCAAAGCTGTCAGACAGGGACATTTAAGTCTGCAGAGGATTCTGCTGCCTTTTGTTTGGCTATTCCCTGCCCCCAGAGGTGGAGTCTACAGAGGCAGGCAGGCCTCCTTGAGCTGCGGTTGGCTCCACCCAGTTCGAGCTTCCTGGCCGCTCTGTTTACTTACTCAAGCCTTGGCAATGGCAGGCGTCCCTTCCCCAGCCTCACTGCCGCCTGGCAGTTTGATCTCAAACTGCTGTGCTAGCAATGAGCGACGCTCCGTGGGCATACAACCCTCCAAGCCATGCATGGGATATAATCTCCTGCTGTGCCGTTTGCTAAGACCTTTGGAAAAGTGCAGTATTAGGGTGGGAGTGACCCGATTTTGCAGGTGCCATCTGTCACCCCTTTCTTTGACTAGAAAAGGGAATTCCCTGACGCTTTGCACTTCCCAGGTGAGGCAATGCCTCTCCCTGCTTCGGCTCATGCTGGGTTCGCTGCACCCACTGTCCTGCACCCACTTTCCGACATTCCCCAGTGAGATGAGCCTGGTACCTCAGTTGGAAATGCAGAAATCACCCATCTTCTGCGTCGCTCACGCTGGGAGCTCTAGACTGGAGCTCTTCCTATTCGGCCATCTTGGCTCCACCCTCTCATGCAGGTCTTAAAACCTAGATGATGGGTTGATAGGTGCAGCAAACCACCATGGCACACATATACCAATGTAACAAACCTGCATGTTCTGCACATGTATCCCAGAACTTAAATTAAAATTAAAAATATAATTAAGTATAATTTGCTGAACAATTTCATTTAAAAAATACTGTTATAAGATATTCATGTTTTTTTCCTTCCTAAAAAGCAAAAGCAAGTGATAAACAATTTGAATAACCTTTACACACACACAGAAAAAATATCCTCATCCTCTCCTCTCCTCCCCATCCCCCCAACAAGCTAGACACACAGGAAGTAAAGAAAATCCGCTAATGGACAAGAGTAAATGATATTGGAAGAGAGTAGATGGGGTCAAAGTGTGCATTGTGGAACACAAGAGACAGGTAAGTGATTCTCAGCCTGCTCTGGTTACTAATGAGAGGAAGCAGGAAAGGATCTGGGGAATATTATCAGGTTGGTGTAAAAGTAGCTGCGGTTTTGCAATTAAAAAGTCAAAAACTGCGATTACTTTTGCTCCAACCTATAAAACCAAATATCGACTAGAAGCCACCGGTGGATTGATAAATGTCTCTAGAGCAATCACTTTGGAGACTAGATACTCCAAATCATTTCCATCTTAATGAAACCTTCTTTGTTTGGCCATCACCCTATCCCTAAGTTAGTTGAACACCTTAAATAGAAAATTGCATTTCATGCTACATGAAAATGCAGCAGCTTGATTTTGAATAAGAGAATGCTTGGCTTAAGCAATGCATTTAAAAAGAATTTTAGCGTCAGTTTTGCCTGAACATCCAGTGGCTCTAGAGTCAGGGCTAATTCCAGTTGGCTCCATAGATGAGGTCAGCCTAATGACTCTTCATCTGCACAACCAGAGGCAACAATACAGGCACCTGGTCTTCGCTGCTGCATTTCACCTGCTAAGACACTGTGGATATTCCTCCCCTTCCCAGACAAAGCAGGGGATCTGACAGGCTTTCAGAAAATGCCAACTCCTTTCTCTGCCATCAGCATACGCATCTCGCCTCAAGTTGTGAGAAGCTGTTATCTTTTACTCCACCTCTAAACCTGTTTCTCCCTTTTCTTCCCCACTTGGGTCTAGGAAGGTGTATCAAATTCCTAGGATTTGTGTAACAAAGTATCACAGATTTGGTGGCTTCAAACAACAGAAAATTATTGTCTAATGGTTCTAGAGGACAGAAGTCTGAAATCACAGTGTTGTCAGGGCCCTGCTTCCTCTAAGGGCTCTGGAGGGGATCCTTGCCTCTTCCAGCTTCTGGTAACCTCAGGCATTCCTTGGCCTGTAGATACATAATTCTGACCACTGCCTGTCTTCACATGGTGTTCTTCCTGTGTGTCTGTCTTTACATTGTCTTTTCTCTTTCAATAAGAACACCAGTTGTAAAAGGACCTACTTTACTTGAGTATAAGCTCATCTTTACTAATTCCCCTCCAAAGACTCTATTTCCAAATAAAGTCACATTCAGCAGCACTGGGGTTAAGACAAGCATATATTTTTTGAGGAAATAATTCAACCCATAACAGAATAATAAGATAAATCATTCTAGTTTGCTTTTGTGTTACCCATAGTTTGTGTGTTTGTGTTTTCTTTGTAAATATCCTCTCAGAGTAAAAAGAATTCATTCTTAGTTCCAACTTTGGACCAGAAAGTGGGCTTTTAGTTAGAGTTAAATGAAGGTTATCAATGATCAAGTTTGCATTGTGTTTCAATCCTCCACATTTACTAACCACAACCGATCCTTCAATTTCAGCCACTTTCTTAACTACTTCTACTTAATTTACACTAATCACTGTCAAACCCAACCTCAGAATTCTTGAGCCTAATGCATCCCTAAAAGTTATTAGTAATATGGGAACTTATTTTCTTTTGGTCAGCTGGACTATGTTCTCAAATAGTTTTGTCCCTACTCCGACAAATCGCAAATCCTACACGTTTCATCACTACAAGTTTTCAACATTCCTTTACTCAAGGCTACTGGAAAAGTAGAATTAGAGTACTAGTTTTATGAAAACCAATTGTACCATGATTTAGTATCTGAAAAAGACCACCCAACCAGGCCTATGGACAGAGAAAGCAGGATGTCTAAGAAGTAACACATCAGTTGGCCATGTGACTTGGGGTGGAGTCTACCAAGTTTCAGGTAGCAACCTGAGATGCTCTTTTCTAGATGGGTGTGTGATGTACTCATCAACTCTACATTGAATTTGCCCATTTTAGAAGCTTAAATTATTTTCATTTCCCAAGGACGTCCATGATAATGACATCAGCATTGGCCACAGGGAATCTTAAATTATGTGGCAACAGGGACAGTGGTAGGAAAGTGATGACAGGGCTACTAGGGAAATACCTCTCAGCATTAGATGGGAGGCTTCAAACATCATTTGGGAAAGATGAAGAAAAAGTCCCTGACGTGATGGAATTTATATTTCAGAGTGAAGAGACAGACAGTAAGCAAATAAATAAGGACATTTACAATGTGTCAGATGATACAAGACAGACATAGAAATAAGGGGGCCTAGGAAGGGGATGGATGGTCAACAAAGGCCTTGTTGATAAGATTTGAGTAGAAACATGAAAGTGACGTGGTCAGCCAGCAGCTTTCCTCTTCCTCCAAAAAGGACACATTGATTTTCTAATTCTGTCTTCATGGATTTTATGTTTTAGAAACTTTCACTTTCCAAGAATTTAGATTGTTGGTTAATTGTTAAAATTCATTCTCTTTGTAGAAGGCCCCCCAGTCACAGACTAAAGTTGGGATTTGGCTTTCATTGCAGAGGGCACTAAATTCAACCAGCAATAAGACCTTCACTTCCATGCATATGCCAGCTCCGGATTTCCACAAGAATGGGACTAATTTAATTTCAAGTAAATCCCCTGATAAGACTTCATGATTCTAGCCCAGTGCAACTTGCAATACCATTGAGAACATGCACACCAGATATCAGAACACAGGCACCAGGCAGCAAAGCACATCGTGTTGACCAGTAATATATCCCCATGCCTGATACATGGTAGACACACAATAAGTTTTTGTTGAATTGATTTTTTTGAACTCATATCCTTCTTTTGGAGTTTTCCCTGATCACTGGGATTGAGTTTCCCAGTTGAGATCTGCTTCTTCCACAATTATTATTGTTTCCATTTGTCTTTACTCTCCATGATGCCGGCCCATCACTGGCTGTGATTGCTCTTCTAGTTGAGTTGCACGTCAGATTATTGAACGTGTTAGCATGGTGAGGATTCAGTGATGTAACAATGTGGGATGTGGGCAGGGAGAGCTATATTTTTTCCCCCTAAATGAAATTACTAGATAAAGAGAACTCCCAAAGTATATCAAAATGCATGTTTGGAGATTTGGATCTCCAGAGGGAGGGACAAGCTGCTCACAGATAATAAAGCCATTTCCTTTTCATTCCCTTGCTGATTTTAGCTGTTTCAAAAAGAGCAAGGTGGAGGCTCCAATGATCCATGCTTATCATTGGTGGTTTGATCTTCAGGACTGCTGAAGACACATTCTGTTTCGCTGCCCAATTTATTTCTCAATCTGTACCAGATGCCATCCCCAGAATGGGGTTTATATTTTCCCATCATGTGCTGCTGTCAAAGATCTGCTGTTGAGGGCTGTTATTTTAAATTCTATTTTATAAATCATGTACTCTCCCATTTAGCCATTTCCTACATTTTATCATATCCCAAACCTATCATTGATTGCACCAGCCACAAATCCCTGTGGTTTTCTCTTAAAAAAAGATCTGTGTGAAGAAAGGTAGATCTGGGAAGAATATCAACCAGTGGAGGGTTATTTTGTAGAAATGATTACTTTTCTTTTTCTGAAAGAATTTTTACCTCTTAAGAAATAAAACTACATCAACCAAAATGGGTTATATGTTCATCAACCACGTATGTTCAATATTTGCAGAGTGCCTGCAATATGCTAAGCATTTTTCTAGACACTGAGGATATAAAAGTGGATAAAACAAATGAAAATCCCTAATCTCATGGCTCTTACATTCTGATTTACGTAACAGGAGGTGGCTTCCTAACCAAAACTTTCTACTTTTAATGGATTATCAAGGAATTGGGGTAGGGGCTGCCATTTTAATATGCCTATATGGCTTTGCCTAGCTGGATTTTGACTTTAACTTACATTAATTTGACTTACACTTAGATTAATTTATTAGCTCCTTATTATATAACACCACTGATTAAAGACAATGATAATAGAAAACATGCCAAGTTCAAACTCATTAGCTTAAAAGCTTCAAGTCAACTTTTCTCCTAAAGTATAGCTTTTACATACCTCCTGGGCTGCACGTGGACCTAACTAGAAGATAAAGAGGGAACTTTTGCCTTGCAATGAAACCAGCCATAGTTTAATGTCCATTTTGAATGGTGAAGGTATTCTTCCATAAACAGTCCATGAATTGTTCTTTTGGTTATTCCATCAGTTGCAGCCTATCATTACAAAAACCATTAAACTTAATGGGTCTGAAACTGGCTATGATTTTAATGCCAGTTAAGCCTCCATTACCTACAGATACAGACAATGAACTCTGGGGATACATTCCTACTGTTCATAGGGGAAGGATTATTCAAAGATCACCAGCTCCTTCCTCTTTGGTACTGAAGCAACAGCAGCTCAATTGGACATAGCGCTGTTACCATCAGGGGAGGTCCATGTTGTCTCCCTCAACTGTAGATTCTTCGTCACTCCAGGTGAAAATGGTAGAAAAATACAACTTGTCACAAATTTGCTGTAAGTGGACAATTCCTGCCAAGCTGACACATGTAGCTTTGCTTCTCTGATGTCACCGGATAATATAACTCACTGCTAAAACAGTGTTGACAGTAGAAGAAGAAAAAAAAATGAATCTGTAGAGCCAAGGATAATATTACAAAAACAAGGAATGACAATGAGGCAATTTCCGCATATGTCTGCATTTCAATTGGCAAACTACAAGCTGGAGATATGTAAATATCACTATGGCCACTGTCTAACCCAGGATTCTATTTCCAGTTGTGAGCTGAGCACTTTACACAAAACACTCTGCAAATAATTACTGATTTATGAAAAAAAAGAGAACAAAACATATTGCTCCTCTCTCATTC
The DNA here is from genome assembly GCF_029289425.2 of Pan paniscus. Lineage (NCBI taxonomy): Eukaryota > Metazoa > Chordata > Mammalia > Primates > Hominidae > Pan > Pan paniscus. The sequence goes on along the minus strand of NC_073256.2, from coordinate 50,739,321 downwards.
TCTACCCTTCTCTAAGTAGCACAAGGGTATAGCAAATAAAATGAATAAAATCAGCCTTTTAAGCAACTTCCCAGCATAAGTCATTACTTGGCAAGTGGCTACAATATTTGTCTATAATGGCTCTTCACAGCATGATATCTACTTCCAAGTAAATGTCTTAATAAAAATGTCATCAAAATCTTTACCTAAGGTAAAGCAGGGTGAGGATGAAATTATTCCATTTCAGAATGAAGTAAATCCCTATGACCATCTACGATCACGTACACAAGCAATGGGCTGACCGAACACATGTGGCATGTTTGCAAACCTATGTGCTCACAGGTGCTTTCGGGGCAATGAATGATACTTGATTTTCTTGGTATCTTTCACACCACTTATCATTGTAGGCACCCATTCAGTTATTCAGGAGATATTATGGGTTATAGACTAGATACCAGACACTATGATAAGGGATGAGATAAAGAGGTTCAGACATCTGATACAAACAATGCCCTCACACAGCTTACACTGCAGCCATGAAACAGAATGATTATATAGCAATCACATAAATTCAGAATTACACATTAAACCTTTGTGATTGCTTCCTTGATTCTTCCAGCAAAATGAATTACTCCTTTCTCTGCCCTCTAACAGTCTTGTTTCTCTATTCAGCATCTACTTCTGTCTGCCTTTTGCTATGAATTGGCTAAATATGTTTTCTTTTTTCTTTTGTTTATTATACTCATATGTTTTCATTAGACTACAATCTACTCAATAATAAGGGCCAGGACAGGTGCAGTGGCTCATACCTGTAATCCCAGCACTTTGGGAGGGCAAAATGGGAGGATCACTAGAGGCCAGCAGTTTGACACCAGCCTGGTAAACATAGTGAGACTCTATCTCTACAAAAATGTTTTTAAAAAGTTATCTGGGCATGGTGGCCATATGCCTGTAGTCCCAGTTACTCAGAAGGCTGAGGTAGGAAGATTGTTTGAGCCCAGGAGTTCAAGGCTGCAGTGAACTATGTTCGAGGCACTGCACTTCAGCCTGTGCAACAGAATGAGATACTGTCTCTGAAAAAAAATAAAATAAGGGCAATATCTTACATGTGTGATACCCACCTCCAACTTCCCTCTCTCACTAAATATGCTGTGCAATTTTAGAAATAAAAGCTAACCCATTTACTTGTTTGTGTGTGTTGGGGGATGGGGGAGAGGGAGAGGTGTCAAAACCCTTTCATTTTATTTCTTAGTGCCTCTATTTATATACTGGAGCTAAGAATTTATCAGTGATCCCTTTGGGACATTGTAACTCCAAAGATGAAACAGCAATCCTCAATATAAAGGCAACAGGATATAATAACCTCTGAGAGACAGAGCAATTGGCCCAAAGGCATAACCATTTATATGGGAAAAGGAACAATTTTATTGGAACTAAGGGCCTAAAATTGGATCAATGCTGGTTGATATTCATATCCCATCTTTGATTAAAGGAGAAGATAAAAGTAAAGCAGTGCTTTTTTAATTGCTAAATTTATCCAACTTATATTGTGAGTATCCTTCCTAAAATACCTCTTTTTATGCAATAATGATGACAATGGATGGTAGTTTTTAAAAAGTGTTAAAATGTAAAAAGTGGTAGTGTGTAGATGGCGGTTTTTCAAAAGTGTTAAAATTTAAAGAGAAGGCAATATATCAGCCTCTTCATTTTGCTCCTGGAGATTTTATTATCCCATAAAACCTAAATGTCTGGGAACACTGGCCTAAGGTATCTACTTTCATTGGCTGGAACAGCTAGCAGCAAAAGTCAACCAGATATCTGAGCTGATGTCAGGAGGCAGCTATTGGCTGGTGTGCTTCACGAAGACTGCAAGATCTAAGGAGTTTCAGAATATAATTTTCTTGGCAGGAAGCATTCCAAATTCAAAGATAGATACTGAAGACAGATATATTCAGCTTCTCCCCTGTTTTTTTTTTTCTTTCAGATGGAGATGATGAAACTAGTGTTTTCCATGGTGCTTATAGCTGATGACATAATAACAGGTCAGATGAAAAGAGTAGAAACAAAAGGGGCATAGAATAGAAAAACTAAGAGATGAAGGCAACAGAACATAAAGAAGGATTAAAAGGTCCGGAGGTGAGGGGAAAAGAGAGAACAAAAATGAGAAATGAATCGAATGTTCACGCACTCACATGTATGTACACATTCACACATGTACATATACACAAACCACAATTGACATCATCAGGATTTGAAGCCACAGAGGCAGTTAGAGGAGCCAGTGGTTCATAAATGCTACATTGCTTCTGATTTCTCTTTACTTCCATTGCCAAAGGACAGAAACCCAAGCCTGCAATTTAACCAAAGACTTCCTAGCGTGAAATGAAACAGCTCAGCTTTGTCAATTAAGTAACAGTGAAACTCAAGGGCCAAGAATCCGAAAATGAATGATATTCCTAACGTACCAGTGTTTCCACCTTTGCAAGTTATGTCTGTTTTCTTCCTGGGCAGAGCGGGTAAATTAAGAAGGAGTAGTTAAACACTTTAGGCATCAATTGAAGACTATGACCCCATTCTTAGGGATAAAAAACATAAGATAACATTTCTGAAACTCTCTTTCCAAAGCTACTGGTGGGAGGTGTAGGCAGTGAGCAAGTAAAAGACAATAAAACTCAAACCATGTTTGCGCCTGACTCTTTTCCCCACGTTCTTTTTCTTCTTGCCAAGGATGAAAGCAGTTATTAATATAGCAACATTGATGCTTGTGTTTTTTGCAGGTGTTATACCCACAGAAAGCCTCCCAATAACTTAGAAACAAAAGTCTGCCCACACTTGGAGAGCCAGCTCATCAAAGACTGTGTCGTAGTCTTGTGGGCTCCTGCCAATCTTTAGCAAACAGTTCCCTTGAGGGCTGGAAACTCATTTCTGTTTCTGAAGTCAGTGCTCTCACACATACAAAGGAGGCTTGAGGAAGGGTGTATGCAGGGTATTCAATGATGAAGGCCAAGTTCCTGCCACATGGGTCTCTAGGCTGGAAAACCAGAGCTGAGGACCACTCTGCCTGGAAGGGTTCCCTTCCTGTCTCGCTCTTGTAATTGTTGAACCACTTATTGGATAAATATGATTCATTGATCCTTCCACATCTTTCTACATTTAATTTTCTTTTAAGGAGCTAAATCTCCCTTGGTTCATAGGATACACATTGGTTCACAGTTTCCAGTCAAAGTTGTATCACATTTGGAAGCTGGAAAGAAGTGTCAGGAGACACCATAGAGGAAGGATGTTCACAAGCCTTGTGGTGTGGTTGGTTCATATTGCACCCCTCCTCACCCCTCGATGAGAATGAAGTCTAATGCCCATGTAATAAAGATTTTACCCAGCAGGTGGGAGTAATTACACACAGCTCATATCTCTAGGCAGCACATTTCCTTCAAGCTTATAATCCACAAGAAAACAGCAGTAGATAGCACAAATTTGGGGAACTATGAATTTGCTAACCCACTCTCCAATTTTCAAGACACACAGCATTAATCACAAATTTAAGAGTCTTGAGTTTACATTATAACTCAAGTTTTGCTGAAGATAGGAGTGGCTGGCAAATATTTCCCCTGGATGGGGGTAAGGGGTCTGAGGCCTTTCCTTGCCATCTCTACTATGCCTCCAAGTTTTGTCTGTTTAATTTAATTAAATGGAGTAATTTTGTTCTTAGAGGTTTTTATTTTTCATTCTTTGTTTTTAGTTTGAAAAAAACAATGATTACACCATGAGTTTGAGTTTTGTTGCAATGCCATTCTGTATTTTAGGCAAATTTATAACTGTGCCTATAAAATGCCAACACAACTGAATCCAAGGTGAAAAATGTACGCATGCTTTCACAAAATTAAGATGATCGATCTAACTATTCCTTTTTACTCCAATATTTCAGCAATTTTTAGGTATACATTTGGCTGCCAGCATTCCATCACGATAGATAAAATTCTTTCTGAGATCAAATATTTCTTTCATATCAATTTAGTGACAGATGTATGAAGTTTATAAAGAGAAGTCTTGCCATGACTAGCTCAATTAATATGTTTTTCACATTGCTTCACTACGTAAAGAGAAAAGTGATGCATACATATTTGTCTTTAATCAGTTCATTTTCTGGAATTTAATGAACAGGATTATTTTTATTTTTACTGGTACATTTTTTGAACCAATCTCATCACAGACATTGCCTAGATGATCATCAAATCTATTTCCTCTTCCTGAGCACTAAGCCAGGTGGGGACTGTGTGAGGAATTCTGGCCAATGGAATGTGAGCAGAAGGTTTATGTCACTTTCAAACCAAAGCAGTTAAGTGTATGTGTGTTGGAAGGAATTGTATGTACCTGCTTTTTTCTCTCACTCTTCCCACAGAACACTGTCTGAACAACGTCAGCGTGACCTTGAAGCCATGTATTGAAAATGGAGGAGCCATCTTCCTCTGGAACAGTATAGGAAGAGAATGGATTCCTGAGTATCCTCTTTAAGGAACAACCCAACCAAGAACAATGCAGTGGAATTTATACCAACAAGATACAACTGTTTGTTGCATTAAAACACTGAGATTGGGAGGGTTGTTACTAGAGTTAGCATGGTTTGGCTAAATCACAAAAACAGTGGTTTTTTTTTTTCATTTGCATGAGACACCAACAAAATGTTAAATGCAGATAAAATGTGTTATGTTGCATATTTTTATAATATAGACACAATTATTTTTCACCTGAGGATGCTCCAATATTCTATAACTGCCGTAATTAATTGTATCATTTCAGGTTTATGAGTAGCTCTATTATTACACACATAAGGATGGGTTCTTGACCCATGTAGGTGATATTGATAGCTTGTACTCTGGCTCTTTCTCTTTCCTTAATTAACTGATTCAATGAGTCTCTCTCTGCCAAAGGCTTTCCCATTTCTCATTGTTTATTCATTCGGAATTTGAGATGAGAATTCATCAAATGACTTATCAATTTTAAGTCATGTCAGCTAATTGATTACAGATATATTACCAGTTTTAATCCTTTCTAAGAAAACAATGCTTAATGAGGGAATGAGGGGTGGGGCTAGGTTAGAACTCCCTGCTTGAGAATTCTGGACAAAATGTGGATTTAAATATCTATATATTAGTCTTCATTACTTGTGGCTACAACATTCCCCACCTGTAAAGTGAGCATCACCTTATACATATATGATCAATTTTCAGGATGAGTCAGGAACATCATTAAGAAAAGGCAATAATTTTAGTAGAGTGTAGGTATTCAAGTCCATAAATGCAGCTAGTTGAGTTTTCTTTTTAAAGGCTTTTCTATGGGAATTTAGAAATCACTTACCAGAGGAAAAATAAGGATTCATCTCTCTTTAAGTGCTTGTAAGCAGAGGGCTTCTATAAAAATCAGGGGGATAAAAGTCTTGGATGTTTTGATCTGGTTTTAATACATTTTAATAATGTTCACACAAGAAATTAAATTACAATTAAAAGCTGACAATGTCAAACTATCTTGCTTAAAAAGGAAGTGTCCCTAAGCACTCTGGCATTAGGACCCACCCAGACTTAGGATCCTGTTGGCTTCAAATATTTTATTTTGTACACACACACATGCGTGTGCACACACATCACATGTCCTGAACATGAAGATGTTCACTTATTTCACTTAATGGTTAAGGTCATAGACTCTGGAGTTAGGCTGAATTCAAACCCCAGGCCCACAATAACTACTGTAGTGACCTTGAGCAAGTTTCTTAGCATCACTGACTGTCAGTTTCCTCATCAGAAGAATGAAAATAACAACAATGGTTTGCTTCATGAGTGGTGCGAGAATAAATAAGAATGATCTCTGGGGAAGCATTTAGTTCAGTTCCTAGTCACACAGTAAGTGCTCATCAATTATCAATCAATATCAAATATCAAATATTCTCAATCATTCAATCAATATCAAATATGCTCTTTGTATTTTCCCTCACGCTGCATATTTGAACGTGTCTGCCTTATTCTCATCCCTTTCAATGAAGCCAGCACACTCACAGTGGGGCACGGAGGCCTGAACAACAAACACCTGCACTCGGGATCTGAATTTTGCTTCCAGAAGTAACCTGCCCCATCCTTCATCATCCCACTATTTCTCCCCACTAGGCTTTCACAAGGTGCCTTGCAGGGGAAGAAACCCTCTCTTCCTATGTCAGACTCACATACTTATTTATTTTCCCCAAGATCCTTCTTAGGACGTTTCTTCTCAATAAGACAATAGAGAAAATAATTTCTGCTGTTGTGCCAAATTGACTCAGAATACCTAATGTGTTAGCCAAAATCACTGCTCTCCTATTACCACATCCCATTCCAGCACATCATGAAATGGTTGATCTCTAAAAATATATATTATTTGAATCATAATTATAATATAGGGTGATTCATTCCATTATAATTACTAAGACTATTATACTAATACTACTCAGATTAATTTACCTCCTTCCCATTATAATAATGTAAGCCTTTTTCACAAAGGACATTATGTAATGTATTCAATTATTATAATTACCACACATATTCTATACTTTTCATCGACCAAATGTTTCTTTATTTTAAAAATACTGGGATAAATGTTAGAGGAAATAATCCTATTCCCAACAGCCACATAAAGCCTTTTTCTTAAAACAAAAACTAAAACAATCAATGTACTTTAGAAATTAACCAACATTTATTGTTTTATACAATCGTGGCTAAGCTACTGGTTTTGTTACTAAAGGTAATAATGCTGACTAGTGGATGATCCATTGTGATTTTTACTCTTTAGTCAACTCAAAAGTCCATCCCAAGGGTGGCCTCTATGTGTATGGGGCATTCTTTTCCTCACAATAAGTGTGGTTGATGGCAGATGACATGTCGATGACTCCCTCTAATCCATAGCTAGGCAGCACTGACCCCTGCCAGACAGACTCTGGTGGGAGGAGCCTGTGTGGTGGCTCAGGGGCTATCTCTCAGATGCACGGATTTTACATCGGGATGATGTGACAAAGCAGCTTTTATCTGGGTCCAAATCCCAGTACCGTAATTTTGCTCCCCTCCCTTCCCTCACCCTTACCTCCCAACCCTTCAGAAGGACTAGCCTCTCACATTTCCTCCTTCCCAAATCTATTAAGTCAGACATAATTGAACTATTTATATGTATGTCCCTGGGGAGGGAAGCAGAGGTAGGGGCTGGCCTCTTATTAACTTACTCTCTATGAAGATCCATTCAGTATAGTGTGTATGTATGTGTTTGTGGTGGTGAGGGGCAGCTATTTTCTTATCTCTTGGCCAAATTATTCTATTTTACTTAGGGAAACAAGTTTAATTCTACCAGCTAGCTTGTAATAGTCAGTTTCAAGTGACCTCAGCTTTGTGATCTGTTTTGAGGTAAATCATATATATATACATGATATATATATATATATCATGTAAACCAAACAAAGAGAAACGAACAACTTTATTTTTGGGGGTGGGAGGAATCCCCATTGACAGGCTGATAGTATTATTTTAATCTTTTTTTAAAAAATTCCTATTCCCTCATTCTTGGCAAATAACACATGGCACCCCAGACGGATAAGTAGAGAGTTTAAAAGTACCCTGGGTGATCACAGCATCAGAAAGCCATGACCAACCCTAGTTGTGAAGGGGGAACCCACTGAGAAGCTCAGTTGTAAGTGAGAAGGGGGCTTCCAACAGGAGCTGTGGCCTTCAGAAGAGGAATTAGCTACTACCCACTGCAGCCAGGCAGGGAGGGAGCAGGGAAATGAATGCCTGCAAATCTCTCCTTCCATCCTACAACCTCCTGCCTGAGGCCTCTCTCTGGGCAAATGCTACTTGAAGACAGCATGTGAGGGAGTCCTGTTGACGTGGTTCATGTCAGCATCCCAGGACACAGAGTTTGGGAAAGTGGAAAGTGTATAAGGAAGAGCTAATGGAGAATAGTCAGAATAATCAATCTTTAAGAAAGAAGCCATGCCGTTTCCTGTCCCAATTGTAATTACCTTTCAAAGCACAGGTCAAATTTGGCCTCTAGGGAGTGTTTCCTAGTTACCCTAGGTTTTACTGACTTCTCTCTTATTTGAATTTATAGCAGTTATAAGTTTGTCTTGGTATCTCTCTCCCTCTCTCTGTGGATACATATTTATTCTCTCTATATATAGATATGTATATAAAATATTTATATATTTATAAACATATATTTAAAAATATATAAAAATATATGTTTTTTGAGATGGAGTTTCACTCTATTATGCAATGGCACAATCTCTGCTTACTGCAACCTCCACCTTCCAGGTTCAAGCAATTCTCCTGCCTCAGCCTACCGAGTAGCTGCGATTACAGGCATGTACCACCACGCCCGGCTAATTTTGTATTTTTAGTAGAGACAGGGTTTCACCATGTTGGCCAGGCTGGTCTGGGACTCCTGACATTGTGATCCGCCTGCCTCGGCCTCCCAAAATACTGCGATTACAGGCGTGAGCCGCCATGCCCGGCCTTTTTTTTTTTTTTTTGAGACAGAGTCTCACTCCGTTTCTGAAGTGCGGTGGCACCATCTCAGCTCACTGCAACCTCTGCCTCCCAGGTTCAAGTGATTCTCATGCCTCAGCCTCCCGAGTAGCTGGGACTACAGGCGCATGCCAGCACGCTAATTTTTGTATTTTTAGTAGAGACGGAGCTTCACCATGTTGGCCAGCTGGTCTTGAACTTCTGACTTCAAGTGATCCGCCCGCCTTGGCTTCCCAAAGTGCTGGGATTACAGGTATGAGCCACCTCTCCTTAGACACACACACACACACACACACACACACACACACACACACACACACGAGTTTTAATTTGAAGTATTTCTTTTTGGAGCATATTGAGACTTGGTTGGAGGCAATATTAGCATTGATCTTTACAAACATTATCAACTCCAATATCCTAGAACTTTTTTTAAGAGATAGGGTCTCACTCTGTTGACCAGGCTGGACTACAGTGGTGTGATCACAGCTCACTGAAGCCTTCAGCCTCCTAGGCTCATGCAGTCCTCTCACCTCAGCCTCCAGAGTAGCGGAGAATACAGGCCCATGCCACCATGCCTGAGTAATTTTTAAATGTTTGTAGAGACTGGGTCTCATTATGTTAGCCAGGCACTTCTGGGCCCTTGAACACTTTTAAAAAAGAATTCTGAACTTCCTATCCTGTTAGGCACATCAGTGCTTGCCAGCTTTATTCTTTTAACACCAAATTTTGCCTTCTATGGTTCCAACCACATATATGAGGGAATGGGGATACAGGGCCTGAACTCAGGCACTTCTATTCTTTCTTTTCATTCATTATTTATTCAACAGAATTTTAGCCTGCACCTTCTATGCATTAGATATTATGCCAGGCACTGGAATTACAATGGTGACATAAAAATAGACATAGTATCATAGAGTTTACACTCTGGTGAAGGAGAAGAAAGCAAAGCATAATCTAAAAAGTATGACTTGAGCAAATGTAAAATTACGACTCTGATAAGTATAATAACAGCAAGGATACAAGGCACAATGATGGTGCATGATGGAGGGAACTGACCCAGGGAGGCTGAGAAGGCTGCTCTGAGAACATGACCATCAGTACAAAACCAGAAGAATAAGCAGCAACTAGGTAAATCATGGAGGAGCATTCTAACCCCAGGGAACTGCAAAACCTGAATCTCCAGGAAAGGATAGTGAGGAGGAGGAACTCAAAGAGGGCAAAAGGTCAGGAGCATGTACTATGACACTAGAAACACAGTTAAGGGCCAGGAGCTGCCTACCATGTAAGTTTTGTTCTGGAATCGGGTCTTTAAGACCAGAAGAAAGCCATTCAGTGGGGTGACATTGCCAAATTTAGCACCTGAAACAATCCTTTTGACTGCTGTGTGGAAATAACCCTTTTGACTGCTGTAGTTCAGTTGAGGGGTGATGGTAGCTTAGATTAGGATATCATGGAAGAGAGAAAAGTGGATAAATTTGAAAGACATCAGGCAGATAAAATCAATAATAACTTGGTGAATTATTCAAAAGAAAAGTAAGAAATAAAAAGGCAGTAAGAAAGTTTCTATATTGCATTGGTAAAATGGGTGAAGAACTAGGCATTGAGATAGGAGATATTAGAATACGATCAAATTCAATGAGAGGAAGAGATATGGTGACATACAGTGCTCCATGTTATAGTCATGTAAGAATTAGAACAGCTTATATAAAAAGGTATGATGGAAGCAAGGATGAACAAGCGTCAATGCAGTGTTTGATAATACAACTAGAGCCAGAGACATTGCCTAATGATATGGCCCATGTCTTATTCTAGCTTTAGTGACTAATCCAAAGTCTATAGATAGAAAGGATTTAATGTGATTTCTAAAGATAGTCAATTTAATGCAAGATTATATAGTGTATATATATATATGCTGGGAAAATAGGGGAATGTGTTATTCTCCCTTTCATCTTGGAAAAAAAATGAGATTTATGGCAGTAAATAACTTGGCCAAGGCTATACGCTCTGAATCAGCAGAAAATTGAAGGAAGAAAACTCAAGATTCAAAGAGTTGAAAGTAAATTTAGAGATCATTTGATCTAGTCTCTTTGTGGAGCAAGAGTATTAATAAAAATTTTTGCTATGAGTTGGGATGGGTAGTTAGTAACAGATTTGTGACTAGAACCCAGTCTTGACTCTTAGTCTCACATTTTTTTTTCACTCCAGTGCATTTACTGAGTTTCAGGTTAATTATCCATTGCTTGGTGATTTGGCCTCTCCCAGTAGCCAAAAGAACCCTTTCTGAAATCAGTGGATAGCAAAAAGTATTGTGGAACAATTGAGGACCAGGCATGTTGGGTGAAAATTTAAGCTGATGTGAATTTTGGCAAGTCGATATGCAGCACATATGAGAACAATTATAACAATTCCCTGTGATCTCAGTTTCTTCATCTATAAAATGTGATAGTTGTGAATAATTATGTTCTTGCTCTGTGAAATTATGGTTCTACAAATGATTCCCCCAACATCCAAGTATCCTTGCAGGACTTGTGAAAATAATCCCCCTCCCCTTCCTTTCATTGTTTGGAATATGTTTCCTGATGAAAGGGGATATGTGCTGGTTTTTATCATGGAACATATTTTCATGTTTAAACTCTAGAGAAAGTGAGAGGAAAGCATAAAACAGGAAGCATCTGTATTTTTAACTGGCAGAGCAAGTGGAATTTGATGTGACTTCAACATTTTTCACTGCCTTGTATTAACAGATGGCTAGAATTCAAAAGTGCTTTACATAGGAAAATGGGTGGAAACTAGTAAGAAGGCCTTGCAGAGGAAGGAAGGAAGGAAAATAAAGAGAGAAGGAGGAAGAGAGAAGGGTGAAGGAAAAGAAAGGAAGGTACTGGAGAACAGAAGGAGGGAAAGGAGTGCTGGGGGGTGCCAGGAAGGAAGAGAGGAAGTGGGACTGGGGAAGGCAGGAAGTGGAAGGGAGGAAGGCAGGAAGTGGGAGAAAGGAAGGCAGGAAGTGGAAGGGAGGAAGGCAGGAAGCACTGGGGTACCATCAGGTACTACTAGCACATTAGTCTCTTGAGAGGAAGAGGGGAAGAGCAAAAGGGGAAGGGGAGGAGGAAAAGGAAAAATGAAGAGGTAGAGAGATCGCAAAACTGCATTGGCCTTCCTCAATATGGCCTAGAGATAGGTCACTTGGTTCAGAGCTTGCAGATCTACTTGGAGGTCTTGACTCTTCCACTGCCTGCTGCTTGAGCACTCTAGTTTATACAAACTTCCATTCTCCTCATCAGAAAAATGAAGTGGAGAAGAGAGGACAGGGAAGAGCTTCAGATGAACAAAGCTTCACCAAAGAATCTGCCTGTTATTTGTCCAAAAGCCAATGTTCAGTAGGACTTGTTCCCAGCACCTGGATGAAACCATGTAGTTTCCATCATGTTGTCTTATCGGGAAGCTCAATAGTCAGGGTGGTTACTTGATCCCTAGAACTAAGCTATTCAATTCTCCCACCTAACTTTTCCGACCACCAATGGTTTTTTGGTTCCACCAATGGATTTTGGTTCTCCTGCTTAGATTTCTTTTGATATCCAACAAAGAATACTATTACTTCATCCCTAGTGTGCCCACAGATTCTCAAGTTTTCTAACCTTGCCACCCTCTGAGATACCAGGAATGTATGGAAATTCAGACCTAAGTAGGATTCTTTCATAGCTTTTCATTGGAATTCTTAGTTTCTAGAAGAAATGTATGCAATATTTTGCAATCAGATGAGATTTGGTGCACTCATGGTGATATGGCCATAGACTAATTTTCTATCATCAAGTGGATTTCAGGGAGTTACTGGTTGACATATAGTTAATACATACTTTCTTTGCATACCAATAATTACCTTGAATTAGGAGTAACAACGTCAGCTAATAGACTAGGGTGGCAGGAACTCCATTTTCCCTCATTCTTCCTCAAGGGGACAACTTAGCATTTATTTCTCTTCTTTCTCTCCTTGCTTTCTGTACTGGCCTTCATTCTCTGTATTAAAAAGTCAGTCTAGGGCAGATCACAAAGGGCATAGCTGTCCTTACTGAGAGGAGGGATAAAATATCAAGAGTATGGACCTCCTGGGGTTGCTTCTTCTTCCTCAACTGATGGAGCCAGCTGGAAGCTCGCCCCTGTACTCTATCCTACTCCCACTGGCCTTCTGCTTCTCTTCCACCTCTACCTCTGACCCACTTTGATGAAATCCCCCAAATCCCAGCCACAATTTGGCCCCACTGTAGATTCTGCTGAATTGCTATTTTTTTTAGAATTGGGGGAAGCCCCTGGCTCTCATTCCCAGGCACATGAGAGATGAAAAATCCCCTGTCCTATTAAGCACTAGGCATAATACAGTATGCCTTCTCCAAAAGAATTATTATAGGTGGTTATTAGTATTCTCTACATTTGAGCCTCTAAACTTGAGTTCCTGGACAAGTTCAAATGGGTTTCTATTCCTCTTAAAAATGCATGCCTATTTTTGTGTGCACGTGTATATTTATCACAGCAGGCAAATTTATTAAGAAAGGGGATACACAGGTTTTTATCCAATTTTAAAATTGTTTTTGAGTTGAAAGTGGATGAGCAAATTTGCCTAGTAGATGAATTCATGTGATGCGTTTTTTTGTGGATTTAACCAGTTCAGCAGTCACTCTTTGGGACAATTCTTTCTGTATTACAAACAATTCACTTAAAATCAACTTGTGAAACATAATGCCTTCTTGTAAATTGGAGACTGGCTATATTAATGGAAATAGTTTAGTATATATTGATGTGTGAATTACATGCAGTGAAGGCATTTACTATTTAAAAGTATATTATAGGAAGTTATTTCATAATCATTGATCGTCTCCTGAATTATCTGAGTTATAAGTATTAATTAGTTGTCCTTAAAATAGAGTACTTACAGATGACTAAAATCAAGGTTTTAAATCTTTTTCAAGTATGTTTAGTGTCTAACATATAACTCTAGACATGTTTGAGTCTTTTTCAAATATGATGTATAAACTCTTTAAAAATAAAAGTTAAACTTGGAATATGTGACAAAGCCATCAGGGTTTCTTCAAATAGAAGAACCACAAAGTGTTCTCTACAGCTCTACAGCTTGCAAATGTTCATCACTAACACACAAAGTGAAGAGCTATCTCCCTATGAAGACCACAACTTTTAGAAAACAGCATTTCCATTTTATTCCCATCTAGCAATCTTTCCCCTAAAGGAATAGCTGAACAATACATGCACAGTTAAGATTGCTAAGGCAGAAACAATTATTTAAATCCAGTTGTGGAGCTCTTGTGATGCAACGTGAATAGCTAAAATACAAACAACTAGAGTCTTACTTTTAAATTTTGTGCACTTCGCCTAACTCACTGGTAAGGCATGTCTAGATGGGGCTAGGAATTTTCATTTTTCTCTCTCTCTCTTTCTGAAGCGCTCCCACTTTCCTTACTGTAAATATTGCAAAGGGCTTGATGGATAGAGGAGCTTCACTGACAATCTCTGAAACCCTTTTCAACACTGGAATTTTATGAACAACACCCAAAGGCACTGCGCCTCATAGGTAGAATATTAAAGTATGGGGCCAGAGAATACAGCTTGGCTCTAGATCTGATCTGCCCCTGTTCTTCCAGCTCCTCCTCTCTGTTGCCAGGTTCCCCCTGCTCAGATTTCTGCTTCCAGCTGCGTCATCTGGCTCTCTCCCTTTCATTTCTTGCTCATTTCCCCAGCAAGTATAGAGACTTACATTTCCGATCCTCATATATTTTCCCCTTCACCACTCAAGTTTTCCCTTGAAGCCATGCTTTCCAGAATCAAACCTTCCACTGCCCTGACCTTCATAGCCCTGTTCTACACCTAACCCCACCTCACCTCAATCCCAGACTCACTTTCCCAATTCATACCTGCTTTTTGCTTGCAGAATCCTTTGCTAAGAGCTCTGCTACCTGGAAGGTTATTTTATTTTACTTATTACTATGGCTTTTATTTTTGTCCAAAATGAGAGCCCAATTTTTAGCTTCTCTGTTCAGTGAATAAACAGAATCCTCAGGCCCTTTTGCTTTTTATTGGTCTTTATCTCAAACATTTTCCAGAACTTCTATCCAGGTAGCCTCTAGACATGTCAAGAAATAATATTTCTCAATCTCTAATTCCTGGGAATCTCTCTGGGCAATGAACATGACATTATTTTCCCTGGTACATGAATCCGGTGCCCCTCCTGCTAATTTTTTATTTTTTACCAGCTGTCTTACCTCATATTGATACACATTCCATTTCATAGACACCCCTTAGCTATTACATTTATTCCTGAAACAATTTCAAGTTTATGGTTTTGCTATTTCTGGCCCCTATCCTAGTTGACAGCTGAAAAATGACAAAGATAACACAACATATCTTACCTTCTTTGTTGATGCAAATGTTGACCGTAGGTTGACAAATACTGAACTCTTAAAAGTACACTAAAATTTTATGTAACTTGGGTTTTGACCACAAGGAAACAGTTTAGAGGATAATTTGCAATAAATATGGGTATGTTTATTGGGTATGGGCACTTCTTTACACACATTTTTCTCTTTTACTTGAACATGTGCTGAAAGTGAAGGTCGAGGTCCTTTATAGCCTCAAAGGCACTGAGATGCTCAGGAGCCTGCGGGCCAGGGGTCTTAGTCTGTTTGGGCTGCTATAACAAAACTTCTTAGACTGTGTCATTTAGAAATAAAATAAATTTAATTATCACAGTCTGGAGGCTAGAACGTCCAAGATTAAGGCGCCAGCACATTCAGTGTCTGGCAAGGGCTCACTCTGCTTCATAAAGAGTGCCTCTTGCTACGTCCTCACATGGCAGAAGCAGAAGGGCAAGAGGCCCTAGGGTTCTCTCTTCAACCTCTTTTATAAGAGCATGAACCCATTCATGCATATGGAGAACCCCTCATGACTTAATCACTTCCCTGAAGACCTTATCTCTTGATTATATCACACTGGGTACTAGGATCCAACATATGAATTTTGAAGGGACAACAATGTTCAGACAATTTAGCACCAGGCTTCTTGTCCCTGTAGCTACACCGACTCTTAGTGGGAGATGTTCTCAAATTACAATGTGTATTTTCCACTAAATTGTGGCATTTATCACTCCAGAAGGCTTTCAACCTTTTGGGTTTTTTTTCCTTCATGTACATAAAAATGAATACAAATGCAGTTTGTAAATGCTACGTAGTGTTTGTTGCTCTGCATGGTTTTATTTAATTGTGTTTTGAAACTCATATAGGACACATCAGGGTGCCTTCTTATAAGCAAATGGATATGGTAATAAAGCATTTTAATCAATTCAATCAATACATATATAAGGATGATTTTTAAAAAATTCTAGCCCTTGCTAGTGCTGCCAAGAAAACCAGCATTATTAGATGAAATAATTTTAAAGCTGAACTCAGTATTGATTGAACCTTTTATTTAGTATTCCTCTTGAATTTTATGTTTCTAAAGGTTGTACAACAGCGGACAAAATGTATGACCAAACTCTGTTTTCCAAATTGGGACACTGACATCTAGGGAAGGTAATTTTTTTCTATAAGCTATTGCAACTGGCTGAATAAAACTATTTTAATTTATTTCTGGGCAGAGATAATTATATGAAGTTCCTGGCAGATAGTGGCCATTTTACCTCATTCTTCCGCCTTTTTCTTTAAAATCAAAACAATCTGAGTGTCTCCTGGGGATACAAAAGAATGCTCTAGCATCAAGAACTTTATAACTTATTTTTAAAGAAAACATATAAGCCCATAAACACAAATCCTCTGTATAAACTACAGAGAAATTTGTATTAAATGATTTGTTCAGTGCAGTGGACATTTAGAACAGAAGGGCATCCCTTCATGTTGGAGTGTTCAGGAAGGCTGCATGTTGAAGCTGGTTAAGTTCCTGAGGGAGGGGAAGGTATTCCAGACCAGAAGACATGCAGGAGTAAAGGCCAGACATCCGAGGGTGCATGCTTCATTCAGAAAACTGAGAAGAGGCCAACTAAGATAGGAAAGAAACTCCAAATAGAGAAAATTGTCTGCATTTAGCATAAAATAATTTTGACACAGGTACAGTCCAGGCTTCTTGAATGCTAAGACTTATCTTCTTCTCTGTAATTCCTTGTGAAGGCTTATACTACAATGTTTTTGCAAAAGTCACCAACAGAGTGACTAAAATTATCTTTTGGAGAAGCAGGAAAAATTTCATTAGTCCCACTTTGAGAATGAAAAAAGTGAGGTTCATGGTGTTGCTTGCCCAAGTCCACATAACTGGTAGACTCTGTGATCAGGCTTCATGTCCCCAAATATTTATCTTGTCAAAGTCATTCTTAATTACGTTCCTGCAGCACATAGCTCCTGGATGATAGATGCCCAATGTAAAATAATAGAGGTGATCCAGACCCTGATCTTAGGAGTTTAGATGGGCTCCCAACTCTGCAACTTAATAGCTGTAAAGACCTGAGCAAATGACTTAATACATATCTGAGTTTCCTTATCTATGACTGCAACTTACAATTGAAACAAATAACACATAACTTACTGGGGTGTTGTGAGGATTTATTGAAAGGGTGTCTACATATTGCCCAGAGGATATCAAATGTTCCTCAAATGTTAATTCTTCACCATCTCACCCACCTCTAATATTTAAACACATCTATTACATTACTTCCAACAGAGGTCATTTGGCTTGGGATTACTCCCAAAATCATTCATCAGTGCCTGAAAATCTTTCTAAATTAACTGAGGTAGTATAAAAAATTAGCCGGGCGTGGTGGTGGGCGGCTGTAGTCCCAGCTACTAGGGAGGCTGAGGCAGGAGTATGGTGTGAACCTGGGAGGCAGAGCTTGCAGTGAGCCGAGATCGCGCCACTGCACTCCAGCCTGAGCAACAGAGCTAGACTCCGTCTCAAAAAAGAAAAGAAATTCTCTGTAAGGGCTTCACAGTGGCAAGAGTCTGATATATGGAGCTAAGTTCAACATTTGCCACTTCCTGCAGGTATTATGATTTTGGCACAGTGGTTAGGGCTTGGGTCCTAGGGCCTGATTGTGTGGGGTCAAATCCTGCCTCAGCTCTACTGGCTGTGTCTACCTGGATAAATTATTTCATCCGTCTCTGCTTCAGTTTCCTCATATTTGAAATGGGTATATTTATAGTATCATAGGCTTATTGTGAGATTTAAATGAGTTAAGACACTCAAAATACTGAGGAAATATATTCAACAAATTTTAGTATCTATAGTTATTATTATTATTATTGCACATAATAACAAAAAAAACTTTGTTTTCACATTATAAAAGACTTTCATGAGTATTTGTTTATTTGACCACTATGTTTATCCAGTGAGAAAGGTAGAATAATAGTTATCATCCCCATTTTGTAAGTTTTATTTTTGGAGAGGGGTAAATTACACATTATTATTTAAAAATATTTCAAACAACAAGAGAAATTCAAATAAAAAAATAAAGATAATGCTGAATTCTACCACAGAAGAGGAAATCACCATTAGTAGTTCAGTGAACACCTCTCTAGGCACCTGTGTCTTCACATACATACGTGGATAGGTGTGCTGTTATGAATGGAATCATATTCAGAATCCATTTAACAAGTATTAATTGAATACCAAGCTTGGACCAGAAGACAGTGATAGAGTTAGAGGGAAGTGGATGATCTGAAACACACTTAGGAATGAAAAAGACATCATGGTGGATTAGATATGAGAGATGATGAAAATTAGGGGATAGGGATAATATACAGGTTTTGCCTTGTATAATAGGATTTATTGGTGAGGATTTACTTAGGAGGGAACAGTATTATTCTGTGATACTTTTACTCATTCATTTATACGTTATGGTAATTGCCCAGGGCAATCAATACACCTATACATTTTCATTTTTAGTGACTGCATAGGATTACATTGTATGTACAGTTCTATATGCAATTAAACTATTCCTGTATTGACATTTATTTAGATTGTTTCCAATTTTTAAATAATTTTCAACAAAACTATGGTGAATATCCTTATGAAGACATTTGGTTTTTCACTTATTCAATTATCTACTTAGCGTACATTCCAGGAAGGGGAAATTGCATGGCCAAAGGACATCACAATATAAATTTGACGTATATTGTCAAGCAGTCCTCCAGAAAAGCTACCCCAACTTAAGCTTATATCAACAGAACAAGAGAGTGCCCATTTATCAACACTCATTTACTCTTTCCAATCTTGGATACTGATGATCTAAAGAAAGAAAAGAGTGATCTAGAGGTGAACTATAGAGGGAAGAAAGGAAATTAATGTTTACTACTTCTAAGTACATACACATTTTTCTAGATATTTAATTCTCTTATTAAATTCTCATGATAATATCTCAATCTCTTCTCTTTAGTTTCTTGCTACTTCTTGGGTACATACCCTTTTCTTTATGGTGTTTTACTTTCCTTAGGCAGCTTTTTGGAGAAATTAAAAGTATCCTATATAACTTAAGAGCTTACACCAATTAATACGTAGAAGGAGTGGCAAATAACACCATTTTCAGGAGACAAATATGTAGTAAGATTAACAATTACAACAAAAAATTGCTTTTTTTTAAAAAAAAGAAAATATTATTTCCAGCAAATTATAAAGCTTGAACATGTTGTCTCATGCCCTTTGTTAATGATACCAAACAATCAAGGTTCAAGGAATGGTCAATTTTTTGATTAATTAAAGGTCTCAACTCTTTTGTGCCAATTCCCTTCAAGAAAAATCTTCCTAATACGTATGTCTGTATTTCTGACAGTAAATACAGCATAAAGAAGAGAAATGATAATTTTTTTACATTGATTAGGGATCATTAATATGCCTTGAGTTTATCATTCTAATCATTTTAATGTAGAGGAGGAAGATCCAGGAGATGAAACCTGGTATCATAACATGCCTTGAAATCTACAGCTATGATTAATTCTCATCGAAACAGTTTTGTCAATGTCTATCTTTTCCCCACAGGAAAGTGAAATCAACAAAGCTATTCAGTAGGAAGTTATTCTTAAGTTCCAATTAAACATTTTACCACCTTTCACAAGGTCTCTTAGGAAGACATCAGTTTTTTTAAGACACTTAAAGGAACCAATGAGAAAAAGTTCCCATATAGTTAAAGAGCTTCCCTCCCTTAGTTTAATACAGAAATGTGCCGGTAAAAAACATTCTGGTTCTGACTCTACACTTTGCTCCAGAGGCACTGGGCAATTAGATTTCCCATTTGCTCACATGTCCTTGATATACATCTAAAATTTCCAGGTACAGAAACTCTTCCCAAGAAATTATTAGACTCTAGCTGCCCCTGCTCTGGAAGAACCAACATGAGATTTACATTAGACTTTTGCTGCTGTACATCACCTCCCATAAAAACTGTGGTCACTAGGAGAGTATGTGGCATCTTATGGTTAGCACAACTTCACAAAGAACCCAAAGGACCAGTGGTTACACTCCCACTTTCCAAAGCCTGCAGAGAAGTAGTGAATTTTAGAACAGGGCATCAGAATACACATCAAAACATCTGTATTCCCAATGCTGCTGATAATAAACACCCTAACACCATTTACAGAGAGGCAGGCTCTCATGATGGCTAATGTCATCTAAAAGTCATAGGATTCTGTTATCTGTATATCTTCAGGGCTGGCCCATTGCAGTAACTTTACGAAAATTAGAAAAGGCACATCCTCTGGGGTAGACACAGCGCCATGCCTGGATTAATTCCTCATAAGTAGAGCACTAGTTGATTTCAGCCCTTGGCTGGGCACTTTGTACAATGCACAATATACCATGATCATACATGGTGGCCAGCAGGCATCACAGAAAAGGGCATATGTTCTAGACTGAGTATTGGACTTGGGGAACAAAAACTTAGATTTAAGATTAATTAGAATTGTGCTAATATATCTTTATGGGAAATATATTCTTTGTCTATATAAGTGCCCTCTTCATCTTGAAAAAAATTTAAGCCATAAGAATGGCATTCATTCTAATAGGTCATAGAAAGTTACACCTAAATACTCAATTGCTTCTGGTTCAGGTTTCTCAGAAAACAACCAAGCAATTTTTTCCTTCTTGATTGTTTTTATGCTTTTTCTGAAAAGTCTCTCTTTGCACCTTTCTGGGCCGTCATTAGATACGGCAAAGCACAGGGGAGAAGGTAAAGGCTGTGGTTGAATGTGGTTATATCTAAACCCTTAGTTTTTTCCACGTGGTTGGCTAAGCCAGGTGTCACTCTGAAGATTAGGATATCTCGCAGAGCTTGTGAAACCTCAGTCAAATATAAGATCTCAGCAGCTTTGCTCTGCAACTCCTCACATACCAACAAAGAGGAAAAGAAAAGATCGAATAACAAATCAACAAGAATAAGGGCAATAGTTTTCCCTCAAACTTCATATTCTATATTAAAAAATTAACACACACATACATACATCAAAACCCAGCAATAAACTTAGAAACTAGAACTGAGTAAAGGAAACAGGCAACCCAGGATCCAGTGGAGGTCTAAGAATCTGCTGCAATTATTACATTATTTTCACTTGTGCTTGTAAAACTATTTTAAGTGTAATGAACTTGTTTAAGCGAGCATCTCCAGGGATCCATCCCAGCTTGACGTTTTTAGATAAAGGAAAACCGAGACCAAAATAAAAATATATAAACAGCAAAAATGCTGAGAATGGTACCAGCCTGAGTCAATGAAGGGAATTCCTGCATGCACTCCATGGCAGCTGCCTTGCCTAGTGATAGGTGAATTACCTGGTGAATTATGCAAAACAGGCAGCCTGATTTATAGAAGAACAGTAATGGACTTATGAGAATTTAGGCAAACCTCTGGCCACATTCTAGATGATGAAACAAGAATTTCTGGCTAGTGCTACAACTAGGCATGCAGGTCTTCTCCAACACATACACACACACACACACACACACACACCTCCATAAACACACATACTATATACAGCTGGTCTTCAGATTCAGATACTTCACTACCAGAAATCACCATTTGTGACATCCGTAACTAAAAATGATCGTCTGGGCTCAACCATTTTCTTTCTTTCTTCTTTTTTGTTTTCCTACATTGTCATTCAGAATTACTGTCCTTTGCTTTATGACTGAAGAAGCTTCCAGCAGATCATGGTCGGCTTGCAGCTGTGTTGCTTTGTCTCTCTCAGTCTCCAGATGCCTCTGTGTGATAAGGGCCACCCTGTCTCCACTGCCGATTGGCCTGTGATGACTGTCTTGTTCCCCAGCAGGCTCCAACTGGACTCATCATTCTAACTGCTTTTCCCATTTTAGCTCCTTACAAGGCAGATTATAGCCTCATGGGAGGAGAAATTGACGCTACACATAAATGCACACAAATGGCAGGCAGATAATGGGAGCCCTGCATAGCAAGATATGAAATCAAAGTGCGATCAGGTCTGTGTTGATGAGCCAATGCAGCAATTCTCACCAAACTACCACTGCTTCCAAAGAGCCTAACATGTACATATTTTCTGGTAGCACACACATGCCTATGGGCATGAGTGGGTGTGTGTATTTATTTTCAATGGGCATAAACTGTTGACTTTGAAAGAAGAGAAGGTATCTGAAGTGTTGGGTGGAATACTTGTGGAGTGTAAACTTTAGGTAGGGACCAGGCTCAAGTCCTTGCCCTCACTGCTTCTCACATTTCATCACCCTGTTCTTATGTTGATCCCAGAGAAGTTGCCTGAGAAACATGCTTGTCCAGCATTTGATGAAGAACATAGTTTATGTCACTGTAATTTATTTCAACTCAATGGGGCACTGAGAGCTGGATACATGTTCAGCTTGGTAGAAACCCTGGGGAGGGGCAGTAAACCAACCAAATAAGGTCTCTGCCTCCATGGAGCTCATGGTCTGGGGAAGAACAGACATTTTTTGTACAACTTTTATTATTCTTGCTGTTAGTGCAAGATATTTATGTATAGAATCATCCAGTATCAGGAGATTTCTGGTTCTAATTGACTTTGATTTTTTCATACATTCTATATTATATTATTAGTGAAACATCCAGGAATATTAGCACATGTGAATTATTTCTTCCCCCCCCAAAAAAAAGCCTTAACACCTTGTATTCTAGACACAGGCCACCTGCTCTGTGATCTGCCCAATCAAGGGCAGTAGCAGGCAAGTCACATGGATCCCACTGTCCCCAAGCTGACAGAGGCTGCAGCTTAGAGGCCTGGTGGGCCAACAGTTGACTTCAGCTGCTGACTGACATCTGAAATTCTGCACATCACATAATGGGAAGAAACCTCCATCTGGAGGCTTTAATGATATGACAAAAGAAGTAACAGGACTTTGGTTTGGCTCACGTTTACCACACTAAGACCTTTCTTAAAGTGTACATACAACTTTGTTTTCTGAAGACGAAGGCAGACATAAGTATACCTTTAGAAACCTAATCCATATTCTAACACGTATTCTTTTCACTGGACTCTATCTTTAAAAAAATACATGCCTGACATAATTCTGTATTTGTACCTATGTATTAGCACTATTTTTAAAACATTTATTTCTTTGTCAGAGACCAAATTCTCACAATGTCATTGGTCTAATGAATCATTTGTAAGTTCAAGGGAACAAATCCCAAAGCTGGATTTTCCTTTTGCTCTGTGCTTCAATCCTGTGTGTAAGAAAAAAGAATTGTTGAGTGGTTCTCAATAGCATTTGAGCTTCTGGCCCCTTCCAATTTGCTAGGCAGATTTTCTCCATACCAGTAGTTGGCATACCTCAGCTAGAAAACACAATTTCTCCTGACTAAACAATATGTTTAGAAACCTAATGCCTGTAGATTTGGCCTATTGGTGGTCTTCAAAGTTTGATTACACATGAAAGAAGGAATAATCACGCCGAATATTGATTTTCCAAAGCAATGCTCTGTCATGCTCTTCAGGGAGATCATATAGCATAGGAAGTCTAAAAATTAGCATAGCAAAGTTATTAACACTCACACTAACAAGCACAGTCAACTATCTCTGCAATCTGTGACTGGAAATAGTGAAAAAGCAGGATTATGTATACAAATACAAATTACTTTCACCATCCTCAGGCAAGGGTCATTTGGACTTTCAACATGCTGAGATGAGCTGACTGAAGAGACCCACCAGATACCCATCCTTCTATCAGTTCAAAAAATGTCCAGGGTCAGGCAGAATGAGACTCCTGGGGTTTTAGGGTAGGCAAGCTATAAGCGTCTTTACATTAAATTTTGTTTTCATGCAGTGCAAATAGACACTAATAGCTGGTTCGATCCCTTGCCCAGGAAACTGATGGAGAAGAACAGCCACTTTCAGGGATAGCAACAGAGTCCAAAGGCTTCCCACGGAGCTGAAGATTACTAGCAAAACTCCTGCAGTGGGAACTTTCCTGAACAGCTTTACAGCATCAGGAAAATTAGGCATGGAAAGCAAGCAGACATCCTTTATCTTCAAACTGGAAAAGCAATGAGTTCTATTAGTCGGAGTTATAAAAGTTTCTTATTGTTTATTGTGCAGTACCCCTTGAGCTGAGCAAGATTTTGGCACAAGTCTCCGTGGAACGAATGTGTATGCTGATCTTTAGCCAGAAGAGTTGTCAATTTTTCAAATGTTATTCAGATATTAGTGAAAAGTTGTGAATATTTTGGATGCATGGAGAGATATCTCTCCATGCATCATATATATATATATATATATATATATATATATATACCCACACACATAGGATATGTATATATACATAAAGTATATACACACACACACACACACACACACACACACTTAACTATCTCACATCTGACAAATGCCACATTTGTAGACATCAAAAAGGGATATTGCAAAATGTTTCCCTGGCCAAAATTTCATTTCAGAAACGAAAGACGAGAAACATGGCTTATGTCTCTATAAGGTATTAGCAGTTCTTTATTAGGAATACTAACTAATCTACTAATATTTCTCTAGTGAATTCTATACTGCCAAAGAGTTAGTGGCAAATCTGCATTGAGCCCAAATTCCTCTGTTACATACAATGACTACTTTATCGCCCCTTAGCAAGCTTGTTGCTGCCCTGGTAACACATTCCTTGGTCATGTCCTGAAACAGCCCACTGACCTCAAATCCCTCTTTTATTCATTTACCAGTCAATCCACTACTACATATTTTTTATTCCTATATGAAGTTTCCTAAGAATTAGATGAGAAGGAAAATACACATTTCCTGTTTTGAAAGAGTTTAGGATACTAATAAGATTTCTCATAAGTACCAAATACCAGAATAAAATAATTGACAGAGAAAAAGAGAGAGACAGAAACAGAGAGAGACACAGAGATAGAGAGAGAGAGAGTGAGCGAGAGAGAGAGAGAGAAGGTGCATAAACTTAAGGGCTCAAAGGTCAACAGTACAAATCAGAATGTAAGTTCTAACAAAGTGCAGAGAAAGGATAAGAGGAAATGAAATGCTCTGGAGAAGTCAATGGAGGTGGAGGTTGTCACCCTGAGTTGTGACTTAAAGTACTTAATTAGTTAGAAAAGAAGAGAGAAACCAGGTACATGGGTGGCTCATGTCTGTAATCCCTGCACTTTTGGAGGCTGAACTGGGAAGATCACTTGAGCCCAGGAGTTCAAGACCAGCTTGGGCAGCATAGCAAGACCCAGTCTCTACAAAAAAATTAAGAAATTAGCCAGATGTGGTGGCACATGCCTGTAGTCCCAGCTACTCAGTAGGCTGAGGAAGGATGATCACTTGACCCAGGAGCTTGAGACTGCATTGAGTTGTGATTATGCCACTGCACTCCAGGATGGGCAACAGAGTGAGGTCTTGTCTCAGAAAAAAAAAAGAAAGAAAGAAGAAAAGCATTTCAGCAGGTGGGGAAGACATGAGCAACAAAGAGAAACCAAGAATGACAGGAAGACAGGAGGACTATCTACCTGACTGAAAGGGAGAATTTATATTATCGAGCAGAAAAACTAAGGTTGGATAGGCAGGAAGGATTCAGATTGTCATAGGTTTTGAGTATCAGTTTAGTCTCTGCATTAAAAAAAAATGATACACCACTGTTTAATGACACTGCAGACATTAAAGAGATGTGCAAGTATGGCTGACAGAAATGCATCATCATGAAGGACTGCCCTGACCTTCAGCATTGTGGCTACAAACTCCAGCACTGTAGTATTCAAGCAATTCCTTTCTAGAGTGAGGGACTAGACATAAATGGCCATAGCTGCTGGGTCCCTAAGGCACCTCTCATCAGTTAGGTCAATGTGCCAGGCAGGGGAAGAAGCCTTACTATTCCACTGCATTTGTGGCCTTGAAACTCATAGCTCCTGAATCCTCAAGTCTTTGAGGCAATGCATTCCAGCTACAGATAAATACCTTAAGCAGTCACCTCAGGCAGGGCTAATTAGGAACCTCTTTCAGAAGCTACTTTGTATCCCCAAAGTCAGCTACATGGGTCTTACTGCCAACAATTTATCATGCATTGTCTACATGGTATAAACATGCATTCTCAACTTGCTATTTATGAATCTTACCTTTTTATTTTATTTTTTATTTTATTTCATTGATTTTGGAGTACAGGTTGTTTTCGGTTATGTGGATAAGTCCTTTAGTGGTGGCTTCTGAGACTTTAGTGCATCCATCTCCCAAGCATTGAATCTTACCCTTTCAAAGCTAAAGGTACACGTGTGTATACTTCTTAAAAAGCAAATGCACATGTTAATATGCCTGCTATAAGTGGCCTCTACATTTTAAATGCATGCCTCAAATATTTCTATTATTTGTCTATATGTAACAGTGATATTTCTTTTCAACACATATTACTTTTTCAGAGATCAAAGGTTCCTAATATCTCATTTTATTTTATGGTAATTTATGACTGGTCAAGTAAAACCAGGCTCCTTTTCAACTTTGTTTCATGACTGTGCAAGGAGAAGGGATGGCTAGGCGGTTCTCGCTCCCATTCCATTCTTTGTCAGTTACGAGGTCCTTAAGCAGATCTTCTCCCCCAGGTGCTTGCCTTCTGAAGGGGAGAAATGGGGGTCAAAGGACTTTCCTCAAAGAGACAGTTGCACTTGATCTTGAATAAAGACTGAAATTTCATCTGGCAAAGAAAGGACATAGAAGAAGAAAGATTTCATACCAAGGTACTGAATTAGAGGACAAGGCTGTGATCTAGAAAACTTGACTCTTTGCATGTACCTGGGTACTCAGTCAAAGGAGCATGGAAGAAGATACAGTCAGAATGGTTGCTTGAGGTCAAAATATTAAGGATTATTTTATGCCATGCTAAAAACAAACAATTTAGTCATTCATTCACTCACTGTTGATTGACTGACTGATTGATTGATTGATTTCTCTTTTGAAAAAGTGTCTGCCTGAGGTTTAAGGGAGGAAATCAAAAAGCCAAAATTAGGTCTGATCATATTGCATTAAAAATTGCTGTGAGCTTGCTGGGCATGGTGGCTCATGCCTATAATCCTAGGGAGGCCGAGGTGGGTGGATCACTTGAGGTCAGGAGTTCAAAAACATTGAAAACAGCCTGGCCAATATGGTGAAACCCTGTTTCTACTAAAAAAAATACAAGAAAGTTAGCTGCGCTTGGTGGTGGGCGCCTATAAACTCAGCTACTTGGGAGGCTGAGGCAGAATAATTGCTTGAACCTGGGAAGCTGAGGTTGCAGTGAGCCAAGACTGCACCACTGCGCACTCCAGTCTGGGCGACAGAGTGAGACCCTGTCTC
Organism: Pan paniscus; assembly: GCF_029289425.2. Classification (NCBI taxonomy): domain Eukaryota; kingdom Metazoa; phylum Chordata; class Mammalia; order Primates; family Hominidae; genus Pan; species Pan paniscus. The sequence continues at coordinate 50,712,026 of NC_073256.2, read as the reverse complement.
AAAAAAAAAGAAATCGCTGTGAGCCTCCTGCCAGTCACAGCCTAGGAGCTTGCGTGTGCTCTGAGCCAGCAGAATTGTGCATACCAATGTGTCCTGGTTACCATTTCCAGCTCTAAGAAGGGGGAATGCTGTCTTCTGATTGGCAGCATGTCTTTGACATGAAATCCTAAAACTTGTGTTTTGGGAGAAAAATGCTTTGTTTGTATTCCCCTGCTTGAAGGACCCCATGCTGAGCTTTAGATGTTTGCCTTCCTTGGGTGTTGGGCTTAAATGCAGATCCTCATAGAGAGCACAGACATTCTGTCTGCAGTGAAACAATGATATATTCTATTTATTGCATTGGTACATCGCCCCTGATGTTTAAATCCACTCACTATTGTCCTCACTGACGCTGTGTAGCTGCTGTTAGTGTTTGCCAAATCAGCAGATGTGATTGCTAAATATGTAGAGATGAGATGCAAGGAACAGGCAGTAAGAGGGCTTTAAAGGGGTTCTCTACTCTTCCTCTCTTCTCCAACAAGGACACCTAACATTCTTCCACCATATGAAAATCCTCTATTGTCTTCTCCAAGACGCTTCAACATCAAAAGGATCCCAGCAGACATAGGATATATTTTAGGTGACTTGCAAATTTAAGAAAACTTCAATCTTAATACAATCTTAATACAAAGCTGCTTTTGGCAGAAGAACTATATATACAATATACACTTAGGAAAGAGTGAGAGAGGATTCACCCAGAATTGAATCAATACTGACTGGCCTGCAGCAGCGCATAGACTCTCAGAAGGGAGGAAAAACAATTTCCTGAAACCCAAATAGAGAGAAATCAACCACATCTCGAGGGATGAGGATGGCTGGCTGTGTGCATCAGGGGTTATCAAGGAAAGCGGAGGTGGAGAAGAGGAGGTATAAACCTAGAACCAGAGACTGGATTTGCACATGGCTCTCCTTTTATGTACCCAACTGTCTATAGAAGAAGCAGATCGTCAAATACTTGGAATCTCACGACACTTGACATATGCATGCAATTGTGCACACACAGAGAGAAAATATCATCTACATTAAATTGCTTTATAGAAAAATATATACTTAACTGCTCCAGATGGCTAATGTCTTTTATTTATTTTTTTTCTTTTGAGATGGGGTCTCACTCTGTCTCCCAGGCTAGAGTACAGTGGTGCAATCTCGGCTCATTGCAACCTTGGCCTCTCGGGTTCAAGCAATTCTCCTGCCTCAACCTCCCAAGTAGCTAGGACTACAGGCATGCACCACCAGGCCTGACTAATTTTTGTATTTTTAGTAGAGACAGGGTTTCGCCATGTTGGCCAGGCTGGTCTTGAACTCGTGACCTCAAGTGATCCACCCGCCTCGGCCTCCCAAAGTGCTGGGATTACAGACATGAGCCACCATGCCAGGCCATAATGTCTTTATATTATACAAGAAGACACTGGTGACTCAGTGGTAAAGGAGCTTCCTACAATTAAATTAAAAATTCATCATAGAAATCATGTTTAAAGAAAAACCCCATGTTTATTGATTCACAATCGAATAAACCAGATATAGAGTATATGCCTCTGTAAAATGTAATTACCTCCTTATATACCCTGAAAGTATATAATGTATTCAGAACTAGTTTCATTAATTAAGTGTAGTTGATTGTCTGTGCTTAGCCAAGTACTATTAATATTAAGGTGTTACATAAGGCCCAATTCTTTAATATGAATTATGACATCTAAGCATAAGAATAGAGACTTTGGTTGTGACAAATGATTGAGGAAAGTATTCATCATTTTAGAACCTCTTAGAAATATCTAAATATGCGGGCTTACCTATCGGCACTTTACCCCACAACGTTCAAACACTGGTCTTCCTGGATTTGCACACTCCATTAGCGGGGTGCCATTGTCAGTGAAGAAAGAAGACATATGATCATGCGTTAAGGCATTCTTATTAAATATCTAAAGCATAAACCCATCTACCTGTACCATGCTTGCATCAAACCAACTGAATATCGGTACAGAAAGATATGCCACCACAACAACAGAGCTCAAGTAGACCATCACAATGGCCTACTATCTGTGAAGAGTAGTGAAGGATCTGAGATTTTAGCCTATCGTGTTTTCAAAGTTCACCTGCCACTGTTTCATGGATGCTAGCAGGGGACATGAGACTTTGGGTCAGAGACCACGGACTTTATGACAATAGCAGTGGTTGAAGTGTTTGCATTTGTGTAGGTTCTCTGGGCCCCACTCCTCACAGGGTGATATGAAAAGGGTCAGGTGACAACAGTACATGCAAGAGGTTTGTATTATGGGAGAGGAACCATGCGCTTAAGGAATCTGAATATTTTATAATGGGCAGTAAGCTCTCTTGATCTTTGCCTCAGTGGGAGACATTATCTTCATTATCCTGAACAGCAACTGAATCTGCCTTTGCTCTGGAACAGGCCACTGTATCTTCCAACCCCTGAACCAAGAGAGTTAGTGATTCTGATTGTAAGATGAGCAAAAATGCAAAGGGCACCTAGAGAATGATCTCCCTACACCACCCTCGTCTGCACTGTGTTTGATTCCTCACCTTCCTAAATGACTGTCAACCTTCTCTTTTTCAAAACATCTCAACAATCACTCCCGCATGGCTGTTTGGTTTTCTTCTACTTCGCTTTTGATCCTTTAGAGTTTCTTTTGATTTCTTTTTTATGCTCACCTGTAAATGTAAGAGTACCCCTGGGCTCTGTCCTTCTCTTTCATATCTATAAGTACTATTTAGGTGATTTCATATAGACCCTTAGCTCTAAATACTAGCTGTGTGTTACAGGCTCACAAAATTGCATCCATGTCCTAATTTTTCCCATGAACCAAAAACTTGTCCAACAAATTGCCCACTTGAAATTTCTTCTCAGATACTCAGAAGATATCTCAAAAAAATGTAAACATGGCTAAAAAATAACAAGTAATCTTGCCTCCTGATACTCCCCTTCTCTCAATCTCACCCATCTTAGTAAATGCCAGCCTCTACTTAGTTGCTCAGGTTGGAACCTTTGGAATTATCCTTTAATTCTGTATTTCCTTTGCGCCCACCCTGCTAAGCCAGTTCTTTAACAAATCTTGCCTCCTCTACCTCCAAAACCAGCTCAGAAACTCCTATGCATCTTCACTACCACCACTACCCTCCACCAGTCACCAACACTTCCCACAAGGACTCCTATAATAATCTTCTAACTCATCTCCGAACTAGTTTCCATCCTTGTCCCATGCAATTCATTTTCCATACACAGTTAGGTAGTCTTTTAAAAATTTAAGTCAAGTCACATTATTCCTCAGCATAGTCTTCTCCAATGTATTCTGCTATATTTAGAATTAAACGTAAACACCTTAGCCTGGCTATAAAGCTCCCATGATCTGGCCTTGGTTCTCTCTTCACCCTCATCTTATACCAGCCTTCTTCCTACCTTTTCTTCTCCAGCCTGTGGTCTGTTCAACAAACAGAAGGAGGTTCATGCTGACTTTAGCATCATCATGTTAGGTATTTGCCACCTGTGAAATCTGCACACTCTACTCCTTGATTTTTGCATGGCTTTTCTGTCATTCAGATCTCACTTTAAGTGTTATTTTAATCATGAATACCTGATCTAAAATAGCTATCTAGTTATTCTCAGGTCAAATCTTTCTACTTTTTGTTTGTTTGTTTCTTTAGAGACAGGGTCTCACTCTATCACCCAGGCTGGAGTGCAGTGGAGTGATCATAGCTCACTGTATCCTGGAACTCCTGGGCTCAAACTATCCTCCCACCTTAGCCTCTAAAAGGCACTAGGATTACAGGCATGAACCACTGTGCCTGGCCTCATTCTACTTTAATGATCTGAGTAATACTTATTAATATCTGGTATATCTTGCATGTGTGAACTTAATTTCTCACGAATGTGAGCTCCTTGAGAACTAGGGCCCCTTGTATGTGTCTCATTCACTTTGGTATCTCCACCATTTAAATAGTACTTGGCATGATAAATATTTTTTAAATAAATGAATGAAAAACTAACTGAATGCCTTAATAACGTCTGTAAGAATTGGCAGGAATAGGGGTTCCTTGGAGAATAAAAGAGATAATTAAAACAATAGGATTCTTTTTATTATCTTCTGGTACAGTCTAATTGATGCATGTACATGAAAGGTATCTGGCCATCTGGAGGCCTTTATTTTGAAGATGAACTACTTCAAATTATATTTTTTGTCTATAGGGAAATTTTTAAGCCACTTCCAGGTAAATATAGTTTCTAAGCATCCTATCTACTTAATAAGCAATTATACTTAAAATTAAACAATGTTACAGAAATAATGTATAAGCTTGACCTTGCTGCCTTAAATTAACTGCTTCATTCATATATTTAAAAAAATTTTTAGTGTCTTCTATATGTAGAGTCTTCATGCTGTAGAGACTGAAATTTTGACAGTGAACAGGGCAGAAAAGGGAGTCCTTTCTTCGTAGACCTTACAAGTAACAAAATGTAAGATGCAGAACCAACCACCTATAAGCTGGGCACCACTCCTTGGCAGAGTGTAAAATTCTTTTATCTGGACTTTTGTTTTTAAATTAATAAAGTTACAGACATTAGCTAATATATGTTTTCCAAAAAAAAGTGGCTGAAAAATAATCACTTAAATTATCCTGTGGCCCATAAAAATATTTTCAACCTGTGCTTTAACCCATTTTTGAATAATCTGTGAACAGGCCTAAGAAATGACTACTTTTTAATTTGAAGATATCTAGTCTACCAATTTATTGCCTTGAGAAAAACTTTTAATAGCCTGCTGCCTCCATTTCTTAATCAGAAAAACATATTAGCAAAACAAACATTTCATTCTCAAACCAACAGGAGATGATATAATAGATGTAAAATCCATGGGCCTTTTCAGAAATCTAGTTTTCATATGAAGCATTAATAATGAGTGATAAAATAAAAAATGATTATCTCCTAAATTAGGTCATGAATGTCTATTATTATCCCTTTAGGAAAGAATGAAAATATTTCTTGGAAGAAACAATACTAAGGTATCCAAACCAATAGCTATTTGAATTGCATAAATGAAATGCTATCTCAGCTCCTGAGTGAGTATCAGTTGAACCACATGGGTTCCTGTCATTTTCTTCCTTGTAACATCTTGTATGGCCCTGATGAAATGTAATTGGGAAAAATAACCTTGAAATTGGCTGTGGTGGGAGTATTTGCATCACAGAATTTGGCAAAAACTAGAATTCAGGGACTTCTTCATACCCACTTTTTCTAAACATCCCCTACCCACCCTGCCTCACCCTCTAGGAGCTGATTGTTACACCAGCACACCACTGATTCTAACACACAAATGTGTATATGAATTATTTTTCCTGCCATTATAAAAACATGTGCATAGAACTGGGAGCCCTGGGGTAATGATGTTGGAGAAGCTTCAGACAGCTCTGAATTTGACAGGTGTTCTGAAATAAAATCCAGCTTGTGAAATCACACACCATCAATGAAACGTCCTAGCTTCCTAGTCTCTTCATAGGAAGAAAGAGAGAGAGAGTGGGGGGAAAGGGGGGAGGAGTGGGAAGGAAAGAAGGAAGGAAGAAAGGAAGGAAGGAAGGAAGACTGGCCAATTTCTTCCCCAACAGTGTCTATTTCTCATTTATATACTGCAGAATCTGACAGTATTATAAGCCTGTAAAACTTCCTTAGCTGCAAAGATGGATGATTAAACTGCTTTTTCGTTAATTAAAATAAAAAGAGAGTTTTAAGTGAAAACAGGAAGCGAATTCTCTATTTGAAAGTGCACTGGTGCATAGATTTAAACATTATATTCCGTAAAGACAGCCCATTGTGCTAATGGCAAAGCAGTAAACACTATATTATCTCAGATGTGTTCTTCCATCCATTCACACACAAACACAACTATTTATCACAAACAGCCACTTTCTTACACCCCTTAGCCAGAGAATCAAGACAGGACTTAGCAAATAGGAAAGAAAAAGCCAAGCTAAATATTTATTAGTATTTTAAAGTTACAGCACCCCTTTAGTCGAGGGCCAAGTAGATCTGTCACTGGGTATTTCCTCTGCCTCTTGCCTGGGCTACAGAACATTCTGTTCTCTGGCTTGCTGCATTCACATTTATATAAAGGTACAAGTTTCATATGTCAATCTCACACCTTTTTGGAAATTAGTATGGTGTAGAGCAAAGAGCTTATCCTTAAGAAAAGGGCTGTTCAAATGTTGTGCTAAAATGTTGCTTATTTCAGTCTTTTTATGACATCAGAATGTCAGGCACTTAATCTAAAACTTGCTTTTCTCCTTCAGGAAGAAGTCATAATTCGTACCTCACAAGGTTAGCGTGGAGACAACACACATGAAAGAGGCATGCACAATTCCTAATAAGCCTCCCATTGTAGTCCCTTACCTCTCTCTTGCCATATCATTATTGCTTCTCAAACATGAGTAAGCAATCCTTGACCTGTTATGACAAAAACATAGTGGCTTCAGCCCAATTGCCAAAACTGTCCAAATAGCCAGAAAGAGGAATTTAATTTGAATCTTATACACATAGGAAAAAAAACTCTGCCTTTAAATATATCTTTTAGTGCCCTTTAATCATTGTTTTTGTTTGTCTGTCTGTTTCTAGCTTGGGGAAAAAAATCCAGGAATCTTTTTAATAAGAGGGCTGCAGATACAAGTTTAGAGTTTACAGTTCCTGATTAGTGGCTATGTCAATACTAATGCACAAAGAAGGAAATGATTATCATTGTATACTACTCCTATCACACAGGATACTCATTAGGTGCCTTATCAACATTTAAGTGTCTTATCAACAATCCTCCAATATCCATGGGAGTAAGACAATAGCAATAATAACCACAAAGGCATTAATATACATGGCACACACCTTTAATTTACTTTCATGCCCTTTTCTGTGGGATCACACATTAGTGTACCTACCCTTAGAAGAAGTGAAAATATAATTAGCCACAGGTTTGTACACTCACCAACATGGATATTGATGTAATTAGGCAGAGACATTTGGTAGAACTGAAGATCCTATTCTGAAGCTCCTTTCTATTTGTCACACTTGAGTGATAACTGGGTATTAGATTTTCATGGATTTTCTACTCAACATGAAGATGAAAAATATAACTCTCTGCCCTGCAGTTTAAAGAAGGTAAAGTGGGAGGATAGGTGCTTTAGTATGAGCAGAACATGCAATGACAAAACTACAATCTACTTCATTTTAGTCTGAATTTCCAGTTGTTTAAGGATTTCTATATTATTCCTCACTTACATATTCCTCTGAAAATGAGAGCATAACTGCATTTTCATAAGCATGTTTTATTTTTCAAGATATTAATATTTCATAACTGGGAACCATGCCCAGCAAATACACTTAGTAAGTCCCCACAGCTTTATTAAGGTAGACATTTTTGATAACAAATGTATCTGGAAATTAAGGTATTGTTAGTACCTTGTATAGAATTCAGTTAATTAATTTGCTAATTAACCTTCCTCTTTGTTATTTATGGTTTTAGCAACTCTGCCTTTTGCCATATGGTGGTATGCTTCTACACACATGTGTGCCCAAGATAGTTGGTGTTAAAGGGCTCTAATTTAGACTTTAAAAATATGAATGCAAGCTGCAAACTGCCTTGAAGCAATGCAATGACCTGAAACTCATCCTTTTTCAACCCTGCCTTCCTTCCCTCAAAGTCTTCTGCACTCCTAAAGCTAAAAGTATATTCAGCCACAAATATTTAGGAAAATTAGGGAAGGGATAAGGCTGGTATTTGGCTAAATGAATCTGAAACTCTAAGTAAGAAAGCCCAAAGGGATGGGATTTGAAAAGTGCCTTGGTTAATAACCTGTAATCTCCTTTGTCTGAGATAGACATTCACATCCTCTAAAATGTCTATTTCAGCACAGTTAGCTTGCAGTATAGATTCCTACGCCCACCAATCTGAAAGATAATTTATGCCTGGTTCCTTGCAGGGATTGTTTTAAAACTCTAGGCTTGAAACAAGGCAAACACGGACTTTGGGTAATGCCTGGAATTAAATCCTGACCTCAGTATTACCACCAATTCCAATGAACATTAGTAAGTAGTTTCCCAAATGCACCACTTTCAAAGTTATTAATAATAATAAAAATAAATCTCTATCTCAGTTCCTTTTACCCAATGTTAGTTGGTAAAAATATACTTTATCTGAGAATTTTGTGAAATTCTCTGCTTCATTTTAGCACCGCTGAATGCTAGAAATTAGGACATAATTTAGCAATCATTTGCTTTTTTTCATGTAGCTTTGCTTTTCATAATCTGAGGCTTAGGGAAAAGACCTAATGTGTACGTGAATCATTTGGAAGGAAAAGACATCAATGGACAAATGACAGGCCTGAAGAAAAGGAGAGTGATAACGAAAGGAATGTCTAACCACAGAGATCTCCTTAATTTGGAAATCTGAATAAACGATGATGTTAAACTGCCGTCTTTCAATGGCAACTAAAAACTACTACTAACCTCAGAGTTCTTACTTTTTTAAATGATAGAAGCTTATAGTTTATTTGGTGATGGATTATCATAATTTAGTGTTTTAAAAGCTAGCAAAGAAGTAATCTCTTGTCATCCAAGAAATTTACATATGAAAAAGGCAGATGTCTTTAAAGTGCTTTAGACAAACCACACAATATTTCCTATTTGGGATAAATAGCCTTTGGGGTTTTTGTACAACATAATTAATGCATGTGTACATATGTATATATACACAGATGCATGCATATATATTATACATGTGCCTTATTTAAGCAAGCACGTTGATTAGATCGACACAGCTTTTTATCATGATCTGGGGAAGCTTTTTCCACCCATAATTTATATTAATTAGTAATTAGTTAATTGGTTTAGCAATCTGTTATTGATCTGTATCCTCCTCCAAAAGATATGTTAAAGTCCTAACCTCCAGTATCTGTGAATGTAGCGTTATTTGGAAATAGAGTCTTTGCAGATGTAATCAAGTTAAGATGAGGCCATTAGGATAGGCTCTAATCCAATAGGATTGGTTTCCTTATAAGAAGAAAATGCCATGTGCAAATAGAGACATGCAGGAGGAATGCCATATGACAACAAAGGCAGAGATTAGAGTGATGTAGCAGCAAGCCACAGCATGCGAAGGACTGATCGCCACCAAAGAAGCAAGGGAAGATTCTGTGTAGAATATGAGAGGAAGCACAGCCCTGACAACACCTTGATTTCAGACCCCCACCCTCTAGAAGTACGACAGGATAAATTTCTGTTGTTCTAAGGCACCACGCTAGCGTTAGTTATAGAAGCCCTAGGAAATGAATATGCCATCTAATTGGTCATTCAACAAATATTTGTTGAGCTCTTTTTATGAACCTGAGATTGTGCTAGCTGCCAGAGTTACAACACTGGGTTATACAGATTATGACTGTGCTCTTATGGAAGAAAAACAATAGGATAAAACATGGTCCAGAGGCAGAACCGACTATTGTGGGAGCATAAATCAGAGGCTGCTAATAGAGGGCCATGGAAGCATTCCCACTGTAAGTGACTTTGTGCTGAAATTTGGAGGATGAGTAGGAGTTAGCCTAGAAAGGAATGGGGGAAGCTTGTTTCAGACACGAGAAAACCACATGGCCAAGCTCTGAAAAGCAAAAGAGAAGGCTTGAACATTCAATGAACTGTTATCCTATCAGAAGAAAGATACCAATGGTCAGAGATAAAAGGCACAGATTGGGAAGGCTTTGACAGTTTCTTAAGGAATTGTGATTTTTATCCTGTGGGAGGGAGAAGATATTTAGGATTTTTTTTTTAAAAAAGAGGTTGATATGATCAGATTTCCATTGAGAAAAAACACGCTGGCTGCAGTGTGGAAAATAGATTGGAAAGTGAGAAAGACTAAACATGGGCAGCCTGCACCTTGGGAAAGCTGATAGATTTCAACAAGCATTCTGCTATGGATTTGCCCATTGTTTCAATTCTCAAGGACTTTCACATGTAATTTTACGTGAAACTTCCACCAAACTGAAGAGGAAAGTAGACCAGAGATGACTCTCCAGTTTACCTAGTCAAGAACTGTGACACAACAAAATAAAGCAAATTGCCAGGAATCACACAGCTGGTTGACAATGAAACTGGAACTGCAAACGTGTCCTGTTAACTTCCTGCCATGTGTGCACTCCATTATATAGGAATGCACATTGCCCTCTAATTAAAATTTTACTGCCATCAGGGGGAAGGCATCACTGCATAAAGCCAGGATAATGCACTGGAAAGCTCAATCTCCAACAGCTGGAGTAGAGGGCCTGCTGGGACTCTTCTTTTTCTCCGCAAGCACACATGTGCACAGCTCCACCAAGTGGAAGAAAACACCTCATGTTAGTTCCCAGGTTCAGGGAGGAAGAAATCTCATTCTCTTCAGCCAAAAATGGTGCAGCCAAAAATGTTCAGCCAAATACGTTGCAGGGCAGGGATTGGAGAATAATAATAATCTTATTGTGTCATTACATTTGACTATATTAGGTAAAATATATGTACTTTATTAGATGAGCCATCCAGAATTGCTGGGGGAGGAGAAGAGGAGAAGGATGTTTTTGTTTTGTTTTTAAGAAATGGGGTCTAACTATGTTGCTCAGGCTAGAGTACAGTGGCTAGTTACGTGTTACCATGGCACACTACAGCCTTAAACTCTGGGCTCAAGCGATCCTTTTACCTCAGCTTCCCAAGTAGCTGGAATGGAGAGGGTATGTTCTTAAACCATGAATCACCATCCCACTGATAATGTTGTTAGCTCTAGATGTGGCCACTAAGCAGGAAAAGAGTGTCTTCCTGATTTCAACCTAATCAGAGTTCATGTATTTGTGCACAAATGGGAAGATTAGGAGCTACAGGAGCCTTCATCCTCTGCTAAGAAAGACTCTATTGATAATGCAGTCTTCCCTCTATGGAAGACCAAGATCTCCTCATTTTTTTTTGAATTTCTAAACACACACACACACACACGTGCATATACACACACATTCCACCCAACAGAGTAGGGTTCAAAAATGGATTAAGGACCAACAATTTATGAAAGGGGCTAAACTATTTGTGAGTATTTTCTTTCCTCCTCAGGTTCATGGTGTGATAAGCAAGGTCTGTAGCCAACCTTCTCTTGGAAGGTCTTTTGCAAGACCATGTAGCTTTACTGCTGTGGCCACAGTATAGGAAGGTATAGAGGGCTCAGATTAGGCTAACACTGCTGTAAACCCTTTGTTTCCATGGTTTTTGGTGCAGTTTAAGAGGTAAAATCCACAAGGCCAAGTTCAGAATGTTAGCCTAGGAAGAAAGTTCTAAAACAGGTTAGCCACTTGTCCTACATCCTAGGCTTTCAGCTAAAGAGTCAAAGGAAACATAAATAGAGCTTATATGGTCTTGTCCTGCTCTCTGGGATAGGAAACTACATACATACAGATTGGAGACTGAACCCAACTACATTAATACAAAATGGAGACCAAACCCAACTAGTCATAAACTTTTCATTGAACTGAAGTGTCTCCACTGGGCATTTCTTCTTGGTGATCTAACAGGAGATGACTTTGGAGGATTTGAAGATATGAGACATAGTCCATCTCTTCCTTAGAGCTCTTCCCCCCATGTCAGTTGAGAAGCTCTTCTACAGCTGTTTGTTAATTAAGGAGAAGCAGTGGAAGCTGGCAATGCACAGCTAAGATTCTGGGATGTTGGAAATACAGTAATTTGTATTTGGCAGAGAGAAAATTGAAAAGCTAAACATCTTACTGAAAACAACAATCAGTGTGATGGAAAATCAGGCTCCTTCTCCAAGTCTTCAGCTTCAAGAATCAATGCCACCATGGGCTGGGTCATTGTTTGCATTAATGAAGGGCTTTAGATGAGCTTATGTCACCACTTGGATAGAGACAGCCAGGGCAAGTCTCACCTATACAGGACACACTGGCTTATTAGGGCATCCCTGGGGAAGAGCTTTTTGTGGAAAGTACTGGCATTTGGATGAGAAGAAAGCTCTAAACCCCAACAGCTGTGACAATGAATGATCCCTTGGTACTCTTTGGGAGGTGAGGAGAGACATTAACCTTGTACTGCAGCCAAATTTCATTTTATTGTATCCTTGTTTCTTAAATCTCTGCTCTCTGCCCCAAACAAGAGCAATTGGACATTATATACTATTTGATTTCCAGCCCCTAAAGTCAAGACATTGTTGTTGCCCAATAGCATCTTAAGGTAGATTAAGTGGTTACACATTCTATCATACTATGTCAACAGGGTGAGGTGGTGGGAAGTGGGGTACTAATTCATTAATAGCCATTATCTTTTGCGATACCCAGAGCAATGGTATTAAATCTACAAAACCTCTTGAGTTCGTTTCTCAGCATTTTCTTTATTCACTCAATAAATTGTTGTGGAGTAACCGGAAAGACACAAAGATGAATACTGCATGGCCCCTGCCTTGGAGTCTGCAGTCCAGTGAAGGCATGCATGTGAAGAATTAGAAAGGGCCATACTAGAAGTATATCCAGGTCATGATGGAAGCATAGAGAAAAGAGGGATCACATCTTCCCAACAAACAGTGAACTCCACATGCAAACTGAATAGAATCCCCTAATCAATAAATTACGAAATATTTATGGAGCCCCAAAATCATATTGTGACAAGGTTTTTCAAAAAAATGTAGAAACTAAGTTATGATACAATCACATGTCAGGAAGATATGTTGGAGAGGAGAGAGCAGAGAAATAGTTGTAAAAAGGAGATCTTTCTTATCAAAAGACTTGGGGAAATGATGTGTGCAGACAGAAACAAGAGGTAGTGATGGAGTGGGTGGGAAAGTCCTCCATCAAGGAAGCAATTGAATAAGAATCAACAAACAGGTAAACAAGATAGGTAGAAGCAGAGAGGCTGGATCGGATCAGATTATCAGGCTGTTTAATGTCAGACTAAGGAGTTTGGAATTGATTTTTCATGGTAGATTGTTGCAGATTTTTGAGTAGGATAGTGATATTGACTCTGGACAGCAGCTGGATTAAATAGCTTTTATGATCTATGCATAATTAATCAGCAGATTACAGAAGTGATTCCTAAAGACTGAGATTTGAAGGAGCAATGACTCAGGGAAAGATAACTCAGCAATTAAAGTCTACAGAGATAAAAGCCAAGTAAGCATAATAGTAAAGACGGCTTGAGAATCAAATCGACCTGTTATGTGACCTCTGCCAAGTGATGAAAACTGTAAATTTTTCTGTCTGGCTTCATGTTGCTATAACACAATACCATAGACTGGGTAACTACAAATAATATACATTTACTTATCACAGTTCTGAGACTAAGAAGTCAAAGATCAAGGCACCAGCACGTTTGGTGTCTGGTGAGGGCCTTCTTGCTGTGTTCTCACATGGTAGAAGGTGCAAATGCTATGTCCTCACATGTTGGAAGATGGAAAGGCAAAAAGGGCCTAAGTTAGTTTTCTCCAGCCCCTTCATGAGGCCCTAATCCACTCATGAAGGCTGGCCACTCAAAAAGGCCCTGCCTCTTAATACTGCAAAATGGGGATTTAGTTTCAACATAATTTTGGAGGGGGCATATTCAACCCATAGTAGTGTCTATTTTCCCATGTGTATAATGAGGTTAATAATAGAGCTGATGTCATAGGTTATTAAGAGAATTAACTGAGGCAATGCAGGTAAAGCACTTTGCTTGTCCAGCCCATTGTGAACACTCAAGAAATACTAGTTACTTTTGTTGTGATAACTTTTGTTGCCTTTGAAACACTGAGGAAGGGTTTGGAGAAGTTTACTGGAAAGGAAAAGCTAATAGGATGGGGGACATTGAAAATAGGGGCAAAAATTCACGTTATAGATACAGTGAATGGCCTGGTACATCAAAATGACATAGGGAGCACAAGGGGGTGTCAGTGGAGTCCTGGACAAGTACTACTCCAATATACCTTCCTGACATGTGATTGTATCATAACTTAGTTTCTACATTTTTTTTTTTTGAAAAATCTTGTCACAATATGATTTCGGGGCTCCATAAATATTTAGTGATTTATTGATTAGGGGATTCTATTCAGTTTGCATGGTGAGTTCACTGTTTGTTGGGAAGATTTGATCCCTCTTTGTCCTCAGTGAAGTCCTCAGACTTCAACCGAGTGTCAGGCTTGGAGAATCTTCTATGAGAGAATCAAGTATACTGGATGCTCACCAAGAAGTAGCAATTAATTGCATGGAAATATTAGAACATTGTTCTTGGCTCTGAGGATTCGATTCGTCATTGTTCGAACTTGGTGCATGGCTAAAGAATGCTTTGAAAGGAGGAAAAGTAATGAAGGAATAAAATGGAAGAGCTTTGAAGTTAAAATATTACCAGGTTCCCTGGCTTCCACTAAATTAGGTTGTCACATGTCATTTATGCAAAATTTCATTATATCCAAGTTTTTATTATGGAAGGTTTCTGAAATAAAGGGAAAAGAGAGAAAACGAATTTAAATGATCCAACTTCTCTTCATAAATAATTTCATTTTTTTAGTTTTAGGATGGTTCACAGGTTATTTTATTGAGAACAAAAGAAATAAATTTCCACTACTTTATTTTGCCAGCCAATAGTCAAACTTCCCCCTTGAGTTCAACTCTGAGAAGGTAGTAATTCACTTGTCTCTTTAACAGCATGGCTGTGAATAACTATAAGAATCCAGAATTAGTGGGAATGAATTTTCTTTAGCTAGTAGCATACTAGCAAAGAGACCAAAAAGAATAAAATTTTGACGGAGGGCACATTTCCTAAAGAAACACTGACTTAATAAGTTATAAATTAACTTAAAAATATAATTTTTAGAATAAATTATAAGACAGAATGAAAAATTACATAATATTTATATATATTATGATATATAAATGCACAATGAATATTTTTATATTATTATATATAAGTATATAATAAATAATATTGAAATATGTTAAGATGCAGGATAACTGTTATAGTCTGTTCTCACGCTGCTAATGAAGAAATACCCAAGACTGGGTAATTTATAAAGGAAAGAGGTTTAATTGACTCACAGTTCTACATGGCTGGGGAGGCCTCAAATTCATGGCAGAAGGCAAATGAGGAGCAAAGTCACATCTTACATGGTGGCAGGCAAGAGAGAACTTGTGTAGGGGAACTCCCCTTTATAAAATCATCAGATCTCATGAGACTTACTATCATGAGAACAGCAGGGGAAAGACCTGCTCCCATGATTCAATTACTTCCCATTGGGTCCCTCCCATGACAAATGGGAATTATGAGAGCTACAGTTCAGGATGAGATTTGGGAGGGGACACAGCCAACCCCTATCAATAACTATACAAGGACACATGGTGAAGTAGAGAAAAGCTTATACCTACACATGGAATCACTGTGAATCTGATCATTACAAATGTACACTGATCCAGGTGCATTCTCATGGGGACTTCAATACCATAAACAGCATTGTGGTCTCTAGCTGATTTTCTAAAGTGAAAAATAACTCTTAAAAAAGTTCTTCATTTTTTACGGCTGCATAGTATTCCATGGTGTATATGTGCCACATTTTCTTATGTCCTTTGTAGGGACATGGATGAAAATGGAAATCATCATTCTCAGTAAACTATCGCAAAGACAAAAAACCAAACACCATGTGTTCTCACTCACAGGTGGGAATTGAACAATGAGAACACATGGACACAGGAAGGGGAACATCACACTCTGGGGACTGTTGTGGGGTGGGGGGAGGGGGGAGGGATAGCATTGGGAGATATACCTAATGCTAAATGACGAGTTAATGGGTGCAGCACACCAGCATGGCACATGTATACATATGTAAGTAACCTGCACACTGTGCACATGTACCCTAAAACTTAAAGTATAATAATAATAATAATAAAAAGTTCTTAACCAAATCAAACAACAATCTTCTGTCAATATGTACAGCAATTTCACACACCCTTGGAAAATTCAGTGTATTAAAACCATGAAAATTTTGTGCATGTTTATCTGTAAATGGAGTTATATTTGAGTTCAATCATTACGAATAGGATTCTCACCCATGTGAATATATTGGGGAGACTACATAGTCATGAGGTATACCAAAAAGAAAAAGAAACAGGAAATCCTAACTCTGCCATCTAAATAGCTATTATAGTACCTCTTAACATTGTGACTACCAAAAACCCACCACAAATTCCCAAAGACCCCCTTTTGGGAGCTGTCCCACCCCTACTGAGAACCAGTAGCTTAGAGCAAGAGAGCAGACAATGTGCTTTGAGTTGCCATCTGGTATTTGGCCTGTTGTTTATTTCCCCCCATAACTATTTATATTTGTTTTTGTGAAATTAAGAAAAGCTTTTGAAATTTATTTCCACATGCTGAGTTGAAGAGTACTAAGAAGAGCTCTTAAAACACAGCTCACCTATTTAGAATCAACTTCCCCAAATCTTTGGTCAGTCTTACCCATTGGATATTCTGTTTTTAAAAGAAAAAGACAAATCAATAAAATATACTTTAATAAAGGAAATAAGTAGCAAGAAACTTCCCTGGCCTATAGAGGAACAAAGTTTTTCATGATTTTAATGCACTTTGAATTGTTTTGAATGTAAATGAAGATTTTTGCTAAGTTCCCTTTTCTCTGTCTATATTTTTATTTGGACAAAATTAAATATTTAGAATGATAATGTCAAAACACTCTATGCCAGGAATTCTTAACCTGGGGTCTATTGCTGGGGCCTCAAATGTGGGCTGCAAGGATCTATAAATTTATGCAGAATTCTCTCTCTTTCTCTCTCTGATTTCTGAGAGGATTATCCATTGTTCTTATTACGGTCTCAAAATAGTTTGTTTCAAAAATGTAAGACAAACAAACAAAACAATGCTCCAAAATTTTCAACTATCAAGAATTAAGTCTAACCCAATATTTTTCTTAATGAAGAAGAAAATGGCTCAGTAGTCTTTTGAATGATTTTTCAACACAAAAGTTAAAGGAAATAGGGAATTCAGAGTGACATTCAATAAAGCAGAAAATTAACTGGAACACACCAGGAAATTGAGGTTTTATGATGTCCCTTACAAAGGTAAAGGTAACACACACACACACACACACACACACACACACACACACACACGATTTCCCAGGTAAATGATCAGCCTACATGGATTCCCAAAGGAAATGCCTGGCAACAAATCAACACTTAAGCCCCAGTGTTTTTCATGCACTCAAAGTGAAGCTGTTGTTGGTTGCTGTTAAGTTAAAAATGCATTAACTTTATATACACACTGAACTGAGTGGAAACAAAACAAAACAAAAACCTTAACTGTAAACACAATTTTCCTTGCTGTTTCTCAATCATTTTTCCTTTCTACTGAAAAGACTATGCAATGACTAACATGCCTTGCCTATTTTTATGCAACAATAGGGTAAGCCAAGGTGTGCATAATCAGTGCAATTTATAACCACTGCATCCCTTCTGTGATACGAATGAGTATGAGAAACTAATTGACCAGCATCTGCAGTTGTGTAATAAGTCAAATCTCAGCAGGCAAAGTGGGTGTGGAGCCTGAATGTTGTTTGCCTACATGTCTTCCAAATGGAACTCCCCTCTTGCAGAGTTTATACCATGCCCTATTTGAGAAGGAACATTCAAAAAGGGACACTGTGCTAGAGAAAATGAGATCAACTACAACATTTCTATCCCTCAACAAAATTAGCATTGTTTTGTTGTGAGATGGACAGTCTGTGACTATCACTTGCCTGGTTAGGCAGGTGACAACCAACATTTGTCCTTGGTCTCTGGTAATACAGCAGGAGGTTAACTTCTTCCCTTATGATGCACTCCAAATCCATAGGCTCCTTGAGAGAATGAGCTGAGCTTCAGCACTATAATAATAAAAAAAACTTCTTTCTAGAGATTCCAAATTGCTAGCTACTACTGTTCAGTTTTAACGTTTGAAGAAAGAAAGGTGATTGCAGTCCAGCAAAAATGACTAAAAGTGCTCCATATGGAAATCTATTTGGGGAGAGAAGGGAAATCATCAGTGTGCAAGGAGATTTCACAGACTTTTAGCACTTTATTTAATCCTAACAATTCTGAAAGTAGGACTACCATTCTTCCAAAATTACTGATGCTGAATTTGAGTCTCACATAGATGATACCACTAGTAAGTGGTCTAACAGGTATTTTTATCCAGGACTGTGGAATGATTCCAAAACTGATATTCTTTCATTTTACTAGTATTATTTTTTTAAAAGGCATGAAGTATAAATTTGAAAGTTTTCTAATATAAATGTAGAAATCTAAGACATATTTCTTTTGAAATGTTTTCATAATACTAAGGCATGTGTGTTTTAAACAGTGGGACAACTAGAATAAGCACAAATTGATTGCTAGAATGGAATAATTAACAAGGAATAGGATTTTTAAGATAAACTAATTTACTTCTTAGAACAACGCTATGATTGCAGATTATTTTAAAGCTGAGAAAACTGAGACTTGGAGAGATTTAATAAATTGCCCAAGGTCTTATCACTAGAAAAAAACAAGTATAGGACTTTGACCCAGGTTGCCAACTTGTTATCCATGACATCATGGTAATCAATTGTATTTTTTAGAGGAAGCTAACTGCTAGAACTAATAGATCAAAAACTTTCAAATGGATCAAACACAGCAGAAGTTTATTTTTGTGGTCACATTTTTTTTTGCTAGGTGGGAAAACAGATTGTTAGGGTAGTTCTCCTCCACAAAATTATTCTAGAATTCAGGGTGAGCAAGCCTTGTCCATTTTGACATATGGCCTTCCAGTTGTCCCAGGTGTCATTTCCAATTCATCTAGCTGGAGGGGAAAGGGCATGGAGGAGCTCATGTCCATGGGAAGTTTTTACAGGCCAAGCCTGGAGGTGGTATACAACAGATCTTCTCACATTGCATTTACTAGACCTTAGTCATATGGTAATACCTAAGAGAAGATGAGAAATATAGTTTAAACATGAGCCCAAGAAAGACAGGAGAACATGGTTTGGGTGAAGAAACTAGAGTCTCTGCCACACTGACTTAGAAGATGGATTGCCTTTAAAGTTAGAAAAGAATAGGTCCAGGAATGGTGGAAACTACTAGAAATTTTCTGGAAAGGCATTGCAACTGTGTGTATCAGCTAAGAACCCAGGCTATGGAATTAGGTAGCATGGTATCAAAACCAAAAGCGAATAGTCGCTACGTGACTTTAGTTTTACTTTCTCTGTATCTTAGTTTTCTCATATTAAAATGAAGACAAAGTACCGATTTCATGGGTTGTAGGTAGGATTTAATGAGGTAAAAACACAGCAGAGAAAGCTAATTGCCTTGTAATACTCATTCTTTCCTTCTACCTATTAAATAATAGAACCTTCTATGTTTCAGGAGAGCAAATGTTTCCCAGTAAGAGACTATTTCTTGGACTTCCTTGTAAGTATGGCCTTACTTCCTGGGTATGGCCATGTCATACTGAGCAATTTATGAGCTCAATAAATTCAGCAATTTATTCAGTTGGACAATGAGCTATGAGCATAATCCAGACCAGATTCTTAACAAGAAGCTGTTTGCCCTTTATTTTCTCTTTTCTCAGGGATGTCTCTTTGGTCTCTTTTCTCAAGGATGGCTCTTTGGTCTCTTTTCTTAGGGATGGGACCAGATGAGGTACAAGGAGCTGGTTTCAACCTATGAAGAAAGGAACACTTCAAAGGACGGTGAAACAACACCACAGAAGGTATCTGATGCCTTGGATGACCCAAAGATTGCTGCCCTAAGTTGCTACACTGCTCACCATTTTAGACTTTCATGTGAGAGAGAAATAATCAATCTTATTTAAAGCAGCCATTTTAGTCTCTGTGAAAGCACCAAAATAAATACCTCGCTATTACAACTGCCAAAATACCTGTAACAGTTCCTCGCACACAGGAAATGCCCAACAAATAATCAGTACTGTCTTCGTCCATTTGTATTGCTATAAAAGAATACCTGAGGCTCAGTTACTTATAAAGAAAAGACGTTTATTTGGCTCATGGTTCTACACAATGTGTAAGAAGCAATGATCTGGCATCTGCATCTGTGAGGGCCTCAGGCTGTTTGCACTCATGGTAGAAGGTGAAGGGGAGCTGGTGTGTGCAGAGATCACATGGAGAGAGAGGAAGCAAGAGAGAGAGGGGGAAGAGGAACCAGGCTCTTTTTAACAACCAGCTCTGCGGGGAGTCGGGGGACAACTCTCACAGAAACTAATAGAGCAACAAGTCACTCAGTTCCTACCCACCCCAGGGAGGGCATTAATGTATTCATGAAGGATCTGCCCCCATGACCCAAACACCTCCCATTAAGTCCACCTCCAATGCTAGGGATCAAAGTTCAACAAGAGATTTGGAGGAGTCTAACAAACCATAGCAATTACTATCAATATTTCATAAGGCTAGTATTTCTAGAGTCAATTTCTCAAGTGTATGCAAAGGAAAGGAGAGGTAACAATTCCCAGAATAAAAGCAGGGATTTGAGTAATAGGGTAAAATGATTTTGAGAAATACTGAATTAAAAGTAAATGAATTTCTCTACTGCAGGATTTCTTAGTGCTAAATCTGCTAATACTAATGATTGATCCCAAGGAAAAAGAATGTGCAAGGTTTCCTAAACTTATTAGACCATGGCACTTTTTTTCCGGACGCATATTGGTGAGATAGTAATCTGTGGATACACTTTGGGGAAATATTTCACTAGAGAATGAATTACAAAAATTGTCAAAGAACCAGGTTAAGCTTATTCCATAGGAATGCCTTATACTTATGTGTGTGGCATTTGAGTACATAAAATGATA
The DNA here is from genome assembly GCF_029289425.2 of Pan paniscus. Lineage (NCBI taxonomy): Eukaryota > Metazoa > Chordata > Mammalia > Primates > Hominidae > Pan > Pan paniscus. Next base: position 50,691,139 of record NC_073256.2, on the reverse strand, counting down.
CTAATTTATATTATTATAATTAAAAACCAAGCTTCTACATTCTTCATACTGTTTTTAAAACAAATATTGTGAATCACTAGCTATAACTTTCTGAGTTAATCATGAATTTCAAAGTCAAGTAATTTATATATCCTAGGTAACCACAGAGAAAGAGAATCAGAAATGGAGAAAGACAAAGGAAACCAGTGGGGTGGGTTCAAGTCATGGCTACCCTTATGTTAATGGGGGGCATTTCTGAGACCTTGATATATTTTTCTATCCAAACCATTCTAAGCTGATGAAATAATAAGTATATATTTGGAAATAATGCATGGAAAGTAAATTCGACAACAACCAAACCACAAAATGTAAAGAAGCATGGATTCAACTGTGGCTAACACGTCATGCTGACCACAAAGTCTTTTATTAATAACAAATATCTGCGTGAAATAGTCATACAACTACATATCTCCCTTTGAAACATTCTCATAGATAAATACTACAGTTGGGGGATTTCACAGGTTATTTTGAGTCCACAGTGTTTAGCTAGGGTTTCATATTTTTTTGTTTGTGTGTCTTTTGAGACAGTGTCTCGCTCTGTTGCCTAGGCTGGAGTGCAATGGCATCATCATGGCTCTCTGCAACCTGGACCTCCTGGGCTCAAGCAATCCTCCCGCTTCAGCCTCCTGAGTAGCTAGGACTACAGGCATATACCATCACACCTGACTTTTTTTTTTTTTTTTGTAGAGACAGGGTCTCTATATTGGGTGGTTTCAAACTCCTGGGCTCTAACAATCATCCTACCTCGGCTTCTCAAGGGTTGAGATTACAGGCACAAACCACTGCACCTGGCCTGGAATTCATCTTTAAGAGATAAAATGACCAAAACTTAAATTATAGAACGAATTACAAAATATGGTTCCATTAAGTTTGATGAAGTAGCCAGCTATAGAAGCATGCTTTCACTTTCTTTCTCTCCTATCATATTAATACAAATTGGAGGAAAGAAAACAGGAATTAAAAGATCCTTACTTAACATTGTAAGATGAGTTTATGTTTTTATGAGCCAGCTGTTAGAAGGGAAACACAAAAGATTCTCTCTGACAGGCACTTATGAGGAACATACTAACAGTTGAATGAAGGTGAGCCAATTAAACCACTTACTCTTGCCTAATAGAGTTCTTTAGAGTCCAAGCACCTGGCTTGGAGTAAACATTTACTTTTTGCGGCATGATAGTTAATCAGCTCATCAGGTGGTGAAGAGCTCCATCCAGGAGGGAGTTTCTCTCTGACCTTACACTTCTCTTAATTGGAAACATCATTTAGTGCTGTAGCCCCTCTCCTTCCTTAAGTATCTCCTCTGCTTAGACGAATCCCACTTTTGAATTCAGCACTGCTTTAAGGATGGGTGTGACAAATTTAGGGATTTAGAAAGCTTCCCAGAGTTTCTCCCCAAGTGCTGAAAGACAAAAGACAGTTTTAGGTCGTACAAGAGGAAAAGAAGGCGGGAGACAGAGACTCAGCAGCTGAATATGGGGCCCTTTCAGCCTTAATTAGGAAGTGGAGGAATAAAAAAATATCCCCATTGGAGTTGTTTGGAAAAGTAGAAACTGACGTGTTTGAAATATTTAGGACAACGGAATACATTAATATCATCTTTCTCAACACTAAAGCTCTAAATGGGAGGTGGCACTAAGACTTGAAAATATCTCAAGCAATAACCTTATTTACAGATGAAAAGAGGAGATTGCAGTAGGGTTGATGTGCCCCATCAGTCAGATTGGTTAATGATAAAATTAGAATGCAAACCCTCTGGCTCCCAGTCTGGGTAGAGGTCAAGAGCATTGACTTGGCAGCCACACTATTTTGTTTGAATCTGGGCTCTATGATTAATTAACTGTGCAGATTTGAGCAAATTATTTGCCTTCTCTATCTGTTTTCTCAGCTGGAAATGAGGACAATAGTAGTATCCACCTTGTAGGGATGTTGTGAGGATTAAGTAAATTTATATGTATAAAGTACTCAATATAGCATCCCGGACAATGTAAAGTACCCTTGAACAACACGGGTTTGAACTGCATGGTTCCACTTACATGCAGATTTCCTTCTGCCTTTGCCATCCTTGAGACAGCAAGACTAACCCATTCCCTTCCTCCTCCTCCTCAGCTACTCAACCTGAAGACAATAATAACGAGGAAGACTTTATGATGATCAATTTCCACTTCTTAATGAATAGTAAATATATTTTCTCTTTTTTGTGATTTTCTTAATAACATTTTATTTTCCAACTTACTTTATTGTAATAATATAGTGTAATGTATATATATAACATATGCGTTAAAAGACTCAGTAAGATTTCTAGTCAATGATAGGCTATTAATCGTTAAGGCTGTGGGGCGTCAAAAGTTATCTACACAGCTGGGGAGGCCGAGGCGGGTGGATCACCTGAAGTCAGGAGTTTGAGATCAGCCTGGCCAACGTGATGAAACTCCATCTCTGCTAAAAATACAAAATTTAGCCAGGCATGGTGGTATATGCCTGTAATTCCAGCTACTTGGGAGGCTGAGGCAGGAGAATCTCTTTAACCCGGGAGGCAAAGGTTGCAGTGAGCCAAGATCATGCCACTGCACTCCAGCCTGGGCAACAGAGCAAGACTCCATCTGAAAAAAAAAAAAGTTATAAACAGATTTTTGACTGTAAGGGTGGTTGTCACCCCTAATGCCTGCATTATTCAAGAGCCTGCTATATAAGGATACTGTGTAAGTGTTATCAGTTTCTGTTCTTTTTCTCTGTCACCTGACTTTGGTTAAACTCTATCCTCTGCAGTAGTAGAAACAGACATTTGTCTTGTCAACATAGATGCTCAAAACCAGCACCAGTATGAGTGAGCCCACTGTGCTATAAAACCATCATGAGATAGCTTGCAAGGGCTATCTTCAGCTCCAGGGAGAGTTCTGGGCTCTCTGACTGAGCAGAGAAATCCACATGACCTATAGCTCTTTGTTGTTCCTCAGATCTACCATTCTTCAGAGTTGAAAGGATTCAAGTTGAGTTTCCTTACCTGATGAAATAGATAAGAAGTAGCCAAGGGACTAAAAATTCTTCTGCTCTTCCTTTACCCATGTGAGGTCAGCAACACAGAGCTACTAGCACCCATTACAGCTGGGGTGGCTGTGGGCTCATAAAGTCACTTGCGATTTTTTTTTTAGTTCTTCCATCAGCAGGTGCTGAAAGGCTGATAAACATTTGTCATTTACCAATCTCATGGCCATCTGGAGACACAGTTATCTCTGCAGAGCTTTTTGATACTTCTGAAAAAAGAGGAATGCCAGAGGTTGCACTCCTACTAATGCACTGACTGGGAAGCTGTTTTATCGCATCACTTCCTCCCAGTCCCACTTTCCTGGGTGAGACCTGACCATTTTAAAGCATTTAGCTGCAGGAGAAAGATGTTGCAGGGACAGATTTGCTATGACTCACAGAAAAATAAAATGTTATTTTAAAACTATTTCTTTACTTTGAACCTGGCTGGCTTCTCTTTCAGCCAAGGCTGGTGACTCAAGCTGGGCCTGTCTAGGTGTAAACAAACAAATGTAATAAACGCTTTGGCCATTTTAGTACAAGTTGGCCCAACTACATGAAACTATTCTAATGAGCTAAAGTGAGTTGGAATGGTAAACTCTTTGGGCTGTCTGCCTTTTGTTTAAACGACATGGTCTTGGATGGCAACAATAGTTTCTACAATTTATTGAGTGCTAATTATGTACCAGAAGTCTTAGACCATTGGCCTTTCTTTCTTTCTCCCACCTGCTAGAAAGTAATACATTTTTACAGCATGAAATGGTACACATCACACATACACACAGAGACAACTAAAAGCTTTATTAAATCATATGTACCTTAATACATACAATGCACTACCATGTTTTCTTATTCTGCTCTAAGTTATTTTGTGTTCTAAACTACCGGTCTTGACCCATCAAACTGATTTTATTACTCACAAATGAATTGCAATGTACAGTTAAAACCACTGCCTTAGACAAATTTGTTCCTTGTAATAACCTTTCAAGGTAGACACTTATATCAGATTCTATGAAGAATAAAGAATAGTTAATAAGGGGAACTAGTTAAAGAGGCTTGGAAGAGCTGAAATGCCTCATAGGGAACAGGGAGGTAGTCAAGATATTAGTTATATCAGGAAGCAGCTAGCACCTGTCAGGCTGGAGGAACCAAGGAAATGGTGGTTTTAGAGCATGAGGAGCTGGGCTGCCTGCAGAGAACTGACTAGCAGTGAGTGGGATCAGGAAAGGTGTGACCCCAGAAGGTGGGCTGTCCTAGGTATGCTGGAACTGAAAGAGGAGAGCAGTTACTATTGGAGATACGTTTCAAAGGGAAATAGAGACAGGGGAAAGGAGAAAAGAGGGAAATAACTTGGCTTCCCCGTGCCTCTCACCATCAGTCTCCTACTACTGCCTTCCATTGGCTAAATCTAGCTAGCAGCCAGTGCAAATGCCATTTTCAGGGATCCACTCTCTGAGATACAGAGATACAAAGGGAAAGATATCTGAGACCCAACAGCCAATCCAGCTGCACAGTGAGGTCAACTTCGTGGTATGTGGCCTGCCCAGTGGTACAGCCCCCATGCTCAGAAGGGCCCCACACCTATTTGATGCTCTGCCATTACTGTCTTGAAGTTCATGTTCTTTGAACAAAAGGGTCCCAATTTTCATTTAGTACTGGGCCTACAAATTATGAAGCTGTTCCAGTACACAGCATTGTTATTCCAATTGTACAGAACAGAATACTGTGGCTCAGAGAGTTTAAGTGGCTTACTGTGGATTTCAGAAAAAAGGAAAATTTGAAACCAGCCTGGTGTGTCTGAGGCCAAAGTCCATGGGTCCCTTTCATCCCCCAAACAGTACTAAAAAGCAGAGAGGAGAATTGTGCAGGTAAATCTTCTCCAGTTTATAGAGGGAGGCACTCATATTCTCCACCACTTCTATGAAGAAAATAATTCCTGCTATTCCCTTTTGGCCACTCCAGGCCACAAATAAACATTAACTCAGCCTTTAGGGGCTTGTTAAGAGCAGTGGAAAGGATGCAAATAGGATTTCTCCTGCACCTCCTGCTGAAGAAGCAGAGCAATTCACTATCAAGAATGAAACACTCGTTTTCTCTTAAAAATTAGCTTTGCAAGATGGATGCAAAGAAGGAAATAAGAAAATATACGGAGACTTGACTTCAACAGTCAATTCTCTTATCAACTCTTACTTCTAAATGAATGGAAGTTGCTGGTGCTGACTTCTGCCCATTCACAACAGCATCCAACTCATTTCCCTTTGTCCAACCTCACGGCTTCAGACACAAGATTTTCCTACAATGAAACCTTCATAGCCTCACTTTCTGGAATAATTCTGATTTTCCTAGCAATTAAATCAGGAATGAAGCAAAACCACTTGGCAGGAGTCATCTCAGAGGAAATATTAATTAATTCAAAGGAAGCCCTAATGCAACTAATGTAAATTCTGTATCTGAATATTTCAGTGATCCTTTGCTGTTACATAGAGTTTCTCATAAGATCTGTCTTGTGAGCATTGCTTTTAACACTGGAGGCAGCAGTTTAATGCTGCAGCATTCAATATAACAATAAATTATTACTGTTTAACTTCATGTCACACAATAAAACATTGTTAGTCATCAGTATTGCCACCATTTTTCCCCTTTCATTTCTTCATGATTTCTGGCAATCTGAGCACAAAATAACATTCTAAGTATCAGAGACTCATATAGAGAGTAAGAAACCTCAAACTGACCTCGAAGATCAATTCGACACCAATTCCAGACAGATAAGGAAGTGGAAGCTGGTGTCTGGAGGCATGCCTGGATAGAAGGGAAAACTTACGTGAGTCTTTTACCTCCATTTCCTGTTCTTTTCCTGGGATTCGCTCAATTTTCTCACTCCCCATGTAGATCTTCCTGAGTCTATATTGGGTATTCACTTGACAAACCCTGTTTACTAGGCAAAATACTGAGGACTCAAAGATGAATGCAAAATAGTCTCTAAAGGACAGGGAGTCTTGAGAAATATTGGACAATTAATTGTCTCACAATGTGATTGCAATTCATATGTCCAAGCCTGACATGGAACAAGACAGAAGGGACTAGCAAGTCTGCTAGACAAGCAAAATGAAGATGTGACAGAGTGGAGGTACCACTTGAATACTGACAACACAGACCAGAGAGTCATCCATACAATCATCATCATGAGTGGCAAAAAGATAGCTTACAGCAAGTCCGGGAGCAGTGGCTCATGCCTGTAATCCCAGCACTTTGGGAGGCCAAGGTAAGCTCATCACTTGAGGTCAGGAGTTTGAGACCAGCCTGGCCAACATAGTGAAACCCCGTCTCTACTAAAAATACAAAAATTAGCCAGATACGCTGGCGGGCCCCTGTAATCCCAGCAACTCTGGAAGCTGAGGAACGAAAATTGCTTGAACCCGGGAGGCAGAGGTTGCAGTGAGCCAAGAGCACACCGCGGCACTCCAGCCTGGGTGACAGAGTGAGACTCTGTCTCAAAAATAAAAAGAAAGAAAAAAAATGATAGCTCAGCAAAATGATACCTTAGGGAAAAATACGAATCCTAAGCTTATTTGTCAAAATGTCACCTTCTATTGTTAGGAGAAAGATGGTGTTATATTCAGAACCACCCAGTCCCTTGGTAGGACACGTTGCTTTACTCGAAAGTTTCTTCATTTCTGTACATTTCACTTTCTAATGATAAGAATCACCTTGAGGTAAGAATCCGAATCTCCAGACAGTAATGCTTCTGGGCTTTTGTATAATCAGGCAAGTTTGGGAAACCGCATCATTCTACTTCATCTGCATCTTATGAGATGGATTTTATACTTTCCGGTAGTGAATGTGGGGACTGTGCGGAAAGGGAAAGGTAATTGTGAGTACCATGATTGGCGATCCAGTCTTTGGTTCAGTTCCCAGATGGGGCAGTTCAAAAGGATCTGTCAAGTACATCATTCAACCTTAGATCAGTGACATAAACCAAGGAGACCCTATTTGATTCTATTGTAACAGAGCTTCAAACAGAAGAGATGTTTAAAAGAAGAGCACGGCCTTGTTCAGGGTCATCATTAGAAAAAGAAAGGAGAGATTCTCACCTTACATTCACCAGCACACAAAAGAGCAAAGATCTCTCTTAGAAGGTATTTCCTTTAAGAGATGAATCAGAAGAAAATAACTGGTGATTTCAATCGCTCACTGTGTTCTTTCTTCCTCTGCTCACCTTCTTCAGTTATCACCTTTAAAAAAACACTGCTGGTTTCTCAGTTCTCCTTCCATTCTTCCCTTCTCTCCTTTCCTTTGACTTTCTTCTCTTAGCTCTTTCTTCTCTGACATTTTTTTCTAGCCTGTCCTTTGACTCTTGGGCCCTTGAAGTTCCTCAAGCATTTCTGTTTGTGTTGACAATCATTTCTCTCTCTCTTTTTCTTTCTTTCAAGATCCAAGGGTCTTACTTAGGTTTTTTCTTTTCCCCCACTTAGATAAATACACTCTTAATGATTTCTAGCAGATTTTTTAAAACTAACAATCAAATAGCTACCATTTATTCAGCACCTGTTTTATTCCAAGCAACAGTATGGGGTTTGCAAATATCAGTTCCTTTAATCCTTACAATAGCTCTCTGACATAGAATTGTCAGTTCCATTGAACAGAGGAGAAAACCTAGACTCAGAGAAGTTGAATTTGCCTAAAGTGCCATAACTAGAAAGTTAAAGAGATTTGGCCATGTCCATACCCAAAGGAGCCCAGAGCTTTCTAGCAACCTAGAGGCTGAGACTGCAACTAATAAACCTAGTAAAATATAAGATCATTGTTCTTTATGATGTAATGATTTGGTGATTCTTTAAAAAATGTCATATTATTAATATCCATGAATGATGTTGGTCTCAATTACTCTTGAATTGAGGGGAACTGAAGGGGAACTTTCATTTTCCCCTTCAGCTTCTTGGTGTTGATGAGAAAGCTTCAGGGAATCTATCTAGGGAACACACACACAACTAACTATGACCTCCTGGATGTAATGCCTCACTTGTGTTTGACTTGATGGTGATTCTAATTGTGGACTAGTCAGGAACTGAATGTGTGGTTCTGGCTGGAATTCACTATGCAGTGCAACAACACAGAACTAGGAAAAAACAAAATACATGGATTCTCTTCTCAGTTTTACCACCTACCAGCTGAGTGATGCTGGGTCTGAATTTGCTTACTGGTAAAACCAAAGTTTTGGACAGATGGTCTCAAAAGTCTTGTCTAGTTCTCATAATCTGTTTAATAAGCTTTTCCTGGACTCTCAAATTAATCTGCTCAGGCAGCTAAACTGTGAACATGCCCAGAGCTAATCATGATCTATTGTGCCTCTACACTAACAGCGAACCTTGGGAAAAAGGAGAATGAATGATATGTGTGCATGAAAGTGGGAAGATGTTTGGGGTTCCACCACACTGCTCATATCATTGGGCCCTTGTCTTCCTAATGTACTTAGTAGAGAGATCATAAGCTTTTCTATTATCATGGCAATTGGCAGGCACTTAAGTATAATTCTCACTCTGATTCATGGAGGATGTTTTAATTACACCAAAGATGTTGCAGCAGTAAGCTGTATTTAATAAGTTGCTAGTTAATAGATGTTCCATGACTGTGTGGTTAAACAGACGTTATTGTCTTTTGCTGCATTGGTTTTTTATTGCTGCCTTGACAAATTATTACAAATGTAGTGCCTTAAAACAACATGAATTTATTATCTTACGGTTCTGCAGCAGTCTGAAACAGGTTGCACAGAGCTAAAATAAAGGTACTGTCAGGGTTGAACTCCTTTCTGAGGGCTTTTGGGTGGTATTATTTGCCATTTCCAGCTTCTAAAGGTTGTCCCCTTCCTTGGCTATTGAAATTCAGGCCTCCTTCTTCAAAGTCAGCGATGGTGTGTTGAGTCCTGTTCGCATTACGTCACTCTCACTTCTCTTGTGTCACCCTCTTCCACTTTTAAGGAAACTTGTAATTACAAGGGGCCCACCGAGATCATCCAGGATTATCTATTTTAAGGTCAACTGATTAGTAATAATATGGTTTGATTATGCCCCCTCTTAAATTCAGGTGTTGCCAACCTAGTAGTTTTAAGAGATAGAGCCTTTAAGAGGTAATTAGGCCATGAGGGCTGCTCCCTCACGAATGCGATTAAGGCCTTTATAAAAGAGGCTTGGCAGTGTTTGGTAGCTTGCTCTTTTGTTCTTCTGCCAGGTGAGAACATACTGTTCCTTTCCCCTCCCCTCTGAAGATGCAGTACTCACCAGATGATGGAACCTGCTGGCACTTTGATCTTGGACTTCCTAGGCTCCAGAACAGAAAACAAATTTCTGTTCTTTATAAATACCCAGTCTCAGGCATTTTGTTATAGCAGCACAAACGGACTAAAATAGTAACTTTAATTCTACCTGCAATGTTAATTGCCCTTAATCATGTTACAGAGCATATTGACAGGTTTCGGGGATGAGGATGAGGACTTCTTTGAGGAGGGTCATGGTTCTGCCTACCAAATTCCAAGTTTTTTCTCTGGGTTTCAATTTTTGATATGAATCTACATTCACCTATATATATATTCATATAGATATAATCATAGTACTTTATGAATATATAGTGGGATAATTTATTAGATATGGCATCAATCTCTATCAGAAGCTTTTACAAACTCACAGTGTAAACAGACATTAACATAGGGGTGAAGGATCATTCCTTTCATAGCTAATTAAGCTGAGCTGATCAATAAGTTTTTTAAAAAGAAGCACTTATACATATTTCAAAAGAGCCTTCAGGTTGTCTTTATAGGAGAAAGATGCTGATATTTTTTAACACAGTAGGGTTAAGACCATCTTGGGACCACCTCTGAAATTCACAAGATTTACTCTTTTACTAGAATATCAATCAACAGTCTACTAAAGACTACATATTTTACCAGTTACCTGCAAGAATTTCAGTATGTTACTTTGTGAATTTTTTAACATAGCACTGAATGTGAACACAAATAAAACTCAGTAGTATTGCTATTATTCAGTGTTATGAATAAGGGAACTGACTAACAATAAAAAAATCAAGAATGATTAACTCTAACTCTTAATGGCTTTAGAGCAGCTGGAGCCAAAAAATCAATTTACAAAAGTCAAAGAATGTCAATATGCTTATTTTCCCCATGAAAATTCTCTAGGAGTTTTGCTGGGTTTCTTATTGCTCTTGTCTTTCAAATGCCAAGTGAGAAATAGCTATCATTTTTATCTTCATGTCAGGTAAACTGAAAGCAAATGGCAAAATGGGAAACAAATGTCTAATAGTACTTAGAAAACTACTATGTATTATTTTTGTATATGCCTACATTTGAGACTAAAAATAGATCCCAATTGTTTTCTCCGATAAATTTTAGAATTTTTTTTTCTTTTGAGACCGAGTCACACTCTGTTGCACAATCTCGGCTCACTGCGACCTCCGCCTCCCGGGTTCAAGCGACACTCCTGCCTCAGCCTCCTGAGTAGCTGGGATTACAGGCATGCACCACCACTCCTGGCTAATTTTTTGTTTTTGTTGTTGTTGTTGTTGTATTTTTAGTAGAGACAGGGTTTCACCATGTTGGTCAGGCTGGTCTTGAACTCCTGACCTCATGATCTGCCCATCTCGGGCAAAGTACTGGGATTACAGGCGTGAGCCACCGCAGCTGGCCAAAACTTTAGCATTTTAAACACAATATGTAATTAAATTTTAATAAGATAATTATTTTGTTTTCAAGGGCCTTTAAAATAATATTTACAGAGATGAATAAAGGAAGAAAAAGAAAATTGAGTAAAGTATTCTTAATTTGCTTTTGACAAAAGTCTATGTACAACAGAATAGCCCAGTTCCATTTCTTTTAAAAAGGGAGTAAATTATGTATGCATTTTCAACAACTCTAATCATTAGTTCTAGTCTTTCCTTGCTGCTTTCTTCTATATATTTTTAATTGTGAACATTTTATTAAAATAGTCATATTACCAAAGAGATCTCTGTAACATCAACTCTCACATCTGAAGAAGGCGGGACAGCACATATTTTATGAGCTCATCATATTAAGAAACCTAATTTAAGGCACTGATTCCAACTGTATGGGCTTTTCTTCAAGAAATCAGTGTGAGTCCAGAAATGCCAGACTATCAGATTCATGTATTTACTGTAATCTCAGGCTGAATTCACTTGCCTCTATGCTACCTGAGCCTTCCTGAGATGATGTGCCTATGTGCACAGAGTCATATAATCAAAATACATTTCAACTGACTTCCATATGGTTGCCAGTTGGCCACAAAATAAAACTGCATGTAGTTATATGCACAAGCTGTCTGGATGCTATAAAAAGAAAATTTTGACCAGCATGATTAAATCAGCATGTATGTTAAAATATAATGGCTACATTCAAAGAACAAATTGTGTCTCTCCCATGAGCAAAATCTGGAAAAATTAGAGATACAGGCAAGATTCCACAGGTGTTTAAAGACCAAATATGTCTAAAGCAGTCATCTGTTTGTTACATGCACACACAACGTTTGTACTTTTTCCTTCACAACTCTATTTTTCTTCATATAATTCTGTATCCTAAGAGAGTAGTCAAGTCAGCCTATTTGGCAGAATTAGTGGCACATCAAGAATGGCTCTCTATAGTGGGATAACATTAAGTTTCCAGATGAATTTCCACTGCTCAAAAGAAACCCTGGGTGGAACAGAAATAGAAGCATATAATTTGTCATACAAAGTGGCCATGTTTGAATTCACCCAAGGGTTTTATGATATCCCATCACTTTTTTAAATAAATTATTATTAATGATAATACATTTATAATTTGTGCACATTAATGACAAATATAATAAAAACATCAAGAGTTATAATATACTCCTAAGTCATCTTTCTCTTCCAGACAATATTTATAAGCCTTGCAAATATCCACAGGATAGGCTTGAGTGCCATTTTATAGATCATAAGATACTCAAGGGATTTTAAAAAAAACTATTCAACTGCTATAGTACTGTAGTCACTGATATGGTTTAGCTGTGTCCCCACCCAAATCTCATCTTGAATCATAGCTCCCACAATTCCCATATGTTGTGGGAGAGACCTGGTGGGAGGTAATTGAATCATGGTGGCGGGTCTTTGCCATGGTATTCTTGTGATAGTGAGTAAGTCTCATGAGATCTGATGGTTTCATAAAGGGGAGTTTCCCTGCACAAGTTCTCTTCTCTTGTCTGCTGCCATATGAGAGGTGCCTTTCACCTTCTGCCATGATTGTGAGGCCTCTCTAGCCATGTGGAACTGTGAGTCCATTAAGCCTCTTTTGCAAATTGCCCAGTGTCAGGTATATCTTTATCAGCAGCATGAAAACGGACTAATACAGTCATGCTCTACATAATGACATTTTGGTCACTGATGGATTGCCTATATGATGTGGACCCATAAGGTTATAACAGAGCTAAAAAATTTCTATCACTTAGTGACATCATAGCCCTCATAACGTCACAGTATTACTTACATGTCTGTGGTGATGCTAGTGTAAACAAACCTACTGCACTACCACTCGTATGAGTCTAGCACATGCAATTATATGGAGTACATATTATCTGATAATGATTAGAAAAACTGTTATTGGCTTATGTATTTACTATACTGCACTTTTATTGTTATTTTAGAGTGTACTGCTTCTACATGTATTTTTTATTAAAAAAAAAAAGTTAACTGTGAAACAGCCTCAGGCAGGTCCTTCAGGAGGAATTCCAGAAGAAGGCATTGTTATAGGAGATGACAGCTTCGTGCTTGTTATTGCCCCTGAAGACCTTCCAGTAGGACAAGATGTGGAGGTGGAAGACAGTGATACTGACAATCCTGACCCTGTGTGGGCCTAGGCTAATGTGTGTGTTTGTGTCTTTGTTTTTAACAAAATTTTAAAAATTATATTAAAAAATTTAAAAATTCAAAAAAGTTTATAGAATAAGGATAAAAAGAAATTATTTTTATACAGCTGTACAATGTGTTTGTATTTCAAGCTATTATTGAAAAAGAGTCAAAAAGTTTTGAGAAATTAAAACATTTATTAAGTCAGAAAGTTACAGTAAGCTAACATTAATTTATTATTGAAGAAAGAAGATTTTTCTATAAATATAGGTAGCCTAAATATAGTGTTTATAAAGTCTACAGTAGTGTACAGTAATGTCTTAGGCCTTCACACTCTCTCACCACTCACTCACTGACCCACCCAGAGCAACATGCAGTCCTGCAAGCTCCATTCATGGGAAGTGCCCTATATAGGTGTACTTTAAATAAAATCTTTTATACCATATTTTACTGTGCCTTTTCTAGGTTTTGATAGTTTAAACAAATACCACTGTATTAACAATTGCCTACAGTGTTAAGTACAGTAACATGCCGTACAGATTTGTAGCCTAGGAGTAAGAGGCTAGACCACATAAGCCTAGTATGTAGTACGTCTGTAGTATGTTTTGCCATCCAGGTTCATGTAAGTGCACTCTGTGATGTTCACACAAGTACAAAATAGTCTAATAATGCATTTATCAAAGTATCCCTGTCGTTAAGCACCACATGTCTATATTTGGAATCCAGAATCGTCTAGTTCCAGAGACTATTTGGACTACAACAGTAATTTTAAAATGTTTTCCTCTTTTAGCAGGTGAATTCTTTGGATAAAATCCTCCCTGTAAGCCTGGTATAATCAACAGATAAAGGAGGGGCATGTCTGAGACAAGTCAGGGAGGGAGATGCCCTGCGCCTCCAACCCTACCTCCTTTGCTCGCTCCTCATCTCCTCTCTATAGCTCTGCAGCAGCCTCGGTGCATCTCTCCTGAGTCTTAGGTCTCAAAACAACAACAAATTAAGAAGCTTGAAAAAACACTGCATTGCATCAAGCTGCCATATTCTCACCTTCAGCAAAATTTCCATATGGCTCCCCAAGAGGAGGTTCTAGAAAGCCACTAGGAATGTAAATGAGTACAACCACAATGAAGAGCAGTTTGGGATTTCCCCAAAAAACTAAATACAGAGCTACCATATGATCCAGCAATCCCACTGCTGGGTATATTCCCAAAAGAAAGGAAATCAGTATGTCAAAGAGATACCTGCACATCCATGTTTGTTGCAGCACTGTTCACAATAGCCAATATTTGGAAGAAACCTAAGTATCCATCAACACATGAATGGACAAAGAAATTGTGGTACATATAAACAATGGAGTACTATTTATTCATGAAAACAATGAAATCCTATTATTTGCAACAATATGGATGGAACTGGTGGTCATCATGTTAAGTGAAATAAGCCAGGAACAGAAAGACAAACATTGTATATTCTTACTCATTTACTGAATGTAAAAATCAAAACAACCGGACCCATGGAGATAGAGAATGGAAGGATGGTTACCAGAGGATAGGAAGGGTACTGGGGGATCAGGGAGAGGTAGAGATGGTTAAAGGGTACAAAAAATAATTAGAAGACCTAGCATTTAATAGCATGACAGTGTGACTATAGCCAAAATAATGTATTTGTACATTTTAAAATAACTTAAAAAACATAATTGAATTGTTTGTAACACAAAGGATAAATGCTTGAGGAGATGGATACCCCATTTTCCACGATGTGATTATTATGCATTGCATGCCTTTATCAAAATATCTCACATACCCCATAAATATAGACACCTACTGTGTACCTACAAAAATTAGAAATTAAAAATTTAAAAAAAAACTTAGAAAGCCACCAAGACATTGTAATTGTGGATGAAGTTCCAGTGAGCATGGAGGGCATTCAATGCTATTACTCAACACTAATATTCGATACTATTACTGCATATACAGAAACTGAAGCCCAGAAACACCCAGCTGGATTCAATGGCAGGGCTTGAATCCAGGTCCTGTGACATTCAATCCAATGTCCTTGGTATACCTGGAAGACTGATGGGTATGATCAATGGCCTTCCTGATGGGTCAGGTGCCCCTAACAGGGAGCACAGAGATAATGCACATCAATTCTTTTCTATCATGGCACTCGGCACAATTTGTAATCATTTACTTATCAGTGTGTTTGTTTATATTTTGTCTCCTTCCCCAGACTGTAAATTCCTTGAGGACAGAAACAGTGGCACTTTTACTTTTGTATTACTTAGCACCTAACATACAAAAGTCTTCAATTAGGCTGGGATCGGTGGCTTACACCTTGTAATCCCAGCACTCTGGGATGCCAAGGAGGGAGGACAGCTTGAGCCCAGGAGTTCAAGACCAGCCTGGGCAACATAGCAAAACCCCAACTCTACAAAACATACAAAAATTAGCCAGATGTGGTGGCACACGCCTGTAGTCCCAGCTACTTGGGAGGCTGAGGTAGGAGGATCACCTGAGCCTGGGAGGTCGAGGCTACAATGAGTCGAAATTGTTCCGCTGCATTCCATCCTGGGCAACAGAGTGAGACTCTGTCTCAAAAGAAAAAGTCTTCAATTATTCTTTTGTATTGTTAAAAATGTATTTGAAAGCAAGAATCACTTTATCTCCAACTCTTCTTATGAAAAGAAAACATTCCAACTAGATCCAGCAGCCAGATTTACCCTCCGACGAAGCCTGCTAAACTGCTCAAGTCTAAATGCAAAGCCCTTCTCTAAAAAAGCCCTACAAACATCATATAGTGAACTGAAAAGCATATTTCAACTGAAAATTGATTTCACCTGCTTTCCATCACAAGAAAGCCTCAACAGACTATATCTGCTCTAGTTACATATTAGTACAAATTATAAAAAATTCAAAATCTCAGTACAGTTGGGAAGGAAAGATGCACATTAGGGCATTTCCTAATTTCTATAACTATAAGGGAAAATCTTTAGAGTTTGTGGGGTTTTAGTTTGTTTTGTTATAATTTACCTTCCACATTAAACACAACTAGCATGCTATTTCTTTAGACATACTTCAACTTTGAATCTGCCCCAAACATCACATTTGTTGTTGCCTTGATGACGAATTAAACTTATGATTTAAAATCAATAACTGAAAAGCTCACTTCAGCTAAACTATTTGTAGATACAATAAAAGAAAACAACACAGTCTAGGTCATATTTCTTTCATGCTCCAAATATGCTTTTACTAAAAAAAAAAAAAAAAAAAAAGTCTGCTTTCTATAAACAAGAAGGTATGAAAAAGACTGCTGGCCTCCTTCTTGTTCTTTAAGGAACAAGCTTTTCCTTTTTATTCCTCATAGTTGTTTCCTATGTTTTGAGCAACGCTGCTTTGTGTGCATGCAAGGCATAAGGAGTCCTGAGTGGAAGATTGCCTTGAAACTCTTCCACTGAGATTGTGAGCCCCAGGTACTGAAACCTGGGGAAAGTGTGAGTCTGGAGAGGGGCTCAGAATCACTTACATCCCAGACAAAAGGCCAAGTAAATCAGATGAATAAAAACAAAATTCTAAATGCTTCTGATTATTTTCAGTTTCTATTTATGCTGCTGCACTTAATGTAGACCAGAATAGGTTGGTTACATGTAGTTACATATTCTATTTGGGGTATAATTTAATAGTCAGAAATGAGATGCCGGAAAATGCCTAGGAAAAAAAAGCAATATGGGAATAAATACAAATTTTGGCACTAATAACCAGACCTGTCCTTTGCACTGCTTATTATGTCCCTAAAATATGCCATTTATAATCATTTGATGCAATTACAGAGTATTTCTTGTGGTGATAAGCTCAAAATACCATGGCGCATTATTATTTCTTTCAGATTCCCTGAAGTTTTTATGACTGAGATGCAGCGTCATCAGATATCACGAACAACCAAGCAACTGCAGCATCTCTGACATCGCCTACTTTGACAGTTTCTGGATTTAGAATACATTTTATCAATTATTCAGGTTCCTTTGTTCTCCCGTCAATGGCCAATTGCCTTTTAGCTTTTAGCATTGTCATTAGAAAATAAAAAAGGACGCAAATTTGCTCCACTTTCTTATATTTAATAAAAATGGCTTTATTGTGTGTGTGTCTAAAGCCATGAACTCTCTGTAAATACATTAAAAAAAAGACTTTCCCATTTTCTAAAAAAATAAGTATTGTGCTGTATAATGAGAAGAGCATGGAATTTGGAACCAGAAGACCACGGGGTCTGGAGACAGACTTGGCTTGCTCTGCCAATTACTAAGCCCAAAGCAACACATTTAACTGATAAGAATTTCAGCTTCTTCATCAGTAACAAGGTTTATAACTATTAGCCTCAGGCATTGTTGTGATGATCAAATCAAAGGAGTTAATTACATGAAAGTGCTTTATGTACTGTAAAGTGCAATATAAATGTTGTCTTGAGTTTACTACCACTTAACAATCCTGCCCACAGTTAAGAAATCTCTCAGTACACTTTGGGTTCTATCAGCACAGTTTTTGTTTTGTTTTGTTTTGTTTTTTAAGACTTTAAAGGAGAAAGTAAAGGCAGAAAGGAGGAAGAAGAGAGGAGGCAGAGGGAAGGAGGAAAAGAGGGGGAAGGGGAAGAGGGGAGGAATAAAGAGGGAGGAGAAGAGCTGGAAGAAGGGTAGAAAGAGAAATTGACCTAAGCCCTTCTCATTCACAGACTCAACCTCGTCATCCCCAGCTATCCTTCCCTTGCACTCCAATCCCACTTGCCTACTACATATACTCTGTTAGCCTCTCCAGTCCATGCTCCCCCCTCCACCTTCATCCACTGAGTTCTAACACAAATATTTACTATGGTAGCAGGTTGTTTCTTTCTGCAACTATGTACAGTTGAAAAATCTCTCAGTACAACTTCATGCTTTTTATCAGTTCTGCTAAGATTTAACCACAATCTTCCCGCTCTATAGCCCAGCTCTAAATAACCCAAGCAAACCTTGTCATCATTTCCCTTGAGCCTTTGAGGTCCTGGCTGGCCTGTGATCAAGGTTCTTCAACAACTGGTTTTGTAAAGCTCTGGACCTCAGACTCTCACCTTTCAATCTTCAAATTGTTTCAGTGTCTCATCTTTCCATCCACCATGTTTTCCTCCATTCCTGCCATCCTTCCTATTCTTCTTAAGTCCTTCTTGCCCTAGGGTGAAGTCATTCATCTCCATCTTCGATCAGATGGTGATTCCTAGGTTTTATATCCAGGGCATGTTCTTTGCTAGACCTGCACATTCAAACCAACTTCCTTAGATGGTCACCATATACTTTAGAATACATGAGATGCCACACTTGTGAAGTCCTAATTAGAGAAAAGGAGTCAGGTTGTTGGGAGCAGGAGAAACCAAAAAGAAAAAGCAGATAAGCTACAAGTCTGCCTTTCTTCATGGTCCAGGACGCATAGCCCTTCTGTGCAAATTACTAACAATCTTCTCATGCCCAACTTACTATCAGACCCTCAGACAATAGAAAACTGCAAGTTAGCTTACTACAACTTTGGCATTATCGGTAAAGCACATAGCCCTCCCCAGCACAAGCGCCATCCCATAAAATCCCCAGCAAGCCTTTGTCTCCTTGCAGTCAGCTCCTATCTTGCTGATTTGCCCATTGCACCCTTGCAACGTATTTTCATGCTTTCTCTAATCAATATGGCTTTCTTTCCTCACAACTGTCTGGGTAAATTCTCTTTACTTCTGTGCCACTGGCCCCAGATAGATGCTACCAGTGACAACAATTGTATATTTAAAATGCAATTCCTGCTCACTGACTTTACAAATGTGAAAACTGAGGGTTAAAGAGGTCCTATGGCTACCCATGGTTATGTGGAAGGTCAGTGCTAAACACCTGCAACAGGCTCCAGGCTCCAGGGTTTTGTGCCCCAGTGCTATGTGTTTTTACCTCATCATCTTCTGCAACAATTTTAACATATTTTGTTCCTGCTGGTCAAACCCCAGGTGCCCTTCTTCCTCAGTTAGCATCAAACAAGATGCAAATTTTGGATGGTTACACTGGTGAAAGGCTTGGAATAAAAAACTGAGAGTTACAAAAGCCAGGCAGTTTAAAATAGAACCCTCTGTGAAACATTTTACACTAAAAGTGGTCCCTGGCACTAAATTAAAGTATTAAAATGTCAGACAATTTAATGGAGTCATATTTCACCTAACAGAGTCAAGGCTTCAAACACTTCCAGGAAACAAGAACTAACAATAAACCTGATGAGCTTAACACTCTGGGATTTCTTGTATCCTGTCAGAATCATCCATTACCAAGCCATTATTTCTGAGACCTTGTTTAACAGCCACGTATATCTAATAGGAGAATCCAAAGGACAAAACCAAAACTTGCGTGCCAGGCACATCATATGCCAGCCTTCTGTGGCTGTTCCTTTGGCCAGAGTGTGTGTCTTTTACCTTGATGTACAACTTAAACTCATTACTCTCTGGAACTATCCCGTCCAGATCACAAATGTGACCTCCATTGCCAAATGCAATGGAAGTTCTTCTTTCTTCTCTTTAATTAAACACTTTCTCTAGCCTGAAATGCTTTTATGACATCAGGCCCTCTTGGTTTCTTCCCACCGTACTGATTGCTTTTTCTGCCTTTGTTGGTTTCTTTCTCTGGCAACTCTTAATACTGGAATTCCCCAAGGCTTGGTTTTGATCCCTCTTATCTTCTCTATCTATAATCTTTACATGGAGGATCTCATCTGGCCAACTGGCTTTAATTAAACCTATATTCCAATGTCTTCTAAATTTATATCTCCAGCCCTGACCTCTTCCTTGAGTTCCAGACTTTTCTAGGCAATTCTTTTCATCTTCAATTGGAAGCATAATAGATTTTAAATTAATAACATTTTCACCTTTTTCCAAAAATACCACATAAAATATTCCCCAAATATTTGCTGTCTCATATCGTCTTACCCCCATTTATTCAGTTACTTAAGCCACAAACAGGTGTTACCCTTAGTTACTTTCCTTGCTTCCTTAACTGCATCTATTTGGTGAGTTCTGTTGACTCTGTTTCTAAAATAGATTCTAACTTCTCCTCATCTTTTGTACTCATCCCCTGGTTCCCCTCTAATCTAACCCAATGTCATCTCTTTCCTGGAATTATTTGGGAAATGCAAATCAAAACCACAATGAGGTATTATCTTACCCTAGTTAGTATGGTTATTATCAAAAAGACAAAAAAAAATTTTACAAATGCTGACAAAGATGCCGAGAAAATGGAACTTTTATACGCTGTTGAATGGAAATTTGCATAGCCATTATGGAAAACAGTCTGGAGACTCCTCAAAGAACTAAAAATAGAACTACCATATGATCCAGCAATCTCAATTTGGGGACTGATCCAAAGAAAAGGAAAAAAGCACATCAAAGGGATAACTTCACACGTATGTTTATTGTTGCACTAATCACAATAACAGTATATGAAAGTAACCTAAATATCCATCAGTGAGTAAATGGATAAAGAAAATGTGGTAAATGTGTACAACAGAATATTATTTAGCCACAAGAAAGAATGAAATCTTGTCATTTGCAGCAACATAGATGGAATTGGAGGTCATTATGTTACATGAAATAAGCCTGACACAAAAGCACAAATATTGCATGTTCTCATTCATATGTGGAAGCTGAAAAGTGAATCTTATGAAGATAAAGAGTAGAAATATAGTACTGAAGGCAGGGAAGGATGAGGGAGTGAGGAATGAAGAGAGTTTGGTTAATGTGCAAAAACATACAGTTAGATAGAAGGAATAAATAAGTCCTAGTGTGCAACAGCACATTCGAGTGACTATAGTGCTACAGTTTGGATGTTTGCCTCTATACACCTCATGTTGAAATTTGATTCCCAGTGTTGAAGGTGGGGCTTAATGGAAGGTGTTTGGGTCATAGATGTGAAACCTTCATAAATAGATTAATGCCTTACCCAGGGAGTGGGGAGATCGGGAGTGAGTTAATTCCTCTTGCAGAAACTAAGAGTGAGTTCTTCCTCTGCTAGTTTCCTCCTGTTCCCTTCTTGTTTCCTCTCTCACCATGTAATCTCTGCACATACTGGCTCTCTATACCTTCCTCCATGAGGGGAAGTGGCCTGTGGCCCTCACCAAATACAGATGCCCAATTTTGAATTTTTCCAGACATCACAAACGTGAACCAAATAAATATTTTTCTTTATAAATTAATTTTATAACAACACAAACAGCCTAAGACATATAATTAACAATAATATATTTTATATTTCAAGATAGCTAGAAGAACAGATCTGAAATGTTCCCAACACAAAGAAATGATAATGTTTGAGGTGACAGATATGTTAAGTGTGTGATTTGATCATTACACATTGTATGTGTGTATCAAAATATCACATGTATCCCATAAATATGTATAGTTATTATGTATCAACGAAAAATTTTTAAAATAGTCACATCTGGTCTCCTTGCTTCTTCTGGTATCTTCTTACAGAACAACCATTGTAATCTTTTGAAACTATAAATCATATCATACCACTTTTTGCTTAATGCTATGTGTTGGTTTCCTCCTGGTGTTCAAATAAAATGCAAACTCCTTTCACTACCACCCCTCCTAGCCCTTGCATCATAGACTCTGGCTACCACAGCTGGAATCATTCGCACCTGAGCCTTTGTGCTTGCTATTCCCTCTGCCCGAAATACTGTTCCCTGCATGGTTGGCTTCTTCTTGTTACTCAGATCTCCAAGCTCAAAGCCTCCTTCTCAGAGAGGCCTTTTCTGGAGATTCAAACTACATAGCCTCAGCTACTTTCTATCACATTACCTTCTTATTATTTTATATTCCTCAGGCTTCTATATCTTTTATTTCCTCCCATTCAGTGAAGAAGAAGGTTCAGGGTCTATAATAATATTTTTCCTTCTTTAAAAACAAAAGATGAAAATTACTTTCTATTTTTTATCTGTACTGAGTCTATATTTGTATAAATGTTGATATTACTATATCCAAGACATAATAGCATGCACAACAATTAATTCATTCTGTTTTGGTGTTCTTTGCCCAGAACAGAGATATAAATAGCAGATATCAGGACAGTCATAAGGCATAGAGTTATTTATTCTTTCCCAAATTCCCCTAAAATACATCTAATCAGCTAGATGTTATTCTTTTCATATGGACAATTAAAAAGATGGTCTATAAATGTTTGCTATGTGTCATGTTTTCTGACTTTACTCCAAGCCAGTGCTTCTTGCCAAAATCATTGTGAAAAGAATTTAGATTCATTTCAATAATTAATATCATGTAGATAAAATATCCAAATGGATGAATTTTTTATATTTATGCTAATATTTGGAGTTACACAGGCATAGATTCAGAGGATATGGGAAACTCTGCTTGACGAGATGATGAGAGGTTGTCAATGAGCCCAGTCTTCACTCTCAATCCCACCTACACAGTCTCTGCTCATGTTATCTTATATTGAAAACAATGAACCCATAACTGATATCAAAAAATGCTGAAAATGGCAAGGCTCAGAGGCTCACGCCTGTAATCCCAGCACTTTGGGAGGCAGAGGCAGGCGGATCACGAGGTCAGGAGATTGAGACCATCCTGGCCAACATGGTGAAACCCTGTCTCTACTAAAAATACAAAAATTAGCTGGGCATGATGGCGTGTGCCTGTAATCCCAGCTACTTGGGAGGCTAAGGCAGGAGAATCGCTTGAACCAGGGAGACAGAGGTTGCAGTGAGCCGAGATCACGCCAGTGCACTCCAGCCTGGCGACAGGGCGAGACCCCATCTCAAAAAAAAAAAAAATGCTGAAATTAAAAATAAAGTTCAGAAAGCAAGTTTATAAGTAAATGGAATCCTGGGCTATTTTTTTTTCTTTTTAAGTAATTGTGGTTTGGGTTGGTGCTAGAAACGTTTTATTAAAAAATAAACTTTTGCGGGGAGGGTAGAAGGACAAAAAAGAAACACTTTGTCAAGGTGTTAGTTCTGAGGTGACAGAACCAAAGGATAGGGTGGGAGACAAACAATGGACTTGAATTTTCAGGAATAATTTCAGAAATTAGGATAAAACACATACTTGTTTCACTATAGAACTCATTATATCCCTCTTAGCAAAGTAATTTCAAATTGGGAAATAAGCAAATCTTTTCTTAGGGAGGGGTATTAAACCTTATTATTCTCATTGTTAAAATCAAACAACCAGGAAAATATACGACAGCTTGGGAACAACATACAAGCTATATTATCATTTCAAGTGATAACTTGGTGGAAAGATAACAAGGTCCTTGTCAAAATAAGGTGCCATGCTGGGCAGGAGCACTGCACATCACAAAAGCCTGGGCAAAAGTGGTATTTGGTAATGGGGCTGCCCCTCCTTTGCTCTAAGGAAGTCACAGCTCATCCTAGCGAAGTCGCTTACTTCTTCTTCTTTGACCTTGCTGTTGGCAGGGTATTATCTCAATAGGGTTCTGTTAATTCAGGGGCTACGTAAGCAATGCTGGGTTTGGGCTTTCATTCCATTCTGTTCTATGAAAGCCGGGTTTTTCCAAATTCAGCACTTCACAACTCTCATAATTATGTAGCCAACGGTTCCTCTTTCACTGTTTATTCCTGGATACAGGTATATATCAGAACCAAATCCAAACACAAACCCGCTATCTCTTTAAGTGGAAAATATTTCTGCTAGATTGTCCTGCCACTCTGCTGCAGACATCCTCAGGAACCGTCAGCCAATAAGAGGGAAGCTCTGCTTTCAAACCTAAATGTGAAGTCACCACTCATGTTTTTGCATCATATCCAGGCTGAAAGATGCAGTGAGTAAGAATTTCAAGAGAGGCACATCCACATCTTGATGACCAGGAAAGGATACCCATAAGCAACCTTTCAAAGATCTTATCCAAACTACTCTCCTTCCCAACTCCACATCCTAAGTCAACTTTATGCCCTTGTACATATAAAACAAAACCAAGCAAAACAAAGACCAACAAACGTTTTTTGCCCCACTAAATGAATTATCTCATGGATTTTGTTTTATAGTTTATGGAAAATGGTGCAGCAACACTTCTGGTAAACAGGAGCCTCACAACAAACAGAAACACTTCTCCTCAAACTCCACCAGATCACAGCCAGATTAGAGGACCCTGCCAGTCTGTCGGTTCCTATATAGTGAAAAAGAACTTGTACCTTGGAAGGCTCTGGCTTGGTACAAGGATATTCCTGCTGCCAGGAGAAGCACTTGCCACATGAAATTTTGACTTAAATACACTTTCCTGTACTATCTTTGATCCTAATTTTAGCACTAGTTTTTTCATTTCACTTTCTAGGATTGAAATATAAAGGGACCTTTGTCCAAAGGCAAGTGACATAGACCTTATACTTGTTGCTATCCTTAATTTCTTCATTCATGACACTTGCCTTTGAAGGGGTGGCCTGCCCCTCCACACCTGTGGGTGTTTCTCGGGCTATGCACATCCTGCATAGCCCTAAATCCATTAAACTTTGAGTCAACACAGCACATGCCTCTGCGAGCACAGGGTTGGGGCTAGGGTTACAGATTAACAGCATCTCAAGGCAGAAGAATTTTTCTTAGTACAAAACAAAATGGAGTCTCTCACGTCTACTTCTTTCTACATAGACACAATAACAGTCTGATCTCTCTTTCTTTTCCCCACATCCTTAAAGACTAAAATTCTCCTTCCTTTTGTTAAACAGATTCCTGTCCTCAGCCCTGATGGTTACTAGCCAAGATACGTATCCCAGTGGATGAGAACATCTCCTTCATCTCCTTGGTCATTGTCAGGGTGACATGCATATGATCAACACTTGGTCACACAACTGTCCAGCTGTCACTTCGCCTAAAGATCCTCACTCCCTGCATCTAGTGAATCTCTGGCTTTGTCGTTGCAATGCATGGTGCACTGGGACAGGTGGCATTGGAACTTCTTTATCTCCGTGGTCCTCAAGGCTTGGTCTTGAGCCAGAGGCATGTGGCAGTCCTCTGTGCACTGCCACACCTGCTGCATAAACACCTGCCTGTCCTCAAAACATCTGGTGCTGAACATGAAAAATTACAACTCCCAGATGTACCTCCCTCAAGAGGCTTCTTTATAGAGTCCACCATCTTCTGAGCCCGGAGCTCCCACAGCTCTGCCATGGCAACCAAGAGCTCAAGCAAATCTTTTTAATGTTCTTCACTAAGCTTCCTATCAACATATACTATTTCTATTTTTTTTCTTTTTCTTTTTTTTTTTTTTTTGAGACACGGTCTTGCTCTGTCACCCAGGCTGGAACGCAGTGTCATGATCATAGCTTAGTTTACTGCAGCCTTAAACTCTTGGGCTCAAGCAATCCTCTTGCCTCAGCCTCTTGAGCAGCTGTTACTACAAGCATACACCACCAGGCCCAGCTAAGTTTTTCTATTTTTTGTAGAGACAAGGTTTTGCCATGTTGCCCAGGTTAGTCTAGAACTGGGCTCAAGCGATCCTCTTGCTTCAGCTTCCCAGAGTGCTGGGATTACAGCCATGAGCCACTGCACCCTGCCATATTTCTTTTTTGACACCCCAAAATATGTGTTGGGATGTCAAGGTATTTTAATGGTTTTACATATGTTGTGAAATAACATATATTTTTTAAATGTTACTGTATTTTTTTTTTAATTACTTCTTGAATTTTTGTGAATGGTCTTAGTGTCTTTGTTTTCAAAATATATGTTCATTTTCAATCTCTGGCTGTCTAAGGCAGGCATGAAGCTTCAAGGAGCATGTTTGAAGGAGCACTGGGGACAAGCAGACCCATCAGATCGAGGCCATAGTCCCCCAAAAGTCTCCCCTACAATAAGCTCTCATCATATTTATTTCCAGAATTTCACCTTAGCTTTCTGACCTCCCTTGTTCTGGCTCTGCACCAGCCCTGGTTGGCCTCATTTCACATTCTCACCTCTAAATGTTAGGCAATTTGCTTTCAGATCTCAGTACTTCCTGTCCCTTCTCCCCTTTGGCTCTTCGTTTCCATCCTCTATTAGTTGGTCAATCCTCTCCAATGGGAACTTGACTTTAGCTCCTACTCCAGTCTTGCCCTTGTAGAGCCCATGACACCCGAAATTCACTCTGGCCTTGGATATGGTACAGCAGTGTGAGAAAAACAAAGCCTGGCATACCAGCCTGCGAGCAAGTGTGGCTACCAATTAACTAAAATCTTACTTCAGCTCCTTTACTGCGATTTGGATGAGAGAAAGTAAAAATGTAAAGTTCACAATATCAACACACGGCACTACCATCTTATTTTACTCATTTTATTATTACTTCACAAATGCCCTTTCTCTCTCCCAACTTGCCACCATGATCATTGTAAATGTCATTGAATGTTGCTTTGTTAGCACTGAGAGGTTGTAGGAATTACATAAATCACCTCATCCAATTACTTTTTTTTTTTTTTTTTTGAGACCAAGTCTCGCTCTGTCGCCCAGGCTGGAGTGCAGTGGCGTGATCTCGGCTCACTGCAAGTTCTGCCTCCCGGGTTCACGCCATTCTCCTGCCTCAGCCACCTGAGTAGCTGGGACTACAGGCACCCGCCACTGTGCCTGGCTAATTTTTTGTATTTTTAGTAGAGACGGGTTTCACCGTGTTAGCCAGGATGGTCTCGATCTCCTGACCTCGTGATCCGCCCACCTCAGCCTCCCAAAGTTCTGGGATTACAGGTGTGAGCCACCGCGCCCGGCCCAATTCCTTCATCTGACAAAAGAGGAAATGGAAGTGAACTGCCTGATCTTTAGCATGAAAATGGAATTACTTGGTGAAAAGTCATTTAGATTTAATTTTGGTCATAATGATGATGATGGTTGTGGTAGTGACTAATGTAGAGTATGGTGGGTGAAGTGGAAAGATCTCTGGACATAAACTAAGAAGACCTCAGCCCCTAATCTGCTTTCACTTCTTCCTGCTCATCTTACTGTATGCAAGTCATTTCCCTCTGACTTCATGTTGTTGGTAGTGATAAAAGGAAGGAGTTGGCTCAGAAGAACTCAAAGGTCTCTTTCCTTCTGAAGTTTTAATGTCTCTGATGATAAAGCTCATAGTTTCAAAAATATTCTTGTCCTGGACGGGTGCAGTGGCTCACGCCTGTAATCTCAGCACTTTGGGAGGCTGAGGCCGGCAGAACACCTGAGGTCAAGAGTTCGAGAACAACCTGGTCAACATGATAAAACCCCATCTCTACTAAAAATACAAAAATTAGCTGGGTCTGATGGCATGCACCTATAATCCCAGCTTCTCAGGAGGCTGAGGCAGGAGAATCACTTGAACCTGTGAGGTGGAGGCTGCAGGGGGCCAACATCGCGCCACTGTACTTCAACCTGGACTCTTTTCCTAAGACATATTAAAATTTAGTCCATGACAATGATTCAATGTATTTTCAGCTAGATGTAAATTTATCAATATATGAAACAAAATCAAAGTTAATAAGATTTGCACAGAATACTATAATTTCCTGAGCGCTAACTTACGACTATTTTATTTACATCTGATCTATGTAAGGTATGATTCTATCAGCATTTCACAGATGAGGAAACAGGTTTAAAGAAATGAAATGACTTGCCCAGTATCTTATAACCTTTAAGAGGTGGACTCTATGTATGAACCTGGCTGTTGATAGATTTATGCTCTTGTCAATATACAAGAGCTTCCTCATAATTGTCAGGAAAAGAGTTACTAATGTAGCCACTAAAAAATTAATAATAAAGGAGTTCTGTTTCACCACATACATTATACAGCCAGGTCAAAAGACAAATGAGAAACAGAATGACATTACTTGGAACACATATGACAGAAAATGTTCTATTTCCTTTAGTCTCAAAAAGTATTATCAAAATGAAATCTGTGAAGCTTCCTGTCATAGATATGTTCTTTTTTTCTTTCTCTTTTTCCCACCTATATGTGTCCTCACCAAAAGTAATAGGCTCCTCCCACCTATAACCAATTAAGTCTAATTTTTAGTTTTTAATGTATGAGCGTTTCTGTCACTTTGCTGCTGATACTCTTAAACTCAATCTTCCTTCTATATCATTGCATTTGCTCATTGCACACAGTGCCATATTGCTGAAAGGAGGATTTTTCTATCTTTATGTTGCTACAGAGGATTTTAGTGTGAATTCAAAGTTATACAAGATGACTGTTGCCCTAGAGAGAAAAAATCTGGCATTTAAAAAAAAAATTTTCCGTTTGAAATAAGCACTTAAAATATTTTAGCTGGTATTACTAGTAGTGTTATTATTATTGCTATTCCACAGAAGGGAACAAAATATTCATGTTTCATATGCAAGAATTGCATATTTAACTGTCCAGCAGGAAAAACTCCTGTTAAACATATTGTTTCTGTTGACTAAGTGTGGGTAACAGTAAAAGGTTAAGAAGGTGTTCTTTACAGAGGTTTACTCTTGCCATTGCCAAGAGCCTGATGCAAAACACACACCCAAGATGAAAATAGCACACCAACCCTTTGCAGCAGCTGTTCTGTTGCTGTGGAGTATGAACTTACCATGGCAGAGTGCACTGCGTGCAATGACAGAAGTCTGCAGCTACAAATTGCCTTTCTCTCCCCTCCACCAGGGATCCATGCACATGAGCACAGACACAAACACACACATACACACACATACCTTTTCACACCCAGAAATACACAAACATTTTGACAGGGACCTAGCATCTGTTTTCATGACAGTTTAGAAACCAAAATAGGCCATGTGTGGGAGGCAGTGCAGCTTAGTAACAAGAAATGTGAAGCAGGCTTTAAAATACTTGAGTTCTAGTCCTACTTCAGCCACTATCTAGCATTAAAGAAATCATTTTATTTTTTGGATTACTGTTTTCTAACATAGAGGACTGAGAGGCTAAACGTGATGACCTGGGCCAGGCGCAGTGGCTCACGCCTGTAATCCCAGCACTTTTGGACGCCGAGGCAGGAGGATCATGAGGTCAAGAGATTGAGACCATCCTGGCCAACGTGGTGAAACCCCATCTCTACTAAAAATACAAAAAAATTAGCTGGGCATGGTGGCGTGCACCTGTAGTCCCAGGTACTCAGAAGGCTGAGGCAGAAAAATCGCTTTAACCCGGGAGGCGGAGGTTGCAATGAGCCAAGATCGCGCCACTGCACTCCAGCCTGGCAACAGACTGAGACTTTGTCTCAAAAAAAAAAAAAAAAAAAGTGATGACTTGTAAGTTTTCTTTCAGACCCATGTTTCTATGAATTCAAGAAAAAGCTCAGGAAAGGTATTTGCTCAGGTAGCCCATTAACTATGATGGACAACTTTTCACCAGTTACAATATTTCGAAAAGCTTACTTTCCACAATGTTTACCCATATAATCCACTTTATCTGACCTCGTCTGGAATTTATTTTCCATGATTATTTATCCATCAACAGATACTTGTTGAATTTTCGTTAAATTATTAAACGCAAGGTCCCGTGGAGAATGAGGAAGTGAGGAAGATATAGTTCCTGGCTTTGGAGCTTTTATTCTCACTGTAGAGAGACGATACACACACAGTCACATTAAAGGGGTTTGTGAAGGGCTATCATGAGGTACTCCAAAGTGTCATTGGTTTTCAGATGGGGTACGATTGAACTCTGCCTTGAAACCAAAGGAAGCCTTCCTAGAGGAGATGGTATTCGCACAGGACCTTGAAGGATGGCTAGAATACCACCCTGGAGAGCAGGGTGGGAATAGGAAATGGCCATAGTCAAGGCCAGGAGATAAGCTATGAGGGAAGTACCAGAAGCATTCCATTTGACTTCAGCTAAGTCTTAGAACAGTTATTAAAAGTTCATTATATGCGACAATGTGGATGTGCCTGGAAGACATCACACTAAAGGAAATAACCCAGTCAAGAACGACAAATGCTGCATGATTTCACTTACATGAGTGTGTTAGGCCATTTGCATTACTATAAAGAAATATGGTTAGGCGCAGCGCCTCACGCCTGTAATCCCAGCACTTTGGGAGCCTGAGGCGGGCAGATCACAAGGTCAGAAGTTCAAGAGCAGCCTGGCCAATATGGTGAAACCCTGTCTCTACCAAAAATACAAAAATTAGCTGGGCGTGGGCGCACGCACCTGTAGTCCCAGCTACTCAGGAGGCAGAGGCAGAAGAATTGCTTGAACCCGGGAGGCGAAGGTTGCAGTGAGCCACTCCACTCCAGCCTGAGTGACAGAGTGACAGTCCATCTCAAAAAAAAAAAAAGAAAGAAAGAAAGAAAAGAAATACCTGAGGCTGGGTAATTTAAGAAATAAAAGAGGTTTAATTGATTCACAGTCCCGCATGCTGTACCACCACGGCTCCAGCATCTATTTCTAGTGAGGGCCTCAGGAAGCTCATAATCATGGTGGAAGGCAAAAGGGGAAGAGATCGGTTGGGGAGGTGCTACACACTTTTAAACAACCAGATCTCACATGAACTCAGAGCAAAAACTTACTTATCACCAAGGAGATGGTACTAAGCCATTCATGAGGGATCTGCCTCCACGATCCAATCGCCTCCCATTAGACCCCATCTCCAACAATGGGAATCACGTTTCTACATGCAATTTGGAGAGGACAAACATCCAAACCATTATCAATGAGGTATGTAAAATAGTCAAACTCACAGAAGCAGAGAGTAAAATGAATGGTGGTTGCCTGGGGCTGGGAAGTGGGAGAAATGGGGAGATGCTATTCGATGCATGTAGTTTCAGTTACGTCAGATGCTAAGATCTTCTATGCAACATCATATCTAGAGTTAACAATTCTATATTGAACACTTAAAATGTAAAGTGTTAAAAGGGTATATCTCATCTTAAATGTTCTTACTATAATAATGTAAAAAACTTCAAGAAGACTGACTCATTATTTCTTCCCATATAAAAATGTAAGTTGCAGAGCTTATTCTTCCTCATAGGTTATCTTGATTTCATCAAGTTAGTTTGACTAAGTGAAATTTATAACACATCTTTTAAACACAGTAAACAATATGTCACCCGTTCCCCATGCCTGAATGTTCCTAATCACTATCCGTATTATGTGTTCTTCAATCTACTTGTGCTGAAGATGCAGAAATTTTGATCTTTGAAAAATGCAGACCCAAGAAAATAAGTTAGAAAAAGCATGTCAACAAGTTAATATAAGTTGTAGTTATCACAATAAACAGATCTACTCATACAAGTTTATATTGGACTGACAGAAAGTGTGCTGTGCACAAACTGAGATGACCTATATTCATAACTGATGCTCACATTCCCAGAGCTTAGGCAAGTTGCTGAATATTCTTCACCAAGCTCAAAGAAACCCTAGTGGATGATCTCTAAGTATGGAACTAAATAGTCTATCTAAATGCGGAGACACTCTCAGAAACACCTTGTCTTGCCTTTTCTAGCAAAGTGCTCTGAATTATTATTATCACAAAGTGATTTGTGTGGACCAAAAATACATATATATTTTTAATTGAGATAAGAAAGTTTCTTATTTTTCTTTATCACTTTAAAATGTTCACTCTAAAATATTAAGCTAGTTAACATTCTTTAAATTGCTAAAACAAAATATCCATGAACAAAATGTCCATTTACAAGAGTCCCAATATACTCAGCATTAAGCTAATGTAATGAGAGCATAATTTCTACTTCACAGAACCCTTGTGACTCTCAGAAATGCCATTAAATTTCTGTGCCTTGTGAGGATTTCACAGAAGTCTACCTGAAGGGTTCTCTCTTCTACTAAGGAGCACGGTGCATGGAATGACTAAGAACTAGCTAAGAGGCAAAGCATAGGCACATCAAGTATCACACCTGACTGTGGCCATGTCTATCTCTGTGTGATCCAATTCACTTCACATCAACAGAACCCAAGCTGATGACTTCAGACTTCTGGCCTGGACTTCTAATCCCTGCCTATGGTATTAGACCTCACTTAAATTCTGAATAGCATCTCAAATTTGAGAAATAGTTGAACCAAAAATCATCAATATAATCCCAGGTGAGGTACGAGTTTAAATTATATGTTGTAGTTAGAGGCATATTTAACTATTGGAGACACCATCATATGTACAATAAAGACCTTAGGAATAATGAAAGAAAAATTGTCCAGTGAACAGTTAGTCTGAAAGTTAATATCTTCCATCTAGATCCAGGAAGATAGGAAACTATTCTTATAGAAATCACAATGTAAAAGACAGAATTATGATCTTTATTCTTCTGAAGGCATTGACAAGATAGCATTCATGTTAGAGAGGAGCTGTAGCTCCTAAATTTCTAGCATTGCCATCAAACGGTGTAATTAAAATACAAAACAAATGCAGCAAAAGCATTTGTGAGGTAACTAAAATAGTCAAACTCATAGAAGCAGAGAGTAGAATGAATGGTGGTTGCCTGGGGCTGGGCTGAAAAATCTTTCTAGCACAAGGCAGAAATGTTTGGTCCCATAAAGACAAGGATTATGAAAGATACTCAACATTCTCTCTGACTAGCAGACCTGTTCTTATACAAGGAAATAAACAATGAAAGAGTTAAAAGAATCCTATGGGCGAGTGGATATAAATTTTAAATGCCAGAGAATCAATTATGTCAAAAGCAAAGGATATAGAGCAATAATTAGAGATATTTCTTTCCCTCCTTCAAACTAAGGGCAAGGGGTTTCTGGCGAACTCCAGAGCAGCCCAGCAGTTACGCTTGTGCATGTGTGTAGTTGTTGTGCTAAAGGTCACTGGATAATAAACTATATGTCATTCACTATCTTATCTGGGATTAACTTTTCTCTAGGAATTCTTTCACTTTTCCAATATACTTCTGAATTAAAATCACTCCTTCAAATAGAGAAACATTACTCTTTACAGAAAAGTAGCCAAAAGCCAAGATTAGCCTGTGTTGACCTTGACTTTGCACTCAGTCTCATCCCTCATTTCTGATCTCTCCTTGAAGCAGGGCTGTCACTACCCCACCAGCTACCCAGCCATGTTCCAGCTTGGTCCCGTGAAGACTGGATTTTATGATCTCTAGCCCACCTACCACTTTCACCAGGAATTACTGAGAATAGAATATTTCCTACAAAGGGTAAATTTTACAAACATTAGTGGATCTTACCTATCACAAAGTTTCAAAACAAAACATCTTTAAGTAACACATGGCATCTCTTAAGAATTTTTTTTAAAACTCAATTAGACCAGTGTTTGTATGCAAATTCAGACTTAAAATAAACCATGGGAAGATATGCATACAATCCTGGTTGTGTATAGATGGCACAAGCTATAATTTACATATTAATATTCACGGTCCAACCCAGCTACTTCAAATTACTGACAACCAGCTTTGGTTCCTTATTTATAGAACTTTCCTGGAAAGGATCAGCATTTGCTGGGAAACTAAATGACTATGTTCTAATCATGTTTCTGAGACCTCATTTTGAGATCTCAGAAAAGTCTCCAAAAAAAACTCTGTGAGATAACATTTCCATAAATGAACTCATAATGAAAGCCTTTAATAAGGACGATGGAACTAAAAATAGTTATCACATGTAAGTGGCAGGCAGTTACAGTACAAACTGAGCACTCATTCTATTTTTAGTTTCTATAAGGGTAATGGGCAAAATGATACTAAATTGGTATAATGCTTCACATTGGTCTTAATTTAAAATGTCTTTTTCTTTCTAGTACTATCTATGTATTAAATGATATTAGGAAAACTCTAAAAGAGGGATGTAAGAAAAGGTAATTATTTTGTCCAATTTAAACAGGACTGCTTTCAGGTAAATTTTATGCCTCAGTTTCTCTCTATTACTTTCAAAAATTTTGTCAGTCATCTTGCTGGGAAAAATTTCCTTTGAAAGTTGCTAAGATTTCTATAATTATCGCTACCATTATGGTCTACATGAAATGTAAATATCCAATTGAACTACAATATATGTCTCTTTTATTAAAAAAAATCCATATATACTGTATCACATGACATGAAATAAGACTTAATGTTTTCTAATTTCCCCCTCCCATTATTTTGTTGCTGACCTGTTATCTAATGTAAAATTTAGAACAAACCCAGACTATTTCCAACCATGCAGATAGCTCATTATCCAGGTGTCTTAAAGATGAAGGGATTAGTAAGCATAAGGGTGGTGCTATGAAGGAGCTGGAATCCTGGGAATTGAAAACTAGCCTAAGCCAAATCTTGCTCATGATCCAAATCTCCCATTGGGAGATAAGGTTGGGATTTGAGATAAAATGTGCCACATTATCCCAGACAAAATCCACCATTCATTTTACCTATTGTATTGATATGTCCCACACCCCACCCTGCAACACACATACCCATATACACAATCTCTAACTCTTTGGCCTTTAAATTTGTAACCGAAGTAGAGTTGCAAGGCCAACCCAACACACTTGGCCTAAAGCCTTTTTTCTCCCGATTTTAATAAAACAGTATTTTTGATACTTCATTAAAAAGAAGAGATGCTTCAGGAATTTTCTGTTTTCTAACCATCACCTGGTATTATTCATTCAACTTTGTCTGCATGTATATGTTTTAACAAGCTCTCATAAATTACACATGATACTAAGCTTGGCCTTTTTATGCAGCTGTTGTTTGTGAGTACGTTGGGTTTAGTGCTATTAATGGTGGAGGCATACTCTTGACTGCGCCCACATCTCCAGCTAGAAAACAGATTCTTGTAACTCACATCACCTTTGTTGACAGGAAGGTCAGCAGTTTAAACATTTTTATTTATTTATTCATTTGCCCTTTATTTAGTTTTTGATGAGGAATTGGGGATAGGGAGATGTTGACATATGTATTTATTTATTTATAGTGACTATCAACATGCAGTTTGAGCTTTTAAAAACTGAAATATACTTGCATGTGACAGTTAAACATATATTTTATAATATACAATGTGACTGTACATAGAACTACTGTGAAATTTGGGAAAATTGATTCCTAGAGAACCAAGCTTATTCTATTCTACTATCTGTTCTTAAATAGATCTTAGAGCAGATACTAAAAGTAGGAGTTCAAATGCATGTCTATGAGGTCAGGTAGCAGCAATGTTCTTGCCAGATTGAGGACTGACAATAGATAAAGAATATATTTAAGATATAGTTTTCTGCCACTCTTCTGTTGTTCTTGAACCTCAAGTTCTAGAGGCATGCTCAAGGGTAGTGCTTTATTTTCCTGTTGTTTTTCATGGCAAGAATGGAGGCCAACATCCTTAGCAAACTGACACATGAACAGAAAACCAAATACTACATGTTCTCACTAATAAGCAGGAGCTAAAGGATGAAAACTCATGGACACATAGAGGTGAAAAAGAGACACTGGGGCCTACTTGAGGGTGGAGGGTAGGAGGAGGGAGAGGATCAGAAAAAATACCTATTGGGTAACAGGCTTAATCCCTGGGTGATGAAGTAATCTGTATTACAAATCCCTATGACATTAGTTTACCTATATAACAAATCTGCATATGTACCCTGGAACCTAAAATAAAAATTAAAAAAAAAAACCACTAGGTTGAAAACATACTCCTATTGATGGAGATAGGATGCTCTCAGGATCATCATCCCTCTGCCTAAGCCTGGTTTTTGTCAACAAGCTCAAACTCAATTTGAGAATCTTCAACAAGATCTTAATTAGTTGATCAGTCTCTCACAGTAGCATCTATATTCCCTTTAAGAGTGATTTCTTCTGCCAGCAATACTGTGTCCTTTGTCAAAGCCAGCCCCAGACCTTGCCTAATGTATCCTGTGGTTCCAAGGCAGATTGGCCAGAGGCTTTAAGACTGTAGGGTATCTACAATCCTCAGGTAAAAATAATGCAATATGAAGAATCAAAGAGCCTCCCGGGTTGCAGATGATAACAATCCACAGATCTAAACATCTCTTCTCTTTTCTGAGTGGCATGACCCATTCCTAAGGACTTAAACACCAAGCTCTTCCTGCTTATTGACTTTGGGACCCAAGGGATATGGCCTGGTTACACCTGATCATAAGCTTAGCTTTCCCAAGATTTTAGTAAATATATATCTATTGGAAAAAAGTAAGTGGAGTCTGTCTTTCCAAATATTAGCTTATGACTTAACAACCATGTTTCAGATCTGTTTTTCCACTCTACAATGACCCTATCTTCTGCCAGTTTCAATTCTATTTACTTCTTTAATCTCTACTACCCCACTAATCTAATGTTCCTTTGCTTTGTTCTGGGGCTACGTGGACTCAAGTCAGTTGCCCTTCAATCCTTGTTTTGTGCCCCAACTCTCATTCTATTCTCTCCTTAAAGATTAGATGTGCAGGAGAGTAAAATAAATGAAAGGGAACTTTCCCTTTTCCTCAATTGTCTCTGCCAATAGGAATGGAAACAAAAAAATTCTAGGGCTACCTCCATGATGTGGACTACACTGTATCTCCTTGAAATGCATATGTTGAAGCTCTAACCACCAGTTCCTCAGAATGTGACCACATTTGGAGATTAAGAATGGCTTAAGGAGATGTATATGGGTGCCAACTAGACTTGTAATGGTCAGTTCAATGTGTCAACTTGGCTGGGCCATGGTCCCTGGTCCCTGGATATTTTGTCAAACGTTATTCTGAATATTTCTAGGAGGGTGTTTTCAGACGAGATTTACATTTAAATCAATGAACTTCGAGTCAAGCAAATTGTCCTCCATAAGGTGAGTGGGGCTGATTCAATCGGTTGAAGATCTGAATAGAACAAAAGACTGACCTCTCCCCAAACAAGAGAGAATTCTGACAACAGAAATCTTATGAACTTAAACTGCAACATCAGCTTTTCCTGAGTCTCTAGACTGCCAACCCAGCCTGAAGATTTTAGATTTGCCAGTCTCCATAATTGTGAGCCAATTCCTTAAACTAAAGCACTCTCTTTCTGTCTCTCTGTCTCTATCACACATACACACACACACGCACACACACAAATTGGTTCTGTCCCTCTGGAGAACCCTGACTAATATTCCCTGCCATATCTCACCTAGCATGCCTGTTCCTATCTGCTGAGTCTGGAAATATCATCTCAGAACTTTGCCGCTACAGTTGGTTTTGAAGGACCTACTCTTCACAGATGGTTAAGTTGGAAGCTCTGAGAGTGGAAGGAGCCTCTCTTATATAGATTAGTAGTTACTTCTGTAATTAAAAAATACATCTATCCTAATGCACACACTTTTATTCCTATCACTGTTCCTATAAAGCTTTTCTCCCACGACTGTCACTGTCTGAGCTTAGGTGTAGTCACTTTACTTCTGGAAAAGGTTGAGGGATAAATTAAGGGACATGACTGTGGCACCTTCTGCTCAGCAACTTCAGCATTTCTTTAAAAGGAGGGTAAGGGATGCGACACTTCTCTTTCATCTTTTTCCTTAGTCTTTCCTTCAACTGCCAGGACATGTTCTTACACCTTACATTGATAGAATCCTAAAAACACTAACAGAATCCTAAAATAAAATATGAGACAAATAATCACGTTAAGAATTCCTTTCTCCCACCATGATTGCATAAGAGAAAAATTTTCCTTTAAAAGCAGGATAAACATTATAATTTATGCTCTATATTCTGATAGTGTTAAAAAAGCTATTGTACACATTGCTAAGTAGATGCATCAAGAGATTTAAGTATTGTTGTCTTTTTTTAATTGAGTTTTTCCTCTCAGTCCTGAGTCTTGTCCCCTTTGCTATAAATATTTTATTATTACTATTTTATTAAAACAAATACTTGTTTAGCCAATTGTATATTTGAATATGGGTTTGTATGCATGTAATATACAACTTCTCAAATGCTGAAATGTGTAGACATCAAAAATGACCTTAAGAATGACCACAGACACGTAATAAATCCTTGATATATTATTTCCACATGTGGCATTTCCCTTCTATATCATTCAGATCACCTTGTCTTGTGTGGGAAAAAACCCATTGCCCTGTAATTTTACTGCATTCACTTTGCAATTGAAGGAAAAAAAAATTCTGTACGTGCCAGTTAATCATCCTAGATGTAAGCACCAGCTGCACTTTCTGCTTTGTTTATGAGCATATTTTATTTCAGGTAAACATGGTAATTCTGGCAGAAAATTGATATGAATCCTGCCATTATGTATTCATTTTTAAAGAACATTTACATTTGTACAAGAAAGAATGTTAAATTTGAGGAAGAGAAACTTGAATTCGTGTCTTGGCTCTGCCACCTCGATTCTAGGTAAGTTAATTAGTATTAGTTTCCACATCTGTAAGTTGGGATAATACCAGTTACTTCAGAGGGTTGCTGTGAAAATGAATAGGAGTAATTTATGTAAAGTTTTGCAGTACCTGGACATTGCTTTTGTTCAGTTAATTATTGTTTAACTCATTCCCTCCTGTAAAGAAAATAATTATAATATCTGCTTTATCTTTTAAACAAACTATGATGAAAAAAAATGTAGTACTAACCACAAATACTCTTAGGGATACTTTTAGAGGAAAATGCAAACATAAAGTATGACCCCTTGTATGTGCGTGTATGTGTGTGTATGTGTGTGTGTGTGTGTGTGTGTGTATTTCATTCTACATGCATAAACATTCTGTGTTAAAACCATTAGTCCTAGTTCCAATCAGCATAACTGGGGATCCTTGCTTCTTTCCATATGCCTGTCCCAGCTTTTAAGTTCAGTTCTAAGCAACAGGAAAAATGTTAGTCAAAATGTTTCAGAAATTGTTGACATATAGTCAAGTCATTGTTCTTGCTGTAAATTAATGAATAACTGCCAGTTAACATCTTATTTCAACCCTGCTGACAGAATCCATATACACAGAATAGCGCGAGCCAGCTGGAATAAGCCCTCACTCAACAGAGAGAATGAGTCATTAATTCCTTTTCTCAGGTTTGGGCAGCTGGAGTACAATTCATGGAACTAAACAGGAGGGAGGTTATATCTATCAGGAGAGTGGGCCGGACATAAAAAGAGAAATGGAGATTATTTGTTCTTTAGAAATTGAAAAATGTTAATGAACAAAGCTCAGCCAGGAAAAATTGTTTGGAGAGACACCCATTCATAAAACTAAAGTTCTGTTTCCTTTGGTCCAGTTATATTAACGCAGGCAGAGCTCACGGTCAGAGTCTTCAATGGATACCAGGGGCTACCCTAGAACAATACCTATAGCAAATCAGGTCCTCTCAGCGTTATTTATTCTGATCTGTTGCTCCGGTATTTGCCTGTTTTGTGTTGCTATAAAGGAATACCTGGGACTGAATAATTCATAAAGAAAAGTGGTTGATTTGGCTCATGGTTCTAAAGGCTATACACAAAGCGTGGTGCCAGCATCTGCTTCTGGTCAGGAACTCAGGAAGCTTGCAATCATGCTGGAAGGTGAAGGAGGAATAGATATGTCACATGGTGAGAGCACAAGCAGGACAGAGGGGAGAGAATCACCAGACTCTTTTAAACCATCAATTCTTGCATGAACTAACAGAGTAAGAACTCACTCATTACCACTGGGAGGGAACCTATGACCCAATCACCTCCAATGAGGCCCCACCTCCAACATGAGGAGGTCGCATTTCAACATGAGATTTGGAAGGGACAAATATCTAAACTCGATCACTTGCTTAGGAGGATGTGAAGTTGTTTTATTTTTCTCTCTTGTACATATGGAAAAGGACAAGAATAACACTACCAAATATTTTACTATATGGCCAATTACAATTTATTTGTGGAGTGGACCTACTGACTTCTGAGTGTGTTGGAAGAACTACATGATTGCTTCCTGTTGGCCTCTCTGATGGAGAGCCCAAGGGAATTCAGCCCCCAATAGGAAGGAGCTGGTCTGATACTGACAAAGCCTCATCCAAGCCTCACATTCAGCTTCCCATAATTACAAATCAAACTGCCTACCCTTCTCATAGAGAAACCTGAGTAGTCAGATTTGTTTTCATCAAAAATTCTAAGCATATTCACTTCATCCCGTATAGCACCTGTATTAGGCTCATCAAAGTTCCCGATATCAGAAGTTTCAAACTCAGTGTAAAATTACACTATTTCAGCTACAAAGCTTTTTGATGTCAGTTTCTATCGTAATTACATTTTGCCAGGTTTTTTAAAATTTCAAAAGCAATACATGATCAATGTAAAAATTTAAAAATGCTAAAACGCACAAAAGAAGAAACTTAACCATGATCATATGATTCATTCAATTAATCTATATTTCTTACACCGACTATCTGCCAGGGACTGTAGATATAAGCACTGTTAATACTTATGGTCTAGCTTCAGAAATGCAGGTAAGTAGATATTCATATTTATGCTTGTAGTAGTTAACAATTTTTTGGGGGGGGAGGGGATGAAGTTTTGCTCTTGTCGCCCAGGCTGGAGTGCAATGTGCGATTTCAGCTCACTGCAACCTCTGCCTCCCGGGTTCCAGCGATTCTCCTGCCTCAGTATCCCAAGTAGCTGGGATTATAGGCACTTGCAACCATGCCCAGCTAATTTTTGTAGTTTTAGTAGACACG
Organism: Pan paniscus; assembly: GCF_029289425.2. Lineage (NCBI taxonomy): Eukaryota > Metazoa > Chordata > Mammalia > Primates > Hominidae > Pan > Pan paniscus. The sequence continues at coordinate 50,650,685 of NC_073256.2, read as the reverse complement.
GGGTTTCACCATGTTGGCCAGGCTGGTCTCGAACTCCTGAACTCTGGTGATCCACCTGCCTCAGCCTCCCAAAGTGCTGGGATTACAGGCGTGAGTCAACATGTATGGCCAACAATTTTTTTTAAAAGAGAGAATGTTTAACATTGTTTATTAAGTGTAACCTCAATGACATTATGAGAAGAATGTTGAAATAGAGTCAGAAGCCTGGGTTCCAGATTAATCTTACTAGTTGACCTAGGACAAACCAAGTTTTCCTTGTACCCTTTAGTACTTTTTATATCTAACATTCTGTGAATTTTACTACCAGTAACCAATATGTGCAGTTCTTTATAAAGCCCATTATTCAAATGATGCCCAGTGTTAATTCTTTTTCTAAATCAACAATAGACTTTTCTGTCATAATAATTTGGCACAATCATTCACGTGGTTGTACCTCAAAGTACGCATCTACATGACTTAATTTTTTTTTTTTTTTTTTTTACTTAAGTTCAGGTGTACAATGGCAGGTTTGTTATATAGGTAAACTTGTGTCATGGGGATTTGTTGTAAAGACTATCTTATCACTCAGGTATTAAGCCTAGTATACATTAGTTATTTTTCCTGACCCACTCCCTCCACCCACTTTCCACCCTCTGATAGACCCCAGTGTGTGTTGTTCCACGGTCCGTGGAATTTTAGTCAAAACCTGTTACTTACAAACAAACAAACAACAAATGAATACAAACACTCAACGTGAACTATGTTAACAGAATAACATGCCTGAAACACCCCAGAATTATTTTCTTTTTGGTATTTAACAATACACTTCTAATCATTTTGGAGTATTAAACACTTTTTAGTTTATTTGTCCATTTGAAATACGCATACATGATCAGTCACAGAGATAAGAGCCAACCAAAAATGGTCAATAAAACCAAGGCCTGAATAAAACTGCTGCATTTCTAATCAGTGTTACTAACTGTTCAGATCCCTGAGTTTCCCCTGAAACCAGCTTTGCTCATGAAAGGGTCAGGAGAAGCAAACCACACCACTCTGGGTGGTATCAATGGTAAACGCTATCTAACTCTGTAAAGAAGTACCTAAGGCATTTAGGCAGAAAAGAACAGGGGAGAATAAAAGACATGACAATAACAATACACAGTTGGCTCTCCATGTCTGTGGGTTTGGCTTCCACAAATTCAACCAATCATAGATCAAAAATATTGGAAAAATAAAAGTAAAAAACATGTGGCCGAGCGCGGTGGTTCATGCCTGTAATCCCAGCACTCTGGGAGGCCAAGGTGGGCGGATCACTTGAGGTCAAGAGTTTGAGACCAGCCTGGCCAAGACGGCGAAACCCCGTCTCTACTATGAACACAAAAATTAGGTGGGTGTGGTGGCCTGTGCCTGCAATCCCAGCTACTTGGGGGCTGAGGCACGTAGAATTGCTTGAACCTGGGAGGTGGAGGTTGCAGTGAGCTGAGATTGCACCAATGCACTCCAGCCTGGGTGACAGAGCAAGACTCCCTCTCAAAATTAAAAAAAGTTTAAAATATTAAAAAATAATATTAATTTTAAAAATGCAGTATGGCAACTATTTACATAGCATTCACATTATATTAGGTATTATAAGTAATCTGCTTAAAGTATACAGATACTATGCCATTTTATGTAAGGGATTTGAGCATTTAATTTTGATATCCATGGGGGTTCTGGAATACATTGGAAAAAAAGGAGAGAAATTACCCGTCTAGTAATATTTGTACAACACAGTAATCTTTTCTTTTTCTAAAAAATGTTTTGTTTACTTGTTGTTATAAATACTCAAGTAATGTTATAAATAGAATAACCAATGTACCCCTTTTCCTGACTGGCACGATTTATTCCTGTTACTCTGGTATGATTCTTAATAACTTCCTTGTTAGGGTATAAGTAATATGGTCAGTGATAGAAGTTTGGAAGTGTATATTTTGGAGGCATAAAAGGTTCAAAAATGTTTAAGGTTGTCTTTATGGAATATCTCTACCAGAGCTGTACTTTCATTCAAGGACTAACATTTACATGGAGCTTACTCCAGCCAAGCACCGCTCTAGTGCGTTACACATAGTAGGTCATTTGCCCCACTCACAACAACCCCACAAGGTAAGCTGCTATTAACATTTCTTTTTTACATATGAGGAAACTGAGGCATCCTGCCTAAAGGCACACCACAAAAAAGTAGCCTATTTGAGATATGAACTCAGGCAATCTGAATCAAGGGGCCTTGTTTTAACTACTATATACCTTTCAAATCTATTTTCAAAATTAAATTTGTTAGGTCACTTGATTGTTCATATTGATTGAAAAGAAAAAAACAATAGTTTGTTCATAATTAGTCAATAATTTGTTTATAAATCCCACCCAGTAATTTACAAATATGACAATTAAAGAAATCTACAATATTCATTCCTCTTTTCACATTGCTATTTCCAATGAATTCATAACAGACACTGACTGAAAATGAAATAGCCTAAATTGTCTTTCATTTCCCAATAAACAGGCTAAAGAAGAGAAATATAGCTACTAAATCAACTAGATACTCTTAATTCCCAGACACACCTACCCCTGACCCACATCCACTGCCCTAAGAATCTTGAGGAACAAGATAAAGACGTAGAGGCTTTCAAGAACACAGTTCCATTTACAGAAAGACAAAAGGAAAATTCAAACAACTTTCACTGGGCCACTTCACTATCAAACCATATCCTTTGATCTGCAATTAAGAGCTCATTAATTCTTTTTCAAACATATTTACACATATTTAAATATGAGGCTCAAGCTTCTACAATTCTAATCATGCTTGAGTATCTGACCTCCCTGCTAACATCAGGTTTGAAGAATAAGGGAACTATTACTAGGAACTGTTACAGCAGCAAGAGGTGACAGCTGGCTGCTAGAAAGATGACCAAAAATATCTCAAAAGTAGATGCAGAAGTGTCTTCATTGCAGTGAGGAATGTATACCAATATTGATATCCCCAGAAGCCATCACAGAAATTAATAAGTTATATTTGGCATCCTTGGTTTAGTATAGTATCTCTTGAAAGAGTTATGTTAATAACTGTGAAATTATTATTAACTGTGAAAGTTTTGTGGTTGCAGTTGAGAACCTTAGTTACCTTAATTAACTTTCTAGAGGTTGTCTTTGTCTAGTGATATTTGTACAATGTAGTAAACTTTTTGTTAATAATAATATCTGATATCCAGTAAGTCATCCACCTTGATTATGGATAAAATATTATTTATTGCTGCATAACAGCATTTAAAAGAACCTGACAATTGAAAGAGGTAGGACATGAAAAAAATAACTTTCTAATCTATGATTGCCTGCATAGTGATAAACTCCAAATGAAAAATTAAAATTTACATGACCTAACTGCATTGTTTACCAAATATAAAACAACTGTATATTTGAAACATCTGGATCATTCAACGAACATGTGACATTTATCCTTCTGTGTGGAAGTGCATAGATGCAGCCTAAATGACTGTTAGCAAATGCCTAGATATGTTTTCCCAGGAGGGTAGCTATAGTTTTCTTAGATTTCCCTTCTGTAAAACAACGGTGGTATTAGACACATCATCTGTCTTTCAGACACTCAATTCAACTTTAGAAAAGAGAGACGCATAAAAACAGAGCATTTATCTTATAATTCCATGATAAGGAATTATGCCACCAAGAAGAGCTGGATGGAATTCTGCTTTTTAAGGATGAAGTCTGCTACGGAGAAATCTGCCAGGACTTTTCCATTTTTATTCCTGTGTTCTATTTTCTACCTCCAAGTTTAGTAATCCTCAGTATATGTTGGCAGAGCATAAGCTTTCTCCTCGGTTCCAACTTCCCCTTATTAACCCGAAATGAAATCCTATAAAGCTCTGTGCAGAAAAATTACAGGACCAAATGGAAACGTTGCATTAGCTATCTTCTGCCTCAAGCTTCTGCTTAATGCTGTAATGACAAGACAGTGAATGACACGGAACACCCAAAGGGCAGGAATGGAAAAAAACGAGATGTTGAATGCATGCATGTATCTCTCAATGGAATATCTTCAGAGATAGAGGCCAGAACTTTCATAGTATTAATTTCCCTAAACATCCAACTTCCGAAAAATAACCTCAGGCTATCTCTTTGACCAAATTTTTTTTTCCCAGACCTGATGCCAGACACTATATTTAGGACTGAAGCTGGTTTAGATGATTTCATCCCATTCATTCAGAATTCCCCTTCACACAAGAGATGTTAACAATAGAAGTGAACAAAGACCAGAAAACTTTGGCAAAAGTCTTGAAACTCGAAAGTGGAGGGGGTAGAGCTGTGTAGGAGTTGTAATTTGTGCCATTATTGTCAACAGTAAACTCCTGGTTTTTCAGAAATTAACACAATAAATTCTTTAAAACTCTCTTATTTGCCATGAAGCCAATGAGGCCTTAAGAAATAGAAATTCAGATTCAATTTAAAATAAATCACCATATAAGCAGTTATGTTATTTGCCCTCCTACCCAGAAGAAAAGTAAAAACAAAGTGGAGTTAGGTCATTTTGATCACTATTACTAATTTATTTTTATCTATGAATTTAATGCTAATCCTTTGTAAAAAACAATTAAAGGAATTTCAAGAAAGCTATTTTATAATTCAGAGTGGAAAGGTACATGATAGAAAACTGGAAACATTTGTTTTCTTTAATTAGAGTCAAAGGGTGGTAAAGAATCTTTTGGAGACATGGAGTTGGGGGTGGGTAACTGACTTGGCATCACCCTAGATTACTGCCAGCACAGTTTATAACTTTATTTCCCCAGAGGAAATGAAAGATAGAGGCCCAAAAGGGAACAGAATGACTAAGGGCCTCTTTTTCTTACTTTTTTTTTTTTCAATCACAAGGTTTTGGGTTTCTTTTTTTTTTTAGAAGTTAGAGTGGTTCTCCGGTGTTCTTTTGTATTTTGGCAATTCTATACTGAAAAGTGCTTACTCATGATGAAATCTCTAAGAATTCCTTCAGGATAAAGATACCTTGCTTAAGTTTATTTAATGGCGAGAGTCATATTCTGTATACTGTTTACCTAATTGCCAGGATGAATTATGGTTATGTGGCATATCTTTTTTATAAGAAAAGGTTTAAGAAGTTAAAAAAGAAAGAACTCTGCCTTTCTTCCCTTTCTCTTTATTTTACCCTTAAAGAACCTTATATTAAGCTAGCAATGTCCTCATACACTTCGTCTTCTAATTGCCTTGTGTTTTTCTAAAAGTTAAAAATGCTTACCATTTGTTAAGACTCTCATTGTATGAATGATCTAATTAAATCACCAAAACCACTTTGGAGATCAGAGAGTTTAAATACATAGCTTGTAAGCAACAGAGCTGAGATGCAAACCTAGGTTTATTTGACTCCAAGGCCTGGGCTCAACCACTCCATTTATGCTTCTCTCAAACACCACTGTACCTGCTTGAGAATTCTTTATCACTGCAGGTAGTTTTCAAAAATAGTTATCATGAAAGAAAACCTCAGTTTGATTGCCTCATCCCACTGCCCACATTTCCATGGTCATATTGGGAATACTAATAATGAAATGTTCTAAAGTACTTTATACTTCCTAGTTAACGGCGCAGAAGGAAGGGCCATGAATGATTTAGAAAGTTAATCTACAGAATCTACCAATACAGGAATGCATCCCTGATAGGAAGATAGCCAGGACCAGACTAGCTCATGCAAATCTTTAGAAACAGTCTTTGACAAGAAAACTGAGAAGATCGTGTCTAATTTTGAAAGTTCATTCACATATAAACCAAGTGCTAATCTTTAAAACCAGAATACTCTACAACTGCACAGAGTTAACAACTGAACAATCATGTAATCTGCAATTATCTATCATAAAAATATCATTAATTTAAAAAGATATTTAATAAGAGCCTCCTATCGAGTTAAGGATGGGAAATTCCAAGGTGAACACACAACAGATAAGAATTTACCTTTGTGGTGGCCAATGCGCGAGAGAAAACATGTAAATAAGCAAGCACCAGTCATGAGAAGTGCTACGGTGGAGGCTGAGAGAATGATGGGCTGGTTGAGGTAAGGCTGAGGGCAGAAGGATAAGAAGGAGGTGGTTCAGCAAAGAGCACAGAGAAGAGAATCATAGGCAGAGAGATCGGCAGGTGTGAGGCCTGGAAGTGGCACAGAGCTTGGTGCATGCTGGAAACTGAGAACACGGTGAAGCTGAGGTGAGGTGGGAGGACGCAGGGTGTAGAGGTTAGTGCAGGAATGTGATACCAGAAGACATGGAAGAGAATGAGAGAAGTCTGGTTATGATGTCAACTTCAGATTTGGATAGTAAATGCAATAAAAATCCACTGGTCCTTTATAAGCAAGAGGCCCTTATGATCTGATATATGCTGTAAAAAATACACTCTGCTGCCTTTGCAGAGAATGTGTTGTAAGCACATGGTTACCGGCTATTGCTCTAGGGAGTAAGAGAGCTTGGACTAGGGTGATACAGATGGGAACAGAGAGAGGTGAATAGATTTGAGATGCATTTTGAAGTAGAAATAACAGCAGCAGGACTTTTTGATAGGGTGGCTATGAAAAGGAAAATAAATCAAAATCTGCATTGAGTCACTGGATAAACAATCATGGCCATTAGGAAAACAGGAAAGCCAGTGCAGTACTTTCTAATTTTCCTAGGAGTCTAAATTTCATTTGTTAAAACAATTATGGCTACTTATTGAGTAGCTACTATGCTATTATTAGACACTTTAACAGATATTTGAAAGATATTATATCATCTAACAAGCAGTCTTACAGAGCAAGGTTATAATGGTCATTTAATATATGAGAAAATGGACATTCAGAAAAATTCAAGTAACCTCTCCAAGGCATCAGTCTGGAAATTAGTAGAATCCAGTTCCGTTTGGCTTGAAAACTTGGTCTTAAACTCCCCCATGGTAGATTTTGTACCGCTCTGACTTCCAGCTATAGCTCATACCCAGGACAGTATCTGGCATATAATGTGTTGTTAATATATATTTACTACCTTCATACTTAAATACATGTAATTTCCACTATGGATCAATGCTTCTCAGAGATTCTCAAGTTTACTACCTTTTATTGACATCTTAAATAAAGATACTATTTGAGTAGATTCACAGGGCTATCCTTTAAACTACTGCCCAGCTGGGAACCACAAAGGACTCTCTACCGAGGATGAACTGCTCTAGTTACATTCCTATTTCTGCATCCTTTGTTGAGAAAGATGTGTGGGCATGCCACACTGCTAGGACTTGGAAGGCATCACAGAAGGCTCAACTAGGACTCAGGTTCTCAAAACCACTGCAGGGAGATCTAGAAAAGTCATTCTAAGGTGAAGGATGTCCCTGGGTGGACTGAGTGCCCCTCAGTCTGCCAACACCCTCAAGGTTTTGGTACCCTTGCCTTCTATCATAGGTTTCTGCACCCTTGGGTTCTATCATGGGTTGATGCTAGTCTCAGGGTCACAAGCATCCTTACCCCAAGGTTCAGTCTTCCAAAAAGGTCCCATTCCACTGTCAGGGCTTAGGCCACCCCACTAGCACCATTTAGAGTCTCTCTCTTTTCCAGGAAAATTCCCCATCCCCACAGCTTCCCAATCATGAAGTCTTGATTTTTGACACCCACCCAGTTCATCAACCATTGCTAGAAAGTTATATTTAATTCACAACTTTTCAAAGTATAAGCATTTTCTGCACCTTACTTCTAGGCAGATGACCAAAACAAACATAAGACTGTGTCTCAAGCTGATTCTGTACTATTATACTTCATCATAACTCTAATCCTCAAAGCCCGTGCTCAATGATATTGATGATCTCCCATAACATATGCTTTATTCCAACTTGGATTTTACCTCTCCCTTCCCAACATTATCCAAATGTATAATTCATCTACTACTCTTTGTCTTGCTGTAGGGGATTATATGTCAAACTCAGATAAGTTCACTTTGAACTCTAAAAGACTTCCAGTAAACACAGTTCTGGTATAAGTCTCCTGCCTGTGAGCAGACAGACCCTGAGGACTGTTCATCCCTCCTTCAAGGAGATAGCACCTGGCCCCCTTCCTGCCATTCTGCTTTCCTTCCCATCTATCAAGCTGGAAAAACTTCCTGATACCATTCCTCATGATTGCCATCCTCCTCACGGTTTAAGTTCTGCCATCTCACCAAAGACACCAAGTATTCTACACATGTCTTCTTCACAAAGACAGTGTGTTACCCTACATCTTCATCAGAGTCCCAGCTCAGAGTAATGAACTAGATTCTCTACTACATCATTTAGATTGGACCACTGGCAATAGCACTAAGACTTAGTTATGTAGCTAAGGGTGTCAGAGGGGAATATGATTTAAAAGCATACTTCGATATCAATACTCATAACAAGACAGCTCGCACTGCTATCAGTAGGGCATGAAACCCATGCCTCACCTTGGCCTGGTTAACAAGGGGCTTGAGGGCAGAATACTGTCAGGTTTTCGTAGAGGACTTTTTCTTTTACCTCAGAAGGGGTAATGCCATGCACAGACTGGAACTCTTAGCTCTCGAAGAAACCCTCTAGGATGGAACTACTGCATCACTATTGACTTCCTCTCCTCCACTCCACCAGTCCCTCCGCTTTTTCTCCTAATTAAGACTAGCTTGTTTAAGCCCAGAAACAGCCCTGTGGCCTTTCATGCATGTTTTTGTTGGATCCATCATCTTCTGGCATCTCATCCTGTGCTAAAGTAGTGTCTGACTTTGTCCACATTCCCTGATTTTATTTCCCAGGTTAAGTCTGAAATCATGTCCAGGTTTCTTCACCTTATGACCACTGTTTTTGCAATTACTAATCCCACCTCAGCCTGCACATAAGCCATGATGTCACCAAGATAAAATATCTCATGCTCTTACAGTAGAAACAAACTTTAGCTCAAAGTCTTTCTTTCATATTTTACAGAAGATAAAACTGTAGAGGTTAAGTGATTTACCCAACATACATCACAAAGTTAATTAATGATGAGAACTCAGGCCTTCTGACCTGTAGAACAAATGATCTTTATACAGTAACCATGCCATCCCATTCTTAGAAATCATATTCAGCAAGGGAGGGAAACCCAAGGAGTGTTTCATGACAATTCAAGTTTGGGAACAAATGACTCATCTTGAAGGTTAGGTTCTGTTCTGAAAAACTACACAAGCATTGAAAAAGGATGCTAATAGCCAAAGTTTACAGAGAAATACATCCAGGTGTTTTCATCTTTATAAGTTTCTGAAAAATTTGTCAAACTAAATCCTGATGGGATTAAAAAGGTGATTTTTTTCTTTAAAGCCAATTAACCAGTATATGAAAAAATGTTTATATTTTCTTAGTAATCGTGTATGGATAATATATAAGACATAGTTAATATACTTGGAAAAGTAATTTTTTAAACCAAGTTTAATGTCCTCACCTCAAAGGTGGAGGAGATCTCTTGCTGTGTAAATAGTCTTCCAAAAGTCAAATGCTTGGTAGTAACTTCCAAAGGTGAGGTTCACTCTCAGGGTCAAAAATTGACGGCCATAAAATACTGGCAAACCAAATCCAGCAGCACATCAAAAAGTTTATCCACCATGATCAAGTGGGCTTCATCCCTGGGATGCAAGGCTGGTTCAACATACAAAAATCAATAAATGTAATCCAGCATATAAACAGAACCAAAGACAAAAAACACATGATTATCTCAGTAGATGCAGAAAAGTCCTTTGACAAAATTCAACAATGCTTCATGCTAAAAACTCTCAATAAATTAGGTATTGATGGGACGTACCTCAAAATAATAAGCGCTATCTATGACAAACCCACGGCCAATATCATACTGAATGGGCAAAAACTGGAAGCATTCCCTTTGAAAACTGGCACAACACAGGGATGCCCTCTCTCACCACTCCTATTCAACACAGTGTTGGAAGTTCTGGCCAGGGCAATCAGACAGGAGAAGGAAATAAAGGGTATTCAATTAGGAAAAGAGGAAGTCAAATTGTCCCTGTTTGCAGATGATGTGATTGTATATTTAGAAAACCCCATCGTCTCAGCCCAAAATCTCCTTAAGCTAATAGGCAACTTCAGCAAAGTCTCAGGATACAAAATCAATGTGCAAAAATCACAAGCATTCTTATCCACCCATAACAGACAGAGAGCCAAATCGTGAGTGAACTCCCATTCACAATTGCTTCAAAGAGAATAAAATACCTAGGAATCCAACTTACAAGGGATGTGAAGGACCTCTTCAAGGAGAACTACAAACCACTGCTCAATGAAATAAAAGAGGATACAAACAAATGGAAGAACATGCCATGCTCATGGATAGGAAGAATCAATATCATGAAAATGGCCATACTGCCCAAGGTAATTTACAGATTCAATGCCATCCCCATCAAGCTACCAATGCCTTTCTTCACAGAATTGGAAAAAACTACTTTAAAGTTCATATGGAACCAAAAAAGAGCCCGCATTGCCAAGTCAATGCTAAGCCAGAAGAACAAAGCTGGAGGCATCACGCTACCTGACTTCAAACTATACTACAAGGCTACAGTAACCAAAACAGCATGGTACTGGTACCAAAACAGAGATATAGACCAATGGAACAGAACATAGCCCTCAGAAATAATGCTGCATATCTACAACTATCTGATCTTTGACAAACCTGACAAAAACAAGAAAATGGGGAAAGGATTCCCTATTTAATAAATGGTGCTGGGAAAACTGGCTAGCCATATGTAAAAAGCTCAAACTGGATCCCTTCCTTACATCTTATACAAAAATTAATTCAACATGGATTAAAGACTTAAATGTTAGACCTAAAACCACTAAAACCCTAGAAGAAAACCTAGGCAATACCATTCAGGATATAGGCATGGACAAGGACTTCATGTCTAAAACACCAGAAGCAATGGCAACAAAGGCCAAAATTGACAAATGGGATCTAATTAAACTAAAGAGCTTCCGCACAGCAAAAGAAACTACCATCAGAATGAACAGGCAACCTACAGAATGGGAGAAAATTTTTGCAATCTATTCATCTGACAAAGGGCTAATATCCAGAATCTACAATGAACTGAAACAAATTTACAAGAAAAAAACAAACAACCCCATCAAAAAGTGGGCAAAGGATAGGAACAGACACTTCTCAAAAGAAGACATTTACGCGGCCAAAAGAAACATGAAAAAATGCTCATCATCACTGGCCATCAGAGAAATGCAAATCAAAACCACAATGAGATACTGTCTCACACCAATTAGAATGGCGATCATTAAAAAGTCAGTAAACAACAGGTGCTAGAGAGGATGTGGAGAAATAGGAACACTTTTACACTGTTGGTGGGACTGTAAACTAGTTCAACCATTGTGGAAGTCAGGGTGGCGATTCCTCAGGGATCTAGAACTAGAAATACCATTTGACCCAGCCATCCCATTACTGGGTATATATCCAAAGGATTATAAATCATGCTGCTATAAAGACCCATGCACAGGTATGTTTATAGCGGCACTATTCACAATAGCAAAGACTTGGAACCAAGTCAAATGTCCAACAATGATAGACTGGATTAAGAAAATGTGGCACATATACACCATGGAATACTATGCAGCCATAAAAAAGGATGAGTTCATGTCCTTTGTAGGGATATGGATGAAGCTGGAAACCATCATTCTCAGCAAACTATCACAAGGACAAAAAACCAAACACCGCATGTTCTCACTCATAGGTGGGAATTGAACAATGAGAACACATGGACATGGGAAGGGGAACATCACACACTGGGGCCTGTTGTGGGGTGGTGGGAGGGGGAAGGGATAGCATTAGGAGATATACCTAATGTTAAATGATGAGTTAATGGGTGCAGCACACCAACATGGCACATGTATACATATGTAACAAACCTGCACGTTGTGCACACGTACCCTAAAACTTAAAGTATAATAAAAAAATAAAAATAAAAAAGAAAGAAAGAAAGAAAGAAAGAAAAAATCGATGGCCACAAAGTTCTTCCCCATCCCAAGCACTTTTTTTTTCTGTAGGAATCATCACTAAAGGATCAGGAGCAGCCTGGGAATTATTATGTGCATTTTCATATTTTTTAAATATAAGAAACTCTAAATTCCATATATTAATAAAGCAAGTCCACAGAAGAACAGAAAACAAGACTATCTTCAAGTATTCTTCAAGTTTACTTGTATCATGTACATTTGTGGTGCTTTCCAAGTCAAATTTTTCTATAGCATTTTGAGTTTCTCCAATAAATTATTTTGCTATTTCAGTATCTGTAATTAAAATGGACACCTAATATATGACTGTTATGTAATAGGTACATAAAGTTTTATACTAATGTTTATTTTTTCACTAGCAGTTCTTATACTGCTGGTTTAAGAGCTGTCAAAGGTAGAAAAGGGAAGCTGACAGGTATAGCTTATAAGTAAATGAGCCATTTCCCCCAAATTGGTAAGGCTATTCCCAAAAGGATTAGCTTGGGCCAGTCTGGTCTTAGCAAATACTTTTCCTTCACAATAATCTATACATTTCTCAATGAAAAAGACTTTTCTTACCAAGCTGTTAATAATAGACTTTAGCGATAAGTTTTTGAAAATCTATGAGGTTGGATTCTGCTCTGTGCTGTGCACGCTGGTAACTGAATCCCTCCTACCAAGACAGCTGAAGGATGGCAAATTGTCAGCTCAGAGTCATCTGCTAAGTCATCAGTAGGGGCACTGCCAGCCAGCATCACCAGTCAAATCACAGTCTAGGGGACAAATGGTTTTGACAGCCAGATGAAACCTGAAAACTCAGGACACTGGAAGTAGTCTGCCCTAACTCCCTGCTATTCATTGCAGCACTTCCTTGTACCAGGTCCAGAATCTCCGTCCCATCTTGACCTTATAATTCTTATAATTTAATGTTGCCTCAGCATCCATTTTGTTTGGCTATCTAGCTTAGCCGATGACTTCTCCTTTTTGTTGCTCTGGTGAGGCAAGATAGCTCTCACCCCAAACCCACACACTCAGCCTTTGGCTCAGCCAGATTTCTAGATAACATTTATTTGCCAGAAAGGGTTTTTAATGTTGGGTTGTTTGAAATTTTGTGCCTGCTTGTTTTAAACTGCCCAATTGCTCTCCTCGTCCCATGACACTTAGGTTTCTCACCCTGGACTCCAATAAATACAAGTGACCCAGGTCCACATTCTCCCTGCCCACACTTCCTGATCTCCTTGTGTGTCATCTCCAGGCATGCCACGTACTGCCCCCACCCAGGACCTGTAAGTAATAAAATGTTTGTGTTTTATTAAACACAATATGAAATGTTTATTAAACATAAAAAACTTTATATAAGTTAATTATGAGTTGTAGGGTAGGTGATATGTTTTTTATTAAACATAAAAAAAGTATTAAACACAATATAAAATGTTTGTGTTTCTCCTAATCATTGATGGAATGCTCTCCATCTTAAAGATCTTAAATTAATACATGACCTAACAAGTCTTCACAGCTTTATCAAAAGTTTTTGACTGCAAGTTTTCTTAGCTGAATGTTTCTTTCATTACTAGATGTTATTTGTGTGCTTATAGCACAGATGTATAATGATTAGGCTATTACCAGGGGGCCCATACATCCTGGTTTTCCCAGTATAGTCTCAATTTTACATCTATTGTTCCAAGACAATTGTTAAAATCTCCCCACTTTCATTCACACCAGATTGAACAATACAGTATATTGTGCAATTACCCATTACAAATAACTAGTAATGTGGAATCTTTCCACCAAGCATTGGCCAGACAAATATTTGATCACTGAAAGTATTTTTCTTTCTCTAAGTATCATTTTGATTGAAGTCTCTTTCCAGATGGGTTAGTTGCAGCTGTTTTCTTATGGAGCTTCTTTTCTGTGTTGTATATCATTGTTCCCAACTTCACGGATACTCAATGAAGCCTACATAATTCCATTCTCACCTTCAATGCTCTTAATCAAGTGAAAAATATTTAAAGCTTGATAATCAACTTAGAGCTGTCCATCTTTTGTATTGTCTCAGCCTGGAAATACAACTGGAAGAAACATAAGTCTGACTACTGAAAATAATTAAGGAACATTTACATCTTTACAGTTTACAAAAGTGCCAAAATTCATAGCTTTTATTACATACAGTGCAACATCCTTTTTCCACCTTTCTCACATGTAGTATTTTTTCTCCAGATATTAAATAAGGAAAAGATTGTCCTCAAAGGCTTTTTTAATCTCAACCTAATACACAGTACCAAAAATTAGAGCAATTTCAACCCCTGTGGGTTACCAAAAGAGAATACATCTGTAATCAGGGATTTGTCATTGAAGAGGTTATCAAATGACTTTGATAAAACAAATATGAATTATATCTGCATTAAGTATAAAGACAGAATGAGAATGAAGAACCAGCATGTTTCTTTTAATGGGACCTAAAGAATAATCTGAAGGAATCATTTAGAAGAACATTCTGTCAAGAGGTGAGAAAAGAAAGGGACTACCATAAAATCAATCCCTTCCAAAAGAAAAAAATAGGGGAAAACAGGTACTTGAAAAAATGCAGGAAGAAGGCACTCCCCTCTATGTGACCTACTCTTGAACACTTTAGAAAGAGCCCTCACTTACCCAGGCAATGACCGTTTATTCAACTCTCCATGAGGCTGTCAGATTGCAAGAGGCAGCAGAACCTCCAGCATATCTGTACAAGTAATGCTAGAAATTTGTATAAAGCTAAACAAAACTAGTTCTCCCCAACTCTGACGTCTGAAAAAAAATTTAATATACTTTTCAAAATCCAGGAGATCCTATTGATTCAGTAGCGAGACAAACCTGGAGAAGACCTCTTTCTGTTCCATCTGAATGACACTCTTAAAACATCATTCTTCCCATGAGGAAGCAGGCTCTGCTCTGAAGAAAGGTTGGGGTGACAGGCACACTTCGTTCCAAGCAAATTCTATGACAGATGCATGAGTGAACTCGAAATATCTCAGAAAGGACCTTTCCCTTTTAAAAGGTCACTGCACAAAACACAATAAAACTGTCTCCTATAGCATGATCTTTTTCCAACTGACATGCCTCGAAAGTGCATGAACTGAGAACTTTTGTGCTCTACACTTGGCTAAGAGACTTTTAGAATTTTGCTTTCTCTTGGGTACTTGTATGTCTGTCCTGTAATATAATTTTCTAGGAACTCTGTTCTGTCCTCTGTTACGTCCTCCTGTTCGTGTTTTGGTTAGGTTTTATTTTTATAATTTATTCTTGTGATTTACATTTTAATATGACGCAACAAAGAATGCAGTTCATGTTTCTCACCTAATGATAAAGACATTTTCTACATCCTCTCTATGTAGCAAGGGTCTTCTAAAAGTTCACCTGGCCAACAGCCTCCCACTATGCCTCCTTCCTTCACTAGCCTTGTTGTGGGCATTCACCAAAACCAAAACACTGAAATGTGACTTTCCTAGTTGTGACAAGAGAAAAAATGTACATTAGGAAACAGCATAGGACTGGGAACCTGTCTGCTATAATTCATGGTCATCTACAATGCTTGTTTTAAAACATCACCAGTGAAAGGGCATAGGGCATAAAACATTGCACATAACCAACCAGTATATATATTTTACAGATCACAAGTGGAAGGCGGGAATGTCTGGAATTGTCTGGTATTGTTGTAGCATCTTGGGAAAAAATGTGTACCTATCGGGTAGGTAAAGGAAGCTCAGAAAAAAAAGTCATCACAAAATGATACATTGAGAAACAGTTTTATGAGGGAAGAGAAATTCCAGGGACCAGAAGTTTATTACACACTCAGGGATAAGACAATATCAGAGGTGAGTATCATAATAATTGACTACTGGTCTGGTGCTTTAAAGGAGGTACTTTAAATCCTAAAAATTAAAGACATGTTATCAAAGAATTCAGAATCCATTCATTGATCATAGATTTTGTGATGCTCTAGGTACGTAATTATTATGGGTCAGGAAAGTTTTTGCCTTCACTCCTTTCAGATATTCTACTAAATATTTATATGTTAAATATTTACACAAAATTTAATTATATATAAATGAATTATCTTGAAAGCATAAGTATAGTATATAATACTTTAGCAGAACACAAAAGAAGTACATAATAACCAAGAAAGGGTGTGCTATTTTGGGATGAAGATGAAGATAGGTGATGGGAAGTTCACAACATTGGTCCCTGAAAGTAAAAAAAAATCTAAAACCTAATCTTAGCACACTTTTTGACTCAATTTTAACTTAGTTATGTGGTCATAATTGTGTTTACTGCTCCATTTTAAAATGTAACAGGCAGAAAACCAGAGTCTAAAATATGCTATAAGGTGACTACAAAATTGGTGGGAGATTTTGCAGAAATAAAAAGAATAACAAAAACTTCAGGGAGTCCAAGGGTAGAAATAAAAGATATGACTGAAAACAAAACCCAATGTAAGCTCCATGTATGAAACAGCTACATATGTTGTTCTCCCGTGCAGCCAAATATCTCCATTTGAGATATTGGGAAACAAACAACAGGAACAATTACAAGCAAATAATAATAATCATCCAAGAAAATAATAATCATGCAACCCCCCAAACCAAAAATGAAAACAAAGCAAAACAAAAATTATTGTTTGTTCTTCTCTAAAAAATTGAACTAATTCCCAGTAGAAAAGCAAGGCTTTAGTTAGATGTTGGCATCTGGGAATAGCAATTTTCACATTCTTTTATGGTGGAGGCTCATTGATGCCAAATTTCACCTCTTTAATATATTGGATCACCTGCCCCTCCCTCTGTTTCCTCTATTCCCACAGTTCTCACTAAGGATAAAGATTTTAAGTGTAAATAGTTTTATTAGATTAAAAAAAAAGCAGTCTGCCATTTTTGTTTCCCTTAAATACAAATAGACCAGCAAGAATAATAAATATATTAGGAGATCTGGCAATATTATGGATAAAGACTAAGACAGGAAAGATGAAAACAGGAATAGTGTAAGAAATAAATGAACAAAGACAAAAGATACTCTAATAAACTTACACAAACTGGAGAAACTATTATAACCAAAAAATAAAAAACAGAAGGTAAGGACAATTAAAATAGAGAGCAAGAAAGACTACTTAGAAACTAAAAACACAGTTGTTGGAATAAACAAAATAGAAAAGTAGAGGGAGTAAACACAGTAAAGGGACTCTCACTAATTTGACTAAAGTATAAAGACAGAAGTCATGAGAAAGGATAAGTCTGGAAGATCTAACATCCAGATATTAAAAGTCAGAGAAAGAGAAGAGAGAAAATGAAGGCGAGAACATATTAAAGAAAAGATAGAAATAAAATTTCCCATAGCTCAATGGAAGACATTAATCTATAAACCAAGAAGTTTCCTTGAGTGTATATTGTAGTAAGTGCAAAAAGGATTCTCAAGTATGTCATTGAAAACATGTAAATACCTAAAATAATGAGATGCTCCTAAAAGTTTTTAAAGGGAAACAGGAGGAATAAAACTAGTACTTGACTTCTCATCAACAACAATGGAGCAGAGCTTTCAAATTTCGAAAGGAAAACTCTTTTCAACCTAGAATTCTATCGTCAGCCAAAGGGTCACACAAATATGAGAGTATGCAAGAAACAGAACATTTACCTCCTGTGTGCTTTCTCTTAGGAAGTTACTTCAGGATGTATTATAATAAAACAAGAGGATAATTCAAAAAATAGGAAGCTACCAAAATATCAGATCTAACCAAGAAGATTGATAGCACCAATAACACCAAACTTAGGACATTAGCGATGCAGCAGGATGTCTAGGAGTTGTAAGTCCAGTGTGGAGTAGGGAGAAAGAGGACTCTAGAAGGGGGATATATTTGGAGTGGGGGAAAGCAGACCAAATAGACTAGATAATATGATAGAGAGTAAAAAAATATATATGAAGATATGATGCAGGAAAATAGAATACATAAAAGAAATGCAGCTTAATTTTAAGCAATTGACTAAATATAAGGAAAAAAACATTTATTTGAACTCAAATGCTAGGAATCTTTTCTTTTCAGTGAGTTAGAGGTCATGACATTGGTCTCTTAAAAAAATGTAATCCTAACATACTTTTTACCTAACATTAAATGATTTTTATGTGGCCATAATAATGTTAATACTGTTTATTGCTCTACTTTTAAAGTTAACCTTTGGGCAAAGATGATTGTATTTTTAGCAGAACATGCAAATATCAACAATCTAAACACAGAAAGAGTGATTGACAGAAGTAGGGCCTGAAATGAGTGAGAAGAAGTTGGGAAAAGCGTATGGGACCAAGATCCTCATTTCATCTCGTGGGGAATAAAGAGAAAATACTGCAAGTAATCAGAACAAGAAAATGACTTTAAGTGTTTTACTTAAAGCTTGCAGCTATGTTACAGTTATATAAATAGAAGGAGAAGATTAATAGAAGAAGGAGAGTCAAGTATAAATGAGCAAAATCCCCATCTTGCCAATTGCAGAGTGGATTGCCTAACTCTGATAGATCCAGAAATTATTGAGTGCTCTACCAGAAAGTCTAAAATAGCCAGTAAAAAAATAAAAAAATAAAAATAATTAAAAACACTTCACTAGGGAGTGAGAATGCCACTGAGGAAAATAGAGCAAGAGACTTCTACATCTCATTGGCAGTATTTTGATACTGCTTCATGTGAGCATTAACATGTGATACCTTGATAAGAAGTAAATATGTATTTGTGTGTATAATAATTTTAATTGTAATTATGGAGTGGTTCCTGTGTGCAATGCATGTGTTGTGCCAGGTACCAATATAAAGTCAGATCCTTATTTATTTTATAGGCTATGTATAACTTTTATATAGAGGGCTTTATAAATAGCCTTTATATACAGCCATGTCCCTTTACTTATGAGTTTGAGTTATTGAAGATTTTCTTCTTCTTTCCCTATAAAATTTCATGATTAGCAATTAAATAATCAAGTTTAAGTATGGTCCTTCACTGTGTCCTTTAAAAAAAATTTAAATTGATATGTAATAGTTGTACATATTTTTGGGCTACACGTGGTGAATTAATACATTTGTATAACTTGTAAAGATCAAGTCGGTATAATTGGAATATGTATCACCTTAAATGTTTGTCTTTTGTTAACGCTAGAAACATTCAAACTATTCTCTTTTAGCTATTTTGAGATAGAAAATAGATTATTGTAAACGACAGTCACCCTACTCATTATCAAATACATTTTTCTGAATTGCAAAAACACTATAAAGGTGTAAATACTGGGAACCTGAGGGTAAGGTGTCATTCATTAAAAGAAGGACAAAGCCCAGGAGGACAAGGTCAGGAACCATAAAGATATTTTGCTCACTTCACTATTTCAATAAGGCCCTTTATCTTCATAGGCTTTTAGCTTTAGAACCCAATAAGTACTTAGCTTATACTTACACAGGAAAAGTGAAAAGTTCAAAAAGACTGAAATGATCCTTAACCCAATGACCTAGAAGACAGGGCATGTTTATTAAACCAGTCTCTTGAAGTTAAAAGTTTACAAAACATGGGCAGTGGGGAATAGGAGTGGTAAAAACCTCTGAACATGAAACATTTCACTCAGCTCTCCTGATGTATCTTGTTTTGACAAATTCACACCCAGTGGCCCATATTAATGAGGTGGCAATTAAATCACAAGCTATGTCAGAAGCTGAAGAATGACTTTAGGACAAATGTTTATCGTTCCAGGCCATGTGCACACCTTTGAACCTTTGTGAAGTTCAAACATGCAGAACTCAATGCAACGCACCAGGCCTTTCACCAGTGTAGGACTCAATGCAAAATAAATAAATGGGAAAAGAAAAGCAATAGCTGACCAAGTATAATGTCATTATACAGTTGTAGCTTCAGAATTCCAGATTATCTTAGTATTTAAATATAAACACACTACGTCTATAAAGAGATCTATTCACACAAATTAGAAGTGCTTGCCATATTGGATTAGAAAAAGAAACTGATCATTTCTCATCAAAGGTCAAAGATAGAATGTAATTATTCTACTTTTTGCCATCTTTATGGTGAAGAAGCTGACATCTTTGAAGGTGACCCAGAAACTGTATTTGGTGATTGCGTATCCCTAGTTAATTGTAGGGTAGGTGATAGCAAAAGATTCTGGAACCAATTCACAAATACTTCCAGGAGATGTTAGAAATGAGTCTACTCACTAATGCTAAAAAGTACCTGCATTTCCCAAATCATCTCTTTATCAACTTTACTATCTCTTTGCCATCTCCAAAAGAGAAGAATCCAGCTTTTAGCATTTTTTAAAATTTATTTTTGTACTTTTTCAAAGCAAGCCTTATTTTAGTTTCAATTTGCATTAAACACTAGGGGCAGAGAACACTATATTTCCCCCTGGGTCTCATATAATCTTGGCATTTTTGCCACCTCAGGAAATGTAGTGAAGAAATAGAGGTATTTTCAGTGCCAAGGACTGCAGTGAGTTGATTTACAGGATTTAAAAATAAAGGATATGATTAAACAAATGTGAGGTTAGGTCAGTAAACTATACATGTTTGATTGGCACATATGAACATAGCCCAGACACCAATAAAAAATAATATGGGAGTAATTCTAGGGCTGGAAGGCTGAAATATGACTGAGACTCGATGAATCAATACTATGACAGACAAAAGCCCAATCAATTATGTCATACACGTTTTTGGAGAGAGGTAGTTGGTTGAGAAAAGCAAAGAAAAAGGAAAGGCAGAAAATAAACATTTTATTGCCCACACTGGTCACAGCGACTAAAGCAGTATTGTTTGACTAAAGCAGTATTGTTTTCTTGGCAAGGCCAGCCAGGTAGAGGTGAGAATGTTAAAACCATCTTAATTGGAAGACAGAAATTAAGATCAACTCCTTCCCATTGTTTTAAAGCCATATTCTCTCGCAACTTTCCAAAAATTTGGCATCCCCTGTCACTAATCTACAGGGAGACAATGAATTTATCAGGCCAACTCAACATTCTCGTCAGACAGATGCATTTCTCATTATAAATTGATAACTTGGCATTCTGATTACAATTTGGATCCCCATGTTGCTTCTCTATGGGGAGAGGAGTCTGTGAATTGTTGTTGACTTGAGTGCCATAGCCTATTTAACAGTTATATTGCTCATTGTAAATAAAAAACTTGGCATTCTGGTTTGTATTTAATACAATATGTGAACTATGTTAACATGAACCTGATTCTGAGGAATGTATCCTCTCCTACCTAGTCTGCTAGCAAAGACACAGTTCTCAGCCTGCAATCCTGAGGGAATACGGCCCAGTATCATATCAACAAGGAAAACACCACCAAGGGGGCTCTATCTGGGTAGCCAGTCCCCGTTCAAGTCTTCCAGTCTCTGAGTATACCTCTGAGTTAAAAGATATAAGAAAGACATGTTATTTTAAAGTGGTGAGTAAGAACACAGCTATTGAAAGCAAAAAAAAAAAAAAAGTGTCAAAATATGTAGTATACCTTCCTATAGGCTTTGTGACAAGGGAGGAGGGAGAGAAGAGAAAAAAAATGAACTCAGATTATATAATTTGCCAAATGTCATTATAGTAACTTTAGGTTCTATATTTGTCTTCTGAGAAATGCTTTGCCTTACTGTAATCTCTAAATCAGCAGCTAGATTTTCAATGGAATTACACTTGAAGAAATAGTGTGGAGAAGAGAGCTTAGACAAGGCCCATAAGCATATAATAAATCTATTATATTAATTCCCAGAAGGAAATGACTTAATTCTGAATGAAAATGATCAATGTCAATCAGAAAATTCTTGCAAATGGCACATTAAATAGATATTGAAATGTGTTATATAGAAAGATATATTATTATCCTCAGAGCTCAAATGTTACACACAAAAAGTCACCTAAAACTATCACATATTGTGTCTTTATCCTCAAATGTTTGAGGAAGTATAACAACATTCAGCTACTGCAAAAGCTGGAGCTTCTCTCTGTAATCCCAGCACTTTGGGAGGCCAAGGCAGGCGGATCACCTGAGGTCAGGAGTTTGAGACCAGCCTGGCCAATATAGTGAAACCCCGTCTCTACTAAAAATACAAAAAAATTAGCCAGGCATGGTGGCATATGCCTTTAGACCCAGCAACTCGGGAGGTTGAGGCAGGAGAATTGCTTGAACCCGGGAGGCAGAGGTTGCAGTGAGCCAAGATTGTGCCACTGCACTCCAGCCTGGGTGACAGAGCGAGACTCATCTCAAAAAAAAAAAAAAAAAAAAAAAAAAAGAAAGAAAGAAATCTGCTTTTCAAGGGAAATGCTTGCTTTTGAGGCAGTAAACACCCAAGTTTAGGTATACCTGAGATGGAAGATTATGCTGAAGAGACAGAGAAGCCTCTGGGTAGGTGATACTAATTCGTTGATATGTCAGAGTGTTTCTAAATACTTTTTGCCTTCATTACCCAGTTAATTACTACAGTGTAGAACTGATCTATAAAACAGCAATAGCCCTAACACCATAACAGCAGATAAATCAAACAGAAAGGAACTTCCAAAACTTGGTCAAATTTTTCTTGGTTTTGCACACAACTTCCAAACATAATCATCTAAATGCTTTAACAATAACACATGATTAACATACGCATTTGGGTATCCTTGGAGCTTAAAGCTTCTGTTGGTGACTGCAGGCCACACTTGCCTTCCTCTTGACTAATTCTTACTGCATTTATTGTCACAGGTAATTGACTTTTTACTCAATAAGCATTCCCTCATTCAAAGTGCTAACTGAACATTTTAGCCAACACCCTTGGAGATACAAAGATAAAGATATTGACCACTGCCCTCAAAAACTCAGAGTCACGTGATGTGCTCTAATTACCACCACTGCACAACATGGTATTATCTTAGCCTGCTAGACACCGAGTTTTGCCGTGAGAGTTCCCCTTGTGTTTATTTATCATTTCCATGTCTGTATTGGGAATTTCCGTATATACCACAGTATACAATGCAGTGGTGGGCAAAAAGGAAGTTTTCTAACAGTTCTTTGTATCTGATTAAGGGATAAAATGCCATCTTCAATTGTAACTGCAGGAACGTACAGCTAACAATGTCATATTTAGGCCATTACATTATATCACATTTTAACTGTCTATATTTTTCCATTCATTTATTTTTGATAATGAGCCAATACTACTTCTGTAATCAGGAAAATATAACCAATGAAAATTAGAAAAATGGAAGTTAATGAGAAAGAACTGCTGAATGTTTCAAATATGTTTGTGCTGTCCCACAAACAGCACAGATATGTAGTAACATTTATAGCATTTAAAGAATATTTAGCTCAATGTGGGGAAAAAAATTCCTGCTTTGCCTGAGAAGAGAGCTTCTGCTCACCATGACTCCTCATCATTCTTTTTGCTCATGTATTCAACCTACTCTAGAAACTGTTATAACAACAGAGATGCAGTAAAAAGCCCTTTGCAATTCACCTTTAATCTTTGACCCTTGTTATGTCTGTCACTTTTAATACATGTGTTCTCTCCATGGTATTAGCTGACATGTTTGATAACTAAACACATCATGTCAGAGGCCACCCAGTAGCTTTCATGATGAAAAGAGGTTTGATCCCCATAACATGACCCCCTCATCCTGGTTGTTAAGTCCATTTCTAGTGCTGCAAATTATTCCACAAAGCTGAGCAGAAGAGTGTCCCAGAGCATAAAGCTCAATCCAGACTTCCTGGGGGCTCTTCTTATTAATTTTATCCTCAATCCATGGCTAATAGTGAAAATATTATTCTATTCATTTTCTCATTCACTCATTCAATACATGCTTGTGAAGTGTGTATCTGCCTGGTATTCTGACTAGCCCTGAGGACTCATGGCAAATGATGAAATGGACACAGCCCTCACACACCTTTTGGTCAAATATGGAGACTTAGCGGCCACAGAGCATCATTTCTAGAGTCAATTCAGCCAGCCAGGCAATTCATGTCCCCTGGCAGTTAAGGGGTCTCCAAAATAGATCTGCATCAATCAGTTCTTCCATCAGCATTTCTACCAATGTTTTCATCATTCATTCTTATTCTTATGTACCTTAGCCAAAGAATGGTTTTCTGCTTTTAAGGGAGTTCATTCTGTGTTTACTACCACAGTTTTCTGAGTATGTGTGGTGGTAGGAGACACAGTATAGCTAACCACATTGGCCAGATCAAATGTTGAGCTGAAAAGGGCAGCAGAAGCAGTAACCTCACCTTCTCCACATTCAACATAAACATGTAGGAAGAACCCTGGTTCTCCTCAGTTTCAGACTGTCTATAATGAGCATGTCATCCATAGAACTATGAGAGAACATAACTACTAAAAATTATGGCAAAGTGACTGTGATTTAGGATTTTGTCTTTTTGTGCTAACCCATTACAGCTAGCACTGTGCATGCACAAAAGCAAGGTAAACGAAGGGTTCTCATTCTTCCACATTTCTAAATGAGATGAAACTTGCTTTGATTTTGTTTGCCCACTCAAAATTTGATTTCTGGACTTTACAGCTTGCTAAAATATAAACTCTTAAATCTCTAAGGTGAATACGTCCTAAACTATTTTTTTAGATTTGAAAACGTAGAGGTGGGAGGATCACTTGAGGCCAGGAGTTTGAGACCAGTCTGGCCAGCACAGTGAGACCCCTGTCTTTAAAAAAAATACAAATAAAAAATTAATGGGGCATGGTGGCACATGCCTGTAGTCCCAGCTACTCAGTTGGCTGAGGTGGGAGGATTGCTTGAGCCCAGGAGTTTGAGGCTGCAGTGAGCTATGATCACACCACTGGACTCCAGCCTGGGTAACAGAGCAAGATCTTGTTTCAAAAAAAAAAAACAGGGGGAAAGAAAATGTAAAGAACTTCAAATAGTCGTATAGCACAAAGCAAACCAACTACCCAACCATATGGCTATTACAGAGATGGAAGCTTAATATCCCTTTTGGGATTCTCTCCTGTGTCTCAGACCTATTTGTATCTTACTACTGACTCTGCTATCTACCTACATATCCCATAGAAAGCCCAACTCAACATTTCAGTCATTTGCATTCTCTTGATAATAACTGCTCTTCCTCCTACTTGTCATGTGGCCTCAACTCACTGAGATGCCAGAAATCAAGGTACTAAGTTACCAAGTCCAGTGCTAAGTCTTCCAAGTCCAGTAAACTCTACTATTTTAATGTCTCAACAACCACTTATCCACCTCCCCGCTGCAAATATGAACTTATCTCTCTTTAACTTAAAATACTATGTTGTAAGGATCAAGTCAAAACTATGTAGTAGGTCACAAACCAGCTCATGTGTGCTGGTCTTTTATTTGAATCCCCCTGCCCTCCAGCAAATCTCCCATCATTCCCCCTCTCACATCTTGTGGCCCAGGAATACTTGATTTGTTGTTGTTATTGTTGTTGTAGTTCCTGAACACTGCATTCTCTATCTCCGTGGAGGCTCTCATGCAAGTGTTTCTCTTTGCCCTTCACCTGGCTGAGGTTGCTGGCATGCCATAATTCTGCTCAGATGTAATTATTTGAGGAAACTTCCTTACCTTTTCTTCCCCACAACTGGCAAACTGTTGGAGTTAGATGTCCCTCCTTTGAGCTCGCACATTTACATACCCTGTCTTTATCAGTATCACAGCATGTAACACATAGAAATGACAGATAGTCAAAGTAGTGGACATCTCAAATACCCTGACTTAATCACTACACATTCTATGCATGTAACAAAATCTCACATGTGCCCCATAAATATGCTTCCTTATCTGTCTCCTAACATAAGACTGTGAGCCCTTCCAAGTTGGGTCCCTGGATTCCAAGTGCATGCACTGGACCTAGCATTGAGTCTAGCAGAGGTTGTTATACATTATTGGTAGTCAAGACATATTTTAAATACATAAACAAATGAGGCATTCCTTTATATTTATTCTAGAAAATACACACATTCATTAAAAAAAATGAGGAACAAATATTTGGGTGAAACACAAGAGCATCTCCTGCTCCTCTTGGCATCTTTGGTAAGTCATGAGGTTTCTGTGAATTTTATGAGGGAGAACATGGAAGGATTCCATATTCTACTTTATATTAAACTCTCTACCTACGCAGAAATCAATTCCACTCTCTTATCTCTCCCCTTTGGCTTTTTCATTTTCTGATCTGTAATATTTTCTCTATGTTATAAATCATCTGTCTTTATGTTATACATTACACTTATTCATAGTCATACTTTCTACTTTCCCACAATTTCAGCTTAAATCATTCCCCATGATGGCTATCTCAGTCTCTGTCACATAAACTTTCATCTTCACTGCTCATTGCTTTGTTCCTTCATACCAAATTCCCCAAAGATAACCTCTTATCTTTTCAAACAATGCCATGTCAAAGGTGCCTAGACAGCTTACAAATGACTGGCCACCATAGTCTCAGCTTTGGGTACGGAGGAGAATGAAAGTGAGGTGAGGTCATGTGGTCTGTATACAGTTTTCTTCTTAGCAGAGAGAACACTATGTATGGTTGGGTATGTGTGGAGGGGTTATTCACTAGAAGCTGTCTGTGGAGGGGTGGAAAAGGGAAGGTGGCAGGCATTTATGGTACACCTGCTAAAGACCTTCTAAACACTTTTGATCACATGTTTGGTCAATAAGCACAATTCTTACCTTCTATGATTAAAAAAATACTAGTTGTCAATTTTCTATCATGAAAAGAAATCCCCAGAGTTTCAGAAGTGACAGAACACCACGTTCAGTGGAGGCTCCCAAGGAACAATAAAATAATAACTCATTGAAGGTGTGATATCCTAGAAGTCAGACACGATGTTACCTTCCAGCTGCTTCCTAACCTATCTACTGGCAGAAAAGAGAAAATATATTTTGTTTGTTTACTTGCCAAAAACAGATACCAACTGACGCAATGTCTTTTAAATTTTTCCTTCAATATTTCTTTCCTTCCTGCCATTATGAAGCACTTTACTATATACCTTGCTATATGCTAACTTCTTTATACAAATAACCTTATTTTTTGTTACCACATATGATACAGATATTATCTCAGCTTTCAGGATAAGGAGGCTCTTCATAATCTATATTCCTAACCAAATGCAAGCTTTTTCTTCCTCTATTTCTATGAAGGATATTCTCTCTAGGATGAATGTAATAGAATCATCTTACTCATATTAGGGTGGGTAAGCTTTGGCTCCCAACCCACCTCTGCCTGATGTAAATACTCATAGCACTGAGAAGACTCAGAGCTCATCAGGAGTGTTGCAGAGACAGATCAGGCTGATTGGAGGGTCTGCAATGACAATTTCAGAAATTCTCCACTTCAGGCCACGACGTATATTGAAAATCATAATCTTCCCTTTCATTAGCAAAGGTTTCTAGAATACAGAACTGTCATTCAGAATCTTGCCTTAAATTTGTTTCCTCTGATGTTCTATACACACCCAATTTCCTTTTAAAGAAAACAATATTGTATTTCCTACAGTACAAGTATCTAGAATACACCGATTACAAATATTTGCTGTTAGATATCATTTTATGCAGTCAAAATTAAGCTTTAAGGTTTCTTTCTAATGGTAATGAAAAGAAGACAGTATTTCTCAATCTTCTATTTAAACTAAAACTGATTAAATCTGTGACACCTTATCAAAAATTAGCCAGAGGCTCAATGAAAAATAAAGAAAACAACAAGTGTTTCTGGGCTTTTCTATCTGCCTTCACCAGGGCTTTCAATTCTCACTGAAAGGGCAGAAATCTTACACTCAGGTGACTGGACTCTGATCATAACTGGATGGAATATATTTAGCATACGTCACAAATTTTTCATAAGCTTAGAATGTTAATGCTTAGGGAAAGATTAAATACAAGCAATGCCTGATACCAAGCTCTGCAGAGTCGCATGAATAATCCATTTCTCAGGGTTTCCTTAGCTTTGGAGAGGCTTTTATAGCATCAAAGCTGAGCAAATATTTTGCAAATGAACCTGGCTTTAAGTGATCCAGTGTTAAATTCAGATCATTAGTGGAGGAGAAGCTCCTTCTCATCTCAAGAGAAGAAGCTTTGCGGTCTTCAAGTTCTTTAAATATTGACCTGGAAAAGAGCATCCTGAAAAAAGTATGCCAGAATCCACCATGGAGCCACAGAATGCTCTTTTTTTAGGCTTTCCATTAGGCCTCCCTTAAACCATCCCAAACGGTTAAAAATCTATCCTATGGGAAAACATATTTGTAAAATATACATTTGATAAGGGGTTCATATCCAAAATATATAAGGAACTCAAACAACTCAATAGCAACAAAACAACCCGATTAAAAAATGGGCAAAATATCTGAATAGACACTTCTCAAAAAAAGACATACAAGTGGCCATCGGGCATATGAAAAATGCTCAACATCGCTAATCATTGGATAAATGCAAATTAACGTCACAATGCGATATCACCTCACACCTATTAGAATGGTTTTTACCAAAAAGACAAAACATAACAAGTGCTAGTGAGGATGTGGAGGAAAGGGGACTCTTGTGCATTGCTGGTGGGAATGGAAATTAGCGTAACCATTATGGAAAACAGTGTGAAGGTTTCTCAGAAAATTAAAAACAGAACTACCATATAATCCAGCAATCCCACCACCATATATATATATATATATATATGTATGTATATATGTGTATATATGCATGTACATATATTCATATTCATGTACGTGTATATATATTCATACATATATGTATACATGCATATATATTCATATACATACATGTACATATGTATATACACACATATATGTATGAATATATATGTACATGTATGTATACATATATATACATACATATATATGAAATAAGTATTTCAAAGAGATATTTTACACTTCCGTGTTTACCGTGTTTACCGCAGCACCATTCACAATAGTAAAGATATGACATTAACCTCAGTGTCCATCAGTGGATGAATGGATAAAGGAAATGTGTTACATATACAAAATAAAATACTATTCAACTGTAATAAAGAAGGAAATCCTCTCATTTGCAATTAAGATGGATGAGCCTGGAGGACATTATGTTAAGTGAAATAATCCAGGCACAGAAAGACAAATATTGCATGATCTCACTCATACTCAGAATCTAAAAAAGCTGATCTCATAGGAGAGAACAGAATGGTGGACTGAACTGATTGGAGGTGTTAGGAAGATGTCGGTTAAAGGATACATAATTTCAGTTAGATAGGGGGAATAAATTACAGATATTTATTGTACACCATGGTGACTATCATTAATGATATACTGTATTCTTAAAAAAAAAGAGTAAATGTAAAGAGTTCTCACCACAAAAATGGTAACTAATGTAATACATGTTAATTTGATAAAATTTAGTCATTTCATAATGTATATATATTTGAAAACATCAATGTTGTACACAGTAAGTAAATAAAATTTATTCTGTCAATTAAAAAATAAAAAGGAATCTATCCTTAAAGAGATCTAGAGAACAACTCTGTGACCAACCTCAGCCACACTTTCCGGGAAGGTAAACAAATTTCCTTAATAGGAAATTTTTCCATACAGCACAATTAATCCATCATGGTATAATTGATGCATACTTCCTTTTCTTGTATCCTTAGTTAAGATGACAAATACTTATTTACCATTTATGTGAATGGTTTATATTGTCCTTTCAACCATATTTCTTCTAGAGTAAGTATTCCCAGCTGCCTTTATCTTTTTATAGGGGTATTGGAATCATGAAAAAACGTTCAGGTTGTCAGTAGAATGAAATTCATCCTCGCCTACAAAAGTCTTAAAACCTCACAGATGAGAACACTGATCCCTTTTCAAGTCTTTGAAAACCAAATGTGCCTTGGGTGAATTAGGTAAAGTTCCAACCAATCACATCTGCCAGTTAACCAGCTCCAGATATGCTGCTGGTCTCAAATAA
The DNA here is from genome assembly GCF_029289425.2 of Pan paniscus. Classification (NCBI taxonomy): domain Eukaryota; kingdom Metazoa; phylum Chordata; class Mammalia; order Primates; family Hominidae; genus Pan; species Pan paniscus. The sequence goes on along the minus strand of NC_073256.2, from coordinate 50,620,716 downwards.
TCAGCATTGGTGAGGTTGTATATTATAACTCGGATCTTTAGGGAATAGAGAAAAACTAAAGTGAGTGAGACACTGAGAATAGATTCACAACAATGGTGGGCAAAAAAATACGTTGGGAAAATGAGTGTAGCCAGAGAATGGAAGCCATTCATTGCCTGCTATGGAGTTTAGAGAATAATCTAAAAGCAATAGTCAAGCATTGGGAAGTCTTTTTTCTTCTAGTTTTATTTTTAAAATTAATTTATAGTCATATAAATCATAGTGTTATGAATTATATCACATGCATAGATTTATATAATCACCATGAGAATCAAGATGTGGAACAGCTCCATCAGTTCCCCCAAAACCTCCCATGCTATCTCCTTGTAGTCACACTCTTCCCCCACCCCAACCCCTGGCACTCACTGATTTGGTTCCACCATAACTCTGCCTTGTTGAAATTCTATATGATATGGTAGGTAAACTTTTTGAGGTTGACTTCTTTCATTCTGTATAATGCCTTTGAAATTCATCCAAGTTGTTGCACATATCAATAATTCATTCCTTTTAATTGACAAGAAGTAGTCAGATACCACAGTTTGTTTTTCTATTCACCTGTTGAATGGCATTTTGATGATTGTCAATTTTTGACAAATATGAACAAAGTTACTATAAATATTCACATATGGTTTTTTGTGAACATAAATTTAAAGTTTGCTAGCATAAATACTAAGGAATGGCATGTATGGGTCATATGATAAGCATTTGTTCACCTTTCTGAGAAATTGCCAACCCATTTTTCAAGCAGCTTTGCCATTTTGTATCCCTATAATCAACGTATAAGAAGTCTAGTTGCTCCACATCCTTACCAGGAGTTGGTAGTGAAAGGGTCTTTCGTTTTGTTTTCTTTTTATAATTATCATTCTAGTGCTATGGCATTATCATTTTAGTTGCATTTCCCTAAGTTAAGCTAATGATGTTGCACATAGTTCTGTTTGATTACCTTCCCCATATCTACTTTGGTCGACAATCTGTTCAAGACTTTTGCCCACTTTTAAATCGTGTTCTTTGTATTTTTGCCATTGATTTTTAAGAGTTTTCAAATATATCTTGAATGCAAACCCTTTGAAGAATATGAAATTTGAAAAGATTTTATTTCTGTCTATAGCTTATCTTTTCACTCTCTTATAGTGTCTTTTACAGAGCAAAAGTTTTAAATTTGTATAAAGTCCAATTTAAATTATCAAATATATACATACATTTTCTTCTTAGATATGCCCAAACTCACTCCCTAACTCTAGGTCATGAAGATTTTCTTCTAAACATTTTATAATTTTGTGTTTTACATTTAAATCTATGATCCATTTTGAGCTTCTTTTTGCATAATATATGAGGATTAGGTTGCATTTTCTTCTGTATATCAATTGTTTCCTATTGTTCCATTAATATTTGTTAGAAACATTACCCTTTCTGCAGTAAGTTGCTTTTGCATCTTTATTAAAGATGAGTTGGCATATTTATGCAGGTCTATTTATGTCCCATTGATCTATGGGACCCACTGATCTCGTCTCTGATACCAGACTCTTGATTACTGAAGCTTTTTAATAATTCTTAAAATTGAGCACATAATTTCTCCATTTCTTTCAAGAAGTGCTTTGGCTGTTCTAGTTCCTTTGCCTTTTCATATGAATTTTAGCACTAGCTTGTCTATATCTACAAAATATTCTACTGTGATTTTGACTGGAGTTGCATTAAAGCTATAGATCAACTCAGTAGAATTAACATGCTTAACAAGTTTAGTGTTTTAATCCATGAACAAGGTACATGTCTCCATTCATTTAGGTCATCTATGATTTTTTTCATGAGGGTTTGTAGTTTTTAGCATACATATCTTGTACATGTTTTGTTAGGTTTATGTCTAAGTGCTTCACATTCTGAAAGCTATTTTAAGTGAAATTACTAATTAAGTTGTGCTTGCTAATTATTTATTGCTACTATACATAAATACACACATAAACTTCTTATGCTTTTAATGCTATGGTGTCAGTAGTGGTGATTCTTCCATTTCTGATATTGTGTGTTTTATCTTTGTTCCTGTCAGTCTTGCAAGAGGTTCATCAATTTGATTAATCTCTTTCAAGAACCACCTGTTGGTTTCATTAATTTGTTCTACTGTTTTTCTGATTTCAGTTTTATTGATGTATGCTCTTTATTATTTTTACTTCTGATTGCTTTGTGGTTTTTTTGTTTTTGTTTTTTTTTTTTTTTGCTTTTCTTTATGTAAGTTCTTAAGGTGGCTGCTTATATTATTGATTTGAGAACTTATTTTCTCATAACATGAGCATTTTACATAATAAATTTTATTCCAAACATTGCTTTGCAGACATTCCACAAATTTGATATGCTGTACTTTCATTTCTATGCAGTTTGAAATAATTTTTTTTTTGACACTTCTTCTTTGACCGTAGAGTATTTAGAAGTGTATTGTTGAATTTCAAACTGTTCGGAATTTTTTTCCCCTGGCATCTGTCATTTATTTCTAATTTAATTCCACTATGGACAAAAAACAAATTTTGTGTGACTTCAATTCCATGAACTTGCCATAAATTTGTTTTATTATTTAGAATGAGGTCTATCTTCATAAATGTAATATTATTCCACGTGCACTTGAAAAGAATGCCTATTTTATTGTTTTGGAGTAGAGTGAGAAAAACATCAACTATATTCAGTCAGTTGGTTTTTTCCTTCAGCTTTTCTATATCAAGGCATATTTTCTGTTTACTAGTTCTGTCAATTTTCTAGAAAGTACTGTTGAATCTTCAAAGTATAATTGTGAATATATCTGTTTGTCCTTTCATTTTTGTTAGTTTCTACTTCACGTATTTTGATGCTATGCTGTTTGCTACAGACATAGTTAAGGTTGTTATGTCTTAGTAAATTGTTCTTTTTATTATGATTTAATGTCATCTTTATTCCCAGTCATTTTCCTTGCTTTGAAGTCTATTTTGTCTAATATTGATATAGCAACCTGAGTATTGTTTTGTTTAATGTTTGCATGGTTTATAGTTCCCATCTTTTTACTTCGGGCATACCTTTATCATTATTTCAAAGTGATTTTTTGTACATAGCATATTGCTGCATCATATATTTTTCTTTATTTATTCTGGTAATCATTAGCCTTTAAATTGGCCCTTTAGACCATTTACATTTAATGCAAGTATAGATATGCTTGGATTTAAGTCTACCATTTCATTATTTGTTTTCTGCTGGTTGTTTTCGATTTTTATTCCTCTGTTTTAGCTTTTCTGTCTTATCTTGTGTTATTGGATTATTTTTAGCATTCCACCGAAGTATAACAGGTTTTTTACTGTATCTCTTTGTGTATATAAAAAAATATTTTGGTGGTTGCTCCAGGGATTACTATATACATGCTTAATTTTCATGTTATATTTAGAATCAATACTTTACTTTTTCAAGTAGAATGTAGGAATCCTACTACCATCATATAGGTCCTTTTATATTATAGTAGATATTTAAATTAAATATGCATACTGGATAAAAACTGTATCAGCCAATGTCATATTTTTGCTTTTGACTCTCATGTGTTTTAAATAACTCAAGAAAAGGATGATATGTACTATATTTATTTATATAGTTACCATTTCTGTTGTTCTTTCATGAAACTTGCTCTTCAGTTAATTTTCTTGTGTGTGAAGAATTTCTTCAGCAAACTTTTTAGAGGGTATCTTTGGGTTTTTGTTTTGTTTTGTCTTATTTTGTTTTTAATCTGAGAATGTCTTTATTTTGCCTTAATTCCTGAGGAGGTTTTTGTTGGATATAATATTTTTACTTGACAGTTCTTTTCCTCCAGCATTTAAAAACTGTTGGTTGATTTCTTTTTAGCTTCTGTGAAATTTGACAAGAAATTTGAAGTTATTTAAATAGATTTTTCTCCACAAGGAATATATCATTTTTTTTCAGGCTTTTTTCAAGGTTTCTCTTTGTCTTTAGTTTTCAGCAGTTTCATTATGATGTCTTTGGGCATGGATTTATTTGTGTTTATTTTGAGTTTTCTGAGGTCCTTGAATCTGTAGGTTTATGTGATTTGGCTAATTTGGGATGTTTCAGCCATTATTTCTTCAAACATAAGGGTGTTTATATACGTTTGTGTACATGTTCATACACACACACACACACACACATATTGCACTCTTTCTACCTTTCTGGATTTTCAAAGTCATACATATCAGACCTTTTTATGTTGTCCTTCAGCTTCCTGAAGCTATGTTCATTTTTTTTGAAATCATGTTTCTCTGAGTTGTTCATATGAAATAATTTCTATCAATCTATCTTCAAATTCACCAATTCTTCCTCTGTCACTTTCATGGAGCCTTCCAATGAGTTTTTTTTTAATTGAGTTATTGTGTTTTTTAGTTCTAAAGTTACCATAAAATGTCTGTATTTCTTTTATTTCTTTGTTGAGACCTTCTTCCTTTCAATTCATTTAAAGAGATTTGCCCTTACTCATTGGAACATTTTAATAACAGCTGCTTTAGAGTCAGTCAGGTAATTCCAAGATCTGTCATCTCAGTGTTATTGTAGGTTGGATTTCCCATGCAAGTTGAAATTTTCCTAGTTCTTCATATGCTGAGCAATTTTTCATTATATGCTAGATCTACTGAATATTATGAGACTCTAAGTCTTGTTTTTTGTTTTTTTTAATTTTTAGGTCTTGCTTTTTCCTAGCAACCTGGTGTCACTGTTGGCCAAGCTGGTCTCAAACTCCTGGCCGCAAGCAATTCTCCTGCCTTGCCCTCCCAAAGTGCTTGGATTACAAGAATGAGTTACCATGCTCAGTCTCTAAATCTTGTTTTAATTCAATTGAGAATATCAACTATTTTTTAATCAGGCAATAGATCCAGAAGGGTTATGTCCACAAGTTGTGACCAGCTTTCTCTTTTTCATCTTTATTTTAATATCATTTGCATTTTCAAACTCTTCTGAGCACTATTCAGATATATCCTGTATGTTGTGTCACACAATAGCCAGTCTGGAATCTGGGCAATGATATACCAAAATTCACTTTTCAAAGTCTTCGGTACCCTATCTAGGACCAGACATATTCATGTACAATTTGGATTTGAGCCCAGGCATTAATAAATACCACTTATGAGGTTGGTCTCCTGAGGTTTTCCTTCTCTGCCATTTCCCTGGTACTTTTTGGTTACCTGTGGATCCTCTTTCCAATTCTTTATCCAGAAAATGGTAGGTCTATTCCTTCTTCTCTGTTACATGCTCTTGTGACTGTACCCATGTTGGAGGCCAAGAAGGAATACACAGAAAGAAAAAAGCCCTTTAGGCTCCTTATCTTGGGACCTACTTTCTCGTCCGGAGAGCTTTAGAAACCTGGGGACCCTCAGCTGCTGTCACCGTCACTGCCAGGTGAAGCTCTTCCTGCCTGTGTTGATGTCTACTTCTGAGCTTCCCAAGTCAAAGCTGGGTTCCTCCAGAGGATAAACATGGTAAACTCACTCCTGGTTTTGTTTTATTTTCAGGTCTGGTCTTTCTCAGTCCATCTGCTACAATTTACTTTTCAGAGTCCTTGAAAATATAATTCATGTGTTTTGTCCAGGTTTGATAGTTGTATTCAGTAGGACAGACAGGGCACAGTATGTTTACTCTATCTTATTCAAAGCTGGAACCTCACTAAAGCTTTTTGAACAGGGTAAATACCATAATAAATGTAGTAATTAAGAAGGAGAAATCTTGTTGTGTGTAAGTTGTCTTTGACTGAAGAGAAAAAGACTGAAGAGAGACAAATAAATTTTAGCCTTTTGTTGTTAACTTCACCCATGATAAGCTTCTACTTGCCATTTTTCTATAAAAATAATTACAAATTAGATAGTCAGCTTCTACATAACGAAGTTATCCATAAGTAAAATGATTTTTAACATTCGGAAATTAATTTGGCATGTTACACATCATCAGATGTCAGAATTTTTTCAAATAATCATTTATGTAGATACCAAAATAATATAAGAACATCAACAGTAAGAAGGGAATTCAATTTTTAAGGCTCCTATTTTTAATCAATTTTTTTTGCATTCATCTTCTATCACTGAGTATTTCCTAAATAAAGCTCAGCAATACTGAAGGCTCAGAAGAATTTTAGTGCTAAAATAATCCATCTCTGAAAAAAAATCTTGGTACTTTAAGCCTAAACTTTAATATTTAGTTCTGAAATTTAGGCGCATATATATATATATATATGCCTAAATTTCAGAACTAAATTTATATGTGTGTGTGTATATACATATATACATACATATATATACATACATACGTGTATATATGTGTATATACATATATACATACATATATACATACATGTATATATGTGTATATATGCATATATACATACACACACACACACAACCAGACAAACACGTTTTTAAAAGCCTACCAAATGAAATTAATCTTTTGTTTCCAACCTGACAAAGGACATAACATATAATGACTAACAGCAAGAAAAACAGCGGGCATTGTGCATACAGCCAATATCTGCTTCAATTGCACATTCATATTCCAGGCTTACCTAAGTCATGAGTTGGCAACATTTGACTTTTCAAAACACAATAATGTGCTTTGACTTTCACTAAATAAAAGTTATTTTTGAATTCAGATTAATCAATTCCTTGAGTAGCTGTTTATGACAATTTAAATTAAAATACACATAGGCAAATGGTTGCTCAGGTAATCAACTAGGATCTAGAACTTCTAAGGAAGGTCATTTGTAAAATCTTTAGGCTCTTTTTTGGAATTTATTGGTATTATGAGAATGATGACAGAGATTCTTTAAAGTTGCTTTCTTCCCAGACCAGAATCCCTTTATTGTGAACTCTGAGGGCAAGGACCAGGTGGTAAGCACTGGAATAAAGTCATGACTAGAAAGAGTCTGTTTTTTGTCTGTTTGTTTTGTTGTTTTTTGGTTTTGAGACAGGATCTGGCTCTGTCACCTAGGCTGGAGTGCAGTGGTGTGATAATGGCTCACTGCAGGCTCAAACTCTTCGGCTCAAGCAATCCTCCCACCTCAGCCCCAAGTAGCTTGGACTACATTCACACACCACCATTCCTGGCTAATTTTTTTTTTTCTATTTTGTAGCGATAAGGTCTTGGTTTATGGCCCAGGCTGGTCTCGAACTCCTGGTCTCAAGCGATCGTCCTGCCTTGGCTTCCAAAAGCACTGGAATAACAGGCATGAACCACCACGCCTAGCATTGACTGAGTCTATTTTTACCCTTGATGAGGAGTTGAGGTTAAGATCCATGCCTGGGCCAGATAAGGTACTCAATAATGTTTGTTAAATTCAATTACTTTCTTAAAAGTTTGTTTAATTTCTGACAAGCCCCCATATTGACAACGTTCATCAGTATAGCCTCTCTTTTCCATCTTTTATCATAAACCCTAGAAATAATAGTAAACACTCACATTTACAATAAGAACTGTGCTCAAAAACAAAACACAAAACAACATCTCTGTGTTTCCATTTTTCCAAGTCTCTGAGAGTTGTGTGCTATAGCATCTGAGAGACTAAGCAAACATACCTAGTAATTTTTCCATTGCCTCCTCCTCTATTGGCCCTATGAATTAAAGCAAAAATCTAATGACAGTTTAAGTTATTTGAGACCAACACTAGAATAACAATCGCAGGCTAACATAGACAAGAGGAAGGAAAGATTAAGCATCTGGCGAATGAATACTGTATGTCAACAAATATCCTATTTGTTTTATGTACAGTATCTGATTTATTCCTCATAGTAAGGCCTGTGGATTATTATTAACACAATTCTACAAATAAAAATACTGAGACTTAGACATGATAAAAAGAAATTAAATGAGAAAGCAATTTGTTCACTTTTAGTTTCGTAGCTGCAATTATAACACAAAGCCAAAACAAACATCCCAGAATTTGACGATGCTTTGTGAATATAACCATACAGTTCCAGCTTACTTGTCCGGTCAGTGTTCAATGTAAAGACATTGAACATTTTTAGATGTGATTTTTTTTCCTTTTTCTGAGAGGATCCAGATCACTTTTGCAATGCTGCCCAGAACAGAAAAAACAGGCACTTGGACAGAGGTTTCCAGGGACAGCATTCCTCTTTCACGCAAGCAAAATGAATTTGAACAACAGGTGGGGCTAGCTTCCTTTACAAAAGACCGTGGCAGGACACAAATTCTCTCTGCAAGCCTGACTGCTTGGGGGAACACCAAGCCCTCTCACAGCCCCCAGTCTTAGTAACAGCAATACATGCTCCCAAATTTCACATCCTTTCAAAGTCCGTATTGAATCAGAATTTCAAAACTTGGGGGTATATTTTTAAAAATAGAGAACTATACAGGAATAATTGATGGCAAATTTAAACACTTTTTAAATACTTCCTATTTCCTCCAATTCTATTAGAAAGCAAAATGAAACAAAATAAGAAATAAACAGAAACAGTTATTGCCATGATACATACTTTCATATCTCTTGTTCATTCAGTTCTGTTTCTTGCAGTGTCTGCAACAGAAACTCAAACTGAACCTTGAGCCAAGATGGCCAAATAGAAACAGCTCCAGTCTGCAGCTTCCACCAAGAACAAAAAGAGCAAGTAAATTCTGCATCTTCAGTTGAGGTACCCAGGTTCTCTAATTGGGACTGACTAGATGGTTGGCGCAACCCACAGACAGTGAGGAAAAGCAGGGTGGAGCGAGGGCCCACCCGGAGCCTGCGTGCGGCAAAAGGTGCTCCCTCCCTGAACCCAGGAAGCTGGTGAGGAATTGTGCTACCCCGCTCTGAAAAGCACGCTTTTCCCATGGATCTCTGCAACCCGCGCCCTTGTGAGCCCACACCACCAAGGGCCTTGGGTCCAAAACACAGAGCTGTGCAGGCTCACAGCGGCTGCTCAGGTGGGCGACCACTTGGGCAGACACTGAGACATAAGAGTTTTTGCATACTCTAGCTCTGGAAAACTAAGGAGGCAGGAGATCGGTCCGCTCCCGTGGGAAGGGGGCTGAAGCTAGGGAGCCAAGCGGCCTTGCTCAGCGGCCCTGCTCCCTTGGAACCCTACAAACTGAAACCCACTTTGGAATCCCTGTCAGCCAGGGTAGCAGGTTGGAGACAGCCTAAGAAGACCGAGTTCGGTGGGGGAAGGGGTGGCTACCACCACTGCTGCTCCAGTCAGCCGTTTTTCCCTGCTGCAGGTGCCAGCGAGACTGGGCAGTTTGGAACGGGAGCAATTCCCCACAGCGCAGCACAGCAGCTGTGACAGTTCCTGGTCAGACTGCTTCTTTAAGCAGGACCTTGACCCATTCCTCCTACCTGCGTGGGGCCTCCCTGTGGGATTTTCAGCATCCCCAGCCAGGGGTTTATGAACAGAACTCTGATCTCCCTGAAAGGAGCCCATAGGAGGAGGGGCGGCCGTGGTATCATGGATCAACAATCTTACTCTTTTCTGCCTGCCAGCTCTGGAGAGTCAGGGCAGCCCTGATGAGGCGGATTCTCCTGAGTGCAGGACACCCTCTCCGCCAAGAGGAAGCCAGGCTGTTTATTTAAGCGGGTCCCTGATCCTGTTCCTCCTGACTCGGTGAGACTTCCCAACAGGGGTCTCCATACACCTCATACAGGAGCACTCTGGCTAGCATCAGGTTGGTGCCCCTCTGGGGGAAAAGGAGCACTCTGCCATCTTTGCTGTTCTGTAGCCTCCACTGGTGATTCCTCCAGGTGTGGGAGGACCCCAGGTGAATAGGGTCTGAAGTGGACCCCCAGCAAATGGCTGCAGCCCTATGTAAGAAGGTCCTGACTGCTAAAAGAAAAACAAACAGAAAGCCAGGACAACAATATCAATTAAAAAGACCCCATAAAAACCTCATCCAAAGGTCAGCAGCCTCAAAGATCACAGGTAAATAAACCCATGCAGATGAGAAAGAATCAATGCAAAAACACTGAAAACTCAAAAAGCCAGGGTGCCTCTTCTCCTTCAAATGATCATAACATATCTCCAGTAAGGGCCCTGAACTGAGCTAAGGCTGAGATGGATGAATTGACAGAAGTAGGCTTCAGAAGATGGGTAATAGCAAACTTCATTGAGCTAAAGAAGTATGTCCTAATCCATTGCAAAGAAGCTAAGAACCATGATAAAATATTACAGGAGCTGTTAACCAAAATCACCAGCTCAGAGAGGACAGAAATGACCTGATGGAGCTGAAAAAACATAACATGAGAACTTCACAATGCAACCACGAGTTTCAATAACTGAATAGACCAAGTGGAAAAAAAGGATATCAGAGCTTGAAGACTATCTTGCTGAAATAAAGCAGGCAGCCAAGATTAGAGAAAAAAGAATGAAAAGGAATGAACAAAACCTCTGTGAACTACAGGATTATGTTAAAAGACTGAACCTACGGCCAACTGGGGTACCTGAAAGAAACAGGAAGAACAGAATCAAGTTGGAAAATATACTTTAGGGTATCACCCAGGAGAACTTCCCCAACCTAGCAAGAAAGGGCAACATTCAAACTCAGGAAATCCAGAGAACCCCAGTAAGATACTCCATGAGAAGAACAACCCAAGACACATAGTCATTAGATTCTTCAATGTCAAAATGAAGAAAAATACGTCAAAGGCAGCCAGAGAAAAAGGCCAGGTCACTTATGGAGAAAAGCCCATCAGACTAACAGCAGACCTCTCAGCAGAAACCCGAAAAGCCAGAAGAGATTGGGGCAATAGTCAACATTCTTGAAGAAAAGAATTTCCAACCTACAATGTCATATCTGGTCAAACTAAGCTTCATAAGTAAAGGATAAATAAAATCCTTTTCAGATAAGCAAATGCTGAGGGAGTTTGTCACCACCAGGCCTGCCTTGCAAGAGTTCCTGAAGGAAGCACTAAATATGGAAGGGAAAACCTGTTACCAGCCACTATAAAAACACACTGGAGTACACAGACTAATGACACCATGAAGCAACTTCATCAAAAAAGTCTGCAAATAACCAGCTAGCATCATAATGACAGGATCAAATTCACACATAACAATATTAACCTTAAATGTAAATGGGCTAAATGCCCCAATTAAAAGAATGGAAGGCTGGATAAAGAGTCAAGATTCATCAGTGTGCTGTATTAAAGAGACCCATCTCACATGTAAAGCTGCACAGAGACCCAAAATAAAGGGATGGAGGAAAATTTACCAAGCAAGTGGAAAACAGAAAAAAAGCAGGGGTTGAAATCATAGTTTCTGACAAAACAGACTTTAAACCAACAAAGATCAAAAAAGACAAATAAGGGCAGGCATTACATAATGGTGAAGGGGACAACAAGAAAAGTTAACTATCCTAAATATTTATGCACCCAATACAGGAGCACCCTGATTCATATAACAAGTTCTTTGAGACATACAAAGAGACTTAGACTCCCACACAATAATTGTGGGGATACTTTAACACCCCACTGTCAATATTAGGCAGATCATCAAGACAGAAAATTAACAAAGATAATCAGAACTTGAACTCAGTTCTGGATCAAGTGGACTTGATAGATATCGATAGAACTCTCCACAACAGAATATACATTCTTCTCGGTGCCACATGTCACTTACTCTAAAAATGATCAAATAATTGAAAGTAAATCATTCCTCAGCAAATGCAAAAGAACTGAAATAACAACAAACAGTCTCTTAGACCACAGCACAATCAAATCAGAACTCAAGAAACTCACTCAAAACCACACAACTATGTCGAAATTGAACAACCTGCTCCTGAATGACACCTGGGTAAATAATGAAATTAAGGCAGAAATCAAGAAGTTCTTTGAAATGAGTGAGAACAAACAGACAACATACCAGAATATCTGGGACACAGCTAAAGCAGTGTTAAGAGGGAAATGTATACCACTAAATGCCCACATTGAAAAGCTAGAAAAATCTCAAAATGACATCCTAACATCACAACTAAAGGATCTAGAGAACCAAGAGAAAATAAACCACAAAGCTAGCAGAAGACAAGAAATAACCAAGCTCAGAGCAGAACTGAAGGCAATAAAGACACAAAAAACCTTTAAAAATAGTCAATGAATCCAGGAGCTGTTTTTTTGAAAAAAAAAATTAAAAATAGACCACTAGCTAGACTAATAAAGAAGAAAAGAGAGAAGATCAAATAGACACAATGAAAAATGATAAAGGGATATCACCACTGACCCCACAGAAATACAAACAACCATCAGAGGATACTATTAACACCTCTATGCAAATAAACTAGAAAATCTAGAAGAAATGAATAAATTCCTGGATACATACACCCTCCCAAGACTGAACCAGTAAGAAGTTGAATTCTTGAGTAGACCAATAACAAGCTCTGAAATTGAGGCAGTAATAAATAGCCTACCAACCAAATAATGCCCAGGAATAGACTGGTCTACAGCTGAATTCTATCAGAGGTACAAAGAGAAGCTGATACACTTTCTTCTGAAACTATTCCAAACAATTGAAAGAGGGACTCCTCCCTAACTCATTTCATGAGGGCAGCATCATCCTGATACCAAACCCGGAAGAGATAAAAGCAAAAAAAGAAAACTTCAGGCCAATAACCCTGATGAACATTGATGCAAAAATTTTCAATAAAATACTGGCAAACCGAATCCAGCAGCACATCAAAAAGCTTATCCACCATGATAAAGTTGGCTTAATTGTTGGTATGCAAGGCTTGTTCAACATATGCAAATCAATAAACATAATTCATCACATAAACAGAACCAATGACAAAAACCACATGATTATTTCAATAGAAGCAGAAAAGGCCTTCAACAAAATTCAACATCCCTTCATGTTAAAAACTCTCAATAAACTAGGTTTTGAAGGAACATACCTCAAAATAATAAGAGCCATTTATGACAAACCTACAGCCAATATACTGAATAGGCAAAAGCTGGAATCATTCCCCTTGAAAACCGACACAAGACAAGGAAGCCATCTCTCAACACTCCTATTCAACATAGTATTCAAAGTTATGGCCAGAGCAATCAGGCAAGAGAAAGAAATAAGTGGTATTCAAATAGGAAGAAAGGAAGTCAAATTGTCTTTGTCTGTAGATGACATGACCCTATATCTGGAAAACTCCATTGTCTCAGCCCAAAAGCTTCTTAAGCTGATAGGCAACTTCAGCAAAGTCTCAGGACACAAAATCAATGTGCAAAAGTCACAAGCATTCTATACACCAACAATAACAAGCAGAGAGCCAAATAATGAATATGAACTCCTATTCACAATTGCTATAAAGATAATAAAATATCTAGGAATACAGCTAACAAGGGAAGTGAAGGACCTCTTCAAGGACAACTACAAACCAATGTTCAAGGAAAAAAGAGAGGACACAAACAAATGGAAAAACATTCCATAATCATGGATAGGAAGAATCAATATTGTGAAAACAGCTGTAACACCCAAAGTAATTTATAGATTCAATACTATTCCCATTAAAATACAATTGACATTCTTCATAGAATTAGAAGAAACTACTTTAAAATTTATATAAAACTACAAAAAAGCTCATACAGCCAAGACTATCCTAAGCAAAAAGAGGAAACGTGGAGGCATCATGCTATACAACTTCAAACTATATTACAAAGCTACTGTAACCAAAACAGCATGGTACTGGTACAAAAACAGACACATAGACCAATGGAACAGAATAGAGAACTCAGAAATAAGACTGCACATCTCCAGGCATGGTGGTGGGTGCCTGTAGTCCCAGCTACTCGGGAGGCTGAGGCAGGAGAATGGTGTGAACCCGGGAGGTGGAGCTTGCAGTGAGCCAAGATCCTGCCACTGCACTCCAGCCTGGGCGGAAGAGCGAGACTCTGTCTCAAAAAAAAAAAAAAATAGACTGCACATCCACAACCATCTGATCTTTGACAAACCTGACAAAAACAAGCAATGGGGAAAGGATGCCCTACTTAATAAATGGTGCTGGAAGAACTGGCTAGCCATATGCAGAAAATTGAAACTGTACCCCTTCCTTATACCTTACACAAAAATTAACTCAAGATGGAATAAAGACTTACATGTAAACCCCAAAACTATAAAAACCCTAGAAAATCTAGGCAATACCATTTAGGACATGGGCACAAAGATTTCATGACAAAATTGCCAACAGCAGTTGCAACAAAAGCAGAAATTTAAAAATGAGATCTAATTAAACTAAAGAGCTTCTGTACAGCAAAAGAAATTTTCATTAGAGTGAACAGGTAACCTACAGAGTGGGAGAAAATTTTTTCAATCTATCCATCTGATAAAGGTCTAATACCCAGAATCTACAAGGAACTTAAACACATTCACAAGAAAAAAACTAACAATCCAATTGTGGGCAAAGGACATGAACAGACACTTCTCAAAAGAAGATATTCATGGCTGAGTGAGGCAGCTCATGCCTGTAATCCCAGCACTTTGGGAGGCTGAGGCAGGTGGATCACCTGAGGTCAGGAGCTTGAGATCAGCCTAGCTAATATGGTGAAACCCCGTCTCTACTAAAAATACAAAAAAAGTATCTGGGCATAGTGGCAGGTGCCTATAATCCCAGTTACTTCGGAGGCTGAGGCAGAAGAATTGCTTGAAGCTGGAAGGCGGAGGTTGCGGTGAGCAGAGATGGTGCCACTGCACCACTCCAGCCTGAACAACACTGTGAGACTTTGTCTCAAAAAAAGAAAAAAAAAGAAAAGAAAAGAAGACATACATGCGGCTAACAAACATATGAAAAAAGTTCAACCTCACTGATCACTAGAGAAATGCAAATCAAAACCACAATGAGATACTATCTCATGCCAATTAGAATGGAGATTATTAAAAAGTCAAGAAATGACAGGTGCTGGCAAGTTGGGGAGAAATAGGAATGCTTTTACAATGTTGGTGGGAATGTAAACTAGTTCAATCATTGTGGAAGATGATGTGGTGATATCTAAAACCAGAAATATCATTTGACCCAGCAATCCCATTACTGGGTATATACCCCCCCAAGATATAAATCATTTTATTACAAAGATACATGCACGTGTATGTTCACTGCAGCACTAGTCACAATAGCAAAGACATGAAATCCACCCAAATGCCCATCAATGATAGGCTGGATAAAGAAAATGTGCTACATATACACCATGGAATACTATGCAGCCATTAAAAGGAATGAGATCATGTCCTTTGCAGGGACATGGATGGAGCTGGAAGCCATTATCCTCAGCAAACTAATGCAGGAACAGAAAACCAAATACCACACATTCTCACTTATAAGTGGGAGCTGAACAATGAGAACACATGGACACAGGGAGGGGAACAACACACACTGGGGCGTGTCACAGGGGCCAAGAGGAGGGAGATCATCAGGATAAAAAACTAATGTGGGTTGCTGCCTAGTTATAAATGAAAGTCCCACAAAATAGACCACAGAGACTGGCCTGCCATCTTTAGACATGTGGCTACAAAAAGCAGAAAGGGGGAAATAGGCAGTGTGGGAGGTGCAGCTGCCAGTGCAGGGAGGGCAGATGGCACCAGTCACGTGCAGTGAGCTGCAGGGGCCTAACAACAAAGTGAAGAGTAAGTCTGGAGTGACTGTGCAGCAGCTGCCTGCATCATCCCAGGAGAAGCTTCAGTTATACAAAGTCAAAAACTAAAGAATGGGAAAAGGCCACCTACCTACCTTTGGAAAGAGAGATGGGCCTGAGGTCCTGGGGTGGCCTGGGCACAGAGGCTGCTGCCCATGGAGACAGAGCTTGGTGATGGATGGTAGCCATGGTAGCAGAAAGCTTATGACAATGTGATGCTAGCACAAGGGGCCTGTGCCGATGGCCTAACCCCAAACAGACCACGGCACCACCTCCCCAAAGAGACAGCTGCCATCAGGGAACCACTGAAATGACTTGAGAGCCAGAAAGCAGTTCTTGTTGTAGCCTTTAGGGTCTTCTATGATCCTGCTAGAGGGGCAATGCAGTAACACAAAATAACTGGTCCTACCAGATGAGTTGACCTGGGGAAATATCTTTCATTGAGTTGTTAGTATTATATGCTGGCTGTTTATTTATGTCTTGGGGGCTTGCATTTTATTTAAAAATAATTCCCTGACTAGAATTTTGTTTTTTAAAAGGAGGGAAGCTCTCAGCATTTTGTTTGACCCATCTGCCTACCTTTGCTCCATGCTTCTAATCTGAAATGATGCTAAAGCATGGCAGACGTATGCTGGGAACTTATTCCTTTAGTACTGCCAACTCTCATTTGTTTGAGCCACAGACTTTGTGAAGGGGATTAAGCAGAGGCAAAGGGACAAGAATAATTCTGCATATGATCATCCCCAACAGAGTCTCTAAAGGATATGGTTCCCTCTGTAGCTATGTAGTATTCTTTAGTAGGTTAAAAAAAATCATCCTCAGTAGTAAGTGAATATTTTATTTCACATATGAAAGAGGCTGAGGAAAGGGATACAGTTGAAAAGGTGAAAAAGTTGCTAAAAATAAGGTAATTTATACCTTAGAAGCAAAGACAGCATCGGGGTGACTTTAGCATCAGTGTCTGGCCAAAATCTACTCTTTGTCTTCAAGTTTATTCTTAGCTTATGAAGAGCAGAATAGCCATATTCCTATACTGATGGCATTTCTGAGATTCCCAAACCCAAATTGTCATCATATGATTACACAGATCCCCATCCTATCAAATCAACCACATAACATTAACATGCAAGGCTGCCCCTAGGATTCACTGCCACTACAAATGTTAACTTTCACATATGTAGTATGACAGATCTAGAGAATGAAGATCTTCTTATGTGCATTGTATTTTGAAATGTATCAATGAGTCATAGTATAGACATATATTTATTATTCAAACAGTATAAACTATAATAAGTAATGATGATTGTGAAAGCTATTAAGTTATTGTAAAAATATTAAGGACTTTCAATATAAATAAGCAGGCAAATAGTTTAATAGTTATAATGAATACAAAGAGAATGTTTTATATAACTTTAAAAAGAAAAATATTTAGAGTCCAGAGATGTTCATTAAATTTTAAAATGATAATACAAAGCTGAATACCAGATATTAGATTATATCAGAATTTTAAAATTTGTGGCTTTTTTTTTTTTACAAACCAGCATTCATAATTTTAAACATAATTATTATTGAGACAAATTCAATTGTTAAGTATTTAATACCATTCAGGTCATGAGGCTTTCAAAATGTTTCTGCTTAGTAATTCTTCACATAGGTAATGTTAAATGGTATTAGGTGTGGGCTTTAGAAGCCTCGATATGAGTCCTAAGTAACAAAGTAAAACCTAACTTAGTACTTAAACAATTTGAAAACTTAAATTAGGAATTTGCCTTTGTAACAAATAGTAAAGTATCAGCCAATCACAGCAGCCTAGCTTCAGTCAATCAACTGTTCAAACCATGTTCAAACAAGGCAAAGGCTGAGCTGTAACCAATCAGCTATCTCTGAATCTCACCTCCAGTTTCTGCACCTCATTTCCATTTTCTGTCCATAAAACATTTCACACCACACTGCAGCCTGGGAGTTCCTCAGAACTGTTTTGGTTCTAACGGCTGCCCGATTCTGGAATTGCAAGTAAAAGCCAATTGAGATCTTTAAATGAAATGTGTTGAAATTTTGTCTTTTAATAATAAGAATATATTAACAATGGCAGAATGTTAACTTTGCAACTCAAAATTTCATTAGTAGGAAAAACCACAAAATTGTGCATAACATTTAAATCATATTTGATCCACACATAATCCAGAATATGGGAAATGCAAAGAAAAATGTGTTAGAGAAAAATGAGGTATGCAAATAATACTTTGTTTTCTTTAATCAAATTTGAAAGCAACAGACTTTGATAGAATGACTTAGAAGACACTTTCCTAAAGTGTGTTAATGAAGGGGAAGGTTTTAACAAAAACCTTGTTAAAATGACTACCCATAGAGATGAATGCCACTTTCAGGAAGTAATGATATTCTTAAATCAGTATACACAAATTATGAATCCTGCTACAAAATTATTTCTGTTCCAGTAAAAAATATTTACTAAAAAACTTTTTCATCACTCATTTCACTATGAATAGGAAGGTTAGTGATGTTATTAAATGTATCAATTGAAAGTGAGTATCTATTTAATACTGCAAATATCTCATGTTCCCCTTTCCACTGCAGGAAGCATCTAGCAATTTATAATCTTGAAAAAATATTCTTCTTGCAGTTTTTGAATGTCTAACTTTTGAAAGTTAGTGAATGAAATCATTAATTAAAATCTATAGTTATTAATTTTAGCTATTATTCCAAAACTTCAACTTCACCAACCCAATATTTATTTTAGCAAGACATTTAACATTCAGTTATTCAGTACACTACTATAAGATGACCTGAATGTTAATTCCAAATGAAATAAAATAATGCAAAACCCTGAAATGGTCTTGGAAAAATACATAGGCAAAGCTCTTATTATACAGATGAGGAAACTAAGTCCAAAATCAAATACTAAATGGCTGAGCTGATGCCATCATTCAGTTCTTTAATATTTCTGTCCTGCCATTTTAACATTAGGTCACATTCATCCTTACAATCAGAAAATTATTTGAAAAATTCTTATAAATATTTTTTCCATTGAACCATAAACCATACATATCAGAAATACCATTTTAATTCTGAGATGCACAGTCCTAGTCCCCTAAAGTTTGCTCATTAGAAGAAAGAAACCACATTCAGGAATAGTGAGGCCAAAAAAACGGTATGGACACAAGTCATTTGCGCAATTTTCTTTCCCTAAACATGAGAGCCATGTTCTTAAAGATTTGGGTGAAAATTAATGAATTAGTAATATAAAAATAGTAAAGAAACTGATTATATTTTTAAAATGTTAGACAAACTATAAACACTAGTTGATTAAGAACCACAATTTAGAAGTCACTGCTCCCCAAAAGTCACGGCAATGAAATAGAGGGAAAAATATATGAAACTTTACCCAAGCAAGAAAAATGTCCTTTGTTTTTTAAGCCACTGTAATTTGTAGCTTTTCTGTTAGTTTAGTTTAGCTGCTCCTACCCTGAATGAAACAGTGGCTTAAGTCTCTTTGAAGAGAGTGAAGATTCAAGAATACACAGCAAATTTGAGAAATTATTCATTTAGAGTATTTCCCAGGGGATTGGACAAAAACCCCTCTCCCACTGCACAGAAAAAATATCTTAGGAGACAGAGAAAAGGCTGCAGAGTATCTAAGACTAGCTCCCTGCCTTCATCACCCAGTATTCCCATAGATTACAGACAAACAGATAATCCATGAAAGTAAATTCAGTTCTCAGACTGTATATTAAGTAAAGAAAACAAACAGTATGGTGAGAAGAGAGTCAAGAGGCCACCTACAATATATCCCACCTAACTTGGCATCTTAGGGACACACAAGCATGAGCAAAAAGAAAAGACAATGCTATGGCAACTATAAAATCCTCCTAGGTTAGGGAAGGAAGGAAGGAAGGAAGCAAGGAAGGAAGGAAGGAAGGAAGGAAGGAAAGAAGGAAGCAAGGAAGGAAGGAAGGAAGGAAGGAAGGAAGGAAGGAAGGAAATTTATAAAAAACATACAGATTTAGCAAATTAAAATATAAAAATAGAGACACCCAGCTCAATTTGAACTTCATATAAGCAACAAATAAATTTTAGCATATACATGCCCTAAATATTCCATGAGACATCTTTATACTAAAAAGAAATATTCACTGTTTGGCAAAATTATCACAAGAAACATAAAACTACTACTCAACCCTACTTGAAACTACCCTACTCACAAACTCATGAACCAACCTACTCAAAACTGCTCATTCTAATATAATGTAATATAATAGAGGAATGTAAGTTCACTAAAACAAAATTCAAAGACAAAATAATAGAATAACAGAATTAGATGATAAAGGAGAGTACTGATATAAGGGGGAAAAAACTCAAAACAATAGCCTTATGAAACTAATACATAAATTAGAAAAAGAATGGATGCAATTGAAAATTAAGTTACTGATACAGAGAAATGGGGATTAAGATAATTACAGTGAAGGAAGATGAACAGATAAGGAGATAAAAGCAATTAAAGTGAATACTTTAAACAAAAAAATCCAACATAATGTTAACAGATATTCCTGAAGTAGAGAATTTAACAAGTGAAAAGAAATATTTATTCTAAGATCTAATCCAAGAAATTTCCTGAAAAAAAGCTAAGTAAATCTTTAGGTTGAAGGAGCACTCTTTCTAGAAAATGTGGTACAAAACAAACCCTCAATTTCTAGACCTAACTAAGTTAAGCTATTATGTGTTAAGGGTAACTTATTTTTAGGCATCTTGGCACTAAAAAGCCATCGCCTATACGGTAGAAACATTTTTTACTTCAGATTTGTTTTCAGTAAAGTTGACTGCAAGAATAAAATGGAAAATTCTCCACAAATTCAAGGAAAGAAAATGTGAAGGGAGGGTATTATATGCGCCCAAGGTATGATGAAAGTAAAAAAGTAACAAGTAAATATTGTCAAGTAGGAAAATAATTCATAGAAAAAGACCCATGTAAGCCCTTCTTGGGGGAAAAAATAAGCAGAAAACTACTTTACCATAAAATCCAGCCAAAGAGATGAATTCAGCTAAAAACTCAAGAATGGAAAGTAGCCCGAAGACTGAAGAGTTGTGAGCACTGAATCCATTTGATTTTATTACCGGTAGTAGACAGCTGGGAAATGTGGTTACCATAGAGATTGCACAGGCGCCTGTAGTCCCGGCTACTCCGGGGTCTGAGGCAGGAAAATGGCGTGAACCTGGTAGGCGGAGCTTGCAGCGAGCCGAGATCGTGCCGCTGCACTCCAGCCTGGGCGACAGAGCGAAACTCCGTCTCAAAAAAAAAAAAGAAAAAAAGATTGTATATGCTCTAAACTTGATAAATGTAAACATAACTGATAAAACTAATAGAAAGTGAAGCAGGGAAAGAGGACCTGAGACCTGTGGCAATATCTTCACTTTTTTTTTTTTTTTTTTTTTTTAGACGGAGTCTCGCTCTCTCGGCCAGGCTGTAATGCAGCGGCGGGATCTCGGCTCACTGCAAGCTCCGCCTCCTGGGTTCATGCCATTCTCCTGCCTCAGCCCCGAGTAGCTGGGACTACAGGCGCCCGCCACCAGGCCCGGCTAATTTTTTGTATTTTTTTTTACTAGAGACGGGATTTCACCTTGTTAGCCAGGATGGTCTCGATCTCCTGACCTCGTGATCCGCCCGCCTCGGCCTCCCAGAGTGCGGGGATTACAGGCGTGAGCCACTGTGCCTTCACTTTTATGAGAGGGAGTCAATTGAGCTTGATAGGTTAAAATAAAAATAAAAAAAAAGAATCGACTTCCATGTTTTTCAAGTTAACTTTGGATCTTTTAGAAAAATATACGTCTTAAGGAGAAAATAAAACATTTATTTGAGGTCAATAGTTCCTCTAAAAGCGAAATTTCAGTTTTATCCTTCTGTTAAATTAAAATATCAATTATACTATGATCTTACTGTCTGCCTACATCGATGCATGTCTATATATCCATCTATCCATCAGTTCATCCATCTTGCCGTTATTTGATCCAGAAATGTACAAAGAAATATATCATAGAATTTTATGTATCTAATGGTAATTGTGAGTCTTTCTCTGTGGTTTGACACTTTTTTTTTCTTACTAGTTTGATGCATTGTTTTAATTGTTTTTAGCAAAACAACATAATGAGTTTTTCAAAAGAAAAAATGTAAGCAAGCAAAAATGACCAAATGGTAAGTCAGATTAATTCTGAAAATAGGAATGTAGATTAATTACATTTTAACCTATATATTTCAGCATTTTTAATATTTACAAAGTAAGATGCTCCCTTGATCTCACCAGAGAAATATAAAATGAAAAGTGACAGATCTGTCTCCTCCAACATCCCATTCCCATTCTTCAGAAGTAACCACTGTTAATTGTGTACTCTTCCTTCTAGAAATTTTATTTGTATGTATTAATATATACATAGACATAGATACAGATATATCTTTTTTATATAATCAGGATCAAACACTTCTCAAATTCTTTCTAAACAGGTTAAAAAACAGTATATAAACTGAATTAATTTGCTTACTGTTCTTTATTTTCTCTATACTTTTGGGATCATTTTCACTTACAGGTTCAATGAAATGGTGGAAAGTTCCTTTTGATCTGTAGGAGATAATACATAATTAAAGAATATTTTACTTCTTATTCTTTTGTGACTGGCTTTCCATTCAGATTTTCAGTTCTTTCTTGATTTCATGTTTCTGAATTTTTGATTCCAGCTTTCTGGCTCCCACAGGAGTCTCAGAGATGCCAATTTACTATGGTGGTTGGTAAAGATGAAAAATCAAGCTTGAGGTCATTTTTATTTAATAAATCTCCATTGGCTCCCAAGGCTATTTCCCAGCCATCTTCCAAAATATACATAGTGTTATGTAACATTAGTTCCACTCACGATAACTCCATGCCAGAGCACATTAGAACACAGCCAAACACTGTAGCCTTGCTTCCTTCCTCTGCCCTTCCGCTCCCCTTTGCATGCTATGTGGTTTCCCACTCTGTCCACCACTCAAAACTTAGAACTGTAGTTCCAAGGCTTGGGCTCATTTTCATCTGTTTTCTTGAACTCAAAGGCTCACTTTGCAACTTTCCACTCACTTCCCTTTAATACAGCAGTGATGCTCTTACAGTTTTGCAGAGGAACAAAGTATAAGGCTCTAACTCTCCCGATTCAAGACATGTATGTAATGGAAGTTTTCAACTGGAATCAAATTACTGTATTAGGCAGGATCACAGAATGTAACAGGAACTTCCTGAGAAACTGCTTGGAAACCACAGTTTAGGCAGGGCAATGAAGCCCAGGATTGCTCCCAAAAAGGACCTGAAAGACCCATTGATAAGAGGCAGCAGCCAGTGTAACCTCTTGGCTGCATAATGTTAAGTGCTCTCTTCTGCCTCCTGCTAGGAGTTACTTTTCTATGTTTGGGATCCAAACTAACCCAGCGGCATTCCAACGCAAGCAGGGAAACAGGTGAATGTCAAATCAGTGCTGGCTGCAAGGTCACTCCCTCACAGCTCATGTTCTTTTAGGGAGAGGTTACTGCAAATCTGCAGCTATGCTTTTCTGCCAGTCCCTATTTGATCGTAATTAAATGAAGCTTGAGAATCCTGCCTCAAGCCTTTTCTTTCTTCCAGAGAAGGCTGAGTGCTGGTTTCTCCACTGCCAGGCATTCTCTCTCCTGGTGTTTTTGAAATCTCAGGACCAATGGGCGTCTGTCTGGGACAAGGCACCGCTTCCTTCTCCTTAACCTTTCCCCTCACAATCTGGAAGGACTGGAGCTGCTTCTGATTTTCAGTCCCAGCAGCTGGCCACCAGTGGGTTCACCTCAGCCATTAAAATGCCAAGTTGAGTTTCTGCAGAAAACCTGGTGACGCTTTGGCCTGCAGCTGCAAGTGGAACAGATGAACTGCTAGCCCAATGCAGAGTCGTCCATCATACTTACTTGCAGCTGTTCCCAAGTTCATTCACTTCCTTTCCTGCACATTCCAGGATTTTTCTTTGTGGCACTATAAATCAAGTTTCATTCCACTTTTGTGGAATTTTCACTTTTTGTATTTTAAAGGAAAACTTGGAAACTCAATGTCTTATAACATCCTTCTACTCTTGGCCATTTCTTGAACTGCGTGGCCAGGAAATCAGAACAGTGTGATTCAGAAGGAATTTGAAGGGAAATGTAAGGTAATGTGTGTAAAATTACATTACATAGCTAAAATCAGTTAAATGTTCCAAATGCAAGCTCTAATGATTCCATGAGATGGGGTGCAGGTAAATATCCAAATCATTTGATATACATGATTATGAATTAATTTCCAACACTGAATATATGCACATAAATATATTGCATATGCATCCATCTCAGTAGAGTAAAAAATCAGATGATCTATTTTATGGTACAAATATATGATAATCCAAAAGGTTGTACTGAAACAAATTTTGAAATCTATGCTCCCGTGCACATTAAACTGTGAGTCTGTTAAATCTCCTTATTGTTGAGTTATAGAGATAATAGCATTTAGCACAGACTCTGTGGTTCAATGATTAAGTGAATTACAACAAAATGTTCAAATATTGAGGTATTGTGGACTCATTCATTTCATACATGAAATGATTGTACCAGGTACAGTGAAAAAAATATATACAATTATGAGGTCTTGAGCTACAATTATTTTTTATCTAAGGACTAACATTAAACAGGTCCAGTTGATTGTATATGTCATATAAAATGGAGTTGTCAATTAATGTGTCAATAAAATTTCAGATAAACAATGTCCTATTTACCCTGAATAGTTCCCTCTCCCTTGCTGTTAGTAGATTGCATTAGATTTTAGAATAAGTTGCATGTCTTGTAATTTGAATATACTTTAGACCACTTAATAGAGCTCTCTGATACTAGATTTACCTTTAAGTATCAAAATTTCAGCATTACAGGTCTATTTGCATGTGCAGCTCATGTAAAATAAATCATCTGATTTTTTAAGCTTGGCATAGAGGAAGAAATAAAGGCTCTGGTAACATGACTGACAGACTCACTGGAAGCAGTACCATCTATGTATTAGGCACATTGATTAATAAATACTTTCAAGTGAATTAAATTAAGAGTTAGAAGATTCAGAGAACGCTCCGACTTAAGCAATAAGTCAAGCAAAAAACTCTCTCTTTTCCTAATGTCTACCTCTGAAATTCACAGGGACAATTTTACCCTTTGCATAGAAGACTTAAAGCCCATAAATAACAGTCGTGAGATTAAATGCCCTTTAGTATATATGACTAAGAATTTATAAAGGTATAGTTTAAGACCTGATATAACAACAACAACAACAACAAAATACCTGGAAAGTTTCACTTATAAAAGTGCTCAGACCCAAATCTAGAACAATAAATAGAAAAACACCAACCACTTCTGCCTCTGAGAGCCTCCAAATTGCCATTGATAACTACGGATATCTGGCAACTCAGTTAATTTACAGGTAAGAAAAAAAGCAAAAGAGAAGAAGGAAGAAGGAAAGAAAAAAATGTTAACATTATTTTCACTATGTTGTGCAATTAATGAAAATAATACCAATGAATATTAATTTGCATTCTATTTTAAATTTAGGGTAAATGTTGTAATGTCCATGTAGCCAGGTAAAAATAATTTGAGTTAATAAAATATTAAGATTGATAGATACATTTTTTATGATTCTGAAGGCTTTTAAGTGTCGTGCTATGTCTCAAAGTTATATATGTTCGCATGTCTGGTTACACATTCATAGAGCTTTTTCAACTTTTTACAATGCTTTGAATATGGTTGGTTTGTTCTCATCAAAACTCATATTGAAATTTGATCCCCAATGTGGAGGTAGGGCCTATTGGGAGGTGTTTGGGTTATGAGGGCAGATCCTTCATGAATGGCTTGGTGTTGTTCTCCTGGTAGTAAGTTCTCACTCTCGCAAGACTAAACTAAATTAGTTCTTGAGGAAATGAGTAGTTTCCACCAGAGTGGGTTGTTACAGGGCTAAGATGCCTAGCAAACTTTCCCCTCTTCGCACATGTCTGCATCCTCTTTGACCTTCTCTGTCATGTTATGATGCAGAATAAAAGCCCCTGCCAGAAGCCAGGGTCATGCTGTTGAACTTCTCAGCCTGCAGAACTGTGAGCTAAACAAACTTCTTTTCTTACAAATTACTCAGTCTCAGGTGTTCTTTTGTAGCAATACCAAACAGACTAAGGCATTTTTTCTGAAAAAAAATAAAAATCAACTTTGAATATACTTGGAATGTTAACTATAGCAAAATTATGGCAAAATGTAGTGCTGTTTAAATGGCAGCTTAAACATATAACGCAATTTCAACTTTGAAAATAGTAATGGACTTGTTTTCTCTAAAGCAATAAACATATATTTATTGAGACAAGGCATTATGCTAGTTGCCTTAAGAGATTCAAAGAAATTTAATACAAATACAGGCTATCTTTGAATTTGTGTTCATAGTGTAGAGTAGAAGCAATCCATATAAAAATTGCTTAAAATTTAAAGCAATACATGGTAAATCCCAAATAAATGAATAGAAACTAAAGCATTATAACAGTTCATAAATTATACTTTCCTAACAAATATTTTCTAGAGTTGAAAGTGAAATACAAAGGTATTCTGAAATGCAAGTGTTTGCTTTATAAGTAATGAAATATTTTTTATAAATTATCCTTTTCAGCAAGGAAGAATCATGTAGAGGCCAAAGAAATTCAATTAAGCTTGAAATAGCCAAATGTACATTGTTGTTTTACTAAATACAAACTATGGTTTCACTAGAGAATTAATAACATGATACCATAGACTGAGTGCATTTCTGATGGTGGGAACAAGACAAGGATGTCTATTATCACCAATTCCACATTATACTGGAATGAAGCATTGCAATAAAGCAAGGAAAGGAAATAAAATGTACAAAAATTGGCAAGAAAAAATAAAACTATCATTATTTACACATAACATGGTCATAAACAATACTAAAGAAACAATGACTAATAAGGGAAATTAGTAAGGTTGCTGGCTAGGCCAACATACAAAAATTAATTGTATTTCATATCCATGAATTTCATATAATAATAACAATTACAGTGAGATAAAAATACCATTTAGCGTAGCATCAAAAACAAATACTTAGGAATAAATCTAATGAAACATGCATAATACATCTATTCCAAAATAGAACACATTAGTGAAAGAAATGAACTAACTAAATGCAGATGTTATTCCATGTTAATAGGCTGCAGAACTTGATATATTGTTAAGATGTCAATTTCCAACAAACTTAAACTCATCCACGGTTTTAATGCAATAGCATTCAAAACCCCAGCAGATTTATTTTGGGGGGTAGGCATGGGGAGGAGGTTGTCAAGCTGATTCCAAATTTATTTAAAAATGGAAATAATGTACAATAACAAAGACAATCTTAAACATGTACAAGAAGCTGGAGGAGTTTGATAATGAGTAAAGATAACAGAATAGACCAAACGAGCATAATAGACTACAGAAATAGACCTGGAGACCCACAGGTATATGGTTTACGATATAGTCACCACTGCAAATCAATGGGAGAAAAGGATAGTCTTTTCAATAAATGATACTATAGCACTGGTTATCTGGTACTATAGCAACTGTGTGGAAATAAAAACCTTGATCCCTGTTGCATATCATAATTAAAAGTAAATACCAGGTGGATACAGATCTAAACACAGAACTAAAACACCAACCATCTAGAAGAGTAGAAAAATATCTTTGTGATTTGGCAGGTAAGCAAAGTTTCAACAAACAAACACAAAGAACTAAACACAAAAAAGGAAATTATAAATTGGGCTCTATCCAAATAAAGAACTTTTGTACATCAAAAGACATTATTAATAAAGTGAATAGGCAAGCCATAGAGTGGAAAAACATATTACACAGTACCTGTACACATACATTACAAAGTACCTGTAAGCAGAATATAAAAAGAATTCCTCCAGGCCAGGCACGCTGGCTCATGCCTATAATCCCTGCTGTTTGGGAGGCCAAGGCGAGCAGATCATGAGGTCAGGAGATTGAGACCATCCTGGCTAACACGGTGAAAACCCGTCTCTACTAAAAATACAAAAAATTAGCTGGGCCTGGTGGCAGGCGCCTGTAGTCCCAGCTACTCGGGAGGCTGAGGCAGGAGAATAGTGTGAACCTGGGAGACGGAGCTTGCAGTGAGCCAAGATTGCACCACTGCACTCCAGCCTGGGTTATAGAGTGAGACTCCTTCTCAAAAAAAACAGAACTCCTCCAAATCAATAAGAAAGATGAACAAACCAATTTTTCAAAGGGCAAAAAATCGAAAGAACATCTTCACTAAAAAGATATTCAAACAGCTGAGGCCTATGAAAATGTCCCAAACATCATTAGTCATCAAGAATATGCAAATTAAAGACCACAATATGATACCAACTTACATCCACCAGAATGGCTAAAATTAAAAATACTGACAATGTTAAATGTGGAGCACCTGGAACTCTCATACATTGTCAGTGAGAATATAAACCAGTTCAACCATTTTGCAAGAGTCTGGCAGTATCAATTAAAGCTAAATATACATCTACCTATAGCAATTCCACTTCTATCAGTATGCATGCCCACCAAAAGACATACACAAGAATGCTTATATCAACTTTATTTGTAACAGCCCTTGGCTGGAATCATATCATATCTCCATCAACATGACAGTGAAAAAACAACATACACTTCATACATTTAGTGGAATATAAAAGAAGATAAAGTACTGCTGTGTGAAAGAAAATAGATGAAAATAAAAAGCATTTTACTCAGAGAAAGAAATAAGATACAAAGAGTACATATTTTCTGCAACAATCTATTTTTGGCTCATAAACAGACAAAATTAATATAGGGTAATAGAAGATACAATAGCTATTACCTTTAAATATGTAAAACATTTTCAAGATGTATTACTTAATATTGGTGTACTTTGCTCAATATAAACAACAAATCAATTAAGTAAAGGAATCCTAAAATGATGAGATAAAATAATCTACCTTTCAGTTGAACACTTGGGAAGTGAATAGTTCAGTTAATTCTCTGATCAAGTAAAAGTTGTTTCCCCTCGATGTTCTTCTTAATTACATGAGACAGAAGTATAGGAAGGAATGATGTAAGGGAAGAATAGGACAATTGGGGTTGAAATACTTTTTAACTTCACTTAGAAAAAATTGGACAACCTATGCATGTGTCTGTGATATTATAAAACATGTATCTGGTCTTTGACATCATTTCCTGGCACACAATCCTAAAATCCTTAGGGTTTCCAAAATGATATATTTTCATATTCTAATGATTTGACTGAGGACTGGCAACCCCTAGGTAGCTTTAGGATGGAGACTGGTCACCAAAAGATGACCAAGGCAGAATTAGAAGGTTGGGATTTTCAGTCCCACCCCCAACCTCCAGGGGTGGGAGACAGGCTGAAAGTTAAGTTGCTCACCAATAGCCAATGGTTTTGTCAGTCATGCTTTCGTAATGAAGCCTCTGTAAACACAAAAAAGACTAGGTTCAGGCAACTGCTGGAGAGCCAAATGTGTGGAGGTTCCTGGAGGGTGGTGTGCCCAGGAGGGAAGCTCCACATCCTTTGCCCCATGTCTTTCATTACGTATCTTTTCATCTGTACTCTGTAATATCCTTTACAACAAACTGAGTCACGTCTTTTCCTGAGTTCTCTTAGCTACTCTAGCAAATTCATTGAACACAAGGAAGGGGTCATGGGAACCCTGATTTATAGACAATTGGTCAGAAGCGCATGTAAAACAACCCAGGGCCTGTGACTGCCATGTGAAGCGAACGGTGGTCTTGTGGGACTGAGCCTTTAAGCTGTGGGATCTGATGATATCTCCATCCAGGTTGTGTTGGAATTAAACTGGATGACACCCAGCTGGTGTCTGCTGCAGAACTGATTGATTGCCTATTGCTTGTTGGTGTGGAGAAGCCGCTACACATTTGGTCACAGAAGTCTTCTGTGTTGATGGTTGTGGTGTGAGAGCTGAGGGAAAACAGTTTGTGTTTTTTCCACTCCGAGTCTACAATACAGTTTTTCCACTCCGAGTCTACAATACAGAGTACGACTAAATGTACCAAGTTCTAATGTTGTTTCTATTTGTCCTTCCAAATTGCAAAAATATGCAGAGATAAGGCTTTTCTGGGTACTTTTAATGTACTTTTTCTGAATGTCAACTGTAAAATGAAGGAAATAGCTACGATCTTCAGTGCAGAGAGCAGAAGCTAGTCATAAATAGTAACCATTCCAACATTTTCCTCTCTGTTTTGATGCTTTAACATCTTCTGAATTAATATGTTTCTTAGAGTTTGGAATCCTAGAAATAGTATTTGTGCTTTTGATGGCATTTCTCTGGAAAATCTTGGAGAGAAATATAAAATGGCAAACGATGGTATGACTCTTGGAGTGGCTCTGCTGCTGAAGTGTCACTATTAATTGTACAGGCTGTGCTCACACAACAGCCTCTGACTGGGATCATTTTATTGTTATTACCAAGTTCAGTTACCTACCACCATCTCCCAAATCCTCACTTAAATTTTTTTTCATGTTTTCTATTCATGGAATCGGGCCTTTAATATGGCTGGTTATTATATCCAACATTTAAATTGGGAATGGAAATGACTGAGAATAAACAACGAAAAACTGTAGATTTGATGGTACAGAGAAAGATAAATTCTCAAATTTTTTTTCTATTATCATCCTAAGAAAGTATTAACAAATGAAAGACAGAACAAAACTCATTGTGTAACATATGCCTGCTATGTTTTTAATATAAAAGATAATTCAGGCAATCTCTTGTAATTTTTTGAAGTAGAATCTGAATTATATTGGTCAAAACAGCTTGATAATTATTTTCTGATTATCTTCCTTAAAATGGCTTAGTGACATATATATATATATTTAAAGCACTAAATAAATTATTCCATGTGGCTCCTGCAGACAGAATTAAGAAGTTACAGAGGCCAGTCACAGTGGCACAGACCTGTAATCCCAGCACTTTGGCAGACTGAGGCAGGAGGGTTGCTTGAGGTGAGGAATTCGAGAACAGCCTGGGCAACATAGCAAGACCCCATCTCTACAAAAAATAAAAATAAATAAAAGAAGTTGCAGGAATATATATATATCTTTTTCCTAAATAGACTTTGAGAGATTTATTTATACCTGAAACAGCCTGCCCCTCAAAGCAAGACCTCCATCACTGGACATCTGAATATTATGCCTACCTATCTGAATGTTTCATATTTTGGACTTGTTTTTCCAAAAAATATAGAAGGCTAAGTGTTTCATTTCAGACTGACCTCAATACATGCCTTCGCATGTTGTACTACAATGTCAAATACAGAATTGTAGAGCTGCTGTCAGTGAAGCATTGTTTTTAATTAAATTCTTATATTGTATTTGAAAACATAATGCAAGTTTAGATTAAAATTGACTGATATATTCAAAATAACTCAGAATAAAAAAAAAAAAACAAGAGAAAACTACGTTGAGGAAGCACCTGGGGTATCCAGCCAGATTCCGTTAGGCTTTTGAGGATAGATGTAAAGTGGCAAAGGACTTACATGAAAACTAGATCAGATAGAGTCAGGACATCACTTATGAAAATGAGGCATAGCTGTTTGTAATTTTTTGTGATGCTTATGTAGCTTTCTTATGTTTATAAGATTTGATTTGACATCTCTAAGAAATAGAGATTTACGTGCGCACAAGTGTCACCTTCAGGTTGGGGGTTGCACTACCATATTATACATACACATCAGTGTATGGATAATTCACCAAATTTGCCAAGGAAATATCATTAAGTGCATTGTTTACTGAGCAATTCAGCACTGCCTGTAGAATTTAGGGCTAAGAAAAAGTTTTTGCTTCCCCTAAAGAACTACAATGCTATTTCCTTTGTAATACTAAAACTTTTCTGACCAAACAGGTACCTCCTTTCACTTTGGTTTCCAGGAAACTAAGAGACAAGCTGGAAGCTCAGCTTCATCTAATGGACTTTCTTATTTTTTCCTGTTACGATGTTTCTGTTTATATTCATATACGCCATGGCTACTACACTATTTAGCCATTTCATCACAGTTTTTTTGTTTGGAGGCTTGTGCAAGCTGTCTAAAATATTTTATGGTATGAGTTGGGGAGAAATAATTAATTTACTGATGAGACATAGTTGAGAGGCTGTATTTGTTTGCTGGGGCTAGAATTACAAGCACTACAGACTGGGTGGCCTAAACAACAGAAATTTATCATCCTGTAGCTCTGGAGGTCAGAAGTCTGAAATCAAGGTGTTGGCAGTGTTCATTCCTTTTGCATGCTGTGAGGGAGAATCTGTTCAGGCCTCTCTCCTGGCTTCTGTTGATTTGCTGGCAATCTTTGGTGTTCCTTGGCTTGTAGCTGGATCACCTTGATCACTGCCTTCGTCCTCTTTGGACTTGTCTTTCTCTGTGTTCAGATTTCCCCTTTATACACAGATACATTCATGTGGTATTAGGATATATCCTAATCACCTCATCTTAAGATGATCATCTGCAAAGACCTTATTTCCAATTAAGGTCACATTCACAGGTGTTGGGATTTAAGACTTCAACATCTTTTTTTTGGGGGGGTTGGGGGGCTCAAAATTCAACTCATAATAGAGGTTACGCAAAGAGTGAGACGACAAATTGGAAAAAAATCAAGTCCTTGTGAGTTCAAAGTCTATATTTTTTCCTAATCCAATGCACAAGCTTCTTTGCACCTCCTCCTTTCAATTCAGCTTGGGTATTCTTCTGTTATCTCACCCTACCTACGTTTTCCTTGGCTCCTCTAGTCTCTCTAGCACTTGGCTTACCAGATCAAGCATTTTTAGCAGGATGAATTTTTCATCTCAGACCAAAATCTCCTTAAGCTGATAAGCAACTTCAGCAAAGTCTCAGGATACAAAATCAATGTGCAAAAATCACAATTTTATATACCAATAAGAGACAAACAGAGCCAAATCATGAGCGAGCTCCCATTCATAATTGCTTCAAAGAGAATAAAATACCTAGGAATACAACTTACAAGGGACGTGAAGAACCTCTTCAAGGAAAACTACAAACCACTGCTCAAGGAAATAAAAGAGGACACAAACAAATGGAAAAACATCCCATGCTCATAGATAGGAAGAGTCAATATCATGAAAATGGCCATACTGCCCAAAGTAATTTATAGATTCAATGCTATCCCCATCAAGCTACCATTGACTTTCTTCACAGAATTAGAAAAAACTACTTTAAATTTCAAATAATTTGTAAAAGAAAAGGTGATGTGAGGCCTGAGAAATACAGCCATCATCTTGCTTTTATTATGACAGCTGTAATAGTTGTCATCACAGGGTCACAATTTTTCCTATTTCGAGTTGGTGAAGACACAGCTTTTTTCCTTTTATGTACAATGCATTGTGTCTTTCTCATGACTCCCACCTTCTGTGTGGCATTGGTGATGACAGAGGTGAATAGGGAGGGAATAGGATTAGGATTAGTCTATCATGTCAGTTTAGCTTAATCCCATCATTTCCCATTTTCTCTCTTTTCTCTGTTCCCCTCAAAGATTGCACTGAGTGTACAGAATGTAGTGAGTTTTGAGATGACAGGGTAGTGGACAGACAGGGTTTCCAAATCTATGGGAGTCTGAGATCATGCCAGGCCCTGGTGTAGGTTCTCTCCTGTATGGCGCCCTACCTGGGATCTGATGCTGGAATCTGGTGGCCAGTCTCTTATAGTTTAATCAGGGCTGGTGGTTCTCTGTGGAGGCCTTGGCCTGCCTTCATTTCATACTGGCACAGCTTAGCAGTTATCACCTTTGTATTTTATTTAGGCAACCCAGGAACTTTTCAGTCCCATCCATGCCAGTTATTAGCAGGCATGCTCAAGAAAGCTAAGCACCAACATTTTCTCTGTGCCTATCTACATGACATCACTGGGATCACTTTGATGCTCTGTCTCCCTTTACCCAGTGGGTATGGGGTTGGTCAGCAAAGTGGTTCCTCTTCCTGCTGCTGGTATCTCATTTTACTAATTTAAAATTTCTTTCCAGTCTTGGACACAGTCTGCAAAGGAAGACTCTCCTGCCCTTCCTACCTTCCTGTCCTCCTCTCACATTCCTCAGAACAGAAGGGATGACCTTCTGCCTCCTTACTTTGTCCATCCCAGCAAGTCCTCCTGCAGGACTTGTGGTCTAGTTTATCCATCAGGCATCTTGATAATTGATTGTATAAAGACTCTTCCCTGATGACAGTTTGGCTTTTATGCCTACTGTCTAGCCATTCACTGAAAATTCCCATTAGGGATGTTAAAAAATGGTTTCATCTCTTTCTCATTCAATTTCTCTGGTAACAGTCCTGAAGCACTTCTCTCCATGGTGGATGCTTCAGCTGAGTTGGGAGAAAGTTATACATTCACAAAAATGCGGAAAAAAACCAGTTATCTTTCTCCCTCTCACAAATACACATAGCCCACCAAATATTATCTCTGTTATGTAATAATAATTGATACCACTTCTGGAGCATGTGCTGAGGTGCCAAACATTGAGCTAGGCACTTGACATATATTATCTCATTTAATCCTGTTAACAACTCTAAAGTATGGTTCTTTTTTAGTCCAATTTTCCAGTTGAGGAAGCTAAGCCTTAGAAGGAAGCTACGTTTTCTCCCATGTTCAATTAGCTATAAATGATGGAGACAAAATGTAAACCCTGGTAATTCTCTACTTTTGCTTATTTCCATCTAGAAAAAAAACCTCTAAGTACTGAAAAGCATTGTACCTTCTGATCTCATTATAATTCTTAAGAAGCTGCCATTCTTGTAAAGCAATTCCACATAGTCTCTCCTATCCTCTCCTGATATTTTTAGTATGCCTAAAACTATTTATGGCCAGCAGTTCCATGGGCTACCCTCTCCCTTGATGTCACTGTGTTCCTAAATATCATCTGCAACCCTCCACACCTAATTCAGCCACTGATGCTCATCTTCTCTCTACAAAGATTAACTGTCATGCATGTCCTGTTGTCCAAGCATTTTTCATGCCTGGCAAATAAAACCATCATCAATAACCTATTAGCATTCAGCATCTTCAGTGAAACAAAAATAAGGGACTAACTGTTTTAGCTCCAAAATTTATAGAACCTCAAATGCAAAGAAACTCACAAAGAGGGGTTTGCTTGCTTCCAATAGAAAGCTCTTGCTTTCCTCCCGAAGCTGATCCACCTGTAATATGGCATCTTAGGCTTAAGACCTACAAGTGAGACTGGTCAAGAAAGACTTTGTAGCCTTCTATGAATTTCTGTTTGCCCATTAAATTTTTCCCCAGTCTCTCTCACACTTGATATATGTAAATATTTTGTTTACTGGAAACCTTACTTTTGACAGGTGGCGATTCTAGCTGCCACTGACTGTCAGGGTTTAATTCCAAAACAAAAGCTCACTTAAAAGTAAGCACAAACTATGAATAAAATAGTGAAAAAGTCTCGTTTAATATCTTTTAGAGGTTCAGTTACTCAGAAGCCTCCAGGTAAATTTCCTAGGCATCCAAGCCTAGCAGTGAAAAGACCAGGCATGCCTCAGCCCCACCCTGTTCTCCTGACTTTCTATTGCTTCCATTTCAACTGTAAACTCTGGAGGAGAGGGACAGTGGTGCTCAGGAGAATTGTCCACAAACAACATTTTGTAGCATCAGAGATCAATTTGGATAACAAGCCATTTTGATTGCAAGGTACAATTTTTTGACCAAAAACAATAATTGTCAGCTGCAAAAGTGACAGGACGTGACTACAGAAAAGAGAGGATTAAAGTCCAGTGTCTGACAAAAGGGATTTTAGATCTGTACTGTAATCATTCTGACATTTTGATGAATGCCTAACCTTACAAAATGGGCTGGAGGTTGAAGTGTTAATCATGGGATACGTAAAGGCTGCGGCTGTTGCTTTGCGAATTGAACATGAACGTGCAAATGGAACCTACCTCTTGAAGGATGCTCTAAAACCTTGGGCTTGCTAAATTGGCTGTCATTGTAAGAAAACTTAATACTTGAATGTTTGTGGTCCTAGTTTGAAAAATACCTGCAGATTCTATAATATGCAAAAGAAAACAAGTTCATGGGCTCTATGGGAGACGCATACATTTTTCTTTCAAATTTCCGTACTGACATCGTGGTGAGAAGCCATAGAGATTTGCCATAACAAAACAATGTTTATGTGTAATGTGTCTGCCATTTCCCACCATTCATTTCTCTTTTGTATCTTATTATCATGGTTTGGCCCACCAATGATTTCAAAGATTGCTTCCCCATTACTAATCTGATATTACTTTTTAAAGCAAACACCTAAAAAATCTAATTGAATAAGGGAGAATTCTTGTGACAAGGCTGAATATTCAGCTTCTAGTTGCAAATGATTTGTATCATCCCTCTGAAACATTATAGGACATCAGATTTGGTACATTAAGTTCTGCAAGATAAAACACTGTATATATTTCCTCTTACTCTGATGATGGTAACTCTCTAAATGTAACACCAGGCCCACCTAACGATATCAGAAAAATGCATCGATGTTAAGCAGTAAATTATTTTCAGATAAAACAAATCCTCTGGAGAACAGGTAATGCAGGGTAATGCTGGGAGAGCCAAATAATTAAAATGAAGAAGATAACGGAGTAATAACCCATTTCAATTTGACTGATTGACACTTTAAGCAGTAAAGAAAGGAATCACATTAATGGCATGATAAAAATTACCATTCTCTTCTATTATGCAATACGGGGATTTTAAAAAAAGTAATGTACCAAGTATGTGTTCCACTTGCCTGAAGTTAATAGTTGATTTCAGAGAAAGCAGGAACTGTATACTGTAGTTTTCTTTATTGCCCTATTTCTAGATATAAGAAAAATTAATGGATAGAGGATGGAGAGAATGAAGTGAAAGGAAGGATATATTGTGAATCTAATCTACCAGGATCACCTACATGGGTTTGCAAAACAACCTAATGGCATATTCCATGTATATTACAAAATACATAAATTGTTTACTTCGTTTTCTTTTAGGATACTGCATGTTGGACCCTATGAGGATATTTGTTTTACACTAATTATGATGTGCTTTCCATTCTGTGACAACAAAAAGATATTTAGCCCACCTAATTTGGGGTATGAAGTAATTAAGAATACGACCCAAGCTATTGTTGCAAGAGCCTTGTTTGCTGAAGGTGCCCAGGAAATGCAGTCATACCTGTCATTGAGAGAATCTGCTTTTAGCTCAGCCTGCAAGCAGCAGGTGACCACCCTCCAAGGAGAGATTACATCACCTTCTCTACGATGAATGTCAAGAAAATGTCTATCCTTGCCATAATACACAGCTGACAAAGGAACCCCAAAAAGTGAGTGGGGTGGGGAGGGTAGGCAGAGGAGGATGGGAGGGGTGGGAGGGCTGGGGGGAGAGAAAGTGCATAAACTGGAGCAGTCATTGTCCCTCAAAAGTCAATCAGGCCTCTGACATTGGTAGAGCATATTGGTCATTAGGAACAATAAACTCCAACATAATCAGCTGAAAAAGAATTAGACATTTAAGCAAATCTATAAACAATGGCTAAGATCTAGTCTGAAGAGTCTAAACTAAGAGCTGACATCCTGATTCAACGAGTAAAGCTCCTTCACCTTCAGGATTTTGCTCAAAGGTCACTATGTCAATGAGCCATACCTAGACCATTAGAACTTTTTAACATCCTCTTCCCCCCAAAACCCTACCCTCTTTCCTGCTTTATTTTTTTCATTTGTATATATTACCTTATATTATATACTTATTTATTTCCTTATTTTATGTCTCCCCCAACTAGAATTTTACTTCCAGCAGAGCAATGGCCTGTTTTGTTCACTGCTGGGCCCCTAGCACCTAAAACAGCATCTGACATAGAGTACACACTCAAATGTTGACTGACTGATTGCACGAATGTAAAGTTAACCATTGTGTATACAACTGGGAATGAAATATACCTTAAAATCAGCAGACTATGTTTTATTCACTAGAAACAGAAGAAGAAGATGAAACTGTTGGAGTGGGGGAATGATGGAAGCAAGGAGAGGTGATCCTTACTGTGGTTCCTATCAAGTTCTACACAAGTAGTGGGATCATATATGGTCATATTATACAACACAAATTTCTCAAGAATCTTACAGGTAGATTGCATTTATCATCTTGAGTTTATAAGAGAGTCAGAGGAAGCTCCCAAAAAATAACCAGTGTGACTAAGGTCACCGTATTTAGACCTGGAAATCATCAACAGGTTCACCTGTGCTGAAGTGAGTACATCTTCAAAAATATCCCACCTGTGACCTTCTGGATGTTTGGATATATGTGGATATACCTGGATAAGGGTGAAGAAGGAGAGATGAGTGATGTGCAGATTTTCCCAGTGCTTCTCTGACATTATGACAGTGATAGAAAATAACTATGACACAAGATTAGCAGGCACAAGTGATATTCAACTTTGCAGATTTTTCTGGAGCTTTGAGTCACAGAAAGAGAAAAGACATTTCATCAGGCTTACGCAGCTCTTCAGAAAACTAGCAGAGGGTTCCCCTTTCCAATTTATCCTAAGGATAATAGTATCATACCAATAATGAACTTGACATAATCTGGTAAATTGTTCTCAAATAAAAATGTCACTTCTGTATTACGAGTCACCGAAAACTTTTCAAGTTTTTGGAAAACACTCCAGTCTTCTTAATTGTCTAACACACACATGGATATTAGTATAAAATATGTACTATACATTCTACTCAAGAAAATATTTAATATTTGAAATATTCATTCTGAGAAACCGAACTAGGCAGATTAAAGCTTACAATGAATTGATTTCCAAGCAAAGCTATTTTTTTTCCTAGCAGTGGCAAAGAAGAAGTGCTTTCTTTTGTTTCTCTTATAATTAAACTTGTTTGAAATTCCTGAAGAGGTGTGAATGGAATAGTTATACATGTGTAACAGCTCCTTGGTGTCTGGGCCTCAGTGGATCTCAGATTCAGTGGGGGAAAGTCTGAGTTCAAACTAGCTTCATTAAAGTCATGCAATCGACACTCTGGGAAAGCGTACTCTAATAAATATGTGAAAAAACAAAAGTGAGCCGACACTCATCTTCACTAAGCAGCCTGTTCACTGCAGAAATAGCATATATCTTAATGCTTCAGAAGACTACATCAACAAACTCATTTTTTATAAGAACTGCAAAATGGATAATGAAATAGCAAAAGAAATATACCAGTCCCACCTATACTGATTCAAGTGTGGTGTTCCCTGAGCCTTTTTAAGCTTTCATGATGTAGCATTTCTTCCAGAAGTTTTTCCTAAATCCTGTAGGGCT
The DNA here is from genome assembly GCF_029289425.2 of Pan paniscus. NCBI lineage: Eukaryota > Metazoa > Chordata > Mammalia > Primates > Hominidae > Pan > Pan paniscus. Next base: position 50,581,671 of record NC_073256.2, on the reverse strand, counting down.
TTGGAGTGGGGGATGGGCACTGAGTAGGGAATAAATCACAGTGCAGTCACTCATAGCAGGGCTGGGTACAGTCATTATGGGCACCCTAGATTTGCCTTCTAGCCAATTTTAAAATGGCTCTTAAAAATTTGTAGTCCCAGAGAATATCACAGCTTGGAACCAAGTCATAGATATCCCAGCTGGTAGTACACTGAAAACGCAGAGGCTGTGAATATAATTTATTTCTCAAACTAATCTGAGGGCAAGCCCTATAGAATTGAAATATTGACATAGCTCAGTGTAAAAAAAGAATTGGAAATCAAGAGATGTGGATCGACTTTCTATCTCTGCCATGAACTGGCCGAGGACATTTGAATGAATAATTACACCTATTCAAGCCTCAGTTTTCTCAATTGCAAAGAGTAACCTTGGGCAAGGTAGTTATTTCCTTTGGACTTCATTTAATTGTCCGTTAAAAACAACCTTGCTATGGTATTTTATGGTATTATTAGAGAGAGTCTTACCATAATATTGCTTTTCAAATTCAGTTAATGTCCCTGCCTCCAGTAGGTATTTAGAGAGGATTCTGAGCAGAATTAGCCAAATAATCAAACAAAGTTGGAGGATTTGAGATTATTTGCCTGATCAATTAAAATATGAAGGTCAGAGCCAGTATGGCTTTTGAGTAGAAAGGTCACTAGGTTGAAAATCCTTCATCTTGGCTTCTAGTACCAGATTTGCTTCCTACAACCTGTGTTACCTTAGCAAATGGTTAGATTTACAAGATCCATTATAGTATACAATTTTATGCTACATATCTTAACAACTGAAACTTTTAAGGAAAGAGACTTATAATCCTGTCTGGGACATCTAAGGGAGACTATTCATTTAAATCAAAACAAGAGGAATGTCAGTGGGATGTGAGGAAAAATGGCCTGGCACTCTGAAATATCAAACACCAGAATGGGATCCTCTTTGACATCTCAAAATAAACAGCTACTGGTTTTAGATGCTATATTTATTGTCTGCCTCTATATTACTGATTACCAGAGCTCAATGGCTTAAAACAACACCCATGTATTATTTCACAGTTCTGTGGGTCAGAAGTCCTGGCCAGCTTAGCTAGGTTTGGTCAAGTTATCACAAGGTCAAAGTCAAGGTGATGGCTTACTGGGCTCTAATCTGGAGAATGTAGGGGAAGAAACCACTTTCAAGATCATTCAGGTTGTTGGCAGAATCCAGTTCTTTGTGGCTCTAGGTCTGAGCTCCAGGTTCCTTTGCTGATGCTCAGCTGTGAATCTCTCTCTCAGCAACCCATGGCTACCCACCTTCCTTCTCATGTGGCTCCTCTGTATTCAAACCAGCAACAGCTCAAGTCCTTTATACACTTTGAATTCCTCTGACTTTCCCTGATGCTTCCTTCTTCTGTCACTAGCATGAGAAATTTCTCTGCTTTGAACAGCTTCTGTGATTAGATTAGGTCTGCCAGGAATACCCTACCCTTTCAGGGTCAACTACGTCATATCACATAAGACAATCATGGGAATGAAAAGACATCACATTCACAGATTCTGGATATTAGCCCTGTGAAATTGGGGGTGGTGGGGTATTTCTGGAAATTCTGCCCAATACATCTGTTTTAGTCATACTCTTTCTGGAAGGCAGAAGGCCTAAACAATAATGACCTTTTGGCCAGGCTGTTAAAGATAATATAAAGTTTTTACAACTAATAAATAGTGTTTACATCTACAAATCATGATTCAAAGGCAATCTGATCTATGTCCACACAACCAAAAACAACTTAGGTGGTTCTGTGAATATTGGAGAAATATGACCCATTCAAGTGACCAAGTTAGATCATATAAAATAGAGCCATTATTCTCTAGGTACTTATTGAATAATGCCTCGAAACTCCCTATGTTTTGTCTTTGTCCATGTTTCCAGACTATGAAAAGACAAACATCTAGGCTTAGGTAGTAAATTGGACAAAAAGTGAGAAAGTGAGAGAAATTCACTATGCTAAGGAAAATAACTAGAACAAAGAAACTTCTAATGAACCAAAAGTCAAATAAAAATTCTTTTTTAGGCTTCCATTAGTGAACTCTATTGTATTGAAAGTTCAAGCACAAATACAAACAACAAAATGGAACTGATATCAGATTATGGATTGTGTAACAGCAACCAAAGAAAATAGTTCAGGTCATTTTCCCACTAAATAATAATAATTTAACACTCACCTCGCTGAACGTTTTGTTTCTGTTCATCCACTTTGAAGAGGCATTTGAATTATTATAGTAAACTTTTACTGTCAGTCAAGTGTCTAAAGCATAACACCAATTGCCTCTGAAATATTTTAAGATAAATTAAATAAAAATTCTTGATGTGAAAAATTGCTTTTTTCAATAACTGGATGGCAATATTTTAAACTAGTAGTTATATGAGGTTCTTAAGATGACTATTTTTCAGCAATTATTATTCTGAAAAATTTAATTTATTGCCCTTTTTGTTTTCCACCTGCAAGTCTCTTTTTCTTTCATCCTTGACCAATCTAACCCTTTTTATAGGAATGGCTCACATGTAATTATCTATGTACTACAAGACACATTCACAAAATAGACCAGGGAATTTCTACGATGTCTTCCACTGGCTCTCAATATATAACTTCAGGGAAAATGTAAGAATATGTGAGGATACTTGACTCTGTAGCATATGGAGCTGATGTTAAGTCCCACCACTTCCTTCCCCTTAACTCACACAATCCACAGAACAGCTACCCATCCTTCTCATCATCCCTCACCTGTTTTGGCTTTCCCTCTCTCCCTCCCTCCTTCCTTCCTCTCTTCCATCCTCCCTCCCTTCTTTCTTCCTCCCTTCCCTTTTTCCTTTATTTCTTCCTCTTTCCCTTTCTATTCCTTCTCTATATGTTTTCTTCCTTTCTTTTTTTCCTTCTTTTCTTTTCTTCCTTTCATTGGTTATACCAAATTTTCTTCTTCTGGTTTGAGAATTATATTCTCAAATTCTATTTTTCCTTAGTTATTCCCACTGTATTAAATGAACACTTGTATTAATTACCCTTAAATTATATACATGATTTTATATTGCCCCCAAGACAAGTATCCTAGCACATTTTTGCCTCTGTGAGGTCTCATCATGACTTTGTTCACACTCTCCATCCCATTTTTCCCACCACACCACATTTCTATCTTTGAGAATTGTTAGTCTGGATTGTTTTGTATGTGCTTTTTCTCTTTTGTTTCTTGTTTATTTATAAGTAATATACCTTACTGATAGCTTTGATAGTTTTCTCATCCATACTTCCCATATTTTCCTGGGTTCTCCTGGATATATTTTCTTTCTGGGGTGTAATTTTTTTTAATCAACAGACTTTAATTTTTTAAACAGTATTAGATTTATAGAAAAGTTGAACCAAAAGCACAGAGTTCTCATGTATTCCTTCTGCACCTTCCCCCAGCCCCCACCCCCCCGAGTTTTTCCCTATTATTCACATCTTGCATTAGTGTGGTGCACTTGTGACAAGTGCTGAACCAACACTGATACATTATTACTAACTAAAGGTCATAGTTTACATTAGATTTCACTCTCGGTGTTGTGCACTTTTATGAGTTTTCACAAATGCATGATGCCATGTATCCACCATAACAGTCTCATACAAAATAGTTTCACTGCCCTCAATATGCCCTGTGTTCTACCCATTTCCCTCCCCATCCACTGCCCTCTCCATCCTCATCCAGTCCCTGAATCCTTGACAACCACTGATCTTTTTTATTGTCTCTATGGTCTTCCCTTTCCCAGAAGGTCGTGGGGCTGCAATCATACAGCCTTTTCAGACTGGCTTCTGCCACTTAGGAATGTATATTTAAGGTTCCTCCATGTTTCTTGTGGCTTGATAACTCATGAGTTTTTATTGCTGAATAGTATTCCATTTTATGGATGTCCCATCTTCAATGGTATTTTCAAAGCACATCTTAAGTGGTCAAACTAAAAATAAATTTGTTTCATTTTCACATTTAAATAATATTTTATATTTTAATAAAATATAAATTCCCAGGTTTAAAGCACTTTTTCTTTAGTAATGTATTATCTTCATGTATCCACCATAACTGGTGAGAAATATAACAATTGAATACTTGTTTCTTTTTCCCTCCTTGAATATTTTGTTTTGTTCTCTTTGCCTTTTATGTCCTAAAATTTGCAATAATGTAGCTAGGTAAAGGATTATTTTCTTTATTTTGTTAACCATTTATGAAACCCTCAAATTTGGGTTCTTAATGCTTTTATAATTTCAAAAATTATAAGATATATTTGAATACAATATTCTTCAAATATTTTCTATCCTTGATTTATTTTTTAATGCTTCTTGTATTTCTATTTTATGGACATTAACATTACAATGTCTTCTCTTTATTTCACTTTTTCTATCATTTCTATATTTCATTTGTTTGTCCTTTCCTTATACCCTCTGGAAAAGTTCCTCAAAGTGATTGCCATGCTTTTGAATTTGTTAAGATAAATGTTATGGCCCAGAATATGATCTACTTGATGAATGTTCCAGGTGAGGTTGAGAAGAATGTGTATACTGCTGTTGTTGGATGGAATAGTCTATACATGTCAATTAGAACAAATTGATTGATAGTGCTGTTCAGGTCAAATTACTGATTTTATATCCTTACTGATTTCCCGCATCACTGCATCTTTAATCTTCTTTTTAGTCATTTTAAAAAGGTTTCTTTAGACTTTGCAATACATATTTATCACAGGATGGAATGCAGGCTGTGCCAAAAGAATATAACTATATCACAAATGTACACTACAACCTCACTGAAGGTAAAAGTGGTTAACAGTAATTTTGGAAATGAGTGGAGTCTGTAAGTCTAAAAGGAAGAGGAACTGCACATAAACTCAAACTCTCTAGTTGATAAAGTGTCTTTCCTACAGCAATATGGGTTAAAAATTTTGTTCAGCTACAAGCATACAATAGAATTTAATAATTATGTGAATGGATAGAGGAAGGTAGAAGCCATGTTTCTCACTTTGGTGTAGGATTTTACAGAAAAAAACAAGGGGAATAGGCTAGACTAACCAGGCGGTAATATATTAGACTTGGAAACACCAAAATGTACTCATGTTTAGCTTAATGTAGACACAGAAGTTTACATATAGAAATATTTATAGATAGGTGCGCAGGCACAAGTTAGTATACACACATATATTTCTTTACTTTATCAGCTGAGAAGCTCTAGAAGCAAGGGCACCCCAATAGTAACAATCACACTTAGCACTCAGGTCTTGGCTTTTGTTCTGTTCCCCAATTAAAAGAGTCAGAGCTCGTTGAAGAACTGGTTGCCTAATGCTGAAGCAGAAAATACGCAAGATAAGCCTGGAGAATCATGTAGTTCCAGAAAGTAAGGAAGTGCTTAAAAAAAAAAAATCCCACACTGATGGGAAACGTCAGAGGGACACAGAAGTCAGTGGCCAAAGCTGGAACAATTTAAGCAACAAAGTGAAGCCATATTGGATGGTAACCCAAAGTATAAAATGAATATCCATAAGCCTATATTGATGTAAATAAATGAGTTAATAAATAAATAAATGGGATAGAAGAAATAGATCTCCCATACAAAAGAATTCCAGCCAGGCATGGTGGCTCACGTCTGTAATCCCAGCACTTTGGGAGGCCGAGGTGGGAAGATCACTTGAGGAAGTCATATTGGATGGTAACCCAAAGTATGAAGTGAATATCCATGAGCCTATATTGATGTAAATAAATGAATTAACAAATAAATAAATGGGATAGAAGAAATAGATCTGCCATACAAAAGAATTCCATCCAGGCATGGTGGCTGACACCTGTAATCCCAGCACTTTGGGAGGCTGAGTTGGGAGGATCACTTGAGGTCAGGAGTTAGAGACCAGCCTTGCCAATATGGTGACACCCTGTCTCTACTAAAAATACAAACATTTGCTGGGCATGGTGGCATGTGCCTGTAATCCCAGCTACTCAAGAGACTGAGGCAGGAGAATCGCTTGAACCTGGGAGGCAGAGGTTGTAGTGAGCTGAGATCGTGCTACTGCACTCCAGCATGGCCCACAGAGTAAGACTTCGTCTCAAGAAAAAAAAAAATTCAATTAATTTATGTAGATATTTCACCCTCCAGCGGGTGGACAGTAATTCCTGACTCCTTAAGTGTGAACTGTGTATAATGAGCTCCTCCCAAACAGTACAGAATGGAAAGGGGAAAAGTCAATGATGTTCAGGTGGAGTAATCTGACAACACTACCTCAGCCCAGTGATCAAGGTCAACATCAACGGTGTAAAGTCATGTTGATAATATGTATACTTGATATCATGCATAGCACTTTACCTCTGTGAACCTCCTTACTAAACCTAGAACACCAGTCTAGTACTTAGGAAAACATCAGTATCCCTGCTAGTATTACTCAAAGTTGACAAAGCTGCCCAAAACAAAGGAAGTCTGAGAAAACATTGCAGCTAAGTGGAGCCTAAGGAGCCATAATGAATAAATGTAATGTGGTATCCAGGATGGGCTCCTGGAAGACAAAGGTGAAAACTAAGAAAATCTGAATAAATTATGATAAAAATAATTGATATCAATATCTATTGATATTGTATTAGTCCTTTCTCATGCTGCCAATAAAGACTTGCCTAAGACTGGGTAATTTATAAAGGAAAGAGGTCTAATAGACTCACAGTTCCACATGGCTCTGGAGGCCTCACAATCATGGCAGAAGGCAAAAGGGGAACAAAGTCATGTCTTACACGGTGGCAAGCAAGAGAGCATGTGCAGGGGAACTCCCCTTTATAAAACCATCAGATCTCATGAGACTTATTCACTATCACTAGAATAGCAGAGGAAAAACCCATCCCCATGGTTAAATTATCTCCCACTGGGTCCCTCCCATGACATGTGGGGATTATTACAATTCAAGGTGAGATTTGAGTGGGGACACAGAGCCAAATAATATCAGATATCAATAAAAAATAATTAGTATTCATATTTACTCACTTATTGTAACAAATCTACCACACTAATATAAGATGTTCATAATAGGGGGAACATGGTAGAGGGAAATGAGAATTCTCTGTAGTATCTTCACAATTTTTCTGTATATCTGAAATTGTTTTTAAAATCAACGTTTATTTTCTTAAAACGCCAAGGCAAAAATGGTATTTTGATTTTGTATGTGTAATAGGGGTATTTATAATAGTGAAAACAATGAAGGCAATCCAATATCAAAAAAAATAAACAAATGATGGTTCATCAATATGAAAGACAAAACAAAAATGAAGTTTTATATTAGGTAGGTGCAAAAGTAATTGTGGTTTTTGCCATTACTTTCAATGACAAAACTTCGATCGCTTTTGCACCAACCTAATATATTTTGAAAAAATGAATATGAATGATGTATTGGTTTAATGATCAAATGTAGTTTCCTCTGAGAGGGGAAGCAAAATAAACAAAGTAGGAGAGGAGATTTTTGCTTTTCAGCTTATGTCTGGTTGTACCATTTCTTCTTAATCTTACTAATATGAATTTGTTGAAAACAAAATTTTTTAAGAGAGGGATAAGTCTGTGCATGGTGGCTCATGCCTGTAATCCCAGTACTTTGGGGGGCTGAGGTGGGAGGATTGCTTGAGGCCAGGAGTTTGGGATCAGCCTGGGCAAGAGAGTGAGGTCCCATCTTTAAAAATATATAAAAAATTAGCCAGGCATGGTGGTGCATGCCTGTAGATAGAGTAAGACATGGTCTTTTTAAAAAAAAGAACAAGGTGAAGATGTTGAGGTTCTATTTCAAGGACAAGGTATTTAAGGCACATCACTGAGACACTGACCTTGCAAAGGTAGGGAACAACTCTGGATACATGTAAACAAAAACCCACAGTTCAGTTACTGTAACCTAAAATGCTTGCTCTGAATAGCTTAGCCCAGACCACTACATCATTACAGTTCAAAACCTTTACTGTTTGCTACTGTTTACACAATAAAGTGTACACATTTAGCAGGCTTTAAAAGAAACTGACAATCTGACTTCTGCAAACCTTTCAAAGCTACCTTCTGCCCCATCAGCTGTGTACCTGTCCTCTAGCCATGCTGACATCCATCTGCCTTTCCAAATCTCTGTTCCTTTGTTCATACAATTCTATTTGCCACCAGTGTTCCCTTCAAATCTCCAGTTTTAAAAATAATACATGTAGTTCAATTGCAGGCTTAAATACAAACTGCTCCTCCACAATCCCATTTAGATTTTGCCAGTTAGAAAAAAAATGCACATTTTTTTGTTCCCATAGCTTTTTATTTACAAAATGTATGGCCTTTAATTTTCCTATATTATAATTATATTGTACATATCTTTTTTACAGTTTTTACATATCTGTTTCTTTACATGATTATAAGATCCCAGAGGAGAGAGACTATCCTGTTCATTTTGATATTTTTACCTCTTTAACTCAGTGCTTTATATTTAATACAAAGTAGAGACTACAAAACATCTGAATAAATTGAAGCAGATTTCTTTGAAGAAATTACTAATGAACTTGTTTTTTGAATTTCACTAAGGTAAGTTCCAGAAGTCAAACATACAGGCCACAATCCCTCCTGTCTAAATTCCACGAGGGTGAATGCCGGGCATATTACATGAACTAAAGTTTTCAGTTAGTACATCTTTTGGGTACTGAGCTGCACTTCTTTGGTATGTGTCAAAATATATACATCTACTGCTAAATGAAACTAGTGGACCACTTGATTCTGACCACAAGAAACTTTACAGAGAAGACATATTTAGATACATAATTTAAGCTAAGTATGATGTGGGCATACAATGAGAAGGAATTATAAACAAAAATAATTAAATTCTTAATAATAATATTGTGGATCTGGAATTTAAACATATTAAATATGTACAATGTTTTCTTCTTAACAGTGTCATCATGATTCTTGCCAGTCTAAAAATATTCCTTCATTATTGATTTCTTTATTAGTCGATTTCCATTGGAAAATACTTCCAGTGTTAATTTTTACAGAAGGTCAGTGCATTTCAGCAAAGAAATCCTCATGGTGATGTTACCAAAAAAAGAAAAGAAAAGAAAAAGAACTATATACCAAGTATCTGATTTTACGAAGTATACCCAACCTGCTTTGGGTCTTCTTAAAGAGCCACTGACCAAAAATCCTCTCAAAGGAAGAATCTGAAATTCTCATCTGCATTGCCCTTGAGTCTCCAACTTAATAAGCAAAGTAAAAGTCAGAGAAATTCATTCAGAATTTATATTGATTTAATAATAATCAAAATGAACATTGCATGTTCGCAAAAGTAGATATAAATATCTATAAAAATCAATTCTTTGGGACAGGGAAGACACTTGTCCTTCCTAAGGTGCCTAATTGGCATCCAAGGAGGGTAGAGTGGGGAGAACCCAGGAGAACCTTTCTTCAACAAATGTCAGTGTGGTGGTTACTCTCACGCCATGGACAGTGTGCTTTGAAAGGATGCACTTTATTCTCACCAATGTGTAAAGTTCCTATTGACTCATGAAGTGAGTTCTGAAAGTTTGCATTCAATGAGCTATCTCCAAAGAACCTATATACAGTTACAGCATGCACTACAATTTGTCTTTTCCTCTTCTTTACCCAAAGATTAGCTCTAATGTTACTACTTTTATTAAACCTTCCTTGATTTCTCCATAGTAAAGAAATTTCATGTGTCCATGAAGCTTTGTGCATTTTAGAGATTTTACCAAGTATCTGTATTCAAATGTATTTTTGACAGATTTTCAGCTTCATGTGAATATTATTCAGATACTTAGCACAGCATTTGAACATAAAAAATGTTCAGTAATATATGTATAGTTGATTGAATGACTGAACCTCTCCAGTGTTTGTCTCAAGACTTATATCTTTATGGCAACAGCATTATTCTTGATACCTCCCTAGGCTGGAATCAAAAATTTCTAACAGAATACACATTTCACCTTGTGTTACCCAATGGGGAGCCATCCTTTTTGGAAAATGCGCCAAGATTATGATTGCTGAAATTCTTATTGCCGTAAGTGATATTGAGAAACTCACCCCAGGCCCTATTATTCATGAGAAAAGTCATTTATAAAATCTTTACGGGCTTTGATTATTTGAGAGGCAATAGAGGATGGTGGTTAAGCATGTATTTCTCAAGATAGACTGTCCAGATTTGAGACTTACTTATTCCATTTATTGACTATGCCTTCCTGAGCAAGTTATTTAAATTCTATGTTTCCTTATTTGCGAGATGGAGATAATAATATTACCTATCATACATGGGTTGCAAGGATTGAATTAGGTAACACATGTAAGTTCTTAAGACAGGATTTGGCATACAGTAGGCATTCAGTAAGTCTTAGCTATCTAAGGTAGTATGCTAAAGACACTTGCTAGTTAGTTCAGCAGGTTAGAGCAAAGCACAGTAGACGGAGACAGTGTGATGATGTGGGAAGGACTCTGGAGTGAGTGAGAAGAAATAGATTTAAGTCTTGGCACTGACACTCACTTTGAGTCCTCAGCCAAATCATTGCTTCCTTGAGCATCAATATTCTCACACTTAAATGTGAAAAATAATATCAGTTTGCAGAATTGTTTTTGATGATTAAATGAAGTGATGAATGTGAAAGAGCTTTATGAAATATAATGTGTTATAAAATGTGAAGCGTTATTTCTATTTCACCATCAAAAGCACAGCAAGGAACATTTGCACCCTATTGCCTAGCCAGAAGAAGGACAGGACAAATTTGTGCCAGGCAATCCTGCTATTACTTCTACTATTAATATCTAATGATAGCATAGGCATTTTAAGTCAAAAGGAAATATATTATTTCCTTTGAAACTAACAAGCCTAAAGGACACTATGAAAAGTGAACTGGAAGCAAGCACCAAAAATAAAACAAAATTAATGCCTTCATAGTAAAAAAAAAAAAAAAAGGTTACACTATATAGTATTTTCTTAAAATATTTTGGGCAAATGATAAAAAAATGCCCATATTATTCCCATTCAATTAAAAAAATTAAATCAATATTTACCAATATGGGAAAAACTCTGTTTCAATTTTTATTTAATAACGAAACTAGTCTAGAAACGTTTGCCTTAATAACTATTGTGTTTCAAATGCAATTAGAGATAATTACTGTACCTATTGTATAGAATTTAAAGAGAAGAACTCTTTTGACAGTTAATCCCCCCGCCTCCCTTAGTAGAGATGGGGCATGGGGTGGGTGAGCTTGTCCAAGCCAAAATATGGCTTTCACAGGTCTTTTTTACAATTGTCCAAATAGTAATACCTTACTCAACAAATCAATCCAACCAACCCTTTAAGCTGAAAAATATATATTTTTCATTTAGGCTTTTAGTCAATTGAGCTAAATGTATGGGTTTTCTTTTCTTTTCTTTTCTTTTCTTTTCTTTTCTTTTCTTTTCTTTTCTTTGAAGACAGGGTCTTTCTCTGTCTTTCAGGTGCTGGAAGACCTCCCCAGCTCAAGCAATTTTCTTGCTTCAGCCTCCTGAGTAGCTGAGGCCACAGGCATGGGCATGGGCTACCATGCCTGGCTAATTTTTTTTTTATTATTTTTTGGTAGAGAAGAGGGTCTCACTTGTTACTCAAGCTGGTCTTAGACTCCTGAGCTCAGGTGAGCCCCCCATCTCAGCCTCCCAAAGTGTTGGGATTACAGGAATGAGCCTCCATGCCCGGCCTGGGATTTCCAGTAAGTCAGTAATTACTTGCTTCCTCTTTATGTGTCATTTTGTTCTCACAAATGTCTTTTCCACTGGTAACAAAACCTACTTTCAGTCATTCATGTGTATTGCGACTTTTACTTCAGTGTGCTTATCAGGCTTCCAGACTTCAACTGGAAATAGACTTTTGTTTAATTGGAGTGCCAATATAAAGCACATAGAAATAATACGGTCTCTACCTTCAAGGTGTTTGCACCTTAAAGACTGTATAAATTTTATGAATAGATTCCTAAGATAAAAGAAATGAGGCCTGTTAAATGGAAAGACAAAAGAAATACAAGTTTGGAGGAAACAAAGGTGGAAGGAGGTACATAACAGTGCAGACGAAGAAAGGACTGTGTACTTGATGAGATGAAGAAGAAATGGGCACCGTGAAAGAAGAGAAGAGGAGATGGACATGCTCACAGCACTGAGAAAAGAAATCCATCTTTCATGATAGCATTTCAAAGGGGCTTTGAAAGAAGACTACAGGGCATAGGGAATACGGAAATAGAAAAAAAGGATAATTTTGTAGGTAAGTATGCCAAGAATAAAAGCATGTGGGACAAGAGAAAGGTAAGTAAAATGAAAAGACAGGGTGAATTTGGCATGTACTACTATGCAATTGCAATAATGGTAGTAATATTGGACTCTTCCTGAATCTGTTTCCTCTCCAACTCCACTGCTGAGAAAAAGGTACCTTTGTCTTCAGGAAAGCAGAGACATAGAAGGAAATAATTTATCTGGGAAACAAGACATGGAAATAGGAAACATACAAAAATTAGAACCTTAAAGCCCCCTCCCTGCCCAACAATCAGACATAACCCAGGGTCCTCACTTTCAGAGACAGTCTCTAAAAGGAATAGCATCTGCCTATAAAGTAAGTGAAGAAGAGTGGCAGTCCAGTCCAGCTGACTCCGGGTGTTCTAACAAGCCACAAGGGTATCCCAGGAAAACAGCCTATTTTATATAATTTTCAGTGTGATCTTTCTTTTAGAGAAAAATAATGCCTAAATTCATTAGTGAAAAACTCTGCAGTATTATAGTCCTTTGGAGTAAAACAAAGGGGAGAATATAGGGAAGATTTATCTCAGACAGCAAAATTCCTTACAATAATATTATTACCTAAGTGCTACCATAGCAGTATATATAAATCACAGTATATACATAGACAAGTAAAGGATTAATTCTGCCCAGAGTAAAGGGCAGAGGGGAGAAGAGATTCTTCCTGTGCTATTTCTTATATTGACCTCTATAAAAAAGCTGAGGACAAAATGTTAAATTGTAACTCTGGGAAGGAAATTCTATGGGGATATAAAGTAAGATAGTCCCCTTACATGGCTCTCTGATAATATAACATAATATGGGAATAAACTTTAGAAAAACAAAAGATGTTATTAGAGAATCTGTTGCTTTGACATTCAGAAATTGCTCAGTTAAACCAATTCAATACTTGAAACACTAGATCCCTCTACTGTTGGTTAAAGAAAGATCTTTATGATTTTTTAAAAGCTAGAGGTAATTTAATATTTTAACTTAAAACCTAGTATCTTAATTTATATTTTCAATCAAATAGAGGCCTTCCCAGCTGTAAAGAAAGTTGGGTCACAGTAGTTTACATTTTTTTTACCCAAAAGAATTGTGAGATGACTCAAGTCCTCAACTGCAAGGTTAGGGTTCTGTGTAAAAGCATAGAAGGGAAATTTAAGGTATTACCAAGCAGCTTCTTCATAGGTAAGCTATTTGAAGTCTTTTTTTTTTTTTTTTTTGAGACAGAGTATTGCTCTGTCACCCAGGCTGGAGTACAATGGCACAATCATAGTTCACTACAGCCTTGACCTCTTTGGCTCAAGAGATCCTCCTGCCTCAGCCTCCTGAGTAGCTGGTACTATAGGCACATGCCACCATGCCCAACTAACTTTTTAAATTTTATGTAGAGACAGGATCTTATTATGTTACCCAGGCTGGTCTTGAACTCCTGTCCTGAAGTGATCCTCCCACCTCGGCTTCCCAAAGTGCTGGAATTGCAGGTATGAACCACTGCACCCAGCCTAGGAGGCTTCTTCTAATCTGTCATTCCACTCCAGGCTACAGTTACCTAAGTGAACATCTAGCTTAAATTCATACCTAACTTTGTCCTTGATATTCATTCCCCAGTGTCCATCCATTGGGTTCCTTCTTTACAGATTGCTCCCGTCTCCCAATCTGAAGCACTCCTCTCAAGAAACATGAATACTTTGCAGACCCACATATTATAAATTTACTTTGTTCAATATCTTTGTATAAGAGCTATTAGAATTATCCTCAAACCTTGTCCTCTTTGTTGCTGCAAAGTGCTCTAAATAGCACCCTGTACCTCGCTTTAAGACGGCAACTAGGCCCTGCCAAAGTTGACCCATCCTATCAGTACTGAATGTTGCAAAAATGAAACTAATCCATTAAATTGGAAACTCTATGTTTGGTGTGAACTCTAACTCTATCCAGATTATCTCACAATTCTCTCTTGTTTTAATGGAGCCAATTACTCAGTAGGGTTGGTTGTGGGGTGCATAGTATCCCTGTCATCAGGCTAGACTTCAAGATGAATCACAGTAAGGCAATTGCATGGGTGAGCAAACTGTGTTTACACCATTTAATAGAAGTAATAGGGCAGGTGCCTAGAGGTAAAGTCCTTAGCCCAAAGGTCTGTGATGGAGTCTGTATTAGTCCATTCTCATGCTGCTGATAAAGACACACCTGAGACTGGGCAATTTATAAAGGAAAGAGACTTAATGGACTCACAGTTCCACATTGGCTGGGGAGGCCTCACATTCAAAATGGAAGATGAAGGAAGAGCAAAGGGATGTCTTACACGGTGGTCGGGAAGAGAGCTTGTGCAGGGGAACTGCCTTTTATAAAACCATCAAATCTAATGAGACTTATTTACTTACCAGGAGAACAGTATGGGGGAAACTGCCCCCATGATTCAATCATCTCCACCTGGCACCAGCCTTGACACGTGCGGATTGTTATAACTCAAGGTGAGATTCAAGTGAGGACACAGTCAAACTATATTAGAGTCCAAGAATGAAACAAAGCAGAACAAGGGATTACAAATGAAGCTCCCTGGACCCCATGCTACAGTAGGAAAATTCCTTAATTGGCTGTGTAGGATGCCTTTGGTCCTCTGCTGTTCTGGCCCCAGAGCTCCCCACTTTCTCTGGCCAGTCCTGCATTTATAGAATCTTACTCATTTTAATTTCATTAAACCTACACTGATCAACCACCCTCTACTCGAGTCAACCCCACACACTTTGTAACTAACTCATTCAATTTTAGCTTTTACGTGTTACTTTTGTCTCTCATACTAGAATGAAAACTCCATTAGGGAGGATACTAATTCTTACAATCCTTCTGTATCCCAGATCAGTTAGAAGAGTGAGCCTTGATAAATATTTGTTAGCTGACTAATTGTTTGGGTAATTGAATCTATTTCAGGGTAATATGATCATAACTTGTTATTATTATTTTTTTGGAAGAGAGCCCACTTAGGCCCCTTGGAGTTTTTGGAGACTTTAAATGCTTCTCTACTCATTTATTCTGGGAAAAATATTTCATACTTGACAACACTGTACATTCAGTTTTAATCCTATTTTGCAATGGAGCTAATGCTTATATCTGCCCATAATTATGACAAATATACTGTCCTACACAATGTCTTTTGTTCATTAATAAAATCAGTAAAAGAATAGGTGATTTTGTGGCAACAGTGCTTTCAAATGTGGAACTAAAATAAGTGATATATGATTAGAAAGTTTTTCAGAAAAAGATGAGTCTTTCTAGTCGAATTAATTTTAAGTAGGAGTCAGGTATCAAAAATCTTTGTATTGCTTATGGAAAATTCCATCCTTTCAACTCTAGTTGCTCTCTTCCCACAGTATTCCCTGCCTGCATTTGGCTCCTAGTTTTAACATCAAAAGCTGCTCTTGTCAATTATCCTCCATTCCCTCCCCCGTCTAGGATGTGATACACATGGTTAGAGTTCAGTATCAGGCAAGCAGAGGTTACATCACAGCAGTGCAGGCATCTTTAAACTGAACATCAGACATTTCTGCTCTTAAACACTACTTAATCAACAAATTCTCTGTTTTTTGGTACCCCCTTTTCCTTTCAGAAATCCAATACAATCTAATCAAAAGTTGGATTCCTCCCATTTTCTGTTTCTTTCTTTCTTGTTTTAAATAGACAGCTGGCTAATTTTTGATTCTTTTTTAAAAGATGGGATCTCACTATGTTGCTCAGGCTGGTCTTGAACTCCTGGCCTCAAGCAATCCTCTCACCTCAGCCTCTCAAAGTGCTTGGATTACAGGTATGAGCCACTGTGCCTGGCCTCAATTTCTTTTAAAAGCAAATTATCTCTCTCTTGTGCCTCTTTGAACATTTAGACGCCCTTGGATGAATTGCAGTGTGTCATAAACTTTAAATTTTATGCTTTATTTTCTATCAGGTTCTACAGGGAAAGGTATTAGTTAGTAAATGTTATTTTTCCCTTGATAAAAATTGTATTAGATCAGGGCAGAAGCATAGAGATATTTTTAATAGTGTATTGCAGGTAAATATCATCTTGGGAAAAAAATGAAAGAAAGAGAAGGAGAAAAGGGAAATTGGGGAAGGAGGAGGGAGAAGGAAAGAAATAAAGAGTGAGCTTAATTTAAAAAATAGGCAACCTATCCACAGGCAAGGGAGAAAACTTGATACACACCCACAGGATATGGCAGAGGGAAGAGTGTGGGTGTTGGAATCAGACAGCTCTGGTGTCAAATCCAGTTCCAGCAGAATGTGACCTTGAGCTTAGCTTCCCTCATCTCCAACTACTATATCCTAGCACTCATATCAAATATATTAACACACTTGTATTAAACTGGTGTGAAGATTAGGATAACATCTGTGAAGACCCCAGACAGTGCTTGGACATGAAGGTGCTCACTAACTGGTCACTGAAATGATAATGATGATGAGATAATGATGATGAAGAAGGAGAAGAAGAAGAAGCAGCAGAAGAAGAAGCAGAAGAGGAAGAGGAGGAGGAGAAGGAAAGAAAGAAGAAAAATAAAGAGGAAAGAAAGAAAGAAAGAGAAAAAGAGAAGAAGAAGAAGAAGAGGAGGAGGAATAATAATAAGAAGTTGTTGTCATAGTCAGGATGAGAAAACTGTTTTCATGTATGAGAAACAATCACCGTGGAGGTAGGAGGGGGACTTTGTTTACTCGATCATTTAAAAAATTGTTCTCTAGTGTATAAAACAATCCATTAGGACAGACATTTACATTTACTGTCCTACTCCTTCTATTAAAACTACTACAATATGTATTTCTTTTCTGAAACAATAGCTAACATGACAGTGATGGAGGCTGTTAACATTTATAACTGACTTGTAAAACCATGAATCAAGATAATTTTTTAAAGTAACAACTTTCAAGTACCAATTCTTCCTTAACCAGAATTTTCACTTCTCAGTTGAAATGAGTTTCATACTATCTGTATGAAATGGGTGAGAAGGAATTCCAGTTTCATCTGTGCCCAAGGGTCTCCATGTGAACATTGTCTCCTCATTGACTTGGCAACAAAGCATGACACTCATTTACAAGGACTGGAAGATGGGGCAATCCTGGAAAAGTTTAACCAGAACCAACTTCACTTCATGCTGATATTTCAACCTTGTGCAATCTGGGATCAGGGTTAGAATGGCCACAAAGGAAGAAAAGGGATGCCACTTGATGTCATATGGTTTAGCAGAGGAAAAGTGTCTACCACAAAATGTACTTTTTGGAAGATACACTTTTGCCTTCTTTTAAATATGTCAAATAAAGAAAACAAAGAATCTTATTTTCTTCTTACACATTTGTGCTTGTCCATTGACTCTTTGCACCGTAGTGTGACTATGCTGCAACTAGAAATGCCTGCTAGTTCCTAAAGCTCAAGATGCGTTAGTCCTATTTGTGTTTATCAAAATAAATGGACTGGCCATTAATTTTTCTCAGTCCTGTCTTGTCTGGGCATTTCTACCTAGCACAATATAAAACTCTCTCTTCCATGTACTAATGAAAAAAATTTCAAAAGCATATCCTGTGATTGGGTACATAATAACTATTTGGTAATTGCAATCTAGAGTGGGTATTTCAAAATTCAAATGCAACTTAGCTTGTTGAAACAGCATTACCTAGATCAGGAATCTGGAGATGTAGTTTCTACTAATTTCTCCACCAATCACTTACTAAAGACAAGTTAGCCAGGTTTCCATTTTCCCATATGTAAAACAACACAAAGTGTGACTTCAGAAAACCACATGGGCACAATGAAAATAAATGAGCTGTGTATCTGGTACCGTTAACTTCTTGGAGGCACAGGGCTACACAAATCAGAACATCCCCTTGTTAGATAGCGTTAGAATGAAAAACAAATCAAAGCCTAATCTGACTATATTTGCAATGCTTTCATAGAATAACTGTATGGATAAGAATTTATGAGAAATTGCTTGCTAGACATAATGCCTTTGAGACGTGGAGAATTCACATAAGCACAAAGTCCAACATGGAAAGTACATATATCAACAAGCAAGAGATTCCAACCACAAACCACTCTTCCAAGACCGTTCAGATTCAGCCAACTTCATTGGCACATCCTGGAATACCATGATTGCCAAAGGTAATGTATCAAAGAGAAAGGGTTCACAAAAGTCCTAAAAGAAATAGTAGGGCATGGAGGTTTTCAATGGCATGCTTATATTGGATTACTGTTGCTTCCCAGTGCAAAAGCAAATTATTTTTTCATTGAGAAATAATCAGGTTCCAGATCTCCTTCCAAATATTTTGCCAAGAGTGGCCCAAGAGGATTGTATGCAAGGCAGACGCTTAAAGGTTAAAGGAAGTACTTGAGGCATAGCAGCTTTGGAAAGGTACTTGGAGATTACTCTAGAGATTATTTCTATCACTGTTGCCTTATGCTGTATGAAGATGATGCAAACTGAACTGGGACACAATAAAGGGTCTGCTCCTCAGGATCATGGCAAATATAACTGATACTCAGAAAATAGCTAGCAAGCATTTGGAATGTGATGTTCTTGCTAAAAAGCTATCAAGATGTTCTCCCATGGATCCTGTTGTATAATTTAGGCTTTTTTTTTTTTTTTTTCTTTTTGAGACAGAGTCTCTCTCTCACCCAGGTTGGAGTGTAACAGTAATCAACGGTAATCTCGGCTTCACTGCAACCTCTGCCTCCTGGGTTCAACTGATTTTCCTGCCTCAGCCTCCTGAGTCTGGGACTACAGGCGCACACCACCATGTCCAGCTAATTTTTGTATTTTTAGTAGAGACAGGGTTTTACCATGTTGGATAGGCTGGTCTGAAACTCCTGACATCAGGAGATCTGCCCACCTCAGCCTCCTAAAGTGCTGGGATTACAGGCATGAGCCACTGTGCCCAGCTACTGGGGTCTTTTTATTGTAAGCAACAGAAAGTCATCGTCAACAAAAAGAGGGGCCAAGTTATTGTAGAATGAATAGTATGAAAAGAATTCTGGAATTTGCTGGAATGGTACATGCACTTGGGAAGCAGAACTGGAAAAGCATAGGATCTAAGGCACCTCAAGTATACAGGCTAACTTATTCCCTCAGAATCATGTGTTTATTATTTCTCCACTTTTGTGAAATGCAGCAATTCAGTGGATCTCTGGCCTCACTGCAGCTGCCATATCTAGTCAATATCAACTTCTTTGCTATGTATGTATTACCTTCTCCACCTCATATCTTCTGCTTTCTCATCATTGTGACTTCTGTGAATTCTTATAACCCTTCCCACCTTGTGGTCTCAGATTTCCTCCTTTCTTTTATATGTTTACAGTACCAGAGTAAAGAAGAATTCGGTTGGCCTAGATAATTGTTCATCATTCCTTTTTGGACAGAAATTTTGATGGTAAGCTTCCTTTTAGAGTTTTGGCCAATCCACAAAGTGGCTGAAATTGGGTCCATGGTCAACTGGGTCAGTTAGGGGTGGCCACATGAGTGGTGTATTCAGGAAAAATTGAGGACCCAGTAGTTTTCACCAGAAGAGGACTAGGGGAGTGGGAAGCTCCTCAAGGAGCTCATCTCTCTTTAGTTATGGTTGAACTCTGAAAATTAAGTGTCAATCAATTAACCAGTTACAACCATTAACCCAATTGTCTGTGGCACACCCTGTACACAAAGCATTAAACTAGATATGCCAGTGAATACCATTTTGTCCCTAGAAAGGAAAGGAAAGGTTTCACAATCCTAGTGTTTAGTAAGGAAATCTAAGACAGAAACATCTGGACAAAAGGGTGTGAGTGCGTCCTAAATGTCAGGACAAAGTACTATTACAGTTAGTGTCCTTTGGGGCAGTGTGGTATAAACGAATAAGCACCGAAATGAAAGAAATCTGGACTTTAGTCTTAGCTCAGAAATACAAATACTGTACTTGTGTTTCAGATCACAGCATAATCCTTTATTAATTACTTTATCTCTTGATGCCTTAACCTATTCCTAAAATGAGGGTAAAGACCTGGTGATGGAACTCTACCACTCTCTAATTATTTTGGTATTACTATTACTTATCTAAGAAAGGCATAGAGGTTATTTAAAATGCTGAGGTTGGAATAATCTAACATCTATCCCTTTTTTTTCCTTCCAACTTTTAGGTTCAGGAGCACATGTGCAGGTTTGTTACATGGGTAAATTGCATGTTGCTGGGGTTTGGTTACACAAATTATTTCATCAGGCAGGTAGAGAGCATAGTACCAGATAGGTAGCTTTTTTGATTCTCATCCTCCTCCCAACCTCCATCCTCAGGTAGGCCTCAGTGTCTATTGCTCTCTTCTTTGTGTACATGCATACTCAGTTCAGCTCTCACTTGTAAGTGAGAACATGTGGTATCTGGTTTTCTTTTTCTGCCTCAATTTACTGCGGGTAATGGCCTCCAGCTGCATCCATGTTGCTACAAAGGACATGATTTCATTCTTTTTTATGGCCGCATAGTATTCCATGACTAACACCTTACAGGTAAATTCTGTTATAATTTCACACACACACACACACACACACACACATATATATATATGTTTTTTTTTTTTTTTTGAGACAGAGTCTCACTCTGTCACCAGACTGGAGTGCAGTGGCGTGACCTCACCTCACTACAACCTCTGCCTCCTGGATTCAAGCAATTCTTCTGCCTCAGCCTCCCAAGTAGCTGGGACTACAAGCACAGCCACCACCATGCCCAGCTAATTTTTGTATTTGTAGTAAAGGCGGGGTTTCACCATGCTGGCCAGGATGGTCTCAATCTCTTGACCTCATGATCTGCCCGCCTCAGCCTCCCAAGGTGCTAGGATTACAGGCGTGAGCCACCATGCTCAGCCAACACTAATACATTTTAACTGCCAGACTTATTTTACAATCAATTCAAGTTGTCATTAGAAACAGTCATATTATAGCACTCTACTTGAATTGTTTCACTTATGGCTTTTGCCTTCTTTAGCTTAAAAGTCAACAAACTTTTGTATGTTTCTCCTAATTTAGTAAACCATACCTCAGGTTGAAATGATCATGATTACCTCAGATTTAGACTCAACATAACAGAAGCATACAAGAAACAGAGATTCTATTTGTCTCCTGCAGTGAAACAGACATCAAGATTTGATCTGCGCCTGCGGTTTACTTCAGCCGTTCTGCCTTTAGAATGCCAAATGATATTAATAGCTGGCCAATTCGTACCAAACTCACAAATCTACTTTTCTTATTGTTGTTTAGAGTTTATCTTATTTGAGAAGAAAACTAAGTGCAGATGATACTTCAACCCCTGAAACTAAGAAATATTTCATGCTCCATTGTCTCCAATAACTTTGCAGAAAATGTATTAAGTGTAGGAGGCAGTCAAATTTGTGTCAAATGCCAATTCTACCCTTTACCGGTTGTATGAAGTGTCTAGAGCAAGTTTTTTGAGATCTCTGGCCTCTAATAACACCCAGATTTCAGAGTCATCTCAAAGTCTACATGAGGCAATGTATGAAAAGTGCTTCATGGGGAGTGTGGTGTGGACTGGTGCTCAATATGTGTAGGGCTTCTTCCACTTCCTCTTCCCCTTGTCTGCCTGCCTTTTGCTCTCCTCACAAGCCAATGATCTCTTACTGATGTACTTTAGCCAGTCACACCACCCCCTACAACTTATCTGAGAAATCTACCCAAAGAAAATTCCCTCCTAGTTACATGGAATGCATATTATGAGGGGCTAAATGAACTTCACAGAAGGCATCCAACACTGCAGTCCTATGACACAAGCAAGGGCAACATTTGCTCTAGAATATTTCATAGAAGTGAAACCAAGACAGCAAATGATTCGACTGAGATCACTTAGAGGATAAGTTATAAATGGATGTCTAATAATGCAATTTGCTAAAAGAGTTGATGCAATGGTATTCTAGAACCATTTCCCCCTGAAGGTTACATTGAAGAGTTCAAACTAGGAAGCAATGTTTTGCCAAGTGCCATACTGCAGAACAAGGATACATCATCAATAACTCTGCAAAGAAATGCAATATAAGTACAGCCCCTAAGAACGGACAATATAAATACTGCAATTATTTTAATATATTTGGAAATCCAATCTCTGCAGAAAACAAAAGCCTTTCAAGACAACCAATAAATTGGATATTTTAATGTAGTAGAAACATACACAAAACTAACTACATATCATGAAATATCTGAAATGGTTAAATGTCATTATATTTTTGTTTTCCTTTGAGGTAGAAATACTCCCCAAATGTCTTTATAAATTCTACTCTGAGTATCTAAAGTAAAAAAAAATCAAAATCATTTGAAGCTGAAAGAAGATATGGAAAAAGTAATTTATATTTTTGTGTATCAGGTCCTCTTAGTAATAAATGGTAACATCATACATTAAATTGCACCCTTCTTTTAGTGACCATGAAATGTGCTCTTTGCATTAATTTTTAGAGGTACTGGGTGTGTTCAACTGAAAGAACTTATTGCTTCTTTCTATAAATGCTCGCTAATCATGGGTAGAAAATTTTGCCTAAAAATTTGGTAACTCCTTTGCTTTAGAGCAAAGTGCAAGATGTATAAAAAGGAAATCAAACATAGAACTGGAATTCTTAAGTGCTTGGTCTAGAATCAATTTCCCCTACCTATTAACCTCTCCTTTCTCTCCTTTTTCTCCTTATTTTCTTATAATCATCACTTTAAGTCATTCTTTAAATCTTTTTCTTGTCTAAAAAAAGATTACGAACCTCACAGTTTGCTTTTATAAACACTCTCTGACACAGGAATATTAATAATTGTTTATTTCTTCTCTCTATAGCAATTGAGATCACCTTTTAATAGAGAAAAGTGAGTTATTTCATCTTCTTGCAGTCTCAAATGGGTAAACCCCCAAGCAATGTGCAGTCTTAGAGAAGAAGGTAAGAAATACTTCTTTTCTTTCCAGAAACGACCCCCAGTGCAAATGCTTTTCAACAGCTAATTTCACTGCTGAACAGTCAATAAGAGCTGCAAAGATTCAAAATTCTTTAAATAAATATATGATGTGCTTACAATGCAAGATCCCTTTATGCGTTGGGACCAAAGGTACGCAGGGGCAATGTGCCTAATGATGAAAGACCAGTGAACGAATTGCTGAGAACAGACTTGGCAATTGTGGTTTGCCTCTTTTTTCATCATAATCTTGGCTGGAGAAGTTGGAGAAGCAAAGGTTATGGGTTCCCAATAAGTGTTGGCATTGCAGGGCACAGGCATCATGCAGCTCTTAATTGGAGGACCAAACACAAGCATTCTCTCCAGTGTCCAGACACAGAAAATGGGGCCTCTAACCTAGCAGTTCCTCATTTCCTGACCAAAATTGTATATTATTCAATATATTTTCTCTACTGTGCCTCAGCCTTTAGGATAAGTTCCAAATGTCTTAGGGTCATCATCTGTCTATTTTTAACGACTTGCCAGCATTTTGAAATTCCAACTGAGATGTATTAAGTAGGTCTTGAGAAAGAAATCCACAATCATTAAGATGGAGAAGTGGGCATAATATGAGATTTTATGAAAGGGGGCTTAAGGAAAAGATGATCAGTGTTTTCTCTTTTTTAAAAAAGATTGTATCATGCAATAATTTTATCATTTTTACATTGCTCATTGTTCAAGAAGAACTTGTATCTTTCAGAATTTCCTATTCTATATTTTACCACATTTTTCATAAGTAAAAATTTTTCCCTTTGGAAAGAAAAGTTTATTATTTTTAGATAGAGGGAAATATCCACTATGAGTCTTTGGTCTTTGTAAGATATTAGACACATGGATTTAAAGCTGTCTAACAGAGACTTCTTAATTTGAATGTAAAACTCTTCTGAACATGACTTCTGCCCACTTTGACAGCCTTTCACACAACTCAGCAACGATATCAAAAGGTGATTTACCTTGTCTTACTCTCTTTCCCCTTTGGTCTTCGACATTCTTCTTTCTTCCTTTTTCATGGACAATTTCACTTCAATCTTCCAGATTCAGCTTATAGCAAGACTCAACTTGTGGTCATTATCTTTACTGTCTTCTTTGATCCTTCCTGGTTTGAATTAGGATGTCCTGACTTAGAAGCTTGTGAAGATCCTCAACCTAGCACCTCTGATACTGCTCTATCATTCACTGCCTGCTCTCCTGTTTATTTCCCTCACCAGTTGAAGAGCGCTCTCTTTGGAGAAGAATTAGGTGTTATTCACCATTGTCAGCCCAGTATAGCACCCAGCAGAGCACATCACATGAGCCCTGGAGTTTGAGACTAGCCTGGGAAACATAGCAAGATCCCATTTCTGCAAAAAAATTTAAAAAATAGGTTTGGTGGCATACTCCTGTAGTCTCAGTTACTCTGGAGGCTGAGGTAGGAGGATCACTTGAACCCGGGAGGTTGAGGCTGCAGTGAGCCATAATCACACACCACTGCACTCTAGTCTGGGCAACAGAGTGAGATCCTGTCTCAAAAAGAGTATTTTTAGAAGTTAATTGACCTGAGGTTCAGATCAGGAATTTAATTTCATGGACTGCACTTTTACCATGCTACTAGTTATGTCCTTTATAAAAGCAGTCTGAAATTAAGCACTTCTTAAAATTTTCCAAAGATGGATAAAAGATTCACATGTGAGAAATTGGATGAGTGTCTCTCTAGGGATGTTTTCAGTATTGACTAAATGTTTTGGAAAGATTCAAGGGCTATGATATATATGACATTATCATTGAAAGAAAAATATTCTGCAGACTTTTTTCCAGGGGGCTGATAGCCTCTAATATCCATTTTAGGCTTAAAAATGTATGATGTTATTCACATTAATTGATTAAAGTTACTTTGTGCCAACCTTGAATGAGTCACTATATGATGAAGAGAAGGCACAGCTTTCTCCTAATGGAGGCAAAAGAATCCCTTCTCCATTCTTTAAAAACCCTGCCAGCATAAAACTGGCACTGATTACTCGGCAGGAATAAATTTCCACATTGCCATGCCCAAAATAAGCATGTTGTTATTAACGGTTACTTACTAGGTGCCTATGCCCAATAGCCTCTGGGAACTAAATGAAAGATAATTAAAACTCTTAGATGAAAAAGATAGCAGTTTCTCAATTAATTTCATGAGAGATGTGGAGCATCCTCCACACCATCAGAGACTTCTCTGGACTCCACATCTGACTGTGATTCCCTGCTCAATTTATTCAGTTGTTCCTTTTGCCATCACATCACAAAAATGGACCTTCATAATTTGGCCCCTACCTGCCTCTCCCGAGCCATCATTCCCAACAAACAAATTCTGCTCCAGATACTCCAAATCCCTCTTAATTCTAAATGTGCAGAAACATGCTCTTTCAGCACTTCCTGTTCTATAGTCATGGACTGTATTATCCACATCTCTGCCTTGGTAATTCCCACTATCTTCTGGGTTCCTCATCCTTTCTCTCCATCACCTAATCTAAATGATCAGAATTTCTCTTTGTGATAGCCTTCAAATGGTCTTCCCATAACTTACCTTCTTCCCAACTGTTTCATACATTATAGCAAGAATGATCTTTTCAAATCTATGTTACTCACTTTCTCATGGAAGACTTAGCAAGAATGATCTAAGAATGACTATTCTCTACACCATAGCAAGAATGATCTTTTCAAATCTAATCCTGTCACTCAGTTGTTGAAGACTCCAGTGAGTTTCAACAGCTCTAAAGATATAGGAAGAATCTTAATCAGAGCCTATGAGGTACCAAATGATCCTGCCACCTTTACCAGTTCGCCGAATTCCCTTCTCCCACTGTCTCCTTGAGCTGTGACTGCGACCACAGCTTTATTTTCTCAAAATCTCTGTGCTCCTGCCCATCATGGTATATATTTATACATGTTGTTCCATTTTCACAAAAGATCCTTCCTCACCCACCACCTCTACCATTTTGATTAGATGACTCCTGTACATTATTTAAATATCAATCCCTTTGCCCAGCATATACACGTCTACTAACTGGGTAATATTCCTTTGTCTAGGCTCTATTATCACCATATTCTTTTTTTTTGTAAGCTCTTATTTAAAATTACATTTAATTATGAGATTGATTGATTATTATCTGCATCCCCCAGAGGGCTGCAAGCTTCATGAAACCCCGTGATCATGCTGTTTTTATTAAAATTCCAAGAGACCAGGAAAGAATATTAATCTGCTGGTGAAGTCGCAGAATGGATTTGAGGTAAGAAATGTAAGATGAGAAGACCAAATCAAGAAACAGGAGATTTCACCATTAGCATATCAAGGTACACGTTACAAATAACATTTTGGAATCCCTATGACACTAAATCATCAGATAGGCAAGGTTGATTTTTGCCCCTTCTATTTGCAAGGTGGAAAAATATAGTTCACTCTATAGATTTCTTCTTTTTTGTTGTTTCCTTTGTTTTTGTTTTCTAGTTTAAAAAGAGTTTATTCCAGGGTGATTGTTGAAGATGGCCACTCAGGAGCGTAGATTCAAGTTGCTCTGATTATACACTCCAACTACCAGCCATTACAAGTGGGTTTCTTTAGGAAAAAAACAAGAGGCAGTTCCTAAGTTGTTTACCAAGAATATACATTCAAATACATAAGCTATCGATTGGCTATACATTGTTCTTTGTATCACAAATTCCAGGAACATGAAGATAATAGGTGACACAACTAGTCTGGAACAAAATGTCTCCTAACAGTTGTCCCTGGGCACAGGTATGGTATGTGGCCAAAGTCCCATACTCATGTCTCTCTGAGCCTGATAAATTTTGCATACATGACAGAGCTCAGATTGCTCTGTCACTCTACAGATTTCTAAACCAAGACATAAATATCTTCTGGGTTAGCATTTACTTTAGGCAGTAAATAGGTAGAAGAAATATTTTCCCATGCATTGAAATATTTAATAATCCCTTTTCAGTCATTCCTCGATTGCTACTTACATAGAACATTGTCACATTCATTGACATATAATTATTTCAAGAAAATATCAACGTGTTATTCTCCCACCTAGAATAAAATAAACCACTGCAAAATATACTTTTAAGTAAGCAAAAGAGCAATAGTAATACATTGCTATTAATAATTATCATGCCAAAATATATGAAATAGCACACAGAAAACATGGGACTTCATTCATTTCCAACTTGAAAGGAGATTGATTGGAAATAATTATCTAATCTAGACATAAACCTTTATGGTAATTTTAGAAGAAACTAGAAATATTACTGGTAATAGAATTAACCACATTTGATGTGTACACTGCTCAAATGCTGCAAACAACAAATACCCAATTCCACACTTTACTTTGGTTGCAGATATATAGCCAGTGGATACAGATGAAAGCATTTTCTAAGCCAAAATGCAATTTTCATTTGGCTATTAGGAAACTCTAGCAATTAAGAGACATATTCATAAAGGGAACAATATTTTCTAAAAAGACAAAAAGGCTAAACATTCAAGGAAGCTTAGATCCCAAAAGTAAAGATAGAAAGAGGAAATAAAATTACAGGGACTGTACATGGCAACATAAATTCAAAGGACGGTTAGTTGCAGTACACCTCCCACCAGAGACTAAAGGACATTTCCTGAAAGATTCTGAACTGAGAGTGACAGGTGACCTAGCCAACAAAACATGTAAGTAGTTTCTTACATCAATTACCAGAACCATTTCATTCATTAAAGCTGTTAACTAAGTTCCTAGAGCACAGTGGTTAAAAATGTAGGTTCAAATCCTGAACCTATTAGTAACTAATTCCATCACCTTGGCTGAGTTACTTCTCAGTAAATCCATTTCCTCATACATAAAACAGGGATAATAATAGCACCTATTTCAGATGGTTGTCTTGAAAGTTAAATGAAATTATTATTTGTAAAGTGCATAGAAAATGTGTAACACACAGTGCACACTATATTAGTATTTGTTAAATAGACATATAAATTAAAATGCCACTGATTCCAATCAGATGCTGAGGAAGCTGTAAAGAATTAATAAAACATTTTGAATAGAATGCTTCATTGAACAGGCATATTAGTGTTATTAAGTTCTTGCCTATATTTTAGATGAGTCTGAGAAAATCTTGGGATAAAGTTTTACTGTAATATAATATTTGTTCATTATTAACAGTATGCCAAAGACCTGGAACAGAAATACAGGCATATGAGGCAATATTTGTCCTCAAGGTGTTTATAATCTAGTTTGAGGAAATAGATAATCATTAATTGAAGAGCAGTATACAATTTCAGTGCAATTGCCAGAAAACACAGTAAATGATATCAAAGAAACCACTGCCTAAATAATTACAACAAAAGTAATTGCAATAGGAATTCCAGAAAGAAGAAGATAGTTCAGCTAAGGTAACCTAATAAGATTTTATATAGGAAGTAAGACAGGAGTTGGGAGTTGAAGAATTTGACGAGGCAGACAAGACAGGGACATTTCTGATGAATAGAATAGTGTAAATATAAGTTGAAATGAGAAAGCAAATGCATATTTGGGGAAGAAATCAGTAAAAACCGATTAGAGAGGATGGTTCAGAGAATGAATAATGAAGACATGGTTAGAAAATGCCATTTAGGTTTAGCTCCATTATCCTGTTTCCATTCACAAGCAAGAACCTGGGTTAACCCATAGAGAATAAATGAAGTCAGGATTCCTGGGCCAGTTGTACAAACAAATCCTGGGGCATGGGAGAGGGAAAGAAAGGGAAGAATCTGAGTAATTGTGCTGACCTGCTTTCAGCAGACACCCCAGGTGGATCAGCAGGTATAAGACAGAAGTCAGAGCGGGTAAGATGGAGCCTCTCTGGGAAGACCTTGAATATCAGGCTAATGAGTTCTGACTTTATCACATAGGTTATCAAAGTCACTGAAGGCTGAAAGTTTTATTGTTTTTAAAGGACAGTTAATTACTAAAATAAAATAAGCCAAAGGACAACCCATTGCTTTCCAATGTGAAACCTGTGAAAAACTAGGGGTTGGCAATAGACAGGCACCAAGAAATTTGAACTATACGATTAATTATGATTCTCATAAAAATTTATCATGTCCTTAGTAATTCTTACATTTTTAAACATCTCACATACATGGGATATATGGATTGGTTGTCTCAGGTAACATCTGGCAAACAGGGTGCTGTCTATTTAAGCAGATTCATTTTTATATAACTTGCTTATTAGTATTTTCCCTTATTTTTAGATTGAGGGAAATATCCACTATGACTCTTTGGTCTTTGTAGGATATTAAACATCACATGGGTTTAAAGCTGTCTGCCTTATTGTATTTTAGAGTACCAACTCACACAAAATGAATTAATGCTGCAACATTAATCCATCGGAGATGTAAAAGTAGAAAGACATGAAAATAGTACTGCAAATTATATATCATTTGGCATAAAGGTTCTAAAGAAAATAACAAGTTTTCAGGGAGAAAATACACTGTGAATCTGCATTGTGAGAACAAGAATCTCTACCAGTGTGATGATTTTTATGAGCAGCACATACACATAAAAATCAGAGAGTGGAGAAGCCTGACTTTATGACTTCATGAACAACATATCATCATTTCTAATATTTAGTGAGAGGCAGCAAAAGTTCCTTAAAAAGTTAAATTTTGATTTCAATGGATTAGTTAACAAGGGTTTCCTTCTAACTATTTAAAGATATTCTAAATTAAATGAGGAAATAAATCAGTGCTATTATTGGCCATATTTAACACATCCGAATGCTCAAACTGAATATGAATACATAATTATCAGAGGCAAATTCAACCAGGAATTCATTAGGAATCCATTTGCTAGTGATCTTTTGTGTTGATATATTCAACAATCCTGTTACATTTGAGAGGGCATTCCCTCATCTTAATGAGTTTCCTTTGAGGCACTGAACATCTATCAGTGAAAACTGTCTCCATAATTTCTGTACATTGTAGAATCCGTTTGTCAAGACTAGTTGACAAACCATCAAACATTTGTTACCCTTCCAAATGACTTATGAATTTGGTATTTCTGATTTAGTAGGAATAAAGAATAAATGAAGAAATGGTCCCTACACAGAATTGAATCTGTTGTTCAAACTCTCTTTAAGATGAATATTGATACCTGGTGAAAGACTTTGAAAACATTCTTCCTCCTCCTAATTATCATCATAGTTGTTTTCCATTATTATAATTGCTGTTATTACCATTCATTTTTAGTTTACTATTCTTTTATAAATTACAATAAGTATTTTTAAATTTCACCTATAATTGGTTTGCTTGTATACTGGATGTCCACTGAGTGGTTTACAGATATGAAAAAATAGAATGACATTGATGCATAGGATGAATTGGAAGAAGAAAAAATGGTAGACAGAGAGATGAAAAATAATTCCAATGAATTAGTAGAGGTCTGAGATGGCGGCACTAGAAATAAAACTAAAAAGATAGTTGAAAAACAGAACAGGAAGAATTTCTGGATGTTGCCCCAGACTAGATATGGAAAACATGAGAGGAGTCACTAAGTTAGACTTTAAGGCTCCAACATTAGGGGAATCATTCTACCACAAACAAAAGAGAAGGGAAGTCAGCAAGAGACTGATTTATCCTGGAAATCAAGGGTTTCAAAATAGACATGTTGAATTTGAAGTTAAAATGGTAATGTCCAAGTAAAGAAGTATATGTTGATTTATATAGAATTAAAATATAAATTATTTGGTTCTGTACAGCTGCTTTTAAAATATTTGAACATAGATGGTTTGCAGAATGACAACGAGGAAATTACATTGGTAATTTGCCCAAGAAACTGGCTTCATGCACAAAGGCAAAGAGCTCATGCTCTGAATTAGTGTAGTCGAGATTAATGCAAACACTCTATATGGAATAATTATTAGTACTAAATGTTTTAGCATCAAACCACAAACATTTCATCTTCATAAGTAATAATATGTCTCTATTTTGGATAATCAAGAGATATGAATCTTATATAGTTTCAGGATTTCATTTATACGTTTTCACTGATATATATTTCCAGTAATTTTTCTGTAGGAACAGATAAGAAATTCTCCCAAAGAGATGGCAGCAATACAAACACAGCTTGATATTTACTGTGAACCATTGTCTGTTTCACTTCACTTTGGCATTTGCTTTTCTTAGAATAATTGACAGTGAAAAGTACACACACACACATATACACACACACACAAACCCACCCACCCACCCACCCATGGCAGATCCTTACCCATTGACCCTAGCAATCTCACAAAGTGAAAACAGCTGAGATGGAATAATGAAAGGTAATAAAGTTGGAGAAAAAAAAGGTTTCCTGTAGAATGGATTAGAGGATTATTTTGCTATATCTTCTCAAAAGTCATATTATAATAAACTAATTTCATCTCCCCCCACCACTCACATGCAACATGTCAGTGGTAGTGAGGGTCATAGGCTGAGGGTCCATGTCACTGAACTCTTGTCAGAACATATGGTTAATATATAGATTAGCTAATCAAGATATGTAGACAGTACAAAAATAGCTCAGAAACCTACAAAGATGAAGGGAGACCCAGAATGAGTTTAAGGTAGATAGTAGGGGAACCAAGAAATCAGCTAGGCATCTACTGTATAACATTAACTTGAAGCAAACCGTTGATTTCATTACCAAGCAGTTAAATCCAGAACTCCCAATCTTTTACCAAACAATGGTAATTGGCAGACATCAGGATTCCTCAGCTAATGTTGATATCCTCAAAACGACTATATTAATGCAACACATTATAAATTATGTTGTGTTGTATACAACATGTCACTTTACAGCCATTTAATTCCTAGTTCTGTTGTAGTCACTAGGTAAGCTCCCAAGGGTCTTTTAGCCTTTTCTTGAGATTTTCCACTTGTCTTGAATAAATAATACTGACATGTTAATACCATCACCCAGGAATCAATTGCAAAGGAAACTTTGTGAAAAATGAATATAAAACAAAATAAAAGCAATAGAATGTTGAGTTTAAATATGAATAATTATGTATTTATAGCATATAGTCTCATGAGAGACTTTTTTCTCCCTGTAAAGTGTCAATTTAGGCCACTTAACCTGAATACTTCACCTATAATTAAAATTGTTAACTACACGGACACAGAGGTATCCTCACACAGCGTGTGGAGAAGTCTACACTCACAGAGAGCAGGGTTATCTGATTACCCAGAGAAACAAGTTTTAGATAAGCCATAATTACCCTAGAGATAGTTTTGGTCAGGACTGAGAATTCCAGTTTTCCTTCCTTTCTTTACTTTTTTCTTTGTAAACTGTCACACTCCCTAAAGTCATTCTGTTCACCTTTCCACAGTGGTACGCAGTACTCCCGTGAGTTTAGTATTCAACAATAAACCCCAGCTCTAGGAAATATTTCACTAACATCAAGTTAACATGTCCTATTCATGTTTAAAATTCTGCTTCAGAAAATCTGGCTCTCCTTTAAAAACTAACTCATCAGAACATAAACCCCTTCTCCAGTTCCCATCCTCACCTCCTGATTCTCTTCTGCCTCAGAACTGTGTGGGGTAGTGCAGCCAGGGGTCTCAGCCTTGGGTTTGGAGACATGGGGATCTGAGCTTCACCCCTACTCTGCCTCTTGTAGTTCTGTCATTGTGTAACTTACCCCACCTCTCCGAACCTCCTTTCTGAAGTGGGGATGATATTACATGACTCATAATGTTGTTGTACAGAATAAAAGTCTGTGAAGTACATGGCAGGAAATCTGACACTTAGTAGGTATCAAATAATTCTACACTATTATAATTATTTGCATGGAAACACAGAACCCTGAAAGAAAAGATAACATACACAGTAAAGACCCAGAACCTAGTCCTGCTTCTGAACTGCCACAGAAAACCCAGCATAGACTGAAAGCAATTTTTCATCCAATTGTCAGGTGCCCTGCGACATGAAAGCTCATCACATACTGACTGAGCTGAGGTGTTCCCTGCAGTTGGATGTCTCAGGGGGTCTGTGGTGCATGTCTTTCAGTGAAATTATGCCTTCAAGGACTCTCTTTAGAGTCTTTAGAATGTGTACAAAAGATCCAATCAGCTTTATAATAACCAAAGAATTAGCTGGCTTGAAGGAACATTTGTTCATTCTTCACTGTTTTGTCAGTGAAGGTCATAGAGTGCACACTAAATTATCTGGAGGGACAAAGACACGGGAGATTCAGCAGTGCGGTTCTTGCCTGTGAAGTGGAAGGCCCATGTAAACATAGCCTCCCTTTATTGAAGGCCTACCATAGTAGTGCCTGGCATAGAATAGATGCCCCAAAGTTATTTGATGACTGAATGAATAGACTGGCAGTCAGGGTACTTTGGACCAGAGGGGCACAAATGTACAAAAATCTGGCAGTTTTACTCTTGACAAATAGATTCACAAAAACATCATTAAGAAATTCCAGGCCAGGCACAGTGCTTCATACCAGGTGGGAGGAGGATCACTTGAGGCCATGAGTTTGAGATCAGCTTGGGCAACATAGCTAAACACTATCTCTACAGAAAATTTAAAGAAAAAAATTAGCCAGGCAGGGTAGTGCACCTGTGGTTCCAGCTACTTGGGAGGCTGAGGTGGGAGGATCACTTGAGCCCAGGAGTTGGAGGCTGAAATGAACCATGATAGGATCATGGCACACCAGTCTGGGTGACACAGCGAGACCCTGTCTCAAACAAAAAAGAAGGTAATGTCATGTATCTGCCTGTTGTTTTGTTTTGTTTTGTTTTGTTTTGCCTATGAACATGAAGACTCATATAACATGACAAGTTTCAGCATCTTGGAGAACATCTTCCTAGCGCTCAAGGTTAAGTTTTTCAGCACTGACAAAAGAGTGACAGTTTGAAATCTGGATCTTTCCAGATGTGCTTAGATGCCAGGGAATATCTTCCCTCACAGCCCACCCATGATTCTCACTCTTGAAAAGCGCTCTGCTAAGACGGAGAGTGAATTTCATTCAAAGCTCTTTCATAGCTTTTCAATACTAAGTTCTCTCTTTTATTGGTGTCCCTTTAAATGCTGGGTGTCTTAATGAGTCTTCACTGGTTGATAAATTTGGTTCATTAAAGACAGTTTGGTCTATCCACACAGACAACAAACCATTATCAGGAAATTTCCTGAATCCTTGCCCCTCCCTATCCTCTCCCTACTCCAGGCCTGAAGATTTATCTTATGTTGTAATATGTTTTCACATTAAATTGTAAGTAATTTTATGCTAATTTATGGGACTCTGAATAGTATGATTAAAAGAGGACTGGACTTGGGGGCTAGCAAGAGCTAGATTTTGATTTGAGACATGGCATCAACTGGCTGCATGACTTTGAATAAATCACGAATATTTACGGAGGCTTGATTTTCCATCTATTCTGTAAGAGAGCTGGACTATGAATCTCCCTACTCCCGTCTCAATTCTGAAATTTGAATAAATCCCAGGCTTCAGTGTGGCATATAGTAGGTGCTCAATAAATATTTATGAGTTTATACGAAGGAACAAGTTAATAATTAGATCTAAAAATAGTTAGAACCTTTTCATCTAGAGTGATATCTACAAGATATCTAATGACAAAAGCAAGAAACAGACGATGTGTATATTATGATCTCATCTTTTAAAACAAAGCCCAAAAGCCTGTATATCCACAGTATGCTTGTGTGTTTATAAGTATATGGTGGTATATGTATGAGTGTGTATATATTTTTAAGCATATGAACTTGGGAAAAAATCCCAGATACATTCTAGATTATTGACATAGTTTTTCTAGGTGTAGTTTTATGAGGTGAGGGATGATGTTGGTGTGGAGAATGGGAAGAGGGGAACTGGAAACTAAACCAAAAAGGAAAAGAATTCAGATTGCTACATTTCTCCCCATAAATTTATACATACAGTGTGATCACTTTTGCTCATTCTGTGAAGTTATATATTACGTATGTACACATATAAAAAGAACTTTTTTAAACAGTTTAATTTACCAGTTCCTGATTAGGAGGTTTGGTCATTTTCAGTGTTGTTTTCTCTAGCTGTGAGGCAGAAGAGTGAGATATACAGTCAGCATGAACTTGCAGGGCCTGTAGAATCACACTGTTATGGCAGGTCAAGTGAACACCGTTGGTATGAATGAGTGAGTCCATTCCTGTATTCATTTGACCAGCTGTTCTGACTGGCTGCAGGAGTGGTGAAGGGCGATGAGAGACCTGCTCCAGGGGTTTGTAAAAAGGATGAGTTGAAAGGCCAAGAGAGTCAGTGAGCTGGTGAAAGGGAAATTCAAGTGATCAACATTGGGGTCCTAAAAATGAAGCCTAGGAAGCTTGCAAATAGGAAGGGAATAAAAGGCTCAAAGTTAGAAGTACAGAAGAGGTGAAATAGTAAGCGAGCCTTAGAAGGATGCTGAGATATGAGAGGTTCTTGTTGAGAAAGGATAATAGATACAGTTCCAGTTAGTAACAAGTGCCAAGAAAGTAGATTCCTGTCGACATATGGAGATAAAAGTCCTGGGAAGAGCCGAGGTCAAGGAACTGTAAAGCTAGGCTGTTTGATGAGTCATTCCAAGCAAATGAAGAAATCCCTGCATGACAGGGATTCAAGTAAGACCATGAACCTGGTGACTATTTCACTTGTGGTTGTCGAGGGAGGCACATTTCCAGAGCCTTGTAACTCCTTGTGAGTTAGAAGGGGTAAATTGTGAGCAGCTCAAGGGGAGAAGCCTCTGAAGGATAGATTATTATATAAATTTTGGCATTGGCATAGTGTGGCAAATATTTGAAAACTCTAGTGGGAAAGGTGGAAGCTGCCAGATAGCCACCCTCATTGTCTGAGCATGTGTGTATGCGTGCGAGAAAGGGGAAGTGTGACTTCAAGGAGTTGGTGTCCTTAAAGGAAACCCAGGTTCCAAATGCAGGAAGAAAATGCAGAGAATGTGGAATATTTGTTAACCATCTACAAGTAAGAAATTTGGGCTTCGAGTTAAGCCAGTAGAAGATGACGAGAGTGGGGAAGCACACTCAAAGGAGATGACAAGTGAAGTTTACTAACCAAAAAGAGCCCACACCTTGGATAATGCTTGGAGGAGTTTCAGGGGCGATGAGAGAAAAGAAAAAGGAAATGATCAGCCTGGAGGTAACTAAAATTGTCTTCAAGGTTTTTGTTTTTTTTTTAAATAATTTAATCAGTTTTTTTCTTTTTCTTTCTTAGTGGTACATAAAAACATGGTGAATCTCAATGATAGGATAATAAAGTCAAAGTACTGCATTTAAAAGCTGACTACTGTTGGTTAGGAAAACCACATTATCTTACATTTTCCAGAATGGTTTCAAATGTAGGCATTTTTTTTTTCCTTTTCAGAAAAGATTATTAAATGCTTAACTATATAGCATTTACGTTTTATAAATCTGAAAGACATCCCTTTCTGTCTGTTCTCAAACCTTAATCCATACACCTTGCACCATGTAAAAATATTAACTTAAAATGCACTGGAGACCTAAACACAAAATGTAAAAAATGAAAATATTTATGACTGTGTTAGGCAAAGATTTCCTAGCTACTACAGCAAAAGCAAAATTGACTAAAAAGAAAACTGATAAGTCAGACTTCATCAAAATTAAGAATTTTTGCTCTTTGAAAGACACAGTTGAGACAATGAAAAGAAAAGCCAGACTTGGAAAAAATGCATACAGATCACATATATGATAAAGGAATTGTATCCGGAATATCTGATGAAGTCTTAAAACAATAAGGACACTACAGTTCAATTAAGAAAAAAATAAGCAACATATTTACTATTTTAATGGTTAAATATGCTCTTTAAATATCATAATTTTTTTTTTCTTTTGGGACGGAGTCTCACTCTGTTGCCCAGGCTGGAGTGCAGTGGTGCCATCTCGGCTCACTGCAAGCTCCGCCTCCCGGGTTCACGCCATTCTCCTGCCTCAGCCTCCCAAGTAGCTGGGACTACAGGCGCCCGCCACCGCGCAAGTTGTTTTGATATGGGTGTTAGCCTGAGGCCCAAGGAGATGCTGCAGTTTGGAATGATTGCTAAGCCTTCAGCTGTCCAAACCATGCTTCCGGTATTTGAGAAGCATGGTAGGTAGCAAATGCTGTACCCACAGTTTACATGGAGGGTAAGGACATGTAAACTGTGGGTACAGCAGTCCTACCTATCATCCTATTTCAGGGCAGAGCAGGACAGTAGATGTGCAGCTGAAGAGCTGCTCAAAACAGTGGGTGGTAACAGGCCAGGTGAGTGGGCAGAAGCAAAGCAAAGATAACGCTTAAGTGAAGTTGAGAGTTTAACTGCACAGGGTGCTGTAAGCTCATGTGACTTTTACTCAGGCCCAATTCTGCTACCTATTGTAGACACCTGAGAACTTCCTGCAAAGACCATCACCTTGTCTAGGCTACCTTCCTGAACTGCTTCTCCCATCTATCCTTAACATGGCAACCTGGTTAATCTTTGTTATTAAAATGCCATCAACCATTTATTTGTAACCCAGAGAAGGAGAGGGTAGCAATGTCCATAGGGTAGCAGGAAATGAACTTCAGGAAATGAAAACTTGGAAGCCATTTATGTGGCCGTTATTTGGAAAACCAAAGAGATATCTTTAGTCCTTCTTTATTATATCCTGAAAATGGTTGTAAGCTGTATCTGAATTTATTGAGAAGTTAGTATCTTCAGAACCCTTGTAGAGGATGAATTAATATTTTCACTATCAGATTATCATTTTCTAGCCAGGGTACTAAAATAGTGAAAGTTGGAAAGATATGCTTGAAAGCCATCCACTGTATACTCAATTATACTCACTATATTCAATTAGCCCCAAGAGGAAATTACCAAATTATTGATAAAATAATTTATCAATTATTTTACGTATGCTTCATTAAGGTAAACAAATCAGTGAATCATGGTCTCACAACGTATAGAAAATATCAGTTTACCTGCCCATTCTTCAGTTTCACAACTCTAAAATGGAAATCATGCCAGGAGTGTTTTGTCTGACTGATCTTTGTCACATACACTTCCTGTCCCCACCCCTGCCCAGAGCACACATACTTCAAAAAGCTGGCGGAAATAAGAGAGACATCCTAAAGGAGGGGTTTTTAAATTTTCCTTATTGAGTTTTTCTGAAATGAAGAGCTTAAGAAAGAAACAGATAAATTAGGTTTCTGTGTAAGGGACTAGAGCAAAGGAGAGAAAAACCAGAGAATGGATTGACCTGTGCAAGAAGGACATGCATCTAGGTAGCAGCCAGACACACATGCAGCCTTGTAAAATGAGCTTCCATGCTTTCTCTACAGTGATCAGAACCAATCACTGCAGAGGAAGGCAAGAGCAATATTTGGTAAGGAGTGCTCAGGTGGAATGTAGATCAGGCAGGACCCCTTCTGAGATCATTAGTATCAAACATTCCAGGATTTGTTGATGTTCAATCAGTTAACTTCTTCCTCAAAGCACCTTGACAGGGTTATGAAATGGCTTACATCAATAAAAAGCTATGAATTCCTCTGAAAAGTGAGACAACATGAACATAAAGTCTTTTACTGCTTTAAAAAATGATCCCAAAGCGATATTAATATTAAATTCTTAGAATTTCATGTTTCCTGAGGTTATCATGCAACATAATAAAAATATTATGGTTTTGAGAAGAAACTTCACAGTACTTTCATCTGCCGTATGAAGTTACTAAAAAATAAAGTAAAATAAACTGAAAGTAGACAGATGGAAGGAATGTCACATGGAGTAAACAGATGATGTGGAAACTCCTGGAA
This sequence comes from Pan paniscus, assembly GCF_029289425.2. NCBI lineage: Eukaryota > Metazoa > Chordata > Mammalia > Primates > Hominidae > Pan > Pan paniscus. The sequence continues at coordinate 50,542,606 of NC_073256.2, read as the reverse complement.
AAGTCATTATGGCATCTCTCTACACAGGAATTATAAAGGGCTGCAATCAACTCACTGGTGGTTTGCCAGTGATTAGACTACCATGGTTGAAAAGGAAGCGGAGATAGCGCTCAAATGCTGGGAGAGCTGAGGAGGAGATGAGATGCTGTGAGCAGATATCACTCTTCTAACATAGAGACCTGCATTCTTACATGCAAGTGATGTTAAAGGCACAGTTATAGTATAGGCCTGTAATTGGTAATGCCTCTTCCCTGGCTGGGAGAACAGCTTCTCTTATTGTGTCAATTGCCACATTTATGCCAGCTGGTTGCAGAAGTGGCATATCCCTCAAACTAAAAACCAGGGCCCACTTTGATGCTACTATACAGATAGAAAAAAACCATGAGAAATAGAATGTGGATTCTTCCTGGGTTTAGGAAGCTAAGGAAATCACTTATGATAGTATATGATGATGCCTGCAGGTTCAGAGACAGGATCCATTAAATGAGGGCAGAAAAGTCAGGCAACTACTGGTTGAAGGGGTACTATATGTCACGGCCTGTTCTAGATGCTGGAGGTATCCATGGAACAAATCAGTCAGGGTCTCTGCTCTTTTGGGGCTTCTGGTTATAATTATGTGAATTATTCTAATAATAATTATGTAATAAATGAAACACAAATAAAGTGATATGTAATTTATATTAGCTCTTTGGGAATAGGGTGAGTACCCATTTGCAAAGGGTGGCAAATACAAAGCAGACTTGTCAGTACTCCCTGCTTTTCCTTTACCCACAGCAGACATGAGCCAAGCCAGTTAGGACATTCTGGGTTGCTAAATCCTTCTCAGTGCAGCACTCCCTCCTGACAGCTAGTGATGATTAATCAGTGTCAGTGTATGATATTTGAAAACTTATGTTTCATGCATACTTATTTTTGCATGCATACTTATTTTTGCCCATCTTATTTTCTTTATTCGTTTCTTTTTTGTTTCTTAATATTTGTTGAACATTTTGAAATTCCTTGTCTTAGCAATATTGGAGGAAATTAACAAAAGGGAGGGATGTGCTTCCCTTCTGGCCAGTGTTCATAAGGGAATATGAAGACCTGAGGGATCAGGTCTAGTCTTTTCCACAGCACTTGAAACAACTAAAATTAAAAGCTGAACCTCCAGAAGGTGGGCCTGGGGCTGCTGTACCAGCATTTTTTTCATAGTGATGTTCTCTGGGAGGGCTGGAAGCTTTAACAACTGTGACCAGTGTCTCCAAGACGGTACTTTAGTACCATGGGCATTGTCTTTAATCACAGAAGTGGCTGCACTTTTCTTTAGTGCTTTCTCTTCAGCTCTCAATGGCTCTGCCTGGAGTGTCAATTGGCTGCCCTGCAGACTGGTGGTTTTTTGGCTGGGTGTAATCTTGCCTTGGTAGTACTGCTGCCTTCTTGCTGTCACTTGGTGCCACTGCACAGAACAGCTGCCTGGTTCCTGTTCCTTCCTCACCCTGCCTTCTGGTTTTCATGGAATTTTGGATGCCTGATTGCAAGCTAAGCCTTAACAAATTGTCTTGCTTGGATTTATGGAAACTACTTATCCAGGGCTCTTTCCTTGTTGCCAGGTTTTGACCTATTGCCTTGCTTTCAGCCCTGACCATTCCTATTATAATCCCTGACAGTTCATCTTGCTTCTGACTCCACTGTCTGAGGCTACTCAGACCTGAGTACTTCTCACTATCCAAGGCTGAGTGCGGATGTACTATAGAGGTCTCCTTTTCTTTTGAGTTGCTTTCCATGCCCCCAAGAAAGAATAAAAAAGATGGAGGAAGAGGATAAGGAAAAGGGGAAATAGAGACTAGGAGAAAGAGGGCATGGAGGAGGGAGGGGAGAAGGAGGAGGAAAGAGATATACTAAGTTCATGCAACTGAGGTCCTGGAGCTATTTGCCCACGAGTTACATCCTTTCCATTTTTAATGCCTTTTTAACTATTTGGCTTTTCTTTGTGTAAAGTACTGAAGGCCATCCACAGCCTGGTTTTTCAATACACTCCCAGAGCTCCTCTTTAACTCATCAGGTAGCACATAATCACTAAATACAAGTTAATTTTAATATGATCCCAAACAAAACATAATTAGAAGAGCAATGTGCTGTGAAAATTATCATAAAAAGCAGTCAAAAGCCAAGTAAAAATGCATTTGAGTTATCTATGGTTTAGGGTTATTTGTGGCTCTCCGTTAGGGCAGAACCGAAGTTGACTTTAGCTATGATTTCATGGTCTATAAAAACAACCACTGAGAATTGGGTATGGATTGCAGTTGTGTTCAAATATTTTATGAACCTTCTTCAATATCAACATTTACTCAACTTCTTCCTGCTATAATGGCCCACCTGTATTACTTCAAAGTAATATACATAGGTTATTCTCACTAGATCCAGAATGTGCCACGTCTATTCAATGGGAAAATGCAGTTTGGAATTGGCTGAGGGAATCTTGACCTTCTAAGATTGAAATGTATTAAGCAGCTCCCTAAGGAAGCACTGTGCAGTGAATTGTAGTGGGGAAATTGTAATCAGGGATAATAGGATAAATGTCTCAAATATATAAAGGTGCAATTTCAAATAATGGGACATATAAACCAGCCTAATGTGTAGCTTTCAAAGATTAGGAGTCTCTTGAATTTTGGCTAACTATCAAATGTCTTCATGCAGGTTTTTGGAGTAGACATTCTTGTATTTTTCTACATACAGTTTTAAGAATAATCATAAATATGTCCCTACTCTTATTGCTTTTCCAGATTATTACTCCTAGGAGAGATGATTAGGCCCTCAGAATCTTTGTGGTTTGTATCCCTAAATTTCTATATGGTAAGATGTAGGTGAGTTGCAGAAACACAAGATTGACCGTAAGTTACAAAAATGTTTCTTGACATTGCACATTTTTTCTCCTTTTCTTCCTAGTTATGGTCATCTGCCTTTCTTGGGGATCCAGCAGTTCACAATTCTTGTTTCTTTTTTTTTAGTTTCAGGGAGTACATGTGCATGTTTGTTACATTGGCGTATTGTGTAATGGTGAAGATTGGGCTCTCCATATACACTCAAATAATTAAGATTTTATCCAATAGATCATCTTTCAATCCTTAGCTTTCTCTCCCTCCCCATTTTTGTAGTCTCCAGTACCTATTATTTCCATCTTTATGTGCATATGTGCTCATTGTTTAGCTCCCACTTATAAATGAAAACATGAGATATTTGATTTTCTGCTTCTTAATTATTTCACATAGGATAATGGCTCCCAGCTCCATCCATGTTGCTGCAAAGGACATGATTTCATTCTTTTTCATGGAAATGCAATTTAAAGCCACATGAGATACCTCTTATACCAGTCAGAATAGCTATTATTAAAAAGTCAAAGAACAACAGATGTTGATGTGGAGAAAAGAGAACATTTATACACTGTTGGGAATGTGGATTGGTTCAACCTGTATAGAAAACAGTATGAAGATATCTCAAGGAACTAAAAATAGAGCTACCATTGACCTAGCAATACCACTACTGGGTATTTACCCAAAAGAAAATAAATCATCATATTAAAAAAGACATCTGGCTGGGTGCAGTGGCTCACACCTGTAATCCCAGCACTTTGGGAGGCCAAGGCGGGTGGATCACATGAGGTTTGGAATTCAAAACCAGCCTGGCCAACATGGTGAAACTCCATCTCTACTGAAAATACAAAAATTACCTGGGTATGGTGGTGTGCACCTGTAATCCCAGCTATTCAGGAAGCTGAGGCAGGAGAATCGCTTGAACCTAGGAGGCAGACATTGCCGTGAGCTGAGATCACACCACTGCACTTCAGCCTGGGTGACAGAGTGAGACTCTGTCTCAAAAAAAAAAAAAAGACATCTGCTCTTGTATATGAAACCAACTTCAGTGTCCATCACCAGTTGATTAGAGGATAAAGAAAATATAGTATATATATATACCATGGAATACAATGTTCGTAATTCCTTAGGACTAATTCTGTCTGGGAACTGGAAAGATGTTAACAAGTTCTTGGCTAAAATCTCAGCTGATGTTGCTCCATCACTGGCCTGAGTTTGTTCCTATGCTTTGGCCGTAACGATGGAGCTTTTGTCTTGTGTACTTTTTGTCCCACTGTCATGCTGCTTTATTCAAATGTGTCATAAACAGAGCTTTCATGACCTGCTTCATCACCATGAGCTTTGGAGTCAGATTGCTTGAGTAGAAATGTCTGCTCTGTTACTTATCAGCTGGGTGTCTCTAGACAAGTAACTTAATTTTTATGTGGCTCAGTAACCTCATCTGTTAAAGAAAACCAACTCGTAGCTTGCAGGGAATAAAATTATCTCTGTCAAGTTATTATTAGGCTGGCCCAAAAGCAACTGCGATTTTTCCCATTGAGAGTAATAGGGTCCTTGCTGTGTTTTGTTGTTGTTTTTGATACAGGGTCTTGCTCTGTCACCAAGGCTCAGTGGTGCTGTCATGGCTCACTGCAGCCTAGACCTCCCAGGCTCAATCGATCCTCCTGCCTCAGCCTCCCAAGTAGCTGGGACTACAGGCCTGCACCATCATGCCCAGGTAGTTTTTAATTTTATTTTTGTAGAGATGAAGGTCTCACCAGGCTGGTCTAGAACTCCTGAGCTCAAGTAATCTTCCTGCTTTGGCCTCCCAAACTGCTGGAATTATAGGCATGAGCCAGTGCACCCAGCATTTTGCTGTTTATAGCAAGCTTCTCTGATAATGCCAGCTTGCTTTTGTCTCAAAACAATGTCCACTTCATTTATCTGTCTATGACAGCACTTGCTTGTATCTTCCTAGACTTCTATGATATAGGAGCCTTACTGGCACTAGCTGTCTGTTTCACAACATTATTCATCACATCCTACCCTATCGGACTTTCTTCTCTGCTTTGCAGCTGTTTCTCCTCTGCTTCACCATGACCTACTCTGATCCTGTGGCCATGTGGCCTGGGAAGACAGACAGCTCTCAGTCTAAGTTATCCTGCTATCCATGATAGAAGTCTAGAGTTACAGACTGGTGTCATCTACCTCACATTTATAAGGTAGCATCCCAGCCAGCCAGTGGCATGTTTAGGGAAGAGAATATGTAGGTTTGAAAAACCTCAGTCTCCTCCAATACATTTTCTACCTGTTACCAACAGGATCAAACTTGCCTACAGAAAACAGCCTGATCTCAATTTCCTCAGACAATTCACCTATTAAAATGGCATGACTGACCTAGAGTTACGGAGATAACTCCTACTGCTGAGCTCTCTCAACCAGTAACCCCTGATAGCGGAAAGTACAAGAAAAGCACAAACTGTTTCATTTTATCGTATTTGATGGTCAGAAAGTGAAATTACAAACTGTGATTGTTTCACCAAGCAGAAAGGAGACAAGTATAACACCTGTGAGGATGAAATAAAGGGCTTCTTTGGCAAAGAAAAGAGAGGAGATACACAATTGTCTGTCATAAATTGAAATTGGCTCACCTTATTTTGATTTTGAAAGCCACCACGCATGTGGAAATATTATGGCATTTTGTACACAAGTTAATTTAAATTATGCAATAATTATAGGTTTCATTGGCTTACAAACTGTTAATATGTCTATTAACATATCAGTGCCTTATACCCTTAGGCACTGATGTATGCTAAGGCTGATGTATCCAAAATGTATCTAAAAATCACTGGATACTGACTGGACACTGATGTATCCAAAAATCAAAAATTCCAATGTTCAAGGTAATGAAATTGAAATGATAATATAAAAGCACATTCTATTCACTTGAAATAATGGATCAAAATATTTAGCTGACACATTGTGTTGATTAGACCAGGAGGAAAATTAAATCGGTGATTTATTTTCATGTCTGCTAATTAGCCCTATTGTTTCATTGGCACATCCTGTACTAGTTACAGCCTATGATCTGTGTCACTGTTGGTCAGTACAGAAAATATTCAGGGCATTGACAGATGATTGTAATCAATACAACAAAGACAAATCTCAGTGAGCACATTCAATGGAGATCTAGAACATCCCTCCAAGTCAAATTACAAGGCACTGGGAATATGAGAACACGCAGTCACTTTTAAATCATTTCTGGTATTTTTCAATGTCTACATGATATGTTATGTCCACTTCTACTTTTGTCTCTTTTCTCCTTTAAATATAAATGAGGCTTCTCAAAGCTATATTGATTCTCTTAGAAAAGGTTTTAGTACGCTGGCCCTAGTATGTCATCTCTTTTTATATAGATATAGCTCCCAAGCTTCAGGGAGAAAATAGATCTAAAAAAATGGCTCCTTTCCCAAAGTGTTTGAATATAAGAGAAATGGCAGGCAACTCCAGGCTTATACCCAGCAGTCCTGGGAAGAAACAGGACTTAAATGAATTAGATATTGATTGCTTGTGTATTTTTGAAATTTTGTTTAATCCGAACTGGTTCCCTAGACAAGGGATTGGATTTGGACATTAAATGACAGCAAAAGTAATTTTTGAAAATACAAAAAAATCTCCAAGTTTGAAGGTCCCATATAGGTCATTTTATTCCATACTTCAATTCTCTCCCTATCTCCTTTAGGGATTTTTCAGGCCATCACTGAGCATCTCTTTATAAAGGACATTAATTAGTTTATTAGTTACTAACTGTAATTTGCAAAGTTTGAAAACAAGGACTCTTCACTTAACATTGCTAACTCCATGACTCCTGTTATTAAATAGAAGTTTAATAAATAATGTGTGATTGTTTGTCAACCAGGGTGTCACTTGTTGAGAGAGCTCAGCAGTAGGAGTTATCTCCATAACTCTAGGTCAGTCACACCATTTTACTAGCTGAATTGTCTGAGGAAATTGAGATCAGGTTGTTTTCCGTAGACAATTTTGACCCTGTTAGTAATGGGTAGAAATGTATTGGAGGAGACTGCAGTTTTTCAAACTTACATATTCTCTTCCCTAAACATGCCATTTTAAAATTATAACCACTTATTTCCTGATAGTTATTTCTACACGGTTTGAAGAAGAATATGACTTTCAAACATCTTAGTAACCAGCTTTGGGATTTTCTTTCAGACACACCAAAAAAGATCTGCCAAAGTTCACGAGCAATGCCTCCATAAAGTCCCAATAGAAGGAAACAGATATGGATAAAATATATGAAAATCCAAACCCAAACATAATCTACTAGTAGTGGGTGGTCTATATTGCTTTGACAAATTTAATTTTATCTTTTATTATGTGTTGTTATATATGTGTCAGATGGGTCATTATGCTTCATTAAAAGATTTAGTCATTTGCACAATTGAAAGTGAGCAAATAATGTTATAATTGTTTATGAATCTTAGATTATCATAGCTCCTAGTTTTCCCTTCATGCTTCATTTCCTTTGCCATACTCCAATCTCAGTTGGAAAAGCAGTTGGAGGGAGGCATACAGATTTCATAGTAAATTTTACAGGACCCTTTTATTAAGCCTAGCATTGGCTAAAAATACAAGATCAGTATCTTATCAAAGAAGTGATACAACCCTACATCTTTGTCTACTTATAGTTTACACAAACTATTTTGTACATAAATGAGATACTACTTTTATAAAAATTCTAACAAGTATTTCAGGTAGAGTTTTTTTAAATGGAGGAGACAACAATGGAATTCCTTTATTAGTTTCAGTAGATCTATTTCTTAATATTGTGCAGAGTGAGATGTTGTATTCACTTGAACCACCTTTCTGCTTTTAAGCTGAGGGTTAAATTGCCAGAATCAATATACAAAAAGATGTATGTATTTAAAATTCTTTGCTAGGATCTAATAGGTCTGATTATACTGATTTGGATGCTCTTCCAACCTTCTGAACCCTTCAAAAAGGAACAGCAAGAGAACAGAGAATGCTTTTTACTCTATCGGCATCGATTTACAGTGACTTCCAAAGCGAAGTCTGCACCTCTCAACCAATTTAAATGCACTAGATTCTACTACTCTGAGTAAATTAAGTTACTTTTAATTTAAGTCCACACTCAACTCACACAAACCTCTTAACGCAAATCATCTTCGCAAGTCTTGCTTCTTGAAACTATGAAAAAAAAAATTCCAAGGACTGAAAGTCATCTTTAAAGTTTCATTGACAAGCATATCATTAGACACCTACTAAATTGGAATCGCTAAAGCAAACCTAAGGTAAATGAGTAGAAATAGAAGTACAACAAATAATAACTGCTTGGTGAGAAAACAACCCTTTTGTTATGGTTATTAAATCTTAATGTATTGCTTAATAACACAAAAACTGTAAAAGTGGATTAGTGCCATTTTATGTAACACTCCTGTACCTGAGGGTGAAAGGAGAAAGAGGAGTCCCAGGTGTCTGGGGCTGAGCCCCTTACTGGAAAGGTTTCAATTCTCAACTGAGTTGCAGTTTAGCACTCTAAGCTTTAAGAATTATCACTTCTTTGACAACAAGCTGCCAAAAGTAGCTCCGTAGACTGGAAACCAAAGTTACTGGAAGATTCCCAAGAGATACAAGATTTGGGGAAAATAAAGTTAATTGTTCTGGAATCTAACATGACTCAGAAGAGCAGAATAAAATTATCTCCTGGGTTTGATGATTAATCTTCATCAGAGAGGAGAGCTTTCCATCAGCAGCTGGCCAGAGACCGAAAGCCATCCAGAAGCCTATCAGAATGATTTAGAAGAAAATGGATCTCCTTCGTAGCCTCCTCCATGGTGTAGAATCCCTGAGCGTCTGAAGTCTTCCTCCTCACTCACTCCCTATATGAAATCGTTTGTTCCCACAGCTTCAGCAACTGTCAGGGAAGAACCCCAACCTCATAAAGGATAGCCTAGAATAACAACACTGCCACCCCATTAAGTGTTAAAAGTAGACAATGAGACTTAATGGATCACAGCAATATAGATTTCTTCTCTTTTGTATCTTCCATCCAACCTGTCATTAGTAATCCTACTAAATCTGCCTTCTTCATTCCCAGGAATGCTTTCATTTAAGTCTCCCATGATTTTTCACTTGGATTAGTTTGCAACACTGCCTTTGCAGACCTGTTTCTAAAGGACAGACCTAATTAAGTCATTCTCCCTTTCCACTTTGCTCTTCTCACAAAACTCAGTTACTGCATACTCGAAAATGGTAGCTGCCCATCTGCAAACTCTGCATCCGTGCCTGTGGCCTCAGCATTTTGGGAGGCTGAGGCGGAGGGATCACTTGGGGCCAGGACTTCAAGACCGGCCTGGGCAGCATAGTGAGACTCCATCTCTGTAATAAATAAATAAATAAATAAATAAATATATAATAAATAAATAATCGGTGGTTGCTTGGGGTTCCAGGGAAGGGATGGAAATTTTTAGTTTTATTAATAATTTGTAAATATTTTTAAAAAATGTCATTTGGGGCCAGCAGGCTATGCTTAATATTTCAAAATGCTTAAAGATAATCTCCAATTTCTCTGGATAAGGCTTTATAGATTAACTATGAGCTAGAATTATTTCAACTCAGGATAGTACCTGGTGTTCTTTCATGACCCATCAAGACGGGGCCAGGAGCTGGTCTTACGTTCTCCTGTGATTATTCTAAACCTCTCCCCATTCAGCATGATGATGACAAATTGGTATTGCCTGGTGATGCTGAACCACAGACAGGATTGGTGAAGGCTCTTTAGGGCAATAGCTGTATTATTCATTATTGTTTCTACAGAGCCTGGCACTGGAATGTGGGAAGCAGGTAATACATATATGTTTTAATAACTTTTTAGAAACCTGATTGATAGTTTTATACTTGTAATCAGATTAATTGTATTCATTAATACAAAATAGAGACAAGAATAGATAATTTTAATGTAAGAAATCAAGTCCAATGTGTATGCCAACAGAACTTTTCAAGACACAGAGCTCAGGAGCAGAAAATACAAACAAGAAATTGTTAGAGTAGTAAAAGGGAAAGAAACTGGTATTTATTGAGCAACCAGTATGTGCTGGGCTCTGTACCAGATACTTCAGACACATGCTTTCATTTTTTCCTCATCATAATGCTATCAGAGAGAGCTTATATTTAATAGATGTAAACAAAATGACATTCAGAGAGTGATTTCCAAAGTCACAGATTAGCTAAGTAGCAGAAGCAAGGACCCAACAATCTCCTGACTTGAAATCCTGTTGTCCCACAGACGTTTTTAATTGCAGGGAACGAAATACTCACAATCATGACAAATCCAAATGACAGACCTGCCAGTTCTGTTTAGCTTCCTAAAGGACTCCTGATGAATGAATTCAGGAGTTATAAATTGAATAAAAACTTGATTGTATCATAGGTACACATATAGGAAAAACTTAAAATTTTGATTTCTCCCAACTTTTGTATCAGTTGATCCCAGAACTTATGTAATAGTAAAGCATATTTTCCTAATATGAAGCCTCATTTCCCTCTTCTGCAAAGACTTCTAAGGCTCATGACTCAAGTGGTCACCTTAGGAAGCTTCCTGCCATGCAAGACTCTGTCTCCACTTAGAGCAATAGCATATTCACTACATTCTCCATATAGGATGGATCCTCAAAAGTTTATGCTGGTCTTTGTCTCCTAAGCAAGTCTACATCTTGTACCCCACAACCCAGCCACATATGACACATTTAAAAATGCCAACAGAGCCACACAATGGGAAGAATTTTGTCTTATCATGATAAGGCATTTGCCTGATGGTGGTAATTGTTTTTTCCCTTTAAGTTGCAGAAGGCCAGGAAGTAACAAAATGGTACCCAAATTGATTATTGTCATGTAAGGCTTTCTTCCTATTCTTATATTCTATTCTTATTTTAGTCTTTTAATTTCGTTTAAAAACACAAACAGGTTTTTATTGGATGTTCATTCCATTTACCTGTTATCTTTAATCAGGAGTTTCAGTCTGTTGTGTTCTGGGATGTATGCCAATTCTTCATGTACTTAGAGATACAAACACACAACACACACACAAACACACACACAAACATCTCTGCCTATCTATCTATCTATCTATCTATCTATCTATCTATCTATCTATCTATCTATCTGGTCTCTACTGATGCCTTGCACATAGGTATTAAACTGAATGGCAGAGAGGATAAAGATTTAATCTTCCTGGAAAAAGAGAAGGCAGTTGCCTTCAACTAAATGTCATGCAGAGGTCCTCTGTGAGGTAGGTAGTCAACTCAACATATTCTTCTCTGCATCCCTTCATGTTCTCTGATGGGGTAGAAATAGTGTGCTCTCTCTCTACAACTTAATATAAGAAATGATAGAAGATAGAGAAAATATTGAATAAACACCATGAGTGAACGCTTTCCTAGTCTACACCTGTGCCATCCAATACAGGAGCCACTAGACAAATGTGTTTACTGAGCACTTGAAATGTGGGCTTGACTGAATTGTGATGGGCTGTCAGTGCAAATTTACACCAGATTTTGGAGACCTACCACTAAAAAATTCAAAATATCTCATTAACAGTCTTTTACATTAATGACATGTTGAAATGATAGTTTTGGATGAAATTACTTTTTGGAAATGTGGGTACTAGAAAGTTAAATATGTGGCCACATTATTATTCTATTGTTTAGTGACCTACTTCTCTCTGAGCTTTAAAACAAGTTGGCTGGAGTGGCTTATGGTCATTACAGACTAAATAGGCAACATAAAATCCACTTAAAAATAGAAAGAAAGAGAATGGGACTCATACATAGCCCAGTGCACCATATTTTTCTGGACTGCATTTTAATCATGAAATGTGGCATGTACAGGTAACTATATGAAAGCAGGTTAGTGCATGGGTATGTGTGTGTTACAGTAAAAATTGCTTCTAGGTCTCATTTCACCTCCCCTCAGGGACACCCCCTTGTAAAACCTGCCAAAGACAAGAAAAAAAAAAAACTCTTTGATTTGAATCGGCCAGTGCAAAACTCATAATTTTCTGACAAAAATTCCCCAACTTTTTTTGTACATGAGAACATTACGGCATTTGACAAATTTGGCAACTATCACTTTTAACATCTAAATTTGCCTTATATCCCATAGTCAATATTTCCAGAAACCTAGGGGTTTTTTTTCCCCCTCTATTTCACCCTGGTAGAAATAATATTATCTGGACGATTCTCAGAAGGGAATGAATAATGAAAATTCACATCTATTCTCCAAACCTCATTTATCCAATAGTTTTACCCAGAGCAGCTAACACAGGCAAAAGTATATGGGTTTTGAATGTCAGATTATTATACATCTTTTATCCATGAAATTGCTGGAAAGTCATGAGCCAGATGGCACACAACCAATGTCATAGAAAATGCATGGGGACCTATGTCATAGAGATTTGGGTTCAAATCCCAGTTCTGCTGCTTACAAGAACCCCCATCTTCTCATCATGTTATATGAAAAATAATTGCGAGGATTAAATCAAGTAATCAAGTACAGTGCTTGGCTCACAGAATACTTTTTTTTTTTGAGATGGAGTCTCGCTTTATCGCCCAGACTGGAGTGCAGTGGCGCGATCTCGGCTCACTGCAAGCTCCGCCTCCTGGGTTCACACCGTTCCCCTGCCTCAGCTTCTCGAGTAGCTGGGACTACAGGGGGGCACCCGCCACAATGCCTGGCTAATTTTTTTGTATTTTTTTAGTAGAGATGGGGTTTCACCATGTTAGCCGGGATGGTCTCGATCTCCTGACCTTGTGATCTGCCCACTTCGGCCTCCCAAAGTGCTGTGATTTACCGCACCCAACCTAGAAGACTCTTAATGAAAGTTAGCTTCTCCCTCCTTTTCTTCCCACTTACAAAGTCACCCTGTGCCTACACATTCACATTACCTCGTACTTATCAGCACTGACTCTCTTTCTCTCTCATTTTTTAAATTGTCTTTTCAAATGCTGGGCTTGGGGAATTCACAATTATGGGCCACATTATCAGCTGTTTGGGTTCTATGAAGGGACTTGAATTTTATCAGTATATGGGGGAATAATGCATAAGATGAAGCTACAGACTTTTCCAAGGTTTGTTTTTTGTTTTTTTGTTTTTTTTTTTTTTTGAGACAGGTTCTCACTCTGTAACCTGGGATGGAGTGGAGTGCTATGATCACGGCTCACTGCAGCCTTGATCTCCCAGATTAAAGTGGTCCTTACACCTCAGCCTCCCTGGTAGCTGGGACTACAGGCAGACACTACCATGCCAGGCTGATTTTTTCTTTTTTTAAAAGTAGGGACAGGGTCTCACTATGTTGCCCAGGATGGTCTCGAACTCCTGGGCTCAAGGATCCATGGGCTTCAGCCTCCCAAAGTGCTGGGATTACAGCCATGAGCAACTGCATCATGCCCAGGTGGAACTTTTAAATTTAAAAAAAATCACCCTCAGAAGCAGCTGTCTGCATCCCTACTTTTTGAGGCTGGGAAGGAACAGCAAACAATGGGAAAGTCATTTACCTCCTGGAGTCACAAGGGCTCCCTGACCTCTTTCTGAGATTCCAAAAAGCACCAACAGCCTAGATTCTTCAGCATGTGGTGTCTCTGTCTCAACTTCTTACCCGATCTACCTTGTTAATCAACAGTGCAATCTGCTCAATGGAGCAAAAATCAGTCCATTCCCAAGTAGAGTGTGAGTCCTCTCTTTCTTTTGTCTTAGAACTTGTGCTCTAGAATGTTTTCTGGTCTGAGATTCTGAGACTGTACATTCACTTTTCTATTTATACCAGCTTCTCAAATGAAGCATGAAAGGATCTGTGTTGCATGTTAGAAATATCTTTCAGTGTTTCTAAACTATTCTGCAGCATTGTTTGTGGAGATCCTATTTCATTCACTAATTTTCAACTTATTTATTTTATTGTGGATTTGCTTAGTCTCTTATATGACTTTTATTTTTATAAAATTAAATATTAGGTTGGTGCAAAAGTAATTGCCATTTTGCCATTACTTTTAATAATGCCAATTTTAATAATGCCATTACTATTTAATGGAAAAAAGCACAACTATTTTTACACCAACCTAATAGTATCAACTAAATAATTTAAAAACATTTTGCAGTGACATTTCACTTACTCTCTTTCTCTTTCCCTTCTCTCATCCCCTCCACTCCCTCTATTTCTCTTATTCTCCTTCTTTCCCTCCTCTGTGATAAGAAATATTCTCCTTTAGTATAAAGAACCTCTATCTTTGCTCTGAGTGAACTGTCCAGCTAAAGTATTGGAGGTCAAAGCCAGCGGGGGTCATTGGCTCTGATAATTAGAATGCCTAGAGACCTTAATTCAAAGTTGTGAATTGACAGATCTCTAGGGGAAATCGCTATCTTGTCAAGAAAATGTTCTACGTCCCACAGATCAAATAAGATACAAATATAGAGATGTTACAAGAATACTCATTCCATTTTCACAAAGAGAGAAGCAATCTTCACTACCCCTAACTGCATAAATCTATGTGGGGTTAAGAGATATAGATTCTGTCAATTATAGACACCAAAATATAATTAAAAGACTTTAAAACTAATTTAATTAAAGGAACAGTTACCCACATAACAAGGGTTAACCATGCTATACAGACAATTAGCAGGAGAGGTTTAATGCAATACAAGTCAACAAATGCCTCTTGAGAACCTACTAATGCAATGTGTTTAGGTACACTAAAACACATTCTCTTCTAACAATAAAAAAAGTTTCTGAGCATTTTCTCTCTTACATCCTAAGAAATCATAAACTATATTTCCAAAGAACTTTTCTTCAACCTCTCTCTCCAGTAAAAGCTTTATTATCCTACATGTTCACCCACTTTGCCATTGACTAGCTATGGGACCTGAGACAATTCACTTTTCTCAAGTTATTTCAGTGTCTTCACCTCTAAATGGGGGTTGGAATGGAATATCTGTCCAAAATCTAGGGCTAGGTCTGTTCCAGCTCCAAGGCTTTGATTTTATCATTCTACTAGGGCAACAAAAGATGGGGTATAGAGGAGGGATGGGAAAAAGAAGGATGTCTGTCAAACAAATTTTATGGCTGTGTTATTTTTTTTTCCTAAATTGATCTTCCTCTCTGGGTTAAAGATATTAGTGACCATTTATGAAGGTCCAGCTGTTTAACAGACAGTAGTTTAACATTTATTATTGGCCAGATTTTATAGAGGAAAATACTAAGGCACAAAAAGGTTTAGTAGCCTGCCCCAAATCAGAGCTAACAAGCCAGGGACTTCTCCCTCTTCAGAGCTCTCACAGCACATTTTAAGTTCTTCTTTCCGTGTGCGACATCACCTTCTTGTTCTCTTTCTCCATTCTTGATGTTCAACTTTTTGAAGTTAAAGCCCCCGTGCTTAGCACCATGCCAGGAATATAGGAAGTGCTCAATATATGTTGAAATGACTGAGAAGGCAGAAATGGCCTTATTTGCGAAAAATATCAGTGTTTTATATTAAAAATAAACCCCAAAAGTCTATTTATATATTGCCAAGTAGACTAAAGTTCTGGCCTTTACAGTGAACTACTCTTTCTCCTAGGATGATCTTTTTTCTCATCTGACAGATTCATAAGCTAATGGAGAAGAGAGATTGTGTACTTTGACTCACAGACACAACTACATTCGTGTCTACATTTTGATAAGTCAGAGAAATTTCTCTTCACTTTAAGTATCTTATCATTCTTATCCAAGCACCTCTACCAATTTAATTCTTTGCTACCTTATCATTCTCCCCAAACATATTGTAAAAATTTCAAACATTCCACAAAGTTAAAATAATTTTATAATCAATAGCTGTATTTTATACTCAGATGGTAACATTTTTATTATATTTGCTTTCAAACATATCCACCCATTTATCTATCCCTCTATCCATCTGTCATATTTGTTGATGCATTTCAAAATAAATTGCAGACATCTTTCTACTTCCCCTAAATACTTCAGCATGCATATCTATGCTAAATTACCTTTTAAAATTACATGAAATATTTGTATGCTGTGTTTCCTATTGAATCTCAGAAAAAAAGAAACCCTTTTTGCTTTTTACTGAGTTTGGGGCTCACTTGCTATTGAAATTGAGGCCCAAACCTACAAATTATTGCCTGATTAAGAAGAAAGCATATTAAGAGGTAGGTCCATGAGAATGAAATGCCTAAACATTTTTTAATGCAAATAATTGAGTCAAGAAAATACTGCATAAAATTAAAAGTCTAGCCTTTAATTTTCATTCAAGGAGACAGTGATAATAATGTTAGTGTTTATCTCATGACTTTATGAATTAACAAATGATGGCATAGCATGTTAGATCATTAGAACATCGTTACTGAGCTGTAAGTCCACAAGGTTTGAGCAGGGAAAGCTACCATGACATTTTGCGGTCTGGGTCAAGTGTTTGACAAGGGCAAAGCTCCAGGAATGTACCAGCCACCTGTTCACTAGATGTCAGCTCATAATAGGCCCAAGGCCAAGGTAGGAAATCACACAAACAGCAATTTTCAAAGTTAATGATCTAAAATAATTAGATCAAATGTAACAGTTGTTTGTTAGTTGTTTGGCAAAAGCCAAAATCCAAGTGAGAAAAAAAAATTATTTAAACACTTCAAGTATCTTGTTTAAGTCCCTAAGGCAGGTGGTACTTTTCCTAACTTAGTGCCATGCTGTTCTACCTGTTAGACATACTCTGCTCCCCTGAGAAATTGCTAGTACTCATTCATTGTATCACCCCAACCACAAATTTTACTTCTTCTCTGATGCCTTCTTGGTCTTTTCCCAGCAGAAGCATTTCCTCTGTTCAATTCTCATAGCAATTGTTCAGTATCAATTATTATGTTATGATTTGATTTGTAATAAGTTCTTTACACGCCCATCTGTCCCCATGGCACCTTCATCATTTCAGAAAAGTTCCAGTCATGATACTTGGTTTCTAGTAGGCGCTAAAGGGATGCTGAATAAATTAGAGTTGCCTATGCCAAATCATTTCAAGCCAGGTGGTATGGAGGAAACATCCTATAATACTCCTGAGAATCCACTGACCAACTAAAGAGAGGAAAGAGCTGGTTAGCAGCAGACCGCAATATCAACTTAGATTCTGAAAGTTCAAACAAAAGCTGTAGGAAAGTAAGAAAGTCGGTTTCTTGCTGAGTTCCAAATTTAAAAGATCCTGATTCAATCAAAAGTCACCAGGGCTATGTGAGAGGAATTTTTGTCTTAGCGAAAGAGCATCTTAAAAGGGAAACCCTTGCTTGACGTAAACCAAGAATATTTTACAGGCCATAAGATTTAGTTTTATGTCATGTCATGCTTTTGATCAAAAAGGTATTTTCCATATTCCTTTTCAATCTAGTATATTCTACTTTCTACTATGTTTGAAAAAGGGAACTTCGATGGCAAGGAAAACATGCTCATTTTGCTCACCATCCCAGGGGAAGTGGCACTCTGAGACTCTGCTATGTTTGGAATCTCTTTCCCTCATCAATTCATCAGAATAGATTTCCTAGCACGGCAGTGACACTGCTTGCATTTCCTCAGCAAATTTATCAGCTCCTGACATTATAAATCTGAATTTAGATATTTTTAGATGGACTGGGAAGAGAACAGTTCTTCTGAGACCTCAGTGTCAATGCTTCTGTATGAATCAGCCCAGCAAGGGGATGGAGAACTGCAATCTCAACCATTGACTTTTTTTTTCCCTAGAGGAGGGATCACCTCTTTGGCTCACTGCCAGAAATGCTTTGTAGGTTGTTCCAACTCATGGGGCTGGAGCAGGGCTCTGCCTCCATTTGTCAATGCAACATACCACGCAGCTGAACCACCCCACTGACTTTTCCCTCACTGGTGATTGCTCAGGTGGAAAGAAAATCCTCTAAAGGGAAGAGAATGAGGCCTCAAAGAGTGGGTACCCAAACTCAAAGCATGGATAAAGGGCACAAGGTAAACATGCATCTCCAGAGAGAACAGTCAACCTCAAAGGCTTTTCAACCTGGAACTCTTTTATTTTTAGAACTATTTTCCCAACTTGCCCAATGAACAGAAAAACAGGAACTACAACATTCTCACACAGTCCTTCCAACCTAACAAATGAGCGAAATATGACCATGAAGTTAATAAGAGGATTAATTGTCACCGAATGTAATGCACCGCATTATCCTAATCACTATTATTTTCCATTACTTAGATGTGAGGCAGTTTCAATACAAGTCAGTTTGGAAAGCGATTTTCACAGTGTCCTCTCTTTATATTTCTGTTGTTTTTCTCAGCTATTAAAACAACATACTGACACTGGGGAGGCCAAAATGCCCAAGGCTGATGAATGCAAGTTTGCAAAATCAGTAAAAACACAGCTTGCTTTTGTTGTCTCTGGAGTCATCCCTGACATGGAAGGCATATGGCATACAGATAGAAAACATATTATGTAATTTAGGGTTTAGCTTACACAGGATGATAGAGATTAATCTCAGTTAATCAGAGAGCCTAGGCAGCCAAGAAAAAAACAAAGCCTTAAACCTCAGAACAATACAGAATATTAGAGAAGCCGACTAGTTGACTCTAGCTTAACTTTGCTTATTCAGAAGTAAGGAGAGGCTAGAGGGAGACTCTTATTGAACTGTTCCAGCTGCTGCTCAAACTATCTGGTGCTCACCTGTTTGTTTGACTAGTGTCTGGAGAGAAATGGCTGGAGAAAGCTGTTTCATTGTCAACTTAATCTAGGAAAGATTCCTCTTTTCAGTTTTATTCCCATCTCCACCCTTAAATTTCCCAAACAATATGATTTACTGTCTCCAAAAGACTTCACAGAACATGAGGTAAAAGGCTACTTAAAAAGAAATGGAAATTTTTAAAAGATAGCTTCAAACAACCCGATTACACTAACAGGCATTTGTAACTCTTAATTCTTTGTCTGTATTTTCCACTGGACACACTTATCTTTTAAATTCATCCTTCTTGTCTTCTTCAGTTCAGACTGTCCCTGCTCTATCTTGGGTCTTGCCTAGAGTATTACATGTCCCCTAGTGATTCAGTGTGTCTCTTTATTTTCCCCATTCCAAACCTTTCTTCATACACTAAACATGTATTAAGCATCACCTAAGGGGTGACAGCAGGGTGGCAGTGGAGAGAAGGAAAAAGTGGGAAAATCTGGGATGGTGGGAAGATAAAATAGCCAAGACATGCTAATGGATGGTATAAGCTTTGTGTTTTAGGATAAATGAGGAATCATAGATGACTTCTAGTTTTCTTGAGCCACTGGATTGATGATGGACAAGACTGGAGGAAAAACAAATTTGCGGATGTAAAACAAGAGTTCCCATTTGTAAGAACTGCGTTTGGGATACTGAGAGATATCCAGGGTATTTTATGCACTTTGAGTCTATAGGCTTCATGAGACTGCCAATAATGTACGTGGTACCAACAATGTTTAAAATCCCCGACACAGGGCAGAATCCAGGGGCAAGAGAAGATGACCCAGAACCGAAACTAAAATGCTCCAGTAATGAGAAATTAGGCAGAGGAAGAGGTGCTATCAAATGGAGATAAGCAGCTCATGATTCCAGAGGAAACACAGGAATATGTGGTACAAGAAACCAAGAGAAGATACTGTTTCCAGAAGGAAGTGGTTAATTGTGGCAAAAGGTGGTGAGCAATCCAGTGAAACAAAAATACTGTATTGGACATGTGGAGGAATTGATGACCCTGTTTAATTTTCATTTTGATGGCAGTGGCAGAAGCCTAACTGAATGGGTTGAGAAACAAATGGGAGGTAAAGAAGTAGAGATGATAAAGGCAGACAAGTTTTTCCTAGAAGATTAGCTGAGAGGGGGCAAAAGACAGAGAGAGGGGAATATGGGATTTGGGAAGGATTTTGTTAACATGGAAAGTTAATTAATGCATCTAAGTCACAGTGTCTTCATCTGCAAAATAGGTATAATAAGACCTAATTCATGAATTTGTTAGGATTAAACAACATGTGTGAAGTGCTTAGCACACTGCCTGACATAGTAACTACTCAAAATACATTAGCTATTATGATTATCATCATCTTTGATAACACTTTTTTAGATCTATATAATGATCCTTACCATATACCAATATAGTTTTTTTGGTGTCGTCCTTCTTAATTGGAAAACGTAATAATCATTTAACAAATACATTTCGTTTGAATTGAATGGCAATTGAATTGAATTAAATCAAGAAAGGTAAAAAATATACACAGCGCATTCTAATAGCCAGAAGAGTCCTCTGAATTAACCAGGAGAGGCCAAGTCCTCTCAAGACACTTGGTGCAAGTCTGACCTTGTCTCAGGTTGTCCACCCATGGCACATCCTGTTGGGGGCAGGGGAAAGGCTTCTCGTGGCATGAATCACCATACAGGCGGCCAAGTCGCCTCTTATTTAGATTTATGAATGTCATATTCTTTATTGACTCTCACAAGAGTTCCTAATCAGAAAGATTCCAAACAGGTTTCAGCCATCTCATTAGGACACAGGAAATTGGATAAAGAGGATAACCTCTGAAATCCTCCCTTAGTCATTGATCTTTGGGAAATTAGCTCTCTATGGCTTAGATCACTCTGAAGATTATAAACATGTCCAGTAAATATAACCTCCATCTAGACCAGCCCAGCAATTTCAACAGCATTTGGCAGGAGAGAAAATGCCTGCCAAGATCCAAGCAGCTGTAGCAGGTGCTGTAAATCAATGCAGGATACTTACATGGTTCTGTATTCCACTGGGGCTCAAAGCCTTCCAAGTAGATTATCTGCATAGATTTCAGGGTGGCAAAGTGGCATTATGAACACACAACTCCCCTATCCATTTTCCTTCCATTTACCTGGATGTCAGAGTTGTTGAGCAAGAAAACTACATTGTTCAACAAGGAAAAGCTCTATAGCTAAAGTGCAAGGTGCACTTCAATAAAAACAGTACTCAAGAAAAATGAAAATGCTAACAAAAGGAAAGAAAAGAAAATGAAAATATATGATGCTTTGGTAAATAACTTTTATTTATAGATATATATGTTATACATACACATATATACATATGTGCATATGTGTGTATATGTGCATGCGCACACACACATTCCAGTTGTCAAATCTTCTACGCCTTTATAAATATATATAGTAATTTAAGTCAAAGAATTAAAGCATTCAAAACATTCCTTGATAAGTAGTAGTTTTTTTTTTTTTTTTTTTTTTTGAGATGGAGTCTCACTCTGTAGCCCAAGCTGGAGCGCAGTGGCATGATCTTGGTTCACTGCAACTTTGCCTCTTGGGCTCAAGTGATTCTCCTGCCTCAGCCTCCCAAGTAGCTGGGACTACAGGAATGCACCACCACACCCAGTTAGTTTTTTTGTATTTTTACTAGAGACGGGGTTTCACCATGTTGCCCTGGGTGGTCTTGAACTCCTGAGCTCAGACGATCCACATGCCTTCGCCTCCTAAAATGCTGGGATTACAGGCATGAGCCACCATGCCCAGCCATTAAGTGGTATTTCTATGTTTGCATGGCATGTGACTAAATTGATCAATATTCAATATCATGAAGGTGTGTGTTTGCATAATGTTGACCGGATCTAATAGGCAAACAAAGGGATATGTGAACAGAGTTCAAATGTATTTTAAAGATATTACAAAGAATACCTGGCCCAGAGTAATATTGCTTCTTCTCCATGATTCTTTCTAGATTCAGTAATAAATAATAATAATAATAATGACAATAACAAAAACAACATAGCTGAAGACTGGGAAGAAAATCAACAGCATAGCTAAAGATTGGAAGAGAAGGTTACATATTAAATTATATCCATTCTTTTCTAAGTAAAAACACAAAGTACTGTTTGAATTTAGTAGGCAATCACAGAAGTATGAGTTAGATCCATATTTGTTCTATGTGCAGAGAAGCAACATGGCATGGAGGAACCACATTAGTATCAATCTCAAATCTATCTTTTATAGGTATCTTATCCTCTTCATTTAAATGACAAAGAAATCATGGCTTCCATGTACATTTAGGCAGGCTCTGCCACAAACAAAGATATCTGGCCTAGAAGGTCAGTGGGTCCTTAGATGCAGCCTGTGCTCTATTCTCAGGCACAGGCAGCATCCTCCTGGAGGGGACACCATTTTCTAATTCTCATGACAGCCCCCATAGGTTAGTGTCACACCTGAAAATAAGTGCCTTTCAGGGTTGGTGTAATCATAAAGAGTGATATACATCACATCTTATCACAGTGCCAAGTGCATCACAGATATTCTCTAAGTACAGCTATGGTTCTTATTCAGTTTTAAAAGTCTAATCCTTTGATTTTTCAATATAAGTTAGATATAAATCTTCATTGTTCAAAACCAGAGACAACTTCTTTCTATCTTTTTGGATAGAAAGTTCACTGTTAGCGCCTTGCAGGAAAATCCCCGTGCATGATCTTCCATACACATTACGGTGTTTTTCCAAGAAGAGCCATAGAGATTCTGAGTCTATCTCTTCTCATCGTACTCTCTTCCCATCATCTATAGTACAGGTTTTAAAACAGTAATAAATTGAGGAGAAATCAGAATGGGCACACACATTGTTACATATAGCTTCTGCAATCTAGAAGATAATGAAAACTGTCAATAAAACTGGGATTTAATAAAGGAAAAATGCTGTCAGATAAATGATGAATTGTTTAGGCAATTATAAAGCTGTGCAAGAAAATCACACATTATGAGTGCAGTTACTCAGCTATGACAACAGGGTGCTTATGGAGGGAAGTGAATGAAACACTAGGCAAAAAACCAAAAAGGTAAAATAAAACAATGGCGATCGAGTTGTGGGGGCAGCCCAGAGAAATTCCACAGATGTCTGCAGAAGGTCTTCTCTTCTGTTTATTCATCTTTATTAATGATCTTCAGAACATAGTAAATGGTGTGCTAATGAAATCTGCAGATGATAGTCAGCTGGAGAATGTTGCAAAACATCAGCAAGGACAGAGAAATAATGCAGATGGTCTGAGAGGAGTTACAGATCTTGGGATCAAATAACAAGATGAGAGTCAGGTTGGAAAAGGGCCAGCTTATTCACCAGGGGAAAATGAATGAAAACACAGATATGCACAGGAAGAAAAAAGCCTGGAAAAGAGGTCTTCTGAGAAGGACCTGTCGAAAGGGGGCTGCGGCTAGACAGCAGTTACCATCCAGGTGAGTTTGTGCTGCAAATGGCAGTCCTAGTGGAAGTGTTATTTTCAATCCCAAATCTAACTCTTACAGGCTCCGAACTGCAGATGGCAAGACATTACAGTAAAAAGGGGCGCACATATTTATCTCTACTCAATTCTCAAGTGGCTGCACCTGGAATACTGTTTTTGGTGTAGGGAAATCTCTACCAGAAAATCTGGAACAAATTCAGAGTATAACAGCAAAAATATAAGTAACAGGAAGCCTGTTATAACAGAAGATTAGAAGAGCAAAGTATGGATGACTTGGCGAAAGGACTCAGAAGAAAGCCTAGTGACAGTCGATAAACTCTGAAAATAAAGAAAACTATGATGGCAAAAGTCAAAGCATCAGAGTGAAAAAGAACATACTAAGTTAAAAAGAGAATTCAGCCTGCATAGTATGGAAAATATCCAAACATATCAACTAGGGAAACAGTATCAGAAATTGTTCTGGGGAATCCACAGGGTCATGTTCAAATATTACTCAGAGTAAGAAGCTTAGAATGATAAA
The DNA here is from genome assembly GCF_029289425.2 of Pan paniscus. Lineage (NCBI taxonomy): Eukaryota > Metazoa > Chordata > Mammalia > Primates > Hominidae > Pan > Pan paniscus. The sequence continues at coordinate 50,518,979 of NC_073256.2, read as the reverse complement.
GAGCATTTACTCGAAGGCAAAAAGGGCCTCAGGGAATGTTATTTAATCCATCCCTCTGTCTCTGAACAGGAATACATGTAAATCATTCCTGGAAAATTATAATGCACACTATTTCAAAAGAATTCAAGATAAGGAGCACATTGGAAGAGAACTGAGTAATACGGAAGTTTTGATAAGTTAACTGTCTACTTGACACATTGGGAAATGCGGTTGATGATTTGACTCCAAATCACTCTGTGATGCAAAAGCATTCAATTAAACACTACATACAGCTGGTTCCCTACAGAAAGAATGCTATTCAAAATACATACCTACTGCGTAAATTGCTTTGTTGATCCACTAATTGCATGCGGATTACTGAGTCCTTACATCAGTTCATTAATCACTCAGTATAACATTATTACTTGCTCTCTTCGGAAAGGATGAGAGTGTATCAGGTGTATGTTTACATGTTTAGGATCTGTGAAATACAAGGCTGAAGTTAATAAACACTTGCATCTCTTTTGTTTTTTTATGCTCTAGTATAAGAATTATGGTGGTACAAATTAGTTAGAACAAGCAAGAGCCCTGAAATGGAGAAAGAAGTTATGAGACAGAGTTTTTGTTCTACCTGCAGCACTAACTTGGAAAGTTAAGAGCTAGAGCCAGAAAGTCTAGAGTTGAATCCCAGCACTGTCTCTTACTAGCTGTGTGCCCTCAGCAAGCCACTTCTCTGCATATCGTTCTTTTCATTTGTAAAATGATGACAATAATAGTATGTATTCCATATGACCTTTGAGATGACAACACGAGTGATTCATACAAAAATGTTAAAGCTGTCTGACACATAGTATACACTCAATATCACTGTAGTTTCCATTTTACAAACTTTCCTTCTTTGAAAATGAAAGGGTTAGACAAGATCTATCTAGACCTTTAATTCTGTGTTCATGGTTATTCTTCGAACTCAGAGCTTCTGACTAGGCTAAAAAGATAGAATTCGCACATATAAAAGAAAAAGGAGAAAAAGTAAATGTCATTCTATGTAGTGCTAATCATACATGACAAATAAGGAAAGAGATAAAGAAATCAACGTTAATTACAGTAGTTCCAGAAAGCCTGTGGAGCTGCAACTGAAGAATGTGTACCATTTTGATAAACAAGTAATAGTCATAAGATTATCTTAGGCCACAGATTGGTATAAACAGCCACCTCACAAAATGTGAGAGGATTGAAATCAAACTGTGAGAAAAACAAGGTAGGCACAGTATGCGAACTTGTTGTTGGGGACCATAAGAAATCTTTGTAGCTTCCCTGTGGATGTCTTTTTATGAAGGTTCTAACCCAATTGTTCATTCCCTCTTCTTACATTTAGCCAGAAAAATGGCTACATATTTTCATGGAATCTAGTTAGCTGAACAAATTACTTGATTCTGTTTATCCACAGTATTAAGAGGGTGAACAAGGTAACCTGTATTCCTATCACCACCATCACATTGCCCCTTTCTTCACTGTTTCACTCACTAAGTTTATTTATGTTGCTTCCTCGTGCAATACCTTTGGTTCATTCATTCAATTTATTTATTTATTTATTTCAATAGGTTTTTGGGGAACAGGGGGTGATTGGTTACATGAGTAAGTTTTTTAGTAGTGATTTCTGAAATTTTGGTGCAGCCATCACCAGAGCAGTGTACACTGTACCCAGTGAATATTCTCTTATCCTTCGCCAGTCCCCAAACTTTCCCCGCAAGTCCCCGAAGTCCAATGTATCATTCTTATGCCTTTGGATCTTCATAGCTTAGCTCCCACATATAAGTGAGAACATATAACGTTTGGTTTTCCATTCCTGAGTTACTTCAATTAGAATAATAATCTCCAATTCCATCCAGGTTGCTACAAATGTCATTATTTTGTTGCTTTTATGGCTAAGTAGTATTCCATGGCGTGTGTGTACATATAAATATTTTTGTCATATCTTCTTTATCCACTGGTTGATTGATGGGCATTTGGGCTGGTTCCATATTTTTGCAACAGTGAATTGTGCTGCTATACAGGTGTATGTGCAAGTATCTTTTTTGTATAATGACTTCCTCTGGGTAGATACCTAGTAGTGGGATTGCTGGATCAAATGGTAGATCTACTTTTAGTTTCCATAATGGTTGTACTAGTTTCCATTCCCACCAACAGTGTAAAACTGTTCCCTTTTCATTGCATCCACGCCAACAACTATTTTTTGTTGGTTTTTTTTTTCTTTTTATTATGGTCATTCTTGAGGAAGTAAGGTGGTATCACATAGTGGTTTTGATTTGTATTTCCCTGATAATTAGTGATGTTGAGCATTTTTCCATATGCTTGTTGGCCATTTGTATGTCTTCTTTTGAGAATTGTCTATTCATGTCTTTAGCCCACTTTTTGATGAGATTGTTTGTCTTTATCTTGCTAATTTGCTTCAGTTCTTTGTAGATTCTGGATATTAGTCCTTTGTCAGATGTATAGATTGTGAAGATTTTCTCCTACTCTGTGGATTGTCTGTTAACTCTGCTGATTATTTTTTTTGCTGTGCAGAAACTTTTTAGTTTCATTAATTCCCATCTATTTCTCTTTGTTTTTGTTGCATTTACTTTTGGGTTCTTGGTCATTTAAGTCTTTGCCTAAGTCAATGTCTAGAAGGGTTTTTCTGATGTTATCTTCTAAAATCTTTATGGTTTCACATCTTAGATTTAAGTATATGATCCATCTTGAGTTGATTTTTGCATAGGATAAGAGATGAAGATCCAGTTTCATTCCTCTACATGTGGCTTGCCAATGATCTCAGCACCATTTGTTGAATAGGGTGTCCTTTCCCCACTTTGTTTTTGTTTGCTTTGGTGAATATCAGTGGGCTGTAAGTATTTGGGTTTATTTCTGGGTTCTCTATTCTGTTCCATTGGTCTATGCACCTATTTTTATACCAGTACCATGCTGTTTTGGTGACTATTGCCTTATAATATAGTTTGATGTTAGATAATGTGATGCCTTCAGATTTGTTCTTTGGCTTAGTCTTGCTTTGTCTATGCAGGCTCTTTTTTTGTTCCATATGAATTTTAGGATTGTTTTGTCTAGTTATGTGAAGAGTGATGATGGTATTTTGAAGGGAATTGCATTGAATATGTAGATTGCTTTTGGCAGTATGGTCATTTTCACAATATTAATTCACCCATCCATGAGCATGGGATGTGTTTCCATTTGTTTGTGTTGTCTATGATTTCTTTCAGCAGTGTTTTGTAGTTTTCCTTGTAGAGGTCTTTCACATCCTTGTTTAGGTGTATTCCTACGCATTTTATTTTTTTGCTGATATTGTGAAAGGGGTTGAGTTCTTGATTTGATTCTCAGCTTGGTCGCTGTTAGTGTATAGCAGAGCTACTAATTTTTTACATTAATTTTGTATCCTGAAACTTTGCTGAATTCATTTACCAGTTCTAGGAGCTTTTTGGTGGAAACTTTAGGGTTTCTAGGTATACCATCATATCATCTGCAAACAGCAACAATTTGATGTCTTCTTTACCATTTTGGATGCTCTTAATTTCTTTGTCTTCTCTGATTGCTCTGGCTAAGATTCCTGGTACGATGTTGAATGGAAGTGGTGAAAGTGGGTATCCTTGTTCCAGTTCTTAGTGGGAATGCTTTCCACTTTTCCCTCTTCAGTATAAAGTTGGCTGTGGGCTTGCCGTAGATGGTTTTTATTACCTTAAGGTATGACCCTTCTATGCAGATTTTGCTGAGGTTTTTAGTCACAAAGGGAGATTGGATTTTGTCAAATGGTTTTTCTGTGTCTATTGAGACAATCATGTGATTTCTGGTTGTAATTCTGTTTAAGTGGTGTATCACATTTATTGACTTGCCTATGTTAAACCATCCCTGCATCCCTAGTGTGAAACCTACTTGATCATGGTGGATTATCTTTTTGATATACTGTTGGATTCAATTCACTAGGATTTTATTGAGGATTTTTGCATCTATGTTCATCAGGGATACAGACTGTAGTTTTCGTTTTTTGTTATGTCCTTCTCTGGCTTTGGCATTAGGGTGATACTGGCTTTGTAGATTGATTTAGGGAGTATTCCTTCTTTCTCTATCATTTGGAAGATTTTCAGTAGGATTGGTACCAATTCTTCTTTGAATGTCTGATAGAATTCAGCTGTGAATCCATCTGGTCCTGGACTTTTTTTGTTGTTGGCAATTTTTTTATTACCATTTCAATCTTGCAGGTTGTTATTGGTCTGTTGAGAGGTTCTATATCTTCCTGGTTTAATCTAGGAGGGTTGTATATTTCCAGGAATTTATCCATCTCCCCTAGGTTTTCTAGTTTATGTGTGTAAAGGTGTTCATAGTAGCCTTGAATAATCTTTTGTATTTTTATGGTATTGGCTGTAGTATCTCCCATTTCATTTCTAATTAAGATTATTTGGATGTTCTCTCTTCTTTTCTTGGTTAATCTCACTAATGGTATATCAATTTCATTTACATTTTCAAAGAAACAGCTTTTTATTTATTTTCTGTATTGTTTTTGTTTGTTTCAATTTCATTTAGTTCTGCTCTGATCCTCGTTATTTCTTTTCTTCTGCCGGGTTTCGGTTTGGTTTGTTCTTGTTTCTCTAGTTCCATGAAGTGTGACCTTAGATTGTCTATTTGTGCTCTTTCAGACTTTTTGATGTAAGCATTTAATGCTATGAACTTTCCCCTTAGCACCATTTTTTGCTGTATCTCAGGGGTTTTGATAGGCTGTGTCATTATTATCACTCAGTTTAAATAATTTTTTAATTTCCATCTTGATTTCCTTGTTGACTCAATGATCATTCAGGAGCAAGTTATTTAATTTGCATGTATTTGTATGGTTTGGGGATGCCTTTAGGAGTTGATTTGCAATTTTATTCCACTGTAGTCTGAGAGAGTACTTGATATAATTTCAATGTTCTTAAATTTGCTCAGACTTGTTTTGTGGCCTATCGTATGGTCTATCTTGGACAATGTTCCATGTGCTGATGAGTAGAATGTATACTCTGCAGTTGTTGGGTAGAATGTTCTATAAATATCTGTTAAGTTCATTTGTTGCAGGCTAGAGTTTGTTGACTTTCTGTCTTGATGACCAGTTTAGTGCTGTCAGGGGAGTACTGAAGTCCCCCACTACTATTGTGTTGCTGTCTATCTCATTTCTTAGGTCTAGTAGTGATTATTTTATAAATTTGGGTGCTCCAGTGTTAGGTGCTTATATATTTAGAATTGCGGTATTTTCCTGCCAGACTAATCCCTTTAACATTATATAATGAACATATTTGTCTTTTTAAACTGCTGTTGCTGTAAATTTTGTTTATTCTGATATAAGAATAGCTATTCCTGCTTGCTCTTGATGCCCATTTGCATAAAATATCTTTTTTACCCCTTTATCTTAAGTTGATGTGAGTCCTTATGTGTTAGATGAGTCTCCCGAAAAACAGAAGAAAACTTGGTTGGTGAATGCTTATTCATTCTGCCATTCTGTATCTTTTAAGAGGTGCATTTAGGCTATTTACATTCAATGTTAGTATTGAGATGTGAGGTACTACTCTATTCATCATGCTATTTGTTGCCTGAATAAGTTGGGTTTTTTTTTTTCATTGTGTTATTATTATATAGGTACTGTGAGATTTATGCTTTAAGGAGGTTCTATTTTGGTGTATTTTGCGTATTGGTTTCAGGATTTAGAGCTCCTTTCAGCAGTTCTTGTAGTGCTGGCTTGGTAATGGTGAATTCTCTCATCATTTGTGTGCCTGGTAGACACTGTATCTTTCCTTCATTTATTAAGCTTAGTTTTGCTGAATACAAAATTCTTGGCTAATAATTGTTTTGTTTAAAGAGGCTAAGAATAGGACCCCAATCTCTTCTAACTTGTAGAGTTTCTGCTTAGAAATCTGTTAACCTGATAGATATTTCTTTATAGGTTACCTGACGCTTTTGCCTCAGAGCTCTTAAGATTCTTTCCTTCATCTTGACTTTAGATAACCTGATGACTGTGTGCCAAGCCAATGATCTTTTTGCGATGAGTTTCCCAGGTGTTCTTTGAGCTTCTTGTATTTGAATGTCTAGATCTTTAGCAAGGCCGGGGATATCTTCCTCAATTATTCCCTCAAATATGCTTTCCAAACTTTTAGATTTCTCTTCTTCCTCGGGAACACTAGTTATTCTTAGGTTGGGACATTTAACATAGTCCCAAACTTCTTGGAGCCTTTGTTCATTTTTTAAAAATTCTTTTCTCTTTGTCTTTGGTGGACTGAGTTAATTCAAATGCCTTGTCTTCGAGCTCAGTTCTTTCTTCTGCCTGTTTGATTCTATGGCTGAGACTTTCCAGTGCATTTTGCATTTCTCTAAGTGTGTCCTTGATTTCCAGAAGTTGCAATTGTTTTTTATTTATGCTCTTTATTTCACTGAAGATTTTTCCTTTCATATCCTGTATCACGTTTTCAACTTCTTTAAGTTGGACTTCACCTTTTTCTGGTGCCTCCTTGATGAGCTTAATAATCAACCTTCCAATTTTTCTTTTTTCTGGCAATTCAGATTTCATCTTGGTTTGGATCCATTGCTGGTGAGCTGGTATGATTTTTGGGGGGTGTTAAACAACCTTATTTTGTCATACTACCAGAATTGTTTTTCTGGTCCCATCTCATTCAGGTAGACTATGTCAGAGGGAAGATCTGGGATTCAAGAACTGCTGTTCAGATTCTTTTGTCCCATGAGGTGCCCCCTTGATGTGGTGTTCTCCCCCTTCTCCTAGGAATGGGGCTTTCTGAGAGATGAATTGTAGGGATTGTTTTTGCTCTTCTGGGTCTAGCCACCCAGTGGAGCTACTGGGCTCTGGGCTTGTACTGGGGAATATCTGCAGAGTCCTATGATGCGATCCCTCTTCAGGTCTTGCAGCTGTGCATACTAGTACCTACTCTGGTGGAGGTAGCAGGGGAGTGAAGTGGACTCTGTGAGGTCCTTGGTTGTGTTTTTGTTTAATGCACTGGTTTTGGTTTAGCCTCCAGCCAGGAGGTGTCATTTTCAAGAGTGCATCAGCTGTGGTCCTATAGACAGGTTGCAAACTTGCCCTAGGGACATCTGGTTGAGTATTAAGGTTTCTTAGGCAGTGGACAGGGCCATAGACCTCCCAAGAGATTATGACCTTTGTCTTCAGCTACCAGGGCTGATAGAGAAAGACCACCAGGTGGAGGCAGGGATAGGTGTGTCTGAGCTCAGCCTCTCTTTTGGCAGGGCTTGCTGTGGCTGCTGTGGGGGATGGGGATGTGGTTCCCAGTCTAATGAAGTTATATTCCCAGGGGGATTATGGCTGCCACTGTTGAGTCATACAGGATACCAGAGAAGTGGGGGAAAGCCAGCAATCACAGGCCTCACCCCACTCCCATGCAGCCCGCAGTCCTAAAGGCTGGTCTCACTCCCACCATCCCCTACCAACAGCACTGAGTCTATTTCCAGGCAGCAGATGATCAGGGCTGAGAAATTGCCCCATACCATGAGCATCTCCATTGAGAAAGCAAGCAGACTCACAGTTTTTTGACATCTCAGGGAGCCTGCAAAGATGATCCAGTTCCCTCAAAGGGTCTGTGGATTCTCTCCCATTTTTTAAATTCAAATAAAATTATTTTCTGTCTAGTGTTTCTTACCTTTACCTCTGAGATTTTGCAAGTCATCCCTAATACTTAAAATCTTTTATTATTTATTTTTATCTTTTATTTATTCTGAAACCTAAAATGTGTCTTTTTCCTTTTCCCCTTAAACATTATTTAAAATGTTATACTTTCTATTAAGTCTTCTCTAGCTAACACCTTTCAACACTGTTTAATTCAACCAAAAGAGCAAAGTGCTCATCATTTATTTACATGTTTTTATTCAAGCCCATTTTCTTTTTTTCTTCCAATAGAAAAGGTATGTTGACAAGATGTGTTGGAACTGGTGACAAATGGTGCAGTTCAGTCAGATGGCAACACAGGATGTTACTGAAAGAAGAGAGAAGGCTGACTCTGGGAGGGGTTATAGAAGCTTATGTAAGTTTATGTATGAGATGTTGGCAATGAAAAATTATTTGAAAATGACTGACCACAACCTCTGAGTAAGAAGTCTTTCCAATGCTTTTTTACTTTTAAAAGTCATTTAAACACAAATCTTAAATTTATCTTACATATGTAATCTGTAAAATGCTTAACATAAAAGGTAAGCTTTGCTGACTATATTTACTTGGCTATAAGAGCAATTGCACCAGATTAAAGTTCTTATGACATGCATTTCAATGCATAGATGCAATGATTTGTTTTGGTTGTATGTGCTTATTTGTATTTATCCAACAGCCTGAAGGGCTAATAGAGTATCTTGTTGTACTCTGTACATGATGAACACCACGAAAATAGCAAGGATGACTAGTCTAATCCTAAAATGCATTATTACTCAGGCCTCAAATTTGGAGTCCATTTATCTGGGCTATTCTTTCGGGCATTAAAATAAAGTGAGTGAGTTTTGTATTTACGAAAACTTTTCTGAGGTGGAAATCATGTAAATCAGAAATGTAATACCAGGTTGTACAAATTTGGTCATTTTTTCGGATGTGTTGTTTTGTTCTCCCTAAACAAGGGCAATAGTTTAAATGCAAAATTCCTAAGTGAATTGAAAAGGGGAGACACTCAAGTTTACTAGAAGTGATGGTGTTTACACAAGGAAATATAAAATGGAAAGGTTATATCTGATTATGTATAGCACTTTCTAAGAAACCCCCTAACTGCGAAATCATCAAATATTTTACAACAAAAAAACTTATGAAATATGTATGACTGTCTTTCAAGGTTTAGCCCAGGAAAGAGTTTTATGTATTTTGTTAAATAAACATTTATTGTACACCACTATATAGTCAATACTTAAATAGAAGTAGCCAAATAAAAATTTTAAAAGTTCTTTGCCATTGTCTTTTCCCTATAGAGGAAGATATTTTAGCATAACACTTCTTAAAAGCAATGAAATCTCTTGTGCATCTCCTGTATTGTTTCTGGACCCTTTTTTTGTGACCGTGACTGCTGCCTTTCCATCTTCTATTGGCCATTCTTTCCTCCTCTTCACCATTTCTCTGTGTTTCCTGCTCACTTACTCCTATCTGCTATTATGCTCTTCTCTCTTTGACTAGGCCATATTCTCCTCCTAAGCTCAAGAGCAGATGGAAGCCTTCAAGGAGCTAAGCAAAATGTCTTAGGAAGCCTACTGTGAAACAATAGTCCAAGCCTCTCATGGAGACTTATGGGGTAGGTCAACATAGGAGAAAAACATCTAGAGCTCTAAAGTCAGCCAGAAATGTGTAGTCATGAAAAGACCAGGGATACTTGTGACCTAAAAGACCCCAGAAGATGCTGCGGTCCAGCCTCGAAGAGCTTCTTGGAGACAGAGTCACAGATAGGGAGTCTGGCCAGTGGAGCCAAATGGAGGTTTCACTCCTGCTTCTGCACTGCACTAGCTGTGATACTGGGTCAGTAATCCATGCTCTCTGAGGTTCAGTTTCTCACCTGTCAGATTGAAAACAATGAGAGGCTGACACAGTGGGTCACACCTGTAATCCCAACCTTTTGGGAGGCCAGGGCAGGAGGATCGCTTGGGGCCAGGAGTTTGAGAGCAGCCTGGGCAACATAAGGGGACCCTGTGTCTACAAAAAATAAAATATTAGGCTGGGTGTGGTAGCTCACACCTGTAATCCTAGTACTTTGGGAGGCTGAGGCGGGAGGACCACTTGAACACAGGAGTTTGAGACCAGCCTGGGCAAAATAGTGAGACCTCATTTCTACTAAAAATAATTTTTAAAAAATTAACTGGGTGTAGTGGTGTGTGTCTGTGGTCCTAGCTACTTGGGAGGGTGAGGCAGGAGGATTACTTGAGCCCAGGAGGTTGAGGTTGCAGTGAGCTGAGATTGTACCTGAAGACTGGGGAAGACCCTATCACAAAAAAACAAAAAAATACAAAAAATAAAAACTTAGCTGGGCATGGTGGCACACACCTGTGGTACTGGCTACTCAGGAGGCCGAGGCAGGAGGATTGCTTGAGCCCAGGAGTTCGAGGCTGCAGTCAGCTGTATCATACCACTGCACTCCAGCCTGGGTGGGGTGACAGAGCAATACCCTGACTCTATTAAAACAAAAACAAAAGCAAAAACTGTGCTACCTTGTCAAGATATTTTCATTCAATTCTGAAAGCGTATTCTGAGTCTCTACCTGCGCCAGGCAGCATTTTAAGTGCTTAGTATGTCAGTGAACAAAATTAATAATGACTTTTGCCATCATGAAATTTAACATTCTGGAATTAATTGAAAAAAAAATAGATAGGTAGGTAGATAAGTAGATAGATAGAAAGATAGAGTTGAGACCCTGAAACACAAAAAAAGTTTCATTAAATAGTAGCTATCAGTCAATATATGTGTAATTTATCCATAGAAGTAAAATGTGGGTTCCCTTTCCGTGGATAATAACAAACATTTTGGAGGTACAAAAGCCAATGTCTATGACAGTAAAATTTGTATAGTAGAAAGTAATCCCAGCTACTTGGGAGGCTGAGGCAGGGGAATCGCTTGAACCCGGGAGGTAGAGGTTGCAGTGAGCCAAGATTGCACCATTGCACTCTAGCCTGGGCAACAAGAGTGAGACTCCATTTAAAAAAAAAAAAAAAAAAAAAGAGAGAGAGCGAATAAAGGGGTGTGTGTATGTGTGTGTAGGGGGAGAAAGATAAATATATGTATATATACACACATATATATGTATATATACACACATATATGTACATATACACACATATATGTATATGTACACACATATATATATACACACACGTACACATATGTATCACATCTATGAATATTTGTAATAAGCTCCTTTCTCATTAGCAAGTTTACGTAAGCCACATGGAGGCAGGGAACAGACTTCAACTTTGCAACTTATTCAACATATACATCAAAAAAGTTTACTAAAATTTTAATGCCCCAGACTAAGGTGGTTAATTCTCAGCTTTTAGATGTATTTATATATGCACACACATGGAGGTACCCACACACACATGCACATGATTTATAAAAGTATGTATATGTGAATAGGTTTCTGGTTGCAGCAACTATAGTTCTGAACTCTTTGTAGTTCAGAAGTCTTTGGTATCTTATAAAATATAAATGAAATGTATTCTAGTGATCAGGCTTAGCTGCATGCACTCAGGCACTGCATTTTTTCCATCACGGGTATTTTAAGGCCTCCTATTCTGGTTGGTATTAAAAAATAAAATCTAGGAATATTCAATGTTACTATTGACTCCAAGTGTATTTTAGGTAGTAATAACTGGTAACTTACAGAGACAGAAGCTATATGTAAATTGAATCTTAAAACTTTATTAATATTTAGACCAGTTGTATCAATTATAAAAAATAAGACTTATTCTAGTGAAGTATTTAAGAGCACAGAGAGTGGAATCAGATGATTTTGTTCTGAATCTTAGTTCCTAGACTTTCTAGCTTTCTGATCTTAATGTATATTCTCTCTCTGTGTCTCAGTTTCCTCATATTTAAAATGAAGATAATAGGCTGGGTGAAGTGGCTCACGCCTGTAATCCCAGCACTTTGGAAGGCTGAGGCGAGTGGATCACCTGAGGTCAGGGGTTCGAGACCAGCCTGGATAACATGATGAAACCCCATTTCTACTAAACATACAAAAAATTAGACAGGTGTGGTGGCAAACGCCTGTAATCCCAGCTACTCGGGAGGCTGAGGCAGGAGAGTCACTTGAACCCAGGAGGCAGAGATTGCAGTGAGCCGAGATGGTGCCATTGCACTCCAACTTAGGCAAGAAGAGTGAAACTCCGTCTCAATAAAAAAACGAGGATAATAATAATGACATCCATCAGGGTTATTGTGGGGACCAAATGAGTTAATATACATAAAGCATTATTGTGAGATCTATAAAAATGTTTTAATATTATTATCCTTTAAAAAACACGAGTAGATTGTCATAAAGCAGAAGCTAGACTATTGAATGGTCGTAGAAAATGAAGTTCTTTTTTTTTTTTTTTTTTTTTTTTTGAGACGGAGTCTCGCTCTGTCGCCCAGGCTGGAGTGCAGTGGCGCGATCTCGGCTCACTGCAAGCTCCGCCTCCCGGGTTCACGCCATTCTCCTGCCTCAGCCTCCCGAGTAGCTGGGACTACAGGCGCCCGCTACCACGCCCGGCTAATTTTTTGTATTTTTAGTAGAGACGGGGTTTCACCGTGTTAGCCAGGATGGTCTCGATCTCCTGACCTCGTGATCTGCCCGCCTCGGCCTCCCAAAGTGCTGGGATTACAGGCGTGAGCCACCGCGCCCGGCCGAAGTTCTTTCTACAGTTAAGCCAATACTTGCTAGCTAAAATCTAAATTTAAAATTTTATATAACATTTCATAGGAAATCTGAATTACTTTTCAAACCACAAAATGATTTTGTAAATTCTTTGAGTAAAAGAAAAACAAAGTTCAAAATATGAGCTTATACATGAGATGCTCATGAATGCCTTACATTTGCATTAAAGGGAGCTCTTTGTCATAGAATCGTATACTACACATAAACAAGTAATTGGGAATTATACGCAAGTGGGCACACACACATATACACACACTGTCCCATTAGCTACTTCAAAGCTAAGAAAATTCAGCACTCTGATTTTCAGAAAAATGCAAATCTCAGCCTAGCAATGAGAGCCTAGCATGATCTCACCCATGTGCTCTCCATGAGTCTTGTTTTATCTGAGCATACACTTTCATGTGAAAAGTGAGGATTTTAAGGGGGTAAAATACAAAATTTCTATAGAAAATATCATCTCAACATACTCATTTTTGATGAGCAGAACTTTTCAAGTTAAGACCAGAGAAAATACAGGACTAGTAAATGTCACTCCTGACGACTTTTAACAAGTGATCTCCAGAGGAAAATATCAAAGTAGGAATGTTTCAATCCTCCCAGGATTCTGGAATAAGGTGATCTCAAAGGAAAAGCACAAGAAGGATTCAACCAACCCCTTGCTTGATTCTATGCTTACATCATCTGAAAGCGTTGCTTCTTTTTTTGACAATATTGTCGGGTAGCTGATTCTATAAGTTACATCGGATACTTGCCTGAAATTTGTACATCCAAGTCTTCCTATACGGAAAATTTGCGAGATGAAAGGTAATGCAAGAGTCCAAAATCAAGGACTGCTCACAGCAAAATATGCCATTATTTACAAAGCACATTTCACCCAAAGTCCTGGAACCTATAATTTGTAACACATGCTGTAATTGGTAAGCTTTAATGAGCAGATGAAAAATTAGTTACCAAAAACCTTCCCTTAAAGTAGGCAAAAATTGAGTGGGTCGGGGGCTGTTGGGGGGAAAGGAGACGAGCCTTCCTTTTTAAGGACCTATTTGGGTTCATAACCCATCCAGCTGCAGGTGTAAATGCCACATCTCTTTGGATGATTGCTGAAGCCTTCCCTGACTCAGCACAATGACAGCTCTGGCAATTGCTTCCCTGTTTTCCAGCTTTGTTTTAGAGCAGTGCTTCTTCACATGAAACATTTACAGTACGGAGTCACTGAGAGCGAGAAAGTAGTTACAGCAAGAACTGCAGCTGTTCACAAGATCAACTGAGCAAATGGCAGAAGCAAGGCTGCCCTTGGACCCCACCATCAGAACAGCCCCTGAGTCTGCGGTAGGAAGAGAGCCCACATGTCCTCTGCACTGCCTTTCTGGGATAAGCTGTTAGAAATCCTGGAGACACAAGAGGTTTAATCTTTCACAAGTTGGGGCACAGTATTATATTCTTTGACAATAAGGTATTTTCTTCATGTGTTTATTTTTTCAGACAATAATTATTAAGTACATAATACGTTCTAGACACCATGCTAAGCACTTTAGGACAATTATCACGCGTGTATTGCAGCAAAATGATAAGGTACTTATTCTTAGTTGTAATTATAATAATGATCACAAAAATTTTATAGGTTAGGAAATTGAGGCCCTGATGAGTTCAACAGCTTGCCCAAGGTCACACAGTTAGTAGGTGATGGGGCTAAAATTCACATCATGGTATGCTTGTTGTCCAAGCCTGGACCTTCATGGCATGCTTTCTCAGCCTATTTTTAGTTCCTCTTTTTTGGGGGGAGTGTCATTTATTTATTTATTTATTTTGGGATCCCACCAAAAGAGAAGCATATGGTAGCAATCATCCAATTAAAAACAATCACCTCTTCTCACTTTGACCTAAGGTTTCGGTGAGAGGTCGGTGTACTCAATATATTAGGAGAGAAAAAGCAATAGTAGCCCATCACCCTATCAGAGGAGGGAAAAGAGGACTGTTTTTCACCATTCTCCAGGGAGGAAGTAGATGAGCAAAAGTCCGGTGGAAATAACCTCTATCTGAATTGAATCCAAACTCTACAACATTGATGAGCATTTATAAAAACCTTACTTAAGACAGAGAAATGATACAAATCCTGAGAAACATAAGCAGGAACCAACAATTGAATTCAGCAGAAGGAAACATGAGCCTGTAACATCTGGAGAAACAATCTAATATTCAGATATGGCATTCGAAGCAAAAGAACATTTGGAAAAGAGCAACTGCTACAGATGATTCTTCATTCATATAGTGCAGTTCAAATTTTATAAAATTAGCCAGCAAGTTGCCCTAAAAAAGTCAGTGGTGGTTTCATGCTATCACTGCTATACACTAAAGAAAACATCAATTTCAGAAAAATTCAGGGAATTATAAAAGGTTACATAGTTGTCTTAAAAAAAATACGATTTCTAAATTGTTCTGTCTTAAATTATCAAAATAACCTTTTCCCCTCAACTAACATCCACTGATCCCAGACACTAATTAAAGGGTTGAGAAGAGCTAGCCATTTGTAGCTCTTCAATAAAGTTGTTTAGAAAGCAACAATTATGAAACAATCACCAAAGATGGTTAATCAAGGTAAACAAAGGAGAAAACAATGAACATAATAATTATTGTGATTTACTTTGCCAAATCATTGTATCACACATGGAATTCTAGTCAATGAAAAATTATCTGCTAGGTTCTAGAAACTGTACCACTTGCTAGAGTTTCTAGCCCCCATTAGAGCTCACAGCTATTAAAGTCAAAGGAATTTCCTTAATGCTGGCTAATCAATAAATGATCTTTTAAACTTTTCAATAGATAATACATTTTAAAAGTTCAATACTCTTCATTGACTTTTAGCTCTTTCACCAGTTAACTCAAGCTACTTCTTACACTGTGAGCAGTAATGGCACTTCTTCTGCCTATGATATTATTCAGGACCTTCACGTCACTAATCATACTCAAAAGAATCCTGTTCACAGGCACCAACAGGCCAGGAACCTCCACTTGAACTCATTAGTTAATTTCTTAGTCTACACATCTGTCCTACTGACCTGGCAAGGAATCACTCCCAGCCAGCTACAGAATGTCCAAGGCATACTGCCTGGAGAACAAGAAAGGGGCAGATCCTAGAGGAATTCTTTGCAGGGGAAGATGTAAACAATAAAATATTTATAGCCAGGTCAAAAGAGAGGCTTGGGTTGTATGAGAAGCCTATCTTCCAAGACCTGACAAGCCAGTAAATAACAATGAGAAGATCAGCAGGTAGGAGTACTGAAGGAATGATATATATATTGTAAGACAGAAATACAGTTTTTAGAAATGAGATTAAGAAGGGAATGAAATATAGTAAAGAGAAATTTAGTGTGTTATCAAAGATAGTGACAGGATAACAGGAAGTTATATGTCTTAGTTGGGCAATTTATAGCAATTAAAAATATTTTCAGCATAGAATGTTATTTATGAAACAAAATAATCCGACAATAAGAAAACAGTCAAATAAATATCCATCTTAAGGGAACAAGCACATATGCACCATTGCAAAATATTATATATATGTCATTACATAGACATGTGTGTGTATTATTTAAGAATATATATTATTTATACATATATATACCATTAAAATAATGCTTATCAAGAGATAATCTATAAAATGTATACAATTTAAGTAAAAAATATTAAAGCACTATTCAAAAATCCACATTATAAATAAGTCCAATCATGTAGAAAAGTATATAAACGATCAGATGAAATTTGTAAAAGTTTAGCCAGGTTTATTAAGAGCTAGAACTACATCTGCCTCTTATTTTTCATTTTTTAATAATGAATATTATTTGCATTATAATAAAATAACATGTTTTAACCTTAAAAAGGAAGGACAGTTCTTATAAATAAGAAAAGTCATAGCTCCATTTTAACAGCAGAATAAAATTAACTTCTGGTTGGGAACCTGTGTTTTATTTTCCAAGGACCTAAGTTCTCTACAACAATGTGATCATAGCTTGTCTCAGATCCAGAATCAAACTTGCATGCCTGTGGAGTAGGCAACAGCACTTCGTGATTTTTTTTATTTCAATAGCTTTAGGGATACAAGTGGCTTCTGGTTACAGAGATGAATTGTATGGTGGTGAACTTTAGGATTTTAGTGTACCTATTACCCAAGTAGTGTACATTGTACCCAATGCATAGTTATTTCTCTCTCACCCTCACTCCCAGCCTCCCCGCTTCTTAGTCTCCAATGTCCATTATACCACCCTGGATGCCTTTAAATACCTATAGCTCTCATTCATAAGTAAGAACATGTGGTATCTGATTTTTGATTCCTGAAATACTTTATTTAGAATAATGGCCTCTAGTTCTATCCAAATTGCTGCAAAAGATATTATTTCATTCTTTTTAAATGGCTGAATAGTATTTCATGGTGTGTGTGTATGTGTGTGTGTGTGTATATATATATATAGTATTTCATGGTATACACACACACACATGCATGCACCACATATTCTTTATCCACTCATCAGTAGATGGGCACTTAGGATGATTCTATACACATTCAGGTGTCTTTTTGATACAGCAACTTCCTTTCCTTTGGGTAGATACCAAGTAGTGGGATTGTTGGATAGAATGGTTGATCTGCCTTTAGTTCTTTGAGAAATCCCCATATTGTTTTCCATAGAGATTGTACTAATTTACATTCCCACCAGCAGTGTATAAGCATCTTTTTTTTTCCCACCACATCCATGCCAAAATTTATTGTTTTTTGACTTTTCACTAATCGCCATTCTGGCTGGGGGGTAAGGTGGTATGTCATTGTGATTTTAATTTGCATTTCCCTCATGATTAGTGATGGCCAACAGCACTTTCAAGTGGAACTTCAAAAATACCAAGAAAGACCCCCTTCACAGATATTCCTCTTCATTGGAGCCTAAAATGCTATTTGGCTTTTTGTCACACAACCATATCCTGCTAACTCTACAAAGAGCACACCTTTTGCTATCATAATATAACATTAAAAAGGAGCTTTCATTATGTAGAGGAAATTTGCATAATAAAAACATACTGAGAGAACAAGGTTTTTGTTTTTGTTTTTGTTTTAAATATACCTAATGCTGAATGACGAGTTAATGGGTGCACACACCAACATGGCACATGTATACAAATGTAACAAACCTGCACGTTGTGCACATGTACCCTAAAACTTAAAGTATAATAATAATAATAAATTTTTTAAAAAAAGAAATACTCAAGGGTTGAGATTATAGCAGGACAAATTCCTCAACTTTGGTTGAAAGGAGGTGGAAGGTTCACACTCTCAGATCTTTAAAAAAAAGTACTTGTAGTTTGCTCTGTTTCATTGTACAGTAAACTAAAATGTAATCATTGAAAAGGAAAAAAAATTCAGATTTCTGGGCCCCATCCAAGAACTACTGATTCAGAATCTCTGGATTTATGCTCCTAGATGTTGCTGAATTGTTTTTCATATATTAGAGAACAAGACAGTCTGTGGGCTGGCTTTTGGGAACCACCCCTCTAAATGATGCCCATTCCAGGGATCAGAATTCATCTCAGCCACTTTACCTCTGTAACATTAGGTAAGCTACGTGACTCCCCTAACTTTCAATTTTGTCTTCTGTAAATGGGGATAATAATTGTCCCTACCTCATAGAGCTAATATGGAATAAAATATTCCATCTAAGTGTTTAGCACAGTGTCTGGCACATAACTACCCAATAAATGTTAATTTATTACTAAAAAAAATAAGAAAAATGCAGGATGGACGGTGAATTTTAAATCTCAAGTATGAAACATTTTAGAAGAGAGTGTGGAATGGGGCACCACCACATGAGGAGAGAGTGGTCAGGTTACTGGAAAAATAGTCTAGGTGCCCAGATACCAAGACCCAGAAAAGAGAGGATGTTGCTGAAAGCTAGCAAGAAGTACAGTGACGAAGCCACATAGAAAGACACCAAAAAGATGAGAGTCTTCTTCTTGGCCATTTTCCCCAGAGTCTACGCTTTTCTAACTTTAGCCTACTAAAACTAAAAGCCCTGGGGTTTCGACAGCTTGAAATCATGGTATGACACACTATTAGTACTCTCAAGACTTGCAGAATATTGGAGCTGAAAAGGGCCTGAGAGAACAGTTTTTATCAAAATGTTTCATTGCACATATGAGGATATTGGTGTTCAGAAAAATCTTTTTAAAATGCAAATCAGATCACATTATTCCAATGCCTAATCTCCTTCGATGGCAGCATTTCTGCTTCCAGCTGTAACAGAATAGCTTAGATCATACTAGTACTTATAACAACTATAGATGCAGGGGAAATGTTGTTTGAAGGTACTGAGGAATGATTAAGACAGTTAGAACTTGACAGACCAAGATCCAGAAAGCAGGAAAATTATTTCACTTGAGGCAACTGCCTATTCACAAGCAGGATGGGGCAGACAGGCTGAACAGAAAACAGTAGCTCAGAGCTTTCCATAGTTTCATGGAACTGAAAGACAAAAACTGGAGTTTGGGACCTATAAAGAAAAAAGGCCCAGTCTTTCATTTGAGACCTCTGAAGGGCTGTATCCTAGGACAAAGGAGAAACTGAAAATAACAAGCTGTCAGAATGACAGGAATAAAACCTTGAATCGTCTCACTTTCTAACTGCATCAAGCTGGTCTATCTGTACTTAAATTCCTTCCTGAAGAAAATACATTCCTCTCTGAGATAACAGATCATCATCCAGAACCTTTACATTTTATTCACACACAATTTCTGACACCCAATCCAAAATTACCAAGCATACATACACACAAAATCAAATGACTGAAAACCAGGAGAAAAGTCAGCAGAAATGGACCTGGTGGCTGGTTTAAATATTACAGTTACATAAAGATTTTAGAATAAATAACTGTTATTCGTATTATTTTTTAAAAAGATGACCAGACAGATAATTTTACCACTGAAATAAAATCAATGATAAAGAATAAAGTGGAAATTTTTGAACAGAATGTTCTATAATTGAATTTAAAACATAGTGGATGGGCTTCATAGCAGAATTGACACAGAAGAAGAAGATGAATTAATAAGAAAACAGGTCAGAAAAAATTCTGGATGAAAACATTGAGAAAAAAATAAAAATAGTAGAAAAGAACATAAAGACATGATATAAAGGAATAACACACAAGTAATTAGAATCCCAAAAGCTATGGAGAGATAAAGATTGAGATAAAAGAAATATTTGAGTATATCCAGGCCAAGTATTTACAAAACTTGATAAAAGACATCAAGTATAGAATTGAGAATCCTGACCAAACTCAAGCAGGATAAATTTGTCATAATG
The DNA here is from genome assembly GCF_029289425.2 of Pan paniscus. Lineage (NCBI taxonomy): Eukaryota > Metazoa > Chordata > Mammalia > Primates > Hominidae > Pan > Pan paniscus. Next base: position 50,499,257 of record NC_073256.2, on the reverse strand, counting down.
TATTAACTACATTGGGTTTACATGAATTGAATAATCTAGTTTGAAATACAATTATTGATATATTAATAACAAATTAGGCTTCAAAGCATTTCTAGAGATAAATATGAAAAAAATACTGATAAAAGGGCCATTACACCAAAAATATACAAACATTCTTAAGGTGTATATATGTATATATGTATATATACTATATATATGTATACATATATATGTATACACACACACATATATATGTCATTATATATAAATGCCTTAATTTGCATTTATAATGCACTGCTTTTAAAATAAGCAAAATGCATGTTACTCCCCAGGGAAAATTGAATGTTTAACAAAATTGGACCATATGATAAGCAATAAAACAAGTTCATTTTAAAGCACCAAAATCATACAATCCATATGCTCTCACCACTGTAGAATTAAGCTAGAACTCAAATACAGAAAAATAACTACATAATCTTCAAATCATTTAAATTTAAGCAACATACTTTTTAAATAACCCCTGGATTAAAGAAAAATTACAATGAATGCTAGAATATATTTTGAATTAAATAATATAGAAAATACCATGTCAAAACCTAGGGAAAGTAGCTGAAACTCATTAAAGAGAAACTTACGGCCTTACATGCATATATTAGAAAGGAAGAAAGTTGAATATCAATAATCTATACTCTAATTCAAAAAGTCAAAAAAGAAAAATCAAACCCAAAGGAAATAGAAATGAGAAAAAGTGAAAAAAAAAAGGCACAAATTTATAAAACAGAAAAAAGTATACAATAGAGAACATCAACAAAGCCAGCAATTTGCCCTTGGGAAAATCTAATACAACTAAAACTCTCTTAACAAGCCTTATTGAGGAAAAAAACTATAGCACGAATGACCAATATCAGGTATAAAAACAAAAGGGATATTGATAGAGATCCTACAGATGTCAAAAAGATAAGAACAATAACTTTATGTCAATGAAGTTGACAATTTGAATAAAATGGATAAGCAATTTTTTTTTTTTTGAGATGGAGTCTCCCTCTATTGCCCAGGCTGGAGTGCAGTGGAGCAATCTCAGCTCACTGCAACCTCTGCCTCCTGGGTTCAAGCGACCTGCCTCAGCCTCCTGAGTAACTGGGACTACAGGCATGCACCACTACGCCCGGCTAGATTTTTTTTTTTTTTTCAGTAGAGACAGGGTTTCACCATATTGGTCAGGCTGGTCTCGAACTCCTGATCTTGTGATCTGCCCATCTTGGCCTACCAAAGTGTTGGGACTACAGGCGTGAGCCACTGTGCCCAACCCAAATAAGGAAATTTTTTCAAAAACACCAACTTGCAACATAGATGGAGCTGGAGGCCATTATCTTAAGTGTAATAATTCAGACATGGAAAGACACATACTGCATGTTCTCACTTATAAGTGGGAGCTAAATAATGTGTGCACATGGAAGCAGAGCGCACACTGTCCATCATGAATGCGTGGACAATGGAGACTTAGAGGGGTGAGGGGTGGGAGATAGTGGATGTTGGAAGGTTGCTTGGTGGGTACAATGTGCCTTCCTCCAGTGATGGAGGCACTGAAGGCCCTGACATCACCATAATGCAAAATACATCAGTGTAGCAAAACTGCACTTGTACCCTATGGACATATACAAAAAATAATAACAACACATTAAAAAAAAAGAAAAACTAACTTACAGTTAACATGAGAAGAATGTAAAATCTGAAGAACCCTAAATCTTTTAAGTAAATAAAACCAGTAATTTTAAACGTTTCCAGAATAGAAATTCAGGCCAAGATGGCCTCACTGGTGAATTCTCCCAAATACGTAAGGAAGAAATTACAGCAATCATACACAATCTCTTCCAAGAAAGAGAAATAAAAAGCAATTAGTAATGCATTTTATGTGGCCATTATAACCTTGCTATCACAAGGGTATTATTAGAAAAAAGTTACAGTACAATCTCTCTCATTAATGTATTCTCAAAAGTCATATACACACAAATACACTCATTTATATGTGTGTGTGCATATTTTTTCAGATACATAATATTGGTCTAATATTTGATATGATATCACCTCATTAAAGAATAAAGGAAAACCTATACAATTATTTTAATAGGTGCAGAAAAAAATCTGACACAATTACACAATACTTACTTGTGATTTAAAAAAAACTATTTGCCAATTAAAAAATAGAAAAAAACTGTTTTTTAACATAGTGAAGGTTTCTAAAAAAGAAAAGAGAGACTAAAACATCATACTTAACGGTGAAATAAAACCTGAGATCTGGAATCAAATCAAGATGCCTCTCATCTCACCCTTCCTTCTTGCCTACCTTCTATTCATTCTTCCTTGCTCAGCACACAGTCATCTCTTCCTAGAACCCTTCCAGGACTCTGAAAGATCAGGTTCCACTTTCATTCTGTGTGTTTTGCTTCCCCAGCTCTATGCTAGCTCTTTTCTTACTTTGTTATTATTACTTCCTTTTTTTTCCTCCTTCCCACTAAGCTGCAAGCTCTTTTAAGGTGAAATCATCTGCTTGTTCACCTTCACATCTTCCAACACCTGGCACATAATAGACTTTCAAAAACTCTTTGATGGATGTTGAGCTGCTGCATGAAGTGAATTGTCCAAAATCTTCTAGATAATCAATGGCAATTTGGGCTAGAACTTGGCTTCTTCATTCCCACCTGGTCCTTCATTAACTACCTGCCTAAAAGCACAGACTCTCATTTTCCTCTTTGTTGTTCCAGCTTACCACTTCCACAGATAGGTCAAAGGCTCAACCCATAAAAGTAAACCTAGAGGTCTTAATTTTTATTCTGACAAGGACAATGACATAGAGGTGACTTTATGGCATTATATTTTTCCATAATGTCTCCTGCTAATGGCGAGATAAAGGTAGATAAAAGTCATTTAACCACATAGTCTACTGAGAAGAAAATCAAATGAGGGCTGTTTTATTGATGTATATTGTGGACATCCCTTCTCAATTCCACATTTAGTGACATCATGTTGGTAGCCTGAAAACAATCATGGTGGGGATATTTACACCATGGCAAATGGGAGAAGCCAAGTCCACTCAGATTTGCTGACTCTTATTACAGCTCATTCCATTGCCTCTGCTATTGACCACCACAGCCACCATGAAAACAACCAATGCGATAACAAGGGGGTTATATATAAGTTAACATTTTGGAGGCAAGTCTCCTATCCCAACTCTGCCAAGTTCACTTGCTCCTGATGTAGGTAAAGCTTGTCAAGAAGTCATTAAAATAATTCCTAAAATCAGCACTGAAATTCCAGGGCCGGCATTTCAGTTGAAATATTCTAAAACAAGATTGCTGCTTGAATCACTTAGGAAGTAGTAAATGATCACAATGTGTGTTCAGGGAAACATCAGCTGAAAGAGAAATTTCTTTTCCTTCATAGAATTTTAAAAAATTTTTAAATTAAGAAAATTAACAAAGTCTCATATAGAGCGACATGCATATTATGTACCACTTTATTTCTTAGTTAAGGGTTTAGATGATGTGGAAATTGATCTACCAACATCTCCATAATTGCAACCAATACCACAAAATAAAATCCTGAGTGTTCACCAATCATATTTTAGTGCTCAACATTTCATGCAAGCAGCTGTTAATGATGCCAAATATAGTTTTCACAGCATGCAAAATGAACTAATGACCAAGTCTACATTTTAGATTTCAGAGAGGTTCTTTTTCTTTGCTGCAATTAATCCTAAATTCTGCAGAGATCATAGTCTGCAGAATGCACACAGAGGTCAGAGGGAAGGATGGTTTATGATGCCAGAGGTCTGTCCAGCATGCTCTTCCTTTTGCCAGATGTAAAATAACAAAGACCTCTGTGTGTGTGTGTGTGTGTATGTGTGTGTATGTGTGTAAATAGATTGTGAAAGCAACTGCTATCCTTTGAGGGTTTTACCACATTGCTTGTGTGTGATTATGAAAAAGAACCTCCTTGGCATCCTACAGGCTGTAGCGCTTCATTAACTGGCTCCAATCACTGAGACAGTGCAGTTGAGAACACAGTGGCCCATCCACATCACCCAGGCTGACAGACATTATAAGCTAGACAAATTTGATTGGTTATCTGTTATAGTGTGGCGACTTTCAGGAAATACCGAGATTTTCACTTAAGTTAGGTATGTCTCCAAATATTTAAAATTGATGCATTTCACATATGATAGAAAAGAAATATTCATTAATGGGTACCTCAGTAGGAAGGTATTGCATATTGTAATTTTGTACCAGAATATTCCACACAGTTTGATTTCTTAGTAACTATCTAAAAATTAACCTGTAAACTTAGTAGGACCAGCATGTCATCTGCTTTTACTATGTATAAAAGCATACATAGTACAATAGAAGCTTTTGAAATATTGTGAAAATAATGCTTTCAGGTATAGGTTTTTATATCTATCTATCTATCCATCTTAAAAAAGTTTATTTTTACATAGCCAGCACCTGAGTCCTTACAACTTACCAAATGCTGTTAACATCCCACTTTTACCTGCATTATCTTAGAGTATCCTCACAACAACCCTTTGAGATAGGGAATATAATGTTCATTATTTTGCAAGGGAAACAGACAAACCAACATCCTCAAGGTCATAGAGATAGTGAGTACCAGAGCCTGGATTTGAACCCAGGCAGACTGTCACCAGAGTCTGGGATTATAGCCATGATAACATAAGGCTTCCCAGGAGCCAGATGGATCCTGGGCAAGTCTGAAGAACCATTTGGAGTTGTTCAGAACAAACCAGGTTACATCAGAGTCACATCACAATTTTTGGCAATGAAACCACGCCAGACAACTCCATGTGTTTTAGATTTTGGTACTACTGAATGAAATACCCCATACATGCATTAATGATTATTTATGTCTACTAAGTATCTGCCAGTATATTCCTTCAGAATTAAAAGATTTGAGCCAAAAAGAGTTTTTACTATTTAGAATGTACACATACATCTTTTTTTTTAATTTAAAGCACGAAGGTAGTTCCAATCAGCGACAGTAATTCAAAATATTTATGTACAGTGCAACTAATAGTACAAGTATCACAATTCTAATCTACGCTAAGCAAATAAAACAAAATTACAGCTCAAGTGGAATTCCTTTTTTGTGTTGACTTTCCATGCCACCTCAACAATGTTCCTTAAATATTTGATTACTGAAATATTCTTATTAGGTTAGCTATAACAAAGCCCTATTTTACTCAAGGGAATAATAACTAGGCCTGTGTATATAACAACTCAAATAATTCTTCCCATTCTACCATTCTAACAGAGGCCATAAGACAAAAAATCTGTGGGTTGATGCATTTAGTTTTTTATAAGTATCTTATATAAAACATATATCCACACAAACATTCTCAATTTCAAATCACATTACATGTTTTTTTCTCTTCTACCCCATGACACTTAGTACCAATTATAAGATATGACCCGGACCCACCTTGTATTAATAAATGTATGGGCACACAGACTTATTGTCTTTCTTCTACTAAATTATAAGCTCTTTGAGAGTAAGAATCATCTTATTCACCTTCCTAATTCTTGAAGTCAGCAGCAGAATGCATTGTGCCATGAAAATGTTCAATGTGTTCTTCACAACATTGTGAACTGATGTGTTGAATCAGGTTAGCTCAGTCATCCCTGTGTTATCTGAAATATTTTGATATTACTAATTAAGTTTCAGTAATATGTCAAATTTTAACAGCTGCCTCCTTAAAATCTATTTGAAACAATATTTCCTATAAATATGTAAATTGTCACTATTATAAAATACCTAAACCTCTGCACATTTTCAAAATATACAATCTCATACTAAAGGTAGTTGTCTTTTGGATTTAATATTTCAATGCTAAATTGAAGAACAAATGAAAAAAAAAAGAATGACAACCCCTTCTTGCTTTTTTTATTGTATCTGGTTGAAAAGTGTAAGTGAAATGAAATATTCAAAGAAACTATAACCAAAATGTTTTGTCCTTCATCAAACAATATAACAAATATTTAGGTGAAAACACATTCAAAAGCTAGCAGAAGGCAAGAAATAACTAAAATCAGAGCAGAACTGAAGGAAATAGAGACACAAAAAACCCTTCAAAAAATCAATGAATCCAGGAGCTGGTTTTTTGAAAGGATCAACAAAATTGATAGACCGCTAGCAAGACTAATAAAGAAAAAAAGAGAGAAGAATCAAATAGATGCAATAAAAAATGATAAAGGGGATATCACCACCGATCCCACAGAAATACAAACTACCATCAGATAATACTACAAACACCTCTATGCAAATAAACTAGAAAATCTAGAAGAAATGGATAAATTCCTCGACACATACACTCTCCCAAGACTAAACCAGGAAGAAGTTGAATCTCTGAATAGACCAATAATAGGAGCTGAAATGGTGGCAATAATCAATAGCTTACCAAGCAAAAAGAGTCCAGGACCAGACAGATTCACAGCCGAATTCTACCAGAGGTACAAGGAGGAACTGGTACCATTCCTTCTATTCCAATCAATAGAAAAAGAGGGAATCCTCCCTAACTCATTTTATGAGGCCAGCATCATCCTGATACCAAAGCCAGAGAGAGACACAACCAAAAAAGAGAATTTTAGACCAATATCCTTGATGAACATTGATGCAAAAATCCTCAATAAAATACTGGCAAACCGAATCCAGCAGCACATCAAAAAGCTTATCCACCATGATCAAGTGGGCTTCATCCCTGGGATGCAAGACTAGTTCAATATACCCAAATCAATAAACATAATCCATTGCATAAACAGAACCAATGACAAAAACCACATGATTATCTCAATAGATGCAGAAAAGGCCTTTGACAAAATTCAACAGCCCTTCATGCTAAAAACTCTCAATAAATTAGGTATTGATGGGATGTATCTCAAAATAATAAGAGCTATCTATAACAAACCCACAGCCAATATCATACTGAATGGGCAAAAACTGGAAGCATTCCCTTTGAAAACTGGCACAACACAGGGGTGCCCTCTCTCACCACTCCTATTCAACATAGTGTTGGAAGTTCTGGCCAGGGCAATCAGGCAGGAGAAGGAAATAAAGGGTATTCAATTAGGAAAAGAGGAAGTCAAATTGTCCCTGTTTGCTGATGACATGATTGTATATCTAGAAAACCCCATTGTCTCAGCCCAAAATCTCCTTAAGCTGATAAGCAACTTCAGCAAAGTCTCAGGATACAAAATCAATGTACAAAAATCACAAGCATTCTTATACACCAATAACAGACAAACAGAGAGCCAAATCGTGAGTGAACTCCCATTCACAATTGCTTCAAAGAAAATAAAATACCTAGGAATCCACCTTACAAGGGACGTGAAGGACCTCTTCAAGGAGAACTACAAACCACTGCTCAATGAAATTAAAGAGGATACAAACAAATGGAAGAACATTCCATGCTCATGGGTAGGAAGAGTCAATACCGTGAAAATGGCCATACTGCCCAAGGTAATTTATAGATTCAATCCCATCCCCATCAAGCTACCAATGACTTTCTTCACAGAATTGGAAAAAAGTACTTTAAAGTTCATATGGAACCAAAAAAGAGTCCGCATCGCCAAGTCAATCCTGAGCCAAAAGAACAAAGCTGGAGGCATCACGCTACCTGACTTCCAACTATACTACAAGGCTACAGTAACCAAAACAGCATGGTACTGGTACCAAAACAGAGATATAGACCAATGGAACAGAACAGAGCCCTCAGAAATAACGCCGCATATCTACAAGTATCTGATCTTTGACAAACCTGAGAAAAACAAGCAATGGGGAAAGGATTCCCTATTTAATAAATGGTGCTGGGAAAACTGGCTAGCCACATGGAGAAAGCAGAAACTGGATCCCTTCCTTACACCTTATACAAAAATCAATTCAAGATGGATTAAAGACTTACATGTTAGACCTAAAACCATAAAAACCCTAGAAGAAAACGTAGGCATTAGCATTCAGGACATAGGCACGGGCAAGGACTTCATGTCTAAAACACCAAAAGCAATGGCAACAAAAGCCGAAATTGACAAATGGGATCTAATTAAACTAAAGAGCTTCTGCACAGCAAAAGAAACTACCATCAGAGTGAACAGGCAACCTACAAAATGGGAGAAAATTTTCGCAACCTACTCATCTGACAAAGGGCTAATATCCAGAATCTACAATGAACTCAAACAAATTTACAAGAAAAAAACAACCCCATCAAAAAGTGGGCGAAGAACATGAACAGACACTTCTCAAAAGAAGACATTTATGCAGCCAAAAAACACATGAAAAAATGCTCGCCATCACTGGCCATCAGAGAAATGCAAATCAAAACCACAATGAGATACCATCTCACACCAGTTAGAATGGCAATCATTAAAAAGTCAGGAAACAACAGGTGCTGGAGAGGATGTGGAGAAATAGGAACACTTTCACACTGTTGGTGGGACTGTAAACTAGTTCAACCATTGTGGAAGTCAGTGTGGCGATTCCTCAGGGATCTAGAACTAGAAATACCATTTGACCCAGCCATCCCATTACTGGGTATATACCCAAAGGATTATAAATCATGCTGCTAAAAAGACACATGCACACGTGTGTTTATTGCGACACTATTCACAATAGCAAAGACTTGGAACCAACCCAAATGTCCAACAATGATAGACTGGATTAAGAAAATGTGGCACCTATACACCATGGAATACTATGCAGCCATAAAAAAGGATGAGTTCATGTCCTTTGTAGGGACATGGATGAAATTGGAAATCATCATTCTCAGTAAACTATCGCAAGAACAAAAAACCAAACACCGCATATTCTCACTCATAGGTGGGAATTGAACAATGAGAACACATGGACACAGGAAGGGGAACATCACACTCTGGGGACTGTTGTGGGGTCGGGGGAGGGATAGCATTGGGAGATATACCTAATGCTAGATGACGAGTTAGTGGGTGCAGCGCACCAGCATGTCACATGTATACATATGTAACTAACCTGCACATTGTGCACATATACCCTAAAACTTAAAGTATAATAATAAAAAAAAGAAAATGAAAAAAAATGGACTAAAATGTACTAAGCCTATTATATAATTTTCCATGGGAACATACTTTTAGATAATGTAGCCAAACTGTTCTAATATAATCTATCTCCTGGACTATTTTTTTCTTTGGGGGATATTAAAATATTAGAAGAAAATGTATCATCAATTAACGTCTTCCTGTTTCCTTGGACATCTCCATTTCCCATGAAATGTGCTGGAAGTAAGTAAAACTAAAGTGTCAGTTCCAGAATATGCTTGGTAGTAAGGACCAACCATTTGAGAACTGCTTATTTAAAACATCTTTACTCTTTAACATGTTTCTTAAAAAATAATTTCTTACAAGAGAGAAGGGTACTCGATCAAAACCCACCATACAAAAAATATTGTACATAATATATGTAGTATGAAAATGTGTAAATTAACTTGGCAAACTATGTCATCTCCAATGAGCTGCTAAACATTATAACCTACTCTATCCATCATGTCATTGGTACTAATGGCCTCTTTGGATTAGGAATCTAGGAAACAGATTGTAAAGGATATAAAATGAGCATATATTTATAGAGATGAATTCTGTGTACTTTTTATAACTACCTTGCAATATCGCAGGTGTAAGATTGGGAAATATCCAAATTAAACTAAATTGGTTCACAGCTATTAATATTTAGGGCACTACAAGTTCAGCTAAGACATAACTCAGTTTCTATCTGTTCTTTCAGAGAAATAAAATGGTCAGTCAGAAAAAGGTAAGCTGACAGAGCTAGTGGGGTAGGGATGTGTTTTAAAACTATAACTTACAAAAGATTCCCCAAGGAATTAAAGTAAAGAGGCATGTACCAGAGCTGACATGAGGATGAAAACAGTATTTTATATAGTTCTGTCAGCAAACCATGTGCCTGCCATCGTAATTTATTGTCTTAGCTATTTTGCCCTTAGCAAAAATAACTATATGCAAGGTAGGCAATGATTTGGGTATTGAGCAGTATTTTGAGTGGACATGTTTTTAATTAAAATTAACCAAAAACAGAGTTTTTGAATCACCAGTCCTCAGATAAATGGAAGATACTGCAATTCTAAAAAATCGTATGAAATATCCAATACTGTCAGTTTCTAAGTGCCTTTAAGCTACTTTGTAAAAAAAAAAAAATGGTGTGAACAAAATTGACTGAAAATTCAATAAATTATGAAAAATTTCCCAAACAAATGATTTTGATATTATTAGTATATACATAACTGATAATTGTGGGAATTTAAAATAATTTATACCATATGGTGACTCTGGGGAAGAGCAAATAATACCAAGAAGAATATCATCCACTGAGCAATAAAATATATTTCATGATCTAAAATTCTGACCCTATTAATTCTTCCAGATTTCAGTTAAATAATTAAACTACCATAAAAAGTAAAGCTCTGAGACACTGGTCCTTCACCAAAAAGGTAACATACACCAAGAAAATCCTGAAAAAAAAAAAAGATTATTTGAGAATTTGAATATCCAGATTGAAATAAACTGGTCTTATTTTCAAATAAGTAATCTTATTAACTGGTACTACTTTCCTAAACGTGAACTTAACATTATGTATGGGTACCTTAAAACGTTTGTCTCAAACACTCAAGAATTTACCACTTCACATGTGCCATACCATTAGCAGATCTACGATGGATTAAAAGTCAAATTGCAGTACAGCATAGACAGCTCTTCTTTGGCACCAGGCAGGTTGCTATATCTAGTGACTTCCAAAAATTAAATTCTATATTTTCTCAAATGTTGACACTCAGGCAGCAGTCATCTTCAAAAAAAAAAACAAACAAACAAAAAAAAAACTGGCCAGGAAATTTCTTCATTTGGAAATTTAAAGTTCTTTAGTGTGAATTCAAAAAGCTGCACAGGATTTTAACAAAGAAAATTTGTGAACAACCAAAAAAAAAAAGGTGACATAACAATGCTAACAATGTTTACTGATGCTTTGCGTTTTAAGGCAAAATGAATTATATCTGAGTCACAGTGGCTAAAAAGGCATAGAATTCTCTATCCACGTGAACCAATCTAGAAACATCTGAATGGGAAAGAAAAATCTCCTTTTCTAAGAAGGACGATCTCTTTAAAGAAGACTTCTCTTTGGGGAATAGAGCTCCAGGGGGTAAGAGGTCTTGCTTTGGATAAATAGCTAAGTTCTTAGAAATGGGATGAGAGATGTTTTATCCAGACTTCCAATTAGTGGGTTGCTATGATGTACTGCTCGATTTGGGTTTGTTTGCCTCTTTGCTAAATGAAAGCATCCTGTACATTATTTTCCATTTCAGTTTTGCCTTGGGACTTAAGGAAGATGGAAAATCAAGTTAAGTGGATGAAGTTGTTCCTCAGAATTAATGGCTGATATTAAAAACTGAAGCTAATTTTGTTCTCCACAATTTTTTTTCCTGCACAAACTGGGTTTCTGACCACCCCTCAGTTTCCTTCAGTATGCGAACTGCGCTAATTCTGGAAGGCACCATGGCGTAATCGAAGCGGGGGATTAAGTTTTGGGAGGAGAAGCGCCTAAGAGTGACTTGAATATATTCCTGTCTGTCTGTGTAGCATTTTTTATTATAATTGCCTATTTGCATCTTTATCTTCTCCAGTAATCTATGAGGCCCTTGGTAATACAGACTGTAACTTCTGTTTAACCCTGGATAACTCAGTATCTGACAATCACTAGATATGTAAAAATGTAAGATGAAAAGAAAATAAATAAGCATGGTGGATTTTGACGAAATCCTCAACTTCTCTAAGCAATCTCCTCATTTGAAAGACATGGACAAAAATATTCATTTGGGGTTTATTTCTAAGAATGATGGGAAAATATTTGTAAAGAAATATGGCATATGGCATGTGGTCAATAAATGCTTTTTCCTTCCCTTTTTCCTACTTTGAAAAAAAATCTCAATAAAGAGGGAAGAGCACACCGGTTCACTTATAAATAGGACATAGAAGATGAATATGCTGATCTTTCTAAGGAGTGGATATTGTTTTATACCACAGTAGTTCCAGTACATGCTTTGGAGTCTGGCAAACCTATATTGAAATAATGGACCTATTCCATTCTAGCTATAGCAAACTGAGAAATTAACTTAACCTCTTTAAACCTCAGTGCCCAATTAGCAAAAGAGGAGTGATATCCACTTTCTACAGGGTTTGTATTAAATTAAATGATGAAATGCCTGAATAGAGTTTATTACAGAGATTAATTTTAAGTGCTCAATAGATGGTAGCTAAATCTAGCTAAATTACCTATCATCAAAACAGCACAATGGCACGAAGGTGAGTTTTGTATATGGAGGCATAACCCAGAAATATTTTTTAGAAGGAAAAATAAATAGCACTACATGTGAGGCTTAAAACCATTTAAAATAATGGAAACTGGGTTTAAACGGTAGCTTCCCTCCAGCAGATCTCACAAAGATGCAAGCTTTTCAGTTTCACAGATATCTGTTTCCCCTCTGGAGGGGGAATTAAGGGAAGGAGCAAGAGACGGAACTACATAATGCCCACTAAAATATTTGGAATCTTTTTCTTTTTCCCTTTCTTTCTCCTACAAAGAACATCTCCTGAATAATAGACAAACGTCATTCTAGTCTTCTACCCTTACACCACACCAAAAAAAAAAAAAAAAAAAAAAGCATTTCTAAAGCTCTGCAGACTTTTCTGAGTCATCCTGCTGCATTCTACACCCAAACTCTCAGAGGCAGGTCACTCTACTTTGCCTGGGGATGCTCTCTCACCCTGCCTAGTCCTCCCGTGGATTTTACCCTGAGAGCAGCTGCCTCCAGGGTCCCCACACTGCCAGCCACCTGCACTTACATCTGCTCCTGTGCCTAAGCTCTGCTAGCTGTCATCTTTTCTGGCTACCCACCAAGTCCCCCACAACTCCTAGATAGTAAATAGATCTGTACCAAAAAGTAAGATGGTGCAGCTAAAGTTAAAAAGCTGACAAAAAACAGTTATCAATCATAAACACATCAGCGCATTTTATTCAATGTTTTATAGTTAGCGGAATGCTTTTCTATACATGATTGCATTTGGCCCTGTGCTTACTCCCAATATGCTAATATTAATAAAAATAAGGTATCATTAATTGAATGCCTCCTCTAGGTTTTAAGCCACATCATTTTAACACTCACAACAAGTCTATCAGGTAGGTATGATTTTTATCATTTTCCGATAAGGAAATTAGGAGTCAGAATGGTTAAGTGACATGCCCAAGTTTAAGCAACCAATAACCAATGAATCCAGGACTGCAAACCAAGTCTCTGATTCTTAGTTCAATGCTCTTTCTCTTTAACTAGAAAAATTGGATGTCACAGATCCATTACTGAACTCTAAAAGCAATCTTCACAAATCAAGAGATTCCACAGATTCTTCACTTGCAATCCCATCCCCAGTCTAAATATAATATCAATTTTGTTACTCTTTGAACGTGATTCTTTCTCATGATCCTAAGATACACAAAAAGTTTCTTTTTTTTAAGTTCAGAGGTACATGTGCAGGTTTGTTGTTTAGGTAAACTCATGTCATGGGGGTTTATTGTACAGATTATTTTGTCACCCAATGTATTAAGCCTAGTACCCATTAGTTATTTTGCTTGAATCTCTCCCTCCTCCGTCTGGTAAGACCCAGAGTCTGTTGCTCCCCTCTATGTGTCCATGTGGTCTCATCATTTTGCTCCCACTTATAAGTGAGAACATGAGGTATTTAGTTTTCTGTTCCTGCAATAGTTTGGTAAGGTCAATGGCCTCCAGCTCCATCCATGTTCCTGCCAAGGAGATGATCCTGTTCTTTTTTACAGCTGCACAGTATTCAATAGTGTATATGTACCACATTTTCTTTATCCAGTCTATGGTTGGTGAGCATTTAGATTGATTCCACGTCTTTGCTATTGTGAATAGTGCTGCAATAAACATACACATGCATTTGTCTTTGCAATAGAATGATTCATATTCTTTTGGGTATATATACAAGTTTAGGATTGCTGGGTCAAGTGGTACTTCTGTTTGTAGGTCTTTGAAAAATCGCTCCCACACAACAAGTTTCTTCACAATTTTTCTAAGCTTAACTACTCATGGAAACCAAACCAAGGAGGTAGGAGCAAAGCTGGGGCTCACATGCTGCACTTTTGTTTTCATGGCTGACAACTTGGATGGATCTTCAAATTCCTCCTGGTGCAATGAAGTAAAGTAAGACAAATCGGAATGTCAGAAATCAGTGAAGAAAGTACTTCACACTCCTTGAAAGATGCACTAATTATGAGGCTGGTCCTGTTGTAAAACCTGCCTTCTTTGTATTGACTTCTCAGCAGCATTCAAATCAAACACTCCTTTCTTCTCAAGAGATCCTCTTCTCTTTGACAACTCCACACTCTTGCTCTTCCCTTCACATTGCTGACTTTCCTTCACAGTTTTATCTTTTTGTTCCATATCTTATCTTAAAAATTCGAATTTCTCAAGGTTTGATCCTATCCCCTATTCTTCATCTATATTCCTATTTACATATCACATATATGTTCAAAACTCTGAAATATCTATCTCTGACCCAGACTTCTCCTTTGAGCTCTAGCCTTTTATATACAATGGATGCTTGAAATCTTCTACTGAGATGTCTCTTGGGCATCTCAAATGTGACATTTCCACAGTGGAATTCTTTATTTGCTCCCAGCATCATCTCTCTGCTGGACTGTTCTGGTAGCCTTCTAACTGGTCTTTTTCATGTCTCTTCCACTCATATAAAATAGAATGACCTCTTAAAACAGTTGTCAGATAAACTCATAGCCCTGCTTAAAACTCTTTGATAGTTTATTGTTGCACTGAGAACAGACGCTGGACACATTTTAGAAGACTCAAGATATAGCATATTCTAGATCCCGCCTCTGTCTCCATTTTCATCTCATTCCATTCTATGCTGCATGTCTGTCTCATTCTACACTCTGGTCATACTGACTAGAAGTTAGAGACATGTAGCTTCTTCTTGCCTCATGGCTTCTGTTCTGATTGGTCTTATAGCCTGGAACATTCTTTCCTATGTGTCATTGTCATCCTTTAGCTCGCAGCTTAGATATTATCTCCCCAGAGTGAAGATCTTCTCAGAAACCCTATGGAAATAAGTCAGCCTACTTAATTTTTATCAGGGCACTCTGTTTCTTTCTTACAGTTATCACAATCTGCAATCAATCAGATCATTGATTTTTGGTTTGCATTTTAATGGCCCATTTTCTTCCACCAGAATGTAATCGCATAAATGCCATATCTGCCATGTTCACCCTCTTGACCTCACATCACGAAGAGTGGCTAGAGTGGATTAGGTTCATTAAGGGATGAAGGAAAGAAGCACCAAAGGACATTACTGGGAATAAATGCTCACAGAGCTCCAGGAAGAGCAACGTGCTGTCAGGGATTCTCCCACATGTACAACGCACTGCTTGATAGGAAACATTCTTTTGAAAAGTTTCACCAAGGTTTCTAAAAGCAACTGCCACCCACAATCCTTTGTTAGCCACAGGTCTGTTTTCAGTGTTTATAGAAACAGCCACACCCTCCCACAGTCATATGTAAAGAGGAGGCATATGACACAGCACAGACACATTCAACCAAGAATATTCCTGAGAAAGAACCAGTTCCCATTCAGAGACATACTGTTGAGTTGAAGCAAACAATTTTTAATTACATGTTTACATAAATGTTGATCAAACTAGACTGAAAGTCATCTTATTTTCAAGGCTGTTTCATATGGAGACAACTTCCTTGGGCAAGTCTTCCATGCATCAGCATGGAAGAACTCTGAAGATTAAGCCAGGGGTCTGGTCAAGGCCTCTGCTGCCTACCAGCCAGCAGTCACTGAATGTCCCTGATGCTCAGTGTCTTCCTCTGTAAAATGTCTTCTCTGTAAAGGGATGTTATAAAGTTCAAATTTTTTAAAAAAGATATAGTTGAAAACCCTTGGAAACTATAAAATGACCTACAATGGTAAGGCAGTATTATTGTTTTATTTCTCTGAAATACTTAATAATGAAAATGGAGCCTATTTTCTTGATAATTCTTATTTGGTATATTAAAAGCCAATAAAGCCAATATTTGCTATGATGAAGGGCCACAAAGTGTAACTTTTTACTAAACATTATACCAAATATCCACTAACTTAGGTGAGATGACCTACAGTTGAAGTTTGGGTTACAATCCAACTGTGTTTATTGTTTCTACTAGGCTGGAAAATTGTCTGAGATGAAGAGCAACCTTATCTTTATATAATCAAAAAATTATATATTTGAAAAGATGCTAGCATATCATGGTTACTCAACTCATAATCAATGAACTTGAAGGAAGGACTCAGATTTCTCCATTTCTCATCTATTCTGGAAAATTTATCTGGCTTTTTTTCCCTCATATTTCTGTTATGTTTATAAATTAAATAACCAGCAAATAAATACACAAATTATGTAATACAAATATATAATACAAAAAGTAATACACAGATATTATACAATATTTTGATGATATAATATTTTGGCAATATTTACATAATATTTTGGCAAGTTAACTTGTTGTGCAAAGTTCTGCTTTATAACTGTGAAATACAAATGTAGAATGAATCATTTAAAATCTGGCAAGGATTTGCCAAAACCTTTCACATAAGGAAACTTTTGGAGGTGATGGATAAAATTTTGGCATTTTTTAAATGTGAGTGTGTATTGTTGGTGTCAGCTTCTGGTGACAAGGTTGCCGCACATACCCGAAGGCCCCTTCTACCCACAAACCACTGCCACCAGTGAGTGTTACCTCTCCATACAAGTGGAGCCCTAACAAGATTCCTCAAATAATTGATGTAGTTTCAAGTCCTGGGTATCAAATATGTTTGGAAACAGATCCTGCAGATAAAGAAAAACCAGCACTTCTGACTAATGTCATGTTGACTTACAAATCGATGCTTTTCCCCTGTACTTAGGAATTTATATGGGCCTAAGAATTCACAGAGTCACATTTTAATCTTTTTTCTCTCTGCCTACAGGGAGAGGTGTTAATGAGCAAAGAAAGATCACTAAGTCTAAATAAGTTATAAACTTCAAAAAATAAAGTTAATTCATTAATGGCTTAATTAGCTCCTTGCTGCCTTTTTGAAGATCCAGGGCTCCAAATACACATATGCATGGCTGAAATGGGTAGGGGTGGGACAAAAGAAGGAAAATGGGATGTGAGTTCCAGACCTAAATTGTAGTAACTCCCTAAAGCTTCTTCAATTTAAATTAACAGACATTAGTTGAGAACTTCCTATGTACAAAGCTCTGTGCTAAAAAGAAGAAGGCATACAGTGATGAATAGTAGACATTTTCTGGATACTTTTCATTGCAAGACCAAGAATATAGACATAATTAAGATAGTCGCACACAATCAGAAGTTCATCAGTTCAAAAAAATTATTGAGTATTGATTGTTTGCAACTAAAGGGGGACTGAGTTTAATAATTTTCGTATCACCCTAAGAAGACGTAAGTTTATTATAGAGTCTTCTATTACATTGAGAATTTTAACTCCTCAAAACACAAGCATCAAATTCTTTTGGGAAAAACAAACAAACAAAACCTATTCACTATTAACAAGAGCTACAGTTTACAAAGCACATACTATGTGTCAGGGTTTTTTGTGTTTTACATATGAGAAGATGGAGGTTTTTAGAGGCCAGGTAAGCCTCCTAAAGTATCACAGGGAGGGGTATCAGAGCCAAGAGGCAAACCTGGTTTTCTATAACTCTCGAGAACTACATAACTTTGCTTAGGATTTGTAAAAAGCCTGCAAAAACATGCTTTCTGGCTGAAGAAATCTGAGACTGGTTTGGATACTTTAAAAAAAAAAAAAAAAAGGACCATCTGCTTTGCCTGAAGGCTTATTTGGACTTGTCAATTTAGTATTATCAATTCCCAGTCTTTTCCTTGAGGAAACAGCTGAGGAAAAATAAGGCTGGATCCTCCTGTGGCATCTCCCATCAGGAGTTCATCATATTCTTTCACTGTCATTTACGTTGGAGGATGTTGCTGTTTATGAGACTCAGGAGAGTGTATCGAGAGCTTTCTCTCCATTGTGCCCTAAAGCTGTGTATACCTGGTTTCCCTTACAGTCAGTGGGCCCCAAAACACCGCAAATACTTTGCATATAAGTGCTCTGAGGTTTCTTGTTTCTCTGTTGGGATCAGTAAACTTTTTGCTCTGTATTTTATCTTCTGACTTTTCTGATTTCTCTCCTAAAGAGCAGCATTCTTTTCCTGTACATTTTTTGCTGTAGTTTTATCCTAACTTATCTCTTTTTCATAGACTGAGATTGTGGCTTCATTTTATTTCCTCTAGACTTTGAGCCACGTTAGTGTCCATTTCACTTGACAAACTTCACAGAGAATTTTATTTTATTTTTGCAGCAGAAACTGAAGAGTGATTTTTTAAAAACATGGCCCTCCACAGAGAATAGAATATTCTAACAAAGCAATGAAGTTAAATCTCACTGCATGTCACACACTAGAAAGAGATGGTGAATGATTATTTTGTTTTTATACACAGGGGAGTTTTTCCTCACATTAAAGGGGAAGATAATTCTTTCTTAAAAGTACTGCTTGGAATGAAAATTGAGATGTAAAGTGAGAGTGCACATGAAAAAGAATATACTGGGATATTTTAAATCTAGGCAGTGATTCTGTTTAATCTTAGGTGAGGTGATGGCAGGCTGCAAAATCGGGAACTCTAGCAAGAGATATAGCTATGGTAGCAGCCTCCAACTCAGCTCCGAAGGATCTCCATCTCCAGCTTCCACACACTGTATTGTCCCTCCTACATCGTACCTGTGTTGATACAATAAAACTGAAGGATTTTCATTTCTGAGATGAGGCCATGCACCTAGATCTTTCTCTGATCATTTGTGTCACATGCTCTGAGGGAAGCCATGTTGTAAGTAGCCACATGGAGAATCCCACGTGGTAAGGAGCTAAAGCTTCCTGACAACAGCCACACAGTGAGTTTGGAAGTGGATAATCCTGTTTCATTCATGTCTTTAAAATGGCAGCTTTGGCCAACAGCTAGATGACAGTCACATGGGAGACCTTGAGTTGGGGTCATTCCATGAAGCTGTTGTTGGATTCCTGACCCATAGAAACTGAATTAATAAATGCTTGTTATTTTAAGCTGGTAAGTTTGGGAGTAATTTGTTACAAGGCTAATGGCTAATACAGTATAGCTAATATTGTTCACGCTATTCATCATTTAAACTATTTAACATATCATTTAAACCATTTAACATACTTAGAATAGACAAATTATATTTTCTCTGCAAATTTTCCAAGATTTATACTACTAATAACCATCAATTTTTTAAACCACTTGATAAAGAGCAGAGATATTATGCTTAGTTGATCAATGAACAGAAATTCTGAGTGTCTACTAGGCGTCTGTTGTTTTTCAAATTTGTACATGTTAATCCTTTAATGTCAAGCATCTTAACTTAATATTATGCTTGTCAATAACCTGTGAATAATAAAAAGTGGTGCTCATTTACACAAAATAAATGAAGTTCTCATTCAACAAATAAACCAGTTTTCTCCAACTGAGTTTATAATGCAGCCTACTGAGACAGCCATTTTGCCCACAAACAGAAACAGGGAATGATCTATCTAAAAATCAGAAACATAACTTAAGAACAGAACCATACCACCTATTAATAAAGTATCCACCCTCCAAATCTTAAAATGTTGTATAAATGTGTCTTAACTAACAAAGTGACAATTATCATGTATAATAGTTTGATTTTCTTAGAAGAGGGAGTTTTGTCTCCAGAAACTCAAGCGTTTGACACTGAAAACAATTAAGATTTTCATGTTGTTGTCTTTTGTGTCACCAATGCACTCCACTTCCCCCTTATTGCCACCTGAGAAATTATTTGGTTTTAATATTAAGAAGCTAGTCAAACAGGCTTGTTTGTGGAAAAGGAGCTTACTGGAAGGCTTCAGAGGAAATTTTACAGAATTATAAAGCAATAATATTAGTCAAGGCTGTGGAAACTGGATTGTCTCTCTCTGGGACTCTATGCTTTCTCAATACTACTGTCCTATGGGTCTTCTCCATAGATCAGCTTCTTCTGCTTGTATGATGTCCACAATGGCCACCTACCCAAGTCTAGATGATCTTATTTTTTTTTAAAAAAACTTTATTTTGGGTTCAGGGATACATGTGCAGGTTTGTTATATAGGTAAATTCCATGTTATGGGGGTTTGGTGTACAGATTATTTCATCACCCAGTTGATAAGCATAGTATTTGATAGGTAGTTTTTTGATCCTCACCTTCCTCCCACCCTCCAGTAGGCCTCAGTGTCTACTGTTCCCTTGTATCCAGGTGTACTCAGTGTTTACCTCCAACTTATAAGTGGGAACATTCAGCATTTGGTTTTCTGTTTCAGTGTTAGTTTGCTTAGAATAACGGCCTCCAGTTCCTTACATGTTCCTGCACTGGGCATGATCTTGTTCTTTTTAATGACTGCATAGTATTTGATGATGTATATGTACCGCATTTCCTTTATCCAGTCTACTGTTGGTGAGCATTTAGGTTGATTCCATGTCTTTGCTATTGTGAACACTGCTGCAATGAACATATGCATGTATGTGTCTTTATGGTAGAATGATTTATACTCCTTTGGGTATATACCTAATAATAGGATTGCCAGGTCAAATGTTCTTTGAGAAACTGACTAACTGCTTTCCACAGTAGCTGAGGTAATTTACATTCTAAGCAGCAGTGAATTTGCATGCTCTTTTATCTGTAGCCTCACCAGCATCTGTTATTTTTTGACTTTTTAATAATAGTCATCTGACTGGCATGAGATGGTACAAGTCTAGATGATCTTGACAGCTTCAGCGATAGCTACTCTCTAACTCTCAATCTCTTAGTTCAAAATCTTAGAAGAGAGATTCTTCTTGGTGGGACAAAGCAGCATATGGATTGACTCCCAGGGTCAGTTCTTCAGGGCTTGAACTAGTTATGGCCAAACTTCCATGGTCGGAGGGCATTGATATGGCCTTTAGCAACATCAATGTATTGAGCACTGAACAAAACCAAGGAAAGTGCACCACATTTGGAGCTACGTGTGATTTTTTTAAACTGTTTTCTAAAATTTGGCAAAATGACTAGCCCACTATTTGGAAACTGAGTTTTTAGAAGAGCAGATACATTTTTGAAAGTGATATTATTTGTATATTAGAGAGAAATTTTTTTTTTTTTTGAGACAGAGTTTCATTCTTGTCACCCAGGCTGGAGTGCAGTGGTGTGATCTCAACTCACCACATCCTCTGCAGGGCTCAAGTGATCCTCCTCCCTCAGCCTCCCAAGTAGCTGGGATTACAGGCGCACATCACCACGCCTGGCTAATTTTTGTATTTTTAGTAGAAACGGGGTTTCCTCATGTTGGTCAGGCTGGTCTTGAACTCCTGACCTCAAGTGATCTGCCCACCTCGGCCTCCCGAAGGGCTGGGATTACACGCATGATCCACCGTGCCTGGCCAAGATAAAATCTTAAGTGAATATCTGGAGCCAGTATACATTTAGATATGAAAACCAGATTGACATATTATCTTGTTATTGTCTATCTAAAAATTACTCAATAACTTAGAGGTGCTATGCTAGTAGATTCTGTGGGTCAGGAACTGAGACAGAGCACAGTGGAGATGGTTAGACTCTTTGCCATGATGTTTAGGGCCTCTCATGGAAGAATCAAGTTGAAGGCTCGGCCAGGCGCAGTGGCTCACGTCTGTAATCCCAACACTTTGGGAGGCCGAGGCAGGAGGATCACGAGGTCAGGAGATCAAGATCAACCTGGCTAACACAATGAAATCCCGTCTCTACTAAAAATACAAAAAAAACAGCCAGGCATGGTAGTGGACGCCTGTAGTCCCAGCTACTCGGGAGGCTGAGGCAGGAGAATGGCGTGAACCCGGGAGGCAGAGCTTGCAGTGAGCCGAGATTGCGCCACTGCACTTCAGCCTGGGCAACAGAGTGAGATTCCATCTCAAAAAAAAAAAAAAAAAAAAAAGTTGAAGGCTGTAGGCCAGAATCATCTGAAGCCTCCTTCACTCACATTTTGCAATTGATGCTAAATATCAGCTGGATCCCCAGTTCCTCTCTCTGTGGGCCTTTCCATGTGATTTCTCTACATGGGGTAGTTTGGGCTTTCTCACAATATGTGGCTGTGTTCCAAGGTCTAACATCATGAGAGGGAGAACAAGGTAGAAGTTCTACTCCCTTTTATGACCTGGACTGTAGCATTATTCCTGTTACGTTCTATTGGACGAAAGTGAGTCACTAAAGCTGGTCCATACCTCCCAATGGAGGAGTGTCAACATCACCTATAACATGGCCATGTGGGTTGGGATTTATCAGTGTAACTGTCTTTGAAAAATGTAATCTGCCACAACATAAATTAGGCATATACTTTTTAATTATAAAAATATGTCTGTTAAAAGCCACCAAGAAGCATGTATTTCTGGATATTGCACACAAATAATTATGCCACTTGCAGACTAAAGTACTTAAGAAATATATTTTTATTAGTACGCTTCTTCTTCAAATGACTTTTGTACCCATCCTTTTCATAGTAACGTCTCATCCTTTGTTTTCTATAGTGATAATAGCCTGGTAAGTATTTAACTTTTGAAACTTTGGCAAGCAAAGTTTTCACCTAAATATTTTTATGTATTGAATGGTTATCCGGTGGCACATGCAGAAATAATTATTGATTACTAATTACTTTGTAATCAGAGTTGATGTGTACAAGATGACCCAATAATCAAAAAAGAGAATCTCAGGTGATTAATACATCCAACCTTATTAAATTATCCCAGGATCTGTTCATTCTCATTCCTGGAAAGACCCTCCTAAGTTTTGCCCATTTTTAAGTCCCATTTTCTACTGAAGGCATCCCTAAGTAGATAATAGAGCTCACCCCTTCTCTTCACATTTTATTCTTAGTTCAATGCCACAGAGCTTATTTTGCTCCTACTTGTTTTTCTAATAACTTTCTGGTTTACTTACTAAATTCTTACCATCCTAGTAGTGGTGGAATAGGGTAGTTAAGTCTCACCATCTCACCCACTTTTTAAAAAAATTTTTAAACCACACACTCTAACTAGTACAGTTCTGAATACAACATAAATATCTGTAAATAGTTATTGACATCTTTCCTAATTATAGTTGTGTCATTTGAAAAGACTTTACACGAAGTTGAATGGAATAAGTTCCGTTTCATGGAGTGGGAAACAGAACAGATATTGACCTTTCTACAAAATTGTCAGTGATAGATACATGTATTAAGAGTTCATTTGACAAGGAAACAAACTCTGATAAAGGAATGATGACAATAACCAGGAACTGATATTGAGAAGAAAGTAGTATCTTCCTGGAGCTTCAATGAGTCATATAAAATATTTAAACTAAAGTAGTTGCTGAATATTTTGCACAACTACAATTCCCTCAGGATCATGGATTGTTTACCAGACAGGCTTCACCAGCCAATTCATTTTTCTTACGTTCATTCGTTGTGCAGTTATGTAGACAATTCATGATCCAAAGGGGCACAGAGATCATTTAGTACAACTTTTTAAGGCACCTGTTCAAATGGATCTTTGGCCTTTGATGTGATACTCTTCAATTTAGCAAAAGGCAGAGTCTGGTTAGCCCTCAATACCTTTTTTTCTGCTTCAAACACAGGAATGAAGACTAAATACTTCTGTCATGCAGCCTTTCATTATTCCTTCATCACTTTTTTCTTTTTCAGATTCTAGGTCATAACTTTCCAACGTAGTTTTGTGTACTATTGAAACAATGCAGTCGTAAAATTGTCTTAAGAAGTAGTTGTCCTCAGCAATGACCCCAAAACAGGCTTACATGTTACATGTAGAAGAGAAAGAACCTGCCTGAAGCTCCTTCCAAGTGACATAGTTATATCATCATTTGCTTTTGTGAATATCACCACATAGCGAACTTTAAATGTTCTCCATTCCTAGTTCTTTTACAAACCCCAAAATTCGAACATCTTTTTTCAGTTATAAATGTTCATCTTCATGATTAATGCTTATAAACAAGACTTGCCATCTACTCATTAGTGTCTAAATTTTGAGTAAGAATGAGAAATACCTTTCCAGTAGAAAATATTTCTAAAACCTTTGAAATTTCTGGGGAAAAAAAAAAGAAATCGTATTTGGGATTTGAATATGACTAAGATTTCAAATGTCTCCCAAAACCATTTACTGGGCTTCAGTAGAAACATCTGTGACCTCTGTTTTCAGGAAGGGCACTTACTGCCAGTTGCTCTTATCTTAAATCTGTTTAGCAAGAACAGGCATGGAAAGATAAGACGCAGTGAAGCAGTTTCTCTGATGGCAAATTCTTGATTGCTATAGAAAGTGATTAAAAATACACAGCTTGGTAGGTCAGCTTGCTTGAGACGGGGAAAAGGGGGTGGAGTGGGAGTTTATATACGCCACGAAGCAGTCAGGATGGGATATGTTCAGGATGTAGTTTACAAAAGAAGATGACATCTGTTTCTTCTATAAAAAAATTTTGGCAACTTCTAACTTGTTATATGACCCGTCCAATTTATTTGATCATGGCTGATAAAGACTCTTTCCTAAAGTTCATGCAACTCAAAGAATGATTTGTTTTCTGTAGGTTCTCTGATTTTTATATTTACCTATTTGTCAGACAACTTCTCTACTTAGTATAATGCTATCCTTGAAGCCTTCCCTAGGAGATTATTTTAAGAATGGGACATCCTTATCTTATAATAAAGTGCTTTTAATACTTGCATTCTCTTGAGTGACTTCCTGGTGAATTCCATTTTTCACTAGAGCTTTTTCTCCCTTGAAGAGTTTTTAGTTTTACAGACACAGATATCTATTCCATTTTTGTGTGTGGTCGCCAGTATCTTATCACTACCTAGGATGACAGTGTGAATGTTAATGTTAATTACTTAAGTATTTTCACATACTGGACTGTCTATAAAGCCACTATTAGTGAAATTAGTTTGTCCCTTACCTACAACATTATTCTCTTATTCTTTTTCATCAAGCAGCATTCTTAATTGCCTTCTCATTGTGTCTAGATTTACAAATTACTCATTTGCTGCCTCAAATTTACTTGTTTCATGCATCTGAAAAGCAAAGCTAAACAATGATACTCAAAATGTGCATAAACAGCAAATATTTACAAAGTACATAAGATGTGCTTGCCCTCAAAGACCCACTGGAGATAAAGGACCAAGATTTAGAAAACCAATGACAAGTCAGTAGAAAGAATGTAGTCTCCCATTTGTCTTATTATCTTCTTATTCATTCTATTTCTTTTATTTTTATTGGATCTATTCACCACTTGCCTTAGGGTAATAATTTTAAAACAACACATTTTATTGAGGGTGTGTATGTGTTTTTATAATGGAATAATTATGATGGCCATTATTCATATTTATTTTCTGCAACTCAAATTTAACCTTGGAATTTTTTTTAAAAGCTTGAAAATTTTTACAAGGGAATGTAGCCAAGTATAGGCTGAGGTTTGCACAATGGAAGCATAGGGTATATCTAATAAATGAGCTGATATTCCAACTCAGCCAATGGACCAGTAAGAAATGATAATAATAAGTCCTGGAACACTATCTTGAATATTATTTTCTCCAGATTGCAGCCATGACTACCCTGTACCCTAACAAAATTTGCAAATGCAGAACACCAAGCTTGGCCAATGGATAAATGAGAATTAAATCAAAATGCTTAAAAATATAAGTCCCATATTGATCTAAACATCAAAATGATTGAACTCATGAGAATAGGGAATAGAAGGATGGTTACAAGAGGCTGAAAAGGGCAGTTGGGACAAAGAGAGGTAGGATAGTTAATGGGTACAAAAAAAAAGAAAGAATGAATAAGCTGGGCACGGTGGTTCACACCTGTAGTCCCAGCACTTTGGGAGGCCAAGGCAGGAGGATCACTTGAGTCCAGGAGGTTGAGGCTGCAGTAAGCTATGTTCACATCAGTGCAGTCCAGCCTGGGAGACAGAGCAAGACCCTGCCTCAAAAAAAAAAGGAAATTTAAAAATGTTTTAATATATTTTATTTATCTCTTTGCTTAAATCTTCTGTTAGGATAAGAGAGAAAATAAATTGTATTTGATTCAGAAATTCAGCCAATCTGAATACATTTTGGAAAAGGCATGCAAGTGAAAGGCATTTGCAGCTACCTCTTCAATGATCTGCAGAGAGTGAAGGAGAAACACAGTAGAAAGCACTGTCATACTGGGAGTAATTAAGGAATTGAATCTGGATGCAAAGAAAAAAAAGAAAGAAGAGAGCAGGAACCACTGCTAGTAATGTTAATGTGGAGATTACCTTTATTTTATCTGAAGATAGGCAGCTACTGTCCCATCATCTTTACCTGTCATGAGACAAGCAAGAGTTAATTTAATTTTATGTTTACGTATTTATTTATTTTTGAGACAGATTTTTGCTCTGTCACCCAGGCTGGAGGGCAGTGGTGCAATCTCAGCTCACTGCAACCTCTGCCTCCTGAATTCAAGTGATTCTCCTACCTCAGTATCCCAAGTAGCTGGGATTACAGGTGTGCACCACCGCACCCAGCTAATTTTTGTATTTTTAGTAGAGATGGGGTAGAGCAGCAGATCAGAACACATTTTGGAATAAGAAAATCATGAAATCAAATATTATTTCCAGTCTTAGAATATTTACAAAATACTTAGTCTTTTTGAGCCTCAGTTTCTCTATCTTTAAAACAGATGTACTATAGTTATGTCATGGGAATTACTTTGAGAATTACACAATAATATATATGAAGCACAGTACCTGGCACATAGTGGTTATTAAAATATATATGTATTAGTTGTCAAAGAGTCAAACTCTTAATATTTGAAGAGATTTATACTGAGCCAAATGTGAATGACCAGTAGCCTGAGACACATCCCTCAAGAGATCTTAAAAACATGTGCCTTACATGGTTGGGTTACAACTTGGTTTTACACATTTTAGGGAGATATAAGACATCAATCAATATATGTAAGATGTATATTGGTTTGATTTGAAAAGGGGGGACAATTTGAAGTGGGAAGATGTGAGGGGCTTCCAACATTTTCTTTCCTTCTCTTTTTTTTTTTTTTTTTTTGAGATGGAATTTCACTCTTGTCACCCAGGCTGGAGTGCAATGATGCGATCTCGGCTCATTGCAACCTCTGCCTCCCGGGTTCAAGTGATTCTGCCTTAGCCTTCAAAGTAGCTGAGATTACAGGCACCCACGACCATGCCTAGCTCATTTTTTTTGTATTTTTAGTAGAAATAGGGTTTCAACATGTTGGCCAGGCTTGTCTCGAACTCCTGACCTCGGGTGATCTGTCCGCCTCAGCCTCCCAAAGTGCTGGGATTACAGGCATGAGCCACTATGCCCGGACAGCTTCAAAGATTTTCTAATTGGATGAAAGAGTTAAGTTATAGTCTAAAGACCTAGAATGAATAGAAGGGAATGTCTGGGTCAAGATAAGGGGTTGTGGAAACCAGGGTTCCCATTATGCAGAAGAAGCCTCCAGGTAGCAGGCTTCGGAGAGAATAGATTGTAAATGTTTCTTATCAGAGTTGATTTTCTTCTGGATCAGGAAAGAGGCCTGGAAAAGGAAAGGGATTCTCTTCAGAATGTGGATTTTCCTCATGAGAGACAGATTTGCAGGACTATTCCAAGATATGGCAAAAAACCATAATTTGAGATAAAATACTTTGATTTCTTTCAGGATCTGCTATCTGTCAGGTGATACTGTACTAGATTCAGGCTGGAATGTGGTATCTTATTGCTATAAACAGTCTGCCTTGTCGGTCTTAAAATCTATTTTAATGTTAATACTGGTCAGCTGTGCCTGAGTTCCAGAAGGGAGGAGGGAATATTGAGGCATGTCCTACTCCCCCATCCTATCATGGCCTGAACTAGTTTTTCAGGTTAACTTTGGAATGCCCTTGGTTGAGAGAAGGGGTCCACTCAGATGGTTGGGAGGCTTAGAATTGTATTTTCAGTTTACATAGTTTTCCTCTTCCAGTTTGCCTAGAAACAGAATTTGAGTGGGAACGAAGACAATAATAATGAAAACCAATGAAGCAAAACATTCATCCTGTACAAGCAACTTTAAATGAACAAAGGTTTCCAGGTTCATTATTTATTCATACAAATTCTTCATGAGTTCCCATCATGTTAGCCCATGAGGATCTAAACACAAGTCAAACAAGTCTTGTCCCTTGTAAAAGGAAGACAGTTAAGCAAAGAAGACACTCATAAATAGTCACCAAAAAATGTGAGATGTTACACAAACAAGAGCTTGAAAGCATAGAGTAACAAGCAATTAAATATTCCTATAGTTGGAAAAGGATCTGTAGATCAATTAGGTTGGGGTCTTGAAGGATAAGTAGAATAATACTTCTTAAAGTGTGATGCCAGACCAGCAGCAAGAGGACCACATGGAAATTTGTTAGAAAGGCAACTTCAGGGCCCAGATCAACTGAATCAGAAACCTGGAAGTGGGCGTCCAAGAAGCTATGTCTTAACAAACCCTCCAGGTTATTCTAATGAACACTAACGCTCCAGACAACCACTGAAACACAAGGTCACCAGGCAGATGAGAATTGAGAATGGTAACATTTAAAGCAGGACACGTTTGGACAACAAAGGAAAATGCTGCATGACAGGAGTATCACAAGCTTAGAGGTGAGAAACATGGAGGAGAATGGTGCAGTACCCTGGGGTCCCTGGATAGTGAAAGTCTTATGTATCATGTTAAAGAGTTTGGACTTATTAAGGACAGGGATTAGGAGTATTACAGAAAGCCTAATTTCCTTTTCCTTGAAATTTCTGCACAGAAAGTGGGTAGCACACATATATAATAAAACATGAATGAAAAGGTGCTACTAAAGATGTTTGATCAAACCATTAACAATGTGTTTAGAATGGATTCTACTATAATGAATTCCATACACTACTGTCATTTAAAGCAGCTCTGGTCTAGTGAGCAAATGCTGGATTTTGAGAGAGGGGGACTAGTGATTCCTGGCTGGGTTGCCTGGGAAAAACAATTTAATTTTACTGAAATTCAGTTTTCTTATGCAGAAAATGGGCAAAAACACATTCCAAGAGTTGTGAAAACTAAATGAAAGAGGCATGTCAAAGTCACTGTGAACTTTAAAGCATATATATACTGCAAGATACTCTTGTTAATATAACTTAATTCTTCATTCTTTCTGTGGATTAAACACAAATAAATATATCAAAGGGGTATTCTAACTTCTGGGAAAATATACACATCAGAAATAATTCTTTTCTATGCCAAAGAATTTGTTGACTAGGTTAGGCTACAAATCTAAACCCAGAACCCACCAAAATTGAAAAGAAGGAAGAACTATCCAAGGGTCAGGGACTCAGAGAGGAAGAGAAAATCCAGATCTTGCCTCTGGCCCACATTCGTGTGTAGATATAATTAAGAAATGACAGTTAATGATAGCACAAGCAGAACTAGGGACAAAATTTGGGCCACTGCACTAAAGGTAAAAGTATTTGAGTTTTGCACCTGGATAAAAATGAAGATCAGACTAAAGGCTGATCCTAGACACAGATAAGAGAAAGCCTTCCAATTAATTACACTCAGACTCCAGGATTAGAAGAGTTTCCAATTTCAGATGCAAAGGCAGAATTTTACCATCAACAAAGCCAAAGGGGAAATGACATTTGAAAACCAACAGATAATTTTCCCTTCTCCTGGCTGAAAGCCAGGTACTCAAGCCAAAAGGAGAGGATTCAAAGTCAGTTAAAAGCAGAAGGAGTAATTGCAGACATTCTGCCAAGTTGTGGGTAACACAAAAACCCCTGACTGCTTCGGGGACCTGGCTTTAGCTGTAAGGTCCTTAGAAAAAAATCAATAAAATGAAAATACAGATACCAGTGCACAAAACATATCAAAATCTATCAGGCTCCTTAGTATTAACAGGGGACCTTAATCTCTCATTTCTTCCTTTGTATAAATGCACCTTACTGTTATTTTAGTTGCAGCAGTTCATGATGCCAAATCCAGGCAGTGCCAAAGTATTGCAGACAAGAATGAAGCTAAGACATGCTTTAAAGATTATTTTGGTTTTATTAACCACATTAACTAAATAAATGTATAAATCCTTCTGGTGTTATATGTAAGTCCTCAGAGATGTTTTTAAACACTTTTTTTTCCTGATTGCAAAGGCTGGACCCTGTAGTTGAAAATTTGAAGTGTCCAGAACATAATGAAAGAAATAGTAATTATGGGCCGGGTGCGGTGGCTCACGCCTCTAATCCCAGCACTTTGGCAGGCTTAGGCAGGCGGATCATGAGGTCAGGAGATCGAGACCATCCTGGCTAACACAGTGAAACTCCGTCTCTACTAAAAATACAAAAAATTAGCCGGGCGTGGTGGTGGGCGCCTGTAGTCCCAGCTACTCAGGAGGCTGAGGCAGGAGAATGGCGTGAACCCGGGAGGCGGAGCTTGCAGTGAGCCGAGATCGCACCACTGCACTCCAGCCTGGGCGACAGAGAGAGACTCCATCTCAAAAAAAAAAAAAAAAAAAAGAAAGAAAGAAATAGCAATTATGATTTCACTACTCAATGATAACCTATGCAAACAATTTACCATATTTTCATGAAGCCTTTTAACATACATTCATATGGTTTAATTACTTAGCATTATATCATAAGCACTTTTACATATTATTAAAACAGCAACACTTCAAAGACATAATTATAATGCCTGCATAGAATTCTATCATCTGAGTATTTGATAATGTAATTTAAACACTTACCTATTGATGAATATTTGACTTTCACCGTTATTAAGAATATTGCAATTAAATTCTTTGTGCATAAACTGTTGGTTATATTCAGAAGGAATTCTTGAAATAGTAGATGCAAATAACAAGTCCTTAACATTTTGTTGTATACTGCCTTCAAGCCTTTTTTCCCCATATACATGGGTACAATTACATGAAAATTACATTACCTTTCTTTCTGTTTATCTATATCAGAATCTGTCAGACTATTAAAATTTTAAATATTGTCTGAATTTTCACTTAGCATAATTTTAGCATTTTCTCTAAACATTTTTTGGAAATGTATTTTTGAATGACTGAATGGTACTGCATTTTATAGAATAACAATGATCTACATAACAATATTCTTACTATTCAGTAGGTAGATTAGCCAGAACTTGACACCAATTTAAATAACATTGAAATAAAGTAGTATTCAGATTTTTATAAGTACTTAAGATGTGAATAAAGTTAATCAATGCTACAAAAAGTGTGGAATATTTATCTCTAAAAATGCTGTCCAAAAGTGTTGTATATTTTTATAAGTCACATGTTAAATAAACTATTCTTTACAGACCACAAGTCAGCTATTAATATTAGCCTTTAAAAAACATTGGCCACTTTAATCATAGAACATATTATTTTATTTTCCTTCAAAATTTGCTTATTTATAATTTTCCATTTGATGAATTATCTACATATATGGCTTTTGTCTTGTTTTCCCTTATGATTTTTTTATTATTTATATGAGCATGTTATATGCTAGATATATTAATCATCTACCACATATGACAGATTATTTAATATACAAATGATTTTTGACATATAAAACATTTACCATTTATATAGCAAATATACTAATGTTTCTCTTTACATTTTTCTCTTTATTTGAATGCTTTAACTGATTTCCTTCACTCTACTATAAGGAGAACATATTTACTTTCAGATACAGTTTTTTGTGTGTGTTATCTTTTTGTTCCCACTTAACCTTAAAATCTATATGAAATTTATTTTGGTGTATAGTGCAACAAATCGTCTAAGTTTATTGTTTTTCAAATAGTTATCCAGTTGCTCCAGTATCTTTTATTTAATGGTACTTTCCTCCCTATATTATATAATAGTATATAATATAGTCTATTATACTATTATTTATCAAAATAGGTTATATTAAACAATACATATATTAATATAGTATATCATACATACACTCTCATACGTAGAAGAGGCTCTTTCTGGGCTTTTATACTCTTAGGGTTTTTCCCCCATATTCTTTACTCAGCATAAAGCTCATCTAAGTAATATTCTTTAGACTACATTTTGAAAAGTAGTAGTGATAATCCCACATATTATATCTTACCAGAAAATTAGCTGTTTTATACATTTATTTCAGATGAATTATATACATTTTTCAAATTCCAAAATGGATGCCATAACCAAAAACTTTTGTAGGAGTTTGTTTGAAATCACATTAAGTAAATACGTTCGCTTAAAGGAAACTCATATCCTTCATGTGCTTGTGTTTTACAGGGAGGTGATGATAAACTGCATCATTTATTATTTTTTAATGCTCTCTACACCCACCCTGCTAAAGAGCCAATGATTAAATGGCCAACATGATATACAGCAAAATAAAAGAACAATAAACAGGGATTATCCAACCCCCAGAGATAAAAGGAAGAACATTTTAAGTCTGTAATGAAAGTGGTAGGCTATTTTAATAATTTTATTATGCTCTTAATCTCAATGCTATAAGTAATTTTACCAGAGCACTGCCTTGTTTATATATTAAGCACTTCCCCTGTAAACTACTCACAAGAATTTCCTATTTTTGTGTGTGTACACAGATACCAATTTATCTGCTGAGATTGTGAAGTTATCCTAAATTGGTAAAAGAGACCTAGGTCTCCTTTAATACTACCTTTTTCTAAGAGGTTACTAAAACAAAATGAAACAAAAACTGAAAGGGAAGACAAGACAGATAATTGAGAGTTTTCAGTGACTGGTAGATTCATTATGCTGATCCTTCTGAAATTGTTATTTCAACTAAGAGCAGCTTGATCAACTGATAAAATCAAGCACTATCAAATTTTTAAATGAGACTTTTCATTAGAGATGAGTGTAAATTCATAGGCAGTTGTAAGAAATAAGACAAATTCCATTTGCCCTTTACCCAGTTGCCCCCATGGTAACATCTCACAATATCACATTCAGGATATTGACACTCATATTCAACAAACAGACAATTCCATCATTACAAGCATTCCTCATGTGGCACTTTTATAGCCACAACCACTTTCCTCCCACCTTACTTAACCCCTGGCAACCACTAATCTGTTCTTCATTTAATTTTATTGTTTCAAAGTGGTATAAAAATTAGATCATACATTATGTAATTTTTTGAGAGTGGCCTTTCTCACTCAGCATATTTCTCTGGAAATTCATCCAGGCTGTTGCATGTAACTTTCCATTGCATGCCTGTTCTATTTTATTGCTGAATACTATTCCATGGTATGGATGTATCACAATGTGTTTAACCATGCACCCATTAGTGGACACTGGAGATGTTTCCAGTTTGCAGCTATTACAAATAAAGTTGCTGTGAACATTCAACATTAGCGTACAGGTTTCTATGTGAACACAAGTTTTCACTTCTCTATGAGAAAAGCCTAGGAATGCAATTGCTGGGTCATATGGTAGTTGCATGTTTAATTTATGAAATTGAACTCTTTTCTAGAATGGGCTGTACTATTTTACATTCCCAGCAGCAATGAATGAGTAATCCAGTTTCTCCGCATCTTTGCCAGCGATTGGTCTCGTCACTAATCTTTTTATTTTAGCCATTTTGATAGTTGGATAGTGATACCTCATTGTAGTTTTAATTTGCATTTTCTTAATGGTTAATGACCTTGAACATCTTTTCATGTGCTTTTTCACCAAATGTATATCCTCTTTGGTGAAATATCTCTTTGTGTCTTTTGTTCATTTTCTAAAATAGATTGTTACTAAAATTTTTTACTGTTGACTTTTGAGTTACTAGTCCTAGATCAAGTATTTGGTTTGTAAATATTTTCTCCCAATCTGTAGCTTGTCTTTCCATCCTTTTAAAGGGTCTTTTGCAGGGCAAAGATTTTTAATTTTACAAAGTCCAAATTATCAACATTTCCATTTATAAGTTGTGATCTCAGCATCAAGTCGACCCATTATTTGGTTCACCTTAGATCTGAAAGACACTTTCCTGTTTTTTCTAAAAGGTTTTATAGGTACATATTTTATATTTAAGTCTGTGATCCATTTTCAGTTGACTTTTGTGTAAGGTGTAAGACTTAGGTGAAGACTTACTTTTTTCTGCCATTGGGCATCCAGCACCATTTGTGGAAAAGGCAATTGAATGACTTTTGTACCTCTGTCAAAAATCACTTGAGCATATTAACGTGTCTATTTCCGAGTTTCCTGTTTGATTCCATTTGGTATTAGGTTTGTTTTCTGTCCGAACATTAGGTCACTGTCCTATTATCATCTGGCATTTTCAAGATGCAGATTGAAAACTTGACTGTGATTGTCATTCCTATGATAGAATGTTTGTTTATGTTTCTGTTTTTCAAAATCTTTAGGATCTTAAGTCTTGGTATTCTAAAGTTTCATTAGCATGTGTCTGATGTAGGTATTTTAAAATTCATTGTTCTCAACATTATTTGGGCCTTTCATTCTGAGGACGTGCCTTTCTTTAACTCTAGGAAATGTCATGATTATTTTGTCTCATTTATTGTGCTTTTTCCCTCTGGTTTTAGAATTCCTATTAGACAGACACTTAGCTTCCTAAACGGATTCTCTTTGTCTCTTCCCCTTTTTCACATATTATACCTTCTTCTTTCTTTTCCTTTTGGAAGGTTTCCTTGAATTTTTCAACAATTTTGTTAATTAAACTTTAAAATTCTGTGGGTTATTTCTGTCCTTTGATTTCTTCATTTTCCGTATCAGAAAATTATTTTAGAGACTGTAATTCTTCAGTATGTCTGAGGATACCAAGGTAGATATCTTGAAAAGATCTCTTGTCTAAACCATTTCTATTTTCTCTAGGATAATGGTTCTCAGCTAGTGCTGGTTTTGTCCTCCAGAGTATGCTGCAATATCTTTGTCTAGATATTGAGACATTTTTGTTCACAGTGGCCAGGGATGGATGTTGCTTGCTTCTGACATCAATTGGATAGAGACCAGGCATGCTACTTAACACCCTGCAATGTACAGAACACTTCTCCAGAACAAAAGAGTATCTTGCCCAAAATGTTGATAGTGCAGAGGTTGTGAAATCCTGTCTCATGGCTGTTTCCCTTTTTTCTTCCTTTTTTTCACTTTATATACATATTAATTATCAGGTTAATTAATATAGGTTGTTGGCATGGATTGATCCACTTTCCTGGCTCACTTCTCTGAGATGTGCTTTGCTTTAGCTCTTGCATGGAACATGCAAACCAGTAAGTCCCTCTCCAACTCCCATAACTAGGGCAGAGGGCTGCACTTGGTCGCCAGCCCACACACTTGGAGGCAATGCCCTCCCATGCAGATTGTTGGTTCCCTTTGCAGAGTTCTCCTGCTTTACTTCTGGGGGTAAATGTGCAGTGACATGCAAGGGGTTGGAAAGAGCAAACCTGAGCCATTTCCAAACCTGTGGCCAATCACCTCACTTTCTCTTTGTCTGCTTTTGACCTCGGCTACTCTCTGTATCTGCCAACCAGAACACAGAGCCCAGCTGGGTTCCCTCCTGAAGACTCCTTCAGCTTTAGCAGAGGCCCCTCTTCCTGTTTCTGCTCTCTGGAGTATATGTTCCTCAGTATATTCAGAAATGTATTCTCTTTGTTCTGTCTTTACTGCCATTTCCATGGGATGTTTGAAGGGAGAGTAGACACATGTTTAGCTCAGTCCACAAACTTGAAGGCTCCTCTCACTCGTTTTCAAATTCAGGAAGTTTATTTATGAGGTTCTCTCATTAAAGGATACACCTACGAAATAATCTTAGAAAAGGGGCATCATATATGGAGGAGAATAAAAACTGTAAACAATCTATTTAGAAAGACATCAAGGAAAAACGCTGGATTTGTAACATTTGGAACATGATGTCACTTTTCTAGGCCTAGACATTACTTTTAAAATGAGTGGATGTTCTAAATCACTTACTGAATCTTTTCAGTTCAGTTTCTATTATTATAAAGTGAAGGTAGATATTCAGAATAAGACCTTATATTTCAACCATTAAATATTTCTTTAGATCCTCTTTTAATGAGGCCCCATGTGTGACTAGGCTTTCCCTGTGGTACAAAATGGAATAACACACAATGCTTCACCCTGAAAAACCAATATTTATGAGTCTCCTTTGTGTAAATACAGAGCTTTAGGGTTTTCTAATATGCCTTATTCAAATTTTAATGTTTTTCATCGGAAGGAGGTATGAATATGTTAGTCTAAAAATAACTATCAGCAGAGAGAAAGACATAATTCTGATAACAGATTAATTAATGGTGGTGATATATAAAATCTGCCATGAAAAGACCCAAGGGCATCTAATAACTTTGATTCAAATATATCATATTATAGATTACTGTGGCTGATCATTTTCCTTTTCATAAAAAAAAACAGATTTGGGAAGTTTATCTGTTTGCAAGCTGTAAATATTTGGAAGTTAAATGGTCTGTTTTCCTGCTTGAGGAGAAAAACTGAAGGAAAAAAATGCACTGACCTATTCAAGAGAAGACAATTCTGAACTCTGGAAGCCTCAAAAAGCCAAGCAGACAGTTAACAGTGTTGTGACATGCATCACTGCTCTCTCAGAAACATATTGCTGGCTTGACTTTGTTTTCAGTCAAGAAAAGAAAAAAAAATTGAAAATGTTAAATTTCCTCACTGTCCTAAAATTCAGAAAGTAGAGGTTTAACAAAGCATATTCTCTTTTGTTTTGCTGAACTGCAACACCCTTCTGTATTGATATAGGGTGAAATTCATTACAAATATCATCCAGTAGTTTGGGGTATTGTCAACATACTTAATTTAAGCCTTCTAGAACAGTATCTGAAAGCTACTTCAGTGTGAGTTCCAAAATAAAACAATTATCAAGTTTTAATGCTGTTGAGGTCAAAAAGCTATCTTTTTGTACATAGACACACACACATATAATAAACACATGTATAATATATTGATATGTAATATATCAACACATGTATAATATTGATATGTAAGACATCAATACATGTATAATATATAAATATTGATATGTAACATATCAATTACATATTGGGTTTATATCCTAGATTTATATATTGATATGTAATATATCAATATTTATATATGTAATATATATGTTTTCATTATTTTTGAATAAACACAAATAATTTTATTAAAACAATTTTGTAACCTACTTGGAAAACATATTCTAACTTTTAACAACTCTTACTTTCAGAGCATACTTCCTTTATCTAATCTAAATTCTGTATATTGTAATTTAAAGCTATTTCTATCCCCAGTCGAGTTGTAGAATAGCTGGTCAACATTTTCCTTGCAACAATCTCTCATATATTTGACTCCTATCATTAAAGATCCTTATAGCCATCTTTCCTCAGGTAAAATGACCCTATAGACCTAACTTCTCTTAAATCATATTTTCTAAGACATGAATCATTTTGAAGGTCCACCTTAGGACTGCTCCCAGTTCTGAGTATCCCTCTCTGTTCCCCCCTAAAACCTTTATCTCCTACTTACTAGCACCTATGAGAGTGATCTTCTCTATATGTGTAGTTACAGGGCAAGCTAGGAACTGAGTACCTTTAATCTAAGAGTTCAATAATTTCCACTCTAAGAATATCCACACCACCCCTAAATCTGTGTCGCAGAGTTGGGAAATAAAGCTCAAATAATAATAACTGAAAATTAAAATCTTATTGATGTATTATACAGGACTTCCTTTTTTCTCTCTCTTTAACAATAGTGAGCATTTATTGAGCGCCTGAAAGCTTTTAAAATACTGTACTCTAATTCTGCCTTTTCTCTTATGTATATTTGTCGTTACTATTCTATCTCACAAATTGTTGGTCTCTATCATGGGAAAACCATCTGCTATCTCATTCATCTGCATGCTGATTTTCAGCCTTTTCTGTAACAGGAAACAGGACAAAACTAACAAGCAGGGGTCCCAGTATTACATGGAAAATGCCAAAGAAATCTGTTCACTGATTAAGTTTTCTTTTCTTTCCTAAGCTGATCTAAACCCAAGAAAACCTATGGTATGTCTCCTGAGTAATCACCGTGATAGCAAGAAGAGGAAGCCAATGTGCAGAAAGCCATCAGAGAGAATGTTAAGCCAAGACGAGGGTTTGTAATTCACTAGACCCAGATAATATGTTCATGATGGAAAGAAAATCAACTGCAGCCTGAGTTTACTGTTAACAGTCCTCTTCCAGATAGGAATCCTCAAAAGCTTAGTGACAGGTTTCTCACCGTGTTGCTTCTCCAAGATTTGGAGAAGCTTTGTAGCTTCCAAAGCATGCATGATCTAGAGCATGCATTCGAATCATTGATGATGCCTATTCCAAGCTAGCTACCATATTCTAATCATGTTGCTCCCCCTCCGAACACATATGAGGCCTCCTTTAAAAATTACTTCAGAGCCAGCTGCAGAATACACACAACAGACACATTAAAAAGATACTAATTTATTTATGGCTGGAGCTGATTATCCTATTCATTTTAGCAAACTTGATTGCCTACCCTTGTCATTAAAAGCAGTTCCAAATTATTTTTGCTGTTTTCTAGGAATCACACATGCTCTTCTTTATACTGTTTTCATATTTTCCTTATTTTTCTCAAAAATTGAACAAGAATTTATTTTGTAATCATACAAAGACTTAAACCCGGTGTATATATTAAAAAGTAACTGTGTGAAATTGGCAAAGCTACAAATATAGAAAAAAATACACTAAAACATTAACATGGATCATCTCTGGATGAGTGATTATTTGCTTCCTTCTACATTTCTACATTTTCCACACTGTTAATAATGAGGATATAGTTATTCTACCAGAAGACATACCTTAAAACATTCTTCCATGCTATTATTGTTGGTAGCCAGCAAGCAATGTTATATTAATGTTATCACAACTGTTCAATTAACTCTGGACATGGAAAACTGACAAATAGAAGGGATTAATTTTTAATATCCTACCTTACTAAGGAAAATAATTTAATATTGTTCCCTCTTCACTAATTCTTACGCATATCCTGAGCAAAAATCATATTTACTAATGAAAACAAATACACTTGTTTCTTGTTTCCCTTAACCAGTCAAAATTCTCAGTATATGTGTACACCTCTATTGGTTTATGCTCTGTCTCCATTTCAACCAGATTACCCAGCAGTGCGACTTTCTCCGTAATATTAATAACCCTATTTTAAGACCTCAGAAATTCAAGACCATGGAGTAATACAGTGGTGTATTGAAAACAGGCTTCCTACATGTATTTCTTCTAATACACTGCAAACACAACTCAGCAGCAAAACACAACTGCATAAGGAAGACTCTTTTCATTTTTCCCAGGATTTAGCAAAAAATCAGGACATACTAACTGTACTAGGCTTATCTGCTGAACAGCATGACTATGGATGCTATGGAGAAAACCGTTGCCTGCTTCTCCTTGGCACCTCTATACTTACCAATATATGTGATGAGAGTGCCACTGCGGGAAGCAGAAGCTATGGGTATCATCTTCTCTCATAATGAATTGTGGACATTTTGTTTGGATAGGGAAATAATCCTTGGCAGG
Organism: Pan paniscus; assembly: GCF_029289425.2. Lineage (NCBI taxonomy): Eukaryota > Metazoa > Chordata > Mammalia > Primates > Hominidae > Pan > Pan paniscus. The sequence goes on along the minus strand of NC_073256.2, from coordinate 50,459,470 downwards.
AATTTATTAGTCAACTCTTTATAATACAAACAATCCCAATAGAACTTGAAATTGGGAAGTGGACATTTTTTTTTCTTTCAACAGTGATTCTAAAGGTTTTCCACACAGTGACCTCTTTTGTATCTAAATGTATTTTATAAACAGCTTGACTGTATCTCTTTACACTTCAGATTTTTTTTCTGCTTTCCTGTCCTCCAGTAACTATTCATTTACTGTGCTGTTATTTCCACAACCATCCCTTCTGATACATCCAAAAATAGTTTGAAAGCCAATTATCTTAAAATTATTTGCTTAAATGTACAATTTTATAGCATGAGAGATCCATTTCTGATTTGATAATTGCTTAGGCCTTATCGAAATCATACTGTACTTCATGAGTCTGCATCTATTGGTAGCATTAAATTCAGTGGTTGACAACACATTCTAGAAAGAAACACAATTTCTTCTTATTCGTTGCTTATTTACTTGAAACTGGATCACTGAAAAACTCCATACCCACCAGGCATTGGCTTATAAAACTGATAAACTGATGTGCATTTTTACAAAGCCATAGTTACTCTAAAATCACTCCATAAAAGTCTTTTTTCTCCTTTATACAGTATTTCCTTTCTTTTAGCAATTCTTGCTGTATCTTCAGTTCTAATTCCTACTTTTGGTTCTCTTCAGTGGCCTCATTATCTTTTCTAGCACAATGTAAAAAAAATATCAAATGGATTACTCCAAATGCACACAATACAGAATAAATGTAATGTTTGATCCATACATTCCATAAGAAATTACAATGATTTAACTGTTATGCTATAAACTGGGAAATTATCAAATATATATGTGGCTACCTCCATTTGCTGTGTGTTTCAGATCAGCTTAGGGTTGTGGGCTTCATTTTTTTACATAAATTTAGCTGATCAAATGCAAGTCAGGAGAGAAAGTGAAGGCAAAAAGAAGGGAGTGGTCACATTGACTTGGAGGTGGGAGAAAAGGCAGTTCTGTCAAGGTTTCTTACAGGAATTGATGCTTGAGTTGAATCTTGAAATAGGAGGAGTCATTACTCTGAGATCAGGCTGCATGGCCAGTTGACCCCTCTGGGGCCTGCTTTGGCGATCAGAGATCAAAAATCGTTGTTGACTCTTTGATTAGAAGACTTCAAGAGCTAGAGCTACCACCTTGATTCCTAAAGAGGCCTTTCATTATTTCTTTGAGTTGCAGTTTTCATTATGTATTACTCTCTCCAGGGCCCCAAGTTATTCAAAATCCTGAAGCTTATTTTACACGAGGCCTCAAAATAAATAATTTCTAATGCCAAATAGGATTCCCTTGAAATTTGCAAAAAAGCATTCCTAATATTTCCCAGAAACAAAAACCAAGATAACACGTCATTACTTTTTGAATGTAAAAATTCATTGGGGGCAGCAATAGGAAAGGAATAGGAGCCTGTTCATGTTCAGGATCTAAATAGTAATAATCAAAACATTTACTGATCAACTGTTACATGCAGAAACAGAGTCTCACTCTCCAGAGGAAATAAGCTAACGAGAAATACAAGCATACAGGCAAATGAAATATGCCTGTGGGAGAATATTCTAAGTGCCAACCAAAGATGCTAAGATGTTACAGAATCACAAGAATTCTATTAAGAGACCATCCCGTCAAAACTAAATTTTAAAGCATTTAAATAAGGAAAAACAGTCTATCTGTGGTGGCTGGGATTCTTTTACATCATAGAATTTAGGTCAGAGGAAAATGGGAATTTCAAAACAACAGAGATCTTAAGTAATAACTATCTTTAATGCCCTCCAACTAACTGAACAGCAGGATCTAAGAACATTTCATTTCAGATTAACCCACCTCCCTTACTACTTGCTGAAAAACAAAAGTGTAAATTATTGTGTAAGTTCAAAATAAATAAAATTACTTGATTGGGCTACTCTGCTTCTTCTTCAAATAAAAGGAAGACTTTCGAAACAGCTCAGCTTCTCCAAAAGAAATGTATTATCTGGATTTGTCACACATTACACACCTTACTGATAACATTTTTCAAGCATAGGCATACCTTAGAGATATTACAGGTTCAGTTCTAGTGAACTGAATAATAAAGTGAACATCATAATAAAGCAAGTCACCTGAATTTTTTGGTTTCCCAGTGCATACAAAAGTTGTACTATACTGTAGTCTATTAAGTGTGCAATAACATATCTGAAAAATGTACATACCTTAATTTGTAAATACATTATTGCTAAAAATGCTAATGATCATCTGAATCTTCAGAAAGTCATAATCTTTTTGCTGGTGGAGGGTCTTCCCTTGATGTTGATGGCTGCTGACTGATCAGGATGGTGGTTGCTGAAGTCTGAGGTGGCTATGCTAATTGTTTTTTTAAAGACAACATGAAATTTGCTGCTTTAACTCTTCCTTTTATAAAATATTTCTCTGTGGCATATAATGCTCTTTGATAGCATGCTACCCACAATAAAATTTCTTGAGAAATTGGAGGCAATCCTTTCAAACCCTGTTGCCGCTTTATCTACCCAGTTTATGTAATGTTCTAAATCCTTTGTTGTCATTTCAATAATGTTCACAGGATCTTCATCAGGAGCAGATTCCATCTCAAGAAAACTTATTTTGCTCATCTGTAAGAAACAATTCTTCAATCATTCAAGTTTTAGCATGAGATTGCAACAATTCAGTCACATCCACAGGCATCACATCTAATTCTAATTTTCTTGCTATTTCCATCACACCTGCAAATACTTTCTCCACTGAAGTCTTGAACTCCTCAAAGTCATCTGTGAGGACTGGAATCAACTTCTTCAAAACTCCTGTAAATGTTAATATTTTGACCTCCTCCCTTGAATCATGAGTGTTCTTAACGGCATCTACAATGATGAATCCTCTCTAGAAGCTTTTCAATGAACTTTGTCCACATACACCAGAGGAATCACTATCTATGGCAGCTATCACCTTAAAAAATGTGTTTCTTCAATAATAAGACTTAGACGTTGAAATTGCTCCTTGGTCCAGGAGCTACAGAATGGATGTTGTGTTAGTAGGCATGAAAACAACGTTCACCTCCTTGTACATCTCCATCAGAGCTCTTGAGTGACCAGGTGTATTGTCAATGAGCAGTAATATTTTAAAAAGAGTATTTTTTTTTTTTTTAGTTTTTGAGCAGTAAGTCTCAACAGTGGACTTAAAATATTCAGTAAATCATGCTATAAACAGATGTGCTGGCATCCAGGCTTAGTTGTTCTATTTATAAAGCACAGGCAGGATAGATTTAATATAATTCTTAAGGGCCCTAAGATTTTCAGAATGGTAAATGAGCTTGGGCTTCGACTTAAGGTCACCTGCTGCATTAGCCCCTAACAAGATAGCCTGTCCCTTGAAGTCAGTCATTTCCTTATTCTCTCCAGCTATTCATAGCCTAGATGGCATCTTCTTCCAAAAGAAAACCCTTTTGTCTACACTGAAAATCTCTTGTTTAGTGTAGCCACCTTCATCAATAATCTTAGCTAGATCTTCTGGATAACTTGCTGCAGCTTCTACATCAGTATTTGCTGCACCACCTTGCACTTTTATGCTATGAAGATGGCTTCTTTCCTTAAAACTCATGAACCAACCTCTGCCAGGTTCCAACTTTTCTTCTGCAGCTTCCTCACCTCTAAGCTTTCATAGAATTGAAGAGAGTTAGCTTTGGCTTAAGAGAATGTTGTGGCTGATCTCCTATCCAGACCACTAAAACTTTCTCCATATCAGCAATTAGAATGTCACACTATCTTATCATTTGTGTATTCGCTAAAGTAGTTCTAGTTTTCTTCAAGGACTTTTCCTTTGCATTCACAACTTGGCTAACTGGAACAAGAGGCCTAGCTATTGGCCTATCTCAGCTTTTGACATGCCTTCTTTATTAAGCTCAATCCTTTCTAGGTTTTTGTTTAAAGTGAAAGATGTGTGACTCTTCCTTACACTTGAACAGTTAGAAGCCATTATAGGGTTGTGAATTTGCCTAATTTCAGTATTATTTTGTCTCAAGGAATAGGGAGGCCTAAGGAGAGGGAGAGTGATTGGGGAACAGCTGGTTGGTGTAGCAACTATTACACACAACATTTACCAACTAAGTTTGCAACCTACATGGACATGGTTTGTTGTGCTCCCAAACAATTACAATATTAACATCAAAGACCACAGATCACCATAACACATTAATAATAACTTTTGAAATATTTCAGAATTACCAAAATGTGACACAAAGTGAGCACATTCTGTTGGAACAATGGCACCAATAGACTTGCTTGACATAGGATTGTCAACAATCTTCAATTTGTAAAAAACACAGTATCTGCAAAGCATGATAAAGCAAAGTGCAATAAAACCACATATGTCTGTACTCAAGAGCCTGGAATGGAAACTTAAAAATGTTGAATAAATGAATGAATGAATGTTAAATAAAAGAATAATTTTTTAAGTTGATACAAAGTTGTGGGACTCTGTTTCTCATACTCTATCCCTTCTATCAACTAAATTTTGTGACTCAATACACTAGATCAATCCAAGATAGACAAATGCATATACTCCAGTCCATTGATTTCTATCTGTATTCATACATTTTCAAAAACAATATTATTTATGCTGTCAAACACAAATACTCCTTTAAGCCATTCAAATATTTTGTATAACTGAGTAATCAGGCCTTGCTACACATAGCAAAACAATGAACAGGAAATGCTGAGAATAATTGTGAGATCTCATATTTAAAAAATAACTAAAGAGATGTTGTTCCAGGTGATTACTTAAATATTTGTTATACATGACTTTTGCCTAACTTTGTGGATGACGTTAAACATCAAAGTCTTCATATGTAATTTGTAATAGTCTGTTTTATTGAAGGTTCAGACATGGAGAGGGGATTTAACATTGAGAACACCTATGCACTGGGTGCTTAATATATAGGATCTCACAAAATCTTCACAGAAAATCTTGTGTGATAGGTACTATTAGACCCATTTCTTCACTTGAAGAAATAAACAACCAGAGAGTAGCTTTCGTAAGCTAAAATCACACAGCTGGTAAGCGGAAATATAATGTTAATTCATGGCCGTATGCTTCCAAAACCCATGTTTGTCTACATTAACTACTCCATCCTTCTTAGAGAAGGCCCCCAAAAGCTAAAATGGTGGCTGGCACTCACTGTAAGCTTCATAAAAGCAGAGTCTCTGCCCCCTCCCTATAAAACAATCACTAAAACATATCAGATTTTCAATACACATTTATGTCATGAATACATTTGACTCTTAAATGCTCTCAGTAATGGGATTGCTGGGTCAAACGGTAGTTCTGCTTTTAGCCCTTTGAGGAATCGCCATACTGCTTCCCACAATGGTTGAACTAATTTACACTCCCACCTATAGTGTGTAAGGGTTCTCTTTTCTCTGCAAACTCACCAGAAAAGACACATACATGCCAATGTTCATTGCAGCATTGTTCACAATAGCAAATATATGGAATCAACCTAAATGCCCATCAACAATAGACTGGATAAAGAACATGTGGTACATATACACCATGGAATAGTATGCATCCATAAAAAAGAACACAATCATATATTTTGTGGGAATATGGATGGAGCTGGAGGCCATCATCCTTAGCAAACTAATGCAGAAACAGAAAACCAAATACTGCATGTTCTTACTTATAAGAGGGAAGTAAATGATAAGAACTTAGGAATACAAAGAAGGAAACAACAGACACTCGGGTCTACTTGAGGGTGGAGGGTAGGAGGAGGGAAGAGGAGCAGAAAAGATAACTACCAGGTACTGAGCTTAATACCTCAATGATGTAATAATATGTACAACAAACCCCCATGACATGTTTATCTTTATAACAAACCTTCACATGACCCACAAAAATCACATTTTTTAAATAAGGAATTTAAAAAATGCTCTCTACCTCTTCCAGATCTGACCCTGGATCAAAGTTTGATGGGCCTGAGAACTAGCTGGATCACCTGGATGGAAAGATCTTGAGTGGCAGAAAATGTGGATAACCCATCCCTGCATCACTGGACTCCAGTGCTACAGAAATGCTCATCAGATAAATGCACATCAAATTAGTAAGGACTTTGTAGTCTTATAAGACTTAAACAGATTACATTCTAGTAATCTAGTTTTCCCTCTTCTCTGAGTACAATTGACTTCACATTAATGGGTAAAGTTATCTTTCATTAGAATAAAGACTACAGAGCACACTAGCTACCTTCTGATCCCAATAACTCATCCCCTCCACCTAACACTGCTATAGGAAATTGGCTTTGTTGAACAGAATCGAAAATGTTCCTCAATTATCCTTGCAGGTGAGTGGTCATGCCTTGTGTAATACGTGCCCCTTGAGTACATGTGGAATCTATACCTTACTTGTCACCAACGGAATACAGCAAAGATAATGGGATGCCACTTCCTTTTTTTTTTTTTTTTTTTCTTGAGATGGAGTCTTGGTCTGTCGCCCAGGCTGGAGTGCAGTAGCGCGATCTCGGCTCACTGCAAGCTCCGCCAATGGGATGCCACTTTTATGATGAGATTACATAAGATTATATGTTCTGTCTTGATTTCAGACTTTCTCCCTTTGTGGCTTCAATGAAGTAAGTGGCCATACTGAAGAGAGCTGCACGGTGAGGAAGTAAGCGAAGCCTTTATCCAGCAGACAGCAACAAGTTGAGGTCTGTAGTCCAACAGGCCTCAAGGACCTCGATTCCTACATGAACTGCATGACTCATGAAATAGATCCTTTCCCAGCCAATCTTACAAATTAGACTGCAACTCTGGCCACCATCTTGATTGTAGCCTTGCAGATGTTGCAGCTAAACCATACTCAGACTCCTGAACCACAGAAACTCTAAGATGATAAATGTGTGCCACTCAGTTTGTGGCGATATTACTATATAACAATCGATAAATAGTATATTGCCCCATAATTCTACTTGTACTAGAAGATGTAGCAAATTCCCCTGAGTATACTGCTTTTTTATTTCAGGGCTTTTTGGCCCTATCAAACGCAACTCCTTATTGCACTCGTACATAATTTAATGCCTCTTTCATTATCATAGACATAATAGGTTACATCATCTATGATTTGAAATTTATAGATAATATAACCTACGTATATACAAAATTTAAAAATCAATATAATGTCCCAAGTATAACATAAAAAAGATGTAAGATTATTAATTCAAAATAAAATTATAAGAATTTCCATATATAGCAATAGAAAAAAAACTATATTTGAAAACATAGCAAAGTCCTGGGTGCCTGCACCCATAATTAGAATCGTGAGAATACAGGAACTACAGTTTGCAGGCAGACTGACGGTTCGTACTTTATTTCTATCTTAAATACCACAAACACTATTGCCTTTAGATAGGTCGTTTTCTGAAATATTGAGCATCTCCTGGAAAAGTTCTGAACAAAATAAGTTTTGTCAATTTATACAAGTTGTTTTCTGGGAAAACTTACAGCATATTAAAATAGCAAAAACAGTACTCTGCGCTTTTAAGTAAAATAAAATCTAGGCTCCGATGATTATAAACAGTCTCTAACCTACATCAAAATCCAGTGGGTCATTCAAATATTTTAGAAGAAGCAGGAGGATTCCTTTTGAGAAAGATTGTCCCATGCATCACAGGGCACCCAGCATCCTTGCCTTTTACTAGTCATTGAGATGATAAAATAAAATTCTGGTACATGTCCAAAATACCTAGGATGGAACACTGCCCCTGTCAAGAACCACTGCTCTAATTGGAATTATGCTCCTGATCAAAGATTTGTTATTAGATGTATGACCAAACATATGTCACAAAATAAGCCACAAGTATATGCCTCTAGAGCACTTTATAGAAGTAAGATTTTCTTACAAGTCCAATAGGGTGGGCATTAAAATATATATGTAAATATACTTTTATGATAATTTATATATATTATCTATTTCATACACACACACACACACATACATACATGGAGAGAGAGAGACAGAGACAGAGAGAGAGAGATAACCAAAAGAACAGAATATATACAGAACATAAAAACAAACACATTTCAAATAAGCTGTTGAAGTGGATGATTCTTAAGGTCCTCTCCACCCCTGAGATGTGTGATTATATACCAGCTCATAAATACGGCATAAAAACAACTTGCTTGTTATAACACTAAAGAATTAATCAATAAAAATGTTGCTGGTGTCTTTGGAGTTTGAAATGCCTTTCTAAAAAAATTAATTTGCTTATATTTATAACAAGGCCATCAACTTTGAAATTATTCCTTCTTATTCCAAAATAAATATTCTTCTATCAAGCAGGTAATTAAAGATAACAGTGCACTTTTTAAAGCTACACTGGAATTTGGTATTCTTTTCACAATTATTCTCAGATCTAAAGATTTCTTTATGTGATTTGGATGTGTGTCTTGAATGGTAATCAGCTATTCTTTCCTTTGCTCTTGCCATTCCCCAACCCATTAAAACAGGGTAAATATGTAAAAAAAGAAGTGTAAAATGAGTCATCTCAGCGTGTGCTTAAGAAAGTATGCACACACTTCGAGTAGAGATGGCAGTGGAGTTTGACTTTATTTATGTATATGTATATTTTTTAACCAAGTGTCAGAACTACTTTCTTTTCCACCTCTGGCTGGTTCTACAAGAATCATTTAGCATCATCAATGTGGTGCCCTTCTTTAAGAGAGTGAGAGAATGCAGAGAGAAGTGAATTATTGGGTAGATAATGTCAAATGCAAAACATTTATTTTTATCATTAATTCAGCCTCCCAAGCAATATTTATGAAGTAAAAATTTCTACTTCTTGAATATTTTTAAAATTTTCTCAGCCCCACTGGTCTAGTGTGCATCCACTCCATAACTAATAGGGTTACAAGAGTCATTAATTTACTCTTCCATTCACCCATTTAATCACTCTCTCAACCAGCAAACTTTTTATTCACTATTACAAGTAAAATATTGAATATTCTAAATGTGATAATCAAAGACGCTCAAGCACATACGGATATTAAATCAGAATGTTTTGCTTGTTACTCAAATGAATAGAAAGCTTTTGGAGGATTTTCCCACCTCAAACAGAAATTGATGACCTCCTTTAATGCTTGCAATAACCAGTTAGGTAATTGCTATTATTGCCTCCATATTTTTAAATGGGGAAACTGAAGTTTCACAATATTGGGTAACCCTAACAAGCTTAGACAGCTGGTCAGTGATCTTAAGTCATATCCTAACTTAGGCTCATTTTACTACAAATGTTGTGCTCTTAAGCAATAGGTCGAGATTGTTGAGAAATCTTCAAATAGGTCATATAAACTAACTGACTTTTAATTGGTCCTAGCTCTAGATGCTTCTGTGATCAATTCATTTCTTCCAATTCTTTGTTTGTTTGTTTGTTTTTTTAGGACAGAGTGATCTGATGCCTATTTCTACCTCCTGCAGATCTGAATCTGCCCCCTGCTATCATGAGTAGGAGACAGATTCCCAGAACACAAACCTAGGTGTCTCTCAATAGCAGCCATCTGCTTCTCCCGGAAACACAGCAACTTTTTTTCTGAAAATGTTTTATTGAGAAATGCATGCTTATCTCTAATTCCTCAGGGGAATTTCCTTGTAGGGACATGAGTTACTTGCCTTCAGATGAAAACCTAAAGAAGAAAAGAACAAAAACAAAGCAAGGCCAAGAATCATCCTCCGAAAGTCTCAGGAACACCCAGGAGGTCTCACACAATCACAATCCAGAAATTAGTTTCTATCAACCTGTGCTTCTTGTCTGAAACTCCTCCTGTAGTTGACTCTAAACTTGCCACATAATCGCAGAGGAGACAGGAAGAAAAGAGAACCCACTGAAGGCATCGCCCGCCACCTCGATGCATGATCTCTGTGCTGAGGCAGACCTGTTTTTTGACATGTTTAGGTCTCAATTATTAATCAAGAAGAGTTTTCTCAGCTCCTAACCTCAAAAGCACAAGTTGACAGTCTGGGTCTTACAGTGCTGTTCGTGATCTAAAGGAAATTCATTATAAAGTGGCCTTTCTTTATAGAGGAAGATATATTCTTTCTTTATTGTTGCCTCTCAAGCCAGACTCCCTGCCCAGTCTGGAGAAAGATAATATTTCTCCTAAGAAGACAATATTAATGAACTCAGTTCTGAGAATACAGTTGCCCGGGCTGAGGCAAAGAGACTCAAAGCATGCCTTGGGTCCCAGTTTTGCTTTTATAATTTCCTTCACTGAAGGAATGGTGGAGAATGGATAAAGGGATGCCCTAAAAGCTATATTCCCAGAGGCAGGAGTTCTCCCTCTACACTAGGCTCTCCAGAAATTAGGGGAAAGGCAGCTTCCTCAAGGGCATCACTTAGATGGCCACTCTCTTTGTTTTCCTGGAAAAGGGTGCTGGCAACTATGAAAATGACAACTAGAACTCTGGGATAACCTTGTCATTTTTATGCATGTTGATTCTTGGTTGTTATTTGCTTGATACTGATCTAGAAGGGCAAATATGATTTTAAAGAAAAGTATAAGAAGCTCTGTGTCTCAGAATGACATCTGATTCATCACAAAGGATTTCCCTGTTTATTCCCCAGTGAGTCACATGTACACAGAAATGAGGGAGACACTTTAAAAGACATGGAAATAGAAGGATAGTTACCAGAGGCTGGGAAGGATAGTGGGAGGGTTGGGGTGGGGGAAGGTGGGGATGATCAATGGGTACAAAAAAATAGCTATAAAGAACAAATAAGGCCTAGTATTTGATAACACAACTGGGTGACTATAGTCAATAATAATTTAATTGTATTTTTAAAAAACTAAAAATGTATAATTGAATTGTTTGTAATACAAAGCAAAAATGTTTGAAGGGATGGAGACCTCGTTCTCCATGATGTGATTATAATGCATTGCATGCCTGTATTAACACATCTCATGTACCCTGTAAATATTAGGTTGATGCAAAAGTAATTGTGGTTTTTGGCTATATACACCTACTATGTACCCAAAACAACTAAAAATAAATTAAAAGACATTTCTGCTATAATACACTATGCCTCAAATCTTATTTTTCGAAAATCCAGACATGTATATAAAACTTTATTTCATCCATTACTTTAAATTTTAAAAACAGCATTAGCATGAAGCAACTTGCCAACTGACTATTAAGTCTCTTATTTATGGCATGCCTTTGTTAAGCAAATATCATGCCAGTTAATTCACTAGCATGACCCCACTGACCTCACTGAGCCCGAGGAAAGACTCATTCGCCTGAATTTGTAGACATGCAAAACATCATGGGAAATCTTGTGTTTCTTTCATAAAATGAAAATTGTGCCCTAAACGCAGACACGATTCAATTACACAAATGACCAGCCAAGGTCCCTTTCAGCTTTCTGATGCAATGAAAATAGCCTTACATATTTATCGAAGACTCCAACAGAAAATCACATTTTCATTGATGGATCAAGGAGCACAGGGACAAGCAAAATGAAAAAGTAAAAAGCTGTAACTTAAGAAGAGAGCAAGACTTTTATTGAAAAAATATAATTTAAAAATGGAAATACCATTTTAACATAGGTAGACTGTGCTATTGTTTCAAATGTCAGTAATATTCTGCCACTTTGGGAATATTTTAAAACACACAAATTCCTCTGCACACTAGTTTTCTGATCAACAACTTCACAAATGTAATACTGTCCTATTTCCTTGCTTTGCTGCCAAGTGGTGACAGGCATGTCTGAGTACCTGCTAGTCTTTTATAGGCTTTCAGACCCATTTCACAAAACAAATGTCAGCATTCTTGTTCTTCTCAGCCTCTCTTCCTATGAAAATCCAAGCCCATGCCCCTCCTTGTTTTGTTTTGTTTTGTTTTGTTTTTCAGACGGAGTCTCGCTGTGTCACCCAGGCTGTGGAGTGCAGTGGTCTGATCTCAGCTCACTGCAATCTCCACCTCCCAGGTTCAAGCGATTCTCCTGCCTCAGCCTCACAAGTTGCTGGGATTATAGGTGCACGCCACCACACCCGGCTAATTTTTGTATTTTTAGTAGAGATGGGGTTTCACCATGTTGGTTAGGCTGGTCTCGAACTCCTGACCTCGTGATCCACCCACATCAGCCTCCCAAAGTGCTACAATTACAGGCATGAGCCATCGTGCCCAGCCTCTTCTTGTTTTTAATACTGATTTTATTGCTCTAGCAGTGAAATAAAAAATTTTAAATCCCATCTCCATCTCTATTCTACAAGAATACCTCCTACATCTGATTCTACTCTTGCAACTCCCAAAACTTATTTCGTGTCTCTAATCTAAATATTTACAGTGTATAATTGAGGTGAACTACAGCTGTACCCTTTGCTAGGCCTTAGGATTAATAAGAAGTATGTGAAACATGAGGTTTCTCCTTCTGAAAAGTTTTTAAAATTAAATTATGTACCATTATTTGATTGGCCCAAGAAATTCAAAATTATGCATAAGATTTTATATGAAACCAAATATGCCTTAATCTGAGAATAGAAAAGGGAGAGAATTCAAAGACCTAGTTTTGATTTACAGAATGATGAATGGCCATGATTAAATACTTGGATGTATTTGAAAATTCACAACCAATGAGAAGTGTTAACTATGCTTTATTATTTGTCATCCCAAGTTTACATAGCACTGTTTTCAAAATGTTTTGAATGGATGATCTATAATTATGATGAACTCTGTATTCCTGTTTCCATGCTTTACTCTTACATTATCCCAGAAGACTGAATAAATTGAGGTTATCCACTATGACTTTTCCACAACCATCATCATCTCTCTCTCTTACTGGTTGCACATAAAATATGATTTATGAAGGAAGCACTCACGGTTTTCTATATGTCTGTTTCTCCCAAAAAGGAAGAAAAAAATAGCTCATTTTTTTGTATTCCACAGTAACTCTTTCTCTGGGCATTGTTGAAAACTAACAGATGCCACCAGGAAAATGAAAAACTTTTATTTATTCTGGACCTACTCTTGACACAAGGCTGCCGTGAGGAAGTAATTGTCAGACTTCCATAGGCTGCTAAGTCTATTGAATGTTTCTGATGTAGTTGGAACAAGAAAGAAGGAATTTCAGTACTGAGGCCAATAAAAAAAAATGGTAAAAGGATAAAAGTGGAAGGGCTGTCAGAAAGAGGCCCCTCTTAAAGAGGGAAAATGCATAATAAACCTTGTGCACTAATTTCCCATTAATTTAGTTCCTGGTGATAGAAAACAACAGACATGTAATTAAAAAGTTCATTCGCCATCCCCACGGCATCTAAGAATTTATTGAAGAGTAAGTGCTCAGAGCTACTGAGTGAGCAATTACAATGTTAGATGTTGTGCCACATGCATACAGGCCTTTAAGATGCTTCAATCAAAGTCAAGGGAGACCAGGGGCATCTATCAAGGCATCCTAATGGCCTTTATGGCCACTGATTAACATGAGGCAATACTAACCTAAGTAATGCTTCACAAAACAGGATCAAAGTAAAAAAAATAAAAGCCACATTATCCTTTTGAATTCACATTTCTCTCCCTCTTTGAAAGACTTTGTCAAAGTTGTCACAGTAAAAGCAATCAATTTTTTATAAAGGAAAAAATATTAATCATTATGTGTCGTGGGCCAACAGGAATATGTGGTAAACCAATTTCAATTTTTTAGGTATTTTTTAAAGGAGGAATTAGATATGCATGGAAAAAGAACAAGTTATTAAGGTTAAGAAAATTTTGGGGTTTTGATGGGTTTTGTGGAGTTTGCTTGCTTGCAGTTTTTTTGGTTTGTTTTGTTTTTAAAATAAGAACCACAGTTTTTTAGTGAAAGTCCCAGGATTTGAAAAACTAATGCTGATGGCTTATGGGCAGACTCTGGACACCCCGCTTACCCACATGGTGGAGTGACCCTCTCAGGCAGTAAGAACCCCTGGAATTAGAGAACACCGAGAAAAGTTTAATGCAATATAAATGGCTCCCCTTGCATGGAGCTATTTAGTGGGAAAGCGAGACTAAGGGAGGGCAGTGGATTTTGTGAGATTCTTCTTGAGGGTCTCTTATGGCAACGCAACAAGCAAGCAACAGAGCTGGGGTTGGGTCCAAGCCCTTTTTCATTTACCATGTCACAGAATGTCTGGCTTTCTTGACAAAAGGAAAACAAGGACGGGCACAGTAGCTCACACCTGTAATCCCAGCACTTTAGGAGGCCAAGGCGGGTGGATCACGAGGTCAGGAGATCAACACCATCCTGGCCATCAGGGTGAAACCCCATCTCTACTAAAAACACAAAAATTGGCTGGGCATGGTGGCACGTACCTGTAATCCCAGCTACTCGGGAGGCTGAGGCAGGAGACTCACTTGAACCCAGGAGGTGGAAATTGCAGGGAACCTGGCGACAGAGCGAGACTCCGTCTCAAAAAAAAAAAAAAGGAAAATAAAAGTGTGGATCTGACAACACAAGGAAGAAGACAGAAAAATCTTCAGCTACTAACACGTACTCCTTTCTTGAGTATCTCCCAACCATCATCCTATCACAGAAAACTGATGAGTTTGATTTTGAAATCCTGCTAGTTTCTGCAGTGACACACTTAAGCAGTCTTTTGCACATGAGGTGCATTCGAAATTCTTAGTAAAAGAATGCCTAGCAGCCTACAACAAGGTTTTTCAACAAACAGCCACTAAAATAAATAAATAAATAAATCAAAAAAAATAAAACCCTCTCAAGTTTTACTTTCAAGTGACTCTGAGAAATGCCCTTTAGGAAATGAAGTAAAAGAAAAGCAACAATTTGGCCAAAACTATATGATTGGTTTTATTTTGTGTTTGCTTTTTAATAAATTCCTTCCTACATAATTAAAATTCTATAATCAAAAAATATTAATAAAATGGTGAAAATCTGAAAAAGAGCTGGTATTCTTCCACTCATTTCACAAAATGAGCTTTTTCATTTTTCTTCAAGACCAACATACCTCAAGTTTATATTAATATCTTTCCTTCTAAGTTATCTTGAACACTCACTCATTTTTAAACTCCTCCAGAATTTATATAAAAGCATTCTATTTATATCTTTCTATTTTGTATTTTATTAAGCCATCTATGTTATCACACCTATCTCATAATTGGGTTCCTTACCTTCTGATTATGTTAACCCATCTCTAAATATAATTAGACTAAATTTACCATCTGACTACATTCCTTTTTTTTTAATTCCACCATGATCTTCCAAATTCTTTTGTCCTCTTATCTTGCTTCTGCAAGATAAGTGTGTCTGATAAGTTTCCCATTGAAACTAAGGGAAGACTAGCAACCAGAAGATAATCCCATGCCTTCTTCAACAACTTAAAGAAAAACCTAAACTCATTCCTTTTCCTCAGCTCCATACAACAGATTTCCCAGGATCTTGTTATTTTCCCACTTGTTATTTTCTGACAAATTTGCAGTAGCTACATACTGAATCTCATTGTTTTGTTTTCTTGATTGTATTGCTGCTTTCAGAAATGTCTAGAAATTTGTCTTAATTTGGAGGTTCTATAAGGAAATATGAATCCAATAAGGTCACACCCTGCTTTCTTTATCATACTATTTTCTCATGGATGCGCATGTTCAATGCATACTGAAAGGCATTTAGATTTCAAACCTGCCCTGATGGGCTTTTGTACCATCACTTTATACTAACTTAACGATTCCATCATTTAATGAATGAGTTAGCTTTTAGATTGCTGTTTCAAACTTAGTGGAAATCGCAGTGTCTTAGGTAGATATTTCCCATGTACCTAACCAAAAGTTCACATCTAACACAGAGCACGAATAATCCCTGAAAGGCAAAAACGAGGCAAGAGCTTAACAGGACCAGGCCTTTTTTCTCAAAGAGACCATGGAGTAGATAACAAAGCCTTTCCTTGACCAAAGATTGTTTATAGTGAAGCTCTAATTTTAAGAAAATGCTACATAGAATGATGTGGCAATGTCTGGTTCATTCCTACAGAGTGGCATGCTAGTGGGGAAATTACAGGCTGCATCAGAGATGACTGTGAACCTAGAAATGGGTCTCCAGGTGTGGCTGCATGGTCAAGTGACAGCTCATATATGCACACCACCAGCAGGAGTACAAGTTAAGATCTATGCAGTGAGTCCAAGTAGGAACAACATTCTCCAGAGACTAACTGGAGAAGGCATGTCTTGGACTGAATTGCAGTTGGGCAGAGAAGAGCACCTGTGTCTGATAGGAAGAGATTAGAGTGCCAAATGCAGACTTTACCTAAAGCTTAAGTTGTTAGGATAAGGTCAAACATCTAAGAGAGACCCAAAATTGATGAGACATTAACCTCTATCCCAGCCTTATCTTCAAAGATATGTGTTTGCTCCTATCATTTTAAGCTAATTAAACTGGAATTGACAATTGCTTCACCACAATTACCACATAACATTAAAAAGCCATTAGCTAACTTTAAAGAAGTTTCCCTAGTTCTATTGAGAGACTCACAAATATCTGTGAACTGATCCTGATTTTATAGGTGATCACCTGAGATAGAACGCATATATCACAGCTAAGTGCATAGACCATGGAATCATATAGATGCAAGTTGATTCCTGGCTTTACTAGAAATTAGCTGTGCGACCCTGAACAATACAATCCCTCTGAACCTTGGATCCCTTATGAACATAATGTCAACGACAATCATATTACCTATGCCATAGAATGACTGTGAGTATTCAATGAGGCAACAGACAGTGCACAGTGAGAGATTACTAAGACTAGCTGGCAGTGGTGAAAGAGTGATGGCTTCAAAATGGTAAAGAAGAGTGAATACATTGGAAAGACCAAAACAGCTTAAGTATGATGATAAGGGTCACAAGGAGTTTCACACAGGCTGGCCTGATTATATGTCTGTGTAGGGCAATAAGACAATCAGGTCACTGACAAATGTAGGTCTTGAGTGTGGCATAGGTCTACTGAAATCAGGATAATGATCAGTGAATTACTACCCAATCAGAGGTGGGCTTGCCTGCCTTACCTGATCAAATGGATGACTGATCAGTTTCAGTAGAAATATTTATTTGAGGTAGTTACACCAGCACTTCCATTTTGCATTTCCTCAGGGATGTTTCCCTGAGTTGACTTCATTGACTTCATGTCTCTTTATTGACCTTTGATACAAAACCAAGGAATCTTAGGAGTTCCTGGGTTCTAACCTCAGATCTTCCACCATGAATTTCTCTGAAAATTCTCAGGGCTTATTTGTGTGTGTGTGTGTGTGTGTGTGTGTGTGTGTGTGTGTGTGATGTATGTGTGTGTGTGTGTGTGTTTGGGATGGTAGAGTATAACTGCTCAGGATCATAAAAAGCTGTTTGGCTGACATTCTAGAAATGAAATAACATTCCTAGAGCACTGTCATCTTGACCATGAAAGAATGACACCATAAGCAAAACAGTCATTTCAGGCAATATCTTAAACCAATTGTACTTAGAGAGTTCAAGAGCAGTTGGTCCAATACAGTTGGCCAAATTATCTTTTACAATATACCTTCAGTGACATAGGTATGTCAATATATGGTTATATGGTTGTAAAATACATACACAGATTCCCTAATTCCCTAATTTATCTAAGGTCTTGGATTAGAATTTAAAATTTTGGATTTGTCTTCGCATAATCAAATACAATTCTTAAGCCAGGAATTAAAAAATAACAGTGTTTCCCCAAAAGAACTGAAACCAGAAAAATGTGCTGATTTTAGTTTCTAATTTATCATGGATATTTTTCTGAACAGCTAATATTTGGTGATACCTAAACATTCCCAACTCAGGTATCTTTATTACTGCCATTACAGCCTTTATTTTCCAAAAAAGTACAAAGGAATTGTATACCAAGACCCACCTTGAATTATGTGGCTTTATATGCTATAATTATAAACATGCAGATTAAACCACTCATGACAGATAGAAGAATCATCACCAAGATTGAAACTGGAATGACATAAATCTAACAAAGAATTTCAAAAGGACGAATTGTTATTTTGGAGAAAAATTAAACAACTCTGAAACATGCAAATCAAGGGAGTTACTTGTTAGGCAAAACCCTTAAACCAAATTAATAATAAAAAAAGCACATTTAAACAGCTAACAGCATTGTTCACACATTTCTGTCACCTTTCCCCAAGGTTAATAGGAAAGAGCTCGTGTGCACATTTTCTATTTTGTGGCTTACCACATTCAGAAAGGAAGCAATCTTTTCCCCCAGGCAGTTCTGAGTTGAATAAAAGGAAACAAAGCAGGAAACATCTTTCTTATTAAGTGACCGTGTTCTCTGTACTGGTTTCCAATGAAGAGGAAAAAAAGAAGAGGTAAAAGGCTAGGTCCATTCACATCACATTGGGACTGAACCTAAATGTCAGCTCAACCAAACAAGTTAAAACTAGACATCTAAAACTTGACATCCTAAAATTGTTATATCTATTTTAAAATCCCTAAAAATTACTGAGTGATTGAATGACTGCTTTCCTAAGTTCTGGGAGGAACAGTGCCCTCCTAAAACGCATTACCTAGACAATTCAATAACTAAAAATGAAACATAAAAATACACTTATCCTGCACTTTAAAAAATCATTTTACTTTATAACTGAACAATGGAATAGGCTAATATTTTAAAAGCTACTTCCCTATGCATGCAGAGAGAATTCTACATTTTATGAAGTTTGCTCCTATCTAGAGATAACAGCAACACAAGCTCTTACAGAGAATAAGAACCAAGAACTGTATTAACATCATGCAAGAAATTACACTATGTTCAAAAATATACACAATAAACTCTCTAATACACTTGTATTTGTAGCATATTATAGGAGAATTTTCAACAGCCATTGTAGTATGGGGAAATAAATAGCATCTGGACTTCTAAACAGTTCTGAGTCTCTGTTTCTCTTTCCTTGCCCAAAAATGTAGCAATGAAAGTCAACAAATTGTATCCCTCTTCTTTGCCCCCAAGCTGTATTTAATGTTAAAAAAAATAAAAAAAGATTATCGTTTAAAAACTGCTTTTCGTTCTGTCCCTGCCATTCTCTTGCTGCCCAAACTTAGACAAATAACTTCCTTTATTACTCAATCCAAGTAACATTGATTGAGTCTCCACAAATTCCATGTATGGGCAATACTTTGCCTCAGTCCCCTCTCAACTGCCTGTCACAGATGTGAAGAAGGCTGTGGGATGGCAATTTTTATAGAAACCATGAAAGTCATGATACTGAACTAGAGTTACCTATAGAACTAGAGTTGCCTACAATGGTGGTTGGGTAATCCCAAAAGAGCCTGAGAGAAGGAAGATGGCACTTTGAGAAAAGTAGACAAAAGGCAGGAATCTTTGAGAAAAAGATGGGCTGAGACAAGAACCGCACATGAAATGTGAGGCCACATCTGTCCCTCCTAATGAGCCTGGTGACCAGGTGGAGAAATATGGCTCCCTCAATGTGGAGCATCAAACAATAAGATCTCAAAATGTAAAAAGTCATAAGAAGTAAATTTCTTTTCCCAACATATATATCTTACTAATAATATGACTGCTCAGATGGAACTCTAAACAAATCATTTTTCCAAGTTTCTGACAGGTGGTGTATTAGTCTGCTCTCATGCTACTATGAAGAAATACCTGAGACTGGGTGATTTATAATGGAAAGAGGTTTAATTGACTCACAGTTCCACAGGGCTAGGGAGGCCTCAGGAAACTTACAATCATGGCAGAAGGGGGAGCAAACACATCCTTCTTCACATGGCGGCAGGAAGAAGTGCCGAGCAAAGGAGGAAAAGCCTGTTATAAAAAACCATCAGATGTCATGATAACTCACTCACTATCACAAGAACAGCACGGAGGTAACTGCCCCCCATGACAAAATTACCTCCTACCAGGTCTCTCCCATGACACATGGAGATTATGGGAAGTACAATTCAAGATGAGACTTGGGTGGGAACACAGCCAAACCATATCATGTGGTAGATTCTCTGCATTTCAGAGAAACTTCAGAACACTTGTTCTGAGAAGGTGGATCTTCAGAATATCACCTGCTTCAGAAAAGCACCTGCTTCGCTCTCAATGAGCTGGAAAGGGGGTGTTCTGTCTTCCCTCCGAGAGCCTACTTCCTCTGGTGCTTCAGTCATTGGCTTTCCAGGTCAGCAGTGGTCTTGACCTCTCATCCATTCACATTACTTCTGGGGTTTCCTCACACTATTTATAAAAATGTCATCTGTCTGCCTGGTATTCAGATCCACCATAGACTACATAACAGGCTCCTTAAGGCCAGCAGTGGTGCCAAAAGTTACTGAGATCCCCAAACTGAAAACGCTTTGGCCCCAGGAAAGGAGCGTTCGTTAGCCTCTGTGCCCTCACCTGAGAAATGGGAAAATCTAAAGCAAAGCATGCTAAAAGTATAGGTAAATAAAGGCCTTCTTTGATAAGATGTAGGTGAACATAGCATTTTTGAGAAAGTTAGAAAAAACAGAGAGGTCAGTGGTGCTCTCTACTCTCCAGGCTGCCAAAATCTCTTGCACACACTTCAGCATATTCTTCCCGGTAGGGCTACCTCTCACCTATCTGCTCAGTCCATCAATTGTCCACCAATCTGCTCTCTACACTGCAGCAGAGATTCTTCAAAATGCATGTGTTATCAGGCCACCTCCCACTTCTTCTGACCCTCACACATTTCAGTGCTCTCACTGTTCTAAGTTAATAACTAAACATTTTTAAATGGCTACAGGTCCTACAGAACTGGCCCCTGACCATCTTTCATTCTTATCTTGTACTGCCTCTTTCTTCTTGAGTCCCTCATTCTTCTGCTCCTGCACTTTTCTCCTTTCAGTTTCTTGAATGCACCTCACTCCCCGCTGCCTCAAGGCTTCAAACCCACTGGCCTGGGCCTGGCAAACTCCTTTCCCTCCTTGTGTCCTTCTGCTGGTTCTTCAGATTTCAGTTCAAACACCACACCTTGGAGAAAAGGCTTCCTGATTCCTGCCATTAAGCCAAATCTTCACATCAGTTGGCTCCCATAGTCCGCAGTTAGCACAGTCGGTGAGTATAAATGTCTTGTGTGATGATTGGATTACTGTGTCTCTACTGCACTAAGAGGTAAGCTCTATGAGGGAAGGACCATGTCTTTTGTTCTGCTCTACTTAGCATTACCTGGTCAGTGGCTAGCACAGTGCCAAGCACACATGCTCAATGCAATGTGTTGCATGAATGAATTCATGAATTAATAAATAAACAATGAATGAATACACTCTGGTCCTCAGCTTCCTCAACTGTAAGTTGAGGGTTCAGACTAGATACCATCAAGGGTCCTTCACAGACATGACAAATTAAATAATCATTCTATTTCCATGTTTATATTATCAGGTATAGGCCATGCTTAATATTATATTTAGAATATATGCACTCAACATATGTTGAAAATTGGAAATACAACCATACAAGTTGAAGATATTGCACTCAAGATATTTACAATCCAATTACAAATTCAGACAAATTTCTTAGAATAGCGATTGCTGGCTACTTTGACATGGGTATGCCCATGAAGCTATGAGAGGGCCCAGTATAATATCTAACCTATCCTGAAAAAGAAATAATGGCAGAGAGGAAGGGAGAGAAATGTCTAGAAAGCTTTCCAGAAGATTTGATGTAAGAGCTAAAAGTTGGGTTAATCGGATAAAGAAGGGAAAGGAAAGGCAGGACTTTCTGAGAACGTTAAGTGGGCAAGATGGTAAAAGAAAATTTATTTTCCGAGTAGTGCTAGTAGTTTCAGGTAGCTGGATATAAGTGGTTAATCCAATATGATGGACCTATGGGTGTTTTTAGTTGCCATTCTTGAATAGAAACATTTTTACCACCCTGAGACACATGAGGCATTTGTAAATATGACATATGTATCATTAACAGTAGGATACAGGTTCAGTGATGTGCAGAGGTCAGGGCTGGTGGGAGCCACAGCAGCCTGTTAGACACGTATCTTGGCAGGTAACATTAAACAAAACAGTTAGATGATTGTGATGATTCTCCCCCTTCCCCTAATAAAACTTACTGCTACTTTCAGAGTAGTAGTTCCCATTTAATAGATGAACACTGTAGACATGAAAAGGTACTTGCCAATATCTTCCAAATAATTAATTCTATAGCTATGAGAATGTTTAGTATTTTCAATATCCAAGAAGTCTCATATAGCTTGATCAGTTTGCTAGTTTGAGAGCTTATTTCAGTCACTGCTCTTGTTTTATGTAGCAGGGGCACTGAGTGGTGTGAATGTGCTTACAAGCAGATTGATAGACGGAGAATCAGTCAGGAAATGGGAAGAGCCAATGATTTCTGGATACCTATGTTTAAGCTCTGCAACCTCTACCCCTACCTTCACCCATATGGCTGGAGCTAATGGCAGCTACTTGGGTTGCTAACACATGATTCATAGAAAGAATCAAAGGAGCAACTGTGCAGATATAATAGACAACACTACAGCCAATATGGCTCAGGAGGATGCCTGTGCCCATGGAGTATTCCCTGCTCCCCACAGTGCCTGCAAATTAAGGGGACAAAGTTGACTTTCAGTGGACTTTTTCTGTTTTTCCCTCGCCTCAAGGCCACATTCAAGCTCTTGTTATCGGAATTGCCATTTGTAGCTAGAGCACAGCAATTTTCACATCTTCATAAAGGCTGCATATTTGAAGTCATTCTCTTAGCATATTCAGCTACTACACAAACAAAAAACAAGCAAAATTACTTTAAATGCTGATATTATTTTTAAAGGGCAAATCAATTTCCAAAACCAAATAAAATGGAAGTCATTAAAAAGTCATGGTCGGGCTAAAGCAGGTGGTTAAGTATATCATTTAGTTGCCCAAATCAAGTTCAAAACCAATGACTTTTTGTCCCAGAGCAAATAGTTTACAAGAAAAAGTACAAATATCAAAAACAATGGCCGAATGTTAGATATTTTGTCACAACTTAGTATCAGGCTACATGGAATGTCACCAGTCTATCAGATTGACTATTTTCCTCTCTTCTTTTTCCTTGGGATAATTAACAAACTCGAGTTTTAGAAATGCTTTACAGCTTGAAATAAATCATGGGAGATTTAAGTACATTTAAAAATGTTTCCTTACCCATCTTTCCCACTCTCCCAACTTTTCTCCTGATACACACAAGTGATAACTTAAGGTTAATGTCTCAGAAAAATCTCAAAAAAGTAAAGAGGTATCTGCTCCCTGATGTAAATTAGAACATGTATTTGCTTTTGTAAAAAATCCATGTTTTTTAAAAATAAACATTTCCCAGGGTTTTCTTCTCTCCAAATACAATTTCAAGATTGTTTACATTCCAAACCCAAGCAAGAGATGAAATCCAACTCCAGCATAACATTATACCTGGTGATCACATGGACTCTACTCAGCTTGCGAAATGCCAAGCCTGATAACATACTGCTTCATCCTGGCTCACATCCTTATGAAATAGGAGGTACCTGATTTTTTTTCACCCATTTCAGGGTGAACTGTCTGAATGTTCTTCAAGAACTGTTGAAGGTGTAATCTATCACCTAAAATGATTACCACATTAATAGCAGAAGAAGATGACATTACTGGATCATGGTATTTCAATAGTTCATTGTGGGTCTGGGACTTCTTACAAAGATGATTTGGAAAAAAGCTTTTGCCTATCAAGGGGAAGAAGAAGGAAAGAGGCCCTAGGGTCTCAAAGTCCTCATTTTATGTTTCTCTTAAAGCTAGGCTTTGCCTGTGCCTACTATCTTTCATCACATCTTCAGATTCATGGAAGATTATACTTCCAGCTGACTGCAATGCAGCAGTTGTGATGACCCCTATGTGGGAAACAAATTTTCCTGGGACAATTGGTGGACAACTTTATTGTATGTTGTTTCTCTCCTTTTCCTTCTCCTTGTTCCTCTTCAATCATATACAATGAGTTTAAGTTCCATCTAGGGGAAAAAGAAAACAAATTCTTTTTTAATTAAAAAAAAACAGTAATAGATTTTGAACACTGCCTCAAGTGTAGGAATGTTCACAGCCCTCTAGGACATGACATTAATTATATAAACCCATCTGTATCACACCAACACAAAACTTAACCTGAATGAGATAACACTAGCCTTCCCTCAAAATGGGCACCATAATCTACTCAGTATTGAAGTACCAGGCTGAAGGGGAGAGGTATAGGTTTGAGACCCTAGCTGGGGCACCCTTTCAGTGTTTTTTCGGTAGCACAGCCCTTATCTCAGCAATTTCTAACTTTCTTTTCTTGCCCTTGACTTCCAGATACAATATGTTTGCCAACAGAATAATATTGACAGTGACACCACTCTATCGGTGTGGTCACTTTCGTATCACTAACGTTGGCAGGTTTATCAGAGAAAATTCAACTGATTTCTTTCTTTTTGTGGAGTAGAAACAGTCATTTAACCTCTCTGAATCTCGGCTTTCTAAAGGAAAAACAGGGAACGATGTTTCTCTCCTACCCTATTCGACACTGTTGTTAAGGGCTAAGTAACGGAATATGTGAGAGTGGTTTTGAAAGTTTTTGAGAACCCATCACAGATATGCAGGAAGTAACTATTAAAATAAGTTGAAATGGAACTGTGAGACAATTATTTGAATGGAGGAGGGAAAAATATATAAATCTGGCTTTTGAAAGTGATCTTTGCCTTAAATTACCTAGACTGGCTTTTATATTATTCAAACACGCCAAATAATCATTGTTTATTCTCTCTTTGCCCTGACTTGTGGAGAGTGACTTGAAGTTGAAGATATTATTATTGTCATCATTATTATTATGGTGGGGCACACCTGCCAGTCACAATTCAGTAACTATTAAACATACGGCAATTGCTTTTCATGCAAAAAAATAATAGGCATATGTTGCCTGGTTAAATGGCACATCTAATAGGTTTGAAACCTGATTCACATCAATCATTAGGTACAGATTTATACTTTCACGACTAAATGCCCACCATGCAACATTTTCATGATCTAATTCTGCTCCACGGAACTATTATAAATTGTTGTTACTATCTCTTCAGCATTATGAGTATTATAGCAGCTATGATCATCATACACGTACTTTAGACTTGAACTTGGCCCCTGACATTGTTACAATAGCATTTAAGGAACTCAGAATAGATTAATCATAATAGTATCCATTTGGAGACTATATCACAAAGCAAAACCCAGGAATGGCTTTGGCTTTGCTCTCACAGTTTTGCAAACCTATATACGGAAGCTCTCTCTCAGCTAATGTTCTTTGCATGACAAATACATTTGGATCTACTGCCTTGTATTTATTTTCCTCCAAGGACGTAACTATCCATGTCTTGCCCCCAAGTAACCCTGAAAGCCTAGCTGGATATTTTGTTTTCCTAGGCACGGTTTTGCTAGAGGGGGCTGTTTCTAAGCACTGAGCTGGGAAAAAAAACTAAGCAGGTTTATTTTCCAAATCTAGACACGTACCTCCCCACCATGGGAAATGGTCAAGGGAAAAATGTAAAATGGAATTAAGTGCGATTTTCCAGGTTCCATTTGACTTTGAAGAGCCAAGGTAATGTTATAAAAGGCTAGAATAAAGATAATTAACATCTTCATTTGCTGAAAGATAGTACAAGAACCCAAAGAGGTTCAGCCAATCATAAGGAACCACTTTGCTTTTGTAGCAAAACATACAATAGATTATCAAACATACTTTTTGTCTAGCTCAGATATGCAGATATCCCTCACCTTGTGCATAAGTGGCTGTTTTATTCTTCAATAGTTATGCAGAAGTTATTTTTAATAAACCAAATTATGTCTGTAGAAAGGGATATGTAATTTAGGGCATCATTATAGCACTTCAGCGGCCAAATATATATAGTATTTCCTATGTTAGGTATACTCTCAGGGGACGATGGTTTATGAACGAGCTTCAAATGTACACGTAATGTAATCATTAGGTATAGATCACATTGTGATGAAAATAACAGCTTCACAAAAATGAGTGCACCTCAGATTCTGCTGGGATGGAAAAACAAGATTATGATGGAACCAGGAGTTATAACAATCATGAGATGGAATGTTAGTAAGGCTGTTGTCTTCATTTTCATAGCTTCATATACTCAAGGCACTTAGTTCAACACACACACATTTTATATATTTTATATTTATTAACAGCTAATACGGGCTTTCTTTTTGCAATTTTACCAATTTTCAAATATTAAGGTTGATGCAAAAGTAATTGCGGTTTTAGATCATGAATTTTAAATCATTATAACTAGGGTCAAACACATCTTTATTAATCAAAATAAGAACCGTTACAATCAACACTTTTTTGCCAATGAGAAATAAGTTTATTTCTGTAGCATAAAAATCTATATTTCAGGATTTGATGAACTCCTGGAAAGTATTTCCTGCATCCTGCTGGTTGTGGAAGCATTTTCCCTGCAGTAAGTTATCAAGATGCTTGAGGAAGTGGCAGTCAGTTCGCGAGAGATCAGGTGAATATGGCAAATGAGGCAAAACTTCGTAACCCAATGCATTCAACTTCTGAAGTGTCGGTTGTGCAACATGCAGTCGGGCGTTGTCCTGGAGAACTGAGCCCTTTCTGTTGACCAATGCTGGCTGCAGGTGTTGCAGTTTTCACTACATCGCACTGATTTGCTGAACATCCTTCCCAGATGTAATTGTTCAGCCAGGATTCAGAAAGCGGTAGTGGATCAGACCAGCAGCAGACCACCAAGCAGTGACCATTAACATTTTTTTGGTGTAAGTTTGGCTTTGGGAAGTTCTTTGGAGCTTCTTCTTGGTCCAACCACTGAGCTGGTCATCACCAGTTGTCATATAAAATCCACTTTTCCTCACAAGTAACAATCTGATTGAGAAATTGTTTGTTGTTGTTGCTGCATAGAATAAGAGAAAACGACCCTTCAAAATAATGATTTTTTAATTTTCTCTCAGCTCATGAGGCATCCACTTATCAAGCTTTTTCACCTTTCCAATTTTCTTCAAATGTCGAACGATCATAGAATGGTCAACGTTGAGTTCTTCGGCAACTTCACTTGTTTTTTTTTTTTGAGACAGAGTCTCGCTCTGTTGCCCAGGATGGAGTGCAGTGGCGCCATCTCAGCTCATTGCAAGCTCCGCCTCCCGGGTTCATGCCATTCTCCTGCCTCAGCCTCCCGAGTAGCTGGGACTACAGGCGCCTGCCACCATGCCCGACTAATTTTTTATATTTTTAGTACAGACGGGGTTTCACTGTGTTAGCCAGGATGATCTCGATCTCCTGAGCTTGTGATCCACCCACCTCGGCCTCCCAAACTGCTGGGATTACAGGCGTGAGCCACCATGCCTGGCCCTTCACTTGTAGTTTTAAGAGGATCAGCTTCAAGATTGCTCTCAACTGGTTGTTGTCAACTTCCAAGAGCTGGCCACTACACTCCTCATCTTCAAGGCTCTCATCTCCTTTGCAAAACTTCTTGAATCACCACTATGCTGTATGTTCGTTAGTTCCTGGGCCAAATTTGTTGTTGATGTTGTGAGTTGCCTCCATTGCTTTATGACCCATTTTGAACTACAATAAGGAAATTGCTTGAATTTGCTTTTTATCTAACATCACTTTCATAGTCTAAAATAAACATAAAATAAACAGCAAGTAGTAAGTCATTAGCAAAAAAAAGTGAGAAATAACTATTAAAATGATGTATAACATAACCACATGTAAGAATGTATTCCCACTCTTGGAGCCAAGATGGCCGAACAGCAAGAGCTCTGGTCTACAGCTCCCAGCGTGAGCGACGCAGAAGACGGGTGATTTCTGCATTTCCATCTGAGGTACCGGGTTCATCTCACTAGAGAGTGCCAGACAGTGGGCGCAGGTCAGTGGGTGCGCATACCCTGTGCGAGCCAAAGCAGGGCGAGGCATTGCCTCACTCGGGAAGCCCAAGGGGTCAGGGAGTTCCCTTTCCTAGTCAAAGAAAGGGGTGACAGACGGCACCTGGAAAATCAGGTCACTCCCACCCGAATACTGCGCTTTTCCAACCAGCTTAAAAAACAGCGAATCAGGAGATTATATCCCGCACATGGCTCAGAGGGTCCTACGCCCATGGAGTCTCGCTGATTGCTAGCACAGCAGTCTGAGATCAAACTGCAAGGCGGCAGCAAGGCTGGGGGAGGGGCGCCCGCCATTGCCCAGGCTTGCTTAGGTAAACAAAGCAGCCGGGAAGCTGGAACTGGGTGGAGCCCACCACAGCTCAAGGTGCCCTGCCTGCCTCTGTAGGCTCCACCTCTGGGGGCAGGGCACAGACAAACAAAAAGCAGTAACCTCTGCAGACTTAAATGTCCCTGTCTGACAGCTTTGAAGACAGCAGTGGTTCTCCCAGCACGCAGCTGGAGATCTGAGAACGGGCAGACTGCCTCCTCAAGTGGGTCCCTGACCCCTGACCCCTGACCCCCGAGCAGCCTAACTGGGAGGCACCCCCAGCAGGGGCAGACTGACACCTCACACGGCCGGGTACTCCAACAGACCTGCAGCTGAGGGTCCTGTCTGTTAGAAGGAAAACTAACAAACAGAAAGAACATTCACACCAAAAACCCATCTGTACATCACCATCATCAAAGACAAAAAGTAGATAAAACCACAAAGATGGGGAAAAAACAGAGCAGAAAAACTGGAAACTCTAAAAAGCAGAGCGACTCTCCTCCTCCAAAGGAACGCAGTTCCTCACCAGCAACGGAACAAAGCTGGATGGAGAATGACTTTGACGAGCTGAGAGAAGAAGGCTTCAGACAATCAAATTACTCCGAGCTACAGGAGGACATTCAAAACAAAGGCAAAGAAGTTGAAAACTTTGAAAAAAATTTAGAAGAATGTATAACTAGAATAACCAATACAGAGAAGTGCTTAAAGGAGCTGATGGAGCTGAAAACCAAGGCTCGAGAACTACGTGAAGAATGCAGAAGCCTCAGGAGCCGATGCGATCAACTGGAAGAAAGGGTATCAGTGATGGAAGATGAAATGAATGAAATGAAGCGAGAAGGGAAGTTTAGAGAAAAAAGAATAAAAAGAAACGAGCAAAGCCTCCAAGAAATATGGGACTATGTGAAAAGACCAAATCTATGTCTGATTGATGTACCTGAAAGTGACGGGGAGAATGGAACCAAGTTGGAAAATACTCTGAAGGATATTATCCAGGAGAACTTCCCCAATCTAGCAAGGCAGGCCAACATTCAGATTCAGGAAATACAGAGAACGCCACAAAGATACTCCTCAAGAAGAGCAACTCCAAGACACATAATTGTCAGATTCACAAAAGTTGAAATGAAGGAAAAAATGTTAAGGGCAGCCACAGAGAAAGGTCGGGTTACCCTCAAAGGGAAGCCCATCAGACTAACAGCGGATCTCTCGGCAGAAACCCTACAAGCCAGAAGAGAGTGGGGGCCAATATTCAACATTCTTAAAGAAAGAATTTTCAACCCAGAATTTCATATCCAGCCAAACTAAGCTTCATAAGTGAAGGAGAAATAAAATACTTTACGGACAAGCAAATGCTGAGAGATTTTGTCACCACCAGGCCTGCCCTAAAAGAGCTCCTGAAGGAAGCGCTAAACATGAAAAGGAACAACCGGTACCAGCCGCTGCAAAATCATGCCAAAATGTAAAGACCATCGAGACTAGGAAGAAACTGCATCAACTAAGGAGCAAAATAACCAGCTAACATCATAATGACAGGATCAAATTCACACATAACAATATTAACTTTAAATGTAAATGGACTAAATCCTCCACTTAAAAGACACAGACTGGCAAATTGGATAAAGAGTCAACACCCATCAGTGTGCTGTAGTCAGGAAATCCATCTCACGTGCAGAGACACACATAGGCTCAAAATAAAAGGATGGAGGAAGATCTACCAAGCAAATGGAAAACAAAAAAAGGCAGGGGTTGCAATCCTAGTCTCTGATAAAACAGACTTTAAACCAACAAAGATCAAAAGAGACAAAGAAGGCCATTACATAATGGTAAAGGGATCAATTCAACAAGAAGAGCTAACTATCCTAAACATATATGCACCCAATACAGGAGCCCCCAGATTCATAATGCAAGTCCTGAGTGACCTACAAAGAGACTTAGTCTCCCACACATTGTTAATGGGAGACTTTAACACCCCACTGTCAACATTAGACAGATCAACGAGACAGAAAGTCAACAAGGATACCCAGGAATTGAACTCAGCTCTGCACCAAGTGGACCTAATAGACATCTACAGAACTCTCCACCCCAAATCAACAGAATGTACATTTTTTCAGCACCACACCACACCTATTCCAAAATTGACCACGTACTTGGAGGTAAAGCTCTCCTCAGCAAATGTAAAAGAACAGAAATTATAACAAACTATCTCTCAGATCACAGTGCAATCAAACTAGAACTCAGGATTAAGAATCTCACTCAAAACTGCTCAACTACATGGAAACTGAACAACCTGCTCCTGAATGACTACTGGGTACATAACGAAACGAAGGCAGAAATAAAGATGTTCTTTGAAACCAATGAGAACAAAGACACAACATACCAGAATCTCTGGGACACATTCAAAGCAGTGTGTAGAAGGAAATTTATAGCACTAAATGCCCACAAGAGAAAGCAGGAAAGATCCAAAATTGACAACCTAACATCACAATTAAAGGAAATAGAAAAGCAAGAGCAAACACATTCAAAAGCTAGCAGAAGGCAAGAAATAACTAAAATCAGAGCAGACCTGAAGGAAATAGAGACAAAAAAAAACCCTTCAAAAAATTAATGAATCCAGGAGCTGGTTTTTTGAAAGGATCAACAAAATCGATAGACCGCTAGCAAGACTAATAAAGAAAAAAAGAGAGAAGAATCAAATAGATGCAATAAAAAATGATAAAGGGGATATCACCACCAATCCCACAGAAATACAAACTACCATCAGAGAATACTACAAACACCTCTATGCAAATAAACTAGAAATCTAGAAGAAATGGATAAATTTCTGGACACATACACTCTCCCAAGACTAAACCAGCAAGAAGTTGAATCTCTGAGTAGACCAATAACAGGATCTGAAATGGTGGCAGTAATCAATAGCTTACCAACCAAAAAGAGTCCAGGACCAGATGGATTCACAGCTGAATTCTACCAGAGGTACAAGGAGGAACTGGTACCATTCCTTCTGAAACTATTCCAATCAATAGAAAAAGAGGGAATCCTCCCTAACTCTTTTTATGAGGCCAGCATCATCCTGATACCAAAGCCGAGCAGAGACACAACAAAAAAAGAGAATTTTAGACCAATATCCTTGATGAACATTGATGCAAAAATCCTCAATAAAATACTGGCAAACCGAATCCAGCAGCACATCAAAAAGCTTATCCACCATGATCAAGTGGGCTTCATCCCTGGGATGCAAGGCTGGTTCAATATACGCAAATCAATAAAGGTAATCCAGCATATAAACAGAGCCGAAGACAAATATCACATGATTATCTCAATAGATGCAGAAAAGGCCTTAGACAAAATTCAACAACCCTTCATGCTAAAACCTCTCAACAAATTAGGTATTGATGGGACATATTTCAATAATAAGAGCTATCTATGACAAACCCACAGCCAATATCATACTGAATGGGCAAAAACTGGAAGCATTCCCTTTGAAAACTGGCACAACACAGGGATGCCCTCTCTCACCAATCCTATTCAACATAGTGTTGGAAGTTCTGGCCAGGGCAATTAGGCAGGAGAAGGAAATAAAGGGGATTCAATTAGGAAAAGAGGAAGTCAAATCGTCCCTGTTTGCAGATGACATTATTGTATATCTAGAAAACCCCATTGTCTCAGCCCAAAATCTCCTTAAGCTGATAAGCAACTTCAGCAAAGTCTCAGGATACAAAATCAAAGTACAAAAATCACAAGCATTCTTATACACCAATAACAGACAAACAGAGAGCCAAATCATGAGTGAACTCCCATTCACAATTGCTTCAAAGAGAATAAAATACCTACAAATCCAACTTACAAGGGATGTGAAGGACCTCTTCAAGGAGAACTACAAACCACTGCTCAAGGAAATAAAAGAGGATACAAACAAATGGAAGAACATTCCATGCTCATGGGTAGGAAGAATCAATAT
This sequence comes from Pan paniscus, assembly GCF_029289425.2. Taxonomy (NCBI): domain Eukaryota; kingdom Metazoa; phylum Chordata; class Mammalia; order Primates; family Hominidae; genus Pan; species Pan paniscus. The sequence continues at coordinate 50,427,293 of NC_073256.2, read as the reverse complement.
CATGAAAATGACCATACTGCCTAAGGTAATTTACAGATTCAATGCCATCCCCATCAAGCTACCAATGACTTTCTTCACAGAATTGGAAAAAACTACTTTAAAGTTCATATGGAACCAAAAAAGAGCCCACATCGCCAAGTCAATCCTGAGCCAAAAGAACAAAGCTGGAGGCATCACACTACCTGACTTCAAACTATACTACAAGGCTACAGTAACCAAAACAGCATGGTACTGGTACCAAAACAGAGATATAGATCAATGGAACAGAACAGAGCCCTCAGAAATAACGCCACATATCTACAACTATCTGATCTTTGACAAACCTGAGAAAAACAAGCAATGGGGAAAGGATTCCCTATTTAATAAATGGTGCTGGGAAAACTGGCTAGCCATATGTAGAAAGCTGAAACTGGATCCCTTCCTTACACCTTATACAAAAATCAATTCAAGATGGATTAAAGACTTAAACGTTAGACCTAAAACCATAAAAACCCTAGAAGAAAACCTAGGCATTACCATTCAGGACATAGGCGTGGGCAAGGACTTCATGTCTAAAACACCAAAAGAAATGGCAACAAAAGCCAAAATTGACAAATGGGATCTAATTAAACTAAAGAGCTTCTGCACAGCAAAAGAAACTACCATCAGAGTGAACAGGCAACCTACAAAATGGGAGAAAATTTTTGCAACCTACTCATCTGACATAGGGCTAATATCCAGAATCTACAATGAACTCAAACAAATTTACAAGAAAAAAACAAACAACCCCATCAAGAAGTGGGCGAAGGACGTGAACAGACACTTCTCAAAAGAAGACATTTATGCAGCCAAAAAACACATGAAAAAATGCTCACCATCACTGGCCATCAGAGAAATGCAAATCAAAACCACAATGAGATACCATCTCACAACAGTTAGAATGGCGATCATTAAAAAGTCAGGAAACAACAGGTGCTGGAGAGGATGTGGAGAAATAGGAACACTTTCACACTGTTGGTGGGACTGTAAACTAGTTCAACCATTGTGGAAGTCAGTGTGGCGATTCCTCAGGGATCTAGAACTAGAAATACCATTAGACCCAGCCATCCCATTACTGGGTATATACCCAAAGGACTATAAATCATGCTGCTATAAAGACACATGCACACGTATGTTTATTGTGGCACTATTCACAATAGCAAAGACTTGGAACCAACCCAAATGTCCAGCAAAGATAGACTGGATTAAGAAAATGTGGCACACATACACCATGGAATACTATGCAGCCATAAAAAAGGATTAGTTCATGTCCTTTGTAGGGACATGGATGAAATTGGAAATCATCATTCTCAGTAAACTATTGCAAGAACAAAAAACCAGACACTGCATATTCTCACTCATAGGTGGGAATTGAACAATGAGAACACATGGACACAGGAAGGGGAACATCACACTCTGGGGACTGTTGTGGGGTGGAGGGAGGGGGGAGGGATGGCATTGGGAGATATACCTAATGCTAGATGACGAGTTAGTGGGTGCAGCGCACCAGCATGGCACATGTATACATATGTAACTAACCTGAACATTTTGCACATGTACCCTAAAACTTAAAGTATAATAATAATAAGTGAATTAATTTAAAAAAGAATGTATTCCCATATCAAATGGCAAATTTCAACAATGCAAAAACTGCAATTACTTTTGCACTTACCTAATAAAACAATGTTAAAAATAAAATGCCTTTCAGTGTAATTTTAAAATTGACACTTCTAATTATATCAAAACAATAGAAAGAATATGATTCTACATTTTAGATATTTCAGGACACTCTGCCTTTCACCAACCAGGCATCATAAAATTTTCACATAATCCTTTTAAGAAATGGTGTCCAATTTTTACAGATACAATAACCACAGAAAATGGAAAGACAGCTTCCCAAAGACATGCATAAATATTTCCTTTTGCTACTAAGGTACTCCCAAGACACCATCAAACATTTACTAAAAAGAAGAAAAGAAAATCATTTTTTAATTAGCAATATAGATTGAAGGATTTGGCTTTCCCTTTCTACTTCTTTGTCAACATCATGTGGAATAAAGCAATGAGATTACTAACTCTGAGAACTTTAATCTCCACAGGTGTCCTATCTCTTTATGAGACTGACTGAATCATTTCATTCTGAACCCCTTACTTCCACTCATGTATAAGGAGGCACTGAGTATATGGCCACCAAAGTTAGTATAGTGCCCTGGAACCAAGAGAGGAGAAAGTTGAAGGAAGCGGTGTCCAACAACAGTAAATACTGCAGAAAATAAGCAGCACTAATCCGGTTTTGTAAATAGAGACATATGATAGTCTCTGAGAAAGCCATTTCATTGTAGTAGCATGGGCAGATGTCAAATCACAAGTAATCACATAGAGAGTGGGTGATAAGCAAACGGGTGGTGAGAGAGTGCAGACTCACTTTGAAAATGGCAATGAACCTGGAAGGAAGACTGGTCACAGGTGAGGACAGGGAGGTGACCTGGAGCTGATGAGTGAATATTGTCCAATGACAATGAAGGAGGAAACACTGAACTAAATCCCTATACAGCTCTGGCTAAGAAGAGAGGCAAGAGAGGCCAGAAAGCAAGTGAGCAGGCAGGGAGGACAGGCAAGAAAAAGGGATCAGCAGGAGGAAAAACTGTGGATAAATAAGGCTGAACAGAGACATCCATTTGTGTAGCCATGCCAGGCAAATCTGGTTCAATTTTTTATGTAACAAAGTTCCCCTTGTTTTTCAGTTGCCATGGACCCTCAGGTCACATAACCTGACCATGTGCGGAAGAACCAAGAGTGCAACCACAGGGGGAACCTAAGTGCTCTGACCAAGGAGTAGGGACTGAATTAAAAGCAGACACAACAATGGCAGGATCCAGGATCCAAACAGATTGAGCTCTGCCATCATCCCATAGCAAAATCCAGTCAGATTATGCCTTCTGACAACACCTCATTGCAGAATCCAATCAGATCACACCTTATTACCCTACACTTATAAAATCTGACTGCCCCCCAGCTTGGAGAGATACTGCTTTGGGAATTGCTCCTGGTGTTTCCCTTACTTGTTACAAGTAGTAAGATTCCCTTGCTAAATCCTCCTTGGTTGTGGTCACTGTGTTGATACCCGTCAAGAGACAGAACCCACCTGTTATGAGGGTAACATTTGGGGAAAAAACAAAGTCATATGGGGAAAGCAAAAATTTTGAACACTTCTATATTTTATTTTATTAGAAAATTTATCTTATCTTCATTACACTTTATTACTTTCTCACCTTTTTATAAAACATATTAAAGCAAAATTTCCCCCCAACAGATTGCTCAGAGACAAATTCAAAACATAAATATACCTTAGAGAAGTACATTACTGACTCAGATTTATAGGTAGCCTAACTGACACATTATTTTCAGGGAGACCCAGCAAGCTGCTACTAAACAAAGAATTGGCATTCTTCATCACCAGTAACACATTCATGAAAGCACAGGGAAGTGTGATACAGCAAACATCCCATCGTCACCCTGTGATGGAAGCGTCAAAGATGGGTCAGCAGAAGACCCTTTCAAGGATAATGCAATGCTATTTGTCCCTTTAAGGGTGAAATGAGAGACAAAAGGAAGTTCATTGTGGCTTTCTCATAAGAAATAGGAGGCAAGGATAAAATATTATTTAGTATTTGTCCAGTGGACAGCTGTTGCACCATCATGGTGACCAAGAGTGAGTCACAGGTTTATAACAGGCAAACTTTTGATGAAGTTAATATATGTTGTCTGAAATGAGTTAAATATTCTCTCCTAAAAGCACTAGTGCTCACGATATCTTGACATTTTCATAAATGAATTTACATCAATGTAATTCGCTGATAAACACTCAGATATGCAGCTGTGCAGTGTGGGAGTGAGAGCCTTATTTAAGGTTGGAAATCCTGGGTTTGAGTCACTGAGTTTGAGCCATTTACTAGCTAGGTGATCTTGTGGCAATGGCTTAACTCTTCTTGACCCTATATTCTTTAGATGCCTGTTGGCTGAATGATATAATGCATGGAAAGCACACAGCAGCATGTCTGCCATGAAATGCGCATATAGATTATCACTGGTTCCCTCTCTTCCATCCCTCTGGAGTCTGTTTTAAAAGAAAAGGTTTGTGCATTTGTTACACTCTAAGACTATGCCTCTGAGTCTATTAAAGCTGCAATCCCCAACTTTTTGGCATAGGGATCTGTTTCGTGGAAGATAATTTCTCCATGCTCCAGGGTGGCAGTGGGGGATGGTTTGGAGATGATTTAAGTGCATTATGTATATTATGCACTTCAATTCTATTATTACTACATTGTGATATATAATGAAGTGATTGTACAACTCATCGTAATGTAGAATCAGTGGGAGCCCTGAGCTTGTTTTCCTGCAACTAGTTGGTCCCATCTGGGGGTGATGGGAGACACTGACAGATCATCAGCAATTAGATTCTCATAAGGAATGTGCAACCTAGATTCCTTGCATGTGCAGTTCATAATAGGGTTCATGCTTCTATGAGAATTTGCTGCTGCTGCTGATCTGACAGGAAGCAGAGCTCAGATGGTGATGCAAGTAATGGAGAGTGGCTGTAGGTACAGAAGAAGCTTTGCTCACTCACCTGCAGCTGGCCTCCTGCTGCGTGACCCAGTTCCTAACAGACCGTGAACTGATACTGGTCCATGGCCCAGGGGTTGTGGACCCTTGTATAAAAGGAAGTGTATTTGCTATGTAAACAGCATTGCCCAATTCACACCGATGGGAGCCTGGGTGACTGATGAGGGTAAGCTATCATAATTCCATGGATCCTTAGGGAATGAAAATATTGGCTAGGAACACGGCTTTCCCCTTCAGGAGGAAAAATGCACTTTTAGGCACTCTGTGTAATCCAAAATACTGGCCTAATTTTGATAGCAGTCATCTAGTTATATAATTTCGAACACTTTAAAAATCTAACCAATATTTAGAACCCTGAAATATTATTGTTCAGAGTGTTAGAAATCACAGAGTATGTAAATAGATAAGAACTATCTGGTATTTCATTATTCAGATCTGACAGTTTCGTGAATTACCGGCCTTCCCCCATTAAAATTTATAATAGAGCATTTCTTTGTGTTGTAATGTGTATCTGAAGTTTAAAAATGTCTGAATTTAATCTTCTAGAGGTTTTATATGTCTAGAATGAAAGTATTTAGGAATCCTAGTGTCATGCTCAGACCTCCTTGATTCTAACCAGTTTATCAAGAAATGAGACCTTTTATTTACTCTTACCAACATCTTTATTATTAGACAGAAAGGGTCTATAGTCACGCCTCCTCAAACAGGGTATTATGTTCAATGTTACGGATTGATACAACAATGTTAAAGGCCTCATTCATGTTTGAAAGGACAGTATGAGCTTACAGTGAAATTAGACATTCACAAATAATGACAGCAGAAATCAGCAAGTGATGAGCCCAACTCAAGTGGTGCCACACATTAATGGATTTCACAGACATGAATAATATTTTTGCAGCTGGTAATATTTATGTGGTCTTCTGTGAATGTATAAGATGTTCATAGGCAGATATGATAAAAGGGAGTTTATTCCAGGTAGTGACATGAGAAAAGACTGGCAAGAAATGATCTCAGAAATTCAAGAATAACATTTCTTTTATTGCTCAATAGTAGAAAAGGTAGGGTTTTTTAGCTGCTTCAACAGCCCCATCCTCTGTAGTTGTAGGCTGTAAGCTTCATGAGGGCAGAAGCCATGTCTGCTGAATTCATCACTATGTAACCCATAGCTCATCCGAACACTCTGAAAGTAAATATTTATTGAATGAATAGAAGTGTAGATAAGGAGAATATCAACATGGAAGTAGAGAAACTCTGTTTTTGGCTCTGATGGCTTAATGTCTTTTAAAGTCTTAGGTAAACTTAGAAAATGGAATGGGTCCCATAGATGAAACGGATATTTAATATGTTGTTGGCATAAGTTAAAAATAATCTTGAAAAACTGGAAAGATTGTGTAACACCAATGAGATGCAATTTAGTATGGATAAGTCAAAGTTATTCCATATTGAGATTCAAAAAGGCAAATAAAAGGGAAACCTATTAATGTGATCACTCAAGCCCTTTCCAAACCTTGGATTCCATAAGTGCTTTCCTTTAGGTAGCAGAACTTATCTAGGAATCACATAGGAGAATAAAATATAATGAGTTCATTCATTCAGCAAATATTTGTGAAATACAGAGGTGCCCCTTTATTATTAGTTCGTGAACCTCTTGATACATTACCACCTATAGTGCTTGACACTGAATAGGCAGGCAGTCAATACATATTCACTAAATGACAAAATGCGTAGAATTTCTTCAGCCTCATCAATCCTAACACATCATGTTTAATATTCATTATTTTTCTATCTAGGAAATCGCCACTAAAAGATGTAGAGTTCTTATAGTTCTTTCTTTTAAGGAGAGGTAAATAACAGGGAATACAATGAAAGATGAGGGTGAATTTCATTGGAATTCCTACAGCATTGTGTGCACTCCCCTTATGACACATTCCATTGTACATTATGTTCCAGTTATTTGCAAACAAGATTTTTCTATTATCCTGTGAGCACTTACAGTCCAAAACTGGCATCCAAGTTATTTGAAGCCTTAGGAAACACCTAGCATAATGTTTTGCACACATTAGTCCTTAAAAATATTTGTTGGATGTTGAAGTTAAAAGAGATTTAGCATAAACCTCGACCAGAACAACATTATATAAATAGAAGTACTGAGGAAGGGGCTGGTAATGAACCAGAATATAAAAACGGAGAATAGCGCTCGTGATAAACTGCCTCGTGTGGCCTTTAGGCCTTTCAGCCTGAATTCAGGCATAAAAGAAATCCATCAACTCGTCAATTAAACCACAGGACTTACAGTACTCAAGATCCAAACAGCATCCTCATCGAGTTATTCTCACTTTGTGTAACTATATTCTGAAATCAAGTTATAAGGTAATTTTAGAATTCACCTGCTTTCAGAATTTCCTGCCTATAACTAGGAAGAAATGAATGAAAATTTGTGAGAAGGTCTTATCAGCAGTTATTTTAAAACCTTGGGTGAAAAGATTGCTTACCCTGCTTGACTTGCCTTGGTTTCAAACCTCACATTTATAGCCCTTTCATGGGGATGTCTTTGGAACTCTCTGCCATGGATATCAACATAATGTAATAAAGCCTTTTTAAGATATCAGCAAAAAAACTCTTTGGAATGAGAACCAAGATTGATTTCCCTTATTTTGACCTCTGTCAAAATACAGTGAGGTCTCGTAAACAGATCATAAATTTAAGTGCATATTGTTGCCTATAAAATCCATTCTGAGAATAGAAGTTCAACATTAAAATCAAGAAATAAAAAGGTATGTACAAGTTTTTATCTTTTCTGCTTCATGAATATCAGTTTCAGTAAGAAAATGTGTCTCAAATGTATTAATTCAAATGCAACACATGCTAACTTGCCCTCCTGAACACCCAAAAGTCTTTGGTCAGAATGCAATTAAAGAAATTCTAATCTACTAATTAGGAGCAAAGCAACTTTTATGTAAAAAAAAAAATGCCAATCTCCTAAATTCATGATCCTTATTCACCTCTGCTGATCTAGAGCTAACAAAAAGAGCATTTTCACCTTCATTCAAAACCAGGCTACAACCACTTGCAAAAACCTACTCCACATTTCAGGATTAAGAAACAGTTAATCAACCACTGAAGTACCAAACATGAAAAAAAGAACTGTAATAATAACCACTAGTATTTGTCCCTTAGAAAACAACATAATATGTAAAGAGGACCCATTTTAATGCTTTACAAGTGAAATAAGTTAATGAAGAATAGACAAAAAGAACTTTTTAGGAGGATTTTCCCTAACAAGCTATGAACCCTGGAGACTACTAATAAAATCATATCTGACATACCAATAATTTAATATGTGTATCTAACCATAAAATATAAACTGGCTCCTGAAGAATAGACTTATATGAAGGGCTAAAAGGAGAATTCATAGAAGCTTTGCTGTTTTATTTTATTTATTTATTTATTTATTTATTTATTTATTTGAGACGGAGTCTCACCCTGTCGCCCAGGCTGGAGTGCAATGGCGTGATCTCAGCTCACTGCAACCTCCGCCTCCCGGGTTTGAATGATTCTCCTGCCTCAGCCTCCCAAGTAGCTGGGACTACAGGCACCCGCCACCACATCCAGCCAATTTTTGTATTGTTAGTAGAGATGTGGTTTCACCATGTTGGCCAGGCTGGTCTTGAACTTCTGACCTCATGATCCTCCCAAAGTGCTGGGATTACTTGCTCTAGGATCCTCAAAACTCACTCTCATTTTTTTTTAATTCCCTTTGGAAAAGGAAAAGGAAAAAAAAAATTCACCAAGCCATTGGAATGTACCAGAGCCTACAGAGGCATTTTTAAAAATATGACATCACTTAATCTTCACTGCAACCTTTTGGGGGTAGGTTTTATTATCTACCTTCACAGATGAGTAGAGCTGACCCACACATGAGTGAGTAAACTGATGCTCAAAGGGGCAGCAGAAAAATGCTGACAACAGACAGTAAGGCCATTCTGGGTAATTTAGTTCATGAAGCTCCCTTTGGAGGATTTCATTTCTCCATGTTAAATACACTATTTTTTTCCTTTTGAGATACATCTTTTCAGCAGGAAAATCCACCATCATCATTTCCCATTTGAGTTCCATGAGCTTCTACCTAGAGGCAAAATGGAAATGGGAATTTTATAATGAAGGAAGCAAATGGGGAGAAAAATCTGCCAACTTAACAAGCCAGTAAGAGGCACCAGAAATCTCAGAGAGCTGCCCATGACATGCATGGAGGGTGGTTCTAGGGGATTCCGAACTGGCAAGGCTGCTGACTGAACCCTTTAGCACAGTGATACTCCCTTAGCTTTGGGATGGGCAGGTTTCAAAACAGCACCACAGGAAGCAGCTCAGCACCCACCTCTCATCCCACCTGCAGACAGCAGAGAAGTGCGGAACAGAGCATTTGGGTTAGGACCTGGCTTTCCATTTCCAACTCTGTAACAATGAACTAGTTGCTTAATCTCTTTGTGCCTAAGTGGCTTTATCTATAATAACAGTACCAACATCATATGGCTGTTGGGAGAATTGAGTTGATAATAGGTAAAACTCTTTGAACAGTACCTGGAAGATTAGCACTCAATGAACATTAGCTGTTATTGACATTTACTATTTCTGTAAATGATATTGAATATGAAGCCCTAGTGTTGGATCATCCCACAAAAGAGCATACTTACCACATTGACAATGACCTATGAAAAGTAAAAAACTCAAACAAAAATGAAACCTTTTTTCCCCATAGCCTATTCACACACACATCAAGTGATAGTAGAAGTTTCCTTGTGTAATGAAAGTTTAAACTATGTAGATCACAAAGTATCATCAGTAGAAAGGGAAGAAGCAGAGTGACTGGGGATTCGCATTAAAAGAATTAAAGTGTTTCTTATTAATGTCATAAACACAATAAGGTTCTTAGCAAATTGAATCTGAATCACGTCAATGAAACTGTTGTTCAGCCCTCCCCCAAACTCTATAGGATCAAATGAAACAGAGGGTGGATTAAGCAGCCCCAGAACCAGAAAGCACCAGCCTTAGGTGCAGCTTTATAAATAAAGTGAGGCCAACTTCCCTCATTGTAAAAGACAGCCTTATAGGAGAAGTAGGCCACCACTAGTCAGAAAAAATTACTACTTTCTCAGTAGATTAGCTGAAAATTGGAGAAATGTTAAGCCACATGACGTTTAGTGACACGGCATATTTCTGTGCACATCTGGAAGAGAAAGAGCAAACCACCCCCTGCAAAGGTGAATTTCACAAAGAATATGGAAACAATGAGAGCACAACCCTGTCCCTTCCAGCCACTACAACATAAGATTTATAAAACTGCTACTTCTGTTGCTGGTGAGTAATCATGCCACATTGTTCTCGTATATGAAAATTAATGGGACAGATGCTGGCTGCAAGGTTCACTGAAATTCAATATAAAAGGTGTTTTTTTTTTCTTTATGGCAATGAGAACAGAGGTGTCCTGCTACATCCAAGTTCTAATTCTGAATTCCTCTTCAGAGCAAAATAACCTTTATAGTTTGCTACATATCTGTGTTAATACGCATAATTTATAGAAGATTATTTTAAGACACAGACAATTTTCTATCTTCAAGTCATTTCTCATTGTCTGGGACATCCTATGAAATCCAGGGTTTGGTGGGACTGTCAATTAAGACAGTTGCTGGTCCACAAGAAATTAGAGGGTAAAACTTGCCCTGACAATGCAGAAAGAGGAACCAGACACAAGAAGGAAATGTACCCATACATTTTGTCTTCTTGACTACATCAAGGGCATATCTTAAACTATCTATCTAGTTATTAAGTAAATTTCTATTAAGAGTTTATTACACATTAGATATTGAGTTAGATGCTATGGATAAAATGATGCATTTCCTGGCCTCAAGAAATACTCAGTCTAATTGAGGGAGACAAAAAATTAGACATGATCCCTTAGAGTAATATGTGATAAAAGTGCAGGAAGGAGTGGTCAGGTAGAAGGAACATGATGGTCAGGCAATGATTCTTGGAAGAGGTTATCAACCCATAGTGTTGGCATATATGGAGTTTAATTTCCATTGATCCAAATTTCCCACAGCTAAATCAGGATTTAGGAAAGGGAAGCAATGGCTTCATTGGATATTATTGAGTTGAACCCACCAAATCAATTTGTTGCTTACTAATTTAGATCCCCAAGTATGGAGAAAACAAACACTTAGTAAGTAATGAGTACACGACCTAAAACAAGCTTGTCTACAGAAAACGTACATAAATCAGATATGACACATATAAGCAAATATATGAGTAGCTGGTTGTGTGCAGGTGATCTTATGAAAGAATCATCTCTACTGAGAAGCCAGATAAAAACCAGGTTAACCAAAACTGCTAAGAGCAATTGTCCAACAATTAGGGAACCTAGGGATCCTTTTCTACTATTAACCAAGTTTTCTGTCCCTGGGTAAATCAATCACTTCCAGTTTGCACAACTATGCCCCCATTATGGAATAACAAGGTTTGACAAGATTAAGTTTGCAAACTATGCAACTGCAATTCAGAGCTGAGTAGAATGGGGAGGAGGAGGAGGGAAGGCACAGCCAGTGGTCTACCTCTGTCTCTTGTACATATTGGGGCTCCCAGAGAAGCTTCTGCAGGAGAACATGGAGAACATTCTCATCTTGAAAAAATCACTGAAGGAGTTGGTCTCTAAAACTCTGCAGCCTGATGTTATCTGGGTGTATGACTCTTTAAATCTTACAAATGTAAAAAAAGTAAGGAAGGGGCTATGATTCCTTGAATTATTTACAATCTGGTATGAGTATTAATTTTTTAAATCAGTTGAGGAACTCAGTAAAATAAAAATATTCTTCTTATACCTGAAGTTATAGGGGTAAATAGCTAGCACCTTCTTATTTTATTATTTTTGAAGGCCTGTTTTTTCCTTCAATGTTAAATAAATCATAAATTGCCATATATAATAGGCTGGCACCCTTTTCTGGTATACTATTCTGATTCAGGTTTTGTTTTTGCCTTTTATCTGTGCATTGCACACTTTAAATAGCCCACTAATTGAGCTCCTTATCTTCACCTTCTAAACCATTTTCCATGTCTCTGCCAGAAAAATCTTGCAGAGGTACAAATGCTGTTCATGGCCCCTCAGTGTCTACAGGGGAAAGTCTAAATTCTCTAGAATGTTGTGTAAGACCCCCCATGACAGCATTTTCTCAGTCTCCAGCCTGAGCTCTTGCAAGATCCATCTCACTCTAAACTACAGAAGTTCCCTAAAAGTACCATGGTCTTCTCTACACTTCTGCTGTGTCTCTCCAGAAGCCCACCCACCCCCCATTCCTACCTCCATGACAAATAGGCCACTCATCTTTCAAAACTCTGTTTCATCATTGCTCTTCTGCCACTCAAACCTCCAACCCTCAGTAATTCTTTTGAGATCCAACTACATTCTAGGCAGGCAAATTATAGTAACTTTAAAACTTTATCACAAATACAATAACCAGAAGTCTCCTTGAGAAAGGGAGTTCTAATTTGTCTTTGCATCCCTCTAACCTAGCACAATGTCTGGCACAGAGCAGGCATCCCAAAATATTTGTTGAACACACATGGCAATATGAATGAATGAATACACACTAAACCCAAACTAAGAAAAAAGCATAGGCCAAGCCTAAAAAAAAACTTGGCTGTATAGGAACTGAAAGCATGCCCCTAATGACTCGGCAGTGTTCTCTCCCTTCTCTCTCTTTATTTGTGTCCTACACTGCACCTAACAGAGTGATACAAACATGCAGTTGCTCTACATATACCAGCTGGACTGCAGGACATCCACTGATATAATTATGTAACCTCTGTAACACAGAGAAAAATGGATCTGTGAAAATATTTCTGAGCATGAGTGTGTGTGTGTGTGTGTGTGTGTAGTGCACTAGTGATTTTCCATCTGAGAGTTGGAAAAACCTATCTTCTATGACATTGGGGCAGAAGATTATGGATCAAGTACCACGCATAACTAACTAGTGCCAGGTAAGAGTAAGATTTCCTGTTTACTACAAGGTAGCCTACTTATTCTTGGATAAAAACATGAGAGACAAAGGCAGGGTCCAGGTGGAATGCAGTCAGACTTGGCAGGGTCAGAAGGAGACAGCATTATTGTAGGTGCTGATTTTTATTTTCTTGGAAGAAATTGTAATGGTTTCCATTTAATTCAGACCAAAAAAAAAAAAAAAAAGACAGAGAATAGCACATTTGACCTTTTCCTTCTTCACAGATGATTTATCTTATTTAAGCAGCCTGCACTCGGGCCATCTCCAGTGATATATCTGCTGGATACTATGGACTAGGTAGACTGGCTGGCTTTATCATTGAATTTGCAACAGGACCGTCACAAATTGGTGTAAGTCATTTTGCCCATCACCTTGATACTAAATTTAGGCCACATACATTTTCGTAAATTGTTTGTTACTCCATTTGTACAGTCATTTGTCCTTTTCCCCATGAACACAGTATGTGCTCATTTGCTCTGCTTGCGGGGACGCTCAGAACATTTGGTTTAGGAAGGCTCCTTCACAAAACAATTCTGTTATTCTAGACCATTCTTCTCAGCAGCCTTGGAAATTTGCTCCCATCTGGTGGCTCCCAAAAACCAGCTGTCTGGTTCCTTTTCCTCCTGGCCCCCTCTCCAGAGGGCCACAATCCTGTCCCTGCGATTTCACAGGAAGTGCTCAGCCACCTCTGTTTCACTAATGAAAGACCTGACTGAGCCCAGCGAGTGGAAATGACTAGCCAGAGGCAGAGCTAAGACGCTGAAAGTGTTTCACCAAGTACTTCTATGTTTTAGACACTCTGACATTTTTGCCTTGCTTCAAAGACGTTTCCTGTTTTCATTTTGTGACTGACTGGAATATAAAATGTTATTTGGGCTTATGCAGTTGAAAAGAGACAGTGGGCTACTTTGCAACATAAAACACCTTGCTCAAAAATATGAGAAGGGGAAAGGTTTTCTAGTTTGGGCACAAAAAGGATATCCTTGACTCATATCCAAGCAGGTTTAGTAACTTTATACGGCTAGACTCCATTCTCCTTTTCCATCACTAGAGCATTCCACCATAAAACAACTGTGTAACATGTGGAACAGTGGTCTACTCCCTTGAAAAACAGAAGCACAAGCATACACACAAATAACAATGAAGAAAATATTTTCTGTTTATTTGTGGCTCAATTTCCAGCTATCATTACTTGACACTTTGCTCTTCTGATGTGCACATTTGCTCTGACTTAAGGAAAAGAAATAAGATGTCATTGAATTCACAGCAGGGACCACTGGGGTTTTTATATAGAACAAGAATGGGCAACGAATAGTGAACAAGAACGGGAGGAGAATGAATAAAACTTTAAAAGAATAAGGCTTTTAAAGTTATGAGGCTAAAATAGTTCATTTATGATATTAATAAACCTATGGAGACCTCAAATTATTATCATAGATGTTTAAACAGTATTTGATGAAATTCAAATCCATTCTTGATTAAAAACATATAATGAAATATTTCTATCTCAACCTAAATGCCAGCACTACATTTCAAGGAAAAAGTCTGTTTTTCCAATTTTGATTAGGAACCAAAAAAATGCCAAAAATTTCTACTCTAGTTTAACTAGTTCTGGAGGAAATAGTGAATACAATTATATCAGAGAAAGAAAGTAAAGGCATACAAATTTCAAAGGAAAAAGTGCAGTTAACCTGTACATTTATATTTAGGTCTTCGGAAAACATAAAATAACCAATTGCTAAAATATTTTTTTCTAAAGTGAAAGAATTTAGAAGAGGCCCAAGTTAATCTATACAAGTCAATAGCTTTGATGCATACATGCAAAAGGCCCATTTTGAAGACATAAAAAAGAACAATGTAGGAATAAGCTAAATTATAGATGGTAAAAGTTATTGGAGGAAAACCATTAAACACTGACAGAAAACATAAAAGAATGCTTAAACAAATGGAAAGGCATATCATGTTCCCAGATAGAAAGATTCAATGCTTTTTGAAAGTCTCTAAATCAATCTTGAACTTTAATATGATTCTACTAAAAATACCAACAGAAATTGTTTTTGAAATAGACAAGCTGAATCTAAATTTCATACAAAATATAAACAAGTAACAGTGGTGAAGAACAGCCTAAAAAAGAAATGCAGCAATGAGAGAATAGTTCTTCAATATATTAAAGTACACTATAAAATCTAAAATAATTAAAACAGGTGGTACAGGCAAGAATAGGCAGATTCCATGGAAGAGACTACAAAGTGAGATGTTGATTCAAAGATATATTAAAATTTTTATGTGATAAAGGTGGGATCTCAAATAACTGGGAAAAAGATGGATTGCTTAATAAATGATGTCTGAGTCATACTTTACATCTTTAGAATAAATTCCAAATATATTAAAATCGTTATTATGCTGGCGAGGATGTAAAGGAGAGGGAACTCCTATACACTGCTGGTGGGAATGTAAATCAGTACTACCATTGTGGAAAACAGTACGGAAGCTCCTCAAAATGTCAAAAATATATGAACCAGCAATCCCATTACTGGGTATATATCCAAGGGAAAGGAAATCAGTATATAGAAGAGACATCTGCGCGCTCATGTTATCGCAGCAGTATTTTCAATAGTGAAATACAGAATCCACCTAAGTGTCCATCAGGGGATGAATGGATAAAGAAAACACAGTACATATACACAATGGAATACTATTCAGCCACAAAAAGGATAAAATCCTGCCATTTGCAACAATGTGAATGAGGCTAGAGGACATTATGATAAATGAAATAAACCAGGCATGGAAAGAAAAATACAACATGATCTCACTCATGTAGAATCTAGAAAAACTGATCTCATAGAAGTTGAAAGCAGGACAGTAGTTACCAGAGACTAGGGAGAATAGGAGGGAGTGGGAGATGGGGAGAGGTTGGTCAGCAGATATAGTTACATAGAAAGGAATAAGTTCTAGTACTCTATTGAACAGTAAGGTGACTACTGCCAACAAGCAGCCAGAAGAGAGAATTTTGGATGTTCTCACAACAAAGGAATGATAAATGTTTAAGGTGATTGATATGCTAATTACCACGATTTGATCATTTCACAATATGTACATGTATTAGGACATCACATGGTAAACCAAAAACATGCAAAATTATTAGGTGTCAATAAAAATAAATTAATTAAAATTAAAAATAAGTACTATTTTATACTCTCAGAATGAGGAAGGTCTCTCAATTTTTGACTCAAAAAACCAGAAGCTATAAAAGGAAAGATTGGCATATCTGTTTATGTAAAAATTTATATTTTCTCCATAGCAAACACCATGAAAAACAAAGTGAAAAAGGCAAACAACTGAAGAAAATGTTCGCATTTTGTTTACCATATATGTCATATTTTGTCTTATATATAAAAGCTCCTCTAAGTCAATTTTAAAAACTGATGGAAATGGACAAAGCATACAAACATATTTCACAATAAATAAAACACAAATGGCCCTTACATATATGTAAGATGCCCAGCTCATTCACAATTTTTAAAAATGTACATTTAAACTACACTGAGATTTTATTCCACCTGTCAGAATGGTATGAATTGATCAGTTTGGTAACACACTAGGTTGATGAAGGCATAGAGATTACAGATTGTCAGTGAGAATATAAAATGCTGTGACTCTATGGAGAGCAATTTATAATATTTATCAAAATTTAAAATGTGTATATACTATTTGACCTAGTGCATTCATTTCTAGGAATTATCTTACAATGTATTTGCACACATGAAAGTTATGTGTCCAAAGTTATTCACTACAGCATTACTTTTAAGAGAAAACATTGGAAAGGAAGTAAATATTCATCGATAGGGATGCATTAAACTACAGTTGGTATGTACAATAGAACCTTATGTATCTGTTTTAAAGTACCATTTTTGTGTACTCATATCAAAAGATCTCCACATATAAGTTTAATGCAAAAATATGAATGTGTAGTGTACATATCCTACCAGTTGTTTAAAAAGATGAGAGAACAATACACAGTTTTAAATACTTAATATATCTGAATGTTTAAAAAGATACACAAAGAAACTATTACTGATCCCTTTGGAGAGGGGAATCAATGGCTAAATAACATAGATGGGAAGAAAACTTTACTTTCAACTCTTTTGCTCCCAACAAATGTGTAAAGACGTCAATATATGACCTATTTAGCCATCATAAAATGTAAAATAAATATGATAAGGTCACAATTGTAATTCAAAATTTATTTTCTGTTACAATGCTTTTGTAAATATAAGCAAAGTCTTACCATGATAATCTTCAAATACTAAAGTTCAAAGTAACATTTTTAACAATTTTAAGTTTAGTGAAAGAAATTATGAACTAGAAGTCAAGAGACCAGGATCCTAGGTTTGGTTTTACTCCTTTTCATGCTCTGAGTCCTACATTCCTCTAAAATAAAAAGAATGTGTTGCCTTACATGTACTCTAAGGTCCATTCAGCTTTACTATTCTAAATCTCTGCTGTCCAATAAGGTAGCCACCAGCCATGTGGGTATTTACATTTACATTTAGATGGGTTAAATAAACTTAAACATCTGTTCTTTAGTTTCATCATCCATATCTCAAGTGCTCGCTCAACTAACACAGGTAACTAGTTGCTACCTTAGTGAACAGTACAGACATTGAACATTTCCATCATCCCAAAAAGTTCTACTGAACAGCACAGTCTAGCAGACTCTATAAACTGAGATAATAATTTAATACATAACATTATTTCATACAACAAGAGAGTTAATACAGAAGGGAAGGACATCTGTCCTCTCCCTTGTACATGTTTATACTTGTAATGTGGTTGAAATGAATAGCAAGGGCAACTATAATGGGAAAAATATGCTATCAAAGGGTAATATGCAGCCTAAGGGGTTTGTGAAAGGAAGGCCACAAACTAGGCCCGGTGATTTTAATGAATCTGAATCCACTTATCCACTCACCTGGGTCTGATAAACCAAGCTGTGAAATCACATTATTATCCATCATTATCATCGCTGAAATATCAAGCATCTATACTACAGCCATTTCCTGCTTCCTTTTAGCTTACTAGATTTAATGAGGCTGAACGTTATTACTAGTCAAAGACACAGATAAGCAAACTACATGTTCTCAAACCAGCTAACATGCTAACCAATCTCCAAAAGGCTGTTCTTTTCTAAATGATGAGATTCTAGAGGCCATGTTCTATTTTTACAGAATGAATGAGAATTAGTGGAGGACTTTAGAGGCAGGCAACCCTGAGTTCAAGTTCTGACTCTCCTGTTCATTAGCTGTGTGACTTGGCAAGTTATGCAACGAGTCCTGTTTTGTAAAATGCGTTCATAATTCCTAGTTCACAGATTTGTGGGAAATGAAAGACCTAAGCATATATAAAGGATTTAGTATACTGGCATCCACTAAGTATTGTAAAAAAATGCTCTATTAAACATTTTTTAAAATGATTATCTAATCCTCATGGCATCAGTATTAACTAGTAATAGCAGCATGCCATTAATATGCATTAACTTCAGACTATAAGATAGAAAACATATTGTGTTGCCTTCAAATTCTTGTGATTCTATAGGAAAAGGGGAAAGCTAGGCACTGAAAGGTTAAATGTACAGTTGCATAAACCTTGATACACAACATGCTCCAGGAAATAACCTGGTACAATCAATGGCAATGAGAAGGAGCAAGATAAAAGTCATCAAACTACAGAACAACACAATCACTGAGGCTGTTAAACCATTTGGTTGCTAATTTATATGTGTATAATGTATGTAGCATCTTCTTTTTCATTTTATTTTTTAAATTTTTTGAGACAGGATCTCATTCTGTTACACAGGCTGGAGTGTAGTGATGTGATCATAGCCTACTGAAGCTTCAGTCTCCTGGGCTCAAGCAATCCTCCCACCTCAGCCTCCAGAGCAGCAGGGACTGCAGGCATACACCACCATATCCAGCTATTCTTAGAAAATTATTTTAGTAGAGACAAGGTCTTGTGTTGATGCCCAGGCTGGTCTTGAACTCCTGAGCTCAAGTGATCCTGCCACCTCAGCTTCCCAAACTGCTGAGATTACAGGCATTAGCCACTACACCCAGCATATGTAGCATCTTCTACAGTTTAATTGCTTCAGACCAGAGGGCTGATTTTATGCTTTCGTCCAATCTTTTTTTATTTTAAACAAATTGGTGTGCCTGTGTGTGTGTGTGTGTGTGCATGCGCGCACGCACGTGCGCACACGCATGAAGGGAGATCTACTTTTTCCAATTCTTTACATAGATGAACAGCATTACCAAGTCAGATTAATCATGGGTACTCAGCATCATGTGGTTGGCTGATGCTTAGCTAACTGACAACCTTGACAGGCAGACAGCAGCCAAGAACTTATGAGTAAAATTATTGACAGGGCAGGTTTAAATCCAGCTTGTTCGTGGTGCCTCATATCATGGCATTTATTAAGAACAGGCAGCAGCTTTTTAAATAAGCCAAGACTCAAGAACCCACCTGCAAGCCAGCCCAAAAGGGCTTACTTTTACCTGAGCCAAATAGAATCATGCTGGTTTGAAAATATCTCCCCTATTGATTTGCCAAAATGCTTAAAATTCCCACTGTTGGGAAACTCATTCCCTTGAAGCAAAGAAAAACTTCTGTTAAAATTTGAGCTTGTTTCCCAATAGAATTAACCCACTTATACCTGCTATGGAATGAGCAAGATGATTTTATCACAAATTGTATATATTTACACGAGATCATGGAGCACAGCTCAGGAAACAGAAGACCAAGACGACTAATCAGGAAGTGGCACAAGAGTTTCTGCTGTGCAGAGAGCAGACATTAAGGAATTCAAACAAACAGAGGGACATATCCAAGCCAATTATTACATGGTAACTTTAGCTAACAATAGTTCTTTCCCTCTAGTTTTTATTATTAAAAAACCTATTGAGCAACCACTGGTGCCCAAGGAATCAAGCATTGTAGTAGGCTACTTAGGATATAATTCCCTGGAGGAATTCCCAGTTCTATGGGCTTATCTGCACGTATTTTGAAAACTAATTTTGCAGGGATGTTCTTTTCAGAAATCATAATCACTCCGGGGTAAGAACCCTACAGGTCCAGAGGATTCAGACATGTTAGGTGTCAGTTGCTTCCAGAAGGATATTCATAATAACCAAAGCTGAACAAGGATAGGACATTTGGCAAATGGTCTGGGAACCATGTGCTTTTCTGAGCCAAATACCTGTATCTGTTGAATATGGACATCAACATAGCCTTTGTGTAAACAAATAGCTGAGATTTTAAGTTAACCAATCAAAAAAACACAGAAGACTATCCTCCTTCTCCTTTTGCCCCCAATCCCACTCTTCTCTATGTGCCTTTTCTAACAATTTTCTTTCCCAATCTTTGAACAGTTTCCACACTTATCCGTCACTGGGCAATCTGCTTCTAAAGGTAAGAGGTGGTAGGTAAGTGGTACTGGGGTTCTCGGGTGGTTGTTAACCTTTGTTGGAGGAGGCTGGAACACCGTATCTTTGCAAAGCTTGCATCTGTCCTTGGTAACTTCTTCCTAAAGAGACAGTTCTCAGGTTCAGATTCTCAAAGAATGTTCATTAACAATCTGATCTCCTCAAAACACTTGCAAAAGAAAAACTGACACCCTGATAAAGTACATTAGAAACTACTATATAATTTGGACTGTTTGCAATTTCAATAACAAGTTTTATAAAGCAATAGGCAACTACGAGGGGCAAGGTCAAGATTTCATTGCGATGATAGCCTGCTCAAAGGAAGCTCTAACATCCCCATCCTAATTTTTGCTCTGGGAAAAGTCAGGATAAAATTGTTGAAATTATTGAAAGAAATACAAAGTACTAAATTTTCTGCAAGAAATGGATGAGGAAGAACCTAAGAAAAACCCTAAATTGCAGCCATTCTCTGCCATTATGAAAAAAAATCTATGGTTGGGCACGATGGCTCATGCCTGTAATCCCAGCACTTTGGGAGGCTTTGGTGGGCAGACTGCTTGAGTCCAGGAGTTTGAGACCAGCCTGGACAACATGGCGAAACTCTGTCTCTACAAATTATGAAAAATTTACTGGGCATAGTGGCACATGCCTGTAGTTCCAGCTACTCGGGAGGCTGACATGGGAGGATCACCTGAGCATGGGGAGTTGGAGGTTGCAGTGAGCCATGATCATGCTGCTGCACTCCAGCCTGGGCAACAGAGTGAGACTGAGACCCCATCTCAAGAAAAAAAAAAAAAAAAAACTAGAGCATTTAATGGCTGGCTTATTTCCCACCTCAACTTACTTTCCAATTCAGAGCAAAATCTCATTTTAAAATGCTCTTTTTAGTCCCTAAGTACAGTTGGATATTCATTAAATCACATCTGAAGAATCCACAATGCATTCCTTCCCAAAGCTGTGTTCCTGACTCTTGGATTGTATGAGATGAATGCCTCAATTAGGGCTGTCTTTCAAGTTATACCAAAGGCAGGTGTGTACAGACGTGCTAAGGTGAAGAGCAAGCAAGAGAAAAAAAGGAGTCTTGCAAGAGAGTAACAACAGATTTAAAATATGGTCATTGTCATCCTTTGTAAACTCCATCACTGGGGAAGCTGCCCAGGTCAAGCCATCTCCTAAAGGCTGGATACTGATTGGAGTCCAGGTGGTCTCTGAGTGAGTCCCTCACTAATGTACAGGGTTTGTATACAAATCTCAAAATGGCATAGCCATAGGGAACTGTGATAAAGATGAAACTTGCTTGTGGGAGGAGAGGCAATATCAACTATCCTCTTCTAAGTCTTCCTTCCCACTGGGAAAAGATTCCAAACTGCCAACATCAATCTCAGAAGAACTAGTCCTCTCCATAGAGAGAGAATACCCAAAATTGACCCTGTCACTAGTTCCAGGTGTTTCTTCTTATTATTAGCAGGCCAGGTTTCACATGGTATGACTATTATAAGGATATATAAATTACTTCTCAGAAATCTTAAAATTGTTTTACATCTGTCTCAGGAAGAACTGTTTGAAGCTCTATGACATTCTGAATAAAGCACAAAGCTATATGCCCTGTAATTTCCCAAAAAATCTCAAACCCTTTAAGAAGAATGTGGGCTGGGCATGGTGGCTCACATTTGTAATCCCAGCACTTTGGGAGGCCAACGGGGGCAGATCACTTGAGGCCAAGGGTTCAAGACCAGCCTGGCCAACATGGTGAAACCCCCTCTTTACTAAAAACAAAAAAAATTAGCCGGGCATGGTGGTGTGTGCCTGTAATACCAGCTGCTCAGGAGGGTGAGGCAGGAGAATCACTTGAACTGAGGAGGCGGATGTTGCAGTAAGCCAAGATCATGCCACTGCACTCCAGCCTGGGTGATAGAGTGAGACTCTGTCTCAAAAAAAAAAAAAAAGAAGAAGAAGAGGAAGAAGAAGAAGAAGAAGAAGAAGAAGAAGAAGAAGAAGAAGAAGAAGAAGAAGCAGCAGAAAACTCTGTGCTATCTTAAAAATGAAACCTTAGAGAGGACATTTGATTAGTTTTTGACTGTCTTGCATATAGTTCCCTTTTTCTTGGTAATGACACCCAAGTTGTCATTTAGGCATCCATCCCTCTCCATACAGTGTTTCAAGGGAAGTTGAGTGAAGCCACAGCTGTAAAGTGGATGGTGGTATTGGGGGAGGGGCTGAGACTGAGACTCATCAGCAAAATCCCATCACTACCCACAGGGATCAGTTCAGTGATAGGCATATGACCTAATCACATTGAAGCTCAGAAGTTCTTTTCTCTTCTTTCTTTTTTCTTTCCCCCCCCCCCCCCCCCACAGACTAAGGGAGGAAGTAGGTATGCCTTTCCCTGTTGGATTAGAATAAGGAATGAGATGCTCATGGCCAATTTAGGAACAGGAAGACAAGACCTGCTGAGAATAGAGCCAAGGCCAGGAAACTAGATCGAAATGGAGGGAGAGAAGGCAGATCTTGATCACAGTGTTGCAACTGCTAAAGCAAACCTCAGCTGAAATCAACCCTACCTCCATGATCCAAACTGTCATCTTCACTGGTTAGTTTAATATGATATTTCTGGTAGCTTGCAATTTAAGTTGTCCCAGCTGATCTAAGCATCTAATAAAAAATGTTTTTAAAAAATCAAATAGGTGGTAAGTTACAGAAGGAAAGAAGGAGGGAAGGAGGGAAGGAGGGAAGGAAGGAAGGAAGGAAAAAAGAAGAGCACTGCATCAAAAATAAAAATTTTCAATAACCAAATTGGGACATGACAAGCAATCTTTTTCTTCTCTGTCTAGTAACAACTCATTCCCTTGTGTTTATTTATTTATTCATTCATTCTTTCTTTTTTTGGTAACTACTCATTTGTCATTTCCTTGGAACAATTGATATGATAATATTCTCAGCTAAAGGTGGTTTGTGACTGGCAAAGATTGGCTGCAATACTATTTTTATGTAAAGTGTAAAATCTCAAAACAGATCAACTCACCAGAAAGAAAAGTTTAGATGGATCAGATTTGGAGTGAACTATGCCCCACCATTCATGTATTTCTAGCCTAGTGAGAAACTGGTGTACAGTAAAATTTGATCCACTTTCTCGAATAGAAAATATCTATCTATGGCAGAATATGGTGGTGACAAATGGCTGAATCACACCAACTCGCACTGCTCAGCTGGCTCTCATGGCCAGCCCACCTCTGGCCTTGTCACCTGCCAGTCTAGCCAATCTCCATAAAACAAAACAGCCATTTCAAGAGAAGAAGCAGGTTCCTACATATGGTCATAAAACCACATAGAGCCACTCAACCTGCTGCAGGACACATCCCATTCTGCTCAGCAATGAGAAGAATCCAAGACTATAGTGGTTTTACACCTTATCAAATGCTCCTCAGAAACCCTCACAGAGTATCGTCCCCAGCTTTTTAATAAACAGGTATGGACATATTCAAATTTGGAAATTAACTTGTAGCTATAAGACATGAGACAGTGGATGAAATTCTAATAAACATTCAAAATTTTACCCAAGTATATCACAGATATGGTCTGTCCATCTGCCATTCCGCTTGCTATGTAATGTCCAGTTGCTGTGATAATGCTGTCCATTTGTAGCCGTGAGCACGGTAGGTGCAAAATAACTTTTGTTAAATGAATTCACCATGTTTATTGAACACCAATTAAGTGTCCAGCAATGTATTAGGGGAAATGAAAAGCAAAAATGAAGGTGCCAGAAGTGAATCTCTCTTGGGGAGTTTGCGTTTGAACAAGTACACAACACACTATGAAAAATTTAAAACATCTACATG
The DNA here is from genome assembly GCF_029289425.2 of Pan paniscus. Taxonomy (NCBI): domain Eukaryota; kingdom Metazoa; phylum Chordata; class Mammalia; order Primates; family Hominidae; genus Pan; species Pan paniscus. Next base: position 50,403,290 of record NC_073256.2, on the reverse strand, counting down.
AAAGAAGCAGTCTAACAAGGTTACAAGGGACTGCAAATGTATGCATTAAGACAATTCTAGAAGGACAACTTGCTAAGATCTGAGAGAGGTTAATCCAAGAAGTCTCATGAAGGAGGTGAACTTTTCTTGATTCCCAAAAGCAGGGTTTACGTGGAAAGCATGAGATTACATTCATGGAGAGGAAACACAAGCTCTTCAAAGAGGCCCTGTCTCCCCATTATAGCTCGAGTAACTAGCACAGTATCTGCTACTTAATTAGACATTCAGTAAATGTTTGTTGAATAAATGACTGACACTCAATAGGCATTTGTTGAATAATAAGTGGGTAAGTACACAAATGCATTCTACTGACTAGTAGATATTAGAATTCATCTGCAAGATAGCCAGGAAATCTAAGCACCAGTTTGAAGAATATATGGAGATTAGGGAGGGGAGTGGATGAAGCTGGCTTTATTCTAAGAAACTAGAGAGTTTGCCCTGCAAATACCAAAGGAAAGGGGTAAGTTGAAAATATCATGGGTATATAACATAAGGGATGAGAGAGGTCAAAATTTGGCAACAGGTGCCACCCACTGTGTAATTCCCAGGGCTCCCTGACCTGCTGTTTTGCTTTCTGCCAGGGTAGCTTATGCTGTTGGACAGAGCGCGGGTGGTGTTTACACCAGAGGAGACCATCTGGAAATGCAATCAGAGACCTGAGCCTCGGGGGATTATTGGACCCAGTCGAGCATGAAAGGAAGATCTGTGCCCAGAGCTCTTTGGTTCTGCCATGACCTTAGCTCCACGCAGCTATAATTTTGACCCTTTAATGTAACTAATTTGACTATAGTTACTTTTGCAGGCTCCAGCTCAGTCAATTCTCATCAAACAGCAGGAACTATATTGAAGCAGGTAACAAAAGAGTAAAAAGCAAGTTATTTCCCAAACTACTACGGTCACTCATCATCAATTATTGATCAGAGAAGGTTTTGTAATGTAAATTCTACAGGACAAACACATGTGGTAGACAATGCCATAAATACACATCACAGACAATGTGATTTTAAAATGGAATCATATCAAAAATACCTGCATGAGTCTTTCAAAATATCTGTGAACTCATACAAACTTCAGACCTTCCTGGCCTTACTAACACTATGATAATGTATGTGGCAGAAGCACCTTCGTAGGCTCAAATTATTCAGTGCCTGAACTATTGTATATTCTTCAGTTTTTAAAATTAAATTTCCTGCTGGCCACAGACAGATCCCCTTGGGACACACCCTCATTTCTTTAAACCCTGAGGTAAGACTAATTTTCCTGGCTAGATCCTATGAATATAAGGCCAGATCTTTATTATGCTAAATTGTAGACCAGCCTGCACAAAGAAAGATTCCTATACAGCCTGCCATGAACACTGTCAATCTCTCTGGGAATGGTCACACAATTCTGTCTAATGATGCAATGAAAGCCAGACTTTCAAAGGCAAACAATCAAATAAAGAGAAAGAAGAAGAGAGGTAAAAGAAAAAGTTGAGGCAGAAATAATTTATCTTCTTTTTGAGTAAAATTTGCCAAGGAAAGCTACCCAAGTGTTGCCAGAGAAAAATTATATTTGTGATAGCTGACCTTCAAATAGATTCTTGATATTTATCATCTAAAATTCAAGCTACAGAAACTCAGCCTTTCATCTCAAGAATTTTAACCATGCTGTTGTGTTTATCTTGTCCAAATGAGTATGCAAAATCTTACTATTATTCACTCATTAGAATTCATTCCAAACTCCACATTACTTTGTAGAGAAAGGAGAGGATCACCTCACTAAGGAAAAAAAAAGGCCCATTTTCTCCCAGTGACTGTGGAAGACCATATGGAAAGTCTTACTCAAATGGCCATTGCTCTTCTATGACAAATACCTTGCATAATTGTAGCAGTTAGAACTACGACTGCTCAAATATTGGCAGAGACTATCTGACACTTCTTCACTTACTTTCAGGTACAATATCCATGACATTAAAAACACTATATCTGCTGTACAGTGGTGCTTTATTAGCAAGATTGTTAATTACAAAAGCAATCAGTTTCATGAAAAATATAGCTTCCCACCTTCTGTTATGGTACCCTGAACCAGAAAAAACAAAATATAATTCTAGCAAAGAGCCAGCAAACCCACAAGCCAAAAGGACTTTCATGGGCCCTTAAAGCTCAGTTTTTCCTAGTTTTAAGGTCACTGCCTGCCAAAGCCCAATGAACAATCTTCTTTCCAGGGGTTTATAAAATTATCTTATGAAGGAGGTATATCAATTAGAATTGGATTTAGCATCATACAACTAAAACAAAAACAAAACAAAATTAACAAACCTAATATAACTGCATTTATCTCTCAAACAAAGTAATAAAATTCATGTAACTGCTTCTCTCTCAAATGAAATAAATCCAGAAAGAGGCTATTTGAGGGCTGAAATGGGACCTTCAGGTCATCAGGGATGCAAGCCCCTTATATTCTTCTACTCCACACCGAAGCACTGGCCTCCATTCTCCAGGCCACCTCCTGTCCTGGGACAGTGACTGAAACTCCACCCACCCGGTGATGTTATTCCAGGCCAGGAGGAGGATAGGTAACAAAGTGTATTAGTCCATTCTCATGCTGCTAATTAAGACATACCCAAGACTGGGCAATTTATAAAGAAAAGAGTATTAATGGACTCACAATTCCACATGGCTGGGGAGGCCTTACAATTATGGCGGAAGACGAAGGAGGAGCAAAGGCATGTCTTACATGGCGACAGGAAAGAGGGAGCATGTGTAGGGGAACTCCCCTTTGCAAAACCATCAGATCTTGTGAGACTTATTTACTATCATGAGAACAGCACAGGAAAGACCCACTCCCATGATTCAATTACCTCCTGCCAGGTCCCTCCTACAATTACAGGAGCTACAATTTCAAGTAGAGATTTGGGTGGGGACACAGCCAAACCATATCAGAAAGCAAATTCCTTTCCTGCCAGCTGAATCTGCTCTCTTGGAGGATGTCCCAGAATTCTCATACAAATCCTATTTACATCCCATTGACCTGAGACCCATGGGTTCACCTAGGTATAAGACTAGGAAATGTAGCCTTTTATCCCAGCTGGCAACGTGCATGACTCAAAAACAGGGTTCTATTTCTAGGTGAAAATAGACTATGGGGTTAATCTAAGAAGTCTCATGAAGGAGGTGAACTTTTCTTGATTTCCAAAAGTAGGGTTTAGGTGGAAAGCACAAATCTAGCATTCATGGAGAGGAAGCACAAGCTCTTCAAAGAAGCCCTGTCTCTGCATTGTAGCTCAAGTAACTAGCACTGTATCTGCTACTTAATTAGACATTCAGTAAATGTTTGTTGAATAAATGACTGACACTCAATAGGCATTTGTTGAATGCCTAAGAGTGAACCAGTATTCTATGACCGTGTCACAGAGGGTGCCTCTAAATGTAATGGCAAAAGTTACAGACTACTTGAATTTCAAAGGTAGATGACCTAAGTTAACTTGCCATCCAAGCTTTGTTCTTTCTCTCTCTTCTCCTCTTTTCCTGTCTCTTTCCTTTTTATAACAGTTTCATGTCTGTCTCTTCTCTATCTTACACAAGTTACTTAACTTCTCTGTGTCTCAGTTCCTTCATCCAAAAGATGGAGAAAACAACAGTCCTGACCTCAGGCTATTGTAAGGATAACTATGTTAATACTGTACTCATTTTTAAAAATTCCTCTGTTCAGACACTCTCCTTTCCCTGCTCTTTGAATGTATTCTCATCTCTCTTAAACTAGCAGCTAGAAAAACTTAAGTATAAAATACTTTTTTTTTTTTTTGAGATGGAGTCTCCCTCTGTCGCCCAGGATGGAGTGCAGTGGAGCCATCTCCGCTCACTGCAAGCTCCGCCTCCTGGGTTCATGCCATTCTCCTCCCTCAGCCTCCCGAGTAGCTGGGACTACAGGTGCCCACCACCACACCCGGCTAGTTTTTGTATTTTTAGTAGAGAAGGGGTTTCACCATGTTAGCCAGGATGGTCTCCATCTCCTGACCTCATGATCGCCTGCCTCGGCCTCCCAAAGTGCTGGGATTACAGGCGGAGCCACCATGCCCAGCCAGTATAAAATACTTTTGAAAGGCATTTGCTATATGCCTTAATTAATAGTTTGTGCCCTGGGTTATTAATTTTCAAATGAGGCGATTTTTTTTACCTGCATGCCTACAATTAATAAAAACAACTAATAAACACAAAAAATATACAATATAACTAAATTTAATGTTTTTCTTTTCCCGTTATGTGGTTATTTTTCTTCCTCACTTCAGTGACTCTCAGTAAGAAATATTATTTATGTGGTGTAGGAGTGGATTTTTTAAACGAATCAATCTTCCTAATGGTCACATATGGTCTGTGTTGTGTATGTGTGTATGCTGAAACTCACTGCAAATTTAACAAATGCCTAATGTGAATATTTTGGAAGTGGTACGCTTTGTTTCTTATTACACATAACTTCCATTCACCAATTATACTGTTATTAAAACAATTAGCTTTACGTGCATCTGCAGAAACATAAATTTACTTTAATCACCTCTTTTAAAATATCCAAAGGGATTCAGGAAACAAGATATGTAAAGCCATTTCTTCCATTTATAAACTGCTAAGATTTATTGATCTCAGCCAACCCAGAAGTAGGGGCCATTGATGAGAATCCATCAGCAATGTGTATGAATGTAGGAGCAACCTCCAACTCTGATCCAGGAAAGGATTTAGAAATGGTCAAAGCTATTTTCTATATGTTTATTTTGCCTGACAAGTCCCTTCAGGAATTGAAAGCAGTTTCTGCACCTTTCTAGGCCTATGCAGCCATAAAAAATGATGAGTTCATGTCCTTTGTAGGGACATGGATGAAGCTGGAAACCATCATTCTCAGCAAACTATCGCAAGGACAAAAAACCAAACACCGCATGTTCTCACTCACAGGTGGGAATTGAACAGTGAGAACACTTGGACACAGGAAGGGGAACATCACACACCAGGGCCTGTTGTGGGGTGGGGGGAGGGATAGCATTAGGAGATATACCTAATGTAAATGACGAGTTAATGGGTGCAGCACACCAACATGGCACATGTATACATATGTAACAAACCTGCACGTTGTACACATGTACCCTAAAACTTAAAGTATAATAAAAAAAATTAAAAAAAAGAAATAGAGAAGAGAAACTGCTAAAAGCTTACAATCACAGACATAAAACAGAATGGATTCTTATAAGAACCAAGACCTTTGGAGTTAGATAGCTGTTGTATTCAGAAGCTTTGCCTCTTCTAGGTTGTATGTCTTTAAATTATTCCATTTTTAAGCTTCTGTTCCCATTTTGAAATGGAATAATGGTAGCTACTATATGAAGATTTTCATGAAAGTTAAATAAGATAACATAAGTGAATTGCCCAGACTGCAATAATCAAAGTTACTTTTCTTTCCATCAGTAGAAGGTAAAATCAGGGCATAGATTTGGTCAGTATGCTACAGTTTTCAAAGCATTGTGACAGTTTAATTTGCTCCGTTACATTTTATTTATTGTGGACAAAGGTGTTTACTTACATCCAAAGGCATGTGTTAAAATCTGCTGGAAACTTCAAGTATCAACACATTTCCAAGTATTGAACTGACCTGACCAGATGTTCAATACGCCATGAAACAAATAGTGATGGATTCCTTTAAAAGCAAACCAACTCTTCCAATAAATGTTGTATAATATAAAACAATGTAGTATTCAGGCTTCCAGCCAGCTATAGTTCACATAATTTTAGCATAATAAAACTGAATTTATAATGACTTGAGTGGGACACCCCCTTAAGTTTCTTATGGGTGCTTAAGTTTCAACATTTTCTTGATGTTGCGATAGCAGTAGCAGTAAACTGCAAGATGCCTATAGCAGACTGTTAATTAGGTCAAGGATCAGTATGGGGTTACTGATTCAAAAGATACCCTGCCAATACATCCTTGTCCTGCTGACATTGTTTTGGAGGAAGCCATCAGTCACTTGGTGCAAGAACTACCAAAAAATAAAAAATAAAAAAAAAAAAACAAGGACAGCATTCAAGCAAGTATAAACGAAACTACCACACACACACATACCTTTGGTCATAATTGTTAGAAAGGGTTCCATCTCTGCTGGCTGTCAGGGACTCTGTATTTATTTGCTTCTGCATCTTTTCTGCCATTTTTCACTTTAAAAATGTCAGGGCTCATATTTGTAGCCACATCAATTCATAAAACATGGCCTCCTCTGTTGGCTTCTTGGGTACCAATGAAAATATTGATGGCAAAACCTTGCCTGAAAGTGCTGCTAAAAATAAACTTCATAAATTTCTCATGCCATTGTTATTTGTCTCCTGAGACTGTTTCTATTTGCAAAACAAGACACCTTCATCTAACACCCCTGCATATAAAACCAAACTGTAAACTTCCAAAATAAGAATATAGAAACAAGAATTCAAAAAACCTAAGTCTGTATCTGGCTCCCAAATTAATTATTAATTTTTGTCTGTCAAGCCAAGGTCTGCCTTTTTAATAGGCTAAATATCAACCTATTACCTAAAACAAACTAAAAACACTTTGCCTTTTAGAAATCTCCAGTACGACTGGGAGGCATAGTGGCTGCTGTGGTATTACTATTCACAAATACACAATTTCCTCAACCTATAGGCATCAGGTTTGGCCGTTTGCCTCATTTTGATCAACAGACTGTGAGCAGAAGTGACATTGTCACTTTTTTTTTAAGAGAGGGAGATTTACTCTCTCACCTAGGCTAGTGTCAGCATAACCATCTCTCCAAACACTCTCATCAAAATGAAACTGGTTGGTTATAGAAAAAAAAATGTGAGCATCCACATAGAGATAATCAAATGAAACTACAACATTTATCCTCTGTCTTCCACACTCTTAGTGCTCCTAAGAAAAAGTTCTGTTGAGTGATATCGTATCCATGGTAATTAGAGTTCAGGGAAATGTTTGAGGCAATACTCCAATTACAAACGTAAGTTATTGGAAATAGTTCAGATGATCACGGTCTAGCTCAAGCTTTTTGTTTGTCATGTCCAATCAGAGGTTTGAAAGAATGCATTATGCCCCAAGTTTCCCTTATATCAAATAAAAATGCCCTTCTATTGGTCAGTGGAAATGAAGCTCCACCTTGATCACAGACAAAGATATATTGTGTATGTATAAAGAAAAAGTAGTTTACAGTAATACTTGGAATAAATATAAAAAGGCTGCTCATACTGGGAGGCAAAATAGCACACATAAACCAGGCTTCTAATCTTGGATGCACTTCAGAACAATGATTCCCACAACCTCTTTTCACAAATATCCCTTTGACACTGTAAAGACGTTAAGAAAAGTGAGAATTCATGCTTCCTGGTTTCTCTCTAACACATAAAAATGACATAAGTGTGTTTGGATTCCCGCTGTGTTTTTTTCAAGTACATCAGACTCTGAGTCATGCTACTCCCTGAAAAAGCTGATGAGCCTTGCATTTCCTGTAAGTAGAGGGTAAGACAAATATTAAATAAAGGAAACTACTCTGGGCATGAGTTTATAAAACTGTCAAAAAGAACTTAAGGGTCCAAAAAATGTGCCCACAAAATTGGTATGTGAGGTACTTCAGCCTCACAAATGCTTTTCTGATGCTCTTTTTACTGTCTTTAGAAATAAGATAACAGAGAAAAAGATCTTAAACTCAGCCAAAGTGGGAGTAGAACTATTCTGGGATTGCTAATAGCCATGATGCTTGTAGTTCCATAAAAGGATGGGAAATCTGGCTCTTATTCCAGACATCAGAGGTAAAGAATTGGCCTTAGCATTCAATTACACAGTGTGCCTTTCACCTTATAACTAAAACATTAGTGACTTGAGAACCACAAGTATACTAAAAAGAGATAAAATTAATCACACCAGAATGAGGAACTTAAATACAGTCAGCCCTTTATATGTATGGGTTTTGCATCTGTGGATTCAAAAATATGCCCCAAAACATTCCAAAACATTGCATCTATATTGAACATGTACAAACTTTTTTCTTGTCATATTCCCTAAACAATGCAAATAAAACAACTATTTACATAGCACTTACATTGTATTGTGCATTATATCTAATATAGAGGTGATATAAAGTATACAGGAAAGTGGGCTAGATTACATGCAAATACTATGCCATTTTATATCAGAGACTAGAGCATCCATGGATTTTGGTATCTCTGGGACATCCTGGAACCAATTCCCCAAGGGTATCAAGGGACACTACTTGCTATACCTCCGTATACCACTCATGTTTCACACCTAGCCTGATTTTGCCTTTGGAAGGCCTTAATGCTTGTATATCCAGACAGTATGAATTGGAATCTATTTTGTAAGATAAAGTTTACAAAACATTAAACCCTCAGATGACTTGAGATATGCATATCCTACATGTAATTATTAATCTATAAAATTCTTTTCTCAAGAAATGTGTAACTTTTTTATTTGCTAATTGGTTTAGATAAGTTCCAATGCTCATAATTCTAGTTCATGGGTTCAATCCCTGCCAAACATCCCCAGAACTTTGTATAATAATGTACTAGGTACCATTGATTGAGACACAATTCTCTGTGAACATGTTCACATTTCTGCATGATCTGGGGTTTCTTAGCAAAGAGTACTGGCAACCTTGGTTAAAGAATGACTGAATGGACAGTATGTCTCAGAAGTAAAAGACAATGAACTGTTCCTGAGAGATTTAGAGATGCGTCTCCTCTGGAGCCATATGCTCATGAAATAAAACCTGGAGGCATCTTTTTACTCTCCCCGAGAGTCATTTGCTTACATGCCAGAATACATATAAGTCTTTCTATCTCTGGAGGGGAGGAAGGGCAGATGTGCCCAGCTGCCCTGTGTAAGCTCCAAGTTTCATAATTCCAGGGTTCCTCTCATGCGGTGCAACACTGCTGCCCATGGGGATAGATATCTGGCCTTCATCGCGTTACTCCACAGGAACTAGGGCTGGAGGAACTAGTGCTAAGATGTTCTGTGATTAATACACAATCTGTTCTCTGATCTAGAGATATCTATTCCCTAATAGCATATGACTAAATACAGAAAAATCACTGTTCATCACACAAAGGAAGCATCAGTTATAATTCCTAGAGGCAGACTCGCTTTTCTCCCGATATCTTGCAAATATGGTTTATTGGACATATTGTGGAGATGACCTGAATTAGAGAAATGTAAAGATGAGAAACTTGATGTAAAGATGAAGAATTTGAATAATGAGTCGAACTGTAAAGATTCAACAACATCTTGAATTTTTTACCTATAGTTTTTATTAATATATAAGAATCCTGTATTGCAAACCCTTTCTCAAGTCAACAGTTAAGGGGCTAATTAGGAAATGTTAGCTTATGTGAGGCTTTGTTGAACAGTTCCATGTCAAGAGGAAATTGGCTCAGATCACTTAATGTATCATTTGTTGTTTTAAGGACTATTACTGAGACACAAAACTGAAAAGGAGGGAAATTGGCTATTGATAGGGTGAGGTTCCTAATTCATAGTTCACTGTCATTAATGTTATTCCCTTTAATTCTTCCAAATTCAAGACCTAACAACTGTGTAGGGGGTTGAAAATATGAACAATATGTAAAAGTTTGGGAAAAGAGGTTATTTTATTAGAAGGAAAGGATTCTGGGTATGGCCAGTAATTAATGCAAAGCAAGAAATGCCATAAAATGTATGTTATTTTAAATAAAAGGCACAAAATACATATCCAACATTAGATGTATAGACCAACCTATAGTGTTGAACTCCTATACCATACACAGTCTAGGAGTTTAATTCCCTTCTTAAAACATGTAACAAAGTAACAATATGTTTTTCACAAATATCTGATAGATTTTGTTTTATAGGTGAATCACCAAATAATTCTTTTCGAATTTATTTTATTTTTAGAGGCAGGGACTTGCTCTGTCACCCAGGCTGGAGTGTAAGTAGCACAATCATATCTCGCTGTAACCTCGAACTCCTGGCCTCAAGCAATCCTCCTGCCTCAGCCCACCAAGTAGCTGGGGACTACAGGTCTATCCAACTGTGTCCGGCTCAAATAACTCTTTAAGTTTTTGTTTTGTTTTGTTTTTGAGACGAAGTGCAGTGGCGCGATCTCGGCTCACTGCAACCTCAGCCTCCCGAGTTCAAGTGATTCTCTCGCCTCAGCCTCCCGAGTAGCTGGGACTACAGGCGCCCACCACGCCTGGCTATTTTTTTGTATTTTTAGTAGAGACAGGGTTTCACCGTGTTAGCCAGGATGGTCTCGATATCCTGACCTCGTGATCTGCCCCCCTCGACCTCCCAAAGTGCTGGGATTACAGGCGTGAGCCACCGCGCCCAGCCTAAGTTTTTATAACATGTGGAACAGGGGTCCTCAACTCCCAGCTTATTGACTGGTACTGGTGAATGGTCTGTTAGGAACCGGGCCACACAGCAGGAGGTGAGCAGCAGGTGAGCGAGTATTACCTCCTGAGCTCCGCCGCCTGTTAAATCAGTGTCAGCATTAGATTCTCATAGGAGCACGAACCCTATTGTGAACTGCACATTTGAGGGATCTAGGTTGCATGCTTCTTATGAGAATGTAATGCCTGATATCTGAGGTGGAACAGTTTCATCCCTAAACCATCTCCTTTCCCCAATCCCACTCCATGGCAAAATTACCTTCCATGATACTGGTTCCTGGTGCCAAAAAGGTTGCGGACTGCTGATATAGACTATACACCAGCATGTAAAATGTTAAAGCACTATTTCCCTCATGTAATGTGTACACAAGACCGTAAAACCTATTTGATGGGAGAAGGCTTAAAACATAAAAATTGTTTTAATGTGAATCCATCATGAACCCAGAAATCCTCATGTCAACAAATCATTCCAATTTAATTTGACCCAGCACCTGACAATAAGTATGCACAAATTAGTGAATTATTAATACTGATTCACCTTCCTTGATGTCATGAGTAGTCTAAGAAATTTATGCATCCTTATCTTTTGATTACTTTCTTTTTTTTTAGAGGCTTGATAAATATCTTTCTTATAACATCCTTGTGAATTACGTATTTGCTGGCACAAAAGTAGCAACAGCAAAATCATTAGTTGCTCCATAAAATCAGTTCTTTATCACTCAAAACTGTTTCAACCTTACATGTAGAAGAATGAGGTGGGTCTGCTAAAGTAGATTAAAAATATAAAATAAACATTATTTGTGCATAAAGATGATTCTCTGACGAATGTACATTCAAAAATAAGAGGTATAATTCAAAAGTTCTCTAATATCTTACAAAAGAACTTTTAGACAAGTCTGATTTTCAAGTACATGAGCTTACACAAATCTAAAACATGTCACATTTCCATATAACGCAAGTTAAAATGAACAACTTTTGTTTCACAGGATGTTCAATGCTTTTGTTTGTATTAGGAAAATAGCTCCTTTTAATCACATGCCTCAGTGCTGAGAAAGTTTAAACACAGAGTGAAGAAGTCAACTAAAAAGGGAATATTCCTAGCTCTACTATATCACAGATTGATTTTTTTAAATAAAGAAAAATGCAAATAGAAAGATTTTCTAATTTATCTAACAGCATGTTTCCCCCATTCAAATGCAAATGTTCTCCATATGTTCTGACTTTGCACGTGTAATAAATATTATATGAAGGTGGCTTAGTGACCCCACAAATGGGTTCAAGTCAATAATTTCAGATGCTAGAAGAAAATAGAGTGTGTAGCTAGGCACTTCTGATCTTCTGTAATTGTCACCTCCATGGAATGCCTCTAGTCCATCCCTATTGATGTCTAAGCCTGGTCCAGGGAGCCCTGTTAGGAGTCTCTGTGAGACAGCAAAAAAAGACAGAGAGGAACAAAAGCATTATTCCATGGTGAGAAGTGCTCAAATTAACGAGAATATTCTTAGGTGCACTAATGCAGAATCCTCCTACACAGTTTCATTGTTGTCATTTTTGTTCAACAACATTTGCCAAGTTCTTTAGGCCTTAGGGAAGCTCTGTCAGCTTTGGTAGAGACTTTATGCAAGCACTGCTTAGAGATGCATCATGCCAAATGATATAACCTTATAACTAGTCACTCTTAGAGAATTTTTTTTTATAATGAGGGACATTTCAATTTTATATTCAATATTGTTTGAACAATGACAAATTTTTAAAAATATGTGTATAGCCTATCTTCTGCCTTTTGGAACTTATTTAATTTTCATAACATCTAAATCAATCAGCATGTGAATAAAAATAAAATATGAATTTTTATAGATGTCAGGAAAAATGTCAGGGAAACACTTAACTGGGCTTTGTGTTTAGGGCTGAAGAGGCAATGGCATTCATTTGGCATTTCTTCTAATGATATCCCAGTAGAATAGTACAAGCCTCAGAGATAAAGTGGAACCAGAAGCCCTAAATTCCAGTCCTGATTCTGCTCCTAATTAGCTGACTAAGCTTAAGAAAAATCATTCAAACTTCCTGAGACTTGGAATTTTAATATCTACCTTGTCTAGTTCACAAAGTGAGGATATAAAGAAATAATATGCTCCAGATTATTTATAAAACTTTTACAGGACCATATAAATGTGTCAGGACATCTTGGTCACGAGGCGTTAATAATATGGAAATTCATATGCTTGTAAGTGTTTCTAAATGTTGAGAGTTTTCTACTTCCTTAAAGGTACTTAATAAGGAGAGGAAAGGAAGAAGGAATTACAAGCATTTAAACTTAAGAATCTAAGTAAGAATCATGCTGGAATTCAGGTGACTTGGATGTGGCTTAGGATCTGTGGGGTAGACCGTCATCAGAAGAGAGGATAGAAATGACCCTGGAGAAAGGGAGTCAGAGCTAAGGACATGTGTTCCCCCAACAGCAGGGACACACATCCCCAGCCTCAGTTGAGGTGCTCATGTGTGAGTCTTAGGATGAAGGGGTTATATAATGACAGAGAAAGCCTAATGATGTTAATTTGCTAAACATAAGCAATCATTACAGGTACTGTGACTTCGAAGGTAAGAAGAAGTAGCTTTAGTGCCATCAAAGCCAAATCTGTACCTGACAATAAATTAATATCCAGAATATATAGAGAACTCCTAAAATTCAACAACACAAAATACTGACAATTCAATGTGAAAATAAGCAAAGGCTGAATACACAGATACTTCTCCAAAGGAGATACAGAAATGACTGGTAAGCACATGAAAAGATGCTTAACATCAATAACAACTATAGAAATACAAATAAAAATTATGAGATACCGCCTCACACCCATTACTAACAAAAGAAAAAAAAAACTCAGAAAAAAAATACTAGGCTGGTGCAAAAGTAACTACTTTTAATGGCAAAAACCACAATTACTTTTGCAACAGCATGTAACAAATTTTGGCGAGAATGCGAAGAATTGGAACATTTGTATATTGTTGGTGGGAATGCAAAATGGTACAGATGCTGTGGAAAACAGTATGGTGATTCCTCAAAAATTTAAACACAGAATTATTATATGATGCAGCAATCTACTTCGGGGTATATACCCATAAGAACCGAAAGCAGGGACTCAAAGAGATATCTGTACATTCATGTTTATAGCATTATTCATGATAGATAAAAAGTGGAAGCAACCCAAGTACCCGTGGCTGGATGAATGGATAAGCAAAATGTGGTATATCTATAAATGGATGATTATTCAGTCTTAAAAAGGAAAAATACCCTGAAATATGCTATAACATGGATGAACCTTGAGGATATTATGCTAAGTGAAATAAGCCAGTCTCAAAAAGATGAGATACCACTGCATGATACCACTTATATGAAGTACTTTGAATAGCCAAAATCATAAAAGCAGACAGTAGAATAGTGGTGCCCGGGGCTTAAGTGAGGGGGAATGGGGAGTTATTGCTTAATGGGTAAAGAGTTCAACTTTTCAGTTTTGTAAGATTAAAGGAGCTATGGCAATGGATTCTGGTGATAGTTCCACAACATTATAGATGCATTTAATACCAGTGAATCGTACACTTAAAAATAGTACATTTTATATTATTTATATTTTCATACAATGAAAAAAATTGAAGAGAAGCAAACAAACCTGTACCTTTTGCACAGACATCAAAACCATGGTCTGTACATTACTAGCCTAGGACAGGGTGTGGGTCCTCCCAGCAGATGTTAGAATAAGAATCCAGGAGAAAAGGAAAGAAAAATTACCATTTTTATTTGGGTGTCCAGGAATAATTTAGAAGAGGCTTGCAGGGGGGCACCACTTGTATGGGAGCAGAACAAGAGAAATATACTTCCTTGACTATCATTGTAGCCTGAATTTTACCCACATGCAAATAAGCCTTAAGAAATGTTGCAGATAAATGAAAACATTAAATGGAAAAGAAACATTTTGAAGACATAGTATATACTTGCCAAAGGTATTTATTAATATTTATTATTAATTATTTAATATTTAATTTTAAATTATTTAATATTTATTAATTATTAGGGGAAACACGGCCAGTGGCACACACAGCCATATAATATTCCCAGTGAACAATCACAATGTTTAACAAAATATTTCATGAGAGTTATTCATCTGATTCTACGAATATTTAGCAAATATATCCTATGTGCCAGACCTTGCACTAAATGCTTTTACATGCATTACCTAATTTAGCTCTCCCAAAAAATCTACAAAGTGGTTTCAAGTCACCCTATAGCACAATTTCACAGTTGCGTAACTGAGGTCCAAAGAGATTTTATGAATTTTCCAAGCTCAGGCAACCAGAAAAGGAACCGGGGCTGGAGAACTAACTGACCCATGATGCCCACTGGATCCCAGACACTACACTGGGTGTTTTATTCCAGGTAGCTAGAGATGACAAGTAAAGATGACTCATCAGTGAGTACGTCTTCATGATCACTGAGCTGGGAAGACATCTAAAGCTTCAACAAGTTCACAGATGTAGGAAAAGACAAAGACCATGTGTATGCCAGGTATATTCCATGTCATAGTTCCTGGCTCCAGCTACATTTCATAATTTTGTATCTGTATAAAACTCTGTGAGGCAATAAAGATCAGGGGCTGAAAACACTGCTTTTGAATAGTGTTTCAAAGTTTGTGTGCAAGCTCAAACTTTGGTTTTTCACTGGCATGTAATAATTTGGGAAGTGATAACCCCCTAAGACTTTGCTTATTAATTTGTGAAATGAATGATGAGGCATAATCATGATACTTGATTTGATGGGATTGTTGTGAGAGTTAAATGGAATAAAGTTATTCAAGCATTCAAGAAAATTCCTGGCCAGGCATGATGGCTCACACCTGTAATCCCCGCACTCTGGGAGGCCAAGGCAGGTGGATCACTTGAGCCGAGGAGTTCGAGACCAGCCTGGACAACATGACAAACCTTGTCTTGACAAAAAATACAAAATTTAGCCAGGTGTGGTGGTGTGCACCTGTAGTCCCAGATAGTGAGGGTCAGGGGGTTGAGGCAGGGGAGTCACTTGATCCCAGGAGGTTGAGATTGCAGTAAGCCATGATTGTGCCACTGCTCTCCAGCCTGGAAGACAGAGGGAGACCTGTCTCAAAAAACAAAAAAACAAAAAAAAGAAAAGAAGAGAAAAGAAAATTCCTGTAGCAAAGTCAATGATCAAAGTGACAGCAACTTTCTCATCAGAAAATAAAAATTGTTTTAATACCAACAGACTAAGAGCATTAATTGAAAGGATAAATGCTTGAGGCAATTGATACCCAATTTTCTGGAAAATGATTATTATGTAGTGCATGCCTGCACCAAAGTATCACATGTACCCCATACATACATACACCTACTATGTACCCACAAAAATTGAAAAAATATTTTAAAGTAAAAAGTGTTCCATACTGTTTCAAGGTAATATGTAATCACTTATTCTTACATTTTAAGAACTAGAAATGTTCATCCTTTCTTATATGCAAAAGGTATAATACTAACAATTTTAGTAGACTATGATGATAAATATACAGAGAAGTAAGCAAAATATAGCTGACAACATATAGTATATCCATGACGGGCAGCTGTGGGTAGCAGAGAGTGATGAGAATGTGGAAAAGAAAACATTGGTTCAGATGCTTTTCATATTCTTGCTTCAGTCTTCTCATCAATACAATGATGTGTTTCCACCAGGTAGCTTCAGTGGTCCTATCCAACTTGAAGAACCCATGTGGTTCTATTGATTCTCAAGCATTTTTGATAATCACACTTGGACTACGAATAAATAGACAAATAATTGCTAGATCCAATTTAATGACAAATTTTGCTCTCTTGATATCTGCTTTACATTTCAATTCCTTTTCTGTTGCTCTCCTTCAAAGCTTAAATGGATAACCCAAAGCAGTGCAGTGCTTAAGAGATAAAGCACCTGAAATGGCAAATAAAGAAAGAGGAGAAGAGAGGAGCGGGGAGGGGAGGGAAGGGGAAGAGATGGGAGGGGATGGGAAGGGAGGAAAGGGGATGGGCAAGGAGAGGAGATAAAAAAGGAAGGAGGAGGAAGGGGAGGAGGAAGGGAAGAAGGAAGGAAGAAAGAAGGAAAAAAGGAAGCAAATGAAATGAAATGAAATGAGACTGGAAAAACCCCTAATTGGGTATTCCAGCTTCAAATCATAAAGTAACCATTAAGCTGTCCCTAGAAATCCCTGTTGTGAGACTGTCTAATCTAGCGGTTCTCTAAATGTTGTCCCAGGAGCAGCAGCCACATCACCTGGGAATTTAATGGAAATGCAAATTCTCAGGCCCATCCTATACTTCGTAAATCAGAAACCCTGAAAATGACAACCAGCAACTCGTATTTTAAGAAGCCCTCCAAGGGACTCTCATACAGGCTAGCATTTGAAATCCACGGTTCTAGCCTCTCAAACTGTATTCATTCCTGTTTTTCTAATTCCAGCATCTAGATTTTTAAACATTTGCAATCTATGGTACTATGTATTTAAGCAACTAATCCTACAACCTACCAAGGTTCAAAAATATCCTATAATCCATTATAGAGCCTGAAATTTCATAGCTATTATATATGGGGTCTATCTGATACTCTGAGCACCCACATATTCTATTTCTATCTAGGAAGTTATGAAGCAGTTTTAGATTACAAGGTAGCAGAAATGACCAGAGCTTAGAGAAATTGCTGTAGGGATATAGATATATGAGATGTAATAACTCATAGTTTGAGGTGCTTAATTCAATATATAGATTAACACAACAAGAAAAACAGGAAATCAGTGGGGCCATCTAGCAATCCAATTAATGCATAAGACACCTCAAGTCTCAGAATATTCATACCTCTCTTTCGTTAAATTACAATCTCTTAATAAACTTTTCCACCCTCAAACCCATTCTAAACAACAATTTTCATAATAATTTCTGATCAAAGTCATGGTCCACATTTTTTATATATTTTCTAAATATAAAAGGGAGCAGAACAAAACAAATTATTTTTAAGAAAACAGTGATAAGATATAAATGTGTAGCTACATTTGTTAAGCAACAACAACAACACAGAAGATAAAACCAGTAACATACAATAGAGGCAAAGAAGACAAAATTTAAGTCATATATATCTGTATTTCCCTGTACATCAAATCTTATTGACACTAGGAAAAAATCATATTTTAGAATAAGTGCATGGCACATTGGGGAAAATTTTAACTATTAGATCAGAAATTTGAAAAATAAAAATCCTTAAAGGTTGAAAGTAGATGGGATTAATATAAGTAATGGGCTTAGTAGAAATAGAAGTAGAGGAAATCAAAGCCCACACTTACACAGGAGAAATCTACTAGAAGTGAGATTGATTCTCCCTAAAACAGCTCCAGATAAAGCTCTACAAAAGACACCCCACACTTGGAGTCAAGCAATACACACAGCCAAGAGGCAGTAACCAGGATAATTATGAAAGGACCATGGTGTGAACAGCTGGTCTAGTTGGCTGCCTTCTCTCATGCCCTTGTTTATTCTATGACTAGCAGCCACAGTATTTATCACTAGAATAAAGTCCTGAAACTCTCTTTCTAAATAAAGTTAACCATCTGCCTCGGGGAGGCTCATAGCCAAACTATAGAGAGAGAGGCACCATAAAGCTTAAGATATTCATGATCTCTACAAAGAAAACAGAGGAGAAATAAAGAAAAGAATGATCTGACTCCAGATTCACAGTAAAGCAAAACCTTCATGAAGCCCTTTGATATATAGCCTCATGTAACAAATATTTCCTCTGCACCCACTATGTAACAGAAATGATTCAGCACCCTCAGAGGATATGCTGGTGGAGAAGTGGTCAGTCCCATACCCTGGTCATGTTTCTATTTTGAAGAACAACAACAAACACAAACAAACCTATCTTGGTCACACCAGGCAGCATTACATGTTATTAAGAAAAAGGCCAGGGAAAAGGGATAAAGAGGGACAGTGGATGATAACTGGATGAGAGCAATCCTTTTCTGAGGAGGTGCATTTTGTATGAGAAACAATTAAAGGGAGGGAGGAAGCCAAGTAATATCTAGAGAAAGAGCTACTAGGTGAGGAAACAGCTGTGCAAAGGCCCTGAGGTGGGAACATACTCCCCAAAATAGCAAGAAGACCAATATGACTGAAACACAGTGAACAATGATGGACATTATAGAAATTATAGAACAGAAAGTCAGAGAAGTAAGCAGGACCTTGATGTCATATGGCTGTATTGGTCATGCTTAGGACTTAAAGCCATTATAAGGGGTGTTATTGTTGTTGTTTGCAGGGAGTGATGGAACTTGATTTATGTTTTACATTTCTCTGAGGCTGCTGAATACATAATAAACATAGGGTGAAAAGAATGGAAGCAGAGCCCAGATTGGTCTATTGCTGCTGCAATAGAGTAAGTGAAAGATGATGGTGACTTGGATTAGGGATGTAGCTGGGGAGTGGTGAGAGACAGTCAGATATGGTATTTGTTTGAAGGTGGACATAAAAGTGAGCACAAGTTCATACATTGGATGTAGAATGTAGGACTAGAAAGGTATCAGGATGAATCCAAGGTTGGCATGAGCTACAGGGTGAAGGGTACCATCATCTCCTGATATGGGGAGACTAGGGAAGGAGCAGACCCATCCTTCTGTGGAAGTTCAGCTAGGGGTCTCCCAAGATTGACAGGCCTATCAGACATCTGAGTCAAAGGTGCTGAATAGCAGTTGGATTCATGAGACTGCGGTTAAAGGCAGAGGTACTAGATGAGGGGATCTGACCCTAAAAAAAAAAAAAAAAAAAAAAAAAAATTCTAAAAGAGAGCACTGGGGTCAGAAACAATGGCTTGTATATGCTACTCCAATGCAAACAGCACAAAACTAGTTCTCAAAAAAAAAAAAAAACAATTAATAGAAGGAGTAGAAAAAAATCTTGAAATAGGAATAATGAACTAGCTTAAGGGATTCAATACATTACAGCCATTAAGAAAAACTGGTTGGCATTTTATAAAAAGAAACATTTAAAATATAATCACTTTAAAAATAAAATAAAATTTCATTTAGGATAAGTCAGAGATGGTGACTAGTGAAGAATTTGTGAGCTACAAATGTGTACCTTGGGTTTGGTCCAGATTATAGGACAAGCACATGATGGCCTGGAGAGCATAAAAAAGTTAAGACAGAGAAGAGAAAGAGAAATCCTAACGTTTGTCTAATAAGACATAAAAAGTATATATATATACACACACACATATATATACACGTACATATATGTGTATATATATGTGTGTGTGTATATATGTATGGAGAGAGAGAAAAAAACTGAAGGAAAATATATACATCTTTAGACTGAAATTTCCCCTGAGGTATACAAGATTACTAAACAAGACCAGCACTTAGACATATTTTGATGACATTTCAAAACTCCAAGAATAATGAGCAAATTCCAAAATATCTCAGAGAAGATAAAAACAGGTATATTACTTACAGAAACATGGGAATTAGATTGGTATAGATATCCCATTTCTAAGGCCATGTGCTGAAACAAATATTGAATGTCTTCACAAGTCTGTAGAAAAACATTTCATAATTTTAAATTCTAAATCTAGCCAAAGTATTAACCAAATGTAAGAGCAAAGATATTTTCAGATATATAACTGCTCAGAAATTTAACACCTACAGGCATTTTCTGAAAAGCTTACTTATTCAACAAAACAAAACAAAAAATTATCCAAGAACGAGAAAGACAACACAAAATAACAAGAAGCAAAGAAAATAGACACCTTATGTTCACATCTAAAAAAATCTCTGCTGCAAAGTTTAAAAATGAAACAATGGCGATCTGGATTTAATATCTGATTATTTAAAAGCAGATGATGTAGAAATAAAAAGTATTCTAGGGATGAAGTCCTGTTCAAGACAAGATATTAGTACTGATTTATAAGTCTAGGTATTAATATAAAATATTTTTACTTATAGGTCTCAAAACTTTAACAATAACTATGAGACAAATCATAAAAAGAAGCAAATTTTGTAATTCATTAGTTTAAAAAAGACGGAAGAAGAACAGCACAAAAAACCTCAATTAATAATAAAGAAGGAAGGTAATGCGGAAGAAATGGAGAAAAGATGTATTAAAAAGCAAAATAATTCAAAAATGAAGAGATAACAAACACACACAAATATCATGAATTACAACAAATGTGAATGGGCTAAATTATCTGTTAAACTTGTTTTATCTTAAAAGTTACTCACTCTAAAATTCTAAGTTGAGTAAAAGGGAAGAAAGAAGCCAAAATATACAAGATGAATGATTGAAACAAAAGATGAAATAATGTGAAATAAAAGCTAGGAAAATATTTTCCATATGTCAGCTTACACAAAGAAAGTAAACATGCCATTATTAACATCAGACAAAGTATATATGTAAATATACAACCTGATAATAATGAAACATAACTTTTAATCATGAAAGAATAGCAAAAAATCATAAAATTGGAACAAAATATTTTCTAAAAAATAATTCCAGTTAAAAAATGAAAAGAGCTTTATTCTTTATCGCTTAAAAATCCACGTCCATTGCAGCAGTATTCACAATAGCCAAGACTGTGAAAAAAACTAAATGTTCATCAACAGATGAATAAAGAAAATGTGATACACACACACACACACACGCACACACACGAATACTCTTGAGCCATAAAAAAGAAGGAAATTCTGAAATATACAACAACATGGATGAACCTGGAGGTCATTGTGCTAAGTGAAATAAGTTAGTCACAGAAAAACAAATACTGCATAATTCTACTCATAAAATGTTTTCTATGAAAATATTCAAATTCACAGAATCAAATTGTGGAATGGGGGAAGCCAGGGTCTGAGTGAGGAGGAAAATTTAGAGTTACTAAACAACGGGCACAAAATTACAGTTAAGAAAGACAAATGCTAGAAATCCACTATACAATATTGTTCCTATGGTCAACAATACTGTATTGCAGACTTAAAAATTTATTGAAGGTAGTATCACGTTCAGTTTTCTTACTACAATGAAATAAAGTAAACAATTATTTTCTTGGTTTGAAAGTGAGAACATTGAATGCTTTTTCTTTCACTCTCCCTTCTTTCCTCTCTTTCCTTGCATAAATATTTAGTGAACCCTTTCTATGATCAAGCACTGTGATACCCCCAGGATATAAAACAATAATAAACAAGATAGCCACAGACCCTGCCTTCACTAAACTTGTCATATAGTGAGAGGTAGAGAAGACATACAATAAAATGTGACTTAAAAACAAAAACCATCACTACTGTTGATACAAAAGTCTCATATTATTCATATAAGGGTCCCATTCAGTAGGTAAACCTCCATATGCTCATGTAGTGTATCAAAGCTGAGAGTGTAGCCAAGAGAGGGGCACAGATAAATGCAAATGCTTTTGCCATGTTGAAAGAAAATTGAGAGGCAGCTTCTAGTTCTTTCGGGCCCTTCATTTCCTATTTCCCAGGGGAAGCCAAGTTAAAGTGTCTACTCAGAATGTGGCCGGCATTTAACACAATTAGATTGTGATAACAAGTGAATTTGACAAAGCATTGTCTTTTTAATCATGGTAGTTTTCCTTGGAGATACGACCCAAGGTTGTGTTCCACATATTCTGTAGACAGAATTTTATAGAACCTTTGCCAACACTTGTACTCAAGTTTCTAAAAATTACTAAGTTGTTCCAAAAATAAAACTCTTAATGTATATTAAATTCAGAAAGCTGTTAAATTGATGACAGGCGTCTTTACATGCACATTAATGGGTTGATCTTATTAGAAAACAAGATCACTTAATTATGGCCTCCATTTTATCACTTAATTTACTTGATTATTGAAACCAAATAAAATCACTATTCATGTGTCTCTGACACTCAAAAAAAGGGTTAATTATTACACTTTATAATATGATTAATGGTCATTTGGATCAAAATGAAAAGGATTTCTTTTCCCCAGGAATTAGCAAAGAAGAAAGGGTATTAGGTTGAGCAATTTTTCAAAATCAATGCAATAAATGCAGTTATCTAAATAAATTGCAGCATCTTACTGGAAGATAGGTAATCTATATTCTCTGAAGCAGAAGTAATTATTCTACAATTTTTTTTATTTCACATTGTAATGGAATAAACTCGATATTGATGGAAATGTGAAAGAGTTGTGGAACATTAATATATTTGTAGGATAATTAATTTGTAAATGAAGCTAGAGGTAAGAATATTAGCTCATAAGTGAACACTATACGCCAATATTTTATTTAGCTTAATATCAGCTTTCATTTATAAACCAGTTATTTGATATTCATGTAAATCATTCCACTTGTTGTAGAAATTATATATATAATTAAGCAACAAATACACTTAGGATGCTGAACAATTACAGTTTTCCAGTTGATAGCATGTGTTCTACCTCTAGATCGTTATCATGTACCTTTTCTTTTTGACTATTATAATCAAGATTTGGCAATTTAATGAATATAAATTATGGCAGGTTAATAATAATCATATATAATTTGCTCCAGCTAAATTTTCTAATGTAATTTATCCATAATTTTAAAAAATCATCTCTGGTTATGTGTCTTTATTAAAAGTCAATGTTGGCAATGATTGATGGAAATTAGGTGGCAAAGAGATTATGTGTATTTCATTTAAATATTTTCAGTCAGAATTCTTCAACAATACTATGCAGAAATACTAGCATAGTTATTATCGTCCACGATACATTGAGAGTAGAGATGGTATTCACTTCATCCTTTTTTTTTTTTTTTTTTTGAGACGGAGTCTCGCTCTGTTGCCCAGGCTGGAGTGCCCTGGCGCAATCTCGGCTCACTGCAAGCTCCGCCTCCAGGGTTCATGCCATTCTCCTGCCTCAGACTCCCGAGTGGCTGGGACTACAGGCACCCGCCACCACACCTGGCTAACTTTTTGTATTTTTAGTAGACACGGCGTTTCACCGTGTAAGCCAGGATGGTCTCCATCTCCTGACCTCATGATCTGCCCACCTCGGCCTCCCAAAGTGCTGGGATTACAGACGTGAGCCACCGCGCCCGGCCGGTATTCACTTCATTTTAAAGAAAACAAAATGAAGTTTTCTGCTTATAAAAAAGATATATTTTCTTCAAGGTAAAACTGTTACAACTAATTATGCTGTTTCATAATCCATAATAATTATCTACTCTATTTTCATGAGAGGTAAAATTTAATATTACAAAACAATTAAAATCTCCAATTTCATGATACGGTCTTGTTTATCCTACCCTAAAATGTTTCTCCTATTCTAAAATGACTGAATATTATATAATATCCTATTAATATTATACTACAATTAATTTAAAGCACAAATAAGACAATATTTATTTCAATTTTATATGCTTTGATCAGACCATATTTTTATTATAAAGATAAAT
The DNA here is from genome assembly GCF_029289425.2 of Pan paniscus. Taxonomy (NCBI): domain Eukaryota; kingdom Metazoa; phylum Chordata; class Mammalia; order Primates; family Hominidae; genus Pan; species Pan paniscus. The sequence goes on along the minus strand of NC_073256.2, from coordinate 50,379,348 downwards.
CCAGATTTATTCATTACCTAAAGTCACCAATATATAAAAATATAATTGATAAATGTTTTCAAAACCTGTTGCTAATAATAAAATAATTTTACATAAAAAACTCAGAATTGAAAAGATAACCTTCAGTCCTTTCTGACAATTTGGTTGATTTTATATTTAAGTTTGAATTCTGCTAAAAAGCAAACTAAAAACTAAAAACTCTCCTCTTCAGTGTGTATCAGCAGTAACAGTCCCAGTAGTAACAATGGAGAAGCATTTCCTTTCTCCAATACCACAAATGCATGATGGGATGGGTAGTTTTCTATCAACTTGGCTAGGCTATCATGTCCCATTATTTAATCATACACTAATCAAGGTGTTGCTATGAAGGCATTTTTTAGATGTGGTTAGCATCTATGATCAGTTGACCACAAGTAAAGGAGATAATCTTCAATGTGGGTGTGCCTCATCCAATTGCTTGGCAGGCCTTAAGAGCAATAACTGAGGCTTTCCATAGAAGAAAAAAGTCAGCTTCAAGACAGCAGCATCAACTGCTACCTGAGTTTCCAGACTGCAGGCCTCCCCCTACAGGCTTTTGACTTGCCATCCCCAGCAATCACGTTCCTTAAAATAACTGTCTTTTCTAGAGAGATATAGAACAGGTTCTAATATATTATAGGTTCTGTGTTCCTGGGTCTCCCTACTTCCCACAGAAAGAGGGGTCCTGGCCAGAGGAGCGGGCCTGAGAGGTATATTAGGCCCAATCAGAGATGTTTAGAGATGGACAGAAAAAATGCCTATCCATTTCCTATCCATTCGGGTTATCAACCAGCATGAATGAGAGTAACAACTTCAGAGGATGCCAATTAAAAGTGATCTCAGAAGGCCAAGAGAGCAAAGGATACACTAGACAGGCTGGGATGCTTGAAAGCATATTTGGCATATTTCTGAAACTCTACACAGAGGCCAGTATTACTGAACTTTAGGGTTTTCAGTTTATTCATTCATTAAAGGAATATTCAGGTTATTACTATGTGCAGATTGCTGGTGGTTACTCGAGATATTGTTAATGGAAAAGACATCAAGACCTCTGCCCTCAGGGACTTTGCAATCTAGTTGGAGACTGGGAAAAGATAATAGATAAAGACATAATTAAATAGTAGTTACTGCTATGAAAAAAATAGCATAATGAAAGGATTGGGTGGGGAAAGGCGATATTCGGCAGGGTAGCTGGGGAACATCTCTGCAGAAGGCTGAAAGCTGTAAACAGCTAGGAGAAGAGAACACCAAACAGAGCTAACTGCAAACACTTAGGCCCTGAGATGGAAATGTGTCTTCAATTTTGGGGAAAAGAAAAGAGGCCAAAGTGGCTGCAGCATAGCACACAAGGGTCAGAGGTAGATTAAGTTCTAGAGAAAGGCGATACACTGATCAAGTAGACCCTTTAGGCCATGGAAAGAAATTTGGAATTTTAAGTGCAATGGAAGTCATTCTAGGATTTTAAGTAAAGGAGAATAATGATCAAATTATACTTTTTAAAAGGTCATTTTGCCTCTTCTGTTGCTTATGGAATGAGTAGCAGGAAGTTACAGAAGCAAACAGATCAGCTCTAAGATTATTTACATTCAAGGCATGGGATTTTGGTGGGTAGCAGTGTGAATAGAGAGAAATGAAGAGTATTCATGTTGGAAGCAAATTCAATATGGTCCACTAGTGGATTTGGTAAATCAGAAAGTTATCCAAGGTGATGTCTAAGCTTACTTGAATTAGGATAAACTTGTAGTGCAACTGAGTAGGAAGGTGAATAGAAAACAGGGATTCCACTACCAGCTGTCTGTTGGTGTGGCTTTAGGCAATTATTCTAACTGTGACCCTCCATTTTCCCAGCCCCAAACAAGAGTTTACTACGCAGAATTCTAAAGTCTTGCCTAGCCCTGACATCTCATGAATCTCTGGAAAGATTATAACTGCAGGTACACTGAACCAAGACTTTTTAAATATCTCAACATTTGGAGAAAATAGGTTTCTCTATTATGCTCCCTGCTTTATTTCCCTTTTATTTCTCTCACTAGCAGATCAGACTAAATTCAATAAGAGGAGAAAAAGTCAGCATACTGTCTATCATTCTGACTCATCCTTCATGGCACTCATGAACGCTCTCAAATTAGCATATAGGTGATATGTGAGCAATACCAGAATGCTAAGCCAGGAGAACTCTTCTGTGCTATGATGCCCACAAAAAGCAACAAAGACAGTTACAGATGACCTCCCCCATTTAATTCCAACCATTTTAAAAATTGTTTATTTCCTTTTATTTAAAAATCTGAATATGAAAAGCAGAACATCTTTGATATTCTACAAAGTCCAACATTCACTCAAGCATCACAGATCCATATTGTTCCCTGCATTTGGAATGATCCCCAAAACAGCCTGTTTTATTCAATCACTCAAATGCTATTTTTCCAAGAGATATATGCTCTTCTTGGTCCTGGGTTTATAGCTTGCTGATTTCTCTTAGGGTCCAAAAGCATGCAATAAAAGCATTGAGAATAGAAGCAGTTGTAGAATTATGCCCAGTAGGATGTGGTTTTACAGGTGTACTGTTTTGAGACATATGAAGGGAGACTTTTTCAGAAGAAACAAATAGGAAGCATCAGAAATAGCAGCATGTAAATAACTCCTACTAGATATCAACCATTTTTCTGTGCCTTTTTTTGGGAGTCTCTACTATAAAAAACATTTCAATCTATGACTCTCAATTTCATACCTCTATGAACAAATGTAACACCCAAAACCTGCTTGTATGTACGAGGAATTTAAACACAGAGTAGAAGGCATTTTGTAGTGGCAAATTCTCTCCACTGTGAGGAACATTCATTCTGAGTAGAAATAAATTCTTATTACTATTTGTGAAGGAATGTAGCATGAAGTAAAGTCAGAAAAAGAAAAGCAGAACATGGAGGAAACTTGCTTGCACTATTATCTGTGAGTATATAATTAACTTTAAAAATATTTTCCGAAAAGAACACTGGGTAATAGACGACTAAAAGCAAGAGTATACTACACATTTGAAAAATATAGATGGAGAAGGACCCAATGCCCTGTGAAGCACAAATTTCTGTTGGCATTTAAGCTTTCAATAGGTGATAAAAATAACTGACACTGTTTAATACCGGTGATGAATTTTGATACAAGAGCTTTCCTGGAAGTTAGTGTTACAGAGAATGAGCCATGTGGATAGGCCCACTATGGCAGCAAAGCACACAGATCATGTCTTTCTAGTGAAAGTAGAGTTTGTAGACTCCCTCCAACAAATCAAATCTAGTGTAGAACTTGAGCCTCAAAGTGGAAGGGGATGAATGACCTGCTAATGGCATGCAAATAACTGCTGAAACAATAAGGACTTTTATAAGAACTTTCGTCTGATATTGAGCAATATGAAAAATACTGAAATATATTATCAGAGATAATATTTCTTTGAATAAATCAAAGAAATCATTTTAGAAAACACTGTTATAAATTCTTACAATTTCATGTTGAGTTGGTGATAACAACTTATATCTCTATAGAAGGATACCAAAGATTCGTTTGGAGACTACGAGTAGAATCAGAGGCTCAAAGCCAGAGCTGATCAAATGATTCTGAAATTCTAACTAATGTTTCTGTGTTCTAGCCATAAAATCACACAATATTTCAAAACTGTGTCAAGAAAATGCTCTGCTTCTTAAAAATGGATTATGCTACAGCAACAAATGAGAAAAATACTTGATATTTAAACAGAAAATGACTCAATAATTATTATGAACTAAAAGATGTAGCAGACAATTTATAGCAAAAGAAAAGAGAATAGCCAATACGCAAGAAAGACACTAACTTCACGAAGTAATAGCAACTTACAAATCAAAAATCAATAGAAACAAAACACCGTTTCATCTACAAAACTGGCTGTTTTTTCTAAAATAATTTTTCCAAATGTCAGCCAAAACAGCAAATTATAAAACAATATGCACAGTATGATTCCAATCTAGTCAACAAACAATTGAATAAGAATTGAGATAGGACACTGGAGAGGCCGGGCACGGTGGCTCACACTTGTAATCCCAGCACTTTGGGAGGCCGAGGCAGGTGGATCACGAGGTCAGGAGATCGAGACCATCCTGGCTAACACGGTGAAACCCCGTCTCTACTAAAAATAGAAAAATACAAAAAAATAGGCGGGCATGGTGTCAGGCGCCTGTAGTCCCAGCTACTCGGGAGGCTGAGGGAGGTGAATGGCGTGAACCTGGAAGGTGGAGCTTGCAGTGAACCGAGATCGCACCACTGCACTACAGCCTGGGAGATGGAGCGAGACTCCATCTCAAAAAAAAAAAAAAAAGAAAGGAGACTGAAGAAATCTAAATCACAATGTTATCCCCGATTTTAACTAGGTAGTGACAAAATGTTTAAATTCAACATTTTTCTTTCTGTTTTTTTCCTCATTTTTCCAAACATTCCAGAATAAGAAGTTTTGCAATGAAAAAAGTATTAAAAACCAGGTCAACTAAAAAGCCTATTGTGCTATTGTGAGGCATTTAACTTTATGATTACTCTTTAGAAATGTTTGTTTAGCAACACCACTTAAAGCACTTTTAATTCCCAGAAGAGATATGCATTCCAAGAGGGTAATTACAATTAGAATATTTATCTCATTAGGTGAAGATCGTCCTAATAGAATCCTGTCAACTTTACTAAGATAAATGCGGTAGAAACATTTGGTCACTATAAGACATGCTTTAAAAACACTCAAGCACGTACAACTTACTACTGTGGCTGAAAATTATTCCAAAGATACCCAAGATTTAGACATGTAATGACTTCTTGTTTTCACCTGACCAGAGTAAAAATAACAACTGTTTGCTTCTTCATTCTCACATCAGATGTTACCTCGCCCCACCACCTGCTCTATCCTTTAATCACATTTGTGGATATTAGAATATTTTCCTATGAAAATAAAGGGTATAGAGACTCCTCATTGCTTTTTTTGTTATGATCATGTAGTAGGGTTGTCAGGATTCAGCTGAAGATGATCTTAAGAAAATAAAAATATCATCAAACAAATTAAAGGAAAAAACTAGGAGATATACTTAAAACAATGAGACTGTTCCAAGGTTTTTAAAACATTATAGGCCAACAGATGATGATGTTTCCAAGAGAATTGCATCAATTAACCTGTATGGGTTCAACATGGCTTCAAATTGCTGTGGATAAAGTAGCTCTAGTTGCTATACATAATACAGGCAAGAATTTTACAAATATTATCTTATTCAGATTGACCTCTTCCTTGATTGGTTCTAAATTAAATTTTAATATATGCATAGAAGCTCTACAATAGAAAGAAGGATCAGAGCTGTGATGGTATTAATAGAAATATGGTATCTCTTTTTATAAAACAAAAAACATATATATGTATGCATACGTGTATATATACAGGCGTACACATATCTATGCATACACAAAAAAACAGGCAACTCAAAAAATAGAAATGGCTAATAGATATATCTCATTGGAAAATCATAAAAATGCAAAATAAGACTGTTATTATGTCAAATAGAAAGTTAGAATGCAAAATTATACATATTCATATAATTATATGTTAATTATGTGTATGTGTATAACTGAAAGAAATATACCAACATGTTAACTGGTTGGAATCATGGATACTGTGAATATTATTTTCCTAATTTGTAAAGGTAGTAAATTCTCTAAAAGAATCTAAAATTATCATTTATTTTTTCATTATGAGAATTTATTTTAACTTTCTGAAAAAGAGTAACAGATATGTCTCACTTAAAATGTCAACATAGCCTATTCTAATCCTGAACTAGGTTTTGGCAAGTGTCGCCTAAAACTGATCATTAATATAGAAGCCTTCAAATTTTGCTTCAGTTTGACTTTCTTCAACTTATGTAGTAACCCCATTATTGGAACAAATTTCTATCAAAAGTTTAGAGATACATGGACACTATTGAATAAAAAGTTGTTTGGGGTTTGCCTATGCATATTTCCAACGTGTGTTAAAATCATTGAGATCTTTATATTTAAAGTACACCCACACATATACAAATAAACCCTACCAGGGCCAAGTGTTAGAATATACAGCATGTGGCAATCCAAATATATTTCAAGAGAATAAATTAGGAAACTTCAAAAACTGCATTTATTTTAAATCATAATGATGAAACTGCCAAATAAAATGATGTTCAGCTTTTAATTCTATAATTTTCATTCACCCAAAAAACTCAAAATATTGAAATATTTCTTCCATTAATAACCTGTTCTATATTCTGATGTGGCACTTTATGGAGGAAGTAAAGGAATATTAAAGCAAGCAGAAAAGAAGAGTGGTTTAAAGCAGTGATTCTGATGTCAGAGCCATCTGTGTCTGGATTCTCAATCCTGACTCCTAATTAGAAAGTTATTTAACTTTCTTAAACATTAACTTTGTCATATATAAAATGGAAATAATTATGCTATATCATATAATTAAAAGATTAAGTCTTATTATGTACATATGACACTTAAATTGCACATATTCTATATTAAGCAAACAAAACCATATTAACTAAAAGCAAACAGTCAATGGCACTGATTCCTAAGCAAATGGAGGAAAGAAATTAAGGAATCCTTCAGCCTCTGAATGGAGGTCAAGATTCTCTGTTCATTTAACATATTTTTATTCAAATCAGTCAAAGGCAAAGAAATTAATCATGAAATCCAGTATGGGAACAATGCAAGACAGCAAAAGATTACATTATCACTAAGCCATACAGATGGAATCAACAAATAGATATTGTTTTGAAACTTTTCCCTCTTATTTTTAGTTGACACATGATAATTATTCATACTTATAGTACACAGAGTGATATTTCAATACATGTATATAATGCATAATGATCAAATCAGGGTAATCACCGTATCTATCACCTCAAACATTCATCATTTCTCTGTGTTGGGAATATTGAAAACCTTCTCCCCCAGATCTTTGAAAATATAAATAAATCATCTCCAGCTGTATTTAACCCTACAGTGCCACATAACACTAGAATGTATTCTTCTTGCCCAGCTATAACCCTGCACCAACCTCTTAACCTCTCCTCTCCTTTCCTTAACCAACCATTCCCTCTCCTTTCTTCCCCCTCCCCCTCACAGCCTCTAATAACCACAATTCTACTCTCTACTACTATGAGCTCAACTTTTGTTAGCTCTCACATATGAGTAAGGACATGCAGTATTTATCCTTCTATGCCCTACTTATTTCACTTAACATGATACCCTCCAGACTCATCCATATTGCTGTGAATGACAGAATTTCATTCCTTTTGGTGGCTGAATAGTAAGCCATTCTGTATACATATATTTTCTTTATTCATTCATGCTTGCACACCTAGGTGGATTCTATATCTTGGCTATTGTGAATAGTGCTGCAATAAATAGTGTTACAATAAATAAATAGTGCTGCAATAAATAAATATACAGTGCTGCAATAAATAAATAAATACTAGTGCTGTAATAAATATGAGACATCTCTTCAATATCCTGAATTTGTTTCCTTTGGATAAATACTCAATAGTGCAATTGTTGGATCATATGGTAGTTCTATTTTTAGCCTTTTGAGAAGCCTCTCTACTATTTTCCATAATGGCTGCACTAATTTACATTCCCATCAACAGGGTATAAGAGCTCACTTTTCTTTGTATTCTCACCAGGAAACATTTCGATCTTAAACTTTGGGGCTGGATAATGAGTAGAAAAACAAGGTATTGCTGGGTCTTTATTGAGACCACATATTCTCACAACTTATGGTGACTAAACAAGCATCTATCACTGCCTTAAGGAACAAGAGAAAAAAATCCACAGGAATAACTCCAAATTTGGTCCATGACCAAAAGTAGAGTAAGTATCTCTAGGAAAGGAGCTTATCCTCCAATGCTCTTAGTTCTCAAGATTTGGTTTCTCACTGAGATATCAACAAAAATGGTTAAGTCTCACAATTTCATGGAACAATGAAATTTTCAAGATAGTGATAATACAATTTGGATGTTACCAAGTTTCAAAGCCCACATGTCAATAAGGAAGCATATCACAGAAATAGGGGTAGAAGCTAGAACTCAGGCTGATTCCACTTTTTTTTATTCTGCTCAGATTCAGTCTATCTCAGAACTTCACCAAAAATAACATTTCATTAACAATGGATTGGAAATGGAGAGTTTGCCTATACTGACCCTATATAATCACTGATCTTGCAAACACTAGGAATACTGTTGATTCTGTGCCCTGCAGAGGGACTGAGTCACTGGTAAGAAAGAATTCTCCTTCAGAATTATGCCCATGTTGGTTGGAAAAAAAACATTTCCACGGAAGTCAGGACTAACTTGTTTTTCCAAATTCTTAGAACAAAGAACTACAAAAGGACAGTTAAGAAAAGCACTCCACCTTCTGGCCGGGCACAGTGGCTCACGCCTGTAATCCCAGCACTTTGGGAGGCTGAGGCAGGCAGATCACAGGGTCAGGAGATCAAGACCATCCTGGCTAACACGGTGAAACCCCCATCTCTACTAAAAATACAGAAACAAAATTAGCCTGGTGTGGTGGCGGGAGCCTGTCGTCCCAGCTACTTGGGAGGCTGAGGTGGGAGAATGGTGTGAACCCAGGAGGCGGAGCTTGCAGTGAGCTGAGATAGTGCCACCACACTCCAGCCTCGGTGACAGAGCGAGACTCCATCTCAAAAAAAAAAAAAAAAAAAAAAAAAAGATTATACTCCATCTTATTTGGTTATCTGTTGCTGATATCAAAAGAAAAACTCCCCCGCCGCTTTGTTTTTTAAGATGGGGTTAGAGAAGAGTAAGGGTGATAGATATCTTACCTGAATACAGAATAGCCTGAGTAAAACAGAATAAAAAGATCACTGAGCTTCTATATGCACATAAAAGCCTGAGCAGGAAGTATCTGGTCTATTTCTTCCTAGTTTTCTGGTCAACCTGTAATGTGGTCTTAACATATGAGAATGTCCCAACATGTCAATTCTAGACTCTTTAAGGCTAGGTGTATGCTCCATCTAGATTACTTAGAACAATATTTTTCTCATTCAAAATTTTTTTTGCAAAGATTACTTGTTGGTTTAAAATATATATTTTCCTTGTAACATTTCATAGAAAATCACTCCACAACAATAAACATGTTTGTGCTGTGAATACAATTTCTTGAGTGTCTACGATACGCCAAAGGGCTGTTCTAGGTACTGTAAACAAAGCATCATCTTTGGGCCAGAAACCAAGTTCTTCAAACAACATACACGAAGTAGAATCCCCTAATTATTTTAGTCATTAAATCTGCTTCCTTAGAGTAAATCCCAGAAAAATCAAAAGTAATAATAATTAGCATTACATAATAAGAAACCTAAGCACCTTAACCACTAGGAGGCTGCCCAACATACGGAAGATCCTACCTATATATTTGTTGAATAAATACATGGATGAATGTGTAATATCAAACAAAAAAAAATGGGCTGAACTAGCCAAGATTAAACCAATAACAAGTATTAGAAATACACAGGTTAGATAATTTGTCTAGTAAGGAATAACCAAAGCCAGTTTTTAAAATGTCTTGTGGTTTTAAAATGTCTGAAGGTTTGTTTTGCGGGGTTACAGGACAATATAGGGAGAAGCAGTTCAGTACCGTGGATAGCTCCCGGAAGACACGCTCTCTAAAGTCTGAAATCTGCTTAATTGCTGTGTCTTTCAACTGCAGTCATCTCATTCAAGCGCTCTATCACTTTTATGCCTGATTCACTTCCAATAAGAACAGAATGACTCCTCAACCTCACCCTCACTCTGACACACACAAAACAAATATGCACACGTAGAAGTCTGGCCTATTTGTCAAAATGGAGCACTGTCTGTCTCGATTAAGGGACATGCCTGTCACTTTAGAAAACTGATCCAGGAAGTCTTATCTTTTACTGTGTGACAGCTCATCCTAAGAGGGCTCTCTCCCCACCTCGATCTAGGGCAAACGATTTATTGCAGCACCTGATAAAGAAGCTATCTAAAAGTTGGAATGAAATATATTACAGGCTGGGCACCGTGGCTCACACCTGTAATCCCAGCACTTTGGGAGGCTAAGGCAGGCGCATCACTTGAGGTCAGGAATTTGAGACCAGCCTGGCCAACATGGTGAAACTCCAACTCTACTAAAAATACAAAAATTAGCTGCCTGTGGTGGCACATGACTGTAATCTCAGCTACTTGAGAGGCTGAGGGAGGAGAATCGCTTGAACCCAGGAGGCAGAGGTTGCAGGGAGCTGAGATTGTGCTGCTGCACTCCAGCCTGGGTGATAGAGTGGGACTCCATCATAAAGAATTTAGAAACATATTACAAAACTATAATTCAGCATTATAGACTCAATAAATCTCTTTCTGAGGTAGACTACTATATCATGTTACTACTCCATAGTACTTACATAAATGACACAACCTAACACTACCTATGACAATAATAATAATTATTATAAAGTAACAATAACTCTAAATTTAAAAGACATTATTTGATATATCCCAAAACAACACAGAGCTAAAGTAAAATATTGACAAATAGGAGACATTCATCTTTACTATTCTACTTCCTTTGCTTGTCTACCGAGTTCCTAAACATTTGTGTGTTTTTATGTTGTGGCAGTCATCCAGGATTGGATATTTATTTACACAGTTTCCCTCATACTAGATTACAAATTCCTTGAGAGGAAGAACAATGTTTTAATTATCTTTGTATCATTTATAACAGCTAACAATATCCTAGATGTGGTAAGTATCCAATAATTATTTTTTTGAATTAAACTGAATTGAAATAGCTCATCCCTGGTTTATAAAATGTCTGTTGTCAGAGCAGTATGAAGAAGGTCTATCCCTGTCCATAATCTCATTACTGTAGAGAGAAAGAAGGAGGAGCTGCTGTTTCTGTCAGCAAACATAACAAAGAGATTCGGGTCATCTTGAAATATTTACCCCATTAAAAATCCCTCTGAGAGAGAGTAATACAAACCATGCCTTTCTGCTGTGAAATCACTGAAGATTCTATTTATGTTTTCTTCTTTATGGTTTTACTTTAAAATCTGCAAAGACTCTGTTAGGAGGAACCAGCAGAGAAGTATAAAAACAGCTGATCACTTGGGGAAAACATGAAGTTAAGAGAAGAGATTCCAAAGAGAGAGAAACTGAAAGAAAGAAGGAAGGAAGGAAATATGGGAAGAAAAGAGGAGGGAAGAAAGAATGGAGAGATGGAAGGAGGAAGGCAGAATATACTAAAAAAGAAGATGCTGTTCAAAGGTGGTACTGGAAAGTAATGAAAGTTGTATCTTGACAAATGGTGATAAGGATAGAAAAAGCATCATCATCCCCAAATCTCACAAGTAGAAAATAAATTTCTTCTTGTCTTCCCATGGATTGTATTACACAGAAAAGAGGAAGGATAAATATAGCTTTGTTTTTGTTTGTTTACTTCAGATTACTTCTTGAGTACATGCCCCAGTGACATGTTTTGGAAGAATTCATTTAGATTGCTTGCAATAGATTCTCAAGTAATTCCAATAACTACTAAGGTTTTCCAAGATAAATTTAAATTGCGTGCTTAGTTTTACCAAAATCAGATATACTGACAATTTTTATTCCCATATAATTTTTTATCTTGAATGTAGTCATCCAACTGCTTTAAAATAGTTATTAACAGTTTGGGGTACTCACTTTAGAAAATTAGTCACTGAGTGAAGCCCCTTTTCAATTCAGCAGGTTTTCTGTTTCATTGAGACTCAATTCTATCAGGTGTTTCTCTTTCAGCATTGAAAATGTCATCCCAAAGGACTTCCAATCCTGTTTAAACACTAAAACTGTGCAGCAGAGCTCCAAATTTCCACGAAAGTGACTCTGCTAGTGAATCTACTTCATTCTTTTCTCCATCTGCAAAGAATAGTCTTGTTTTTCTTTCCTGCCTCAAGAACACCTAATCCTTACATTTTGAAAAAACAGAACTTGAGTTATTGCCAAGGGCCTTATTATAACATAGCTGGAACAATCTGCTATGAGTGCTAGTTGGTGCTATTGTTCTTTACACATGCTTTTCTAATTCAGATATGATTGGTTATAAGCTATTTACTGAATATTGAAATTTAATATAGTTAGGTTCTCAAACTACCTGTGGACAGATGCCTGTGAATTACATGGGTGTGAGAATTAGAAACATGAGTAGGGCTTTTTAAAGTCTCCTTGCTCAACATTAGGCATCATTTTTGACTTGTCACATTTGCTATCTGTGGACTCAGAAAGCAATGCGACAATGGTTTCCAAGTCTAGGTTTTGGATGGGGCTGGAAGTTTTAACAGCCTCACTGTGAACATTTGGCATGTTCCAGACTTCTCAATGAGGGAGAATACTGCAAAGACTGAGGCAAAGGTGAAACAGGACAGTCTGTAAGGCCAAGACGTAAGTCCAGAGACCATAGAGAGACTTCAATGTCCAGTACAGACTTAAAGAAAACAAAAATAAAGATCTATCATAGTAATGGCTTACTAAGCCCTACAATGAACAGCAGTATTAAATTTTTACTAATCTATTAACGAAACAATTTTTTTTAAATCTGAGTAGTCAGTTAAAAAATAAACCAAACTTTTCCAATTCTAAAACCAATAATGTTTGTGTCATGTGATTTGGAATGCACTAGACAGAAAACTGACAAATTCTGATTTCTTTTTTTCTGTTCTGTTTCTTTGGCCATGTGCCATTAAACAAGTCATTTAACCCTCCTGTGTACTGGGCTTCTATTTTGTCATCTGTAAAACAAAGAGCCTGGACTAGAAAATAACAAAATTTACCTCCAGGAATAAATAGGCGTTCATTTAGTTTGAACATAAAACTGTATTACATTTGAACAGCTAGGAAAAGAGAAAAAGTTTTGTGTATTAATATATGTGTTCTAGGTTTCTGAATTTATACTCTAGTTCCTTAAAGAGTAATGTGCTTTTCATTCTAAATAATAAGAGGTGACAAGGATGAGCACTAAGACCCAAATAAATGAAAAAGGTCATGTAACTAGTTCCAGGTCAGTTTTCTCCCAAAATCCTACAAAGCTATAAGAAGTGGAGGGAAAAGGCCAACCTGGCTGCTGCTGGCTTGAAGTATGCCAAGAAATTCCATCATAACTCCTTGGAGCCAACCAAGGAGCTAGAACATGTAAGCAGTGGGAGAAAGCTTCCCTCAGCACTCAACATCAGAAGCCCAAATCAGAATGTGAAGTAGGCTGCCAGGAGTTGAATTTAAGTTACTAGAAACACAAAGGGCAAGAGTGCTGCCTTCTTCATCTCCCACTGTATTCCACGATTCTGTAGCGAAGGGCAAGACTAGAGCCAACCTGAACTCAGAGCTGTGACACTGCCCGGGCAGCCATGAGATCCTAGTGAGACAGGCCACCAGATGCGAATACAGCAGCCTAAAACATCAAGCAGCAGGTGAAATGAAAAACAGCTCAGGAAAACCTCATGAAGATCCAGCCACTGAGAATGACATCTTTCGTAATGATCAAATCTAAGTTTGGTCTACTGAGACATTTTACTTCTCTAAGAACAGAATACCTTAGATAGCATTAGGTAATATTGTGAGTGACAGAGATACAAGAAAGGCAGAATAAATATTGAACGTTTATCTTGAAGGAATATGTTTAAAGAATATTCTTGATAGGAGGTGGCAAACACTTTCTATTTCCCTATGGTGTTAATATAGCAGACAGTACTAATGAATAATTATTGATAGTGATAATTATTTATTAATAGCAATAGTGTTTTATGTAGTACCTGGGTACTACGGCCTTACAAATTTTCTCAACTGGCAGGTACTATCAACTGATCTGAGTTGGCATGAGGAGGAAAACCTATTTACTATCTCACTATCTCTTCTTTTTTTCTTTTCTTTTTTTTTTTTTTTTTTTTTTTTGAGGCACAGTTTCACTCTGCCACCCAGCTGGAGTGCAGTGATGTGATCTCAGCTCACTGCAACCTCCACCTCCCAGGCTCAATGGATTCTTGAGCCTCAGCCTTCCCGGTAGCTTGGACTACAGGCACATGCCACCATGCCTGGCTAATTTTTCTATTATAGTAGGGACAGGGTTTCACCATGTTGGCCAGGCTGGTCTCAACTCCTGACCTCAAGTGATCCGCCCACCTCAGCCTCCCAAAGTGCTGGGATTACAGGTGTGAGCCACCTCATCCAGCCTATTTGCTATCTTTTCTACAAGAGAAAAAGAGTTCTGTGCTGAGAATCATGACCTGCTCATCCTTCAGGCTCCACCATTAACCACCCCTGGACAAGGTGTCTCATGTCTCTGGACCACATCACTCTTATCAATAAAATTTGCACGGAAGGGTGGGCTATCTCTAAGTTCCCTTTGTGTAGCCCAGCCCTAGATATTTGCAACTTTAAGCAGTGGAGAGTATTGATGAATAATGGAGGAAAGCATGACTGTCACATAGCTCAAAGAAATGAAGTCATGTGTTGAAATCATAAAACATCATCATTTTTCCCTCCTAACAGAGCTACAGATGCTAATTAAAAAATTCTCTATTGAACAGTAGTTATTTAAACCAATAAATGTATTCTTGTGTAACTCCTTCACAGATGAGGAATTAAATGTCCAGAGGGGTTAACCAATTTGCCTAAAATTATGTAGGTAAATCTGCATACCCAGATTATGATGATCAGCACCAAGATTATTATTATAAATAAGTTGTGATGGGGTTTAGAGATGGATTGCCAAACGGTGAGCCCAAATCTAACAAGCCAGTACCCTTCCTCTATCACTGTTAGTTTCTTGTCCTAATTTCTTGTTACTTCAATAGTTTTAGGGTCCCATATCCTTTCTAAAAAAATTTCTTAAGATCCCTTCTTCACTAAGCATATTGATTTTACCCATCCTTTCTTATTTGCATTTGCAAGTTTCCCAATTTATAATGCCTGAAATGTGTATTAGTGGGCAATGTACTCTCTTTACCACATCATAACTATGCTGAATAAGACCTCACCTAACACAAGCCTTGTGGAATCCAAAACACAGCTATTTACTGCTACCTTTTTGCTTATATCCTTTTACCCGCATATTATTGGATATGCTTCCTTGAGCAGTAATTAGTTAATTCCCTAAAAAAAGATCATAGTATGCCATAACATGATATTAATCTGTTTCTGTAGATCTTTGCTGTCTAATCTTGAATCTGGTTATCAAGTGTTTTCTGTTGATTTGCTAATAAAGAAACCAGAGGCATTTCAGGCTGCATACGAAACATAATGAACATAAATTCACTAAGTGATCATATTCTTATAGGATTACAATCCAGAACCATCATAGCAATGGAAACAAAAGGATGTAAGGCCCATGACATTTTGCATAAACACATATAGGTGGGAGGTTTCATAAGCAGTCAGGAGACTTTAATTCCATCCTCAACCATCACACGGAAGTTACAAACTTGCACAACTTTCCTCACTTACTCGGGGCTCAACTATAAAGTGAGGATTCTTCCTTCTATCACGTTGTGGTTTATCATTTTTTGGCTAATATTGTCATGGCAGCCTCTAGTATCCTCCATGTGTGACAGCTCTCCTGGGCAGTTATATAATTTTACATTTGGCAGCATATACTACCAGTCTTGTTCTTACTCAGGATGACCCAATGCCAGCGAAAGCCACCTCCTCCAAGACAAATTCAAAACATCTTATGGGGGTAATCAGTAACAGCCTGCTACAGCCACAGCTAAGAAAACAACAATTCTGTTCTCCACATTCAATCTGCACTTTGCAGAGGTGAAGAACTTACTGACTACTTTTTTTCTCCAATGAGGTCAGTTGACTCTAAACCACTTTATAAAGCTTCTACACAGGCTCTACAACTCCATAAAGCTAATCTCTCTGAACCAAGAAAAGACTTTAAGATTTTCAAGTTTTCTAACCTTTTATGTTAAAGATAAAAACTTGAGACCCAGAAAGGTGGAAATGTGAGTATTAGAACCAAAAATTCTTGATTCCTAGGTCAGTGTGCTGACAAGGGAAAAATATGATAGCATGGGAAGATGAACAATTTCATTATCAGTTGGTTATAATGGGCAGTTCTTCTCTAAAACATCATAAAATACAATGTTTTCTTAACATACACTGGAAATTTTAGAAATCTCCTCCACATATTTATTGTTATACTGCCTCACTATAAGAGACAGATTGTCTGTGCTAAAGCTTAAATTATGTCTCCTTCACTTACTTGTTGTTAGTCAAGTTAACTACTTTGCACTTCATTTTCTTACCTATGAAACGGCATTAAAATACATTCATTAAATCAGTTTTGAAAGGTAAAAAGAGTTAACTAATGTAGTGTTACCAGCACTGTATGTTCACACATTCCTTAGCAAATTCAAGAGGTATATACTGTTTATTGCTCAACAACAACAAATCACTACAAATTAAAATATCCCCAGTGTATCCTAACACCAAGATGAATCCTTAGGAAAATGTCCTCAGATGTGCTAATAGTCTTAAGAACTCTCAAAGAAGACATTTTCTTACAATGGTCCTGAGGGGTACTGTTCTTTGCTTCCGTGACTTCTAAGAGCTGCCATCCTTCATGGAAATATGACTGGAGATTTAAGAAGACAATACGTTTGTTTAAACTTATTTCAAGCCTAAATATCCATATCTTAAGGTAGCCATTTAAAATCATACTAAAATAATACAATGGGGAAAGTTTTAAAATATATTAATTGAATAAAATTAATTTAAAAGAGCATTTATAATACAAATTATGTGAATGTATGTAAAGGAGGGAAAAGGCCTAAATATGTGTACCTCAAAATGTTAACAGAGCTCTCATTCAGTAGTAGGATTATGGGTTTTTTTCTTTATCTTAATTTTTTCCCAATTTTTATACTATAAAAATATGCTCTAAGGACACTTGACTTGGTTAGTAAATATCTTTACAGATACAAGATAAAATAGAAGTTAAGAGCACAAGCTTTGCAATCACTGACTGTAATTTCTAGCTATGTAACTTTGCCTAAGTTCCCTAAAATCTCTGTGTCTCAACCCTCTGGCAAAATTGGGTTAATACATGTTTCTATATAGTAGAGCCATTGTGAGGATTAAATGAGTTAAAATATATGAAGTGATTAAAATAATGCCTGACACATAGTCAGGATTCAACAAATGCTAGCTATTGCTCTTGATGATGATGTCACTAGTTTCATTAATTGAGAATATTGATTTAACCAATAACCTTGCTGTAAAACCACATGAAATTCATATTTTAATAAAGATAAACATGTTACTTAAAACAAGTGACTGCCCTGAACAAGAGAAGTACATATATAACATTAGTATATTTGCCAAACATGCATTCAGTGTAAATTGAAGACTATTCTCTAATTATGAAAATAAGCTTATGACAACTTATAACAATATTAGAATTATTAAAATAAACACTGTTGTTGGTCCATATTCATACATCTTCCATCCTATATCCATGGATGATCCTTTGTGTACTTTTCTAGGTTTGCCAAACTCATTCTGTTTTTAAGCAAAACAAAACGGTTTGAGGATTAGGTAGATGGTTGATTGAAGGACAACAGAAATCCAACTTCAGTTGTGTGGTATTTGCAAAGTCAGTACAATCCAACCATGTCTATATGCAGGGTAATAAGAAATTCACCAGGTCAAAGAGAAGATAATCATTATTTAAATCCCTACTATCACTGCAACAGAAAATCTAATGCCTGGGCAAGTCATTTGGCTGTAATAAGTGATGAAATGCATCTTTAAAATGCAATAGATCTCTAAAAAGAAGTTGCACTTGCATTTTAAAGATGCAAATGCAACGGCTTTGCTGGTATAAAAAAATCATATTATAATTCAGTATTTTTCTTACTACTGAAATAGAAGGCTCCATGAAATACATGTTTGGTCTTCATCCACTTTCCTGGGGTACCACACTGAAAATCAGTGGACCCTCCAAACTATGTATTTTATAAGCCAATGAGTTGACTGCTGGCTGCCAGTCTTGGGTAGCTTCAGGATGGGGGCTGGTCACTGGATAGACCAAAGCATGATTAGAGGTTTCGAACTTTCAACCTCACCCCACAATCTCTGGGGATGGAGAGAGGCTGAAAGTTAAGTTGATTACCAGGGTCCGATGGTTTAATCAATCACACCCATATAATGAAGCCTCTGTAAAAACCCAAAAGGATTGGGTTCAGAGCGCTTCTGGGTAACAGAATATACAGAGTTTCCTGTAGGACGGCCCACCCAGGAAGGGCAGAGAAGCTCTGTCCCCCACCACCCATGCCTTATCTTACACATTTCTTTATCTGTATTCTTTACAATATTCTGTATAATAAACTGGTAAATGGTAAATGTAAGTAAGTGTTTTCCTGAGTTATGTGAATCACTCTACCAACTTAATCAAACCCAAGGGGGAAGTTGAGGGAACCCCAATTTATAGCCAGCTGGCTGGAAGCACAGATGCAACAAACTGGAGCTTGTGACTGGCATCTGCAGTGAGGGGAGGAAACAGTCTTAGGGACTGAGCTCTCAAGCTGAGGGATCTGACTGTATCTCCAGGTAGACAGTGTCAGAGTAGCATTGAATTAGAGGACACCCAGCTAGTGTCAGCTGCAGAACTGATGGTTTATTTGTTGGTAGTGAGAAATCCCCACACACTTCTTGGTGACTAGAGGTCACAGAAGTCTTCTGTGTTGACTACTGTTAAATGAGAGAATAGAAAAGACACTTTGGTTTAGTTTTTCCTGCATTAACAAAATACCAAATCTCCCTTCATCACGCCAGGGCCTAAGCCACACATATGCAGCATGGAGAACGTACTTTTCCTTGTTTATGTCTCTTAAGTCAGAATCGAAACTCAATTCGTTGCAGAAAGCAAGAAGCAAGTCATATTCATTTTATCTCCCCATTGCTACCTCAACCACAAACCTCCAAGCATCAAGAATATGTCTTGGCATACAGCGGGCTTTTTCAAATTAATTTTTTCTGCATGAATAAAGCTTTGTGATTTCTTGTTTTGTATACAAATGTAAGAATCTATGAACATATGTTTCATAGTAATACACTGTGAATAATTATTTTTCATATCTAAAACATTAGCTCCATACCTAGTCCTAAAGGATGTTTTAAATGGGAGGTGAAGTGGCCTGACCAGGTCCCAGCTAAGCAGGAAACTTGTGCAACGGAGGTATCCAAGCCTTCACTCTGTATACCACATGATACTCTTTCTTTCTCAAAATAGAATTCCTAAGGTAATTTCTTCAAACCTGTGATTAACTACACACAACTGAATTTTCTTCCATGTTTTAGATTAAAGAAAAAAACAAAAATAATGCAAGATTGTTTTAACCACACATAGAAAGTAACTTTCAATTTAAGTATCTGAATGAAGTTAAATGAAGTGATGGGGATTTGAAAACAAATTTGAAAAGTACAAAACACACCTCAAATGTAATGCATAACTGTTGTTACTGATCTCTTTCAAATCATGCTTTACATTTGAGAAGCTATATCTCAATAAAGAGTGAGAAAAAAGCAATCAATTCTCATGAATTGCCTCCTTTAATCCCTATGACACCAAAATAATATGGCTGTCTTCTGAACTCTGTCTGCTCTTTATCACAAGCTCACCTTTCTTTTCTGCACCTGGACTTTGGCACAGGGTGAGAGGTCTTCAGGGTTCCACGTTCAGTTTTCTATCCTAATTATTGACAGCTCTTGCTCAGAAAACACATCCATGCTCTGGTCAATTCTTCAACTGCCAATCCTAGAAGGACAACTCCCATACTCAAACCTGGAGTCCTGTGTGCACTTCTCAATTACAATCTCCTATCTCCATTTGCCCATTGTGTGTTGACTGGCCTGTCTTATCATTTTTCTCAAGTTAAAAATGCTAAGCACAAAATTCACCACATCACCTCCACTGCCTTTTTAAGATATATTTCTCCTTTATGATCAGACTCCAAAAGTCCACGAAAAGCCTTCTTGTGGACTTAACACAGTGCCATTCTGGGGACTGAATGAACAGAGTCCCTGCTCTCTGTAAAGAATTAGCATTCAAAGGGAGTAAAAATGAAGGAAAAGTGCGATAAAGGGAAAGATACTCCACAACACTGATCTGAAATACACAACATTAGAAGCTTCCTCGTGGTGACTGCTCAACATCTTTGAAGATCTTCCTACATTTTGGAATTTTCTCACACCATGAGTCCAGTTTTTAAAGCCAGAAAATTCAAAGAGTATGGGCACCAAACCAGGGAGAACCAGTTTTCTGGCAGGAGCAGTTGGTGAGGCATTTGGTTCCTCAGCTTTGGGAGGCCAAGTCCTGGCATCACAGGTGCTGAGAAGCCATATGATTAGAGAGAAGTCCTAAGGTGTGGCTGTGTAGCCCCAGAACCCTGCTCTTTGGCACTCTCCGAGATTCTACGTGTTTATTAGTATCTGTTGTTACGTTATTGTTTTCTGATTCAACTAGCGTGTGCAAATTCTGCTATTTGCAACAGAAAGCCCTGTTGAATACACACATTAAAGCATTGAAACTCAGCAAATTCTCAGAAGCACAGATTGAGCATTAGGGACAAGTGGTTGATTTCAAAAACAATTACATTTATCTTTACCCTAGGGTATTTTTGCACACCAAGATATGTTTGCCATGCTACAGAGCCACACGTGGAAAATCCACGTTTCCACGAAATGGGAATGCAGAAGCTCTTAGCTCATATGAATAAGTTTCACCCTGATTTCCTTAACAAGTAGTGAGTGTTTATTCTGAAAAATAATATAGGATAGTTAATTTGATGACAGTAAGTTTATGAAAACCTGTGTTTTCTCCACCCTGAGGGTAAATTCAACCAAAATCTTAAAATTTAGTTTCCTAAGAAGGGTTTCAAGGTCACCAAAAATCAATTTGTTATGATCATGAGTACAGCACAGTCATTAGCAGGATGAGCCCCGGAATCAGCATATCTGAATTTGAGTCCCAATTCTACAACTCAACAATTTTGTCACCTTGAGCAATATAAATCACATATCCATGCATTAGTTTCCTTTTCTGCAAAACAAAAAAACTTATAGTACCATCCGAATTAGTTTTATAAATATTGTATAAGAAAATGTATGGAAGGTTAGTAGCACCTTGCCTAGCATATATTTAGACTCAATAATTGTTAGCCATTATGATTATGAGTAATATTTTTAGCAATTATGAGGATCGTGATACCATACCATGCAAGGCCTTCTAGAATTTGGCTAAGCCCTGTGCTAGATGTCTATTTAGTAGGACCATTTAATATAAAACATCTCAGTTGTTCCAAATTACTTTTGAAACTAAATTGCCCACACTCCTTGGCTGAGAAACATCCACCTGGGGGTAAGTTTCCTGACTGAAAAGCTATGCAGCTCTTGATGGGCTGTTGTTTTTTGTTTGTTTGTTTGTTTGTTTGTTTGTTTGTTTGTTTTTTGCCTGAAAACAGCTTTTCTACACCAAGGCCCCTTTGAGGGCATTTTGGCCTCAGCTTAGAAGGACAGTGAGCTACTGCAATGGCATTTATAGAGGGCCTCAGAGTTTCCAAATATTCATTTCTAGACAATGTTTCCAGTTGGGGTCCCTTTCCAGTGGCTGGGGTAAAACAAATATTTGTCTTTGGATAGGTGTGTTCCAAGCATTTAAATACTTCCCTGGGAAAATATCATCTCCAGCAAATGTTAACTTTAAAAGTTAGTTGTTTGTTTAGCAAAAAAACTATTGCTATAAAACACAATCTTCCCAAGGTATTTGCAAACATATGTGTTGGTTTTGTCACTACTTTTACGATGTGGTTATGATGTGTTTTGGTTTGATACCTAAAGTTTCTTTTGTTTAATGCCATCATCCATTAACAATGGCTGTCACCATTGTTTGGACTGATCCTTTTGACAAACTGATGAATATTTTCTATTATTTCCTCAGAAAAAGAAATTCTCCTATACCTATATTTATGTCTGCATACAGAACAACCATGCATAGTTAACAGTTGAAAGTTCTGCAATGAATGTCCAACAAATGATCTGTTCATTGGTATTGCATAAACCAGAAATTTCTAGAAACTAGCACTTCAGTTCTTTGCTATAACAATGATACTGGACATTCATAACCCTGGCTTTGTGAACCCCTTGAATCCCTTCCACAGGTACTTTAGACTCTTTCTCCTCAAAGTGCAATCTTAGAACCAGCAACATCCGCATCATATGTGAGCCTGTCAGACACACAGAACCCGAGACCCCAATTTAGACTACTAAATCACAGTTCACATTTTAAGGAGATCCTCTGTCGATTCACATGCACGTTAAATTTTGTAAAGCACAGCGTTGGGTTCATGGATAGTTGTTTAAGAACCTCTGATCTCTATCGTTCTTTCTGTACTTGAGTCACAAGTTAAGTGAAATTTTCATACTGTCTTCTAGAAAACCCCAATGTAATGTGTATGAATGAATACAAACTAAAGGCTAATCATTTATTCATTCATTATTTCAACAATTATTTATTGAGTTCCATTACATGTCAGGCATTGTTTCAGTCACTGGAATAAAGCCTCTATCTTCATTCTAAAGAGAGAATACAGATAATAAATATGCAAATAAAGATATAATCTGCCAGATGGTCATTAGTGTTATCAGGTAATACAGAGCAGGGTGGGGGTGATAGGGAATGCTGGTGGGGTGCTGCTTTTAAATGGGGTGGCCAGGGAAGCCTCATGAATAACATGGTATCTGAGCGAAAATCTGAAGGAAGTAAGGAAGTGAGACCTGCACCATTGGAAGGAATTGCTTTCCAGCAGAGTAAGGTAAGGCAGCAAACATCCTCAAGCAGGAAGATGTTCAGTGCATCTGAAGACCAAGAAGAAGGCCAGATTCCCTGGAATGGGAAAGCAAGAGGGAGAAATTTGGAAAATGAGATCAGTGAGGTGGGATGAGAGTGATCATTTAAGTTCTAATAGTCACTGAACACATGTACCAATTGCAGTGAAAGCCTTAGGAGAGAGACCTGGGGCAGTGAAAAAGCCTTTCAATTGCAGTGAAAGCCTTGGGAGAGAGACCAAGTCCAGGTGGGTTCAGTGGAGGGGAGAAGTGCCCACTCTCTTCCTCTTAGCCACAGAAAGTCTCCTCTAGAGAAAAAGATTTCTGAGGCCACTTGAAATACAACTTACTCCCATCAGAAAGCAGTTTAGTATTCTTTACTCTTCCTTTTTTTTTTTTTGGAATTTAGACTTAAAATATAGAGTTGCTAAGCACTGCTGGCGAAAACCAGATTCTGTTTCAGAGGGTCTGGCACATACTTGGCAGGAAACATACTAAACTGGAGTTAAATAATAATCCCATGACTGGCTATAATTCAGAGCCATATCTTGGCTACCTTTTTAGGCTTATGTTCATAATTATTCTAGACCACATTTCAACAGTATTCTAGCCATCTTCTCTGAACATCTGTTTTGGGAACTCTTCTGTCTTTGGCCAATGTGTGCTGTCATCCCAGACAGCAGGCCAGATGACCAGTGCCATCTCCTTAATATTATATGTACACGTCTTATGTTTTTGAGTCTATGTCAAGTTCCCATTGGGAGACACAAGGTTTTGGTAACGAGGGAAATGTGCTTTTCTTGTTGCCACATGTAAACCACATGAAAGAAATCATGACTGTATTGCTTAAGAAGTCATGCCAGTGACTATAAAGATCAGCCCAGCCTACAAATCACAGCAATCAATTTGCACAACCTTTGTACACAAGCTAATCTAATCCATGCTAATCTCTCCATTATGACAATGAAGATGCTACAATTACTCCTCACACAGAAAGGCTTCAATCAAATTAATGTTCCATGTCAGATCTATCTTAAACTATTTCCTCTTCTTCATCCAGAATAAAGAATGAATAAATCTGTCTGGGCTGATTGAGCCTCCCAAATATTTTCAATCTAATCCATCCAAAAAGGAATTTGCAAGACAAAAAAAAGCCAAATAAAAATAAGGATAATAAATGGAGGCTGTTATCCACTTACAGATAGGTATAATCCACTTTAAGAAAATTTATGAAAAGAAAAGTTGAGAGATTATGATTCAGAGAAAGTTTCCTTTTCCCACTCAATTGTCGGTAGAATATTGAAGCCAGATAGGATCAATGGAGCTCATAATTTACAAATGAGAGAATGGTGCCTGAAACAGGCAAAAAGACCTTATTCAAAGATGCACACCTCTGTGGTGGCAGAGAAAACACTAGGACCAAGGTTCCTCATCTCCCAGGTAGCTCACTCTCTTGCACACCAGAAATATCTATAGGGTGACTGTACACTGAAGCATCTCTGATTTGCTCCAATATTTGTTCACAGATCATTAACCACTTGGAGGAAAAAGGGGAACTAAGAAATTTAAAGTTAAAATGGCAGGAACCTTTGCTAATTGAAAATCAATCAGAAATGAAGATAGAATGTCTCAGAAATTCTAACGCAGGTCAATAGAAAAATTGGATTTGATTTTTAAAAATTTAATTTTTACAACTCTCAGAAATATTTCTATTTGTGCCACACAGGAGGCACCCTTATAATGTCAGTGAATAATTCTAGGGAATCATTCAATCCATATGTTCCATATTTGACCTATCTTAATTCTACAGGTGATAGGAAACACAGAGAGCAGAAAATGCTATCATTCAAAATCTGATGTTATAAAACCATAAGCCTATTATAAAGATGATCAGCCCAAAATGTGGCTTCATGCCTACAACTGAAATAAGAAGAAGAAAGAATGCCAAGAACAAGTAAACAAGCTAGCTAACCCAAATGAGTTTTTACATTTGCCAACTCGAGTTTAGTCAATAAATTATTTCTCAAGATGTGGCAGAGCTATCATAAGCCCAAGTACAGGTCATCCATAACATGGAAATCATTTAAAAATTCCATCTCTAGTTCCCAGTAAATCCTCTGTTTATAAAGACTTATCATCAGAAAACTCTTATAACTAGCATGGCTATGTTTTCCTAGGACATAGCAATGACCTGCGGGTATCAGAGAGCCTCAGGTGTCTGCTTATGTCTGTATCATTCTGGCACTAATGTATTCTCATTGGTTCTTGTTTATGTTGTAATCCTCTCCAAATAAGTATATTGCACTAGCAAGAATACTTTATTCCCTAACGACTGTAGATAACATATTTCATTTTCAGTGATCTGTTTGGTATAACCTTAAGCATGTTGAAAGATCCATTCACAAACACAGCCCTCTTGTTTTATAGAATAGAAAACTGGGATGTTTAATAATTTGCCTGAAGGCTATTACAGCTTATTTGTGCAAATCCAGGACAGGAACTTGGGTCTCCTGGCTCCTTATCAGCTTCTATTTCCACTATGTCAAGCTACCTCCTCTATGAGTCATCCCCACTGTAGGACAGAATCTTACTTGATCCTCCAAATCCAATTCAAATGGCCTACATTTTAACTCACCCATAATTACTAAATTGGACCAGAAGTTTAAAGGCAACTGCTTTTTCTATTACAGTGGAAATTTTGGCTCAATAACTATAAATGTCTTACTCACAACATAGCACAAAATGCCAGGCTTTCCAGAATTTTTTTTTTTTTCCCCTTCTGGGCTGTCTCTGAACAAGCGTTTTCAATGCGTTGTGACACCGGAGAAAAGCCTGCAATCTGTAGCAAAATGCTTCCCCAACCCAACACTTCTGACTCTCATCCAAAACTTACAGCTTATTAAGGATTTTAAGGTAATGCCAGCACACTATAACAGGCAATGTTTATTGAGCAAGCCCTCCTTCCCATGTCATTCTTGCTACCAGGTCCTTTGCACACATAGCATCTCATTTCACCTCAATCATAACCTTGAGAAGTGGCTACCATGAACCCCAATCAACAGATGAACAAACTCAGGTCCAGAGATTCTTAAGAATCCACCAAGATCAAACAGATAGTGAAAAGAAAAGTCAACACTGGAGTCCACCACTATGCTAAAATGTCCCTGAAGAGTACCAACAAGAAACAGCTCTCATTTTTCAGCAGTGGATGCATTCTGCAGGTGCTGTCGTTCCTGAGCATCTGAAGTTAAGGAAATAAGTGGAAGACACTGGTAAGTCTGATAAGATTGTTACTTCTGTTACATGTGTCTTCTAAATCAACTTCCAACTCATAAATCTGCAATTCTACATTTCCTCATCCACAGACCTTCCAAAGCACAGCAATAACAGTCCTCCTGCACATGCACTGTTTTAGGGGTAGTGAAACAAGGCCTTCTGCACATTGGCTTCCCAAAAACCAGTCATTTCTCCATAGGCAAAATGCACTTCAGCATAGCAGTGCTTTAGGTCATCGAGAGGAGTAAATGGATTAATGTGTGCAAAGCCCTTAAATAATGTCACATAGTCAAATCTGTACACATTAGTTGCTACTATTATTATCCCTATTCTTACAAAACTAACAAGCCAGGCAACAGTGCATTTCTATGTTCAGTGTTGATAATTCAACTTACCAGCATTTATTAAGCATTGACTAGATGTACAGTTCTACAGCAGGAACTGAGGAAAGAATAATAAAGGAAAAACAATTCCCCTCCCTGTTCTCCAGGGTCTGGCAGTACACTTGGGGGAAGGAAGATAAATGCAGATAAGAGCAAGAACAAAAATTAACAAGCAAAAGAAACATTCCCATGCCTGGTATATATAAGGAATGAAGTGATGGTGGTGACCAGAGAGAGGCTGGCTGGCTTCATGCTTCCACCAGGATCGCCCTAGACTAGAGGGGACATGTAGCATTGCAGAGAGTACGACAGGCAGCCGTAGGGTCAGTGCAGAGGCTCAGTAGTGGCATTGAGTAATAGGAGAAAAGTGAAAAGATCCTCTGCCTCGGAGGGCAGCTGGGAACATGAATAAATCAAGGATGTCGATATGCTTTGTAAACCGTAAAATTACTCAAGTTTTAGATGTGATTTCCAATGTGGATGGTTCTGATGAAGTTTTAACCAATCGTGAATCCCAACTCACCTTGGGATTGAGAGGTGCATAGTTCTCTCTCCTGGAGTTTAACCATTTATGGGGATAATAGAGTTTGGATATTTGTCCCCTCCATACCTTATGTTGAAATTTAATCTCCAATGTTAGAGGTGGGGCCTGGTGGAATGTATCTGGGTCATAGGGGTGGATCCCTTATGAATGGCTTGGTGCTATCCTCAAGGTAATGACTGAGTTTTCACTCTATTAGTTCCCACAAGAGTCTCCTCACACACCCCCTGCCAACCTGGCTGTTAAAAAGAGCCTGGCATCTCCCCTGCTCTGTCTTCCTTCCTGTTTCACCATGTATTATCTGTTCCTTTTTCCTTCTGCCATGGGTGGAAGCTTCCTAAGGCCCTCATCAGAAGCAGATGATGTGGCGCCATGCTTCTTGTATAGCCTGCAGACCTCCAAGCCAAATAAACCTCTTTTCTTTATAAATTACCCAGCTTCAGGTAGTCCTTTATAGCAACACAAATAAGAACAGGGGAACAATGCAGCCAGGATATTTGGGGGCACAAGGGCCAGTGCCAGCTCCCCCTCCACCATGCAGGCACATGGGCCTGGGATCCAGAATGCCTGAGCCTGGGGCTCTGCCCCACGCATGCCCAACTCTGTGACCTTGGATGCCTACTCTCTGGTCCTCAGTGTTTCCTCATCTCTACATTGGGTCCAACAACAGCTATCTCCCTATGAGGAAGTGGAGTGAACAGTTGTAAAGACTAAACAAATTAATAGATGAAAAGTTCTTGGCAGACTACCTGGCACCTCATACATATTACAGAAGTGTTTGCATTATTTTAATAAGCTGTATTACAGGTATGCTGCTCTCTGTCTTGCTCCAGCTCTTGACTGTTTTCTCCAAGACCAGACATCCAGTAGTCAAATCTTTAAGTACTGCATTTACTTGGCAGGACTTGGGATTTTGGATGTGGTCTCATAAGGGCAATTAAAGGAAACAAAAGTGGGAAGTGGGTTCCAAGTCTTCGCTATTGTGAATAGTGCCACAATAAACATACGTGTATTTCTAGTTCTAGATCCCTGAGGAATTGCCACACCGACTTCCACAATGGTTGAACCAGTTTACAGCCCCACCAACAGTGTAAAAGTGTTCCTATTTCTCCACATCCTCTCCAGAACCTGCTGTTACTATGAAGCCATAAAAAATGATGAGTTCATGCCCTTTGTAGGGACATGGATGAAGCTGGAAACCATCATTCTCAGCAAACTATCGCAAGGACAAAAAACCAAACACCGCATGTTCCCACTCATAGGTGGGAATTGAACAATGAGAACACATGGACACAGGAAGGGGAACATCACACACCAGGGACTGTTGTGGGGTGGGGGGAGGGGGGAGGAATAGCATTAGGAGATACACCTAATGCTAAATGACGAGTTAATGGTGCAGCACACCAACATGGCACATGTATACATATGTAACAAACCTGCACGTTGTGCACATGTACCCTAAAACTTAAAGTATAATAATAATAATAATAAAAGTGGGAAGTGGGGCCTGGACCTTAACAAACAGGCCTGACAGGAGCACGGGCATGAGGGAGGAGTCTTCTCCATTACCTCACATATTCTAAGACTTGCTCAAGTTCAAGAGTTCCTATTTTTTCCCATCATTTCCAGCACAGAGGCTTGGGCATCTAAATGCAAGTCCGGCATCCTTGGCGCCCTTGACAACATTCACAGAAACCCAAGGAGCCATCTCAGGCTTCAGACAAGAGCCCCTGCTGGGAATTAGGAGGCACAAGGACATCTGTTTTTCAATTTAGCTATTTTTCATTTTGCATGGACATGGCCCAGTGGTTCTCGAACTTTCATGGCCTACAACCCTCTGAGGGCTTTGGCCAACCCCTCGAGTTCCACATCAACCTGTCACAAAATGACAAAACCTAAAAATTTGAGCTTCTAGTGCACTTTACAGTCAGTGCTCAGAAACAGCTTTATAGATTCAGACTAAATCACTTTCTGGCAGGCTTTCTACTATTCATTTAGTGCTCCTAACAAACTATGAAGAAGACAGCATCAGACACATTTTAAAACACAAAGACTAAAGCTTACAAAGTTAAACTGAAATGCTTCATATTCCAATAATCGCCCACTAGTAAAGTACGAATTTTTTTTTTTTTTTTTTTGAGACGGAGTCTCGCTCTGTCGCCCAGGCTGGAGTGTGGTGGCATGATCTCGGCTCACTGCAAGCTCTACCTCCTGGGTTCACACCATTCTCCTGCCTCAGCCTCCCGAGTAGCTGGGACTACAGGCACCCACCACCACGCCCAGCTAATTTTTTGTATTTTTAGTAGAGACGGGGTTTCACCATGTTAGCCAGGATGGTCTCGATCTCCTGACATCATGATCTGCCTGCCTCGGCCTCCGTGCTGGGATTACAGGCGTAAGCCACCGCACCCGGCCAAAGTATGGATTTTTAAAATAGATTTAAGAGGTACAAGTACAGTTTTGTTCCATTGATATACTGTGTAGTGGTGAGTCTGGGCTTTTAGTGTGACCATTGCCTGAATAGCGAACACTGTACTTACTATGTAATTTTTCAAACCTCAAACCCCTCCCATCCTCTGTGCTTTTGGGGTCCTCAGAGTGCATTATTTCCATCTTGTCTATGTACACCCATTGTTTATCTCTCACTCATAAGTGAGAACATGTGATACTTGACTTTCTGTTTCTGATTTCTTTCACTTAGGATAATGGCCTCCAGGTTCATACCTGTTGCTGCAAAAGACATGATTTCATTCTGTTTTGCAGTTGAGTTGTATTCTGTGGTATATATGCCACACTTCCCTTATCCAGTCCTCCATGATGGACACTTAGGTGCTGATGCCATGACTTTGCTATTGTGAATAGTACTGTGATAAATATATGAGTACAGGTATCTCTTTTTTAATAAAATGATTTGTTTTCTTTTGTGTAGATATCTGGTGGTGGGATTACTGGATTGAATAGTAGTTCTATTTTTGGCTCTTTGAGAAATCTCCACACTGTTTTCCATAGGGGTTGTACTAATTTACCTTCCCACCAACAATGTATAATGGTTCTGTTTTTTCTGCATCCTCATCAACATCTGTTGGGTTTTTTTGTGTGTGTGACTTTTTAATAATAACTATTCTGACTGGTATTAAATGGTATTGCATTGTGGTTTTAATTTGCATGTCTCTGATTACTGATGGTGTGCGTTTTTTCATGTTTGTTGACAACTTGCATATCTTCTTTTGAGAAATGTCTGTTCATGTACTTTAAAGCCCCCTTTTAATGGGATTGTTTTTTGTTGTTGTTCTTGTCTAACTTCCTTGCAGACAACTGGGACTTAATTTAAATAAAAAGCTTCTGCAAAGCAACAGAAATAATCAATAGAGTGAGGAGACAACCTACAGAATTGGAGAAAATATTTGCAAACTATGTATCTAACAAATGATTAATATCCCGAATCTACAAGATTTGGATTTGACCTCAGGCTGACTTGACCCCCGACTATGCCAGATACCTCTATTCTCTTTCACCCATTCAAAAACTATTAATCAAAAACCTGTTCTGTGCCAGACACTACAGGCATGGGATGCAGTACGAAAAAGACAATGTCACTGCTCTCAAGAAGGTTACACTCTAGACAGGAAGGCAGGAAATAAGCCAACAAATAAATATATATTATGATCTAAGATATATAAGAGTCATGAAGAAAAATAAAGCATGGTGAGGGATAGAGAATAAGGAAAGAATGAGGCAGTGATTACATGTTGATCATAAATGAAGTAGGGGAGTCAGGCAAAAATCTGTGGGAATATGAAGTGCCGAGTAGAGGCAACCACAAGTGCAAAGGCCCTGAGGAAGATCCAAAGAAAAGTAAACACCCCAGTGTACTTGGAGGAAAGCCAGCAAAGGGGAGAGTGGCAGGAGGGGAAGTTGAAAGGACTGACTCAGGCCAGATCACACTTGGTTCCTGTGAGCCATAGCAAGCCATTTTTATTGCATGCACTTCTTTTTCTTTTTTTTTTTTAATTTTAACACAGCTCATTTATTTAGTTATTTCACAAATATTTATTGAGCACCCAATGCAGATTTGTAAAACACAGAATCTGTCCTCAACAAATTCAAAGTAGAGAAAGGATGAAGGTACGTAAATTACTATGATACAAGGTAGAAAACTGACACATGGCATAAAATATACAAATACTGTGTCATAAAAAACTCAGAGAAGGTAACTTTTATCAGCTGGGGGGATCATTAAACATCTCCTGAAGGATATTCGAATGTAAAATCTGGATTTGAAAAGATAGGAAGGACTTATATATGGAGAGAGAAGACCTACAGGTAGAAGATATTATTGCTTGAAGCTAAGTAAAACCATGCACTTCTAAGAGAAAACTGCCAAAGGCTTTGTGATGGGTATTATATTTTCAACAGAATTTTAATTTTAAAAGATCCCTCTGGCTGTTGTGTGGAGCACCGACTATGGAGGAGCAAGAGTCAATGCAGGAACCTAGTTAGGAAGTCAATTTAGTAGTTTGGATGAGAGACTATGATGGTTTGAGCTAGGTTTTTAGTTGGACTCACGACATATTTTGACAGTTTTCTTCCTGGTATGAAATTACGGTAGTCCTTGATGAATTCTTTTGGAAGAAATTCTTTTTGAAATCCAGTTTGAGGAATGCTGAAACTCAGATGAACAGGACTCCTTCACTCTGACACTGGGAATAAATGATCATGACTTAAATGTGATGTTATCACCCAAATGACAGTGCATCAAGCACATGATGTAGCAGCAGGATGACAGTGAGCACTGAGCCATGCTGACAGTGCCACACTTTCCCCTTTTTAAAAGGTGAAAGCATTTACTTTCTTTTACCCATCCATGGGCCAATACCAGAGCAAGTTTGTCTTGCTATAAAAATAGGTTCCACAACCCTAAACTTTAAACAATAATTACAGGTTTCCAACCTTTCTGCATTAGAGCAGACTTCCATACTGTCAGCTCAGTCTGAGCCAGGACCTTCACAGATGGACATATCATACAGTAAGTCTGCTGCTTTTTGGGCAAAACTCTCTTCAAGGCACTCAAGTGCTATTGGTACTACCTTTGTGCATAGGAGATTACATTTTATAGAGATTAAAATGTATGATTGAACAGCATCACTAGACTCACAAGCCTGTGCTCTAAATTAAGGTGGCTTGTTTGGTATGTCTGCAGTGGACAATGGTGTGACTCCCACATCTCAGTCCAGAATTTTTTAGGTTCCCCCTTTGCCATTACAACAACCCAGTCTGCTTCAGAGCCTTTTATATCTACCTGATTTTGCTAATAAGGAAGGAAGCAGAAAATATTTTCATGATCATGTTAGGAGTGAGAAGCAAATCCAGTACCAGATCCCAGGTCTTCTCACCTCCCATGACAGGACTCCCTTGATCAGACCAACCTACTTTCCATCCTGACACCTAACTTCCCAGAGGGTCCTAGAAGACCAAGGCAATTTTATTATTTAAAAAAAAAGTTGCTAGAAGAGAATAGATACTACTAGGAGATGGAAGGATTGTTGAGAAAATCCGAAGGAAAATAAGCCTGGGTTTAATCCTCAACCTTGTGTTGAATCTGTCTGCAAAGGCATGTCCCTTCAGTAGGTCAACAGTCAAAACAGATGGAGCCCTTACTGTGTAGAGAGTCTTGGTGATGAAGAACAGAAGACAGGTCTTTCCGTGGGAGAGGCAGGATGAACAAACAAATACACAACAGTAGCACATATAGGTACAGAAACGTGACAAGAAACACTGAATCATCACAGAAAATCATTTAAAGAAGACAAAAGTTTAACAGCTTTGAAAAGGGAGAGAGATCATGAAAGATAGTTTTTCCCAATGTGGAAGAGAAAATAACCCAAACACAGTTAGTCAATTGTGTTCATCAAGACTCACAAATGGGATAAAAACTTTATGTACTCAAGAAGTTAAATAAAATGATGAATGATCTGGAAACCATGCGCTTATAATGTTGAATAATTGCCTTCGGGTAACAGTTTTGAACAGACTTGACCTAGGTTTTATCCAAAGTAAGTATCACTAGAAAAGCAGAGTTAACTTTCAAAACACATACTGGTACCTGAATCAGTACAACATTCACACCTATTTTTGCACTGTGCTTGTATTTTTCTGTCCAATGTGCTGAAACAGTACCCTTCATGGAGAAAAGCCAAGTATAGAAGAAAGTCTAAGTGAGGAACAAGAGGTTGGGTGTTTACCCTCAGGTACCAAGAAGATTGGCTCTGGCACTCTCTGAGAAAATAATTCTGAAACTATAGCCATGCACCATTCTTTGACTTTGTGGGTTTTTTAGAACTTGGGCACTCCTCATGATTTGGTAACAATTATTACCTTTCTGTTTTCCTATAACTCTCAGCACATTCTTGACACATATAAAAATGAATAGATATATTCATATTTTATTCAGCTAAAAATTAGTCATCATAGCAATCCTGGGAAAACTGGTAACCTGTTCTTCACGCTTCTAGAAATTAATTCCACATGGAGTTAAGTCTTAAATGATACAGATACACTTTCAGATTCATATATTTAGGAAAAAACAGTAAAATATAATTTCAGTAATAGCCCCAAATTGGGGGAAAAAAAACCCAAATGCCCTTCAACACACATGAATGGATACACAATCTGTGTTACATCCATAAAATAGAATCTTACTCAGCAATTGAAACACACAACTTAGATAAATCTCAGGTGTTACGCTGAATGGGAAAAAAAGTCAATCTCAAAAGGTTGCATAGTTATTATTCTATTCATATAACATTCTTGAAATGGCAAATTTCTAATGATGGAGATTAGTGGCTGCCAGGCATTAGGTTGGAGAAAGGACAAGATTACAAAGGGACTGCACCAAAGAGTTCCTTTGGGATGATTGAAGAGATCTCCATTCTGATTGTAGTGGTGGTTACACAAATCTATACATGTGATAAAGTTTCAGTGAACCATATGCTATAAAGGAAAATGATTGCATGTAAGAACTACTGAAATCTGGAAAAGATCTATGGTTTAGTTAACAGCATTTACCAATGTTGATTAACTGGTTTTGATAATTGTGCTATGATTACGTTATATGCTTTCCATGATGGACACTAGGTAACAGGGACTGTGGGAACTGTCCGTAGCATTATCGCAATGCCTATGTATGTGTAAAACTATTTCAAACATTTATGAAGTACTCAGTAATGTTTTAACTTCTTTTTAATGAGAAACAGCAAACCCTAAGGGGAAACACTCTGGGGTGTTTATGTCCAGGGTACATGTGCACAACGTGTATGTTTGTTACATATGTATACACGCACCATGTTGGTGTGCTGCACCCATTAACTCGTCATTTGCATTAGGTATATCTCCTAATGCTATCCCTCCCCCCTACCCCCACCCCACAACAGGCCCCGGTGTGTGATGTTCCCCTTCCTGTGTCCAAGTGTTCTCATTGTTCAATTCCCACCTATGAGTGAGAACATGCGGTGTTTGGTTTTTTGTCCTTGCGATAGTTTGCTGAGAATGATGGTTTCCAGCTTCATCCTACACCATGGAATACTATGCAGCCACAAAACAAGTTTTTAAAAACATGTAACTCCACTCCTCTTCCACTTTCCTAAGACCATTTCAGTACCAGAACCATCACGCTGCAGCAACTTGACTTTTACCAGGATAAATGACAAAACAAAAAGAATATTTGTATTCTGCTACAAATATTTTTGAATTCAGGGTTTTACTAGAGGTTTAACTATAAATAATTTAGTATCAGAAGTTTTTCTTAACTCACACGTGTGTGTACCTTTGTAACTCAAGGCACAGGCGGCACAATGTCAAAGATAAAACATCTCTTTGGATTGCTGGGAACTTTTTCACAATAACCCCAACCTACCTGCCAAGCCTCAGTAGCTGCCCTGTATTCACAAGATGATTTCATGTTTTCCACTCTATATTATCCCTAAGACTCTAGGATACAGTCTGACTTTCTCTCCTTTCCACAGATGCCAACACCTATTTCCTGGGGTATTCTCTCTCCCCGGTACTCCTGAATATGTCTGAATAAGACATAACCCTGGAGCCTTGCTGACCCTGGACATAAACACCCCAGAGTGTTTCCCCTTAGGGTTTGCTGTTTCTCATTAAAAAGAAGTTAAAACATTACTGAATACTTCATAAATGTTTTCAGTGAAGTTGTCCTTTGTCTATTTCCTTGCTTCCCTTTCTAAAGATCCATACAACTTGGTTGCCTCTGAGCTATTTTCTTACTGATAATCCCCACTCTCAGCCTTCTCAGTCACAGGAGACACCTATTATAAATTAGTTCACCATTGGTGTCCTTAGTAATTCACAAGTCGGGAGACTCTTTTGTGCACCCCTACTTCAAGGGGACTCATCCTCAACATCACAGATTCCTCCCCTTATCCCTTAAATATGCACCTTTGGCGTATTTTCTGCCTTGTCTTTTTCATCTTCTTAGCTCCTACTTTTGATTCTGCCTAACGCCACCCTCTTTTTCTGTGCCCAATGAAAAATTATATCCCAGCATGGGCTACCATAGTTCTAGTAGCTGACAACAAAAGAAAGTGGACAAGCTGCGGCAGAGACCTAGAAGCCATGCCCTCTTGAAAACTGTCTTTTTGGCCCAACTTGGGTCAACACAGAATATGTGGCCTCATAGTTCACAAAACGATGAATGAGCTTTAGCTAGAGCTCTCTGACAATGAGATAGGCAACCTTGCAAGATGAGCTGTGACAGAGGTCAAAGATACTAAAAGAAATCCTGAAAATAAATAGCAAGCCATTAAAAACCCATGTAAATTATTGAAGTATTTATAGGTAAAATGAAATAATGTTTTGGATTTGCTTTACAATATTTCAGCAAAAAATGTTATGAATGGGGGGAATAGATGACACAAAATTGGCAAAATGTTGAGAAATTTTTAAAGCAGGGTAAGGAGTACATGTTCTCTCCCGCCTTTTGCATACCTGAATATTTTTTTTTATAATGTGATGTTTCAAAATCTCATGCAATTGCATCTGCACTCACCCAGTCCAACTATGAGATACTCCATGGTTAGACACTGAACCTGGCACTATTGAAGGTAGCTGGTGTCCAGAGAAAGTGGAACAGAGTTTAAGATAACTGTGGATTCCAGGAAATTCCATAAATGTTGACTCTTCTATGACAGTGTCTTTCTCTTCACTGAGATATTATTTGCGCTCACAAGGGGAGCAGATTCTTCTGATGAACCCAAGTTTGCGACCAGTTAGGAACATCAAGTCTCTATGTAAGAAGGAGAAACTGTACTTAGGGTTCCCAAAAATTCAGTATCTTGAAGAATAAGGCTGAGTCTAAAGGAATTCCACCAGAAATCATAACATGAGAAACTATGGTTAGTATGTGTTGGATCTGATTTTTCAAGGTGTAAACTGCTCCCTGAGAACTGAGTACCAGCAGATAGTTGATTTACTCTTTTCGGTAATTTGAACAGTGTTCCACAAGTTATAACTTCAGTGGGCTAACATTCCAGTCATCTTCACAGATGATGCACCAATCATCTTCCAGAGAGCTTAAGTAGTAAACTAATTCAGCTGATTACCATAGCAACTCAAGATAAGGTGGATATTTTTCTATTTATCCAAAGAGCTTGGTAAACAAGATTATTCTCAACTGTTGTGTAAACTGCAGGTCTGCTTCACTCTAAGCAGCAGATACGGTTCTTTCCAGAATATAAATAAGCTGAATTCTTATTTTCTATATGGGAAATATCAGCTGTCTAAAGTCATTATTAAATTATTTTGTAAGGCACATAATCTCAAGTGCAGCAATCCCCATTAGCATAGTGAGTTGATGACATCATTTAGGGTAAAAAAAATATAACTCCTTCTCTCTCCCGTTCTACTTCTTTGAATCTCTGATGTAATAGGTTATCTGTTGTGATGAAAGTATATCCTAAGAAGATACTCCAGCCCTGTAATATCTTAAATATGATAGAGAAGATAAATGTGGAATGGGTGGCGGTTCTTGTTCTTGTGTCAATTGTTATAAGATTAATGAATTTGACCAATGTTGGACAAATACAGAAAATTTCTTTTATAAATGTGATAATTTGTATTTAAGTATATATCATTTACTTATGAAGATTACTTAAGTTTTTTTTTTTTTTTTTTGAGAAAGAGTTTTGCTCTTGTCACCCAGGCTGGAGAGTAAAGGCACAATGGCACAATCTCGGCTCACTGCAACCTCCGCCTCCAGGTTCAATCAATTCTCCAGCCTTAGCCTCCTGAGTAGCTGGGATTACAGGTAACTGCCACCACGCCCAGCTCATTTTTGTATTTTTAGTAGAGACGGGGTTTCCGCATGTTGGGAAAGCTGGTCTGGAACTCCTGACCTCAAGTGATCCACCTGCCTCAGCCTCCCAAAGTACTGGGATTATAGGCAAGAGCCACCATGCCGGCTAAGGTTTTCTTAATTGTACTATTTTATATATTATGGCTTGCTGTGGTGAAAATACACAAACACAGGAGTTAGAGTAGATTCAAAGTGAGGGAATGTTCAATGTTCCTGTTAAACCAAGAACATAAATGAGCATACATACAACACTGGGATATTAGAAAAAGGAAAATATAATTTTTCCATTGTTAAAGGAGCATAGGACTCTAGTTTACTCAGAATGACTACCTGATAACTAAATGTTCTGCCACACATTTTAACAAATTAATCAACAAGTAAAGTATCTGCAGTTTGTGCCAGTGAAAAAATATCAGTGTTTTTGTTCTACACTTCTGTTCCTGAGCTCTCTATAAAATCAGCCAAGGCACAGCCTGCTAATAATGGGGCTTTAATGTAATACAGCCTACTCACAATGGCGGTCATGAAGAATGTCATTCTTTTCTTCGTGTTAAGAGGAAGACCAACTTACAGCAAGCCCTTGAAAGAAAAAAAAAAATGACCTGCTGCTTTCTCCCTTTAGGATACAAATCCAGTAAGTATTTGAAAACTTTTATAAAACAGTCTCTCTTGACCCATGAAAACAAGAAATAAAACATCCTGGAAGGATAGAAATGCTTCACGGAATGTTCAGATGACCATGTGGAACAAAGGGAGAAGCTTTTGCCCAAGAGAGCTAAGTATATATACATATGAGATGTCACGTTCTGCTCCAAGGAGCAAGATCATAACAAGTGGTAATCTCGTACTCAGTAGGCTTTTTTAAAATAAACATAAATATATTCAAATAAGAATTATTTAATTAAAAGGGAAAAACTCAACTAAAGTCTAGAGTATTGCTTGTGGCAGAAAAATCACTAAAGCTAAACATAGAAGTATAGTGTTCATGTTTCCCAAATCAAAAATTAAAACATCACCAAAAATGAATTGGACAATTTCAATCAGAAATATCCTGGAAAATCTGGGATGTATCACTATTATTCTTTGGCTTATTTTACCAAGCTGTTTATCTATTTTTCAGAAATTGACTCTACTGACATTTCCTAGGGGTTTGCACAGGGGCTTGTTGTCCTTCCTCTCAAGTGAATGCTGAGTAAGTTCCAGCTTCCCATAGGAATATTTGGTTTCTCTGTTTCTCTTAATCCCACCCCAAAACATATACACTTTTCTCTTTCCAAAGAAGTCATTGTTCCTTTCTCATTGCAGGCTTTTTACTAGCCCGAACACAGGCTAGTAACAGAGGGGTGAAGACACTTATCTACGACAGCTCAGGATACAACTCAGGGGATCTTTTTTAACGTGGTAGATTGAAGTGTGTCTCCTCCCATGTAAATACTAAGTTATCTTTCAAGGTCTAATAGATGTTTCAGAAACTCCATAAAAGCTTTCTTACTATTACTGGTATGTTAATGTGTGTGTGTGTTTTCTTGGTGGAACTAGATGTATACTTGTCTCTTGGCTGTTCCTGAATGAGGAGTGTAGGCTTAGTATGTTCTCATATCGGTGTGTTCTCTAGGGAAATATACGTGTTCCTCCTTGACAAATGACTTATTGTGGTAAAGCAATAAATGACAAAGGAAGACTATAAAAATCTGGGGAAAACTCTCACATTAATTGCTATCTATAAACCAATTACATTGACTAAGCATTTCCTCTATCAAGTCACCTGATCATCACTGCAGCTATTTTTCTTCTATTTGTAAATGAAGAAACAGACTCAAAGAGAATATGATCTCACTATGCAAAGGATAGAAGGCGCCAGGAGTAAAATCCTGGCCTGATAAAAGAGCCAGGAGTAAAATCTTGGCCCAAATTCTGACCTCTTTTCCATGACACAGAAAGTTTTTCTTTTCTCTATTCACAACATTGTCTTAAAATTTAAGGTGGACTCCTTTCCGGCAAAGCATACAGAGGAACACAGAATGATATGAAAACACTTGCCCATGTGAAGGCAGCTAGAGTGCAGAAGAGTTTCCAAGTTTGGAAAACTACACAGGATATAGAAAAAGTATTTGCCAAAATTCAATACTTACCCCTGATAAAAACTCTCAGAAACACAGGCATAGAGGAAAACTTCAGTTTGATGAAGAGTAACTACAAAAAACCTACAGCTAACATTACACATGATGATAAAAGACTGAATGCTTCCTCACTATTCTCAGAAAAAGGCAAGCATTTCTGCTCTCACTGCTTTTATTCAATATAGTACTGGAAGTTCTAGCCAGTCCAAGAAGACAAGAAAATGAAATAAATGGTAGACTGACTGCAAAGAAAGAAAGAAAACAGTCCCTACTTCCAGATGACAGGTTTTTCTGTTTAGAAAAGCCCAAAGAATCTACAAAAAAAGTGCATAGAACTAATAAGTGAGTTCAGTAAGGTTGCAAGATACAAGATAAACATACAAAATAAATTGTGTTTCTATATACTAGCAATATATATGTGAACACCAAAATTGAAAACAGTAACACTTATAATCCCTCAAAAAATAAAAATATTTAGGTATAATAAATATAACAATAGTTCTAACTTGTATACTGAAAACTATAAAACACTGATGAAATAAATCAAAGAAGATCAAACACTGCATATTCTCACTCATAGGTGGGAATTGAACAATGAGATCACATGGACACAGGAAGGGGAATATCACACTCTGGGGACTGTTGTGGGGTGGGGGGAGGGGGGAGGGATAGCACTGGGAGATATACCTAATGCTAGATGACGAGTTAGTGGGTGCAGTGCACCAGCATGGCACATGTATACATTTGTAACTAACCTGCACAATGTGCACACGTACCCTAAAACTTAAAGTATAATAAAAAAAAAAAGAAGATGTAAGTAAATGAAGATACATATTGTGTTCATGGATTGGAAGATACTACATAAAAAACATGTAAATTCTCCCATAATTGACATTACAAGTTTAACAAAATTCCTATAAAATATCTCAGCAAAATATTTTGTATATATAGATTATTCTAAAATTCATATGAGGAGAAAAATTAGAATTGCTAAATATATTTGAAAAAATTAATTATGAAGTGGGAGGAATCACTCTATCTAACTTCAATACATATTATACTACATCATTTCATTTATATAACAATCTTGAAATCACATAATTATAGGAATAGTAGTTGCCAGGGGCTAAGCAGGGAATGGGGTCAGGAGGGAAGTCATCGTGGCTGTAAAAGCACAAAATGAAGGATTCTTGTAGTGATGAAAATGCTATTTATCATGACTGTATCAATGTCAATATCCTGATTGTGATATTGTATTATAGTTTTGCAAGATATCACCGTTGGGGCAAACTGAGTAAAAGATACAGAGTATCTCTCTGTATTATTTCTTGCAACTGCATGTCAATCTACCATTATCTCAAAAAAGTTGATTAAAAACAAGATGAGGAGGAATTGACTAGTCAAAGACAGGAGGCAAGACTAATCTCAGAAAAAAAAATAACATGTACAAAATCTCCTATTCTTTATTCATCCTATCTCCATCCTTTATCTTCTGTGTACGCTCAGAATTCCAGAACTATCTTTTTGTTTTTGTTTTTTTTTTTTTTTTGAGATGGAGTCTTGCTCTGTCACCCAGGCTGGAGTGTGGTGGCACGATCTTGGCTCACTGCAAGCTCTGCCTCCCAGGTTCATGCCATTCTCCTGCCTCAGCCTCCCAAGTAGCTGGGACTACAGCCACCCGCCACCATGCCCGGCTAATTTTTTGTATTTTTAGTAGGGACGGGGTTTCACCGTGTTAGCCGGGATGGTCTCGATTTCCTGACCTCGTGATCCGCCCGCCTTGGCCTCCCAAGGTGCTGGGATTACAGGCGTGAGCCACTGTGCCCGGCCAACTATCTATTTTTTTTTTTTTTTTTTTTTTTTTTTTTTTTTTTTTTTTTTTTTTTTTTTTTTTTTGAGACGGAGTCTCGCTCTGTCGCCCAGGCTGGAGTGCAGTGGCGCAATCTCGGCTCACTGCAAGCTGCGCCTCCCGGGTTCACGCCATTCTCCTGCCTCAGCCTCCCGAGTAGCTGGGACTACAGGCGCCCGCTACCACGCCCGGCTAATTTTTTGTATTTTTAGTAGAGACGGGGTTTCACCGTGTTAGCCAGGATGGTCTCGATCTCCTGACCTCGTGATCCACCCGCCTCGGCCTCCCAAAGTGCTGGGATTACAGGCGTGAGCCACCGCGCCCGGCCAACTATCTATTTTTAAATGCCTCTTGTATCCCTTTATTTCCATTCTCACATCTAGCATCCCTAATCAAATAGTCATACTTTAGTATTTGAGTTAATAGAAGAACCATTACTTGGTTTCATGATACAACATTTTTCCCTGTATTTTTCTGACAGTTGAAAGTTTTTAAACATGGAGAGGGGGAAGCTAAACAGAGAAGTCCTGCTTTGGAGTGTGCTCCCAATCTGGTGTGGACCCAGCTTATAGATGCAACAGACAAACTGTTAAATGGTATCTAAACGGCAATGACAAATTGTTGGGTACCAGAAAAGTGTTTTTCCTCTAACTAAATGTAGGTCATAATAATATAATAATAGCAACTGAGATTTTACAAAATGTCATATATGCATTTAATGAAAGTATAAGCAAGTAAGATCAAATTTACAGAGAAATATTTTAATGTTTCATCATTATATGTGTTGTTTGCTGTAGGTTTATTATAGATTTCCTTTATCAAATGAGAAATATCTCTTCTATTCCAAGTTTGCTGAGAGATTTAATCATGAACAGGAGTTACCTTTTTTCAAACGCTTTTCAGCATCTATTGAGATGATTATATGATTTTTCTCCTTTATTCTGTTAAATATGATGACTTGCACTACTGATTTTCAAATATCAAACTAACCTTGCATTCCCTGGTAAATTTGTCTTTATGCATATCACTGGGTTTAATTTTCTAATGTTTTATTATGAATTTTTATGTCTATGCTCATAACATTATTGGTCCATGATTTCTTTTCTAATAATGTCCTTGTCAGGTTTTCATGTCAAGTAATGCTAGCCTCATAAAACAAGCTGGGAAGTGTTCTTTTCTCCATTATTTTCTTAAATAAATTGCATAAGATTAGTATCTTTTTTTCTTAAATGTTTAGAGAATTAATGAAGCTATCTGGATCAGGAATTCTTTATATGGGAAGTTTTAATAATTACTATATTATCTGACCTCATTACTGCTATCCAGCATTGTAACTAGAGGCCCTAGCCAGAGAAATTAGACAGAAAAAAAGTTTAAGACATAACTAGGACCTAGAACCAGAAATACCATTTGACTCAGCAATCCCATTACTGGGTATATATACATAGGCATATAAATCATTCTACTATAAAGACACATGCACACATATGTTTACTGCAGCACTATTTACAATAGCAAAGACATGGAACCAGTCCATATGCCCATCAGTGACAGACTGGATAAAGGAAATGTGACACACATACACCATGGAATACTTTGCAGCCATAAAAAGGAATGAGATAATGTCTTTTGCAGGTACATGGATGAAGCTGGAAGCTATCATCCTCAGCAAAGTAAAACAGGAACAGAAAACCAGACACCACATGTTCTCACACATAAGTGGGAGTTGAACAATGAGAATACACGGACACAGAGAGGGAAATGACACACATCAGGGCCTGTTGAGGGAAGGGAACTTAGAGGACTGGTCAATAGGTGCAGCAAACCACCATGGCACATGTATACCTATGTAACAAACTTGCATGTTCTGCACATGTACCCTTTTTTTTTAGAAGAAATTTTTAAAAAAAGAAAAGAAATTTACAAGGACACATTTTTAACTCAAACTTTTTCAATGCTATACAAAAAAATTGTCAAAGACGTTAAACTGCCTTTATTCACAGAAGACATAATGGTGCACATAGAAAGTCCCATGAAACATACAAGGACATAGAAGCTACCTCATTTTATTGTACTTGAAAGATACTGTATTTTTTACCTATTAAATCTTTATGGCAACCCTGCATTCAGCAAGTCTATCAGCATCATTTTTCCAACAGCATGTGCTTCCTTCATCTCTCCGTGTCACATTTTGGTAATTCTAACAATATTTCAAACATTATTTTTATCATTATATTTGTTATGGTAATCTGTGATCAATGATCTTTCATGTTACTACCATAATGGCTTTGGGGCACCACAAATCACCCCCACGCAAGATGGTCAACTTAACAAATGTTATGTGTGTTCTAACTGCTCCACAAACTGTCTGTTCCTTA
The DNA here is from genome assembly GCF_029289425.2 of Pan paniscus. NCBI lineage: Eukaryota > Metazoa > Chordata > Mammalia > Primates > Hominidae > Pan > Pan paniscus. The sequence goes on along the minus strand of NC_073256.2, from coordinate 50,335,501 downwards.
TCTCACTCCCTCTCCTCTGGCCTCCCTATTCCCTGAGACAAAACAATAGTGAAATTAAAACAATTAATAACCCTCCAGAAACCTCTAAGTTTTCAAGTGAAAGGAAGAGTCACACAACTTTCACTTTATTTTTATTTATTTATTTATTATTATTATACTTTAAGTTTTAGGGTACATGTGCACAATGTGCAGGTTAGTTACATATGTATACATGTGCCATGTTGGTGTGCTGCATCCATTAACTCGTCATTTAGCATTAGGTATATCTCCTAATGCTATCCCTCCCCCCTCCCCTCACTTCACAACAGTCCCCAGAGTGTGATGTTCCCCTTCCTGTGTCCATGTGTTCTCATTGTTCAATTCCCATCTATGAGTGAGAACAAGCGGTGTTTGGTTTTTTGTCCTTGGGATAGTTTACTGAGAATGATGATTTCCAATTTCATCCATGTCCCTATAAAGGACATGAACTCATCATTTTTTATGGCTGCATAGTATTCCATGGTGTATATGTGCCACATTTTCTTAATCCAGTCTATCATTGTTGGACATTTGGGTTGGTTCCAAGTCTTTGCTATTGTGAATAATGCCGCAATAAACATACGTGTGCATGTGTCTTTATAGCAGCATGATTTATAGTCCTTTGGGTATATACCCAGTAATGGGATGGCTGGGTCAAATGGTATTTCTAGTTCTAGATCCCTGAGGAATCACCGCAGTGACTTCCACAATGGTTGAACTAGTTTACAGTCCCACCAACAGTGTAAAAGTGTTCCTATTTCTTCACATCCTCTCCAGCACCTGTTGTTTCCTGACTTTTTTATGATTGCCATTCTAACTGCTGTGAGATGGTATCTCGTTGTGGTTTTGATTTGCATTTCTCTGATGGCCAGTGATGATGAGCATTTTTTCATGTGTCTTTTGACTGCATAAATGTCTTCTTTTGAGAAGTGCCTGTTCATATCCTTTGCCCACTTTTTGATGGGGTTGTTTGTTTTTTTCTTGTAAATTTGTTTGAGTTCATTGCAGATTCTGGATATTAGCCCTTTGTCAGATGAGTAGGTTGCGAAAATTTTCTCCCATTTTGTAGGTTGCCTGTTCATTCTGATGATAGTTTCTTTTGCTGTGAAGAAGCTCTTTAGTTTAATTAGATCCCATTTGTCAATTTTGGCTTTTGTTGCCATTGCTTTTGATGTTTTAGACATGAAGTCCTTGCCCATGCCTATGTCCTGAATGGTAGCATATCTACAACTATCTGATCTTTGACAAACCTGAGAAAGACAAGCAATGGGGAAATGATTCCCTATTTAATAAATGGTGCTGGGAAAACTGGCTAGCCATATGTAGAAAGCTGAAACTTGATCCCTTCCTTACACATTATACAAAAATTAATTCAAGATGGATTAAAGACTTAAACCTTAGACCTAAAACGATAAAAACCCTAGAAGAAAACCTAGGCGTTACCATTCAGGACAACTTTCACTTTAAATCAAAATATTAACATTTAAAAGAGTTTGGACAAAGTTGATTCCAATCTGCATAGGTAACTTTGAGGGGTTCAGGATTTCAGAGGAGGAAGTAACTGCTACTAACCATTAAAAACAAGTTGAAAGTTAAATTTAAAATTCTATACAATTTACAATATCAAAGACTAGAAAATGCTTGTGAATACATTTAATAAAAGACTTAGGCTATCTTCACTGAAACTACAAAACATTGGTGAGACAAATTAGTGATGATCTAAATAAATTGAGAGAGATAATAGACTCATGGGTTGCAAAACTAAATGTTGTAAACATATTAATTCTCCCTAAATTAACCTATAGACTCAAAGCAATACCAATCAAACTCTGAGCCAGCTTTTTAAGAAATTGATAAGCTGATGTTAAAATTCATATGTAGTTTTAAAGGATTTCAAATTGCTAAAACATCTTAAAAAAGAAAAACAAAGTTAGAGAACGTATGCTAACTAACCTTAAAATTTAACTAAGAGTATGGTACTGGCATACAGTAGACAAATAGACAACAAAATACGGAGTCCATCAATAAACTCACACTTATATAAGTGACTTCTGGCTTTTGTAAAAGGCACCAGTGCAATTAAAAGTGGAGAGAAACATCTTTTTGATAAATGTACTAGAATAAGTGGATATGTATATGAAAAAGAAATTAATCTTGACCTTATACTATACATGAAGATTTACTTGAGATGGATTATATAAGCCATAAATGTATAAGCTAAAAGTCTGAAGATCCTAGAAGAAAGAAAAAGAGATTATATCATAAACTTGATAGGCAAATATTTCTTAGAGAGTATGCTAAAACTAATAACAGAAAACACTGATAAAATAGTTTATCAATATTTTAAAATTATTCTCTTCAAAAGACATCCTTTAAGAAATTGAAAAGGCAAGCTACATTCTGGGAGAGAATATTCACAATTCCCATATTAGAATCATATCCACAATACGTAAGGAACATGTATGAAATCTATAAGAAGACAAATTCACTTTTAAAATGAGTGACAAGACATAGATATTTTACAAAGGAAGATGTGTAAGTAGCCAATAAGCAGAAGAAAAGTTATCCAACATCATTATTCATCAGAGAAATGCCATTTAAAACCACAGTGAGTTACTACTACACACCCTTTAACATATTAAAAAGGTAAATAACATTAAAGCATTGGCTAGAACACAGAGTATGTCATTCAGTGGGTAACAGGTAGTGAAGAATGGTATAACCAATTTGGAAAACTAACCACTTCTCATAAATCTAAATATGCACCTAGCTTATGCTCTAACCGTCCCATTTCTAAGTACTCACTCAAGAGACATTAAAGCCAACTGGCGTAAAAAAATTTTACATGAATGTTCATGGCACCTTCATTCATAATATTCCCTAACTGGAAACAACCCAAATATCCATTGTGTGGCATACTCACTCAATGGAAGATATAAACTACTAGTACATGCAACAACTCAGATAAATCTCAAAACCATTACACCAAGCTAAATAATCCAGGCACTTCATCCATGTCCCTGAAAAGGACATGAACTCATCCTTTTTTATGGCTGCACGGTATTCCATGGTGTGTATGTGCCACAGTTTCTTTATTCAGTGTATCATTGATGGGCATTTGAGTTGGTTCCAAGTCTTTGCTATTGTGAAGAGTGCTGCAGTAGACATACATGTGCATGTGTCTTTATAGGAGAATGATTTATAATCCTTTGGGTATATGCCCAGTAATGGGATTGCATCATTCTCAGCAAACTAACACAAGAACAGAAAACCAAACACTGCATGTTCTCACTCATAAGTGGGAGTTGAACAATGAGACACAGAGCGGGGAACATCACACACCGGGGCCTTTTGTGGGGTGGGAGTCTAGGGGAAGGATAACATTAGGAGAAACACCTAATGTAGTTGACAGGTTGATGGGTGTAGCAAACCACCATGGCACGTGTATACCTATGTAACAAACCTGCACGTTCTGCACATGTATCCCACAACTTAAAGGTGTAATAAATAAATAAATAAATCCAGGCACAACACAGTACCCACTGTGTGTTTCCATATGAAGTTCGAGAACAGCTAACACTAAACTATAGTGACAGAAATCAGTGGTTGCCTCTATGAGTGATAGAGGAGAAGGAGGAGTGAGGGGCATGAGGAATTTTCTGAAAGGATGGGAAGGTGCATAAAGAAATTTCTAGAGTGACAGAATTCATCTGTATCTTAATGAAGTTTTGTTCACAAGTATATACACTTGTCAAAATTTATTGAACTTAATACTTTAACTCTCATATTTTATTATATATAAATTATATCTCAATAAAAATGTGATACTATCGTGTGTTGATAACAATTGACACCATCTATTTTCTTCCCTCTGGTCTTCTGCATTCCCCCTCTACAGGGTCCTCCTACAGGACATAAACTGAGGAAAGTATAAGTTAAAATAAGATTTCTTCAAGTCTTATCTTCATGCAAAATTCAGAATGTAATTTCTTGAGTCTTGGTGTGGCATTTTTCTAGGCTGCCCATGAGCAAACCAGGAAAACTTTATATTACTTATTCGCTTTTCTAAAATCATCCCCAGCACAAATGGTCATTTTATTTTAGAATGTAGCACAGTGAAATGTAAAACTAATGTCCTGATTTAGTGGAGTTGTTTTTTTAGCCAATGTGACAAATTCTACATTATCTGAAACAATAACAGAATTAGGACTGAGATTTGTGAAAGCCAAGAATAGCTCTTAACTGAATGATGAAAATAAATTTCAACCCCCTTCTATGTCAGGCTTAAAACAGAGCTGGCAACCAAAAACTTAAGCAACATTTTTTTCATCTCCTTATCTTTACCCACCTTTTGGTAAAGAGTAGTATAAGAGGGAGAAAATGTGGGAAAAAAAAGGACAACAAATTTCCAGTATTGAGACAGCCTGAAAATGTTCCCAATCTTAAACATCTCAAAGCATATCCAAGAGATGTGGCTTTATTTACTCCTTTTCTTATAAAAGAAGTGCTGCAAAAATCCAAAGGATGCCTATAACTTTGCAATTGCAAGAGAATGGTGATATTGAATGCGGATCACACTTTGAATATGTCTGGCCCCTTGTCTTCAACGGTTTGGCTAATGTATTGCTAATACCCTGACCCAATGGACTGAAACCTCAATGTTTGCTAAAGGAAGATGACTGCTAAGATACCAAAATGGAAATAAATGCACAAGCAAAGCAACAAGATGGAAGCCAGGCTTAATGGACTCATCAAATCTATTAAGCGTGACCCTTCTTCCTTCAGAAACTCTTAACTATACATGGGCACCAGTCAAACAGGTAACATGTTTTTTACTCTTTGAAGCAGTAACATTTTTGATTAATCCTTTCAGCTGTTTGTTTCTAACAGTAGTAAAAGGGAAATAAAACAGACCATAAAGTAAATCCCGAGAGGACCAGATGGAGAGATGTCGTAAGGATAACAGACACTAATATTCTGTCATCTAAGCTTGGAAGGAGGCACAGTTGTGGAGGAGTTTACTACCCTTTCCCACACATGTAGCTCTCCGCTTCCCATGATGGGCAGACAGTGTCCATCATTAATGTAACTTGGCATTCCTCAGTCAACAGGGTCAGCTTGGGAAAAAGCTGTGCCCAGGAGGTTGACTTCAGTGACTTCTCTGGTCTTCTTTCAGCACAAAACAAGCTGTGCCCCTTCCTCCTTTGCCCTTAACAGACCTGCTTCCTGCTAGTCACCTGGGAAAAATCTCATAATCAGTTTCACAGAGATGGGTAAATAACAGATAGGATGTTATGAGTGTGTTATCAGAGATAATTTTTTATGGCAATCAATAGTATGTTTGTAATGAGTAAATGATACAAAAAGCTGATGTTCTTTGTGTGAAATGTGAGACATGAATTGAGACTTCAGTTGTCTCCTCTCAATTGTGTAAGCCTACATAGGGGAGGGAGGATGAAGATGCTATGACTGTAAGGATCTTGCAGATTGTGTTATATAAACAATGCTTTGCATGGATTTAGATTTCTAGCTAATCAAACAGAGGGGTATGTAGAAATAAGGTGCTAAAATAAATAATTTCAGCTTCTCTCTTGAGCTGACATTGCCCTAACAGATTTTCTTCCCCTCTTGGTCTTCTTAACCACCATAAACAAGCTTGATCCTATGGGAAAATCTTTTTCTAGCATCAAATAAAGCCTTCTGGAGCAAATACTTCAGGGACTGAGAAAATAATTGTGATTCGCTTCTCACATTGCAGTTGGTGATGGGGTAGAATGCAGAGTAGGAATTCTCTCTCTCTCATAACAGTGGACAGCCCTGGGAGCAAGTAAATACTCGCTGCTGCAGTGCAGTGGAACCCCATGCCCCAGATATAGTATTTGGCCAACTTTTCAAATATATAGTCAGGTATATTGGTTAATCATACATAAAGCCCTAGGAAGCAGAGCAAGGATTCTTTAACCCGCAGGCAAGGTTAAATAAAGTACTTCCTGAACATAGTGAGGTTCAAGAAACACGTTATTTACTTGCTCTAAGAGTATGGCATGTGAGTGAAACTTGAACACTTGCTAGTCACTCAAACAAAAGCAGCTGGAATTACAAATGAGTAATGTACAATGGGATGGAGACAGCACAGTACAGTAAACACAGTGTGGATCTGAATGCATTCCCAAGCACCTTGGGCAAGTAAGCCTCTCAGTTTCAAGACTCTTAATTATAAAATACCTTCTTAAAGGGCTATGTGAGGGTGATTAGCAAGACGTTATATGTTGGGGTATCAAGACTGGGGTCTCAGGTATAGACATGTTTATATAAATTGGGATTACAGCTGGACACAAGAAAGAAAATCTATGGTACAGATAAGGCCACACAGGTCAGTCTTCCCTGTGGAGCCTCTGGAGGAAATGAGCTAAAAACTAGTCATTAGTGGGCAGAATGCCCAGAGCAGTGCAGGCCTGTCCAGGGCAGGAGCTGGAGAAGTAGTTATAAGTGTGAGGAAAAAAAGGCAGAGTGCAACTCCAGGAACTACAAAACTAGCAGTGCCCACTGGGTTCAGAGTTAGAGGTGATAATGCTCTCTCTAGTAAGGAACTTCAGCTTCCACGTAAATTTCCCTTATCTACCTGAATAGGTAGATAAGGGAAACCAAATCAACTCCCACTCCAGTGCCTAGAAAATGGCAGACATTCAATAAAGATAATTAGAATCATTACTAGGAAGTTTTGCACTAAAATTTTGCACTTTTTGTAACTATAACATTGTCCCTTCATTCTTCCATTTGAATAGATAGGAGCAGTTGTACTTGTCCACTATAATCATAGTACTTGTTACAGGGGCCACTGAGATCCTACCTAAGGAGTGGTTCCAGCTGCTTAGATGGAATGCTCTGGAATGTAAGGTTTTCCTTCCAGGGATTAGAAGTGAGAGGATATCCAAACATCAGCAGCATCCCATGGTGTATTCATTCATTCTTGCGTTGCTATAAAGAAATACCCGAGAATGGTTAATTTTTGAAGGAAGGGGATTTAATTGGCTCATGGTTCTGCAGGCTGTAGAGGAAGCATGACGCTGGCATCTGCTCAGCTTCTGGGGAGGCCTCAGGAAACTTACAATCATGGTGGAAGGCAAAGAGGGTGTAGCCACGTCACACGGCCAAAGCAAGAGTGAGAGAGAGGGGCGAAGCATCACACGCTTTTAAAGACTAGATCTCAGGAGAACTCACTCGCTATCATGAGGACAGTACCAAGGGGATAGTACTAAACTCTTCATGAGAAACTCATCCCTATAATTTAGTTACCTGCCACAAGGCCCCACCTCCAACATTGGGAATTAGAATTCAACATGAGATTTGGGCAGAGACACACATTCAGACTATATTACATGGGAATCCCACAAGATTTCATCCTTAGTACCTTCTAGCTCTAGGTAAAAGATATGTCATTGGCTGCAACAGCAGGTTAACATCGATCAAGGAAATTTTAAGTTCTCTGGGTGCATATTTTCATACCAGGAATGTTGCTTCTGCCACTTATATTGAGGCAGATGTGAACAACATACTTTAACATCTTTAAGTTGTTAGAAACAAAACAGCTAAGTACCTAGAAGGATGTGTTTCAGTTCAACACCTCTTCAGAATATGTGCTTTCCAATCCACCACACTGCTCATACCTGGTCATTCAGAACAACTCTAGATACTAGTAACTTAGATCCAAAGAATAACAAATAGTTATGAACTAAAATAATAACTAATAGTTGCTGATATTGCTGCAATAATCTAGGGATGAAACTGGGTCAGGGAGGCAAGAAGAGCAAGTAAACTTAAAAAAACCCTGATATATGAGAAAAATTAGAGATGGACTAGTTTTTAGTTTTTCTTTCCTTCTCTTACATTATGAGAGTGATTGTTTGGATAGCTTTGACTCTATAGATAATTAAAACAGCAGTGTCTGTCCAAGTGAATGCCGCAGTCTCCACTGATATTTTACTGCATGATTCCATTAATTTAATAATAGAAGACAAGTTATGGCTCCTTAATTGACTACTGTTTACTTTTTAAAAGAAGTAATTAAAACTCAAAAATCCCTTGGCTTTTCTTTAGACAGTTTTCCAAGTTTGTGTGTAACCTTCCAAAATCTAACAACAGGTACCAAATGTTTTCTTTCAAAATAGCTGCATACATTTTGGGAGGGTGGATAATTGTTGTAGTTTCTCATCTCTCAGGTTTTTTTTTTTTTTTGATGACTGATTTTCATCATAAGAGTTCATTTTTGCTGTTTTTCTTTAAATATAATTAAAGCCCTTCAACATTTTTATCTCTGAAATGAGATCATTCACAATGCTCATTAGAATATGATAAATCTGCTTTGGAAGGTGGCTTCTGTATAAAAGGAAAATATCAATATCAATAATGTAAAAAATAATACTGAGATAATACTAATCAGCCTTATATCATAGGGGTGTTACAGCTGATTGAGATCTTCCTGATCTTCTAGTCAATTCCATCTCTGATGTTCACTTTGGAAACTTTCAGAGAGGAAGAGATTGAGATTGACAAAGAACCAATAAATTGCTCAAAGTGACACAGCAAGTTAGTGACAAAGCCAAGAATAAAACACAGTAGGTGGCCCAACAAATCAGAATACTGGTTTTCACTATGGCCCACTCTAATAATAGTAACAACAATAATCTTATGATAAGTGTTTACGCTCTTTATAAAGTCCTTTACAGACATTACTTCATTTATCCTCATAAGAATCTTATAAACAAAAATTACCATTTCCTTATCAAATCCAGAACTGAACTCGTGCTCCTCTCCCTATTCACCTCTGTTCCTTGTCTATGGCTACCAGTCTCAGCCCCACTGCAATTCTCTCTATTGCCCAAGTCAAAAAACCATGAAATTATCCTTGATTCATCTCCTCCTCACATCCCGATTTTCAATCCATTGGCAAATCCCAACGGCTGTGACTTCAAAATATATCTCAAATTTGATTACTTCTTCCTTGTCCAAGTCCAAATGACAAGCCTAGATTACAGATATCTGGCATATACTGGATGTTAAATAAATACTAGCTGAATGTTGAATGCACAGTCTCCTAATTGGTCTCCCCCCAAGCCCTTCCATCCCTGCTTCCTTCACTGTCTATCACTGTAGTCCAGTGACAATGTAAAGCAGGTCATATCCCCTCTTCACTCAAAACCTCTTAATGCATTCTCATCACACCTAAAATCAACCTTTAAATCTAATCATCTTGCCCACTTAGCTCCAGTCACTCTGTTCTTCTTGCTGGTCTTTGAGCATCCCAAGCATTCTCTTGCCCATAACTTCCACATTATCAAAAACCAACAAAATTGTTTTGAAACATCAATTACCTTGCCTTCCACAAAACAGTCATCTTCCTGATTTCCTCCTAACTATTGGATTATTCTGTTTCTCCTTGTAGGCTCATTCTCCTGGATGTGGCTAATAACTGTTGTAGTTCTCCACCTCTCATCAATGCTCATTCCCGAATTTGTAAATCTAGATTTCTCTTCTAGAGTCCAGATCCAACTGCCTTTTCACATTTCTTTTACATGAGTCACAGGAATGGCAAATACATGTTCAAAACCAAATAGGTGATCCATGCTCCTAATCAAGCACTTATTTAGAAAAATGATCAAATTCATGAAACTCAGGTCTTTGAGCATTCCCTATCTCCATAAACGGCACCCCCATCCATTTTATTATATGATGCAGAGTTCTATGTCACCTTAAACATCTTTCTCTTCCTCACCTCCTCACATCTTCATATCAATGAATTCTATTAATTCTGCCCATCGTCCCCAAACTCTGTATCTCTCTCCATCTCTACCACAAACATCCATCTAAGCTACCACTGTTTCATCCAGATGATTGAAGTGAAAGTCTGTCTGTGTCCACAGTCAGTTCTCCACACCACAACTATAATAATGTATTGAAAAAGCACATCTGCTCATGTTACAGTCTTTGATTCAAGCTTCCCATTGCTTAAAATTCCTTAAAATGGCCATCAAAGCACTGCCTGATCTAGCTCCTGCCTATATCCTCCCTCTTAGCTTATATAGTACTCTCCCACACTCTCTGTCCTTCAGCCATGTTTGCCTTATTTTTAAGCTCCATCCCACTGAAGATTCTTTGCAAATGTTGTTCCCTCTACTAAGAACACTGTTCCCTCCCCTTGTTACTCAGGTAACTCATAGTCATCTTTAATTACTAGCCCAAGGGCCATTTATTTAATGAAACCTTCCTTCACTCCCCTACCCTCTGACCTAGAGTTTGGGACTAATTTACAAATTTCAGCTTTTCCAAAAGTGATATACAGACAGAGCCAACTGGCTCAGAGATGCAAAGAGTATTAAACTGTTGGTAAGATGTCTTGCCAATAGTAAACAGTCAACGAATATTATTTCCTCCTCTTCTGCAATGTTACCCACCTCCTATGATTGTGTAAGACCTAGAATACTGCTGCCTTAATCTATACTTTGGGGATTGAAATAAAAACAGAATGACCCTTTCTTTCCACCTCTATAAAAAATAATTTGACTAGCATTTGGGAGCCCATAATTCTTCAATGAATTCCACTTCTGAATTATTATGCCAGTTTTTATTAGAATACACAAATTCCAATGACCTGAGATTCATATTTTCAAATTGCTCCAAAAGATATTGTCAAATTATATAAGCACGCTGGGAACCAGGGAGGTAGAGAACAAGAAATATCTACAAAACTAGAAGAAAGCTATGACAGGTCAAATCCCCTATCAGCAAATATCACTGCATGACCAAGAAAAGACTCCCAATATTAGGCAATGCTCATTTAGTAGAATAGCATTCATTTTGCATAAAAATGTAGATAGTCACTTGTGGCTTGTTGTAATGAGATGTGATTTATATAGCAACTCATGCTTAATAATAATTAAAAAAACAGAATTGTCAGTTTACTTACAGGTGACAGATGCATCAGGATCCTAAAGGTCTTAGTTCTCTCTACTGATTACGTCCACTGTTAAGTGCACTTGAGTTTTAGAATTTATTTTCTAATCATTCAGCTCTTACAGTTCACCTCTCTTTTACAGATCACCACCTTGGACAGGAAATTAGAGAGTGTGGGTGTATGTGACCGTGCTTGACATTAGTTAGACATTCAGTTTTGCATTTGTGTATGTGTACTATAAAAACATTTACATGCATATGTGGACCCTGTGATATGGAAACAATAATAATGGTCCATTGGAGCACGGTGCTTCTTTCTTTCCACAGACCCCTCTCTGCTAGCACAGTCCCCTGTGGAAGCAATTCACATGATATTGATCTAGGGGACAGGAGAAATTGGATTAGGAAAACGGCTCCACAGTCTTACAAATTACATTCTTTCTTCTTTTCCTGTAACCAATTCATGTTTAGGAGAGGGAATTTCACCTCCTGGGAAATTATATTTGGAATCACAGTAACTGGTTTCCTCTTCTACTGTGGCTGTAGGTTGACCTTCCGGAAAGAAAATGGCTTCTCCTGGTGGAAGGTGGTATTGAGAGAATGGAATCATCCTTTCTACAAGCAAAGTGGAGAAACTAAATGTGCCAAGGAGAAATCTCCAGAAAACTCATCTATGTAGTCTTCATATATTACGCAGAGGCATGAATTTTAAACAACTGCTGGCTTGGCTTCCAAAAATAAATAAATAAACAAACAGATTTTAAAACATTGCTTGCAAAAGAGTATAAACAAGCCTTAATTTGCAAACAATTCTATCTGATATATGTAATCCATTTATAATTCCATCATCTATGAAGATATATATATATATATCATATATATCACCTTCAGTGTATCCTTGCCCCGTTTCTTGTCCCCTTTTCCCATTACTGTCTTTGCTTCCAACACAGAGAGGAAAAAAAATATAATGCAAAACAAAACATTAACTTTTAAATAGAAAGCACAAAAGAAAAAGAAAAAATTGAATTAAGAAAGATAAAATTTGTGTAAAGCAAGAAAAGTTTAGTGATCTGAGAATTCAATTGCGGTTGCTCTATTTCAGCTTACATACTTTGAATATATTCCCTCTACACTTCTTCAATCTTTTTCTATATTTTCTTGTGCTGCTTAGAATCCTACTAATTAAAGACATTGGGATTGGCAAGTATCATTTTTGAAAATGACAATATATCTAGGAGGATTAAGAAAAAATTGCAATTTATTGTGAATGAAGGTTTTTATAAAAGCTGATCATTTATTTTTTCTAGATTGTAAAACTAATACATTAGAAAATGGAATAAACTATAAATAATCACTTTATATCCAATCTGTATACATTTAATATTTGGAGCTTTTTCTTTCCTTGTTTTATATGTATTTTTCTAGAGTTGACATTATACGACTTTCAACTTGAATTTTCTTATCATTTAAACTTATGTACTATCCTCTGTCATGGAGAAGTTTTCATAAACATAGTTTTTAATGGCTGCATAATGCTGCATTGTATTGTATAATGCACAATTTACTTAACCATTCTTCCAATGTTGTACATTTAGGCAGTTTTCAAATTTTTATTACTGAAAAGAAAGTCGCTGTGATTAACATCTTTATGCAAAAACCTTTGCATTTCAGTATATTTTCTCAGGCTAGAATCTGAGAGGAGAAATTTGAGGGTCAGAGGTAGGGTACATTGATTCCCGTCTCACTGTACTTGGAGTTTCTGTCTGATGTATGGGTTACTCTCAGGGATTAGACAGGCTACTGCTAATCAAAGTGGAGCAAAAAATAGATGAAAGTGAAAGAAGGAGTGCCAAAAATTGAGAGAGGGAGAGAAAGGTGAAAAGATGCCAAAGATATACTTCAACCTATTACAAAATTTTATCTTGGGCTGGCCCTGCATAAGAAAAAAGGACCTTTATTCTATTTTCTTTACACATGATCTCCTGTTTTCTGTATCTAGGTCTTGGACTAAAAATGTCACTGCTCTAGGTCAGCCATAATATTACAAGTTAAAAAATAAAAATTTGTGTTTGCTTGTATGGTTATATGCATTCCAAATTCAGAACAAAGAACTAAAATCTAACAGTGAGGCAAAATGTGAAATAGTTAAAGGCAAAATTTCAGACAAGTGATTGGTTCAAACATTGGCCCAATCACTTGTGACCGTAAGCAAAATACTTAACTTCTTTGCCCTCAATCTTCTCATCTGTGAAATGGGCACAATTAGCAGTACCCATAAGATTATTGTGAGGACTCAGTGAGTTAATGGCAGAAGGTGTTTAGAATGTTTATAATAGTGCCTGGAATATACTAAGCACTATAAAAGTATTTGTTGTTATTATCATAAATAAGTTTGGAGAAAAACATTTCCTCTATAAGCTAAAACCAACCTTTTTAGTATGAAAAGAATGTTGACAGAGAATAAACTGGAATAGTAGGAAATCATTTAATTTTTTACAACAGTATTACAATATGGTAGAAGAAAGGTTATATTTTATTTTATGCAATGTTTGGCAAAGAACAACAAAAATGGTTAAAAGTTGACCTTGCAAAGTATTGCTGATAGATAGTATTGAAGTCAAGACAATAAATTCAACCAAAGACTACTGGATAATCTTTGTGTTGATCACTGTAAGAAGTCATTCAGCCTTCAGACTAAAAAGATAACTGAAGTTAAAATAGTAAATATACATCAGCAGCCAAGAAGTCTGGGATATATTTCAACCCTAAAGACCCAGACAAGCTCATTTCAAGATGACATGTGGATTTGAAACAAGTCATATTCCTAGATTCATCTTAAACAAAACAGCCAGGTATTCCAGGGAGGCCTGTGTTAATCGAGTTGACAGATTGTGAAGTGGAAGCCTAATAAAGCCAACTAACATGGCCAAGGTCACCAAAACAAAGTGGAGGCAGGGAGAAAAATACTCTTGTGACCACACAGGCATCTCCCTCTGGCAGAAGTGCCTAAACTCTAGAAAAAGTAATTAATTGGAAGAATATAAGAGAAGAGACTATGCTTACCACATTACACAAAACAGGTACCCTCAGGAAATGCTGGATGATGATGAGGAGACACTCTGAATTGAATTAATTAAGTAACTGGAAAAGAATTTCCATTTCCAAATTTGTCACTCCATATGAGACTGTGTGTCTCTTGCTTATGTGAAAAGAGTGGTATAGGAGAGCAGAGCAGTGACACAAACCCAGGCAGTGCCTTGTGTGAAATCCCACAACACTCTTCCAACACTTTTTTTGTGGATACACAGTAGGTGTATATATTCACGGGGTACATGGGATGTTTTGATACAGGCATGCAATGTGAAATAATCACATCATGGAGAATGGGGTATCCATCCCCTCAAGCATTTATCCTGTGGGTTACAAAGAATCCAACTGCACTCTTCAGGTTATTTTAAAATGTACAATTAAATTATTATTGACTATAGTCTCCCTGCTGTGCTATCAAATAGTAGGTCTTATGCATTCTTTCTAACTACCTTTTTGTACCTATTAACCACCCCTACCTCCCCAACCACCAGCCCCCACTACCCTTCCCAGCCTCTGGTAACCATCCTTCTACTCTCTAGGTCCATTAGTTCAATTGTTTTGATTTTACGATTCCACAAATAAGTAAGAACATGTGACATTTGTCTTTCTGTGCCTGGTTTATTTCACTTAAAATAATGGCCTCAAGTTCCATCCATGTTGTTGCAAATAACAAGACCTCCTTCTGTGTTATGGCTAAAGAGTACTCAATTGTATATAAGCACCACATTTTCTTTATCCATTCAACTGCTGATGGACACTTAGGTTGATCCCAAATCTTAGCTACTGTCAACAGTGCTGCAACAAGCATGAGAGCGTAGATACCTCTTTGATATACTGATTTATTTTCTTTTGGGTTATACCCAGCAGTGAGATTGCTGGATCATATGGTAGCTCTATTTTTAGTTTTTTGAAGAACCTCCAAATTATTACTCATAGCCAACACTTCTTGTATCGGGCCTACCTGTAGAGCAAGATAAAGTATTTGTAATATGCTATTGCTTCCAATAAATCAATGGTAAGGACTACATCTTTAACTCCTTTGCATCACGTTCAGCATCTAAGCACAGTGTCTTGATTGTAGCAAACACTGCAAAAGTGTGAAGTGATGAAAAACGTCCTCTAATTTTGAACTGTTTTTGTCTGATTGGCCAATTCCATCCTGTACAGTCATTTTTAATAAATTTAACTAAGAAAATTCAGTTGTTCACATATTCTCAAAGCAAACACTTAAATTAGCAAAGCAGTTATGCTGAGAGGCTTTAGCCATTTTAGTGTTTTTCCACAAAAGCCTGGGCTTGTTGGTGGCCATGTATTCAAACATTATCCTAGGGCAGTTTTTGTTCTCTCCAAACCAAAATATGCATTCTCCGTCATCCTCTTTTCCTCCTACACATTTAACTATTGTGCCAACTAGTAAGAGTTAGTTCAGAAAAAAAAAAAAAAGTCTTTAAGATTCAACCACGCTTGATTCTGATTTGTCAAAGTAAGAGGAATACAGAATTTCAACCAAAGTAGTTATCGTCAAGAGAGGCAGCACAAATTATTCTTCTGTGGTCCTGTCCCCATGCTGGGTATCTGTGGTAATCTCGTGATTACTTGATTGATAACATCAATTGATTAACATGTATTTTTCAAATAACCTCCAGCTCTCATGACATTTTACTATTCCTCTCTCTTTCTCCCTTCTTTTGAATTCTTTCCATTTACTTGATAATAATAAAGATACTATTTATTAACTATCTACAGGTATTTAACATGGCTCTTCAGTACATCTTGGCTCATTCATCCTCACAGCAAGCATAAGCGGTAGGTATCATCACAGAGTCTCAATGTATACATAAAGAAATATTAATGCCCCTCAAAGAATCTTGGCTAGTAAACCACAGGGCCACAGGATTCTAGCTTGGATTTTTCTCATGGTCAAGACGATGATGTTTCCATCAGTAAAACAGTCTCATTTTCAGGGGTGGATAAAGTAGTTTGTTCTCCTATTACCTCCAGCTTAGCATAGGAAATATAGAGATGTCTCTTCTAAGTCCTACTGTCACCTAAATCTAAACTTGTCCAATTTAACAGTTCGTATCACTTTGTAATTATATTTGCAAATCACGTCACCCACATCTGAACCACCGAGTTTTACAGTGGCCGCCACAACTCCTATATCCTGCCATTCCACCTGCTTAGTAGTTAAAGCACTTTGAACTCATCAGATATCCTCAAATCAAATGTGTTTGTGCAGGCCGTTCCATGTGTGGGGGGACAAGCATGGCCATCTACTATTTATCCTTGAAGCCTTCCCCTTCCATCAGCTACTCAGCAGGTTTCAAACATCTCTATCCTAATAGTCATAAAATAAAAGCAGGATCGTGCATTCATCTACCCCTTCCTCTTAACTCTACTTGTAAAATTTTCTTCCTCATTTTCTCCCTAATTCCTGGAAAATTCTGACAAGCATTAACTCTGCAATTCATTATTCATTAAAAATTAATTGAGTTAGTTATATCATAATCGTCCCACCCTTTTCATTCCTACTGTGAAACCTCAACATTATTTTTCAGAAAATAGATTGTTTAAGGTCCCCATTTTGTTAAAAGTTAGAAAATTCTAAGGACTCTTTGCTAAGCCATGATGTCACACTGCCAGAAAGCTAGCTTGATTTGAAATACTACACAGTGAATAAAAGCAGCACAATTCTGTATTTTGTTTTGTTTTCTCTTTGTTTTACAAGGAAAATATCAAAAATTATTACTATAGTATTCACAGTGTTGAATAATACATCTGTGCAAAGTAAGAACACAGCTTCCTGTGTGTGTTTCATTTAATGCAGTACCATACAGAGCAAGGACCGCTTTAGCAAAGATTCAAGACCCATGGGCTTGGAAGGTTCTATGTAAGTGAAAAGCCCTGAGGCATCAAGTTCATTAACTTCATGATAAGCCAGCCTCTGGGGACAACCGAAAACAGTAATAAATCCCCAGGAAACTGAGCATACAGGGAACAAGCTGAAAGTAAACCTTCCTGCTATTGGGTTGGGTGCAGGGTAGGGCTCTGCCATGGTGATCCAATGTACCAGTGAAAATACAGAAACCAGAGGGAGCCAAGAGGTGACAATAAGGTGTCTAGGACATTTTAAAGGAAGAAATAAGTTCCACAAAGTGCTTATGAAAGTACTTTTAGGTTCCCATTTTCATGTATACTGGCACAGCGTATCATGAAGCAAAGACGTTCAATCATTTCTGGTCTCTACCCAATAGACATTGGACTACAGATAGAGGATCTCTTCATTAATCCTTGAACAGGGTCAGGACAAGTAGACAAACAGCTGGCTGCACATTCTTTATATCTAGGACAGAGCTCAGAGCAGAGGCTCAGAATACCATCATGCAGCCTTTAACAACACCTGCACATGTGTATTACTCTAGAGCCAGGTGTGTTAACTCTGACCTGGGGTTGACCAATAAGAGATAACCAAAATGCAAAGGAATCTCAGAAAAAATCTTTCAATTTTAAAAATGTAGTTTCTTCTAGTTAATTTGCATGTTCACATTGTGAGGATATAAGATTTTAATGCTATGGACATAGCAGTTTTCTTTACTATTCCTCGGCTTCAAAACAAAGCTTTTTTTTCCAAGGTAAGGCACCACATTTTACAAAGCTACAATGTTTCTACAGAAGCTTGAAGGTTGGAAATCATATAAAGAATAATTCTCAGTGCTTTTGTAAATAATTTTATTATTCTGGGCAGATGAAAAATCATAGTTTTTGTGCCTTAGTACAGAAAGGATCTGCTGGAGTTTTAAAGCAAGACTTTCCAACATGTTCAAGCCACAGACCCTTTAAATTTCCTTCCATATTTACTATAAATTGTTGTTTACAAGAAAAAGTAGGTATCAAGTAATAATTTTTCCTGGATGTGTGCATGTGCACACACACACCCACACACACACATATTAATATATAGAAAAAATTACCATTTATAGCTTATGATGACCATGGTAACTAGTCTTAGTGTGCACATAATTTCAGCCAAAGTCAAAGACACTTGGCACTTGAGCTTGTTGTAATATAATAATACTATCAGCAATTAACTATTATATAGTTCTTATCATGAGCAGAGAATAGTACAAACTTGGACTCATTGAACTCTGATACAGTGCAGTCATACAATAGGCATGGGGCTATGCACTAGCCTACAGTGATAAGAGCCAAGGAGAACTGCTAGGAAAAGACCCCTTCCACCCTCCTGCAGAATATTATACTTTCCATGTACCAGTGAATGTTATGTGTCTCCCACTCTGGAGAGAGGGGAAGATGTGAAAGGGAGAAAACTTGTCTTTTTAATTCAGAGATTGCAAGACCGCAAGAAGGCACATTTACAATGGATGGAGAAGACTGCATACTGCCTGGAGATATTGTTATTTGAGCTCAAAACGGTGATGGGACTGGACTGTCACCCTTGGTAAATGGGTCCTAAGCAAAGAAGAAAGATTTAAGTGGATATTTGGAAAGTAGATGGATAAAATGGCTAGCTATTGAAAAAAAATCTATCCCTTTTTCTTTTGCACACACAGCTAGGCAACACTTGCCAGCTCATTACCAGTTAGCGGGCCTATGCCATTGAGTTCTGTCAATAGCAAATGGAGGAAAATGCAGGCCTTGCTCATGAAAATGTCCCACATGTGCAAGCCCCCATTCTTTCTCCTCTCACAGAGACCTTAGAAGCCACATGTTGAAAATAGCAGAGCCACCAGATTTAAAGATACAAGGTACCTGAATTACTGCTTGAAAATGAGCTGCTACTTATAGGTAATCTCATTTTTCCTCTTACTTGAGCAAGAAATAAACATCTATTATTAATCTACTAAGACCTGTCTGGAGGAGTGTTATCTAGCATTGCAGCTAGCACAAATTTAATACAAGACATGATAGGGAAAAGTTATAGTGTTTTAGGAAAAGGAGGGGAACCTAATCAAGTGCTAATAGGTCAAACAACATTTTCCATAGAAGACAATAGCTTTCGTAAAAAAAAAAAAAAAAAAAAAAAAAAAAATTCTTAAAAAAGTTGTCTGTCGTTGCTGGTTCCATATCATTCCTATTTTCCTCTTTTTATTTTAATGCAGAATATATTTATAAAATAATATATTAAAATGTATATACAATTTGAAGAACAATAATATGTTCAAATATCTTTCTACTATCAGACTGAGAAATGGAACAACACATTTGTAGATAGCATGACCTTCTCCAATCATAGCCCCCTCCTTCCCTCCACAGGTGACCATTATTCTGAATCTCTTTTAATCATTCTCCTAAAATTCTCTATAGTTCTACCATATATGAATGCATTTCAAAACACTATGTTGCTGAATTTTGCTTGTTTTGACCTTACAGAAATGGAATAATTTCTATGGGCTTTTCTGCTTCTTGCACTTTCCTCTTAGCATTTTGGTTTTGAAATTCATCCAGATTGATGAGTAACACTGCATTACAGTTATTTTTAACAGCTGTATAGCACTCCTATCTATCTGCCAATCTATCAGTCTATTGATTTATCTATATATCCCACTTTTGGTGGATAGTTGCAGTTTTTTTCAGTTTTTTGCCATTTCAGTAATTCTAGGAATATTCTTATACGTGCTTCCTGGTAAACATGTATAGAAGTTTCTAGACAGCATATATAGGATTGGTACTACTAACCTGTAAATAGGTCTATCTTCAAACTTTACAGCTAATGCCAAATTATTTCCAAAGCAATTGTATACCCCAAAGCAGTATTGCTTCTCATCCTACCCAAAACTTATTGTCATAATTTCTAGATTTTTGCTAATACTGGATGATAAATGATCATCTCAGTATGGTCTATTTTTCATTTTCATGATTAAGAATGTTCAGCACCTTTTAATGTTTATCGGCCATTAGGATACATTTTCTGAATAATGTCGTTTGAAGTATTTTTCAGTTTGCTTTTATGTTATTTACTATGATTGACTTTTAGATGTTCCTTATGTATTCTGGATATTGTTTCTTTGTAGGTTAAATGTATTCCATATTTCTTTTTTTGCGGCCTGTCTTCTCAGGTTTTTTGTTGTTAGTTTTCATGAAAACAGTTAATGCATTTATTTATCTATTTATTTTCAACTTTTATTTTAGATTCAGGGGGTACATGTGCAGATTTGGTACCTGGGTATATTGCACTATACTGAGCTTTGGGGTACAAATGATCCTGGCACCAAGGTACTGAACATAGTACTTCATAGGTAGGTTTTCAACCCTCCCCCTGTTCCCTCCTGCCCCTAAGGGACCCCAGAGTCTCTTGTTGCCATCTATATGTCCATGAATAGCCAGTGTTTGGCTCCCACTTGTAAGTGAGAACATGCGATATTTGATTTTCTGTTCTTGTGTTAATTTGCTTAGAATAATGGCCTCCAGCTACATCCATGTTGCTGCAAAGGGCATTATTTCATTCTTTGTATGGCTATGTAGTATTCCATGGTGCATATGTACCACATTTTCTTTATCCAATCTACTGTTGGTGGGCCCTAGGCTGATTTCCATGTCTTTGCTACTGTGAATAGTGCTGTGATGAACATGCAAGTGCATGTATCTTTTTGGTAAAACGATTTATTTTCTTTTGAATATATACCCATTATGGGATTGCTGAGTCGAAAACTTCCCATCTCAGAGTAACACCCAGAGTTCTTGTCTTAACTTTCAAGATTTTGCCAGATCAATTGCTTACCACACCTCTGCCCTCATCTACTGCTCTTCCTCTTGTATTTGTTAACATCAGAGACTTTGTGGTCCCTCTCTCTCTCTCTCTCACACACACACACACACATGCACTCACACATGTACATACACACACATCGAATTCCAAGTTACCCTCATGGAGAAGGGAGAGTTATTTGCAAACTGTCAAGCTTGGCAATTTTTTGTTAGTAATGAAAGAAGTCATGGGCATTTTGGTTAAGTATGGCCTTTTCTTTCTTGCCTATCATTTTCTTCTATTTAAAAATAGTAAGAATTACAGAAAAAAATCACTGAACTCTATTTTTAGCTCTGCCCTGAGGACCAACCAAGGTATTTCTCTAATTACTCATAATGCAAGACAACTGAAGGCTTACTTGAAGAATCCCTTTAGAAAATAAAAGCAGGATACCATCTGCTATAGATGAAATTGAAATTAACATTTTAATATACAGTAAAAAATTGAACTCAAAATTAGCAATGAAGAATATACCTTTACTTTAAAAGAGGCATCTCAAATATTTCTTGACTTTACTCTTCAGTCCCATGCATGGGTTTGGTCTGCTTATTTAAATACTATCATAACAATGGTAGTAAAAGTCTTTGCATTGCCTAATACATACAAAAAAAGAATAGAGAGAAGAGAAAACAAAACACTTAACATAAAACAGCCTCATTTTTTTTTCCCACAAGGCAAATGATATCAGCTGCAACAGCCTAAAACATTTATAGCTAACTAAATTTTTTATGAGATGTACTAAGAAGTTTCAATCCATTTCTTAAGAATGATAGCCTGGTCACACAGACTCTCTCAGAGGGTAGTGCCTGTGTCTTTTTATTTTGAACTGGAATTTTCATCAAAAGGTCGAGGAAAGCTGAGTAAAAACATTGCCTTATACAATCCCAACTCTTTTATTCAAAATACTAGCTGGCTTCTTTTCTAGCAGTTTTATAAAGAAAAAGATAGCTAGAAGAAGTAAAGTACAAATTGAAGAACACTCTCGTGCAACTGACAACACGAGCATCAAAAGAAGAGAAATTCTCATTCTCAGTAAGCAGTACACAATATTAACATTTAGATGTCATGCTCCCCCCAAATGTCATTGCTCCATTCTCTTGCTACTCCATGTCTCCATGAAATCATAAAATGCCTTCCTTGTACAATCTCCACAACAATGTTTTAGCACACAGAGGCGTAGTTACACATTATTAATATTTATGAACCTGGAGAAGTCGGTAAAGCTTGCCTTTCAGAAAGGCTACTCTGCCTAGACCCTTACCATCAAAAAAGTAATAAAATTAGCTCGGAACCACTTAGCAAAATAACCTGAAAGAAAATATATTTAGATCACAAAAGGGAAAGGAGAGCTGAAATAAACAATATAAAAAATGCTAAACCAAGATGAATACATTAATCAGAATAGCCTTTTAGAATTAGTATTGCATTACCAACCCCAGTGTGAGATAACGTTCCATGAATGTACCAAGCATGATGAAAAGGCCTGGGTGGTCACATAATTGGTTTGCCGCGTGAAGACCAGCCATGACAAATTCTAATGCTTTATCAGACCTGGCTTCGTCCATCCTTCAAAGAGAAAGGGTAAAGGTAATTTCATGGGAGTAGAGCCAGAAATACTACTAGTAAATTTGGGAAGACAAAAGTCTTTGCATCTATGTTGGTGTATCTTACGTGCACACTTACAAACACATACACATACGTGCACACCACACACACACAGATGTAGTTATTGGTTGAATTGGGCCCCCAAAGGAGGTGTGTTAAAGTCCTAACCCCCGGTGCCTCAGAATGTGACCTTATTTGGAAATAAATTTGTGGCAGATGTAATTAGTTAAGATGAATTCATAATGGAGTAGGTTAGACCCTTAATCCAATTTGGCTGGTGTACTTACAAAGAGATGAAAATGTGTACACAGAGAGAGACAGAGACATACAGGGAGACACCATCAAATGACAGAGGTGGAGACTGGAGCATTGCAGCTACAAGCCAGGGAACACCAAGGATTGACAGACATGGCCAGAAACCAGGGAGAGGCAAGGAAGGATCTGCCAGAACCCCACAGGGAGCATGGCCCTGCCAACACCTTGATTTTGGTTTCTGTTGTTTTTAAGCCACCCAGTTTGTGTTTCTTTGCAACAACAGCCTTAGGAAATGCATACATACACACACACAGATTTCACTGAAAGACCTGGAAAGAGAGGCCTAATAATGGTATGATAATAATGTGTATTATCATACCCAGTTCAGAAAAGCCTAGTTTAAGAAAATCAATGTATGCTTTGAGAAGAAGAAATTATAATTGACTGTAAATACCTTGATTTTTATCATGAATATCAGTACAGCAGGGCATTATCCATGCATTAAGTAGTGATAGACACTCAGCTATGTAAGAACCCCTGCTGGCTTAAAAACGAAGTCAAGCTCTTCCCTTTGAAAGGCAGAAGAGGGAAAGCACTACAGTACCAACCTCCTGTTCTCTAACCACCTTAGTTACTCTTGCAAAAGACTTTTCAGTAATGAGATCAGTTTCTTGCATAAACGTTTTCATTTCTCCATGGCCGCTATGAGGACTTTGGTTATAGGCCTCATCCTCTTCCATCTAGATTTCTGCAACATCCTCCCTACTGGTTTTACCCCTTTCGAAATCCAATCTGCTCACTGCCATATGGCTGCTACACTGTTATTTAAAGCTATTAAATGGCCTCTATGTGTGTAAAACTCTGTTTCCTAAAGCATTAGTCCAGTAGAATGTTAATATATATAATGTTGAATATTATCCTTAAGTTCAAAAGAAATGAAAAATTCTAGCTATAAAAAAATTAAACAGAATTCTTTACTAGATGACTCAGAATCTCTAATAAGCTAATGTCCATGGCCAGATTTCAAGGGGAAAGGCCAGCGAGCAATGTTTTCCAAATATATTGAACTGTGGAACGCTTTCTTGTCAAATCTTAGGGGACTAGGTGCCATAGAACAGACCTTAAGGGACAATTTCCCTCAGGCATGAGAAGGTGGTCTAATTGACCTAAAGCATACAGCCTGCTCCCATCCAAGTTATTTACATTATTCTAAAAGAATGAGTTAACCCTCAAATTCTCTGATAGGCAGCTTACTAAGGGATTTAACCAAGAGAAAGGTAGATTTTTGTCATATGTGGGAGATAATTTTACCTTGGAGAAATGTGCTAGACAGGACTGCAGTACCAAAGATTCTATCCTGGGCATCATTCATTCGTTCATTTATCTGTTCAGTAAGTCAACATTTATTGTGTCCCTAGTAAGTGTCAGGCCCAGCTCTCAGTCTTCAAAACACAATTCATGGTCTGAACCTCTAGAGAACACAGTCAGGTAGATGATGCAGTCAAGTTAAAATTAAAAAGAAATTACAACATAATAATTCTGTAATTGAGACCAGGGCCCTAGGTAATCAGATAACAAGGGCCACATAACACAGTCTTGGATTTGGGGAAAAATCCTAGGAGAAGTGGTATCTACAATGAGTTTGGAAGGATGAATTGAAGGAAAACCAAGCAAAAAGACTGGAGAAGGTGTATCAAATTCTTTATCTCACACCACTTCTAGGCTCTCAGATACCCAAAACCTGGAATAAAATCTATGTTACATCTCTAGTTTCAACTCTAATAAGTTTGATATCTTTCCTAGAAGTCTGAGAAGAATTCTTAGACCCAGTCTTGGCCTAGATGGAAAGAGTTCTATAATCTCACAGTGATGTCTGCAACTGGAAAGAGGCAGAACCAAAACCATGTATTTGTCCAACATGCTCTAAAGATTTTACATTTTATTTACAATGGGTCTCAGAGGTAATAGGACTGAGGATTGTGTAACACAGTGATATTGTGGGAGAGGGTGAATTGTGTGTGCATGTGTGTGTACGTACATACATACATATGACAAATAGCAACTGCTACTTATCTACTTGAGTTATATGTAATGAGGAATGGCCTTGCCATAGAAAATATTGAACAAATATTAGTGGAATTGTGTTTACTTCGTGTAAAGTATTTTATTAGAGCAAGCGGAACTTTTGAAATTGTCTAGTTCAATCTATTGTATTTTAATACTTGAGACATTTGAGACTCAGAGATGTTAAACACCTGCAAAAGGAAGTATGTCTAGTTAGTGGCAGGTCTACATAGAAACTAAGTTTTTTGTTTTTGGTTTTGTTTCTTTGGCTGCCTGTGCAAGATTGGGTCTACTACCCAATTATGGATAATTAAAGATTTATTCATTCAAATATAATCATGAGGTAGCTATTCTCTGTCTGTCACTGTTCTAGGTGTTGGGGATGAAGACAGACATCTCTAGGATAATAGAGGATAAGCCAAGGTAAGAATGTCCAGACTGCCAGGTGCAGAGTGGATTCTAGCTCATGCAGGGAAGTCAGGGAAGGCCTCACTGAGAAAGTGGCATGTGGACAGAAACCAAAGAAAGTAAGGAATTAAGCTATGCATATACAAAGTAAGCTCATTCTTAGCACTGGAAGCAGTTAGTGCAAGGGTTCTGCAGTGCCTCTGAAACATCAGTGATGCCCCTATGTCTGAAGCAGAGTGACCTGAGGGCGGTGGTAGAAAAAGAGGTCAGGTGGCATTAATAGACCAGATGATAAAGGGCATTGAAGGTCATGGTAAGGACCTTGGGAATTTACACTGAATGAGGTCAGAAGTCTATGGAGGGTTTGAGTAAAGGAGCTGTATGACTTTTGACTACAGTCTTAGAAGGCTCATTCTGGCTAATGAATAAAGGATAAAATGGCAAGAAAAGGACAGATGTGAGGTTATTTTAATAATCCAGGCAAAAGATGACGGATGGTAGCAGTTAAAGTAGTAAGAAGTGCCAAGTTCTAGATATATGCAGCGAATTTCTTATGGATTGGATATGAGGTGTAAGAGAAAGAGAAATGATTCCAAAGTTTTGATCCTGATCTGCTAGAAAACAGGAGATGCCATCTTGGGAGGTTGTGGGATAATTAGCGAGTGAGCAGCAGTTCCTGCATAATGCTAAAAAGTTAAAGAAGTTAAAAAGAAATACATCTATGTGTTGGCAAATATATAGATTTCCACCATTTCATTATAACTACAGGGTATACCACAAAGAACTAAACAAACAAAGTCAACAAAATGAAAACTAATAGTCTGATGAAAGTGCTTATCATTTTTAATGCCTACAAAATATTGCACTGAGGTTCCATTTAAAGACTAAAGTATACGGTTTTTGTTAACCATTCACATGTGTAATCATATTGTACAGATACAAAAAGCGGAAATGTAGAAAAAATAGAAATTTAAATTACTTTAAATTCCTACAATTTAACATCAAGGGAAGACAGTGGGGTTTTTTTGGTGATAAAGGTAAAGCTCTAATTTAAGTTGCAATTAGCATAGTAAGTGTAGCTTTTACTAACACTAAATATGGCCCTTAAATAAATCTACTCCTCTTTAGACTCCAAATCTGCAAACATACAATTTGTCATAAACCACTTTTGGCTTAGAAAAAATTGTTTTAGGAGTAAGTAGTGGGTGTGTGGAGGATGGGGGTGGTCAGGGCACATCATACACTGTGAATTTAAAGTGTACCTAAACACACTCATCCTTCTGTACCACTCTCAGTCCCCAGAAATTGACTTGGAAATTCCCCCAGTAGAATTAGTAATACATTGGCTGAGCGCATTTTTTTTCAGAAGGCCATTACCAAGTTGCTCAAGAAGCTTTTAGCCTGTGTCCAGGTGTCCATGACGCACACATAGGTGGAGGACTTCTCCAGGCCTCTGACAGCATCATAGATGACCTAATCTTTCATGGGACCCTTAGAGTCATAATAGGGATGGCTGGAAGCAGGAAAGAGGGAGGGTAATACAAACAAAAACCTAAGAGGCTAGGGAGACTTAGAATAAAAAAACAGCAGAGGAGGGTATATGTATCTAAGGTAGAATCATCTCCTGCTCCACAGGTTCAGTCCTGGTGCAGCATCTGGAAACACACACATTTATCAGCCCCTGTGATCCAAATGAGAGTGAGTAAATTTTTGCAGTAACATCCAGAGAAAATTGGGGGAAAATATAATGTTTAATATGTAATCCTTATTTTTAGCAGGTGCTGAAGTTTAAGATTGAAGAAGAATCTACTGGTTCCTAAAATTTAAAATGCAGTTAACCAAAAACAAACAAACAAAAAAAAGCTTCCACTTTTTGAAAGAAAGAAATCAGTTATCTAATTCTAGTAATCAAATCCTTTAGAAGATAACATGATAATTATTTTCTATATGTGGGCCATATCATTTAAAAAAAACTTAGAATAATTATAGCAAATGTTATTGTCATTCTTTTGACTCCGATGCCCAAGGAAAGGGAGGAGACAGACTCACTGTTGCCAGTTACAATCTGTACTCTATTTCTTTATTTTTGTGAGAAAAGGTCTTACTCTGTCACCCAGGCTGGAGTGCAGTGGCATGATCACGGTCCACTACAGCCTTGAACTCCTGGGCTCAAGCAATCTTCCTGCCTCAGCCTTCCAAGCAGCTAGGGCTATAGGTACATGCCACCATGCCTGGTTTTTTTTAAATTTTTTGTAGACATGGGGTCTTGCTATGTTGCCCAGGTTAGTCTTGAACTCCTGACCTCATGCAATCCTCTCAAAGCCTGGGATTACATGCATGAGCCACTGCCCAGCCGTGTGCTCTGCTTAAAAAGATGGTAAGGCACACACATGGCAGGGATGGAGTCATGAAACGGCTGGAGACAGAGGAAATATTAGAGTAGCATTGTGTAAGATCTTGCAGATCACCTAGCCCGAGTCCAGTGACCCAAACAAGAGGTATTTCTAGCCTCTGCAGGACCAGGAAATTTACATCTTTCGGAATGGAAAACTTGCATCTTTCAAAGGCAGCTGTCCTCTCATTGTTTGGAAAGCTGACAGCAGAGTCATGTGGGCGGGGGGGCAGAGAGGTTCACTCTTAGAAATTGTGACATGTACAGAACCCATACAAATCAGGGGCATGGTGCAAAGTATGACATGTGGATGGCAACTGGGTTTGCCATGTACCAGGCAAGCCTTCACACTCTGTCCTCTGGCTGGTAACCCTTCCACAGGCGTAACCTGGACTTTTCTGGAGATGGGTGGGAGATGAAAGAGAACAAGAGCTGCAACTCCTCAAAATCTTCCAGGAGTCAGGAATCCAATAGCCAGTCAAGTTCAGTGTCCACAGGCACATCCAGCGAACTACACCAAACTGTAGCCTCTGGGAAAGAACATGGCCAGGTTTCAAACAACACATTCTTAAAATGTCTCCATTTTATTCTAAGTGAGACCACATATTGTTTTATACCTACAGTGGCAGGATTTTGTAAAGATTCTTAGAGAGTTTAAAGAACTACCATTTGATCCTGCACTCTCACTACTGGGTGTTTTCCCAAAGGAAAAGAAATCTTTATATCAAAAAGATACCTGCACCTGTATACTTAACACAGCACTACTCACAACAGCAAAGAACATGGAATCAACCTAAGTGTCCATCAGTGCATGACTGGGAAAAAAAAAATGTAATAGGTACACAATGGAATGCTATTCAGCCATAAAAAAAAAAAAACAGAATAAAGTCATGTCTTTTGCAGCAACATGGATGAAACTGGAGGCCATTGTCTTAATTGAAACAAGTCAGTCACAGAAACATAAATGCTGCATGTTCTCATTTACAAGTGTGAGCTAAATAATGCATACACATGGACACAGAGTATAAAAAGATAGACAATAGAAACTCAGAAGGGTGGGGACATAGGAGAGGAATAAATAATGAGAAATTATTTAATGGGCACAATATACTTGTTTTTTGTTTTTTGAGACAGAGTCTCACTCTTACACCCAGGCTTGAGTGCAGTGGCCTGGTGCAATCACGGCTCACTGCAACCTCTGCCTCCTGGGTTCAAGCGATTCTCCTGCCTCAGCCTCCTGAGTAGCTGAGATTACAGGGGTGCATCACCATGCCCGGCTAATTTTTGTATTTTTAGTAGAGATGGAGTTTCACCATGTTGACCAGCCAGGCTGGTTTTGAACTCCTGACCTCAAGTAATCTACCTGCCTCACCTTCCCAAAGTGCTGGGATTCTAGGCATGAGACACTGTCTCTGGCCAATATATGTTATTTGGATGGTAACTACCCTAAAAGTCCTGACTTTAATGCTACACAATCTATCCATCTAACAAAATTACACTTACAGCCTAAAATTCATACTTATAATTTTTTTAAAAAAATAACTAGATTAAAATGGAGGAACCTAATGTATCTTTTTCCATTTGTATACATTCCAAAAATAGATGGTGGGGCGTGGGGGCGGCTACTGGACCACAGGCTAACTAGCAAAAGTAGCCCAATATCTTAGGCATTGAAGCTGTATATATACCTGATGATTTGCCTCTGCTGCTTTCAATGAGTGAAGTATCCAAACCAGAGTTTTTATGAGCAAAGACAGAAGCACAGTTACGTTAAATAATTGGTAAGGCAAAGCATTGTCTAATCGTGATAACATCAGCTGTGAACAACCAGTCAATGAACTGGAACGAACCCACTGACCTTCACCCTGAAGAGGAGTGAGAAAGGTCTCCCTGCTGTCATCACCAAGAACTGGGCACTGTTTTTATGGAAAAAAACTTTCAACTCCTTACTAGTGCTAGGAAAAAAATAAATAACATTTTTACATCTGGTATCTGTGCTGAGAGGAAAAAGAGAAAGAGGATGAAGAATTAAAATGTACTGAGCACCTAACATTCGCTGGTTGATTACATCTTACTGACTCTTCACAGCAACCCCATGACAGAGGTATCATCATCCCAGAGTAAGACAAGGAAAATATTGGGTCAAATGACTCATATTAGATGTCTTGCAAATAACGTGATGAAATTCTAGTTCCAATATGCCAACTACTATTGTGCTATTTGCTAACATCTTTATTTTATTTAACATTGCAATTGCATATTGATATAGAGTCTTAGAAGTTTTCAACTGTGTTTTAGTTCAGAATTTCCTGAAATATTTATGCTTTTCTGCCCTTAAAAATTATAAATTTATTTAGTACATATATATTAACTGAGTTATGTTCTGTTTAAATATTTTTCAAATAACACTATTGATATATACTTATGGCTAAAAATGTCAAAACTATTGAAAAATGTATTTCAAAAAATAGAGACATCCTGTATGACCAAAAGTATTAATTTGTATTTATAATGTGTATACTTATATCTCTCCGTGTGTAAAACAATACATATCATACATATATTTTGGTTTTTGTAAAGTGTGTGTGTGTGTGTGTGTGTGTGTGTGTGTATGACATAATTTTGTATCCTACTTTTAAAACTTTACCTCAAGGATTTTCCTATATAATTAACATTAAACCTAATTTTAATAGTTTCATGATAACTTCTTGAATCGTTAAACCCTAATTCCTCTTCAGTTGGACATGTGGACTTCGGTTAGAATTTTCCACACTTGACATAAGAATAATATTTCTGTAAACACCCTTTGTATATATAGCTTTGCCTTTATGTCTGGTATATTTTTAGGTGTGAGTTTTATATGAACGTTTGTTGGGTCTGCTCATTTGTAATGTTAAGGTTTGATATACATTGCCAAATCACTTTCCAGAAAGATGAGACGTGCTTCTCCGTATCATTTCCAGTATTTAGAACAATCCAGGGAAGCTTTGTGAAAAGTCCTACTCCTCGAAGGAGAAAAACCGCGTTTCAAATTCAATTAATTCCAAAAGAAAAAAACTATGTTCTTTACTCATTTTTCTATTCTGCTGTTTTTCCTGTATATTAATATCTTGACATTCTTTAAAAATCATAGATACTAAGCTTCTTCATGTTGTATGTTTAGAATACATGTTCCAAGTTTATCACTTCTCTTTTAATTTTACTTATATTGACTTTTATACATTTACTATCATTTGTGTCTTACCAAAGTTTGTTATTTCTTCTTGGTTTTTGCCTAAGTACTTCGTATTTTTATTTTATGGGATCTGGATTTCATGTTTGCTCTGAGCATCTTTCCCTACTGCAAGAGTATAAAAATGCTCCATATATTCTTCTAATACTTTGTTTTTTAATTTGACTTTATAATCCTTCTAGGTTTTGCATATCTTGTAAGATAGGAATCTAACTTGATTTCTAGCCAAATTGATAGCAAATTGTCTGAAGCCCATCTGTTCACCAATCTATCTTTCCCCATTAATTTGAAACATATTTTTTAAACAACAAATTATTCAAGTTATGTGTGTGTATATATGTCTATATGATTATCTGTATATACATGGGCATGAGTGAATGTGTCTGTGAGAGAGAAAAGAGAGTGAGTAGCCCTCATTAGAACATCTTTATATGTCATTTATATCCCCAGCCTGGCAAATATCAAAGGCATATGGGTCCACACGCACTGACAACATAGCAGTGATGCACTCCAAGGATTTGTCAGGAAGTACAGAGAGCATAAGCTTGAATTCACTACTTCCTCAACAATTATCAGAATCTTGGTTACAGAAATAATTATTGAGGTTTGCCTAAAGTCTATGCAGATTTCCATTCCTGGATAATCTAACCAATTTTGGATTAATCAAACCACAAGAATGTTGTTTTTGGACTGACTGCTTTTTCTTCCTGGTAAAATCAGTTTGAAGTATTGCTCTTGGCCTGCAATCATCTAACTACTTAAGGGGCATTACAGGACACACAGCTTCATGAGTTCTTGATTACCCTATACTCCGTAGGAATTCTTTCTTAGGACAAAGGGGAAATTTTTCTCTGGTCCCACTTAGAGAAAGAATTGGGCTCCTCCAGGATAACTATAAACATTGAAATAACTGTGTTTTTCTCTTAGAGTTCGCTATCAGAATATTTACAGATTTGTAACTGTCATTCAGCAGATGAACAGATCCTCAAGCATTTTTTGTGTTAACTTTATCCTCAGATTCCCCAGATCCTTTTTCATTTTCAAAACCTTACATTCTGTTTGCCCTGAT
The DNA here is from genome assembly GCF_029289425.2 of Pan paniscus. Taxonomy (NCBI): domain Eukaryota; kingdom Metazoa; phylum Chordata; class Mammalia; order Primates; family Hominidae; genus Pan; species Pan paniscus. The sequence continues at coordinate 50,303,652 of NC_073256.2, read as the reverse complement.
TTCCTTATTTATGTTATTTTCTTACATAGTATGTATTCTGATAAACTGTCTTAAATATATTTGAGAAAAAGATGGGGCATAAGTAAATGATACAAAAATACTCTTTAGAATTTTTTTTTTCTGGGCCTTTTTCCTCCTTGATAAGAGTGAGTACTGGAGAAAACCAAGTTTTTCAAACCTGTCTATACTAGCTCAGCAAAAGCTTGTTTACATTCAGTGGTATATTTAGACAGTAGAATCTGGCTCTAGATAATTTTATTAACTTACAAATCATTTTCCAATTGTAAATTTTTGTGACCCTATTTTGTCTAATATCATTATGTTCTTCTCTTTCCAAATTACACTTTCTTCTGTAAGTATTTGCCAAAGCAGATAAGACCTACATGTGAGTGGGCATAATACATGTTACTTGCCAAGGTAGAAAGCAGAATCTATTTTAATTTTGACATGACCTTCCTGCAAAGTAGCATAAAAAGGAAAAAAAAACTTTGTTTATTTGTTTAAATCCCACCTCCAAGTCTTGCCTTCTATTCCAATATTTACTTATGTCAATATTATTCCTGACCTTCACCTAACATAGATCACTGAAAGCAAACTGCCTGGGCACCATTTTTCCCATGTATAATCTGTGCGTAAATAAGTATATATACAAAAATAAGCTTTTATTACTTTACCAATGTTCTTTTTGTAAATGAAAACGTTATTACCTCAAAACTAACAGCCCAGAACCAGATGACCCTTAGAGTCTCTTCTAACTCAGAGTCAACATGGAATTTACAGACAAAACATCATCTTTCCTGTTCTCTTTGGCTCGCCAAAAAATTTCAATACCTTTTCTGAGACCTTGAAATACACCAACATGTTTTGAAACAGAACATTATTATACGACCCTGAGTTTTATGAAATAGTATCATAAACAAGAATCAATGGGATTTGTGAAAAATTACCATAGAATAGTACATTTGCATTTACCTTTGACCTTCTTGATAACTTGGTGAGCAACCTTAAAGTCCATGACTTGTAATAGTTTGTAATTTTATAAGGCATAAATTGAATTGTGTGAGCTATGAATTTAGCATGCAGCAGTGAATTGTTAATGATGATAACAATTTAACATACCAGCTTTCATACATTGATGCACCCTTTTGGTTTTTCTACTTGTCATCATATTCATATAATGCTGCAGAAAAGTTCCTTGAAAACTACCAGTATTTGAGCCAAAAGTTTAAAAAAAAGTGATGCAAATATGAATACTACATAACATTTTTATGTAGTAAATAACCAATTACTTGCGAGATCTCAGCTCACTGCAACCTCTGCCTCCGCGGTTCAAGCGATTATCCTGCCTCAGCTTCCCAAATAGCTGAGACTACAGGTGTGCACCACCACACCCAGCCAATTTTTGTATTTTTAGTAGAGACGGGGTTTCACCATGTTGGCCAGGCTGGTCTCAAACTCCTGACCTCAGATGATCCACCCACCTCAGCCTCCCAAAGTGCTGGGATTACAGGCATGAGCCACCGTGCCCAGCCCAAATATTTTCTATAGAAGTCTTCCCATATCTGCAGTTTCACTTCTCATGGTTTCAGTTACCCTTGGTTTGAAACTATTATGTGGAAAATTTCAGAAGTAAACAATTCATAATTTTAAAATTATCTACTATTCTATGTGGCAAGATGAAGTCTCCCACTGTCCTGCTCTGTCCTGCCCCCTCCTACCCGGGACGTGAATCATCCCTTTGTACAGTAGATCCTGTCTAGGAGATGTCTGCGTTATCATAATATCCTAGTGCTCTTGTTCAAATCACCTTTATTTTCCTTCATGATGGCCTCGAAGTACAAGAGCAGTGATGCTGGTATACTGTTACAATTGTTTTACTATTGTATTTGTTAGTGCTGTTAATCTCCTACTGTGCCTAATTTATAAATTAAACTTTATCATAGGTATGTACATATAAAAAAAAGACAATATATGTAGGACTTGGTACCAGGTGCAGTTTCAGGCATTCACTGGGGCATTCTTGAATAATTGCCCCATTCAGTAATGGAGGGCTACTGAACGTGGCCAGTGATACATTTTATAGAGGAAAATATATAGTGTAATTGACTACAGTTGAGACAGGGTATCAGTATCTACCTATACATTTGAAGAACTGAAAGAGGATATCAGGACCTACCTATTTTATGTGCCAGGGGTTTATTCTATTTAGCACTTTATGCTTATGGCTTAATTTTCATCAAACCATTTAATCATAGAAAAGCAAAGTATTTTTTAAAGACTCTGGTTGTCTCATCACAGAACGATGAGAAATTAGAGGAGATGGAAAAACATCTGCGAAGGGGAAGAAACTTACATTAAGAGACTATTAGCTCTGCGAGCTGTAATCTATCAAATCAAAATAAGCAGAATAAACAGAACATTTTTGTTTGTGAAGTAAAGCTTTTTTAAAACCTGGAAACATGCACATACCACATACCCTCCTGTTTTGACAATTATGTTTTAATTATTTATTTACATATCTGAGTCCCACTAGATGGTAAGCTCCTTAAATGTAGGGAACTTATCTCTTCATGTTTATGTCTTTAGTACCTATACATAGTAGGCACTCCGTACATGTTTAAGAAACAGATAAATACTCCTTGCCTACCCTCCAGTCCAAGTACTTCTTCCCAACAACCCCTTAGACAATCGTTTTTCACTCGTAAGAATAGCCTGTTGTAATGGACACACTGGTGTGCTGCCTAGAAACAACTTCAGGACTGAAATTCATCCAATGATTGCAAGTGTTGGCTTCTGACACCTCATAACCAGACCTTCTCTGGACACTACCCTCTGTTGGAAAGAGCTATCTCCCTCAAGTTTTCACCCCCTCCCTGGGGCATCCTGTATCCCATGACTGATGAATGCAAGGGTACAAACCCCTCCTCCTCGCCTCATTCCAGGACAACTCTCCAGGGCCTGGAATGCCAGCTCCAGGGCTCCTTAGGATCAGATGGGATTCTACTGCAACTGCTCTGCAGTCCAGCTTCTTCTGCTCTACAGACATGCTTTTTTCACTCCCCCACTGGTATTGGTACTTCTAGCCCTCCCCAATAAATCTCCTACCTCCTACATAATATTATCTACCTCAAATTCTGTATTGCAAAACTTGACCCAGGTCACCAGTGGAGCTTTATAAAAATATACATTCCCAGACCTCATTCTAGATCTAATAAAATCAAAGTGTCTTAAAGCATGAGAAACTTTTTAAGTTTCTTAAGTTACATGCCAAAATTTTGCCTTAGATAGTTTTTATTACTATTAAAAGAGCAGACAATTCTTCTGCTCTCATTGAACTTCAAGGTCTCAAGACTACTTGCTGCCAGGTTGTTGACATGTTTTTCACATTTGTACAGTCTAACCTAATACTTCTCAGGAAATTGTTCCCTTTAGTATCTCTCATCTCATTTTCAGTATTTAAAACTTTATTTGTTATACTTATATACAGATATCAATTAATAGGTAATTACAAAGCTGAAGCTGTCACCTCTACTTTGTACCAGACTGTTCTTTTCTTTTTTCCCCTTTTTTTAATAGGAAAATAATCCACTAAAACCCCCTGGAAAAGTAATTTAGGTTAGGCACAGTCGATGTTCTATCTCCTATAATAAAGTGGGATGCTTGTTGCATTAAATATTTAAATACGTAGCAATCTCCAAATCTTGTTTCAGACTTTGTCACTATTATGTTTGAAATAAAGGCAACAAAAACAGAAATGATCATCAATTTCACAATTTTGTGATTCCCATTAGTCATTTCTTTTCTTCAATAAAATTACAGCGACTACACTTACCACTTGTGTGATGAGACATTTTCCAAAACCATCTCTGTGAAGAAAATCTCTTCATCCTAACTGTAATAGCTGTATAAAACCAATGCCATTACACAAAGTCCTAAGGCAAACATTTGTAAATTGTAAAAATTATTTAAAAATAAACCTATTTGGCCAACAGTTGCAAAAGAAAAAACTTAAAATGAGCACATATTTTTCCTTTGGCTGCTTTAAGCTCAGTGAGTTTTCCATTTTCAGTTGCTTTCTTTATTATAAAGAGATTGGCTCTGGAATAAAACTAGCAAAAAGAAAGGTGAGCATTTTCTATTGAAACTGAGAGTCGTCTGTGTGCCAAGATCCAGAATGCTGTGCCTGGAAAAGTGCTGAGACCTCAAAACTTTGAAACATTTGTTTTTGCACAGAAATGCTGACAACATCTATCTGTATCAATTCAGCTCTATGAGTTGTGTGGTGCAGTATCCTCCTTCCACTACCTGAGATATTCTGCCCAACTCCCAGAAACAAACAACAGAAAATTATTCCTCCGAAAATGAGTTTTCTCAAACGTTAGCTGGGAACATATGCCAAGGCATGTTCTCAGTATCAGAGAGAGAGCCTGGAGTCAATCACCTAGATAGCTCGGTAAATGCAATCCCAACACCAGCATCATATCCTAATCCCTTTATATTTGGAACTGTTTCATAGTGAGGCAGTCACCTGGAGAAAGGCTAGTGAATTGCAGACCTTGGACCAAATCTACATGTTTTTATACAGCCTGTGGGCTAAGAGTCATTTTTTATATTTTGAAATGGTTAAAAAATCAAGAGAAAAATAACATTTCACAATAGGTGAAGATTACATGAAATTCAAATTTCTGTATCTATAAATAAAGTTTTATTGGAACAGAGCAGCCCTCATTTGTTTATGTACTATCTATGGATGCTTTCACACTACAATGGCAGAGTTGCAACAGAGACCTATGGTTCACAAAAGCATAAAATATTTCTCTCTTGCCTTTTACAGAAAATATTTCTAGCCTCTGACCCAGAATGCTATAATTTACAAGGTTGTTTTGTATGCATCTCATTCAGTCCAACAAAGTGGAGGGTATTACACAAATTCTACAGAAAAAAAAGAAAATGACATTCCAAGGTCTCATATAGCCAGTGTGAAGAATTTATTCATATTCTTTCATTTTGTCAAACAGCTTCTCTTACAAATAAGTGGTGTATCTCAACAGATAAATTTGGTAATGCTAATTAGTATTTGGTTTGTAAAAAAAAAAAAAATGTTGGCATCCTTTCATTTCTCAATACAACAACCAAAAGTAATTTGCATAAAATCAGGCACTTCAGAGTGTTTTAGTTTGTGAAGGACCAAACTAAACTCTTGGAAAGTATGTTCTGCCTGATGATATTAACTAACACACTTGCCACTCAAAGAATAAACACAAGTTTCTCTCTTCAGCTCCTCAGGTGCTCCAATGCAGTGGAAAAGAACACTGAACACATCATCTTTCCCTTGGACTCCTTTCATATTTCTCATGCAAATACAGTAGATGATTCTGACAGGGTCAAACTCTTCTGAAATTGAGTTACTACAGCAATTTTGTTCATTCTTTCTGAACATACCATTGTTCATAGTATCCCCAGCCTGAAGATATTAGTCAAGGAGAGAGTTTCATGTCTTCTCTAGGTTTTCTCTCTACATTTTGCACTTGAGTAGCTACACAATTTGTACTTTTCTTCTAATATATGAAGCTGGTATGACAGTCATGAACCACCATGCCCAGCTAATATTACCTAATTATATAATACATACGATCATTATCAATTCACTTTTATTAAGTGTTTATGAATGCAAGGAGAAGAAAAAGCTCTACTAAGAAAAGTGACCAAGCAAATACTGACTAAAATCTGGGAAGAATGACATTTAGCTCCTGCTTAGCCAGTAACTACGAACGTTTGGGGAAATCTTGAACTTCTCTGTTTTCTCCACTATATGACAAAAGAGACTACATGACCTCTAGAAGCCATTTAAATTTTAAAAATAATTTCCACTTCTGAATGTACTTTGAATGCTCACTCAATCCAAGTAGGTCTCACTTTCTTCATTTCTAAAATAGAGATAGGACCTCCAGCCTAGGTAGTTAGTTACAGTAAGAAAATACATTTAAAGGACATAGTACTCCAAAGAGATAATGATGATAGGGTACTTTGTGTTTGTAGATCATTTCATGCATGATAAGCAGGTCTATTACAGTTAAAGAAGAGGTTCTGCCAGGCACCACAGCACACATCTATAGTCCCAGTTACTCAAGACTGAGATGGGAAGATGACTTGAGCCAGGAGTTCAGAGGCTGTAGCGTGTAATGATCATGCCTGTGAATAGCCACTATACTCCAGCCTGGACAACATAATAAGACTCCATCTCGAAAAGAAGGAAAAGAAAAAAGAGGTTAAAAAGTGAGAGGAATCACACGAAAAGTGGAAATAATGTTTCTTGTTTTTGAAAGTTCTGCAAATCCATGACAAAATTCCTCTTGGTACACAAGGATTTTCTCACCCTGCTCACTGATAATACCTGAGCCATTGCTAGGTGTCCTCTGTCCTCTTTACCTACCCCTGGTTAACACAGACCAACAGGATGAACTGTGCTCCTTCAAAACCCAAAATAACGAGAACACCACTCTAAACCAATAATCACCTTTCATAGTGATAGATCCCAGCAAGAAATCATACTCAATAGCTTAAAATACAAAATACCATCTTTATTTATTTTATAAGATCAAGATTAAGTTCTTAAGCAGTTTTACTAAGATGAGTTCTGCCTCAAAACCAAAATGTATAATCTCTAAGTTCATCAATATAAGATTTCTCAATTGTGAATATTGTCATATATCAATGTTGTTTTCTTAAAATGATTCTAACTATTGTTGAATTTTTTCAACACTATGACTTTATATATCACGGTCACCAAAATAGTTTACATTTAAGCTGATCAATCACCCTAGAGAGGGCTTAGCAGCATCACATTAACCTTTAAAATTTAACATTTTTAACTATAAAAAAAGAAATGGGAGTAATATGGCAAAGGCATCTGACATTTGAGACTGTTGCTCCTTGGTTCTTGTCTAAGCTCTTTTCATTAGGTCATACAGACTATGGGTTAACTCTTTTACTCTATGTGTCTGGTTACTTGTCTGAATATAGAGTCAACAATAACAGTCTTGGTCATGTTTGAGAGTCAATATATAAGGCTACAATTAATTCAATCTGATGCTATCATGAACATTTAGACATAAATATAATTCAAAGAGAGCAAGGCTTGATGGGCAGTGAATTAAAATACAGAGCACTTAAAGCAATAAAAAATTATTAGATTCATTTACTCATTTACTCTTAGTAGACCTTTGCAAATAATACTATGATATACCCTGGGGACTCTGTGCCACCGTGGAAGGACAGTGAACAATAATACTAGTAAGATGATAGGAAGGAGATGCATCCAAGCCTATAAGAGAACAGATGAAAGACATCACATTAGACACTGGGGACATGACACTGATGCCCAGTGTCAAAGAGCCAGGAAGAAATTAGTTACATGAAGAGGAAGAGGATAGAGAGACCTGGGAGTAAAGTAAGCGCACATGGAAAATCGCAGTAGTATACCATGATATAGGGAACTAAAACTAGTTAGACCTGGTCTGAGTGGGCAGTGTTTTAGGGAAGTAGCCAGGGGCTGAGACTACCAGGTCCTAAGAGCCTTGTATGTCACACTAATGAGCTTGAACTTCAACCTGAAAGCCCTGAGAACTCGGTGGAAGATTTTAAGCAGGAGAATGACTAATCAGGTTTGACATTAAGAAAGATGGAAAGGAAAGTTTGGAAAGATATAAGAGTGAGTGAAGGGGCAGAAACCTGAGAAAGATGGAAAATTTGGTAGTCTCTTGCAGCAATGTAGATTGTAATCTATGAGTTCACACAGGAGGAATTCTGGTGAGAGGGATTATGATACAACAAGGAATATTTAGTAAGAAATAGAAGGTGAGCAAGTAGAAATCCAGCACAACTTCTTGCGATAACCTGGACAACTGAGGAGATGCAATATACATAGCAAACACAGAAAAGGTCAAGAGAGATGGAACTGCAACATGCGTTTCACATACACCCCACCAGAATAAACAGCATCATGGGTTCTGGCAAAAGTAAGAAAAAGGAAGAAAAAAATCAATGCTTGCTTCAAATGTTCATATCAGAATGAAGAGGAGTGAAGAAAGCCATGATATAGCCTTAGTTTATTTCTTTTTTCCTGCGAAGAAAGATGTGAAATTTGTCAGAGGGAGAGGGTCAAGGGAACAGAATGATCTGATAGGAGGTGATGCTCTCAAACGTGAAAACATTTCCAAGGATAAGACAGACCAAAGGTAAGTTTTAAAAATATTCTATAGAAACTCCCAAGGTTTGACTACCTAAATGTATGCATAAGGGGGAGCACAGATAAATTAGGAATTATGCCTATCTTAGTTCTAAAAGCTAGCAGAATGAAAAACATTAATACAACTTTTCTGTGTCAAATGCAGCAGCAAATGTACCCACACAGGATTACAATATCCTATGGAAAGAATAGCCTAGATCTAATGTTTGGGGCATAATAAACACATTTGCAATTATGAGATTTTTTATTCCCATATAAGAATGCAGAAACAAAGCCAAAATCCACTTTTCAAGAAAAAAAAATTGGCAAAGTTTCCTAAACAGAAGCCCCACTTACACCAAATCTGGTACCAATGGGTGCCAGACATCCACAGCAGGCACCAGACGGTGGAGCTCCTATCACTTGCTTCACAGATTGCTGTCTGGTTGCAATTTCTAGTCATATGTGATTTATTTGGTGGAGCAGAGAAAACCCCCTGGCTTCCCTCTATCAGTTCTGCATCCCAGCTTCAGGAATCAAAATAAACACATTTATCCACAAAGATTAGCTCCAGGTATTGCCTCTCTTTATCCATGAAGCATTCCTTTACTCCTGTGCAAAATATTGTTCAAGGAATAATTTAATTTACAAATTGTCAAGTAGGCACCTGGCTAAACAAGGGTGAGGAGAAAAGAAGCATCCTCAGCTGTCATCTTAACATCTAACTTTCATAAACTCTGCATTGTTCCTTTCTTCCTTGATCTCTGACTTTCTTTCATTTCTTGAATTAGGTCCAAGGCCATTTCATAGCATGTCTTTCTTTTTTCTTTAAAAACAAAAACAAAAACAAACAAACAAACAAAAAAAGCGGTTTGCCTAATGCAGGAACAGAAAACCAAATATTGCATGTTCTCACTCATAAGTGGGAGATGAATGATGAGAACACATGGACACATGGTGGGAACAACACATACTGGGGTCTGTCAAAACAACACACACTGTTGAGGGGTGGGAGGGAGAGCATCAGGAAGAATAGCTAATGGATGCTGGGCTTAACACCTAGGTGATGGGATGATCTGTGCAGCAATCTACCGTGACACATGTTTACATATGTAACAAACCTGCACATCCTGCACATGTACCCCAGAACTTAAAAGTTGGAAAAAAAGGCTTGCAAAATGTCAATTAATCATACACATATCTACTCAAAAATGTATATTATGTACCTGCAATGTATCAGTCACTCCACCTATCACCAGGAATAGAAAAATAAAACAGGGCATATGATAAAGATAGCAAGAACATCTAATATGGGGAGATAATTAAATCATTAAAATACATTTTCATACATGCTATCATAGAGATACAAACAAGTGTTAAATTAAAATCCAGAAGGAATAACCTGGAAATATCTTTCATTAAACATGTATTTTTTTAAAGTTATTTTTTTCCATCACACTCACACAGAAATAAGGACATTCCAGAAGGCCTTTCCAGAGTGCAGTGTTTACCCTCCCTATAACTGACAATTTTACACAAGATGTAAGAAAAGCTATGTCTAAACTAAAACCTTCTTTCTCCTACTAAATCATGCCAAAAAACAGGATCTAACTAACAAAAAACATTTGTCTTCACTAAAAAAAAAAATCATAATCCCAGGGACTGAAAATTTACACATACATCATATGGTAGTCTCTGCAGATAAATTTCCATTTCTTATCTTGACACATGTCATGCATGACTATGGCTCATCCTCAAGCATTTATGCCCCAGAAGAGGGTGTGCCATCTTTTACATCAATACTAACTTAAAATAAACCCCAATTGACCTTCAAAATGGGGGAAAAGTAGTATAAGCATTCTAAAAATGACCTTTCTAAAGTAACTGCAGCGATTTGATGCTTTCAAAGAACCACATTACTGAGGTGTTCTAAGATGTCAGAATTGACCAACAAAGCTCCATTCTCTTCTACCCCTAACTTCGAGACTTAATTATTTCTTTTCCACAAACTTGAGAACTTCTCTGTGGGCTACACAGCTTCTAAATGATTTTTAAAAACAAATGAAGACACAATTTCAGAAAAGAAATGTAGAATTAGCAGTTACCTTCTATACTCAATTTAATTTTCTGAGCATTTCTCTCCTTAAAATGACCATTTAATTAAAGAATGTAAACAATTTTGTTTAAGACACTGAAGACATTTTTATTTCTCTAGCTGATAGGAAAGGATCTAACATATCAACCAAATGAGATTAAAGGAAGAAGGTATGCCTGAAACTATCTTAAAGACAGGTTACCATAAATAGATGTTTGACCAAGTTTTATCTTTAGGAGGGAACATAGACTAGAAAGAAAAGAAATGGCCACCTACCAGATTACCCGGGGAAATGAAACAAAACCAGGTGATCAGTTGGAGAGAGTTGTTTTAGCCAGATCACACTGATACATATAATCATTTTCTCAAGACAATTATGCATTAACCAAGGGCAGTAAGTACCACTGACTGGAATATCCAAATAATATATGTATACATATACATACACATATACATACATACACACATGTAGCACCTTTTACCATAACAACTAGTGTTGTCTACACTTACTATTGCAAGTTTAGGACAAGAACCTACAATATAAACAAATGCTCTTAATCATCACATATATATCTAAGAAAAATCTCATTGCAGAAATATTTTTCCTTATTAGAGATATTTGTGTTTTGCTGTTTCTCATTGGCTCTTTTTCTTGATTTCGAATAATCATTTGAGAGTATTCCAAATGTGCATCCCCTCAACAAGAAAGGCTTCTGTTGTTGAAATGTTATATCTCTGTATATAAAGTGATCCAGTTGGATATGTCTTAGGTTTATTTCTCCAGTGGCATTATTTGTGAGTATCAAGAGATAAAAACAATCAAACAATTGTGTACAAAGACTTTATTGAAGAAAACAGAGAATTGGGGATGGTACACAAATCCTGTTGCAAACATTCTGGATTTACTTGGGAGTGCACAGTATTTATGGAAGTGACTGTGCCCTGCTATAAAATATGAAGCAGCTTAGGCCTTTGACTGCTCTGGGTGACTGAGTGCATTAAAGGATTCCTATAAGAAGCATGCTTGATACAAACAAATCCACATTCCACATACCACATCTAGCTACTGAGTCTAGTTGCACCCATTATTCGAAGCAGGTACTTAGGGAAAGACAGGGGATGTAGAATTCTTATCTATAATTGACACACTGTTCTTTTAATACTAAGTGATGAAAGGAAGTAAATTCAAACACAACTTCAGACAAAAAAAAATTGTAGAACTAGCAGTTATCTTCTAGACCACTTTAGTTTTCTGGGTATTTCACTCCTTACAAAAAATGATCCTCAGCAACAAATATCCATTAGGTTAAAAAATGGGAACAGTCTTGTTTTTAAGAGAGTCAAGACATTTTTATGTCTCTGACTGATAGAAAAAGATCAAACATGTTAACCAAACTAGAATATAAAATGATGTCTACATCTACACACACATACAAGACTAAAAGACGCATTAATCACAGCATTAACACAGTAACCATGGCAATCTGTTTCCAGAGTGGTAATTCCCAACCATGATTTTTCAAAAACTTGGAATATTCCTAGGTATCTCAAAGATTGCCATGAAAAGTATCATCACCGACAATAACAACAAAAATGCCACTTATTTTTCATTCAGCTAGGTTACAACACTTTGGAGGGGGCCTTAAAATGACAAAAAAAAAGGCATCACTGAAAATCAAATTTACTGTTTTAAAGTTTAAAAGATTATAAATCACTTATTTTAGGACAGTAAATATAAAGCCGTGAGTTCTGTGCAAATAGCATTGGATGATACAGCTTATTCTTAGGGAAGTGAATGTGCCCAAGAAACTCAATGCATGTCCCACTTTGTAAGACTGGAGCAGGGACAATTCAAAATGGTAAACAGTAATCTTCAGTGCCCTTTCTACATGTCCTCCTATAAATAAATTTTCTCTTCTCACCCAGGCCCCCATGTTAACACAATCCTTTTTTTTTGTTTTTCTTTTTTTTTTTTTAATGTCGAGATGGAGTCTCATTCTGTCGCTCAGGCTGGGGTGCAGTAGTGCCATCTTGGCTCACTGCAGCCACCACCTCCTGGGTTCAAGTGATTCTCCTGGCTCAGCCTCCCGAGTAGCAGGGATTACAGGTGTGCACCATCACACTCAGCAAATTTTTGTTTTTTTAGTAGACACAAGGTTTCACCATATTGGCCAGGCTGGTCTCAAACTCCTGACCTCAAGTGATCCACCTGCCTCAGCCTCCCAGTGTGCTAGGATTACAGGCGTAAGCCACTGCACCCGGCGAAAATCCTGTATCTGCTCTATCATCAATACTTAATTTTCTCTAAGCTTTTCCTTTAAGAAACTTAAAATGACATAACAGAAAGAAAAGAAAGCAGAGATGAAAAAGTTGGTTGTGACTTTTATTACCACTTCAGCCATGAACTGTAAGTATTACCTTGAGGAAGTATATTCACTGTTCTAAGCTTTATTTTCTTTAACCCATGAAATAGAGACTGAACTAAATGTTCTAGCTCTGACATTTTCTGAATACATACCAGACATAGTTTATTTTAAATTATAGAATTTAATGCGAGTTATGATCTTTATCTCTGATAGCGTTACTGTTTGATTAAACTTGCCACTCTCCAAGACTTTACCCTAAAGATTATGCATTTTAAAAATTAGAACCGTATTTAGACAGTAGTCTTCTAAATATTTCAGTGAAACTCCCTAAATGTACATAAAAATACAGAGAAAAAAGCTAGAGCTGAGGGACATATTTACTTTAATAAAAGGTAATATATGTTATTAAGATAAGGATTGGCTGATAAAAGAATTTGTAAGTGGAGGCTAATTTAGCAGTGTAAATCTTATTGTTTACGTTGTCCTTCTCTGAGAATGTTTGAAGAGCACTGAGGCAATGTGCCAAACCAACTCTGAGATCCTTAGAAATAAGATAATTGCTATTAAGCACATATTGTTAATGCCTAGTTAACACAAAGATGCACTTCTGAAGGAAAATAAGCATATTTTGCCATGCTCGAGATGGAAGGCCAATGAAAGCACTGTAGATATCAACATATGTGATTTATGAACATGACTTGGTCAGCATCATGCAAAAAGAAACACAAAGAAAATTATGTTCCCTAGAAACTAAACAAAATACAAAAAACAAACAATAATAACAACAACCCAAGGGAATTGGTGGGTGGTTCCATAAAGCAGCTGCCTGATGCTAGTATATGCCCCAGAGGACAATCTCTCCTGAAATACACACTTAATATAGCTTCTCCCTCTGACTATCATTACATATTGGGTATTTATGAAACTATCTGTCAGTTTATGAAAATCTAACTGGAAGTATTATTCATGTTGATTTCATTCATGCAATTGCTATCAGGACACAAAGAAACTTCCACTAGCTTTGGAAAAAATAAATGACACATATTTTCTTAAAAAATTAAAAGCACTGTCTTGAAACTATATATTTAAAATTCTAAATATATATGACTTTCAACTATATTTACATGAAACAACAATTCATATGTCAGGTAAAACCTCCCTGCCCTTTGATACCTAGAAGACTGCCTTCAGCCTCCAATCCCAATCCATATAGTAGTCCAAAACAAACACTTCCCATTTTCTCATGTAGAATAACTTACCCTGTTACGGAGGCTCTATCCTCAAAGTCCCACACCTTTAATCCCAAGTGACTTACCAAGTTTTGCTCCCCGCACCCAACACAGTTCCTTCCCTAAAAGTAATTATGGTGCCAACTGGTTATAATAATGATTTTTTAAAATCTTGACAAAAATAATTAAATTCATAATACAGAATTTAAATAAGAAATTGCACTGTTAAGAACAAATTTAAATAGAAGACTATTATAAATTTAATTATTTCTTTGATTCAATTATATTAACATTGTTTCAGAGACATATAAACTTATTATTCATACCTCTGTTAGGAAGCTGCTCTGTACTTTTATTAAAAACTTGACAGCAGCCCATGCATTCAAGTGAACTCTGAATTGAATAGCTAGACTTTCTCTTATCCTAATCATGGATCATTTATCTCAATTAAATTGATTCATTTTTTCTTTATTTTTAAGCATTAGTCAATCTCTGACCTAAATCTATGTACATGCACCTTTTTGTCAAAGAAACTTTGTCTTGTTTCCACCTCTAATATTACAGATTTTATAGGTTTGTATTCTCTAATTATATTCTATTCAATAAATACAACATATATTTACAATTCAAGACTTTATCATGACCCTAATTATAAGCTTTATATTAAATAGATCTCCTTAATCAATTATACATTCATCCTTTCGTAAATATAGCAATAACTCTGGGTTTCATTTCTATGATCAGTGAAATGTCACTGGTAAAAGAAAAATGCAGACATAAAAATATTCTTTGAAAGGTATTTTTATATGCAAAATTTAAATATTTGCAAGGATCTTTGACAAATGGACACAGCGGGTATTTAGAGAAAAAAAAATCACAAGGCTACTAAAGTTACAATTAGCCTATTCATGGTAGAACAGTTTCTTCATTTTTTAATCATATCTTCAAGGGTCATCACAAATTTATGGATGTCAGTTTTGCAAAATTCAGGGAATGAATTATTTCAATGAGAGAGTTGGCAACTTATAAGAAAGAGCTCAAGCCTTCCTTAATTTGAGGGAATAGTACTAGATAAGGTGATAGACAGATAGATAGATGAATTGATAGATACATGGATAGATGCATATAGATGATTTATCTCAGGAAGCAAAGTGCTTTTTATTTCCTAACTGTGGTATACAATATGCTTAGTCATAACAGCACAACAAGGATCACTTTTCTCACATAGAACTCTAAATTCAAGCATTTTATGGTCAGAACAGTAACAAAGCAGTCCATGAATGTGGAGAACTTACCAAAAATGAAAACTAGATAATACTCATCAGGATTCAAAAGGAGAAATGGAGGAAAAAAAGTAAATGTGCTTTATCCACCTTACCATTCTAAACCCTGGCTAATTTTATAGCCTAAAAATCCACACTTCATTTTCAACTACATACATGACCACCAATACAAAAAAAATCTTAATAAAATAAATAAAATTATCCCAAAATGTCAGTTTTCAAATTACAGTACAAACAAGGCATCAGAATAAATAACCTTCCACTTGCTGGGTATTACACTAAAGCAACAAAGAAAAGAAAAAAATGAGGGAAAAAAAAACTCCTTAATCATAAAAGTTAGAACAGATATAACGTTCACACTTCCAAGCATGCATAGTCTCCCAAAGGCAACTGATATTGTACAGAAAAATCATTATAAAGAAACAGAGAATAGTTGGTTCTTCAAGGGCAAATTTCCAAAGACACTGGCAAAAATATTTTCTCAACATGTGTGGCACCCTGCAATGCTAAAATTGTATTTTTGGTATACTCAACTATCCTGTCAATAGGGCAAAGGTCTGATAGAAGCAAAAGGAAATAAATTAAGGAGAAAATGAAGTGAAGAGTGAGGTTAAGTAGCTTACCATTAACAGTTCTCAGAAAATACCAACAAAAATACACCACCATGGAAAAGAAGTTACAATAACAGTAGAATATACCAATATGCAACACCTCACCATATGTTAAAAATTAGAAGGAGTGGCCAGGCGTGGTGGCTCATACCTGTAATCCCAGCACTTTGGGAGGCCGAGGCCGGCGGATCATGAGGTCAGGAGATCGAGACCATCCTGACTAACACAGTGAAACCCCATCTACACTAAAAATACAAAAAATTAGCCGGGCTTGGTGGTGGGCACCTGTAGTCCCAGCTACTCGGGAGGCTGAGGCAGGAGAATGGTGTGAACCCGGGAGGTGGAGCTTGCAGTGAGTGGAGATCGCACCACTGCACTCCATCCTGGGCAACAAAGCGAGACTCCGTCTCAAAAAAAAAAAAAAAAAAAAATAGAAGGAGTATGGCAGTGAGTAGGGCTGGCTGCTGAAGCCTCCTAAATACAGTTTAGACTAGAGAGGCAGAAAAGAAAGAAGGATGGATGGATGGATGGATGGATGGATGGATGGATGGACAGAGAGATGACTGATTGATTGATTGATTGATTCATAATAGACAGACAGATTGAACAAGGGGCCATATTAGCAGCAAGTACACTGTCTCTGTGGAACCACCTAATGAGAACACCTTTCAGATGTGAAGTTTAGAAGGCTGCCTAGATCTTCCCACCTCACAAACACCTCTGCTAATATACCTAAGGCATGAAGACCCAATTCATTCAGTATTGAGTATTAGCAAAGGAGATGGAACAACACTGATACACGGTTACTATAAGAAAAAAAATTGGAGAAAGAGCAGTAACACTTACCAACAGACAAAGAGCACAAGAATTTCTTCAATGACAGAATGAAAAGTCTAACCAAAATTTTTGTCATTAGTTTTGTAAAATAAAAGAAGCAACTGCCTTTAAAAGAAAGATCATGGGCTGGGCGCAGTGGCTCACACCTGTAATCCCAGCACTTTGGGAGGCCGAGGCAGGTGGATTACAAGGTCAGGAGATCGAGACCATCATGGCTAACATGGTGAAACCCCTTCTCTACTAAAAATACAAAAAATTAGCCGGATGTGTGGCACGTGCCTATAGTCCCAGCTACTTGGGAGGCTGAGGCAGGAGAATCGCTTGAACCTGGGAGGCAGAGGTTGCAGTGAGCTGCTGAGAATGCACCACTGTACTCCAGCCTGGGCGTCAGAGTGAGACTCCATCAAAAAAAAAAAGAAGATCATGAAGAAGAAACAGGAAGTCAAGAGGAAATGCTCAAATATAACCTGTCAGAGCTCAAGAAATAATAGCGTGAAATCACAGAAATGATAAAAAAAATCTACAGAAAATAGAATAAGGAACATAAAGGCTAATTTAAAAAAGGAGAACAAAATAAAATGAAAATAAAGACTTGAAAAGAATGAGAGACTAGATGACAGATACAGAAGACAGGCAAAGTAGATACAACAAACGTATTTGGAGTGTGCTATTTATGTCCCTCTAAAATTCCTATGTTAAACCCTAACTTCCAAGGTGATGGTATTAGGAGATGGGACCTTTGGGAGGTGATTAGGTCATGTGGGCAGAGCCTTTAAGCATGGGACTACCGCCCTCATAAAAGAGAACCCAAAAGTTTCTTTGCTCCTTCCATTACGTGAGGATACAGTGAAAAGACAGAATCTATGAACCAGGAAGCAGCCCTCACCAGACACAGATCTGCCAGTGCCTTGATCTTAGACTTCTCAGCCTCCAGAACTGTAAGAAATAAATTTCTGTTGTTCATAAGCCACTTAGATTATGATAATTTGTGATAGCAGCCTTAACAGAAGAAGACAGAGTACTTAAAAAGGAAAAACAGAGAGACATAAAGACAACTTAAAGATATAAGCTCCCCAAAAGTCTTTGAAATAAAATAATACTATACATATTGAAAGGTACACTGGAGGCAAGGAAAAACTAACCCAGTATAGACAACCCAGACAGTTATTGAACTTCAAATGATAAAGAAAGAATATGTAAGGTAGTCCAGCAAAAACAGTAAATTACTTATAAGCATGAAAATCAGATTTCTCTACAGTTGCATTTAACACCATAAAACATGTATTAACAGCACCATCTACAAGATCCTCAGAAAAAGAAAGTTTGAGTCAAGTTGTCCTTTAGGAATAAAGGCAACAAACAGCTTTTACTTACAAAAATGATTTAATCTTTCTTGACGACAGTAGTAGGTGGTCTTCAGCCAAATAAATATGACTGGGGAAATAATAGAAAAGATTTGAGGGTTGGGATGACCAAAAAAGAATGTTAATATTATGTGCTCTGCCAAGCAGAACTGGTAAAATTTTAAAAAATGCAAAGGAGGGGAAAAGAAATTAGGAAGTTGAAAATGTTTGTTGATTATTTTACTAAAATTCCTGGAAATCAAGTAATATCATTAAAGCAGATCAAAAAAACTGATAGAAGTACAAACATAGTTTACAAAAGGTTAACAACTAAATTATAAAGATAGCCAATTGAATAAATATGTCACCTTCACACATATCAGAAGTATACTTAAAACAAAGGGAAGTACACAGACAACATAATGAAAGACTGTTAAAGAACATAAAGCAAACATGAAAGCAAAAAATTTAACATATGGCAGCACTCAGAACAAACATACCTACTATATCAGTATCAATCAATTAAATTTACTTGTTAAAATCAAAGATATTTAGATTGAATGAGAAAGTAAAACCAAGCTCAATACTGTTTAAAAGAATAGCTAGAACAAACTGATTCACAATAATTAAAATTAAAATGTGGAAAAAGATATACTGGCAAAACAGAAAAGAATCCAAGTAGATGGTCTTATTTTTCATATTAGACAAGCAAGAATTTAGGCCCAAAATGATGCAAAAAACAACATTGTATAACTCAAGAGAGTGCAATTCACAAAAAATTGTTATGAATAGCAAAATGTTCACAAACCTGAAATTACAGGAAATAAGAGACAGAAACACACTAGTGAGAAGAGAGTAATTCTCTTCTCTCAAGCTATGAGAATAGAGTAGCATCATTAATGTGTTATGGATGTTTGATATACCAAAAATACTTTATATTAGAAATAAAAAGACCTATCTTCTTTTCAACAATCCATATTTATGGATTTATGGAATATTTATTAAAATTGATAACATATGAGGCTATAAAGAAAATTTCAGAAATAGGCAAATTCTAGAAATAACAGCAAAAACATACTCTTAATATGATACATTAAATATAGAAATCGATAAAACTGGAGAAAAATAAAAATTTTCTCATGGTAATTTTAAAACCCCCTCCAAAACAATTCCCTCTTCAAAGTGTTATGCAATCTGATATATCTGAATATATAATATTAATGGAAACATCATACCTGAATTCATGAGCTATAGCTAAAGCTGCTCAAAGGAAAACTCAGAGCATTTAATTTTTATTAAAAAATTTAAAAGAATAAAGAAAAGAAGGAAATTGAGTTTCTGAATGAAATTTATAGAAAAGAACAAAAAATCAATGGAAAAGGAGAAGAGGGTAGTTAATATTTATGGAGTTAGGGAAAAAATAGAATAAATAAATTTTAAAAATTATTTTTTAAGAAAAATATTTAATGTATGAAGCACAGCTAAACTATTCAAGGAAATATGAACAAACTACAAACATGAAAATAAGAATTTAAAAAGCCACAAAAACAAAGAAAAATAAAAAAGCCAAAAGAGACTATTTTATTCAGCTCTATGCCAAAATAAATTTAATCTGGATGAGATATATAATTTTCTAGTAATGTGTAATTCACCAAAACTGACCCCAAAGGATATAGAAACTCTAAATAATCTGATTTCAACAAATGAATTAGAGAAATGTGCCAATTATTAATACTCTGAAACCTCTGGCCTTGGAAGTTTTCTAGGAAAATTCTACCACATTTTTAAAGAACAGTGAGTTCCAGAATTTTAAAATAGCCCCAGAACAAGGAAAAATTTTAAAAAATTATTCTTTCCTCTACAAAAAAGAGTAACACTAACATCAAAACTTTATAAAGACTGCAGGAAACAAAAACAGCTGACGAATCTTAGGTATGAATATCAGTGAAACACTCCCAGAAGCACTTGAACAAATAATTCGTTATATGAAATGTGACTTATTCCAGGGAAAGCAAGAATGGTCAAATATTGTAAAACCATTAATATAATTTATATGAATATATCTAGAGATACAGCACAAAATAATTTCCATAGATGAAAAAGGTTTTTGACCAAAAAAAAATCACTTGATTAAAAAATAAATAAATCATTTGATTAAATAAAAAATCACCTAAAAAAAAAGGACTACAGTTGAACCTTGAACAACATGGGTCTGAACTCCAAAAATCCACTTTTATGCAGATTTTAAAAAATAAATATACATAAAAATTGCTTGGAGATTTGCTGTGCAAACTAGAAATATAGAAAAATTTAAGAAAAACATGTATCATGAATACATGAAATATGTGTGTTGATTGGCTATTTAGGTTATCAGTATGGCTTCCAGTCAACAGTAGACTATTAGTACTTAAATTTTTGGTGAGTCAAAAATTATATGCAGATTTTCAACAGCAGTGGGGTTCAGTGCCCCTAACCCTCTAACCCCATTGTTCAAGGGTCAACTATAAATGTGGATTCATGGTAATAAAGGGCTATGTGTAACAAAAGACTCAACAATAAAATGGCTGTAAAAACAATTATGTTTATTTTTCTTTCTCAAGTAATAATCGGAAGTTGTTGTTCAGGGGAGTAGTCTGTTCCACGAAGTGATTTTGGGACCCAGGTTCCCTCCATCTCATGGTCAGCCATCCCTGAAGGCCTTGTTGTCCTTTACATAGTTGAGGCTGGGTTGCCATCACTTCTGGTTTCCTGCCAGCAAGAAGGGAAAAGAAAGGATGTGGAAGAAATGGCATGTATCACTTTTACTTACATTACAATGGCAAGAACATGGGCACACGTGAATCACTAGGTGATACAAGTAAGGCTTAAATACAAGCGGGGCTGAGAAATGCGTGTCTTAAGGTGGTGTTCACAGGTCCAGCTACAACTCTAGGACTGTACAGATGGATACTTCATTAACGTAATAAAATACAGCCAACCAAGACCAAAAACCATTATCATGCTTTATGACAAAATTTTAGAATCCCAGAAGTCAGAAACAAGAAAAAGATGATCACTGATAAAATTTAAAGCTGATCTCTAGGTACAATCCAAAGCGATTAGACGAGTTACAACCAAATTAGATCTATACAAATTTGCAAAGAGGAAAACAAAGGAATTATTTACCACAGAAGCTATGATTATACACCTGGAAGATAAAAGATAATTAACTGAAAAACAACTACAAGCAATAAAAGATGAGTAAAATAGAATTCAAAATCAACATATAGAAATCACTAACAACAGTGATGAAAAAGATAGAATACCAACAGATAAAGCTGATAAAGTTGATGTGCAAGATTTATATGATGATTTAAAGCACCATTAGAGGAAACAAAGGGAATTACACAACTGAAAAAGTAATATCATAATTTTGAGAATAAATTTCAAGATCATAAAGACAGCAATTTAATTTGAAAATGTAATAAAATTCTATTTTTAAAACACCAGCTGTTTGAATAAAACAAGTTAATCTGGAAGTTTATAAAGAAAAAAGAAGAAAAGAATATTCAGAAAAACTTTTAAATAGGAAAACAGCTTAGCAATTTCAGTTATTAAAGGTAGTTTAGAAATTCTAGATGTTAAAACATATAGTCCCTGAATACTGGCACATAAATAAACAGACCAAAGAGATTGAATAGAAAATTCAAAACTATTGCTCAACATAGAGAAGAATTTAGTGTATAATAAGGGTAATATCTTACATCAGTGGGAAAAAGATAGTCAATTCAATAATTAAGTCATATAAAGAAAAAATAAACTTCTTACTACAAGCCAATTCCAGATGAATCAGAGATTTATGTGATATTAAAGATAATACAAAAGTACAAAAAATCCCAGGAGATTTCCTTTATAATCTTGGAAGGGGAAAGCCTTTTCTAATTATGACTAAAAATCCAGAAGGCACGAAGAAAAATGAACTAGAGAAATTCAACCAATTCTTCAGAAAATAACAAACAAAAAAAACAAAAATAGAAAAAAAGATGATACTCAGAGTCAAAATACGAATGATATAATTCTGAAACATTTTTTACTTTATATCACAGGAAAAGGTGCAATTTAGATGAAGCCTATAGAAATAAATAATAAAAAGATCAACAGTAAAATATTTGAATGTTAAAAAAATAAAAGATATGAATCATGTATAGAGGAACATCACTCAAATATATGAAAATATGTTACTTCACTCATAATAATAAAAACACAGGTTAAAAATTTGCTAATGTATTATTTTGTATTTATCACATTGGCAAAATGCCAAAGGCTGACAACATGCTCTATTGGTAAGGCTGAGGAAAAAGAAACAATCTCATATAAGCCTGGTAAGAGCCTAATTAAGCACAATCCCTATACAAGGGCAATTTGACAATGCTGATCAACATTCATAAACTTGTACTCTAACCTAGCAATTCCAATACTGGGAAATTATCCTACTGTATAAAATTATGCATATATAATATTCTTTGCAGTATTGTTTATAATATCAAAAGATTTGAAACTAGTCAAATATACATGAATCAGGTAATTGTGAAATATACATATATTATGGTACTTCAGTGCAAGGAAATGATATGCAGCTATAAAAAAATTAAGAAATGTCCCTATGTATGTATATATGGAAATTATATTATGTTAAGCAAGAAAAAAATCAAGAGGCAAAATATTTATAAAATGTGCTACATTTTTTGTAAAAAGTAGGAGAATAAGAATCTATGTTTATTTTAGGTTTGTATATGCAGAAAAAACTCTGGAAGGACACATAAAAAACTAGTAACAGTAGTTTTCATGCAGAAGGGAGGGGGAGTAAAAGGAGCTGGGAAGATGGGGATGTAGGAAGGAAATCTCTTACTATGTACTCATTTACTCTTTCAGGTTTTTGAACCATATGAATATATTACAAATGGAAAACACGCAATCCATTTAAGGTCGAAATTTAATTTTAATTTACTGCTCTTGTTATAAGGAATTTGAGAAGATGTAAGATATTTTAAACCAAATTTAGCCTCTAAGACATACGTGAACTCAGTCATCAGACATGAAACAAGCAACTGAACATCACATGGCCATTGTTCCCAGAAGCTCATAAAAGTACCATAAAATTGTTTTTATTTGGGCATTAGATCACCTCCTTTTTTAAGCAGGAATCACAGTAGTGTGGGATTTTCTTTCTGAAAGCATAGAATATTAATACACATAGCTTCAGTGGTGGAAAAATGGGTATTTTTACTGTTCACAAGGTAGGTGAAAATCCTATCTCCCTAATTATCACTCTTTAGCAGAGACTAATTGGGAAGAAAGCCAAGAATAGGAATGCAGAATAGAGAGGAAAAAAAGTTCTCTCAGCAGAGAAACAGTGGGGCTTGATAGCTTTTCAATGATTTTATTCATCAAAATAGAATCATCTTGTCACAACATTAATTTTCTACAATTTACTTTCATAAAGCAAGGAACACAGGCTTTCTCCATAAATTATTATTTTCCAACTTTCATCCTATCTCTTGTCCTGCAGTGGCAAGACTGGGTAAAGGAGTGTGGGGTGTGGGAGTGGGGAGGAGATGACAGACGAAAGAGCAAAAGAGAGAGAGTTTCAGCGTGGAGAAGGCCGTTTTACAAAATAAAAACAAAAACAGGCTGGGGCGCGGTGGCTCACGCCTGTAATCCCAGCACTTTGGGAGGCCAAAGCGGGTGGATCACGAGGTCAGGAGATCGAGACCATCCTGGCCAACATGGTGAAACCCCAACTCTACTAAAAATAAAAAAATAAAAAAAAAAATAGCTGCGTGTGGTGGCGCACGACTGTAGTTCCAGCTATTCGGAAGGCTGAGGCAGGAGAATCGCTTGAACCCGGCGGGGCAGAGGTTGCGGTCAGCCGAGATCGCGCCACTGCACTCCAGCCTGGCGACAGACAGAGACTCCGTCTCAAAAACAAAACAAAA
This sequence comes from Pan paniscus, assembly GCF_029289425.2. Taxonomy (NCBI): domain Eukaryota; kingdom Metazoa; phylum Chordata; class Mammalia; order Primates; family Hominidae; genus Pan; species Pan paniscus. The sequence goes on along the minus strand of NC_073256.2, from coordinate 50,279,686 downwards.
CAAAAACAAAACAAAAAAACCTTGCTCTCCTCATGTAGCTACAAGTTCTGTGTAATGTGTGTAGAATTTTATTTCAAAATGTTTTAAGGCTTTTCTTCAAACAATGAATTAGAAATATGTATGTATCTACTTTTGGTGAGTTAAAGAAAAGGCACCAGAATTTTATTTGAGAGAGAGAATCATAGTAAGTAATTTCTTTTTTTTTTTTTTTTTTTTTTTTTTTTTTTTTTTTTTAGACGGAGTCTCACTCTGTCGCCCAGGCTGGAGTGCTGTGGCGCTATCTCGACTCACTGCAAGCTCCACATCCCAGGTTCACGCCATTCTCCTGCCTCAGCCTCCCGAGTAGCTGGGACTACAGGCGCCCGCCACCACGCCTGGCTAATTCTTTGTATTTTTAGTAGAGACAGGTTTTCACCGTGTTAGCCAGGATGGTCTCGATCTTCTGACCTCATGATAGGCCTGCCTCAGCCTCCCAAAGTGCTGGGATTACAGGCATGAGCCACCGCACCCAGCCCTGAATCATAGTAATTTTTCTAACCCCAAAAAAATGTCATGAGTCTTAGTAGCGAGCTTTCAGGATTTAATGGAAAGCCACTAAAAAATCAGAGTATACAAAAACACTAGAAAGGCATAGCCTGGGTCCATTTAATACAAGGACAAATAGTCCTTAATACCTTAACTGTCTAGTAGAAATCACTATCTTACAACTTATTTATATTGTGTATAACATCATCCTAAATTTTCGAGAAAGGATTTCATTGTGTTTATATTTATTCCAGAAGCATGTAATATAATAGAATTCAAAAAACTAGTTAAATTTTAGAGTTTTAAGCTAAAACATTCACAGCATAGAATTCCTAAACTAGATTTCAGACCCATATGTAGAGATAGTCACATCTGACCATCTGACTAGACCTTTGTAGAAATATAGGGCAACTTAAGCCAAGAAACTACTTTGCATAAATCTGATATGTGTCAGAGAAAGGAAACTCATTGGATTGGTTGAAGCCAAGAAGTAACAATTAGGAAGCATTGGAGATTCATTTAAGTAGGGTAGCAACAGTAAACTGAGACCCTAGAATGCTAGCACATCTTACAAGAGCCAATGAAGGTTTTAGGCAAAATGTGTGGAGGGCAAAGTGTTTAAGAAAAATTAATTAGGCAACATTGTACAAATCAGACAAAAGCAGAGAGATACTAAAAAGTAGGAAATAATCTCTTTTCCTCTGTGGCAATAAGCTAAGAGCACAAATATTTGAGTATGCATAATTTATTGAATATGTCTCAAAATTCAGATTCCTGACCAAAGGAACAAATGAATAGAAGAGAATGCTGCCCACAGCTTTATCTATTTCAGGTCTACAGACCAGTTTCTTGTACTCCCCTGGGAATACAGACATAAACTTGAGGATATGGTTGCTTTAATGTCTCTCTATAAGGTCATCAACTATGTGCTAATAGCTCATACATTTAAGCAAGACATTTGTAACTCATTTTAAATGGTGCAATTGTCCAATAAATTGTTTGAAACTTTTAAAAATCTTCAGTGTTCCATAAAAATAAAAGTCTTTTCAGAATAATTGAAACCAGCAATGCAAAACAAATGTATTTCCTTGATAAATTTAGTTTTAAGTGAGCTTTAATTTATATGCTAAATTTTTCAATTTAGTTCAAGTTTTGGCAGAGACATGTTTATTTTAATTGTTGGCCTTCAAAATTCTAGCTTAGGAATAAACATCTGCTCCTTTCCAATTTTCTGCATAAAATGAGTAAATTTCTATAAGTTGTAAATGAGGGCTGTAGACACACTATATTGCTTTTGGAAAGACTACAAAATTATAGCAGACAATTTATGTGTATTCTGTATGACAGATTTTATAGCATGGTATGCTATACCCTTTCGTCTTCACTAAGGTTCTTAGATCTATTTATATTTAAGCTATGTATTGATAGAAACAACATACTAGATAAGCACCTAAATGTTGTGCCTAAATAGCCTTTTTTGGAACACTTGTTGGGCTCCCTTATAAATTTTGAACTCTTCTCTTTGCTTTATAGAGAGTCACAGAACAAATGGATTCTTTCTGCAAGACCAAAATTTCTCAATGAAAAAGCATAAACACAGTCTCAGCCCATCTACATTGCAGGCCTTGTAAACAATTTGAGAAATGTTACTAATAATAGACAATGTGCATTTCTCCAGCTATAGCCTTGGAGGAAATCATCAAAACTTTCAGGAATTAAAATTATAGCTGTTGCAGAATCATGGGGTGTGACAATAAGATTTTTAAAAATAAATTAAAAAATAAAGTAATAGCTGTTGAGACATCATAAGAAGTTACATCCACCTTTTGCAATACTGAATACTGAGAAAATCCAATTCCAATTATTAAAATGTTTTCCTCCTTCAACAATAATAGCAACATTCATGAGGGCACTGCTAAGCATGCTTGTAGCCATTAGAACCAGCCAGTCATAGATACTGGCTAGTAATGACCAATAGCCATTAATATGATTGAAAATAGCAATTAACTAGGACTAAGCTAATATGAAGATATAAAGCCCATATAGTATCCATACCCCTGAAAACTCTGCAAAAAAAAAAAATGTTATGGGAAATTTTAGGTAGTTTTTCCTTTATTCTATCTTTTAAAGTAAGTATTACCCAATTGCCACATAAAGGCGTCTAGCTGTGCTAACGTGCATGAATCCATGAAGTGCATGGAATTCCATGAGGTGCGTGATTCCATGAAGTGGCATGTCTGCTTTAGAAAGTATCAGGGTTATCATAATAGATGTCAAAGGACCAAGAAATTGAGACTTTAATGAAGCCAGTCAACTTTTAAGATGCCGACAGCCATTCAGGAGCCTAAATAAAGATCTCTGTCCAACTGTTTCCATTGCTAAAGATCAACTCTATGCTGTAAGCCCAGTGACAGTAGAAAATACCAGAGTCCTGAGAAAAACTCCAGAGAATCTCCTCTATGTCAGTGATTCTCAAACTTTCAGGTGAATAAGAATCACCTGGTAAGTTTCCTAAAACACTTTTTGGGCCCATCTAATAAAATTGTAATTCAGTAGGTTAGGTGGGGCTCATAAATTTACAGTTCTAATAAGCTCACAGTTGTTCCAACAAGGCTTCTCCAAGGAACACTCTTTGAGAATCACTGCCTGACCACTACTGAATCAGAATCTGCATTTTACAAGATTTCCAGGTGATTTGCATGCACATTGTTAAAGTTTGAGAAGCATTACTCTGGGAAATAAGTAAATGGTTGTTTTGTATTGATTTTTTTTCCTTCTTATTCTGTTATGTTGGAATAGAGAGATGGGAAAAAGGGAAGGCAGCTTCAAAATAAACCAAAACTAAGTGCTTAAACTACACTCTTTGTTGAGAAGCAAATCTATTTGACCACCTTGCTCATCTTTCTCAATAAATGAATCATTCTCGCCTTTCTTTACCTACCTCTCCATCCTTACTATACCTTACCCAGGGCTCACATTACCTCGGGTTCTGCTTGAACTTCAGGTCTGTATGTTATGGATTTACCAGGCAAATCTAGATTCATATAATTGCTCCCTCTTGAATAAAAATGATTGTGACTCAAACAAAGAATTAAGTTTGGATTATGTATGTTCATAAGAGCTTTTATGTCAAGAAATTAACAAGAAATTCACAGAAAATCCTTTGTCAGATTGATTTGGGATTTAGAAACATGCTCACAAGAGTGAGAAATGTTCACACAGTGGCACTCCAGAGTCACCCTAGATCTTAGTGATAGGGGAAGGAAGGACAGCTTCTTTGCTGACTGTGCTGTATGTAATTTTACGTTACATATAATTACTTGGACTAGACCAAATGTGCCCCCAGTTGAGCCACACAGAAGACTAAGTATATGCTCTCACTACATGTAATGAATCGTCACAGAGAAGATAAAATGTAAGATATGAATATATCAAGCCTTTGGCAATAGGAAGTATCTGAATTCACATGACTAATAATACTCCCTACTTGCTGATTCACACTACTGTAGGTAGTTTTGCCCCAGCAGCGAAAAGCGCATCTGCTACTAAGCTACAGAGACAAAGGAGCTCCAAGTCCAACCACAAACTGCAGAAATGTGATTTAAACTAGCAAATGTCCCTCATTCTACCACAATAACCCATCTACTCTTGCTCTAGTTACTTGAATCTACCATAAAGACCTCAGCCCCCACCCAATTATTTCCATAGTCAATGAGCCTGTTACTAAATCTAAAACCTGACAGATCCATGAGTAGATTTTAGGTTGGTTAAGTACCAGGAACAAACAGGGAGGGCATAGGAAACCATGGCGCTTCACCTCATTTTCTCTGACAAATTTCATGTACTGGAGCAGAGCATGGACAGTGAGCATAGAATCAAGGTTCTAATGCCAGTTTTTCTACCAGGCACCCTGATGCAATTCACTTGGCCTCCTTCATTCCATTCCTTCCAAAATCAGGCTATGTTCTCATTAAGATGCCTCAATATCTAGGAGTTTGTGATTATGTGGGCATATTCATGCCACTGGAAAGCCAAACAAACAGCTGTTCAGCAGCAAATGGAAAACAACAATCTTGGAGGAGATCGGGAGCTGTAGTTTCACCAGCTCCACACAAACCATCCTCATCCTAGGTTAGGCTTTGGTGCCTTGGGCTGCTCAGAAACTGGGACACTGAATAAGGTTTGTTCATGTGAGCATCCTTCCTTACTTATTCAACTAAAAGTCTATCAAGAATACCACCCAGACACTAATATCAGGATTCCCCTCCACTTCAGGATCAGGAATTAAAATATGACCCAGAGAGTAAAAGCTGCCTCCAAAAAGTCTGCAACTGCATGAAATGTAAAGCCCTCACCCATCCTCATTCCCACCCCATCCTGCACATTTTTCTTAAAGGCAAATCAGATGTTCTCTTTTTTAAGAGACATGGGCAATTCTGTGTATAAATATCAGGAGAGTACCTGCATGGGGCCAAGGAGGTTTTATCTTACAAGAACCACCTATATCGACTATGTCTAGTTGATGTATTTAAAGGAAGATTAAGAGCAGAAAACCAAGGAAAGGTTTTCGTATTTTTATTAATAAAAGCCAAATAAACCTTCCAGAACTGGATGTCTGTCCTCTCTTTTTCCAGCATCCATGTTCCCTTCTTCTGGTAACAGCCACAGTTTTTATTTGGGAAGCACCTCTGCCTCTCCCACTCAGTAAACCTAGGTTGTCAGTCCCAGGGTCCCTTTTTCTCTCAGAATTGTATGTTTCTGCCTGAATCAGTTTGCACAGATAATTAGAACTGACAATTAAAAGGTGAAAAAAAATTTTTTTTAAAAAAAAGGAAGGAAAAAAGCATAAAATACCTTTTTAAAGTTTTGCTTCAAGGATGGACCTGTAAAATTAATGTAGTTGAAAGCTGCCAAAGACTTGCAGGAGCCTCTTCTCAGAAAGAAAGACTCAGGCATGAAGTGCAAACACCACACTTTATAGTGGGTAAGAAAAAGAAAATCGCCAGCGTATTGGGAGTACTTCATCAAAGTATTGGGAAGAAATCAGAGGTGGAGGAAAAGACACAACTTGGGCAACTAAACAATATGTTTTTCTTACTATCGGAATTCTGATTTTTTTTAATATGCAAAGGCTAAAAAATTATGTCTTCACCGTCTTCTTTGCATCAAGGTATATTCATGTGACTATGTTGGGCCAATGATTTAAAACAACAAGTGTTACCTGGGCTTCTAAAAGGGCTCTGTAAAGAGGTCTGATTTAATAAATTGAAGATGTCTAATTAGATCTTGACTTGTTCTGAGAATTTTTATAATGAGGAAAAAAAATGTTATTAACTCAGAACCCCATTTCAGTAAATGATGAATGCAAGAACTGTCATGAGAAATGAAGAACTGCTTGCAAATATACAAATAAAACACATAATAAGTAACTCTCCCAGTGATATTAAATTATTTAATCACTCATACCCTACAGGTTATATCACAGTAATCACAATGACGGAAGTCAGTGGGTCCTAACCAATGAGAAGACTGATTTTTCCACATTTAGGACCATTTAGAGGACTATAGGACATTCAAGGTTTAGCAGGAATCTGAGCTTTCACAGCATCCTTTGTGTTCATAAATCTTTGTTTAACCTTGGTGCTAAAAGCCAAACCCAAGGTTGTACTGTAACATATTATAATCTAGGTTTTCAGGAATTTCTGATGTAAACAAAGATTTATATTAACATTACAAGTGAATAAATGTTTCCACTTCTTTCTTTCATCTTTAGTTGATATGCTGCTTGCTAAAGAAGCCACATTTTTGGAGGAAAATGTATTGCTTCATAACAGGTTCTATTCAACTAAAGCAGACAAAGACCCATGCTAATAACCCCGCTTTCTAACTTCCTAATTCTATACATTAGAATTTTCATGAAAACTTTCATTTCAGCCAGCATAACACCTTGCAAGAAGCAGGCAGTCAATAAATATTTGTTAAGATGATTTGAAGATATAAATACATTAGCTGAACATTATAGAAAGTTAGCCTAAGGGTTCTTCACTAAACGAAAATTACAGTGAAGCTTCCTCTTTTTAACCCTGCTACATATTTTTAACATGTTGTTTATTTCCAAGTGAAAGGACATAGCCTTGCTAGCTAAAAACACACCCTTCCCCACATCACTAGCATCCTGTAAATGGTCATAAATCACAATTGGTCCTTGTCATGAGAGAAACTGGGTGTGTCAGCTCGAGCTTGTCTGCCTTATAACAGCTGCAAGGGTAAAATCAAACATATCTAAGTGTTTAGGGGAGAAATACTACCACAGAGAAGCAAAAAAATATTGGGGGAGAAAAATTATAAGCATATTATACCTTTCTATGACAGTAGACTCCAGATCAGAAGTCAGGATGAGATTGGTCGACCCAAAGCACTGTCGTGACAGTACCGACATACACATTATTTGGGGCTGCATCACCTTTCTGTGCTGGAAGGACTAGTAACCATTTAAAAGACTTAAAACTGTAATTATTTGGGCAAACTATTGCAGACTGGAGAAAAATGCGATTCAGGTTGACTTTTAAGTGCCACTGTACTCCAGCCTGGGCAACAAAGAGTGAAACTCCATCAAAAAAAAAAAAAGAAAGAAAGAAAGAGAGAAAGAGAAGGAAGGAAGGAAGGAAAGAAGAAAAGAAAAATGTACAAGTCTTGTATTTCTCCAGCAGTAATTTACAGCAATGTTTAGAGTCCACATAAATTACAGAAGGGACAGAGTTAGGTACTGTTAGTGAATACTCACCTTCTGAAAACCGTGGAAGACTCCAGGAGTGTTGTATCATTTCCTTGGGATTAAAGACATTGCTTAGGTCTGCAACTAAATGATGCACAAAAGGAGGGCCCTCCAAAACTAACTCCTCTGCTTTCCTGACCCAGCTTCCCTTCCTAGCAAAAAGAAAGAGGCCCTCAAACTTAAAGAAATTCCCTAAAGTTAGAAAAATATTATATATGTTCTTTCAAGACAGCTGGGAGTTGGTGGATAGATGGCATAGGGAAGAAACTGACTTGAAATTGATAACGGGATCATAATAAAGGATTAGAAATGTTCACTTCTATCTATTACTAGAGTTTCTACAAAATCCCAAGACTGTCATTATAGCTTTACTAATTGAAATGGTAGCCCACACACAACTAGACTACAGACACCTATAACAGATGTTTTCTTTGAGAAAGAAATTAAAACTACCAAAGGTTTGCCAGCTGAAGGATTTCAAATGCAGTTATAGGATCATTGGTCTCCAATGATTCAATTTGCAAAGAAAAGTCTCCCACACAACCCACACATTAGGTAAAGTGATATATACACCTTCTATTTCAGAACACCTTAAATTTTGGATGAATGGCCTTGAATTCTGGCTTAAATTGCTTCAGAGCCAGTAGTTTTCCAGAAAAAGAAAACTTCACAGATTTGGATCCTGTTATTTAGTACACTAAATCCACAGCACAAAGTCAATGTATCTGGATAATTGAATATACCTGTAACTAGTGATAGGAATTAAAATGGATTAAACTAGGAGCCCTGACTTCACTATTATTTGTGTTTTGCGAAATAATTTTTATATTGATAAGTGTAGCATATATAAGACTGCAACTTTCCTATCTCCCATGCATACACACACACACACATATGCACACTCTGAGAGGCAGTGTAGAATAATGAAAGGACCCCTGGGCTGAAGTCAGAAACAGCTCTGGTCCCAGCTGTCGCTAACTTGCTGAAGAATTTGGGCATGTTGCACAACTGCTCAGGTTTCCATTTACACATTAACTTATTTAACAAACATTACTTGACACAGACCTACAAGAACACAAGTTTGCTCATCTGTAAAAGGAAGGAAAATAAGACCAGGTTTACAGAATTGCTGTTAGGATTAAATAATGGGTATACTTTACACCTAAGACACATCAGGTCCATCCCTCTTTCTCCCCTAGTATCAGGTACTGTGTAAGGTCTGACACTTTGTCCCAGTGAGCACTGTGGAAGTACTTATCACCTTTGTCATCACCGGGTAAAGTTTTTTTCCCTCCTAGTTAGTAAAGCCAGGATCTTCTTTCTAGTACACAGATATATGCTCTGAACAAGCATATGCCTTGGCACATACTAAACACTCAATAGACCAAGTGCTGTGGCTCACGCCTGTAATCCCAGCACTTTGGGAGACCAAGGCAGGCAGATCACTTGACATCAGGAGTTCGAGACCAGCCTGGCCAACATGGTGAAACCCTGTCTCTACTAAAAATGCAAAAATTAGCTGGACATGATGGCACATACCTGTAATCCCAGCTACTTGGGAGGCTGAGGGAGGAGAATGCTTGAACCAGTGAGGCGGAAGTTGCAGTGAGCCAAGATAGCACCACTGTACTCCAGCCTGGGCGACAGAGTAAGACTTTGTCTTGAAAAAACAAACCAAACAAACAAAACACTTAAAAAATATTTTTGAATGTATACATTATCTTTTAATCCATTATCTTTTAATCCTTAAAAGAAATCTATGGATCAAGTATTACTTTTGCCATTTTACAGTTAAGGGGGGCAGAACAATTAGATAAATGCTGACTATAAATTGAGGTGACTTGTCCCTTCCAACTCCACAATTCTAAGCTTCTTATATTTCCCAATATTTGATTGTTATGTTATTCTTCTTAAATAATTGCCACTTATATTTATTGGCTAATGGTTGAAAAATAACAAGAGCTCAAACTATAAAATCAACTTTCAACCCCCCTATCTTTAAGGAAGATAAAATAGTTGAACTTAAAAAATAGAATGGTTTATGAGAAAACTTTATTCTCACACATACACAGAAACTATCTACATTAAGTTGTTCCTCAGTAATATGGTTTGGCTCTGTGTCCCTACCCAAATCTCATGTTGAATTGTAATCCCCAATGTTGGGACAGGGACCTGGTGGGAAGTGATTGGGTCATGGAAGTGGATTTCCCCCTTGTTGTTCTTGTGATAGTGAGTGAGTTCTCATGAGATCTGGTTATTTAAAAGATTTAAAAGTGTGTAGGCCGAGCATGGTGGCTCATGCTTGCAATCCCAGCACTTTGGGAGGCCACTGCAGGCAGATCACTTAAGGCCAGGAGTTTGAGATCAGCCTCGCCAACAGGGCAAAACCCCGTATTTACTAAAATTATAAACATTAGCCTGGCGTGGTGGTGCATGCCTCCAATCCCACCTACTCGGGAGGCTGAGGCATAAGAATCACTTGAACCTGAGAGGCAGAGGGTGCAGCGAGCCAAAATCGCACCACTGCACTCCAGCCTGGGTGACAGAGTGAGACTCTGCCTCAAAAAAATAAATAAATAAAAGTGTGTAGCACTTCTCCTTTTACTCTCTTCCTCCTGCTCTGCCAATGTGAAGAAGGTGCTTGCTTCCTCTTCATCCTTCTGCCATGCTTGTAAGTTTCCTGAGGGCTCCCCAACCATGCTTCCTGTACAGCCTGCAGAACTGTGAGTCAATTAAACCTCTTTGCTTCATAAATTACTCAGTTTCAAGTAATTCTTTATAGCAGTGCAAGAACAGACTAATACATTAAGAAGTTCTCCCAAGTAATTTCCCCAACTTAAATTTCCATACACTTTTCCCCCAATAAAAAGCTATTTAATAAACAAATAACCAAGGGTGGTGCTAGAAATATGAGGCAATCATTTCTCTAAAACATTTCTTCAACAAAATTTGGGCTATTTTGCTTTAAGAACAGCAAGATAATCATGCCAAGTAACTTTCAGAAGAGAATTGTAGCCCCCTAGCCTGGGAATGAAAAAGACCTGGGTTAGATGCCACAAATGTCCCTATGCCCCATTGGCTCTAGGTCATTATTTTCACACGTTCCCAGTCATAAAAGCCTACATAGCCTTCTATACAAAACACAAGCTTTACTAGATCACAAGTACATGTTACAGAATGATTGCCTCCTCTTTGGCCTTCCTTATAAGACATATTTTCAAACTTCCATCTCCTCTCACTCTGTCCTCTCCAAAAGCAGCCTCTCCTTTACCACTTATGCATCTTCTTCACTAAAGAAAAATTGATATATACTTGGGCACTCAGCAGCTATTACATTTCGTGACATCAAAAGACTCTCAAAAATTCATTTTAATTTAGTAATTTAACAATTCTCTAGACACAGAGAAGGGCTGAGATCAAAGTAATAAAGCATTTAGTGACAAAACCAGAAGGTGAACCCATGTAGAATACCACATCAAATGATGTTTCTAGCATAGAGAGACTTTAAGAGAGAGAGCAAGATGATTCATTAATAAGGTATCACTATGGTACACGGAATATCTGTGTCACTACATCTCACCTTCCCACCACCTCAAAAGACAGAGTGGGCTGGGCACAATGGTTTACACCTGTAATCCCAGTACTTTAGGAGGCTGAGGTGGGTGGATCCCTTGAGCTCAGGAGTTCGAGACCAGCCTGGGCAACATGGTAAAACCTCATTTCTACAAAAATGTTTTTAAAAAAATTAGCAAGGCATGGTGGCACACTCCTATAGTCCCACCTACTCGAGAGTCTAAGGTGGGAGGATGGCTTGAGCTGGCAAGGAGGAGGTTACAATAAGCCAAGACCTCGCCACTGCCCTCCAGCCTGGGCAACAGAGTGACAGCCTGTCTCCAATAATAACAGTAATAAAAAGACAGTGATGTTGTATGCACTCTGAAACTATGGCAATTTATGACAGGACAGTCATAAATCCTGAAGACACATATCAGCCATTGATTATGTCATAAATACCTGAAAGTATCAAATTTTCCAAGGCAGTCAAAAAGAGCTTCATTCTTCCACAAGAGGAACCAGAACCTAGTGTATTCAAGACAGGATTTCTACAGGAAAGCAGTCCCTGCCCAAACAGCACCTACAATAAACATGTTTATGAGCAAACAGTTCAGAAAAACATATTGTGAGTCTTAGAAACAGCATATGCCTCATTTCATAGAGGTTGCTATGTTGCTAGGCATTCTTTTTTTTTACTGCATTTTAGAGAAATAACTGTAAAACGAGGGTCTATAACCAGCATATAACACAATAAACAACAGCATCAACTTCTGTCCCCTTGTTGTAAACAGTTTCCCTATGTTTTAATTGGAAATGTAAATGTTAATGCCTTGTGTGCTTTCTCAAAATACTTTTGGACAAATTCTATTCCAAGAAAGATCTCTGTATTTGTCACCTCTATCAAAGGTCCAAAGATTATAGAATTTTCGTATCGTAAATCAAGGACTGCTCCCCTCAGCCCATAGAAAAGGATGAGCTACTTCCTATTTTTCAAGAGCTTTGGAATCTCTTTGCAGTAAGAGAGGAACTATGACAACAAAGTCCCTAAATGCAGCAAGACAGCACAGAGAGGGAGGTGTGGCATGCAGCGGCAGCAAGGGTGGTCACTATAGGCTTTGACCTGGAGATTAGCTAAGGCCTTTCTGAAGGTCAGCACCCAAAATAAACACAAGAAACAATAATAAGCTTTGCATAACTTCCCTGATGTTAAATATGTAACAGATCTTGGGTAATCGTCCAACCCAGGTTGTGTCTTCAGAGACTCTTAACATACTCATAAAAAAACTGAGGTTTGTGGTTTTAAGATGAGCATTGTTAAAATGCTATTTCCTATTCAGGTTCCAACCGCTCACAAAGATTTCACTACCTAGGGCTCTTTTTGGTCCTGAGCAAGCTTACACACCTCCCCACGCTGAGACATCCACTTCTCACCAACAGGTCAGGCCCAATATAATCACATTTAATTTACTTTGTGAAGTATGTGAACTACTACTATTCAAGCATAGTGGCTGTCCTATTTGTAGAACTTGTATCCACACCAAGGCAGCTGATTCTGCTTCCTTTTCTATTCTTCTTCCTTTCTGTCAAAATGCAAGTTTATAGTTATTGCTACTTTTTCAGTCTATTCTTTTATAAATTCTTCTCTCAAAAGAGATAGGTGGGAGTCAAATAGACCTGCAATTACATCATCTTATATTTTCTCAACTAAACTGTTTATATGTACATTTATATAAGTGTTTTAACTGTTTAACCTAGAATATAAAGTTCTTAAGGAAAATGTCTACTTCTTTTATACTATAGCAAGATACATGCTCAATACAATTTCCAAATCACCTTTAATACCAGTTAAGACCACAGTGAAAGTTGAAAGTTCTACAAATTATCAAATATATGAAAGCAAAATCATGCTTTTTCAATGAAAATCATCAGTACATTTTACCAAGTTGACTTTAGAAATTCTTCTATGATTCATTACGAAGAATTTAGATATGTTCATGGGGTAATTTCTAAAATGAGTTTCAACTACTCAGTGTTGCTATTCTCCAATATATTCATATTCACATGGTCAAGCATGGGTGGCTCACACCTGTAATCCCAACAATTTGGGATGCCTAGGCAGGGGGATTGCTTGAGCCCAGAAGTTCAAGACCAGCCTGGGCAACATAGAAAGACCTCATCTCTTCAAAAAATAAATGCATTAGCTGAGTGTGGTAGTGTGCCCCTGTAGTCCCAGCTATTCAGGAGACTGAGGCAGGAGGATTCCTTGAGCCCAGGAGGTCGAGACTGCAGTGAGCTGTGATTACACCCCAGCCGGGGCAACAGAGCAATACCCTGTCTCTGAAACAAAAACAAAAACAAATAAAAAGTATAGGAATAACCAATCTGAAGAACTAGATTCATCTCTGTAGAGAACCAATCTGAAGAACTAGATTCATCTCTGTAGAGAAGGGATATTTTTACATACTTTTTCAAAGAATTAGCCACACCAGCACATTAAGCATCATGAAGATTAAAAAGAAGTTATTGCATAAGAAAAAAACACTCTAACTTATTAAAATTAACGGTTTTTTTATAAACAAATATATTTATAGAGTAAAAAGAAACAGATCTTTTTTTTTTTTTTTTTTTTTTTTTTGAGACAGAGTCTCGCTCTGTCACCCAGGCTGGAGTGCAGTGGCGCAATCTTGGCTCACTGCAAGCTCCGCCTCCCGGGTTCACGCCATTCTCCCGCCTCAGCCTCCCGAGTAGCTGGGACTACAGGCGCCCGCCACTGCGCCCAGCTAATTTTTTGTATTTTTAGTAGAGACGGGGTTTCACCGTGGTCTCGATCTCCTGACCTCGAGATCCGCCCGCCTCAGCCTCCCAAAGGGCTGGGATTACAGGCGTGAGCCACCGTGCCCGGCCTCAGATCTACTTTTATGTTAATTTCCATCACTTGCTTCCTACCCATTCACTGATGAGATAAATACAGTTGATTCTATTTTTCACCTTTTAATTTATTCTGCATAGACAGATAAAATTCCCCATTGTCATTTGCTACTTTACCTCCTCTTTGGGCATTTATCCACTAAATAAACATCTACTACCTACTGCTGTCAAAAAGGGTGCAGAGGGCTCCAGCTTACTCTCTTTGGTTGGTTTCCCTTCTTACCCTAATCTCTGCTAGAGTGACCCAGGACTCCAACCTCAGTCTCATTCTAAAGCCATCTATGCCTCATTTGATAATCTCAGGCAGTCTCTTTGTTCACTCAGCATCTATTATGTGCTGATGGCTCCCATATTTACACATATTCCAGACCTCTTTCCTAAACTCCAGATTCATATATCTGGAGATTGTCTTCTCACCATCTACCCTTGGAAGTCTTATAGAATCTCAACTTTATAACAGGCCCAACACAAACTCTTGATCTTCTCTACCAAACCTGCTCATCATAGCCTTCCTTCAGTTGATGGCAACTTCATCCTTCCAATTAGAGAAACTATAAGCCTTGAAATCATCCTTGAAACCTCTTTCTGTCATATCCCACAACCAAGCTGTCCACAAACCTTACTTGCCCTATCTTCCAAGTATAGTGCATCCACAATCTGATGAGTTTACATCACGTTCATTGCTACCACCCTGATCCACACCAGAAAAATCACTCTCTCGGATCACCTCCCACCCTTGGCTCCCTTCAGTATGTATTCAACATCTTGGCCCAAGGCGTCTGCACACGCTCTCCTGCTGTTACTTGATCAGTCTTGGAATTTTCCTGCCTTAAGGACTTTAGAGTAAATGTTCCCTCTGCCTCCAATGCAGTTGTGTAGTTGCCCACATGATTAACTCCTTGAAGTCCTCAAAGTCTTTACTCAAATAGCATCTTCCTAATGAAGCGTACTCTGACACCCCATGACTAACTCCTTAAACTCCTCCAAGCCTGTATTAGTCCATTCTCATGCTGCTATGAAGAAATACCCAAGACTGGGTAATTTATAGAGGAAAGAGGTTTAAATGACTCACAGTTCAGCATGGCTAGGGAGGCTTCAGGAAACTTACAATTATGGTGGAAGGGGAAGCAAACACATCATTATTCACATGGCAGCAGGAAGGAGAAGTGTGGAGTAAAAGGAGGAAAAGCCCCTTAGAAAACTATCAGATCTCAAGAACTCACTCATTATCAAGAGAAAAGCATGGAGGTAACACCCCCATGATTCAATTACCTCCCACAGGGTCCCTCCCACGACACGTGGGGATTATGGGAACTACAATTCAAGATGAGATTTGGATGGGGACACACCCAAACCACATCAAAGCCTTTACTCAAATATCACCGTCCTAATGGGGCCTATTCTAATAACCTATTTAAAGTTACAAACAATCCCTAACCCTGGCACCTGTGATTCTTCTTGACCTGTTCTAGTTTATTTCCATTCATCACCCTCTATACAGGATGTCTTTCCTCCATTAAAGAAGTGAAATTTTTATTGGTTTTTATCAATTTATATATCCCAAATGTTCAGAAAAATAGTTAGCCATAATAGGTACTTAATGAATATTCATTGAATAGGTTGGTAAGTTAAAGTATATAGCCCCCATCTTAAAGAACCTCCAAGAAAATTAGGAAAGAGATAAATAAAGAAATAAAGCAATGATTACATTTCAGAAGAGCTGCAACAGAGGCCAGCATGGGAAAAGCGGGCAAGAAGAAAAAGTATGCAGTCTCTCTGACATTTTTCCAAACAAGGCGGCTTTACACTTGTTTAGAAAAGCCACTTCCTCATAGATAAATTCTTATTGAACTTTATTATAAATACTATAGAAATTAAAGAATAATAATGTACTAAATTATAATTGTTTACCCACAGATGTTTCTCTTTTCTCATTTACCTGGTATTATCTGAACAGGAAGCATGAACAGCCAGCACATAGGTTGTGAGAAAGCTGTAGTTTCACTTACCTAGTGTAGTACTCAGAATAACACCCCACCAAACATGGTCACATCCAAAGCCCTAGAGCCTATGAATGTGGTATGTTACATGGCAAGTGGTAAGAAAGGTGCATATGGAATTTAGATTGTTAATCATGTGACCTTAAAACAAGGAAATTATCCTGGATTATCTGGGTGGGCCCCATGAAATTACAAGGATTCTTGAAGTGGAAGATGGAGGCGGAAGAGAGAGTTAGATAGAGATTTGAAGATGTGAGTCTGCTGGCTTTTAAGATGGAGGAAGAAGTCACAAGTCAAGGACTGAAGGCAGCCTCTAGAATCTGGAAAAGGCAGGAAAACAGATTGTCCCCTGAACCTCCAGAAGGGAAGACAGCCCTCCTGACACCTTGATTTTAGCCCAGTAAGACAGACTTTTGACTTTTGACCTCCAGAACTGTGAGATAAACAATTTGTGTTGCTTTAAGCCAAATGTGTGATAATTTGTTACATCAGCAACAGAAAAATGAACATATAAACTGAGCATACAAAACAAAAATTGAAAACTATCATTCTCTCTTCTTGTTTACCCCCAACCCAGTCTTCAGAAGGTTAAAGCTTTAGTGAATCTACACGTACCTGTGTATTTTACATACTTGTATAGCTTTTGTAAATAAAAATATAATCATAGTGTATATATGTGTATAGTCGGCAAACTGGTTTTTTTAGTCTATGACATGATGGACATATTTTCTCATCAGTACACACAGATTTCCTCATTATGTTAATTCTAAATTGTCTTTGTCCATTTGGGCGGATCTAGGAAAATATCGTTGACGGGTAGCTTACAAACAGCAGAAATTCAATTCTCATGGCTCTGGAGACTGAGAAGTCCAAGATCAAGGTACCAGCAGATTCAGTGAGGGCCCACTTCCTCACAGATGGTTCCTTCTCACTGTGTTTCGCATGTCCTGGAAGGGACAAACAAGCTCCGTTGGCCCTTTTATATAAGGGCACTAATCCAATCATGAGAGCCTTACCCTCATGATCTAATAATCATCTTCCAAAGGTCCTACCTCTTAATACCATCACTTTGGAGATCAGGTTTCAACATATAAATCTGGGGGAGATAGAAACATTCAAACAAGAGCACACATAGTCTCCAAAGTCATGGATTTAACCATTGCCCTGTTGAATACAGATTGGTGTCTAATTGTACCACTTTTATAAACAAAAAATATAAATATTTTCAAAAGCTTTTGTGAAGGTTAAGGGAACAATGACCGATGCAGTGCAGCAGACATAGGAGAAACACCATCAAGACCAATCCTCAAGGAAGAACTTCTTGGCCCAGATGTAGGGAGTGTTGTCAGAGGACAATCCCAGCTGTAAGCCCCTTTAGGAGCTGGAACAGTCTGAGCTGCAGAGAATGCCTGACCTAAGGTCATGCTCTGGTGGGTGGGAGGTGACAGCCGCATCCATTTAGTAATGGAGGTGGTTTACAAAGACCTGGCCACTTTGGCCAAACATGGCACTAAACTGATTAACCATTTCAGTTCTAAAGCTTCCATGTTGTTGGCCAAAGAAACACCTTGACTCTTCCATCTGTCTGATCCTGATTCTTTTCTCTTCCATTGTGTTGTTTCCAACAGCACTCCCTAATAAACACTCTAAGCCCTGTATCAGAGTCTACCTCCCACATGATGCAAACTATAAAGTTTTACATCTTCATTATAAACACTCACTACTCTACCATGGTAAGTGCAGGACAGGTTCTCCCTATCAGAAATAAAATCAAGGATGATTTCAGCTGATCAGTCTGCAGATCAGGTACAGGCATTGAGTAAATATTTTCATTCCAAAAGGAATAAATTAGTCAAAAGAAAGGGGCTACAGGCCCTACACAACTATACTCCAACAATAAGAATATGTCTTGTTTTGTCTACAAGGCTACTGAATGTCTCAGCTGCCTGACTATTCTTTGGGGTTTGTTTGTTTGCTTTTAGTGTGGCAAGGAAAGTTAAAGTGTGGCTTAACTTTCTTCATCAATAAAGAAACCTAGTCCGTTCAAGTCTAATTGATATTTGTTTCTTTCTCCTCCCTAAGGGGCATCTTTTCTCTGTGCTGTTGCTTCTCTTTCTACTACCCCAGATAGTCTATGCATTTAGTTGTTTCCTTTTTTCAGGAATATTCTCTTCTAACAACAAGGTACCAAAACCTAATTTCCTAAGTAGCTATTAAAAGGGAGCATCCTGGGCCGGGCACGGAGGCTCACACCTGTAATCCCAGCACTTTGGGAGGCCGAGGCTGGCAGATCCTTTGAGGTCAGGAGTTAGAGACCAGTCTGGCCAACATGGTGAAGCCCCATCTCTACTAAAAATACAAAAAAATAGCCAGATGTGGTGGTGGGTGCCTATAATCCCAGCTACTCAGAAGGCTGAGACAGAGGAATCGTTGAACCAAGGAAGCGGAGGTTGCAGTGAGCAGAAATTGCACCACTACACTTCAGCCTGGGCCACAGAGAGAAACTCCGTCTCAAAAAAAGAAAAAAAAAAACAAACCAAAAACAAAAGACCATCCTGAAGACCTTTCCTAAAAAGGAATCTAAAGGTAGCCAATTTGGCAGAAAAGCTTTGAAGAAGCATTGTGACAAAGTAAAACAAAGTCAAATAATAATTTATGGAATATAAAATCTCATTATATAAAAAGTAGCCCTTCCTAAAACTTTAAAATATTAATAATAGGACAGCAAAACTTAAAGTGTCAGATGCAGTTAGACATCAAAATGGTATGTTTCCATTTCAGAAACATTTTTTATTGATGTTGAAGTGAGAATTTTAAAAGAAAAAAAACTACCATTAGTTTCTTAACAACATATAATTTATTTGTAAATGTCTATACACAAAAATCATGAATTTCATCAGTTCAGGAAGAAGATTCCAAGCCATTTTTTTTCTAAATGCTTAATGACACATGTGACAATAAAATATTCAGAAAAAGAAACATGTCACAGAGGACATGACAATTTTGATAAATGATGATAAATTGTGATGTAGAATAGCAGTCTGTAAGCTGCTGTGTTCAAAAACATGTATTTTAATAATGATTCTTGCCAAACACCATTTTGGAGACAGATTTTATGTAAAATCCTTGACAAACAAAATTCATACCTTATTAAAACAGAAGTGTAGTTAGTTTTAAATAAAATCGCAATTTTACTTTGAATAAGAGTGCTTTATATCCAATTTCTTGAATTATTAAATATAGTTACCATCAAATATTAAGTATAGTTACCCAGCAATTCCACTCCTAGGTATACACCTAAGAGAAATAAAAACATATGTTCACACAAAAACTTGTATATGAATGTTCATAGTACCATTATTTATATAGCAAAAAGTAAAAGCAACCCAAATGTTCATCAACTGAAGAATGGATAGACCAACATGATATATCAATACCATGGAATATTATTCAAGAATAAAATACTGACACACACACACTACAACATGGATGAATCTTGAAAACATGCTAAGTCAAAGAAGCCAGTCACAAAAGGCCACTTCATATATGATTCCATTTCTATGTAATCTCCAGAATGAGAAAAACCATAGAAATAAAAAGTACGTAAGTAGTTGCCTAGGGTTGGAACTACATGGGGGATGGGGAGTAACTGATAATGAACATGGGGTTTCTTTTTGGGATAATGAACATGTCCTAAAATTGCTCATGATCATGGTTGCATAGCTCTGTGAATACACAAAACCACTAAATTGTACACTTTATGTAGGTGGACTCTATGACAATGTAAATTATATCTCAATAAAGCTATTTAAACTGCCACTTAAAAAGGCCAGCTATGTTTTAGCTATTTATAATGTGAAAACTTTTACAAAGTATAAATCCCTAATTAACCAAAATATGTTTATTACTGTCCCCAAATGTCATTTCATTTCCTTTTTATAAAAACATCTGCCTATGCCACTATAAATACTTCAAGTAGTGAAAAGAAGAAAATGCTTCTAAAATTAAATGGTGCTTTCAGAACAGATTTCTTCTTAATATATTTAACTTTGATGATTTGCATGTGAATTATCCCCATGTCCATTAACCACGGTTAAATATGAATCTCAGATAAGTATCCCCCAGTACAAAAGCACACTAATAGGCCATTTCCCCTCCAAGCTCAAACAGCATCGACTACATTTTTAATATGTGAGCTTGAATTTTAAAAAGAAAATTAAGGAGGCAAATCTGTAAGAAAAACAAGCATATGAAATCTCATAGTTTTAGAATGAAAATATGTAGGAGATTAATCCAGTGCAGGGTTACTAAGGCCTCAAAATTTGAGAAATTACTCCATGCACCTTGTGATATTCTCCTATCACCTTACTATTTTGGCTATTTCTATTTATATCAAGTTCAAATTGATTCCATTGATTCTCTTTTTGTTTTCTTTTTTTTTTAACTTAGCCATATATGAGGCAAAAACACCAGTGAACTTGTAGATTTGGTATGCTATTTATATTTTTCTAACAAACTTTAAAATAAATACAGAGCTGGTAAAACTTAAAATGCTCTTATTTATGCCACCTAAAACTGTCCTGCACGTGATCAGTAATATATACATCACACGTTGAAAAAAAGTGATCTAGTGTTATTTATAATTTTATAGATGAAAAGGTTGAAAATAATAGTGGTTCTCAAAAGTCTATGCACATCAGAATCACCTGGAAGCCTTGTGCTAAAACAAACTGCTGAGTCCCTGTATTAGTCTGTTCCTTCTGCATAACAAAATACCTGACACTTTGTAATCATAACAACAGAAATGTATTTCTTGCAGTTCTGGAAGCTGAGAGGTCCAAGATCAAGGTCCCAGAAGAATCAATGTCCGATGAATGCTGTTTCCAAGATGGCACCTTGATGCTATGTTTTCACATGGCAGAAGAGATTGATGGGCCAAAGAGGCCAACGTAGTTCCTTCCAGCCTTTTCACAAGGTGCTAGTCCCATTCATGAGGTCAGAGACCTCACTACCTAATCATTGCCTCCTAAATGCCCCACCTCTTAATACTGTTACATTGGAGATCAAGCTTCAACATGAATTTTGTAGGGAATACAAACATTCAAGCCATAGCAGTCCCTCTCCCAGAGTTTCTGATTCAATAGGTCTGGGGTGAGGTCTGAGAATTTACATTTCTAACAAATGTCCAATTGGTACTGATGCTGCTGGTCTGGGGACCATCCTTCAAAAACCATCAGCTAAAACCAGCTAAGCCAAAGTTAGAGACAGATCAGAACTTAAATGAGAATCAAATCTTCTCTTACATGCTCTATATTTATATGCTCTATGAAAAATGTTTAATTCTCCTAATCCTAACTTTTATTTGTTCCTTTCAATAAAATAGATTGTAAAATGCTAAACTAAAGATCAGAGTTTTTTAAATTTATAAACTTTATACTTTACAGCAGTTTCAGGTTCACAGCAACATAGAACAGAAAGTAGTGAGAGTTCCCATATAGCCCCTGCCCCACCCACATGCACAGCCACCCTCAAGATGGTCATCCCCCAGCACAGTGGTACCTTTGTTGCAATAAATGAACCTACACTGATGCATTATTATCACCCAAAGTCCATAGCTCATATTAGGATTCACTCTCAGGGCTGTACATTTTATAGGTGTTGACAAATGTATAATGACATGCATCCATCATTTCAGAATCATAAAGAATAGTTTCACCGCCCTGAAGATCCTACATGCTCTGCCTACTCACGCTTCCCTACCCACTAAACCACTAATCTATTTAACGACTCCATAGTTTTGCCTTTTCCAGAACATCACATAATCGCAATCATATGGTAGGTAACCTTTGCAGATTGGCTTATTTCGCTTAATGATATACACTTAAGATTCTTTTGTGTCTTTTCATGACGTGATGGCTCATTTCTTCTTAGCACTGATAGCACTGAATAGTATTCCATTGTCTAGGTGTACCACAATTTATTTCTCTATGCACCTACTAATGAACATCTTGGTTGCATCCAAGTTTTGACAATCATAAATAAAACTGCTATAAACATCCATGTGCATGTTTTGTGTGGACATTTCAACTCATTTGGAGAAATACTAAGGAGTGTGATTGCTGGATCATGTGGTAAGAGAACGCTTCATTTTGTATGAAACCTCCTTCCTTTCTCTTAGCCCAGGTATGTTAGGCTCTAATAAAACCTCAGCAGGTTAGACTCTAGGAAGATCGTTTCTCCCGAGGGCGGGTTAGTTAATAAGAATACACAGAATGCTCTGGTATATTTCAAAATGTTCCTTTTCCAATCCCCCTGAATTATTCTCCGATATTCACTATGAGGACCTGATAGTCTCCCGCATGTAAAACTCACAAAAGCATGGGGGTTCCCCTGAGATAAGCATTATCACCAATTCTGTTTCTTATCATTCACTTGTTTTTCTTGAGTTTTATCACAGTTGTATCCCAAAGTAATATATCATTTAGCTTGTATGTTTTGAGCATTATACTGCATCTGTTTTTATTCGACTGCATTTTTTTATTCCATATAACGTTTGTGAGATGTAGCCCTGTGGTTTTTATCTGTGGTTCATTGCTTCCATAGCTGGACAGTATTTTATCTATGAGAAAACAACACTCGAATTTTTTTTAACATTTTGGTTTGAAAAAAAAATTATAGGCACACGGAAAGTTGGAGAAATAGTACGGAGAAGCTTCATGTGCCCTCCACCCAGTTTCCCCAGTGCTTGCATCTTACCTAATTACAGTACAATATCAAAACAGCAAATCGACTTTAGTACAATGTGTGTATATAGTTTTATGTCACTTTATTATATGCACAGCCCTCAATTTTTAAAATCATTCTGCTAACGAACCTCTGAGTTATTTCCTTTATTTGTTGGTTGTCTCTCCCCCCAATTAATAACAATGATTCTACAGATGGGAATGGTGAAAATCCAAACTGTGACAACACCACATAATGGCGAGGATGTGGAGCAACAGAAACTCTCATTCATTGCTGATGGGAACTCAGTGCTGGTGGGAACCTTAATTGCATATTACTAAGCGAAAGAAGCCAATCTGACAAGTTTACCTACTGTATGATTGCCACTATATGACATTCTGGAAAAGGCAAAACTATGAAGCCATTGAAAAGATTAGTGGTTGCCAGGTTTTAGTGGGAAGAGAGGGATGAATAGGCAGAGCACATAGGCTCTTTAGGGAAGTGAAACTCTTCTATAGGAATCTACAATGACAGATACATGTCATTAAAGGTTTGTCAAAACTCACAGAATGCACAGCACTAAGAGCAGACCCTAATATAAACTATGGACTTTGGGTAATACTGATGCAGCAGCATAGGTTCATTAATTGCAGCAAATACATGATTGTGTTTTGGGATGTCAATAGTGAAAAGGTTGCCCTTTTGTGGGGATGAAGGCTATATGGGAACTCTATTTCCTGCTCTACATTGCTGTGATCCTAAACCTGCTCTAAAAGTAGTCTACTAAAATTTTCCAAACAAGTATTCTGTGAATATTATGGTCATCTCATGTGTGTATGTGTGTGTGAATATATATAATGCATATAATTATATATAATATATAATAAATATAAACATATATAAATATAAAAGCTCTCCAGAGTCTATACATTGGAATGGAATTGATGGGATTTAAGGTATCTTAAACTTGTCAAGATAAAGTCAAAGTACTTTGCAAATTAGTTCTAACAACCTACTTCCTTTCTAACAATGTTCTGTTTCTCCCATACCTCTGCAGCTCTTGCTATTACTCATTTTAGCTTCTCCAATATACTGGCTGGAACATGATATGTCATTGTCATTTAAATGTAAGCTTCTTTGATTGCTAATGAGGTTGTGTATCTTCTCATATTAGTTTTAGCCATTTGTGTTTTCTCTTTTGTGAGACACTGGTCCCAGTCTTTTTTCCATTGTATTTGGAGCTACTGAACATTTTAACATGGATAAATAGGGTAGTAATGTAGTAAAACTAAATCTTTTCCCATATGGTTCATGCTTTTTGTATCTTGTTTTTAAAATTCTTCATTATCTGAGGTCATAAAGCTATCTTCTTATGTATATTTTTCTAACAATTTCCTAGATTTGTCTTGCAACCAGAATTGATTTTTTTATGTGTGATGTGAGGTAGTATCCATTTTTTTCTCTACTTAGTTAACCAATTGTCATGTAGCATTTATTGTATTTACCTGTCTTAAGAGTCAAGTCTTTATAAAGAATTTTACATAAATGTGTGGGTCTCTTCCTGGGTCCTCTAGTCTGTCTGAAATCATCTATTATTTTCTTTTTCTACTCAATACTATACTGTGTTAATTGCTAGTTTTATAGTGGTACACAGTTTTAATACCTGGGAGGGCAAAACTCCCTGTTCGCTGTTCTGTGTGCAGGCAGGAATGAGCTTGCATGGTCCATGGTGAGTAAAAAGGTGCAGGAATTTTTATATTTTTATTCCATAAAATTTCTAAAACAATTTTAGGATGTGGAGAAATAGGAACACTTTTACACTGTTGGTGGGACTGTAAACTAGTTCAACCATTGTGGAAGTCAGTGTGGCGATTCCTCAGGGATCTAGAACTAGAAATACCATTTGACCCAGCCATCCCATTACTGGGTATATACCCAAAGGACTATAAATCATGCTGCTATAAAGACACATGCACACGTATGTTTATTGTGGCACTATTCACAATAGCAAAGACTTGGAACCAACCCAAATGTCCAACAATGATAGACTGGATTAAGAAAATGTGGCACATATACACCATGGAATACTATGCAGCCGTAAAAATGATGAGTTCACGTCCTTTGTAGGGACATGGATGAAATTGGAAGTCATCATTCTCAGTAAACTATTGCAAGAACAAAAAACCAAACACTGCATATTCTCACTCATAGGTGGGAATTGAACAATGAGAACACATGGACACAGGAAGGGGAACATCACACTCTGGGGACTGTTGTGGGGTGGGGGGAGGGGAGAGGGATAGCATTGGGAGATATACCTAATGCTAGATGACGAGTTAGTGGGTGCAGCGCACCAGCATGGCACATGTATACATATGTAACTAACCTGCACATTGTGCACATGTACCCTAAAACTTAAAGTAAAATAATAATAAAAAAATAAACTAAAAAATGAAAATAAACAATTTTAGGAGAATCATATCTTTTGTAGATTGATATTTTTCTACTCAGAACTATGATTTATTTTACCACTCATTTAGGTTTTCTCAAGGATCTTTGTTTTATCATTTTCTCCACACAGGTCTTTTCCTGTTTTTCTAAGAGTTTTTCCTAGGTACTTTATATTTTGTATACTACTATAAATGGTATTTTGTTACCTTTTCCAAATATTTGTAGCAAAGTACAGAAATGCAATTGATTTTGTACATTGATTTTGTTTGTGGCATATTTGATAACCTCTTTTATTCATTCTAATACTTAATCTGTATTTTTTTGGGGTGGTTACTATGCAGACAAAATATCCTCTAAGACTAGGGATAGCATTGTTTCTTCCTCTTTAATACTAATAATTCTTCTTTTTCTTATTGTATTGTTTTAGCTAGAATTTCCTATATAATAATGCTGCATAGAAATGTTATCTTGCTGATTAAAGATGTATTAACTTGTTTGTAATCTTAAAAAAGAATACTTTCAATGTTTCACCAATAAATATCATGTTTGCTCAATGTTTTTACCTTTTAATCATAGTTCACTGATTTTGTACCATGAATGGATTTTGAATTTTATGGAATGCAGTTTTTACATCTTCTGAGATTATTGTATTTATTCAGCCAATTGAAAATTTACTGAGCACTTAAAATATGTCCCACTGTTCTAGACAGCAGAGACAAAGCAGTGACAAAACAGACGAAAATCCTTGTTTTGGGGAAGTTTACTTTCTATTAAGAAAGAACAAATAAATACAATGAATACAAGAAATACATAGTATCTTACATATTGATCAACACAAAAAATAAAAATGAAGTCAAGAAGGGGAATAGGTAGTGTTGGGGTAGGGTGTCTAGATGTTTACAAATACATCTAAAAACAAATGTTGCAGCAAAAATGAGCCTCATTGAGAAGACAACAGGTGAAAAGAGAACTGAGGGAGGAAAGGAAACAGACATGTGGATATCTGGAACAAGAGCCTTCATGCAAAAGAAGAAGCATGTGCAAAGACAGTAAGTATTGCAAGGAAATATAGAGTACTGCAACAAATTTTAAAAAGGAAAAATTACCTATGGTGCAGATTAACTTAGAAATGTAAATGTTAATATATAACTTTAGTCATTTATTCCCTAATAAAAGCAATGAAGCTTAAAAACCTACCATGAAATAGTCAGTGAATATATTCAGTGAATAAGAAAGACAGTTAAAAACATTATAACCACCAGTTCTACCAAAGTAATATCCTTGTCGATATTTAAATAATTTTATATCAATATAAAATTAAAATTAAATATTATTTAAATATAAATATTTAAATATTTAATATCAATATTATTTGATTGTTTAACTTAAAATAAATTTAATAATATAAATATTTAATACTTTAATAAATTAATATGCTATAACATTAAATATTAAAATAATCATTTCAATATAGAATATAGGAAGATAAGTAATGAACAAAAAATCTTTTTTAATTCAAAGTAAATGTCATCAGAAAAGTTTAAATTGGGTCACACAGACTTGTCAAAAAAATATATATGGAAAAAGCGTAAGTGAAGAAACCAAATAGAAACAAATAGGTAAAGAGAAAAAAACTAAAGCACAACTAAAAACATTAAGATATGCCAAATGAGAATAAGAAAACTTCTAAATTCAATGGACACAAAGGTGGTCTAAGGAACACTAGTTCACAGATTGTTAATAAGTGTTTATGTTGGGGGGGAAATTAGGTCAAACCAAGTTAATCTGGTTTGTCTATGCAGGACATCTCAGAGTGTTTCAAATGCTACTGTGAATTATGAATTACTAAACTGTTTCAGAGGCTAGGGGATAAAGGGGCATAGAATAAGTAAGTAGCCTTTCCTATGCTAACTTGACCATGGAACCTTTTATTTCAGGCTAAAACAAAACACTATTAGAAAATGCTGCCCTGTGAGCTTGTAACTCAGAGGAAATTCATGACATAATTCAAAGAGTTTAAAGGTTGCTAATAAATAAATAAATAAATAAATAACAAGTTAAAAGGGTTTTCTGGTTGTTGGTTTCGTTTATGTGTAGTTTTTTCTTTTAATTTATCATTGGCAGAAAGCCAGCTGAAGAATCAGATGAACTTATAAAAATAAGTGCAGTACATAGATGAATAAAAGATAGGAAAGGGAATAAATCCAACTTCTGAGGTATATTTTACCAAAGAGAATATTTGAAAACAAATTCTCTTCTGAAGTAAGCAGTCTAAATATGCTAAATTCAGGAAAAATAAATGCAAGGGATGTACTAGGCCTAACTGACAAATAAAAGTAAAATAAATCACCAGGATTGAATGGTATCCAACCAGGAGTTCTAGTGGATTTGAGGACAACTTCGAATTTGTAGTCAAAGTTACATAAAGACTCATACAAATAGCCCAAGGACTGGTTGCCGCGACTCTGAAAATGATCCAGTAAATTAAATTTTACTGTGGATTTGTTGGAAGTATAATGTAAGTTGATGAACTTTTTGAGACAGGGTCTCTCTGTCACTCAGGCTGGAGTGCAATGGCATGATCTCAGCTCACTGCAGCCTCAAATTCCCAGGCTCAAGTGATCCTCTGACATCGGCGGATTTTCTACTAGAGAACAGATTCTGACAATTAAGTTAGAAAAATGTTATAGGAGAAAAGCCACAGATAGGGATATCAAACCTATCCATATCTATATAGAATCTATTTAGAATCCATAGATTCTATATCCATACATAGATTCTGTATCAATAGATAGACATAGATAGATAAAAAACACTTGAAATTTTTTAAGTGGTAGATAAATTGAGACAGGATATAATGTTTATTTAGACTTTTAAACATGTATTAAGACACATTCTTAAACAAAGGCTTTAAATATTGAATTATTATCAAAAGCGATGTCCTATCCCAGATAGGAAACTGGCTGGGTGGCAGAAAACAAAAGCAAGACCTAAGCAAAATTTCAAATATATTTCATACAGGGATTTTAGTGTGAAAACTAGTCTCATTTTCATACTACTGAAAATGGAGCACATGGCAAACATTCAGGTATAGAATTGAGTAGTTAAATGCCAAGCTGCTAGAGACAAGCAAGGGAAGGTCATCAAGCACTGTGCAGGCAATGA
This sequence comes from Pan paniscus, assembly GCF_029289425.2. Lineage (NCBI taxonomy): Eukaryota > Metazoa > Chordata > Mammalia > Primates > Hominidae > Pan > Pan paniscus. Next base: position 50,251,564 of record NC_073256.2, on the reverse strand, counting down.
CTAGGGTCAGAGTCCATATCAACCATGAAAGCTCCCATTCAGGGATGCCTGCAGAGTGCCAGACATCACGTGAGACACTTTGTATGCATCACCTTATTTCATTTCTACAACTTCCCATGTAGGTAATTCATATTTTATTCCACAAGTTTACAGATTAGGAAATTAAAGTCTAGAGAGGAAAGTAATTTCCCCAAAGATCATATAGGTAAATGGATGGCAGGAAGTGGTAGCTGCCAAATGGCAGAGCTAAAATTTGAAACCTGGCTGCTGATTCCAGAATCCTTGCTCTTAACCACTGCACAAGTGGATCTCACATGTGCGCATGCACCAGAACCCCTGGAAGGTATATCAAACACGGACTGGAGGGCTCAACCTCCCAGGCCTTTCTGATTAAGCAGATATGGGGTGGGTCCTGAGTTTGCATTTTTAACAAGCTGTTGCTGCTGATGAGTGGTTCACACTGTGAGAACCACTGCCCCACCTAAATGGTCTAAGCCAGAGGGAATGAAATGGAAAAGAAAGAGATCATAGTAAGAATGGCCTCCGGGTCCCTGACAAGAGGAAATCTTGGGGAAGAAAGTTGTCAAGGATTAAAGAAGAAAGGAAGGAAGCATCCATAAATTGGGGTCAAGCTATGATCGCATGGAAATATTGTTGGGTCTTTGGGGACCCAAAATTTACTATCGGGAGGCATAAAGTCTCCTTGGGACCCCAGGCAGCCTAAAACTATTCAGACTATCTTTGAGCACAGTATAAACTTAGGGGCAAAAGGCTGTTCCCATGCTCAGGATCTCCCGACTCTCTAAGACCCACCACTAATCTTACCCACCTACAATCCAAAGCCTGGAATTCCTTTCACAGGAAATGCAACATTACACATTACAATCAGAAATGGAAGCTTGAGATGGAAATAAGCCCTAGAAAGTGAATATATCATTAATGGATTTCATTTAAAATATAAATGACTGCTTATAGATTAGCCACGGGTCTAATATAACACGACATATATGATTTTCTTAAAATTGCAGAAATTCAACTATTACTTTGGAGAGGAAGCATGGCACTACAGAAAAGGCACAAAATTTGGTATCAGAAGTCCTATATTTGGAAATAAATGACTTCTGACAAGTCATTTTCTTCACCTGTAAAAGAGGAATAATAATTCTGCACAGAGATGGGAGGACCAAATGTGATCATATTTATGGAAGCATTTGGTCATCTATAACTCATTTTTTTTTCCAATTGTAAGGTGTTATTACTACATTTAGGAATAATACACTGTATATCAGCTGCTACCAGATGTGCACTGTCTTTAAGTTTCTCATGTACAATGATGCCCAGTGTTTTTTTATAAACAAGAGATGCCTTCTAGGCCCAAGAAAACAAAAGCTCCAAGTGGAAATCCAGCATTCTTGCAAATTGGACTTGATAACATTTCTCCATGTCAATTCAGTAGGGAAAATCTAAAACTAAAGGAGAATTCAAACAATTTAGTATTTAGGCAAAGACAGACTCAAGTGGACTGGGCAGAAGTATTGAGTATATCAGCCCTCAGTAAAGCTTCATCTTTGCCATGGACACTGCAACCAGTATGTTCTTATGACAAAACTCTACAGCAGTAACTTTTTTCTTTTGAGACGGAGTTTTGCTTTTGTCACCCATGCTGGAGTGCAATGGCACAATCTCAGCTCACTGCAACCTCCACCTCCAGGTTCAAGTGATTCTCCTGCCTCAGCCTCCCGAGTAGCTGGGATTACAGGTGTCCACCACCACGCCCAGCTAATTTTGTATTTTTAATAGAGATGGGGTTTCACCATGTGGGCCAGGCTGGTCTTGAACTCCTGACCTCAAGTGATCCATCCACCTCGGCCTCCCAAAGTGCTGGGATTACAGGCATGAGCCACTGTGCCCAGCCACTTTTTTATTTCTCTTAATGGGATGTGGCTGAGTGTGAACTGCTGTCCTGACATCTTACTCTAAAACCTGTAAAAGCTCAAGCTGGGCCTCCACCTTTGTGGGACCTCAGAGAAGGGTCCTGCATCCAAGGGCCTGAAAATGGAGTAAGGAAAGGATAGTGCTACCCCACAGTACAAGGTAAATTAAAGACCTACATTCCCCCCTTCATATGCTGAAAGCAAAGATGAATGTGAAGAAAGGATGCTACGAAGGACATAGCCATTGCATGATGGTGGCTGAGTCTATCATGGCTTTGGTAATCTTTAAGGCTTTAGGGTAACTGTTGACTACAGTAAATTCAGGTCAAAAACTTTGAATATTCATCTGTAATCTGTTTAAAATAGGTGCTATATGCTAGGTATCACTAGGGACTTCATACTAAACAAAGCTTACAAGATCTTGAGTAAGCCTCAAGAAGGCATGAGTATTGGGTTAAAGATTCCTCTTTAAAAAAAAAAAAGTACCCAGATGCATAGATGAAAGATAAACGGGGATCCATCAAAATAAAATATACTGTGTTTCACAGGACACCATTCAGAAAGTAAAAAGGTAACTCACTGACTAGGTGAAAGTATTTGAAAATCATATATCCAATAAGGGACTTGTATCCAATAATAATAAGTATTGGCAAGGATGTAGAGAAAGTGAAACCCTTATACGTTGCGGGTAGAACTGTAATATGTGAAACTGCTACCTTGAAACAGATTTACCATATGACCCAGAAGTTCTACTCCTAGGTAAAACTACTCAAGTAGAATTAAAATATATGTCTGCACAAAGATTTGAACACACTAGCCATAATAGTCAAAAAGTGGAAACAATCCAAATGTCCATTAACTGGTAAGTGGATAAATAAAATGTAGTAACTCCATACAACAGAATATTATTTGGCAATCTGATTCATGCTAAAACATGAATGAACCTCAATAACTTTACACTAACTGAAAGACACCAGACACAGAAGGGCATATACTGTATGATCTCATTCATATGAAATGTCTACAAAAGGTAAATCTATAGAGATAAGAAGTAAATTATTGATTGACTGGATTTAGGAGTGGGAACAGTTACCTGATTTCTTTTGGGGGATGATGGAAATGTTCTAAAATTAGATTATGGTGTTGGCTTCATACAACTCTAAATTTACAGATTTTACTAAAAATCATTGAACAGTATACTTTAAAGGAGAATTTTATGGTATATTTAAATTTTTAATATTTGAAAGTCATAGACCATCCTGACTATGAATCTCACCATGAAAATTAAGATATTTATAGAGTAATGTGCCACTTATTCTGACGTCATGCTTCTAGCAAACTTGACTTTCTTAAAACAACCAGAACATGACAAAAGAGTAAAAGACCTCCAAACAGGGAATATAATCATCACTGCTAAATGCATGCACTTTAGACTACAGGAGAAAATAGACAGTCCTTCCCCTGCCTCTACCCAGACCTAAGATTAGAACTCAATGACTTATTAAATGTACAAGTACAGGGCATCTGATTTAATAAGCTTGATGATCTGGTTTTCCTCAGTAGCTACCATTAACAAAGTGACAGGTAATACTGAGGAAAGGTTCAGAAAGCAAAGACTATCAAAGCATAGTTATTAGTCTCATCAGCCCCTCACAACTCAATGCCACTGAGGGTAAAGCAGCAATGATCTTTTCAAGGACCATGTGGCCAGCAAGAGTAATGGTGTCTGTTATACAAGAGTGGAAAGAGAATCAGTGTTTCTCTAAATGAGGTCATCAGAATGGCTCTAGGTGATTATTTATGATACGGATTCTCTTCTCTCCCACCAAATCTACTAAATCAGAACCTCTAGGGATGATGTCTGAGTATCTGCAAGTTTAACAAAGCCCCTAGCTGATTCTTATATATACTACAATTTAAAACATAAACGACTTTTTATTTAGAGAATGTTAGAAAGAGAAGGAACTTTGATGATCATCTAATCAAAACCTCATATATCAGAGACAAGAATGTTGCACTCCAATGTGGTAATATTATTTTCCAAGATCTCCCAGTGTTTCTTTAAACTCTTAAAAAAAAAAACTATGATTCTAGCCCTATACATTGTAAAGCATATTTATGACACAAAGGAATGTAAAATATATCTTGGAAATATATTATTCAAAGATTGATGAAGATAAAATGCTTAATCATTTAAAGGGATATATTTCTGCTCTCAGGAAAATTAATCTAGAGCACCTCATTACTCGAGGATGCCAACTAAATGAGTCATCATAATAGTTAAATTATTTTTCCTTGTTGGTATGTTCAGTTTAATTATTGCAATTTTTCCTTATAAACCTATCTTCCTTAAGAAAATATATAGGTTATATGACAAAAAAGTCAGTATTCTTACAAATTATTCAGCTAATATTAAGTTATCATTTGCTCTGAAAACACATATTTCCTGTGCTACATGCCATATTTTTTAAACACAACCTCAATTTTCCTGTACATGGGTTCTAAAACATGAGCTAGCAGGCACAGCTCTTGTTCAAGAACCTCAGAAATCCTAACACCTAAACTGGTCCAGATGGTCACTTCACAGGAATCTTTTGTCTATAGCCTTTATCACACTCATGGCTTCGGTGAAACTATCTGCATTCCATCTTTGTTAAGTGAATATGACATTTTTTCATGGAATAAATAATGCCTGCCAATATCAGAACTCTCTAGTTCTGGGAATATTGATCTAATGGCTTGTCTACTACCAAGCTAAGTGTCTAACACCTTGTTAATGGTAGAAATGGAAAAAAAACTCTTCACAAAAAGCAATCATATACATTAGGCTTGCTGAGGTAGGAAACATTCTCAGTACCACCCTACCCAACTATGGTGAATTACACTGTGCTGATACTTAACAGGGAGGAAAAAACACCTAGATAGGAAACATTTCTCACACTGACAACTGAAAAAGCTTTAAGATGAGCAAATCCAAATAGACAGGAAATTTAATTACAGTAAGACCTCTTATAATAGTGACATTCAATACATTTTGTATGCAACATTTTGACAGCTGATCTTAATCCTTCTTCTCTCTTCCTCTTTCATCTCTATATTGCTATCTTTTTTATTGCTGATAGATTGTGAGAGACCTAACATATGTCTTGAGAACAGCTCTATTTTCTGCTATTGAGAATGGTTCCTCAAATCCAGAAGTCATCTTTTGTACGTATCTTTTTTCCTACTGACACTGATTTTCTCCTCCTGTAAAATTAATGATAGTCTGTGAACTCCTCCCTCTCCTAAATCTTAGTTATGTCCCACGAAAATGTTCCCTTTGCTCCTTTCACGATGCCACCACTGCATTCCAAGAATTGTTCAGAAAGCTTCTTAAATCAACAAGTCATTAATTATAAATCTACTGGCTAAAACAAAAGCTTGACTTGTGTTTGCCTCTCCTCTGTCTTTAAGAAGGAAGATTTATTAAGCAAATTAATCAGAGTGAAACTAAGAGTGAAACCCAAAATACATGTGCATCCTTTAGAAACAAACCTGTTCATAAATTGCTGCTGAAATATACATGATAATTCTCTTCTGCCTGATAAGTTTGCCAGCTACATAAAAATCCGCTATCCCCAACTAATTGGTTGCACAATAGTATACATATGGAAACAGATACTTTAAAAACAAACAAAAATAAATAAATAAAAAGGTTTTGATCTTCTATTTTTCCCTGGTAGCCTGTCGTCTTCTCTCACCGCAGAATAGACTAGTGAACTTCCTCAACACACTTTCTCTCTAGGAAGTCACATACAAAGTTCAAAGGGAAGTATCTAGTAGAAAACACCTCTCAAAACTCAAGTTATGTTTTGTTTGTTGATTTGAGTTCCTTACAGTTATTAAAAAAAATGAGATCATGGCCTTTGAAGCAACACAGATGGAGCTGGAGGCCACAATCCTAGGTGAATTAACACAGGAACAGAAAACCAAATACCACATGTTCTCACTTATAAGTGGGAGCTAAATATTCAGTACACTTGGATATAAAGATGGGAACAATAGACACTGGGACCTATTTGTGGATTGAGGGCGAGAGGAGGGTGAGAACTGAAAAAGTACCTATCGGTTATTATGTTGATTACCTGGGTGATGAAATTATTTGTAAACCAAACCCTTGCAACATGCAATGTACCCAAGTAACAAACCTGCATATGCACCCCCTTGAACATAAAATAAAAGTTGCAAAGAAAAAAAATAAAAACCCAAGTTAAAATAAAAGAAATGTAAGGCCCTGGTTCTCTTGGTTTTCATGACACTGCCCACCAAGTACCGCCACCTATCAGGATCAGAGAGATACAAACTTAACGCCTAGTGCCAAAATGTAATGGGAGCCAATCTTGATATTCATATGAAACCACTTATGATCCCTTTCTCTGATCATCTCTGTCAGAAGGTTTATTTTCGACAAAAAAAAAAAAAAAAAACAAAGAGAATGACAATTCTCAGCTGTACAGTACTACATTTCTGCCAATATTCCCATTTCCTGTTTACCACCTTTCGGTATCTTCCTGATTTCAGATACATAGATAATGTGATTAAATGCAATACTTATTTTATGAGGTAATGGCAATACAAGATTTATTAATGATCTTTGATTGAAAGGATAAATTCAGGTTGGGAGAGTGTAAAACGTAAAATAAAAAGGAGGGCCTGCAGTGTAGGAGCTCAGGGATTGGAGAGGAGGGGCCAGTGAACAAAACAAAAGCAAAGGAACTAGAACACAGCAGTGGTGACCCCCGTGAGTAAGAACTCAGTGCTGGATGGATGACTTTTAGTAAGTTTTTGTCCTAAAAAATAACATGGAAAATTTTTTCAATGATTTGCAGAGCTTTGAGAGAAAAAGATGAAAGCTGGCTGGGGGAAGGTGGTAGGAAAATAAAAATGAAAAGGAACTAAATGCACAGAAATGTCTTAGTCCTGAATTTCTCTAAGTCTACAACTGAGACCTAAAATTTTCCTTTCTATAAAGCACATGTTGTACCAAGACTCCTTATCTCTATATGGGTTTATGGGTTGAGCATCCCTCATCTGAAAATCTGAAACCTGAGATACTCCAACATCTGAAAATTCTGAGCACCAACATGACACCACAAGTGGAAAATTCCACACCCAATCCTCATGTGACCAGTCGCAATCAAAACACAGGTGTGCACACATGATTTATTCAATGTCCCCAAGGGAAAAAAGGCCTTCCCAGCCTCCTTCATCTGTGATATATCTTTTCTGTGTACACCAGATATGCATGTCATATTTTTTACTGTTAAGTACTTATGCGTGAATAAGTGTAAGAACACAAAGCTTATCAGTAGCATATAAATTCAGAGTCAGGAGTGACGGTGACGCCAAAAAACCACAGATTGTCCACATGGGAGACTGAGATAGTAATCCTTTTTTTTCTGATGGTTCAATGTACACAAACCTTATTTCATGCACAAAATTATTAAAAATATTGTATAAGGCTGAGTGCAGTGTCTCATGTCTGTAATCCCAGAACTTTGGGAGACCAAGGTGGAAGGGTTGCTTGAGCCCAGGAGTTCGAGACCAGCCTGGGCAACATGGCAAAACCCCATCTCTACAAAAAAATACAAAAATTAGCCGGGCATGGTGGCACATGTCTGTAATCCCAGCTGCTTGGGAGGCTAAGGCAGGAGAATCGCTTGAACCTGGGAGGTGGAGGTTGCAGTGAGCCAAGATTGCTCCATTGTGCTCCAGCCTGGGCAACAGGGCAAGACTCCATTTCCAAAAAAAAAAAAAGAATACAAAAATTAGCTGGGCATTGGCATGGTGCTGCAGGCCTGTAGACCCATCCCATCTACTAGGGAGGCTGAGGTGGGAGGATCACTTGTGCCCAGAAGGTCAAGTCTTCAGTGAGCCATGATCGCACCACTACACTCCAGCCTGGGGTGACAGAGCGAGACCTTGTCTCAAAAAACAGAAAAAGAAAAATATTATGTAAAATTACCTTCAGGCTATGTGTATAAGGTGTATATGAAACATAAATGAACTTCATGTTTAGACTCAGGTCACGTCCCCTCTATATCTCATTATGTATAAGCAAATATTCCACAAAAAATCCAAAATCCAAAACACTTCTGGTCCTAAGAATTTCCCATAAGAGATACCCAATCTGTAGTAGCCTGGTTATACATAAAGCAGCCAAACTGTTCTTTGCTGATTATATCATTTATTAACTCCTTCAATGATTACAGGATTCCTGCTATATGCTGTACATTATGCCAGGAACTGTATCTGTAAACTCATAGAAAACATACTTTTCACAATACCTACTACTCAGGTAGAATACAAGATTAAAGATAAAAAGGACTTTAGAGTTACATGCCAGAAAGCCAGGCCTCCACCCCTGCCCACACCGTCCTCCAGCATTCAGGCAATGCCAAATATCTAGTCTTCAACTTTCCAATCATCTGTTTTGGTTTGGGGACACAGTACTTTGTGATCCATTGAATTTCACAATAAACTGAGATTAGTCTCACACTTTTGAATAGTACTCTTTGTACACTGTCCATTTTGACACACAATATAAAGGAAATCCAAGACAAAGAGATGTCCCTCTCTGTTACTACCCATCCTGGAAAAACATCTGGGGGGATATAAAGGCCAGTTTGCTTTAGGGGTTTCTGTGACTAGGGCATTCCTCCACAAAAAGCAAAACTGCACCTATTAACCCACTTCATTTCAGCCACTGAGCAGACATAAAATTGAAATAAATTTCCATTATTGCCAATCTGGGATCTATCTAAACCAATGATCCAAGAATAAGAGGTTCCACCATCCATTATCCAATTCCACTACATTCCTTGTAATTTTGAAAATTACAAAATCTGGTAGCTTCGTAATGTTCTCAATGCTTACTTATAGAAAATTTTCAAATATCCACCCATAAATTTTCTCTCTACAAATCTCACTGCTCCATCTTTTGACCTTGAAATGTGATCCTCTTCCAATAGAAGAATCAGAAATTAATGTGACATGTGTTGATTTTTAACCCCATCATTTTATTTTTTCTAACATCTTTATTGCTGAGCCAATATCCCAGAAATAGACACAGATATGGACCTCACTTTTTCAGTCTGTCTCCAGCGAGAAAATAGCCATAAGCTCTACATAAAAGTGGCAATTACCAATCTTCGGAAATTTGCAGTGTCTTATCATTGCTTAATTTTAGGATAGTCTTTCTTTCTGCTTTTCTACTTTTAAATTAAAGTGACATGAGAGCTTGGATGAAAAGGAACTCTTACTGCTGGGTACCAAGTAACATTCTCAATGTCCTAATGGAGTCCAGAGTCTCTGAAATGGCAGACAATGTCCTTGACTCCCAACCCTTTCTGGGGCCTTCTGCAGCCTCACCTCTTACCTTCTCTGTGCTTTCACTGGACCCTCCAGCCATGCTAAGTCACAGTGCAGTTTCCTGAACAGGCCATTACCTCCCTTGGTACATTTACAAATGTAGTACCCCTGCATGTACTTGCCCATAATTACAGCAATTATCACACCAAAATGCAATATGCTGCTTGCTTATCCATCTCCCCTGATCAGACTGCAACCACTGAGGAGCAGGGGATGGGGGAATCACTCACAGTGCTTGGCATATACTAGCACTACACTTTGTTAAAATAATGAATTGATAAATGAACCCTCCCAAATCTGAGCCACAAACTCCAACCTCTGGCACCCTATTTGCTTATCCATCTTCTGTATTAGATTGGGAACTCCTAATGTAGGAATGGGATCTTTACTCATCTCCTAATGCCTAATCTTGTGCCCAGAAAATTGGTAAATCAGTATTTGATTAATTGTTTGACTGGTTGAGTCTTTGCAGGGAATTAAGAATAACAATCATCAACTGTCAATGAATATTCAAGGTGATATGAATTGAGACGAACGTCTTTGTCTTCCAGAGTATTCGGTTAGAATTAAGTAGACACTGGAGCCAGACAGCCTGCTCTCCACTGTGACCTTGCTAAGGCTCAGTTTCCTTATCTGCTAAATAGTTATAATAGTTCCTGCCTCACAAAATTGTTGTAAGGATTAAATGAGTTAACATGTTAACAGCTTTAGAGCACTATTTGGCACATAATAAGTGCTAAAATGTTTTAAACCAGGGAAACGTGTGACTGCCAGTTTCATTTTAGAATGTGAAACCTACCCTCATACCTGCCAGAAATGCCACATGTGGTAGAACCTGTCAAAAGGATGTCAGATGGAAGAGCCCATTCTGAATAAACCATGAGATGTAGCATTCAATTTCATCTAGCCACCTCAGTATTTAATGATTTTTTTCTCTGGGAAAGAGATCATAAAAAGCAACTTTGAGAATCTTCTAGTAGTTCCCAAACCCATATTCACTTTTGATAATTTTCCCAACAGCCAACCATCGAAGTAATTGAATGAAAACACCTCAGTGAATGTTTTGCCAGAGAAAGAAATTACTTGCCTTTTTTCTTTCTTCTTTTTCTTCAGAATAAAAAGTGAGCATTTTGAAGATGATCATGTTAAAGGATTATTCCAAGAGTATTTCTTTTTTCCCCAGTGACCTATTTTTTTGGAGAAGTTCTACTCTATGACATTTAGACCACCTCCCCACTTTCCTCTCTCTCATCAATGTCAGGGTAGAAAATGTTGAGGCCTTGGAGCAATGAGTCATTGGAGCTTTCCCAGGAAACACAAATCAGAGAGGGAAGAGGATATTTTTTAATGCAAAGCTTATAACTTGAAGAAGGTAGTGTCTCCCACATGCCCACCTCCTTCTCTCAATTTCAGCCTCTTACATCTAAAAGGCTTTTAACATTTTCTTTAAAGCCGCTCAGAAATCTGCTCAATGGCTCCCTACTACTGGGCCCTGGTTTGTCCTGAAGTTTGTAATTAATGCAATAATTAAAGCCCTTTCGAAGGGCTGTTGGTTCAATCAATGGTGTTTTATTTTCCAGGAGAAGAGGCTCTCTGTCTATAAAAACACGGTAGGAGGCACATTTAAAAACTGTATTTCAGTCGTGAACAACGTGGCTTTGTTCCCAAACGGCAAAAAGACGATAAGAAAATTATCCGGGGGCCCCAGAGGTGGCAGTAGCGGTGTAACTGAAATTCCTTTCAGCAGAGTTCATGCTCTGTTGCTGCTCCTGCAGCCAAGGAAACTCATTTGAAAATGGAGCAAATTAGCAAAGTTAAACAGATGAGAGCCCTGGGTCATATCGCACCATTTCATTAATGCATCCAGGATAAACGCAATGCAACAAAACACAAGCATGAGAAATAAAAATTTAAAAAAATAAAGCCTATGCTTTTCTAGATTGACTAATCAAAGAAAACTTTCATAAAGGTTGACTACATAAATCACTGATTTTCAGATGCAGACCTAAACTAAAAGTAATCTAGTTTAAAATGCTACAAGTTAAATAAACTTTTGCCATATCTACAAAATCATTCCTTTTGCAGCTCTTCTCTCTAAAACATAGTTTGGCTGACCTCATTCTCTGCCTGAAATTCCTTCAATAGTTCTAGACTATTTTTCCAACCCTAGACCACTGTTTAAACTCATCACTCATTTTTCCCCAAATGACCTGTACCCTTACCAAAATGATGTGGTTTCCATCCTGGGTGTAAAATACTTGCTTTCTTGTTCTCAGAGCATTTCTGTGTATAGAAGGTCATAAAGGCAAACTGGTACTGGAATAGGATGGGTTTGGAGCCAGAGGGCTTAAGTTTGAAATTCAGCTATAACTTGTCCTGTCAATGGTTAAGGAAGTTTGGGTCATATATTTATACTTTCTGAGCCTATGCTTCCTTACTCTAAAATGGGAGTGATAGGGTTTTTCCAGGGTGTTGTATCCACACTGTGATGTGTAAAGTGCCCAACCCAGCACCCCATATTCATGTCTGCTGACAAATCTCTGTCCCACCCACCCTTGAAGGTCCACCTCCAACCTCTCCCCCTCAACAAAAGCTTATTCTTACCCTTCCAGGTAGAAGTGAGCTCTACCTCCTCTGAATTCTTAAATCATTTATCTATGACCTGTTCATTTGACATTTTGCCAAAAATAATCCTATGGGATAGTTATTTTCTAAGGTCTGGGTGTCTCCACATTTAGATTACAAACCCACTGGTCACTGATCATGCTTTCCATATCACTTTATCTTCCATAGTACCAAGCACACAGACTATGGCCTTGATTAACCTGTAATATGACTGAGTTTTACCAGTTAACTGTAGCTTGTTCCTTTTTCCTCTCCAATAAAAGTTCAGAATTTCCATGCCTGATTTTGCAGATCAACTGCCATCCCCGCTACACACCATTGCATCCTCCTTTCAGGTCTTGCCCCTTGGTGCACAGAATCTAATAAGACAATTTATTTTCTCGTTATAATGGTAAGTGGAATTAAAGTTTCAGGTATACTGACTAGCCTTCTAAGAGAAACTACTCTTATAAGAGATTATAGAGAAATTGCAAAACCACATAATAACAATTGCTTCAAGAACTCTCAATTCTTCTTGAGAATCAGTAGAACAATTCCTCCATCTGGCTCTGAATAAGTTCTCAGACAACTTCTGCGCAACCTTTCACTATCAACATCTTCTCTCACTCATATTTCCAACCTTTCTCCCACTCTATGCGTGGGTACTCCCTGCTTCCCTCCACCCAGGTAAGCCTTCTCCACTCATTTAAATCATCCTGTCTTCAAAGAAGTCCAACAAATTTGGGATGGGAAAAGTATAATTAACTAATTGATAGCTTCTTCCTTTAGGAAGAATTCCTGGTTATGTTAAGTCTTGACTACAGAGGAATCCACTGGTGCCTGCCTTTCCCTGTTGGAGAAGGAAGGAGGGGAACCGTGAAGAGGGTATGTGGTTGGTGAAAAGTTTGGTACTAGACAGACAAAAACAACAAATGAACACAACATAGAAAAACAGTAAAGTACTTTTCCCTGACTCTCTTTTCTCTTAGCTAATCAACCAGAGAATACCAGTAATTATTCTATAAGAAAACCGCCCCCCTAAAAAAAAGAAAAGAACCCACACTTTCCTAATCAGAGCTTGAGGTGTGGATAAAATAAATAAAGCTGAGTACAGCTACCTACTCTCTTTGCTTTCTCTCTCATTTTTTCCCATTATAATAGCAAACTGCAGCACCCTGCTCCCCTGATTTACAGCCCCAAAGATGAAAAAGAATAGAAGAATGGGAGAAAAAAACTAACCACAGAGGCAGTAGAATAGTACTTGAAAGAGTCCCTCACCTATCAAAAGCAAAGTATAATCTACATGCCTGCCCATTAACTGGACATAACCCAGCCCTCTGCCCCATGAAAGCCTGACTCCTAACTCCACAAAATGTTATATCAAAGTATATGACGTTTGGGGGAAAAGGTGCAATTATTCATGCTTTATGTAAAATACCCTTTTGGGTGCAGTGGGACACCCACAGAAGTGTGACCTTCAATCTTCTATCCATAATGTAAGCAGGAATATAAGACACACATACACCCTCATCCACAGCTAAATACATAATGGTCTCCCAACAAAGAATGGCCCCTCCTTGGGCAGTGCAGGTGGTTTGGAGGCAGGAGGAAGGGTGTTGATTCCACAACCTACTCCTCATCTCCCCTACTCTTTGGGCTTCCCTGCTGAGAGAAATAAACATAGAATAATAAGCATCATTTTCATAAATAGTTGAATATGTTTCCAATACTTAACTACTTCCAAATCCAGAACTTTTTTGGTAAACAGTGCTTGGGTATACAAAGTTTAGGCACAAAAGCTAAATGAGGTTTCCTACTTTTCCAATCCAATTTATTCTGGGTTTGTGGAGCAGACTGACAGCCCTTACAACAAACCAGTCTCAGGGAGCTTCTCAGAACACTGGCACAGGCAGCACATACAGACCCCTGGTGTCCCATTGCCTGGGTGTTCCATCCACGCAGTGAGCAGGGAAGACAAGAGGGCCTTCTGTGAATAGCAGGCGAGAAGCATGTGGAGTCATCCCTGGTAATACAAGCCCAGGCAGGGCTTGGCCACAGGCATGGAGAGAAGGGCCCCAAAAAATGACAGTCTGGGTCAATCATAGGACTAAATATCTTATCAGCAGGAGGAGTTGTAAGGAGGATGAGGAGAAGAGGAACCCAAAAAATTCCCCTATTTACTCTTCTTCATCCCAACAATAAGTTATTGGTATGTGTTTTTTATTTCTCAGATCTATAAGTGCCTCTAAGAACATTCATAAATTCATTCCATCCAAGTGCAGATGATGAAACCTACCTAAGGAGGACTTTCACTCAGTTATCCTATAATAGACACACAACGAGTCTCTGCTAGCACCTATTAAGTTGGTAGGATGAGGTCCTAAAAGGTGACGACCTTGACTTATTTACCATTGCATCTATCTCACATAAACAGTTCCTGGAACATGAAAGATACTCAAACATTTGCAGACCAAATGAGAGCTAGCAATGGACAAAAGTGAAACCCAGAAATGCAGGAGTGGCAGGTGCACCTGGTAGGCATTGAAAATGCAAAGACTTCAACATTCTTTTCTTCATCTTTTTAAAATAATGCTGGGAACTACATAGGCTAAGCCTATAACAGCTTTTTCACAGCCCTTCATTCATCAGGAAAAGTGCTGTTTTTTATTTACTTACTTTTTAAGGACAGTTCATTTTCAGTTAGCTGCTTAATATCAACCTATATGGTTTTTTTCTTAATGTAAAATGTATGAAGAAAAGTGCACAAATGCTACTTACAGCTTTTGATCACTTGGTGCTGTGAATATTTGGAAACCTCCTCCATGCCCACAAATTACCTGTCTCTGTCCACTAATTGCACGACTTAACTTTACAGCTTCATTTATCTTGAAAGTGCCAGACCATGTTCTCTAATGGGAAGTCATTTTGCTCTAGTAAGGTATTGTCTTGTTCCTTCTTCTCCCTGAGGCCCATTGTGTGGTCAGGGTATAGACTAGAACTCAGATTAAATCCTTAAATGACTCTTTTCATTTTCATTTCAGAAACTCGTTTGAGGAAAAGATGGCCTTTAAGAGACTGGCTGAGCTGACAGATTGTAAAATGGGAATATGCACCATATTGGCGAGGTCTTTGTTCAGCACTGTCTCTGTAACACCTAGCCCAGTGTTTGGCTCATGATAAGTGCTCAAAGCACATTTACTCAACAAATAACTATGAATATGGAGATCCTAAGTCATGCTATGTCAAAGACTTTTTCTGTGACTTTTAACATTTTGTTGAGGATTTAAACTGTGGACATCCAGATGACATTTTTTAGACAATATCAGAACACAGCATTTAATTAATAACTTTGTGTAAAGTCATTTGCTATAAAACTATCAGTAGAAATCAATGACACAACTGGTTAATTATTTAGAGTGCATTTGCTTCATTCCTATGTACCCACAAAGTGTTGCAGGTTCATTTCAAATGAATGACACAGGAATCAAAATAATCATCAGAGTTTATAAAAGAAGAACTCATATTTCCCTAAAATACTGGCAACCTAAGTTTGCCCTCACACTGCAGGAACTACCTTAATCAGGATCTACAGAAATATAAGGTTAAAAATTTAGAAATAAATGTGGCTTGCTTATAGTCCTCTTTCAGATTCTGCTGGGGACGAGCTCACTTAGGACCAGGACCAGACCCTCATAAGCTGAGGAATTTTAATTACCTTCATTAAAACAGATAAAAGGCGGTCAGACCTCTGGGAGTGGCCAGGAAATTCCTTTGATCTGCTAAGAAAGGTCTGGGAGCTAAATAGATTAATATGGCATTATAGAAGGTTTTCTCAAATCAACAGCTCTATGAGTTTATTCCATTTAGATGTAACCATTAAAATACCCTGTCCAGCAAATAAAGAAACATACCAATGTGGAAAAAGACCATATTATATAAACTGTTTGGGGAAATACTAAATCATCACCATAACAGCATTACAACAAGAACAAGAATCTTAATTATTTCCCAGTTTATAATCCAGAAGCAATAACATGTCAGAAAAATTTATAAATACTTAGGTACTGCAATAGCTTTAATGGGTGGTCACTATTAAATGTTAGCAATAAAACATGCAAAAACAATTATAAATGAATTTAAAAGAATAAATGATGGCCAAATAATATAGAAAATGACTATATCACTATAGACTCCCAACAGTATATAGGAAAGCCTTACCTCAAGATAAAAACAGAAGTATGTTTATAATAATAGAATTTAAGCCAGAGTATAATTCTATTTCCTTCTACTAAAAGAGAAACTACACTTCTTCCAAGGAAAAGTGTCAATACATATGTTTACATTAAAAAGGAAATCAGAAATAAATTCTCCTCCATTTAGTCAATTTCTTTAGTGAGAATTTTAACTCTAGTGGCTGGTGAGCCGGAGTTTTGTTAGTACAGAAGTTACCCAAAGATAGGGCAAAGAATAAGACTCTCCCTGTTTTAATTGTTTTTCCAAATCAAAACGAATAATATATGCAACATTCTTCTGCAAATCATCTTAACACACCCTGCAAACAGTTTTAACATACTTGGCAAACAAAATGAAACACTTCTATATACCCAGAAAGTACTATGTCAAATCAGTATCTTCCCTAGAGATTTCCCTGATGTGCCTTAGCAGAGGTGCCTTCTCCTTTGTCTAAACACCTGTGAGATATGGTGGCTTAATCCTGGTCAAGCATCAATATGTCTTTTCTCCCCAGCTGTATCATAAATTCCTCAAACTTCTCCATATCCCACAGAACAGCAATCAATCATAGCTTGCCAGAAGCAGCAAATAATCAACAAGTATACTGAATTACGGAGGGCAGGGAGAAAATCCTGTTACTTTTATTATTTACATTGTAATGGCTGTCACATACGTTGCGTTTCATTTCTCCATGTAGTATATAAGAATACTTTCTAATAAGCCGAACTTGGTTCTGAATTCCAGCTTCACCACTCACTTAGCTGTGTGTCTTGGGCAAATTCCACAACCGCTCTGAGACAGTTTCATCTGTAAAATGAGTATAATGATGCCAATCTCTGGGGATATTGTCAAGATTTAGTGAGATAAGAGACAGGAAGGGCCTAGCACAGAGCAAGCACACCAAATACACCCAAGTCAGCAGGGAGAAGACAGAAAGCTGAAGTGTGTCCACTTTTTGGTAGCTACAAAAAGATTGGTTTTCATCTTGCCCAGTTCTGCTAAGATATTCTAAATGCAAAAATCCTGCTCTCAGCCTGGTTCCACAGAGCATGCAGCAAGACAAGAAATCTTTCCAAAGCCCTGAGCCCAAAATGTTTGAGAAACCACCCTGCCCTCCAGTTAAGAAAGTGGAGTCTGGCAGATTGGGGAGTTTGTTTTGTTTTTTTCCTGTGTGTGCTGGAAAGTTCCCTTCAGAGTCATTCTGCCAACAAGGCCATTTCAATTCCCCTCTCCAAAAGCTCCTACCCCAATCTGTTGCTCCTGAGGGTCGGGTTCAGCATGAGGTTCAGAAAGGAGGTATCCCCCCTCCCCCCTGGGGGAGCCTCAGTTCACCCTCTCACCCGCTTCCCTGCATCACCTCTTGTCGCATGGTGCATGGTTCCCAGATGCTCTCCTAAGGAGTCTCCTTCCTTGGTATTTCATTATTGCTCATTCTTGGTGCCATGTCCCACAGTCCATTCAGAAAGGTCATGCTATCATTTTAACTTTTCCGGGAAAGTTGTTTTTTTTCTTTCTCCATCTCGCTCCTCTTGTTTCCGCTCAGTGCCTTCCACCTATGCTGCCACCACAAATGCATGGTGTTCTAGTGAAGGAACCCTCGCTGCAGAGCCAGCATGGCTGAGCCCGGACAAATATCTCTCTGACCAAGCAACTTCTCCAGACATGATTCACCTGGAAGGAGGTTGCCTGTTAAAGTAGTGCTTCTCAAACTGCAGTGAGCATGAGAAACACCTGGAGAGTGGTACATCTGAAGGTGACCTGGGAATTTGCAGTCCTAATGAGCACCAGGGTGGTACAACACTGCAGACAGACAAACCACAGCTGGAGCAGCACCCTGTCAAAGGACCTTTGGCATGCATTTTAGGAGAACCGCTGGGTTCCTAAAAGAATGAAGAATGCAGCAATCAAGTAGTCAAGATTCATCTTCATTCTGCTGCTATTGCTAGTCTGGATCTCTAGCTCCACTGAATCCTGCTACAGAGAGTCACTCTCCCTTCCCTCTGCTGATTAACATTAAAAAGGTACTTACTGTGGCCAGGTTTGGCGGCTCATACCTGTCATCTCAGCACTTTGGGAGACCAAGGCGGGCAGATTACTTGAGGTTAGGAATTCGAGACCAGCCTGGCCAACACAGTGAAACCCTGTCTCTACAAAAAATACAAAAATTAGCCAGGCATGGCGGTGCATGCCTATAATCCCAGCTACTCGGGAGGCTGAGGCACGAGAATCACTTGATCCAGGGAGGTAGAGTTTGTAGTGAGCCATGATTGCACCACTGCACTCCAGCCTGGGCAACAGAGCAAGACTCTGTCTCAAAACAAAGAAAGAAAGAAGGCACTTACCACTGCCTAAGTGCTTGACAGACATGATCTCAGCTGGTACTCACTGATCTGAGAGAGACACATCATTCTCATTTTACAAAGAGAAAACTAAAAATAAAGTTTAGAAACATGGAGTTCCCAAGGTCATGAGTACAGAGTGAGAGGTAGAAGCCAATGCCTGACCCTTAATTCAAGTACTAAGTCCAATCTGAAGCCAGATTTTTCCCCACTAGACTCTACCATGTCTCTTTTCCTTCCTGGAGAAATATAAATGTATGATGAGTGCTGTTTCCTCGCTCAGACAATCAACTTGTCAGCGTAGGGTAGAGATACAATGTCAATTCTGGTCACAATAACATGGCATGTTCATTGTAGAATATTGAAGACAGTTTTGTCCAAGTGGATCTGATTTTACTACTCTCAAAATGTATGCAGTCCTCCCCACTCATCTACCTATAGGCACTCTTTGACGATAAACAGGAGTCTACCTTTAGCAACAGGTACCCACGTTGGCAGAGAGGGCAAAAGGACCTCACCCAAGTGATGGTGTGACTAGAATTCTATCCAGACCTTCTTGTTCCCAGCCTTGTTGTGGTTCTACACAGCAGATCAGATGACCTGGAGGCAAATAAAGGTTCTGCCTCCCAGCAGCTGCATGACCTTTAAAGTTCTGTAAACCTTTTTGAATCTCAGGTTAAAATTGGAATAAAATGATATACCTTGCAAGATGGTGTTAAAGAATAAATGACGTAAGATATGTAAACATGTTCAGCCATAATAGAAACTCAGTAAATTCTAATTCTCTTTTCTTATCCATCTTCTAATCTTGTGCAGGGTGTCTTCAACTTTATTAGTTGAAAAAAACAATTCCAAGAGCTCCCAGACGTAAGTGCACACTAAAAATCACCTGGAGAGCTTTTCAAAAATGCAGATTCTCAGGACAAACCCTGGGCCACATGAACTATCATCTCTGGAAGTCTAGTCCAGGAATTTGCACACTATAATATGCAACCCATTTTACAAACCATTGGTCTGTCCAAGATCAGAATATCTGGCCCAGTAAGTCATCTATGGTTCTCCATGGCCAACTAGAGGGAGGAGCCCGCAGGTAAGGTCAGAGGTTTCAGAACTTGTCTTCCCATTTTTTATTTCATTTTCATCTTTCCCCCATTTTTAAAAATTTGTAATGTGTGGTTTTCAGAAATATAACACTTAGTTTATTTACACTGTATTAAAATTAGGAAAAACCCAATATAAAAAATCCTTCCATGAAAACACTGTTATTGCACCCAAAGTAAATAAATGAAAACAGGAAATTCAAAATCATTCTTCCCATGGTGGTTCAAACTCCCTATGCAAATAATAGCTATGAATGCATCAAATCAGCAGCTTCCTAGACAATGAGAAGGCTGCATATAGATGGGCAGGAAAAACGCACGCAATTACTATCAGAATAATAACTTTGAATTCCTTGACTGCAATTCATTAAAATGCTCAGTCACAGCTTCAGATAAAGGGAGCTCCTGTGTCAACCTAACACATGGTTCAAGGACCTTTTGACTCAAATATTTTTCTAAATTAGATTGATAGATGTCACTTCACAAGTATTTATGTGACAAGGCATTGTATTCTCATAGGACCTGGGTACCAGCTATGAATGGTAGTTAATTCTCAAGTCAGTGTGCCAAGAAAAATTTGAACAATAATTTGTCACTGAAAGGGCTTATGTGGTACATAGGAAAGAATTCTTAGCTCAGGGGAAAAACACATAAACGAGTGACCTTCAGCAACACGTTAGTAACACTTAATCAATTTTGATGATTTTTTGAAAATCATATCTTTATACAAACTATCCATTGGGTCTCTCAAATTAGTTATTCTTCCCAGTCTTATCCCCCACCACCAAAGAAAGCCTCGGAGTATTTAAAACAGCTTTGTGCTACTTATGTCCAGATAAATAAAAATATTACTAAAACCCAATCTTAACCCGGAAGTTGGCAAATAGTACTTCAGTCTGCTCCTGGTCTGGGCTCCACCTCTGGCATTGGCCAGAACTCTGTCCTAAGTCTTCACTGGTCCTAAATGCAATGTGCACTCTTACATTTAAAATGTGTGGCAATAGTCAGCACTCAAAAAGTCCTGGTTTGGGCTCTGTCTTCCTCCTCTTCCATCAGGATGTTCAAGGGACACAGATGCAGCAGCCACTCTTCCCTCCTGAATCCTTTTTGGGTCTTCCTTTCACTGTTCTAATTGCTTCTTTCCCATCACTCTGCCTCACCTTTAAAGGTGGCTGTTCCTTATGCTTCGTTTCCTCTTCACTTTTCCTTACACTCTCCCACCTTCCCTAAGCAATCTTATCTACTTCATGGAGCTAGAAATGTCATGTCCTTGTCCAAAACACCACACTCAAAAGACAACCTGGAATTCTCTTCTGACCTCCAGCTCCAAACAAGCACATGCTTCCTTGGTATTTCCATGTGGATATGTTGACAATACACTAAACAAGGCCTTCTTCTCCCGCAGTATTTGCCATCGCATTACCTACTGTGCATACAATTTGCTCAAGCCAGAACACTGGGGGCCATCCTCCCTACCACCTTTTGCAGGCATTGCCCCATCACAGCCAAGGCTAAAAGAAGCTTCCAAAAATCATCTCAAATCTTTCACTTCTCTTCACCTCTGTAGCTCCCACTCTAGTCCAGGCACACATCCAGTCTCAACTGGGGCCCTACCTCAGCTCCCTGCATGCACTCTTATTCCCTTTCAGTCCATTCTTATAACCAGCAGTTGTGATGTTTTTGAAATGACAAGCATATAACTCCTCTTCTTAAAAACCCTTCATTGGGTTCCCCTGTTTTTAAGATAAAATCTGGAATCCTGGAAGTCTAGAATCGTCTGATTGTTCCTTACCTCTCAGACCCCATTTTTGCTTCCTTTGCGCTGACTGTCCTTTCTGCTATTCCTCACCTCTCTGCCCCAAGGTTGGAAATGCAAATCTTTCCTCTCCTCCTTTCCCCTCCTCCCTACCCTAACAGAAATGCTTCTTTCTCAAGAAGACCTTCTTGTATCTTTCAGACTAAGATAGATTCTTCTGTTATATGTTCACCTGGCTGGGACCTTGTACTTTTCCCTCATGAGGCTTAGCACAACTGTAATTATATAATTATTTGTGTAACCCTTTTGCCTATCTTCTTAGCTCAGAAAGGGGCATGTCTAATTTCTTCATCATTGTCAAGCCAGAAATCAGTACAAAGCCTATCAAATAATAGATGCCTGATAAACATTTGTTGAATAAGTAAATGAAAAAAGTAGGCTTGCTGCTTCTCTTTTTCTATTAGCCACCTACATTTGTTTAGCAATCTTATGATTCCTGTAATTTATTTGGGAAACATCCTAAGAATGGCAACTATAATAATTTCTCCCATAGGGTGGGAATGCCGAAATCTGAGTAGAAAGGAATGGGATTTGGAGGCTATGCAAATGGATTGGAAAAAATACAGGGAACTCTTTTTTATTTTTTATTTTTAAAGACAGGTCTTATTCTGTTACCCAGGCTAGAGTGCAGTGATGCAATCATAGCTCGCTGTAACCTCAAATTCCTGGGCTCAAGGGATCCTCCTGACTCAGCTTCCAGAGTAGCTAGGACTGAAGGTGCACACCACCAAGCCTGGCAAATTTAATTTTTTGTTTCTGCACAGACAGGGCCTCACTATGTTTCCCAAGCTGGTCTCAGACTCCTGGCCTCAGGCGATTCTCCTGCTTCAACCTCCCAAAGCACTGTGATTACAGGCATAAGCCACACATCTAGCCAAGAAGCAGTAAAGTAATGACAAACTTCTCATCCATTTTAATGAAGAGATATATCCCTTATTGACCTGTGAGCAAGACAATGTGTTAAGCTGTTCTTTAGTGACCTTGAACTCAAGATCCTTACAAAGCCAAATAGCCGATGGCAAAGATGACACCGAAAGGCACATTACATGTATCATGATTCTTTACACTTTACACATAATTCACAAGTATCTTGTCTTCTTGATATTTAATAAAATGCTTTAAAGAGAGCATAACAATAACATACATGATACAGATGCACAAAAGACTACTCCCGTTACACAGCTTCAAACCCATTCATTATCTCTATTCACCTGGGATGAACTGGTTCCGTTTCCTCCTGGGTTGCACAAAGAAAGCACAACCGTATACCCAGCTAATCATAAAATCACCAACAATTCTTGCTAACAGGAAGTAGGTGGATGATATTGGCACTTTAATCATTTTCATGGACTTTTCAATAGTATTTTAAAGAGAAATATGACTGAGTCCATAATGACAGTTATTTTGCAAGTTACTGGAAATAAAACTACTTGAGAGTTAATAAATATGATTAAAAATGGTGGCCAAATTACTTATCAATACATTTAATACACCAGGCAGGTTTAACCTAACAATTTTGCTTTTACAGGCAGATTTATCAGCCATTTTTAATTTATCCTACTATGAAAAAAAAAAGCGCATCATGAAACTCAATTAAGTCAGCAGTGATAAAGCCTGAGAATATTTCTCCACAGTCTCTACATCAAAATGATTTGTGAAACATAGAGCTCTAGAAGGCAACCTAACATGCCAGGGAGAGACAGAGTGAATGTGGCCTGACCCTCTGCATTTTCAGTGATATCAAATGAAACAAGACATAGTGAGCATTAAACGTTGAAGATATATTGCAAAACTCACCCATAAAATGCTAAGTTGAAATAAAGAATTACACATAGTTAATACACTATTTATCTACAACACACATAGATGCCTTTCATCATCAGCTCTGCACACAGGTATGAGGCTCTTCCACTGCAATGAGGCAGCAAAGGGCAAATTTGTCTACATTTCAGGGAATAGAAAGGCCATTAAAAATAAATGACCATCACAAATTGGAACCCTGCCTATTTCAGCCAATTTGGTCTGGAGGTGAGGTTTGGCCATGCCTCGGGTGTTAGTGCAGATTTTATTCAGGGGAAAGTCAGGACCAGAACATCTTGTGTTCTGTTTATTCACTAGGTAGAAATAAACTATTGCACTTTACTTGTTATATATTAAGTGTATCCTTGG
The DNA here is from genome assembly GCF_029289425.2 of Pan paniscus. Classification (NCBI taxonomy): domain Eukaryota; kingdom Metazoa; phylum Chordata; class Mammalia; order Primates; family Hominidae; genus Pan; species Pan paniscus. The sequence continues at coordinate 50,227,959 of NC_073256.2, read as the reverse complement.
TTACTGCAGTTAGCCTACCCTAACTAATACATCTTCCATGAGGAAGGCAATGTTCTAAAAAGACAAAGATAAGTAAGACATAGTACTTGCTACAAGTCAGTATTTTTTGTTAAAAATAGCATTTACTACTTCTTGTTAAAAAGTAATGTGCATTCATTATAGAAACTTTAGAAAATACAAAATAAAGATCATTCTAAAGATCAATAATCCCAATACCCAGAGATAAACACTGTTAACATTTAGCTACATAGAGTTCTAGGCTTTTGTTTTTATTGAAAGATCAATGGGAAGACAAGAGGATAGGAGAGGAGGGGAGGGGAGAGAAGGGGAGGGGAGGGGAGTGGAGGGGAGGAGAGGAGAGGAGAGGAGAGGATAGGAGAGGAGAGGAGAGAAGACAAGAGGAGAGGAGAGAAGAGAAGAGAGGAAGGAAAGGAAGGAGGGAGGGAGGAAGGGAGGGAGAAAGAGAGGGAAGAAAGGAAAGGGAGACACAGAGAGAAAGAGAAAAGGAAAAGCAAAGAAAGAAAAGTCAATCACACATATATTATACAACACTTTTCACTTGACAATGTAATATAAACATATCTCTAAGTCATCATATTTTCTCCTACAAGAAGATTTGTAAAGACTATAGCATAATCTGTTATAGGGCTATCCAGTGTTATTTAACCATTCCACGGAAGGACAGTCAATCTGAAATGACAGGTAGTGACAGTACAACAAACAGGTAGATAGAGAAGCAGACCATTCTGGGAAAAGAGAACAATATGTGCAAATCCACAGAGCCTAAAGCTGCCTGGCACATGTAGAGAATGCCATCAGTGTAGCACAAGGTTCTGGATAGGACAAAGAACTGGACAAGAACACTTGGGACAAAAGCTAAAAGCCCTCACATGCCATTCAAAGGGGTCTGAGTTTTATCCTGATGTCAACCGAAAACCTTTAGGTAAAAGCACAGTACCATCTATTCTATTTTAGAAAGACCACTCTAGCAACAGCATGGAAAATGGATGTGAGAGGGAAAGAATCCATGCGTAAAGAGGCTGTTACAGTTGCAGTAAGAATCTATTACAGAGAAGTTGAAGTGAGGGAAGAAGGGACGAATCTGAGATTTGTTAAGGACGTAGAATCGATGGGATGTGGTCACTAATCTGGTATGGAGCAGGAGAGGTATCTGGTTTGTGGTAACTAAAAAATATTAATGCTGCCATATGGTGAGGGGTTAACTGAATTTATCTCAGCACCTACTACTCTGGCACCAAATAAGTGTCAACCAAGGAAGTCACTGGGAATAACTGGTGATCATACTAGCAGTGAGGGTAGAGTCATTATTAGGATACGAATGTGCAGAGGGACTGGCAGTGGAGATGAGGCACTGGTTAAAATATTTCACATAAAGTGTTTGTAGGACATAAGTTACCAGGTAAGTAGTTAGATGTTCAGATAGAGAGCCAAAAAGAAAGGTCTGGGCTAGAGATATAGATTGAGGAAACATACTTTATAAGCAGCATTGGCTCTTCTGCAGTAGGTGAATCCACCAGGGGTTGGAGACGTTAAACTGAAGGAAAAAAAAAATGGACCTAGCCCAGCTAAGCCCTGCCCATCCTGCCCCAATGCCATGGAGCTGCCAATACCTCTTCATGCGGAAATTGTAAAAGTCAGATCAAATTATTCCCATTTGACAACTGTTTCAGCATCGCTCATTTTACTTATAAAAGGGCTTAAATGCATCCTTTTCTTGCCCAAAGCATAAAAATCATAATTTGAGAAAGAACACAACACTGGCATCTCAGCAGGAAGCCTCGCCCTGCAGCCATTAGAACTGCTGCCACCCCCCTGAAAACCAAGCTCTCCACACTCTCTGTGCCGACCTCATCCATTTCAGCAACACTGCTAATTATTAGAACCTAAAACAATGCCCCATCTACATTGTAAAAATAAATTCACAGTAAATAGTAAAAGCATTCAAATCTTTATTTTTCATTTTAGCACCACAAATGACTGAACTTTCTCATTCTAAAGAATACAGCTGTGGATTAATCACACTTTATCATTTCAAAGACAGGCTTGCAGAGGCAATGGTATTTGCTTTTTGAAAAGACGATGCCAGCGAATGCAAATAACTGTTAATATTTTTTTAAATGACACAAAAAGGCCATGGAGATAAGATTTGGAGAAAGGAGACACCTTCCCTTGAAGGTTCCCTCTGATTCAGCTCTCTTTCTCCTCTCTTAGAGTGTCTAAAAGTTTCACAGTTGTTTTCCCACATGTGTTCTCCTGAGAACAACACTAAATAAGAGGAGAGGAAGAGAAAAAAAGCTCCAGAAAAAGCTCCAGAAAAAGGAGATTTGTATGTTTGGGTCATTTCTGAGGACCAAATACAGTTTAAACGGACCTTGAAAAGCATTTTACCTTCTCGTTTTGCATATTAGGAAACTGAGACCCAAATGAGTGAATAAAGTCAGCGACCCACAATCACACAGGTACTAACTACAAAGCTGAAAGTGGAAAGGATTCTTCTGACTCGAGGCTGGGGCACTTTTCACTGGCAAGTAAGCTGAAGACCCTGCTAGTATCCAAACACAAGAATAGTGTTGGCTGCCAGTGAGGCAAGACACACAGAAACAGAGAAAGATTTTAAAATACATACATTGTAATACATTGTAACAAACACAATATGACAGAAGGAAAATTTGTAACAGTACCCTGTGTAAGGTACACAGGAAAGAGGAGCTCTGTGTTCAAATTCTAGAGTGCATATCTCTGGTAGGAATCATTACTAGTTTCATTATGGAAGCAGTAGGATTTGAGCTGTCCCTAGAAGGAAGAACAGAAATTCCACAGGTGGAAATGAGGGAGGAAGAAGATCGAGGCAGAGGAAATGGCATATGTAAAAACAGGAGGGTTAGGAAAGTGCCTGGCCTGTTCAGGGAGCAGTCAGAGTGGATGAAGTGTTCATATGGGAAGGTGAGAAAGATAAGGTTTTATTGAGGCTAAGGAGGCTATTGAATGTTGAGATCTTGAGTTAACTATGGTGCATCCATTGAAACTTTCTAAGTAGGGAACAAGGCCTAAGAAAAGTAGCATTTCAGGCCAAGTGCAGTGGCTCATGCTCGTAATCCCAGCACTTTGGGAGGCTGAGGTGGGAGCATTGCTTGAGCTTAGGAGTTCAAGACCAGCCTGGGCAACATGGCAAAACCCCATCTCTACAAAAAATACAAAAATTAGCTGGGCATAGTGGCATGGGCCTGTGATACCAGCTACTTGGGAGGCTGAAGTGGAGGACTGCTTGAGCCCATGAGGTTGAGGCTGCAGTGAGCCAAGATCGTCCCACTGCACTCCTGCCTGGATGACAGAGCAAGACCCTGTCTCAAACAAACAAACAAAAAAAGTAGTATTTCAGAATGACTCAGCCTCTGGTGCGTACTGATTAGAAGGGGATTGGGGCAATGGACAGGAATACAGACAGGGAAATTGCTGGGGTAGAGGCAATTAATGAATACATTAAATCAATTAAAAGGTTCTGAAACTAATCAAAGTATGATAAGGTTCCTTTCTGGACTACACTGATAGCAATATGAATAAAAATACAATATTCTCATGATGACCTTGGAGGACTGTTTTCTGTAAGTCCATTCTCTAAGCTTATTCTTTACATCTTTCATTGTTTTTATTTCTAAGCTTATTCTTTAAATCGAAGCTTATTCAATTTTTTATTTCTAAGCTTACTCTTTAAATCATTGTTTTTATTAAGCTGTTATCCATTGTAATTTCCTTATTTCATGGTTTCAGATTCAGGATCTTACATGCTATTTAAACTAAGAGTTGAATAAATGAACACCTCTCTTTTCTGAGAACTTTTGCTTCTTGTTAATGACAGTGTAATTAGAGACACTAACTCTGTATAGAAAACAACAACAATATAAAAACTGCTCACCACTACTCCACGTGCATTAGGAAGGCTAGTATCAAAACAGCAGAAAATAGCATGTGTGAGGGAGGATGTGGAAAAACTGGAACCCTTGTTTACTGCTGGTGGGAATGTAAAATGGTGCAACTGCTATGGAAAACAGTATGATAGCTCCTCCAAAAAGCAAACCTAGAACTACCATATGAGGCCGGGCACCATGGCTCACTCCTGTAATCCAGCATTTTGGGAGGCCGAGGCAGGCGGATCACCTGAGGTCAGGAGTTCAAGACCAGCCTGGCCAACATGGTGAAACCCCATTTCTACTAAAAATACAAAACTTAGGCATGGTGGCATGCACCTGTACTCCCAGCTATTCAGGAGGCTGAGGCAGGAGAATCACTTGAACTCAGGAGGTAGAGGTTGCAGTGAGCCAAGATCGTGCCACTGCACTACAGCCTGGGCGACAGAGTGAGATGCCATCTCAAAAAAAAAAAAAAGAAAAGAAAAAAAGAAAAAAGAATTACCATATGTTTCAGCAATTTTGCTTCTGTGTATATACCCAAAAAATTGAAAGCAGGGATTTGAGAAGACATTTCACAGCAGCATTATTTATAATAGCCAAAATGTGAAAGTAAACCAGGTGTCCACTGATGGATGGATGGATGAATAAACAAAATGTGTTATTTACATACAATGGAAAATTATTGAGCCTTTCAAAAGAAGGAAATTCTGACATATGCTACAACATGATGAACCTTGAGGACATTATGGTAAGTGAAATAAGCCAGTCACAAAAGGACAAATACCGTATGATTCCACTTAAATGATGCACTTAGTAAAAATCAGAGAGGCAAACAGTAGAATAGTGTTTGTCAGCGGCTGGGGGAGGAGAAAATGAGAAGTTGTAATTTAATGGGTATAGAGTCTTGGTTTTACAAGGTCAAGAGTATGGCGATGGATGATGGTGATAGTTGTACAACATTATGAATGTATTGAATACTGCTGAACTCTACACTTAAGAAAGGTAGTTAGAGTAGTCAAATTTGTAAAGACAGAAAGTAGAATGGTGATTGGGGAAAAGGAGGAAAGGGAATGGGGAGTTAGTGTTTAATGAACACAGAGTTTCCACTTTGGGAAGATAAAATATCTGGAGATGGATTGCAGTGAGGGTTACACAACAATGCAAATACTTAATGCCACTGAACTGCACACCTAAAAATGGTTAAAATGGTAAATTTTATGTTACCATAAATTTTTCTAAACTGCTCATCGGAATAAAACTATATTCCAAAATGCTAGGGTGTTTTATAAAATTTCTGCTCCAACAAAAAGAAAGGTGCTAGTGTTCCTGAGGACAAGATGCGACCCATCTCTATGGATGGGAATGAAGACAACAGAGGAAAGGATCGTCCGGAGGTGTCCGGGCTTGCAAAGCAGCAGCACGCCTAGGTTATCTCAATGCTGTGGCCCTTTGTGCAGATGACAGGACAATGAGCACACCCACTCTGAGCAGAACCTCTCCATCCTGGCAACCACCAAGGGGCGCCAACTGCCAGAACCGCTTCCCAAGGCTAATGAGAAATTCTATGTGAAGCAAACACAGCCATCCATTTCCTTCTCAGTAGACAGCTCCCCTGCTCTGTACAGAGGTACAGCCGGGATGCTCGCTGCAGTGGAGGAAAATGCTGCCACCACATCTGCTGCTTCACTGATAACACATCATCTCCCACAGTGCCTCCAGGGCCAACTGAGGAAGTGAAGGCAAAGAACCTCATTATTCATCAGAGCCCAAATGGGCACATGCCACCCCACCTGCAGGCAAACCAAGAGCTGTTGTGATATTAGAAACAAGAAAAATAAGTAAAGAGGAACTGATCTAAAACCTCTTTGTATTACTTCTTAGGGATATAAGCTGTGTTTTTCCATCTTCAGTTATGAGAATGAATTTCAACATAAAGTATCACTTACAGTACTGAGATGGTTAAACACCTGTGAGGAGAGATCCAAGGAGAACACAAAATTTCTGAATACTGAAGTCTGTCACCCAAAATAAATTGGGATGGTTTACAAATGGTTCTGCTGAAAACAGTGGTAAGGGTTCATAGACTACTGCAAAACTCTTCTGTACTTTTAAGCATTTACAACACTGGAATTTTTTTTTCCTGCTGGGCTATAAGCTACACAGAACAAATATTGTTCTAAAAATAAGTGAGGGAAAAGTTTTGGGAAATTAAACAACCTTTCTCTGAAGCCCCAAAGGTTGATCCAGATTACAGTAAGGCTCTGGATGGGAAGAGAAGGGAACAGTGTCCTGGTATCAAACTCACCATATCAGAGACGAGAAGAGAAAAAAATCAAAAGTATGTTTTTATCTTTCTAAATTTAGGCTAGAACAGTGATTTCCACTATCCAACCAGCTGGGGTCCTTCAGTCATTTATTCATTAATTATTTAACAGGAATTTAATCTACACATAAAAATCAAACTGTATGTGTCTATCAAAGAAGCCAAAAAAATTTACCAACTCCATAAGTGGTAGTTATAACTATGTGGTTTTAGTATGCCCTCAATTTTTTTAGCTATCTTTGCCTTAATGGCAATTCCCAGATAAAAGACAACCATTTGGGATGATAGTATTACTGGTATGCGTTTTCCAAATTTAGTGAAGCTGACAGTACTTCACATTTCTTATCCCTCGTCCATCCCCTGGGCTCTTAGGTATACCCAGTACCAAGACTCTAGTGCCCTCATCAGGTATGTTCCCTTGCACTGGGCTTGATTCAGCTCACATATTCTAGCACAGCAGAGCAAAAGAAAAGGAAACAATTCCCTCCTCTAGGTTCTCTTGGACCATTGCTACCTCGTAAATCTGGCTACTAGCTCCGGATTCATGCACCACTCAGAGCTGTTTTCTTGTTCCCAGCAAGCCAGGGCAGATGTCCAAAGACAGAGCCTTGGGCTTTGGAGAGAAAGCCTCTGAACTAGAGATGCAATGCAGGTTACCATCCACGTCCTCATGGGATGGACAAAGACTCCATCAGAAACAGAAAGACCATTTGCATTCACAGTCTTGTGATCTAAGACCTCTATTTTCCAACATTCCTTGGACCCAGACAGCTGAATTTCAAGGTTTCGAGAGAAGGCTAGTCCATAATCATATGACTAGCAATGACTAGCAATCCTAAACTCATACACTACAATCCACTCCTGGGCCCCATCATTTACCCAAGGCTTCCCCTGTAGTATCTTCATAGGGGAAATAAAGATGAAGAAAAGAAAAAACACAGAAGTCTGAGTTAGAAAGTAGTAGGACAGTCTCCTACGGTCCATCCAGACTGTAGGTAACATTTCTTCTTTTTGATTTTTTAGTTATAATTTAAAACAAGGTATAAATTTTACTAGGTCCAAATGAGGTAAATCAAGGGCCAGGAAAGAACTTCCTAACAAACTATTTTCCGTAGGGAAAAATATCCTGGTTCTCCTGAAGAAGACCAAAAATTAATGTAAATTACCACATATGCATCTCTCTCTAGGATGCCTGGATGGCAAGTCTGTATTAGGGAGAACTGTTTCCTAATAATTGTATCTATGCCAAGAAGAGACTAGTCAATCTATTTTTAACCTTCAACCTAAAATACAATTTCTTGTATTTTATCTGCTTCAACCTGTATGGATAATTTAGGGACGAAAATCCAGGGGGCAAGTCTTCAGAAACAGATTTACTTGAAGTGCACTACAGCACTCAACAACTTAGGCAATATGAAAACACAACCTCTCAACTAGGACAATCCCTCAACTTAAAATGACCAAGTTTTGTCTTAGTCATACAATTATTTGTGAATTTGTATATTCTGTAAATCCACAAATAATTCAACATTAGATTTCAACAGAATGTGTCACTAAGCAAACGTTCAAGTATTATAAAGCGACTGATATTCTGGAGAGGTTGGGGGTAAACTAGCCAGGTTATATATTCTTTCATAATAGTAATTTTAACTTACATGTTATAACATAAAAGTGGAGTAACAATATGTATGCACAAATTTAGAGTATTCATATATTGGTTGAAAACTGTCCACAATGCCCATTTCTGTGATTAGGAAATAAGAACATTGTAAATTAGTTTTTACTTTCTTATGAAGACTTTCACTAAGCCATGTTACACTATTTTGGGGTGGTAACAAATTGCTTGAATCAGTAAGAACCCTAATTGTATACTTTTTGTTTTCATTATCATTTATCTATACAAAGCTAATCAAAATACCCATTCATTAAGAGCTATCAAAAGAGATTATTTTTTCAGATCATTCAACCATATTAAAAACAAATAAAAGGCTAAGTATTGCTATGAGGATTTAGAGATCTTTGGATATCTAAGCAGTTCATAAATTGTCATTGAAATGTACAAGAGGGTTGTAAAAGACATTATGTTTATAATTAAGAAAAAAAAACAGGAAGAAAATAGGTATCAAAGCAAAGGAGATTTCCGGAAGAATGAATAGATTATATTTGACAAGGGCAATAACCCGCCCAATCACATCTTTTGCTCTCATTTGCTATAAATATACAAGCCAGAGGAAGTACAGCTCACTGTTTTAATTCTGTGTTGTCTAAACCTCCTAGTCTTACTTAATACATCAGGACATATGGTAAGACTTTCCCTACATTCAGAGGATTTATAGATACCCCACAACAACAAGAACGATCCCCTAGTGCTAGTGAAATATTCTAACTCAGATATTTAAATCCACTTTTTAAAATATTTTTATTCTAAGGAGTTCTTCTCCCAAATGACCTATGTTGGTTTCATTTTTAACATACATATAAATAAATACATAGTTTCTCTACTCAGTAGAAGTAGCTATTTTAAATCCGGTATAGATTTTTGACAGCAAGATTCATAAAGTTTAAAAAGAGCAGTCACAAACACTTGGGAAATTAAATTTACATGTGTATTTACAACATACAAGCAGTCAGGCTATATCTGTTACTGTTTCTATTTCCTTAATATAGCTTTTATTAAGAATAGTTTTCTTTAATGCTGACTGGAAAATCTCTGCAGCATTTTCTTTCATTTTCAAAACACCATAAGGTTAGCACACTTTATTAAATAGTGACTGAAGATATTAAAAAGAGCAAGTGCTATGTATCATAAATATTTGATAAAGATGTTTACATTATCAATACATGCATACATGCATACATCTTCATTCTACCATCATATGATATAAAATACTTATATTGGCTTGTAAGATCAGAATTGATGTACAAATCTGGCATAGCCCAATTGTAGATGTTATTCAACCTCAGTGTTTGTACTCCTTTTTGGAAATCAGCTTCTGCCTCATATAACCACAATGCTTTGGAAGCTAAAAGTGTAGCACATCAAACAATGACTTGTTTGAATAATAGAGATTTAATCGAACAGCAAATTATCCTGCATTCCAATGAACATAAAACCCAAGGATATTTCTTAGGTCGTTCAGTGAGCAACAGAAAAAGTGAAGACTACAAAAACTTTAAATAACTGTAAAGGAAGTGTCATTTATACAAACTTCAACTACAAAGCAAACAAGCTATGAATTTCCATGTTGTCTTCTAAAATACACTCATAGTTTCTGTTTCCAAAGGTCCATTTTTCAAAGAGCTTCTTGTTTTATCGACATTATTCAGGAGTTTATATTAGATGAGGGGGAAAGAGAAAAAGGAATTTCAAGAGGAAAGATTTTTATTAACTCAACCCTAAGGCTAATCTGTTGCATGTGTAGTTTCTACACTAGCAAACAACTTGTAGGAAACAACACTGCAGCTGAGAGCAGCAGAGCTGGAAACTGTTCCCCTGGGTATGATATCACAAAATGACTTTGCTCTATTCCTTCTCCAGCCTAGCATTATGGCTCAAGCCTGCACACAACCATCACGCCCCCAGGGCAGCTTCATGTTAGGTGAGGGCCTTCTGCTCCATCACTCTCCCTGAAATCTTCTGACCAGAAGCAGCTCAACCAGAACAAATCAGCCCCCATTCTCATTCTCATTCTTTCCTCTTGCTAGTTCTCTCTCTCTCTCTTTTCCATTTTTCTGTGTTTCTTTGCCTGGCAAATTCTGAATGGCATTATCTGACACCACACAACTGGATGAATTCACACATTCATTCATTCTCTCTCTCTCTCACACACACACACACTTTTACACTCAATATTCCAAGTGCAGATTTACTGAATTTACATCATATAAAATAGCTGATATTATTTGCTTTTATCCTCCAGTTTTACAAGAAACACTATGTTTGTAAAAATGCGAGGAGAAACTTTTAGCATGATTTCAGTTAGAACTTAGCTAAATCTATTTGAGGTTAAAAGCAATATCCTACTTTAAATCATATAACACAAAAATTGCCAAGCACACACAATAGCTATAGAAATCCAGGGCAGTAACTTTGTGATTTCTTAATATACTCGATTACATGCAAAAAGATCTCCAGCTCATTAAAAACCCATTTTTTTAAAACGTGCCACAACTTACAACTATGTATTATATTTCTTTTGACTGGCAAACTGAGGGACAAAACTAAGTACCTTCAATGAAGTTTTTTCCCCTTAGAAGCACAAGAATAGAATATGATTCCTCCAAACAACATGAGTTTTCCATTTCCAAACATTCTCTGGATGCTTGTAAGAACTTTACCTCTCAAGTCTTACATTTATTTCTAGTTAAAAGGTATAACTAACACAATTGATAATCTAGTAATGCACCCCCAATCCTAGGCATCACAGCTAACTACAATCCCCTTTATATTAACTTCCCACCATGTGGAGTGAATGATTCAAAACTCATATGACTTGGGATAAAGGAAAAATCCTTCCTGAATTACACACTATAAAACATATGAAAACTGGACAGTGGTGTTGCTTAAAAGGTTTTGTTTCAGATTCTGTAACAGAGTAACATATGCTGCAGTACGATGGTGCTGAGCTTTTCGGTTGCCTAATAAGACAGCTCCCAGCAGAGCATTTCCCATGCTTTGGAGTGACATCTATCAGTGGGTCTCGGGGAATCCCAATGCCACTTAGCTTTCTTCAGCACCACTCTCTGAACAGCTTCTGTCCACTGAGTGGTGCAATCCTAACAGGTCTCTGGCATACAAAGTACATTGTTCAGATAAGGGAATGGTGGGTGAACAATGATCTTTGCTGTCATTAAAACCAAATCATCAGGTATTAATTAACAGCAGGACTTAACCACCACAAATGCCAACCAGAAATTTAAATAATTGGCCCCCACCAGACACAAATTTAAAAGAACTGACACACTCTCCATCACAGGCAGACTCTGCATGGCATGGTGCTGAGTTTTATAAAAATTCAATTAACCCAAATGTCTATTAGACGGATACATAAAGACCAGGGTGAAAAGCTATTATGCATGTTGGAATTTGTGATGTGTAATCGTGTTAATTTACTGTTTGAGAAGAAACCCCGCTATGTGTTAGTGATTATATAGTAATCAGGAAATTATACAGATATTTAGATCATAGAAATTAGTTTATGAATGGCATAAACATAATGCTACCTCAGCAACGTAATGAGATAATCAGCTAATTTCTCAAACCTGATCATATGAAGCAGACCCGGGAAGAATACTTTTCAGCGGTAAGTGGGAAAAGGTGTAGCAAATAATTGCTAAACTTCCAAAATTATTCTTCTTCAGGGCCTACATGTGATATTCCATAATTTCGTTCATCTGTTCTGATGCAGTGAAGTGCAAAAACATCCTCCAAACCAAAATATTGTGAAAACAAAATTTCTTGAGATGACTTGGCCAAAAAAAAAACCCCCACCAATAACAACTTTATAATTCTCACATATTACACATATTCACAAGGTACAGACTGCACCTCTCTGCTGGACATTGAGTTGCCAAAAAACTCTGCCACATCTGTCGGGGAATGTCAGTGCACTGCCCCTTCCTTGCAGAGACTTCACAGACACAGAAGCAAACCCCTAACCATCTCCACACTCTGGACTCCAAGTGACGGGAAGGCGTTAAAATCCTGCGGGACTCACCCTTCCTCCTTCAAAGGAGGCCCAGAATCAGCAACTCCTAACCAAAGCCAAGTTCATATCACCCACAAGAAAGCAGCCGGCACATTTCCGATCTACTTGGTGAGCCAAACCCCAAAGGATTAAAAAGTTTCAGGAGGCCCCAACCCAGGACTAAACTTAGGCTTTCTCCAGTGGCAAAGCCTAAGACAAGGGAAGCTGGAGAAAGCGAAACCTCCCTCTCTGAGGATCCCTGAGAACCCACCACCCTGAAACCAACAACTGGGACCCAGAGCGCCTCTGCCTTGCTCGGGCGGCCGTCGAGCCCCGCTGCCCGCGCGCCCGGGATGCGCCCTCCTCGCCGCGGGTTCGCGCCCCCAAGGGCGAGGAACTTACCGCACCGCTTGCACAGCACCCGGCTGACCTCCTTCTTGAGGTTCCGGCCCGTCTCCAGAGGGGGGAAAGAGGCTCGGAAGGCGGCCGGCGCGCGGCTGGTGCTGTTGGCGTCGGGCTCCATGAAGAAGATGTACCTGCTGTCCTCCTTGAGCCTCCCGCAGGAGGGGAAGGCGGGGTGGCCCCAGGTCCCCAGGCGCACGGTGAGCAGCGAGTCCTTCTTCAAGCCCCCGGCTTTCACCGCCCACACCTGGTGCACCTTCACCAGATAGGGCGCCTCCTCCCCGGGCTCGCCGGCGCTGGGCACCGGGGCGGCGGGCCAAGAGGGCACGGTCCCGTTGGCGGCGAGCAGCGGCTCCTCGGCGGGCGGCCCCAGCGCCCGTGGGCCCGCGGCTGGCGGCTCGCGATCGCCGCCCCACGCCCCTGCCTCGCCCGCCGCCGCCGCCGCCTTCCTGTCGAGTGCCCCCTGCTGCCGCCGCTGCGGGTGCACCTTTCCCTCGATCACCACCGCGGCGCGCTGAGCTAGCTCCTGCACCGATCCCACGCTGGGCGGGGACGAGTAGCACACCGAGGCCCCCGCGGGAGCCGCCTCGTTGCCGGCCGCCGCCCCCGGCGCCAGGGCCGCGGTCCCCAGCAGCAGCAGTAGTGGCAGCAGCGGCAGCGGCGGCGACGAGCGGGCGGCGGAGCCGGGGCGCTGGGCCCGGGGGCCGGGACGCCCGGAGCGGCGCGGGGCGCGTCGCCATCTCATGGTGCGAGGTGCGTGCGGGCTTCTGGCTGTCGGTTCGGACTCTGCCCGGCTCTCTCGCGCTGCCTCCCTTTTCCTTCCCCTCGCAGCACCACTCCTCCTCCTCCCCCCTTGCCCTCCTCCTTTTATTTATTTATTGGGGGTGCAGGGGTAGGAGAGTTGTTTATGGGAGGAGGAGGGGGGAAGAAGTGGATGGAACCACAGAAAGGCGAAGAGGTATAAGGGCAAAAAAAAAAAAAAAAGGCAAAATAGAAAAGGCAAAAAAACCGCTGCCGCCGCCTCGGTTACAGGGAGTGACAGGTCCCCCCACCCCCCGCGCCGCCGCCGCGCCCGAGCCCTGCTGTCGGGGCTGCTGTCACCGGAGGAGGACGTGGAGGTGGAGGAGCTGCTCCGCGGGTGACAGTCCTTTGTGTGAAGTGATGCTGCGGCGGCTGCTGGGGCTGCGAGCAAGCGGCTGGGAGAGAGCGCGAGGGAGAGAGCCCTGGAGGCGGAGTTGCGTGCCTGGAAATCGCTGGGTGGCCGCGGCGGCGACAGCGTCCTGCGCCTCGCCAGCCTGTTTACCTGTAGTGCCAACTCGGCCCGCGCGTCCTTTCCCCATGCTGCTGCCGGAGCGGAGCGGGACCCGCGAGTGGGTCCTCCTGGGCGTCCCCGTCCCCGCGCGCCTCCTCCCTCTCTGTCGCCCCAAGTGCTGCAATGGGAGGACGGGCAGCAAACAGGCTGCAGTCCGAGTGGGCTGCGGAGGTTTACTGGGGAGTGAGAGGTGACGCTTCAGTGAGCAAGGACCTGTAGCCGGCGCAGGATGCCCAGGCGCCGGTGGGAGGCAGGCAGAGAGGGGCAGGTGGGACCCCGGGCGTGCGGGTCCTCGGTGCAGAAAAGTTTTGGGTGAACCCGTTGCTTGACACTTAAAAGGGAGCAACATGTTCGCAGGCGACAAGCAGCGATTAAAACAACAACTTTATAACGCTCTCTCTCCTTGCAGCGCGCACACACAGTGCGCACTTCAGATGTGACGCCTCCTCTACTCCATGCTCCTTTGATCCTTCGGTCTTCATGACCCCCGCCTTTTCTTTTACTGAAATTCCTGCTTCACCATGACTTTATGACATGTGTGGTACTGCTGATAGGAGCATAGTTTGAATAAAATATTTGCTGAACGAGGCCATTTTGTACAAAGTTTATGGCACTTTGTCAACTAATGGGTTTTGCAAAAAATAAAAATAAAAAGTGAAATGAAAGAAGCTTCTATGGCTATTGGAACAAAAGATCCCAGGCATAAGGAGTTGTAGGTATTTAACCTCCACCTGGTATTGTGCCACCTGAATACCAAGCTCCCCCAACTCCACCCCCATCTGTCCCCCTACCCCCACATGTCCTGCCAAATTTAAAGAGCTATGTCTAAAACAAGAATCCATCCTCTCCCGGGATATTCCTTTCAACAAATGCCATTCCACAGAAAGGGAACACATTTTTAGCATTTCAAGGTAAATATTTTCTCTCATGTTCTTTTATAGTGAAAAATATATTCAGTGACCTCATAAAACAGTTAAAGTTGTTATTCAATGGGCGATAGATCCACATTGTGAGAACTGAAGAATTTTAAAGTACTCTTACTTCATAATATCTTTACTCTGGGATTCTACGTGTTGCTTCTAGCAGTTTCTTGAAAGTATGTCATAGAAGCTTTAGATTTTTATATAAAAAATAAAAACAGATGATAAGCTACAAAGATCTTTTTGTTCTTGGCATAATATAGTTGGCTACAAAACAAGGTTCCATTCTCTCAAAGTGCAGTTTGGAGGGACAGGGTCATCACACTCCCTGTGTGTCTTGGCAAGGGGAGATTCCTGTTACTCATACCCTGATGGAGCGCTTCAGGAGAAGATCACCATTTAGCAGCATAGTTGGGCAGGTCTGGCCTCCAGTATACGTTCACTTGAACCCTGCATGGTGCTTCTAGCGATTTACTGAAAGAAAGTGGTTCAAACATCCAATCCTACTAATTTCTTTACTTTTCTTTAGCCTGGCCTCCCATATTTCTGACTCGACTTTTTGGTAGGTACAACTCTGGCCTAGAACACTTTCTTCCTCTCTACCTTCCAGATTTGTATCAGTTATCTGTCACTATATGACAAACCACTTCAACATTTGGTGACCTGTTGGTTCATTTAGCCCAAGATTCTGCAAGTTGGCAATTTGGACTGGGTTCAGCTAGGGTGGGGTTCTTCTGTTGACGTCATTGATGGCTCTGCTGGGGGCTATCTAGTCTCCCATGGCTTCCACTGAAACATCTCATCTCATAAAGAATGTGGTCTCTTCCTCCAGCAGACTTAACCTGGGCCTGTTCATGGCAGCTGGTTGTGTTTCAATAGAGTGGCCGGAGATGTGCGAGGTCTCTTGAGGTCTAGAATCAGAATTAGCACGTCAACATTGCCACCATTACAAGGCCAGGGGCAGAGGAGTAGACTCTACCTCTCTTCACATAAGGACCTGAAAAGTTGCAACGCCAAAGAGCAGAGATACAAGCAGGGGAAGAATTAGGCCATTTCTGCAAATAATCCACTGCTGAACTTAGGCATCCTTTGAGATCCATCTGCCCCATGAAGCCTCCTTTCTGACATACTAAACACTGGAGTGACCACTCCACAAAGTGCACTTTCCCTGCATTTGCAGTCTATATCATGTCTCCTCACTCTTGATCATGTTATCTTATTGAGCCCAAGTTTTTCAGGAGTTTTACTCCCATCTCTCCAACTAGATTGCAAACTTGTTAGCAGAGACGACAGTTTCTATATTCCCCAATTTTGATCCAGTTTGGGTCAAATATTAAGTACTCAATAAATGTCGGCTAATTAATCATGGATTGATGTGGCAATGTGCTTACCACACATTAATCCAACACTATCATAGATAAATGGAATTCCAGGGGCAATAAAAACAACAATAAAATTTTAAAGCACTGGCTTAGAATGTCATTAAAGGAATAGATATGCCCCTGTTAGTACTATACAAAGCATTTTGTCTATGATGAAACATAAGCCTCTTCTTTAAAGTGGTATTTTTTAAAAAGACCCTGTTCCCACATTATCTCCTACTCTTCCTCTCTCTGTTAAGTGGCATTAATGAGTAATTCTTATAGATATTTTCTGTGCAAAGGTAGGCCTTCTTTAAACAGCTCAGTACTAAGAACTGTTTGCACACATATTTCATTTCAATTCTTGTATCAGAGCCTTCATTTACCCACCCACATTGGAAGGATGTTGCTGATTTTGCCCTTTTGCACGAGAAGGGAATGGCATTTCTAATATGATTAACATATGCTTAAGAAAAGGTATGAATAATTGTTCAGTATGATTAAATGCTGTTCAGAAAAGGGACAATTTAATTTGTCCACACCAATGTTTTAAAAAGACAGAAAGAAAAAGGTTCAGTCTTTTGTAAACTTCCTAAAACCAGTGGTTCTCAATTTTTAGTGAGCATCAGAATCATCTGTGCAAATGCACAGATTGCTGGCCCTGCCCCCAGATTTTCTGATTCAGTAGATTGGGGATGGGGGTGGATACAAATTTGCATTTTTAGCAAGTTCCCAGGTGATACGGATACTACTGGTGATAGAGACTGTACTTTGAGAACTGCCAAAATCTTGAGATTTATAAGCATCAATATCCACAGCATACTAAACCTGTAAACGTGTAAGAATACTTAGGCATTCAATATCCCCTCCATCTTGAATCTTCCCCTTCTCTGTTTCAGTAAGGGAATGTGGATTGCCTCCTGGATTACTAGGGCCTGATGCTATTTAGCAGACATTATGACCAGTTAAGGGGGCAACTATACCTGTTGATAGTAAAAATGAGTGCTTCCTTGGGGCTTAACATGTTTCCATGGTCAAAGTTGAAAATAAAAGGAAAATTAGGGGTCAGAGAAGCTGTCATCATGTTATCTGCTCAAGCAGGGAAAGAGCAGACATAAAATTATGCAGGTAAATGTGAAACACTATTTTTAGTAGTTTAGAAAATATGGGGGGAAAAAGTCCACAATTGCCTCCACAGTGCAATGGCAACCTGAAATGGTTTTCCCACCCCTAGCACTTTATTCCTGATTAAATGCTCCTAAATGGTGGTTATGAAAGGGCAACAGAAAATTCACAGAGGCACTGATACCTACTTTATCATCATTGACCAACAGCACACAGAAGTACACACCTCCAGCTATAAATCATGAAACAACCATTCTGCGGGGCCTGGAGTCCTGAATTTGCAGTCTCCGAAAGAAGCCTCACTTAACAGCCTGTCTTAGAGCAGGTGCAGGATCCATGACTATTTAGACACAGCAGACTAACAGCAAGTTGGGTTTGAGTGAAAAACAAGTTACAAGAACTGGTGAATGTGAACCGTTATAGGCCACCCAGGAGAAAAAATGTAGCAGAATGTCTCTCTCTCTGTCGAATGGTAGCGAGAAAGTTGGGGAGATTCTTAAAAAATCAGCTGCAATATGAGTCTTTAAGAACTGGGCCTAGATCCTTGAGTCACAGACTTTAGGGTCCCTGGTCACCTCCACCTACCCACCTATCCATCCATCTCTCCATCTATCCATTTCTTTAAGTGTGTGTGTGTGTGTGTGTGTGTGTGTGTGTATTTAAGTCAATACTATGCAGCATAAGGGGGAAATATTAAGATGAAAGGTTCCTGCCCTGAAGAAACTCACAATCTATTGTGCCACTAATTTGCACAGTTGGTATGACATGAAATCCCATAGATTTTACATATTTCAGTCCAGCTGGGATGGAGGAAAAAAAGGAATAAAACCAACAGGGTTTTCTGATTGTTTTTACGTGATTCAAAACTTCTTGGAACTTTGGGGCAGGCATGGACGATCAAACAGTCTCACTTAGGTTTGCTTTTACAGCAGCCCTTTCCAGATAACAAAGAAATAAGCATTCTTGAACTTTTACACTGGGCAATATATGTAAAGTTTAAGGATATAATTGGCTGGCATCAGACTCCAATTCTGCTATTTGCCAGTCCTGAAACTCCAGGAAAATTTATGAATCATGCTGAGCCTCTTTCCTTATTTATTAAATAAGCAGAGTCCTTGCTTTACTTCACAGGGTGCTTGCAAGGATTAAAATAGCTTAGTATATGTGAAAATTCTTTAGAAACTCTAGTATTATGCAAAATACAATGTTACGCTAAATAAATGATACGTTGCCCCCGGGTTTCCTCCAATCCAGCAATGAAGACAACACATGTTGGAAACTGCCTCTTAAAGTTGATCATATGATATGTCTACTTAAATGCCTTTATTGCTGGATGCTCAGTACTTCCGGGGGATGCTTTTCCCATTATGAGACATATCACACTATTTGAAAGTGCTTTTCTATAACAGGCTGCAAGATACTTATTAAAGACCTGGTCATAAAATTTAAACGGTGATTCTCTGTTGTATACCATTATTATGTTACTCTTTGTTTAGACTGAGTCAGTGATTGCTGGTGTGGGGCCGACAGTCTTGTCTCTCCCCATCTATTTCCATGAATTAATGATGTTTGGAGGGTTTTTTTGTGGGTGGATATACTTGGTTTGTTGCTCTTGTCCGTGTGTGTGTGTGTGTGTGTGTGTGTGTGTGTGTTTTCTAAAGGAGAAAAGAGAGACTTGAGGAAGAAACAAAGGAAGAAGGATGATAAAAAAAAAAAATGGAGGGTGGAATGGGATGTATTCTCCAGGCTGGCTTAGCAAAACAAGGGCTCATTCTCACACAGAGAGAGAGAGACTACAAGTAAAAGCTGAAGTTCAGGCCAGGCACGGTGGCTCACGCCTGTAATACCAGCACTTTGAGAGGCCGAGGTGGGCAGATCACGAGGTCAGGAATTCAAGACCAGCCTGACCAACATGGTGAAACCTCATCTCTACTAAAAATACAAAAATTAGCCGGGTGTGGTGGGCGCCTGTAATCCCAGCTACTCAGGAGTCTGAGACAGGAGAATTGCTTCAACCCAGGAGGCGGAGGTTGCAGTGAGCTGAGATCGTGCCACCGCACTCCAGCCTGAGTGACAGAGCAAGTCTCCATCTCAGGGAAAAAAAAGAAATGCTGAAGTTCAGACCATTTTTATGAAGAGTATTGTGAAACTTAAAGGCACAACCATGCCCGGTGCTTTCAAACTCAGGTGAAAAAGTCCATGCAAAGAAAAAGAGCTTTTCCCAGTTCTGGGAGGAAGGAAAATTGTAGATGTGTCTGAAGAAACTAAGGGGGAACAACACAGCAGTGGGAATGTCACTGCACTTTTCAGAGAAGTAGGGGATCTGCGTTCTCATAGCAGCACCCCTTAAGGAAAAGAACAGAAAAAGAGTAACAGATTTAGTTCACACTAGGGCACACCTGAGGAGAAATGGTGGGGGAAGGTGAATGTGAAGCTAAGACTCTGCAGTTACAACTTGTAAGCTAACAAACTGGAAAATATAAGAAGTGAAGTTAGTATGACCTCCTTGGGACCCTCTTGGGAACACTGAGATGATGAATATTAGTACTATTAACATTATAATTAACTAATAATATGACAATGCTGTGAGTTAGAGAAAGGATTGTTATCACCATTTTGCAAATGATCAAATCCACTTGTTGAAATCAAATTCTATTTTTATTTTATCCCTCCTCTTTGAGCACAAGTTTCTTTATTATGCCTTAGTAGTGAGGTGCTATCTATAGATAACATATAAACCATCCAACAGAAATATGCCACTTAAGATCCCAAATACATTATACAGAAGTTACACCTTTTCCCCAAAAAATTGGCTTGGAAATCTCATTGTACACTGGACTTTAGCAGTAAGAAACATGCATTTTATTTATTTCTAAGAACACATTATTTCTAAGAACAGCTTATTGTTGCTATTACAAATACGACAAATTGGAATAAAGAAGAGGTTTGATGGTTAAGCTTGTTTTGAGTTTTATTTTTCTCAGTGATGAAACAGCATTTTTGCTTTCTTTCCATTTGTTCTAAAAGTATTCACTGAAGATTCTTAAAACTCTCTAAGGAATTTTCCATAGGGATGAATAAACCCAAGAAGAAACTTTTGAAAAACTTGTAGGAAATTAAATGGTCATATTTATGATAGAATTTTTTTCTAAACATTTATTATTATTATTATTATTATACTTTAAGTTTTAGGGTACATGTGCACAATGTGCAGGTTAGTTTCATATGTATACATGTGCCATGCTGGTGTGCTGCACCCATTAACTCATCATTTAGCATTACGTATATCTCCTAATGCTATCCCTCCCCCCCTCCCCCCACCCCACAACAGTCCCCAGAGTGTGATGTTCCCCTTCCTGTGTCCATGTGTTCTCATTGTTCAATCCCCACCTATGAGTGAGAACATATGGTGTTTGGTTTTTTGTCCTTGCGATAGTTTACTGAGAATGATGATTTCCAATTTCATCCATGTCCCTACAAAGGACATGAACTCATCCTTTTTTATGGCTGCATAGTATTCCATGGTGTATATGTGCCACATTTTCTTAATCCAGTCTATCATTGTTGGACATTTGGGTTGGTTCCAAGTCTTTGCTATTGTGAATAGTGCCGCAATAAACATACGTGTCTTTGACAAACCTGAGAAAAACAAGCAATGGGGAAAGGACTCCCTATTTAATAAATGGTGCTGGGAAAACTGGCTAGCCATATATAGAAAGCTGAAACTGGATCCCTTCCTTACACCTTATACAAAAATTAATTCAAGATGGATTAAAGACTTAAATGTTAGACCTAAAACCATAAAAACCCTAGAAGGAAACCTAGGCACTACCATTCAGGACATAGGCATGGGCAAGGACTTCATGTCTAAAACACCAAAAGCAATGGCAACAAAAGCCAAAATTGACAAATGCGATCTAATTAAACTAAAGAGCTTCTGCACAGCAAAAGAAACTATCATCAGAGTGAACAGGCAACCTACAAAATGGGAGAAAATTTTCGCAACCTACTCATCTGACAAAGGGCTAATATCCAGAATCTACAATGAACTCAAATAAATTTACAAGAAAAAAACAAACAACCCCATCAAAAAGTGGGCGAAGGACATGGACAGACACTTCTCAAAAGAAGACATTTATGCAGCCAAAAGACACATGAAAAAATGCTCACCATCACTGGCCATCAGAGAAATCCAAATCAAAACCACAATGAGACACCATCTCACACCAGTTAGAATGGCAATCATTAAAAAGTCAGGAAACAACAGGTGCTGGAGAGGATGTGGAGAAATAGGAACACTTTTACACTGTTGGTGGGACTGTAAACTAGTTCAACCATTGTGGAAGTCAGTGTGGCGATTCCTCAGGGATCTAGAACTAGAAATACCATTTGACCCAGCCATCCCATTACTGGGTATATACCCAAAGGACTATAAATCATGCTGCTATAAAGATATATGCACATGTATGTTTTCTAAACATTTAAAGTAACACGCACCACTGCTGAGTAAAGAAAGCATATCATGAATCATGAGTGTCAAAGGTGGAATCCTAAAGCTTGATTTTTGACAATTTGACAATTTTCTTATTATTTTGCCATGGAAGCCTTCATCGTCATCCTTCTCTTGAAAATGTTGGGCTATATAGATGGCACTTCCAGTCAGACCAAGAGAAAATAAATAGACTTTTAGAACTGAAGTGGCATTCAACCTACCTTACTTTGCCCACCTGTCTCCGTAAAAATAAAACTCCTCCAGTTTTGTCACTTTTGTTTTCCTTTGGTTTTATAGATTCTTCTACTTTAGCACAGTCCACACATCTGAATAGTAGGATGCTTTGAAGTCCTTAACATACACGTCAGTCCACAAAAGTCGTAATTACTATACTTTATGCCAACTTCTATTCCGAAGTTTTCAGTGAAGGCTTCAGTGTGGAGGAGAGTTTATTACTAGGTCAAGGAGGGCACTGAAGTGTAGAGGCCTGCAAAACAAAGACGTGTAATAAAAGAGATCAAAACAAGAGAGGTAATCAACTTCTTGCCCTACTGGTAAGTTTCACACCAGTTTTTTCTGTATTTACTGATGAAAGAGTGGTATAAATAAATATTTTAACATCCACTCCTAACCCAGTATGCCATGTTAGAATGTCATAAACTTCCCCATTAGGTTATGCTTTGAACCATAGAGAAATACATCAAATGTTAGACCAGGAAAGAATCCTAGATATCTAGTCCAAACCCCTTAATTTCATATGTGATAAAAAGGTTCCGGAAAGTGGATTGCCCTTCCCAGGGTCATGAAGCAGATTGTTGTCAGAAGGAGGTTTAGGACTCAGGTACTGGCTCTCTCATTTCTGCACTTTGCCTAGGAGCCACAATAGCATAACTAAAAACCCTGTGTTAAGCCTTCCTAAGAAGCTGTAGGCCTAGACTCTCTTTCTTCCAAAAACTGTTTCTGGAAGTGATAGGATACATAATCTCAGCACCTTAGAAATGTTGAGTTCTCAGCAGCTAGAATGCTAAATTCTTCATATATAAGATAATACCACATTATTCTGGGGTAAGAGGTGCCACAAAGCCAGCATTCGAAAACTGTTCCCAAAATACAACAAGCAATAGCCTTCTAATTGTTCCTGTTTATTGAGGGTGTCATTTTTCTATAGCTATGACTTCCCTTGGCCCAAATTGGGATATGAAAGAGTTAAAGGCTTTTTCCTCATATTTTACAGAATGCATCAGAAGAGATTTGTTCCAGAATTCAAGGACAACTCTACAAATGACCCACCAATATTATCAGATATAAATACAAATAGATACAGACGTTGTTAGATAATATAGATACAGATGTTATAGATACATATATAGATATCTCCTAAGGCTTAAAGTCTAAATGAAATTATGATGTCTGCTCCAAATAATATTAAAGAAATCTATTAAGCTGTCTATTTTATTGCAAAGAACATGTCTCTGGGTGATAAGACCAAAAAAGATATTATAATAAATATTACAAACAGCTGAAACTCTGAAATGATACTACCATGCCCTTTCATTCCAGGTCCTAAAGATACACCTTCCATTTATGGTTGGCCTTCCAGGAGCATTGGAACATATGAGTCTGAAGTCTTATCCAATGTTTTCAGGTCACATTAATCCTTCTCCTTGTAATCTTGTCTTTAAACTTAGTCACAGTCTAAATTAAATTCTGTATTAGAGGAAATACCTTATATTATGAGAAGCAGCATAGCATGAGTTCCTGGGCTCAAATTCCAGCCTCAACTCTTACTAGCTACATAATCTTAGGCAAATTACTTAACCTTTTTGCAATACAGTTTTATTCATTATTAAACAATTATAAAAGCAACTACCTTTTGGATTAATTACATTAGATTTGTGTGCATAACACACTTAAAATAGTTCCTAGCACATACTAGCAGGTATAAATTACTGTTATTTTATTCTTCTCCTTGAGCGCAGTGACAACAGCCTTAGCGTTAGGTTTTTTCTGTGTGTAAGACAGAGGCAATTAATAAATGTTTGAATAAATGAAGCAACAAATGAAGACCATATTAAAGACTTATTAAATCTCACACACACACATTTTAGTACTAGTAATAAGTCATTCCCGATAGACTGAGCCCCAAACATTGATTTTATTCACAGAAGAAATCTTCCAACTCCTTAACCTTGTGCACTGGGCACACCATCCCCAAAGAGACTCTTTACCAGTCAGCTAAATAACTTTACTGCATAATCTCTCTCAGTACAATCAATTGACTGAATAGTCTGAACTTAGCAGGAAATGGCTTTACTTCTCTCCAATCACTGCTTTTAAGCATGCTTTGTTGGATATGCATCTCTCAGTCCTTGTCTCAGGCAGATCCCATAGCTGCCCCATTCTCTCAGGTATACAAAGAAGCCCCATTCCATCAATGATGGCATCCATGCAGGGATTAAAGGTATCTGGTCCAGTCTAAATCAAAATGTAATTTCATATCCAATTCAAAGCTTCTCTTCTACTCCCCTAACTCAGGGCTGCAGTGGTGGAGAAGAAACTGGACTGTTCCTTCTCTTTTCCTTCCTATCCTTACCCCACTCTTCTGGTTTCTCTAAGGTCAGAACCGAGGAAGAGAAGACTAAAGGAAAGGTGCATGTTTTGTTGTTGGCTTCAATTACTCTGCATTTTAGCCCTCCCTTGGTTAATACTGGCTGGCCATCAGTGACCTCTGGGTTGGTCAGACATCCAAATCCTAGCACTTCAGTGGGGTACACAGGAAGTTTCTTTAGAAGCTTTGCAAGCACACGCTTGTGCTCGCCTCTTGACATTCTCCCTTACCTATTCTTAATGGTATATCTCCTCCCATCCCAACCTACTACTAGGGTGTTCTCTTGCCTTAGCAAGCCACCTTTGAAGCAAGAAACTTTTAAGGGAGCTTTTACCTTTCACAGCATCCTCTTAATCTGTGGGAAAGTCACACATCCTTTCCATGCCAAAGGATTAAAAAAAGCAGGCTACTCTCGGACACCCCCTCATTTTGCTGTCGTTATGGCTGTTCCAGCTGCCCTCTTGCCTTCAGAATTCCCCAGATAAGCAGTAAGCCCCAGTCTCTGAATTTGCGGAGGAGTAATCATCAAGGAGCACTGTGCACTCGCTCAGGATCAGTTTCACTCCCCATTCTGTACTCCCTGGCAGCCCCAGGAAAGGCAAAGGGCTTCTGTACTTCCAAAAGTCTCCAGCTGGGGACAAGAAGGCCAGTTTCCTCTTATTCTATGTTCCCTCACTGTCTCCTAGTAGTATCCTTGCAGCCAACTCCTTGGTTGGCTTAAAGGACGTGTTAGAAGAGCCTCCTCTCACCTCTGCTTCCTTTACCTGAGGTGGCGGTGGGTGGAGGATGTTGCCACAGCCCTCCCCAGCAATCCAAGGGGTGATTACCTCTATGAATCCCTTCAACTCCACCTCAATTTCTTCCCACTGTATAGGCTGGGGTGAGTCACAAGTAAGGGAGTGAAAGGGTGAAGATCCTGGGACAAACCTGGCCACACGTGAGTCCACAAAGTACCCTACTGCTTATATAATCTTTGTGCCAGGCATGGAATTAGGGCAACATCACAAAATCAGTGAGAAAACCAAGTAAAATGTTCTGTGTAATAGGAGCCAGACACAGTGGTGCACACCTGTGGTCCCAGCTACTCAGGAGGCTGAGGTGGGAGGATCCCTTGAGCCTTAAGAGCTTGAGGCTGCAGTGAGCTATGATTGTGCTAAGGCACTGCAGCCTGGGCAACCGAGTGATGCCATTTCAGAAGAAAGAAGAAAGAAGAGAAAGAGGAGGAGGAGGAGGAGGAGGAGGAGGGGGAAGGGGAAGAAGAAGAGGAGGAGGAAGGAAAAGAAGTTGTAGGAGGGGGAGGAGGAGGAGAATAAGGAGGAGAAGGAGAAAAAGAAGGAGGGGGAGAGGAGAAGGAGAAAAAGGAGAAGAAGAAAAAGAGAAGAAAGAAAAAGAAATGTTCTATGAAATAAAAGAGGAGGAGGACAATTCTTCATAGCAGTCAGTAAAACAATATGAAAGATGAGCCAAAAACTCATTCTGGTAAACAGGATTGAACGTATCTCTATACCTCCCTTTTATCTATGAAAAAATTCAGTCTCCCAAAGGAAATATTCAGGAAAATACCAAAGCATTAAGTTATAATATTTATCCTGATATTAAAGATGAAGATAAAATGCAAAACTGGTTGAGACTGAACTTCACAGACTGAGCGTCCTTTTCTGTGTTGTTATGAGCATCCAATTATGTGCACTGTTGTTCTGGAATTTTAGAAAATGGTCAATTCTTTAAATAGATATTTTTCTCTTCGTTAAATTAATATATAATTCTTGGGTTTCTTCATCTACTCCAAGGCAAAAGTTCTTAATTATTAAGCATATTAACTTAAGAGTTTATATTCTTACCATTTAAACTTCATTATTCTCTAATGAATTGTGAAATTTCACAACATTCATTGATACTAGTTTTTGTGAGGTTGACAAGATACCAAAATGATGTACAGACAGCTTTTGATTTATACGAGCTCAACATATGTGTGCATGCATCCAACTCAGAAGATATACATATATATGTAAATAAAATATCTTGAGCCAGAACTAGAATATTATGTGACCGAAGAAATCTCCTTCCTTCCCTCTCTCCTCTTGAGATTCCACTCTACCTGTCTCTTCAACCTATTACTGCCTAGAAATGCTCCTAACTACATGTTTATTCTCTTCTAGCCCAAGAAATAAATCAAATCAGATTCAGAATGGGGTCTGGATACCACAGTATTTTCTGCCAAGAGGTACTGGAAGAAGAATTGTAAATCTTCACTGCTATAAGCTGTACCTTTCCCAGTAGTAATACTCTCCTGCCCTTAAAGAGCATCTCTACTCCTGATCCCACCTATCATCAGTCCTTTTTAATTTCCATTACAAAATAAGGTCACAAGTATTCCTGACTGCCCTATATGAAGGCCTATTTGAATTTTTCCATAGAAAAATTAGTTCAGTGCTGTTGTGGCAACCAGAGATGAATGAGTCATTAGAGGGTTGGCATTGTAGACCCAAACACCTGCAAGTGTTTCCACAGGAAATCACGTCCAGAACTCCAAACAAAGAACATGAAACACTAAAAGGTACCTTAAATCCTTTATAAATAACATAAAATCAAAGAAGAAAAAGCTCCTTAAAAAGTTCAACCTTTCTGAATGAGTAATATTGCCATAGTGCCTCATCTAGAAGTATTTTCAGAATTTCCCATTTTATATAAAGCAGCAAACTTCCCCTTGAAATTATGGGTCCAAAACAAGAATAAGATCTTCCTTTGTGATCCAATAAATGAATCTGCTCTGAACTTAGCTGTTCTTATCATCTTTACTTTTCCCACTATCTTAGTCCATTCAGGCCACTATAACAAAATATCTTAGACTGGGTAACTTTTAAATAACAGAAAATTATTTCTCACAGTTCTGGAGTCTGGGAAGTCTGAGATCTAAGATCCAGGTGCCACCAGGTTTGATGTCTGCTGAGGGCCTGTTCTCTTCTCCAAAGATGGAACTTTCCATGGGTCCTCACATGGTAGGAGGGGCAAACAGGCTCCTTCAAGCCTCTTTATAAAGTTACTAATCACATTCATGAGAGCTTTAACCTCATGACCTAATCATCTTCCAAAGGCCCCACCTTTTACTACCATCACCTTGGGGGTTATGTCTTAACACATGAATTTGGGGGGGCACACATACATTCAGACCATATCACTCACGTACCTAATGGTGCATTTTTTTTTCTGTTAGTATTTCTGCTTCAAACATGAACATTCTGCTAACAAGCTAGCTGATGGTGGAACCACTCTCCTCTTGTCTCTATCCCCAATGTAACAAAATTTAGTTACTCTCCACATTTCTAAGGGCGAATATTACGTGGATATTCTCACTTGTCTATCATTCACCAGGAGGTCGGCTATGTCAGATGTAAGCCATGCTTGAAACTGCCCTAGAGCAAAGAGCTTATGAGATCCACGATCTCATCACATATTTGGGAGGAATGTTAGAAGTTCTCAAGGTTTACACCAGAGTGAATAGAAATTTCTAGGGGTTGAAAATTCTAGAACTGAGGACAATTTTTTTTTAAATGTTTGTTTCTTATCAAAGTGATACATGCACATAGTTCAAGAGTAAGCTACTTCTATGACTTGTTAATACAAACAGGAATCTCAAGACACCCCCATTTTCCATTTCTCCTTCCACAAAGTAATCAGTTTCAACTCTTAGCTGAGTCTTGGTATTTACCCCAAAAACATGATCATATTGCTATTTCTAGATTTCTTTTCAGTTTTAGGTGTTATGTATTAACTACACAAGGTAAGAGTTTAGTTCTTTTTGCTCTCCAAGTAAATGTTCACTCCCCATACCCCATTCCTTCCTAGTATAGAGTTAAATCAAAATTTTGATTATTCAGTATTTTAATTATCAAATCTATGTATATAATTCAAAAATGAACCATAATATAAATTATGATTAAAATTCTTCCCTGCTCAATATCCTACTTACCCTGGAGCTAACAATTGTTTCCGGTTTTCCCCTATTTGCTTAACTTTTTATGTACTTATCCCTAAGTCAGCTTCAAGTTCTTCCCTATGTCGCTAAATACCTTCTCAATACATTTCTTTACCTTAACTATTCTATCAACTTTGTGTTTTTGAAGACATCGCTCTCTCTGAAATTATAATCTGATTTACACTCCAGTGATTCTCCTTTATGTCTGATAATTCTCATTCAAAGATTTCCTTTCACCATCAAACAAAGGGAGCTTGCTTGTCTCCTGAGTTGGATCTCCTGTTTCCTCGATCCAATCTCTCCCTTTTTCTTGGTTCACTAACTTGTTTTAATAAAGTGTATCCTCAGTAGCTTCCCAAGGAAGGGTACATGGGAGTAAACGTTTTGAGACTTTCCTTGGATTTTATTGACTATTTGGCTGAGTATAGATTTCTAGGTTGGAAATTATTTTCCCTTTGAATGTAGAAGATATTGCTCCATTGTTTTATAGTTTTCAATGTTACTTTTATGAACTCTGAAGCTGGTCTAATTAATTTTCCTTTTAAATAACATGGTTTTCCCCTCCCCTGGAAGCTTATGTGATCTTCTCTTTATCCCCAGTACTCTGAAATATCATGATGAGCCTTGGTAGTAGATCAATTTTTAATGACTTTGCAGCATCCTTTCATTCCAGAAAATCACACCTTTCTGTTTTGGAGAATAATCTTAAATTATTTTTGCTAATGAATTCCTCCCTTTCACTTCTGTGGAATGTCTTTCTGAAACTCCTGGACTTTGAGCTGGTCTTCTGATTTTCTTATTTTTTCTTAGCTTCCATTTCTGTTTTTTGTTTTATTTTGCTTTGAGTTCTGGTTTTGCAGTACTCACAGGAAGAAATTCCTTTATCTTTCAAGTCTTTTTTTGAGCATTTTATTTCTTTTTCTACTTTATTTAAATTTCCAAGGTTTTTTTGAATATTCATTTTGAAGCATCCTGTTCTTTATAAGTATATAATTTTTTTCTTCTGTTTCTGGAGATATTAATGAGAGTTTTTGAAAAGTATTCTTTCCACCAAATTGGATTTTTCTTTTTTAGTTGTTATATCTCATTTAGAAATTTCATCAGCTATCTAGCAATTCTTGGTTGTCTTCTCATATTTAGGAAAGGGAGCTAAAAAGTTGATGGAAGCTATAAGTCCAAGGGCGCAGCTTTTGTACCAAGAGTTTCACAGTCAACAGAACTGGGTGGGCTGTTCGTCTGGAACCTTCAATGTCAGTTTCTTTAGATGTTTTCCTCTTGGGCTGGTCAGATTCCATAGAGTATTCAATCTCCTGCCCAGAAGGAAAAGTCTGCCTACTACTGTTTCTCAAGCCCATGAGGGAAGTAGGCTACAAGCCTCAGCATTCATTGTGCACATATTCTCTGAGCACCTTATTTTCAGTATAAGCTATTCTCAATTTTGCCAGGCATCCCCAGTCCAGAGACTCTCTGTTTTACTCAACCCAGGAATAAACTTCCAGTTCTATGTCTGGACAGAGAAGGGCAGTGCATAGGATCATAGAGCAGGTGAGGGGGAATCTAGGCATCTAATGCTTCTAAATCAGATTGCAAACAGTTCTTATTTACCTTCACCCTTTCATTCCCACTTCCAAGAGTAGTCAGTGCTGATAATTCCTGAGCCTTTTGCAACATCAGCTGAGTTGATTCTTGACTTTACTCATTCCCAGTTGAAGATTTGGTATTCTCAGGTAATTTACTAATTTTCAATCTGATTCAAGTGTTCAAAATTTTATTGTTGTCATTTCCCTATTCTTGTTTGTTAAAGGTTTGTGGCTTTTAAAAAATTCCTTTATTTAGATTCGATTATCAGGAGTAAACAAAATTAGATTTATGCCATCTTAATCTGGAATTTAACCTAGGGTTTAAGAATGGATGCTCACTTGCTCCACAGCTGGAAAATCTATAGACCTGTCTGCTAGTGCTAATTTGTTCAACCTTATTAAGGTATAATTGAAGTACTTGAAAATGTATGTATTTAAGGCATGCAACCTGACATGTATACAAATGTCATCATGATAAAAACAGAAAACATGTCCATCACTCTTAGAAGTTTCTTGGTGCCTATCTATAAGCCATGCATTCCCGCAGCTCTTCCCCGAGCAATCACTCATCCTCTTTCTATCCCTATAAATAAATTTACATTTAACAATATTAAAATGAAATCATGCAATATGTACCCTGGTTTTACCTGGCTTTATTTACTCAGCATAATTATTTTGATACTTGTACGTGTTGTTCCACATATCAACAGCTCATTTCTTTTTATTGCTGAGTAGTATTCCATTGCATGGATATATCACAAGTTCTTTATTCATACATCCACTGATGGACATTTGGGTTGTTTGCAGCTGGGGGATATTATAAGTAAAACTCTATAAACATGTGTATACTATCTTTAGGTCAACATATGTTTTTGTTTCCATTGAGTAAATGCCTAGAAGTGGAATGACTGGGCCATAGGGTATGTATAAAACTTTTAAAGAAACTGCCAAAAGTGTTTTCCAATGTGGTTGTACAACTTTACAATCAAACTAGTTTATGAAAGTTCTATTTCCTCCAGATCCTTGCCAACATTTGGAATGGTCATTTTTTACCATTTGTAGCCATTTTAATATGTATGTATAGAGAGGTATTTTATTGTGATCATAATTAATATTTCCCTAGTGACTTTTTAATGTGCTTATTTGCCATCCATGTATCTTTTCTGGAGAAGTCTATTCATACCTTTTGCCTATTTTTTTATTTAGTGTTTGTCTTATTAATGAGTCATGACTGTATTTTTGCCTATGCTACATATAAGTTACTTTCCTCATATACGTGTTGTGAATCATTTCTCCCAGTCTGTGGCTTGATTTTATATCTTATTAGTGGTGTCTTTAAAAATCAAATGTTTTTTATTTTGATGAAATCCAATTTGTCAGTTGTTTTCTTTATGTTTCATGCACTTTTTTCTTCCAAAATATTTCCCCTATCTCTAGTTTGTGAAGATATTTTTCTATATTTTCTTCTAGAATATTTACAATCTCAGATTTTGCATTTAAGTCTATGATTCATTTTAATTTAATTTTTGAGTGTAGGGTGATGTAAGGATACATGTTAATTTTGTTTCCACACAAGTATTTAGTTGACCTTGGACCTTTTTTTGAAGACTTTTATTTCTCCCATTATATTGCCTTAGCACTTTTGTCAAAAATTCATTGACCAAGTACCTGTGGCTCTATTTCTGGACTCTGTTCTGATCTAAACTATATATGTGTGCTTTCACCAAAACCATACTGTCTTTGTTACTGTAGCTTTGTTGTAAGTATTAAAATCAAGTAAGGTAAGTCTTCCAATTCCATTCTTATTTTTAAAAATTTCCTTGGTAATGTAGTTTCATATAAACTTTATAATCACTTCTCAATTTCTACAAAACTGAGTGCTGAAATTTTTATTCGGATCATACTGACTCTATGACCAACTGGGGGAGAATTGTCATCTTATCAATATTGAGTGTTCTAATCCACGAACCTTTTTTGGCCCTCTTTATTTTTCTCTCAGCAGTGCTTTATTGTTTTCAATGTAGTGATCTTGAACTTTTTTGGTTAAATTTATTCATAAATATTTCATATTTTTGGTGCTTCTGTAAATAGGATTTTATATCATCTCACTTTTCACTTGTTGCTGCTGTTACACAAGGAAACAGTTGATTCTTTTATATTAACTCTGTTTCCTGTGCCCTTACTGAATGTATTTGTTAGTTCATGTAGATGATTTGGAGACTTGCATATTTCCTTTGGGAACAGTCTATAGCAGGGAACACTTTCACTTCTTTTGTAATCTTTATAATTTTTGTTGTTGTTGTTGTTATTTATTGTAATGACTAAGACCCTCAGAACAACTATTCATGAATGAAACCACCATTCAACCTACTTCATCCCCATCCTTTCTTATCCCTTTGAAAAGAAGCAGCATTGTTTGGAAGAAAGACCTTGGCTTTGGAACAGATGGACTAGGATTCTAATTCAAGCTCTGCCTCCTATGGTGGCTGTGTGATTCTAGCTGTGTGACCTTTGATCAGGTACTGAAAACCAGGAGCCCTTCCCTCATCATTAAAATAGAAGTATTATCTGTTTCATAGACAGATACAAGGATTAAATGAAATAAATCACCTAACACATAATGGATAGGAATAACTGCTCATTCCCCCTCCACCTTTATGAATAACCCCTCTCAAAGGCCAAGTCACACACTTAGTGCTGCATACTAGACTTCATTAAAAAATCACTGAAAAGAAAAGTTCAGTTTTTAAATATGGCCATTGTTTGAACTCTGCATGTTTTCTCTCAGCTAGTTTCTGTTTTCAGTTTCCTTAGATCTGGTTCCGATCTTAAAATAATTGATAGTCACATGGATACATAGTCAGCTTATGCATTTTTTTTAAATTTGTGCATTTTTGTCAATTGAAGCTAACAAATATTTTAAGGATATATATTATTTGTCAATTTAATGAGCTTCAAAAATATTTATAAACATACCTTATTATTTATCCAAAATAATGTTATCTAACTTAGTCACCAACTTTTAATACTGGGCAACTTTCGGCTATTCTCAAAACTGGAATTGATCCTCAAAGAGTCAATATTTGCTTCTCTAGATTGCATTCTAACAAATATGATAAGCAACATAGTTGGGGAGAAGAACAATGAAAAGTCAGAAGAACTTGCTTCAAAATTTGAGGTGTTATTACCAACTACATGACCTGAGGAAAGTAATACAACCTAGCTGAACCTGTTTTTCTTCTACCAAATAATTTTGCAGGTATCTGTCTTATTAACTTTTAGAGACATTATACATACATGATCCATGTAACAAAATATAAAAACCCTAGATTAGTCTAGAAATACAAAGTAGAGGGAGAAGAGAATAGACCCTGAGTCTCCCTAGTGAACAAAATGAAAAAATATATAGTGTTAGTGAAAGCATTTAAAAATTTTTAAGTGATATACATTACTGGACTCCTCATGCCTCCAGTAATGATGACCACACTAGAATCATGGTGTGATATAGAATCCAACCTTTAGTAACCTTATGATTAATTATGGGAGTAGGCAATAAAACAGCTCCAACCCAACCTGCAAAGGAAAGTTTCTAAAACATTAATAAAGGCTAAGTTTTGCAATTCATTGCAATAGCTTTCAAAATTCCCTTCCAGTTCAACAATCCACTCTCCCACTCCATCCCCTGCGAAGCTCCTTAAAAACTCATAAGTTTGTTAGGAGCCCTCTGGGGACTAAGTCCGAAAATGTTGCTTTCCCACCAGACTTCAGAGTTATCTGGTGGCCTTGTGGGCCCCTAAAGCATGCAGTGCTGGCCAAGGAGCATGTGAAGCCCTCCTCTGGGGTCAGAATGCAGGGTTCTTTACTAATTACTATCAGAGTGTCCTCTGTATTATCCTGTATTCATACTTAAAAAAAAATTAAAGGAAAGGTAAAGAATTCTAACCATAATCTTTCCATTAGCACAAAGCCAAACTATAAAACATGTTAAGAAGTACAGGATACTAAATGTTAGAGAGCGGAATAAACTAAAATAAGACAATATTCTGGAATACTGAAATGAGAGAGGATTGCAGGCCAAACAGTGAAGTCACTTTAAGAGATTCCCTGCCGTCCTCAAG
Organism: Pan paniscus; assembly: GCF_029289425.2. Taxonomy (NCBI): domain Eukaryota; kingdom Metazoa; phylum Chordata; class Mammalia; order Primates; family Hominidae; genus Pan; species Pan paniscus. Next base: position 50,194,126 of record NC_073256.2, on the reverse strand, counting down.
TATATTTACCCAATTTTAAGTTCTATTCAATACCTTGAAAACACACAGCACAGTACATGCGTCTACATTTAGTACACAGCTAAACTACATTTCCCAGCCTTCCTTATAGTCAGGTATAGCACTATCACTGAGTTTCAAGCCAATGGAATGTAAGCAGAAGTTATGTGCATCACTTCCAGGCCTGGCCCGCTGGCATCCTTCTGACTGTATGGAAGAAGATAACCCCTGAATACCTTGTGCCGAAGAAGATGGAGTGTCCATCAGTCTCCCACTCCATGGAAGAGGACCACTCTACTGGTCTATCTACCCATCTGATACCATCATGGGAGCAAGAAAGAAGTTTCTACTACATATGAGACTTCATACATTTAGGGAATTAGATTCCTCTAAACCATAGACTCTGAAAGCAGTTCCTGGGAAAAAAACTTAGAACATGTGTTGAAAAAATTTCAAGTCATGCTGGCATCACTGAAGTTCTTGGGGGGAAGTAGAGTGGTAGTTATGAGTATGAGCTTTGCAATCAGATAGGCCTGAATAAGAGCCTGTGTTCACCATCCTGTAGATATATGGTATTGATCAAGTTTCTGTAAGTGTCAGTTTTTTTTTTTTCTTTAGACAGTCTTGCTGTCTCCCTAGCTGGAGTGCAGTAACGCAATCTTGGCTCACTGCAACCTCTGCCTCCTGGGTTCAAGTGATTCTCCTGTATATAGCCAGTATATGATAGAAGCAAGTTTCAAGCCAATGCATCTGTCTCTTGGACTGTGCTATTAACCTCCCAAGTAGCTGGGATTATAGGCGCAAACCACTACACCCAGCTAATTTTTGTATTTTTAGTAGAAATGGCATTTCACCATGTTGGCCAGGCTGGTCTCAAACTCCTTACCTCAGGTGATCCACCCACCTTGGCAATCCAAAGTGCTGTGATTACGGGCATGACACCACACCCGGCCTCAGCTTTTTTTTCTAAATGTACAATATTGGGATATTACTGCAATAGAATCTACTTCATAATATTGCTCTTTGTCACAGTGCCTGGCTGATACTAAGTGCTCAAAAAAAGTTAGCTTTCAGAACTGAGTATATATCTCCCCAGATAACTTTTAAAAATTAAATTGCCATAATCTTAGTGCTGTTCCTGAAGTATTTCTGGTTTTACTTCCAGGAAGAGGACAGGATTACATTTTCCTTCCCACTCAGAGTTATATGTACCTACATGATTTATTTTGACCAGTGAAATGCGAGTAGAAATGGCATGTTTCATTTCCAGGTAGAAGTTTTAAGAGTCAGCATGCATTTCAAATGCTATATTTTTCTCCACCACAGCAGGGGCAATGTTCCAGCTACTGGCTGCTCTGTCAGGTTGGTCCTAAAGTGAGGAAAACACCAGTCAACGCATGATATACATGTGGCATGGCCAAGAAATAAATCCTTGTTGTTTGAAGCAACTAGAGATTTGGAGCATATTTGTTACTAGCCCATCTGACCTAAACAGGAACAAATATTCATACAGGTAAGTTCATTTGAAAACAAGTTTTGTTATTTTATAGCAGCCTCTAATAATAATGGCTGACGAGTGTTGAGCTCTCACCATATTCCAAGAACTTCTATAAGCTTTACATGTGTTAACTCATCCATTTTCACAATAACTCAGTGAGATAACCTGCAGTATCTTTATCCCCGCTTCATAGGGACAGAAAGGTTAAGTAACTTGCCCAAGCCTACATAACCAGTATATGATAGAAGCAAGTTTCAAGCCAATGCATCTGTCTGTTGGACTGTGCTATTAACCTTCATTACATTACCTACCGTAGTGGATGCTGTAGTGTACCTGCTAGATCCCAGCTTCAGGACTGAGGCTGAAGCTCTCATTTCCTTTTTTTTTTTTTTTTTTTTTTTTTTGAGATGGAGTTTCACTCTTGGAGACTGAGGCTCTCATTTCATCAGCTATCAGAAACATTGGTTGCCAGTGGTTCAGAGCTTAGTCTTTCCTTGGGAATCACCCTCAGGCAAAAAGTGCCGCCTCACCCAAAGTTAGACCCCCTTCCTGTGGGATTGGTAGGGATTCTGTTGCAACTGCATCACAGTTCAACTTCTCCCTCTGCCCATCCCTGCTTTCCTCACTCAAGTTCTCAAAAGTATTCCTCAATAAACTTTCCTCATGTAAATCTCAGGGTCTCAGAGTATATTTCCAAAGAGCCCAGAACAACAATACCTCCCTAGATATTCCTACATGTGTACTGAAACATACACAGACTATATATGAACTCAGTTTGCAATTAATTGACAAATGACAGTCATAGACCACGGAGTTGAGAGAATGTGAAGATCGCTGGGCTGTCTGGAGAAGGTTTGGAATGATAAGCCTCTCACAAGTTAATGGAGATACAGAATCTTCTACTTTCTCAGTTGAATTCAGTGTAGTTCATTTCTCATAAATGTCATCTGTGGTTGTCTAAATCCAGAAAAAAAGTCAAAGAAAGAACCACATATTTTGTATATAACAAATGATAGCTGGTCTTTATTATGACATATATTCATTCTTGTAAGTAGAAATGGGAACTCTCCATCTCTTCCATGAAGACAGATGTCTCAAGAGACTGGAAGCCATGTATCTTTATTTTACCAAATATCATATATCTCTTTTTTAGTTATACATAAAAAAGCTATTGAAAACTGATGCCTTAAATTGATTTCTAAGAAACGATAAGCAGAACCCAAAATTTAATTCATAACCCATCAGCTGTCTCTTGGACATCTTAGGTAACTTGACACCTACTTCTAATAAAATTTAAAATCACGCAAGTTCTAGTTCTAATGCATTTCTTTTACTGTAATTGAATATTTCTCACAATTTAAACTCTATCCCAATATCAGTTGTCTACATTTTCTCAAAGGAGAAATAGATGTTGTAAAATTTGAAATAAATAAGCAGAATTATAGAGGCAGTAACAAAATAGACCAAATATAAAACCAAAGGAATCTAAATGGATCTGCGGAATTTAAAATAAACATTACTACCTTACATTGATATATGCATGTCTTATACATTGTACATTCTGCTTACATATCTTCACCATATATTGATGTAGATTAATGGCCAATGTTATACAGAGTTCAGGAGAAATTAGATGATTACATTTTCTTCTTTATGGTAGTTACTTCTATTCTTTACCTAACCAAAGAAGCTTGAATTCAAAAATGAAAACTTAAAATTGAGTAGCTTATATAGTCCATAGAATTTTAAAAGAGCTTAAGCCAGTAAGAAGCTTGAAGGTAACAAAGACATTTGTTACCATCATTTCAAAATAAATAAGAATTATATTCCTTATTGGCTGTCTTAATTTCATTGAATGTACAGTAAATTATGCTAATGCTTCTGTGGAGACATATTTTTGCATTCATATTACTACCCACTGAACAATTGCTTTATTTTCACAGAATTGCAGATAGGAATAAGAAAACATCCATCCTGTAAGTTATGGTAGTACTTGAGAGAAACCCCTTGAAGTAACCAGGCAAAGAACAGCCAGAAGAGTGAAAATGTTAAGTTATAGGATATTTTCAGAGAAATATAATCTTTGAAAAAATTGCAAGTGCCTGAGACAATTCAAACCAATGAAATAACTACCACAGTAGTGTTTTTTATGAGGTTTGGCTGATGCCTAGAAAAGAATTACCTATAGTTAGCATACCAATTACTTACAGGTAGGCAGTTGGTTCTTCTCCAGCTTAAAGGTGTTTAAAAACAATTTGTTTACTGAAAAATCTATAAACCTCTCCACCAGAAATTTTATTTTATATATTAACTTAGACGTATTGAAGCAAAATTTGTCACTAGTCTTGTTTTGAGGTTTATAAACTCATACTTCAGAAGCAACTTGTTCCACTCCCAGGAGCTATGCCCTCTACTTGGCTAAACCACAGTTCAGTATCTTTGTGGTATCAATTGCTAGACTTTTCCACCTCTTTTTGGTTATCTGAAAGACATATATTATGATTTTTCATTTGGTTAATGATGCTGTCAATTTTGCATTTAAAATGCCTAAGCATTAATTAAAATGCCCAAGTAAATTAAAACCATGTTTTAATTTAAAACAAGGTTCTAAAAGACTATTTGCCTATAATGTTTCTTCTCATTACATTTCATGTCTTATGAATAATTATTTGAACCAATCCTGACATTGCCCAGGACAGAGGAGTTCAAATGCATTGTGAAGTCTTAAGTCAGAGTGAGAATATCCCAAACTTGCCCAAGACTTTCAATCAGGCAAGTTCACCACCAACAAACCCTGAGACAGAATTAAAACCAAAGGAAAGTTTATAATCACGACCATAGAAAGTATTTTCCATTTAAAAGATATTAAACAGAAAAGTACTTTCCGTTTTCAAAAAAGTTACAAAATAGTTTCTTCTCAACATAATTATTAACAGCATGGAAATGTATTACATTTTTTCAAATGATTACAAATATTCAATTAGTATATGGTAAATATGAAGGATTTTTATTGTAGTATGTATTTTGGGATAACAGGGCAATACTCAGATAAGTATATCTTACTTTCTACAAAGAAGTTACTCAGTGTAATCATTAAAGAGAATGATATGGCATATTAGTTTAGAATGTAAGATCTGGGGCCAGATTGTCTGAGTTCAAATATTGACCTCAGCACTTCCAAGCTGTGTAATGTTGGGCCATTTACCTAACTCCCAGTGCCTCATGGCTCCTCATCCACTAAATGGAAATGACCCTAATTATACCCACATCATAGGACTGTTAAGAAGATTAAATGTGTTAACATGTATACAGCAATTACAACAGTGCCTAGCACATGGTAGTCACTCAAAAAGCATTAGTTACCCAGTTGCCAGTTAATTTTCCCACGCTGAAGTTGACTTACAAATTCCCCAAATTTTAGTCCTAGTGTAGACACACTCACGCAATCTTTTATGTGTACACATAATTTTTTTTTAAGTTTCCTACCATTGCAAAATGTATGTATGACATCTGGACACCAAAAAAAAAAATGGTGACTTTTTAAAAAGCTTGGTATTGTAAAGAATTGTTATGCACTTAGTATTGGTCTCTTGAATAGCCCAGCCTTTCATACCTAGAGCTTAGAACAGAAGAAATACCACACCGTGTTGCACCCATGGCCTCTGTAGCTGATTATTCTCTCTTTGACAATGGTACCTAGAAGAAGTCTCCAGGGATAATATTGATGCCCTCCATATAAACAAACCAAAACACTTAGGAACGTATACAACCATCTTATATACCTTTCTTCAGACCCATCATCTATTGTTCATTAATTTATGCCTTTCCTTCTTAAATCATGTTACATTTTTTAATCTCTTGCAGCCTATGAGGAAGACAAACTAAATCGATGTTATTTTCCTTTTATATTTATTCCAAAGACTACACTTTTAATCTTCACTAAGTGCCTTTTTGTGCTAGAATTCCACAAATAAGTAAATTAACATTAAAGTGAGAAGAAGAATCATACACATAACATACGAGTTGAAAGCCGTTCTGGATATTTTGTACTTAATTCCTAGAAAACTTTATTAATCTTATAAAGCCTGTAGTGACACTTGTTTCTGGAAAAAAAAAAAACAGTTACAGTTACACTCATGATTCCCCTTATTCAGATCAATGAACTTTTCACCAAGCCAACGAAAATGCTAAGGCATTTGCAGTTCATTACAATAGAAGCAATCTTTTCTGAGCATAGTTTCTCATTTTATTTGCTATGAATTCTCTATTTGTACATTAATTTACACTAATTAGCTTTATGTTTCTGCACTTGAGAGATATTATATAAATAAATATATGAAATGGCTTCTTATATTTCCTTCCTCAAAATGTGTGATAATTAGATCCATGCATCTAATTTTTTTTAATTACCTTCATTTAATATAGGTTCAAGTATTCCTATAAGTGAATCATTTTGGGTAATATTGGGGTTCTAAAGTAATACCTAATCTCTCTCTGTATGTATACTTTCTATCAGTAGTTGACTAGAGTACTACATATGCTTTCCACTTAAAGGTGTGCTTTTTTATACGTTTAATATTCCTTGTTATATAAAATAAGCAGCCCATACTCCACCTTTTTTTCAAACATGCAAATCAAGTCAAAAGAGCTTTAAGAAATATTATTTATAAAGAGCATTGTTAAGCACTACAAGGTTTTGTTTTTCTAAATCTTGTCCCAAAGATAGCATGACAAAAGTTAACTTAAATGTATCATATAACCCAGCAATTCTACACCTAGAAATTTACCCAAGAGAAATGAAAATATATATCCATACAAAGACTTTCATGTGATATGAGTCATATTTATGGCAGCATTGTTTTCATTAAACAAAAAGTTGAAACAATTCAAATGTTCATCGACTGGTGAATTGTTAAACAAAATGTGACACAACCATACAACAGCACATTATTCAGCAGTAAAAAGGAAGTTGCTGATACACAGTACAATAGGAATGAACCTCAGCAGTATTATGCTAAGTGAAAAAGCAATATACAAAAGATCACACACTGTATGATTCCATTTACTTGACAGGTATTATATATGTATGTATAGTATATATATTATATACTATATATTATATGTAATTATATATTATATAACCACCTCTTATATAATAACCACTTATCACCTCTGAGAATAAAATACATTATAATTATATATGTATTATATATAATTATATATGTTATATTACGTATTATATATGCAATAATACATATTATAATTACATATAATATATGCAATACATATAATTATATATTTATAATATATAATCATGATATATTCTCAGAAGTGAGAAGTAGTGGAGCTATTTCTTGAGATTGGACTGCTATAACTAGTTCTTATCACAATATTAGGGAATAGGGTAGTACTGAGAAATTGTAAACTTGACATCCATGTCATTTCTTCCTCCTAACCAAACACCTACATGTAAATCCCTCAACTCAATATATAAATAACCATATTCATTTGACACAGATACAAAATCATCTAGAAAAAAACTTTTCCAGCACATCCTACCAAACTTACTTTGTACCAGCAAATCACATGACACATCAGTAGTCTGCTCGCCAGACCACACTGATGTCTCAGTGGCTGTCCTGTGCTTCCTCCCTTTCTTTCTGACTTCTTTATTTCCTACCAATATTTACTGAACACCTCCAAATTCCAGACCCATTTCTAGGTATGTGCAAAATTATTTGCAATCATGAAACTTACATTTTAGTAAATTCTATGTATTCATTGTTGACTGCTTGTGCAACAATGTTACCCCAAAGTTGGTACCTTAAAAAACACATGGTTATTATTTCACAGTTTATATAGGTTAGGAGTGTAGGCACAGCTTAGCTGGCTCTTCTGCAAGGTAACAATCAAGGTATAGGCCAGGGTTTCCTCTCTAAGGCTCAATTAGGAAAGGATCTGCTTCCTCACTCCTGTGATTGTTGGCAGCATTCAGTTTCTTGTAGGCTACTGGACTGAGGATCTTGGTTCCTTATTGGCTATTGGCCAGAGGCTGCTCTCAGTTTCTTGCCATGGGACCCTCTTCATGTGTATCTTATAACATGGTAGCTTGCTTCTTCAAAGCCAGCAAGGGAAAAAGAGAGTCACCTTGCAAGATACAATTGCAATCGTATGTGACTAAATCACATTCATGTAATTACATACATACATCTCTTTTGACATTGGTTAGAAGTGAGCCATGGATCCCACTCACACTAAGGAAAAGTGGCTGCATAAAGGCATAAATATGTGGGAGGTGGAGACCATGGAGGCACCCTACATTCTGTCTGCCACAGTTCACCCTCTGGCCCCCCTTGGGAGAGGATGAGTGTATTTTGCACATGAGAAGAATGTGAATCATTCTTCTCATGTGCAAAATACACTCATCCTCTCCCAAGGTCCCCCAGAGTTCCACCCTGTTATAGCATCTGCACAATATCCAGAATTGTATTATCTAAATCAGGTCCAGGCATTGATGAAGGCTGTTTAAATTGATCTGTCAATCTGTCAAACTAAAAAGACAAGTTATTTGCCCACCCACACACCCAACATATAGTGGTTGAACAGGCGTAAGAAAACATCTATAGACATACAGACATTCTTGTTCAAAATGGGGGAAATAGAAGGTACGAAGTCGTCACTGGTCCATAGCAATTCTGAAATCCAGCCTGGCAAATGTTAAAAATTTTCTTAACTAGGTTTCTAAGCATAGGATAATTCTTCATGGCTCTCAGCTTTGCCCTCTGAATCATCCTTCGTGTGTGTGTGTGTGTGTGTGTGTGTGTGTGTGTGTGTGTGAGAGAGAGAGAGAGAGAGTACATGTTTGCAGCTGAGTAATTTTAACAGCCTGCTCCTGCCTAAAATTTGAGGGTCCAGAAGCCTCTTTCACATTTTATTCTCTGCCACTTTCAGTTCCAGTTAACATTGCTTTTGCTGTAACAATTTTCTCAAATACTTCGTAGGACTCCTGTGAATTTCACTGAGGTTCACTCCATTAGACAAAAGGACAATACACTTAACTTCTTAGAGATACTATCATTTAATCAAAAAGTTCCATGAGGCACAATTTCAATCTCTTGAAAGGGCAGTTTATGTAACTGAAGACTACTCTAGTCCTTTGATTTTTCCGAGGTTTTTAACAAAAGGTTGTACAATCACACCCCCATGTTTTTCTTTAGACCTTCATTTGTGGCAGGGACTGGAGTCATTTCTCAAATGTCATGGGGTTTTTTGTCTCTGGAGAGGCCGAGCATTTCCTAAGTCATCCAGCCCTTGTTTGTTTTTGTTTAACAGTTCTGTCAGTTTATACCTCTCCTCTTGCATCTTACCATAAGCAGCAAGAAGAAATTAGGCAGAATATTCAATACTTTCCTCAAAAATCTCCTTAGCTAGATAACTATGTGCATGATACTTACAAATTCCTCTTTCCATATAAATTGTAGGAGACAATTTTGCTAAGCTTTCTGCCACTACAGAGCAAAGATTCTGTGTTAATTACCTACCTATTACCACAAAATTAGTACCATAAAAGTGCTTTTACTGTCTCACAGTTTCTGTGAGTCAGGAGTGTGAGCACAGCTTAACTGAGTATTCCACAAGGCTACAACCAAGGTGTCAGCCTAGTAGTTTCTCTAAAGCTTGAGAGGAGAAAGTTCCACTTCTTTGCCCATGTAACTACTAGGAATATTCAGTATCTTGTGGGTTGCCAGACCGAGGGCCTAAGTTTCTTGCCCTGTGGACTTCTTACAGCACAGCAGCTTTCCTCTACAAAGCCAACAAAAAAGAAAGGCTTTTCACAAGACACGCATTACAATCTTATATAATCACATGCACATAATCACATACATCCTATCACCTTTGCCATATTCTATTGGTTAAGAAACAAATCACAGTTTCCATCCACACTCAAGGAGAGGAGACTTGGGTTACTGATGTGCACCAAGAGTTAGAGATCTGCTGGTGCTCTGAACTTGGACTTCCCAGCCTCCAAAACTCAAGAATAAATGTTGTTTAAGCTACCCAGTCTATGGTATTCTGTTACAGCAGCCAGGACTGACTAAGACAGATGCCAATATACTTGGGCTTTCAATAATATATTATTATTCATGGATTAAATAATCTCCTCTAACAACTGAGATACTGCAGATAACATTAAGGGTGATTTAAATCAACATACCACTGCATTAGAGATTATTTTAATTGGTATTTTGACTATTAAATGAATTTGCTTCTTAGTGTACTTTTTTAATGTAAAATACATGAAATACCATGGGATAGATTTTGCTGTAATTTGGCACATATATATATTTTTTTTCTTGCAACAACCAGATAGGAAATATGCTATTTCATTGAGATTTTCCAGATGTGGTAACCATTTAAAGAGAGATTTCAAAATTTGTCCAGTTTCACAGAATTGTAAGTGGTGAAGCCTGGATTAAAATCCAGGCATTTCATTTAAAAGTCCATGCTCTTAGCCATGACACAGCTACCTCTCTTAATGGAGATTCTGTAAGAATTTATTAATATCTGACCTATGTTAGAGGATAAATATTGTTCCAAATATTCAAATTGTTTTGTATTGTCAATTTAGATTTTAAACAGTAGGTAGATCAGAGGACAATGGCAGTAATTTACTAGAATAAGCAGGAAAAACAATAGAAAATATTATGTACTTAAATTGCAGGCATTGAGAAAAGGCCACTCAAATTGAGAATCATAAATGGCAGTCTTAGAGCAGGCTTTATTAAAGAAAAATAACTGAAATGAGTTTATTCTTAGGAAGAGGGTAGACTCCAACCATGCAAAAGGAACAGATGCTTATCTAGTTAAGGTTTTTTAACAGCAAAACTTAATTTAGGAAAACTCAAAGAAATAGATAACTGAATCATTACATTAAAAATAGATATTTTAAATAGTATTTTCTCAAAACAGAGTTGTATTACTTGTCTTTAAGAAAAAATGAAAATATTATTTAATTTATGTTGATCTTCCATCAATTACTTCAACAGAAAATCAAAACTAAGAATTAAATTACATGAAGGCAATGGTATTGACTGCCTATATAATCTAGCAAATACTACAGCTTGTTTTACCTCATGCTATTGTGCCTATATTCCACATTCTGCTGAAACGAGTTACTCTCTTTGTGCCTCAAGTTCTCAGTCTTATTAACAATGAGGTTGTTTCTAAAACCTATAACATGTTCATTATGAATTTTAAACACCTTGTTAGGAAGCCACTTGCTATATTTAAAAAATTCTGCCCATCTGCAGGTAGACACATACCCCCCAAATATGCAAAAAGAAAGAGGAAATAAAGGAAGAGAGAATGCAACCAAGCATTTTCTATGTCTCATGAGGGCACTAATGACAATTTTATTAATAAGTTATCACTTCAGAGATACTGAAGGTAACTACAGGAATATTTTTGTGAGGCATCTTATAGCTATCCAAAATGGTAAAACAAGAAAGCCTAATGATTATGAAAGTTATTTAAATCAAATATCCCCAAGTCTTCCACCCTCCTCCCCAGAATTCCCAAGTCTTTTAGGTTTTAGTCCCCATTCCACTTACTATGAGAAGTCTAGTGTTCTAATATTGCTGCAGATTCTCTGAGAAGAGCAGAATGGAAATCTGGAAGAGAAGTGAAATCTCCTCTCCCTCCCCCTTTAAGTTGCTGCCCCTGCTTAATCCTTGATTGCTGTTCATGGTTAGCCTTCTGTACTGCTAAGCCCTTTCTTATTTTGCCCACCATGGCCATCATCTTCTCCCTCATTACCCAAATTAAAACAAACACAAGGATATTATATGTAATCAATTTGAAGATTTAAAGACAAAGAGGATAATGATCACATAGAATAGTAAACAACTTTGAATATATGTCAGACAGTACTGTTCAAAAAAATTTGCCTCCAGTCCTAGCCACAGGAAATCTCTTACTAAACAATTCATTCTTAGGCTTTGCTTTTATTATGCTAGGACACTTCTCTCATGAGAACATTATTCTCCTTTTTCTAATTCCAGTGAAAATCAAAGAAAGAATATATATTTTTAAAAATGTGTTTTTCTTTAAACTGTCAAAAATCAAATTCTTAGTAAGGACTCCATCTCCTATCAATTTATTTTCTTGCTGGGCACGGAGGCTCACACCTGTAATCCCAGCACTTTGGGAGGCTGAGGCGGGCGGATCACGAAGTCAGGAGATTGAGATCATCCTGGGTAACATGGTGAAACCCTCTCTCTACTAAAAATACAAAAAAATTAGCCAGTTGTGGTGGCAGGCGCCTGCAGTCCCAGCTACTCGGGAGGCTGAGGCAGGAGAATGGCATGAACCCAGGAGGCGGAGCTTGCAGTGAGCTGAGATCGTGCCACTGCACTCCAGCCTGGGTGACAGAGCAAGACTCCGTCTCAAAAAAAAAAAAAAATTATTTTCTTTCCTGTTCAAAACAAATATAGGCTATGTGGATCTTTTTTCCCTTTACATTAGGATATAGAAATGTTTGAGAATTCTGGAGCAACCCTCCATACACACATGTATGCATGTGCACATACACAAAAAAAGTATTCTATAGTGGAAAAAAAATATTCCTTTTGGAGGAAAAAGCACAAGATTTGAAAAAAGAAAGACCTGAGTTCAAACCCTCACTTTCACTTTCTAGGTGTATGGCTTTGTTTAAACTCTTAATGTCATTGAACCTCGGGGCTAATAATACCTCCCTTACATTGATGTTCTGAGGCTAACAAGAGACAATGTATGGTAAGTTACTTTTCTAAAGGATGTGAGCAATAAATAGGGGTTCCTCTTTTCATCTTGGACAAAACCATGAAGCCCATAAATGCCTACAATTCCTATCACTGATCTTTCTTCCAGGACTGCAGTGACATATAATTTGATGATATCTAAGGAAGCACCTAAAGCTTTTAGAAGAAAAAGTATTAAATGTGTGGCACATTTTTGTTATTTTCAAAATGATCTTCTGTTCTTTTTTTTTTTGCAAAAAGTTTATTTGATCAAGCTTATATGGTGTGGCTGTGTCCCCACCCAAATCTCATCTTGAATTGTAGTTTCCATAATGCCCATATGTCACGGTAGGGACCAGGTGGAGGTAATTGAATCATGGGGGTGGTTCCCCACATGGCATTCTCATGATAGTGAATAAGTTCTCATGATATCTGATGGTTTTCTAATGGCCTTCCTCCTTGGCTCAGCTCTCATTCTTCTCCTTTCTGCCATCATGTCAAGAAAGACATGTTTGCTTCCCCTTCCACCATGATTGTAAGTTTCCTGAGGCCTCTCCAGCCATGCTGAACTGTGATTAAATTAGATCTTTAGCCTTTATAAATTACCATCTCAGTCAGTACTTTATAGCAGTGTGAGAATGGACTAATACAGTAAATTGGTACCAGGAGTGGGGTGCTATAAGTATACCCAAAAATGTGGGAGTGAGTTCGGAACTGGGTAACAGGCAGAGTTTAGAACACTTTGGAGGGCTCAGAAGAAGACAGGAAAATGTGGGAAAGTTTGGAACTTCCTAGAGACTTGGAGGGCTCAGAAGACAGAAAGATGTGGGAAAGTTTGGAACTTCCTAGACATGTATTGAATGGCTTTGACCAAAATGCTGATAGTAATAAGGGCAATGAAGTTCATGCTGAGATGGTTTCAGACTGAGATGAGGAATTTGTCGGGAACTGGAGTAACAGTGACTCTTGTTATGCTTTAGCAAAGACACTGGTGGCATTTTGCCCCTGCCCTAGAGATCTGTGGAACTTTGAACTTGAGAGAGATGATTTAGGGTATCTTGTGGAAGAAATTTCTAAGCAGCAAAGCATTCAAGAAGAAGCAGAGCATAAAAGTTTGGAAAATTTGCAGCCTGATGATGCAATAGAAAAGGAAACCCCATCTTCTGGGGAGAAATTCAAGCCTGCTGCAGAAGTTTACGTAAGTAACAAGAAGCTAAATATTAATCACCAAGACAATGGAGAATATGTCTCCAGGGCATGTCAGAGACCTTTACGGTGGCCCCTCCCATCACAGGCCTGAAGGCCTAGGAGGAAAAAATGGCTTCCTGATAGCAGGTCCAGGACCCCCCTGCTGTGTGCAGCCTATTGACTTGGTGCCCTGCATCCCAGCCACTCCAGCAGTAACTAAAAGGGGTCGAGGTACAGCTCAGGTTTTGGCTTCAGAGGGTACAAGCCCCAAGCTTTGACAGCTTCCATGTGGTGTTGAGCCTGCTAGTGCAAAGAAGTCAAGAATTGACGTTGGAAAACTTCCATCTTGATTTCAGAGGATATATGTAAATGCCTGGATGTCCAGGCAGAAGTTTGCTGCAGGGGTGGAGCCTTCATGAAGAACCTCTGCTAGGGCAGTGTGGAAGAGAAACGTGGAGTCAGAGTCCACACACAGAGTCCCACTGGGGCACTGCCTAGTGGAGATGTGAGAGGAGGGCCACCATCCTCCAAACCCCAGAATGGTACTGCCACTGACAGCTTGGACCATGCACCTGGCAATGCCACGCTCAACGCCAGCCCATGAAAGCAGCCAGGAAGGGGGCTGTACCCTGCAAAGCCACAGGGGTGGAGCTGCCCAAGGCCACCACCTCTTGCATCAGAGTGCCCTGGATGTGAGACATGGAGTCAAAGGAGATGATTTTGGAAATTTAAGATTTAATGACTGTCCTATTGGGGCCTGCAGCCCCTTTGTTTTGACCAACTTCTCCCATTTGGAATGGGTGTATTTACCCAATGCCTGTACCCTCACTGTATCTAGGAAATAACTAACTTGCATTTGATTTTACAGGTTCATAGGTAGAAGGAACTTACCTTGTCTCAGATGAGACTTTGGACTTGGCTTTTGAGTTATGCTGGAATTTGTTAACACTTTGGGGGACTATTGGAAAGGCATGATTGTGTTTTGAATTGTGAGGACATGAGATTTGGGAGGGGCCAGGGATGGAATGATATGATTTGTTTTTGCCTCCACCCAAATCTTATCTTGAATTGTGGTTTCCATAATCCCCACATGTCATGGGAGGGACCAGGTGGAGGTAATTTAATCATGGGTGTGTTTTTCCCCATGCTATTCTCATGATAGGAAGCTTTCACAAGATCTGATGGTTTTGTAAGGGGCTTTCCCCTTTGCTTGGCTCTCATTCTTCTCTTTCCTGTCATCATGTGAAGAAGGATGTGTTTTCTTCCCATTCTGCCATAACTGTAAGTTTTCTGAGGCCTCCCTAGCCATGTGGAATTATTAGTCAATTAAACCTTTTTAGTTTATAAATTGCCCAGTCTCAGGCAGTCCTATATAGCAGTATGAGAACAGACTAATAAACAAGTGTATTATAAAATAGTATTTGAAATGTGTTAGTTATACTAAATTTTACTTTTGAAAACATTACACCTGATTTCACAGGCTGGATATCAATTTCAAAAAACCTGAAATTCACGAATATACATAAATATGAATCCAACCACTTTTGTAATATATGGTCACCAAACTAGAACCTATTTGTAGTGTTCATTTATGCCAAACTACAAAATCCCACAAGTGAAATATGAATTGAGGCATTCTTCTGAAACATCTACAGAAAGGATACTGACACCTCATGGCCTCAAAAGCCATGAATGCAGTGAAGCTGAAAAATGCTATTGGCTTGGTTCTAGGCTGTGCTTTGCCAAGAGAAGCTTTTGTAAAGGTTGCTTTTGTAGACTTTTCAAAGCAGTCACACTTTATCTTGGCCAGAAATTATCTAAATGTCCCCAATGGAATGGTCCAAAAATTCCAGAAAATTCAGTAAATTAAATACAAATCCTAAAAGGTTCACAGATGTTTCATATCAAACATAAAAAGGTGTGGTTGATAGTAACATTCTTAGTTGCACAAAGAATTCCATTTAAAACTTCAATGGAAGATTGATTATGTAAATTATAATACATGTACATGAGAAATATTCTGTAGCAATTAAAAGAAAAAGGTAAAATTATAAAAGCTAATAGAGAAAAAATCTTCAAGATATGTTAATGGAAAAAAGCAAGTGGAAAACCATGAGTTCCAAAAGATAAATAGATAGATAAAGTCAAAAGGAGAATTTCATATTTGAGATCTTACCTTCTGCCAGTATTTTAAAATAAAATTAAAATTTGTCAGAACTGAATTATTACAGTAACAGATATTGTCTTATCTTAAATTAAATGAGATTTCTCATACTGGAAAGTGAGGATAATGAGGAGTTAGATAATTTGTGAAAACTATTGATTCACTAATACTCAAAAAGAATTTGTACATTAACGTAAGGTTGGGCTCTCTTAGAAATATAAAAAAGAAAGAACTCTCAAGAGCTTAGATTTAAATAATATAACTCTCATAATTATCATCAAACTACCTAAGAGCAAACTAAAATTTGTGCCCTAATTTACATATTCAATATTTTTCAGAGATGAAAAGCTTCAGTATTTTCATTGATTTTATAATGCAAACAACCTTTGCTTGACACTCTAAAAAAGTTTTAAATGCTCTACTTTTTCTTCTGCAAACTGAGGAGAAAGGACTCTTTTCTTACCACTAGAAACAGTGGGCAATTATCAATAAAATGTTGCAAATTCTTTAGAAAAGAGCCACTGATTATCAACATAAAACAATTATAAGGCAAGATAACTTGGTAGGTGATTACAGAAAGTTTCAAGATTTCTATGTTCATTGTCATTTTAGATCATATACTTCATTCATTTATTCATTCACTAATGTTCAAAAAATGTGAACAAAACAGAGTACCTGATCTCCAGTGAAAGAGAAAATAGACAGATATCTAAACAAACCCAAAGTCTGATAAATAATATCAAAAAATTAAAAAGAGTATAGGAATTGCTTCTATTTCTAGTTAAGAAGGGGCCAGATTTAACCTCCAAGCTGAAATAACAAGAAACAAAAGAAAACAGACAAGAATATACGTTATAATGGCTTTCAAGACACTGAACATCAGGCAATGAAGGACAGCAATGCGAAAGAAACAAGAAACCGACTAAGTAAGCCATATGATTGTTCCAGATATATTGCCTCAAAAGAATTTCCAGACCACAGAACAGAGAGGGACAACCCATGCAAAGCCCAGTGGACTCCCTGAGTAGAAGTGGAACTAAAAATCTAAGGATGCTTAAGGTAGCTAGATTTTGCAGGGAAGAGTTCTGGAGAAGAAAATGTTGAGCAGAAAGAGATCCCAGAGGTCTGCAGAGAGTCTCCCTTGAGTACTGATCAGTACATGCATGTGAGGAAACCATCTGAGTCCAGAAAGCCATTCAAAACAATTAGCGGAAATCTGGCATGTACACAGTTCTTGGAATATGTCTTGTTGGCACCAGCCTGACTTGAAAATCTCATAATTCAGGGGCATTAAATAGAGTTCACAGAAGGACTTTGCCTCATTGGTCAGAAATAAGTAGCTCTAGACTAAACTGCTGTACTACTGCTCCTGCATTACACATCTGAAAAGCAAGATGCAAAAAGATCTGTTTCTAAGCAACTTACCTGCATCCAAAAACAAAGCTCAAAAATATTGATAGAAATATAAAAATATCTAGCACCCAGTAATATAAAATTACAATTTCAAGCATCCAGTCAAAGATGACCAGTCATGCAAAGAGGCAGGAAAATATGAGCCATGATGATAAGAAAAATCAAAATCAGACCCAAACTCACCCAGATGTTAGAATTAACAGACAAAAACATTAAAACAGATAATATAACTGTATCAACTATACTAACAGTCAAAGCTATGGAAGATATAAAAATAATACCAATAAAATTTCTAGATGAAAATAGTGTCTAAGATAAAATCAATGTTCATTGGGATTCACAACAAATTTGACAGTGCAGAAGAAAAGATTAATGAACTTAAATACATCACAGTAGAAACTATCTAAAATGAAAGACATAGAGAAAGAAATGAATAAAAAGAATAGTATTATCCTGTGGGACAACTTCAAATAGCTCATATATAGGTAATTGAATACTGCAAAAGGGTAAAGAAAAAGGGCACGATACAAAAAAAAATGGCTAAAATTTTTCTGAACTTAATGAAAATTATAATTCCACAGATTCAAGAAGCTCAGTGGCTATAAGGAGAAAAAACATGAAGAAAACTACACGAAGGCACATCATAATTAAATTTATGAAAACTAATAATAAAGAGAAAATCTTAACACATCAGAATAAAATAGCATGATACATAAATAGGAACAAAGATAATAATAATAGCAAATTTCTTATAGTAAGTAATGTCAGTGAAGTGCTGGTAAAGTACTGAATGAATAAACATCAAATTGCCAACCTAGAATTCTATACACAGAAAAAATAAATTTTAAAAATAAAGACAAATAATGATTTTTTTAGACACACAAAAGCACAGAAAATTTATCACCAGCAAACCCACAGTACAGATATGTTAAACATATTTAAACATTCCTTAAATTAAAGGAAGTCGTTTAGGCAAAAGGAAAATAATGCCAGATGGAAATATGAATCTATTTTAAAGAAAGAACATTTGAAATGGTAACTGTCTGGGTAAATGTATGAGATATTTTCCTCATTTAAATATATTTAAAAGATAATCGACTGGCCAGGCGCAGTGACGCCTGTAATTGCAGCACTTTGGGAGGCCAAAGCAGGCAGATCACTTGAAACCAGGAGTTTGGGACCAGCCTGGCCAACACGGCAAAACCCCATCTCTAATAAAAATATAAAAATTAACCAGGTGTGGTGGTGTATGCCTATAATCCCAGCTACTTGAGAGGCTGAGGCACAAGAATCGCCTGAACCTGGGAGGCCAGGTGTGTAGTGAGCCAAGATCGTGTCACTGCACCCCAGCCTGGGCAACACAGTGAGACTCTGTCTCAAAATTAAAAAAAAAAGATAATTTACTATTTAGATAAAAATAATAACAATGAATTATAATACCTATAACATATGTATAATAAAATACATGACATCAATAATATAAAGAATAAAAGGAAAGAAATAGAAATAATACTATTGTAAGGTTCTTGTACTACACATTAAGTGATATAATACCACTTGAAGGTAGACTGTGATAACTTGAATATGTATAAAATAAACTCTAAAGCAACCACTAAAACAATAAAACAAAAAGTAAGAGCTAGTAAACTTGCAAAGAAAATGAAATAAAATCATAAGAAATGTTAAATCCCAAAGAAGACAGGAAATTTGCAAAGGGTAAACAAAGTACAGAGGACCAGAAAACAAATGACAAGAAAAAAGACTGAAACTTAACTGTATCAATAATCACATTAAATGTAAATGGTCTAAACATCCTCAATTAAAATAAATTGTCAAATTTATTTCTAGATGAAAATAGTGTCTAAGTCAAATTGGATTTAAAAACAAGGCACAACTATATGCAGCCCACAGGAAACACATTTTAAATGCTTGTGTGCAGGTTAAAAGTAAAGTGATGGAAAAAATATATACCATTCTAATACAAATCAAAGAAAAACCAGAATGAATATAAGACAAAGTATATTTTAGAGCCAAGAATATTATTGACAATAGAGGAAGTCATCATATATTGTTAATGAATTCAATACATATCAGGAGACATAACAATTCTAAAGTTTTTGCATTTAACAACACAACTTCAAAATATATAAGGAAAAAACTGATAGAATTATAAGGAGCAGACAAATCCATAATTACAGTTGGATATTTCAGTACCCTTCTCTCAAAAGTGGGTTGAAAAGTAGCTGGTATATCAGTGAAGACGTAAAAGTTTTCGACAACATTGACCTACATTAACCAGCTTGCCCAAGATGAAATTGATAAAACACTCCACACAAAAACAGCAGAATGTACATTCTTCTCAAATGTATATGGAATATTTACCAAAATAAACCAGAGTCTTGGTGATAAAACGAATCCCCATAAGATGAAAAGAATTTAAGTTATACAAATGTTTTCTGACCACAATAGAATTAAATTAGAAATAAATAAGGGAAAAACCTTTGGAAAATCCTGAAATATTTAGAGACTAAATAACAACTTCTAAATAACCCATAGATTAAAGAAGAAATTTAAAAATTAGAAACCGTTTTAATGAAATATAAATAGAGACATAATACATCAATATTTGTAGATGCCACTAACATAATAACTAGTGGAGAAACTGTAGCACTAAACATCCATATTAGAAAATGAGAAAGGGTTCAAATATGAAAGCTTCCACTTTAGGAAACTAGGAAAAGAAGAGAAAATTAAGTAAAAAGTAAGTAGGAAATAAGAGCAGAAATCAATTAAATTTTAAAAATCATGAAACCAAAAATGATTCTATGAGAAAATCAATAACATTAATAAAACTCTAGTCAAATTCATCAAGAAAAGAGAAGATACAAATCACCAATATCAGTAATGACAGATGTGCTATTAACAGAGATGCTACATATATGAAAAAAGAATAAGGAAGGACACAACTTTATGCCAAGAAATTTGACAACATTGATGACATGGCCCAGTTCCTCAATAGACACCAACTACAAAACTCACTCAAAAAAGATAAATATGTTCATTGTGGCACTATTCACAATAGCAAAGATTTACCAACCCAAATGTTCATTAAAGATAGACTGGATTAAGAAAATGTGGCACATATATACCATGGAATACTATGCAGCCATAAAAAAGGATGAGTTCATGTCCTTTGTAGGGACATGGATGAAGCTGGAAACCATCATTCTCAGCAAACTATCACAAGGACAAAAAACCAAACACCACATGTTCTCACTCATAGGTGGGAATTGAACAATGAGAACACTTTGACACAGGAAGGGGAACATCACACACCGGGGCCTGTCATGGGGTCGGGGGAGCGGGGAGGGATAGCATTAGGAGATATACCTAATGTAAATGATGAGTTAATGTGTGCAGCACACCAAAATGGCACATGTATACATATGTAACAAACCTGCACAGTGTGCACATGTACCCTACAACTTAATAATAATAAAAAAGATAAATAACTCACATAGCCCTAAATTGGTCTGATGACACAATATTGCAAAGAAATCTATCCCCCTCAAGTTGATCTATACATTTACTGCAATCCTAATAAAAATTCCACAGGTTTGTTTAAAAAAAAATAGACTAGCTCTAAAATTCATATGGAAATACAAAAATCCTGGACTAGTCAACATAACTTTGAAAAGGAAGAATAAAGTGGAAATGCTAACTCTGCCTGATTTTTATTTCAAGACATATTATAATGCTGTGATCAGGGCTGGCTTCATGGGCATGTAGCCTGTGTAGTTGCACAAGGTCCCACTGTCAGAAGAGCTCTGTGCTTGGTTGAATGCTCTTTGTCTCTGTCTTGACATTCTTAACTTTTAACAAAGGAACCCATATTTTTATTTTATGCTAGATCCCAAAAATTATGTAGTTGGCCCAGGCTACAGGAATTAAGACAGAGTGGTACTGGTATAAAGATAAAGAAATAGGTCAATAGTCTCCAACCATACCACCCTAAATGTACTTGCTCTCATGTGATCTCAGAAGCTAAGCAGAGTCAGGCCTAGCTAATATTTGGATGGGAGAAATAGGTCATTAGATTAACTGCAGTGTCCAGAAATAAATGCACACACATATGGACAACTGGTTTTTTTACAAATGTGCAAAAGCAATTCAGTGAGGAAACTATAGTCTTTTTTAACAAGTGATGCTGAAAACATTTGAAATTAATATGAAAAAAATGAGTTTTAATCCTATCTTACACCATATATAACATTAACACAAATAACAGGCTTAAAGTAAAAACTGAAATTATAAAACCTTTAGATCAAAACTTTGGAGAAAACCTATGTAACCTTGGATCAGGCCAAGATTTCTTAGCAACAACACAGAAAGCATGATTCATTAAAGACAATGATAAAGAAGATGTCATCAAAACTAAAAACTTTTGTTGTTTGAAAAGAATGAGTTAGAAGACAAGCCATGAACTAGAATAAAATATTTGCAAAGCCTACATTGGATAAAGCATTTGTACTCTGATATATAAAGAATCCCCAAATTTCAATAATATGAAAACACAGCCCAATTAAAATTTGGCAAAATATTTGAATGAAACTCCTTTAAAGAAAATGTATGCATGTAAAACAAACACATACAAAAGATTCTCAGTGTATCTTTAGGGAAATGCAAGTTACAACCACTATGAATGGCTAAAATTAAAAAGACTGACCATACCAAGTGTTGGTGAGGTGCAGAGTATTTGGAACTTTTATAATCTACTGGCGGTAATGTAAGACAGTACAAATGCTCTGAAAAATATTATAAGAGTATCTTGAAAAAGTTAAAAATATACCCACTATATGTTCTAGCCATCCCATTCCCAAGTATTTTCCCAAGAGAAAAGGAAAAGCACTTGTCTATACAAAGACTTGCATGCAGATCTTCATTGCAGCTTTATTCATAATATCAAAAAATTGGAAAAAAACTCAAATATTCATCAAGTTGTGAATGTATAATAACATTACAATGCATCCATACAATGGAATACTACTCTGTCATAAAAAGAAATCAGCTATTAATACATACAACATAGGTGAATCTCAAAAGCAGTATGAAAAGTTTAAAAAGCTGGCCACAAAAAAAAATGAATATAAAATTCCAGAAAAGGCAAAATTATAGCAATAGAAAACAAATCATTAGTTACCAGGGTCCAAGGTGTGGAGCAATGACATTAACTGACGTGGAACATGAAAGAACTCTTTTTGGATGATAGAAATGTTCTATATCATGACTTCTGTGGTACTTACATGACTATCCACATCTGCCAAAATTCATCAAATTATGCATTTCTAACTGTAAAATTCATTGTATTAATTTTCTTGTATGTAAATTGTAACTCAGTGAAGCTTATTTTTTTTAATTACTTATTAGAATGCTTTCCCCAGGATAGGATCCTATTGATTATCCATAAAAACACAAATAAATTTCTCTTTAATTTCTCCCTATATAATACCTGAAAAGGTTGTCTTCATAATTTTACCTGATCTCTGGTTTGGAAGAGCAAATACAGTACTTATCCATGCACAATGTAATACACCAGCTCCAAAATTTCATAGTCTCACCTGGCTTTCTCACTGCATTTTAAACTGTAACACAAAACAAACTCAGTATTAACATTCTTTGTTTACCATCTTCCACAGATAGTTCCAGGTCATAGGCATGTAGAAAATATCTCTCTGCAAATTTTTACTAATGTCCCCGAAATCTTGACAGGGCTACTGTTCTCCCTTGAAAGAGTCCTTTAGATCCAGAAGATGGTCTACTACACTGCATACCTTAGAATCTGAACGTTTAGGGCCTCTCAGAGCAAACAGTTTTGTTAGTAAATTTCATGTAACTAGAATCCGTAAATCTAGGGGAAATGTGTTGTTTCATGTTATCTTAGAGCACCTCCTGGTGTTTAGATACTGAAGGTTTAAATCTTGGATACCCAAGTCCTTATTTTTCTCTAGAGCCAGATAAATTATAATAATTCTTCACAGGAAGAATACAGAAATGATTGAATTTATAAATGTATAAATTATTACAAAGAAATAAACTGAGAGAGTCTTGATTTGAATCAGCCTCTTCTTTTTCAAAAGAAATAAAAGCAATGTCTACTTACATGATAGTCCTGACTTTAAAAAACAATGAACACATTGGTTTTTAGCAGCAGTTGATGTTTTTTTTTAAAAACACAGTTTGTTTTTAGCCACCCAGCCACCCCTAACCCTACATAGAGTGCTTTCCTTCAAAAGAACTGATTATTGCATTAAAAACTAACAAACATTGTCTTGTTGTGATTGCAGTCCCAGAGGAAGATGAGAGCCAGTCTCATTAAAGTCATTGTGTGGCCAGGTGGCAATTTTTCAGGTGTTTGGTCACGTTTTCATTCTTTCCAGCTGGTAAGATGAACCCAAGCACAGCCTCCTCCAGCCTCAGCTCTACCACAGAGTGGGTGAAAAAACAAAAAACATTGGGTCCAAAAAAGATTAGGATGATAAACAGGGCAGCTGTCCCCATGGGTAATGAACCATTGCCAATCAATGCTAGCCCTGATTGTGCCCTGTAAGCTGGCGTCTGCAGCAGCAGGACCCTTTATCTTAGTCAGGTTCCAAGCAGTTATTAGGGATGGAAAAGGGTCAGAACTGCTTTCACCAGAGAAAGCAGGTTACAATTTGTCAGGGGCAAGAAAAAAAATGGTTTGCAAGAAAACAGCATGGCTCATACAGTCATGCGTATTTAAGGATGAGGATCTAAATTCAATGCCTTTTGCCTCATGCCTACACACGGACCACTCAGTTTTCCCTAAACTTCTGTTAAAGTAATCGAGAAAACTAGGAAACATAAGAGAAAAAAATAAAACAAGGACATATTACATTTTGCTGCATCTCAGTGGCTGAAATAATTTGGAGGCAGGGGAGATTGGGGAGATGAAAGCTAAAATGTCTTAAGATTATCTGTGGATTTCATTTATCCATACTAACCCTCACCCCAATTCCGTAGGTAATCCAGAGTCAACTGGAGTTCATGTCTCCCATATGGTTATGGAACAGCCATGTAAAGAGAGAGGAAAGCTTTTAGAATTGAGTTAAATTTTAAAAGCCTAACATATAACTGATTTCTCACTAATGTCATCTGCCTGTAACTAATAGGTAGCATGTCTTGGTATAAACACCATAAGCTTGAAATTTCAAAATTCATAAATTGGTTAGTTAAAATGATCCTTCTATTTAAGTCTTTTTTCAATTTCTGCTATTTGTGTATTATTAAAATACTTTTTAGTCTACTGAAGAAAATCAGCAAGTGCTTTTTAATTATTCAAACTCCTTTGGAAACCAAATTACTTAATGTAATTACATCTAGGATTTTTAAAAATACTAAGAGCCATTTACAGTTCTTAGGGAATTTGACATACATATTTGACATTTTATAAAGAGACAGAATTGATTTCTCATTTTGACTTATTTTCATTATGTTGTTCAGAAGAATTACAGAGCAACAATCAGAAAAAAGATGGCAATGCTTATCTTGGAGATAAAATGTGCTCTTTTCAGCTATGTAAATTTTATTTATGAAAATCCATTTTGTTTTGTTGTAGTTACACCCAAATGCATACATAATGAGCATGACATCTCTGGAAAAATAAATAAGGGAAGAATTTGCTCTTACTGGAGTAAAAGAACATTTTATAACTGAAAACAAAACAAATGTATTTACTCAACATAAATATCCAAGCAGGCATAGACAGAATGCACAACCGCTACTATGAGAGAAAAAAACACTCAGCAATTAACAGTATAATTTGCATGTTTTAAAACAATTTTATTTTCTTTTAGAAAGCCAGAATGTTATGAAACTGCTTTTCAATTATCTCCTAATTTTGAGTAAATTGGTAAGTGTTTTGGATGGAAAATGTAAGTGCAGCTGTTCTGACATGAAAACCTCCATAATTTCTTACTTGAGCCAACCAGTAAAGTACTGTCAACCTTTCACAACTTCAGAAAAAGCCTCGAGCTAGCATTTATGCCCATCTCAATATGTAAAGGCTGCACTTGCCTGGGATTTGACTCTGGGGAAATTATTCTGAAAGGAGCAAGTCAGGAAGGTATAAGCACACAGACTTGTAACACAGCAAAACATTTTCCTTCCTAGTGCAATGAAAGAACAGCTGCACATTCCTCATGGCCCACAGTTATGATCTATGCGTACCAACAAAACACACAAATTCTTCTTTTTATATTAGTGTTCCTGCACAACAACAAAATCTCATTTCAAGCAGCTAAAACAAGGCATAAAGTAGAGCTCTCATGATCCAAACAGCTCTCACAGAGGTAACCATAAACTGTGCTTACAACCGCAAGTCTTAAAATAACTTGTAATTAGCATAAAGCCTCTAGGGCTTATCATAAATTGAATCATTTATTTTGAAAAAATTAACCCCTTTTCTTCTGAGAATTATCTCTAATTAAACAATTGAATTGACGTGCGGTCCTTTTTATGTCTCATTTAAGATTAGGATTTGCTCACCTCCATCATTGCTTTTACAAAGCACTGGTATTTTATTTTTCAGCAAGTTTCTCCTTATGAATATATTTATTCATCAGCTGTTCTGTGTTGGCCAAATAGAGAAACTCCTTTGACTCCTTGTAGGTTATCTTTAAGAAATGATACACAGGACTCTCATCTAAAATTCTCATTTTTTTAATGAAGGTGTTTGTATACAGTAATTGCTTGTTAAGAGCTCTACTTGACACAATATAAATACTATATGAACTTCCAAGTCCTGTAAACTTTTGCTGTTATATGAAATACAAAAAGCTGAACTTTCTGAAAGTAGGCAGTCCCATGACACCCCCCCCATGCCCCCTCCTGCCATGTTCAGTAACAAAGTAACAGCTAGTAAGTGATGTTAGGTATCCGCTATGGCCAGTAGGAAAGCTTCCTCATTAGGAATTGAATGGAAAACACTTGATTTAATATTTATATGCAAAATAGTTGTTCTATCTTAAAAGTTTGTTAGCTTAAGTAGCCATAATAATCACCCATTATGTTAGTCTCCAAAATCTTGTACTTGCTGTTAGTTCGTTCATGAAATTTTCCTTAAAAATAACAGTTATTGCAAAGATAAATTTTATCTCAGATATTCCCAGAACAATCTCCATCAGTAGAATTCAAAGAAGTGAGTTAATTGGGGCTGGCAGAGACTCCTCAATTCTTCAGCCTCACCTTACTCAGAGAAGCACTGATCCTCATCAAAACCCTTCCACTTATTGCTGTGTAATGTCTGGTACCTCATTCCACTTCCTGCACCTTGGATTCCTTAGATGGAGGCTACATGAGTATTTCTGATCCTCCGAAGAGAGAACTGAAGTTTACCTTATAAAATTTTAACGATTGCTCTGATAGTGTTTTAATTCCTAATTTAGGTCAAAGTGTATGATGTCAATGTTAAAAGGAAAATAATGACTCTCAGGGACGACTTTCCACAGGTGGAAGCCAGCTTTGCATTTTGATGCTTATAGGTAACAGGATCATGAGGAAATATGGAAACTGGTGGATGGTGATAATAAATGTAGGTTTTTCCATAATCTACACTTTAAGTTGATATAATTGATAGATATATAAACACATACTGTATTTGTGAAGCCAAAAACACAACAGGAAATACTTATGTCATGGGTATTTTATTACATCTGTGGATATTTGTCTTTTTTGCTTTTCCTCATGAGATAGGATTTTAGCTTTTGGATCCAAGTGTTACAGGTTCACTAGCTGGATTTCCTATGTTCTGCAATTTTCTGAGTAACCTCCATTAATCTAGATTCTCAAGAGACTCGAAGGCTATTAGATCCTTTAAATTGAAGACTCATCCTTTTGTGTGCTTCACAGAGAATACACATTGAATTTCTATCTTATCCACACAGAGAAATGTTGATTTAAAACAAGTGTATATGGGGCCGGGTGCGGTGGCTCACGCCTGTAATCCCAACACTTTGGGAGGCCAAGGGAGGCGGATCACGAAGTCAGGAGTACAAGACCAGCCTGGCCAACATGGTGAAACACTGTCTCTACTAAAACTACAAAAATTATCTGGGCGTGGTGGCACGCGCCTCTAATCCCAGCTACTCAGGAGGAGGCTGAGGCTGGAGAATTGCTTGAACCCGGAAGGCAGAGGTTGCAGTGAGCCAAGATCCCGCCACTGCATTCCATTCCAGCCTGGCAACAGAGCGAGACTCCATCTCAAATTTAAAAAAAAAAAGAAAGAAAGAAAGAAAAGAAAAAGAAAAAAAAAGCAGGTGTATACGTAACTTCTTTGGGTTTCTTTAATAACACTTTGTTGTTATTATCAGTTTATCCCTAAAGAGCAGCTTTTAGATATTTTCTTTTCTCAAACTGCCTACTTAAGAGTCATAGCCTCCTTCTATACTATTAGAAAAGAGTAAATTACACAGTGTTAGAAAACATAGAGCCATGGATATAGTAAGGTAAATATACCTAGCATTGTCTCTGATGAAATGCCCCCTTTTTAAAGTACTTAAATGCAAACTGGCTAAAAATAGAATATTTTAAGAAATGTTTTGAATCTTCATGTATAGTCTATACAACTATTCTAAACCTGATTGAGAATGCCAACACATCTTAAAACAGGTTCCAAAAATAATTAGTCTTGGTTGGGCATGGTGACTCATGCCTATAATCCCAGCACTTTGGGAGGCTGAGGCAGGAGGACTGCTTGAGTCTGGGAGTTCGAGACCAGCCTGGACAACATAGTGAGACCTTGTCTCTGCAAAAAAAATAAAAATATTAGCTGGGTGTGTTGGTGTACACCAGTAGTCCCAACTACTCGGGTGGTTGAGGCAGAAGAATTGCTTGAGCCGGGGAGTTTGAGGCTGCAGTGAGCCCTGATTGTGCCACTGCACTCAGCCTGGGAAACAGAGTAAGACCCTGTAACAATAATAATAATAATAATTAGTCTTAATCAGTGCAGAAGCCAAGAGGTATTTTGCTACTCCACCCCACCCCACCCCCAATCTAAGTAAAAACCTTATCTTACTTTTAAGTGCAATTTCAAAACAAGCACCTAAGCCACCTCCATTGCCATATTCTCTCCCCAAACCTCCCCTAAGAGAAATTCTGGAAACACACCGTTTTTATTAAGACACCATTTTAATGGCAAAGATAAATTGTCTCATCTTCTCTCTCAAAGTTAATGAGAGCCTGACTAGTACATTGAAAAGAGGACTAGCCTATCATAAGGTAGATTCTTTCCAGGTCTGGATGAACACCTAACAAGCTTGGGCAAGTCCTTCCACATTTTGGGGGTATCAGTTGTTTCCTTCATTTTAACCTAGGGCAAATGGACCAGGTACATAGACTCTAAGAGTCCACACCTGTTGATGTTTAACCTGAGTCATGGTAAACTGTAAAAATACCAACTGAACCTTCTGAATTTGCATATTCACACTAATTATTTAGAATCACTAATAATTTTAGTAGATACTCCTGTTTGATATCATTCAACCCTGATACTAACAAAATATAAAAATATATGGAAAGGTAATAGAAGGTAGGGGAGAATTTAAGTAAAATATTTGATTCTACTGAAGAATAATCTTACAGATTGCAGAACCAAACGGCTTTGCAATTTTGTGCAGTAACTTCCGACATTTGTCAATAAAATGTATTTGAGGCGTTCACTAGACAGACTTGAGAACACCACTGGTAATAACTGTCTAGAGTACAATTTGCAGTTAGCAAATAAGATATACATGTTCTGGTAGAACCTATGCTTACTACAAGAATTTTTCTAACGTGAGCCATGTATTTATAATGTAAAAGAGGGGGTTCTGAATACATCATCTAAGGCTAAAAGAATCATTCATGGTGTCCCTGGAAGCCTGGGTAGAGAGGATGGAAAATTTCCTAGGTCAAAGTCCATTTCTGTCAATAAGATTTTGCATACATGGATCATGTGAATCTATCTTCTTGGTGGGTATAGAAAGTGTTTAGATAGGGAGACACGGAATTGTGATGCTTAACAACCATTTCCTAATAGAAACTCTCACCTCTTGATAGGGATACATTTTATCATTTCAAAAATATGATTTTCTTGAAAACTTCAGAAAAAGATTTCATATCCTCCCCTGATAAAAAAACATTTTAACACCTTTAGTGTGCAATTTTCCATAGCTCATTATTTCTGTCCTTCCCTCTCTCTCTTTCTGTAGATGTAAGATATTGTTCTGTTGCCCAGGCTGAAGTGCAGTGGCATGATCACAGCCTACTACAACCTCAAATTCCTGTGTTCAAGCAATCCTCATGTCTTAGCCACCCAAGTAGCTAAGACTAGAGTTGCATGCCACCACACCCAGCTACTTTTTAAAAATTTTTTTGTAGAGACAGGGTCTCACTATGTGGCCCAGGCTAGTCTCAAACTCTTGGCCTCAAGTGATCCTCCCACCTCAACCTCCCAAATTGCTGAGATTACAATATCAGCCACTACATCCAATTCTGTATCTTTCTCTATGAAAATATCACTTCCTTTTATTGATATTATTTTTCTCATTTATTCACATAATGTTTGGTCTGGATGCTAATCCTTGTCCTGCTGCTAACTTCCATTTGTTCCTCTTAACCTCTCTAGGATATATATTTCTCTTGCTATAAAGTTAAAGCCTTGAATTGTGTAATTTTAAAAAATTATTTTAACCTTTTCACCATAAAATACAATAAGTAGAGAAAATCTACATTTAAAAATGTGTAGCTAAATGAATGATTACCACCCTTCTAAGCACAACCCAGTTTAAGAAATATAACTTTTTCAGCCACTTGAGCCGCTCTTCATAAGCCTTGTTCCAGACACAATCCTCCTCTCTCCTCAATATTACTGATACTCTGATCTTTACATTACTCACCTAGGTATCTTTATACCTTTATAGACCAAGGTGGCATCCACACACATCATAGTTTTTTCTTCCCTTGTATCCCATCTCTATTACTATAATAATGCTGCATAACAAACAACCACAAAATGAACTACAGTAGTACACAACAGTAAGTTCTAATTATGTCTGGAGTAGTCAGTTGGGAGCACTACTGATGTTAGCAGAGCTCGCTCATATATCTGCATTTATAGGCTTCCAGCTCCTTGATGCTGGCCTCAGCTTGGATGATCTTGATGGCTTGGCTATATTCCTTCTATTTCCCAGTTCCCAGCAGGCTAAAGTGCAGAAATGAAACAGCCAAAAAAAACTAAAGCCAACAACAAAAAGCAAATATATAAGACATTCTGAGGCTTAGGTTTGTATTAGCACACTGCCACTTCTACTTCCTCCTAGGAAAAAGCAAGTTACATGGCTATGTACTGTGTCAGAATGGAGGAACACTGCAAAGTAAGATGGCAAAAGACATGAATATAGGGAGCAGCGAAAAAATGGAGCCATCTTTACCATCTACCATAGTATTTATTCATGACTACTATTATTCATTCCCACATACATGCTGAGATATATTTAGTGAGTGGTGACACTCACAAGACTCCCCAAAACATCTCATCCCACAGAGCATCAAGTTTAAAATTCAGCAACTTGTGGTAGACATATATCAGGACTTGATGCAGATTAGGTTTCCTGGAACGTATAACCTGAGAAAGAAATTAGCACGCCCTATAATTATTTGGGAGTACTCTTGAGACAAACACTTGTAGAAAACAGTAAAAGAAGGATTAGACAGATGGAGATGTTGATCTGTGATTCAGTTCCAAGATAGCCCCAGGTAACCCAAAAGAAATTCTACAGCTTAGAGTGGCCCCTCATAATTTTGGGTATAAAGGGCTGGAACTTCATGCCCAACGTGAATCAGAGCGGTCCCTGTAAGAATATATGACCTTGGGAAATAAGCCATTGGAAATGCCCAAAGGAGGGATGACAACTAAGGACTATCTTTCACGAGCACTCCCAGCAGATGAGAAAATAAGTCCTTCATTCCTGAGGGGTATCTAGGCAGAACAACACACTCTCCACCACAAGTATAGATATGGGTCGTCCCCATCTAGAGGCCTATGAATTAAAAGAATTCATCATATAGTGGTGAAATCAGGCGAAATCAGGCAAAATAGTCACAATAAACACTGCCATTCACACAGGGAAAGAGAGGAGGCACATTGTACTCACTGGTACATAGCAATTCTACAATCCCACTGGATGGTGGGTCTATTTTTAGGATGAATAATATTTTCTGATAATGCCCCGGTTTGGCTTCCTGGGAGTGGCTCCTCAGTCAGTTGTTTTCCACAGCCTTTGGCTCCATGTTCTTGGAATTCTTCTTTTTCCATCACCTTATATGGCCATTTTTGAAGAGAACATGAAAAAATATACCCTTTGAACGACTTTCTCAGCCTGCTTCTTGCCTGTAGAAAGTTGAGGTTCCATATGTCTTTCAGCATTTTGAACAGTCCACATTAATGGCAGTTTTACTAGTATAGCAGCATAAAAACTTTCTGGGTTTCCTATGGTCTTTAATCCAGCCCATGTCATTTCCCAAAAGCTGTCAACCGAATTACTAAAATCCCCCCACCAATTTAATTACTGCTACAGCTACATTTGGCATGTCAGACTACAGTGGGAAATATTCTTATGATTTCTAGAAGCCAGAATTCTAGGTCATGGAGGAAGATAGCAACTGTCTGGGTTCCTGTCTACAACTAAAAGCAATAAAGAGAAATAATAAGAAAAATGAAACTACGCAAATTATGCCCTCAGCATAAGCTGAACATAGAGAATACCCAAACTTCATGATAACTGTAAGTAACAAAAAGAATAAACACCAAATCCCCATGCATGTTTTCTCATGGTCTTACCCTGCTGGCCACTTTTGTGGTAAACAAAAGCACACCTAGAAAAATATTAAAAGGCAAAAAAGACACATCATGCAGAGAGAGAGAGAGAAACATAGCAAATAACTTAAAATATACATAACTATATTGTGTCAGAGTGTAAAATAAAAATTGCAACCATATCAATATAAATATAAATGGGCTAAATATAAATGTAAAAAAATGGGATAAACTATTAATAAAAGGAAAGGATTTTCAGTTTGGTACACAGAGCAAGATGTAACTATATGCTACATACAAAAAACATACATAAAACAAGGTGAATCAGAAAATCTAAAATTAAGAGATGAACAAAACATTAAAGTCAATGGAAACAATAAGAAATCAGGAAATATGATCTGCTATCAGCCAAACTAGAATTCAATCCAAAAAAATTAAATATAATGAAAATGCTAAAAGTCACAACTTAATACTAAAGAGTTGTAAGATCTAGACAACATGTAAAACAGGGTAGATTTTATAACCATATACCAAACTTTATAAGCATATACCAAACTTACAGCCATATAGTAAATAATACACCTCTTCTCAAGTGCAATAAAACATTTACAAAACATAATCAAATATTAAGTCACAAAGAAAATATCAGTAAGTTTCAAAAAGTAGAAATATCACAACAATAGATATCATAATGCAATAAAAACTAGAAATTGTTAACAGAATTAAAGAGCAAAAAGACTCTTCCACGCAAATTTTAAGAAAAAATGTTTATTGGAAAACATTCTACCTAAAGGGAAAATACAAACTTACATGACAAAATTTCTGAAAAAATAATAATAATGGAAAGATGTATTGAAATTAGTATTTAGAGGAAAAGTCACAGAACTAAATAAACTAAATATTTCTGATTTAAAAATTTTTAACGAAATTAAGAAATTAAAAACCCAGCTCAAAAAACAATAAAAAAGTAAAAAGAAACCACAAAGAAGCATAAAATTAGATAAAAGTAGAAATTAATCAATTAAAAATAGAAAAACAGTAGACTTATTAATCGAATTCCTATACTCTGGTTTCTCTTAAGATTTGATATAAATCTTTTGCCATTGAAATCAAATTCCTGTAAGTTTGAAGAAATTAATAAAATAGGGGAGAAATTATAAAATAAAAAAATAGAAGATGACAAGGGAAACAACCACTGAAACAAAAATTTAAAATATCGTGACTATTTTGCAGACCTCTATGCAAATAGGTTTGAAAACAGAGGAAATGGATAATTTCTTAGGGCAATAAAATAAATGATATTTGACTCAGTTATAGATAGACAACATTTTCCATAGAAGATAAAAAGTAAGTTATTAAGAAATAACATCACCAAAAAAGCACCTTGCCCAGATAACTTTGGAAAAAAATTCTACCAAATCATCAAAGATTTGATATTTCCAATGTTCTATAGAGTGCTGCAGAACATTAAAGATGAATAAAAAGTTCCTAATTTTTAAGAAGCAAGTACTACACTAATACCTAAATCTAAATTTTTAAAAATACAAAAAAAACCTACAGAGCAGTATGTTTATGGATATTGATGTAAAAATACCAACTAAAACATTGGCAAACAGAATCTTATACATTGTGAAATCAATACAACACAACTAAGTGGAATGTCTTTCAGAATACAAAGTTGGTCCAATATTAGATAACCCATTGGTATTATAATCCACATTATTAAATCTAAGAAAAAAATTTATGTATCTCCATAGATAATGAAAAATCCTCTGATGAAATTCAATACTGATTCCTGGTGAAAACACTAAAAAAAAAAGAAACTTAAAATTTCTTTCTTAGCATGATAAGATAGATAGATAGATATCCTAAGCCAATATCTTACTAAATGGGAAAATATCAGAACCATTTTCATTAAGATTATAAACAAGACAAGGATGACCACCATCCTTATGACTATACACCATTGTATCAGAGGTATTACCTATGCAATTAAAGAAGAGAAACCAATTAAAGGTATAAGAATTGGTAAAGAAGGAGTAAAATTATTGCTACTCGCAATAATATTTGGTTGGTGCAAAAGTAATTGCAGTTTTTCCAATTAAAAGTAACAGTAAAAACCACATTTACTTTTGCACAAACCTAATAGTATGCCTAAAAAACTTTAGAGAATCAATGATACAAGAAGCGTTACCCATGAAATAATTCAATGAAGTTGCAGAATATAAAAATAATATGGTGAAATCAGCAACCTTATTTAAAGGAGCAAACCTGTTAAAGATTATAATGGTAGAGAAAACCTCATTTGCAATATCAAAAAGGAGAGTAAGTATATAGGAATAAACTTAGCAAATCATGTGTGAAACCTGTATGAAGAACTTTAAAACAAAGAAACTTCCAGGTTCAGCTGCATGTAAAGGGCTTGGATATTATCACTTCTGTCTACAGCAAGAAAAATTTGTAAATCAATGACTTTTCTTGGACCCATAAGGAAATTGAAGTTTCAGCATAAATCAATACCCCCAAATCCAGAGAGACAGGCATTTACAGAGAGGCACAGCTAAGATCTGCTTACCTGAAACTTAAGCTTCTTGAGCCATCATCTGGTAGGAACACTTAAGTAATTATTTTGGTGAATTGCTGGAGACTGAGTGTGAACTAACATGAGCATGAGAAACTCCTTGATGGCTGAGGTCTGAGGCAGACCCCTAAATTTTCAGGAGCTTTATCTCCAGGAAACCCAACAGATAATCATCCCATCATGCCTCCGAAGGGAGAGGGAAAGAGGAATAATTGTAATCTTTGAGCCTTCTTTAAAATAAAGGCCTACTGTTTAAGAGAAGAGGCATTTTTTGAGGTTATGTTACATGAGGGACGGTCATTCCACCCATTCCAAGCCCTTCTAGCTTTCCTGTCTCACCTCAGAGAAAAAAATAATCAACAGGAGCCAGGGCTTCAACGAAATGGACTAGGAAGACTGCATCCAAGAAAGGGAGGAGGGAGCAGAAAGAAAAGAAAAAAAAAGCTGTACCACTGGGAAGACAGTGTTGATGGTCATAGCCAAAAGGTACAGACCATTCCCCTTCACCAAAACACTGAGATGTAATTTTAACATTATATATAGACTGCTATTCCTCCCCACCTTTTACTACCAAACCATCAGAGCTCCAGTATAATAATAATTGATTACATACAAAAGAGCTACAAGACACTGACTTTCTCTGAAGAAGAGAATTTAGGAATCCCTCAAGGATAGAGGCAAAAACAAGGACACTGAAGGGTTCTGAAATCTGTGGCAGCTATAGCTACAACAAATATTAAACCCATATTAACATAAATTTTCTCACTAAAAACATATTTACCTCAGCCCCTAGTATACAATACAATGTCTAGCTTTCAATACAATGCTATGAGGAATACCAAAAGACAAGAAAAACAGTCCGAAAAGACAAACCAATCATCAGAGTCAGACTCAGATGTGACACAGATGTTGGAATTATCAGATGGGGAATTTAAAATAACTATGATTAGTATGTTAAGGGCTCTAACCGAAAAAGATAGACAACATATAAAAATGCATAATGCAAGAAGATAGATGGAAACTCTAAGAAAGACTCAAAAGGAGGTGTTAGAAATCAAAAACATAGTAATAGAAGTAAAGGATTCCCTTGATGAGGTCATCAGTAGGCTGAACATAGCCA
Source organism: Pan paniscus (assembly GCF_029289425.2). Lineage (NCBI taxonomy): Eukaryota > Metazoa > Chordata > Mammalia > Primates > Hominidae > Pan > Pan paniscus. The sequence continues at coordinate 50,158,515 of NC_073256.2, read as the reverse complement.
AGGAAAAAATCAGTGAGCTTGATGATAAGGCAATAGAAACTTCTCAAACTGAACTGCAAAGAGAAAAAAAAGAAAGAGGGAAATGAACCCAACAAAACAGGACGTCCAAGAACTGTGGGACAATTTCAAAAGGTGTAACATCAGTAGAAGAAGGAAAAAATGAAGCAGAAGAAATATTAGATGTAATAATGGCTGAAAACTTTCCAAAAATAATGACATAGACTGAAACAGACCCAGAAAGCTCAGAGAACACCAAATAGTATAAGTAACTGATATGGTTTGGCTGTGTCCCCACCCAAATTTCATCTTGAATTCCCACATGCTCTGAGAGGGACCTGGTAGTAGGTAATTGAATCATGGAGGCAGGTCTTTCCCATGCTGTTCTCATGATAGTCAGTAAGTCTCACAAGATATGATGGTTATTATAAGGGGGAGTTTTCCTGCATAAGCTCTCTCTTTGCCTGCTGCCATCCATGTAAGACGTGACTTGCTCCTCCTGGCCTTTCACTTGATTGTGAGGCTTCCCCAGCCATGTGAAACTGGAAGTCCATTTGAGCCTCTTTCTTTTGTAAAATGCCCAGTCTCAGGTATGTCTTTATCAGCAGCGTGAAAATGGACTAATATAGCAACCCTCACCCCCACCTTCAAAAAACCACCCCTGCACTTATCATATTCAAACTTCAGAAAACCAAAAACAGAGAAAACCTTAAAAGTAACCAGAGGAAAAAACATATTACCTGTAGAGGAACAAAAATAAGAATTACAGTGGACTTCTCAGAAACCATGCAAGCAAGAAAAGAATTGAATGAAAAGAATGGAGTGAATATTTAAAGTGTTGAAAGAAAAAGAATCCACCAACTTAGAATTGTATATCTAGCAAAATGACACTTCAAAATTAGGAGAGAAATAAACACTTTATAAGACAAACAAAAACTGAGGTAATTCATCACCTGCAGACACAGTTAGTAAGAAAAGTTTAAAGAAGTTCTTCAGGCAGAAGGAGAATCATGTGGTTCAGAAACATGGATCTACAAGGAAAGAGAGAGAAATGAGAGAATAAATTAAGGTAAAACAAAATATTTTATTTTTCTTATACTTAAGTGGACTAATAGATGACTGTTTAATGATAGCAATATAATAAGTAATTTCATCATATAGATCAGTGAAATGGGCAGGAGGGAAGAATGGGGAATAATATTCTATTATAAAGCAACTATAGTCTACATGAAGTGGCATACTGTTACGTGAAGTTAGACTTATATTAGTTAAAACATATATTGTAAACTCTAGAGAAATCTCAAACTCTTTAAAAGTATAATTGATATGCTAAGAGAAGGGATAAAATGGAATCATATAAAATGCCCAGTTAAAAACATAGAAGGCAGAAAAAGAGGGGAAAGAAGAAACAAAGAATAAATGCAACAGATAGAAAACAGTTATAAGCACGGTACCTGTAAGTCTAAATATATAAATAACCATCACTTTAAGTGTAACAAACTGGTCTAAATACACCAAATAAAAGAGATTTTCAGAGTTGATAAGAAATTAAGATACAATCTATGTTGTCTATAAGCAGTCCACTTTAAATTTTAAAAGACTCAGATTAAAAGTAAAGGGATGAAGAAGAATATACAATGCTGACATATATCAATAGAAAGCTGGGGCAACTATATTAAGGTCAGACAAAGCAAATTTCAAAACAAATAAAATAAGCAGGAGTAAAAAGGAGCACTGCATAATGATAAAGGAGTCAGTTCTCCAATATATTTGTGAAGATATATTCACCTAACAACAGAGCATCAAAACATGTGAGGCAAAAACTGAAAGAACTGAAAGGATAATTAGACAAATACTCCATTATAGTTAGAGACTTCAACACTTCTATTCAGTAATTAGTAGGAAAAGTAGACAGAAAATCAATAAGACCATAGATTATCTGAATTATCAATCATTATCAATCAACTTGATCTAATTGATATTTATAGAATATTCCATCCAATAACAGCAAAATGCATAATCTTCTAAAACTCAGAACATTCACCAAGACAGACTACATCGTGAGCCATAAAACACATATTAACATAGGTAAAAGAATAAAAATCATACAAAGTATGTTTTTAGACCACAATGGAATTAAGCTAGAAATCAATAACAGAAAAATAGCTGGAAAATCCCTAGATATTTGAGAATTAAACAGCATACTTTAGAATAAGCCATGAGTCATGAAAGAAATCTAAAGAGAAATCTAAATATATTTGGAAATAAATGGATCCAGGATACACGGTCAGTATTTAAAAGTAAATTGCTTTCCTACGTATCATCAATGAACAATTGGAATTTGAAATTTTAAAACAATACCACTTGCCACTGCACCAAAACTAGAGAGGAAAAAAAAGAAAAGAAATATTCAGGGATAAATCTAACAAAATATGGATAAGTAGAAAACTACAAAGCTCTGATGAAAAAAGAAAATATAAAAAATATATAAATTAATAAAAAAATTATGTTCATGGATTGGAATGTCCAATACTGTCAAGATGTCAATTTTTCCCAACTTTATCTATAGAGCCAAGGGAATCCAATCAAATTCCTAGGAATCTATTTTGTAGATATCAACAAGCTAATCCTGAAGTCTATATGGAAGGGCAAAAGGTCTACAATAGCCAACATAATACTGGAGAAATGTAACAAGTTAGATGACATACTACTGAATTTCAAGACTTACTACAAAGCTACCATAATCAAGGCAGGATCGTATTGGCAAAAGAATAGATATATAGATGAATTGAATAGAACGGAGACCCCAGAAAAAGACACACACAAATAAAGTCAACTGAGTTATGTCAAAAAAATTCAATAGAGAAAGAAAAGTTTTTTTATAAAATAATGCTGAAAAAATAATGTCCACATGTGAAAAAATTAATCCAGATACAAGTCTTATACCTTTTACAAAAATTATCTAAAAATAGAGTGTAGACCTAAGTGTAAAGTGTGTAAAACTGTAAAATTTCTATAAGGAAACAGGAGAAAATCTACAAGACCTTGAGTTTGATAAGTTTTTAACACAACACCAAAAGCAAAATCTATGAGAGAAAAAAATTGGTAAGTTTATTGATTTTGTAGCAATTGTGAAAGGAAGTTCTTTTAGGATTTGGCTCTCTGCTTGCCTATTGTTGGTGTATAGGAATGCTAGTGATTTTTGCACATTGACATTGTATTCTGTGACTTTGCTGAAGTTGCTAATCAGCTTTAGAAGCTTTGGGGCTGAAACAATGGGATTTTCTAGATATAGGATTATGTCATCTGCAAACAGAGACAGTTCCTATTTGAATACCTTTTATTTCTTTCTCTTGCCTGCTTGTCCTGGCCAGAACTTCCAATACCATGTTGAATAGAAATGGTGAGAGAGGGCATCCTTGTCTTGTGCCAGTTTCCAAGGAAAATGCTTCCAGCTTTTGCTTATTTGGTATGATATTGGCTGTGGGTTTGTCATATATGGCTCTTACTATTTTGAAGTATGTTTCCTCAACACCTAGTTGATTGAGAGTTTTTAACATAAAGGGATGTTAAGTTTTATCAAACGCCTTTTCTGCATCTATTGAGAAAAACATGTGGTTTTTGCCTTTAGTTCTGTTTGTGTGATGAATAACATTTATTGATTTGCATATGTTGAACCAACCTTGCATCCCAGGGGTGAAGCCAACTTGACTGTGAGGAACAAGCTTTTTGATATGCTGCTGGATTTGGTTTGCCAATTTTTAATTGAGGATATTTGCATCAATGTTCATCAAGGATATTGGCTTGAAGGTTTTGTTGTTGTTGCTGTTATTGTTGTATCTCTGCCAGGTTTGGTATTAGAATGATGCTGGCCTCATGGAATGAGTTATGGAGGGTTCCCTTCCTTTCAATTTTTTGGAATAGTTTCAGTAGAAATGGTACCTCATCTTCTTTGTACCTCTAGTAGAATTCAGCTGTGAATCCATCTGATCCTGGGCTTTTATTGGTTGGTAGACTAGGTAGTGCTGCCTCAATTTTAGAACTTGTTATTGGTCTATTCAGCAATTCAATTTCTTCCTTGTTCAGTCTTGGGAGGGTGAATGTGTCCAGGAATTCATCCATTTCTTCTAGATTTTCTAGTTTATATACATAGAGGTACTTATAGTATTCTCTGATGGTTGTTTGTATTTCTGTGGAGTCAGTGTGATATCCCTCTTATCAATTCAAATTGTGTTTACCTAGGAATACAGCTAACAAGGGAAGCAAAGGACCTCTTCAAGGAGAACTACATGCCACTGCTTAAAGAAATCAGAGAGGACACAAATGAATGGAAAACACATTCCATGCTCATGGATAGAAAGAACAAATATTGTGAAAACAGCCATACTGCCCAAAGTAATTTATACATTCAATGCTATTTCCATGAAACTACCATTGGCATTCTTCACAGAATTAGAAGAAAACTATTTTAAAATTCATACAGAACCAAAAAAGAGCCCAAATAGCCAAGACAATCCTAAGCAAAAGAACAAAGCTGGAGGCATCATACCCAGCTTCAATACCCATCAATACCCAACTTCAAGCTATACTACAAAGCTACAGTAACCAAAACAGCATGGTACTGGTACAAGAATAGACAAATAGACCAATGGATCAGAATAGAGAACTCAGAAATAAGACCACACACCTACAACCATCTGATCTTGACAACCCCTGACAAAAATAAGCAATGAGGAAAGAATTCCCTATTTAATAATTGGTACTGGGAGAAATGAGTAGCCATATGCAGAAAATTGAAACTGTATCCCTTCCTTAAACCATTTATAAAAATCAGCTCAAGGTGGATTAAAGCCTTCAATGTAAAACTCAAAATTTAAATGTAAAACTCTAGAAGAAAATCTAAGCAATAACATTCAGGACATAAGCATGGGCAAAGATTTCATGATGAAGATGCCAAAAGGAAATGCAACAGAAGCAAAAACTGACAAATGGGATCTAATTAAACTAAAGAGCTTCTGCACAGCAAAATAAACTATCATCAGATGGAAGAGTTTGAACAACAAAATAAATCAGTGTTGAATTATAATCCAAAGTATATCTATGAGTCCATACTAATATAAATCAAGGACTGAATAAATTAATGGGGAAAAACAGACAAATCTCCCATGCAGAATTTATATAGACATTCTGCCTTCAAGCAGAGGGAGCATAACTCCCTACTCCTTAAATGTTAGCCTTGCATAGTGATTTCTTTCTAAAGAGTACAGTAGGAAAAGCAGAGGGGGAGTAACTTATGAGTGGAGAAACCTGACCCACATCACCTCAGTCAGGGGAGCAAGATCAACATCAACAGTGATGTCATGTTGATAGTATGAGGCCTTCTTCCCAAAAATCCTTATACTGACTTTAATGAGAAAAATGTCAAACAAATCCCAATTAAGAAACGTTCTACAAAATACCTGACCAGTACTCCTCAAAACTATCAAGGTTATCAAAAACAAGGAAAGTCTGAGAAAGTGCCACAGCCAAGAAGAGTCCAAGAAAATGATGAATACATGTAACATGGTTTCCTGGATGGAATTCTGGGACAAAAAAAAGGGGGACATTAGGTAAAAACTAAGGAAATCTGAGTGAATTATGAACTTTAGTTAATAATAATATATAAATATTTGGCTAATCACAAAAATCTACCATATACTAATATAAGATATTAATAATAGGAAATGCTGAGAGTGTCTGAGCCCAGTGTCAAGGGGTAGAGCAGGTAACCCCTCCTATGGTGGAAGGGTACTGTAACATTAGACAGCAAAAGGCATGAACATCAACAAGATGAGGAATTATAATCTCTTCAATGTGATAGATACCTAAATCTCTTTGAATGTGCAAGTTTTCCCTCTATCTCTTCTATTTTGCCCTCTATCTCTTCTATTTTATCCTTAAAATTTACTTGATGAAGGTTGTTTTTCTATAAATGTTCTCACGATATGGGTTTGGCTGATTGAATTCCCATAGAGTAGTTCCATGTATCTTCTGGCTGCTATGTAACCTGTAAATTCGTTGTTGGATCCAGATGATTGATCAGAGGCAAGTATCTGTTTTGGGTATGACCCTAGGTAGTGGTACGATCTTTCAGCAAAAGGCACATAGTGTCTAGTTGTCTCTCTTTTTGTGATGTTAGCAGCCACAGATGCTTAATACTTAGATCTTAAGTGGTTGCAAATAGTGACATTCTTTGGGTTTTTTTTTAACTTTTAGAGATTTCTAAAATCAACTTTACTGAGGTATAAGTTATATACAATAAAATTTACGAATTTTAAATGGCAAGAAAAAAGTTTGCCAAAATAAAAATGCATGATTGTAATTGGTCCGTTGAATTTTGCTGTCTTACATGCAAATGAAACCATTATCTATACAATCATTCTTTCCCCTTTATTTACGGAGAACAAAACATAGTTTTTCAAAGAACAAAACTGTGGGAAAATGTATCTCTTTTTCTGTTCACTGACATCACTGGTAATCCTATCCTGACATAAGAGAGAGTAACATTAAACTTCAGACTGAAATACAGTTTCTAGATCTCTTTCATTTGTATAGCTCATCATACTTTGAAACAACATTTGTTTTCTCATTTGATACAAATGACCACATCATAAGAAGGCAAAGTAGATATTGCCAATACCATAGCTGTATTGAATTTGGACAATGAGGGAGGTGAAGTTGGGGGGAGAAAATAAGAAATAAATATGTAAAAAATAAAATAAGCATGCATGTGTACGACAGAAGATGAGGAAAACGTATTGACAAAGCTCATAATGTTGGGTAGAAGTGACCATTATCAGTTTGAAAATACATTCAGGTTTTTAGGCTTTGAGAAGAGTCACATAGCTAGGGCCAATAAAAATATATAGAAACCTATTCACAAGCAACAACAAAAAACTCTCTTTGTGAAAATCAGACGGAGAAATTGGAAAGTAAAATAAACTAAATTCCTTTTCCCAAGTCAGACTTTTACATTTTTTCAAGGTTTATCTGCATTGGCAGGAATAGAAAGAACACTGGAGGAAAAAAGAACTGGCTTTAAGTCCCAAATCTACCATGTACCTGGGTGACCTTGGGTGATTTGCAAACCTCTGTGCTCTAATTACCTCATTTGAATAATGAGAAAATAATGTCTATTTCTGAGGACTGTAGAAGAAACTAAATAAAATGGCGCATAGAATATTCTGGGACAAACACTATTTCTAATGAAAGCTCAGCTCCTACAACATTGTGTGGGGTCACCGGGACCCATTCACTAAGGTACTTGGGCTCCTTTTCTCTCAATAACTCAGAAACTGTTCCCAAGGAGAGAAAAACTTACAATTTTATTCACCTTCAGTAACTTCTTCAGACAAGACAAATTGGCAAATGGATTATGCAACCAGTATATTATTATGAAAATTGACATTAGCTATGGTCCAGAAAAACTTATCCAATTTAAAGCAAAAACAAAATCATTTCTCAAAAAAACAGGCTTCTCCTTTCTGCCAAAGTTTTTTAGTTTGTTCTCTAAACAGGACTCCAATTATCATTTTGATACAAAGTTTATAAATGTCTTTGATTATAAAATGTTATCTATACAAGTTACATAGCAGTAATACTTATGGATTATATTATCACATAATTATTTATCCCCATAAATAAATAACAAAAGCAATAAATCATAATTTTTACTTCAAGGCCTCAAAACCACTCCTCTCAAACAGAACACTGAGCAATAAAAGAAAATTGCAGAATATAGAAAGTATAATGCTATTTACATAAATTTTAAAATATGGAAAAAATATTTAGTGCTTTACCATTTGTATTATATATGATACATATATTGATTTAAAATGTGTGTGTATCATAAATATAATATAAAAAACACCAACCTCCCCCAGGGAAGGAGAGGAATTATTAGGTAGAAACTTCAAATGTATCTGTAATATATTGTTTCTTAGCAAATATCTGAAGCACAGATGGTAAAATGTTATGATTTGAAAAATCTAGCTATTAAGAAAAAAGATGTTTATTATATTTCTCATTATACTCTGCTATATTATGTGAGAATTTTAGAATTATTAAAACTAAAGCAATGTATGTGCATAAAAAATGCTTTAAATGATAATAAAGGGTACAATATGAAAATTTAGGCCTTCCTAATCTATTTCTACTATCCCAGGTTAGCTTGCTGAAATTATCACTTTTGATCAAATACGTTTTATTTCTTCTACAGTTATCTCAATTAAAATATATACTACTTGTCCTAATTTCATTAATTTGAAGGAAAATCTATTAACATCCTTCCATAAAACATAGAAGAACTAGCTCCCTGACACTGTGCTCTTTCATCCCCCTCCTCCTCTCAAATTTATTGGTCATCGTTCAGCAATTTGGAACTCTAAGTAATGTTACTTTGGCAAGATATTCATCAATTACAAGGCCCAAAGACCCTCACCTTGCCCTTGTTCTTGGCAGTTTAAATCTCATTTGTTTTTTTTTTCCTTTGGTAAGATTATAATTTGGAGAAGAAATGGAATAATTGAACTAGAAGCCCATGATCATCTTTTTATTATTTTTAATTGTGGTAAAATGCACATAACATGAAATTTACCACCTGTATTATTCCATTTTCACGCTGCTAATAAAGGCATACCCAAGACTGGGTAATTTATAAAGAAAAAGAGGTTTAGTGGATTCATAGTTCCACATGGCTGAGAAGGCCTCACAATCATGCCGGAAACCAAAGGAGGAGTCAAGTCATGTCTTACATGGCAGCAGGCAAGAGAGTGTGTGCAGGGGAACTCCCTTTTATAAAACCATTAGATTTCATGAGACTTATTCACAATCATGAGAACAGCATGGAAAAGACCCAACCCCATGATTCAATTACCTTCCACCAGGTCCCTCCTATGACACGTGGGAATTATGGGAGCTACAGTTTAAGATGAGCTTTGGGTGGGGACACAGTCAAACCATATCACCACCTTAATCATTTTTAAGTGTACAGTTAAGTGGTACTGAGTACATTAATATTGTGCCACCAGCACTACCATCCATCTTCAGAACTCATCATCTTGCAAAACTGAAACTCTGTACTCATTAAACACTAACTGCCCATTCCCCTTCCCTCCAGCCCCTGGAAACCACCATTCTACTTTCTGTCTCTATATTTCAGTACTCTGGGTACCTCATATAAATAGAGTCACACAGTATTTCTGTTTCTGACTGGCCAATTTCACCTGGCATACTGTCCTTAAGGTTCACCCATATTTGTAGCATGTGTCAGAATTTCCTTCCTTTCTAAGGCTGAATAATATTCCATCATAGGCATATGCCACATTTTGTTTATCCATTCATCCATCAATGGACATTTAGATTGCTTTCACCTTTTAGCTATTGTCAATAATGTTAATATGAACATAGGTGTTCAACTATCTCCTCGAGACCCTACTTTCAATTCTTTGGGGTATATACCCAGAAGTGGACTTGCTGAATCACATAGTAATCATTTTCTCATTTTTTGAGGAACCACCATACTGTTTTCCATAGCAGCTGTACCATTTTACACTCCCACCAACAGTGAACAAGGGTTCTAATTTCTCCACATGCTAGCCAACACTTTTTATTTTCTGCTCAGTTTTGTTTGTTTTGCTTGTTTGTTTTGAATAGCAGCCAACCTAGTGAGTGTGAGGTGCTGTCTCATTGCGGTTTTGATTTGCATTTCCCTAATGTTAGTCATGTTGAACATCTTTTCATGTGCTTGCTGGACATGAATATCTTCTTTAAAGAAATATCTATTCAAGTATTTTGCCCATTTTTGAATTGGGTTGTTTTTTGCTGTTGAGTTATAGGACTTATTTTATATATTCTGGATATTAACCCCAATCGGATATGTGATTTGCAAATATTTTCACCCATTCTGTGTGTTGCCTTTGCACCTTTGCACCCTGTTGAATGTTCCTTTGATGCACAGTTTTTAATTTTGATGTAGTTTATTTATCTATTTTTTTTCTTTTGTTGTCTGTGCTTTGGGTGTCCTATTCAAGAAATCATTGCCAAATCCAATGTCATAATGCTTTTCTCCTGTTTTCTTTTAAAAGATTTTTAGTTCTAGGTCTTACATTTAGAACTTGGATCCATTTTTATTTAATTTTTGCATATGGTATAAGGCAAGAATCAAATTTTATTCTTTTGTACGTGGATATCCAGTACCCCCACCACTACCACCATTTGTTGAAAAACACTGTCGTTTACCCGATTGAATGCTCTTGGCACCCTTGATAACATATATGAGAGATTATTTCTGGTCCCTCTCTTCTACCCTCTTGGTTTATTTATCTATCTTTATGCCACTCTGTTTTGAATACTAGAGCTTTGTAATAAGTTTTGATAACAGAAAGTGGGATAACTCATACTTTCTTCTTCCTTTACAAGATTATTTTGATTATTCAGATCCTATAAGATTCCATATAAATTTTAGGATAGGTTTTTCTTTCCTTTTTTGTCTTTTCACTTTATTAATTCATCCATGTTGCTGCAAATGACATAATTTCATTCTTTTCTGTGGCTAGATAGTATTCCACTGTGTGTGTGTGTGTGTGTGTGTGTGTGTGTGTGTGTGTGTGTGTACATACCACATTTTCTTTATCCATCCATTCAATGATGGACATTTAGGTTGACCCCATACCTTTGCTGTTATGAATAGTGCTGCAATAAACGTCCAAGTGCAGGTATGTCTTTGACATACTGATTTCTTTTCCTTTGGATAAATATTTGGTAGTGGGATTGTTGGATCATATGGTAATTCCATTTTTAGATTTTTGAAAAAATCTCCATACAGTTTTTCATAATGGCTGTGCTAATTTACATTCAAACCAACAGTGTGTAAGAGTTTCCTTTTCTCTGCATCATTCCCAGCATCTGTTGCTTGTCTTTTTAGTAATAGCCATTCTAACTAGGGTAAGATGGTATCTCACTGTGGTATTGGTTTACATTTCCCTGATGCTTAGTCATGATGACCACTGCTTTGTATACCTGTTGGTCATTTGTATGTTTTCTTTTGAGAAATATCTGTTCATTTCCTTTGCCAACTTTTTAATGGGATTCTTTGTGTTTTTTTAAGTGTTGAGTTGTTTGAGTCCTTGTATAGTCTGGATATTAGTCCCTTGTTGGATGAGTAGTTTGCAAATATTTTCTCTAACTCAACAGGTTGTCTCTATTTCTGCAAAAATGTTTTGGGGTTTTGATATGGATTGCACTGAATCTGTAGACTACCCTAGGTAGTACCAACATCTTAACAGTAATATGTCTTCCAATCCACAAACATAGGATGATTTCCCATTTATTTGTTTTCAGCAATATTTTGTAATTTTCAGGTATAAGCCTTTCATCTCCATGGCTAAGTTAATTCATATGTATTTTATTATTCCCAATGCTAGTTTAAATGGAATTTGTTTTCTTAATTTCCTTTCAAAGTTGTTCATTGCCAGTGTATAAAAAACAAAATAATTTTGGTGTGCTGATTTTGTATCCTGCAACTTTGCTGAATTCATTTAATAGTTCTAAGAGGTTTCTGTGTATGTATGTTAATCTTCAGGGTTTTCTACATATATGATCATGTAATCTGCAAAGACAGAGAACAACTGAATGTCTTTTATATCATTTTCTTGCCTAATGCTCTGATTAGGACTTCAAGTACTGTGGTGAATAGAAATGGTGACGGGGCACCTCTCACCATGTTATCTTGTTCATAATCTTAAAGGAAAAGATTTCAATCTTTCTTTTTTTTATTATTATTATACTTTAAGTTTTAGGGTACATGTGCACAATGTGCAGGTTTGTTACATATGTATACATGTGCAATGTTGGTGTGCTGCACCCATCATCTCGTCATTTAACATTAGGTATATCTCCCAATGCTATCCCTCCCCCCTCCCCCAACCCCACTACAGTCCCTGGTGTGTGATGTTCCCCTTCCTGTGTCCATGTGTTCTCATTGTTCAATTTCCATCTATGAGTGAGAACATGTGGTGTTTGGTTTTTTGTCCTTGCGATAATTTGCTGAGAATGATGGCTTCCAGCTTCATCCATGTCGCTACAAAGGACATGAACTCATCAATTTTTATGGCTGCAAAGTATTCCATGGTATATGTGTGCCACATTTTCTTAATCCAGTCTATCATTGTTGGACATTTGGGCTGGTTCCAAGTCTTTGTAACTGTGAATAGTGCCAAAATAAACATACATGTGCATGTGTCTTTATAGCAGCATGATTTACAATCCTTTGGGTATATACCCAGTAATGGGATTGCTGGGTCAAATGGCATTTCTAGTTCTAGATCCCTGAGGAATCGCCACACTGTCTTCCACAATGCTTGAACTATGTAAAAGTGTTCCTATTTCTCCACATCCTCTCCAGCACCTGTTGTTTCCTGACTTTTTAATGATCGTCATTCTAACTGGTGTGAGATGGTATCACATTGTGGCTTTGATTTGCATTTCTCTGATGGCCAGTGATGATGAGCATTTTTTCATGTGTTTTTTGGCTGCATAAATGTCTTCTTTTGAGAAGTGTCTGTTCATATCCTTTTTGAATGGGGTTGTTTGTTTGTTTCTTGTAAATTTGTTTGAGTTCATTGTAGATTCTGGATATTAGCCCTTTGTCAGATGAGTAGGTGGCAAAAATTTTCTCCCATTCTGTAGGTTGTCTGTTCACTCTGATGGTGGTTTCTTTTGCTGTGCAGAAGCTCTTTACTTTAATTAGATCCCATTTGCAATTTTGGCTTCTGTTGCCATTGCTTTTGGTGTTTTAGACAAGAAGTCCTTGCCCATGCCTATGTCCTGAATGGTAATGCCTAGGTTTTCTTCTACGGTTTTTATGGTTTTAGGTCTAACATGTAAGTCTTTAATCCATCTTGAATTAATTTTTGTGTAAGGTGTAAGGAAGGGATCCAGTTTCAGCTTTCTACATATGGCTAGCCAGTTTTCCCAGCACCATTTATTAAATAGGGAATCATTTCCCCATTGCTTGTTTTTGTCAGGTTTGTCAAAGATCAGATGATTGTAGATGTACGGCATTATTTCTGAGGGTTCTGTTCTGTTCCATTGGTCTATATCTCTGTTTTGGTACCAGTACCATGCTGTTTTGGATACTGTATAGTTTGAAGTCATGTAGCGTGATGCCTCCAGCTTTGTTCTTTTGGCTTAGGATTGAGTTGGCAATGCGGGCTCTTTTTAGGTTCCATATGAACTTTAAAGTAGTTTTTTTCCAATTCGTGAAGAAAGTCATTGGTAGCTTGATGGGGATGGCATTGAATCTATAAACTACCTTGGGCAGTATGGCCATTTTCATGATATTGACTCTTCCTACCCATGAGCATGGAATGTTCTTCCATTTGTTTGTATCCTCTTTTATTTCCTTGAGCAGTGGTTTGTAGTTCTCCTTGAAGAGGTCCTTCACATCCCTTGTAAGTTGGATTCCTAGGTATTTTATTCTCTTTGAAGCAATTGTGAATGGGAGTTCATTCATGATTTGGCTCTCTGTTTGTCTGTTATTGGTGTATAAGAATGCTTGTGATTTTTGCACATTGATTTTGTATCCTGAGACTTTGCCAAAGTTGCATATCAGCTTAAGGAGATTTTGGGCTGAGACGATGGGGTTTTCTAGATATGCAATCATGTCATCTGCAAACAGGGACAATTTGACTTCCTCTTTTCCTCATTGAATGCCCTTTATTTCCTTCTCCTGCCTGATTGCCCTGGCCAGAACTTCCAACACTATGCTGAATAGGAGTGGTGAGAGAGGGCATCCCTGTCTCGTGCCAGTTTTCAAAGGGAATGTTTCCAGTTTTTGTCCATTCAGTATGATATTGGCTGTGGGTTTGTCATAGATAGCTCTTATTATTTTGAGATACGTCCCATCAATAACTAATTTATTGAGAGTTTTTAGCATGAAGTGTTGTTGAATTTTGTCAAAGGCCTTTTCTGCATCTATTGAGATAATCATGTGGTTTTTGTCTTTGGTTCTGTTTATATGCTGGATTACGTTTATTGATTTTCATATGTTGAACCAGCCTTGCATCCCAGGGATGAAGCCCACTTGATCATGGTGGATAAGCTTTTTGATGTGTTGCTGTATTCGGTTTGCCAGTATTTTATTGAGGATTTTTGCATCAATGTTCATCAAGAATATTGGTCTAAAATTCTCTTTTTTGGTTGTGTCTCTGCCAGGCTTTGGTATCAGGATGATGCTGGCCTCATAAAATGAGTTAGGGAGGATTTCCTCTTTTTCTATTGATTGGAATAGTTTCAGAAGGAATGGCACCAGCTCCTCCTTGTACCTCTGGTAGAATTCGGCTGTGAATCCATCTGGTCCTGGACTTTTTTTAGTTGGTAAGCTATTAATTATTGCCTCAATTTCAGAGCCTGTTATTGGTCTATTCAGAGATTCAACTTCTTCCTGGTTTAGTCTTGGGAGGGTGTATGTGTTGAGGAATTGATCCATTTCTTCTAGATTTTCCAGTTTATTTGTGTAGAGGTGTTAATAGTATTCTCTGATGGTACGTTGCATTTCTGTGGGTTCGGTGGTGATATACCCTTTGTCATTTTTTACTGCGTCTGTTTGATTCTTCTATCTTTTCTTCTTTATTAGTCTTGCTAGCAGTCTATCCATTTTGTTGATCTTTTCAAAAAACCAGCTCCTGGATTCATTGATTTTTTGAAGGGTTTTTTGTGTCCCTATTTCCTTCAGTTCTGCTCTGATCTTAGTTATTTCTTGCCTTCTGCTAGCTTCTGAATGTGTTTGCTCTTGCTTTTCTAGTTCTTTTAATTGTGATGTTAGAGTGTCAATTTTGGATCTTTCCTGCTTTCTCTTGTGGGCATTTAGTGCTATAAATTTCCCTCTCCACACTGCTTTGAATGTGTCCCAGAGATTCTGGTATGTTGTGTCTTTGTTCTCGTTGGTTTCAAAGAACATCTTTATTTCTGCCTTCATTTCGTTATGTACCCAGTAGTCATTCAGGAGCAGGTTGTTCAGTTTCCATGTAGTTGAGCAGTTTTGAGTGAGTTTCTTACTCCTGAGTTCTAGTTTCATTGCACTGTGGTCAGAGAGACAGTTTGTTATAATTTCTGTTCTTTTACATTTGCTGAGGAGTGCTTTACTTCCAACTATGTGGTCAATTTTGGAATAGGTGTGGTGTGGTGCTGAAAAAAATGTATATTCTGTTGATTTGGGGTGGAGAGTTCTGTAGATATCTATTAGGTCTGTTTGGTGCAGAGCTGAGTTCAAATCCTGGATATCCTTGTTAACTTTCTGTCTCATTGATCTGTCTAATGTTGACAGTGGGGTGTTAAAGTCTCCCATTATTATTGTGTGGGAGTCTCAGTCTCTTTGTAGGTCTCTAAGGACTTGCTTTATGAATCTGGGTGCTCCTGTATTGGGTGCATATTTAAGATAGTTAGCTCTTCTTGTTGAATTGATCCCTTTACCATTATGTAATGGCCTTCTTTGTCTCTTTTGATCTGTATTGGTTTAAAGTCTGTTTTATCAGAGACTAGAATTGCAACCCCTGCCTTTTTTTGTTTTCCATTTGCTTGTAGATCTTCCTCCATCCCTTTATTTTGAGCCTATGTGTGTCTCTGCATGTGAGATGAGTCTCCTGAGTACAGCACACTGATGGGTCTTGACTCTTTATTCAATTTGCCAGTCTGTGTCTTTTAATTGGCACACTTAGCCCATTTACATTTAAGTTTAATATTGTTATGTGTGAATTTGATCCTGTCATTATGTTGTTAGCTGGCTATTTTGCTCATTAATTGATGCAGTTTCTTCCTAGCATCAATGGTCTTTACAGTTTGTCATGTTTTTGCAGTGGCTGGTACCAGTAGTTCCTTTCCATGTTTAGTGCTTCCTTCAGGAGCTCTTTTAGGGTAGGCCTGGGGGTGACAAAATCTCTCAGCATTTGCTTGTCTGGAAAGGATTTTATTTCTCCTTCACTTATGAAACTTAATTTGGCTGGACATGAAATTCTGGGTTGAAAATTCTTTTCTTTAAGAATGTTGAATATTGGCCCCCACTCTCTTCTGGCTTCTAGATTTCTGCCGAGAGATCTGCTGTCAGTCTGATGGGCTTCCCTTTGTAGGTAACTCGACCTTTCTCTCTGGCTGGATAGGTTTTTGGTGTGGATTTCCTTCATGTTTGTTAGTTTTCCTTCTAACAGTCAGGACCCTCAGCTGCAGGTCTGTTGGAGTTTACTGGAGGTCCACTCCAAACCCTGTTTTCCTGGGTATCAGCAGTGGTGGCTGCAGAACAGCAGATATTGGTGAACCACAAATGCTGCTGCCTGATCGTTCCTCTGGAAGTTTTGTCTCAGAGGAGTACCCGGCCATGTGAGGTGTCAGTCCACCCCTACTGGGCGGTGCCTCCCAGTTAGGCTACTCGGGGGTCAGGGACGCATTTGAGGAGGCAGTCTGCCTGTTCTCAGATCTCAAGCTGCATGCTGGGAGAACCACTACTCTCTTCAAAGCTGTCAGATAGGGACATTTAAGTCTGCAGAGGTTATTGCTGTCTTTTGTTTTTCTGTGCCCTGCCCCCAGAGGTGGAGCCTACAGAGGCAGGCAGGCCTCCTCGAGCTGTGGTGGGTTCCACCCAGTTTGAGCTTCCAGGCCACTCTGTTTACCTACTCAAGCCTAGGCAATGGTGGGCACCGCTCCCCCAGCCTCACTGCCACCTTGCAGTTTGATCTCAGACTGCTGTGCTAGCAATGAGCGAGGCTCTGTGGGCATAGGACCCTCCGAGTCAGGTGCAGGATATAATCTCCTGGTGTGCCATTTGTTAAGCCCATTGGAAAAGTGCAGTATTAGGGTGGGAGTGACCTGATTTTCCAGATGCCGTCTGTCACCCCTTTCTTTGACTAGGAAAGGGAATTCCCTGACCCCTTGCACTTCCTGGGTGAGGCGATGCCTTACCCTGCTTCAGCTCACGCACGGTGCACTGCACCCACTGTCCTGCACCCACTTTCCTACACTCCCCAGTGAGATGAACCCAGTACCTCAATTGGAAATGCAGAAATCACCTGTCTTCTGCATCGCTCACACTGGGAGCTGTAGACTGCAGCAGTTCCTATTCGGCCATCTTGGCTTCACCCCCCCAATCTTTCAACAGTGAGTATAATATTAGTTATGGGCTTTTCATATATGGTCTTTATTAGGTTGAGGTAGTTTCCTCTTATTCCTAGTTTGTTGCATGTTATTATCATGAAAAGTGTGTTAATTTTGTCAAATGTTTCTTCTCATCAATTGAGAGAATTATGTGAGTTTTTTCTTCATTCTGTTAATATGGTATATTACATTGATCAATATTCATATTTTGAACATAGGTGTTGAAACCTTTTAATGTACTGTTGAATTTGGTTTGCTATTATTTTGTTGAGGATTTTTGGATCAACATTCATCAGGGATATTAATCTTGCAATGTTTTTATCTGGCTTTGACCTCAGGGTAATGTTGGTCTCATAGAATAAGTTTGAAAGTGTTTCCTACTTATATGTTTCTTGGAAGAGTTTGAGGGAGACAGATGTTAGTTTTCTTTAGTGTTTGTGAGAATTCACCAGTCAAGCCGTATGCACCTGAATTTTTCTTTGTGGGGAGGTTTTAAGTTGCTAATTCAGTCTCCTTAATAGTTATACACCATTGAGATTTTATTGCTTCAAGACTCAGACTTGATGAATTGTTTTTTCTAGGAATATATCCATATTATCTAGGTTATCCTTTTTCATAATACTTACAATCATTTTCATTTCCATAAAATTGGTTGGAATGTTCCTGCTTTCATTTCTAATTTTAGCTATCTGAATAGTATCTCCTTTTTCCTTAGTCAATCTAGCTAAAGTTTTGTTTGTCAATTTTGTTGATCTTTTGGAAGAAACAACTCTTGATTTCATTAATTTTCTGTATTGCTTTTTCTATTTTCTTCTAATCTGTGTTGTTTATCTTTTTCTATTTTCCTTTGTTTTTACTTTTATTTTAGATTTGGGGGTACACATACAGGTTTGCTACATGGGTATATTGCATGATGCTTAGGTTTGGTGTATGATTGATCCTGTCACACAGATAGTAAGCATAGTATACAATAGATAGTTTTTCAGCCTTTGCCCTTCTACCTTTCTCCCTCCTCTAGTGTCTATTATTCCCATCTTTATGTCCATAAGTACCCAATGCTTAGCTCCTGCTTATAAGTGAGAACGTACAGTATTTGGTTTGTTTCTGTGTTAATTCACTTAGCATAATGGCCCCCAGCTGCATCCATAATAACACAAAGGACAAGATTTCATTATTTCTTATGGATGTACAGTAGTCCATGGTGTATATGTACCATATATTATTTATCCAATCCTGTTGATGGGCACCTAGGTTGATTCCATATCTTTGCTATTGTGAATAGTGCTGCAATGAACATATGAGTGCATCTATCTTTTGGGTAGAACCATTTATTTCTCTTTGGGTATATACTCAGTAATGGGATTGCTGGGTCTAATGGTAGCTCTATTTTAGTTCTTTGAGAAAAGTCCAAACTGCTCCCAACAATGGTTGAACTAATTTACATTCCCACCAATTGTGCATAAGGGTTCTCTTTTCTCTGCAGCTTCACCAGTATTTATTGTTTTGGACTTTTCAATAATAGCTATTCTGACTGGTGTGAGATGGTGTTTGATGAGGTTTGGTGGCTTCCCCACCCAAATCTCATCTTGAATTATAGTTCCCATAACCCCCACATGTCATGGGAGGCACCTGGTGGGAGGTAATTTAATCATGAAGGTGGTTACCTTCATGCTGTTCTCATGATAGTGAGTGAGTTCTCACGAGATCTGATGGTTTTATTTCCCCCTTTTGCTCAGCAATTCTTGCTGCTGCCATGTAAAGAAAGACATGTTTGCTTCCCCTTCGGCCATGATTCTAAGTTTCCTTAGGCCTCCCAAACCATGCTGAACTGTGGGTCAACTAAACCTTTTTCCTTTATAAATTACTCAGTCTTGGTTATGTCTTTATTAGCAGCATGAGAACAGATGAATACGGTATCTCACTGTGGTTTCAATTTCATTTCTCTTATGATTAGTGATGTGGAGCATTTTTTGATATATCTGTTGGATATTTGTATGTCTTCTTCTGAGATGTGTTTCTTTATGTCTTTTGCCCAATTTTTAAAATGGGATTATTTGTTTCTACTTGTTGAATTATTTTAGTTCTTTATAAATTCTGGATATTAGATCTTTGTCAGATGCATAGTTTGTGAATATTTTCTCTCATTCTTTAGGTTATCTTTTTATTCCATTGATAGCTTCTTTTGCTGTGCAGAAGCTCTTTAGTTTAATTAGGTCTCACTTATTGATTTTTATTTTTATTTTTATAAAATTGCTTTTGAGGACTTAGGCATAAATTCTTTGCCAAGGCCAATGTCCAGAAGGATATATCCTAGGTTTTCTTCTAGAATTTTTATACTTTGAGGTCTAAGTGTTTAATCCACCTTGGGTTAATTTTTATATATGGTGATAAATTGGGGTCCAGATAACTAGCCAGTTATCACAGCACCATTTATTGAATAGGGAGCCTGTTTCCCACTGCTTATTTCTGTTGACTTTGTTGAAGATCAGTTGGTTGTAGGTGTGCGGCTTTATTTCTAGGTTCTTAATTTTGTTCCGTTGGTCTATGTGTACAATTTTGTACAAGTACCATGTCGTTATGCTTACAGTAACATTGTAGTATAGTTTAAAATTAGGTAATATGATGCCTCTAGCTTTGTTTATTTTTGTTGTTGTTTTGCTTAGGATTGCTTTGGCTATATGGACTCTTTTTTCCAGACAAATTTTATAATAGCTTTTTCTAATTCTATGAAAAATGACATTGGTAGTTTGATAGGAAACTACCAATGATAGCATTGTATCTGTACATTGCTTTGAGCACTATGTCCATTTTAACAATACTGATTCTTCCAGTCCTTGAATGTGGAATGTTTTTCTATTTGTGTCATTTCTGATTTCTTTTGGTAGTGTTTTTTTAATTATCTTTGTACCGATCTCTCACCTCTTTGGTCAGATGTATTTTATTTTATTTTATTTTATTTTATTTTATTTTATTTTATTTTATTCTATTTTATTTTATTTCATTTTTTATTTTATTTTATTTTATTTTTATAGCTATTGTAAATGAGATTGCATTCTTCATTTGTCTCTCAGCTTGAACACTGTTGATATATATAAAAATGTTACTGATTTTTGTACATTGATTCTGTATACTGAAACTTTACTTAAACTCTTTTATCAGTTCTAGAAGTTTTTTGGCAAAGACTTTAGGCTTTTCTAGGTATAGAATCATGTCATCAGTGAAAGGAGATAGTTTGACTTTTTCTTTACCTACTTGGATGCCTTTTATTTCTTTCTCTTACCTGAATATTCTAGAAAAGATTTCCAGTTTTATACTGAAAAGGAATAGTGAGAGAGGGCATCCTTGTCTTGTTCCATTTCTCAGGAAGAATGCTTCCAGCTTTTGCCCAATCAGTATGATGTTCACTCTGGGTTTATCAGAGATGTCATTATCTTGAGGTATGTTTCTTCAATGCCTAGTTTCTTGAGGGTTTTTATAATAAAGGTGTATTGGATTTAATCAAAAACGTTTTCTGCATCTATTAAAATGATCATATGTTTTTGTTTTTAATTCTGTTTATGTGGTGAATGACATGTATTCTTTATGTGTGTTCAACTATCCTTGCATACAAGGAATAAAGTCTACTTGACTGTGGTGAATTATCTCTTTGATGTACAGCTGGATTCAGTTTGCTAGTAATTTTTTAAGGATTTTAGCATATATTTTCATCTGGGATATTGGCCTATAGTTTTCTTTTTTCATTGTGTCTTCTCCAGGTTTTGGTATCAGAGTAATGCTGACTTTGTAGAATGAGTTAGGGAAGAATCCCTCCTCCTTGATTTTTTTTGGAACAGTTTCAGTAGAATTACCAGTTCTTCTTTGTGCTTCTGGTAGAATTTGTTTGTGAATCCATCTGGTCAGGGCTCTTTTTTATTAGTAGATTCTTTATTACTGATTCAATTTCAGAATTCATTATTCTGGGTTTCAATTTTTTCCTGATTCAAACTTGGAAGGTTGTATTTTTCCAGGAATGTTTCCATTTCCTCTAAATATTCTAGTTTGTTTCCATAGATCTGTTCATAATAGTCTCTGATAATCTTTTGTATTTCTGAGAGACCAGTTGTAACATCATCTTTGTCATTTATGATTGTGTTTATTTAGATCTCCTTTTATCTTTGCTAATATGGCTAGCAGGCTATCATTCTTGTTTATCCTGTCAAATAATTCATTTTTGGTTTGTTAATTGTTTGTATGGATTTTGGGGTGTCAATTTCATTCAGTTGTGCTCTCATTTTTGTTATTCTTTTATTCTGCTATCTTTGAGGTAGATTGTTCTTATTTTTCTAGTTTCTGTAGGTGTGATTTTAGATTGTTCATGTGAGATCTTTCCAATTTCTTGATGTAAGTGTTTAGCATTATAAACTTTCCTCTTACCACTGCTTTTACTGCATCCCAGAGGTTTTGGTATGGCATGTCTCTATTTTCATTTATTTCAAAGAATTTTTTAATTTCTGCCTTAATTGTGTTGTTTACCCAGAAGTCATTTCAGAGCAAGTTGTTTAGTTTACATGTAATGTTGGTTTTGAGGTATCTTCTTGGTATTCATTTCTATTTTTATTCCACTGTGGCCCAAGACTATGGTTGGTATAATTTCATCTTTTTTAATTTATTAAGACTTTCTTCATGGTCAAGCATGTGATTAATCTTGTAGTATGTTCCCTGTGCAGATTAGAAGAATATACATTTTGTGGCTGTTAGGTGGAGTATTCTGTAGGTATCTATTAGGCTAATTGGTCAAGTGTCAAGTTTAAATCCAGAATATCTTTGTTAATTTTCTGCCTCAACAATCTTTCTAATGCTGCCAGCAGAGTGTTGAAGTCCCCCAATATTTCTGTGTGACAGTCTAAGTCTTTTCATAAGACTAGAAGTACTTTTTAATGAATCTTGGTTCTCCCATGTTGGGTGCACATATATTTAGCATAGTTAAGTCTTCCTGTTTAATTGAACCCTTTAACATTATGCAATGCTCTTCTTTGTCCTTTCTACCATTGTTCGTTTAAAGTCTGTTTTATCTGATATGACAGCAGCTATGCCTGCTCTTCTATGTCTTCCATTTGCATGATAGATCTTCCTCCATTCCTTTCCTTTGAGCCTTTTGGTGTCATTACATGTGAGAAGAGTCTCTTGAAGACAGCAGATGGCTGAGTTGTTTTACATTCAAGCTTAATATTGATATGTGAGGTTTTGATTTTGTCATGGTGTTGGTAGCTGTTTTCTTTGTACTCTCAATTATGTAGTTGCTTGACAGGTTCTATGAGCTATGTACTTAGGTGTGTTTTTTTGGTAGCAGATACTGTTCTTTTGTTTCCATGTTTAGAACTTCCTTACAGATATCTTGTAAGGCTGGTCTAGTGGTAACAAATTCCTTTAGCAATTGATTGTCTGGAAAATATTTGATTTCTTCTTTGCTTATGAAGCTTTGTTTAGTGATTTACAAAATTCTAGGTTGGAATTTCTTTTATATTAAGAACACTAAAAATAGGCCCCCACCCTCTCCTGGTTTGTAAGTTTTCTGCCGAGAAGGCTTCTCTTAGCTAGATGGGTTTCTTTTGTAAGTGATTTGTCTATAATTTCTAGCTGCCTTTAAGCTTATTCTTTTGTGTTGACTTTGGAAAGAATCATGATTATGATCCTTGGAGATGGTCATCTTGTAAAATATCTAATGCAGTTTCTCTGTGTTTCTTGGATTTCTTAGAAAAAAAACAATGACTTTGAAAAGAATGATGACTGTGCCTTGGAGATGGTCATCTTGTATAATACCTATTGCAGTTTCTCTGTATTTCTCAGATTTGCATATCAACCTCTCTAGAGAGATTGGGAAATTTTCGTTGACTGTATTCTCAAATATATTTTTCACATTGTTTATTCTCTTTCTTTCTCACTTAGGAATGCTAGTGACTCACAGGTTTAGTCTCTTTACATTATCCCATATTTCTTAAAGACTGTGCATTTTTTTTAATTCCTTCTTTATTTTTGTCTGACTTGGTTGATTCAAAGGATTGGTCTTCAAGCTCTGAAATTCTTTCTTCACCTTGCTCTAGTCAGTTGTTAATGCTTCAAATTGCATTTTGAAATTTCTGTAGTGAATTTTTTAATTCCAGAAGTTCATTTTTGTCCTTTCTTAAAATGACCATGTCATCTTTGTGGATCATTTACTGGCTTTCTTGAATTGGATTTCAACTTTCTCTTGAATATCATTGAGCTTCCTTCCATCCAGATTTTGAATTCTATGTCTAACATTTCAGACATTTCAATCCGGTTAAGATCCATTGCTGGGGAGCTATTGCAATCCTTCAGAAGTAAGAAAACACTCTGACTCTCTGAATTGCTGGAGTTCTTTCCCTGATTACATTTTATCTGGGGGTCGATGTTCACTTTTCTTTTTGTAGTTTCTGTTGTGCGAATGGGGCTTTTTGTTTCTATATTTTTTCCCTTGAGGATTTGACTGTGGTTTTTTTTTGTTTTTTTTTTAGAGAGAAGTCTCGCTCTGTTGCCCAGGCTGGAGTGTGGTGGCGTGATCTTGGCTCACTGAAAGCTCCACCTCCCCGATTCATGCCATTCTCCTACCTCAGCCTCCCTAGTAGCAGGGACTACAGGCACCTGCCACCACACTTGGCTAAGTTTTTTGTATTTTTAGTAGAGATGGGGTTTCACCATGTTAGCCAGGATGGTCTTGATCTCCTGACCTCATGATCCGCCTGCCTCAGCCTCCCAAAGTGCTGGGATTACAGGCATGAGCCACTGCGTCCGGCCTGACTGTGGTACTTCTAGTGCATAATCTATTGGCTTCTTTTCTGGATGCTTTCAGAGGGCCAGAGTTCTGTGTGGGTTCCTTAGTTGTGGCTAGTTTCCTGCTTTGAGTTTCACAGGCTTTCTATGCTGAAGAAATTTATTTTTGTTTGGTGGTATAATTCAAGCTTTGATACAGTAGATAGCACTTAAGAATATGGGCCACCAAATAGGTTCATACTGAGCTGTGGACCACTTTTGTATTTCAGTGATTATGCAGCAGTGCTCTGGGGAGGGGGAGATGGGGCAAGAGATGACCCTGTCACCAAGGCTGTTCCCAGACCTTGGAGAAGCCCCTTCAATCACTGGCACCATATCTACATCTCCTTGGCCCAAAAGGGGCCCTTGTAGGCTGCACTCGGCCCTCCATTAGGGGTGGCCAATGCCAAAGATTAGGTCACAAGGACAGTTGCAACTCTCTGTGAACCTGCTAGTCCTCTGAGTTTGGGAGAGTCACACCAGGTTGTGGGATATGTCTGGTGGTGGTCTGGTGATGCAGTGGGTCAAGGGTGGAGGATCCCTTGGTAGGGCTGTGGTGCCACAGGTGTGCAGTTGGTGTGGTGCCCTCGCCCTGGGATCTTTTAGCCCAGCAAATGGCTGTGGAGTCCACCCAGCTCACCATCTCCCTACCAGGTCTCCCTCCAGTGTCTGCCACAGGAGCAGGCCTGAACAGCTAAATTCGTCCAAAACCTTCTGTGCCCAGATCACTGGGCTCTTCCAGGGCTCCCTCAAACAGAAGCTGTGGCTGGCCAACAGACTACACCTTGCCCAGACCAGTTTTGCAGAGGGAGGAACATCTAGCACTCACACTGACACAGGAACCCATGCCTCATTCTTCTCTGTGTTTTGAGAGTGGGGCTCCTTCCTGCTTGAGCTCTGGCCACAGATTTCAGCTCAATACCCTTGGGTGGTATGATTGAACTCGGGGGGGTTGGGACCATCCTGCAATTTTGTCTTCAGGCTCCCTGGGGTCAAGCACCAGCAGTGCTGGGGATATGAATTGCTCCCAGGAAGCTGCCAAAACACTCAGGTGGGTTAGTAGAGGCTGTGCTGTACGTACCCTTTTGAAGGAGCATGAGGCCAGCAGAAAAGACGGCATGTGGATCAGATGTGCCCTGGTCCCATGAGAAAGGTAGCCCTCCTCTCTCCCAGCCTGACAGTCAGCAAGGGCTACACTTACTCAGGGAAAGACGGAGAGTCTTGAAGGATGGGAACTTATGGTTGCATTTTGCTGTAGCTGCCCTGTGCACTGCAAAACCTTCTGGGCTCCACGCAGGTTTGAGCTCTACCTCTGCCTACTCTTCAGGCACTTCCCCCTGCCAATTCAAATGTCCTTTGGGGTCATGGGATCTCTTGTAGCTAGGATCCCAGAGGTCCATGGCAGGGGTGTGGTTCCCCAAAGTTCCTTCACTCACCCTTTCCTTGCGACCTGTTCAGGACCAGAAGCCAGTCCTGCTACTCGATGACTCTGTGCAGGTTTCCCAGCTTCCTCCCTCTTCAACCGCAGTGTCTCTGTGTTCATTGATTTTAAGTGTTTTCTCTCAAAAGATCTGTATGAAGTCTGATGATTTACTCAATATTTTGAGTTCTCTTTGTGGGATAGATGTTTCCTGGCTGCATCTAGTCAGCCATCTTAGCTTTTTCCCTCTCTATTTTCTTTTTTCTCTTTTTTTTTTTTTTTTGCATTTTAATATTTATTTATTTTTCTTTTTTTTAATTATACCTTAAGTTTTAGGATACATGTGCACAACGTGCAGGTTAGTTACATATGTATACATTCAGGTTATTTATTTGCATTTTTTAATGTAAGCATTTATAACTATAAACTTCTGTCTTAACACTGTTTTTCTTACATTCCACACATTTCAACACATGGTGTTTTTATTTTCATTTGCCTCAAGATATTTTACAATTTCCTATGTGATTTCACTTTGACCCATTCATTGTTGAATATCGTGTTGTCTAACTCACATATTTGTAGAATTTCCAGTTTTCCTTCTGCTGTTGATTTCTAGTTTCATTCCATTTTAATAAAAAAGATACTTTCTGTGATTTTAATCTTTTAAAATTTATTAAGCCTTGTTTTGTATTTTAACATGTGACTTATTCTAGAGAATGTTCCATGCATACTTGAGAAAATATGTATTCTGCTGCTGTTGGGTGTAGTGTTCTGTATCTATTGGCTCCAATTTGTCTATAGTGCTGTTCAAGTTCTCTATTTCCTTATTGATCTGCCTGATTTTTCTATTCATTATTAAAGGTCGGGTACTGAAGTTTATTACTAAAATTGTAGCACTGTCAATTTCTCCCTTCAATTCTGTCCACTTTTTATTTCTGTATTTAGGAGCTCTAATGTTTGATTCATAAATGTTTATGATTATTATATCTTCTTGGTGAATTAACCCTTTTATCATTCTACGATGTCCTTCTTTGTCTCTTGTAATAGTTTTTTATTTAAAGTCTATTTTGTATGATATTAGTATAGCCACCTCTGCTCTCTTCTGGCCACTGTTTGCTTGAAATACGTTTTTTTTTAATCTTTCACTTCCAACTATATGCTCTTGTACACAGTATATAGTTGGATAGTTTGATTTCTTTTTCCATCCTGCCCATCTACCAATCTATGTCTCTTGACTGGGGAATGTAATCTATTTGCGTGACTTGAAAGTAATTACTGATATGAAAGTATTCACTATTACCATTTTGTTATTTGCTATCTATATATCTTGTGGCTTTGTTATCCCTCTTTTCCTCCCTTACTGCTTTTTTTGTGTTTGATTTTTTGTAATGATATGTCTTCATTTCCTTCTCATTTCCTTTTGTGTATATTCTATAGATATTTTCTATGTGATTACCATGGGGATTATATAATGTCCTAAAGTTGTAACAATCTATTTTAAAATAATGGCAACTTTAACCAAATACAGAAAAAATGGTACTCCTTTACTGCTCTGCCTACCCCCCACTTTATGTTGTTTGTTGATGTTACAAAGTAAACCTTTATATATTGTGTATTCATTAACATAGATTTATAATTTTTTATTTTGTCTTTTAAGTCCTATAAAACAAAAAAGTGGAGTTATTGATCATAATTACAACAATAGTTTTTAAATTTGTTCACGTGTTCACCTTTACTTGGAAACTGTATGTTTTCCTATGGTTTTGAGTTTCTGTCTAGTGTCCTTCCATTCCAAATTGAAGAACTTTCTTTAGCATTTCTTGTAGGCAGGCATAATGACATTTAACTCTTTCAGCTTTTGTTTATCTGGAAATGCCTTAATTTGTTCCTCATTTTTGAAGGATTTTTGCCAACTATCAAATTTTCAGTGGACAGGATTTTTTTTCCAGCACTTTAAATATGTCACTCCACTACTTTGAAGCCTCCAAGATTTCTGGGGAGAAATCTTCTGATAATCTTATTTAGGATCCTGTGTACATGAAAAATTGCTTTTCTCTTATTGCTTTCAAGATTCTTTGTCTTTCACCTTCCAGTTTCATTTTAATGTGTCTTAGTGTGGGTCTCTTTCGGTTTATCCTAGAATGTATTGAGCCTCTTGAAAAGTATTTCCATGTTTTTCCTCAAATTTGATATTTTTTTCAGCTATTATTTCTTCAAATAAACTTTCTTCCCCTTTCTCTCTCTCTCTTCCCTTTCTAGGACTCATGTAATATGTATATTGGTCCAATTACTGTTATTCCGTAAGTCTCTTAGGCTCTGTTCATTTTTCTTCATACTTCCCTTTTTTTTGTCCTCAGACTTCTTACTTTCAAATGACCTAGCTTCATGTTTGCTGATTCTTTTTTCTATCCAGTCAAGTCTGCTGTTGAAGCCCTCTAGTGAATTTTTAAATTCAGTTATTGTATTTTTCAGTTCAAGAATTTATGTTTGGTTCTTTTTCATAATTTATATCTGTTAAAATCCTCATTGTTTCATATATTATTTTCCCGACTTCCTTTAGTTTGTTGCCCTTGTACTTCTTTTATCTCATTGAGCATATTTAAGACAGCTGCTTTTGAATCTTTGTCAAGTAAGTCTGAAGCCTGTTTCTTTCAGGTCAGTTTTGGTATATTTGCTTTGTTAATTTGAAGAGGCCATGTTTCTCTGTTTCTTTATATGCTTTATAATACACTGTTGAAAATTTGGCATTTGAATAAAATAGCCACCATAGATAGTCTTTGGAAACTGGCTCCATGCAGGGGAAGACCTTCACAAACTGGCCCGGTGTAAAAGCTTAAGGTTTCCTCAGGCCTTTTCCTGGAATTCATCTTTCCTGGGCCAGTGCATGTGCTTTTTATCCAATTCCCTTGCTTTTAAAATCTTGATTCCCAGAAGAGTCTCACCTCTGCTCCTTCTCAGGGCCTTAGATGTTCTACTGTATTCCTCTTCCTGTAATCTCTTGCCCCAGGCACCAATGGGTCTGCAGTTATCCTGAAGCCCTCTCATGCCATCATGACTAAATTGTTTTCAGCAACTCCCAACTTGACATCCAAACTCTGCCATAATTTCTGTCAATATTCCAAGTCAGGCAAGATAGAAACAAGTCCCTTGGCCAGCCCCCCATATGAGCCAGAATGTTGCAAATAAGCTTTACTCTTTTTATTTTTTATCCCGAAAGAATAATCAGTCATTGGTTGGCTTTTCTTCCTTGCTGCATCAGGGAAACAGTGAGTTAAATCTGAAAAAGTACCACAAAATTTCTACTATTTTGCCTGTGGATTTTTCTTGGTTATGCATTTGTTAGTTGTTGCAGATCTTTAATGGTTTCTAGAGTTCTCACAGAGATACCTTGATTGGTATGTTGTTGTTTACTTGGTATTTCTGAGGGAGTTGGAGAGCCTGGAGCTTCCTAGTTTGCCATTTTCCACATTCATTATTTATAAAAATATAAATTGGGTGATATACCTCCATAAATTCTATTAAATTAGTCAATATCTTCCTATTAAAATAAGACCCTAGCTCCTTGGCCTTCAGGCATTACATAATTTATCTGATGCTTTTGTTTTCCTCTCCCACTGTAATTTGCTCCATTCTTTCCCTTTCTCTCTAAGCTCCAACCATAACAATCATCTTTTGGTTCTAAGAAACCTCAAGCTTGTTCTGTCTTGGGGTCTTTTCATGAACTCTCAGTTGTATCTAGAATAGCTTTCCTTCTCTCTCTGTATTACTAATGCCTTTTTTTGTCCCTCTAGTGTTATAAGATGCCTCCTCAGGAATGTTGTTGCTGACCTTTCAGATTAGGGTAGCCCCATTGTTATATGCAACATGGAACCAGATTTTTTTTCCTTCATATCACTTTTTCAACTGTAAACATATCATTTTTCATGAGGGTATTCATTCAATATCAATCTCCCCTACAACCCAGTAAACTCTTTAGCATAGAGAAAACATTTGCTAGTTATTGCTATATCTACAGTACCTATCACAATTCCTAGGACACAGTAAGCACTTAAATCTATTTTTGATTGTTTCTTTGATGAATTATTGAAGCTTTTCGTTTGTCCATTTGCCTTGTTTCACTTGCTTTCCTCTTTGGTCCTATAGAAATGCTGTTGCATATGCTTTTCTTTCTGATTTTAGTACTTACACACTAGGCTAGACTGTCTCAATGTCTTTCCATAGTACCTGGGGATGACCCAGGGAAACATTAAGAGAGTAGCAAAGCTTTCTCCTTTCAGTATTCTTTGCCTACCGTAATCATTTCCTTTCACTTTAGGTAGCCAGTGCTCTCACCCTGTGAAGAAGTAATTGCATTTCTAAAAATTACCTTGAGTTCTTACTAAATTCTAGATTTATTTCATCAAGAGGCTCTTTTAGCAGCAGGCAGTACATAAGAATACCGTGGAATTGCCCACATCAATGACAGGAATGGAAGAAAAATAATTTTACATCCACAACCCTAAAGTAAAGATGCAGAGTTCCTCCTAGTCTATCTCATTTCTTTTTTCATTCCTTCATTCATTGCAATGTATTGAGTACCTACTACATAAACAGTTAATGCAGGAACTAGTAGTAGTACAAAGGTTAATAAGATTTTATTCCATTCTTTAAATTCAGTCTAGTAAAGACGTAGATATTTGAATGAACAATTATAACATGTTACCAATTATTAATTCATTTTAAAACATTTATTGAGAGTTTACCATGTGTCAGGACCTATACCAGTTATTGGGGAAACAAAGAGGTAAAGAAGTATCTTTCCTCTCAAGTTAAATACAATATAAAGGAAAATACACTTGCAAGCAATTATTGTTAAAATTCATGGCCAAGATCTCAGAGATGTGGGAAATAATTGCCTCATATAATTCTTTCATCAACTCAGCTAATAAAGGCAATTTCTATTCTTAAGAATATTTTTCTGCTGGTCCTTCTAACAAAGTGGCAGACACAGACTTCTTTTTCCAGAAGGAAATATAGTATAATATAAGAAGAAAATTATAATGAAGGGAGACAAAAAAACCTATAAAATTAAGGAAAGAAATGTCAAGAGGATAAAAGGTTAGAGTAAAAGCACAATTAAACTCTTAATAAGGCCAAATGGGAACCAGTTAAAAACAATAATACTTTCTCAATTCAGTCCAGAGCTAAAGAGCTGATAGGGACCTTGTTTGGTCCCTGGTTCAATTCCCTGCTTCTAGGAATTTCAGCTGTCCTAGGTAGTGATTGTGATGTTCCCACCCGTAACCCCTGGTTACTACGCATTAGCATTCTTTATAATTCATTGTTTCTTCTGAGGCTTCTCAGAGGCAGTATCTGGTATGGAATTTAGTAGCACACTTACAGCACAACATGGACTATCCAAAACACAATGCTTAATCTTTATTATGAAGTCGTGAAGAAAGATACAGTGTGAGCATCTAAAACATAGTGAAGTAGCTTAACCTATGTTTTGGTACCTTGATGAAGTGACTCTTAGTGAGTGTTTGAATTTTTGTAACTGTGCTAAGTGTTCCATAATAAAGTATGTGATATTTAAGGTCCCTCTCAGAGTTGATAGTCTATGAATCTATATATTCTAACATTTTATTTGACCTTACAAGGGGAAGGTAAAATAAAATGACAATTGTAGTGGATACAGTGATGCTCTGCCCAGATCCTACCTCAAAGCCCATCCATCCACCCCTCAGCTTTTTAATATCAGGGAGCTTTTGTGCATGGAAAACACTCATTCTTTGCTGTATTTTTGAATTCTGTATTTATTAAATTTTTGCCAGTAAAACTTCCAATACATTTTTCTTTGATATTTTAACACTTATTATAAACTTAATTAAATCTCTTTAAACACTTTAGAATAGACTTACTGATTTAGAATGAATTTAATGATTCCTTTGAATGCCTCCAACACCTTCATTAGTAGACAAAACATACAAAAATACAATGTTTTGAAAATATATTACTATAGCCAGACTTAAGCTTGTTCTAGAAGATTAACAACACATGTTTGACTTATTTTCTTCGTTACTTCTATATTTCTTCACATATTTCTAGTGTTATGGCAATGTTAACTTTGATGCCTTCCCAGAGTTTCAGCATTCTTATCAAATCAAAAGGATAAAGAACACAAGCTCAAAAATCCATGGTTATAGAATCTGTGTTACCAACCAATCGATCATGAGACTTGATTGTTAATCTCAAGAAGATTTTAAAAGATGATGCAGTCTTTTATTGTCATAGTTACAATAAGGATTCTTAAAACCATGATTTCAACTAGATTTTAGCTTTGTATAACTGATGGCTACTCCCAAAATGATGTACCTAAAAGGTCCACTTGTTTGTTGTTCAATAACAAATGTCCCATTAAGCAGCAGTCAAATGTATTGTATTAGTCTGTTCCCATGCTGCTAATAAAGACATACCTGAGACTGGGTAATTTATAAAGAAAAGAGGTTTAATGGACTCACAGCTCCACATGGCTGGGGAGGCTTTACAATCATGGCAGAAGATGAAGGAAGAGCAAAAGGATATCTTACTTGGCGGCAGGCAAGAGGGCATTTCAGGGGAAGTCCCCGTTACAAAACCATCTGATCTCATGTGACTTATTCACTATCAAGAGAACAGCACGGGAAAAACCCACCCCCATTATTCAATTACCTTCCACCCGGTCCCTCCCATGACACATGTGGATTATTACAATTCAAGGTGAGATTTAGGTGGGGACACAGGGCCAAATCATATCATCTATATACAGAATTCTCCTCTTATCTGGAGTTTCACTTTTTGTGGCTTTAGTTACCAACAGTCAATGGCAGTACAAGAATAATATGTGCAAAATTCCAGAAATACGCAACTCATAAGTTTTAAACTGCATGTCACTCTAAGTAGCATGATGAAATCTCACACCATCCTGCTCCATCCCACTCAGGTCATGAATCCTCCTTTTGCCCAGTATACTCTCTGCCCATGAGTCACTTATGAGCCATCTCAGTTATCAGATCTGCTGTTGCGTTATCACTATGCTTCTATTCAAGTTACTCTTATTTCACTTAACAATAGCCCCAAAATGCAATAGTAGTGATGCTGATAATTTGGATCTGCGAAAGAGAAGCCATTAAGTGCTTCCTTTAAGTGAAAATGTGTAAGTTCTCAACTTAATAAGGAAAGGAAAAATCTTATGCTGAGGTTGTCAAGATTTACAGTAAAACATGAATCTTCTACCTATGAAATTGTGAAAAAGGAAAAAAATTCATGCCAGTTTTGCTGTCACACCTCAGACTGCAAAAGTAATGGGCACCATGCATGATAAGTGCATAATTAAGATGGAAAAGGCATTAAGTTTGTTGGAGAAAAAAACATAAACAGGAACATGTTCCAACTTATTACATCAGGTTCAGTACTATCTGTGGTTTCAGGCATCTACTGAAGACCTTGGAATGTAGGCCCCATGGCTGAGGAGGGAACATTATATGTGCAATAACACCCTAGTAGCAAAAAGCCACACCCCAACACTCAAGTCTTGGTTTCAAGATACTATTATCCAATAAAAGAAGCAGGGCTATTTAAGGAAACAACTGATTCCACGGATGCAGAGAGAAATTACAAGTGGAACCTGGAATATTTTACTGTGCCAAAAAGTAAGAAATTGCTCACAAAACAATGAGAGAAATGCTAACTAAAATATATGAAAGGATTGAATGAAAAATTCAAAAATTTTCAATCATATAGTCATAATGGATTCAGACAAGAATCATTAATGGGTGCTGAAATCATTGAGTGAAGTTTTCTTGGGGTACTTACATACTTTCAGTGGTAGCACCCCACAGTT
The DNA here is from genome assembly GCF_029289425.2 of Pan paniscus. Lineage (NCBI taxonomy): Eukaryota > Metazoa > Chordata > Mammalia > Primates > Hominidae > Pan > Pan paniscus. Next base: position 50,125,249 of record NC_073256.2, on the reverse strand, counting down.
TATTTGGTTTTAAAGGGAAAATGGCATGTTTACAATGGAGAATCCTGACAGATAACACCTTAATCTAGTGATCAAAATTAACATCACCAATATCTGTGACACCATTGATGTCACAGAGGACATAAATCACATACATAGTTCCTAAGCAAAACTACCTACCTGAATTTACATGAGGAAATAGGCAAATCCAAATTGAGTTTCATTTTACAAAACAACTGGCCTATACACTTCAAAATGTTAATGTATAAAAGCAAAAATGGCTGAGGAAATCTTCTAAATTAAAGAAGATTAAAGTGATATGAATTCAATGCAATGTGTGATACTGGTTTGGATCCTAGACTAGGAGAAATTGTTATAAAGAATGTTATTGGGATAATTGGTAAAATCTGAATATGGATTGTATGTTCAAAGATAATTTTTATCAATGCTAAATTGTACGAGTTTAATAGTTATATGGTGGCTAGATAAAAGAATGTCCTTGTTCTTAGAAAATGCACAGTGAGATATTTTGTGGTAAAGTCTTTAAGTCTGAAACTTACTCTCAAGCATTTTAGTGATTTAGCTATAATAATAATTATATATATACATGTATGATAAAACAAATGTGGAAAATGTAAACAGTTGGTGAATCTGTGTAAGTAAAGGATATACAGAAATGAGGATTGTGGGTTGTTGAGAGGAATGAAGCATTACTATTGTTTCACTATTTTTGACTGACAAATCCCTTGAAAGAAATGTGTTTTGTTTTAGGCCCATCAGCTGTATTACTTTTTGCAGTGTACTGCAGTATACTATTTGGAAAGTAGTATATGTATATTACGTAGTAACATATACATATACACATATTCTGTATACTACTATGTACTATATATAGCAAATATAAAATATACTGCAATATCCTAGGAGAGTAAAGTTTAACCACTACGCTTTTTTACTACATTGCTTAGATACATTATACAACATACTTCTGATGATATGTTTACATTGGTGGTACTTCTTTCTGGTAGGTCTTACCTCCCCTCCTCAGTCTCAGCTGAAATACAGCCTCCTCTCTAATCCTACACTGTCTTCCCCAGAAGGCTGGGTCTCCTTCTCCTCTGCTCGCATTTCCCATGAATCTTCGTATTATGCTCTGATGTTGCCATTTTTCTTTCTGCCTTATAGGCCCCTTTTAAACATCTGCTTTTAAATGATGTTTCTGGACTGCTCCCAAACATTCCCTCCTATTCTCCACTCACAATTTTGAAAGGGAGTGTGGGATTTATTTTCCTCAAATTTTATCACTTCCCTCTCCCTTCTCTCTGCTTGCCACTGCTCAGAATATCAGAATAGTCAAGATCTGCAGGCTTTGGTATAAGTCTTACCCCACTTCAAATGCTGGTTCCACAACCAGCCAGGTTGGATATTACATTCTCTATGTCTCAGTTTTCTTATCATTAAAATGGTAAACTGTATTCATAATGTCTTAGTGAGCATTACATAAGTCAGTGAATTCAAAATTCAGCATGACAATTAGTGAAAAACCACTCAGTGAATATTAACCTGCTATTACCACCACCACCACCATTACCATTATCATCATCATAATCATCATCGCTATCATCACTGCCAACATCATCAATGCCACAGCAGCATAGTAGCTATCACATGCCACAAAGTCAGAACAATTGATGACATGTAATATCTTAGGTTGCTAAAGTTAAACAGTATTTAATGAAGTATTAACCATATTTAACTCTTATGACCCAAACTGCAGAAACTGTCATGGAGGAAAAGTCACAGCAATTTTCAGTCCTGAATTTGCCAAAAGCATCCATTAATTCTTTTTTTTTTTTTTTTGATGGAGTATCGCTCTATTACCCAGGCTAGAGTGCAGTGGCGCAACATCTGCTCACTGCAACCTCCACTTCCCAGGTTCGAGTGCTTCTCCTGCCTTAGCCTCCCGAGTAGCTGGGACTATAGGTGTGTACCGCCACGCCCAGCTAATTTTTGTATTTTTAGTAGAGATGGGGTTTTGCCATGTTGGCCAGGCTGGTCTCAAACTCCTGATTTCAAGTGATCCACCCACCTCGGCCTCCCAAAGTGCTGGGATTACAGGGCATGAGCCACCATGCCCAGCCCATTTATTCTTAACATAATTAATCTACCTTAACTTTAACAATAATATGTTTCTCAGAAGTGGAGAAGTGTATTAACCAAATAGAATATGACTTGTGTAACACTTGGTCCATCCTTTTAGGCACCATCTTTTGAGCACTTACTATGTACCAGGCACTCTTCTAGAGGTTAGCAACATTGCAATAAACAAAGTAGATAAATTCCGTGCTGTCATGAAACACACTCCAAACAGAGATGGGAGATATAGTCATCCCATTAAAAATATACTGTATATTATATATTAGTGACAAAAGCAAAGACAAAAGAGTAAGGAGATAGAGAATAACAAGGAATTTGCTATTTAAATGACATCATAGAAGGCCTCTCAGATAAGGAATCATTTTTGAAATTTCTGATTAAATTCATTTTTTCATATTTTAAATAAAATAAGACATTAAGTATAACAATATACACCAAACTCATACCTTTAATTGCATAAAATCTTGCCCAAGATCAAATATTTAAATAGAAGAGCATAATTACTGATTATGGATGAATTCCAATTCACAGGTATACCTGGGGCTCTCAAGAATATATTGGAATACACTCCAATTGCAATTAGTTCCATAATATGAAGTGCCACTTGTTTTTCAGTGAAACAAGGAAGCCAGCCTGGGGCGACTAGTTTACGCTAGCCTGAGCTACATTTAGGCAATTTCTGGGAAGTAGTTTATTCCAGACTCATTTATCAGTCTACAAATACCATTCTCCTCTGAGTTCGGTGTCTGTTCAATATGCTAATAGTTAGAGGTACTCTTCTATAATTAGAGTATGGCAGGCCATTTCTTTTTCTCTTCCCCACCTACTATTTTGTTATCCTTCATTTCAAACATACTAAAAGCTCCTGAAAGCCTCTACTTTGAAAAAAAATAAAATATATGATTCCAATTTTGAGGTTCCTATCACATTATATAAGAGATCCCATATTTCATTTGGTAGTGGACACACTGTCCAGGTTCATCTTTAAGAATGAAAGACCTTTTCTCCCAGCTGCTGGAACTGCTTCCAGCAGAGTCCTCAGCTATCAACCTCTTTTGGAAGTGCCTTGGTTGAAGAGAACTGCCTTGACCACGCATCTAGGAAATGGTCAATACAAGACTATCAAGGCCAGTCTCCTCACCTAGCTCAGGACAGCTCTGAAGGGCCAATCCACACCAAGAGCTCTCTAGAGATCAGTTATGGTACTCACTGAGATTGTATTTCAGTCCAGTTTTTTCTTCTGTCCAAGCTTGCTTCCTTTTTTTCACTTTCATGGCTATTTTTTCCAGGGTACTCTCTAATAAACTGTCATATTCCAGGTCTTCCTGGAATTTGGCAGAAATTTAATGGCTTCAATGAAAGACCTAATGGATGGAGGAGGGTGAGTCCCATTGTATCTCCAATTAATTCAACCACTCACCCCCCACACCCCCACCCACCAAAAAAAAAAAAAAAAGATGTATCCTGGAGAATAACAATGGATACCACAAACTCAACCAAGCAATACTAGCTCAAATATGGCATCTTTGCTAGTATATATGACAATAACCTCAGGCACCTTGTATGTGACCATTCATCCTTCAAATACATTATTTTCTAACCACACCAAAAGCAATCAGAAAGAACTCTCATTCACTTGAAATGGACAATAGTATACATTTGCAATCTTGTCCAAGGGCTATGGTAACTCTTCTGTTCTGTTGCTATATAGTCTAACAGATTTTGATGACTAGGATATCACAGAAAACTTCATTAGTCCACTATATCTAGGATGTCATGGCAATTGAACCAACTAGAAAAAAAAAGTGACAAGTACATTGTAGGCCTAGGTAAAACATATACACACTAGAGGATAAGAGATAAACTCTATAGAGATTCAGGGCCTGACATATTAGTAATATTTTTAGAAGTCCCATGGTTTTGAGTATTTTGGGATATCCCTTCCAAAGAAAATACAAATTATTGCAATTTGCACTTTCTATCATGAATAAGGAGGCACCTTGCCTAGTAGGCGTTCCCATGTTCTGGAGGCAGCATATTCCATTGCCAGGAATACAGCACCAAATCATACGTCAGGTAGCATGAAAGACTGCTAACTTTAAGTAATGACCAAAGCATTAAAAGAATCTATAGAAATTCAGACTGTGGTGCCAGTGACCCTTCCCTTGAGTGATATAAACTACCAGTATGACATAGCATTAATCTATGGTGGGAAAAGGTGCCATGTGGTGTTTATTGAAAGCCCAATGGGAGAATCAAAATGCAGATGCCTAGGGTTGTAGAGTAAAGCTGTGCCATCTACAGCAGATACATCTTTTGAAAAACAGGTCCTGGTTTGCTACTGGGTCCCGGTAGAAGTGCAGTGTCTGATTATGGACACCAAGTAACCATGAAGCCTGAACTGCTCATTTTGAGCTGGGTAATATCAGACCTCAGGGTGGGTCCAGGACCTTAACATCCTGAGATAAAAGTAGCACATTCAGGATTAAGCATTAACAGAAACAGACAACATGAGCAAGTAGCTTAGGTCCTGAAGTCATCCACTATTGATGCTGTAGCTCTTGACCATCATCTTATGCCTACCAAAATAGAGGGGGATCCCTTCTAGCCAACAAACAGAAGAGGATAAAAATCCAAATTTCATGCTTCAGGACATTGGTTTTGGCAAGGGTTTTTTTGAGTAAAGCCTCAAAAGCACAGGCAACAAAAGCAAAAATAGACAAATGGGATTTCATCAAGCTGAAAAGCTTCTGCATAGCTTGATGCAACAGCTTGATAGAATATACAAGGAACTCAAACAACTCAACAACAAATAGTAATAATTTGACTAAAAAGTGGGCAAAGGATCTGAATAGACATTCTCAATAGAAGACATACAAATGCCCAACAGGTATATGAAAAGATGCTCAAGTTCAATAGTCACCAGGGAAATGCAAATCAAAACACAATTAGATATCTCACTACAGTTAAAATGACTATTAGCAAAAAGACAAAAAATAACAGATGGTGATGAGGATGTGGAGACAGACAAATGTGCAACAGGTATATGAAAAGATGCTCAAGATCAATAATATCAATATATATATATATGTATATATATAGACACACACACATACCGTATCCATTGCATGGTTTCACAGGCCTGCCACATATAATTTAAGCCATATTTTCTCATTCAATGTTTTTCTTCCTGTAAAACTTATTAAGGCAACTTAGTGACAAAAAGTAATGTTGTATTTACACTTCTGTATAGAAACAACAAAGAGCTGAATATATGGTTTTACTTGGATATAATTTTAAAGCACACTGTGCTAAATTTAAAATAAAGAAGATTTATAATAATATGCTCAGTAAAAAAATGGAATATATACAATGGAGTATTGTTCAGCCATAAAAAGAATAAAATTCTGTCATTTGCAGAAACATGGATTGACCTGGAGGACATTATGTTAAATAAAATAACCCAGGCACAGAAAGGCAAATATCAAATGTTCTCACACATATGTGGGAGTTAAAAATGCTGATCTCATGAAGCTAGAGAGCATAATGATAGGCCAGAAGCTGGAAAAAATTGGGAAAGAGGACGTGAAAAGTGGTTGATGAATGGGTACAAAAAATACATTTAGAAGGACAGGTTCTAGTGTTCGATAGCACAGTAGGATAACTATACTTAACGATAATTTATTGTATATTTGAGAATAGTTAGAAGAGAAAATTTGGAATGTTTCCAATACAAAAAAATGATAAATGTTTAAGGTGATGGATATCCTGATTTGGTCATTACACATTGCATGCATGTATGAAAATATCACATGTGCCCCATATACACATATAATTATTATGTATCAATTTCAAAAGCAAAAAAAAATTTGGTTTAGAGATGGGTTGGCTTGGTATGTGTGTGCAAGCAGGAAATGGATGAAAGCTATATCACAGCCTGACATTGAGGTGGCCCTTAACAACAGTGACAAGTGGCAGTGCATGTGGTGAGCTCTTTACATAGAAAAGGAAGTGTCCTGTAGTTAGAATGTGCATGGGTTCATGAGCAATGGCAAATGGCTTGACTGGGAGGTTAAGGGGTAAGAAAAAATAAAATTGAAAGGACAGAAAAATACGGTCTGAGGTAGAGGGATTTGCATGGACCTATAGGAATAGGAGTGAAATATAAAGATTTTTGTATCAAATGTTAATATCTACCAGAAAGCACCTACCATGGAAGAGGCACGAAATAACAAGCTAGACAATATGAGCTGGCCAGTTCACATCAGCAAGTCTTTCTCATTAGACTCCCTAGTGCTAGCACAACACTCATATAAATAAAATGGCTATATTTTCAGGGTTAGAAGTTTTGCATAGGATCAGCAGGATAGCCCTCCACTTACTGAGGCTGATAAGTGACTGGTCCAATCAAATATGCAATCTGCTAGAAACGGAGACCAATACAAATTCTCTGGAATGGCACCATCTCTATAGGAGACCTAACAGTCCCTTGGTGATTGGACTTTTCAACCTGGAAGAGGCAGTAATTCATTTTTATAGGAATAGACACATGTTCTAGGTATGGGTTTGGCTTTTCTGCCCATAGCACTTCAGCCATCACCACTACTTGAAGACTTACAGAGGTTTGATTCACCAGTGTGGGATCCTACATGATACAGCATCAGATCAAGAGATTCACATTAAAGAAAGGAGGTTGAAGAGTGGGTACCTGGAGGCTGACCACTGGATCACTCATTTGTATCCACATACCACACAAACCAAAATTTGCTGGTCTGAGGGAGCAACGGAATGGCCCGTTGAAGGCACAGCTGAAGTGCCAGCTTGAAGATGACATTGTCAATGTGGGGCTCTAACCTCCCAAATACACTGTACACCCTAAATCAATGATCTTTATATGGTATTGTATCCCAGGTGCTTGAATACATGGATCCAGGAACTGATATATGGAAGCAAGAGTGGTCCCACTTATCACCACTCACAGTGACACACTTGGGAAATTTGTGCTTCTCATACCTGCAACTCTTGGAGCTGCATGGGTTGAAGTTCAAGCCAAAGAGGAAATGCTTCCACCAAGAAACACAGGAAAATTCTAGTTGTAATATAAGCTTTGGCTGACACTTGGGCATTTCAGGTTCCTCATAGCAAGTGACCAGCTTAAAATAAAAAGAGTCACCATCTTGGTGGTAGCAATTAACCCTGAAAGAAAGTAGTGTTCTTATATACAATGGGGGGCAGGAAGAAATATGTTTGGCACCCATGTGGTCTATTTGCCTACGTTTGATGATAAATGGACAAGTGAAGCTATGGCTTGAAGAGGACAGGGTGGCCAGGAGCTCAGGATGGTCACCACCATGCCACTGGGAAGCCACCAAGACCAGCAGATGATGAGGAAAATCTAAAGTGGATAGTGAAGAAGGGAGATGATAAATATCATTTGAGATCTTGCAACTAGCTGTTTCTGCAAGGGTACCAGTTTATCCTATCAACCTTAATCTTACAACATTCTGCCAGCAAAAGAAACCTACTAAGATCCTAGAAGATTGATTTTCAGTATGTATATGAAGATGTGTATCTGAGCGGTATAAGCAGTGGACTGGAATAGTCATTGGTATTCTGCCAAGATGTCCCTTTAAGAATGAAGGTCTTATTTTACCAGCTTCTGGAAGTGCTGACAGCTGTCAGCCCTCTTTGTTAAGTGTCCTGGCTGAAAAGCGCATCCTTGCTCAAGGTCATGGCTTCTCCCTGGGTGCAGCAAGTAAAGACTGATCTCAGGGTTATGAAAGACTGACCCCTTTGCCCCAACTCATGACAATCCCCAAGAGCCATCCAGTCTCAGACTTTCCTCTGGGATTACCTATGACTTTGATTAGACTGCATCACAGACCACTTTTCCCCTCTTCCCAATTCTGCTCCTTCCTCTTCCATTCTATAAGTACTGTTTCCAAGAGAATTACCTAATAAGATTCCTGCTCATTAATCTTTATGTCATTTCAGGAAACTCAATCTATGAAACCATTGATAGTTTCATGTCAAGCAAATTTATGCTCTGAACCAAAAATCAAGAGACTCTTGTTCTAGTCATGTGTTTGCTTCTAATGTGTTGATTTCCCCCAAGCAAGTCAATAAACTACATGACCTTTATTTTTAATCATCGCATTTATGAGAAAGGAAAGAAATTGCTGTGGTTCTTAGTCCTAGACTAAGAACCAGAATACCTATACTTAAGTTCCTGAGTGGCTGTTAATTGCTTTTGTGACCCTGAGAATAACAATCCAAGCCTTTTGTCCTGTCTCTAAAATAAGAAGTAGACTAAATGATTTTTAGTGCTCTTTCCAGCTCTAATAGCCTGTGGGTCTATATATATAAATCCCACAATCATTATTTCTGTAACATAGCATTTAAGATGGCATTTTCCATTTTATGAATAACGTTGTTGTCAGGAAAAAAAATTTTTTAAGTCCTGATGCTCATCTCTGACTTTATTCTTTCTCATCTCATTGTTCTTTCCTTGACATTTTTAAATCCTTCTTAGACATGTACCTTCTTTTTTCTATTCCTAGAAAGATGTGCAAATAGTGGGAGAACAACATGAGTATCAGCATTGACAAAGAACTATTAGTTAGCTTAATCTTAAACACTTCATGTTTTCTGCTCTGTTCCCTTTTTTAACGATCTCTATTGCATTGTGGGGATTTTCTACCATGGTCTTTTTTTCCTATATTCATCAAGCGTTTACTACTAGAGCTCTTCAGAAATATTGTCAAGTTTCACCAAATTCTTTCCTTCTACTAATACCCTTTCTCAACTACCTTCCTGCTCCACTCCATTCAGTTTGCTCCCCTTTCTGGTCATTATCATAGAGGTTGCCTCAAACTAGTCCTTTTCCTTTCCTATCTCTACTCTCATCTAAATGATCCCACACGTTTTCACAAAGAAGACAAGAGATGTCAACACATTGCAACAGGAGCAATTAGAAATGGGCTTGACGGCTGGCTTGTGTCATCCTGGACATCTGAGGAGGAGCCAAAATTAGAAATGAGCTGAGTCTGTTTATGGCTTAGTGCTGCCAGAGGAGTTTTCTCAGTTAGTTCTCCAAGGCTATATTTTCCGAGTCATCTTTCACAACTCGCAGGCCAAAACTCATAACTCATATGCTGTGTTCTCCATCAAGACACAGTTAATGTCAGAAAGTGGTTACTCTCCAAAGGAAGATCTTTCCTCATGTGCTGACGGACACCCCACAGAGTCTGTGAAATGAAGGGCATATCGCTCACCTGTAACAAAGTTGCAGTGAAAGTCTAAACCATACGGGTGCCTCACAATAAAAGTTAACTCATCTTCTCATTCTCATCTCTCCAAACCAATGATGTACTTAAAAAATGAACCATGTTAAAAAGACACATATATTGGCATGGTTCACAGACTCCAAGCTATGTGAAACAGTGACTTCATGGAAGAATGGAAAAGTGAGAAACCATGGGATCCCTCGGTTAATATCTCCCAGGCTTGTTACCTTCTGGGTGTTTACTTTTTATTGTTCCATGAATGTCAACGATAGCAGTGTTGTTGGTGTTGTTTTCAAATCTTGCCACTAAATTGCACAGAATCAGTGGGAGGCTAAAACCCAACTCTTTTAAGCTAACACATGATTTTGAGCTTTCTTCTTTCTATGAGCCTCTAAATGCCAAAGTTGTCAGCTGCCTCCCTAGTGTTCATTATTATCAACCATGCCCTATTCCCAATGCCTGGGTCTTAGATGGCTTTACAATAAAAACATTTACCTGTCCTCAACATACGTGGTCACTAAACCAAGTGATAATTGTTTTCTTTCTGTCTTCCCCTCTTCCTTTCTTCATTTCTTTCTGTGGCTTAAGGAATAGCTTATAATTGCAAAGTCTGTAATAAAGGCGTCACCAGAGATGGTTACTATTTTAGTCCATTTTCATACTGTTATGAAGAAATACCCAAGACTGAGTAATTTATAAAGAAAAAGAGGCTTAATGGACTCACAGTTCTACATGGCTGGGGAGGCCTCACAATCATGGCAGAAAACGAAGGAGCAACAAAGGCACATCTTAGGTGGTGGCAGGCAAGAGAATGTGTGCAGGGAAACTACCCTTTATAAAACCATCAGATCTCATGAGACTTATTCACTATCAAGGAGAACAACATGGGAAAAACCCACCCCCATGGTTCAATTACCTCCCACCAGGTCCCTCCCACAACACGTACGGAATAAGAAAGCTACAATTCAAGATGAGATTTGGGTGGGGACACAGCCAAACCATATCAGTTACTAATTATAGGATTTTGACTAAGCAAGGGTGGGGCCTAGGAGCTTATTGATACACATAAATCACAGCCCATTCCACCTACTCTGTTGTTCAACTGAGCTCCAAACACTGACATGAGGCTGGGGATGCTACATTAATGCCACAGTTGATGCTAACAAAGAAATAAGGATGCTGGCTATGAAATTTCTTGGAGAGAAGGAAATATTTACTGTCTGCATCAAAGTTTTTGTGTTCTTTAAATATTGCTCCCCAAGCCTGCTGATTTTGTAAGAGAAAGCAGGTTGGAGAGTCTGTTTCTCATATTCAAGGTTCTCAAAACAAATCAAGATGGGAACAGTAGCACCACCAATGGATGTTGGTAAGCAGTAACTAATAAAAGCCAGGATAGAACACTTGGCACATGGAGGGTGCTGGGTTAATCACCATCAACCTAAAGTTAATATATATTAGCTGCAATGTTGATTTAAATGACAGGAGAGGTGTCACATTACAGCCATCTTTTCAAAATTTGTACTCTACTTCTTCAATGTATTTTGGCCACAGTATGTACTAAAAGGTGTTAGAAAAGTTTACATTTATTACTTGTTGAAATATTTTGGACTCTTGGTTATATTAAAAATATGCTGTCTGCAAAAATGAAGATGATGCGTGGACCAAAATGTTCCTTAACACTACCAGCATATGTTCCCAGCTCTGCAAGGGGAAATGATTGCAATTCCTTCAACTACTGAGAAGAAACTATGGTCAAGGGAGCATCACTATGGGTACACCAAATGATGTTAACAAGATCCTTCACTCCACCATCCACCCTAACTCTCGGGAAATGCACTGTGCTATTAACCATGTCAGAGGCATGTTTAAGAAAAAATTGATGACAGCACATCATATCCTAGAAAATTGAGAGGTATAACATTTCCAAGCACCATGTTCCCATGAGAAATAATCATAAGGTGCCCCCTTTTGACGTTATTTATGTTTTATTCCTTACCCAACAATGATATAGTTGAGGGATTAGAGTTTCTTTTTAAAAATTGTTGCCTGGATGTGATGGGTCACACCTGTAATCTCAAGACTTTGGGAGGCTGAGGCAGGAGGGTTGCTTAAGGCTAGGAGTTTGAGACCAACCTGGGCAACATAGTGAGACCCTGTCTCTACAAAAAGTAAATTAGTCAGGCACAGTGGCACATGCCAATTTTCCAAGTTACTCAGGAGGCTGAAGCAGAAGGAAGGATTGAGCCCAGGAGGTCAAGGCTGCAGTGGGCCATGATCACATCACTGCACTTCAGCCTGGGTGATAGAGCAAGATCCTATCTCAAAAATAATAAACACATACATACATACACAAATACATACATACAAATTTGTCAGCCAGGTGTGGTGGCTCATGCCTGTAATATCGTCACTTTGGGAGGCCAAGGCGGGTGGATCACCTGAGGTCAGGAGTTCCAGACCAGCCTGGCCAACATGGTGAAATATAAAATTAATAATAAAAATTAATACAAAAATTAGCTGGGCATGGTGGCAGGCACCTATAATCCCGGCTATTCGGGAGGCTGAGGCGGGAGAATCACTTGAACCCAGGAGGCAGAGGTTGCAGTAAGCCAAGATCACGCCACTGCACTCCAGCCTGGGCAACAAGAGCAAAACTTCGTCACAAAAAAAAATAAAAAATTGTCAGCAACCCAACATGCTATGGCATAACAGCTGAAATAATAAATCATTGCATTGATATATTTGTATAAGGCATTAGAGTTTCAAATGCCTACAAATGTATTCTTATTCAATTAAATACTGTCAATATCTTTTAAGATCTTACAAACAAAAGATCTCACACACAAAAATACAACATCAAATGAAGCATTATTAGCTCCAACCAGAAAATGATGAAAAGTAAGGCAGGGGGTGTTAAGTAACATTCCAAGGTCACAAGCTGACAGATTCGAGAAAAGGTTAGCAAGAAACAACAGACAGAAATATTACCAAGACGGTAAAGGTCAGATGCTGAATAACTCAATTACCAGAAATAATGAATATATAAAGGAAAAATTTTAAGCCTCTACTAACTCAGAAGCCTCAATGCTGTTAACCACTTCAACAACTCCACCCCACCAAACATTTGAAATTAAACCCCTAATTTTACTTTTTTTCATTTTTTCTCTTCTTTTTCTATTAGAAGTATAAGTGAATAAAGAAATTACCTAATCTGATCATCATAGATAAGGATTCGATACCTTTGTTGTATTGCTGACACCTTTGGCCAACTGTTAAGGTCTGTGGGCCACTCCTCCGATGAGTGTTTGAATGTATGAAAGAAAATACGTAAGATTACAAAAGACACCAGTTGCATTGAAGTACAATTATAAAAGTATCCAGAAAAATGTGATTTAATGATGTCTTTCTATATGAATGCATTAAGTAACAAACTCTAGCTGCAGGTCTAATAACTACTATAATTTTCAAAAATAGTGATAAAGCACAAATGATGTTTCAAGATATCTGCCAACAACTGTGATATTATATAAAAATATCAGTGTTTTCTACTGCTGACAAGGTCAGAGACACTCTTAATACTACTGTGGTTTGTGCCAACATATATAACTGAAGAAATGGCTAAATTTCAGTTAGTAGTTAATTATTTAAAAGATGGAATTTTACCACTTGTGTTCTATCTAAGGGCCTCCTGTGGGTCCATGTACCCTATATCAAAAACTCCTGCCATATAACAAGGAAAGGATAGGAACACTCAGAAGGCACATAAAGTATTCACTGTAGCCTGAATTAGGATAAGGTTTCATCAGCCCAGACAAGAACACTGTCTTGAGCTTCTCTTACAATTCCCCACATCCCCTAGAACAATGTTTGATAAATAGCGGTCAGGTGCTCAGGAATACTTGTCTTTGGACTCATGGCTGGCCATACCTCATGGCTGAGTCCCCCGACAGGGTCTCCTTTCCTGAGCTGACTTCTGTCCCTCCTGGTGATAGGTGGACTCTCCTTAACAAAACAAGCGTGTGGCCTTCGCGAGCCAAAAGAGAAAGAATGAAACAGCCCCTTATCTCCATTGGCAGGTGGGAAAATTGCAACAGCAAAATGGGAATAAAACAAATTAAAAACATATCAGAGAGAATGTTTCATTTAATATAGTTTCTACTTGACAAATTATTTCTCCTCCTAGTGGAACACTTTATTTTATATGACACTAAATGGCAAGAATAAATCAAAAGCATTGTTTAGTTGGGGTAAGGAAAGAAATAAACTTGAATGAATTTAAACTATAAGTCAAAATGGTGCAGATACCTCTGACAAATTACAGTGATTTTTCTCTCAATGGTTTCATTATGCAAATTATGTTATTTGTTTTCTAGCTTTGCCCAAAATAAATGATGGTGCCAGATTAAAAGCAAATCATATCTTTATCAAGGATCTCAACAATGTGACTTAAAGTATTACAAAATGTACCATGTGCTGGCCATTTTTATATCACCCATTGATCATTTAATTTCAAATGTTGATGTGGCAATGTAATATCATCACTTCAGTTTTTTTTAAATAAAGATCCTGTACATAGAGCAGTATCATGGAAAATTAGAGCTTATAGTAAGAAGAAGAAAATGGCTGTGATTTTTCTAGTCTTCCTGCCATATAAATAAGTTATTTCTTATTTTGTATCAGTATGTTTACATTTCCTATTATGCCTCCATAGTAACAGTAGAAAAAAAGGCCAACTATTTCTGAATTAATGAAATAGCAAAATGAGGCATATTAAAATAAATTGTTCTCTGGAGCCAGATTTTTTTCTGTGGTGATGTGTCTTTTCCAGGCCAGGAGAACCCATTTCCCAGTCCACTTCTTTCCCTTGGATTGTCCCTCAATTCTCAGCTTTGTTTCCTCACATCTCTGCTTAGCATCTTCTCAGTGTGGGTGCCACAAGACTTTTTCTTTCATGCCTCCCTGGCTTCTACTTATGACTTTGTTCCTAGAGCAGTCACACAGAAAGCAGCATGAAATAAACAATCTAAAACCATTACTCTAAACAATAAATCTAAAACAATGATTCAAGCAAATTGAGAATCATTTGCTTGAACCCTGGTAATCAAGAAAATATCAAAAAGATATGAAAAATAAAGGAGAGAAATAGTTAAAATTCAGCAAATCTATTAACTTTTTTTCCCTCTAAGGATTGGGAAAAGACTCTAATTGATTTAGCAGTAGAAGGGTTCGTATTTAGATTATTTACATCATTTTACTACTAAAATCTTCATTCTCAGTGATCTCTATAACCTGACCCACCAGTAAAGTATCTTCCTGAGCCAGAAAACGATGGGTTTTTTTAGAAATCATAGCAATACTGCAGCCAGACAAAAAAAATAGACCAGGAGAATGTTTTAGAACATTGGCTATGAGCACTAAAGGGCAGTTATACCATCTTGATCTATTTACTGTTCAGTTCAAATCAATAACATTTATTGAGCCTTCGTGATGTGCAAGCCTTTTGAAACCACTGGCAATGGCTGTGCATACATCATGAGTAGAAGTGATGATCTTTATCCTATGGACTACAGTAAGATGTTTAAGCAAGAAAATGACCTGGCCCTGTTACAGTAGTTAGTCAGGCAGACATAACCAGAGCAGGTGAGGGTCCCCCCAGTCACCAGGAATGTCAGGCAACTAGGATGTGATGGCCTGGTGGTGGCTAAACTGCCTCTCTAAAATAATAATTGGCCACAACTGGCACCAAGGAAAGGCAGTCTCCCAATAGATAGAAAAAGTATGAAACTCGTGATCAGCAGCTTCCCAATAAGATCTCAGGAGTTGGGCAAGTGGGCTCAAGCATGTACACTAAAAGGCAAAAATGGTAAGTTTAACTGGTAGATGACCTCCTAGGAACATTAGACTGGTAAAGGAAGAATGCCTCAAGTGAGCATGTGCACAACACCAGTACATACACTGCATGCTCCCCTCCCAATTGCTGACAGGGCACTGCTCATGTAGACTGCCCATCCCAAGGGAAAAATCGGGGAGAAGGGATGCAACCCCTTGGAAGCATGCCAACATACAAAACCCCAAGTGAAAGGGCAAACAGTGCACTTGATCTCTCAAGTTGCCGGCTTGAGAAGTAATGAAAGGAATTTCGTTACTTCTCTAAAGCTTTTAAATAAACTTTCACTCCTGCTCTAAAACTTTCCTCAGTTTCTCCCTCTGCCTAATGCCCCTCAGTTGAATTCTTTCTTCTAAGGAGGCAAGAAGTAAGGTTGCTGCAGACCCATATGGATTTGCCACCACTAACAGCCCCAGCTTCACTTTAGTAAGATTATTAAAAAGAAAAAATTGAAAGAAAATAAGCATTAAAGAATGGCAGGCAACCTATGTGACTTATTTCTCTTTGCTTGATATTCATGCATCCTTTACAGTTTTCCACATTCTAGTGAGCAAACGCCATGCAATTCATATCTCTATCTATTTCTACATCCAATCTATTTCTATGTAACTATCAAATAATCATTCAATATTAGTATTAGGCCTACTAGTTTAAGCCCCATTTTAAAGATTAAGAACTTGAGGTCAAAAGTGTTCATTTCATTTAAAGTCATGTAGCCAGTGGTATAGTTGAGATTAAATTCCAAGTTTATTGACTTCATAGCAAGTGATCTTTCCAATATTTTATGGTCTATGGAGTCAGGCTTACAAAATTTTAGTGTTTGATTAATTCTAATAACATTGCTAAGACAGTGTGTTTTGAATTTTTTTAAATGTTAGACCTAGGAGTCACAACTAAAAATTCCTTATGCCTTACAATTCAAAAGACTTTCTAATAAGAAAAAAACAAATTACTCATAATGTTAAAATAAAGTTTAATGAACCAACTCAAATATGATTACCCTATAAGAATATTAATACATTTAGTATGTAACCAAAAGGCTTATGAAATATTAAGAAAATAGATCTGTTTTCTTAATCACTAAATTATTTGGAGAATTCATAGAGAATGAAAGACTATTCTCATTGCAAGAATGAAAATTTTATTTCATATATTCAGAAAAGTTTTCAAGTAATTTGGATTAAGTCTTTTATTTTGGACTTCTTATTAAATAGGGCAGGTTTATCTTGTCTTCCTCCAAAACTCCACTAAAATAAAAGCAAAGGAAATTGGTATACACCCAGGAAAACAAAAGACATGAGCTCAGAGATACTAGTAGGTGACAGATGTTGATAAAATTTTGTAAGATGAAGTGTGGGTAGATGAGCAGTAGCTAACAGAAAAGAGAAAGCTAAAAGCCTACTATCAGCTTTGGGGGAAATGGTGGTTGTCAGAGGGAAGTAATGCCTCTCATGGTTCAGAACCCTAGAGAGTTCAGACAGCAGAGCCACCATGAAACTATAATTCTCAAAATGGGTGTGGGTCAGAACTGACAAAAAGAAGACTGTTCAAATGTCAGTATATGTATAAAAATCAGTTATACATCTGTGTCTTCTTCCCAAGCCCAAACTGTCAAATAGCTGCCTCTTCACTATTCTGGAATAAAACTGGGGATTCAATCTCAGGAGAAATAAAGCTGAAGAGGCTCTTGCCTCAGGGACAGTAATCACAACTGAGGGTTCAAGTAGAGTCCCTGCAAGAAACAGCATAAATAAGAGGTGATCTACATATTGACTGGGCATGGTGGCTCAGGCCTGTAATCCCAGCACTTTGGGAGGCTGAGGCAGGTGGATCACTTGAGCTCACGAGTTTGAGACCAGCCTGGAAAACATGGTGAAATCCTGTCTCTGCAAAAAATATAAAAATTAGCTGGGCATGATGGTGCGTGCCTGGAGCCCTAGCTACTTGGGAATCTGAGGTGGGAGGATGGCATTGGCCTGGGAGGCAGAGGTTGCAGTGAGCTGAGATCATGCCACTACACTCCAGCCTGGGCAACAGAGCCAGACCTTGTCTCAAATAAAAAGAGAGATGATCTACATAGTGACTTGGCTTCAGAATGCTGGCAGTCTGGCACATATGTTTCAGACAGGAGAATAAAGCTTCTCCTGGAGAAAGCAGTCAGTTCAAGGCAAAGGGCCCAAAGAAGTGGTTAAATGCTCAATTAATCTATGGTAAGGCCCAATGGTTCACAAAACAATCCATCCCCTACATGCACACATTTACAAAGTGCTTCCAATTACTTTTTCATACCTCATTTATAAATATGATGAGCAGTCAAGCATCATCAAACATTCTCAATGAGGCCTACCCAGACTATCCTTTTTAAAATGTAATATCAGCTGGGTATGGTGGCTCACTCCTGTAATCCCAGCACTTTGGGAGGCTGAGGCAGGTGGATTAGCTGAGGTCAGGAGTTCCAGACCAGCCTGACTGGGTGAAACCCAGTCTCTACTAAAAATACAAAAATTAGCTGGGCATGGTGGCGTATGCCTGTAATCTTAGCTACTCGGGAGGCTGAGGCAGGAGAATTCCTGGAACCCAGGAGGCAGAGGTTGCAATGAACGGAGATCCTGCCATTGCACTCCAGCCCCAGCCAACAACAAGACTCTGTCTCAAAAAAAAACAAAAAACAAAAAATTGATATCACCCACATTTTGGTACTTGCAATCCCAAATCTGCCTTCAACCATTAGAAGATAAGATACTGAAGGGCAGGGGTTTGTGTCTATCTCCAGCATCTATCTTAGTCCCTGGCATATCATAATTATTCAATAAATATTGTTGAATGAATTAATGAATGAATAAGAAAAAGGTCTTTGAAATTAAAAATATAGAAGCAAATGCAAAAATTTAATAGACAAGTTGTACAATAAAATGAGGAAATCACCCAGAAAATAGAATGAAAGGATCAAGAGAAGAAAAAAAAAGGAGAAACAATTCTGGAATAAATAATAGAAGAATATAGTTCAAAATGAAGGATGTGAGTTTCCACATTTAAATGATCCAAGTAGGGCCCAGAAAAATAATTTAGAAAGACCCAAGCCATATTACATCATTGCAAAACTTTAGAGTATCAAGGAGAAAGATCCTGAAAGCTTCAGAGAGAAAAAAATAAATTATACACAGAAACTAGAAATCCACGCATTAATAGACTTCTCAGTATCAACTCTGAAAATAGAAAATAATGGAAAAGTGGCTTAAATTTTCAGAAAAAAAATTTATTTAAAACTCAATGTCTGGCAAAACAGCTAATCAAATGTGACAATATAATACATAGTTTCAGACATGCAAGTTTCTACAAAACATTATTTCCCCTAACCCCTTTCTCAGGAAATTATTGGAGAATGTGCTCTAACAAATAAGATGGAATCTAAGAAATAGTATTCAGGAAATCCAGTAATGTTACAAAGAACCAAGGAGAGCGGTAAAGGGAATTTCCAAAAAAGAGTGAATATAAGTGTCTAAAACAACAGCTGTGGAGCAGGCTTAGAATGTAACCAGTTAAGATTAGAGTAGTCAGATAGAGATTTCTAGGAGGAATTCGCCAAGAAAAAAGAAAAAACCTGACCATACTGAGAAGATTTTTATAGTGCTTGTGCAAAGCATATGACTGATTTAGTAATAGGTAAAAAGAAATGTAAGAAAACACATTAAAATAAGAACATTTTAACTCCAGGAAAAGCAAAAGCATTTGTAGTAAAACAAAAATGTTATTATATGTAGTACACTACAGGGCTCAGCTCTAGCCATAGTTATGGTAATGAAAATTCTAAACGTAAATAGAAATTATATGTAAATCTATTAGGAAGATGGAGAGAGGAATAATCAGGGGGGAAAGGCAGGGGGAGGAGTGGTATAAGAAAGCAAAACTCTCAAAACAGGAAGTCAATAAATAATACCTAAAGTTTAAAATCAAGAAGTCACAGTATAAGCATTTAATTTAGAAATAAGGAGACAACAATAGAAGTGTTGAAAGTGTAACTAAAAGAATTGAAAGTGGTTGCCTTGGAGAAGTAAAAAAATCAGATTTGGAAGGGGATCAAGTTAATGAGTGTTGTTATTGTAAGTTTTGTAGCACTATTTGACTTTCTATATTATGTATAATTACTATTTAATAAGCATAAAATTTATTGTGAGCATTATTTCAAGTAGTACTACTGCAAATAGTACTGGCATAAGCTCCATGTATATTAGGATGGTAGTCATATGCACATTCATTTCTATAAATTATGCTCAGCTTATTGTGGACAATATTTACTATTATTAACAAACAATATATTTGGCCTATCATAGGAAAAAAATTAGAATCTCTGATTCTAAAATTTCAAAAAACTGGGTTTTTTAAAATTTGTTTTTCATGTTTTTGTTTTTATTTTTGTTTTGACAAAGTCTCACTCTGTCGCCCAGGCTACAGTGCAGTGGCCCAGTCTTGGCTCACTGCAACCTCCACCTCTGGGCTTAAGCAATTCTCATGCCTCAGCCTCCCGAGTAGCTGGGATTACAGGCGCATGCTATCACGCCCAGCTAATTGAAACTGAAGCTTTTTTGGGGTATATTTTCTAAGTCCACACTGAAAGGGATGTGGCAGAACTGATTAAGCTATGTGGTAACAGGTGGATGAAAAGAAAAACAAGAGAGCGGTTTTTAAGTAAGCACTCTAGTCTACATATTTGCAGATGAATTATCAAACAAGACCTATCTACCCAGAAGAGGAAAACAGGGTCAGGAAGCTTGAGTAGAAATTTGATGATTAATTGGATATAAAAAAATGAAATGTCAAGAAGGATGTGAGTCTATTTTACTTGAATAACAACAGAATGGATAATGGTGTCATTCCCTGAGAGAAGGAACAGGAGAGGAAGAATAAATTTGGAGACCTGGGAGAGGTGAAGAGTTCTGTCTTAGTAGTGTTTGAGAAATCTAGTAGTTAGCTGGCCCTGTAGTTCAGGTCAAGAAAAAGATCTGGACTGATATCAGAGATTTAGAAGCCATCAACATAAAGGTGGTTATCGAACTCCTGAGTGCTTACTACTGTGTGTGTGTGTGTGTGTGTGTGTCAGAGTCTCACTCACTCTTTCACCCAGGCTGGAATACAGTGGTGCCATCTTGGCTCACTGCAACCTCCACCTCCCAGGTTCAAGCAATTCTCCTGCCTCAGCCTCCCAAGTAGATGGGATTACAGGTGTGTGCCGCCATGACCAAATAATTTTTGTATTTTTAGTAGAGACGGGGTTTTGCCATGTTGGCCAGGCTGGTCTCAAACTCCTGACCTCAAGTGATCTGCCCACCTCAACCTCCCAAAGTGCTGGGATTACAGGTGTGAACCACCATGCCCAGCTGAGTGCTTACTACTTGGTAGGGCCAGAGACATCACTAAAGGAGAGGATGTAGAGTTATAACAGAGACAAAGAGGGAATTGTGAGGAATATTAACAATTAATTGACAGGAGAAAGAGGAACCTGGTGGGGAAAGTGAGTAGGAGAAGCCAAAAAAGAATACCAAGTGATTATGTTTGATCTGACAGCAGACAAAAGCAGAGAAAAACTCAGGAATAACAGAGTGGTCTATAGATTTGGATGCTGTTGAGAGACAAGATGACAATGAATCCATAGAGTCAGAAACAAGAAAAACACTAATGTCCTTGGTTGGAGTGATTTCAGAGGACCTGTAGGAGAAGCTCTATTGCATTGGGTTGGTAAGAGAATGGAGATAAGAAAATGGTAACAATGAGTCAGTGACTCTACAAACAAGAAGAAAAGTATAGGGGTCAAGGGAAAACTTCCCTCTTTCCCTCCAAAGGTTTGCAAAAAAATCAACAAAAGGCAGATTAATACTAGAAAAGACATATAAATTCTTATTAACATGCATGGGAGAAATCACAGAGTGATCACCCCAACACCCAGTGGGGTACAAGTGGTTATCTACCCTTCTTCTTAGGATAATGTGAGATGAGGAAATATGGATGATTTTATGGGGGGAGTAGTAAATTATTTTTAGGGGAATTCAATGGGCTTGAAGAATATACAATGGCCTGGGACAAAGTCTGTTGGGCCCATAGAGCAGACAATGGCTGGTAAATGGTTCTATACAATACTGAATGGGACTGAAGCAGAAGACAATGGTTTATGACAAAAGTCTGTCCAGGCGTGTTAACAGACTTCAATCTTTCTTCCCTAAAAGTGATTTCAATTAATACAAACTCAGGGAAGGGAACAGAGGTAATTGTTTTATTCTTTGGCAGTTCCAGACTTTAGGCAGATCAAGGAACTTCAGAGAACAATTTCACCCTGTGCTTTGGGGAAGACAGAAGATCGGGAGTGGAGGGGAAGGTCAAAGAGACCTGAGGCTTTTCCTTCAACTCAACATGTCAAAGCGCCATGTATTGGGGTATCAGCTTCTGAGCCCCAACATGAGGAAGAGGGGCTTTGGGCAGTTGCTGGAAGAAAAAGCATTAACATGAAACAAAACAAACTCTCATCTACTCAACAAAGCACCTAAAACCCTGCCTACCCATTCCCTAGCCTCCCTTTCAGAAAAACTGGTTCTTTTTTGAGAAATCTTAGATGCCGTTCAATGTCTTCAACCAAACTGAAAAGACCACCTCGAAACAGTACTTGCCAGATGCCTAATTTCTAGTATTATTACCATTAGGGACTCTTGTTGGCATGATTCTCATTCATACTTTGCCTCTCTCCTGACACTGCCCTACATTAAGTGTGAGCTCACTGCATTGTGTTTGGCCCTGCGATTTTGATGACTGGCTGATAGAGTCCAGCACTCTGTGCACTCTCTAAGCAATCCTCCTCCCTGACTGACCAGAGCCACTTGAGGGTCCACCATGCTTCAACACCCATAGTAATAATAATTGCCACTATTTTGTGCTAATTATTGGCCAGGAACCATGCCAGGTGATTGTTAGCCATTATCTAATTTCATCCTCACAATTTTATTATTCCCTTTATTTCCAGATGAGTACATGGATGCTTACAGAAATTAAGAAATGTACCCCAAAATCCCATTTAATAAGTGGTGGATCAAAGATTCAAATTTAGGTTTATCTGACTCTGGAGCCATATCTAGGATGTTATGAATTAAAATAGACCTCACATATGCATGGCATGTCCTGAGGAAGCCATGTATCCTGGAGCAAAAGGATTAGTTGGGATCATCAACATGTCATTTTTCCCCCTATACAGCCACTAGATAATATAAGCACAGAAACAAACAGCCTCTGCCCTCAAAGTCTTTTTAATCTAGCTAAGATCAGACAAATAGGCTTGCAAATGCAATGAACCATATAAAGTAGCATATGATTCAGGGTCAAAGGACCGGTACAGATAAGAAGTGCTGTTAAGAAGAAGAGGAAGGAGGGAGGGTTTCAGAGCAAAATCCTGAGCTAGGTCTTGAAAAGTGGCTCCAATTTTGACAAGAAGAGAAGGGGGAGGAGGATATGAAACCAATCAGTAGATATGAAATTAGGACTGAAGTGTTGGTGATAGCAAATGCAGGAAATGAGCAGATCACTAGCATCTGATCAGGGCAGAGACATTTTTTCTCAGTGTGGAAACATCCACAGCCAAAGTTATCCTTCTCAAGCTCCATTATAATATTCTCGCCTGATGATGGTTGTATTCTCTTCAGTGTTAATAAAAAGCTTTCACTTTGTGAGATACTGCTCCATCCTACCATTAAACAAATCTCAATTCAAGTTATTTCAGGACATTGATTTCTCATATTTTCTGATATGACTCATGCAGCTTGAAGGAATAGGCTTAAAACCTCTAATCGAGGTGGCAAAGAAATGATGAATTAAACTTTTTACGCCCGTATTGCTTCCAAAATTCTGTGGAAGAATGAAACACACATATTCATGTTTATATATGTTTTAAGCTAGATGAGCTCATTAAATTAAAACAAAGAGTTCAACCAAACTAAATATATATTTTTAAATTTTGACTGCTTTATTAGCCAATCCTTCCAGTTTGATAAATGAGAAGAGGATTTCAGAAAACTGTCTTATGAATGAAAATCTGTCTCTCCAGAAGTAGGTATGATTATACTCAGGCTATTATAAAGTATAAGAGTAATAACTATTGTGTTTATTTTTTAAATGATTAAATAATAAGACGATGTCTTCATTTCAGCTTTTGTTGTTCTGATTTATTAAAAATGATACACAAGAAAATATTTGACTTAAGAGTGAGGGGTTCAAGAACCATACAGGAAATAATCATGTTTGATATTTACAAGAAGCTAATGTTCTCAATCATCATCTAAATATCATTTTTGGCATTGGTGATTAAAGTAAATAACTACAAGTAGTGACATCCATTACTGCCTTTATTCCTGGGTAGACCTTTGAATGTAAAGCTTTGGGTTTTTAGAGAGGGTATAATTTTTTACTGTCTGGAAATCTCAATGCATGATTGGATTCAGCACTCCTCATTTGCATATAATGTTACAATCAGCTCTACTCCATTTGCAGTCAAATGTCCACTGCTAATTGCCTGGCAATTAGCAGTGGACATTTATGTGTTTAAATATTTATATGTTTAAATATAGTGAGCAAATATTTGTGCCTGGAAAATAATGAGCTGTATTTTAATTAACTTGAAAATAAATGACAAAACAAAAAGGCCTTGTGAAGTAGAAGATATTCTAAACAGAAGACATTAAGAAGATTACATTCTTGCTTTTTATCTATATTCATTTCAATATCCCCCAGAGCAATACTCTATGAGCCTTCAGTAAATGATTGTTGGATTGATTTTGCAAAATAGAAACATGCAACTGACTGACTCTAGTCAATGGAGGCACTGCTGTGTAGCCAGGTTTCCAACTGAGGCCAAATTTGTTTATTTGTAACTGGTTTGTAGGTGATCATTGCAGGTTTTCATTTGCATGAATTAATATTCATATTAGTTTTCGTGTTTTGACTAAAAGAAGAAAATATTTGGGTTTTGCTTGGTTGTTTGCTTGTTTGTGTTATGACTGGTTGGACAAGGTCAAAGAAATGGTAAAGATGATAAAGGGGATGCCAAGGAATTTCCTTCTCTCCTCCCTACATGACACCTGTGGAGGGAAAAATGGGATGGTGACAGGTGAAGGAGCTGACTTCATGAAAGACTATGTAAGGCTCTCATCATGACCATTGATGCTTTAAGGCATCAATGACAAGGTCCTCACCGAGTCAGGCACCTAAAGAACTGCTCTTCCTTCAGGAACATCAGTGGGTCATACCCCACTACAGAAACACACATTTTCAGGGAGGGCAGCTCCCACAGAAGCAGAACTAAGAGATGGAAATGAGAAGCCAGAATTAGTACAACATGAGCAGCCTTTTTCCTGAGCAAAACATCCTGAAAATTTCCAGAGTCCTCTGAAAGGGATTTTAAGAGGAAGCTGAGCTCCTATGTAAGCAGTGAGGAGATGGAGAGGAAGTGGTAAAAGAATGAGGCCATGAGTACCCTCATGGATTTTCCTGCAGTCATGGCTGGCTCTTGAATATTATATAAGTAGAAGATATGTTTATGAATTTAATAAGAAAATGTCAACCTCCCATCCAAAGGGAGCGAGGCAAAAAACTTCAACCCAGATAAACTTGTTTGAAGAGTAGTCTAAGCATGAACCTCTCAGCATGAAAATCAGTGAACAATAAGTGATGAATATCTGAAAGAGATAATTTTCCACTACACAGTTATTTTTGCAGGACATTATGCATTTTCTATATGCTACAGAATTGGTTGTTTCATCATTAAAAAAAAAAGTTTCCATAAGAATGTAAAATGTGCTCTCTTTCAAAGCTAGGTAGTAGATAATTATTTACAACTTGTTCCAGCTACTGTTGTATCCAGTATTAATGCAGTTAAATTGAGACAGTGTATGACTTTACTAAGCAATGGACCCTTACTGCATCCTTTTCATGTTGTTACTCTAGAATTTTAATTCACCTACTATAATCTACCAATATCATACTCAATGAAAGATTGAATGTTATTGAACTAGACTAGGATCAACAGAACGATGTCTGCTCTCGGCTCTTCTATTCCATATTGTACTATGGGCCCTAACCATTGCAACCTGGCAATAAAAATAAATAAAAGGCATACAGATTGGAAACAAAGAAATAAAACTTTCTTCATAGTCAATACGATCATGGACATAGAAAATTCTAAGGAATTGACTTAAAAATCTACTATGACTAGTAAGTGAGCTTAACAAGATTTCAGAAGATAAAACCAGTGCATAAAAAGCAGTAATTATACTTCTATATACTAGTGATAAATATTTTTAAATGGAAATTTGAATATTCCATTCAAAATAGCATCAAGACACAAATGTATCCAAATGTATCTGTGGCTTATACATTGCAAACTGCAAAATATTACCCATAGAAATTAAAGAGGACTCAAATAAATAATTATACTAATGGATTGAGGATTCAACATTGTTAATATATCGATTCTTCCTAAATTTATCTATAGATACAACACAATCCCAATTAAAGACAGCAGGAATATTTTTAGTAGAAATTTACAAACTAATTCTAAAAATGTATTATGTGTGGTGAATGCTATGAGGTATCACCTTTATTATTTTTCAGAAATAAAGGAATTAAAGCTTTAGCTGCCTACAAACAGCCCTAGCATGTCAGCCCCATTTGGGAATTGCCTCAGCAGAAGAAAGCTGTTTCACCCAAGGTCACGCCCCCTTCCCAGGGCAGCCTACTTTCAGTAAGTGATAGACACAGAGGGTTAAAGGCCTGGCTCTGTCATCCCAGCTCAAGAGTTTGTTCCATCTAAATTCCCTGCAGCATCCACTGAGGCACTCTATTCAAACTGCACTACAGAGTGACTTCTTTCTCTGTCAAATCCTGTTTGTTTATTTATTTGTTTTCTCTTCCTTTACACAGAATGGATACCAAAAGCACTCCCTGATAAACTTGCTAATTTCTAAGTGTCTGCTTTCTAGGGAGTCACACTTGTGATAAGAGTCAATTTATAGAAGTCACAGGAACTTGACATGACATTATAAACAATGACTGCCAGACAATTAAAGTGGTCCAATAATATAATGTTTCACCCTGAAATGCAGTCAATTTCTTAACAAGGAGTGATCTCAAAATGAATGCCAGAGAGATTGCAGAGAATTCCTGATTCAGTAAAAAGATTTAAATACTATATAACTAAAACATCTATTCAAATTCAAAAAGCTTCCAGTTTATTATAGCCCAACTAGGTTTTCTGATTTGGGACAAATCACTTATTCACTTAAGACAGCTTCCTTTTGAGGAAAACAAGGCATTAGAAGTCCCTTGTCTTGTGATTTTATAATTTTTTTATTTTATTTTTCCATAAGTCATTGGGGTACACACAGTATTTTATAACAAGTTCTTAAGAACGATAAAGCTACTATGACCCCAGTTTCACAGGTAATGAAAAAGAGGCATGAAAAGTTTAGGCCCATGTCTATCACAGCAGAAAGAGAATGTAGAACACTCTGCTAAACTCCTGGCTTTCTTTGAGATGCTCCAAGTTCCTCTGAAAAGTATATTTGCTGATAACCAGCCTATTATAATTGATTCTAGTTTAGTTACTTTCCCCATATTTCTCAAACTTCCCCTTTAAAATGCTGCACCAACACTTTATCTTCATGCCAACTGGTATATGAAACCATCATGTTTGTTTGCTGAAAGGTTTTCTGGGGCTCAGCTGGAAAGTTAAAGAAATTCTATTTTAGTTTCTGATATTGGGAAGAGTCTCATTGCTCACCAAAAGACAGTGAGAGACAGAGAGAGAGAGAGACTTTCTCATTATTTTTATTATCCAAAGTTCTTAAAAATCAATGATATGGTAACGTGATATTATGCTAATAATACTACCATAAATAATGTTAATATTTTTGAATAGTACTTTACAGTTTAGTAACAATTTTCATGTGCATTATTATATTTACATGTATATTTACAAGTGTTGTAGGAGTTGCCTTCTTGCCCTTGCCCCACATGTGCCTGGCAACATGGCCACCCCCACATATCTCCACGCGTGTAGAGAACTGTAGAGAATTTCTGTAGAACATCATGGTTCCCTGCATTTGCATATTAAAAGGCTAGGGTGGGAAGGCCAGCTTTTTCCCAGGCTATGTGAATCACATGCCTGGTCAAACCAATCCTCTGAGCCCTATGCAAATCAGACACCACCTCCTCCAGCCTCTGTATACACATGGCTGGTTTCTGCTTCACTTGGGGTTCCCTCTCTCGGCTTTGGAGCCCCCCTTCCTCTGTCTCTGTATAGGGGAGCTTCTTCCTTCTTTCTTCTTCCTTTTTTCTTGCCTATTAAACCCTCTGCCCCTTAAAACCACTCCAAGTGTGTCCGTGTTGTTTTATCTAATTCAACATGAGACAAGAGCCCTAGTGTTCCTCTACTCGCCAGAGCTGTATCACAAGCAGAGAAGTAATGCCCAAAAAGTAGTAGTATTTATTATTATGTCCACTAAGGAAAGAACAAAAGTAATAAATTTATCCTGTAGCATATAATATTGAGATGAGACCTTGGAAATAATGTCAGCCACATGGACTATTAGACTTTGAAATGAAAATTATCTAATATTTTTCTCAGAAGGATTTTTAAATGTGGAATAAAAATGAATCACATGTGACAAGAAAAATGTAAAGTGGGTGTGTGTGGAGCCACCTACTTAACAGCCTATTAAGGATCCGGGAATAAAATCACACACCCACGAACACTTCCTAGACTATTTAAATGTTGAAACTTCAGGGGATCAGCTAAAAATTTTTTTCTGAATTTGTCTTATTAGACCATTGAATATAATAATAAGTTGCCATTAAGTTTCAAGGATGCTTCCAGCAAAGTCCATGAAAACAATGTAGGCAACATTGCAGCTTTCATTAAACAGCCTTCCAAATCATTACATGGAGACTCTGTGTTTGATCCTAATCAGCAAAATTATTTTGTGATCATTAACAAATGTCTCCAATCCATTGATCAATTTCAATATTAATTAAGGTATATTCAGAAGGTAGTAAAATTCAAATTGAACCCCATACTTTAAAAAAACTCCTTGGATATTTCCACCGTGTCTGCAAAATTTTTTTTGCTGTTTTGCATATTTATTTGTTTGAATAACAGAAAAGAAGACAATCCACTTGGCAAACAAATAAGAAAACTGGAGCCAAGCATGGTGGCTCATGACTCTAATCCCAACTACTTGGAAGGTGGGAAGATGGCTTGAGCCCAGGAGGTCAAGGCTGTAGTGAGCTATGATTAGACCACTGCACTCCAGCCTTGATGAAAGAACAAGACCCCCTACCCTGTTTCTAAAAAGCTTGTCAACACCTATTCTTCATTTCAAGATTCTATGAGGCTAAAATTATACAGGGATAGCCCTAGATTTATCTTACATTTTCCAGAGTAAGAGAACATAGGATGGAAATATATACTGTAAAAACATGACTAAAAACTATAGCCCTAAGTAGTTGCTAACTGCTTAACATTAATTCTGGTAGCCATTCTTATGCTTTATGAGTTATGGTTAAAAAACAAAAACACAGCCAAAACCAAAAGAATACATATAGGATGTTGAACAGACTACTGAATTTCACTCTTTTTGAATGATGAAAATTATCTTAAGAAGTGAAGGGTGGTTCCAGTTCAAGATGATGGACTGAGCATTCAGGGCAGCCTCCACTTCTGGTACAAATTCCTTTACAAGCTAAAAGAAGAAAAAAAATGTCGGTGCAAAAGTAATTGCGTTTTTTTTTCCATTAAAATTGCCAAAACCACAATTACTTTTGCACCAACCTAATAAATAAATCTATCTCAACAATAGAAAACAAAAAAAAGGAGATACTGTCAGGACTTTAAAAGGCAGAAAGCAGAAGATTGAATTGGAGATGGGAACCACAGCCCAAATGCACTTAAGAGAGTGGAAACTACAAAAGACAGGAGAAGCACCAGCAACCTCATGTCTGAAGGTAGCAGAAACTAGAAATAGGACAGGGGCCAGGCAAAATAGGGCGGATCTTTACAGCAGGAGCAACCTACACATCCTTCATCTCCTGTCTTCTCTCCTCAACCTGCCCAAGAGCCAAGTAATAGAAAAAAAAATCTTCAGGTGGAGAAGAGTGGCAAAACACTGGGTCAGAGAGACAAAGTTGTGCTTCAGGCAACTGTCAACACCCAGTAGAAATGGTGAGCCCAGGGCACAGATTCTTATCTACTTATTTTCATGTTCAAAAATTGGTCCTCTTTCTCCCACCAAGCAGAATGCAAAAACAGATACACCCTTTTCTGAGTTTAATAGGGAATTTCAGAAGATATGCAAGAATCATAAAATATTTAGAGAAAGCCAATACCATGAAGAAACAATATGTGACTCAACAAAGAGAAGAAATTTATATGCAAAGCAAGAAAATTTACAGTGAGCAGGACAAGACTTTTTATAATTATAAATAATATTCTCCAAAACATATTTTAAAATTTCATCCTTAAATTAAATCAACATAAGATGGAAGAGATTAAAATTTTGACTATATAGGGGCATTCCAAGATGGCCACATAGGAACAGCTCTGGTCTGAAGCTCCAAGTGTGATCGACGCAGAAAATGGGTGATTTCTGGACTTCTAACTGAGGTACCTGGTTCATCTTATTGGGACTGGTTGAACAGTGGGTGCAGCCCACGGAGGGCAAGGGGTCAGGGGATTTCCCCTTCCTAGCCAAGGGAAGCCGAGACAGACTACCTGGAAAAACAGGACACTTCCGCCCAAATACCCCGCTTTTCCTAAGGTCTTAGCAACCAGCAGACAAGGAGATTCTCTCCTATGCCTAGCTTGGCAGCTCCCATGCTCATGGAGCCTTGCTCCCTTCTAGTGCAGCAGTCTGAGATCAACGTGTGAGACGACAGCCTGGCTGGGTGAGGGGTGTCCGCCATTGCTGAGGTTTCAGTAGGTAAACAAAGTGGCCTGGAAGCTCGAACTGGGCAGAGCCCACTGCAGCTCAACAAGGCCTACTGCCTCTAGTCTCCACCTCTGTGGGTAGGGCATAGCTGAACAAAAGAAAGCAGACAACTTCTACAGACTTAAACATCCCTGTCTGACGGCTCTAAAGACAGCAGTGGTTCTCCCAGCATGGTGGTTGAGCTCTGAGAATGGGCAGACTGCCTCCTCAAGTGGGTCCCTGACTAACTGGGTGACACCTCCCAGTAGGGGCCGACAGGCACCTCATATAGGTGGCTGCCCCTCTTGGACAAAGCATCCAGAGGAAGGATCAGGTAACAATATTTGCTATTCTGCAGCCTCTGCTGGTGATACCCAGGCAAATAGGGTCTGGAGTGGACCTCCAGCAAAATCCCACAGACCTGCAGCTGAGGGAGCTGACTGTTAGAAGGAAAACTAACAAACAGAAAGGAATAGCAGCAACATCAACAAAAAGTCATCTACACAAAAACCCCATCTACAGGTCACCAACATCAAAGACCAAAGGCAGATAAAAACACAGAGATGGGGAGAAACCAGAGCAGAAAAGCTGAAAATTCTAAAAATCAGAGCGCCTCTTCTCCTTCAAAGGATCACAGCTCCTCGTCAGCAACAGAACAAAGCTGGATGGGGAATGACTTTGACGAGTTGACAGAAGTAGGTCTCAGAAGGTTGGTAATAACAAACTTCTCCGAGCTAAAGGAGGATGTTCAAACCCATTGCAAGGAAGCTAAAAACCTTGAAGAAAGATTAGATGAATAGGTAACTACAATAAACAGTGAAGAGAAGACCTTAAATGACCCGATGGAGCTGAAAACCATGGCACAAGAACTTCATGATGCATGCACAAGCTTCAATAGCTGCTTCGATCAAGTGGAAGAAACGGTATCAGTGATTAAAGATCAAACTAATGAAATAAAGTGAGGAGACAAGGTTAGAGAAAAAAGAGTAAAAAGAGAAGAACAAAGCCTCCAAGAAATGTGGGACTATGTGAAAAGACCAAATCTACATTTGTTTAGTGTACCTGAAAGTGATGGGGAGAATGGAGCCAAGTTGGAAAACACTCTTCAGGATATTATCCAGGAGAACTTCCCCAACCTAGCAAGGCAGGCCAACATTCAAATTCAGAAAATATAGAAAACACTACAAAGATACTCCTCGAGAAGAGCAACCCCAAGACACATAATTGTCAGATTCACCAAGGTTGAAACAAAGGAAAAAATGTTAAGGGCAGCCAGACAGAAAGATCAGGTTACCCACAAAGGGAAGCCCATCAGACTAACAGCAGATCTCTCAGCAGAAACCTTACAAGCCAGAAGAGAGTGGGGGGCCAATATTCAACATTCTTAAAGAAAAGAATTTTCAGTCCAGAATTTCATATACAGCCAAACTAAGCTTCATAAGTGAAGGAGAAATAAAATCCTTTCCAGACAAGCAAATGCTGAGAGTTTTGTCACAACCAGGCCTGCCTTACAAGAGCTCCTGAAGGAAACACTAAACAGGGAGAGAAACAACTGGAACCAGCCACTGCAAAAACAGACCAAATTGTAAAGACCATTGATGGCATGAAGAAACTGCATCAATTAATGGGCGAAATAACTAGCGAACATCATCATGACAGGATCAATTCACACATAACAATATTAACCTTAAATGTAGATGGGCAAAATGTACCAATTAAAAGACACAGACTGGCAAATTGAATAAAGAGTCAACATCTATCAGTGTGCTGTATTCAGGAGACCCATCTCACACGCAGAGACACACATAGGCTCAAAATAAAGGGATGGAGGAAGATCTACCAAGCAAATGGAAAGCAAAAAAAAGCAGGGGTTGCAATCCTAGTCTCTGATACAACAGACTTTAAACCATCAAAGATCAAAAGAGACAAAGAAGGCCATTACATAATGGTAAAGGGATCAATTCAACAAGAAGAGCTAACTATCCTAAATATATATGCATGCAATACAGGAGCACCCAGATTCATAAAGCAAGTCCTTAGAGACCTACAAAGAGACTTAGACTCCCACACAATAATAATGGGAGACTTTAACACCCCACTGTCAATATTAGACAGATCAACAAGACAGAAGGTTAATAAGGATATCCAGGACCTGAACTCAGCTCTGCAACAAGCAGACCTAATAGACATCTACAGAACTCTCCACCCCAAATCAACAGAATATACATTCTTCTCAGCACCACATCACACTTATTCTAAAATTGACCACATAGTTGGAAGTAAAGCACTCCTCAGCAAATGTAAAAGAACAGCAATCACAACAAACTGTCTTTCAGACCACAGTGCAATCAAATTAGAACTCAGGATTCAGAAACTCACTCAAAACCACACAACTACATGGAAAGTGAACAACTTGCTCCTGAATAACTGCTGGGTAAATAACGAAATGAAGGAAGAAATAAAGATGTTCTTTGAAACCAATGAGAACAAAGACACAACATACCAGAATCTCTGGGACACATTTAAAGCAGTGTGTAGAGGGAAATTTATAACACTAAATGCCCACAAGAGAAAACAGGAAAGATCTAAAATCGACACCCTAACATCACAATTAAAAGAACTAGAGAAGCAAGAGCAAACACATTCAAAAGCTAGCAGAAGGCAAGAAATAACTAAGAACAGAGCAGAACTGAAAGAGATAGATACATAAAAAAAAAACCCTTCAAAAAATCAATGAATCCAGGAGCTGGTTTTTTGAAAAGATCAACAAAATTGATAGCTAGCAAGACTAATAAAGAAGAAAAGAGGGAAGAATCAAATAGACACAATAAAAAATGATAAAGGGGATATCACCATCGATTCCACAAAAATACAAACTACCATCAGAGAACATTATAAACACCTCTACACAAATAAACTAGAAAATCTAGAAGAAATGGATACATTTCTGGACACGTACAACCTCCCAAGACTAAACCAGGAAGAAGTTGAATCTCTGAATAGATCAATAACAGGCTCCGAAATTGAGGTAATAATTAATAGGCTACCAACCAAAAAAACTCCAGGACCAGATGGATTCACTGCTGAATTCTACCAAAGGTAGAAAGAGTAGCTGGTACTATTCCTTCTGAAACTATTCCAATCAATAAAAAAGAGAGAATCCTCCCTAACTCATTTTATGAGGCCAACATCATCCTGATACCAAAGCCTGTCAGAGAAAAAAAAAAAAAAAAAAGAGAATTTTAGACCAATATCCCTGATGAACATTGGTGCAAAAATCCTCAATAAAATACTGGCAAAACAAATCCAGCAGCACATCAAAAAGCTTATCCACCACGACCAAGTCAGCTTCCTCCCTGGGATCCAAGACTGGTTCAACATACACAAATCAATAAACATAATCCATTGCATAAACAGAACCAATGACAAAAACCACATGATTGTCTCAATAGATGCAGAAAAGGCCTTCAACAAAATTCAACAGCCCTTCATGCTAAAAACTCTCAATAAACTAGGTACTGAGGGAATGTATCTCAAAATAATAAGAGCTATCTATGACAAACCCACAACCAATGTCATACCGAATGGACAAAAACTGGAAGCATTCCCTTTGAAAACCGGCACAAGACAAGGATGCCCCCTCTCACCACTCCTATTCAACATAGTGTTGGAAGTTCCAGCCAAGGCAATCAGGCAAGAGAAAGAAATAAAGGGTATTCAATTAGGAAATGAGGAAGTCAAATTGTCCGTGTTTGCAGATGACATGATTGTATATTTAGAAAACTCCATCATCTCAGCCCAAAATCTCCTTAAGCTGACAAGCAACTTCAGCAAAGTCTCAGGATACAAAATCAATGTGCAAAAATCACAAGCATTCTTATAAACCAATAATAGACAAACAGAGAGCCAAATCATGAGTGAACTCCCATTCACAATTGCTACAAAGAAAATAAAATACCTAGGAATCCAACTTACAAGAGATGTGAAGGACCTCTTCAAGGAGAACTATAAACCACTGCTCAACGAAATAAAAGAGGACACAAACAAATGTAAGAATATTCCATGCTCATGGATAGGAAGAATAAATATAGTGAAAATGGCCATACTGCCCAAAGTAATTTATAGATTCAATGCCATCCCCATCAAGCTACCAATGACTTGCTTCACAGAATTGGAAAAAACTACTTAAAGTTCACATGGAACCAAATAAGAGCTCACATTGCCAAGTCAATCCTAAGCCAAAAGAACAAAGCTGGAGGCATCACACTACCTGACTTCAAACTATACTACAAGGCTACAGTAACCAAAACAGCATGGTAGTGGTAACAAAACAGAGATATAGACCAATGGAACAGAACAGAGGCCTCAGAAATAATACCACACATCTACAACCATCTGATCTTTGACAATCCTGACAAAAACAAGAAATGGGGAAATGATTCCCTATTTAATAAATCGTGCTGGAAAAACTGGCTAGCCATATGTAGAAAGCTGAAACGGGATCCCTTCCTTATACCTTACACAAAAATTAATTCAAGATGGATTAAAGACTTGAATGTTAGGCCTAAAACTATAAATACCCTAGAAGAAAACCTAGGTAATACCATACAGGACATAGGCATAGGCAAGGACTTCATGACTAAAATACCAAAAGCAATGGCAACAAAAGCCAAAGTAGGCAAATGGGATCTAATTAAACTAAAGAGCTTCTGCACAGCAAAAGAAGCTACCATCAGAGTGAACCGGCAACCTACAGAATGGGAAAAAATTTTTGCAATCTACCCATCTGACAAAGGGCTAATATCCAGAATCTACAAAGAACTCAAACAAATTTATAAGAAAAAAACAAGCCCATCAAAAAGTGAGCAAAGGATATGAACAGACACTTCTCAAAAGAAGACATCTGTGCAGCCAACAGACACGTGAAAAAATGCCCATCGTCACTGGTCATCAGAGAAATGTAAATCAAAACCACAATGAGATACCATCTCACACCAGTTAGAATGGCAATCATTAAAAAGTCAGGAAACAACAGATGCTGGAGAGGATGTGGAGAAATAGGGATGCTTTTATACTGTTGGTGGGAATGTAAATTAGCTCAACCATTGTGGAAGACAGTGTGGCGATTCCTCAAGGATCTAGAACTAGAATTACCATTTGACCCAGCCATCCCATTACTGGGTATATACCCAAAGGATTAGAAATCATGCTACTATAAAGACACATGTACACGTATGTTTATTGCAGCACTATTCACAATACCAAAGACTTGGAACCAACCCAAGTGTCCACCAATGATAGACTGGATTAAGAAAATGTGGCATATATACATCATGGAATACTATGCAGCCATAAAAAAGGATGAGTTCATGTCCTTTTCAGGGACATGGATGACGCTGGAAACCATCATTCTGAGCAAACTATCACAAGGATGAAAACCAAACACCTCATGTTCTCACCCATAGGTGGGAATTGAACAATGAGATCACTTGGATATAGGGCAGGGAACATCACATAGTGGGGCCTGTTGGGGGGTTGGGGGCTGGGGAGGGATAGAACTAGGAGAAATACCTAATGTAAATGATGAGTGATGGGTGCTGCAAAGCAACATGGCACATGTATACCTATGTATCAAACCTGCACCTTGTGCACATGTACCCTAGAACTTAAGGTATAATTTAAAAATTTTACTATAGAAATAAAAATTAACCAGATTAGTTTTATCTAACCTGGTAAATACAGAAGAGTTAGATAAATACAGAATTTCAAATATATAGAAATTACAGAAAGAAAGAAAAAGACTGACATCATTTACCACTTGGAAATGCTGTCTGAAAAGAATTATTAGAGGATGCAATGAATAGAGGGATGAGAAGAGCAACAAAAAAAGCAAAACAAAAATAAAATACAAAAGGAAAAGTGGAGTTAAAAAGGTAATGATAAGAAAAGAAGGCTACTAAAAATTGTCTAAGCATATTGACAGGCTAGAACAATAAAACCATAGCAGCTATCAAACTCAAATTTCAAATTATATGAAAATGAGAAAGTGCAGAGATACCTATGTAAATAATGGGGAAGGTCGGGATACTGAATAACTAAACTTTGGCAAAAAAAATGAGATGAACAAACATAAGTTTGTATGATAGAAATTTAGTGATAATTACTCAGAATAGCATTATCTTCCAAACCATTAGAGTGAGAAAAAAAGAGAAAAAATATCATTCTAAC
This sequence comes from Pan paniscus, assembly GCF_029289425.2. Lineage (NCBI taxonomy): Eukaryota > Metazoa > Chordata > Mammalia > Primates > Hominidae > Pan > Pan paniscus. Next base: position 50,088,719 of record NC_073256.2, on the reverse strand, counting down.
AAAAGGCTGGAAAGGAGGTAAAGAGAAATATATAGCAAGTGAAGTAAAAAGAAAACAAAATAAAATCACAGAAAAAAGTTAAATTCATTATTAGCTATAATACATATGCCAGGGCTAACCTATCTATTAAAATATAGCAATTCACAGATTAGGTTAAAAAAAAAAGAAGCTTGCTATGCATTGTTTATAAGTGACATCCTTAACATGAAAGCACAGAGGAAAACCAAAAATAACAATATGAAAAAGAAACCTTAGACAAGACAAATTATAATAAAAGTGTAAGCCAAAGGCCAGACACACTGAATTACACCTGTAATTCCAGCACTTCGGTAGCCTGAAGCAGGAGGATCACTTGAAGCCAGGAGTTCAAGACCAGTCTGGGCAACAAAGTAAGACTCCATCTCTCTGGACCAAGCAGAAGAAAGAATTTTAGAGCTTAAGGATCAATCTTTCAAACTAACCCAGTCAGACAAAAGTAAAGAAAAAAGAATTTTAAAAATGAACGGTCTTCAAGAAATATGGGATTATATGAAGTGACCAAACCTATGAATTATTGGCACTCCTGAGAGAAAGAGAGACAAAGAAAGCAATCTAGAAAACATTTGAGGGAATAATTCAAGAAAAGTTATCTAATCTTCCTAGACAGGTAGACATCCAAGAAAAAGAAATACAGAGAACGCCTGTGACATAATATACTAAATGAACATCACTCAGGCAGATTGTCACCAGACTGTCTAAGGTCAATGCTAAAGCAAAAATCTTAAAGACAGCTAGAGAAAAAGGTCACAACACTCACAAAGGGAACCCCATCAGTCTAACACTGGACTTCTCAGCAGAAACCTTATAAGCCAGAACAGATTGAGGGCCTATTTCCAGAATTGTTAAAGAAAAGAAATTCCAACCAAGATTTCATATCCTGCCAAACTAAAATTCATAAGCAAAGAAAAAATAAAATATTTTTCAGACAACCAAGCACTAAGGGGATTTATTAACACTAGACCACCCTCATAAGAGATCCTCAAGGAAGATTTAAACATAGAAATGAAAGAACAATGCTTGCTCCACCAAAAAAAAACACTTAAGTATGTAGCCCACAGACCATATAAAGCAACCAAACAATAGAAACTACAAAGCACCATGTAACAACTCCATGAGAGGATCAAAGCCTCACATACCAATAGTCAATCTTGAATGTAAATGGTCTAAATTTCCCCACTTAAAAGGCACAGAGTGGCAATTTGTACAAAGAAACAAGACCCATTTGACTGTTGCCTTCAAGAGACCAATCTCACATGTAATGACACCCATAGGCTCAAAGTAAAGGGTTGGAAAAGATCTATCATGCAAATGGAACACAAAAAAGAGCAAAGGTTGCTATTCTCATAGAAAAAAAAACAGACTTTAAATCAACAACAGTAAAAAAGGACAAAGAAGGACATTACATAATGATAAAGGGTTCAATTCAACAAAAAGACTTAACTATGCTAAATATGTATGCACCCAACATGGGAGCACCCAGACTCATAAAACAAGTACTTTTTGACCTAGAAAAGATTTACACAGCCTCACAAGAATAGCAGGGGACTTCAGCACCCCAGTGATCCCCTTACACAGATCATCAAGGCAGAAAACTAGCAAAGAAATTCTGGACTTAAATTCAACACTTGACCATTTGGACCTAATACACATCTACAGAATACTCTACCCAACAATGACAGAATATACAGTCTTCTTGTCTGCACACAGAATATACTCCATGATCAACAACATGCTTAGCCATAAAGCAAGTCTCTAAATTCAAAAAAACTGAAATCATACTAGCCATACTTTTGGACCACAGTGGAGTAAAAATAGAAATTAATACCAACAGATCTCTCAAAACCCCATTACATGGGATTTAAACAGCTTATCCTGAATGAGTTTGGGGTAAACAACAAAATAAAGGTAGAAATCAAAAAAAAATTATTTGAAAGGAATAAAAACAGAGAGATGACATGCCAAAAACCTCTGGGATGCTGCAAAAGGAGTGTTAAGAGGAAAGTGTATAGTGCTGAACTCCTACATCAAGAAGGTAGAAATATCTCAATTTAATAATCTAACATCACATTAGAAATACAAAAAACTAACCCCAAAGCTAGAAAAATAAAAGAAATCAATGAGGGCAGAACTGAAAAAAATTGAGACCTCAAAATTTATACAATCAGTGAAACCAAAAGTTGTTTCTTTGAAAGGATAGAAGAGATCAATAGACCACTAGCAAGGTTAACAAACAGAAGAGAGAAGATCCAAATAAGCACAATCAGAAATAACAAAGGTGACATTGCAACAAATCCCACAAAAATATAAATGATCCTCAATGACTATTATGAACACCTCTATGCACATGAACTAGCTAATCTGGAGGAAATGGATAAATCGTTGGAAATACATAATCTCCCAAGACTGAATCAGGAAAATATTGAATCCCTGAAGAGACAAATATCAAGTTCCAAAACTGAATCAGCAACAAAAAAAAAGATACCAAAAAAAAAAAAAAGGTGTCCCAGACCAGATGGATACACACCAGCCAAATTCTACCAGATGCACAAAGAAGAGCTGTTACCAATCCTACTGAAACTATTTCAAAAAATTGAGGAGGGACTCTTCCTTAACTCATTCTATGAAGTCAGCCTACTCTGATAACCAAACCTGGCAAAGACGCAACTTAAAAAGAAAATTACAGGCCAATATCCATGATGAACATAGATACAAAAATCCTCAACAAAATACTAACAAATTGAATCCAGCAGCACATCAAAAAGTTCACTCACCGTGACCAAGTAGGCTGAATTCTTGGGATACAAATTTGGTTCAACATATGCAAATCAACAAATGTGATTCACCACATATACAGAATTAAGAACAAAAACAATATTATCATCTCAATCGATGCAAAAAAGCTTTCAATATAGTCCAACATCCCTTCTTGGTAAAAGTTCTCAAAAAACTAGGCGCTGAAGGAACATATATCAAAACAATAAGAGACATCCATGACAAACCCACAGCCAACATTGTAGTGAACAGGCAAAAACAGGGAGCATTCTCTTTAAGAACTGGAACAAGCCAAGGTTGCCAACTCTCACCACTCCTATTCAATAGAGTTCTGCAAGTCCTTCCCAGAGGAATCAGGCAAGACAAAGAAATAAAAGGCATCCACATAGGTAAAAAAATCAAATTATCTCTCTTTGCTGATGATATGATCTATACTGAGTAAGCCATAAAGACTCCTCCAAAAGACTACTGGAAAAAATAACCAATTTCTGATTGCCTGATTGCCCTGGCCAGAACTTCCAACACTACGTTGAATAGGAGTGGTGAGAAAGGGCATCCCTGATCCCTGTCTTGTGCCAGTTTTCAAAGGGAATGCCTCCAGTTTTTGCCCATTCAGTATGATATTGGCTGTGGGTTTATCACAAATAGCTCTTATTATTTTGAGATATGTCCCATCAATACCTAATTTATTGAGAGTTTTTAGCATGAAGGGCTGTTGAATTTTCTCAAAGGCCTTTTCTGCATCTATTGAGATAATCATGTGGTTTTTGTCGTTCGTTCTGTTTATATGCTGGATTACATTTACTGATTTGTGTATGTTGAACCAGCCTTGCATCCCAGGGCTGAAACCCACTTGATCATGGTGGATAAGCTTTTTGATGTGCTGCTGGATTCGGTTTGCTAGTATTTTACTGAGGATTTTTGCACCGATGTTCATCACGGATATTGGTCTAAAATTCTCTTTTTTTGTTGTGTCTCTGCCAGGCTTTGGTATCAGGATGACACTGGCCTCGTGAAATGAGTTAGGGAGGATTCCCTCTTTTTCTATTGATTGGAATAGTTTCAGAAGGAATGGTACTAGCTCCTCCTTGTACCTCTGGTAGAATTTGGCTGTGAATCCATCTGGTCCTGGACTTTTTTTGGTTGGTAAGCTATTAATTATTACCTCAATTTCAGAGCTTGCTATTGGTCTATCTTCAGAGACAATCAGGCAGGAGAAAGAAATAAAGGGTATTCAATTAGGAAATGAGGAAGTCAAATTGTCCCTGTTTGCAGATGACATGATTGTACATCTATAAAACCCCATCCTCTCAGCCCAAAATCTCCTTCAGTTGATAAGCAACTTCAGCAAAGTCTCAGGATACAAAATCAATGTGCAAAAATCACAAGCATTCTTACACACCAATAACAGACAAACAGAGAGCCAAATCATGAGTGAACTCCCATTCACAATTGCTTCAAAGAGAATAAAATACCTAGGAATCCAACTTATAAGAGATGTGAAGGACCTCTTCAAGGAGAACTACAAACCACTGCTCAATGAAATAAAAGAGGATACAAACAAATGGAAGAATATTCCATGCTCATGGATAAGAAGAATCGATATCATCAAAATGGCCATACTGCCTAAGGTAATTTATAGATTCAGTGCCATCCCTATCAAGCTACCAATGACTTGCTTCACAGAATTGGAAAAAACCACTTTCAAGTTCATATGGAACCAAAAAAGGGCCCACATTGCCAAGACAATCCTAAGCAAAAAGAACAAAGCTGGAGACATCATGCTACCTGACTTCAAACTATACTACAAGGCTACAGTAACCAAAACAGCATGGTAGTGGTAACAAAACAGACATATAGACCAATGGAACAGAACAGAGGCCTCAGAAATAATACCACACATCTACAGCAATCTGATCTTTGACAATCCTGACAAAAACAAGAAATAGGGAAACGATTCCCTATTTAACACATGGTGCTGGGAAAACTGGCTAGCCATATGTAGAAAGCTGAAACTGGATCCCTTCCTTACACCTTACACAAAAATTAATTCAAGATGGATTAAAGACTTACATATTAGAACTAAAACCATAAAAACCCTAGAAGAAAACCAGGTAGTACCATTCAGGACATAGGCACGGGCAAGGACTTCATGTCTAAAATACCAAAAGCAATGGTAACAAAAGCCAAAATTGACAAATGGGATCTAATTAAATTAAAGAGCTTCTGCACAGCAAAATAAACTACCATCAGAGTGAACAAGCAACCTACAGAATGGGAGAAAATTTTTGCAATCTACTCATCTGACAAAGAGCTAATATCCAGAATCTACAAAGAACTCAAACAAATTTACAAGAAAAAAACAACCCCATCAACAAGTGGGCAAAGGATATGAACAGACACTTCTCAAAAGAAGACATTTATGCAGCCAACAGACACATGAAAAAATGCTCATCATCACTGGCCATCAGACAAATGCAAAGCAAAACCACAATAAGATACCATCTCACACCAGTTAGAATGGCAATCATTAAAAAGTCAGGAAACAACAGGTGCTGGAGATGATGTAGAGAAATAGGAACACTTTTACACTGTTGGTGGGACTGTAAACTAGTTCAACCATTGTGGAAGACAGTGTGGCGATTCCTCAGGGATCTAGAACTAGAAATGCCATTTGACCCAGCAATCCCATTACTGGGTATATACCCAAAGGATTAGAAGTCATGCTGCTATAAAGACACATGCACATGTATGTTTATTGTGGCACTATTCACAATAGCAAAGACTTGGAACCAACCCAAATGTCCATCAATGATAGACTGGATTAAGAAAACGTGGCACATATATACCATGGAATACTATGCAGCCATTAAAAAGGATGAGTTCATATCCTTTGTAGGGACTTGGATGAAGCTGGAAACCATCATTCTCAGCAAAGGATGTTTGGTTTTTTATCGCAAGGATAAAAAACCAAACACCACATATTCTCACCCATAGGTGGGAATTGAACAATGAGAACACTTGGACACAGGAAGGGGAACATCACACACTGGGGCCTGTTGTGGGGTGGGGAAGTGGGGAGGGACAGCATTAGGGGATATACCTAATATAAATGACAAGTTAATGGGTGCAGCACACCAACATGGCACATGTATACATATGTAACAAACCTGCACATTGTGCACATGTACCCTAGAACTTAAAGTATAATAAAATATATATATATAAAATAAACAATTTCAATAAAGTTTCAGGATACAAAATCAATGTACAAAAATCAGTTTCATTTCCACATACTAATAACACTCAAACTGAGAGCAAAACCAAGAAAGCAATCCCATTTACAACTGCTGCAAAAACCATGAAATACCTATGAATACCTCTAACCAAGGAGGTAAAAGATCTCTACAAAGAGAACTACAAAACACTGCTGAAAGAAATCATGGATGACACAAACAAATGAAAAAACATTTCATGCTCATGTATTAGAAGAATCACTGTCATTCAAATGGCAATACTGCCCAAACTACAGATTCAATGGTATTCCTTTCAAGCTACCAATGTCATTTTTCACAGAACTAGAAAAAAAACTATTCTAAAATTCATACAGAACTTAAAAAAGAGCCTGAATAGCCAAACCAATCCTAAGCAGAAAGAACAAAGCTGGAGGCATCACATTACCTGACTTCAAACTATACTGTACAGCTACAGTAACCCAAACAGTATGGTACTGATACAAAAACAGACACATAGACCAATGGAACAGAATAGAGAACCCGGAAATAAAGCTACATGTGTACAGCTATCTGATCTTTGACAAGGTCAACAAAAAGAAGCAATGGGGAAAGGACTCCTTATTCAACAAATGGTGATAGAACAGCTGGCTAGCCATATGCAGAAGAATAAAACTGAACCCCCATCTTTCACCATTTGCAAAAATTAACTCAAGACAAATTAAAGATTTAAATGAAAAACTTCAAACTATAAGAATCCTAGAAGAAAATCTGAGAAACACCATAGTGGATATCAGCCTTGGGAAAGAATTTATGACTAAGTCCTCAAAAACAATTGCAACAAAAACAAAAATTGACAAGTGGGACCCAATTAAACCTGGGAGCTTCTGCACAACAAAAGAAATTATCAACAAAGTAAACAGACAACCTAATGAATGGGAGAAAATATTAGCAAACTATGAATCTGACAATGATCTAATGTCCAGAATCTATAAGGAACTTAAACAATTGAACAAGCAAAATACAAATAACCCCATTAAAAATGGGCAAATGACATGAACAGGTACTTTTCAAAAGAAGACATACAAGCAGCCAACAAACATAAAAATATGCTCACCATCAATAATTATCAAATAAATGAAATCAAAACCACAGTGACATACCATCTCACACCAGTCATTATGACCATTATTGAAAAGTCAAAAACAACAAAGGCTGGTGAGGCTGTTGAGAAAAGGGAATGTTATACCCTGTTGGTAGGAATGTAAATTAGTTCACCCACTGTGGAAAGCAGTCTGGAGATTTCTCAAAGAACTTAAAACAGAACTACCAGTCAACCCAACATTCCCATTACTGGGTATATATCCAAAAGAAAATAAATTATTCTACCCAAAAGACACATGCAGTCATATGTTCATTGCAGCACTATTCACAATAGCAAAGATGTGGAATCAACCTAGGTGTCCATCAACGGTGGATTTGACAAAGAAAATGTGGTACATATATACCATGAAATACTATGCAGACATTAAAAATAACAAAATCATGTTCTTTGCAGCTACATGAATGCAGCCCGAGTCCATTATCCTAAGTAAATTAACCTAGAAACAGAAAACCAAATATCACATATTGTCACTTATAAGTGGAAGTTAAACAATGGGTACTCAATGACATAAAGATGGCAAAAATAGACACTTGGGACTACCAAGTGGGGAGGTAGAGAGGGGAACAAAGGCTTAAAAACGAACTAGTGAGTAGTATGCTCAGTATCTGGGTGACAAAATCCATCATACCCCAAAGCTCACCATCACACAATATACCCAAGTGACAAGTACATGTATTCCCTGAATCTAAAAGTTGAAATTATGAAACAAAAACTGGAAATTGTAGCAAGCACCAATAATAGTGCAAAAAATTAGAAATGAATAATCTCAACAAAAAAAGTTAATAAAGCCCCCTTTCCACCAATAAAAATTAAGTAACTGAATATAACAAATGTCAGTAAGAGTATGAAGAAAAGGGAACTTGTATACACTGTTAGTGGGAATGTACATTGGTGTGGCCATTATAGAAAAGAGTATGGTGGTTTCTAAAGAAGTTAAAAATAGAACTCCCACATGTCCCAGTAATATCTCTTCTGGGCATACCCAAAGGAAATGAAATCAACACCTCATAAAGATAACCCACTTCCATTATTCATTGCAGTATTTTCTACAATAGCCAAGATAAGGAAACAACCTAACCTAAGTGGCCATTGATGGATGAATGGATAAAGAAACTGTAGTACACATATACAATGGGATATTCTTCAGCCTTAAAAAAGAATGAGATCCTGCCATTTGCCACAACATGAAAGAGGGTGGAGGACATTATGATAAGTGAAATAAACCAGACACAGAAAGAAAAATACTGCATGATCTCATTTATAAGTAGATTCTAAAATAAGTAAATAAATATACAGAAATAGAGAAGACAACCATGGTTACCAGGGGTGGTTGGAACAGAGGAGTGGAGAAATGAAGAGACATAGATCAGAGAATACAAAGTAGCAGGTATAAGGAGCAAGATGGCCGAATAGAAGGCTCCACTGATTGCCTTCTCCACAAGGATACCAATTTAACAACTATCTACACAGAAAAAAAAAAAACAGCTTCATAAGAACCAAAAATCAGATGAGCACTCATAGTACCTGGTTTTAACTTCATATCACTGAAAGAGGCAACTGAAGAGATAGAAAAAAGAGCCCTGAACCCCTGACATTACCTGTCCTCCACCCCCTGGCAGTCATGGCATGGTGCAGAGAGCATCTCTGGGTGCTAGAGAGAGAACATAGCAACTGTGAGGCATTAAACTTTGTGCTATCCAGTTGGAGCAGAAAGGGAAACCGGACCAAACTCAGCTGACACCTGCCCACGAGGGAAGCATTTAAACCAGCACTACTCAGAGAGGGATCATGGATCCCAGAGGTCAGAACTTGAGTTCCTGCAAACCTCACTACCGGTGACCAAAGTGCTCTGTGTCTCCAAATAAACTTGAAAGCCAATGTAGTCCATAAGGTCTGCAACAATTAGGTGAGTCCCAGTGCTGAACCAGGTCCTGAAACAGTGGACTTGGGGGGGCACATGACATACTGAGACACCAGCTGAGGTGGATAAAGGAGTGCTGGCATCACCTCTCCCCTACCCCCAGGCTTCACAGCTCGCAGCTCGAAAAGAAATCCCTTTCTTCCACTTCAGAAGAGGAGAGGGAAAAGTTGGGAGGACTTTGTCTTGGATCTTGGATACCAGCTCAGCCACAGCAGGATAGGGCAGTGGTCAGAGTCATAAGGCCCCTGTTCTGGGCCCTACCTCCCACATGAACATTTTAGACACACCTTGGGTCATAAAAGAACCCATAACCTTGAGGGAAAGGACCCAATCCTGGCAGCATTCATCTTCTGCTAACTGAAGAGCTTTTCGTCCCTGAAAAACCAGAAGCGATACTCAGGTACCACATCAAGGGCATTGGGTAAGCCTCTGAGACCCGCTGGCTTCAGGTATCAGCACAGCCATAGGGTGGGTAGAGCACCAAGCAAGCTCTTGGGCTCCCCAGTTCCAGGATTTGACTATTGCATAAAATTTCTGGCTCTGTCCTGGGCCAGAGTGGAGTCCACTGCTCTGAAGGATGAGTCCCAGGCCAGGCAACATTCACCACAAGCTGACTTAAGAGCTCTTGGACCTTAAAGAAACGTTGGAGGTAGTCAGTCTGACACTACTCCTTATGGCCTGGGGTGGCAGTAGCTACAGGGTGAGGTTCCTCTGCCTTTGGAAAGAGGAGGGAAGAGTGAGAATAACTGCATCTTGTGGTTAGAGTGCCAGTTCCTCCACAGTACAATAGAACACCAGATAGACTGCTAGGTGTTTAACTCTAGTCCCTAACTCCTAGATAGCACTTCTGGATCCACCTGGGCCTAGGGAACCTTACTGCCCTGAAGGGAAGAATACAGACCTCATTGGCTTTGCAATCAGCTGATTGTAGAGCCTCAGGGCCTTATGTGAACATAGGCATTAGCCAGGGAGTGGTTACAGCAGACCCAGTGCTGTGCTGGCTTCAGTTCTGACTCAGCACAGTCATATGGAGGTGGTCACAGGGATGTTTGTGTCACTCCACCCCCAGCTTTAGGTGACTCAGAACAGAAAGAGATTCTGTTTGTTTGGGAGAGAGTAAGGGAAGAGGACAAGAGTCTCTACCTGGTAATCCAGAAAATTCTCCTGGATCTTGTCTAAGTCCATCAAGGTGATCCTTTACAAGTCTGCAAGAACCACAGCATTACTGGGCTTGGGGTGCTGCTAAAGTAGATATAGCTTAGATCACAATACCCAAGTCCTTTCAAAAAGGATGGCTACAAATAAGCCTAGACGGTGAAGACTACAATAAATATCTAACTCTTCAACACCCAGACATTGAACAACATCTGCTAGCATCAACACTATCCAGGAAAACATGAACTCACCAAATGAACTAAATAAGGCAGCAGGGACCCATCCTAGAGAAACAGAGATATGTGAAATTTCAGACAAGGAATTCAAAACCGCTGTGTTATGGAAACACAAAGAAACTCAAGATAACACAGAGAAGGAATTCAGAATCTTATCAGATAAATTTAACAGAGATTGAAATAATTAAAAAGAATCAAGCAGAAATTCTGAAGCTGAAAAATGCAATTGGCATAATGAAAAATACATCAGAGTCCTTTAACAGCAAAATTAATCAACCAAAAGAAAGAACGTGTGAGCCTGAAGACAAGCTATTTGATACACAGAGGAGACAAGAGAAAAAAAAATAAAAATAATAAAAAACAATGAAGCACACCTACAGGATCTAGAAAATAGACTCAAAATGGCAAGTATTTAATAATCAATCTGCCAGAGATCAAGGATAAAGCAGGGATCCTAAAAGCAGCAAGAAAAATGAAACAAATAACATACAATGGAGAGCCAATATGCCTAGCAGTGGACTTTTCAGTGGAAACCTTACAGGCCAGGAGACAGTGGTATGACGTACTTAAAGTGCTGAAGGAAAATAACTTTTATGCTAGAACAGTATATTTGGCAAAAAATACCCTTCAAACATTAAGGAGAAATAATGATTTTCACAGATAAACAAAAGCTGAAGGATTTCATCAACAGCGGACCTGTCCTACAAGAAATGCTTGTAAAGGGAGTACTTGTAAAAGGAGTACTTATAAAGGGAGTACTTCAATCAGAAAGAAAAGCATGTTAATGAGCAATCAGAAATTATCTAAAAGTACAAAACTCATTAGAAATAGTAAGTACATAGAAAAACACAGAATACTATACACTGAAACTGTGGTGTGTAAATTTCTCTTATTTTAAGTAGAAAGATGAAATAATGAACCAATCAAAAATAATAACTACTACAACTTTTCAAGACATACACAGGACAATGGACAGACCAATGGAACAGTATAGAGGACCCAGAAACAAATCCACACAGGTATGCTCATTTTCAACAAAGGTGCAAAGAATATACACTGGGGAAAAGAGAGACTCTTCAGTAAATGGTTCTGGGGAAACGGGATATTCATATGCAGAAGAATGAAAATAGACCTCTATCTTTCATCATATACAAAAATCAAATCAAAACACATTAAAAACTTAAATCTAATACCTCAAACTATAAAACTACTACAAGAAAACTTTGGGGAAAAATCTTCAGGATGTTGGTCTGGGCAAAAAAACATCTTGAACAATATGCCACAAGCAAGGCAACCAAACAAACAAAAATGGACAAATGAGATCACATCAAGTTAAAAAGCTTCCGTACAACAGAGGATACAATCAACTAAGTGAAGAGACAACCCACAGAGTGAAATAAGATATATGCAAACTACTCATCTGACAAGGGATTAATAACCAGAATATATAAGGAGTTCAAGCACCTCTATAAAAAAAACTAATAACCTGATTAAAAATGGACAAAAGATTTGAATAGACATTTCTGAAAAGATATACAAATGGCAAATAGGGATATGAAAATGTACTCGACATCACTGATCATCAAAGAAATGCAACTCAAAACTACAATGAGATATCATCTCACCCCAGTTAAAATGGCTTATATCCAAAAGACAGGCAAATAACAAATGCTGGTACGGATGTAGAGAAAAGGGAACCCTTGTACACTGCTGGTGAGAATGTAAATTGGCAAAATAACTAGGGAAAACAGTTTGGAGGCTCCTCAAAAAACTAAAAATTGAGCTACCATATGATCCAGCAATCCCACTGCTGGGTATCCACCCAAAAGAAAGGAAATCATTATATCCAAGAAATATCTGCACTCCTAAGTGTGTTGCAGCACTGTTTAAAATAGCTAAAATTTGGAAGCAATCTAAGTGCCTATCAACAGATAAATGGATAAAGAAAATGTGGTATATATACATAATGAATTCCTACTCAGTTATAAAAAGAATGAGATCCAGTCATTTGCAACAACCTGGATGGATGGAACTGGAGATCATGTGGAGTGAAATGAACTAGGCACAGAAAGACAAACATCACATGTTCTCACTTATTGTGGGATCTAAAAATTAAAACTATTAAACTCACGGACAGAGAGAGTAGAAGGATGGTTACCAGAAGCCGGGAAGGATAGTGGGATGTTGGTGGTGGGGGAGGTAGGGATGTTTCATGGGCACAAAAAAAATAGAAGGTATGAAAAAGAACTACTATTAATTAGTAGATAGCACAACAGGGAGACTATAATCAATAAAAGCTTATTTGTACATTTTAAAATAACTAAAAGAATAGAAATGGATTGTTTGTAACTCCAAGAATAAATGCTTGAGGGGGTGGATATCCCATTCTCCACGATGTGCTTATTTGATATTACATGCCTGTATGAAAACATCTCACGTACCCCATAAATATATACACTTACTATATACCCACAAAAATTAGAAGTAAATAAAAAAAACCAAAGTAGCAGATACATAGGCTAAACAAATCTAGAGCTCTAATGTACAAGATGAAGACTATAGGTAATAAAATTGTACTGTATATAGAATTCATGCTAAATCAGTAGATTTTAGCTGCTCTTTCCACACACAAAGTTTTTTCTTCCTATATGAGATTACGTTTATGTTAATTTTCTTCACCATAATAAATTTTTACTACCTATGTGTATTCCATAACATAATGCTGTATACTTTAAATGTACACAATAAGATTTATTTTAAAAATTAAGTCACTGAAAAGTGCTCTTCGCATTCAAAATTACTTTTAGGTCAAGGGAACAGCAAAATGAAAATTACAAACTACATAGAACTATTGAGAGTGTGAGAATGAGAAAATAAGGATATACCCTCAGTGTTATGCCAAGGTAGTATTAAAAAACAAAACAGATAGAAAATTGTTAACTAAGCTTTCAGTTGGCTAAGAAAATGCTCAGAAAATTAGGGTAGAATTATTGAAGATTTTTTAAAAGAAATTAATAAACTTAGAAAATAAGAAAAAGTTTATCAATAAAACCTAAAGGTGATTTTTGGAAAGACCAATCATTTTCAAAATTTCAGCAAGTATAATTTGGAAAAAGAGGCACAATAAAACTTAATAATGTTGTCAATGAAAAGTGGAAATATTGATGAATTTAAAAATATATAAAATATTTTATTATCTAGATGAAAATTGATAATATCTTAAGAAATAATTATCAAAATAGCCTCAAGAAAAATAGAAGATATAGATCTAAAAGAAACTGAAATGTCAATCAAAGTAGTATCCTAAAAACTGTATGAGAGCCAGATGAATTTGTTCTTTAGAATTATCTATGATAGTTATAGAACCAGAGAATTATCTATGGTTTTATATATACATATATGCATATATCTATAATACATACATTGATATACAGAGACACATATCTATATATACATATATAGACATATGTTTATAATTTTATATATATTCAGTATATATTTACATATGTATTAATTCAGTTAGAGTCCATCTAAGATATAGAACAGAAACCACAACAGTTATTTTTACAGAAATAATTCAATATAAAGAATTACTATCCGACCAGATATTGAAAAATGGAGAAGGCAAGAGGGAATACTAAAATATCATGGTATAAGCAACATAGGAAGCAGCTACCTAGTGCTGAGACAACAAAGGGAAGAGGTTAGAATTATAATATAAATACTAAACTTAGAAACTTGAGTGGTTTCTCAGAGCTGGGACCTAGACCGCTCAGTAGGGGGCGCTTGCTGGTTGGCGTTGGTGTCTTTAAAAAACCCTAAGGAGCTAGTTCTAGGAATGCTGTCAAAACTAAAACTGGAAATAACTGTTGCTACTGAAACAAACTATAACTGCTGAAATGAAAAGTAATCGTTAGGGTGTCGTTAAACAGAACAGGAAGCAAACAGGAAGTGTGTTCCTTCTTCCCCACTCAGCCTTCCAGTCCGCCCCTAGTGTCCTCTGATTGGCAGAGCCTAACAGGGAGCTTACTGGCAAAAGAGAAATGTGATTTGTAGAATCCCAGGCAGCGTCACAGAGTGTACATGGGTGGGGCTAAAATTAAGGCAATAGCTTAACCCCAGCTTATGTACATATGTATATACCTGGGGGTCACAATGTACTTCCCATAGCTTGGATTTTTCTCTGTACATCCAAATCAAATAGCTTTATTTCTTTTATTGTTTTTTATCATTATACACAAAAATATTAAGAAACAAGAATAGCCCAAATTTTAATAGTTGTACTACATGTACATACGTATTATTTTTATAAGACTCAGAATTTAAACCATATTTCCCTTCACTTATACCGCCTCTCATTATTTGAATATATTTATTTTAATTTCACCCTTCATTAGTTCAGTTTCAAATAATTCATGCATGGGTTTCTTAAAGTCAAGCTCTATGTGTACGTTTAAATAAGGTAAGGGTTTAATACAAATGGTATTTACATTAACATACTCTTGAGACGCTTTTTGTGAATTGTGTGATTTTTAAATAGTTTTTTGTTTGGATTTGTTTTTTGCGGGTGGTGGGGGCAGGTGCGGCGGGTGAGAATTGGGTTTGTTGTTATTGTTGTTGCTGTTGTTTTAGCTGGTTCCTTAGGTTGTAAAGCAGTAAAGTCCCTGGGTAGAGAGGGAAGCAAAGGGTGACAAGAGTCATGGATTCTCAAGGGAAAAAATCTGCCTATCCAATGGCCTGAGTGTTTTTCTTCTGCCCCTACAAGAGCCCATTTTCAACACTTCTGCCAGACAAGGTGACTCTTCTATTATTCAACCATTCTTCTGCATTTTGCAATAAACTCAATTCCCTCCTGCGTTCCTCTTCCTTCCCCATTTCTGTCCCTCACTTTGCCTCCCTCACTCTGTGCCCACTGAGACTGTGACTGTGGGCTACAATTATCACTGTGGCATAAAAGAAATTGCTGAACCGGAACATTTGCAAGCCTTTCTTCAACTCACATGTCCTTTGAATTATCTCCTTTCACTGCTTCTATTCACAGCAAAGCTTATCTAAAGAATTATCTACATTAACTTTTTTTCTATTTTCTCCTTATTCTGTTTATCTTTAAAGTTGTGTTATTATGAAGCAATGTTTATTTAAAACCAATGTATATTTCACCAAAGACAATATTCAAATGGCCATTAAACTCATGAAAACTTTCTCATCATCCTTAGACACTAGAGAAATGCCAAAGAAAATCACAATGAGATACCACTTCACATCTACTAGGATGGCCATAATTTAAGAAACAGATAATAACAAGTATCCATGAGGACACTTGTGGGAATATAAAATGGTGTCATCACTCTGGAAAACAGGTCTAACAGTCCCTCAGATTAAATATAGAATTACTTTATGATGCAGCAATTCTACTCCTAGTTACATACCCAGCAGAAATGAAATTAATATATGTCCACATAAAAACTTGGTACATGAATGTATATTACAGCACTGTTCCTAACAGACAAAAAGTGGAAACCATTAAATATCAAGTGATGAATGGAAAAGAAACGTGTTATATCCATACAATGGAATATTATTCAGCAATAAAAAGAAATGAAGTACTGATATGTACTGTAACATGGATGAATCTTGAAAATATTATGCTAAGTGAGAGGAACCAGACACAAAAACCATATATTATTTGGTGCTATTTATATGAAATATTCAGCACAGGAAAATCTATGGAGAAAAGTAGAATAGTGGTTGCCTAGGGCTGGAGATGTTAGGGAGGAGGAGATTGGGATTGACTGCTAATGAATCCCAAGTTTCTTTATTAGGGTGTTAAAAATGTTCTAAAATGTATTGTGGTGGTGGCTATCAGAGTAGCAGGAGGCAGCCAAATACCTAGGCAGATAGGTGTGGCTCCATGGTGAAACCCCACCTCCGAGCCAAAGAGCTTAAAGCCTGAAAACCAAGCTACAAGTTAAATCCTCATACTGACTTGAGAACTTGTTTTCCTGTTTGTCATGCTTTCTGTGATTGATCCTCACCCTTCATCTATTTTACATATACCTACCCTTTCCTAATTGGTCTTCTACACTCTCATGCCCACGTCTGAGTGGTGTCTTTGTTTTAATCTTTTTTGCATACTCACAAACCAGTCAGCATGCACTCTCCATTCTGAGTCCATAAAAGACCCCAGACCCAGCCACATGGGGCGGCAGGTTGGGGGGCCTTCCCACCTTCGGGTAGGGGAACCACCCCCTTCCCCACATACCCTCTCCACTGAGAGTTTTCATTTCGCTTAATTAATTCTACTCCACTCACTCTCTGGTGTCCGCGTGCCTAATTCTTCCTGGTCATTTGACAAGAACTCAGACCTAGCTGAGCTAAGGAACACAAAGAGTCTATCAGTTACATAATTGTAAATATACTAAAAACCATTAAATTATACATTTTAAAGGAAATGTATGATGGTATATGAATTATATCTCAAAGCTGTTACTTTTTTATAAAGGAACAAAAAAAGTATATACAGTCCAAACAACATCTAATTTTTAAAAAACCTAAAATTTCTGCCATATCCTCCGTATGCTCTTCGTTTTTTTCTAACTCCTATACGAAACATAGGAGTTATGCATACATTCTGAACATTAATCCTTTGTTGGTTAAAAGTATTGCAAATTTCTTTCAATTTGATGCTTATTTTTTACATGATTTAAGGTATCTTTGAACGAAGAAAAGGCCTTAATTTTTTTAATCTAATTTAAAATTAGATTGTTTAAATCTAATTTATCAGCCTTTCCATTTTGACATTATGCTACATGTGATTGCTTAAGAAATTTTCCCCTACCCTGTAAAATATTCTTAAACATTTATTCTCTAAATATTTTAAAGTTTTGTTTTTCACATCTAAATCCTAAATCTGCCTGGAATTGAATTTCATATATGATGTGAAGTAGAGATCCAATTATAAATTTTCTATATAAATAATCATTGTACCAGGTGACTTAATAAAAGAATTATTTGCTCACTAATATTCAATGCTACCTTTTCAAAATATTTAATTTCCCTAAATTAACATGTCAATTTCTGAACTTTCTATTCTATTCCATTGATCTACATAATCATCCATTCTTAATTATAGCAGCATTATTATAAGCCCCTTGATTTTGTTTCTTTAAGCATATGTTGGCTATTCTTGGCCGTTTGTTCTTCCATGTATATATTAGAATCAGCTTGTCTAATCTCATAAAAATTAGTGTTTGGGATTTTTATTAAGTTGCATTAGACTATATATCAATTTGGAAAGAATTTGGACATTTATGCTATTGTGTCTCCCTATGAGCTGTCTCTCTTCTTTAACATTGTTGAATAAAGTTTTCTGGATTTTCTTCTTTGAGGTCTTGCACATCTTTATTTGATTTATTACTAGGACCTTAATATATTTTATTGCTCTTGTAAATAATATATTTTAAAATATATTTCCTAATCTTTCATCCTTGTGTGTAGATTTGCAATTGAGATTTATATTTGGTATATCCAATACTGTCACTAAGCTTTCATACTAATTCAAATAGTTTTCCTGTATGTTGTAGAGGACTTTCTGTGAAGTTAATTTTATCAATTATAAGTAATGACAAAAAAAGTCTTCCGCTCATATTCCAATATATTTTTGTTTTCTTGTCTTCCTGAGCATTCTGAGACCTCCAATATAATACTAAAAAAGAAAAAAGAGGAAGACTGAGAGAGCAAGAAAAAGAGAGAAAAAAGCAAAAAATAAAAACATATGCATGTCTGTCATGTTTCATTTTAAAGAGAGTGTTTCTACTATTTAATCTTCAAGCATGATGTTTGCTGTAGGCTTTTAGTAAAAATGGTTTTTCAGGTTAAAAACTTTTCCTTCTACTCTGAACTTCCTGATAATTTTTATCATTAATGGATAGAGAAGTTTTCCTCCATCTACTACAATATTTGTATATTTTTTCTTTAGTATCTTCTATTTTTAATGTGATATGTTACATTTAATGTTAAATCAACTTTGCCATTTCAGTCATGTTTTAAATTTTTATGGGAATTCAAACAATAAACCTGTGCCCATGTGCATTAGAATTTTTTTGATGTTGTGTAGTAGTCTCAAGTAACCTAGTAGAAAACTGAATCAAAGACCATAATAAACTATAGCAATAGTTTATTAACCGTAAAAGGTTAACTTTTAAGGAATACCAACTTTTAATATCCTTAAAAATTCACTCAAGAAGCAATCATAAGACAATTTTATTTTACCACGAAAAAAGGAAATTTATAAACATTTTGGTCAATGTTTGACCAAAATTAACTCCACAAAGAACTTACATTTCAGCAACAATTCAAGGCCCTTTGGGATTACCCAGCAGTTTCCTCTTATAAGCCAAGAGAATCGCTGCTCTGGTCACAGTCTACACTCTACCAGCCATATCTACTTACCCTCTCCTTACTAAAGCAAAACCTCTGCTTCTCAAACTTTGAATTACTTTATTCTATATTTCCAGACATTTTCTTTTTGGAAAACTCTTTTTTCTTCCTTCAAATTACTACTTAAAATTTTTCATAAAGTTTTTCTTCTCTGAATGTCTCTCTCTGATTCAATTATCCTACACTTTTTATGAAACTATTCTTATTCTTCAACTATTACTTCTAGTCATTGGTAATGTATTACATTTTGATAATAATTGCATAAAATACATAAATAGCATGATGTCTGACACATAAATTGCATTTGATATATACTAATTATCTAGTTAAATTCTTTTCCCCATTAAATGCAAGCTAGTCACATGCTATGTACAGCATTCACACTTCCCTATACAAAACTATTTTGTTTTGCATGTAATTAACATTCGTAATATGTCCAAAAGCTATTAATCCTCTCCCCCTCAACCACTATGAATATACCATACATTCTTCTCTCACAGTGCTCTGCTTTGCAGCGTACATTTTTTTTCCTATTCATTGTTGCAATTTCTACTAGTAAATTGGCCTCTTTCTTATACTTGATCAGAGTATAAGATGTTAGACTACATGTTGGACTACAAGCATCTTGTAATTAGAGCCAAGACTTACATCTGATAACAAATTATCATTCATGCTCAATAAACTTACATTTCAGGTTGCCAGTGAATGGGGATTTGCTGCCAAGTGTTTTTGGAGCAATGTTTTGAATCTTCTACCAGATACAGACATAATAAAATTAGCATTTGAAAATATTAGACAGTAAAGTATTTCTACAGAAAGTAAAATCAATGCTAATAAAAGAAAAAGAAATGAGTATTACCAATTAAAGCCTTTAATAAAATAAAAACTCTAAAAGTGACGGAGGATAGTTAAATAATGTGAACTACTATCTGAAATAAGTGACCTCATAACCTGATTTTCAAACTCTAAGTAAAACCAAGGGCATATGACATCTTTAGGCCATTTCCTGTGCATATATTCTAATACGGTTTGGATTTGTGTCCCCACCAATATTTCATGTCAAATTATAATCCCCAGTGTTGGAGGAGGGACCTGTTGGGAGGTGACTGGATCATGGGGGCTGATTTCCCCCTTGCTGTTCTCATGATAGTGAGTGAGTTCTCATGGGATCTGGTTGTTTAAAAATGTGTACTATCGGGAAGGTGGTTCCAAGATGGCCGAATAGAAACAGCTCCAGTCTACAGCTCCCAGTGTGAGCGACACAGAAGACGGGTGATTTCTGCATTTCCAAATAAGGTGCTGGGTTCATCTCACTGGGGCTCGTCAGTCAGTGGGGGCAGAACAGTGGGTGCAGCACACTAAGTGTGAGCCAAAGCAGGGCGAGGCATTGCCTCACCCGGGAAGCACAAGGGGTCAGGGAATTCCCTTTCCTAGCCAAGGGAAAGGGTGACAGACAGCACCTGGAAAATCGGGTCACTCCTACCCTAATGTGTCCGGAATTGGTGGGTTCTTAGTCTCACTGACTTCAAGAATGAAGCCGCGGACCCTCACGGTGAGTGTTACAGCTCTTAAGGTGGAGTGTCTGGAGTTTGTTCCTTCTGATGTTCGGATGTGTTCAGAGTTTCTTCCTTCTGGTGGGTTCGTGGTCTCTTTGGCTCAGGAGTGAAGCTGCAGACCTTTGCGGTGAGTGTTACAGGTCTTAAGGTGGCGCGTCTGGAGTTGTTCATTCCTCCCGGTGGGTTCATGGTCTTGCTGGCTTCAGGAGTGAAGCTGCAGACCTTCACAGTGAGTGTTACAGCTCATAAAGGCAGTGTGTACCCAAAGAGTGAGCAGCAGCAAGATTTATTGCAAAGAGCAAAAGAACAAAGCTTCCACAGTGTGGAAGGGGACCCCAGCCGGTTGCCACTGCTGGCTCGGGCAGCCTGCTTTTATTGTCTTATCTGGCCCCACCCACATCCTGCTGATTGGTCCATTTTACAGAGAGCCAAGAGTGGTCTGTTTTGACAGGGTGCTGATTGGTGCGTTTAAAATCCCTGAGCTGGACACAAAGATTCTCCAAGTCCCCAACAGAGTAGCTAGATACAGAGTGTCGATTGGTGTTATTTACAATCCCTTAGCTAGCCGTAAAAGTTTTCCAAGTCCCCACCAGAGCAGCTAGATACAGAGTGTCGATTGGTGCATTCACAAACCCTGAGCTAGACACAGGGTGCTGATTGGTGTGTTTACAAACCTTGAGCTAGAGACAGAGTGCTGATTGATGTATTTACAATCCCTTAGCTAGATATAAAGGTTCTCCAAGTTCCCACTAGACTCAGGAGCCCAGCTGGCCTCACCCAGTGGATCTCGCACTGGGGCTGCAGGTGGAGCTGCCTGCCAGTCCTGTGCTATGCGCCCACACTCCTCAGCCCTTGGGTGGTCGATGGGACTGGGCGCCATGAAGCAGCGGGCAGCACTCGTTGGGGAGGCTCAGGCTGCACAGGAGCCCGTGGGGGTGGGGGTGGGACTCAGGCATGGCAGGCTGCAGGTCCCGAGCCCTGCCCCACAGGAAGGGAAGGCAGCTAAGGCCTGGAGAGAAATCGAGCACAGCACTGGTGGGCTGGCACTGCTGGGGGACCCAGCACACCCTGCGCAGCTGCTGGTCCCGGTGCTAAGCTCCTCATTCCCCAGGGCCGGCAGGGCCAGGTGGCCGCTCCGAGTGGGCCCTCTGGCAGGGCCCACCAAGTCCATGCCCACCCGGAACACCAGCTGGCCCGTAAGCACCCTGTGCAGCCCTGGTTGCCGCTCGCACCTCTCCCTCCACACCTCCCTGCAAGCTGAGGGAGTCGGCTCCAGCCTTGGCCAGCCCAGAAAGGGGCTCCCACAGTGCAGCGGTGGGCTGAAGGGCTCCTCAAGTGCTGCCAAAGTGGGAGCCCAGGCAGAGGAGGTGCTGAGAGCGAGCGAGGGCTGTGAGGGCTGCCAGCATGCTGTCACCTCTCATTAATATTGCCCTTTTCCAACGGTCTTAGCAAACGGCACACCAGGAGATTATATCCCACACATGGCTCGGAGGGTCCCATGCCCACAGAGCCCCCTTATTGCTAGCACAGCAGTCTGAGATCAAACTGCAAGGCTGCAGTGAGGCTGGGGGTGGGGCGCCCACCATTGCTGAGGCTTGAGTAGGTAAACAAAGCAGCCAGGAAGCTCAAACTGGGTGGAGCTCACCGCAGCTCAAGGAGGCCTGCCTGCCTCTGTAGATGCCACCTCTGGGGGCAGGGCATAGCCAAACAAAAGGCAGCAGAAACCTCTGCAGACTTAAATGTCCCTGTCTGACAGCTTTGAAGAGAGTAGTGGTTCTCCCAGAATGGAGTTTGAGATCTGAGAATGGACAGACTGCCTCCTCAAGTGGGTCCCTGAACCCTGAGTAGCCTAACTGGGAGACACTCCCCAGTAGGGGCAGACTGACACCTCACACAGCCAGGTACCCCTCTGAGATGAAGCTTCCAGAGGAACAATCAAGCAGCAACATTTGCTGTTCAGCAATATTCACTGTTCTGCAGCCTCCACTGCTGATATCCAGGCAAACAGGGTCTGGAGTGGACCTCCAGTAAACTCCAACAGACCTGCAGCTGAGGGTCCTAACTGTTAGAAGGAAAACTAAGAAACAGAAAGGACATCCACACCAAAACCCCATCTGTACGTCACCATCATCAAAGACCAAAGGTAGATAAAACCACAAAGATGGGGAAAAAACAGAGTAGAAACGCTGAAAATTCTAAAAATCAGAGCACCTCTCCCTCTCCAAAGGAACACAGCTCCTCACCAGCAATGGAACAAAGCAGGATGGAGAATGACTTTGACGAGTTGAAAGAAGAAGGCTTCAGAAGATAAAACTTCTCCAAGCTAAAGGAGGAAGTTAGAACACATCGCAAAAAAAGCTAAAAACCTTGAAAAAAGATTAGACGAATGGCTAACTAGAATAACCAATGTAGAGAAGTCCTTAAATGACGTGATGGAGCTGAAAAACATGGCATGAGAACTACGTAATGAATGCACAAGCTTCAATAGCTGATTCGATCAACTGGAACAAAGGATATCAGTGACTGAGGATCAAATGAACGAAATGAAGTGAGAAGAGAAGTTTAGAGAAAAAAGAGTAAAAAGAAACAAACAAAGCCTTCAAGAAATATGCGACTATGTGAAAAGACCAAATCTACGTCTGATTGGTGTACCTGAAAGTGACAGGGAGAATGGAACCAAGTTGGAAAACACTCTGCAGGATATTATCCAGGAGAACTTCCCCAACCTAGCAAGGCAGGCCAACATTCAAATTCAGGAAATACAGAGAACGCCACAAAGATACTCCTTGAGAAGAGCAACTCCAAGACACATAATTGTCAGATTCACCAAAGTTGAAATGAAGGAAAAAATGTTAAGGGCAGCCAGAGAGAAAGGTCGGGTTGCCCACAAAGGGAAACCCTTCAGACTAACAGTAGATCTCTTGGCAGAAACTCTAGAAGCCAGAAGAGAGAGGGGGCCAATATTCAACATTCTTAAACAAAGAATTTTCAACCCAGAATTTCATATCCAGCCAAACTAAGCTTCATAAGTGAAGGAGAAACAGAATTCTTTACAGAGAAGCAAATGCTGAGAGATTTTGTCACCACCAGGCCTGCCCTAAAAGAGCTCCTGAAGGAAGCATTAAACATGGAAAGGAACAACTGGTACCAGCGACTGCAAAAACATGACAAATTGTAAAGACCACTGATGCTAGGAAGAAACTGCATTAACTAACAAGCAAAATAGCCAGCTAACATCATAATGACAGGATCAAATTCACACATAACAATATTAACCTTAAATGTAAATGGGCTAAATGTACCAATTATAAAACATAGACTGGCAAATTGGATAAAAAGTCAAGACCCATCAGTGTGCTGTATTCAGGAGACCCAGCTCACATGCAGAGACACACATAGGCTCAAAATAAAGGGATGGAGGAAGATCTACCAAGCAAATGGAAAACAAAAAAAGGCAGGGGTTGCAATCCTAGTCTCTGATAAAACAGACTTTAAACCAATAAAGATCAAAAGAGACAAGGCCATTACATAATGGTAAAGGGATCAATTCAACAAGAAGAGCTAACTATCTTAAATATATATGCACCCAATACAGGAGCACCCAGATACATAAAGCAAGTCCTTAGAGACCTACAAAGAGACTTAGACTCCCACACAATAATAATGGGAGAATTTAACACCCCACTGTCAACATTAGACAGATCAACGAGACAGAAAGTTAACAAGGATATCCAGGAGTTGAACTCAGCTCTGCACCAAGTGGACCTAATAGACATCTACAGAACTCTCCACCCCAAATCACCTTTAAATGCGACACATTTAAAGCAGTGTAGAGGGAAATTTATAACACTAAATGCCCACAAGAGAAAGCAGGAAAGATCTAAAATTGACACCCTAACATCACAATTAAAAGAACTAGAGAAGCAAGAGAAAACACATTCAAAAGCTAGCAGAAGGCAAGAAATAACTAAGATCAGAGAAGAACTGAAGGAGATACAGACACAAAAAAACCCTTCAAAAAATCAATGAATCCAGCAGCTGGTTTTTTGAAAAGATCAACAAAATTGATAGACAGCTAGCAAGACTAATAAAGAAGAAAAGAGAGAAGAATCAAATGGACTCAATAAACAACGATAAAGGGGATATCACCACTGATCCCACAGAAATACAAACTACCATCAGAGAATACTATAAACACCTCTATGTAAATAAACTAGAAAATCTAGAAGAAATGGAAAAATTCCTGGACACATACACCCTCCCAAAACTAAACTAGGAAGAAGTTGAATCCCTGAATAGACCAATAACAGGCTCTGAAATTGAGGCAATAATTAATAGCCTACCAACCAAAAAAAGTCCAGGACCAGATGGATTCACAGCCAAATTCTACCAGAGGTACGAGGAGGAGCTGGTACCATTCGTTCTGAAACTATTCCAATCAATAGAAAAAGAGAGAATCCTACCTAACTCATTTTATGAGGCCAGCATTATCCTGATACCAAAGCCTGGCAGAGACACAACAAAAAAAGAGAATTTTAGACCAACATCCCAGATGAACATTTGTGCAAAATTCCTCAATAAAATACTGGCAAACCGAATCCAGCAGCACATCGAAAAGCTTATCCACCATGATCACCTGGGCTTCATCCTTGGGATGCAAGGATGGTTCAACATATGCAAATCAATAAATGTAATCCAGCATACAAACAGAACCAAAGACAAAAACCACATGATTATCTCAATAGATGAAGAAAAGGCCTTTGACAAAATTCAACAGCCCTTCATGCTAAAAACTCTCAATAAATTAGGTATTGATGGGGTGTATCTCAAAATAACAAGAGCTATTTATAACAAACCCACAGCCAATATCATACTGAATGGACACAAACTGGAAGCATTCCCTTTGAAAACTGGCACAACACAGGGATGCCCTCCCTCACCACTCCTATTCAACATAGTGTTGGAAGTTCTGGCCAGGGCAATCAGGCAGGAGAAGGAAATAAAGGGTATAGAATTAGGAAAAGAGGAAGTCAAATTGTCCCTGTTTGCAGATGACATGATTGTACATCTATAAAACCCCATCCTCTCAGCCCAAAATCTCCTTCAGTTGATAAGCAACTTCAGCAAAGTCTCAGGATACAAAATCAATGTGCAAAAATCACAAGCATTCTTACACACCAATAACAGACAAACAGAGAGCCAAATCATGAGTGAACTCCCATTCACAATTGCTTCAAAGAGAATAAAATACCTAGGAATCCAACTTACAAGAGATGTGAAGGACCTCTTCAAGGAGAACTACAAACCACTGCTCAATGAAATAAAAGAGGATACAAACGAATGGAAGAAAATTCCATGCTCATGGGTAAGAAGAATCAATATCGTGAAAATGGCCATACTGCCCAAGGTAATTTATAGATTCAATGCCATCCCCATCAAGCTACCAATGACTTGCTTCACAGAATTGGAAAAAACTACTTTCAAGTTCATATGGAACCTGAAAAGAGCTCACATTGCCAAGACAATCCTAAGCCAAAAGAACAAAGCTGGAGGCATCACACTACCTGACTTCAAACTATACTACAAGGCTACAGTAACCAAAACAGCATAGTACTGGTACCAAAACAGAGATATAGATCAATGGAACAGAACAGAGGCCTCAGAAATAATACTACACATCTACAACCATCTGATCTTTGACAATCCTGACAAAAACAAGAAATGGTAAAAGGATTCCCTACTTAATAAATGGTGCTGGGAAAACTGGCTAGCCATATGTAGAAAGCTGAAACTGGATCCCTTCCTTACACCTTATACAAAAATTAATTCAAGATGGATTAAAGACTTACATGTTAGACCTAAAACCATAAAAACCCTAGAAGAAAACCTAGGCAATACCATTCAGGACATAGGCATGGGCAAGGACTTCATGTCTAAAACACCAAAAGCAATGGCAACAAAAGCCAAATTTGACAAATGGGATCTAATTAAACTAAAGGGCTTCTGCACAGCAAAAGAAACTACCATCAGAGTGAACAGACAACCTACAGAATGGGAGAAAATTTTTGCAATCTACTTATCTGACAAAGGGCTAATATCCAAAATCTACAAAGAACTCAAACAAATTTACAAGAAAAAAACAAACAACCCCATCAACAAGTGGGCAAAAGATATGAACAGACACTTCTCAAAAGAAGACATTTATGCAGCCAACAGACACATGAAAAAATGCTCATCATCACTGGCCATCTGAGAAATGCAAATCAAAACCACAATGAGATACCATCTCACACCAGTTAGAATGGCAATCATTAAAAAGTCAGGAAACAACAGATGCTGGAGATGATGTAGAGAAATAGGAACACTTTTACACTGTTGGTAAGACGGTAAACTAGTTCAACCATTGTAGAAGACAGTGTGGTGATTCCTCAGGGATCCAGAACTAGAAATATCATTTGACCCAGCCATCCCATTACTGGGTATATACCCAAAGGATTAGAAGTCATGCTGCTATAAAGACACATGCACACGTATGTTTACTGCGGCACTATTCACAATAGCAAAGACTTGGAACCAACCCAAATGTCCAACAATGATAGACTGGATTAAGAAAATGTGGCACATATGGAATGGCACATATGGCACATATGCATGGAATACTATGCAGCCATAAAAAAGGATGAGTTCATGTCCTTTGTAGGGACATGGATGAAGCTGGAAACCATCATTCTCAGAAAACTATCACAAGGACAAAAAAACAAACACCGCATGTTCTCACTCATAGGTGAGAATTGAACAATGAGAACACTTGGACACAGGATGGGGAACATCACACACCAGGGCCTGTCATGGGGTTGGGGAGGGGGGAGGGAAAGCATTAGGAGATATACCTAATGTAAATGATGAGGTAATAGGTGCAGCACACCAACATGGCACATGTATACATATGTAACAAACCTGCACATTGTGCATATGTGCCCTAGAACTTAAAGTATAATTAAAAAAAAAGAAAAAGAAAAATACTGGAATAAGATTGCCAAATTAGATACAAAGCTTAAAAAAAAAAAGTGTGTACCATCTCCCCCTTCTCTCTCTTCCTCCTGCTCTGGTCATGTAAGACGTCCCTACTTCCCCTTCACTTTCCACCATGATTAAAAGTTTCCTGAGGCCTCCCCAGCCATGCTACCCAAACAGCCTATGAAACCATGAGGCAAATAAACCTCTTTTCTTTATAAATTACCTAGTCTCCGATATTTCTTTATAGCAATGTAAGAATGGACTAATATACATTCAAAGAGAAATAACAAAGTTGAGCAAAAAACAGTAGCATATTAGCATGCAGAGCAGAAAAACTAGTAATTTTTAAAGTAAATAGTTTAAAGACGACTTGTAATTTTTTACCTAAAGATTGGCTTTCCCACCCTCCCATATCATCTCCTTTCTTGTGTTTTCTCTCACGAGCCATTAGCCTACCAGGTACTAAATGCCTTTGGGGGGATTTTTATCAAATATGCCACTGTCAGGAGTCAGCCTTCTCTACCTACTCTATAATACATCCCTATGAATTATTCTTGTCTACCTCACTACAAGCTCAAACTGTATATTGATGATCTGTGGGCTTCCAATGCCTCTGTTTCAGCAGCTTCCAGTCCTGTTAGTGAGATGCAGAGGGGATTGGAGGGGGCCAGAAGCCTTCTCCATTCATGGGTGTTTTACCTCAAGCCCTTCACTCTCCTGGGCCTCAGTGCCTTCACCTGAAAATTAGGAACTTATACTAATCAATGCTAGAGTCCCTGAACTGTACCTGCTATAAGCCAATGAACAGAAATTGGTACAAGAAGAGAGATTTTTGATATGAAAAAAATTAAATGAAACATCCATATTCTTTCATGCTAAGTAGTTCTCCATGTTAACCTCTACATTTATATTCTTAATTCCCTGGGCCTTCTTAGCCCTGCCAATTTTCTTATTATGAAGCCAATTGGCAATTACAGGTATTTTGTGTAGTCACATAATCCCAAACTCTCAGTTTTCTCTAATTATTATTAGAGTACCAAACAATAGGAACACTAAAGTTACTATTTTCTGTATTGGAGATCCTGAAATCAGTTTATAACTTACATACATGTGAAAGCTGTGAGTTTCTTCTTATGAAAATATATTTTGGCTCTAAATAGGGTAAAACACCAAATAGCACTGTTTCAGTCCAGGTCTGTAGAGAGATGTATAATTTATTATAGAGATTTGACTGGTTACAATTATGAGAGCTGGTTGCACAGTAAGGATACTAAAAATTGACCACTCTGGCATTATGGGAGGTAGTGGGTGACCTTGACAAGAGTGATTTCAGTGAAATGGCAAGGATGAAACTATAATTGCAATGAGCTTCAGGAAGTACGCAATGCAAAGAAATGGAGACGTGAATATAAGTAACAATTTCAAGGAATTTGGCTGTAGAGTAACAGAAAAATGAGACATATACTGGAGGTGAATGTGGATTAAGGGAGTTTTGTTTTGCTTTCAAAGAAAGAAAATATTCCATGTTTATGCAAAAGACCATGTAAATAGTAAAAATTGCCACTGCAGGATGAAGAGCCAAATGCAGAATGAGCTCCTTGAAAATATCAGAGGATGAGAGGTGGTGTATAAGTCAAGGGCTTGTCTTACATGGGAGTAGATAATCAATTGCAGCAAGAGGGAAGGTGGAGTATGTGGGTACAGATGAGATCTCTGCTCCAACCACTTGTCTACATCACCTAAATACATCCTTCAAGTTTCAGCTCAAATGTAATTTATTCCAGGAAGTATTCCCTGCCCCCTTAACTGGGGTCCACTGACCTTATCTGTGCACCTCTACCCTCCTGACATAGGGCATAATACTTCACTTTTAATGATGCAATAACATGGTCCTGTTAAACTGGGTAGCTAATCACACATGAGCAGGGCAGGAGAGGGCCCTCCCAACGCCCCCATACACACACCAGCTGACCATCAGGTGATGATCAAGTGGTTGTTTACTGTGTCTCTAAAATAATAATTAGTTGCAGCCTGTGCCAGGGAAAGGCAGTCTCACAATACATAGGAAAAATCTGAAACTGGTGATCAGCCGCTTCCCCCAAAGATTTCAGGAATTGGGCGAGTGGGCTCAAGCATGAGCACTAAGAGGCAAAACAGCAGAGCTTAACTGGTACATCACTTTCCCCTAGGAATGCTAGACAGGGAAGGGAAGACCCCCTCTAGGGAGCATGCATACAACTCCAGTAAACACACTGCGCCTACAGCCTCTCCCAAACGCTAGTAGGCCACTGCACATACAGACGGCGCACCCTCCAGGGAAAAATCAGGAAATCAGGGACACAAGACCCCAGAAGTATGCCAACATACTAAACCGTAAGTCAAGGTCAAACAGAGCGCTTTGTCTCTCAAGTCACCTGCTTGGCCCTCTTCCAAGTGTACTTTCCTTTCTTTCATTCCTGCTCTCTAAAGCTTTTAAATAAACTTTCACTTCTGCTATAAAACTTGCCTCTGTCTCTCCTTCTGCCTCATGCCTCCTCCGTCGAATTCTTCTGAGGACGCAAGAGTTGAGGTTCCTGCAGACCCTTACGGATCCACTGCCACTAACAGTGCCTTTCCAGGTCCTTCTCACTCACAACTTGGTTCTTTTTTTTTTTTTTTTTTTCTTTTTGAGAGTGAGTCTCGCTCTATCGCCCAGGCTGGAGTGCAGTGGCGCGATCTCGGCTCACTGCAAGCTCCACCTACCGGGTTCGCACCATTCTCCTGTCTCAGCCTCCAGAGTAGCTGGGACTACAGGCGCCCACCACCATGCCCGGCTAATTTCTGTATTTTTAGTAGAGACGGGGTTTCACCGTGTTAGCCAAGATGGTCTCAATCTCCTGACCTCGTGATCCGACAGCCTTGGCTCCCAAAGTGCTGGGATTACAGGCTTGAGCCACCGTGCCCGGCCACAGCTTGGTTCTTAGAGCTCCTTGTGCCTCAGCCCTAGCACAGGGTTGGTCCGTAAGAGACAACAGGTGTTACCAAAGAGGAAGAAAATTAATCAAGACAGAAGATATAAAGCACTTTGGGAGGCCAAGGAGGGCAGATCGCGAGGTCAGGAGATCGAGACCATCCTGGCTAACACGGTGAAACCCCGTCTCTACTAAAAATACAAAAAAAAAAAAAAAAAATAGCCAGGCGTGGTGGCGGGTGCCTGTAGTCCCAGCTACTCGGGAGGCTGAGGCAGGAGAATGGCATGAACCCGGGAGGTGGAGCTTGTAGTGAGCCGGGATCGCACCACTGCACTCCAGCCTGGGCGACAGAGCGAGACTCCGTCTCAAAAAAAAAAGAAATAGGAAAAAATAAAGGAAACCATGTCACCATTCACTGAAGACTCCATTCAGATAGAAACCATCCCAGGATTTGTATTCCAAAGATGCAGAAATCATGAAAACTAAATTTGTAAAAACTAAATGGACGTGAGATACAGTAAAGCCTGCTGAAAGAGAATGTGTCACACTTTGGTATTAAGCTGACTTCAAATTCAATTGCAGAGCACCAGACTTCAAAAAAATAAATTTAAAAGTATCTCACAAAAATATTACTCAATAGTAACTGTGGTGCTCAAGCAAACGATTTTGGATCATTTTTCAATACCATGCTTGTTTGCAGAGAATCAAAAGCAATGTTATCTTGTCATCTGTTCTCCAGATTTTCTTCCCTAGTCATTCTTCTGCCTTTCCTATCACCTTCATTTAAAAACAATCAAATGTGCTGTCACAGACACTAAATTATAACTTTAGGTTCAAAACAAGTAAAGAGGAACTCTCTAAAAAAAAAAAAGGAACTCTCTCTCTAAAAAAAGAGAGAAAGTACATCACCACTGACTGCATGCAATGTGAAAAATGAAGCAATAGAAATGGGCTAGAATTTTCTCTTGGGTACCCTCCCTTAATATAAAATTGTAACCAGCCAACAGATTCTTCCTGCACTGCATAGACAAAACCAACTCAGGAGACCACAGCATTGCAATGAAGAAGGAGTTTAATCGACACAAGGCCAGCCACACCATGTGGGAGACAGAGTTATTACTCAAACCGATCTCCCAGAAAATTCGGAGGCTATGGTTTTTCAATAATAGTTTGGTGGGCCAGGGAGTCCGCTTCTGGGTGGGGCCACAGGACTGGTCAGAGGGAGTGGGGAGGTCCAGGTGAAGCTATTGGTCATCAGAAATGCAAACACCTGAAAAAACATCTCAAAAGGCCAATCTTAGTTCCAGAGATGTTATCTGCAGCAATAATTGGGGGATTTGCAAATCTTGTGACTTCTGGAATCATGGTGGGTAATCCTTTAGGTCAACACCTGAGCAGAATTCACGTTGCTCATCCTCCTAACCTGGTTGTCTTTTATCAGCTGTACCAAGGTGGTTTAGTTTGGGAGAAGGGCTATTATCATTTAAACTACAAAATAAATGTCTTTCGAAGTTAGCGTGGCCTGAGCCCAGGAGTGATGAAGGGCAGTTGGAAGGTTAAAAGGCAAGATGGGAGTTAGTTAGACAGATCTCCTCACTGTCATAGTTTCCTCACTGTTTTAATTTTTGCAAAGGCAGTTTCAGAATTGGCTTTGCAATCTGCAAGAAGACGTGGGTTCTGCAATAAATAAGCAATCCTAAATCTCTCTTGCTTCTCCTAAGAGGGATACTACACTCCAAGCCCAGAAAACCTGCTTCCTCTGAATTCCTCCTGGGGCAGAAACCAGGCCTCAGACTTTGGGCAAAGAATACAGAATTGTGCATCTGACTCGTGTTTTTTGGAGGCCATCAAGTAGTTAGTAGCTTCCCTTCCTCCCCCACCATCCCCACCTGGCTCTTATCTAAAATCCTTCCAATAAATGTTTCTTTCTTACTATTTCAGAAGTCAGAATTTCTCTGTGCCAGTGTTTCCTAAACATGCCCAACTATCTGAGTCACCTGGTATGCTCTCTAAAATACAGATTCTCCCAGGACTCTCCCTTGGAGATTATGAATCAATAGGTCTGGGATAGAGCCCAGGCTGCTCCATTAAAATGCAAATGCCCCAGAGGAGAGATAATAGCTTAAGCTCTTGTTTTATTCATTTCATTTATACCTCCTGTCTTTTAAAGACTTTGAAGTGGCTAGTCACAAGGTGGCCTAAAAGTAACTTCACAAGATTCACAGTGTGACAGGAGGCATCCCAAGCTGTCACTGTCCTACTGGGTAACCACAGAAGCATTGTGCACCTCAACATGCCCCCACAGTGTGAGCAGGAAGGAAGAACTCCAGGCCAGAAATCAAGCAACAGTGGAATCCACTCTCAGCCTCTTCATCATTAGTTGTTTGTAAACTTTGTAGCTTATTTAAGATTCTGGGCTAATTTTTTTTTTAACTATAAAGTGTTGAATTTGATGATATTGGAGGGTGGCTGCCTACCTTATATGCAGAACAGGTGCATTCATCCTGACCCCCTCTCATGAGGCTTCTAGGAAAAAGTTGCTAAATCTGATGGGTAACTATTCCCTTAGGGACGCTTCTCTGAGCAAATGCAAGAATGAAACTTTCCATTTTGTCATTTGTTACAGATTTAATTTTGTTCCCCCAAAAGACATGAAAGTTCTAACCCCCAGTATCTCAGAATGTGACCTTATTTAGAAATAGAGTCATTGAAAATGTAACAAAGTTAAGATGGGGTCATAATGAATTAGGGTGAACTCAATTCCAATATTGGGTGTGCTTCTAAGAAGAGGAAAATTTGGACACAGAGACACTAGGAAGATGACCACATGAAGATGGAGGCAGAAATTGGAGCGAGGCATCTATAAGCCAAAGAACATCAACTACAGCCTGCAACCACCAGAAACTAGAAAGAGGCAATGGAGGAATTTCCCTAGAGCCTTCAGATAGAGTATGGCCCTACCAACACCTTGATTTCAGATTTCTAACCTCTAGAACTGGAAGAAAATAAATTTATGTTGTTTTAAGCCACTCAGCTTGTGATACCTTTATAGCCGCCCTAGGAAACACCAACTACCTAATAAAATATAAGCACAGAACTGTGATGCTTAGAACTATATTTTACTTAGAGCTAACACTCATCTGTTTAGAGGTCCCACCTCTTTAAAAAAAAAGAAAAAAGAAAAACAGAAAAAAAAGTATCGAGAAAGCAACATGTCCTGCCCCTGCCTTCTATTATCACCACTTCCTCTCACTGTGACATTGAAATAGAATGTTAACACACCTCTCCAGCAGTTTACAAACTGTAGAAAGGAAAGAGAATGCGCATGTGGAAGTTGAAACATTCAGCATGCTAATTGACTGCAAAAATAGCTTTATGTAATTTATTAGACTGAAACGAGATTGGGTCTTGCGTATGTGGCTACCAGACAAAATATCTAATGCTGTAGGACACAAAAAGAAATACTCTGGAGTTTGCTTTCATTTTACCCATTATAATTCAGAATTTGTTGTACAGATCATTCTGTTTGTCATCCAGATGGTTTTATTATGGAGGATCTCTGAGGAGTCTTCTATCACACTCACACACCTAAAACCCAGGAACAAAGAATGCTTCCAAGCAGTCAGCCTTGTGTATAACCAGTCTTATTTCAGTCATTGTTGAAGCAACTAAAATATCACAAATAGACCAGGAAAGTGGAGAAAATATAGTCTTCCACGCTGGACTTTCTATACATCATTGTTTTCTCTCTACGAGTGTTAACTGCTAGTCACCAAATTTTCCAAAGACAGAGAGAGATGAACTATTGCCTCTGCTTCTTGCACTAGTGGACAACTCACTCGCTGAGAAATAAATGTTCCTGTACATCTGGACTTTCAAATAATATTTAGGGAGTGTGCTTTGTAAGACTTTCCTCCAGGAAACAAATAAACATTGGCAGGTGAGATAAAACAGGTACGGAGGAAGGCAGTGTGATCATAAGGAACATGCTGGAAAGTGGGCAGGACACTTCATGCCTCTGTCAGTTTTATATGTGATCCCTCAGGAATGCCCTGATTCTTTTTTTGTTGGTTACCTGATGAGAGGATTGATTTCAATCTGCAAAGAGTTTATGTTAATCAGCTCTTAGGAAAATTTTAAAGAATAATAAAATATTGTGCTAATAAAAATCCACACTAATTCAATACCTTTACTGCCATTTTCCTTTAGTAGTCATCCACGAATGACTTAAATTGAATGATCAGGTGCCCACATCCTGAGTGGGATGGTATAAGACATATAGCAGAGAAAAGCCAGAAGTCCAGGGTCCCTAGCTCATGGAGAAATTGTACTGGTGAATTTACCCAGGGACACAAAATAATACTTGATTTGACTTTTATTTCTGACTTCAGATTTGGCAGACTAGTCCTATTAGTTAGGATTCAGATCTAACAAAAATCATCACATTAGTGCAAGTCATAATTAGGCAATTACAGCTTCTAATGCCATGATTGTTCATATTTATACTGATAGCACAATTAGACCTAATCACATTAGGGGTTCAAGGATACTAAAGATTTCTATTTTTTTTTTAAAGTGCTCTCACACAAAAGTCATTCTAAGGTCATTTACATTGTTTTTAACCTATAAGATAAAATATGTCTGTAGTCTTCTCCATATTTCTTAATACATAGAATGAGTCAAAATAAAAAATCTGCACAAACATAAAGCCTTTCCCCTGGGTTCCCACCACGACTTGACAGAGACACACACACATAGTCCAGGGCCATCCTCCATCTCCCATTAATGATTTCTCCTGCCAACCTGTCCCTTTAGTACAGACATGTTATTTTTACTACAAAACATTGGAATCTTTAAGTACAAAAGAAATAAACACTAGGCATAGAGTGACTCAGTTCTGTCTTTATTAACATAATATTCAACAGTCTGAATCTTCCTCAGTAGGCTGGTTCTTCCTGGGGTGTCTTATGGGACCTTTTTCTTTCTTGCTAGTTCACCTCCTTCCCTTAGGCCAACCCTGAGCTGAATTCTCCATCTTATCCTCTGGGCTTCAGAAACATAAAAATTTTATATGTAAGAAACACATGCCCACCAAGCAAATTAAGGATGAAACTCTTGCTTCAAAGATATTTGAGACTTAACTCCAGCATTTCTCTATCTTGCATATTCTGTCCATTTGTACCCTCCTTTTGCCCTGGACACACAAGTTTGATCATCATATTATTCAAAAAACTCTTTTATAGACTGGAATTTACTGCACTCTGTCTTCAAAGAACCATACATTCACATGTCAAAGGAATTCTCACGTAACTTTTACCTGTCATGTGTCATATTATTTTTAATCAGACAGTAGATAAGAACGTGGGCTCTGTAGCCATACTGATCTGGATTCAAGTCTCAGTTCTGTCAGTTACTATCTGTGTGACCTCTGGTACCTTACTTAACTAGTCTGTTCCTTGGTTTCCTCATATATAAGATGAGGATAAATTTATGTGTCTCTCTTATAGGCCTGTTACAGAGATTCACTGGGATCATGTGTGTAAAGCAGCCAGCACAGTGCCTGATATACAATAAGGCTAATGAATGTTAACAATGATTATTATCATAAATTAAGCACTTAAGTGTGCTCATCAGTATCATCTCTTATCATCAATATCATTGTTATCATCACCTTCATTATCAAATATTACATTTGAAATCTATTGTAGAAATTGAATAGAAGACCCACACTTCAAAATAAGGAAATGGGGCTTATGATGTTGATGTTCTGTCTTCTTCAAGAGTTATCTCTATGTTGTCCTTTGTTTCTTTATAGTTTTGATACATTAAAAAGTCATGCTTTTATTATAAGTACCCATTCTTCTCTACTCCCTCACAAATTCTTTGTAATGAGTAATTACATTTAAAACCAACATTATGAAAACCAACATTATAGGATGAAACTAGAAATGGATGCTCTCACTGGCTAGATATTTCTAGGAATTTCTGTTAGCTAGGGAGGGCAGGATGAGATTGA
Organism: Pan paniscus; assembly: GCF_029289425.2. Classification (NCBI taxonomy): domain Eukaryota; kingdom Metazoa; phylum Chordata; class Mammalia; order Primates; family Hominidae; genus Pan; species Pan paniscus. The sequence continues at coordinate 50,052,219 of NC_073256.2, read as the reverse complement.
AGGAAAGGCCTGTGTAAGCCTTCCCTATTGTGAAACAGAGCAGCTTATCATGGAAGTCTATGAGAGGGAAAGTCTATTAAGCCCCAGATGAATTTAGAAGAGTTGGGAGGGGGAGAGTCTATTAAGCCCCAGATGAATTTAGAAGAGTTGGGAATGGCATTGGGAACAGGCTATTGGACACTGGGGAGATAGCCATGTGGTGTCCTTTGAGTTTTTCTGGAGTTTGATTCCACTGGCAATACTGAAAGATTCAGCGATACCTTCCTGAAATTGGCAGCCCCAAAGCAGGCAGAAATTTAAAAATTAGAAACTCTGCCTGAGATTTCCCTCTGGAATGGGAGTCAAGATAAGCAGAAGAGGACATGGAGTAGAAATATATGAGGCAGTATAGAGAGGAGAATGAATTTCCTGAGTAATTCATCTATAACTGTGCGGTATTGTTAAAATTTTATGTGATGACTATATAGGGCATTCCAACCTTCTGAATTTCCACTTCTCACCTCATTCAAGACTCTGGGGACTCTGAAGCTAAGGGTCCTTCTAAAAATGAGTGAAAAGTACACACACAAACATTAGCCTACCTCAATTCCTACTTGATTAATATCAGTATTGAGCCTCCTTCTCTTAAAAATAGCAAATCCAAAGTATATGAGAAAATAGTGGTGTCCAAAATAAGTGAGTCATTGTTTTAAAAAATGATGGAATATCTCCTTTTAAAATAGGGTTACTCCAAAATTCAGAAGAAATTTTTAGAAAATATTAGATTCTCTTCCAGAAGGGTTCAAGAAGCCATGGCATCTCTGTAGCTGGAAAATATTCACAAAGGAAGACTTAAATCAGAAAGGTCTGAGTGAGGTCAAAAAACATAATGCCAAACTAACTGGATGATGGCAGTAAGAAAGATATGCAGGAAATGAATGAGTGCTGGAGAAGATAAACTCAACAAATTATCCCAGAATTAGCAGAAGATAAAGACATGAACAAAAGGAGGTAGAAGATAAGATACATGAAGAATAATTCTAGAAGGTGTTATCTCCTATAAGAGTATGCATCAGAAAACAAAATAATCAATAATCAGAGAAATAACAAAAAAATTGTTCCCAATCTGAAATGTATACTAGCATAAAATTTTGAACGTATTTTTTGATGCTTAGGAGAAACCTCATGAAAAGAAACTAGACAACTAGACTTACACAAGCTTAATCAGATAGAAATATCAAATTTCAGAGATGAAAGAATCCCACAAGTACTCTTAAAAATGTTTATTCTTCACAAAGGAATAAAAATCAACATGAAAAATATTAGACTCTTCACAAAAGATTAATAATCAGCCTGGCCGTGCATTTGTTTTCCTTAATACAAAACACTAGAAGACACGGAAGTAACATTTCTAGAACTCTGCCGGAAAAAAATATGCTATTCAAAAATTCTATACCTTCTTAGACATGCTACAACTCAAAAATGAATTCTCACACTATGTTTCATTCTTAAATGAGCTTTTTGAAGATATTTTCCTCAACAGTAAAAGAATAAGACAGGCACCATGGCTCATGCCTATAATCCCAGCACTTTGGGAGGCCAAGGCAAGAGGATCACTTGAGCCTAGGATTTTGAGATCAACTTGGGCAACATGGTGAAAGCCTGTCCGTACAAAAAAATAGAAAAACTTAGCTGTGCATGGTGGTGTGCACAATAGTAACAGCTACAAAGGAGGCCAGAGTAGGAGGGTAGCTTGAGCCTGGGAGTTTAAAGCTGCAGTGAGCTATGATTGTGCCATTGTACACCCACCTGGGTGACAGAGACCCCATCTCTACAAAAAATAAACAAAATTAGCCACGCTCGGTGGTGCACACCTGTAGTCCTAGCTACTCAGGAGGCTGAGGCAGGAGGATCACCTGATCCTAGAAGTTCAAGGCTGCAGTGAGCTATGATCACATCATTGCACTCCAGCCTGAATGACAGAGCAAGACCTTGTCTCTAAATAAATAGTAAACATTTACAACTGAGATTACTGAAATAGCATTTTGAATCAGTAGAGAGACTTAAAATCCAAAAGAGTGTCTGGGTAGCATTCTCCAAACCATTCTTTCCAACTAACCTTTAAATACTTACAAAGGCGTACCCAAGAGGAAAAAAAAAAAAGAAGCTCTCAAAAACTCTGAAATCTAACACTGACAGATAATTCAAAGCCAAAATGCAGGATAAATGGAAATTAATTATAAGACAGTAGAAGTTAAATTGAGGAAAATCCTACTTAGAATTCTATTCCTGACTTCACACAGTATCATTACATGAAATAGAAACAGATGCACAAAAAATGTAAATGTGTCCCCATACTCAAGGATCCAATGCCTGTACTAGCTAGAAAACAGGTTAATTATTTCTCTCCACATCTTAGATATTGCTGTTAGGCAAAAGGTGTAGTTTTTCATACAAACCACTGCATGATTTTTTTTCCCACTATCTTTCCACATAGAAGAAGGTTCTATGAAGTCCAGAGAACAAATGGGCAGAAAATAGAGAATAGAGTTTTCAGAGAGGTGTACTTTCCATTAAGAAGACAGCAATATATGCAGAGGGAAAAAACAACATCCTAATAACAACACATACTTCTCAAGAAGTAGAGGTTTTCCAGCACTCAGAAGATAAAACTGCACTAGAACAAAAGAGCACTAGGAGGATATTTGCTTACAAATGAGAATTAAACTGGGAACTACACAAACCAACTAGCCTTTCAATTATGGATTTAAAGTACAAATTCCAAGATCACATCAATAGACAGAATGTGACCAAGGGCCACACACACACCCATTCTAATGAAAAATAAGTATAGAGAATCTTTGCTTGTCAAAAATATATTTTGCCAATCTTTGACTGGAAAAATATAAAATTATAACAAATAAGAAATCTAATGGGGTAAGTTAAATAGAGTTGCTTCCAAAAAGTAGATCTCTAAAAGTTTTCAGAAGGGAATTTTAGGAAACTATATGCTATTATCTAAAGAAAAGAGAATTTTGAGTTTTTTCATGAATAAGGTAATAATAGAACAAGATTTTTATAAGCAATAAGAAAGATTAGTTGAGATATGAAAAACATAAAAACAAGGAACCCAAGAAAAACGTAAGAGAAATAATTTCTTAATTTAATGTAACTTAATCGATATGGAGGGTAATGGAAAAAAATAGATGGAGAAGAAATTCAAATCAAAACTGTAAAAGTGAAACTCAAGAAGATATGTCAGCATAGAATAAAGGTATAAACAGATTAAAATAATTGGAGAATATATGGACAATATAGAAAATGAAGAAAAAGGAGACATCATATGGATAATAATTGTTTCTGAAGAAGCCAGCAAGAAATATAATAAGTGAATCATTAGAAGAAAATCTAAATTTACAGAAATCCAGTATATATAAATCAAAAAAGATTTCTATCCCAAGAAAAATCAGTAAGAAGAAATGTTATACCTAATGACATTGTCATAATATTTTTGAACAGTAATAATGACAGTGATAGAATTCTTTATTTAGCTACCTCTACCCATCACTTTGGGAAGCGGAAACGTGAAGATTACTTGAGGCCTGGAGTTCAAGACCAGCCTGGAAAACATAGTGAGACCCTACCTCTACAAAAGCAAAATTAATTAGCTGGATGTATTCAATAGGCTGAGGCAGGAGGGACACTTGAGTCTGAGAGTTCAAGGTTACAGTGAGCTATGATCATGCCACTGTACTCCAGCCTGGGCAACACAGAAAGACTCTGTCTCTAAAAAAATAAAAACAAAACACAAAACACCAGAACTAAATGGAGCAAAATTCAAGCTATTATTCAAGTTCAAAGTAAAAAAAAAAAAAAGTCAGCTGTGCAACAGCTCAGGAAACATACTTCTCTTTAAGGAAATTACTCAAAGATATACTCCAACTGATTGAGAGAACAGAATTAACAGAATCCTTTAAGATCAGTTAAAAATACATATTAAAGCTAAGAAAAATTGTAATGTCTTGATATAAAATTGAATGCAAAGCAAAATATGTCCCCAAAGAGAAGATATATAATATAAAAATAATATTGTTAGTAAAATTATCAGTATCTAAATTACAAAACAGTATCAGTGTAAAAGACAGAATTCAGAGAAGGGAGTGAATGTTGTGGTACTGGAGAAGTAAAAATAAAAGTATCCTAAACCTCTTATGTCAAGGGGAAACACTCCCCAAAAAAACCCTTGGAACATCACGTTAAACATAGTTGAAAAAACTTTTGAGTAACCACCCATGGAATGGAAACAAAATATGTTTCCCAAACAAGTTTAGCAATATAACAGCAAGGAAGCCAGACAGGAAATATAGAAACTTTAAGGAAGCATTTATTTAATATATAAATTTATTTTATAAAAAATAAATAAATAATATTCATTTAATAATATAAATGCTTCAAAACAGAAGCATTTATTTAATATAAATTAAAAAAAGAACACTAACTATAGCAAATATAAAAAATTTATGTCTATCCCAAACCTCAGAATGTGACCTTATTTGGCAATAGGGTCTTTGCAGATTAGCTAAGATAAATTCATATTAAATTATCAGCTATAAGCAGGGTGCAGTGGTTCACACCTATAGTCCCAGCTACTCAGGAGGCTGAGGCAGGAGGATAACTTGAGTGCAGGAGTGCTTGAGTCCAGCCTGATCAAGACTCTTATCTCCAATATATGTGTGTGTGTGTGTAAAGTACAACTATATATATATTTCTAATATAAATATATGTATTACATATATATATTTAAGCTGCAACTTTGATATTAGAAAAATGGGCATTATATATATTTCCCAATAAAGAGGTAAATACTCTCTTATTTGATTACAAAATTGGGGGAATGGGGAGTCAAGTCTTTTTTTTATTATTTTACTTTAAGTTCTGGGATACATGTGCAGAATGTGCAGGTTTGTTACATAGGTATACATGTGCCATGGTGGTTTGCTGCACCTATCAAACCATCGTCTAGGTTTTAAGCCCTGCGTGTATTAGGTTTTTGTCCTAATGCCCTTCCCCTTTCCCTCCACCCCCCGACAGGCCCCTGTGTGTGATATTCCCCTCCCTGTGTCCATGTGTTCTTATTGTTCATCTCCCACTTATGAGTGAGAACGTGCAGTGTTTGGTTTTCTGTTCCTGTGTTAGTTTGCTGAGAATGATGGCTTCCAGCTTCATCTATGTCCCTGCAAAGGATATGAACTCATTCTTTTTTATGGCTACATAGTATTCCATGGTATATATGTGCCACATTTTCTTTAACCAGTCTATCATTGATGGGCATTTGGGTTGGTTCCAAGTCTTTGTTATTGTGAATAGTGCTGCAATAAACATACATGTGCATGTGTCTTTATAGAATTTATAATCCTTTGGGTATATACCCAGTAATGGGATTGCTGGGTCAAATGGTATTTCTGGTTCTAGATCCTTGAGGAATCACCACACTGTCTTCCCCAATGGTTGAACTAATTTACACTCCTACCGACAGTGTAAAAGTGTTCCTATTTCTTGGGGAGTCAAGTCTTAAATATACAATAGAAGCAACTAAAACATACTCATACAAAATGATGCTTGAACAAAAGAATGGACCTAGGTTTTTCAGTGAAAGAAAAAAAATAAAACTGGTCAAATATTAATATCAGGTCAATAAATACTGTATGAAACACTACCAATTATAATAATAGCATAAAAAGTAATTCTAATAATAATACAACTACCATAAGTCTTGGCATTCCTTGGCTTGTAGATGCATCATTTCAATCTCTTCCACCATCTTCACATGGTGTTCCTATGTGGGCCTCTGTGTCTCTCTCTGTTTTTACTGGCCTATTAAAAAGACATCAGTCATTGGATTTAGGACCCATTCTAAACCATTATAACCTCACTTAACTACAGTCATGTTTCACTTAATGACAGGGATACATTCTGAGAAATGTGTCTCGGGTGATTTCTTCATTGGGTGAACATCATAGAGTGAACTTACACAAACCTAGATAGTGTAGCCTATTGCAGATGTAGGCTATATGGTAGAGTCTATTGCTCCTAGGCTACAAACTGGTACAGCATGTTACTGTACTGAATACTGCAGGCAATTACAACAAAATGGGAAATATTTGTGAATCTAAACATAACTAAACATAGAAAAGGTACAGTAAAAATACAGAGTAAAAGATAAAAAAATAGTACACTTGTATAGGCCACTTACCATGAATGGAGGTTACAAGACTGGAAGTTGCTCTGGGTGAGTCAGTGACAGAGTGGTGAGTGAATGTAAAGCCTAGGACTTGACTGTACACTACTGTATACTTTATAAACACTATACCCTTAGGCTAGACTAGATTTATAGGAAATATTTTTCTTTCTTAAATAACAAATTAAACTTAGTTTACTGTAACTTTTCAACTTTATCAATTTTTAAATTTTCTAAACCTTTTTACTCTTGTAATAACACATAAACACACCGTACAGCTGTACAAAAATATTTTCTTTCTTTATAACCTTATTCTATAAGCTCTTTTCTGTTTTTAAGATTTTTTTTCCTTTACTTTTTAAATGTTTTTGTTAAAAACTAAGACACAAACACACACATTAGCCTAACCCCATACAAGGTCAGGATCATCAATAGCACTGCCTTCTGCCTCCACATCTTGTCCTGCTGGATGGTCTCCAGCGGTTAAAACACACATGGTGCTGCCATCTCCTGTGATAACAAGCCTTCTTCTGGATACTCCTGAAAGACCTGCCTGAGGCTCTTCCTGAGAAGGTGTCACTTTTTTCAGGAATATGTTCATCATGGTTTCTTAGTTTGTTTCTTTTTTTCATCATAGATTATCTGCCTGGGAGCAGATAATGCACCCTGAAGATTTCTCTCTATTAATGAAAACCTTTTGGTGTTGGAGTCCATATTTTCAAACTTTTTAAGAAGTTTGTTGAGGTCTGCAAAAGCTTCTGCTAAACCCTTCACTGTGAATTTTCTTCTTTTTCTTCTCCTGCAATTTCCTTTTCTCTTGGCTCTTCTTCAGCTATGCATTCTGTTCCATTGTAATCTTAGGGGACCACCATCATATATGCAGTTGTCATTGACCGAAACGTCATTATGAGGTTCATGATGATGTATAAGAGGACTTTGCTCTGAAGAGACACGAGAACCCACTCTGCGCACCACAATACCCAAATGTTTCCATCATTAACCCATTCTGCAGAAGAAGAAACTTTAAGATGAAAACACACAATACAATACCGCACCTAACCTTTACTTGACTGATAATCAAGGTGGGGAGAGAAGCCAAGACTCCGATCACCTGTCTTGCAACAATTTTAAAGCAGTGTCCCATTGCATATTAAACATCTCTATTGTACTGAAGTTCAGGAAAGTAATTAGAATTACTCTGGCTTTTGTGACTCATAAACTTAATGCTCTTTCAGCATCATTTTGGCTGAGCAGATTTTCTAACCACAGTTTAATAGCAAACGGCATTTAAATAACAATCTCAAAAGTCTTTCCAACATCTCAAATTATAGTAAAATAAATTGGCTCTTAAAATTAGAGGCTCTGCTTTTACAGGCTATGAGATATCTCACTGGCTTCTGATATCTTAACTATGACAGAAAATTACAATTATTAATACTCCATATTCATCTTGCTCCTAGCTTATTAAAATATTTCTACTACGACTGAAGCAACCTACCTGGTCACGTATTTTAACTTAGATAATCCTCTCACGGTTTGGCTTGGCTTTTATTCATTTTTTTAATTAGTTATTTTAGCTCTTATTAGGTCTCTGGGTAAAGCTATGAGATTTGGTTTTTTTAATCTCTGCAGTGATCAAGATTTTCATGTTACCATCACTAGTTGGTATTTATTCAATTCTAGGCTCTGTTATAAAAAACAAGAGACAAGTCTCCCCCATATCTTTATATTCCAAAAATTAAATAATCAGATCACTTTATAGTATCTCTGTGACTTTTTCACACTTGTAATTTATTAAATGAACATAGCCCCTGATCCAAAATCAACTCTTTAGCAAAGACATCTCATTGATAAACCAGCAGGCTTGAGCTTTGATCTAGGGGACCCTATTTGATTATGCCTATACTTACTCCAAGTTTACCTCAGTCAATCTTTGTTTTTTCTTTAAGACAATATAAATGGAGTTCTTTCCTAAAACTTTGAAAACAAAATAATTAGCACAAACCAAAGCAGCAACCCAGCCAGTTTATTTGAACATACTGATTTTATACACACACACACACACACACACAATAGGCACATGTCTGCTGCTAATCTCTCTTCTGTAGGAAGGTTAATATCTTTGCAGCCACATTCCATCAAAGCTATTTGTTACCTTTAAACTCTCCAGGAGTACAACCTCTGTGCATGGAGTAACCAGGAATTAGAAATCATTTGAAAATACAAGAAACTCCCATGCTGAGTTCTCTCTCTGTATGCATTTTCTGCCAGATTCAACCCAGATTGATTTCCCTGCTGCTCCTCTGGCCTCTTCCCTATATGATCAGACATTAACTTTCTGATTCCCTCTTCTGTTTTTTTTTTTTTTTCTTTTTCCAGGTTTGTTTTGTTTTGTTTTTGTTTTGAAACGGAGTCTCAGTCACCAGGCTGGAGTACAGTGGCGCGATCTCAGCTCACTGCAACCTCCGCCTCCCAGGTTCAAGCGACTGTCCTGCTTCAGCCTCCCAAGTAGCTGGGACTACAGGCACATGCCACCACACCCAGCTAATTTTTGTATTTTTAGTAGAGACAGAGTTTCATCATAATGGCCAGGATGGTCTCAATCTCTTGACCTTGTGATCTGCCTGCCTCAGCCTCCCAAAGTGCTGGGATTACAGGTGCTTTTTCCAAGTTTTTACTTAGCTCTTATTCGGTCTTCACTTGTATTGTTTCCTACAGCTGCTTACAATTCTTGACTGGTTCAACCTCCCAAGTTTCCACCATTTGGACATAGACTTTTACTTATGACCCAGCCACGTCCATGAACCCTTCCTGCTCCAGCACTTCTGAAGGCACAGACACTCTTAACAGAAAGCCAGAGCCAGGATCCAGCACTGCTCCTCATTCTCTATTTATTTCTTTTGTATCAGCATTTCCTGATTCTTTTTCATCTTTTTAAGTTCCTTAAAGATAGGTTCCCAATATTATACAATTTCTGGCAGCATAATGAGATAGATATACAGATAACTGGTAGACGATGGATGGGTAAATGATAGGTAGATGATAGATAGATATAATAGAGAGAGTGATGGATAGATTATTGGTAGATGATGGATGGATAAATGATAGGTAGGAGATAGATGATAGATAGATAGATAGATAGATAGATAGATAGATAGATAGATAGATAGATAGTGTGAGCCCCCAAAATTTGAGAAAGGTCTCAGTTAATTTAGAGAGTTTATTTTGCCAAGGTTGAGGACGTGCCCATGACACAGTCACAGGAAGTCCTGACGGCATGTGCCCAAGGTGGTCGGGGCACAACTTAGTTTTATACATTTTAGAGAGACATGAGACATCAATCAATATATGTAAGAAGTACATTGGTTTGGTCTGGAAAGGCCAGACAACTTGAAGCAAAGGCAGGAAGACTCAAAGCAGGGAGGGGGCTTCCAGGCCATAGATAAGCAAGAGATGAAGGCTGCATTCTTTTGAGTTTCTGATTAGCCTTTCCAAAGGAGACAATCAGATATGCATTTATCTCAGTGAGCAGAAGGATGACTTTGAATAGAAATGGGAGGCAAGTTTTCCCTGAGCAGTTCCTTTCACAATAGATGATAGATAGATAGATAGATAGATAGATAGATAGATAGATAGATAGATAGATAGATAGATAAATAATTGATAGAATGAGTTTTTCGGTTTTACCTGCTCAAAAATCAATAACTTTGCTTTTCTGTTTCCTTTTTCTCAGTCTCCTCCTTTTCTTTCACTTTATAGGCATCACTCTCAGAATTTCCCAAAATCTCTCTGACTATTAAGCAAGAGAATTCTCACTGAGAAAGGACCACCTTTTCTTCGAACTCAGATTTGTCTGTGATTCTGGAAGCTATAGTTTAATCTCTCCACTCTACTCCTGGCAGGTCATAAAAGAAAAATTAAAGTCAACTCTGGAGGCCTGCAATAAATGTTCCCATAGCACATTTACAAGATTAAGTACATTACAAGGGCTTAAGATTTTGTGTAACCTCTCTCTTTTAGAAGTAAGCAACTCACAGGCACCTCAGTCTGCACACATGTGCCTCATTCCATTTTGGAATAGGTATTCTACTTAAGACGTCTTACTAATATATGCATAGTATCACAATAGGAAGGCTCATGAAAAAAAGACCATCACGGCCTGAAGCCAGCCCAATGGGACCTGGATATATTACCAGCACCTTGATAAACTGCAACAGGCAGGCAGCATAATCTGGCACATAACGTCTGTGTTACAGTTGGGTCCATTCACACAGTTCACTTTTGTTACATCTGAGCTGCTAATCCAACACCAACCAGGAGAAGGCAGTACAGGCTAAACAACTAAACCCTTAAATTTTATTTAACGTGAAAAAGAAAAAGCCCAATGGAGTCAGTCTCTCTCTCTTCCTCTTTAAAAGACAGGATCTTGCTCTGTTCCCCAGGCTGGAGTGCAGTGGCACATCATAGCTCACTGCAGCCTTGAACTCCTGGGCTCAAGTGATCCTTCTGCCTCAGCCTCCTGAGTAGTTGGGACTGCAGATGCACACCACCATGCCCAGCTGATTTATTTATTTACTTATTTATTTATTTATTTATTTACTTATTTATTTATTTATAGAGCTGGGGTCTTACTTTGTTGCCCAAGCTGGTCTCAAACTCCTGGCCTCAAGTGATCCCAGCTAGAGATTCTTTATGGCAAAAACCTCTGCCTTCTCCAACACTGTCATCATCTATTGCACATTTTCACCCTCCCTCACCTCCATATCTCTCTTTTCTTTCTCCTTCTACCAGCTTCACCATTCATCTGTGTATATTAAAATCCATACAATATATAAACTAAAAAATCTAAATTTTTAAGTTTCCCAATTCTGCCTTAAATTTCCAGACTACTTTCTTCAACTTTATTAGCTAAGGCAAACTTGCATTTTTAAATAGCATTTTCATGAGCTAATGATGCTTTTTATATTACAAGATATACTTGCCATGAACCTTGAAGACCACTTGCTTTATAGCCCAAACACAAAAAGATTTTGTACATTTAAATAGGGCAGTTTCTTGCTGAATATGGAACTTTCTTCTCTAAGGACACTATGAAGTGAAAACTCCTTGCTAAAAGCCAGAAGGAAGATTCTAATTAGAACCTCAGCCGCTGGCAAGCTGGGAATCCATTACCCAACCTGCTACCCCTTCCAGCTGGCAGAAAAGTGTCTCCTCTGTTCTGTATAACCCTGGAGAGAAAGAACCAAGTTACTATCTGGACATTTAGACAAGAACAATTTTTCCATTGAACAAAGTAGTGTGAGCTTCATTAATCGTTAAGTCATACTTCCAAGCTTTCTTATTTGCATAGTTGAGTTTCCTGGGGAAATCATTACCAGCCTGCTCAAAGCAAAAGTGTGACATTACCAGTTTGGGCCTTCATTGCTTCTATCTACAATTTGTTCTTTAATGCCACTTTTTCCATTTCCCCAAGTGCACAGGGTCTCCACGCTAACCCTGACTGGCCTCAGAAAATCTCCTTTGTACCTTGCCTTCCTCTGTACTTACCTTTCATTCTTCTCTCCAGCGGAAACTTGTTTTTAGTTAAATCTCTCGATATGAACAGTATCAGAGTTTCTGGATCTTTGGACTCACAATCTCATTTATCCATTTAAAACCACAGTAGAGTCATAAGTAGTTTTTTATTATGTTTCACTGCTAGCTAGCACTTAAACCTTAATTTTCTGTATGATCTCCAAACCTGGTTAATGGGCTGAAGCAAACAGGAGACTTGAGACTTCCTTTTGCCTCTTAAGCTATAAGGCCTAACCTAGGGCAATCTTTCCCTTCTTTCAGGCTCACCCAACTGTCTTAGTTACCTAGGTCTTATCATACCCAGTTTTAGAAAAGTGAGAGCCCAGAAATAAACCCACATATCATACAGTCAACCAGTCTTTGACAATAGTAGCAAGAATATACAATGGAACAAGTATAATTGCTCCAATAAATGGCATTGGGAAAACTGGATATCCACATGCAAAAAAAACAAAATTGAATCCTTATGTTAAATCATATTCAAAAATTAGCACAAAATAAATTAAAGATATAAACATAAGACCTGAAACCATAAAATTCCCAGAAGAAAACACAGGGAAAAACCTTCCTGATGTTGGACTGGGTTATGTTTTCTTTGGATATAACCCCAAAAGCACAGGCAACAAAAACAAAAATAAACAAGTGGACTACATCAAACTAAAAGGCTTCTGAACATCAAAGGAAGCAATTAACAGAGTGAAGAATCAACTTACTAATGGAAGAAAATATTTCTAAACCGTATGTCTGATAAGGAGTTAATATCCAAAATATAAAAGAAACTAATAGAATGTATAGAATTAATAGCAAAAATTAAATAACCTGATTAAAAAATGGGCAGAGGATCTGAGCCCTTTCTCAAAAGAAGACATACCAATGGCCCACAGGTATATGAAAAAATGCTCAACATCACAATTCATCAGGAAAACTTAAATCAAAATCATAATGAGATATCACCTTCCATCTATTAGGATGGCTATTATAAAAAAGACAAGACATAAGTCTTGGCTCCATATTTTAAAACCCATAGGCATAACTATTGATTTATAACTAACTTACTATATAAGTAGAATCATATTGTATATATCATTCTATACACAATATTTCCTGCCAATATTTTTCTTTTATAATTGACAAATGTATGTTGTATATATTTATGGTGTGCAATGTGTTGATATAGTATACATTGTAGAACAATTAAATCACAATAATTACCATATCCATCACCTTACATACTTATTTTTTGTGTGTGATGAGAACATTTAGAGCAGTAAAACAATGAATATTCCAATTTGCTCTCCCAACAGCAGTTTCAAGTTACCATTGCCCTATATCCTTTCCATTTATTATATCAATCTTTGCAGAACTTGTGAGTGCAAAATAGTACCTCACAGTAGGTTTGAACCATGCTTCTTAACAGAAAAGAATTTTGACAATCTCAGTACCACAAGAATGTGACATAGGCTGGGCACGGTGGCTCATGCCTGTAATCCCAGCACTTTGGGAGGCGAGGTGGGCGAATCACGAGGCCAGGAGATCGAGACCATCCTGGCCAACATGGTGAAACCCCGTCTCTACTAAAAATACAAAAATTAGCCAGGCGTGGTGGCACCTGTAGTCCCAGCTACTCAGTAGGTTGAGGCAGGAGAATTGCTTGAACCCGGGAGCCGGAGGTTGCAGTGAGCTGAGATTGCACCATTGCACTCCAGCCTGGCAGCGACAGAGAGAGACTCTGTCTCAAAAAAAAAAAAAAAAAAGAATGTGACATACATAAACTGTGGTTGTATTTTCCAGCCAAATCAAATCTTAAAACGATAATGTATGTTAAGGAACAAAGAGTAGAATATTTGAAATTATGTGTGCTCACCAAATCCAGGATGCATGCTTGTATACGCATGTGTAATTTTGTTAAAACGCTGGTCACCTAGAAGGAATAAATGAATTGATGTTTCCTAAATTCATAGTATGAATTCATCCAAGCAGAAGATCTAGGTTAAAAAAGGCATTTGAAAATCTCCTAGAATTACTTTTCATGATCTGTAGACTCTAACTGGTGATACTTGATTACATCAGCTCCCCTGGCACCTACCTTTCTGGCAGCAAGTCTAAATTCTGAGTTGGGGTTTAGTTTCCTACTTCCTGCAATAAAACTATTGCCAATGTAAGGGGCAAGTGCTTTTCTTTTTATATATTATTTAAATGGGATCTTGCTATGTTGCCCAGGCTGGTCTCAATTTCCCGGCCTCAAGTGATCCTCCCTCCTCGGCCTCCCAAAGTGCTGAGATTACAGGCGTGAGCCACCATGCCCAGCCAGGTGCTTGCTTTTCTTTCTGACCACATCTCAGTAACTTAAACATAGTTCATACATATTAAGCATATAGAAATGTGTGATTCACATGGCAAGCACTTTATATGAATTATTTCCTTTGATCACCTAATGACCCTTAACAAACAGTACTATTATTCTCATTTTAAAGATTTAAAAAACTGAGAGTCCAAAAGATTAGGTAAAATCATAGAGCTTGTAAGTGGCAAGAGGGTCCAATATTAAACTTTTTCCTGATTTAAAATTCCTAAATCTTCATCACTACACTAAGTGGTCTCATTCAAAATTCAAAATTTACACACCTATCAGTATTTTGAAAATGTTCCTGTGCACTTTAGCAATAAAACCTTTTTCTCTATATTTCTGTCCTAGCTCTGACCTCAATAACAAAGCAATCCCTTATGCAGTGGAAGATACCTCTCCCATCTTCCAAAGCCTCTCTTTCCCAAGTTAGACACTCTCTTGTCCTTCAACTCTTTTCCTGACATGTCTTTACATTCCCTCATGCTTTATATCCTAGTTACTTTCCTCTGGCAAGCTTCATATATGGTCCTCCTTCCTAAAGTATGACACTCAGAGCAGAATGCAACAGCACGCGTCCATGCAGTATTCAGGATAATGCACTCACCAGCGCAATATATTCAATCTGCACCCTCTGCCCTTCTCAGCATTGCTATAAATCCCACTGGCCTTCTTGCTGGCCATGTCACCCTGTTGACTCATTCTGAGCTCAAGCCAACAATAATTCCCAAGGCTTTTTAAAACACATATTCTTATTAAGCCATGTCTTTCTCAGCCTGCATTTTAACAGTTTTTATTTTATCCAAATGTAGGATATGACATTAATACCCATTAAGTGTTATTTGTTGCAGCTTACAGAAGATATCTTGGTTCTTGATTCTGTCTTTCAATTTACTGGCATTCTCTCCAACTTTACATGATCTGTGTGCTCTGTCTCTATCAAATTCATTGATTAAAATCCACCCAGTTTCCTTGATAACAAGCTTTGTACTCCACTCACAGAAACATGTCTTCAAACTCACACTGTTCTCTTTAAAAAGTTATAAAATAAAATCTTTTGACTCTAAATCCATCTGAACGTATTAGTATTAACTTCACATCTCGTTATATTGGCAATAAGGATATTATGAAAAACTTTGTCAAATGTCTTTCTGAATTTCAGATAGACATTATCTATTTTTCTGTAGCCTTGTCCAAAAAATAGAACTATTTAGTGATGATATGCTCTCGATAATCCTATGTTAGACATTTTTTACTGTGCCCTTTATAATAACTCTCCATCTGCCTTATAAATAATAAGTTCTAGAATTTTGCTTGGTATCTAAAATAAACTTACTGGTTTATAGACACCTTTACCTGTTTTGGAATTCATGTCTCTCTTTCTCTTTAACAGAAAATGAGCTTCACCTCTCAGAAACATGAAATTGGTTATGGTGGATCAATGTTCCTGCTAGTAACCAGGAAAAAAAGCATATAAATTACAAAAATAATACACTTAAAGATACCAGAGAGCTGTGAAGTCAATGAGGACTCGATGAACTAAAATTTCAGAGTCAAAAGAACCTTTCCAGCTGGGCGCGGTGGCTCACACCTGTAATCCCAGCACTTTGGGAGGCCGAGGTGGGCAGATCACAAGGTCAGGAGTTCCAGACCAGCCTGGCCAATATGGTGAAACCCTGTCCCTACTAAAAATACAAAAATTAGCAGGGCATGGTGGCGTGTGCCTGTAGTCCCAGCTACTTGGGAGGCTGAGACAGGAGAATCACTTGAACCCGGAGGCGGAGTTTGCAGTGAGCTAAGATCGCACCACTGCACTCCAGCCTGGGTGACAGAGTGAGAGTCCATCCCCCACACCCCCCCCCCCCCGCCAAAATAAGAGACTTTCTTAAGAGAGTTGACAATCACCAGCCATTTTCTTTTCTTGGGAATATCGAACAGTTCTAAAATTGGCATGAGGATTGGTTCTCGCTGAGGGATTCTACTGAGTTTAAAAGAAAGCAAGTTGCAAATTTAGAGGCTTCACAGCTGCTGAGTTGTACTGGAATCTAGAGGATTCTAAATAAAAGATCAGTTTTTGTCTCATGGGTCAGTTCTCAAATTCTGAGGAAGCACAGGAGGCTGAAGCATCCAGGTCATGAAAGGTAGATTAAAATGGTTTTCAGAATATAAAATACCACCAGTGGGTATTTTATGACCTACCATGCCCTTCAGACATTTGCCAGAAACCAGTTCTCTGGGCTAATTATCCTCTGTTGTTAACTTATCTCCTGAAGGACTGATAAACAGTTTAAGAAGAATTATCTCCACTCCCTTGAACATTTGCAGGTAATTCCCCTTCTGCCCAAATTGCCGTCTACTCTCTCTTTTTCAACTCCTCCATATGCAGAGTTTACCACTGTATTAGCCTGCTAAGGCTACCATAACAAAATACCACAGGCTTGGTGGCTTAAGCAGCAGACATTTATTTCCTTACAGTTCGGAAGCTAAAACTCCAAGATTCTGGTAAATTTAGTTTCTGGTGAGGGCTCTCTTCCCAGCTTGCAGACAGCTGCCATCTTGCTATGTCTTCACATGACCTCATGTTTGTGTGTATGTTCAGAGAGGGAGAGAGCTGGCTTTCGGTGTCCCTTCTTATGAGGACACTAATCCAGTTGAATTGGGGCCCCACTCCCATGACCTCATTTAAACTTAATTACTTCCTTAGAGGCCCCATCTCTAAATGTAGCCACACTAGGGGTTAGGGTTTCAACACAAGAATTTCGGGGTGACACAAACATTCCGTTTCTAACAACCAGCTCATACCTACATCTCCATTTGAAGTCAGTTTTTCGATGACATGTTCTCAGGGACTCCTTCCTTTCCATGCTCCATAGCATCCTGTGTATGGCCCTGTCATAAAACTTGCCACATTGAATTGCTATTGCCTATAAACATGTTACTATCGATGATGATATATATATATAAAAAACGTATTTATGTGCCAATATGTATTATACTATACTATATATAATATTAAATATATACATTATACTATCTTGACATATAATAGGCACACAATGCTGAATGAATGAATGTGTAGGAGAGGGAGATAGGAAGATTTGCTCCTGACTCTAATTCTCAGCCCAGTGGAAATGACATTTTCCTAAACTTCAATATTAAATATCTGAATTCATTAGTCATATGCCTTATATGGCTAGTTCTAACAGAAATGTGGCTCTTAGAAACATACAGTTATTAATTCATTCACTGTATGTTCATATTAGAAAAGTGCCTGTTCATTTCATGCAGCCATGTGAAAACACAAAAATGCCTACTAATATAAATGTTTAAGCAAAAAGTCTATGGATACTGCCATGATTTCACAAGCAATAAAGTGAATGAGGTCAAAATTATTTTCTACTCATGCAGCATAAATTGTTAATCAGTCAGGACAAGTGGAAAGATACAGGCTATTTCCCAGGCGGAGCTCATTCTCTGCTGTCGCGCATGCAGTGACTTATCACTGTGCAATGTGATTGAATGGATTACGTTGCCATGCACCTGCCAAGGACTATCATATGAGTTCTAAACTGGTGACCTGCAGCCAGGCCACCCTGGATACTACATCTGCCCTGCCACAGGGGAGAGAAGAGGGTACAGCTAGAAAACCTCTGGACCTGATAGTTGCTGGTTCAGAACATAACAGTGGATAGAGAAGAAATTTCTTAGCCGAGCCTATGTCCTTTCCTCTCAATGAAGCCTGCCTTAGCCATCTCAACAATGACTTTATGCACCCTTGCTGTCTGTAAGGCTCCTATAACACACAGGCTCCTGTAGGTTGTTATTTTCTTGCTGAGTGCCTATATCGCTGCTCTCAAACCCTCCCCCATAATCTCAGCTTCCTCAAAGAGGAATCTGTTAAGCAACCGAAGACATAAACTGATGAAAGAGCACAAATGGGCCACCATAAAGATGCTCGATTGATGTGACTGCAAAGGCAAAAAGAGATGTGAGACAATGGGGGAAAAAACCAATTCAAGACACCTTCTTTCTCTTGTCCATCTCACTCCACGTATTTTAGACTCTATATCTGGATTTTGGCTGTAGAAAATAGCCTCTATGAACCCAACCCCAATATAAATTAGGTTATATCCCTTATTCTTTTTCCACAGAAACCTCATAATACATAACGTAGCCTGTTATTGTATAACAAGTTTTGCATTTATTCCTGTAATAGCTTTTTCCCATCAAGCTCTAAGCTGCTTTTTTTTTTTTTTTGAAAAGGGGTCTGGCTCTAC
Organism: Pan paniscus; assembly: GCF_029289425.2. NCBI lineage: Eukaryota > Metazoa > Chordata > Mammalia > Primates > Hominidae > Pan > Pan paniscus. The sequence goes on along the minus strand of NC_073256.2, from coordinate 50,033,807 downwards.
TGCCCAGGCTGGAGCATAATGGTACAATCTCAGCTCACTGCAACCTCTGCCTCCCCAGGCTCAAGTAATCCTCCCACTTCCGCCTCCTGAGTAGCTGGGACTACAGGCATGTGCCACCACATCCAGATAATTGTTTTATTTTTTATAGAGACAGGGTCTCACGATGTTGCCCAGGCTGGTCTCAAACTCCTGGGCTCAAGTGATCCACCCACCTCGGCCTCCCAAAGTGTGGGGATTACAGGCATGAGCCACCGTGCCTGGCTTTAAGCTTCTTGAAGGAATATTATGTCTATACCAAATTCTTACCACCAGGCCTGGCACATAGTAGACCCTCAATATTTGTTGAATGAATGAATGGATGTGTGAAAGGGAATTCTAAATGAGGAAACTATAAAATGAAAGGGTTCAGTGCAGCAAAACGTCTTAGTAGGGCTTTTGATGAGTTTTGAGCAGGCTACTTAGGGTAGAAATGTGTTTAGTGGGCTCTTTGCAGGAGACATCATTCCTTCTTAGCAACAAGAATGGCCAGGGTAAGAACCAGAGGAGACAAGTCAAATACCTAACCACTTTCTAGACTTACAAGGAATTAGCAGCCAGGATATTTACATTTCTTATTCGTTTATACATCCCAGTTCACAGAATAGGAAAAGAGGTGAGGATTCAGCACAGAAGGTCAAGACAGGAATGAAGAAAGTGCATTTGAGTATAATATTTCCTGTAAGTCTTAGGACCCTGCATTTTGAGTATGCAGTACAGGAGACTTAGGTATCCCTATAAATCTTAAGTGTCATGAGGACAGGAGATTTGTTTATATTCTGTGTCCTTCCTAAAGCCCTTTTTCTTTTTCAAATCACTTCTTTTTTATAACTTTTTTTTTTTTTAAGATAGAGTCTCTCTCTGTTGCCCAGGCTGGAGGGCAGTGGCATGATCTCAGCTCACTGCAACCTCTGTCTCCCTGGTTCAAGTGATTCTCAAGCCTCAGTCTCCCAAGTAGTGCAGACTATAGGCACACACCACCAGTCCTGACTAATTTTTGTATTTTTAGAAGAGACAGGGTTTCACCACGTTGGCCAGGCTGGTCTCAAACTCCTGACCTCAAGTGATCCGCCCTCCTTGGCCTCCCAAAGCGCTAGGATGACAGGCATGAGCTACCATGCCTGGCCTCAAATCACTTCTTACTCAATGCTTCTCCATTAAATGAATAAAAAAATTATATATATAATTTCAATATAGCAAGTATTTCAACTCCCTATATTCCAAGATGTCTCTACAGGCTGCACAGCCACTTGTGACTAAATGACCCAAGATGCTGGAGAAACTTGGCCTGCATTCAGACAGGAGCTTCCCCAGATTATTAGATGTCTAACAACTTAGCAGCTGCCTGCCACTGCCGTTCCCATGGAAACAGACATTAGACCTCAGAAACCCAGAGTGTGAGAGCTTAAACTAATCACTGTGGCAAAAAATAAAAAATAACAGCCTATTTTCTTCTCACAGTGTGGAAATGGTGATTAGGTTAATGGACCTTGATCCCTTTTCCTGGGGGTATGTTTTTATAGAAAGAGGAATGCAGTCCATCCTATTAAAACTTTTACTGCACCTGTTCCTTCCAAGTGGCATCAATACCATTTCCCCACCAAGACTTCAGAATTCAACAGGACCCCAATCCAAGAGTAAGTAGGAATTAGAGTATTACCACACAACGTAGATATAGATCCATTTATTTTGTATCTCTTTACTCTAAACCTTGCTTGAAAAAGAAACCTGTTATAATGCACACACGTCTTTATGTTTTATACTAAAAAGGTTTTGTTCGGCAAATCAGAACTATTTTATGGAATGTCCATTTTTATAAAGCATATGAAGAATTTTTTTTTTTAGATACAGTCTTGCTCTGTTGCCCAGGCTGGAGTGCAGTGGCATGATCTCAGCTCACCACAACCTCTGCCTCCCAGGTTCAAGTGATTCTCGTGCCTCAGCCTCCCGAGTAGCTGGGATTACAGGCGCCCACCACCACGCCCAGCTAATTTTTGTATTTTTAATAGAGACAGGGTTTCGCCATGTTGGCCAGTCTCGTCTTGAACTCCTCGCCTCAAGTGATCTGCCTGCCTCAGCCTCCCAAAGTGCTGGGATTACAGGCGTGAGCCACCACATGCAGCCCAAGCATTTTATAAAGCAACGAGAGTTCTCAATATCTGCTTATAATTCAACCAAACCACTAAGACATAGCTAAAATTTTGATCAAGTTAAAAATTAAGAACCTCTCTGGAGTTAATGTCTACTAAGATTTTTAAATGTATTTATTAGTTTTTCGCTCTGTGGTTCTAAATAGAATATGCTGGAGTTTATGGACAAACTATGATTTACAGGCAAGCTTAACTAGCCAGCATCTGCCCTGCAGAAAATGAAAACCTAGGCATTCATTTCCCCTAATGCTACTTGTATAAGAAGTAAAATTAGTCATGCTGACCACCTGGCTGATCCTAATTTCATAGATTGAACAAAAAAGAAATTGTGTAGGTCTCCATCAAGGAAAGAGAATTCTCTGGAATAAACATACTGCAAATCTAAGAGTGAGGTTGCACATTTCTCTTTAATGAATTATGGAAAATAGACACCAACTTCTGATGTCTTGAGTGCAACAAGAGAAGCCTGAACATCTGGTTTCTTGAATTTAAATAAGAACAAACATAATATATTTACTGTTTTATTCATCCCATCTCCAGTTCACTCACATGTCTCTTAAGCCACCACCAACCAACGCTTCACCCCGCAAACAGGAACAGACTATGTCCTCTATTTCTCTTTACCCACCACATTCAGGCAGCTATTCAGTTGACAATTAAATATTTTGTTTAAAAATTGCTTTGACTTGTTTCATTTTGCTAAATATTATTTGCATTCCTATGCAACTTAACCATATTTAATAATTTGATTTACATTAGAGTACATGTTCTTTGCAATGCAAAAGACAATTTTAATTTCCAATGCTATGCAATATTGTTTCATAAAACATACAAATATACCCCCCTATGATTTTAGCAAATGTTAACTCAACAGTGTTTAAAATGTCTTTAAGTTTGCAGAAATTCCAGTCAATTTTTCTATAGATGCTTAAGAATATTTTAGTAATATTTGAAGAATGGTTTGGGACTTTTATATAAGCTGAGAACACATCATTATTCTCCCATTTAAAATACATAATGGGACATGGGCTCATTGTATTCAAAAGTTTACTATCTAAACCATTTTCAAAAATAACAAATGTTCCAAAATGTTCACATTGATAATACATGGGTTATTGGATTATAAATAACTTTTGTTCTTTATGATTTTTCTATTTTATAACTCTTCCATATTAAATATGTATTTCTTTTAGAATTAGAAAAACAACAGGGCAAATGCTCTTAAATAATTTTCACTTCTCTTATTATTGTAGAACACATGGCATTGTTATTCTAAAACTATTGTGTGTATGAGGGAAAGGAGTTGGAGATATGAGTTTAACACATTTATTTTAAAACCCTATGCCTGAATGTGAATTTGGATCATCAGTAAAAACCGTAGTTCACAAAAAGGCCTAGAAACAAGGACAAGCAGGGAGCTATGTGAACCACTAGTGCCCAGGTTGGGGTCTCCAAATACTCCAGTAAATCAATTAGAAAAGACAAACAATGCAGAAAAAGAAACAGTTAAAACATGTGAACAGGATATTTATGGAAGAAAAAAAAACTCATATAGTCAATAAACATGAAAAGACATTCAGCCTTAATAGTCAAGGAAGTACAAAAGAGATACATTTCACATCCGTCAGAGAGGCAAAAATTTAAGTCTGATGATGTGAAGTGGTGGTAAAGTCTGGAACAACAGAATTCTCACATACTTCTGTTTGGATCTGAAAGTATGTATATCAGTATGTACTTCATTCCTCTTTATGGCCTGACAATATTTCACTTTACGAATATACCACATTTTGTTTATCTATTTATCCATTCACTTACACTTGGGTTGTTTCCACATTTTAGTTGAGGAACTGGCTATGATGAATACTGCTATAAACTTCCAGGTTCAAGTTTTGTGTGAATATGTTTTTAATCTCTCTTGGGTATATATCTGGGAATGGAATTGCTGGGTCATATGGTAACTCTAAATGTAATCATATAAGGAAGTGCTACATTGTTTTTACAAAGCAGCCACACCATTTTACATTCCCACCAGCAGTGTATAGAATTCTTGCTTGTCCATGCCTTAGTCCATTTGTGCTGTCATAACAAAATACCAAAGACTGGATAGTTCATAAATAATAGAAATTTATTTCTTCATAATTCTAGAGGCTGGGAAGTCCAAGATAAATGCAATAATAGGTTCTGTTGTCTGGTGAGGACTGCTCACTGCTTCCAAGATAGTGCCTTGTTGCTGCATCCTCCAGAGGAGAGGAACGCTGTGTCCTCACATAGTGGAAAGTAGAAGAGCAAATGAACTGAATGCTATGTGGAGCCTCTTTTATAAAGGCCTTAATCACATTCATAAGGAGCAAATTCCTCATGGCTTAATCACCTCTTAAAAGCTCTATTTCTTAATATCATCACATTGGCCATTAAGTTTAAACACCTTAATTTTGGAGCAAACACATTCAAACCGTAACAGTGTGTATCCTCGACAACATTTGTTATTATCTGACATTTTCATTGTAGTCATCCTAATGTATGCAAATTAGTAGCTTATTGTGTTATTTATTTGCATTTCCCTAATAACTAATAATATTGAGTATCTTTTCATATATTTATGGGACACTTGTATATTCTATTTTGGAGAGATGTTTAATCAGATAATATATCCTTTTTATATACTTTCAACTTTTATTTTAGATTCAGGGGATACATATGCAAGTTTGTTACATAGGTATATTGCATGATGCTGAGGTTTGGGATATGATTGATCCCATCACCTAGGTAGTGAGCATAGTAGCCAATAGGTAGTTTTTCAACCTTTGCCCTTCCCCACCAGTAGTCCCCCTTGTTTATTGTTTTCATGTTCACATACAGCTAATGTTTAGCTCCCACTTATAAGAACATGTAATATTTGGTTTTCTGACCCTGCATTAATTTGTTTAGGATAATGGCTTCCTGATGCATCCATGTTGCTGCAAAGCACGTGATTTTGTTCTTTTTTATGGCTGCATAGTATTCCATCATGTACATGTACCACATTTTCTTTATCCAATCCACTTTTGATGGGTACCTAGGTTGATTCCAGGTCTTTGATATTGTGAATAGTGCTGCGATGAACATACAAGTGCTTGTGTCTTTGGCAGAATGATTTCTTTTCCTTTGGGTATATACCCAGTAATGGGATTGCTAGGTTGAATGCTAGTTCTGTTTTAGGTTCTTTGAGAAATCTTCAAACTGTTTTCCACAGTAGCTGAACTAATTTACCTTCCCACCAACAGTGTATAAGTGTTCCCTTTTCTCCATGGCCTCACTAGCATCAGTTTTTTGACTTGTTAATAACAGCCATTCTGGCTGGTGTGAGATGGTATATCATTGCAGTTTTAATATTTGCTCCCATTCTGCAGGTTGTCTGTTTACTCTGTTGATAGTTTATTTTGCTGTGCAAAAGCTCTTTCTTTTACTTAGGTCCCACTTGTCAATTTTTGGTTCTGTTGCAATTGCTTTTAAGGACTTAGTCATACATTTTCTCAAGACCTATATCTAGAATGGTGTTTCCTAGGTTTCTTCTAGGATTTTTATATTTTGAGGTCTTATATTTAAATCTTCAATCCATCTTGAGTTAATTTTTATATGTGGTGAAAGGTAAGGGTTACAGTTTCGTTCTTCTGCATACGGCTAGCCAGCTATCCCAGCACCATTTATTGAACAGGGAGTCCTTTCCCCTTATTTTTGTTGACCTTGTCAAAGATCAGGTGGCTGCTGATGTGTGGCTTTATTTATAGATTCTCTATTCTGTTCCATTGGTCTATATGTCTATTTCTGTACTATGCTGTTTTGGCTGCTGTAGCCTTATAGTATAGTTTGAAGTCAGGTAATGTGATGCCTCCAGCTTTGTTCTTTTTGCTTAGGATTGATTTGGTTATTTGGGCTTTTTCTTGGTTCCATGTGCATTGTAGAATAGTTTTTTCTAATTCTGTGAAAAATGTTATTGGTAGTTTGATAGGAATAGTGTTGAGTCTATAGATTGCTTTAGGCAGTATGACCATTTTAACAATATCGATTTTTCCAGTATTTGAGCTTGGAATGTTTTTCTATTTGTTTGTGTCATCTCATTTCTTTCACCAGTGTTTTGTAGCTCTCTGTATAGAGAGCTTTCACCTCCTTGGTTAGATGTATTCCTAGGTGTTTTTTGTGTGTGTGACTACTGTAAATGGAATTGCCTGTTTGATTTGGCTCTCGGCTTGACTATTATTGGTGTATAGAAATGCTACTGATTTTCGTATATTGATTTTGTATCCTGAAACTTCACCGAAGTCATTTATCAGTTCCACAAGCCTTTGGCAGAGTCTTTAGGGTTTTCTAGGTACAGAGTTGTATTGTCAACAAAGAGAGATAGTTTGACTTTTCTCTTCTTTTCCTATTTGGGTGCCTTTTATGTCTTTCTCTTGCCTGATTGCTCTGGCCAGGACTTCCAGTACTATGCTGAATAGGAGTGGTGAGAGTGGGCATCCTTGTGGTGTTCCAGTTTTCAATATTTGTCCATTTTTAGTTGTGTTGTCTTTTTATTATTGGGTTGTACATGCTCTGTATATATTCTAGATACAAATCCCTTATCAGATATATGATTTGCAAACATATTCTCTCATTCTTTGACCTGTCTTTTTACTTTCTTGAAGGTGTCCTTTGAAGCAGGGGGTCTCCAACCCCCAGGCCATGGCTAGATGCTAGTCCATGGCCTGTTAGGAATCGGGCTTCACAGCAGGAGGTGAGTGGTGGGCAAGCGAGCATTACCATCTCAGCTCCACCTCCTGTCAGATCAGTGCCAGCCTTAGATTCTTATAGGAGTGTGACCTCTATTGTGAACTGCACATGTGTGGGATCTAGGTTGTGCACTCCTTACGAGAATCTAATGCCTGATGATCTGAGGTGGAATAGTCGCATCTCAAAACCAGCCCCCACATCACCCACCAGTGTGTGGAAAAATTGTCTTCCATGAAACCACTTCCTGGTGCCAAAAAGGGTTGGGGACTGCTGCTATGAAGCAAAAACGTTTTTAATGAGGTCTAATTCATCTAGCTTTCTTTTGCTATTTGTGCTTTTGGTGCCATATGTGAGAATCCTTTTCTAAATCCAAGGTTATGAAGATTTACTCCTATGTTTTCTTCTAAGTATTTTACAGTTTTAGCACTTTCATTTAAGTCTTTGATCCAATTGAATTGTATATGGCATGAGGTAAGGATCCAATTTCATTATGTTTTATATGGCTATCCAGTTATCCCAGCACCATTTCTTGAAAATACTGTTCCTTCCCCATTGAATGGTCTTGATACTCTTGTTGAAAATCAGATGACCATAGATGTATGGGTTTATTTTTGAACTCTCAATTCTATTCTATTGATATATATACCCAGCCTTATGTCACTACCATATTGCATAAGCACTAATTGATTACTATTACTTTGTAGTAAGTTTAGAAATTTGAAAGTGTAAGTCCCCGTATTTTGTTCTTTTTCAAATCCGTTTTGGCTATTTTGAGTGCCTTGCAATCCTATGTGAATTTGAGACTGATCTTGTCAATTTCTATGGACATCAGCTGGTGTTATTATAGGGATATTATTAAATCTGTAGGTCAGTTTGGAGAGTATTGCCATCTTAACCATGTTAAGCCCTCTGATTCATGAACATGGAACATTTTTTTCATTTCTTTAGATCCTCTTTAATTTCTCCAATGTTTTATAGTTTTCAGATAATATGTTTTACACACTTTTGTTAAACTTATTCCAAGTATTTTATTATTTTTGGTGCTACTGCAAATAGAATTGTTTCCTTAATTTCATTTTCAGCTTATTTATTTCAGGTGTATAAAAATACAACTGATATTTTCATTTTGATCTTGTATCCTGCAAGCTTACTGAACTCACTTTAATAGTTTTTGGTGGATCCCTTAAGATTTTTCTGTACATAACATCATGTCATCTGCAAGTAGAGATAGCTTTATTTCTTCCCTTCCAATCTAGGAGCATTTTATTTCTTTTTCTTGCCTCATTGCCCTGACTAGAACCACCAGTACAATGTCAAATAGAAGCATTCAGAGAGTCTTGTTTCTGATCTTAAGAGAAAATAATCTAGTCTTTCACCATTAAGTACAGTGTTAGCTGTGGTCTTTTTATAAATGTTCTTTATCAAATTGAGGAAGTTCTCTTCCATTCCTAGGTTAATGGGTTGTTGGTGGTGTATAAATTCTTGGAAAGTATTGAATTATGACAAATGCTTTTATTGCATCTATTGAGATCATATACATTTTCCTTTTAATTCTATTGATACAATATATTATACTAATTAATTTTCAGATGCCAAACTAACTTTGCATTCCTGGAATAAATCCTACTTACCCATGGTGTATAATTCCTTTTATATGTTGCTAGAATTTGTTTGCCAGTATTTTGTTGAGGATTTTTGTGTTCATATTTATAAGACATTGATCTTTAGTTTTCTTTCCTTATGATATCTTTGTCTAGGTTTGATATCTAGAGAAATGTTCCCTCCTTTTCCATGTAGAAATAGGCTATAAACATCCATAGGAATCATAAATGACAAAGTCAGGATAATGGCTACCTCTAAGGAAGAAGAAAGAGGTACACATACAGCTCCAGCTCTTTCTATAAAGTGTTAACTAATTTAAGAAAAATCCTGAAGCAAATATGGCAAAATCTTAAAATATTAATAAATCTGGGTTATGTGTATTATTCTTAATAATGTTCACAATATTTCCTAAAAATATATTCTTAACAATGTATGTGTGCAAGAATGTTCAACATTTTAATAATAAAAGTTAGAGTGGTGAATAATACAAAGGGAAAAATATTTGCAATGTGAGGCTGAAAATTGGCTCCCAAAAGTTATTTAGGTCTTAATCTCAGGAACCTGTGCATGCCACCTTACAGAGAAATAGGATCTTTGAAGATGTGATTAAATTAAGGATTTTTATATGGGGAGATTATCCTGGATTATCCAGTGGGCCCTAAATGCAGTCATATATATTCTTATAAAAGAGTGGCAGAGGAAGGTTTGACACACAGAAAAAAGGATATGAAGAGAGAGGAAAGAGATATGAAGATGGCACTCTTAAAGACTGAAATGATATGTAGACATAAGCCAAGGAATTCTGGTATCCACAGACAGAAGCTGGAAAAGGCAAAGAATGGATTCTTTTCTAGAATTTCCAGGGGAGCCACAGCCCTGCGACCACCTTGGTTTCATACCAGTCATACTGATTTATTTTTTAAATTTTATTTTATTTTGAGATAACAAATAATTTTATATATATTTATGAGATACAATGTGATGTTTTGATATATGTTTGCATTGTGGAATGATCAAATCAAGCTAATTACCATACTTCCCCTTTTTGTGGTAAAAACATTTAGAATCTACTCTTTTGGCAATTTTTAAATACACAATGCATTATTATTTATTATAGTCACCATTCTGTGCAATGAATCACTAAGTGTATTCCTCCTGTCTAGCTGAAATTTTGTACCTTTTAATCAATATCTTCCCTTTCCCTATTCACCCCCCTCCCCTATCCTCTGGTAACTACCATTTTACTCTCTAATTTTATGGGTTCAACTTTCTGAGATTTCACATATGAATGAGATCAGCCTGTATTTATCTTTCTGTGTCTGGCTTGTTTCACTTGCCATAATGTTGTCCAGGTTCATCATGGTGTCACCAGTGATACCAATTTCTGATTTCTGGCCTCCAGAACTGTGAGAGCATAAATTTCTGCTGTTTTAAGCCACCAAATTGGTGGTAATGTTACAACAGCCACAAGAAACTAACACAATTGCTGAAACCTTTACCAGAGAAAAAGTTTTTCCAGAAACACAGTTGTTCTAACAAGACTTCATTTCTTTCCTCTTGACCTGTTCATAGATGCAAATCTACTTCTTGCCATATAATTCATTATTAAGGCTTCAGCAAAGTGGCAGAAGCTGTCATTGAATAAAATGGGTTCCATTCCTGTTTGTGTGGCTGCATAATAATTACCTCATAATGCAGTGGTTTAAAATAACGGCTATATTTAGTTTTCTCATAATCTGCAATTTCAGCCGGCTCGGTAGGTTAGCTCATCTCTGTTCCACCCAGGATTGGCTGGGGTTCAAAGGCTGAGGCCTGGAAGCATTTGAAGGTTTACTCACTTATAGTTGGAGGTTGATTCTATCAGCTGAGACCTCAGCTGGGGTTGTCGGCTAGAATACCTGCACATATCTCTCCATGTGGCCTGGGCTTGTATATAGAGAAACACAAACTGCTTTTCCTTCTATACTCACAGCATTCTCAATACGTGCTTCACTTCTGACATAAAATGTATAGGAAAAATCAACTTTTTCTCTATACTCACACTCTACACTACTGTAGTCAGATATGGATTTTTTTTCCCACACTGTACAATTCTCCTGTACCGGCTAGATGACCTATGATTCAATTCAACTCTGACACTAACTGGAATTAGTATCTGCACAGGTTAAGGCTGTAGCCCCACCAGACTGCCCCCAACTTCAGATTCAATCACAAGTGGTAGGTCCTCAGGTTCCCCACAACTTCTGTCTAGCTTGACTACAAATCAGAGGTTCCCATAATCCCCTCCTGAGTTAAACAACTTGCTAAAGCAGCTTACAGAGCCCAGGAAAATGGTTTATGTACTATTACCAATTTATTACAAAGGCTTATACAAAGTTCATTTTATTTATTTATTTATTTTAATTATTATTATACTTTAAGTTTTAGGGTACATGTGCACAACATGCAGGTTTGTTACATATGTATACATATGCCATATTGGTGTGCTGAACCCATTAACTCGTCATTTAGCATTAGGTATATCTCCTAATGCTATCCCTCCCCCTCCTCCCACCCCACAACAATCCCTGGTGTGTGATGTTCCCCTTCCTGTGTCCGTGTGTTCTCATTGTTCAATTCCCACCTATGAGTGAGAACATGCGGTGTTTGGTTTTTTGTCCTTGCAATAGTTTGCTGAGAATGATGGTTTCCAGCTTCATCCATGTCCCTACAAAAGACATGAACTCATCATTTTTATGGCTGCATAATATTCCATGGTGTATATGTGCCACATTTTCTTAATCCAGTCTATCACTGTTGGACATTTGGGTTGGTTCCAAGTCTTTGCTATTGTGAATAGTGCCACAATAAACATACGTGTGCATGTGTCTTTATAGCAGCATGATTTCTAATCCTTTGGGTATATACCCAGTAATGGGATGGCTGGGTCAAATGGTATTTCTAGTTCCAGATCCTTGAGGAATCGCCACACCGACTTCCACAATGGTTGAACTAGTTTACAGTCCCACCAACAGTGTAAAAGTGTTCCTATTTCTCCACACCCTCTCCAGCACCTGTTGTTTCCTGACTTTTTAATGATCGCCATTCTAACTGGTGTGAGATGGTATCTCATTGTGGTTTTGATTTGCATTTCTCTGATGGCCAGTGATGATGAGCATTTTTTCACGTTTTTTTTTTTGGCTGCATAAATGTCTTCTTTTGAGAAGTGTCTGTTCATATCCTTCACCCACTTTTGATGGGGTTGTTTTTTTCTTGTAAATTTGTTTGAGTTCATTGTAGATTCTGGATATTAGCCCTTTGTCAGATGAGTAGATTGCAAAAATTTTCTCCCATTCTGTAGGTTGCCTGTTCACTCTGATGGTAGTTTCTTTCGCTGTGCAGAAGCTCTTTAATTTAATTAGATCCCATTTGTCAATTTTGTCTTTTGTTGCCATTGCTTTTGGTGTTTTAGACATGAAGTCCTTGCCCATGCCTGTGTCCTGAATGGTATTGCCTAGGTTTTCTTCTAGGGTTTTTAATGGTTTTAGGTCTAACATGTAAGTCTTTAATCCATCTTGAATTAATTTTTGTATAAGGTGTAAGGAAGAGATCCAGTTTCAACTTTCTACATATGGCTAGCCAGTTTTCCCAGCACCATTTATTAAATAGGGAATCCTTTCCCCATTGCTTGTTTTTCTCAGGTTTGTCAAAGATCAGATAGTTGTAGATATGCAGCATTATTTCTGAGGGCTCTGTTCTGTTCCATTGGTCTATATCTCTGTTTTGGTACCAGTACTATGCTGTTTTGGTTACTGTAGCCTTGTAGTATAGTTTGAAGTCAGGTAGTGTGATGCCTCCAGCTTTGTTCTTTTGACTCAGGATTGACTTGGCAATGCGGGCTCTTTTTTGGTTCCATATGAACTTTAAAGTAGTTTCTTCCAATTCTGTGAAGTCAGTCATCGTTAGCTTGGTGGGTATGGCATTGAATCTGTAAATTACCTTGGGCAGTATGGCCATTTTCACGATATTGACTCTTCCTACCCATGAGCATGGAATGTTCTTCCATTTGTTTGTATCCTCTTTTATTTCATTGAGCAGTGATTTGTAGTTCTCCTTGAAGAGGTCCTTCACATCCCTTGTAAGTTGGATTCCTAGGTATTTTACTCTCTTTGAAGCAATTGTGAATGGGAGTTCACTCATCATTTGGCTCTCTGTTTGTCTGTTATTGCTGTATAAGAATGCTTGTGATTTTCGCATATTGATTTTGTATCCTGATACTTTGCTGAAGTTGCCTATCGGCTTAAGGAGATTTTGGGCTGAGATGATGGGGTTTTCTAGATATACAATCATGTCATCTGCAAACAGGGACAATTTGACTTCCTCTTTTCCTAATTGAATACCCTTTATTTCCTTGTCTTGCCTGATTGCCCTGGCCAGAACTTCCAACACTATGCTGAATAGGAGTGGCGAGAGAGGGCATCCCTGTCTCGTGCCAGTTTTCAAAGGGAATGCTTCCAGTTTTTGCCCATTCAGTATGATATTGGCTGTGGGTTTGTCATAGATAGCTCTTATTATTTTGAGATACGTCCCATCGATACCTAATTTATTGAGAGCTTTTAGCATGAAGGGTTGTTGAATTTTGTCAAAGGACTTTTCTGCATCTATTGAGATAATCATGTGGTTTTTGTCTTTGGTTCTGTTTATATGCTGGATTACGTTTATTGATTTTCATATGTTGAACCAGCCTTGCATCCCAGGGATGAAGCCCACTTGATCATGGTGGATAAGCTTTTTGATGTGCTGCTGGATTCGGTTTGCCAGTATTTTATTGAGGATTTTTGCATTGATGTTCATCAAGGATATTGGTCTAAAATTCTCTTTTTTGGTTGTGTCTCTGCCAGGCTTTGGTATCAGGATGATGCTGGCCTCATAAAATGAGTTAGGGAGGATTCCCTCTTTTTCTATTGATTGGAATAGTTTCAGAAGGAATGGTACCAGCTCCTCCTTGTACCTCTGGCAGAATTTGGCTGTGAATCCATCTGGTCCTGGACTTTTTTTGGTTGGTAAGCTATTAATTATTACCTCAATTTCAGCTCCTGTTATTGGTCTATTCAGAGATTCAACTTCTTCCTGGTTTAGTCTTGGGAGGGTGTATGTGTCCAGGAATTTATCCATTTCTTCTAGACTTTCTAGTTTATTTGTGTAGAGGTGTTTATAGTATTCTCTGATGGTAGTTTGTATTTCTGTGGGATTGGTGTTGATATTCCCATTATCATCTTTTATTGTGTCTACTTGATTCTTCTCTCTTTTCTTCTTTATTAGTCTTGCTAGTGGTCTATCCATTTTGTTGATCTTTTCAAAAAACAGCTCCTGGATTCATTGATTTTTTTGAAGGGTTTTTTTGTGTTTCTATTTCCTTCAGTTCTGCTCTGATCTTAGTTATTTCTTGCCTTCTGCTAGCTTCTGAATGTGTTTGCTCTTGCTTCTCTAGTTCTTTTAATTGTGATGTTAGGGTGTCCATTTTAGATCCTTCCTGCTTTCTCTTGTGGGCATTTAGTGCTATAAATTTCCCTCTCCACACTGCTTTGAATGTGTCCCAGAGATTCTGGTATGTTGTGTCTTTGTTCTCGTTGGTTTCAAAGAACATCTTTATTTCTGCCTTCATTTCGCTATGTACCCAGTAGTCATTTAGGAGCAGGTTGTTCAGTTTCCATGTAGTTGAGCGGTTTTGAGTGAGTTTCTTAGTCCTTTTTAAAGGATACAAATGAACAGCCAAACGGAGAGATACACAGGGCAAGGTGTAGAAGGGTCCTGTTCATGGAGGTTTCTGTCCTCATGGAATAGGGGTGTGCCTCCCTCACCCAGCACACAGATGTTCTTATTACCCAGAAGCTCTCTGAACCCCCAGGGTGGAGTAGGGATAGATTTAAAGAAACAGCTAATTTATCCTATAAAACCATAACCAACATTTTCATATTCTTGTACTAATTTGTGCATTCTATTGCTATTTGTGTCTTGTAATAAGCTTTGCAGAACTATTTAGCAGAAAAATCAGCTGATGGTTAGCTAAATCCAATTTCTCTTCAAGTCAGTTATTTTCCATAAGTATTACATCCTGGAGAGACTTTAACTCAATCTCCCATTACATTGAATCACCAATATCAGTAGTATCATAAGATTTATTTATACCAGGTAATTGAATCTTACTTACAGCACCAGTATGACACCATATCACCGTATGGTCATGGGACAACTCAGTTTCATAAAAGAACAAATAAGTAAGAATTACAGAGGAATTTGTCTTGTCTTCCCAACAGAATCTACTCTTGTCCATTTGTCAGATATTATTAAGGAAGGGCATTATTACAGTTGGCCATGGTTTAGTTATATCTGGGTTTCTAGTTACTTGAGGACAAAAAGAACCACCCCACCTCATCTCACAGGCTTGTACTGAGGCTGGTTTCCATTGTGTATTATTACATAGCAAGGCCCACCTCCTTCCTGCAGGGAGGACACAGGTGGTATTCAGAGTGGTTCCTATTTCTACCAACTGTACTGCAGGATGTATTTCATTTTGATCTATGCTGTGGGTGAGAGCATTCATAGTGTATCAGTGTAAAACTACAAGTGCCCTCAGAGAACTTCCATAAGTTTGGAAGGCCATCAGACTCCCATGGGTGGGTCTCTTGGACCTTAGCAGCCAGAATAGCAGGTCACTGCCCCATGGCCACTTCAGCTTCCATCTGTATTAAAATAGTCAAGAGGTCCTATTGGATCAGGGTACAAGCCCTTTCCCCTGGGCTGGGTGTTAGCAGTGCCCAGCATTGTTTGTTGAGTTGGCCTTATCCACTTCGCTAAAGCCTCATTATCTTTCCGCCCCGACTCCATCCTTTGCCTTCCTCCTTGAAGAGAATTTCCTCTATTCTGTCTCTTCTAGTTAATAAATCTTTTTCCTCCGAATACTGTTCCACATTAAGAGTAAACTCAGCTTGTCCCAGGATACCTAGACCTGCACTATCTCTCCTGAGGCCCTTTTCTGTCTTAGGAGCCAGTGTTGTTTAATCTACCATGCATATCATTGCTACTGTGTACTAATGGCGCGAATGCAGTTAGGATAAATGTTTTGCAAAAAATTTTGGGTCCCCACACTAGAGTTAGATGATTGGTGTTTACAGGTAGATGTAATTTAATTTGAGTGTGCCATAAGGCCTCTCACAGCCTTCCTTATTTCGAGTGGGGTCATTCCCCAGGGGAACTTGGATCTACGATGTGATGCCAACTTCTTTAATCCTACCAGAGGCCCATTGTTTTTCCCTATACTGCTTAATAGCTTTCTGTCCACAAAAACAAGAGTGGTATGTATTTATGCATAGCCTAAATGCATGCTATGTTGGGCATGCTACCATCATATTTTTTCTATCATAACCAAGGACCTTTCTAAGCATTTGACCATCAGGTTTTGTAGGTTTTGTAGTTACCATAGTGATCAGTCTGCTGAGAGCCATACACCACATAGATAGAAGTCTCAGTAGAAAGCAGTCCTCAGAACTTCCTCCCCAAAAGATATCCTTTGTAGTTGATGTAGCCTAAAATATAGAAGTCAAAAGATACCACTGGTACGTTGCTAGAGTCCCATTTAGTCATTAACAGTCTAATTCATCATCATACCATATGACCGGAATGGCTCCCAGAACTATGCCTTTCAGGTTTGCAGGCTGTCGTTCAACCTTGAAAGGTTCCAAAAGCAGGGGTGGTCTCAGCAAACATACAGCTTCACCGTTCCAAACATCTGTTCATAATTGTGCTAAGAAATAATATCCTGATCTGAGTCTCTCCTGAGGTATTAAGACAATGTTGCATTTCCCTTGTTGCATACCTCATGTATGCACTGTATTCCTTTACCCCCAGCTACTATTACTCCTTCTCTCCATTTGTCATTTATTCTGACCCAGAGTTTTCCATCTTTGGGAGGGCCATTGCTGACAGTGATGCTAGTCTAACAAGTGCCTCCCTTTCAGTCCATTTCCATTCAGATAGGGTCAGGTTACCTGGGTACAGAACTGTCCTATCGGGGATGTCAGGGCTAGCCCAATCCCTAGGCAACACAGCAATATTCACAGATGTGAATTCACACTATCAGGCCCTTAGGACTTCTGGCATAGTTGTTTAAAAGTTAGTTACACTTTCTTGCCTAGAAATCATCCTTGCTTACAAGGATGTACACAGTCACATCCCTGGTCCTAGGACCCTTGGCATCAGGCAGTGCTCCAGTGCTTCTTACTGGGACAAAAAAAAAAGTGAGATTATATGGGAAAAATCATATAACCACACTGGCAGCAGGAGGGAGATTTCCACCCCTGCTTTGCCAGATCCCCCAGAAAAGTGAGAAATCTATCCAGGGGGAGCCTTCCTTTATCCTCCCCCATGTTGAGTGTGAGCACACACTCATGAAGGCAAGTCCCTCATGCCTTTGTCTTCTCTTGTTTTAAGGCAGTAAATATTTCAATTGCCTGTTCCAATTCTCTATTAAACCATTACCCTGAGGATGATATGCAACATAATATGTCCATTTGATGTAGTATTTCTTTGCTCACTGTTGGACACTATGGGTTGTAAAGTGCATCCTTGGGCTGAAGAAATGTAGCTTGATGAGCCAAATTGGAACAGTATTGTCTGTTCCAATCTTTTAATAGTATTTTCAGCGTTTGCATTTACTACCAGTCCAGAGTAAGTGTCTATTCCTGCTGGGACCCATTTGTAGCTCCCAGGGGCTACTGGCATTGGTCTAATATAATCCACTTACCAGCTATGTGTGGGGCCTTCCCCATGTAGAATCTTCTCTGTAGCCATCTGCAATCTCTATCTCTCCTGTTGACAGATGAAACAGTTCTTGGTGACATTCTGTGCTTCAGAGAGTGAAGAGGAATGTGTCTACATTCAGTCCATTTCTGCATGGCTGTAACCCCCACACCATGTTCACTTATTTCATGGACCCAGCTCACCACCTCATGGGAGAGCATCAAAAAGTCTATATGATGGTTTAAGTCACCTCCTGAACCTGTAAGTAGTTCTTCAATGCTCCCCTTAATTTCCCATAGTAATTTCCATAAGGCCACACCACATAAGACCATCCCTTCAATAGCCCAGTTTTCCATTGTCCATCTATCTGACCACATAGCCAGACCATTGGCTATTGCCCATGAGTTTATAAAAACCCAAACATAAGGGCTTTTACCATTGTTAAACTCTTTCATCACTGCTAAAAAACAAAAACAAAAAACAAAACAAAAAAAAAAACGGCATGTAATTCAACCCATTAAGCCAATTTGTTCTTAATTTCTTAAACTAGTTTTTCTATCTTCTGGTCTTAATGCAGCATATCTCCAGACAACATAATGTCCATCCATCTTGGAACTGCCATCCATAAACCAAGCAGTTCTTTGTCAGCCCATCAAGAGCTGTTCATAGGGCACTTCCACATGGCAATAGAGTCTGGCAGTTCTTCCAGTGATTCTGAAGTCAGTCCTAGGGGACCTGAGGCTAGCTACTTATGGATACAGTAGGTGCCTCCTTGCATTCCACCAGTAGCATGCTTCTGTATAAACCATTTCCACTTTATCATGGAGCTCTTCTGGGCACTGCCTTCCTTATTAGAGTGTTTCTCTGACATCACCCAAGACATTATCAGCATCTCAGGTTTCATGATTATTTTATGTCCTTCAGTCATTGAGGTCGTCTCAATTAAAGCCCAATAGCAAGCTAGTAATTGCCTCTCAAATGATGTGTATGGGGCGGCAGCATCTGGAATCCCAGGTGCTCAGGCTTTTACCATAAGCTGCAGTTTGCATGAGCACTGGTAGCAGACACTTCCAAAATCATCTGAATGGAGATCATAATGGCCCAGAGGCATTGAGAGAGCTATTGATTTTTGTAATTCAGACATGGTCTGCTTTTGTTCAGGTCCCCACTCAACATGGTTTTCTTTCAGGTAGTCTTATGTATAGAAGCTAGCAATATTTTCAGATGTAGAATATGCATTCTCTAAACTCCAAATACAACAACCAAATGCTAGATGTCTTGTTTGGTCTTAGGGGTGATTAACAACAGCAGTTTATTTGTAGTCACTTGTGGAACTGGGTGGCTCCTGCCTATGTTATTCCTAAGAATTTTACCATGTGGGCAAGTCCTTGGATGTTTGCTGAATTTACTGATCAGCCTTGGTTGGTCATGTGAGTCATCGCTGCATTCAACTCAGTCTTAACCTGGCTCTTTAGTTTCCAATATTATCATCTCATCATCAATATAGTGTATTATTACACTTGAGATCTACATCAAATCCAAATCCCTTCTGACCAAATTATGACAGTAAACCAGTGAGTTCAGATGACCCTATGGTAGCACAGTATACATAAACTGGGATCCTTCCCATATAAGAGCAAACAGTGTTTGGCACTTTCTGAGACTGAGAGAAGAATGTTTGCAAGGTCGATCACTGAGTAGCAGTCTTTTCGTATGATTGAAATCATGACTAAAATTACTGAGGCTATAAAATTGTACTGAGGTACAAATTTATGTATTTAAGCCTCAATAATCTACTGTTTGTTCTCCATGAGCCATCCTCCTTTTCCACACAGGGCTGTTGTTCAAAAAATTCTTTTGTATCAGCACTCCTGCATCTAGCATGTCATTAATTAAAGTGTGAATGTCCTTTTGCCCCCCACCCCCCACCCCCCTCTGCTGCTGTCAGGTACTCCATATTGTTTTAAATTAACCACCTGTGTGGATTCAGGCAGTTCTAATGGTTCTCATTTAGCACATTCAAAGAAAACTGGCCTGAGGGAAGACTTACATAACTTCTAATAACAATATTAGGTAGGGGAAGCAATCCGCAGTCAGACATAATATCCATCCCAATAATACATTCAGGTAAAGGTGACACAACCAACTCACATAAAGCTTTTTCAAGAATTCAAATTGTCCTCCAAACTTCCATGTTAACCCCACCAACCACTGAAGCTCCATATACTCCCCCAATCTTAACTTTAACTCCTGTTAAGTCTTCACCAACAGCTTTTGGAATTACAATGCATTGACCTCCTATACCAAGGAGTCCCAGAAAAGTCTCTTCTCCTTCCACTGACCATTTTATCTACACATGTGCATATGTCCTTGGGACCCCTGCCAGCTGGAGGTCTGGCCAGGAGACCCTGGCCCCTCATCAATCTTGATTAACCTGCTTAACCGTCACCCCAACAAGTTCTGAGTAATCTCTGACTTTTTAAGTTTCTCCAAACTGGGGTAAATGGAGAAAACTTGTTGGGGCCTTTCAATGTTGGGAGACAAACAGAAAGTCCCATTGGCTCATCTAACCTTCAGTAGTGCTGCATTAATACTTTTGTATCAACACTATCAATATCCACAACATTCATCCAGTTTCTCAATAACCATCTAAAGACTCCTACCCTGCTGGGACAAGTCCATGACTCTCTTCTTTGTCTCTCTCATTTTTTTTTTATTTACTATAATGTCCTTGATCAGTAAGACCCACAGGGGAAGCTGAGACAGCAAATCTGGTAAGGCTTTTCAAGCTATTGTTCCATTTTGCAGAAGTACACATGGGGTGCCCATGGAAAAGGAACTCCTTTAATCACAACATTTTCCATAACCTCATAATGGGCACGTAATTGGCAAAAGGGTCTGGCTGCTTGTAGTTTGTAAAAAGAAGCCAATATAACAAGAGTGAAGTGTGACAAAAAGAGAGTGAGATTTTATTATCCATGCTAGGAAGGGGAAGAAGGGGTGTAATACTTTCCAAAAATCTCCACTCTTCAATTTGTGAAGAGAACACAGGGGTTGGTTTTAAAGAGAAGGTTTGGAATGCAGAAGAGGCAGGGGGCCTAGGAGGTATCAGGTGGCATGACCAATATGATGGCTTGTCTTAAGTTATTGTTCCATCTGGTGAAACGTCTGGTGCCATTGTGGCTGGAGGTGTCTGGTCCATATCAGGATCCAGCCCCTGAAGCTTCTAAGGAAACATATGACCAGATAAGTGAGTATGGTGTGTGCTTAACAAGCATATAGGTAAATAAACATGCATAAGACATGGTAGCATAGAACAGGAAAAGAAAAGGAGTGGATGTTCACAGCACATTCCAAGGCTGTATTTCAAGATGACAGGTAACACATATACAATTTGTCTCAAAGTTATATCTTGAGATTGGAGAGAAAGGAGGATAGAAAGCAAAGTTTTAAAATGCTATTTGAAGCCAAGCTGCTCAGTTACAGGCATATTCAGCAAACCAATAGCCACTCCTCATAAAGCTTGCATATGAAGCCTATCAGCTGCATCATCTGAGATGTTCCACTTGGGATTTATGGGGGAGTTACAATCCCACTTTTAGGATAAACACACTTTATAGCCATACTGTATAGGAATAACTCCCTGTGTAGAGGGATTGTTCAATAGTGACCTGTGGATCCCGAATCAACTCAAGCATGTGCTTCCACTCTGTAGCATTCAAAACAAAAGACACAGCCCCCAAATTAGCTACTCTCACAATCCATGTTAGTAAAGGTTCTTCAGGGAACTGATGGTATCAATCCACAAGATGAGATAACTTCTTCATGCAATACCCCCAGGTTTCAGTAGTCTCTTGGCTTGTCCCTTTCCCCAAGCTGACTGCCCTCTTGGTGACCAGAGATACTTTCTGTTGTCCCTGCTTAATTTTTCCCTTTGCAAGCATCTTTGAAGCTAATAGCCGAAGCTCATTCAAACCAAAACTGAGCTTTGTGCAGGACCCAAAGTCCAGCTCCGTACTTTCTTTCATTTTTTGCTGTTATAAATAACAATAACCAAAGGATTGTATGTTTAGTATGTTTCTTATTGTTTTGCATTTCCTCATGTATCCAATAAGCCAACTCCTCAGAAGTTGATTCTAGCACCATTTCTAAATGCCACTGGTAAGCCGGATCGATTAACTCAGACTCTAGCTCCTCTCCCCTCTTCAGAGGACGAGATGTGGAGCTAAAAGTTCCAAGCTTCTAAGCATGCCTTGGTTTTTCTGGTGACCAGTACCCACCCAGGAGCCCACCAAGAGTCAGTTCACTAGAACAAAAGAGGCTCCTATCACCTGGGAAATTCCAAGGGATTTAGGAGCTTTGTGTCAGATGCTCCTATCACTATGGTTATTACAAAGGTCTTAGAAACTCTGTGTACGGAACTGGGGTCTAAGACCAAATATTAGAACAAAAGATTCTCCTGGCACCTCTCTTTACAAAAGTTTTGAAACTTCTGTGTTAAAAACTGTGAGTGGAGGCCAGGTGCGGTGGCTCACACCTGTAATCCCAGCACTTTGGGAGGCCGAGGTGGGTGGATCATCTGAGGTCAGGTGATCAAGACCAGCCTGGCCAACATGGCAAAACCACATCTCTACTAAAAATACAAAAATTAGCTGGACATGGTGGTGGGAGCCTGTAAACCCAGCTACTCAGGAGGCTGAGGCAGGAGTATCACTTGAACTCAAGAGGCAGAGGTTGCAATGAGCCAAGATCACGCCACTGCACTCCAGCCTGAGTGACAGAGTGAGACTCCATCTCAAAAAAAAAAGGAAAAAAAACTGTGGATGGAGACCTATATATATTGTTTGTTTGTTTGTTTGTTTGTTTTTGAGACAGAATCTTGCTGTGTCACCCAGGGTGGAGTAGTGGCACAATCTCGGCTCACTGTAACCTCTGCCTCTCCTGAGTAGCTGGGACTACAGGCGTGTGCCACCATGCCTGGCTAATTTTTGTATTTTTAGTACAGACGGGGTTTCACCATGTTGGCCAGGCTGGCCTCGAACTCCTGACTGCAAGTAATCCGCTCACCTCGGCCTCCCAAAGTGCTGGGATTATAGGTGTGAGCCACCATGCATGGCTATATATATATAATATATATATTTCTTTTTTCACAGCTTCGTTACCACGTGGTGGCTCGGTTTCCAGGGAACCACATCCTAAGAAAGAGCCAGAGAAGTATCTTACGGTCTTTTATGTCCCAGCATTACTTTCAGAACCACATTTTTGCCTCAAGGCAGTAAGAAAGCCCTACCCAGATAAAATCTACCTTTTCATGGGGAGTTACAAGGTTCTGGAAGAGCAGATGGGGCTGGAAATACTTCTGTGGTCATTTTTATAATTTACAATCTGTTCCTGTTTCTTCTAAAATATTGTATAAGCATTTAATTGAAAACCACCAGCCTCCTTCACCCCAGAGCCAAGCTAGGCAGGGAATCTCTCTGGAGGCTGCATACTGGGAGAAAACAGTTTTTGAGACACATACATCTGTGTCATGAGAACTTCCCTCTGCAGGTCTCAGCATCCACCTCTTGTAACAGTTAGCTAGTCTAAAACTCAGCATGCAGACTACCGCTTAAGAGCAAGGCTGAATAACTGCAACTGCTGTTCAGGAAGTTGAGAGCTAACTGAGCAATTGCCATATAGAACTGCTCACTGCTGTGCAAGGTAACAGCAACTCATACATCATCAAGAGATTTATTAGTGTTTTGGGTGTCAGTAAGGAATCAGGATTCCCTATCATTGACCATTGGCTTTTTCTGCTCAGATTCCTTTCTGTAGGTTTAATGCTCATTAGCCTTTTGTTTTGTTTTGTTTTGTTTTGTTTTGTTTTGTGTTTTAGAGATAGGGTCTTGCTCTGTTACTCAAGCTAGAGTGCAGTGGCATGAGCACAGCCCACAGAAGCCTCACCCTCCTGGGATCAAGTGATCCTCTCAACTTAACCTCCTGACTAACTGAGATGACAGGCGCATGCCACCATGCCCTACTAATATTTTTTTTTTAATTTATTGTAGAGATCGGGTCTTGCCATGTTGCCTTGGCTAGTCTTGAACTTCTGGCCTCAAGTGATCCTTCGATGCTGGCCTCCCAAAGTGCTGGGATTACAGGCCGAGCAACCATGCCTGGCCCTGACAAGCTTTTCTATTGGTTAAACTAGTATTTCCAAGGTCTTTATGCAGAGAGTGTTTTGAGAGACAAAACATTGAGATTTGCCTTTTAGCTGATTGGCTTGAACTTGGCACTCTCTCATGCAATGATGATTGGATTTCTGTATTCTATATTCATAGAACTGATCTTTGAGTTACAGTTTAGGTCTCTGAATTGGCCCCAATAAATAGCACCCTTCTTCCCAAATAAGCTTCTGAAAAATTTGAAAAATAAACATAAAAGATTAAAGATAGAAACTAAAAGATCAATATTTACAAAGATACAGCTGGGTAGGAAGGCACATTCAATGAATCCCAGCATTAGGCCCACTTCTGAGCCAGTCACAGGCAGCAGTGGACAAGACAGCAGGCCCATTCTCATGGGCGAAAGGAACACAGGGAACATTTCCCCTCCAAGGGCAGCCTTCCTCCTAAAAGGAAGATGAGCAAGAAGAAGTGGAGTGCACACAATTAATCTAATCACTAATCACAATTAATCTAACTAGCAAATTGGTGTTATTTCATACGTATCACCAGGACAAATGAGGTGAGGGGCAGAGTTACCCTAATTGAACTCTTCATACTAGAAAAAAAAGCAAAAAAACAACAAAAAGCTTCAGAATGGGGAAGGAACCATGCCCCTCTACCTGTTATGAGAGAAATCCCATGCTATAAAAGCTACCTATAATAAAACACACACACACACACACACGCACGCACACACACAAAGCTTCAATTTTCCCTATTTACAAATATCGTTCAATATATCTAATAAGATAATGAGACCAAACATTAAAGTAGCAAGCATAAATATGTTCTCTGTCTTGTCAGTTGTCACTTGTTTTGACCCAAAACTGGGATAGCCATTCTTGCCACTGCCTTGAACCTCCTCTCAACACACTTTTATTCTAGGGCTTTTCCATTTTTTCTCGTGAGTTTTAAATGCTCAGTAATAAAAACAAAAAGGGCTTTCTTCTGACTGCAAAACTGTGAAAGCTGTGGGGTTTCACAATCTCTCACAGCCTGATGAAGCACTGAAAGAGCAGCATACATTTTCCAAAACACTCACAAGAGAATTTGCTATGTTCTATTTGCAGTTGAATTGTGACGTATAAACCCCTTCCTAAACTTTGCAAGCCCAGACCTAATGGAGTGAAACACATGGAAAATGGGTAGGAAAAACAACCAATTTCACTGCCCTCCAAACCAATCCTTTTTCCCCTAAGCAATTGAAATAAACATTTGGAAACTTTGTGGTATAATAAACACTTTCCAAAGATTACTTGGAAAGCTGGGATATGGGCAGATACAGTGTAGTTTGTCATGCAAAGTACTGTTTGGCAAACTCTCGCTACTGGGTAACAATGCAGCCAGAAGTTGTTATATGGTTGAATAGTCAGTGATTCATTCACCAAAAGATAGATCAAAATTTGCCCAGCCATGTAAGATTCTAAATGTAGCTCTTGAAAGATCATAGCTTTTAAAGAAGATGAAGGGAAAGATATAAGGAAATAAGCTATTTCCATGGTCCTAGATGAGCTTGAGTGATCCCATTATTTTCAAGGAGACCAAGTTGTTGTTGCTGTTTATGTATTTGTGATGTCAAAGAATACCAGAGATGGCAGGAGTTAAATCGTGAAAAATATATTTTACTCAGGAATTATTGCAACAGGAGAAAAGAGACCTGACTATAGAACTGGGCTCAATTCAGAATACAAGGAAAAGTGGGGATTTACAGCCAAGGAGCAGGGCAGGGGTCAGTGGATGCAAAATTACTAACAGGAAACATCAGACAGGATTCTGACCAAACCAACTTGGCAAGATTCTTGCTGAGAGCAGGCTAAGGTGATCAGATATTACCTGGGGGATGATGAGAGATGAGGAATTTAATTGAAGAATGAGGGTGACTAAGTATCAAGAGTTGGAGTTCTGGCTAAACTGACTTTAAGCAGGATTCTTGCTACAACTGGAATCCACAAGAATAGACACCAAAGCCCAAGGTTGAGACCACAAAGGCTGAATGCAGCCTGATTAGAGTCAGGACAAGGAAAGAACCTTGGTCAGTGTCATAACAGTAAGTAATATTTCATAGGGAACATGATTTAGCAAAAGCTTCAAGGTGGCAAGACCCCATCTGTCTTGTCCATTTTGTGTTCCCAAACTAGGTACCAAGTGTGATACAAAATAGGTGTTCAATAAATATATTTCCCCATCTATTTCTTTATTTTAAAATATTTAATTGATAAAGATTGAATACATTCAAGGTGTACAAAACAATGATTTGATGTACATATACGTTGTGAATGGTTACCATAATCAAATTAATTAGTACATCCATCACCACTCATATGGTACATTAGATCCCCAGAAGTTGTTCTTATAAGTGAAAGCGTGAACCCTTTGACCAACAGCTCTCCAATTCCCTCTAAACCACCCTGCTACCCAGTGCCTGACAAGCACCACTGTAATTCTCTCCATCTACAAATTCACCTTCTTTAGATTCTACCATATAAGACAGACCACATGCTATTTGTTTTTCTGTGTCTGGATTATTTCACTTAGCATAATTGTTAAAGACCTACATCACCTGCCCCTTGCCACTTCCTTTCCCCACCTGTCCTCCCTTGCACACTCTGCTTTAGTGGCATTTTTATCAGCCTGCTGCTACTCAAGCATGACAAGCACATCCCAATTCAGGGTCTTCACACTTATTCTGCATGCAGATACCCACGTGGCTCATTCCCTCAATCTATTCTGGTCCAAAAGACCACCAGGAGGGCTAAATAGTAGAAAGGAGAGCTTTATTGGCATTATCAGGTTGCAAAACAGGAAGAGTCCCTGGTGTGGGTTGAAGGTGCTCTTGCTTCAAGGAGGGAAAGGGCAGGTTGGGTTTTATGCCACACAGGGTACATATTACTCAATAGAGTCATACATATTCAGCAGGTTTTGGAAAAAAGCTATGCATATTTACAAGCGGAGCCGAGCAGATGTGCAATGGATAAACATATATGTAATATACGTCCCATGTTCACTTTGGGCAGGGTTTTAGTATTAAAATAGAATGGAATTTGGCTGTTTATGTCAAAATGTTGTAGGACATTTTCCTTAGTTCAGCTAAGAGCCGGGTTCTTGTCACATGACCATCAGAGATTAGGCTCGCGGACACTTTGAAGGGTGAGAAAAAATGAAATTTATTAGGCAAAAAGGGGGAAAAAGGGACCCTTCTCAAAGCCAGACTCCTGCTAGTATGCTTGCTGCCCCGCAGGCTGAATCCCAGGTTCCACCCAGGAAGAGGGGGTCCAGGCTCCTCCCCACTGGAAACGGGGCAAACTTCCCAAGACTCCACCCGAGTGCGCGTTCCTCCCAGCGCACAGGTCTGTTGGAAGTTCTGCCAGGGAGCCCTTCCCACCTGGGCATCTCAAAAAGGTGAACTACAGGATATGGAGACAGTTTGTGCACAGCCTCTATATCTGGCTGAAGCTGGCTTAAGGTCTACATTTGCTTATCAGGAAAGAATGTTTGTAAGGCCGGTCCTCAGTCCAGTCAGAGTTGTAGTGGTCTGGGTTGTAAATCAGAGTTAGGAGGAGCCTGATAGCTCCTACTTTTAGGGAATTTAGCAAGATTGTGTTTTTTTCTTGTAGCCTTAGAATTTGGAAATTTGTCATATTAGCTGATTTCTGAAAATCGAACTTTATCAATTAAGATGGACCCTAAGGTTAAGAAAACAAAAGTTACCTTAACCTTAGGGTCCATCTTAGTTGATAAAGGAGCATCTATTAAATAATATTTTGGTCTCTCAGATCACACCATTCAGATCTCTACTTCTCAGAGTCAGCCCTAAACAGCCCATCTAAAAGATCCAGGCCTTCCCACCCACCAAACTACTCTCTACCCCTTTGTCCTGCTCCATTCTTAGTATCATTCTCTACATTATTACATAGCTTTTCATTTTTCATCAACATCCCACCCTATAACGTGAGCTTCAGGAGCACAGAGACTTTAATTTTCTCCCTGAAGAGCCCTTAGAAACAAAAACAATATTAGTTAAATAATTTAGTGGATAAACCTTGTGTATCACCATAGTTCAGGGGCACTCTTTAAACTGCATGTAGTTGGATTATATTCTTTCATCCAATGAAAGAATCTCTACTGACGGCATGTTTAGTCAATTGACATTTATGGCACTATTGATAAATTTTGATTTATTTCTACCATCTTATTTTATTTTTTAACCATGTAATTTCTTTGCTTCTCTTTTTCTTTTTCCTTAACATTTTGCATGTATTAAACTTTAAAATCTTCTTTGTTTTCCCCCATTTATTTGAATGTTTAAAGTCTCTGGTTTATTTTTTTCTTTCTAGATTTTATTCATTTAAAGTCTTTTTTAATATTACAAAGAGATACATGATTATTTTATTAAATAACGTAACACAATCCAGGTGTGGTGACACACGCCTATAATACTAACATTTTGGGAGGCCAAGGTGGGTGGATCGCTTGAGTTCAGGAGTTTGAGACCAGCCTGGACAATATGGCAAAACCCTGTCTCTATAAAAGAAGAAGAAGAATAATGTAATACAATAAAAAGACATGGTGATGAGCAGAATTCTGAGATGTCCCAAAACCCCCAACCCCTGCTTAATCGCTCCCTGTGGCCACAGATAGGACCTGTAACCATTAAGGGTTAGTCACTCCTTTGATTAGGTTGTGTTAAGTGACAAAGGTAGTAGGATGGTTACTCTAGTGATTATTCAACATTATATAAGGGTCTGTCTTGGCAGACTGGAGAAAGATCATCCTGCCTGCTCAGAAAAGGAAGCTGCCAGGTTTTGAGAAATCCACACAACTAGGACCTGAGAAAAGCCCCAAAGAGCTCAGAGTAAACTTCAGCCCATATCCAGCAAGAAAATGGAAAATTTAATTCCATAACCACATGCAATTAAATTCTGCCAATCTGGATGAACCTGGAAAAAAGCCCTGAGCTCTGGATAAGAATGCAGCAGACTGACACCCTGATTTTGGCTTTGTGAGGCCCTGAGCAGAGAGTCAAGATAGGCCATGTCCGGGCTTCTGAACTACAGAATTGTGAGCTAACAAAGGGGTGTTGTTTTAAGCCACTAAGTCTGCAGTAACCTATTACACAACAATAATAACTGATACAGATATCTACATAGATTTTGGCCTGAGCAAATGGATAGATGGAGCAATGATTAGCCAAGATGGGGAAGAGTGCAGGAGATGGCCTGGTGCACATTTTCTCATCTAATGGGGGAGATAAAAGGGAACTTAGGAGAGATGACATAGAATCCTCATGGAACTGGAGGAGACAATGAGGAACAATCAAGTCTCTATTGTAGAATTCTACCCATAAAAGCTTTCAGAAACTCTCGTATAAGTCTTTCTTCACTGCTCACTCAAAAATTGATTCGCAACTAAATAATGGATGTGTTTTCTCAAGCAAATGGAAATGTACTTAGATGGAATGTAGAATTGATGCTGCTTTTTTCTTAATCCTGAAGCAAATATACTTCTCCTTCCACAGAATTAGTTTCCTCTAATATGCTCTCAGTAAGGATCTTTTTGTATTTTAGAAAACCTAAGCTTGTTGTATGCTGCTAACACTTGATGGCAACCAACCTAATATTGGCCAAAGGATAAATGCTTCCTATCAGTGGTCTCAGAATTATCTACAGGTTCAAACGGTGGCTTTCTCATCCTGCCAGACACAAATCTACAGTCCTGTAATCTTCCTGAAATGACAGATCACTACTCCTACCCAAAATATATTGAAAATATCCTTCACTAACCATTTACAGCCATCAAAAGACAGCTGCTCATCTGGTATTGTGTAATACAGAATTTAATCTTGCCCAAAGAGAGGTCTGACCTTTGTCCTTGGATCCTGGGAGACAATCTCTGAACCCTTAGAATGTTCTGCCTGACAGGACTGTCTTAGTTTAGCTAAGAGCCTTGGGCCATCCCAGATCATCTAGCAATGGGATTTATGGTAGAAGTTTTGGGTTACACAGTATCAGCTCTGCCTCCAGAGGGGCTGGAGATTGAGTTAGCCAACCATTCTATGTGTCTGAAACCCAACTGAAAACTCTGATCACCACAGCTCAGTGTTAAATAGTGCCGTGTGACAACAGACACATAGTTGGCAATACTAACTGAGTATTGTTACACATCATTCCAGGTGCAGTTAACACTGGGAGAGGACGACTAGATGCTCAACGTTTTGAATTCTCCTATTCTCTGCCCCATGCATCTCTTCCTTTGGCTGATTTTGGTATATATTCTTTTGCTGCAATAAACTGTAACCATGAGGATAATGGCTGTTAGTGAGTTCTGTGAGTGAGTCTAGCAAATTATCAAGCCCGAGAGTAGCCTCATAGACACTCATTCTTACAGCTGGTGTCAGAAGTGAGGGTGGTCATGGGAACCCCCAAACTTGCAGTTGGTGTCAGAAGTGATTTCGTGGACAGTTTTCCCAACTGCAAGTATGAAAACATAAACCACAAATTATAAGCAGAGAAAATCATTTATAAGGAAGAGTAAATGAATAATATTATCTGGGAATACTCCCTTGGGAGGGATCAAAAACTCTTGCTATTTTCATTTAGAACTAATCTTGTAAAGAAATCAGGCTTTGACTAAGCCTATAAAAACATTTAAGTCAATGTTTGTATACAGTGAATTCTTATAACACTTTTTTATTTCTAAAACCTGAAATGCAAACAATTGCAAATAATAGATGAATTGATGAGGATGTAAACAACACCTTCTGAAGCTAGATATTTGACCAGAGTGTCTCAATTTCTAAAGCCCAGCCATCTGAGACACAAAAGGTAAGCTATATTTTGACTAGCTTTCTTCTTAAGAAGCAACTTGTGACACATTGTATAGTGCAAAAGAACTATTTGACTGGATCTTTTTTCTCTTCATGTCAATTTTCCTAGTATGGTCTCCATTCCTAGTTATTATATGCCCAGAGAAGTGCATTTGTTCTTACTGTTTTCAAGATGTAGAATAAAATACCAAAGAAAAGATACTTTCTGGGGTTTTCTAACTCCGAGGATGATTCTAAAGTCACTCAATAACCATCTTCAAAGATTCCAGCAGGGTTGAAATGTTATGGTCAATAGAGAAAAATGGGGAGCATTGCTGAACTAAACCCACAGGCTTAGTAGGAATGTGAACCTCTCAATATTGTCAACGTAGAGTAAGATCCAAAACGCACACGATGAAAGTCTTTGATGTTCCTTTTTATGTTTCAAAACAGTGAAAGGCCTAGAGCAAGAAAGGGTGCCTTTCATAAGTCAGGAGAAAAGATATGAGAAATGTGAAGAAACAATCTCAAAAGACAGAGGGGGGGAGGCAAAAATCAATGCTAACTTTGTAGTTATCTTCATTTCTGTCAGTTCTACTTCACTGTCCAACTTGCTATCTGACAGCCAAAGATAAAGGTGAAAATATTGTTTTAGCAATCCATAAATAGTGTGTGGGGGGGAATTGTACGTTTAATTAAGAACCAATACTGTGATCACAAGTATTAGTGTTTTGAACTGTTCATGGTGCCAACTGAACTCTTGATATGAAGGAGAGGTCTACACATGGCAATATATTTGTGAAAGCAGAACGAATATTAGTAAAAATATATAGATCTTATTTAAACCATACTATTATTCTTACTAATGATATAAACTAGACTGGACTTTGCAGATTGTTTTCCTTTATGAATATGAGTTTAAATTTCACTGTGATATCTGGGTTTTAAAATAAAAACAGGAAACTAGTTAATGAGATATAAATGAGTTCTCAAATTAAGTGATTCCAACCCAACTCCCTTCTTTCTTTGTTTTGTGTTTTGAGAAAAGGTCTTGCTCTTTTGCCCAGGCTGGAGTGCAGTGGCAGGATCTCAGTTCACTGCAGCCTCAACCTCCCAGACTCAAGCGATCCTTCTGCCTCATCCTCAGCCTCCTGAGTAGCCGAGACCACAGGCATGTCCCACCACACCCAGCTAATTTTTTGTATTTTTAGTAGAGAGTGGGTCTCACTACATTGTCCAGGCTGGTCTTGAACTCCTGAGCTCAAGAGATCCTCTCACCTCAGCCTTCCTAAGTGCTGAGATTACAGGACTGAGCCAGTGCATGCAACCTCCTCTTCACTTTCCAATAGCATTTTCAGCCATGATATCCAGGTGATTATTTCACTCTTTAACCCTGCCAAGTGAAAATCTTAGTGAGGTCTCAGGGTCTCAGGAAAAAACCTTAAACCCACAGCAAGTTCACAGACTAATTCTTTAAAACTAGGAACATGAGGAGTCAAAATACATGTTAAAAATACAGAATTCAGATAGATACTGCCCAAGAGGAAAAAATGATAAGCACTGATAGCCTTGAGAAATAAAGTGATCAGAAACAGATAAATCTGGGCTAAAAATGAATAAAGGGAATTTCTGGTTTAATTTTTTTTTGATGGAGTCTTGCTCTGTTGCCCAGGCTGGAGTGCAATGGCACAATCTCGGCTCACTGCCATCTCCACCTCCCGGGGTTCAAGCGATTCTCCTGCCTCAGCCTCCTGAGTAACTGGGATCACAGGCGTGTGCCACCACACCTGGCTAATTTTTGTATTTTTAGTAGAGACGGGGTTTCACCATGTTGGTCAGGCTGGTCTTGAACTCCTGACCTCGTGATCCACCCACCTTGGCCTCCCAAAGTGCTGGCATTACAGGCATGAGCCACCACACCCAGCCTGGTTTAAATTTTAATGCTTACCACATTTCTTACTAAAATACTGAGAAAGATATACTTATGGTAGAAATGTAAACTAATATTTTCTGGAGGGCAACGTTGCATATTCCATCATGAACTTAAAATAGACTGGTCATTGGTTCCAGGTATTCTACTTCTAGGAATTTTTCTAAAGAAATAATTAGAGTAGCCTGGTACAGTGGTTCATGTCTATGATTCCAACAGTTTGGGTGGCTAAGGTGGGAGGATTCCTTGATCCCAGGAGTTCAAGACAAATCTAGGCAACATAGAGAAACCCCAACTCTACAAAAAAAAAAAAAAAATTAATTAGCCAGGTATAGTGGTACACACCTATGGTCCCACCTACTCAGGAGGCTAAGGTGAGAGGATCGCTTAAGCCCAGGAGGTCAAGGCTGCAGTGAGTGGTGACTGCGCCACTTCACTCCAGTTTTGATGACAGAAACAGACTCTGTCTCAAAAAAAAAAAAAAAAAGAAAAGAAATAATTAGACTGGTTTTCTAAAAAGAGTAATATGGCCAGGTGCTGTGGCTCATGCCTGTAATCCTAGCACTTTGGGAGGCCGAGGCAGGTGGATCATGAGGTCAGGAGTTCGAGACCAGCCTGGCCAATATGGTGAAACCCTGTCTCTACTAAAAATACAAAAAGTATCTGGGTGTGGTGGCATGCACCTGTAATCCAGCTACTCAGGAGGCTGAGGCAGGAGATTCGCTTGATCCTGGGAGACAGAGGTTTCAGCGAGCCGAGATCACACCACTACACTCCAGCCTGGGCAGAAGAGTGAGACTCTGTCTCAAAAAAAAAAAAAAAAAAAGAGTAACATATACAAGAATGTACATAGCAATGTCATTATTCAAGTGAAAAATTAGAAGAAAATAATGCCAAAAAAGGAGATGTAGGCTAAATATAATATGGTACCTACATAATTGAATATGTTGGAGCAAAATGGTAATATAGTTGTAAGAGGATATTTGAATGCACGAAAACATATTCACAATACAGCCAGTGAATAAAAGCAAGTGTTTAGTAAAAGAATGTTGTGGTTGAAAACTCAGACTTTCCCACCAGACAAGCTAAATTCAAATCCTCCATGCTTACTGGCAAGGTAGCTTTGAGAAAGTTTACAGTTCCCCGGTAGTAAAAGGGCGATAATAGTAGTACTTACTTCATTGGGTTGTTTGGAAGACTAAATGATACAATGCATGTACAGTGGTTAGAAAAGTACCCAATACATAGTAAGGGCTCAATTAATGTTAGCTACCATTCTTATCAAAAATATCACCAGGCAAGAATTTTGTTAGAAGAGGGATGGGGAACTGGCAGTGGTAAACTACAATGTGAGCATGCAGCCCAGTGAAATATTCTGAGGATTCCTTTGTTTGCAGGTACAGAAAACTTAAGTCAAATGGCTTTAAACAATAAAGATGAGAAAATGACTATTGTAACTTCAAAAAGCTAAAGATGGTATGCATTTCAGGGTTAGGTAATGCAGTGGTTTGATTCAATGGAATGCAAGCTTCAGGTATTTTTGTATCTCTAGCTCATAGAAGAGTGTCTGATGCACAATAGGTACTAAATAAATATTTTTGTATAAATTAAAGTAGGATCCCATTTTCTGCTTAAACTACCATCCTTCTACCTACCATCGTGGTGTCAAACTTGCCGAAGCAATACTAGATGTAACATCTTTGGACTACACTATCCAGAAAGACAGAAAGGGAGAGTCTTATTTCATAACTCTCAAGGAAGAGCAATAAATTTATCCTCTGAATGAAAAGATGAAGATCTCTGACTGCAGAACATACAAGGAGTCATGAAGTTTCATAGTAGATTTATTCAAAGTGTCAAAGATCTGGACCTGTGGATTGGATTGTTTCATGTAGTCAAACTCAGCAATGTTAGCTGACATACAAGTATTGAATGTCACTGAGAATTTCACTAAGACTAGGAAGAAATTAATTTTCTGTCTTAGCTATGTATTTGAAAAGAGGTTTCAATCACCTCCAAAAGGACAAAGGTGTTACAAAGCAAACCATTCACATAGACTCTAAGAAAATGGTGAATAAAATAAAATAATGAATAGTGAATAAAATAAAATAATCAAATAGAAAAATGAATTTTAAATAACTGTTGAAAATAATGCAATAATGGCCAAGTGTGATGGCTCATGCTTACAATCCCAGCATTTTTGGAAGCCAGGGTGGGAGAATCGCTTGAGGCCAAGAGTTAAAGACCAGCTTGGACAACACAATGGGAGCCCATCTTCAACAACAACAAAACAATGAATCAGCTGGGCCTGATGGTGAGTGCCTATACTCCTAGCTACTCAGCAGGCTGGGGAGGAAGGATCACTTAAGCCAGGAGTATGACGTTTTAGTGAGTCATGATTGTACCACTACATTCTAGCCTAGGTGACAAAGTGAGACCCTGACCCTGACTCAAAAAATAAAAATTAAAAAAGAAAATACTACAATATGATTTTTGCTTCCAGCCATGATGATGTACCAGTACCAGACTAGGCTTCCGACCATAAACATCTAGAAATCTAGACAAAATATATGTAACAACTACTTTCAGACATTGAACAACAGGCAACGTAGGACTAACCAGGCAAAGAATGGCTTCTAGGAAAAAACTACAGGGAAGCTGGAAGCTGAACAACTTCCTCAGGCAGTACAGGAGGTATCTGAGTTCTGACAACCTAGAATGAAGAGTTACCACTGAACATTTGGAGCAGTCATAGAGACTCCAAAATGTGTGCACCTTAGGAGTAAGGCTTAATAGCCATGGAGGAAAGGTTACTCTGGATCCACTCAAAAGAAACTTGAAAACACATCCCAAAAGTATGAAAATGATCCAGAAAGTAAATTACCCTCCCGACACAGAAAAACTCCAAAATCTTTAAAGGAATGGAGGAAAAAATCCAGACACTCAAAAATGTCCAGCATTCAAATGAAGATTATGCCACATACAAAATGGCAGGAAAATGCTTCTGATATCCAAGAGAAATATCAGTTAATTGGAATGGACAAAGAAAACATGGAAATGATTGAATTAGCAAGCAGGGTCTTCATTAACAGTTACTGTAAATATATACAAAGACTTAAACATACACATGAAGAAAAGGAGGCTGATACATGAATGTTCATAGCAGTTTTATTCATAACAGTTGCAAACTAGAAAAAACTCAAGAGTCCAATCAATAGGAGAATTGTCTTAGACTCCTCAGACTGATAAAACAAAATGTTATAGGTTGGGTGAAAAAAACTTAGACATTTATGTCTCCCAGTTCTGGAGGCTGGGAAGTCCAAGATCAGGGTGCCAGCATGGTCAGGCTCTTGATAAGGGTCCTCTTCCTGACTTACAGACAGCCACAGTGTGTGTTTTGGGGGTTTGGGCAGTGGAGAAAGAGAGAGAGATTGAGAGTGCTCTGCTCTCTTTCTGTTCTTAGAAGCACACTAAACCCCACCATGGGAGCCCCATCCTCATTGTCTCATCTAAACCTAATCACCTCCCAAAGGCCTCACCTCCAAATACCATCATAATGGGGATTAGGGATTCAGTTATGAATTCTGGGGGTACACAAACATTCAGTCAATACAAGAATGGATACATGCAGCGTGTTATACAATGGAATATTACTAAGTGACAAAAAGAAGCAAACTATTGATAGGCATAACAATACTAATAAATTTTAATAATGTTAAGCTGAGCAAAAGAAGCTAGGAAGAAAAGTACATAGCAGATAGCTCTGGTCTTATGAAATTGTTGAACAGCCAGAACTAATCTGTAATGATAGAAATCATATCCGTGGTTGCATGAGAATGATGTTGGAGTAACTGACTACAAAAAAAAGTATAGGAAACTTTTTGAGGAAGTGAAAATATTCCTTATCTTGATTGTGGTAGTGAATATATGGATATATACAAAGGGCATTGAAGTGTTCATTTAAAATGGGTGTATATTAATAAATGTAAATGATACCTCACTAAAGTTGATTTTTAAAATACTGCAATGAAAATGAAAGGAAAGATCACCTTAAAAATGTACACGGATAACAAATATCTGAAAATGATTTGCTAAAGAAAGGAGAAATTTCCATTAGTTTGCCATACTTATTAGAATGCAGACTTCTATGAAACAGAAGCAGAAAGCCAAGATACAAAGAAAAAAAAAGACTAAGAATAAAAGACTAATATGCATAGAAAAGAGAGAAAAAAGACTCAAGGTAGGATAATTTTCAAAAAGATAAAATCACAATAGTAGGATTTAAATGCAAATTGATTCAATGAAGCATAAGATTAAACTTGGTAAAATCTAATCAAACAGAAATAATTTGATAAATTTTTCAAAATGCAGTACAAAAAAACCAAAGTGACCAAAAAAAAAAAAAATGGATGGTGAAGATTACGGGTAAGAAGAAAGGAAAAAGAGCTTGAACCTAAGAGTCACAGGTATTCTCAGGAAGACACTCCAACTAGAGAAGAAGCAAACATCTAGAGCTTAATTGAAAACCACACAGAAACTGTCAAGAAAGCTTAGTGTATAAAGCTTATCACAAACTCTTCAAAATCACTGAAAGATAACCCACATAAACACATATCCTGGAAAAATATATAGTATTTTCACTAAACAGATAAGCCTTTAAACACCCAGATTTTTTTTTAAGTTTAACAACAAAATAAATAAAAATCAGACTCTTGATAAACTCTAAAATGCTAAAAAGACAAAAAAAATACATTTATGCTTTTAAGGAAAAATATCATGTCCCTCAAATTCTGATATCAGCTAAATGGCAAATTTGTATGAATAAACAGAAAGATATTTCAAAATATGTACTACACAAAGATTCTTTACCTTCTAGGGAGGATGTATTACTTGTCCACTTGTCCAAAGACCAGTGCTCCCATCCAGAGCTAGAAAAGCCAGACGGAATACAAAAATTTTCTTTTGAAAAAGACAAGAGTTGCTAAGGCAACAAGAACAAAATGGACTAATACTTTATAAGGGAAGAAACAGAGAGGTGAACTGGCCTCTGCAGTTGCTTTTCTCCTGGAGGTATTGATGAATTTGAATATGGGCAAGAAGCTAAGAGTCTAGGGCAAAATCCAGGGCAACAGCTGGAAGAGGGCTGCAGCAGGAGTAAAAGGAATCAGAAGAGTTTTGGTGGAGAATTATGAGGTTTCAAGCATATGGCAGATTATTTTCCCCAAAACATGTATTGAAAACTGGAACCCGTATGTGGCAAAAGGCAAAAACGTAACTGGGAAGACCCTGCAAAACAAAACAGAGCTCTGTTGTCAGTCTCACATGACAAAGATTAGAATTTGATATCCATAAAAAAGAACGTTCCCAAAACACACCAACATCCTAGATGAAACTACACAAGGTCAGTCTTGAGCCAGAGGTCATCCCTCATGCAGCCATGATTCAGCACAGTTCCTTACTGAAGTAAGCCAACTGACCACCACTCTGCCAAGAGGGGAAAGTGAGCCTTCTCAGGAATCTAGAGTTTCTGTATTTTTTAAATAAATAATGTCTGGCATTTATTCAAATATTCCTTCACATGTCAAAAAATAACAAAAGAAAATAAATAACCAATAGAAACAGACCCATAGGTGATCCCAATTTTAGTCTTAACTAACAAGGATTTTAAAATAACCACAATTCAGTTAATGTTCAATTAATATGAAAATGAAGAATATGCATAAAGAATTGAAAGGCTAGGTAATTTCATCGGTATATTCAAAATGGTGAAAACAGGATCAAATGGAAATTCCAGAACTAAAAAGAAACAAAATCTAAAATTAAGAACTAACTAGTTGGGTTCAATAACACATTAGACACAGCATCCATCACCTGGAAAACAGGTAACAGAAAACAATCAAACTGAAGCAGAGAAAGGAAAAAAAAGAATTGAAAACACAGAAAAAAGCATTAGAGACAGGTAGGATTTAGGGAGAAGATCTAATAAACAAGCAAGTGAAGTTACAGAAGAAAAAGAGAAGGAAAATGGGGTAAGAGAGATGTGAACAAATACTGGCAAACGGTTTCTCAAAACTGATAAAACACTTCTGATCACTCATAACTTCCTGACAAATTGACCCTTTTAGCTCTATAAAGTCCCTCTCCTTGTCTCTAGTACCTTTTTTTGTTTTAAAGTCTATTTTGTCTGATATTAGTATAGCCCTTCCACCTTTCTTATGGTTGCCATTTGCATAATGTTTTCTATCCTTTTACTTTCATGCTATTTGTGTTTTTGAATCAAAATTATTTCCTTTAGACAGCATACAGTTGGATCTTATTTTTTATCCAATCTAATCATTTGTGCATTTTGATTGTATATTCTATTAACATTAATGTTATTATTGATATAGATTTACATTCACCATTACACTTATTGTTTTCCATAAATTTCATGGTTTTTTATTCCTCTAATCCTTTCTTACTGTTTTCTTTTGAATTGAGTGAATATTTTCTACTAATGCATTTAAATTTCTTTAACAATTTTTTTACTTTTCTTGAGTCATTTTCTTAGTGTCTTTTGTAGGGCCTACCAACACATCTTAACTAACCAGAATCAGCTTCAGATTGATACCATTTTAATTCCAGTGAAATACAGATATGTTATTTTAATAGTTCCATTCCCTTTTCCTACTTATTGTAGTACTATTGTTGTATATCTGTCCATATTACCAACCCAATAATACATTGTTAAAATTCTTCCTTTATATGATTTTAGGTCTTTTTAAAGAGCAGAGAAAAGAAAGGGGAGCAAATATATATTTGTAGCTTTTGTTGTATTAACCTTCCCATTTATCATTTCTGGTTTCCTTCATTTATACTTTGATCAAGTAACCATCTGGAATCATTTTCCTAGCACACCATTGTTCCCACTCACCTACTTGTGCTGTTATTGACAAACATAACACATTCCTATGTTATAGGCAAAGCAATACATTATCTACATTTTTTTACAATTGCTTTTTAAGTTAGTTAAGATAACAAAAGAGAACAAATATGCATTTATACTGTAATTTAATTAACCTTTTTTTCTTTACTGGTGCTCTCTAGTGTGGTGTGTGTGTGTGTGTGTGTGTTTACATTCAAAATATTTGGAGAATTCTATGCCTGCAAGCCTCAATTTCCAGTAAGCCTTTATTGCCAGCCAAAAGAACACTGATTCCTCATTACAATA
This sequence comes from Pan paniscus, assembly GCF_029289425.2. Taxonomy (NCBI): domain Eukaryota; kingdom Metazoa; phylum Chordata; class Mammalia; order Primates; family Hominidae; genus Pan; species Pan paniscus. Next base: position 49,994,344 of record NC_073256.2, on the reverse strand, counting down.
TAACTCTACATACGTCATTTTAAAAATGAGGGAATTCCCTTTCGTCAATGTCCCTAAACCTTTACTAAGAAGCATATCTAAACATGCCCCAGGGATACTATTACAAAATCAAAATCAAGCCCAGGAGGAACTTGCTTGCTTAACACACACACACACACACGCATGCACACATACACACACAGTGCAGGGCCTCACCTGTTTATGCTGGCAAAACATATGGGGAATATATATGTGAATGGATTCAGACAGTATTGGACAAGGAGGGGAGAATATATTACATAAGACTGTATTTATTGACATAGATTTCACCACTGACACTCTATATTCTTTGTAACAGCTTGAGCAGATCCCTATGGGACAGGGAGACCAGTAGAACATGATGCAGTGAAAATGTTTCCTTGATTTTAAAGAAAATGGGAAGATCTGAGGGTGACAGAGGCCACATGGGGCACTTAAATGCCAGAGGCATGGTCATAATATCAGGACACAAGATCAAGGGAATAACCTGGTGAAGATGTCTGGTATTTAGAGAAGTAAAGCAGATGGTCAAAATTTAAGCAGCTTTTAACCCCAATTTCAGCTACTATTCTAGAGGACCCTCAGAATGGGCCCAAAGGGAGAGAATATTTGTATCAAACGTGAATACCCAGCACAGGGATGCTTTTAATAATCAGGTAGACAAAATGACCTTCTCTATTGTCAGCCAACCCCCTCTTCCCTAGATAACACAACTGCTGTTTGCTCAACTTTCCCATTAAAAGGCCAACCTGGAGCCCCCAATATAATGCCATGCCTTTGGGAGATAGCTACCTAGCCAGCTACCTAGCACAAGGTTAATTGCATTGGCAACCTTCCTTCCTGATAAAGGTGCCATTTATCTTCACTTATTATTTGGACTTTGATATGCTTTCCTTCTCAACTATGCTTCTACAAGTGCAACCATTACTGAATACCTCATATATAGTCATGACGGGCATGGTGCCTCAAAGGATATTGTTTCTGACCTAGGAACTCACTTTACAGTGATGGGGAAAAAATGAATAAACCAGCTACTAGTTTTATTATGTATCCCATCATCTAAAAGCAGCTGGAGCTAGACTTATAGAACATTGTAATGAGCTGTGGAAAAATGAGTCACTCCAGCTGAAAGACAGGCCAGATTGCAGCCCTGAAGGATTCTAGGTATGTTCTCTTTCTTCTACAGTCAGAATATGGGTCCAGGGAACAATGGAGCAGAAGGGGTGTGATACCTCTAAGAATTAAACCTGGTAATGTACTTATAAAAAACTTTACACATTCTTATAGCTGTTATCCACTAGTTTGGAAGTTTTGTTTGCAAGGAAGGAGATAACCATCCCAGTGAATTGCCACCAGACTGTCTGTATTCCCTTTACCATTGGGTGAACAGATAAAAATGCAGTGTTACAGGATTGCCTAGTAATTGACATGAATTATCAAAAAGGAAATAAGGTTGCTCCTTCTCCATAAGGACAAAGGAAAATATGGTTAGATCCTTTCTTAACATGTTCAATGATGAGTTTTGAGTGAATGACTATGGGTCATTCACTCAAATGAGTGAATGAGTGAGACTATGGTATTGAGTGAGACTATGAGTCTCATAGAGGCAAAATTAGCTAGTTTTCTTGATTGTCCTGAAATTGAGCAAAGAATTAGACTGGAAGAGATCCCAGTTCACTGACGTATGGCTGAAGACAAAGGGAATATCATTCTATTCACAGCTACGCTGTACAGCATTGTAGCCACCAGCCTTATGTGGCTATTTAAATCCAAATGTAAATTAATTAAAATTAAATGCAATTAAAATATTAGTTTCTCATTTCACCAGCCACATTTTGAGTGTTTGCTGGCCACAGGTGGCTTCTGCATTGAACAGTGCAGGTACAAACTATTTGCATCATTACAAGAACTTTCACTGGGCAGCATGGATCTGCAACCACATAACCAATGGAAGCAATAAGGACCGTGACTTCTCTTCACACTTCCTTCCTTCTATGAATATATTTTAACCAAATTCTCTCTTCTTCCCTCTTTTTTTACCCCTGTATATAGCAGGGGTCCCCAATCCCTGGGCCACAGACTGATACCAGTCCAGGGCCTGTGAGGAACCAGGCTGCAAAGCAGAAGGTGAGTGGTGGGCAAGAGAGCCAACCATCATCTGTATTTACAGCCTCTCCCCATCACTCACGTTACTGCCTGAGCTCCACCTTCTGTGAGATCAGTGGCAGCATTAGATTCTCATAGGACCATGAATCCTATTGTGAACTGCACATGCGAGGGATCTAGGTTGTGTGCTCCTTATGAGAATCTAATGCCTGATGATCTGTCACTGTCTCCCATCACACCCAGATGGGACCATCTAGTTGAAGGAAAACAAGCTCCGGACTCCCACTGATTCTACATTATGGTGAGTTGTATAATTATTTCATTATATATTACAACACAATAATAATAGAAATAAAGCGCATAATAAATGTAATGCACTTGAATCCCCTCCCACCCACATCCATGGAAAAAATTGTCTTCCACAAAACCGGTCCCTGCTTCCAAAAAGACTGGGGACCTCTGGTATAGAGGTATTTCACTTTTCAGTTTTGTCATCATTTATAAAATATTGAGAAGAGATTGTAATAAAACTAGAGGAGGAATAAATATTGGGCAGAGATCTGGGACTTGGGGAAGGGTGCAAGCAAGAACTTGCCACACTTCCAAGCTGAAAAAGCCGGAAACTTGCCCTCTCAAACCCCTTTTGGCTCTGCCATGGGCTGGAGGCTTAAGCTTAGCCCGTGGTGTGCTCTTGTTTGGGACATTCATGTGAAACAAATGATGCTTAGTAGCAGAGATTTTTCAGAAGTCTGGCAGTGGCAGCTGTGGAGCTCAGTGTCCAGAGCAGGGGTGGGGAAGGTGGCTGAGGAAGTGTCTGGTGCCAGTGTCCAGGGAACACAAAGACCATGGAAGAACAGAGGCAATCAGATAGCTGCCGTTCCTGGGGGTGGCCCAGCCAGTCCTGCCATACAGCCACCAGTGGCTTCTCCCCATGTAAAACCTTCCTTCCTATCAATTCTGTGGACAGCTTCTTATCCTTCTAGAAGATTCCTTTCTACTTAATCTAGCCAGAGTCAGTTTCTATTGTTTGCAAGTAAGAATTCTGATGGAAATTTTAATTTTTTTTAAATTTCTAATAATAGGTTAAGTATCATTTTCTAAAAACCAAAATTAAAATTTTAAGAGGAATGTTTACCTTTCAGAACATTGGAAAAGGTAAAAGCAAACAAAGCATATTACACAAAGTAAAAGACATAAATCCAGAAAACAACAAAAAGCATAAAATCTAAAAGTATAAAACAAGATAACGGAGATGAGGCCAAGCATATAAGTTATGATAATACATTTAAGTTATTTCAACTCCCCATTTAAAAAAAGATTTTAAAAATCTAGACATACGCTATTTAAGCTTAAAGAGACACATTAAAATGAGAAATGTTTTGAAAGAATAAGCAAAGGCTTACCAGACAAGTGAAATTTTAAAAACAGAAAGGATGGCCCCTTTGATTTCAAACAAAATTTAATATAAGGTAAAAAAAAAAAAGGTTTCCATAGAAAAGAAGGTCATTTTATATTCATGAAAGGCAAAATCTACATAAAATTTATAATAGCCATGAACCTTTATCTTTCATATAAAAGCATCAAATTATGTAAAACAAAAAATAGGATTGCTATGAGAGATTGTGAAACATCTCTTTCCACATTTTATAGATCTATTAGCAGAGAAAGATAAATGGAGATAGAACTAGGAGGTGGAATAAATTTGGTAGTATGATCACAGATGTGTCCATCCATTCCTCTTCAAATCCACGCAAATAACAAGAAAAATAATTTTTAAAAAATGTACCGCCATGCTGAAAAATAGCGCCAATCAGTGCACCAGAAATTTTAAATAATCTTGGAAAATCATACATCACTAAGAGGAGAGTGATGGGGAAAAAATGGAAGAGAAACTTTAGCCTAAAACAACTAAGAAAAATAATAAAAACAACGATTGAAGTAAAAGCAATTCTAAGTACTTCAAGTTCAGTTATTAAGGTTAAGAGATACAAAATAAGGAAAGGCTATTGGTCAAACAAGAAGATGACTAATTAAAGAAACTGTGTCACCAAAGGCTGTGTAGACAGCCCCCTTCCTTCCTATCTGATTCTTACAGTGAGCAGCAGATAAAGAAGGCTTCTGCCCTACGATAAACTCCAAGAACTTTTAATACACTTACAGGAAAGATCTGCCTGAGACCATTTCCTAGCACTGTGGTTAGCAATCTTGGTTGTAAATTAAAATCAACTAGAAAATTTAGAAAAATGCCAGCATCCAAGCTGCTCCCCAAACCAAATAAATTAAGATCTCAGGGTGGGGGTGGGGGTGGGGGTAAGACCAAGGCTTCAGTAGTTTCTCAAGCTTCCCAGGTGATTGCAATGAGCAAACAAGGTTTAGAGCCACAGGCTTTGTAGAAATGTTGGGGCTGAAAACAGAAGAGCAAAGACCAAAGTACTGCTAAACTTCGAAGTGGACAACAAAGGAAGAAAAACGTTGAAAGGGAACAGAGGCTCTGGCTTTAGCCCCTAAGTAAAAGCAGGGAGCACAGCTCTCAGAAATGGAAGATTTGAGCCCTAGAACTTGGGGTTGACTCTTGTGTAAGAAAAGCCTGTCAATGAGAACAATTCCAGCTGCCACCATCGCTCACAATCCCCAAGAGTGATTTACGCCCGGAAGATTATGGTCTCACATAATCTACTTGGCAACAATCCCCACCTCCCCCTAGACCCCTTGAGACAGGGTTCTGTACTCAGACCACCAAGAGGCAAAAGGAGAATCTCAGATAAAAATATGGGCAACCAAACAAGAATCACACAACATTTGAGGAAAATTAATATCCACAAAAGACAGGAGCCAAATTCAACAAATAGAAGACAAAGGAAAATAAAGTTTTAAAATAAGGCAGTTAATACCCTCAGAGAAATAAGAAAAGCCTTCTATAAAAATATAACAAAAGAGATCTTAGAAATTAAACATATGGTCATATTTAAAAACTCAACTGGTAGGCTGAAGGGGAAAATGGAGCGATTAAAATCAAATTGAACTAAAGAATTCTTCATAAAACATTAAAAATCACAAAAAGAGGTGGAAAATATGAGATAAACCTTCAGTTGCATAAAAAACAGATCCACAAGTTCTACAGTAGCAGAGAGGAGATAAATATAATACACACAGATATAAAATTTTATGTGTGTGTTCATGTGTGTATCTACGTGTATGATGTGTATTATATTTACACACAGAATTATATATGTGTATTATGTTTATAGAGAGATCTCTGTGTGTGTGTGTGTGTGTGTGTGTGTATGTGTGTGTGTGTGTGTGTGTGTGTGTGTTTGGGTATACACACAGAAAAGCTTCCAGAACTGAAAAAAAGACCCACATCTTCAGAATTAAATGCTTACTAAGTATCAAATGGTAGGAAAGAACAAGACTGCTCTCTTTTAAAAAGTTGGTGCAGCTCAGAACTACACAGATAAACAAGAGAACCTTAAAGTTTCTAGGGAAAAATTTCAAGGCTACCGAAGGAAATAGTCTTATCTTGACTTGTCACTAGCAACAGTGAAACTGATGAGGCCAAGGAGCAGTATCTTCAAGTTCCGAAGAAATAATATCCTAATAGGTAGTGACATACAATAAACAATAAACATATATGAGTAAAGTATATAGTATGTGAATAGATGACAAGTAGCAGAGAAATAAGAAAAAAAAATAGAGCAAGGGAAGGGAAATTTGGAAAAGCAGGGAGGTAAAATGGAGGGCAGGTTGCAGTATCAGAAAGGGTGGTCAAGGAAGGACTCATTGAGAAGCAAGGTTTGGGCAGACATTTGAAGGAAGTGTGAGAGAATATTGAAGAGACATACAAGGAAAAGAATTCCAAAGAGTGTATATATGTGTGCATGTGTGTGTATATATATATGTGTGTATTAATGAGCATTAAAAGAAAAATAATAGCAGAGAACAATGGTGAGTTTGAGGATCTGGGGGCTGATCAAAGAAAAGACAGAAAGATAGAACAAGAAGGCAATATTGCACAACGCAAGCTTTATTGGACAGGATTGCAGAAAAGGGGAAGTCTTCACAGCAGAAGACTTTCCAGAGACACCCAGAAGAGGGGGGCAAGGGAAATCCCAGGGGAGACGGGGATCGGTGAGGGGGCACATGTGTCCAGGTGGTATTGCCCAGAAGCAATACAGGTAGTCTCTGGCTCAGAGAGCTCAAAAGGGCTGCAGCAGTTTGGGGTTTTCTACAGCTACAAGGTTTGTCTTCTCTGTGGCTAGCAGATGTTAAATGCAATTGTGTAGAGGATGCAAAGCAGGTGAGCTGTAAGTGGCTGAAAATATGCTTATTTGGGCTACCTTTAAGCAATTGGCTGTGAAAGAATTTGCGTTTGGCCCTGGCAGGTTCTGAGCTAACCATCCTACTGTGCTGTGAATAAGCAAACAATGGAGGGGCCAATAAACAGGGGCCATTTTTCACTCATTTCTATGACAAATATTCCTTTCAAAGTCTTAAGTTATGAAAATTAAAGCATATGATACTACCCAGTAATCTAGAACCAAACAAAATGGACTGTATTCATACGTGTTATATAAATCCATTATCATAGGAAAGAAACACTATACCTCAAAACAGCTTTTTCTTTATATTCCTGTAATAATTTTATACATGTCCATATATTAGTTTGTATCACTCTGCATTTTAACTACAGTATTGATTGATATGTCTTTATTTCCTACTATACTGTTAACGCTTTAAAAACCGCAACTTTTTCTGGCTCTTCTTAGTGCCCCAAGAACCTAGAATGAGTTTCCGGTACATAATGGACACCCAATTAATATTTCTTAAGGGTGAATGAAGGAAAATAAAGAATAGAATTATATGATACCCTCAAGTCCTGACTTGACCACTACACAATCTATGCATGTAACAAAATTGCATTTGTACCCCATACATTTAAACAAATTTTTTAAATGAATAGAATTATAACATCTCTCCAAGTCCACAAAGAAATCAAGAATAATTCTATGTAATCCATATTTATTTTCAGGTTGTATATCCATTTTTAGCTGTATTGTTCTAACACATAAAAACAATCTTCACTCATATGTCAAATCAGTGAATAAACTAGCAACTCACCCATATTTTTAAAACATAATTTAATTATTAAGAAATATTCATTAATTCCATCCCAGTTATTTTTGTGGATGGCTGAATCCCTAAATGGAATAATATTAGTTTATAACTTAAAATGACCTGGGTTGCAATTTTAAAAGTACTCACTGAAAGTGGTTTAAATATTGGAAATTTATGATCCCACACAAGTAGGAGTCTAAAGGCAACTGGCTCAAGTTTGTCTAATTGACTGCTCGACATATCTGGGCTCTAGTTTTGCTTCTCTGTAATGTTTTTGCTTTTCTTTTGTGGTACAAGATGGCAGCCACACTTCTGAGCATCATGTCCTTATACAATAACGCTCAATGGCAGAAAGGGAGGTAGAATTTCTCCATGGGTCGCTCTCTTTGTTAGGGCAAAATAGTTCTCCCAGAAGGCCCCCTTATGTCTTGTTGGCTAGAACCTGGTGCTGTTTCCACTTCAAAGCAATCACCCACACGAGGAACCTGACTTCTTCCATCAAAAAGTTGGTGGGACAAGACACGGTGGCCCAAGCCTGTAATCCCGACATTTTGGGAGGCCAAAGTGGGAGGATCACTTAAGCCCAGGAGTTCCAGACCAGCCTGGGCAATATAGCAGGATCTCATCTCTACAAAAGTAGAAAAACTTAGTCAGGCACCCTGGCTTATTCCTGCAGTCCCACACTTGGGGAAGCCAAAGTGGAAGGATTACTTGAGCCTAGGATTTCAAGACCAGCCTGGGCAATATAGCAGGATCTCATCTCTACAGAAAATAGAAAAACTTAGCCAGGCATGGTGGCTCATGCCTGTAGTCCCAGCTACAAGGATCACTTGAGTCCAGAAAGTGAGGCTTCGGTGAGCTATGATTGTACCACAGCACACCAGCCTGGGTAACAAAGCAAATCTCTGATTCAAAAAAAAAAAAAAAAAAAAAACATGGAGAAGAGGAAAGAATTAGTGGCTCCAGTTCTACTAAGAGGTACTAAGATGATGCATTTGGAAATGCAGGGAGGTAAAATGGAGAGCAGTTTGCGGTATCAGAAAGGGTGGCAAAAATCCTTGGACAGAATACATAAAGTGAGCATCTGGAGGCTGATTAGTAAATAATAGCAGGCATATTTGGGAAGAAAATCAAATCCTGAAAGTAACCCAGAGGGCAGTGAATTTCCTGACATCTTTTCATTCCATATCTTCCAGCTTAGACTGCAGGGCAATGCAAATCCAGGAACTGCACAGCAATTGTGGGCAGAAAAAGTTCCCAGAGAAATCCTCTGTTTCTAACCAGAAAACCTGAAAGAAGGTCCCCCGTGGGATGGAGGATCTGTGGGCAAATCCTCATTTTTTTTCCTCTTTTTGTTCTCTCTGCCCTACACTGAAGCAAGTCCCAGTCGTGAAGCTGCATTCTCAAGGCAGCAACATAGGCAGGTACAGCACTAGGCACACAGCAATGTTAGGCATGAAACTGAAAGAAAGTACTTCTCTCTGACCCGAATAACTAAGCAAAGAGGTCCCTGTGGTCCTGTGTTCTCCTAAAAATTTTATAGTCTTACAGTGAATATTTAGAGCTATGAGTCAATTAATTTTTGGTATGAGGGATAAAGTTGAGGATGCATGTCTCTTTCTGCATGTGAATGACAGATTGTTCCAACACCATGTGTTGAAAAGACCATCTTTTCTCCATTGAATTACTTTACACTTTTATCAAAAATCAGATTACCGTATTTGTGAAGGTCTATTTATGGGGTATCTTTTCTGTTCCATTGATCTATGTGCCTATCCCATTGCCTTGATTACTGTTGCTTTATAGTAAGTCTTAAAATCTAGTAATGAGATTCCTCTAACTGTATTCTTTTTCTAAGTTGTTTTAGCTATTCTAGTTCCATTGCTTTTGCATATAAACTTTAGAATCAGCTTGTCTTTGTTTACAAGAAAAAACTTGCTGGGATTTTGATTGGTGTTGCATTAAGTCTATAGATCAGTTGAGGGAGAATTGACATCTTTACTCTCTTAAGTCTTCTAATCCATGAATACCATGTGTCGCTCCATTTATTTGTCTTCTTTGATTTCTTTCATCAGCGTTTTGTGGGTTTCAGCATGCAGATCTTATGCATGTTTTCTTAGATTTATACCTAAGTATTTCATTTTTTGGAGCTATAGTAAATGATATCATTTTCAGATTGTGGTTTCCAATTGATTGTTACCAGTTTATGGAAAAACAGTTGGTTTTGAGTATTGGCCTGTGTCCCGCAATTTTGATAAACCTACTTTTCATTCTAGAAGCCTTTTTCTAAATTCCTAGATTTTATAAATGTTCATGTTGTCTGCAAATAGGGGCAGTTTTTTTTCTTCTTCCAGCCTCTATGCCTTTTATTTCTTCTTATTGCTTCAGTGGACTGGTTAAGACATCTAGTGCTGTAAATTATAGGACTGGGGAGAGTGGCGTTCCTGCTTTGTTCTTGATTTCAGAGAGTAAGAATTCAGTCTTTCAGCATTAAAAATGATGTTAGCTATACAGTTTTTTTATATGCCCTTTATCAGGCTGAGGAAGTTCCTTCTGTTAGTAGTTTGCTGACACTTTTCATCATGAATGGCTGGTGAATTTTTCAAATGCTTTTTCTGCATCTGTCGATATGATCAAGTGGCTTTTCTTTACATCATTAATATGATGAGTTACATTGACTGAATTATTTTAGTATTGAACCAGCATGGCATGCCCATGTAAGCCTCACTTCACTGTGTAGTGTTTTTTTGTTTATTGTTTTTGTTTTTGTTTTTGAGATGGAGTCTCACTATGTCACCCAGGCTGAAGGGCAGTGGTGCTATCTCAGCTCACTGCAACCTCTGCCTCCCAGGTTCAAGTGATTCTCCTGCCTCGGTTTCCCAAGTAGCTGGGATTACAGGCACACCACCATACCCAGCTAATTTTTGTATTTTTAGTAGAGACAGGGTTTCACCATGTTGGTCAGGCTGGTCTCAAACTCCTGGCCTCAAGCAGTTCCCCAACCTCGGCCTCCCGAAGTGCTGGGATTACAGACATGAGCCACCGCACCCAGCCTAGTATTTTTACATATTTTAATTTAAAAATATTAAAATAACAATTTTAATATTTTTAAATTTTTTGATTTTAATTACTGCGCCCAGCCTAGTAATTTTCAACTTTTTTAATAAAAAGTTGAAAATTGCTATATTCAACTTGCCAATACAATAGTCTCCTCTTATTCATGGTTTCACTTTCTACAGTTTCAGTTACCTATGGTCAGTGGTGTTCTGGAAATATTAAATGGAAAATTCCACAAATAAACAATTCATGCGTTTTAAATTGCACACCACTCTGGATAGCATGACAAAATCTCGCACCGCCTGGCTCTGCCCCACCAGGAAGGTGAATCCTCCTTTTGTCCAGGGCATCCATGTGTCTGTACCCTCCCCCACACCTGTTACTCACTCAGGAGTTGTCTTATTTATCAGACCAACCATCATAGTATCCAGTATTGTGATGCTTGTGTTCAAGTCATTCTTAGTTTACTTTGTAATGGCCCTAGAGCACAAGAGTAGTGATGCTAGCCATTCAGATCTACCAAAAAAGAAGCCATCAGTGCCTCCTTTAAGTGAAAAGGTGAAAGTTCTTGACTTAATATGGAAAGAAAAAAAATCGTGTGCTGAAGTTACTAAGATCCATGATGAAAACTAATTTTTCATCTGTGACTTTGTCTGTTGTGAAGAAGGAACAAGAAATTCATGCATAGTATATATAGGGTTTGGTATCATCTGCAGTTCCAGGAATCCACTGAGGGTCTTGGAAAATATCCCCCACCAATAAGTGGGACTAATGTATTTTGATGTGGATAGATATGTCCATGAGGGATAATGACATAACATTTTTCTTTTGTCATGTCTTTGATTTGGTTTTAAGTTAATTCAGGTCTCATTAAATGAGGTTTATGTGGTTATTTAAATGGCTCAATTAAAATCCACCATCTTGCTAGCTGTTTTATATTTGTTCTATCTATTCTTTAGTTTCTGCTCTCCTTTTCAGGCTCTTCTTTTTTAATTGAATGTATTTTATTATTCCATTTTATCTTAATTATTTTTATTGGCTGTCTTAGGTTTTAAAATATACATCTTTAATTAACAAGAGCCTACCTTCAAATAACATTGTTTCCTGTGCTATGTAGGGACATCACAATAGTTAGTCCCAATTCCTCCCTCCCATTAATCGTACTATCGCTTTCATACCCCCTACTTTTATATATGCTGTAAACACACAATACAGTGTTACTGTTTTTGCTTTAGAAGTTATCTTTTAGAGCAGATTCTCTAAACTTCAGCAATATTAATATTTTGGACTGGAGAATTCTGTTTGTGTGAGTCTGTCCCATGTATAGTAGGGTGTTCAGCAGCATCCCAGACCTTTACCTACTAGCATTAGTAGCACCACCCCAGCTGTGACAATCAAAAATGTCTCCAGACATTGCCAGTGTTCCTATGGGGAAGAATGGTAATGGAAAGGGATCTCCTTGGGTTCAGAACCATTGTTTTAGAGTAATTAAGAATATTTAGAAAACTAATTTAATTTTACCTTCATTATTTCCATTTTCACCACCTACTACACCTATACCTGGGCAAGTATAGCTAATATTTATTATAGTGTGAAAGAATTTTACAGAGTAAGAGAACTAAAAGAGGAATAACGTAGGGGACTGAAGGTATAGTTTTTGAGGAAGAACTCTTTTCTCGTTACGTCCTTGAATTACAAACACAAAACACTAAATAGAAAAGGTTGAGGGGGTGTCAGGTGCAGTGGCTCACACCTGTAATCCCAGCACTTTGGGAGGGCAAGGCAGGTAGATCACTTGAGGTCAAGAGTTTGGGACCAGCCTGGCCAACATGGTGAAACCCCCCGACTCTACTGAAAATACAAAAATTAGCCAGGCGTGGTGGCACGCACCTGTAATTCCAGCTACTCAGGATGCTGAGGCACAAGGATCTCTTGAAGCCAGGAGGCAGAGGTTGCACTTAGCCGATATCACACTCCAGCCTGGGAGACAGAGTGAAACTCTGTCAAAAAGAAAGAAAAGAAATGAAAAGAGAAGAGAAGAGAAGACAGAAAGGAAGGGAGAGACAGAGAGAGAGAAACGAAAAGAAAAGTTGAGGGAAAGGGCTCTAGGTGAGACAGCTTTAGGGTAGTCAGTATCTTAAAGAAAGAATGAAATTTATTTCCTCATATAGGTCTACATTGCAGTCTGATATATTATTTTTTTCTGCCTGAAGAACATCTTTTAATATTTCTCATACAGTAGGTCTGCCGAAAATGAATTCTCACCATTTTTGTGTGTCTAAGAAAATCTTTATTTACCTTGAGTTTTTAAGGTATTTTCACAAGGTGTAGAATTTTTGGTTAGCAAATGCTTTTCTTTCAGCACTTTAGAGTTGTTGCTCCATTGTCTCTGGCTTGCATAGTTTCTGACAAAAAGTTTACTGTAATTCTTTGCACCACTGTACCTTTGTTCCTCTTTATGTAATGTTTCATTTTCTCTGACTACCTTTAAGATTTTATCTGTTTTTTTGGTTTTATGCTATGCCACAGCATGTGTATGTAGGGACAGGAGTGAGTGGTTTTTGTTTTTTTGTTCTTGCTGTTCTCTGAGACTCCTGGATCTGTGGTTTGGTTTCTGTCATTAATTTTTGAAAATTCCCAGCCATTATTTCCACAAATATTATCTTCTGAACTGTCTCCCTTTCTTCTCCTCCTTTGATTCCAATCACACATATGTTGGGAAACTCGATATTGTTCAACAGCTCTTGGATGTAACAGGAAGTTATGATGTTGGGAATACAGTTTGAACCTCCTCATCCTCCCCTACACCTATACAATGGCAAGTATAGCTAATATTCATTATGGTGTGAAATAACTATTACACAGCACCAAAAAAAGGAGTAACATAGGAGACTGAGGGCATGGTTTTTGAGGAAGGACTCTTCTCTTTTTATGTCCTTGGATTTCAAACAAAAACACTAAACAGAAAAGCTTGAGGGAAAGAGCTCCAAGTGAGACAGCTCTGGGGTAGTCAGTACCTTACTTCTGATTTCTTAGAAAGCAGAGCCTGAAGAAAGAATGAAAGGGCTGACCCTTTAGTTGGGAAATGAAAGGCTAGAAGAATGAGGGTAAGAGGAGAAAGAAGCAACACAAGGGCCAGGATGCGACCATGTCTGCCCAGCTCTCAGGACTTCTTAAGAAAATGTGCGAATGAAATCTCACCTTGGAGTAGTCCTTGACAGAAAGAAGGAAGAGAGGACTCCTGTCTTTCATTTTTCTTTTATCAAGTTTTACATGCAGAGAGCTAATCACTCCTCACACACACTTCTGGATTGTGTCATTTAATCCCCTGAGTACCACTTTAAAAAGCAGGTCCTAAACTCCAGAATGTGGCCTTTCACCCACGTCCAGAAGGAGACAGGCTAATCAGCATAGCTATTACACCAACGCATAAAGAGAAAGGTGGGTGGGAGGCAATCTGAGAAGGTAGACATAGTTTGTATTCAGCATTGTCTGCTTGAAGTTTGCCTTGGCTCCATCCCTGATGGCTGCTGGCTTGGCTGACCTGTTTGGTTACTACCGCATCCTCTCAACCCATCACTGACTCAAGCCCACCTTCCCAAGTAATAATCCTCCCCTAGACCTAATGTGATGTTGTCTTCCACCAGCCTCCAGTTAGAAGCAACCTATCATCTGTTACTTATTTTTTCAAGGCACTTAAAGTTGTTTCTGCTAGCCAGCCAAATTTTCTAGGAGTAAGGTTCCTGTGTTCAGGCAAGTAAAAACTATTTAGATTTCTATTCTGAATATTCGGGTTATGCACTTAATTTGACAAACATTAACTTAGCATCTACTCTCTGCCAGGAACTACTCTGCATTCTGAAGAATGCAGAAGAAACAAATTTCTTTTATCTCCAAGTCCCCTTCTGTCTCATTTCTGCTGTTTACATTTGCTCTATTTTATTGCTCCTGAGCAGGTCCAAAAGAAGAGGAGGAAATGGAAGATTCATTTCAAAGCAACAGACAGCTTTTAGGATAGTTCTAAAGAAAGATTGCAATATGCAGCTAAAACTGGTCTCTAAATTACTGCTGTTTCATTAACCCTATCTCCTATCACCCATGGGAAACAGAAAGTAGACTGCTGCACTTTGATGAGAAAGTACTTGTACAAATAATCTGAATAAACTTTATCTTCACTTTACTGTAGAAATTATGTTAGATCCAGGACTGAAGAATAAGCTAATCTGTTGATGTATCTTTAGAGAAAATAGGGTTTAAAATGTAGCTGGTTGAGAGCATCAGGAAGAATAGTTAATGGGTGCTGGGTTTAATACCTAGGTGATGGGAAGATCTGTAGAGCAAACCACCATGGCACAGGTTTACCTATGTCACAAACCTGCACATCCTGCATATGTACCCCTGAGCTTATAATAAAAGTTTAAGGAAAAAAATAATTAAATAAAACTCATCCATGTGGGTGGCAGCCATGGAAGCTTCTGATTGTGGTTCTGCCCCCTCTTTATCTTGAGCTCTCCAAGGTTCTGACCTGACTCTCAACCAACAACCAGCTTCCCTGTGAGCACGTGTGTGTGTTTGTGTCCTTCTAAAAGAGTTTTTTTTTTTTCATTGATTTGCATGATAAAATCGATCAGTCCATTCCCTGGCTTACAGTTAATAAAATCTTCTGACAACTAAAAAAATTAAAAATTAAATAAAATGTAGCTGGTTAGTATTTGATCATTCATGTCACTGGCCTTGGTAGTAAAATGGGAAAAGTTCCCTTGTCCCCCTCGCAGGGTGTGCCACAGGGAGAGTGGCTCACTTCTCTGGTGCCCCGCTGCTCAAACCTCAAGGGGGAGCATGCAGACGGGCAGGCTGTGGGGCTCCAACCCCACAGCAGTGTCTAGGGGCGAATGTTTACAGCTCCTGAAGCCCCAGTGGGCATGTGTTACAGTGTGCTCTTTCAGTTTAGCGATCTGTAGGCGGCTTGCGTTAGTCAGCTCAATTAGACCCTTTGCCTTATCGCAAGGACAGAGGGCTTTCTGTATCCCAGGGTTCTTGCCTTGGTGTACCAGCAGAATCAGATCACACATTGGCTTGGAGAATGAGTGCAAAGATTTTAGCGAGCGGAAGTAGCTCTCAGCAGATGGGGGAGCCAGAAGGGAGATGGAGTGGGAAGTTGGTTTTCCCCTGGAGTCAGCCACTCAGCAGTGGAGCTCTCTCCTTCGACTGCCCCAGCCAAACTTCACCTCGTCCTGCTGGTCAATAGCCTGCTGGCCTGCCGGCATCTGTTGATGTGCTCTTACGCCAGAGCGTTCCCCTCAATGCCCAGCCACTTGTATCTTATTCTGCTGGTGTGTTCCTCTCGACATCCAGTTGCTGTGTGCTTGCTAGCTAGGGTATTGGGAGTTTTTATAGGCACAGGATAGGGGTGTGGTAGGCCAGGTTGGTCTTGGGAAATGCAACATTTGGGCACAAAAACAGAAATGCCTGTCCTCACCTAGGTTCATGGGCACAGGCCCAGGGGTGGAGCCCTAGCCAGGGACCACACACTTCCCTTCCCAGCACTTCCCTCCCCCACTCCAGTATCAGTAGGTAGTATCAAACTACCTAGATGAATGAGTAACATAGTTATTTACCAGATTCTGTAGCTATGGAAATTATAACTTGATGCTGAAAAGGGTTGTTTTATTTTATTTTCTGTGATGCCACAAATATCTAAGATGTCTAGATTGTTTTCAGTCTGGTTGTCAAAATTCCTTCAAAGATCCATTTAACAATGGTGATTCACTTGTAAGAGTATTTTGAAGTGGAGGTGCTTGAAAGTAGTGAGACTAGATGTCAAATTAAGATGGCAGGTGGCTCACAGTTCCTGACTTCCTTGCTCACAAATTGTCTAAGAAGGTTAAAAATAAAAAGCACTACGTCAAAAACTAAGAATATCAATCCATGATTTCCCACACTCTGAGAAAGAATTATATTCAGACTTCTAAGTGAGCAATGAGACCAGCAAAACAAATGGTTATCTATGTGATAATGCACAATACAAATAGTTAAAAATAAAGACACCAAAATCTTGCACTGGGTGAATGACTTGATTATTGTTACTACATGCAAGCCAAAATACCATGAAGACTCATCACTAAGACCAAAGAAGTCTCTGTTGAGATTCGAAAACTATACCATTGAAAAGGAATTTTTTACCAGTTTTCTGACCAATGGAAATAAATTGAGAAGCATAATATATGGCTCACCGGCACTATGCCACTAAAAACCAAGGAGGCCACTTGTAAGACTACAGGCAACCTGTTTGTGGGGTTAGCAGGGATTGGTTTTATGGAACTAGTTAGACTTGCATATTAGGGTCCAGAGTTTGGGTGGGCAGGTTTCTTACCTGATAATGTCTGCCATTGGTTGGTGACCAACATTCTAGATCTTCTCTTCCCCTACAGTCTGTTTCTTAGATGAGGCTAAGAGAATGGCATGCTATTCAGAGGTGATAAGAGCCAGACCCTTCTGTAAATAAAAAGGGAAAAGTTCTGTTCCTCAGTGCAACAAAGTAGAAATCTTATCCAGGGTCTGGGGACTTCAGATGCAGGAAAGAAGAGGTTTTGGAGACAATGACAGAAGAAAAATCACATCTTCTGTGCACTTAGGGACATGCTCTTGGAACACACAAAGGGCAAATATCAATAACAAGAAGACTGTGTAAGTTTGCTGGTCTGGAGACATACAGAAATAAGAAGAGTGTTTAGAGTTCAGAATATACAAGGTCATGATGTGGGACACCCCACCACTTGCGTGGAAGTTAAATCTGTAACCCTAGAAAAAGCCCACAATCAATTGAAAAATGGGAATCTAGGAACACAGGAGTTAGCAGTCTGAAAAAATAAATTGGGAAGTTGTAAATATATGAGGCAGTCAATAAAATAAGGAAAACCTCCTCAGAAAGGTCTTTATGCTTATAGTTCCCTACCACAAACTCTAAGAGAGGAGGCAGCTTGCCTGGCAGGTAAATGAATGTTTTTCCAAAATATGTAAAGTTTGGCATCACAATGAACCTATTGATGGGAGAGTTCTCCTTTGTGGAACCAGAACAACTTGACTGTTATGCTAATAAAGCTGAAACCATGAAACATTTTGGGTTGTTTTTTCCTTTTTTGTTAGCTGTTTTCTCTGCCCATCCCATTCTATAGACAATAGAAAATATTGGCTATGGTCTCTGACTGGTCACATTTAGAAAGGTTCCAGATCAGTAGTTGTCAACTTTGTTGTTTTTGTGGCACATTTTTTGAATGCTATAATTTTTGGCACTCAAAAAATACTAAAGGCAAACAAGCCAGGAATAATTATAACACAAATACTACTAGAGAAAAGCAGCATCTCACACCCTTTGGAAGCATCTAGTTACTGCACTGTCCATGAGGTCACTCTTCTATACCATGCTAGTTTTAAAAGATAACCCTCAGTATAGCCAGAACCACACTGTCAGAAAGCAAAGCCCTCACATGTTCCATTGAATGCTTAATTTTTCTTTGACACCAGTGGGCAGGGTACCACACTTTATGCCCCTTAGTTCCAAGTTGGAGCTCCTACTCTACAGCCTGTTGTATGACCTGCTTAGCTCAGTGTTTCATCCAACAGACAGCAGCCTTTCAAGACATATTCATGGTTCCAGCAAAAATAAGTCAAATGCTCGTAGTACAACAGTGTAACACAGCACAAGGCTTAAGAATGTCTGTTCTAAGTTTATGCATTTTGCTCAAACAGAAACAAGGGTTGGGCCCAGCAAAAAAATAAATTAAAAAGAGAGAGAGACTTGGGGTGGTTGGCAGAGATGAGGAGCTCTAGGCATTATGCAAAAGTGCTCCTTCTTTGGTGCACTTCCTAAAGGATTCATCTTTCTATGATGTTGGCCAGGAATCAGAACTAAAGAAGACTGCTCCAGACATATCCATGGAAGAAGGAACAAAATAGGGCCCATGCTAAAGGTGGGCCCTATTTTTAGCCTAGGGCTAAGATTCTCTATGAGTATTTGAATCTAAAGCCTTAGCCTAATAGCAGGGAGAGTTTCTTTGAAAACCTGCAAGAACACTGGGTGCTGATAGAGGATGTAGGGATTCAGGATTCAAGCCAATCAATCCTCTGGATTTCCACCTTGTGAAAATAACTAGTATATTGCAGAAAACTGCCAACTAAAATCCTTTGTGATAAAAATGCATGGTTTATATGCATAATAATTTTCTATATATAGGAAATTGTTCATTTATTTTTATTTCAAAAAATAAGCACAACATCCAAAGCCCCACAAATCCAAGGCTTTGACATGAAGGGGTAGTGAGAGGAGAGGTGGGCCACATTCTTCATCTAGCAAAGGTAGAACTCAAAAGAGAACATTTCCTTCTTGAGTTGATACTTAGCAAAAACACAGCTTTTAAAATCCATTTGAAAAATTAAAAGTTAAAAACGAGGGGATTAAAAGCAGATATATATTTTCTAAATAATATAAGATATAAACGCAGATAATTTATGGTCCAGATAGCCAAAACATTAAAAAGTGAAGAAGTAAAAATTTTTTTAGGACAAGGGAAAAGCTTACTATTTAAAGCATGTTGAAAGAAGTAAGATTAAAAAAAAAACAAAAACCTCAACAGTATGAATCTAATTTCATTTTAAAAATATGTTGTTTATGGAAGTATATATGCGTATATTTATATACACATATGTGTTTGGAAGAAAAGAAACCAACTGTTAGTCTCAAATTGGTGGAATTATGGATGTTTTATTTAATTTTTTCCTATTTTCTAGTAAAAGTGTGTATTGCATTTATAATTCAAAAAAAATGACTGTAGAGCTTTTAAATCACAAAGGCTATGGTCAGAACTAGTATTCAAAGGATATTGGGTAAACATAGGTTCTGCTCTGTGCTGAACTAGGATGAATACAGATTTGGTGTTATGGACTGAATGTCTGTGTCCTCTCAAAATTCATATGTTGAAACCCTAACCCCCAATGGGATGGTATTTGGAGGTGAGGCTTCTGGGAGGTAATAATGGTTAGATGGGCTCATGATGGAATTAGGGCCCTTGTAAGGAGAGATCTCTCCACCACACACAGTACACAGCAAGAAGGTGGACACCTGCAAGCCAAGAGGTGGACCCATACCAGAACCTGACCATGCTGGCAGCTTAATCCCAGACTTCCCAGTTTCCAGAGCTGTGAGAGGTAAATACCTGCTGTTTAAACCACCTGGTCTGTGGTATTCTGTTATGGCAGCCTGAGTTGACTAAGATACTTGGCATCAGACAGTCTTATATAGAGTTCATATTGCCATCAACCACCTGGGTGAACTTCGGATTTTATTAACTTTATCTGAAAAAATTCAGCAGTAGCCAACATGGTCTTAAGATCAACTCTATCTGAACAAATGGACTTCAAATTATCCTGAAACAGATGTGTCCAGTGGTGCCCAGAGCCATGCTCTGAGGGGGATGAAATTTGCCCCATTGCACCGACATCTGCTAGAACTGTGGGTTGTCTACAAGCCTCTCACGTTGGGGGTTGCCATGCCTCTCTCTTTGCTACTTTGCCTATGGGTTGGGTGAGCTACTTACAGGTAGCAATAGTCAGCGCACTATTTTCCAGAATATAGCTTATCATGGAGTCAATATGATTTCCCACAGATGAAGATATGGCTCTATTTTAACAAAAATAAAGCTATTTTAAAGATAACTTTAAACAGAATTTACTTTAAAACCACAGGTCATAGATGAACTGAGATGTCCTGCCATATGGTTATAAAGTAAACAA
Organism: Pan paniscus; assembly: GCF_029289425.2. Taxonomy (NCBI): domain Eukaryota; kingdom Metazoa; phylum Chordata; class Mammalia; order Primates; family Hominidae; genus Pan; species Pan paniscus. The sequence continues at coordinate 49,974,259 of NC_073256.2, read as the reverse complement.
AGAGTTTTTTTTGTTTTGTTTTGTTTTTTCAGATGGAGTCTTGCTCTGTCACCCAGGCTAGAGTGCAGTGACACAATCTTGGCTCACTGCAACCTCTGCCTCCCAGGTTCAAGTGATTCTCCTGCCTCAGTCTCCCAAGTAGCTGGGACTACAGGCGCACGCCACCATGCCCAGCTAACTTTTGTATGAAAGAGTCTTTGAGTAATTCAGCCATTGGACTGAAGAGACTCCTCCAGGACCCTCTGCTTTAGAGGGCCCCACACAAAATGAATGCCAAAATACCAGGTCACTGTTGTTTGCTTTGTTTTGTGGTTTTGGTATTATTTAAAAATTTTTCTTTTGAAGATTCAGTAATTTATTGAGCAAAAAGAGTTTATAGGAGAGGGATGCGGCACACACCGAACTCGGACCCACAGGCCAGTGTGCTGAACTAAGAGCTTGATGAGTGGGTGCGGGCGTTAGGGAGACACAGGGGAGAAAGGAATTGCAGCCCATGCTTGGGGAATGGCCATTCCAGATTGCTCTGAAGTGTGTGTCTGGACAGGACTATTTCTAACATGACCAAGCTTTCTTCTTCTCATTTGCTAAAAACGTGTGTTGTTTGAAAGGGGCTTAGAACTGTCTAGAAGTTCTTAATCAGAAAATTGAAATAAGGAGGAGAGGAACCTGCTCAAGGAGCACCCTAGCTCCTTGAGGCGCTTGGCTGAGTCAGTTCCCAATCCCAGATTTGGGAATCTCCAGTCCTCACTGAAAACCACAGACTTTCACCGAGCTCCACCTGCCTTTGACTCAGCATATCCAGGTGACCATGCAGACTGGCAAGCAGCAGGGCTGGTCCTGGAGGGACTCCAAGGACACCTGTGAGAAGCCCCTACCAGGCTTAGGGTGGGAACACAGTTAGGGCCACAGGCCCTTCTTGGTTTATAACTTTGAAATATTTAGACAAACGGTATATGAGACTCTACATACACTCTTGGCCTAGGCCCTGCAAATGTTAGGGTGGGCCTGGTTTTATACACAGCTTATAGAAACTAGTCTACTTTCTTTATAATTGTACTATCATGCCATAGTAGCTTGATAAGAGCTTGAGCTTTGTAGACCTATAAGCTCCACCTTAAATCACACCCTGGGAGACTGTATCCTCCTATCAATCACAAGACACAGCTGAGGTAGACAGATCTCTGGGCACAAGCTAGAAAAGCTGACCTCCACGATCCATGCCACGTCGGAAGGGCAGTCTGAGAAAATTTCTCTCCCCCAATATTTCCTCCAACCTGTGAAAGAGTATTTTCTGTCAATCCATCTTCATATTTATGTCATGGGTATATAGCTCCCTTTGGCAAAGTGGCCTTTAAAAGCTCCATAAAAGATAATTTGTGAGAGTTGCATGTTTATTTCTTTGACAGGAGAAATTTATAAGGACTCAAACTGGGACAACAAAAATTGTTGTTTTTACATCAAGTCATGCATGATCTGGGCATCTATGTCATGACTGGTGTGAGGGACCCTGCACTGGGAGGCACAAGGCCCCAGTCCTAATACTGACTGTGTGATCTCGGACTGGCTAGGTGATCTTTAGTGTCAGTTGCTCTACCCATTTTGGACTCAGTTTCTTCAGCTATAAAGTAGAAATAATAATATACTTTCTATCTATAACACAAGGTAGAAATATGAGTTAAATAATGTAATGAAAGTGAGGGCTTATTTTATAAAAAGTGGTATAAAGTGCTTGGAATATGTGTACAGATAGATATATTACTACATATACCAGTGCAGTCCAAAAGAACTTTCTATGGCAATAGAAATGTTCTATATATGTGTTAACTTAGAATCTATTAACCACATGTTGCTAATGAGCAATTGAAATGTGACTGATACAGTTGAGGAACTGAATTTACATTTTCTTTCATATGACTTACTTTTGAGGAACTGAATTTACATTTTCTTTCATATGACTTACTTTTAATAGCTGTATTTAGCTAGTGGCTGCTGTATTGGATAGCACAGATGTAGACCAGTGGACATTTATTGTATGGGTCTGCTTAGCATCTATTCCATATTTCTCTGGTGATAGTACTTAGGTTTCATATGAAGGGATTATCTCTCATTCATTGTGTGCAGTCTTTGTAGGACTGTCTTTCATTGCTCCAGCCCACTGAACATGGGTCTTCAATGAGTCTAGAGACCCTCCACCAAGATTTTGAACTTTGTGTGATATTTTGCAGAAACAGGAAAACTAAAAAATAGAAAGTGACTGGAGCTGATTTGACCCAGAAAGGGTTGTACCTCTGAGATTCTTAATTCATACTCCCATTACCTGGTTCTCCTGGACTTCCCTAGTTCCCACCCCTCTCAAAGCCCAGTTCTTCAATGATTGCTTCTCTATAGGCCACCTCACATTGTGTCTATTAAATTAGTTCCTATTGCTTACAACCAAATACCCTAACCAATATATATGACAATATAATATCAAAATATTGGTGGTCTCAAAGCAGAGGTCAGGTGAATGCATAGAGCATATTTCACAGATCTTCCAAGATTCTTTGAGGGCGAGAAATCTCTAGACTTATTCTACTGTGCCTAAATGGAACTTTAAGATGCTTGTTTTATCTCTGAACCTGAAAAATACTCAAAGTATAAATGTTTAGAGAAGCTGGTGGGAGTGATCCATGCCCAAGTTACTCCGGATCTTCTAGCCGGCCAGGAATGGGTTAGAAATCAAGCCCCTGTATGAAACATTTTCCTCAGGGTGGGATGGAACAGAGACCCTCCATAGGGTCCCTATAGAGATTAAAAATAACATTTTAACTCATGTCCCTCAATTGTTTTGCAGAAACCCAGACCCCAACCAAATAACAATGCTGTCTCCTGGCATGTAGACCTCAGATAAGGGAGAATTGAGGACTGAACTCTGCCATTATTTTCCAATTTCATCCTGGGGGGACTGGGGAAAGTCACACTCACAGGCCAGAGCTAATACTCTTTTCTGCTGATCCCAGACTTTTAGACAAAGCTGTGCCTCCTTATCCAATTGCAAATCAGAAAATCCCTGAATCCATTTATGACCTGTGGGTTGCCACTTTGAGATGTCCCATCTTTTTAGGTCAAGCCAATATATAGCCTCCATTCATTGATTTATGACTTTGCCTGTAACCTCTGCCTCCCTGCCTTTAAAAACACCTGTAAGCCATGGAGGAGTTTGGGTCTTAAGCATGAGCTGCCTAGTTCCCCTTGCTTGGCACCCTGTGGTAAATGCCTCACTTTCTCTTCTCAGTGTTTGGCTTTGCTGTGCTGGGCAAGTGGACTCAAGTTCTGTTTGATAACAATCTCACACAGAGTAGAAACTTAAATCCTTAAAAAGGTACACAAGGCCCTGTAGTTGGAATCTGGCTTACCTTATTAATCTGCAATTTCCTCTCTGAACTGAGGCCCTCCTACTCTCCTTGGGATCATGCTGCTACAGCCACATGAGCCTCCTTTGATGCTCCCCAACTTGCTAGGCATGTTCCTACCTCAGGGTCTTGTACCTGCTGTTCCTCCACCTAGAATGCTCCTCCCCAGATACCCTCAGGGTTCCCTCCTGCCCTCCCCACTTCAGTCCTCCTTGCCCAGGAGTGGGCCTTCCTTGCCCAGCTCATTTACAATGTTTTCTTTTTTATTTATTTTTTCTTTTTTTGAGACTGAGTCTCATTTGTCTCCCAAGCTGGAGTGCAGTGGCGCGATCTCAGCTCACTGCAACCTCCGCCTCTCGGGTTCAAGCCATTCTCTTGCCTCAGCCTCCTGAATAGCTGGGATTACAGGCACATGCCATCACACCTATCTAATTTTTTGGTTTTTTTAGTAGAGACAGGGTTTCACCATGTTGGCCTGGCTGGTCTCAAACTCCTGAGCTCAAGTGATCCACTCACCTCGGCCTCCCAAAGTGCCCGGATTACAGAGGTGAGCCACCAAGCCCAGCCCCATTTAAGACTTTAACACCCTCCCCCAGCCCACACCTCCTAGTCCCATTTTCTGCTGTTTTTCTCCTTAGCACTCATGATTATCAAGCACTCTGTAAACTTATTTATCTTACTAATGATCAGTCTACCTCCAGTTGGAATATAACTTCATGAGAACATAGAACTTTGTGATTTTTGATCATTACTCTATTACCTTCAACTTAGAGCAGATTCCTCCACATAAGTCATGCTCAATAATTATATTCTCAATGAACCAACCTTTTTAAATCTATAGAAGTTTATTTTCTCTTCCTATTTTCCTCTTTCTCTATGCTATTCTCTGTATTCTTCTCTTTAGCAGCCTCTGTCCACTTTGGACTGATCGCCTAGTTGTAAACTACTTTAGATTACAATAAATATTTTTATATTTGATCTTATTGTGTAAAAATAATGCAACACTATGAATGATATGTGTTTATATTATTTGAGTCCTTTTCAGATTCTAGGAGGCTATAGTAGCCACTGTTGATACCACAGCCTCCTGTCACTTTGACCCAGCTGAGTTTACCTGCAGGCCAGGGTAGACAATTCCTGGGCTTTGAACAGCATCCCACCTCTGTGTAGCTCCTGGGTCTCTCTTCTCAGCCACTGGGCTTTCTCTGACACCAGGAGAACTCCCTGCTGCACTGTTATAACCAGAATTGTGGGGTTAATGCCACTTGAGGCATCCCTCACCCTGTTAGAGAAGGAAGTGATTGGACAAATATCCCAGCTTCCACGTCCTTTCATGAGATACACAATTTTGTGAGGGCCCCAGAGGGATTGAGCCCCACCTGCCCGTGGTGGTAGCCCACTTACAAATAGACCCTTATTGGCTTTTCTCTCTCTTCTGACCCACATTACCATTTCCTCATTTGTGGTTCTTGGCATCATCTCCCAACTGAAGCACCTACACGGCATCCTGGTCTCAGGTTTTTTGGTGTAGAGAAGGAGGAAGATGAAACCTGGCAGTTTTCTGCACTCAGTTGGACTGGAAGATCCATAGGTCCTAAGAAATTCCTGAGCCTCTGTCACTGAGCAGAGATCTCGCATTTCCTGCACAGGAAGCAGCTTCTGTCCTGAGAGGTAATTGATTGTTAGCGCTGGGGAGGTTTTCTGGGCCACCTGCAGCAAATTTACCAAATACTTAATGCAGCTATACTCTCAACCAAATGGGAATTATGGGCCAGGAAGAAAAATCTTAAATGCATCATTGACTTTCAGGTAGCTGCCCTTGCATGCAGTGGTACTCAACATGACTGTGATGTTCCATGTGGCCTTCCACCCTGTCGTCCTTGACACCAGCAGTCTCTACTCCTGTCCCTTGCTTCCCTTCTTTCTCCTCTCATTTTTTTACTTAGCATCTAGAAAAGTAAAATCAAGGGATGACAGGACTGAGAATCTCTAGCTTTCCATGGCTGCATCGGATCTGACCCCTAAATGGACTTGACCGTGATTCCTGCCTGAGGTTAAGTACACGTCCACTTAGCAGAGGAAAGAACAACCACATCAATCAAAGCACATTTGAGGGGAGTTTGCCAGAAATGACATAATCACTGGGCAACATCAACTTCAGCACCCATCTCCACAGCTGCTACTATCTGCAAAATGCAGTTAAGACTGATTATCATGTCACAGATCATAAATTGGAATTCCAATTCACATGCAGAAGGGAAGAAGCTATCTTGTCATCTCGATGGAAAGTTGCTTTTGCTTAGGATTTATTCTTTTATCTTTTTTTCCCCCTGACTTTCTCAATAGGTGAGGACACAGGTTTCAGTGTGCCTTTTTTGATCATTTGGGCTTTTTTGATCTCTTTTGTTGTTGCTTTTTCCCTTTATGTTTTAGGTTAACTCACTGCAAGTGAGGTGGCAAAACAGGGGGAGAGTTTAAATGTCCGATGCATCAGAAATCCAAGCTCTGATTCAAAGAGACATTCTGATGAGTAGTTTTCAAACAATGATCTGAGAGCCCTGGAGCTCTGGTGGGGCATCTCCTGGCCACTGGGGACTGGGAAGGGGCAGTACGAAGCAGCAGAATTCTAGATGCCCGTGCCTGCTTCACTTTACCAATCCTATTTGATATACCAGACTCCCACAAAGAAATTTGTTGCAGGGAAAACAAATAATCCCACTGTTAACATTAAATTTGAAAAACAGTGTCTTTATATCCTACAAACTCCTGTGTTACATGTACCTAATTGTTTTTATATTTCACAAGGATTATGTTCTGGTCAGCTAAGGGGAGTGGGCATTTGTTTGTTGCTTTTACTGTTTCAGATTAGTAGCTTTGCTGTGAAACCATCTCCTCCTTCCATTTTCAGGAAATTCTTCCACTGTCATGCTTTGTGATCAATAAGCTTTGCTTCTGAAATGCCAGAGAGAAACAAGATTTTTCTTATGTAGGATTAAGTCCCCACAAGTCAGCTTTGGATGGGAGTTGGGAAGCTGCTTAGCTCTTCCAGTACCGCAACCTTCTTTTAGGAATTTAGAATTACAATATGTGCAAGTGCCCTGAAGCTCACAGTTTAAGCTTCTAAAAGTTACTACATTACTGCAAAATATCTCAAAACAAAAACCCTATCTTGATTTTTTTTTTAAAAGCACAATGAAAAACAAATTTTTTTTTTTTTTTTTTGAGACAGAGTCTCTCTCTGTCACCCAGGCTGGAGTGCTGTGATGCTATCTCAGCTCACTGCAAGCTCCGCCTCCCAGGTTCATGCCATTCTCCTGCCTCAGCCTCCCGAGTAGCTAGGACTACAGGCGCCTGCCACCACGCCCAGCTAATTTTTTGTATTTTTAGTAGAGATGGGGTTTCACCATGTTAGCCAGGATGGTCTCGATCTCCTGACCTCATGATCCGCCTGCCTTGGCCTCCCAAAGTGCTGGGATTACAGGCGTGAGCCACTGCGCCCGGCCGTAACAAATATTTTTAACTAGAGTTAACCCAGCCATGGGGTCTCCGGTGCTAAGCTTATTTAAAAAAATAAATAACAGCAGAGATGTGAGTGACTGTAGTATAGATAGGTCATGCTACACTAATGTACCAAACAAAACCCAAAACCTCCGTGGCCTAACACAACAAAGGTTTATTGCTCACTTATTTGGTTCTGATGCAGGATGGGTGACTCTCCAGGACAGCTGTCCCTATCTTTCTGTCTGCCCTTCAAGAAACCCTGCTCATTACTACTTGTCAAGTCCTTGTGGCCAAGTGGTACCATGTGACCCAAGATTCTTGTAAGTCTCCTCCAAAAAAAAAGTTTAAATAAGAATCTGAGCAGCATGAATACCAGCTGCTGCAGTGCTACTGTTTTATATTATTTATGATTGCTATTATTATTATCAGAATTTATAGCAATCATTAGCTAACAGCCACTCTGGATACTCTCAGCCAGCAATCTGTCATTCTTCTCCTTGGTTGAAGGGACTGGAAAGGACATGAGCAGCTACAGAGCACCCAAAGCTCCGGGTAGTCTGTGGTTGGGATGATGCAATCCTCCTCCCAGAGAGCTGGTGAGACCTTGATAAAGGAAAAGAGAGAGAGCAAAGAGGAGCAAGAGCGCATGAAGGAGATCCGACACTGTCAAAACTCCAGAAGCGAAAGCATCAGAGATGAAAGGGCAGGTCACACAAGATCCAGGGCCCAAGGATTTGAGAGGTTTATTGCACCCTGAGCAGCAATAAAGGGTGCTTTATTCACAATAAAAAACAAAAATGAATATGCCGAAAAGGATTTTTTTTCCCCCAAGGCCAGAAGTAACTCTAGCTCCTGATCCTGATTAAGCATTCCTAGCACACCATCACACTTGCCCTGTGACTCATAAACTAATAAAAGGAAGACCTCATCTGGTCAAGAACATAACTGCATAAAGCTTAAAGCCATCTGTGTCACATACCATAATTAACTTCACAGGTTAATTTTAATGACTGTTAATTTATGGGAAACATTCTTTGGGAATATAGATGCTCTGGTCCTTACCTGAATCACTTGCAATCCTCCTCTTAGCCCTAATGTCAATGAAATAAAAAACACAATAAGTTAATTGCCATTCTGGGGTTGTGATGACTGTGATATTAATATCAGTACAACCTCTTACATTTGAAGAGTGATTTTTTTATCTTTTTCAAGTACTTATAATCCATCATCTCATTTGATTTTTATGAGAACTCTCTAAAATGGGGCATTATATTTTATTTTTAGGACTACAAGGTGGCTCCCTAAGGAGACAGGTAATGGCTTAGTAAGCTACAAATCTCCAGTGCTAGCACAGCAGCCGACACAAAATAAGCAACCTAAAAAATGTTTACAGACAGGATTAACAAGTACATGAATGAATAAATGTTATTCCTATTTGAAAGACGAGAAAACTGAAATCAAAGAAAGTGTTATTTGCTTAGGGTCACGATACCACTTGGGGACAGAACCAGGATGATATCTCCTAACCTTGTGTTCTTTTCACTCATGCAAATCTTAGGTAGAAACACTGCTTTTTATATGTAAGAGCAAAGAAGAAAACATGAGACAAAATGCACACAGCACAATCTAATCTCCTAATGAAAGACATTATTCTATTTTTTTTTCAGTCTTACTTCCCATCAGCCAATATGGTGTAAGAGCTAACTATACACCAACTGTACGTTTTCATAGTTATAATTAGTGTTTTAATATGCTCATAGGAAACTGATAACAAATTGCCATGCCCAGACACACAAGAAGTGTCCTGAGTCTTCTAAAGCAACTGACTTTGGTTAAAGGGGTATAGAGGAGTCAGGGAGAGAGAGAGAGAAAGGAAGAGTCAGAGAGAGGGGGAGCTGAAGGAAGGGAAGGAAAAGGAAGAGGGGAAGGGAAAGGAAGAGGGGAAGGGAAAGGAAGAGGGGAAGGGAAAGGAAGGGAAGAGGAGGAAGGATGGGAAGAGGGGGAGGGGAGAGGAGAGGGGGAGGGGAGAGGAGAGGGGGAGGGGAGAGGAGAGGGGGAGGGGAGAGGAGAGAGGGAGGGGGAGGAAGAAGAGGGGAAAGGGAGGGAGGAAGAGATGGGAAGGGAGGGGAGGGGAGGAAGAATCCAATAGCCTTCTTCTGGGCTTGCACCTCTAGCATCCAGTGGCCAGGGACAGGTGGGAGCCCCAGTGCTCACCCTCAGCAAGTTTCAGTGGCATCACCTCCTGATAAACCAGAGCCACTTCTCAGTACACTACCCCCATGGGCAGCTTTAGAGTAAGCTCCATAGTGTGGCATCTCCCTGGGAATGACTTCCTCATGTCCACCAGAGTATAGCCTCCCAGCAGATATCACCAGTACAGTACCTCCCCACAGAGAGCCTCCCCCAGCTCCATAAAGGGGCCTCTCAGTACCTTTTGCCAGAGTGCCATCTGGCATTGTGTATCTTGTATTCAACAGGCCACACCCACACCCTCTCCAATGAGGTCTGGATCTCAGCCTGGGGATGCGGGTGGGGGGTTGAAAGTGGACTTTGATGACTGTGGGGATTTCCTCTCCTTGGGTGTTCTGCCTCAGTCCTAGCGGTAGCAGCTGTTCCTTATATCTGCTATTACTATATTCCTTGGAGTTCTCTTTGCCTCTTAGTAGGCAATCTCTTGTTATAATTAATCTTTTTTTAATCTTTAATTTTTGTGGGTACACAGTAGGTACATATATTTATAGGGTACATGAGATATTTTGACACAGGCATACAACAAATAATAATCACATCAGGGTAAATGGAGGATCCATTGCCTCAAGCATTTATCCTTTCTTTGTATTACAAACAATCCAATTATACTCTTTGAGCTATTTTCAAATGTACACTAAATTATTGTTGACTATAGTCACCCTGTTGTGCTATCAAATACTAGATCTTATTCATTCTAACTATATTTTTGTACCCATTAACCATTCCCTCCTTACTCCTCACTAACCTGCTACACTTCCCAGCCTCTAGTAACCATTGTTCTACTCTCTACCTCCATGAGTTTGTTTGAATTTTTAGCTCCCACAAATAAGTGAGAACACGCCAAGTTTGTCTTTCTGTGCCTGACTTACTTCACTTAACATAATGTCCTCCAGCTCCATACTTGTTGTTGCAAATGACAGGATCTTATTCTTTTTTATGGAATGTGTACCACATTTTCTTTATCCATTCATCCGTTGATGGACACTTAGGTTGCTTCCAGATCTTGGCTATTGTGAATCATGCTGCAATAAACACTGGAGAACAGATACTTCTTCAATATATTGATTTCCCTTCTTTTGGGTATATACTTACCAGTGGGATTGCTGGATCATATGGTAGCTCTATTTTTAGTTTTGTGAGGAACCTCCAAACTGTTCTCCATCGTGACTGTACTAATTTCCATTCCACAGAGTGCAAGGGTTCCCTTTTCTCCACATCCTTTTTGGCATTTGTTGTTGCCTGTCTTTTGGATATAACCCATTTTACCTGGAGTAAGGTGATATCTCATTGTAGTTTGATTTGCATTTTTCTGATGATCTATGATGTTGAGCACCTTTTCATATACCTGTTGCCATTTGTATATCTTCTTGTGAGATATGTTTATTCAGATATTTGCTCATTTTTCAATCTGATTATTAGGTTTTTTCCTATAAATTCATTTGAGCTCCTTATATATTCTGGTTATTAATCCCTTGTCAGATGGGTAGTTTGTGAATATTTTCTTCCATTCTTTGGGTTGACTATTCATTTTGTGGATGGTTACCTTTGCTGTGCAGATGCTTTTCAACTTGATGTGATCCCATTTGTCGATTCTTGCTTTGGCTGCCTGTGCTTGTGGAGTATTACTCAAGAAATCTTTACCCAGACCAATGTCCTGGGTAGTTTCCTCAGGGTTTTCTTTGAGTAGTTTCACAGTTTAAGGTCTTAGATTTAAATCTTTGCTCCATTTTGATTTGATTCCTGTATGTGATGAGAAATAGGAGTCTAGTTTTATTCTTCCGCATAAGGATATCCAGTTTTCCCAGCACCATTTATTGAAGAGACTATCCTTTCTCCAATGTATATATTTGGCACCTTTGTTGAAAATGAGTCTATTGTAGATGTATGGATTTGTTTCTGGGTTCTCTATACTGTTTCATTGGCCTATGTGTCTGTTTTTATGACTGTACCATGCTGTTTTGGTTTCTATAGCTCTGTAGTATAATTTGAAGTCAGATAATGTGATTCCTTCAGTTTTGTTCTTTTTGCTGAGGATAGCTTTGGCTATTCTGGGTTTTTTATGGTTCCATATACATTTTAGGATTGTTTTTCTCTATTTCTGTGAAGAGTGTTATTGGTATTTTCATAGGGGTTGCATTTAATCTATAGATTGTTTTAGGTAGTATGAATATTTTAACAATATTGATTGTTCCAATCCATTAACATGGAATATCTTTTCATTTTTTTATGTTCTCTTCAAATTTTGCATCAGTGTTTTATATTTTTCATTGTGGACATCTTTGACTTCTTTGGTTAATTTTTAGGTATTTTATTTTGTTTTTGGCTATTGTAAATATGAATAATTTCCTGATTTCTTTTTCAGATTCACTGCTGTCATATGGAAATACTACTGATTTTCGTATGTTGATTTTGTATCCTTCAAATTTACTGAATTTGTCTATCAGTTCTAATAGTTCTCTTGTGGAATCTCTAGGCTTTTCCAAATATAAGATCATAGCATCTGCAAACAAAGATAATTTGACTTCTTCCTTTCCAATTTGGATTTCCTTTATTTCTTGCTCTTGTCTGGTTGGTCCAGCTAGGACTTCCAGTACTACATTAAATAACAGTGGTGAAAGTGGGCATCCTTGTCTTGTTCTCGATCTTAAAGGAAAAGCTTTTTGTTTTTCCTCATTCAGTATTATACTAGCTATGGCTTTTATTGTGCTAAGGTATGTTCCTTCTAGATCCAATTTTTTTAGGGTTTTATCATGAATAAATGTTGAATTTTATTAAGTGCTTGTTCAGCATCAATTGAAATGATCATATGGTTTTTGTCCTTCATTGATATGATGTATGACATTGATTGATTTGCATATGTTGAGCCATTCTTACATCCCAGGGATAAATCCAACTTGGTCATGATGAATGATCATTTTATTGTACTGTTAAATTTGGTTTACTAGTATTTTGTTGAGGATTTTTGCATCGATGTTCATAAGGGATATTGGCCTATTGTTTTCTTTTTTTATGCATCTTTGTCTGGTTTTGGTATTAGTGTAATACTTGCCTTGTAGAATAAGTTTTTTGGAATAATTTGAATAGGGTTTAGCTCTTTTTTAGTGTCTGATAAAATTCAGCAGTGATGCCATTGAATCCTAGGCTTTGCTTTTCTGGGAGACTTTTTATTACAGCTTTGATCTTATTACTTGCTATTGATCTGTTCAGGTTTTGGATTTCTTCATGGTTCAATCTTGGTAGGTTGTATTTTTCTAGAAATTTATCCATTTCTTCCAGGTTTTCCCATTTATTGGCATATAGTTGTTCATAGCAGCCTCTAATGATACTTTGAATTTCTGTGAAATCAGCTGCAATGTCTCCTCTTTCATCTCTAATTTTATTTATTTGGGTTTTTTGCTCTTTTTTTCTTAATCTGCCTGAAGGTTTGTCAATGTTGTTCATCTGTTCAAAAAAACAAATTTTTATTTTATTGATCTTTTGTATTGTTTTCTTCATTTATTTTTGCTGTGAACTTTATTATTTCTTTTCTTCTACTAATTTTGTATTCAGTTTGCTCTTTTCTCATTCCTTAAGATGCCTCATTAGGTTGTTTATTTGAAGTTTTTTGTTATGTAGGTGCTTATCACTATAAACTTTCCTCTTAGTACTTCTTTTGCTGTAGGAGCTGAAAGAAAATGATGTTAATGAGCAATAAGAAATCGTCTGAAGTTGCAAAGCTTACTAGAAATAGCAAGTACACATAAAAATACAGAATATTATAACATCGTACCTGTGAAGTATAAACTACTCACAGCTTGAGTAGAAAGACTAAAGAATGATACACTGGTTTTATCCCATAGAGTTTGGTATGCTGTGTTTCCATCATCATTTATTTCAAGAAATTTTAAAATTTCCTCCTTAGTTTCTTCATTGACCCACTGGTCATTCAGGAGCACATTGTTTAAATTCCATGTGTTTGCACAGTTTCCAAAATTTGTCTTTTTATTGATTTTTAGTTTTATTCCATTGTGGTCAGAGAAGTTACTTGATATAATTTCAATTTAGACTTGTTTTGAGGCCTAAAAAAATGGTCTATCCTTGAGAATGACTCATGTGCTTAGGAGAAGAATGTGTATTCTGTAGTCATTGGATAAAATATTCTATAAATATCTATTAGGTCTATTTGGTCTATAGTGCAGATTATGTCCAATTTTTCTTTGTTGATTTTCTGCCTGGAAGATCTGTCCAATCCTGAAAGTGGGGTGTTGAAGTCTCCAGCTATTATTGTATTGTGGTCTCTCTCTCTCCTTAGCTCTAAAAATATTTGCCTTATATATCTCGATACTTCAGTGTTGGGTACATATATATTTAAAATGTTTATATCTTCTGGCTGAATTGACCCCTTTTGTCATGATATTATGACCTTTTGTCACTTTTTAGAGTTGTTGTCTTGCAATCTATTTAGTCTGATGTAAGTATAGCTACTCTTGCTCTTTTTTAGTTTCCTTTTCATGGAATATCTTTTTCCAATCCTTTATTTTCAGTCTATGTGTGTCTTTATAGGTGAAGTGTGTTTCTTGTGGGCAACAGATCATTGGGTCTTTTTTTCTTTTTAAATCCATTCAGCCACTCTATGTCTTTTGATTGGACAGTGTAGTCCATTTACCTTCATTATTATTCCTGATAAGTAAGGACTTACTCCTGCCATTTTGTTATTTGTTTCCTGGTTGTTTTGTGGTCCTCTCATCCTTGTTTCCTTCCTTTCTGTCTTGCTTTAAATGAAGGTGATGTTTTTCTGGTAGTGTGTTTTAATTTTTTTGCTTTTTATTTTTGTGCACATGTTGTAGGTTTTAATTTTTTTGGCTTTTTATTTTTCTGCACCTGTTGTAGGTTTTTTGATTTGAGGTTACTGTTAACCTTACAAATATCTTATAACCCATAAGTTTTAACTCATGATAACCTAACAGTGATTGCATAAACATATAAGCTAACAAAGAAGCAAAGATAAAACTAACAAAAATTCTACACTTTAACATTATCCCCCTGCTTTTTAACTTTTTGTTGTTTCTAGTTATATCTTACTCTACTGTCTATGTCTTGAAAAGTTGTTACAGTTATTATTCTTGATTGGTTCATTCTTTAGTCTTTCTACTCAACATAAGATTAGTTTATATACTCTACTAAACCACTTGATGAGATTCAGAATGAAAGTCCCTATTTTATCAGAAAACATTAAGTAGAAATGTCTTGCCCTAGGTAATGTGGGGAAGGCAGGGTGGTCACGTAGAGAAGAAAAATCATAACCAACGGAAAACCATTTTTTTAAATAAGATTCAAACTGAATTTAATTAATTTTTATCCAGCACTCATAAAATGCACTTGCAGATATACTTAATTGGACCCAAAATTATAAAAACTAAATATCTTATAAATTACTTGACCAGAAAAATGACCAAGAAGTTGCTAGCTTTTAAAATACTCACATTATCCACTGGCAAAAACAGTGCCACCTGCACATTCTCTTTGAGTCTCTTCACTTTCCATGCAGCTACTCCTCATGTACAGCGCATAACCACAGTTACATGTGTTCCTGCATGCTCAGAAGGGACTGTGTTGTAAGAGAAGAGAGCAATGCCAAGGTAGCTTGCAATACGTGTAAAGTAGCATAATTTGGTTAACTGCATAGTTCTAAACGAATAGCATATTCAAAAACACATTTTTTCCAAAATTTTCGCCAAGGCAGCATATGCCTTTTTTTACCAAAATTAATTGACAAAAGAATTATTTGCCCCTGGATAACTGATACAGACTTTAAAAGAAATAAAGTAAGTTTCATCATGCACTAAATGCCTTTAAATTCAAGAAAGGAGCACATAAAATATAAATAAAATTTCACATAAAATATCTTATAGGACTTTCAGATGTTTTATGCTCTTGAAAAATAGGATATGGTTAAACTTTTTAATCCTTGACTTTGTCTCTTGCTCTTCTCCAGTATAATATTGTTATCCTAATATTTTTTAACTATATAAATGGAAAGAGTGAATGTAAGTGATTTGCTAAGTCATGTAACTAGTGAGTGATTGTTCTGGATATTTACATTGCTCTACAAATCCATTCTTCACCCTTTTCTACCCTGTTGCGCACGCAGGCAGCTGACCTCCTTGTCTCATATAAATGGATTTTCTTTGTCCTATGGTTTCCAGTTGGATTGAGTCAATGAGAGACAACAGGAGGAAAATGCAGGGCAGGAGAAGAGAAAGGTAATGGTGTTTGTTCCCTGACTTCCTTCCTGCTCTGCCACAGGTTGACAGCAGCTGGTTTCCTCTACTGGAGTTCAGAAATAAAGGCCAGAAGTGAAAGCCTCAGCTTCCTGTCGTGAAGCGCTTGACTACAGTTACAGCTAGAACCACAGCTCTCCCTGATTCCTCATAACCATTCCTTTTCCTTGCCCCTTCATGTCTAATAGTGGTAGTGGCTCTCCACTGTTGCTAGCCCCAGGATACTCTCTCTTACTAGTGTACTTTAACCATCCCTATATCTGCTAAGACTTTCATAGATCTAGATATAGAAACAGGATTTGAATCCAGGTTTAATGGCACTGATATTAAACCAGGTTCATTATTCGCACACACAGAAAGCCAACCGGTGTGACAACAGGTTTTGTAAAAGAGAAAAGAGTTTATTCACAAGGCTGCCAAGCCTGGAAACAGAAGAACAAATCTCAAATCTGCCTCACTGAAAACAGGGCTTGTCGGGGGCAGGTACTTATGGAATATAAAATGGGGTGGTCTAATGTCTGGGGAATGGTAATTGGTGGATAGGAAAGGTAATCAGGGTTCTGTGCAAGCATAATTGAGCAACATGGCTCTTTATAGGATGCATGTTCAGAAAAAGGCAGCACTAGCATGACCTGCAGGTAGAATTTTTGGCCCTCTCATGTCAAAAGATGTCTCTTCAGGCACCTGTGCAAACCCAGGTGGAGGGTCAGTATTCTCAACTGGCTTGAACTGGACAAGAGCTGCCCTCTAGTTCCTGAAAAACAACTTTAAGCACTCATTACTATAGTGACCCATAGTCAGAGATATTGTCTGTAAAGAAGGTAGTGGAAGTTTAGTTATTGTCTGGCTATGTGACTTGCACCTAGACCACTTAGAAGTAAGCAGTTAAAAGCAAGCAACACAGGTTAAGTTTGGTGGGCTTAATCAGGTTATTCCTTGGTTTTAGCACTAATATCGGTGTTCTTTCTATTGAACCACACTATACCCACATGCATTGTTTTCACATCCTTTATATGTCTGCCTTTATTGACAATAACAGTTTAAAATACTTTGCTTAGCAGTTATATATTATCTTCAACTGTTTCTATTTACTTGCATATGTGAATCTCATTCCCCAGCTACATTATATGCTACATGATTATGTCTTTTAAATGAATTTGTTATTATCCCCCAGTTTGCCTAGCACAATCAAGAATACAAAGGATATAATTTTTTTAAAAAATTCGTTAATAGTTTCACATCTGCACGGTGATGTGAGCAGACCATAGACCCATTTCCCAGTGAAACAACCATAACTGGCAAAAATTACATTTAAAAAAGACAACTGTATAAAGTATTTGAAAATCGTTCTAAGGGCATACAGCAACATTTGTTCAAGAAAAATCTTTTTGAAAATCTGTTAAATCTCAGTATGAACAGTAAGAGGCTGAGGCACTTGAACCATGACTTACTCCATCCCTCCTGTATGCCAGTTCAGCTTGACTGAAGCTCATTTCTGCATAACTACAGCTAAAAAGACAAAGCTTCTTTCTCCCTCAGTTCCCAATCAAGGCATGCGGTATCTCACCAGGAGGAGCAGCCCACCAGCATTTCTTATCACCTCCAACACCAAGTTGCAAAGGCTAAATTCCTGGCAAGTGCAGTTGAGAAGTCAGGGACTCTCTTTCTCCACCCAGCCCCAACTCACACTCTCAGTCACAGGGTTGGCAGGTCAAGAATACTGGGTCTCTGACTTGATCTCTCTCTTGAGGTCTCTCTCCTCAGCCCTGCTCATTTGTAGGCCAAAGAGGCAAGCAAAGAATACCAGAAGCTATGGATCTGACAAGCACCCTACTCATAATGCATGGTGTCACTCCAAGAGAAGTGGACCACTGTCCCTACCCCCAGCCCTGGAGCAGTAGCTCAGAGACTTTTCTCAGGAACAGAGGTAGTCCACAAGAAAAGAGAACTCCAGTGCTGTTCCCAAAATAACTGTCTTTATTTGAAGAGAACTGTGGGAAAATTCAAGCCTAAGAATGCTCTCAAAAACAATTGGTAATTTTGGCAGTAAACAATTAAAAGAAGACTTGTAGCTCTATGAGAGCTCAACTGTAGGCCAGCTAATTTATCAGACAGAACCAGAGAAAGAGACAGCCAAAAACAGACACCAGGGGGACATAACAAGCCTCAAAGATAGGCCTCAAAAACTACCCCTATCCAGATTTAATTGGATGAGACTGTGAAGCGATTTATGCCTGGAACACTCCAGGGCATTGTCTGAAACAATAGGGATATCAGCCATCAATTAGCTGAGTTTAAGAGCTGGGTATGATACCACTAGAGGCCGACAGATTAACAGAGAAATCAGAAAAAGAGACAAAGACTCCCCTAATTTAACCAAAGAAAACACTGTTATCTAGGATGACCGTGCTCATGCCCAAGGATGTGCCTCTCTGAAGGGCAACATTAGAAACTTCACACTACATGGGAAATAGATGCAACTGAAAGAGTCTAGCCAAGTCACAAAACAAACAAGCAAACAACAACAAAAACAACCCTGAAATGGGGAAGGAAATCAAAATTTAGAGTTGTTACAACATGTTACTTCAAATGTCCAGTTTAAAAAAAAAAAAAAAAAAAACTTGCAACAAAAAAAAAAAAAAATAGGAAAATGTAGCTTACAAACAGGAAAAAGGAAGACAGCAAGAATTGCCTGTGAGGGTGAACAGATGTCAGATTTTAAAGATTTCAAAGCAGCCATTACAAATATATTCAAAGAACTAAAGGAAACTTGTGATTAAAGAGGTAATGGCTGGATATTCTTATCAAATACAGAATATCAATAAAAAGGTAGAAATGATTTTTTAAATAACCAAATGAAAATTCTAGATTGAAAAAATATGCTAGTTGAAATGAAAAACTTACCAGAGGCTCAACAGCATATTTGAACTGACAGAAGAAAGAATCAGCAAATTCAAAGATATATCAATAGAGATAATGCATTCCGAAGAAAGTGGAGAGAAGAAAGAGCGAAGACAAATTAATAGAGCTACAGAAAAATGTGGAGCACTATTAAGCACACAAACACACATAATAATAGAGGTTAATAGTGAGAAAGGAGAGAAAAATAGAAGAAATCATGGCTGAAAACTCTAAATTTTATAAAACACATTTATCTATACATACAAGAAGATTAACAAACTTAAAGTAAGATAATCACAAAGAGATCCATACCAATACACATTATGGTAAAAATACTGAAAGACAATGACAAAGAGAATATTTTGAGAGCTACAAGAGGAAAATGACCCTTCACATTCAAGACAACTCCAAGAAGACTGACTTGTCATCAGAAGCAGTGGAGGCAGAAGCAGTGGAATAACATATTCAAAGAGCTCAAAGAAAAAAATAACACCAAAATCTTATATCCAGCAAAAGTATGTTTCAAAGATGAAGGTGACTTTTGAAGATTTCATGTAGAGGTAATGAAAATGTTCTAAAAAAAGACTATGATGAGAATTGCATAACTCTATGAATTTTCAGAAAAATACCTCATATACACTCCATGGGTATATGTATATGTGTATATATATAGTAAAATATTTTTATAATAGTTTTATTAGGAAAACTTCATACCATATATATAATTTCATACTATATATACTAAAATTTCATACTATATGTGTGTATGTATATACGTATATAGTACGTATATAGTATATACAGTAAATTAGTCATACTGTATACTATATATAAATCATTCACACTATGTATACTATTTATACTAGTGTACTATTCATACTATATTTAGTACAGTATGAATAGTTACTATATAGAATATGAATAATTTGTATATAGTACATAGTATGAATATATAGTATAATAATTTCATTATATATATATACACAGAGAGAGAGAGAGTGTGTGCATGAAATTATCTTAATAAAGTCATTATAAAAATATTTAATGATTTATTGGCTTCGGATACCTAAGAGTGCCTATGATGCAGTCTTCATATAAAGGCCTCTCTACAATATAACTGAGAAGTTTCAATTCCATTATGGTGGCAAAAGACCACAACCATCCATCCCTTCTGATGATTACAACTAAAAATTCTGGACAAAATATAAACAAATAACTACTGGAGAGTTTAAAAAGTAAACAAAAATAAGTGAATTGTGGGGAGGAATTGAAAATTGTGGCAGCATCCATCATGAGTTTCTCATTTTTGTTTTTCTCTCAAAACGTTGTCCTGGGGAGAGGGCTCATACTGTAAGGGAGCACAGTGAAAATGGTGGCAGCAGCCTGGGTGGCTAACACCCTGAGAGGAAACTCTACCTTTGGACCACAAGAACCAGGAAAAGGAGACTTTGAAGGCCAGAAAACAGGGAGAAAAATTCCAAAATGGATAGCCAGAGTAAAGTACCCATAACACTGCACATGCACTCACATGTGTCTTTGTCTGTATCTTCAACTATCCATGCATGGGACAGATCCAAACCAGCATACCAACAGGGTGAAAAGCTGAGCTGAGATTTGAACCACCTGCAGTTTTCAACCTAACCCTAGAAAACCTAATAAAAAACAAATTCAAAAGATATAAACCAAGAGCCCTATATGAATTTACAATGTAATAAAATTATTAAGATACTACAGAAAAGGCAGCACAGGAGGAGCCTTAGAGGAACAAAAAACTGAGGGAACAAAAGGAACACAAACAATAAAATGGTACGGTTGATTCAAAGCATATCAATTATTACATTCAATGTTAATGGTCTAAATGCCCAAAATAATAGAGAGGGATTGATAAAGAGGATTTAAAAATCAAGACCTTAGTATCTGTTGCTTACAAGACTCAGTCTTTACATATTATTAGTAGAACATAAATTGATTTTGTTAAGAACAGTAAAAACACAGTTAGCATAAGAAAATTAAAATGGCTATTTTAATGTATGATAGACTTCAAGACAAAGAGTGTTTCCAGGTATATAAACATTTCATAACAATAGAAGTTACACTTTATCAGGAAGACATCAAAATTATTGATGTGAATTTACCTAATAACAGAATCTCGAAATAACATAAGGCAAAAATTGGCAGAATTAAAGAAAGAAATAGACAGAGGCTGAGAGAACTGGTAGAGAAGCATAACTAGAGGAGACAGCAGTATCAAGTGTAAGAGATAGTATGGTCTGGCTACAGAAATAATATGAGAGATGATGAAATGTGAGTGAAAAAAATTGTAAATACTAAGTGGCAGATTAGAGCCAAGATGGCCAACTAGACACAGCCAGGAGGAACATCTCCTACCGAGAGACTGGGACATTGGGAAGACTAGCACACTCAGAGCAGATCTTTAGAGGGAAGGTATTGAGGGTGAACAGAGGGAGGAAACAGACACTGGGCTGAAGAAGAAGAAACCTGGGAGCACTGCACAGGGCTGCTGAGCACCAGGACTTGCCCTGGCTCCCAGTGACTCCTGGGGAAGGGATGAGTTGAACAGGCAAGGAGTGGCTTGTTTTCATCACAGACCTCTGGAATCCTAGCTGCAGGAGATCCCACAACCCCAACAGACACTTGAGCTGAAAGGGAGAGCTGCTCAAAGAAATGGTAGGAGCAGGAATCTAGCCTGTGAGGAGCCCATAGGTTTTGGTGTGGGAACTTCTACAGTGGAGCACAGCCAGGGATGCCTATCCCTCAAGGTTTGCTATGCTTCTCTAGGTGGTTTTACCCTTTGGGTGACCATTGGACCTGGACAGACAAAGCAGGGCAATCTTGCTCATGGGACAGGGCCAGTTCAATCTGAGCACCGCTCTGTCTGCTGGCCTTTCCTGGGGCCCCAGCCTGGCCATGCCCACTTGCAGTGCAGCCTCAGATGCTCAGCCACGGTGCTTCCCAGAAGCTCCCATTATAGCTCCTTCACCAGCAGACTACTCCTAACTGTTGGAGAGTTCCAGAAAATCAGCCCCTGCCAACATGCACCAACCTACCTGCAGCCTCTTCCCACTACAGCCTCCAACTCTGCCAACATGCACTCACCCACAGCTGCCCCCCACTACTTTGCTGGCATGAGCACATTGGTGAACTTTGCCTCCCCTCTCCCACTGGTGCATATTATGTGCGTGCACTCTGCCACCAACCCCTCCCACACTGCTGGCACCCTATCCCCATTGGCACCTCATCCCCACTGATACAGAGGCAGCCCACTGCACCACTGCTGCATGTGCAAGTGTATGCACAGATGCTGGCACTCCACATCCTTCCCCAGCTGATACACATGCATCCCACCATGCCATGGCAGCTACTGACATGGATCCCACTCCCACCAACCAAATGAAGCACTTTGGCTAGCACCCCTCATCAAATTGTTGTTGTTAGTGGACCAGGAACACCTGGGTCCCTAGTACAGCAGGTTCCTAAACTTGAGGGGCCAGAGAAAAAAGCAGGGGGCCTGGTACCAGTGCCCCAGAGTAAGAATATGCAGCAAGGCAGTGCCGAGACTTGGCTTCCTGAAATCTTCCAGAAATGAAGCCAGTTGACTGAACCCACCTTATACCACAATCAAACTCCCAAGGGCATCAAAGAAGATAAAAGGCAAAATACCCCATCCAAATGACAAGTAACTTTTAAGATTAAGGGAATATTAACACAGATGAGAAAGAACCAAGAATTCTGGCAACTCAAAACGTCAGTTTCTTCTTACCTCCAAATGAGATAATGGTTACCTCCCCACTAGTTCCCCAACAATGGTTCTTAGCCAGACTGAAATAACAGACATAGAATTCAGAATACAGACAGGAACAAAGATCACTGATACTCAGAGGAAAGTCTAAACCCAATCCAAAGAATCTAAGGAATACAATAAAATGATACAGGAGCTGAAAGACAAAATTGCCATTTTAAGAAACAACTAAACTGATAAGATAGAACTGAAAAACTCACTACAGGCATGTATAATACAACTGCAAGTATTAACAGCAGAAAAGACCAAGCTGAGGAAAGAATCTCAGAGCCCAAAGACTGGTTCTTCAAATTAACTCAGCCAGATAAAAATAAAGAAAAATTAATTAAAAAGAATAAACAAAACCTCTGAAAAATATGGGATTATGTACGGAGACCAATTCTATGACCCATTGGTGTCCCTGAAAGAGAGGAAGAAAGCAAGCAACTTGGAAAACATATTCAAGGATATCTGTGAAGGAAATCTGTGAGGATTTCCCCAACCTCACTGGAGAGGCCAACATTCAAATTCAAGAAATGCCGAGAACCCTGTGAGATACTACACAAGATGACCATCCCCAAGACACATAGTCATCAGATTCTCCAAGATCAAAATGAAAGAAAAAATATTGAAGGCAGCTAGAGAGAAGGGGCAGGTCACCAACACAGGGAACCCCATCAAGCTAATGGCAGACCTTTCAGCAGAAACCCTGCAAGCCAGAAGAGATAGAGGACGTATATTCAACATTCTTAAAGGAAGGAAATTCTAACTGAAATTTCATATCCAGCCAAATTAAGCCTCATAAGTGAAGGAGAAATAAGATCACTTTCAGACAAGCAAATGCTAAGGGAATTAATTACCACCAGACCAGCCTTACAAGACAGCCTTAAGGCAGTGCCAAATACCGTAACAAAAGACCATCATGGCCACCACAAAAACACACTTAAGTACAAAGACCATTGACACTATAAAGCAACTACACAATGAAGTCTGCATAATAATCAGCTAACAGCATGATGACAGGATCAAATTTGCATATATCGATATTAACTTTGACTGTAAATTGACTAACTGCTTCAATTAAAAGGCACAGAGTGGCAAGTTGGATAAAGAAGAAAGACCCAACTGTATACTATGTTCAAGAGACCTATCTCACACATAATGACACCCATTGGCTCAAAGTTGAGGGATACAGAAAAACCTGAACACTTGACTAAATGGACCTTACAGACATCTACAGAACTCTCCACTGAAAAATAATAGAAGCTTCATTCTTCTCATCTGCACATGTCACATACTCTAAAATCGACCACACAATTGGCCATAAAACAATCCTTAGCAAAGTCAAACAAATCATGCCAACCACACTCTTGGACCACAGCACAATAAAAATAGAAATCAATACTAAGATCACTCAAAACCATATAATTACATGGAAATTACACAACCTGCTGCTGAATGACTTTTGGGTAAACAATAAAATTAAGGCAGAAATCAAGAAATTCTTTGAAACTAATGAGAATAAAGATGCAACATACCAGCATCTCTGAGACGAAGCTAAAAGAGTGTTAACAGGAAAATTTATTGTGCTAAACACCCACATCAAAAAGTTTGAAAGATCTCAAATTGACAACCTAACATCACACCTAGAGGAACTATAAAAACAAAAACGAATCAACCTCAAGGCTTGCAAAAGACACAAAATAACTGAAATCAGCTGACCTGAATGAAATTGACACGCAAAAAACCATCCAAAAGATTAATGAATCCAGGAAGCGGTTCTTTGATAGAATGAGATTGAGAGGCCTCTATCTAAACCAATAAATTTAAAAAAAAGAGAAAAGATCCAAATAAATTCAATCAGAAATGACAAAGGGGACATTACCCCTGACCCCAAAGAAATATAAAAAGCCCTTAGAGACTATTACAAACACCTCTATGCACACAAGCAAGAAAACCTACAAGAAACTGATACATTCTGGAAACATACAACCTCCCAAGATTGAACCAAGAAATTGAAACCATGAAAAGGCCAATAATAAGATCCAAAATTAAATCAGTAATAAAAAGCCTACCAACCAGAAAAAGCCCAGGACCAGATGAATTAACTACCAAATTCTGCCAGATCTGTAAAGAGCTGGTACCATTAGTAATGAAGCTATTCCAAAAAATTGAAGAGGACAAACTCCTCCCTAACTCATTCTATGAGGCCAGCATCATCCTGATACCAAAACCTGGCAGAGACACAACAAAAAAATAAAACTTTAGGCCAATATCCTGGACTAACATATGTGAAAATCATCAACAAAGTACTAGCAAACTGAATCCAGCAGCAAATCATAAAACTAATCCATGATGATCAAGTAGGCTTTATTCCTGGGATGTAAGGTTGGTTATGCAAATCAATAAATGTGATTTATCACATAAACAGAACTAAAAATAAAAGCCATATGATCATCTAAATAGATGCAGAAAAGGCTTTTGATAAAATTCAACATCCCTTCATTAAAACATTCAATAACCCTGGCATGGAAGGAGCATATCTCAAAATAACAAGAGCCATCTATAACAAACCAACAGCCAACATCATACTCAACAGGCAAAAGCTGGAAGCATTTCACTTGAGAACCAGAACAAGACAAGGGTGCCCACTCTCACCACCCATATTCAGCATAGTACTGGAAGTCCTCATCAGAGCAATCAGGCAAGAGAAAGAAATAAAAGGCATTCAAATAGGACAAGAGAAACTCAAACTATCTCTGTTCACAGATGGTATGATTTCATACTTAGAAAACACTGTAGTCTCTGACCCAAAACTCCTGTATCTGATAAACAACTTCAGCAAAGTTTCAGGATATGAAATAAATATACAAAAATCAGTAGCATTCCTGTACATCAACAACATCCAAGCTGAGAGCCAAATCAAGAATGCTATCCCACTCACGATAGCTCTAAGAAAAATGAAACACCTAGGAATACAGCTAATAAAGGAGGTAAAATATTTTTACAACAAGAATTATAAAACATTGCTGATAGAGAAAAGAGATGATACAAACAAATGGAAAAACACTCTATGCTCATGGATTGGAAGACAACATTGCTAAAATGACCATACTGCCCAAAGCAATTTACAGATTCATTGCTATTCCTATCAAACTACCAATGACATTCTTCACAGAATTAGAAAAACACTTTCAAAATTCATATGGAACCAAAAAAGAGCCTAAGTAGCCAATGTAATCCTAAGCAAAAAGAACAAAGGCATCACTTTATCTTACTTCAAACTATACTACAAGGCTACAGTACCCAAAACAGCACGGCACTGGTACAAAAACAGATACATAGACCAATGGAACAGAATACAGAGTCCAGAATTAAAGCCACACACCTACAACCATCTGAACTTATACAAAGTTGAAAAAAACAAGCAAGGGGGAAGGACTACCTACTCAGTAAATGATGCTGGGATAACTGGCTAGCCATACACAGAAGATTGAAACTGGACCCCTTTCCCTACACCATATACAAAAATCAACTCAAGATGAATTAGACTTAAATGTGAAACCTAAAACTATAAAAACCCTGGAAGATAACCTATGAAATACCATTCTGGACATAGATCCTGGCAAAGATTTCATGACAAAGATGCCAAACGCAACTGCAACAGAAACAGAAATTGGCAAATGGGACCTAATTAAACTAAAGAGCTTATACACAGCAAAAGAAACTATCAAACAGTAAACAAATTACCTACAGAATGGGAGAAAATATCTGCAAAGTATGCATCTGACAAGAGTTTAATATCCAGAATTTATAAGCAATATAAACAAATTAACAAGCAAAAAATGAACAACCCCATTAAAAAGTGGGCAAAGTACATGAACAGGCACTTTTCAAAAGAAGACATGCATGCAGCCAATAATCATATGAAAATATGCTCAACATCACCAATCATTAGAGAAATACAAATCAAAACCACAATGAGACACCATCTCACACTAGTCAGAATGGCTATTATTAAAAAGTCAAAAAACAACAAATGCTGGCGAGGTTGTAAAGAAAACTGAATGTTTGTACAAGTCTGGTGAAAGTGTAAATTAGTTCAACCATTGTGGAAAGCAGTTTGGCTATTTCTCCAAAAACTGAGAAGAGAACTACCATTTGACACGGTAATCCCATTATTGGGTATATATCCAAAGGAATATAAATCATTCTATCATAAAGACACATGCACATGTATCATCATCACAGCACAAGTCACAATAGCAAAGACAAGGAAATCAATCTAAATTCCTATCAATGGTAGACTGGATAAAGACAATGTGGTACATATGCACTACGGAATACACGCAGCCATAAAAAAGAATGAGATCATGTCCTTTGCAGCATCATGGTTGGAGTCAGAGGCCCTTATCCTAAATGAACTAAACAGGAAAAGAAAACCAAATACTGTATGTTCTCACTTATAAGTGAGAGCTAAACATTGAGTACCCATGGGAACAAAGAAGGGAAGAATAGATACTGGGGCCTACTTGAGGATGCAGTGTGGGAGGAGGATAAGGATTGAAAAACTAGCTATAGAGTACTCATGCCTATTACCTGGGTTTTGAAATAATCTGTACACCAAACCTCTGTGACTTGCAATTTACCTACATAACAAACCTGCACATATATTCTTGAAACTCAAATAAAAGTTAAAAAATAAAAGAATAGGCCAGGCATGATGGCTCATGCCTGTAACCCCAGCAGTTTGGGAGGCTGACGCCCCAGCACTTTGGGAGGGCAAATCACCTGAGGTCAGGAGTTTGAGACCAGCCTGATCAACATGGTGAAACCCCATCTCTACTAAAAGTAGAAAAATTAAATGGGCACAGTGGGCACCTATAATCCCAGCTACCCAGGAGGCTGAGGCAGGAGAATCACTTTAACCCGGGAGGCAGAGATTGCAGTGAGCGAAGATCACACCACTGCACTACAGCCTGGGTGACAGAGCCAGACTCTGCCTCAAAAAAATAAATAAATAAATAAATAAAAGAATGAATAGAAAATTTCAAAATTACAGTAGTTGATCCTGCCATCCATTTCTCCATAATTGATTCAAGAATTAGTTAGAAAAAAAGCATTAAAGACATAGAAAGTGTGACCAGCATAATTAATCACCATAACTGACAATTATAAAACACCAACTCCAATTATTGCAAAATGTGTATTCTTTTCAAGTGTAGCTGGTTCATTTATCAGGTCAGATCATATTAAGTCATAAAACAAGTTAAAAGGATCAAAATCACATGGAATATTCTATGATTAAAATGGTATTAAATTAGAAATCAATATTACTGTGGTATAAGAAAATCCTATATATCTGGAAATTAAATAGCATACTTCTTCATAACTAATGAGTAAGGAAATCACTAGAGAAATTAGAAAACATCTAGAACTTTAATGGCAATTAAAACATCAAAATTAATGAGGTTAGCTAAAGCAGTGCTTAGAGATAAACTATGACTTTAAATTCTTATATTAAAAAAAAGAAATATAAAAAGTCAATCAGCTAAGTATCCACCTTAAATAGCTGGAAAATGTAGAGTAGGTAAATTGAAGGTAAGTAAAAGGAAGGAAAGAATAAAGAAAATAATAGAAATCAATAAAATAAAAAACACAGACAATAGAAAAAATTAACAAAGCCCAAAGCTGGTATTCTGAGAGGAAAAACAAAATTGACAACCCCCTAGCTAGACTAATAAAAAAAATTAGAGGGAGAACACAAGTCACAAATACCAAGAATGAAAAGTACTTTATCATGGCAGATCCTACACATGTTAAAAAAGTAACTCCATCAGCAAACCAATAAATTTGACAATTTACCTAAGACAATTTTTTCTAAAACATACTACTCACAAAATTGATACATGAAGAAGCAGAAAATCTGAATATAATTATTAGAGAAATTAAATTTGGTATCAAAACATTTCTCACAAAAAAAAAACACACAAACAAAAACAACAACT
Source organism: Pan paniscus (assembly GCF_029289425.2). Classification (NCBI taxonomy): domain Eukaryota; kingdom Metazoa; phylum Chordata; class Mammalia; order Primates; family Hominidae; genus Pan; species Pan paniscus. The sequence continues at coordinate 49,946,148 of NC_073256.2, read as the reverse complement.
GGAAGACCAGATGATTTTACTGGTGAATTCTACTGAACACTCAAAAAAGACATAATACCAGTCTTACATAAAATCTTTCAGATATTGGAATCCACTGCCCAGCAGAAGAGGGACACCTCCCCAGCAAAATTATATGAGGCTAGTGTAATCCTAACACCAACGCCAGACCAAGACATTACAAATACCTCTCATGAATATAGATGCAAATGCCCTTGAGAAAATATTAGTTAAATTCAACCCTGTATGAAAACAATAATAAATCATTGTGAAGTAAGTTTTATTCTCAGAGTACAAAGTTGGTTTAAGAATCAAAATTCAGTGGATATAATGAATTAAATTTACAGCCCAAAGAAGAAAAAACACATGACCATTTTAATAGATGCTATCTACAATTAGGCAGACTCAAGGTTAAAGGTGCAATACTCTGAAACGCCACGTCTGCTTAAGACTTCTAACATGAACTGCAACGAATCTTGCAAAATGCAAAGCCTGAGAGAACACTCCGTGAAAAACTGCCCTCACTTCAGGCCCCAGCAACAAGTTCAGGGGTCCTCAGGGCTGCTCTCACTTTTGACCATCTGGCTACAAATGTGGGGTCCCCACAGACTCCCTCTGGTTCTACAATTCACTATAATGACTCACAGAACTCAGTAGAGCACTGTGCCATTACAAACCTTTATTACAGTGAAAGGATACAAATTAGAACCAGCCAAAGGAATAAACACATGGGACAAAGTCTCAAAGAGGTCCAGATGTAAAACTTTCATCGTCCTCAGGGACACATTACTCTCAGCATCCATGTGTAGCAATACACTTGGAGTATTACCAACGTAGGAAACTCACATGAACTTTGCTGTCCAGAGTTTTCACTGGGGTTTTATTACATAGACATGATTGAATGAATCATTGCCCATGTGGTTGAACACAATCTCCATGTTCTCTTAGTTCTCAGAGATTAGGCTGATAAAACATAGCTTGAAGCCCTGCTCTTCTTAATCACATGGCTGGTCTTTCTGAAGAGGTCATCCCTCACTCTAAGTCACCTTGTTAGCAAAAACTATCACATATGGCCCAAGGAGCCCACTATCAATAACAAAGTAAGACACTTCTATCACTTAGAAAACTCCATGCTTTTAGAGGTAACCTTGCAGAAGCCAGAACGATAGCCAGACCTCTCTTTAGATGAGGGAAAATTTCATACTAAATAGATGTGTAAAAAGCATTTGACAAAATTCAACACCCATTCATAATATGAAAAAAAAATCTCTCAGTAAACTTGGATTATAGGGAATTTTCAAGTTTCTAAAGGACCTCAACAAAAAACCTGCATCCAATGTCATACTTCATAGTGAAACACAAATTATTTCCCTCATGAGATTGAAAACAAGACAAGGATACCTGCTTTCATTACTTCTATTCCACATTTTGCTGGAGGCACTAGTCATTGCAATTAGGCAAGAAAAAGAAATAAAGATGTGAAAGGAGGACATGAAATTTTACCTATTTGGAGATTATGTGATTCTTTGTGAGGAAAATACCATGAATCTACCAAACAACTGGGCAAATAATTTGAACAGGTATTTAATAGAAGAAAGTTTGCAAATGGCCAATAAGCACCTGAAAAGATACTTAACATCACTAGTAAGCAGGGAAAAGCGAATTAAAATCACATTAAAATAGCACTGAACACCCATTATATTGGCTAAAATTAAGAAGCTGGACCACACCAAGTGTGGTTGTGAAACCACACTTAGTGAGGTTGTGAAAAAACTGGAATGCTTATACATCGCTGATAAGAAAGTAAAATTGTACAACTGCTTTGGAAAATGATTTGTCAATTTTGTAAAATGTTAAATAAGTGCCTACTAAGGTATTTACCCTAGAGAAACAAAAACACAGGTCCACACAAAGACATGTACACAAATGTTCATGGCAGCTCTATTTTCAGCAGCCCAAAACTAGAAACAATACAACTGTCCATCAACAGGCAAATGTATAAACAAACTATGGTATATCCATGCAATGGAATACTATTTAGCAATTAAAAATATAGTAACTACTGATACACACAACAATGTGAATGAAACTCAAAATCATTGTTCTCAGTTAAATAAATTGGGCAAAAAGTGGTAAATGGAATCACACATCCCATATGATCTAATTCATATAAAAATCTAATAATGCAAACTTATCTATATTGACAGAAATTTAAAATATGTCACTTGATTATCTTTATAGATGCAGAAAAGGCCTTTGATAAAATTCAACAGCCCTTCATGCTAAAAACATTCAATAAACTAGGTATTGATGGAACATATCTCAAAATAACAAGAGCTATTTATGACAAACCCACAGCCACTATCATACAGAATGGGAAAAAGCTGGAAGCATTCCCTTTGAAAACCAACACAAGACAAGGATGCCCTCTCTCACCACTCCTATTCAACATAGTACTAGAAATTCTGGCCAGGGCAATCAGGCAAGAGAAAGAAATAAAGGGTATTCAAATAGGAAGAGAGGAAGTCAAATTTTCTCTATTTGCAGATGACATGATTGTATATTTAGAAAACCCCATTGTCTCAGCCCAAAAATTCCTTAAGCTGAGAAGCAACTGCAGCCAAGTCTCAGGATACAAAATCAATGTGCAAAGATCACAAGCATTCCTATACAACAATAACAGACAAACAGAGAGCCAAATCATAAGTGAACTCCCATTCACAATTGCTACAAAGAGAATAAAATACCTAGAATCCAACTTACAAGGGATGTGAAGGAGCTCTTCAAGGAGAACTACAAACCACTGCTCAATGAAATAAGATAGGACACAAACAAATGGAAAAACATTCCGTGCTCATGGGTAGGAAAAATCAATATCATGAAAATGGCCATACTGCCCAAACTAATTTACAGATTCAATGGTATTCCCATCAAGCTACCAATGACTTTCTTCACTGAATTAGATAAAACTACTTTAAATTTCATATGGAACCAAAAAGAGCCCATATAGCCAAGACAATCCTAAACAAAAAGAACAAAGCTGGAGGTATCATACTACCTGACTATGAACTATACTACAAGGCTACGGTAATCAAAAAAGCATGGTACTGGTACCAAAACAGATATATAGACCAACGGGAAGAGAGGCCTCAGATATAACACCACACACCTACAACCATCTGATCTTTGACCAACCTGACAAAAACAAGCAATGGCAAAAGGATTCCCTATTTGATAAATGGTGTTGGGAAAAATGGCTAGCCATATGCAGAAAACTGAAACTGGATCCCTTCCTTACACTTTATACAAAAATTAACTCAAGATGGATGAAAGACTTAAACGTAAGACCTAAAACCATAAAAACCCCATGGGCAAAGACTTCATGACTAAAACACCAAAGCAATGGCAACAAAAGCCAAAATAGGCAAATGGGATCTAATTAAACTAAAGAGCCTCTGCACAGCAAAAGAAACTATCATCAGGTGAACAGGCAACCTACAGAATGGGAGAAAATTTTTGCAATCTATCCATCTGGCAAAGGGCTAATATCCAGAATCTACAAGGAACTTAACAAATTTACAAGAAAAAAACAATCCCACCAAAAAGTGGGTGAAGGATATGACCAGACGCTTCTCAAAAGAAGACATTTATGCAGCCAACAAACATATGAAAAAAAGCTCATCACCATTTGTCATTAGGGAAATGCAAATCAAAACCACAGCAAGATACCATCTCACACCAGTTAGAATGGCAATCATTAAAAAGTCAAAAAACAGATGCTGCAGAGGATGTGGAGAAATAGGAACATTTTCACACTGTTGGTGGGAGTGTAAATTAGTTCAACCATTGTGGAAGACAGTGTGGCAATTCCTCAAGGATCTAGAGCCAGAAATACCATTTCACCCAGCAATCCCATTACTGGGTATATACCCAAAGGATTATAAATCATTCTACTACAAAGACACATACACACGTATGTTTATTGCAGCACTATTTACAATAGCAAAGACTTGGAACCAACCCAAATGACCATCAATGATAGACTGGATAAAGAAAATGTTGGCACATATACACCATGGAATGCTATGCAGCCATAAAAAAGAATGAGTTCATGTCCTTTGCAGGGACATGGATGAAGCTGGAAACCATCAATCTCAGCAAACTAACACAAGAACAGAAAACCAAACACCTCATGTTCTCACTGATAAGTGGGAGTTCAACAATGAGAACACATGGACACAGAAAGGGGAACATCACACACTGGGGCCTGTCAGGGATGGGGGGCAAGGGGAAGGAAAACATTAGGAGAAATACCTAATGTAGAAGATGGGTTGATGGGTGCAGCAAACCACCATGGCATATGTATACCTATGTAACAAACCTGCACGTTCTGCACATGTATCCCAGAACTTAAAGTATAATAAAAATATATATATACATATATATGTTTGCTCAATAATGGGATGATTGATGTATTAAAAGGGGTCCAAAGGAAACTTTTGAGGGTGATAGAAATGTTTATTTGTATTATGTGAACAGTTTCTCAAGTATATACATATGTCAAAACTGATAAAATTATACACTTTAAATATGTGCACTTCAATTACACATCAATTATGTTGGGAGAAAAAAAGCAAAAAAAATAAAGCTTGTTTCGTCAGATCTGTCAATATTACCTTATACATGTTCTTCATATATACATCTTATATATATTATTCTGTTTCAATGCTAAAATAGTTCTTTGTCATATTTAAGTGTGATGTTCATTATGACTTGATTTTTTAAAAAATAGCTGTTTACTCATAATAGAATTTAAGTGAGAACTTAGAAAACAAACTGACCTTAAAGGTACAGTGGAAGAACAGAGAGACTATTGAGTCATACTCATTTCTCATTTAGCATTTGGAAATAAAATTCCTAGTGAGCTAAGAATCATCAATGAGGAGAATTCACCTTTAACTGGTTAATTAGAAGTGTAGTAACATGCTTCTTTGTCAAAATTAGAGAGAAGTGTCTCAGTTGCCCTGCAAGCATCTGGATGTGTCACAATTAGCTAATTATTGAGGACATTATTTTTGCACTTGACTGGATAGGCAGGCAGTCATTAGGAAAGAAAACGGTAGCCTCAAAAATCCAAATCCAGAACTCCTAGAAGTTAACTTTTGTTTTCATGTTTAAGTAAAGGAAAAAATATTGATAGGGGATGGGAGAAGAGAGGGGGTATGTTTATAGTCACCAATCACACTGTTTTAGAAAATTTTTGTTTGAATTGGGAACAAAAGTCATAGATTTAGCAGTTGTCCTTATTTCAAATATTCTGCTCTACTTCATTCACAAACCATCAAAACCTTTCACATTTTAAACTGTCTCCCCAACTTTTCTAGTATCCAAATGGACACAAACATATAAGTAAAAATGATAATCAAAATATAATTCCTAGGTTTAAAAAAACGGTGTAGATAAGGCAAAATCATTCTAGATTCTGTTAGAAAATCCCTTAACAACAATATATTATCTGCTATTTTTGAGTGTTATGGTGTCCCAAATCTTACTGGTCATTACCTCCTGACAATACAAGTTAATTTTGAAATATTGAATTTAGAGGTAGTTTGTGACTTTTCCATAGTGGGCCTAGGTATGTCTCCCACTGAGCTGCATTGTCACAACAAAAAGAATCTAAGATGACCCATGGTATTCTGTAAAGGGAACATTTTAGAATTTGGCATCAGACTGTTAAAGCAAACTAAATATGGCCTGAGAAGGACTCTGTACTTCTATATCCGAGTCCTTGTGGATGAACTTCAACCTAACTTAATAGGTAGACATGATTGAAAACCTAATTTAGGAGTATGCATCTGTAACAACAGCTGAGTCTTGGCCAATCCCAGCAGTCATACTTCAACCAGACATACACTGCCAAATGTTTAAACTGTGTTCAAATGACGCAAACACTGAATTGTAACCAATCCAGCTGTTTCTGCACCTCACTTCCGATCTCTGTATATCACATCTCTTTTTCTGTCTATAAATTTGTTCTGACCACAAGGGCTTCCCTGGAGTCTCCCTCAGTCTGCTGTGATTCTGGGGGCTGCCCGATTCATGAATCATTCATTGCTCAATTAAACTCCTTTAAATTTAATTCAACTGAAGTTTTTCTTTTAACTAGACCCAACAGAAATAAGTTCAAAATCAAGTCCTTTGCTTTTTAAAATACATTTAGTTGTTCAACTCTTTGAACTACAATTTTCTCATCATAACATGTACAAAGTAATGCCTGATTTGCAGTGTAAGTATTCAAACTATACTATATATGGTTGCTGTCCATAAATGAAGATTTACTGTATTGAATTCACGGAATAATTCCATAGTTTTGTATGTCTTATATCCTCCAGTGTTTTGTGATCACTTGTTACTTTGTTATTCAAATAAAATGACTCAAGTTTCCATTCCATGTAACTATTGTAGGCCCAGAACCGTATCAAGTATTTCTGATGATTCCCTAGTGGTAAGGGCTTCCGTTTCCTTTGCTGCTAACTGTATCCATTTTCTTGAATGCTAGTGATACAGGAGCTAAAGAGAAATTATTTAGGCAGTTAGTGAGGGTAAGAAAGTCCTCAGCAAGGTTTCCCTTTTAATAAAAAGCAGCCCCCAAATTATTTCTTTTCTAACAAAAAGAAGCCTGAAAAAATCAAGCTGCAGGCATAGATAAGCAAGCTAAAAGCTTGCAAAGGTAAATGTCGGCAGCTGTGCACATAGAAAAGGCTACCCGGGGGCCAGGCATGTTCAACATGGCGGCTCCATCTTCCCTTTTCTTTGTCAACCACGGGCACCGTAAGGAACAGAAAATATGGTGCCAGCCAGGTAGAGAATCCATCTGCATAATAAAAGATTAGGGTGGGATGGCCAACTTCTTCATGCTGGCCTGTCGTACTGGTCCGACCAATCTCTCAGGCCCTGTGTAAATCAGACACGACCTCCTCAGCTCGTCTATAAAACTCCATGTATTTCACCTTGAAATTTGAAGACCCACTCGGGAGCCTCTCTCTCTCAGCAGGAGAGACAGCTATTCTCTGTTCTTTTTCTTTTGCCTATTAAACCTCCACTCAAACTCATTTCTTGTGTGTCCACATCCTCAATTCCCTTGGCGTGAGACGACGAACCTTGGGTATTCACCCCAGACAAATGACGCCGCTTCACTAGCTCCAAACTTCCTCTTGACCAATTCCTTCTTCTTCACTTTCCATAGTTAATGTTCTTTCCTACAGCCTTCACCCTTCATCCGAGCATGAAAACACCCTCTTCTCTTTCATTGCCATGAAACACTGCTAACACAAGGCTGTTGTGTATACTCAACTTCCACTCAAGGTTTAAATTGAGAAATATTTATGAACATATTCTTATATGTGTAAAATGTGATATACAAAATGCCATCACTCTGGTTCAGAGCTCTGAAATGGAAAGGACTTCATTCTAAGAAGGACTACATGCACGACCTATAGCCTTACAAATAAAAAAAATTTAAATTTAAATTTAAAAACCTTGCAAAAAAAATAAGCAAAAAGAATCAAAACTTGCCATGAACTTCTGAACTGGGCCATACTTCCATGATCACATCCTGAGAAATGACTAAACTTTACCATTGCTGCAGCTCCTGAATGACCGGTGAACTATGAACTCGTGCACTAAGCCAGCCACCTCCACCAGTGATAATTCTTTCAGAACAACTTGTGTAATCACCCTTATCTTCCTTTTAAAAATCCCTACTCCTTTTCCTCTCTTCGAATCACAATTTGTCCTCTAGCTGAATCTGTGTCTCCCAAATTGCAATTCCTAAGACGCCAATCAATGCCTTGTCTTACAGTGTTGCAGTCTGGTCTTTTGCCTCATCTTGGTTAACATATGCAGACACCAATAACTGCTAATCCCATAACCATTATCTGAAAAATAGCCCTGATTGTTATTCACCTCCATCTACTATTCTTGCCTAAATAGTCAATTACAATAAACTGATTAATTTTCACCCCATGCCTACTCTGTGGTGTTAAGTGGGTACCATTACCTTCTTCTCTTTTGTAAAAGGAAACAAAGAACTCATAAGGCATAAGCCCACGTCATAAAAGTCCACTTTGTGACAAAAATAACCTAATTGATGAGTCCCTTCATTAGATGGCATTAGTGCAACTACACTATTCATTCATGCAAAAATATTTCTCGATGCCCTGCAAAATGCAGAGTACAGTGCTAGGTTTTAGAAATAATGGTAAATAAAATAGTCATGATTCTTGCCCTGATAGAGCAGGTAGTCCTGTAAATATAGTCACATAAAATAAAGCTGGAAAGGACTTTGGAAATCATTTGCCACCCAAAAGACCACCAGGATGGCTAAGTAGTAGAAAGGAGAGCTTTACTGGTGATAGCAGTTTGCAAACCAAGAAGAGAGAGTCTGGCCCGGCACAGTGGCTCACGACTGTAATCCCAGCACTTTGGGAGGCCGACGTGGGAGGCGAATCACGAGGTCAGGAGTTCGATACCAGCCTGGCCAACATGGTGAAACCCCATCTCTACTAAAAATACAAAAAAATTAGCTGGGCATAGTGGCGGACACCTGTAATACCAGCTACTAGGGAGGCTGAGGCAGAGGTTACAGTGAGCCGCGATCATGCCACTGCACTCCAGCCTAGGCAACAGAGCAAGACTCCGTCTCAAAAAAAAAAAAAAAAAGAGACAGAGTCTCCAGTGTGTACAGAAGATACTCTTTCCTCAAAAAACAGAAAGGGCAGGTTGGGTTTTATGCCTCACAGGGGCTGTAATACACAACAGAGTCATACATATTTAGCAGGTTTGGAGAAAAGCTACACATTTTTATGAAAGCAATTGAGCACATGTGCAATGGGCAAACATATATGTAGCATACATCCCATGTTCACCTGGGGCAGGGTTTTACCAATAAAATGAGGTGGAATTTGGCTTTTTATGTCAAAAGGCTTACTAAAGGACAGAAAGACAGTTCATGGCACAGCCTCTATAAGGAGGCCAAAACTGGCTTAAGGTCTGCAGTTGCTTATTAGGAAAGAATGTTTGTAAGGCCATTCCTCTTTAGTGGGTCTGAGTTGAAAATCAGAGTTAGGAGGGGTCTGATAATTGATTGGCCTGATAGCTTCCATTGCTAGGGGGGTTTCGCAAGAGTTTAGTCTTTCTTATGGCCAAAGGAATTTAGGGAGTTGCCATACAGGCCAATCTCTGAATCCTCCACTCTCCATCCATAGCTAACTTTTGTTTCCTTAATCTTAGGGTCCATGTTAGTTGATACAGAGGTGTTTATTTTAGCCTCTCAGATCACATAACAAAAATCCCTCAAGTTACCAATGAAGCCCACAGAAGTGAAATTACTTGTTTAAGGCCACGCAAGTTGGTGACTAAACCCAGATTTGCATCTTCATTATGAAGAACTTAATCTTATCTTTAACGTCATGTAATTGTGTTTATACAACCCGCACAGTTTGAGTTTCAGACATCCAGTGGGGGTCTTGTTACTTATCCCCTTTAGATAAGGGGGGGACTACAGTATTTTAACTCTTGGTGTATGACTTTTCCTTTTCTACAGCTGATTTGAGTCTTATTACTGTTGACACACCCAATGCTGTTCTTGTAGTAGGTACTCAATAACTGGGTATATTAACCCATGTATTGTTTTTTGGTTAAGCAGGGGACAAAGTCATCATCACTGCTATCCCCAGTCACCACTGTGGTTTGCTCTAGTTAAACTGAGGACTCTTCCTAAGAATTTGATCCAGGACATGTTTTTTTAAAACTCATATTTCATAGCTTCTGGCTGTTCTTTATACTATTAATGGTAACTCAGGGCTAATAGTCAATTTAGTTAAATTTAGCACAGCACATTAGTGAGTTTTTGGATATGCAAATGATGGCTGTTACTGAAAGATTTTTTTTACCTAAGGCTAAATTTTAATGAATCTTTGTCACTCACACATTTCCGTCTTTTACTGTCATATGGTCTAGCAGAGTAAAAAATGTTTCCACTCCTCTAAATGCTTTTTCATCACCATACTTTCTCCAACTCTTTCCTGAACTCATCTCTTTCTTGCAATATCTTCCTAATGACAGCCCATAACAACCAATACACACTCCTAACACACTGCTTTACTACAGGCTCAATAAACACCAGACTGACTTCAGGTTTTCTCAGGTTGATGGTTCTAGCAAAAATATTGTCACTGAATAAGATGGAACTCTAGTTCTTCTGCCTGTGATATCAATTTTCTCACTACCCAACTGCTAAGCCAATGCCATATATTATAGGTTTTTGTTACAATAGCATGCCACTTAAATAACATAGGAATTTACCTCAATATCAACACCAGCTACTCTAACCTATAAATTCCAAAATGTCACTACCAAAGCTTATTTCTCAGTCACATAAAATGTATTTGTTGCCAGGAGGAAACTCCATTCCATACAGTCATTCAAGGCCCAGATAGACAAAGGTCGTGCCATCTTCTACATATATATAGCTTGCATGGTTTCCAAGATTGCCCTGGGTATTGTCATCCCCTGGAATATTGGGAAGAAAACATGGAGAGTCATGAAGAAGATTTTATGGACCAGATCTGAAAAATTATATGCATAGTTTATCCCTATAAAGTCCATAAGCAAGAACTCCATTACCTGGCCATAATTAACTTCTTGGCAGGCTTAGAAGTATGGTCTGGCCATGGCCCAGAAGGAAAAAGAGCCATATTTAAAGAATCTCTCATCTTTATCATTGATATGGAGACTCATGGACTTGGAATGAACTTTATAACTTCGTGACTTGAAAAGCAATGCTTTATAGTGGAAAGAGCTTGGCCTTTGACATCAGACAGATCTAGGCTTAAATCTAGGCCCAGCCAGTCACTATGTATGTGTCCTTGACTGAGTTTATTCACCTCTCTGAAACTTGATTTTCTCATCTGTAAAATGGCACTATAGCACTTACTTCATAGAGCTATAATGAAATGTAAGTGAAATACTATATTTAAGAACTTAACTAAGTACTTGCCACAATATAAATGCTCCAAAACTATAAGATACTATTTATATCAGAATTACAGGAAGAATTTGTTCAGGAATCAGGATTACAACCTGATATCAGTTTTACTTTCCTTATTTACACAAAATTTTTAAATTTTTTCAACAATGGTGACAAGAACACACAATGGAGAAAGGACAGTCTCTTCCATAAATAATGATGGGAAAACTGGATATTCATATGCAGAAGAATGAAACTACATCTCTACCTCTCACCATATACAAAAATCAACTCAAAATGGATTGAAGACTTAAATATAAAAACCTGAAACTAGAAGAAAACATAGGGGAAAGCTCCATAACATTGGTCTGGGCAGATATTTCTTGGCTAGGACCCCTAAAGCATAGGCAATGACAAATGAACTTGCATTCAACTAAAAGACACAGCAAAGGAAACAAATTAATAGGATGAGGAGACAACCCACAGATTGGGAGAAAATATTTGCAAATTATACATTGGAAAAGGGGCTAATATCCAAAATCTATAAGGAACTCCATTCAGTCAATAACAAGAAAACAAATACCCTAGTGAAAAGATGGGCAAACAACTTGAATAGACATTTCTTAAAAGAAGACATTGAAATGGCATATATATATATATATATATATATATATATATATTTTTTTTTTTTTCTGAGATGAAGTCTCACTCTGTCACCCAGGCCGGAGTACAGTGACACGATCTCAGCTCACTGCAACCTCTGCTGCCCCAATACAAGCGATTCTCCTACCTCAGCCTCCTGAGTAGCTGGGATTACAGGTGCCTGCCACTGCACCCGGCTAATTTTTGTAGTTTTTTGTAGAGACAGGGTTTCACTATCTTGGCCATGCTGGTCTTGAACTCCTGACCTCGTGATCTACCCACCTTGGCCTCCCAAAGTGCTGGGATTACAGGCATGAGCCACTGTGCCTGGCCTAATAGATATATTTTTAAATGCACAACATTACTAATCATCAGAGAGATGCAAATTAAAACCTCAGTGATATACTATTGCACACATGTAAAAATAGCTTTATCAAAAAGATGAAAGATAACAAATGTTGGCCAGCACATGGAGAAAAGGGAACACTGTTGGTGATACTGTAAATTAGTGCAGCCATTATGGAAAACAGTATGAAGTTTCCTCAAAAAGCTGAAATTAGAATTACTGTATGATTCAGCAATCCCACTATTGGGTATATACTCAAAGGAATTGAAATCAGTATGCCAAAGACATGCCTGCATTTCCATGTTCATTACAGCTTTATTCACAATAGCCAAGATATGGAATCAACCTAGGTGTCTATCAATGGATGAGTGGAGTTTTAAAATGTGATATATATACACAGTGGAATACAATTCGGCCTTGAAAAGTCAGGAAATTCTGTCATTTGCAACAATGTGGATGAACCTAGAGGACAGTATTTTAAGTGAAATAAACCAGGCACAGAGAGACAAATACCATATGATCTCATTTATATGCAGAATCAAAAAAAGTCAGACTCATGGAAATAAACCAGGCACAGAGAGACAAATACCATATGATCTCATTTATATGCGGAATCAAAAAAAGTCAGACTCTGTAATCCCAGCACTTTGGGAGTCCAAGGCGGGCAGATCACGACTTCAGGAGATCAAGACCATCCTGGCTAAGACAGTGAAACCCCGTCTTTACTAAAAATTACAAAAAATTAGCCAGGCGTGGTGGCAGGCGCCTGTAGTCCCAGCTACTTGGGAGGCTGAGGCAGAAGAATGGTGTGAACCCAGGAGGCGGAGCTTGCAGTGAGCCGAGATCGTGCCACTGCACTCTAACCTGGGTGACAGAGCGAGACTCTGTCCCAAAAAAAAAAAAAAGTCAGACTCATGGAAGTAGACAATAGAATAGAGGTTACCAGAGGCTGGGGATTGGGGTGGGACAGGAAAAGAAGAGACACTGGTCAACAAGTATGAAGTTACAGTTAAAAGAAAGAAGTTCTGGTGTTCTACTGCACAGCACAGTGTTATAGTTAATAATAATGTATGGTATATTTCAAAAGAGGTAAAAGGGAGGATTTTATTTTTATTTTTATTTTTTTGAGATAGAGTCTCACTCTTGTCACCCAGGCTGGAGGGCAGTGCCACAATCTCAGCTCACTACAACCTCTGCCTTCCTGGTTCAAGCGATTCTCCTGCCTCAGACTCCCAAGTAGCTCGGATTGCAGGCACCCGTCACCACGCCCGGCTAATTTTTGTATTTTTACTGGAGATGGGGTTTCGCCATGTTGGCCAGGTGGTGTCAAACTCCTGACCTCAGGTGATCTGCCCACCTTGCCCTCCCAAAGTGCTGGGATTACAGACGTGAGCCACCGCACCTGGCAAGAGAGGATTTTAAATGTTCTCACTACAAAGAAATGATAAACATTTGAGATGACAGATATGCTAATTAGCCTGACGATCATTCCACAATGCATACATGTATTGAAACATCACATTGTACCCCACAAATATATACAATTATTACTTGTCAATTAAAAATAAAATCAAACTTTTAAAAAATTACCTGACACAATGTAAATGTCCCAAAAATATAAGCTACTACATACATCAGAATTATTAAAAGAATTTTGTGAGGAATCAGAAGTACAACCTCATATCAGATTTACCTTCCTTAAACAAAATTTTTTAACTTAGCACTGCTAATTGTGAAATTTGCAGTTATCAAGTCATTTCTTCCTACTATGAAGAAATAATTAGGCTCCCAAATTTTTATTTTACTGTTTTACTTTTTATTTCACTAGCTTTAGGGTACAAGCAGATTTTGGTTATATAGATGAATTGTATAGTGGTGAAGTCTGAGATTTTAGTGCACCCCACACCCAAGTAGTGTACACTATACCCGATAGGTAATTTTTCATTCTTCACTGCCCTCCCAGTCTCCGCACTTCTGAGTCTCCATTGACCATTATAATATTCTGTAGGCCTTTGCATACCCACAGCTTAGCTCCTAGCTATAAGTGAGAAGCTACTTCACTTAGAATAATGGCTTCCAACTCCATCCAAGTTGCTGTGAAAGATATTATTTCATTCTTTTTTATGGATTAGTAGTGTTTCATGTGTATACGTGCCACATTTTCTTTATCTACTTGTTAGCTGATAGACACCCAGGTTGATTCCATATCTTTGCAATTGTGAATTGTGCTGTGATAAACATACACATGCAGGTGTCTTTTTGATACAATGACTTCTTTTCTTTGGGTAGATCCGGATTGCTGGATCAAATGGTAATCTGCTTTAAGCTCTTTGAGAAATCTCCGTACTGTCTAGTGGAAGAGAATTTGAAACAGTTTATATAAAGATAAATGTTGGTTTACAGATGTTCTAAGTAGAACAAAACAATAAATCATTTAAAAATACTTGCTTAAGAGTCAGAATTCATAACTTTGCAGTGGTGTACCTCAAGGTGGCAGAGATATTTCTGCTTAAGGAAAGTTGACAAGGTTTGTTATCTTGCTTTTATCTCAAGATAAAATTATCTGGGGGAACAAAAACTAAAGCATTTTCTTTCACTTACAAATAGAAAATTATTGCCTATGAGCAAGAACAGGCCCCAAATGCCACACACTCCAGGTGACCAAAGCTTCAGAAGTCTTCATGAATCTCAAGAAAAGCTCATGGCTCTCATACCTGTGATCATATCCTGCCCAGGAATGTGCAATGCCTCTTTGCACCAAAGCAATAAACCAGTATTGTTGCTATGTGTAGATTTTATTTATATTGAGATTTCGGGAAGATCATTCTCCAGCACCCACTGTTTCTCTTTTCCATCTATGGACTGAACATTTAGTTCTTGATTGTCTTAAGGATGTTTACTCATTCTCAGATGCTGGTTTTGTTCCATTTGGCAGAAGGAGAGACAGAGGAGGGTGCTTAGGCACAAGAGAGGCAGATGACATGGCAGTATTTTCTTTCTCTATTTTGGTACAGTAGTGATATTCACACGGTATGACTCAATTTATAAAGTTGCTATGTTGACTCATGAAAATCGGTTTTTTCCCAACTCCTGTCCTCCTTATCATTGCTCTAAGGATCAGAGTTTAAAGCTATTTGGGATCATCTACTGACAACAGCTGTCTTTGGAATTATCTTAAAATACTAAATGCCTACATGAAAAGTTGAAAGACTTATATCAAGGCAATGTCCTAGCCACAGTGGGAAATAAGCCCAAACAGGAAATGAATATGAATTCATTCTGATCACATTAAGTAGGAAAATCTGGGCACACAGTGGGAAGAGCTTAGCTAGGTACAGCAAAGGGTTGGCAAGGATTAATCTTATTTTGGTACTGTGAGTATTAGGCAGGCTAACATCAGGCTCAAGATCAATCACTTGGTAGTTAGGAAGAGCTTCACTAAGCTTGGTTATACCCCCAAAAAGCACTTCTATTACAAGGCAGCATATTGAGGAACCCCTACCCAATGAAGACTTTAACCATGGATAAAAACTAATAAGTAAACCTTTCTTGATACCTTCACTTTTACAGTGCCCTACAACTGTTAGGATTTTGTATATTTTGTTTATGCTTCACAATAATCCTATAAAATCTCATATTAGAGATCACTAACCCCATTTTCAGGTGGTAGAACCTAGGTCTCTTAAACTGTCAAGGTTGGTTTCATATCTTTGCAATTGTTAAAACGAAAGATCCAGAGCTAGAATTCAGCTCTCCTAACTACTGGCCCAGTAATTTCAAGCAGTTGTCTCTCCTTTATAAAGAGAAAGCATCTTCCATTCTCACAGGAAGTGCAGTAGCATTCAATAGGGCTTGAATTCTGCTGGAGGGTGTGTTGTATATGTAACCTCCCCCGAGGCCCTCCACAGAAGAGACTCTGCCCTCCCAGACATATGTCAGCACTAGGGTCCCCATTTTCCGGGTCTCTGTTATTCCCCGGAGTTTGGATTGGAGCCCTGAGCAACACAAATCATAACAGGACTGAGGAGCAAAATGTCATGTCATTTTTCCTCACCACGAGCATTTGCTTTTTTCATGGCCTTTGGGAATCCCACAGATTCAATTTGGTTCATTTCAACAAATACATAAGGAGAATTTAGTCTTTCATCCTAACAGCCAGTCTGTCAGTCAAACCGAATAAGAATACAAGGAACAGAGAAGATCTCAAGGACTAATATCGTTTGTAAGCCCCCTGTGGCGAAAAGTATTTTCCAGAGTTGACCACAACAGCAACTCCCATCTCACCTCCCTTCTTACCACGTAATCATCACATTAAGTGGTGGGTCTGCTGGTTCTCGTTCAGATGAATATGGATGAAACTTTACAGTAGCTTTTACCAATAGGGTACAACAAAAATAAACCTATCTGCTAGATCATTAAAACACCATTCACTTCTACCTTGTTCTCTTGGGGCACTTGCTCACAAAACCCAGTCTCCATGCCATGAGGAAGCACAAACTACCACACAAAGAGACTCAATGAAGACACCACCTGTAAATACTCTAGTCAGACAGCCCACCTGAGGTCTCAGGCAAACGTGAGCATCAACCACCAGACATGTGAGTGACGTGCTCCAGATATTTCTAGCATCCAGCTATTGAGTCACTCCAACTTCAAGATGGAGCCGAGACCCCTTCTTAGGGGCCTACAGCTCCCCACTCCAGGCATGGAAATAAAGGAAAATCTTGATTTCTTTCAAGGAAAATTCCAAGCACCTAGCCAGCCTTGAAAAGTAAACAAGCAACCTGATAAGGAAAAAGGTAATAGTAGCTTAAGTCAATAGCCAAGGAAGTTAGAGTCACAAGATATTTGGTTCCAGTACAGAAACTAAAGATCACATCTTAACATATGTCCCTGTCTTGTATTTCAGAAACGTGGACTCCCACCAAATGGATCCATCAGCAGGGAGACCTCAGGAAAGAGAGAATTTGGGGACTGAACTCTGACTGTGATTCTTTTTTCTTCCTGAGGGGCTTGGAGCTCACACCTGTGAGCTGGAGCCAGTATTCTTTTCTGCTGACCCCAAATGTTTAAACAAAGCTTATCATCCTAAACCAATTGCAAATCAGAAAATTTTTGAAGCTACCTATGACCTGTAAGCCCCCACTTCAAGATATTCCACCTTTTTAGGCCAAAACCAATGTGTACCCTCCATGTATTGATTTATAATTTTGCCTCCAATTTCTGCTTTCCTGAAATTTACCTGTCTTTAAAAACCCTTACCTCCCAGTCATTGGGGAGTTCAGGATTTAAGCATTAACTGTCTGATCCTTTCTTCTTGGAGCCCTGCAAATAAACACCTTTCTTTCTACCAATGCAAACCTCAGTGTAGATATATGATCTTACTGTACCAGCCAAGCAGACCCCGGTTTGGTCTGTAACTTTTTTTTTTTTTTTTTTTGGGAGGAAGTCTCACTCTCACCCAGGCTGGAGTGCAGTGGTGCAATCTCGGCTCACTGCAACCTCCGCCTCCTTGGTTCAAGCAATTCTCCTGTCTCAGCCTCCAGAGTGGCTGGGATTACAGGCATACACCACCATGCCCAGCTAAGTTTTGTATTTTTAGTAGAGACAGGGTTTCACCATATTGGTCAGGCTGGTCTCCAACTCCTGTCCTCAGGTGATCCACCTGCCTCGGCCTCCCACAGTGCTGGGATTACAGGCGTGAGGCACCACGCCCAGCCTTGTTCTGTAACATTTTTAGTGACTTAGTTTAGGCACCAGAAAATGTAGAGCAGAAACAAGCTGCCCTAACTGTGCTCTGTCCAAATTACTGACCCACAGAATGTATGAGCCTAAGGTTTTACCCCACTAAGTTTGGGGGTAGTTGTTACAGCAGTAATAGCTGAAATAGATGTTACAGCAGTAATAGCTGAAATTCTGTCCCTAATATGTGGTTCAAAAAAGGTTTTCTATCAACATAACCCCAATCTGCAAATAAGTGGGTGAGTTGGATGAGACCACATTTAAAACTCCAACAGGCTTCTATCAGACCTCAGAAACAGGAAAAAACTGTCCCTTGCTTGATGACATCAGCACACCTTGTTATTGGCTGTAAGTCATGCTGAACATTATTTTAACCACTGTGAGATCCCTCCCTCTCATTTTATAATTAGACCTTTGCTGAATCAGCCTTTCCTCAAATGATCAACCAAGGGAAATTTTTATCTTCCCCAGAACCACAATCCTGCAGCAGTTTTGAGCAAATTACTGCAGAAGCAGTATTTCTTCTAGGCCCATGGCAATTATAATCTCTCATTATTTGCCAAATAACTAATGAATTTTGAGAATCTAGGTATCAGGGAGAGGCAGGGACAATTTTGAATCTTTTTCCTACAGTATGAGATAATGTATGCAAAGCATTAACATTTGTTAGACTGGGCTCCCCGGAAAACAAAACCTGGAATTGAGACATATGTGCAGTTTTACTGGGAAGTGATTTCAGAAGAGTTAAACCTATAAGGAAGGCAGGAATGGGCAGAGGGAGAGGCTGAACTGTAGTGTGAATGCAGCTAGTACTGTGGTTGATCTTACATTGAGATCTGGAACTAGCATGTCCCTACAGTACGTCCCAAACAGACATGTGATTTTTAATCCGGGAACCACCAGTAATTTGTTACTGGTAAACATCTGATGGTATATGCAGCATAAACCTGGGTAAGGCAGTTACTTGTGGCTGAGTACAATTCCCATCAAGAGATGAGCTGTGAGCTATCAGCAGCTGATATTTCCAGCAGTTGAAGGATGGATATCTCAGTCCTGAAGAGGGGATCTGGGCAGAGCATCCCAGTATCTATTACAGTGCACATCTTATACCACTATTATTCACTTCTTTTTTATTATGTTTTCTAGAAACGGGGTCTTGCTCTGTCACCCAGGTTGGAGTACAGTGGAGCAATTATAGCTCACTGCAACCTTGGACTCCTGAGCTAAAGTGATCCTCCCACCTCAGCGTCCTGAGTAGCTGGCACTATTGGAGCACACCACCATGCCTGGCTAAATTCTTTTTAAATTTTTTTGTAGAGACGGGGTCTCACTATGTTGCCTAGGCTAGTCTTGAATTCCTGGCCTTCACCACTAGATGGATGGTCTGGTGACCAGACATATCCTGGAAAATGGTGTCCCATCTTCTAAGGGGGTCATCTCCAAGCTGGCACCTCGGCTGTGTCTCTGAGAAACCTTTCTGTCACTCCGTCAAGGCAGCAGACCCAGACCCCTACAAGCTTCACTGGGGTGGTAGGCCCCTGAATTTCCAAAGGTTTATCACCCATCCTTGGAAGCACATGTGTCTTACCAAGTATTTGTCACTTCTTGTCATCTAGCTCAATGACTATGTCATCAACATGGCGAATGAATCTGATGTTCTACAGAATTTACAGATGATTACAGATCCCTTTGGACTACATCATGACTGAAGGTGGAAAGGTTAACACAGACCTGGGGAAAGACTATGAAAATACACTCTCCTATGTCTCATATGAATGAAAACTGCTTATGTGTCTCCTTCCTGAGAGACAAAAAGTAATATATATGCTAGGTAAATGTGTGCATATCCTATGCCAGAGGCTGTATTAATCTGCTCCAGCAAAAGTGCTGCATCCAGCACAGCAGCTGCAATTGAGATTACTATTTGCTTGTTTGCAGCAGTTGAACCACCTGGTTTCTGCAGGGATCAGACTAGTGGACTTCTCCAGTGATTCACTTGGGAAATTTCTATTTCCTGCCTCTGCAATCTCTGCAGGTCTCAGGGCCTTGATTGTTACAGGGGAAATGCAATTTCACTAAATTTGACAGAGACCACCATCCTTGCATTCTTTAGGTATTTTAAGGAGTGGCATTAATCTTTCCTCAGCATTAAAAATGTCCAAGATTGCAGGACATGGTATTTAC
Source organism: Pan paniscus (assembly GCF_029289425.2). Classification (NCBI taxonomy): domain Eukaryota; kingdom Metazoa; phylum Chordata; class Mammalia; order Primates; family Hominidae; genus Pan; species Pan paniscus. The sequence goes on along the minus strand of NC_073256.2, from coordinate 49,926,208 downwards.
TTTGATTCACTATCTGGGCCAGGGATAAATTGGGAAGAGGGGTCAGATTCAGAGCCTTTCACTTTGCTTTCATTTCTATGAGCTCTCTTACCCCCCAGGTCAAGGAACCAATGTGAGTGTTCTGCCAGCTACTAAGTCTGGCCCTTCCAATTATACTTTAGGGGACAAAAGAAATAGCATCTTCATAGGTCCATGGGCTAGATGGACTCACAGTTAGCCAGTCCTGAGTCAAGACGCCATCTACCACCCACTGGGGGTCAGAGTGCCACTTTGAGTCTCCAGGTACTAATAAAGTCAGACTGTGTGCCCAACAATCCTCACAAGTCTGGGTGTCCTCCTTTCCCCAGTGCATGCTTTCCTAGTAAATGTCCATAGGTCTATTTGGGGAAAGATACAGAGGGTTACATGGTATTGCAGTGTGTTTCCTTATAGGATGCTGGCCTCTCCTTCAGTCAATGGGTTTAGAGTCTGAGAGTTGGCCCAAGTTCAAAAACTGAGCAACAGATCATGACTTTTATTGAGGTGATTGCCCTTAGTTTCCTGATCATCCATCCTTGGTTTCTTTTGATTGTATAAATTAAGTAGTATCCTTTCGGCTGCCTCACTCTTCTGCCTCTAGGAATACAGTGTCCCATTCAGCATCTCCAAGCTTTCTGCAGATTGAGACCCCTGGCTGCCACTCTGGTTTTGTCACTTGTGATATTTGTTTGTATCTTTCTTCCAAGGGTTAAAATGCCATCTGGTCTCTAATATTTCAGATTTTTATCACCCCATTGCTTTTAGGAGCCCAACTTTTTAATAGCATCTGAGCCTCTCAGTGGTTCCAGTGCCCCTCCCAGCAACACCTTCTTATTACTTGATTAAACTGAGTGTCTTCTGGGTTCTCCCACAGAAAACTGTTGGGTTTTCTGGCTCTAAGTGGTGTACCCACTATCCTATTCCCACTTTCCTGAATCATTTGACCCCTTCTGTATTAATCTGTTCTTGCAATGCAATAAAGAAATGCCTGAGACTGGGTAACTTATAAAGAAAAGAGGTTTAATTGGCTCATGGGTTCTGCAGGCTACATAAGAAGCATAGTGGCTTCTGCTTCTGGGGAGGCCTCAGGAAACTTACAATCATGGCAGAAGGTGAAGGGGTAGCAGGCACATCTTACATGGCTGGAGCAGAAGAAAGATAGAGAGAGGTGGGGGAGGGGCTACACACTTTTAAACAACCATATCTCACAGAGCTATAACACAAGAACAGCATTGCAGGATGGCGATAAACCATTCATGAGAAACCACCCACCTCCCCACCCTGCCCCACATGATCCAATCACCTCCCACCAGGCCCTACCTCCAGATTAGGGATTGCATTTGAACATGAGATTTGGGTGAGGACACAGATCCAAACCAAATCCCCTTCCTTCACCACCTGCCAGTAAATCTTAACTTTTATTATCTTAAGCAACTCAATCTCAGTATTTTACCTATTCCTAAGTTTCCATTAGTAATTCAGATGGACAGAGAAATAATGGTAAGCAGTTTGGGAGATAAGCTCCTAGAATACATAGATATAATTAAGACAAATTTAGTTTCTATTTCAACTTATATTGCTTGTCATGTCTTCAGCGAGCAAGAAAATAGCTGTCTTGGAAAATTTACCAAATGAGTTCTTTTTATTGAGAAATTGTGTCATTATTTATTGATGCCTCAGTGAAAACCTAATAGAACTCCATCTGCCATATAGAAAGTAATTACCTTCCAATGATCTGATGATTTTATAGATATGCAGCTAGTATTAGAAATTTGCTGTAGAAACTGAAAAAATTGTTGAATACCACCCTTGAGCCCTGCAAAAAATCAATGAAATATATGTTTGCTTTTATCCTGGAGCAAAATTGAAATAATTTACTTCCTTGTCCCTGTTGGACCTGCTGCTAAAACAGGACTTGATTTTACCCTTGTGATTGGCCTGTTCCATTCTGGTATTTGGTCAGATATTGCCAAGTGAATCTCATTCTTAATCTTCATGGGCTAGCAGCCTACAATAACATAAAACAATTCTACCACCCTTTAGTCTAAGCAGGGGCTATCCAAAATTGTAAATGCTTTATTCCATTTTAACCAAGCAGAAAGTCAGATTCTCATAGGAGTATGTTGCTTAGACCTGTAAATCAGCTTAGAAAATTCACTGCTTGTTAACTGAATGTTTCCTGAAAAACAAAGTGAACTAGTGGAAGACGAGGTGAGAGAAACTTTGGGCTAAATGGGCTACATCTTCCATGACCAGATTTGGAAAACTTTTAGATATTTACATCCATTTCTTAAGAGTAAATTTCATAAAAACAGGCCATTTGCTGATCTGATATCCTTTCTTTAGGGAAATCATCTGTGTATCTAAATGAAAGTGCTCCCCCTCCACACACACACACACACAAAAGAAACACAGGACAATCTTTGTTAGTGTCCATCTAGCTTTCAGGTTAAAAAGACAGTCCTAAAGGCTATGCATGGTGGTTTACGCCTATAATCCCAGCATGTTGGGAGGCTGAGGTGGGAGGATAGCTTGAGTTCAGAAGGTCAATGCTGCAGTGAGCTGTGATTACACTACTGTACTCCAGCCTGGGTGATAGAGCGAGACCATGTCTGAAACAAACAAACAAACAAAAAACAGTCTATCTGTTCTGCTGGCTCACCAGCCATTAAAGCTGGAATCCAGCTGTCTGAAAGTGAACTGAAAGACACTCTTACTTCATCTCATAGATGGATTCTGGTATCATTTTGGCTTGATGTTGGCAGGGAATGTTGTGGGAATAGGACCAGACTAAGAACCAGCCCTGATAAGTTCCTGCCAGGTTCTCCATGTGGGTTAAGAAATGGAGCTAGGAAAAATGGGAGGAAATCCTTTGGAAAAACACAGAATAAAATAAACAGATTTCTTTAAATTGCCAGTCAGATTCAGTGGACATATGAACATCGCGAAGGCAAAGGAGAACCTTGCAATGTACTGTCTGTTTCCCAAATTACTTTTCTCTCCCCTTGAGCTTCAAGAAAGTGATATTCCTATTTCTGGCAAGGTTCAAGTGAATTCTATTTGGGGTTGGTTTGCAGCACTTAAATTGCTTCGGGGCCTGTTATGATTGGAATTCTGTTTCCTCAGTGACACTGCAACAAAATACCATCTCCTTAAAGTAGTAATTATCAGAAAATCAGGACCATACCACTTAGCCAGCACTATGCAGAGGGTAAGGGGAGATTGTAGTGGTATCTTAGCTTTCTCCAACCACTCTTGCTAACACAAGGTAATTTGGGGTTCTTTTGATGCCTGGAAAAACATGACATCATTGGGGGTAATCTTTTTTATCACGTATGCTGAGGCATCCAAATGGGTCTTTGGAGAGGACTTAATTAGCAACTGTGGCCCTCAGCTCCATATGTATCCTGATGACACTCAGATTTATCTTTCCCTCCCTTAAGACATTAGTGAGGAAGATGAAAAATGAACGGTCCTTGCTAAATGCACAGTCCTTAGAGCTCGCAGGAAATAAATATCCTGTCTCCAAAATAAGAACTATCTAAAGAAGATAAACTTGTTGCTTCCCCTCAGTTCCCCTGATTCTCACTCTATTTCCTATTTGCTTTTTCCATTGTTTTGTTTCAGTATTTATATACAGTACCTGTAATGGGAGATAGTCAAAGAATATATTTAATGTCCCCAAAGGCAGTGAGCTACATGCCAAAATGAGAGGTTGATTTCCAGGCCTAAGTCAACCGATTGAATAATCTAAAGTAAGGGAAGAAAATAACTCATTGTGTACATTGGGAATTATGTTAGCTGCAAGTAACAGAAAACCAACCTAAAAGAAACTTAAATCAATAAAGTTGTAATCTGTTCTTGGATTAGCTGACTGTTGGCATAGGATTAGCAGCTCAACACTGTTAGGACTTTGGTCTTTGAAACTGTTTTGGCCCTTCACTCAGAGTTTCAAGGTGACTGTTGCTGCTCCAAGTATCATGTCCTCACTCAAAACAGGAAGAAGAGAAGTCAGTACCAAAATATTTGTAAAATTCCCCAGAAAATACTCTCTGGCCAAAAGTACTTAGCATGGCCAATCCTGGCTTCAAGGGTGGCTGCAAAAGTATTTCATTTTCCTGGCCTCTGTAACGAAACGTGACAAAAGGCAAGCTGATTGGGAATGACTCCTTTGCCAACACAGTCAAGAGTCTGCCATGACCAGGATGTTGTTTTCCTCAACAGTTCAACCATAAGAACAGAAGAGCAGTTCGGCCATAAGAATCATTTTTATTTCAGAAAACATTTTAGAATAAAAGAGGTGACACTGTTCAGAATTGTGCCAAAAAATAGAAGCTAATCAAGACTGCCTTGGGGAAATTGGCATATATGGCTACCCTCGTTATAGACAAAATAGTCTGACAAATGAGCCCCTCTTTCTTTAGAAGCTTGATTGGACAACTGAAAATCTGCTTCTCTAGTGAGGAGAGTCTCTCAGGCTGAACCCAGTGTTGTCCAATGTCCTTTTCTGTTTATGCCTCCCAGCTGCCCTCAGTTTTGGAGAAGGCCAGACCACTTTTCTATGGGAGCCTTTGTCATGACCATGTCTTAGTCCATTTGTGTTGCTGTAAAGGAAATACCTGAGGCTGGGTAATTTATAAATAAAATAGATTTCTTTGGCTCATGGCTCTGCAGGCTATAAAACAAGAACGGCGCCAGCATCTGCATCTGGTGAGGACTTCATGGAGCTTCCACTCAAGGTGGAAGGTGAAGGAAAGCAGCATCACATGGCTGAAAGACAGTGAGGGAAGGCAGGTGCCTGACTCTTAACCAACCAGATCTCACATGAACTAAGAGGGAGAATTCACTGGATTCCATGAGAATGGCAGGAAGCCATTCATAAGGGATCCTCCCCAATGAATGGGAGGCCCCAAATACCTCCCACTAGGCCTCACCTCCAACATGAGAGGTCAAATTTCAACATGAGATTTGGAGGGGACAAATGATAACAGACCATTTAGCAAATAATGCTCAGAGGCCCTTTCTCCTCTTGCTTTTATGTAGATGAAGACTTTCGAGTACATACTGTCCTTGCCTTTCACTTACTTGCCATCCTGCCTGTGTCCATGAAGACGACAGTGCTCCACAAGACAGAGAGTCTCAGAAATTAGACATTTCTGTCATTTAAAGAGAATGGAAGTGCTGTCTCCCCACCTGACCGGCTTCATAGTGGGGTTCTCCTTAAAGACAAACAAGAAGTTTACCAGTAGCATAAATGGAAAACTACCTGAGCATTTGACTTTTCTATCCTTACTTTATACCCTTATTCATTCATAAGGACAACAAATAATGTTGGAGTGGAATTTTGTCCCTGGCACCCTGATTCCAAGGTGGTATAAGGTTATTTCTACTCTTATAGTTAGAAATAGTTTCTGATGCCAAAGCATATCACTGGAATACTAATAAATGTATGACTCTATCTTGAATTCTAGTTATTTTTATATAACTTATCTTTCTAACTTGATGAAGGTTTTTGTGTTCCTCTCAAAAACTTTTTTGGCTTTTCAAATTTTCTACTATAAGCAAAATGCAATGTTCCTTTTATTTTTTTTTTTCTGTGATTTTTCCTGAATTTTTAAGGAATGCATACTTGGAAGAAATCAAATATCACAGAAATAAAGAGTGAAAAGTGAAGGTTATCTATAATTGTATCCTACCACCTTTGCTAACTATCAGAGATAACCACGATTAATATTTGGTATAAATATATATATATATACACATAAATGCATTACTGACATATATGCATATAAAATTTGTTTCTGTGAGATGCATACAATTTAATTTTTCAGTCTATGAGTATATTGTACATCATTCTTTTTAATGACTATAATGTGTGCCATTATCACTAATGGTGTGAGAAATTCTTTGGATATTGAAGCCACTGTGGATTATGGCCGTTCTTTTGGATGGGAAAGACAGGAAAATTTTACATGGCTATAGTAGCAAAACTATTACAGAATTATACTTTACAATGGAACAAAGTATACAAATAGGCTATAGTTTTCTCCCATAAAATATTATTATGAAGTAAGATTTTTCCAAAATATCTTCTATTTCCAGAGTGAGGACAGAACTAGCTTTGTATGAATGCCACATTCTGTGGTTTTCACTTATCCTTGAAGTGACATTCATCCTATTAACAGTTTTAATAGGATGAATGTCACTTCAAGGATCTTTTATTTTTCAAAACAACAAAAAATAACCATTTCCATAGTCTAGATATAATTATATACATTAAAATAAGCCATTCTTTTAAATAAAATGTTAACATTCCCCCACATATTTGACATTTTTCTCTAATGAATACACTGTTGTACTGGCATTTTCTTATAATGTGTTATTTTAAGGGCTCCTTTTTCTAACATTGTAAATTTAACCAGCATGAGCTAATTAATGAGCTCAAGTTAACCTTCCTTCCCCTCCAAACCTTAACTACCCACCCAGTCTTTTAGAATTCATTCCTAGGCTTTAAGACAACTTAGAATTTAGAAAACTTTTTTCTTTTGACTGCACTGTGATTATTTCCCTACTTGTTTAATCATTTTCTTTCTCTACTAATACTTCTACAGCACAAAATTCACATTTTTTTGTAATTCTGCAGCTTTTTCCCCCAAGCCCCCAAAGCATAAACTACATGAATCTGAAATATGTGTGTTTGTTTGTTTGACACTAATTCTCTTTCTCCCACTGGCAGACAATCTTACTCCTAAGTTTATGAGGCCATATTCTCTGTTCATGGAGCACTTGGCAAATTATTGACTTAAAATTACAGAGTGGTTTAGGAAAGATCAAAGCAGAATCCTCAAGGAAGTCCATTTAACCTCTTAGTATCTCTTTTAACTTTTCAGTAATGTGCGTTTGTAAAATCTAGTGTTTGCTTTATTTAATCCCTTCATTTGTGTCCTCCAATCTCCAGTAATGGAAAGTGTGATACAGACACAAAAGCTTAAGGACCAGTGTACTATAAAACCTATACTTACCCTCTAAGGCAGCAGTCCTCAAAATGTGGCACACAGAGCCCAACCAAGGGTCCCCAGGAAACTTACAGTAACTCTGTCTGCAGAAACACTTTCAGAGGGTCCACAGGGTCAAAATTATTTTCATAATAATACTAAGACATTATTTTCCTTTTTGTTGTGTTGATATTTGCATTGATGATGCAAAAGTAATGGTGGACAGAACTGCCAGTACCTTACAAAATCAAGGCACAACATGTATTTGAAAAAAAAAAAAAAAAAAAAAAGCCAGTTTCACTTAAGAATGTCCTTGAGGAAGCAAGACTTTTGGTATTATTAAATCTCAACCCTTGAGATACACTCTTTAATACTTTGTGTGCCAAAACGTGAAGTACGCATATCTAAGTACAATTGTTGTCTTGAGGGAAACTGTTGTGCAATTGATTTTTAACCTGAACTACCTATTTCTTCCTGGAACACCAATTTTATCAGAAAGAATGACGGCAGGCAAATAAAGATTATCTGGACTTGGATATTTGCAAAGTATTTTCTCAAAAAAAGAATGAAAGAAGCCTGTTGCTTCTAGGAAAACCAATTGTATTTGTTGCTAATGATAATACTTAAACTTTCTATCAAAAATTGGTATTATGGAAAACATTTGCCTGCCATAATGAGTTTGACAACTTCCCAAGATTTAGAGATTTTTCTGATATCAATGCTGAAAGTGACTTTTTTATATTTTAGAATTATGTCAGCATTTTGAAGATCTGTATAATTTGCTGAACCAACATTTTCCAAATGATCAAGACATAATATTACAAAGTCAAGTATGGATAAAAAGACCATTCAAAGTGTAGTGTAGCCTAATGGGTCTTTACATGACAGAGTACAAAAAGTTCATTGATATGGTTTTAGAATTTATTTGTAACTAATCTTTAAGAAACTATAACTTGTCAGCCAGGCGCAATGGCTCACGCCCGTAATCCCAGCACTTTGGGAGGCCGAGGCAGGCGGATCACGAGGTCAGGAGATCGAGACCATCCTGGCTAACACCGTGAAACCCCGTCTGTACTAAAAATACAAAAAAAAATAGCCAGGTGTGGTGGCGGGTGCCTGAGGCAGGAGAATGGCGTGAACTCGGCAGGCGGAGCTTGCAGTGAGTCAAGATCACGCCACTGCACTCCAGCCTGGGCGACAGCAAGACTCCGTCTCAAAAGAAAAAAAAAACTATAACTTGTCAAATTTAGGTATAATAAAGGAAAATATCCACAACTATCTGAAAAGTCTATTAAAATTCTCCTTTTTTTCTCCCTTTAGCCTGTGTTAGCCTGAATTTTCTTCATAAACTTCAATCAATAGGACATATTGCAACAGACTAAATATGCATTTGAGAATCCTGCTGTCTTTTATCAGTTCAGACACTTAAAATATTTGCAAAAATAAAGCAATGCCTACCCTATTCAGCATTGTTTTGCTAGATAGGATTTTCTTTGCTTAAAGAACATATTTTTATATTACCATATAATGAGTTTTTTATTTTTAAATAAATAAAATATTTTTAATTATCAGTTTTAACTTTAATATAGTAAATATTGATGGATATAATGCATATAAACAAAAGGTCTTTCAGACCTTCCATTTTTAAGAGTATAAAGAGTTCTCGAGATTAAAAACATTGAGAAATGCTGTTCTAGTAAAATGTTCATAAAGGGAAAAAAAGTGAGTATACAAATTTCATTGACTAATGTAGGAACCAAAGGATAAGAAATTAAATAAATTTTTACTAGGTCTTTCTATTGCTCAGGTTCATTTGGTTGCAAACGACTAGCTCATGGAAAGACCACATCAACCAGGACTACTACACGTTTTAGCTTCAGCAACCATCATCGATTAACAATGTCCCTGTGGATGTATTAGTTCAAATTTGTGAGAGATTAAGCCTATTTGTCTCAGCCAACAATTATCATCTCTGGGAAGATTCCTCCATCTGAAAGCCTGCCATAGTTCACTGTTTAGCCTAAGGTTGGGCCACCCCTGAGTGGTTACATCAGTGGCCACTCGAGAGGAAAGAACAGCCCACCATCGTTTTGGAGAGAAGAAGACTTGGAGTGAGATCAGTAAAAGCCAGAAGGAAAAATCAAGTGTAACAGGAAAATGTAGTGACACGTTCACAAACTCTGTTTCATAGTCTAATACAGCACACACATGACAGGTTACTGTGACTTAGACCAGGCTTGCAAAATTAAGGCTAGGACTGAGAATAAAATCCAAATCTCAACTTGCCTTCCAGAACCTTTGCAATTAATTCATGTTTTGAAATCTTTCTCAGTCTTTGATGCATTAGGGGTCATCCTCCAACCACTGCCCACCCTAGCATTGACCAGTCCTGTCACATGTTGACCCTAAACTGCCCACCTTAATCCACTTTGAACTATACTCCTCTTTCTGTAGAAACAAGCCAGCCATTTGTATTCCTCTCTCCACCATCACTAACCACAAGAATAAAAAAATAAGGATACCTTGACTCATCAAAGATAGAAAATGCTTAGGTTGTACAGAATAAAGCCCAGTATTTCATCCCACTTTGTTTTTTTCTGAGGCCTTTTGATCTGCACGTTTTTTTCTCCCACCTTCTCTCCTGTCTTTTTAGAAATAACGTGGACTCTCCCTAGGGGATGCTGAAGAGCAGACACACGGATCCTTTGACAAATCAATAATGGCAAAAAAAATGTATTAGTTAACAAGATTATTAGTTCCCCCTTTTCAGGAAAAAAAAAAAAAACATCATATTGTATCATATTGTTTCTCAAGAGCTTTAGAAGCACTGACTAGCAACACAGAGAAAGCTACAGTCAGAGCAAACCTTTTCAAACATTTAATAATTGACAGCCCTTACCACGGAGGTTGGGGAAGCAGAATTGGTGTGATTGACCTTGAAGCATCTCCTTCCCCTCCATTCACTCCTTTATGAAAACATAAAATTGCTTCACTTTGACACTAAGGCTTACCAAGGCAAAAGCAGACAAAATAAAGGTCTTTAAGAACTTAAATGACACCGAAACTTTCCAATTGCACTTCAGAATAATACATTAGTCTTATTGTGACAACTAGTCCTTATCATTTCTCACTCACACTTTCTTTTTTCTCTGCAGCAGCAACCACTTTTATTAAGTATAAATCCATTCTCAGTTTTTGCAGTGTTGTCCAATTGAAGGGCATCTCTTCCCTCAACAAGGACCTGGCCCAGTGGCTGGCATGTAGTGGATACAATATGTTTGTGTGAAATGAAATAATCCAACATAGCATTCATTTTGATTTACTCTAGATCTTTACTTTCATTAAGAAAACATTATGGGTACAAATGTGAGATAATTATAAGGAAGAGAAGGTGAAGGGATACCAAATAACTTTTTTAAAGTTATTTGTTTAGATAAAGTTGGTCTAAAAAATAACATGAAACTAACAGTTTTTCTTTTTTTTATTTTGAGACTGAGTCTCACTGTATCGCCCAGGCTGGAGTACAGTGGTACAATCTCGGCTCACTGCAACATCTGCCACCAGGAGTCAAGTGATTCTCGTGCCTCAGCCTCCCAAGCAGCTGCGATTAGAGGTGCCCGCCACCACACCCGGCTAATTTTTGTATTTTTAGTAGAGATGGGGTTTCACCATGTTGGCCAGGCTGGTCTCAAATTCCTGACCTCTAGTGATTCACCCACCTCAGCCTCCCAAAGTACTGGGATTACAGGTGTGAGCCACTGCACCCGGCCAAAACTAACAGTTTTTAAAATAAATCAGTTTAATCTGCTAGTGCTCAGCATTTCTCCTTGGATAGGCCGCCTACTTTTTTGTGCATCATTTTTATTTCATCAGCTGATGCATCAAGTTCTTTAAGAATTGTTTCAATGCACATAACAACCATATGCCCCAGATTTCCTAGGGCTGTCCAAATTTCATCCACTTGCATTCTTTTCCATAACATCATTATGCTTAACACAGTGTTATTTAATTTTTATCTCTCTTGGACCTTCACTTTAATTAAAAAATCAAAAAAAACTTATCCTCAGTCTCTATCACTTTTTCCCCTTTTTCTCTTGCAAAGTAGCACAGAGACCTCCATAGAACAGAAGTTAATCATGTTTATTGATTACCTAATTAATCAATTAACCAATTAGTTGATAAATGTGTTACAAGGTGACTTCCCTAAAAACTCATTCCCATCATGGAAAACATAAATCAAGTATTATTTATTTATTTATTTTACTTTAAGTTCTAGGATACATGTGCAAAACATGCAGGTTTGTTACATAGGTATACATGTGCCATGGTGTTCTGCTGCACCCATCAACCCGTCATTTGGTTTTAAGCCCTGCATGAAATAGGTATTTGTCCTAATGCTCTCCCTCCCCTGACTCCTAACCCCCCAACAGGCCCCAATGTGTGATGTTCCCCTCCCTGTGTCCATGTGCTCTCACTGGTCAACTCCCACCTATGAGTGAGGACATGCGGTGTTTGGTTTTCTGTTCCTGTGTTAGTTTGCTGAGAATGATGGTTTCCAGCTTCATCCATGTCCCTACAAAGGACATGCACTCATTCTTTTTATGGCTGCATAGTATTCCATGGTGTATATGTGCCACATTTTCTTTATCCAGACTATCACTATTTGGACATTTGGATTGGTTCCTAGTCTTTGCTATTGTACATAGTGCTGCAATAAACATAGGTGTGCATGTGTGTTTATAGTAGAATGATTTATAATCCTTTGGGTATATACCCAGTAACGGAATTGCTGGGTCAAATGGTATTTCTGATTCTAGATCCTTGAGGAATTGCCACACTGTCTTCCACAATGGTTGAACTAATTTACACTCCCACCAACAGTGTGAAAGCATTCCTATTTCTCCACATCCTCTCCAGCATCTGCTGTTTCCTGACTTTTTAATGATCACCATTCTAACTGGCGTGAGATGGTATCTCATTGTGGTTTTGATTTGCATTTCTCTAACGACCAGTGATGATGAGCTTTTTCTCATATGTTTGTTGGCCATATAAATGTCTTCTTTTCTGCATGTTGTACACATGTACCCTAGAACTTAAAGTATAATTTTAAAAAAGCGTCTGTTCATATCCTTCACCCACTTTTTAATGGGGTTGTTTTTTTGTTGCAAATTTAAGTTCCTTGTAGATTCTGGACATTAGCCCTTTGTTAGATAGATAGACTGCAAAAATTTTCTCCCATTCTGTACGTTGCCTGTTAACTCTGATGATAGTTTCTTTTGCTGTGCAGAAGCTCTTCAGTTTAATTAGATCCCTCAAATATTCTTTCATTTTAAAATACCCTTAAGGAAGAAGATAATACTGTAAAATGGCTAAGAAGACAGCCTCTGGACTGAAAATTTGAAAGTATTTCTTCTCTATGCACTCTCCTATTCACCTGCTATAACAAACTCAACACCCATTTTCCTAGACATAATATAATTGAACTCCCAAAGGGGGCCAAAATGGAAAGATGCATGATTATAAAAGTTTGCTGAAAGATATGTTCCATTGTTTACAAACTTATAGAAAGAAGGAAGAAAAGGATGGGAAAAGAGTATGCTAGACATCTGCTCTGAGTTAGTCAGGGTTCTTCAGAGAGACAAAACCAACAAGATATGTATGAGGGTGGGTTATCAGGGAATTGGCTCACACAAACACAGAGGTAGAGAAGTATCACCATAGGCTGCCAGCAAGCTAGAAAACAGAAGAAACCAGTAGCAAGGCTTGGTCCAACTCTGGAAGCCTCAGGAACAGAGAAGCCAAAGACGAAGCCCTCAGTCTATGCCTGAAGGCTCAAGAGCCCCTGGGAGACTGCAAGTGCAAGTCCCAGAGTCCAAAAGCTGAAGAACCTAGAGTCTGATGTCCAAGGGCAGGAGGAGAAAAAGCAGGGAAGGGAGAGGGCAAGAGCAGAGAGTGAGTATCCCCATTCTTCCCCATGTTTTTCCCAACCAGGGCTCCCAGCTAATTGGTTAGTACCCCCACATTGAGAGCTGGAAACCCTTTCTCAGTCCACTGACTCACAGCAATCTCCCCTGAAAGCACTGTCTGAAAGCAGACATACCCAGAAACGATACTTCACCAGCCATCAAGGTATCCCTCAACCCAGTCAAGTTGTCCCCTAAAATTAATCATCACATCTTCTCAAATGGTGTTCAACATTCCTTCACTTAGTTACTTCCAAATTTCCATCAAAATGCCTAAAAAGATACAGAAAAAGATAAAACTTACAATATCAAATAATGAGGCTGATTGTCAACCTGTTGCCAACTATGAGAGTAGCTTTCACTGCCTACGAAGCTAATGGTCTCAGAGTCAACCCTGCAGCTTCCATGGCCCCCTCCTCTTCAGAGAAAGCCACTCTAGAGCTTCACTGTCGGTACCCACCAGTCACTTGTGGCATTTAAAATTTTAATTTAAAGTGATTAAAATTGAGTAAAATTAAAAGTCTAGTTCCTCAGTACTAGATAGCCACAGTGGCTAGTGGAGGCCACATTGAACAGCACAGATACAGAACATGTCCGTCGTCACCTGAGGCTCTATTAGCCAGGCATACTTTTAGAACAGGATCTGGGTGGGCTCTGCCTTTCAATCCTGATCACTCCCCTTGTATATGCAAAACATTTTCTTTGTTTTTTGTTTGTTTGTTCATTTCAGATGGAGTCTCCTTCTGTCATCTACGCTAGAGTGTAGTAGCACGACCTTGGCTTACTGTAACCTCCACCTCCCAGGTTCAAGCAATTCTCCTACCTCAGCCTCCCAAGATTACAGGCACCCGCCACCACACCCAGCTAATTTTTATATTTTTAGTAGAGACGGGGTTTCACCATGTTGGTCATGGTTGGCCAGGCTGATCTCAAACTCCTGACCTCAGGTAATCTGCTCTCCTTAGCCTCCCCAAGTGCTGGGATTATGGGTGTGAGCCACCATGCCCAGCCCTTTTTCTTTGGATTTTATTTTGGCTCTACAGTGATTCCTTTGAACTAGACATTTCAAATCCTTCCCTGCTTCTTGATCAGCCTCTACCCAGGAAACTAGTGCCATTTTCCCTGTTTATGCCCTGCCCATTTCTACACAGAGACCAAGTTGTCCCTGCCATCACTGTCTATTATCTGCTGAGTAGAGGAAGGTTAGATAGTAATTTATAGAGGACTCAAGGCTAGAGATTTCCACCGATTTTCCCCAGTTTCCTTCCCTGCCCAGGCATCTGACCCTATCCTGATGAGGGACACAGGCCTGACTCTCTGAGGTGAAATTTTCTGTCCAAACAAGGAGATGTAACTAGGTATCTATAATCCTAGCACACGAGCTTCCAGAAACTAGTTGCTAAAGATGAGAATTAGAGATATCAGAAGAGGCCGGGTGTGGTGGCTCACACCTGTAATCCCAGCACTTTGGGAGCTCCAGGCAGGTGGATCACAAGGTCTGGAGTTCAAGACCATCCTGGCCAACATGGTGAAACCCCGTCTCTACTAAAAAATACAAAAAATGAGCCAGGTGTGGTGGCACACGCCTGTAGTCTCAGCTACTAGGGAGGCTGAGGCAGGAGAATTGCCTAAACCCGGGAGGCGAAGGTTGCAGTGAGCCGAGATCACATCACTGAACTCCAGCCTGGTGACAGAGTGAGACTCCATCTCAAAAAAAAAGAAAAAAAGAGAGAGCTATCAAAAGGAACTCTAGCCATCCTGCCAATAACACGTATAAAAAACCATGGAGGAAAAACATCTGCAATACAAAGCATATAGATGACAACAGCTCATCACATAATAAAAAAGATTAATGAGAAAAGACCCACATCCAGATATTTCTTTTTTTTTATTATTATACTTTAAGTTCTAGGGTACATGTGCACAACATGCAGGTTTGTTATATATGTATACATGTGCCATGTTGGTGTGCTGCACCCATTAATTCATCATTTACATTAGGTATTTCTCTTAAGGCTATCCCTCCCCGCTCCCCCAACTACATGACAGGCCCCAGTGTGTGATGTTCCCCGCCCTGTGTACAAGTGTTCTCATCGTTCAATTCCCACCTATGAGTGAGAACATGCGGTGTTTGCTTTTCTTTCCTTGCAAGAGTTTGCTCAGAATGATGGTTTCCAGCTTCATCCATGTCCCTACAAAGGATATGAACTTATCCTTTTTTACGGCTGCATAGTATTCCATGGTGTATATGTGCCACATTTTCTTAATCCAGTCTATCAATGATGGACATTTGGGTTGATTCCAAGTCTTTGCTATTGTGAATAGTGCTGCAATAAACATACATCACACCCAGATATTTCATGGTTATTGATTAAAAGGAAAAAGTATTTAAAGCACCTAGACCTTTAGAGACAGGTAATCTGAAAAGGAATAAAAATCAAACTGGCCGCAGACTTCTCTGAAATAAACACTAGATTTCAACAGAGCAATGTCAACATTATTTTGAAAGAAAAATGATTTACTCTAAGAAGTTTTTCACTAGCTGAGTTATTCATAAGTGATGAAAATGAAAAAACACAAAGTAAACTGCTTACATTCCTGTATTAAAGTAAGTTTCAATAACTAGCGGTTGGGAAAGATGGAAGGGTAGAAAGCACCAGGAGTCTGGCCATGCTCCTACACAACAATTATACTGGCAAAATCTGCCTAATATAACTATTTTTGCAACTCTGGAGTCTACTGTAAGCTTGCAAATTCCAGGGGAAGGTATAAGGTAAAAGCACAATTAATTTTAATTTTAGCTCTTAGAACGGTAGCAGCTACCCATCCCCCAGTTCTTGGAGAAACTTGCATGCAGCCTATGGGCTCCAGGGTGGGCAAAAAGGATGTTGTCTTCCAAATATTAGAGATCTGCATCCAATCAGTGATTGCTACTTCTGATCACAGAGGTGCAGACAAGAAGGTGGGCAGACTTTGTTGTTGTACCTCCCTGAATTGTTACAGGCTCCTTCCCATCTGGCTGAAGTGACTTCCAGAGGATTCAAAGAGCCAGCACCCTTTTTGTTTCCTCCCTTCATTTTTCCCCTTTTGAGAATGAGAGATTAGAAACTAGGATATCAAAAAAAAAAAAACAGTTGCATATACAGGAAAAATTAGAAAATTATCTCATATGCCCATAGAAAGGCAAAGGCTCAGAAAAGACTTGAGAAGATATTAAGTTTACATCTCAAACTGGCACAGAGTTAGCCTAAAACCATCAAAAAAACAAAAACAATAAACAATAACAAAAAAACAGCAAACCTGGGCAAAGAGGAGAATCTGATTTCCAAAGATACGTTATCAAATTCAAATACTGTTTTCAACAAAAAAAAATCACAAGACATACAAAGAAACAAGAATGTATGGCACATTCAAAGGAGAAAAAAATTAATCAACAGAAATTGGCCTTGAAAAGATCTGATGACAGATTCACTACACAAAGATGCTCAAAGAACTTAAGGAATATGTGGAGAAAGTCCAGAAAATCATGTTATTAACAAGATAGAAATATCAATAAAGATGTAGAAAACCTAAAAAGAAAACAAAAAATTCTGGAGCTGAAAAGTACAATTGAAATAAAAACTCACTAAAGCAATTAAAAGGCAGATTTTAGGAGGCATAAAAAAGAATCAGTGCACTTCAACATAGGACCATGGAAATTATTGAGTATGAAGAACAGAAAGAAAAAAGGTTGAAGAAAGTAAACAGAACCTAAGGGATATGTGTGACACCATCAAAAAGACCAACTTATGCATTATGAGAATTTCACAAGGAGAAAAGAAGGATAGGTAAAGAAAATATTTCAAGAAAAAATAATAGAAAACTTCCCAAACTTGATGAAAGAAATGAACATAGATGTCCAAGAAGCTCAACAAACTCCGAGAAAGACGAATTCAAAGAGAATTACACCAAGCCACATTAAGAGAGAATCTTGAGAGTAGCAAGAGAAAAGCTACTTGTCACATAAAAGAGATACTCAATAAAATTAACAGCAGATTTCTCACTAGAAATTTTGGAAGCCAGAAGTCTGTGGGCTCATACATTCAAACTGCTGAAAGAAAAACACTGTCAACCAAGAATTCTATTAACATATCTGGCAAGACTGTCCTTTAAAAGTAAGGGAAAAAATAAGATATTCCCAGATAAACAAAAGTTAGGGGAATTCATTACCACCAGACTTGCCCTGCAAGAAATTATAAATGGAGTCTTACAAGGTAAAATGAAAAGGACACTTGCTCAAAGCCATATGAAGAAATATAGATCTCAATAAAGGTTAATATATGGGCAACTGTAAAAGCTAGTATTATTGTAGCAAGGGTAACTTCTTTCTGTATTCTACATGATTTAAGAGACTAATACATTTTAAGAAAAACAGTTATTAGTCTAAAAGCAAGTATTATTGTAACTTTGGTTTGTATTAATGACTCCACATTTTGATTGTTACATAATTTAAGAGATAATACATTTGAAAGAACTATTTTATGTTTTGTGGCATACAATCTATAAGGATGTAATTCTGTGACTTCAACACCTGAAAGGAGTAGGCACCGAGCTGTAAAGGAGCAGAGTTTGTATATGTTATTGAAGTTAAGATAGTATAAATTCAAAATAGAATGTTATAACATTAGACTATTAAACGTAATCCCCATGGTAGCCACAAAGAAAATGGCTATAGAAAATATACAAAAAGAAATGAGGAAGAAATTTAAGCATTTCACTAAAATCAAAAATTTACATATAAAAGAAGACAGTTAAATAGAAAATGAGGGACAAAAAAGCTATAAGGCACACAGTAAGCAAATAGCAAAATGACAGAAGTTCTTCCTATTATGCATTACTTTAAATGTAAATGGATTAAACTATCCAATCAAAAGACAGAAATTAGCAGAATCCCTAAAAACACATATCCAACTACATGTTGTCTACAAGAGACTCATTTTAGATCTAAAGACACAAATAGGTTAAAAGTGAAAGTATGGAAAAAGACATCCCACACAAACAGTAACCAAATGAGATCCAGGGTGGCTATACTAATATGAGACAAAGTATACTTTAAGTCAAAAAGGTTTACAAGAGACAAAGAAGGACATTATGTACATTTTTAAAGTTCAATACAACAAGAAGATATAACAATTATAAACACTTACATACCTAATGTGTAAATCAAAATCCAAATACGTTAAGCAAAAACTGACAGAATTAAGGAAGAAAGAGATAGGTCTACAATAATAGTTGAAGAATTCAATAGCCCATTCCCAATAATAGATAGAACTATCAGAGAGAAGATAAGAAAATAAAGTACTTAAACAACACAATAAACCAACAAGATCTAACAGAAACATCAGAACACCATACCCAATGACAACAGTATCACATTCTTATCAAGTATACATGGCTATTGGATAGCCATGGATAGCACACATGGATATTTTCCAGGCTAGCTCCTATGTTAAGCCACAGATTAAGTCTCAATAGATTTTAAAAGATAAATATTATATGAAATGTCTTCTCTAACCACAACAGGATGAAGTTAAAAGTGAAAAACAGAAGAAAACCAGGAAATCCACAAATATTTGAAAATTAAACAATAAACTCTTAAACAACCAATGGATCAAAGAAGAAAACATAAGAGAAATTAGGAAATTAGAGATGAATGAAAATGAAAACACAACATATAAAAATATATGAAATTCAGTGAAAGCAGTACTAAGGCAGAAATTTATAGCTATAAATGTTTATATTAAAAAACAAGAAAGATCTCAAATCATAAACCTAACTTTGTAAACTTAAGGAACTAGAAAAAGAACAAACTAAACCCAAAGCTAAGAGAAGGAAGTAAATAATTAAGAGTCGAGTGGAGATAAATAAAATAGTGATGTGAAAAACAGTACATAAAGTCAATGAAACCAAAAGTTGTTTCTTTGAGAGGATCAACAAAATTGACAAACTTTTAGCTACATGGACTAAGAAAAAAAGAGGAAAGATGCAAAAACAGATGAAAGATGCAAGTTGGGCATTGGGATTATTATGAACAATTTTACACCAACAAACGGAATAACTTAGATGAAATAGACAAATTCCTAAAAACACAAAACCTTCCAAGACTAAATCAAAGGAATGGAACATCAGAATAGACCTGTAACTAACACAGAGATGGAATCAGTAATCAAAAATCTATCAACAAATAAGAGCCCTGTATTGATGGCTTCACTGTCGAATTCTACCAAACATTTTGAAAATAACAAACACCAATCCTTCTCAAACTTTCACAAAAAACTGAAGAGTAGGGAACATTTTCTAACTCATTCTATGAGACCAGCACTACCCTGATACCAATACCACACAAAGACACTATGCTAAAACTACAAACCAATATCCCTTCTAAACTTTACTGCAAAAATTCTCAACAAAATACTAACAAACCAAATTCAGCTGCATATTAAAAGGATTATACACCATAACCAAATGTGATTTATTCCTGGAATGCAGTGGCTTATTCCTGGAACGAGTTTGTATGTGCAACATACAAAAAGAGATCAATGTATACATCACATTAACAGAATTAAGGGGGGAAAAAACACATGACCACCTCAATAAACACAGAAAAGGCATTTGACAAAATACCCTTTCCTGATTTAAGAAAACACTGGATAAACTAAGAATAGAGGAAACTACCTCAACATAATAAAATTCATGTTTGAAAAACCTACAGGAAACATCATACTCAATGATGAAAAACTGAAAGCTTTTTCTCTAAGCTGGGAATAAGGCAGGAATGCCTGCTTTCCCCACTTCTCCATTTCTGTTCAACATAGTATTGGAAGTTCTAGCCAGAGCAAATAGGTAAGAAAAAGAAAATGCATCAAAATTGGAAAAGATGAAGTGAAATGACCTCTATTCACAGATGCTATGATATTATATATAGAAATCTTAAATATTTCACAGAATAACTGTTAAAACTAATAAGTGAATTACAATATGGATGAACCTTGAGGACATTATGCTAAGTGAAATAAGCCAGTCACAAAAAAAAAATACTTTGTGATTCCACTTATATATGTGCTTACAGTAGACAAAATCATAAAGACAAACAGAAGAATGGTGATTGTCAGGGCCTGGGGTAAAAGGGAAAGAAGTGATTAAATGGTTAGAATTTCAGTTGTTGTTTTTTTTTTTAGCTTCCTATCTTTTTTTAATTTTATTATTATTATACTTTAAGTTTTAGGGTACATGTGCACAATGTGCAGGTTTGTTACATATGTATACATGTGCCATGTTGGTGTGCTGCACCCATTAACTTGTCATTTAACATTAGGTATACCTGCTAATGCTATCCCTCCCCCCCTCCCCCCACCCCACAACAGTCCCCAGTGTGTGATGTTCCCCTTCCTGTGTCCATGTGTTCTCATTGTTCAATTCCCACCTATGAGTGAGAACATGCGGTGTTTGGTTTTTTGTCCTTGCGATAGTTTGCTGAGAATGATGGTTTCCAGTTTCATCCATGTCCCTACAAAGGACATGAACTCATCATTTTTTATGGCTGCATAGTATTCCATGGTGTATATGTGCCACATTTTCTTAATCCAGTCTATCGTTGTTGGACATTTGGGTTGGTTCCCAGTCTTTGCTATTGTGAATAGTGCCACAATAAACATACATGTGCATGTGTCTTTATAGCAGCATGATTTATAATCCTTTGGGTATATACCCAGTAATGGGATGGCTGGGTCAAATGGTATTTCTAGTTCTAGATCCCTGAGGAATCGCCACACTGACTTCCACAATGGTTGAACTAGTTTACAGTCCCACCAACAGTGTAAAAGTGTTCCTATTTCTCCACAGCCCCTCCAGCACCTGTTGTGTCCTGACTTTTTAATGATTGCCATTCTAACTGGTGTGAGATGGTATCTCATTGTGGTTTTGATTTGCATTTGTCTGATGGCCAGTGATGATGAGCATTTTTTCATGTGTCTGTTGGCTGCATAAATGTCTTCTTTTGAGAAGTGTCTGTTCATATCCTTTGCTCACTTTTTGATGGGATTGTTTGTTTTTTTCTTGTAAATTTGTTTGAGTTCATTGTAGATTCTGGATATTAGCCCTTTGTCAGATGAGTAGGTTGCGAAAATTTTCTCCCATTCTGTAGGTTGTCAGTACACTCTGATGGTAGTTTCTTTTGCTGTGCAGAAGCTCTTTAGTTTAATCAGATCTCATTTGTCAATTTTGGCTTTTGTTGCCATTGCTTCTGGTGTTTTAGACATGAAGTCCTTGCCCATGCCTATGTCCTGAATGGTATTTTCTAGGTTTTCTTCTAGGGTTTTTATGGTTTTAGGTCTAACATGTAAGTCTTTAACCCATCTTGAATTAATTTTTGTATAAGGTGTAAGGAAGGGATCCAGTTTCAGCTTTCTACATATGGCTAGCCAGTTTTCCCAGCACCATTTATTAAATAGGGAATCCTTTCCCCATTGCTTGTTTTTGTCAGGTTTGTCAAAGATCAGATAGTTGTAGATATGCGGCATTATTTCTGAGGGCTCTGTTCTGTTCCATTGGTCTATATGTCTGTTTTGGTACCAGTACCATGCTGTTTTGGTTACTGTAGCCTTGCAGTATAGTTTGAAGTCAGGTAGCGTGATGCCTCCAGCTTTGTTCTTTTGGCTTAGGATTGACTTGGCAATGCGGGCTCTTTTTTGGTTCCATATGAACTTTAAAGTAGTTTTTTCCAATTCTGTGAAGAAAGTCATTGGTAGTTTGATGGGGATGGCATTGAATCTGTAAATTACCGTGGGCAGTATGGCCATTTTCACAATATTGATTAGGAAGAATCAATATCGTGAGAATTTCAGTTTTACAAGATGAAAAGAGTGTGGAGATGGATGGTAATGATGGTTGCAGAACATTACAAATGTATTTAATACCACTGAACTGTATGCTAAAAAAGGTTAAAATGGTAAATTTTATGTTATGTGCATTTCAACACAGTAGAAAACATGGAAAAAATAACTAATGGTCCTAAAATGTGTTTGGAAATGAACATTTTCAATAATGTACATATATAAGTAAATAAATGTATAAGTATATACTTGTTATATAAATATACATATGAACTTATATTTTATATATCTAAAATGTAAAAAAAATGATAAAAATAAACCTGACAAATTCTTATGTTATAAACATAAATTCTACATTTGGCTTAAGAAAACAAAAGTAGTATAATTTTCTTGCCTTGAGTAGAGAGGTCTCAAAAGATAATATTTTATAGTTTACTGACAAAAAATATAAAGCAAGGTATCCTTTTGCAAGTTAAAATTAATCATTGAATTTATCACTAATGAAAATATAAACTGTGTGCATAGCATCAACTGTATTAATCATTAAATTTATCACTAATCAAAATTGGAATATTCATAAAATATAATACAAAAAAATAATAATGGAAAAAAGAAAGAACTAAGAAGAAAACAAAAAGTAGAGAAAACATAAACAAGTAAATAGGATAAGACACAAAAAGAAAATAAATGAAACAGAAGGCAGAAACAAAGATAATTGCACTAGGAAAAATACTGATTTGAAATGTCAACTTTATCACAGACTAAACTTCTATATAGTAAGATTTATGTGCATACTCTTCTATTGACACTACAAATTTATATTATTATATCTTTGGTATTTTTTTTGAAAAGTCATTTCTCAACAACAGCAAAAAAAGTTTTTTAAGATTTTGAAATTAAATGAAGACAAATATTTTATTCAACATAGTACTGGAAGTCCTAGCCAGAGCAATCAGGCAGGAGAAAGAAATAAAGCCATCCAAATAGGAAAAAAGGAAGTCGAGGTATCCCTGTTTGCAAGCTATGTGATTCTTTACCTAGAAAACCCCATAGTCTCTGCCCGAAAGCTCCTTGATCTGAAAAACAACCTCAGCAAAGTTTTAGGATATCAAACCAATATACAAAAAATCAGGAGCATTCCTGTACACCAACAACATCCAAGCTGAGAGCCAAATCAAGAACACAATCCCATTCACAATAGCCACAAAAAGAATAAAATAGCTAGAAACACAGCTAACCTGGGAGGTAAACGATCTCTACAACAAGAATTACAAAACACTACTCAGAGAAATCAGAGATGACACAAACAAATGGAAAAACACTTCATGCTCATGGATAGAAAGAATTAATATTGTTAAAATAGCCATATTGCCCAAAGCAATTTACAGATTCAATGTTATTTCTATCAAACTACCAATCACATTCTTCACAGAATTAGAAAACTATTATTTTAAAATTCATATGGAGGCCAGCTCACACCTGTAATCCCAGCACTTTGGGAGGCCAGGGTGGGAGGATCACTTGACTCCAGAAGTTCAAGACCGGCCTGGGAAACATGGCAAAACCTCATCTCTACAAAAAATACAAAAATTAACTAGGCATGTTGGTGTGCACCTGTAGTCCTGGCTACCTGGGAGGCTGAGGTGGGAGGATCACCTGAGCCCAGGGAGGTCAAGGCTACAGTGTGCTGTGATCATACCCCTGCACTTCAGCCTGAGCGACAGAGTAAGATCCTATCACACATATACACAAAAACAAAATTCATATGGAACTATAAAAGAGCCTGAATAACCAAGATAATCCTAAGCAAAAAGAACAAAGCTGAAGGCATCACTCTACCTGACTTCAAACTTTACTACAAGGCTGCAGTAACCAAAACAGCATGGTGCTGGTACAAAAATAGACACATAGACCAATGGAACAGCATAGAGATCTCAGAAATAAGACTGCACACCTACAACCATCTGATCTTTGGCAAACCTGACAAAAACAAGCAACAGATAAAGAATTCCCTATTTAATAAATGGTGCTGGGAGAAGTGACTAGCCATATGCAGAAAAGTGAAACTGGACCACTTCCTCACAGCTTATACAAAAATTGACTCAAGATGGATTAAAGGCTTAAATGTAAAACCCAAAACTAAAAACTCTAGAAGAAAATCTAACCAATGTCATTCAGGACATGGGCATGGACAAAGATTCATTAAAATGTCAAAAACAATTGCAACAAAAATGAAAATTGACAATCGGGATCTAAATAAACTAAAGAGCTTCCTTCACAGCAAAAGAAACTATCATCGGAGTGAACAGACAACCTACAGAATGGGAGAACATTTTTACAATCTATCCATCTGACAAAGGTCTAATATTCAGAGTCTACAAGGAACTCAAACAAATTTAGAAGAAAAAAACAACTCCATTAAAAAGTGAGCAAAGGACAGGAACAGACACTTCTCAAAAGAAGACATTTATGCAGGCCACAAACATACGAAAAAGAGCTCAACATCACTGATCAGTAGAGAAATGTAAATCAAAACCACAATGAGATACCATCTCACGCCAGTCAGAATGGTGATCATTAAAAAGTCAAGAAACGCTGGGTGTGGGCACTGTTGCTCACGCCTGTAATCCCAGCACTTGTCAAGATCATGCCACTGCACTCCAGCCTGGGTGACAAACCAAGACTCCAACTCAAAAAAAAAAAAAGAAAAAAAATGTCAAGAAACAACAGATGCTAGTGAGGCTGTGGAGAAATAGGAATGCTTTTACACTGTTGGTGGGAATGTAAATTAGTTCAACCACTGTGAAAGACAGTGTGGTAATTTCTCAAAGACCTAGAACCAGAAATACCATTTGACCCAGCAATCCCAGTACTGGGTATATACCCAAAGGAATATAAATCATTCTTTTATAAAGATACATTCACACATGTGTTCTTTGCAGCACTATTCACAATGTCAAAGACTTGGAACCAACCCAAATGCCCATCAATGAGAGATTGGATTTTAAAAAATGTGGTACGTATACACCATGGAATACCATGCAGCCATAAAAAGGAATGAGATCATGTCCTTTGCAGGGACTTGGATGGAGCTGAAAGCTATTTTCCTCAGCAAACTAACACAAGAACAGAAAACCAAACACCACATGCTCTTACTTGTAGGTGGGAGCTGAACAATAAGAACACATGGACACGGGCCGGCGGGGAAACACACACTGGGGCCTGCCATGGGGTTGGGGGCAGGGAGAGGGAGAGCATCAGGAAAAATAATAAATGCATGCGTGGCTTAGTACCCAGGTAATGGGTTGATAGGCACAGCAAACCACCATGGCACATGTTTACCTATGTAACAAACCTGCAGATCCTGCACATGTATCCCAGAACTTAAAAATAAAATAAAAATACCGAATGGTTAAAAAGAGAGAGAGAAAAAAAACAAATATTTCTAACAAAACAAGAAAGTGATTAATACAACATACCACATGCATAAATGAAATACTGTATTTCACATCTATTAAAATTCAGTTTTCCACAAATTTAAAACACAACGAGATATATATTTAAAAAACCAGGATACATATAGAATATGTATATATTTTGTACATATTAATGGTTCTCTCTAGAAATGAGATTTATAACTGATATCATTTTAAACATTTCTGTTACTATTTTCTACATGTCTATATTGCTTTTAAAATCAGAAAAAATAGACTTTTTATCTGATGTAAAACTAAAATTATGAATTCAGCATCCAAATGACTGCACCCTGTGACTGAGTCCATGTGAGATT
Source organism: Pan paniscus (assembly GCF_029289425.2). Taxonomy (NCBI): domain Eukaryota; kingdom Metazoa; phylum Chordata; class Mammalia; order Primates; family Hominidae; genus Pan; species Pan paniscus. The sequence continues at coordinate 49,900,572 of NC_073256.2, read as the reverse complement.
CATTACCCCAATGTGACAGCTAATTTTTCATCAAGCCCACTTGTGAATAAGCCTCCATGACTTCCTCTATTGCGTTCCACACAATTTAGCACTTGATGATATGCTGCTTTGTGTGCTATTTGAGGCTTTTTACTATCAATGCATGTGTGTTAGTATTACTGAATTCAGTAAACGTTTACAAAGCACCATTCTGTTGCAGACTCTGTTATGCTACTATGTTCATTTGTTTTGTATTTAATTATCACAACTTTAATATACTCATAAGATTCGATAATTTTTAAAGATGTTAAAAGGTAAAGTGACTTGCTCAAACTCAGAGTGGCAGAATTGAAATTTCATCATAGGCCTCCTATTTCCAGGCTTGAATAGTTGTTCCATGAAAAAGAGTTTGCACTCTGAGAGAATGAGCATTACACCTTTTACTTAGTCCTCTCACCTAAGGTGACCAGAACGCTTCACACAGTGCTCTGTAGGTTAATTTCCTAATGGATATTACCATACGGAAGTAGTGTAATGATCCTCTACTTTCCAATCTGTGCATAAAACTGAGCAGTGCTTATCAAATCCTGGATTTGTGCTGCTTTGCTGAGACAGTGAGACAGCCATTCAGAGACTTATCCCAAAAATTTGCCAGTGTGCTGAATGAATGGCAGATGCAAATGGAGGTGCGGCCTGATAGATGAAAGCAAGCACCACATTGGGCAGGGCAGGCAGGAAGCTGATTTTATTAGGGAAATTTACAAGCAGAAAGTGTGTAAGAAGAGGCACACAGTTCTCCCATGTTGTGGGCAACCCATGGAGAGGTATGTGGGGGCTGAGACATACTGTGGGCTATGCTCCAAGAGGGGTTCCCCTACCCCCCTGAAACTCTACCATTTCATATAAGACAAACAAGCAAGCAAATAAAGAAATAATAATCTGAGTTGTCACGCCAGCCATTCCTGAGGGTTGCATGCCTGTGCTTATATCACTTGGAGGCCTTGCGAAGCAACAGACTATGTGCAGCCACCCAGGCAGAGAGAGGAAGTGTAGCCACCAGTTCGTTCTATAGCTTTGGCTGACTTTGCCTGACCAGGTATCTAGGATCATCCCCAGGGCAATGATCTCACCACGGAAGACTTAAGCCTTGATGTATTATGTGACATGTAATAATTTAATCTTTCTGTTCTTCCACCATAAAATGAGAAGGTTATATGAGCTGAAAGCCCACCATGGCATCCCAGCCTAGATTAATTGGGTGCCCCACCAGTGTGCTCTGTCACCCTTTCTGACACTCCTATCATGGAAACATGCATAGCTGTGTATTTGTCTGATTCCTCTTTCAAGAATACAAGACTTCCTTTGGGTTGCTCTAATTTTTTCACGAAGGCATCCCCAGCATCTAACACAAGCCAATTATACAGAATCAATTAATATGGAGTTATTAAAAATAAATTTTAATAAATAAATATTTAAAATATTTAATAAATTAAATTATTTTAAAATTTATTTAAAAATAATACATTTCAAAATAAATTTAAATTTATTAAATAAATTATTTAATGAACAAATTAGTAAATAAATAATAAATTAATTTTATTACATAATTTAATAAACAAATTTTAATAAATTATTTATTAAAAATGTATAAGTAAATGGAGGGATCCCTTTCAGCTCTTATATTCATACTTCAATCACACTGGCAAAACAGGCTTCTGGTAGCTACAGGCAAAAGCATCTAAGCCAATTTAAGAAAAGATCCCTGGGTAACTGTGTCCCTTAATCCTACTTACCTGACTGTACCTTCCCTTGCTCTTCAAAGTTCTCCCCACCTGAAGGCTTATCTAGTCCCAGTGTCAAGACTAAACTGAATTTAAACATGGTAGCCTAATATTCTGTTAGGCTGTAGCACAAGTCTACCCACTTTGCATCCTAAATCTTTACAGCTTCTTGTCACACCCAGTGCCCACAACCCAGTGAAGGCCACTGAGATCCCACGTGGTCTCTTGGGTTATCAATTTTCTGCTTCCTTATGCCCATTTGTAAGATCAAACTTCTGTTGAGGTACCTGATTTCTTCTTGCTCCTGCTGGTCTTTTCCTGTTTTCAACCCTGCCCAGTACCCTAAGACCAGCCTTCTTGATGTGACAGCTGTCCACTTGCGCAGTTATCCCTCTCCCCCATATCCGTGTCCTCTCACATGAGCTTCCTCCACACCCACCTGTCAGAACACTGTTAACTTCTCTTAGAAACTTCTAAGGTGGGCTGTTCCCTAAATCATCCCTGAGCTTGGGACGTGCCTTTAAGACACTGGAAGCCCTGAGATGCTGGCCCAGCTTGTCTGCCTCTCTGTCCCTGCCAGACACTCATTAGGTTGGCTGCCCTGTGTTAACGGAAAGAGCCATCATGCCCACACCCAGGATAAGCCCCCTGGGCTTCCCTGGACTGCCCAAAATCAAGCGTGGTTTTGGGAATCTACCAATAGCTTTCATTTCCCTCCTGGTTTGTTTAATTCAATTTTAAATATTATTATAGTAGAAACTGAATGGATATTGTTTTGTTTGTCACGATGACAATATCAATTTGTATGTTCATGTTTGAAATTTATTTCAAGACTCGGCTTAAAAACTATTGTGTAGTCAAATAGTTTCTTAAATGATTCAAGTTTCACAAAATTTTGAATTTGATTAGTTTTCTGGACTGAAAACTTCTACAATGAGTGGAAAGTTTTCATAAATGTGACAGCCACTTTACTTTCAAGAAGCGATTTTCTGGCCTATTTTTAATTCTGCAGTGACACCAGCTCCTTTTCAATAAATTAGTTGCTAGATATAATAGAAACAAATGTGCCATTATTTCTATAGTGAAGGAAAATATTTTGTAGTTCTGTATTTTGCCATGTTTCTTTCTGAGTAATCTCTTTTTCCTTCCCCTAAAGCATTTTGGACACTAAAGCTTAGCCGTGGAGGTAATTTATCACAGATGGGGTGACCAACCATCCCAGTCTGCCCAGAACAGAAGGGTTTCCCAGGAGACAGGACTTCATGATCTAAAACCAGGATGGTCCCAGGAAAACCAGGGTAGTTGGTCATCCTAAGTCCACAGGGCCTAGGAGGGGAGGTACAATAGGAACAACAGGCATCTGCTTGAAGAAAAGGAGATGAAGGCAGCCCCTACAAGGAAAATAGGAAAAGTAGAAATTCCATCAGCAAGAAGAGGAAGAGATTTAAAAGTGAGAATGAGGATTAGGACTATGCCAAGGTCTCTCATGATCTAGTGTCCCCAACCCTAGAGTCTCTACTCTAAGACCTGGATTGAGGGAGTATTTAAGAACATAGAAGCCCCAGAGAGTTGGGGGCAATAAAGTAGAAGAACTTGTGCCCTACCTCCTATTTGGTTCCCTGGGAGGAGAGCACCTTTCAATTTAACTCTGGGCCAAGGTGGGACAGCTGCATCAGAACAGAAATGGCAGTGTGGTGGGCACAGGTGAGGCCTGGAGATGGTACCCCATGTCAAGGCAGTGAGTGGAGGGCCCACGTAAGGGACTGGAGAGAGAACCTGTGTAAAACTTGGAAGCTGGATACTAAAAAACCCAGAGGGGCTTACATCAGCAGTGGGGCAGAGAAGGTTGTCTGTAGCCATGCAGAGAGTATAGAGCTCAAATAAAAATAGTCACAGTCACCCAGAGACCAGAGATAAACCAGGTATCAGCAGGAGCCAGCAGAGAAGAACAGAAGTTGTACCAAGGGGCTGTCTCCCTCCTTACAGGCTGTCAGGCTTCTCTACGCATGCAATGCCAAATTGCAAAGGAGACTGGAAGATGAGGGGAGACTTTTTGGAGAAGAGAAATAGCCCCGATAAGGATACTGGCTATTAAACTGACTTGAAATTGATTGGACACCGTGTTCCCTTCAGGGATACATTTTTTGGGGCTTAATTTTCCCAGCAGCAAACAGTAAGGATTCTGATGACCTTTCCCTTCCACTCCCAATTATAATAAAGGACAGTACTTTTTGTGCATATCTCAGTTACAATATAAAAAAAATTAAACCCTGCCACATTTTCATGGTGTTCAATTCTACCTTCTTTACTATTTATTGTTCTCTGAATTAGTTCCAAATATAGCCTTCAAATCAAGAAGTGATTTCTGTTTCGCAACTGTGAGTTACTGAGATTGGAAAGATCATGCCATAAAAATAGTAACAACAAAGACCGTAAATATCAGAGTCATCATGAAATTGGAAGTCTTCCCCCTTTCAAAAGGAATCTTGGCATCTCTCTTGTAACCGGCATGCCTAACTCATAGCCACATTATCGTTACCATTCTTCCTTGACTAAAACAAGATTTTTCCTACAGCATATTTTCTTGCTTTCCTTTTTGCCCTACATCTTTGTTTCACGTATTTACAATATAGTACTTTAAGGACACCATAATTTTGGAAATATCAAAGCATTTACGTAAATTTTAAAGGAAAAAGATTTTCAATAGCTGGACCATTCCATTGCTCAAATCTTGTAACATGGGAACTTATCAACTTGGCTTATACTTAGGCCAAAATGTACTATTGCCTTGGCAGGAAAATAGAATTTGCTTTTGACTAAGAATGGATTAAAGTCTTCTTTCTAGAAAGTATGCTCACAATGGCACTCTGTTCAGAGTGAGGTCTGTGCAGGTGTGACTTGGCAGGATTTGGGAGGCATAATAATAGGAGACATTGTTGTAATTGGAGTCATTTTACTAAAAGTATAGAGGATAAATTTCTAATCTACTCAAGCAATTAAGATTGAATAAAATACAAAAAGCATCTTTCTCCAGAGGCGTGGTTTCTATGAAAATAGCGACCTTTTGAGGCTCATAAGTTATCCCAGTGTTAATTTCCTCCATCCTGCTGTCTCAGCTTAGCCATACCTTGGGGCTTGCATTCCTTCTCAACTAGACCTAATTTTATGCTCTGACAATTTCCCCAGAAATTTGCTTCCAACATAGCCAGGGTTGTACACGTAATTTCAAGTCCTGATGCCTAAATATTTTCCTTGACAAAGCATCAGCTTTGACTCTAGTACAGCCTTCTTCCTTTTGCAGTGTTAACCCCTGGGAAAGCGTGTTGTCAAGCAACCTTGGTGAAAGCATCATAGACTCTATAGTGTGTCTCCACAAAGATCAAAGTGCCTGAGGAAAATATGATGGCATTAGCAGACAGCCAGGAACTCTGACTTCAGTAGGATTTGGTTAACAGTCTACAGAACAGAGGTTGGCACACTACAGCCCATGGGCTAAATCCAGCCTGCTGCCTGTTGTTGTAAATAAAGCTTTATTGGAGCACAGTCACTAATTTTGTTTTCAAATGAGAGTATTATTATAATATTTATGTGTGCTTTCACACTACAATGGCCATGCTGAGTAGTTGCAACAATGACTGTATGACCAGCAAAGCCTAAAATGCTTACTATCTGGCCTTTTACAGAAAAAGTTTGACAACCTCCATCTAGAATCTGACTGGTGGAACTTTCCCCTTGAAATTACTAATCAACCAAGGACCGTCTTCCCACTGAAATTGTTATGACTTCAGAATCCTTCCCAGTGTAGACAGACACCAATATTCACTCCAAGTTGCCACCCTCGACCTAGAATTTTAAAACTCTAGAGTCATATGGGGCAACAGAAAGGAAAGCCCATTCCTCACAAGCTAGGTAATCTAAAGATTAAACGCAGGTTGTTCTCTCACTATCTATTTTTCTATCTTTCTACAAAGTTAGGTATACTGTCTACCAGGGCTGGTATTCTAAACAAGATCACTGGGCTGGGAGAAACCAGAATGGAGCATTTTGTTCTTCCATCTTAATCCATTCAGGCTGCTATAACATAATACCACAGACTGAGAAATGTATAAACAACAGAAACTTATTTCTCACAGTTCTGGAGGCTGGGAAGTCCAAGATCAAGGCACCAGCAGATTCAGCAATTGGTGAGGGTTGGCTTCCCAGTTTATAGATGGCTGTATCTTCACTTGGGAGAAGGGCAAGGAGCCTCTCTCAGGACCCTTTTATAAGGGCTACTTATTCATGAGGGCTCCACCTCCACAACCTAATAACCTCTCAAAAGCCCTACCTCCTAATACTATCACATTGGAGATTAGGTTTCAATGTATGAATCTGGGGGGAACATAAACATTTGGTCCGTGGCACCTTCTATCTTCAAGTTTTCGTAGAACTTAGTAACCATACTACCAATAAGTGAACCAAACAATTTCAAAAAGTTGCGAAGAAATTTTGTAATCATTAGGAAAAGAAAAAGTTACCTTCCATAGCAACCTTAGACTATCTAATGAATCTCTATATTTGTTTTTTCTTTTCTTTTTTTTTTTTTTTTTACTTTGAACCAATTTCATCACTCTCTGTCACTGTAGAAAGGTCATCATCCTCAGTACTTTCCCTCTTAATCAATTACCTTGCCACAAAGCCTTTTTGTTTTTTAAAAATTAGGCTTGTGAGAAAATTTTCATACTGGTGCTTCCTAGCCAAGGAAAGAAAACATAATTGCATTTTTCCTTAACCAACCCCTTTTCTCTGAGCGTATGCCCAGAAAAGCTACAGGGGAAGAATAATTTATACTCAAGTCTTAAAATGAGGATTCTTCAGCAGCTACTTTACTCTTCTCTAACTAACTGAGAAAGCACTTAACAAAAGCACTTTAAAGTGTCATAGAATACCCATGATACAAAAAAGAATTATTTATCCTCCACTTAAGTACCACATAATGAGATATTATTAATAAATGAAAATTGATCCACTTTGCAAATGACAAAGCTCAAATCTCTTTCCTACCAATGATGAGGTCTCTTTCTCAATGCCAGCCCACAAAGGGAAAGCGATTTCACTTTAGATAGCTCCAGTAATGTAAATCAAAGGTTTTATGGCTATGCTGCTGGGCTTTCTAGTGATTTTGCTGGTATCAAATGATAAGCATCTGAATCAGTAAGCAATGAAGGTTATTAAAGGTCCCCACATTCCCAGCATACCTGCACAGTAAAATAATCACTGAGGAATAGATATTGCTTCATTAAACTTATTTTCCCAAAAATAATGTTAGCAATAGTTCACTTAGCATGAGTTACTCTTATTTCTTCATATTCTTTGTATCTGTATTCTGTAATCTGCACTTTCAAACCTCAAGCTAAAGAATGCAAGCCTTACTTCTGCAGTAAATAGGACCAGAAAATGGCTAATTCTCAGAGACTTTGAGATTCCAAAACTTTCAGGTGTTTAAAAGTAAATTGGTATGGAAATTGAGATTTGGTTTTAGGCACCAAAATACCTCTTACATGCATAGTCACTGAATTGCCACTTTTTCATAGTTGAGTTCTCCACTTATTTTTTTTTTCATTTTCCTTATGAGGAGAGGAACAGAAAAGACAGCAAATCCCTATACCCATGCGAAATGCTCTTAAAGTATCTGTGAAGTTTATTTTTACATTTTATCAGATGACCCAAACACTAGATATCCTACGCCTAAAATCCTGCCATCATGATAAGGCCATGCTGTCCTAAGGAAGGCAGAGAGTCATGCACCATTAATATGGGAAATCAAACAACAGGGATATGAAAGCTTGGATAACTCAAATCTAAGAGTAAACTTGATAGATTATTCAGCATGAAGGTTAAATGATTTGTTGAAGGTCACAGAAGAGGCTACAAAGCAGGGACTGCATCACAATTTTTTAGGCATTTCTGTCTCCACTTTCTGGCATTTCCCAAAGACAGTCAATCCTATCTATAGTGTCTGGTAACTAATGACTACAGAAATCACCAACACTGGCAGGTGAATTCCACACTACGGCAAATTACTGTTCTACATTTGGCCAAAGAAAGTAAACTCTTTCAGGCCCTTCCAAACCTCCCTAGATCATTGGATGGGAAAATAACCTAGTTATTCCCATGCTTTCATTCTAGACTTGTATTGTAACATACAAACTCCCTAAACCTCCAAAAATTGGGCTTTTATATTTAATCAAAGTTTGATTATTAAAATCTGAATTGTTTCATCCACTACCTGCCATCAGTTTCCCACAGATTCCTTTTTTTACATTTTTAATCATTTTTGCTCTATTATGAACAGAGATGCTTATTGATGAAGATCCAGTCAAGTGGGCTGAGAAACAAATGCATTTTAAGGACAAATGACCTGAGGAAATAGAGAGTGAAATTTGAGGTAGAAAAGCAAAGTGAAGCAGGCATTAAAAACTCTCCGGCATCATCAAATTTTCCCTGTCTGTTGGATTATTCTTTTTGCCTTCTTATTTCTCTCCTCTTAATAACAAGCAAACAAAAATAGATCAAAATCCTTCCCCTGCCAGGCACAGCCATATTTCCTTGCAAAATTCTTCAAAAGAGTTTTCTGCATATGCCGTTTCACTGTCTCTAAGCCCTCTTCTCCCCACTCTCTTCAACCTACTTTTTAAAATCTTTTTTGTTTGTTTGTTTCAGGGGTACATGTGCAGGTTTGTTATATAGGCAAACTCATGTCACGGGATTTGGTGTACAGATAATTTTGTCACCTGGGTAATAAGCACAGTACCCGATAGGTATATTTTCTGATCCTCTCCCTCCTCCCACCCTCCACCCTCAAGTAGGCCCCAGTGTCTGTTGTTCCCCTACACATATCCATGTGTTCTCTTTGTTTAGCTCCTACTTACAAGTGAGAACACATGGTATTTGGTTTTCTGTTCCTGTGATAGTTTGCTTAGGATAATGGCCTTCAGCTCCATCCATGTTGCTGCAAAGAACATGATCTTGTTCTTTTTCATGGCTGCATAATATTCCATGGTGTATATCATACCACATTTTCTTTATCCAGTCTACTGTTGACAGGCATTTAGGTTGATTCCATGTCTTTGTTATTGTAAATAGTACTGCATTGAACATGCAAATGAAACCACTTTTCTGTATAAAGGTCACCAGAACTCACCACCCTGCTAAATCCAATGGCCAATTCTCAGTCCCCCTTTTTTTTTCTTTTTAGCTACCCTATTAACTTATCAGTCCCTTTTGTACTTGACTTCTCAGCAGCGTCTAATACAATTGAGTTCTTCCTCCTAGTACACTTTCTGCTCTAGGCTACCAGATCCCCACATTCTCTTGGGTTTTGCCCTAATTCCTTGGCCTCTCAGTCTCTTTCTCTTCAGCTAGTTGCCCTTCCTCACCCTGATCTCCCTAACCCTGGTACACCCCAGGCACTTCAAAGCCTCTTTTCTATCTTTAATCACTCCCTAGGCCATCTCAACTAGACTCACAACTGTAAATGCAATCAGTAGGTGTCAGCTCTCAAACTTATAACTCCAGCCCACACTTCAACTCCATATAAATTTCCCATAGATATCACAAGTTTAAAATATCCAAAACCAAACTTTTGGTCCTCCCCTACCTCTAAAAGCCTGCTCTGTATGCAGTCATCACCGTTTCTGCCTGCTACATTCTTCCACTGTTGGGACCCAAACCCTGGGAGTCGTGCTTGACCATCTTTCTTGAGATGGAGTCTCACTCTGTTGCCAGGCCGGACTGCAGTGGTACCATTTCAGCTCACTGCAACCTCCACCTCACATGTTCAAGCGATTCTCCTGCCTCAGCCTCCCAAGTAGCTGGGACTACAGGTGCGTGCCACCACGCCTGGCTAATTTTTCTATTTTTAGTATAGACAGGGTTTCACCATGTTGACCAGGATGGTCTCAATCTCTTGACCTCGTGATCCACCCGCCTTAGCCTCCCAAAGTGCTGGGATTACAGGCATAAGCCACTGTGCCCATCCCCATCTTTCTCTTAAATTTTACATTCAGTCTGTCAAGAAATGCAATCCCTTCCACCATTCACACATGGCCAAAGTTAATCATAGTTGTCACCTTTTTGACACAATAGCATCCTAATTGGTCTCTCTTCTTCCTTACTTGCTCCCTAGCAGTCTATCTCACCATAGGTGCCCATTGAAGGGAGAGCAAAAAGCTAATGTTATTCTGATGGTGTACAAAGTTCCAAGAGCCTGCCTTTCCCCTACCCTTGGCCTTCCCTCCACTCCTTGCCATTAACTCTCAGAATTCCTGTCCTGTTACTTTTCCCCATGCTCACTTCACTCCAGCCACTCAGGTCTCTTTGCTGTCCCCCAAGTGCCCCAGGAATGCTCCTGCCCTGGGGCCTTCGTACTGGCTATGCCCTCTGTCTAGAGCTCTCTTTACAGAGGTCAGCCTGACATGCTCCTTTCCGTTCCTTAATTTCTGCTCAGATGTCACCATCCTATGGAGGTCTTTTCTGAAAACCACATTCAAGATTACAACCACCCCATGTCAACAATTCAGTGTCCCTCATCCTGCTCTGTTCTTTTCCTTGACAATACTTATCAATTCCCAACTTTCCTTGACAATACTTATCAATTCCCAACATACCATTTAATTCACTTATTGATTACACTTATTGCTTATCATTGGCCTTCCTCCATTTCAATGAAAGCTCCATGAAGACAGGGATTTTTGTTGGTTTTGCTAACGCATGCATCACAAATACCCAGGAGAGATTTGGCAAGCAATTAATGCTCAATAAATGTGTTGAAAAATGAATGGTGAATCAGAAAAAAAAAAGAGCTAGAAAGAGAACTTGTGAATAGCAGAAATCACATTACATAAAACAAAAGAAAATCAGCCTATTCTGATTTTTGACTATAGGTCTTGCCTTACAATGTTTTTCTTCTTTCTAGAACTTCTCTGTGATCTCATTGCACTTTCTCCTTCAAAATAACTAAACATTCACAGTACTCCCCTTGAGCATGGAGGTAACAACACACACCTTTACTCTTTGGGGCTAATGAATATCTCTGGAGGGCAGAGGTTTCCTCTATTCCAGGAGTTTTGAACAAATAAGAGATGGCACTCCAGCAAACTTGAACTCTTCCAGTAAGCAAATATGAAAACATTATTTTCTCATTGCTAGGTCAGGATTTTTTTCCCTTAACAATAAAACTTAACTGGCTTTCATGGTGTTAGGTTTGTGTCAAAACTTCAAGTACTTGGAAGAAGTGAACTGATTACTCACATATAGAAAATGACAAATGGTAGCACAGAAAACTAGTTTCCTGGAATAATAGCATAACTGGGTGTATTAAAGGCCAGAGGCATGAATCAATTGACTAAGCCAAATAATTCTCTTAACCTAAGTCACCCTTTCTATTGTTAAAGATCAGATAGCTCAAGACGTGCAATTACAAACCTGATGCTTTTTTAAACAAAGAAAACTGATCAATTTCTTCTTTTTTCTTTGTTGAACTGACAAGCATGACTCATTCAATTGAGATAAAGGCAAACATTAGGAAATTGACCCAAATAGTTTCTGAAGCAGCACTCTACTCTAAGAAAGGCAGCAAACCCACTTGAGACATTCAAAATTACATTGTACTTATCAGCCTGTCATACTAAGCATTGGATGAGAAAGATGAAGATGGCTAATAAAAAAGAATGAAAGGATGATGCCATACAACAGTGAAAAAAAATCAACTTATTTAAGAAAAGAAAGTTAAAGTCTTAAAGTCTTACTTTCTCCTGAGTTCTAACTATTGGTTTAACTATCTCAAAAGATTACAATTTTTTCATATGTCTACATTTATACTTCTGTAAAATGTCTGTATAGGTCTTTAACCCAATTTTCTACCAGATCATTTATCTTTTCTTACTGAATCATAGATAATATCTATATTTTATAAATATTAAAAAATAGTTATGTATCAATTCTCTTCTTCCAATTGATTACTTATATTTTCATCTGCATTACATATCTTTAGATGGACAGAGATTCTTTGTTTTAACATGGTTAAATAACACGGTTATAGAAGAATTCTCCATGATCCCAGAGCAGGAAAAGGATTTTTTAAAGCAATACATAAAAAGAAAAAAAAATAAATGCTGTTCTTTTTACATATTGCTTTAAAAAGCCCTTTCCTGCTCTGGGATCATGGAGATATTCTCCTATATTTTCTTCTAAACATTTTAAGTATTTGTTTTTCACAGTTATGTCTTTGCTCTGTCTGGGACTGATCTTTGTATATGGCAGTATATAGGAATCCTCATTGCTTTTTTCCTACAGTTAAGTCTCCCAGCAGCATTTATTGAATAGCTCTGCCATACATCAGGTTTTCAAATACACTTGGTTCTGTTTCTGGACTTTTATTCTGCCCCATCTATCTGTTCTATATCCTATACCAATACCACACCATTTTCATCAGTGTAGCTGTATACTAATTCTTGCTCTCTGGTAGACCAGTTCACCACCTCCACTGCCACATGCTTCATCTTCTCAAGGAGCATCTTGACTATTCATCAATCTTTGCTCTTTCATACAAACTTTAAGGTCAGCTTGTCAAATTCCACAAAATTCCAATTAGGATTTTGACTTAGTTGCTTTGAATCTATAGGTCAATTAGGGGAAAACTGACATCTTTATGATACTGACTCTACCTAACCATGAACATAATATATTGATTGATTTGGGTCTTCCATAATTCTTCCAACAAAATTGCACATCTGTTGTTAGAATTGTTCCTGGCATTTTACATTCTTGTTGCTATTGTAAATGATACCATCATTTTCACTGAATTTTCTAACTCTTAATACTCTACATAAAATGGGATTCCATTTTTAAAATATTGATCATGTATTTAGATGGGCTATTTCTCAGCCTTTCTTGTAGTTAGGTGTAGCCATATGTTGGAGTTCCAGAAAATGAATATGGATGGAAGTGAAAAAAGCCGCCTTCAGCCTATGTCATATAAACTCCCCATGTGATCTTTCATGCTTTCTTCCCCTGTCTACCAGCTAGTGTTTGATACTCAGCATGATCTTGGAAATTGTATATTGTGACCATCTGTTTTCCTGGGCCCCTAAATGGCCACAGTGCACAGAAGCCCTACATACCACCTATACACTCTCTTACCAATTAGGAACACTTGTGTTAAGCTATTTATTTAAACAAGAAATAAACCTAGAATGTTTTAAGCCATTGAAATTTAAAAATTTGTAACAATTATGTGGTTCAGATCTATTCTCTTACTGATTGTCTGCTTATCTTAACATTTACAAAGAGAGTATGTGAAAACTTCTCTAAGATTTTTTTATTTCTCCTTATATCGTGTAAATTTTTATTTTATATATTTCAAAACTATGTTAATAGGAACATTCAAGATTAGAATGTTAAAACTTCCTGATTATTTCAAACTTTTATCAATGGTGATTCTCTTTGTCTCTAGAAATGATTTATGCCTTAATATTTTACTTTGTCAGACATTAATACAGTCATGCCAGCTTTGGCAGAGGGATAATATTTAAATGGTATTACCTTTTTCCATATTTGACCTACAATCTGTGTCTTTCTGTTTTGGCTATGTTTTTCATAGATAGTATACAAACCAGCTTTAAATGTTTCTATCAAGCTTAAGAGTTTTTGTCTTTTAAGAGTTTCATTTATATTACTCGTAATTACAAATAGCCCATCTTATTTTTTACTTTCTATTTGCCTTGTTTTCCACAACTCCTTCTTGCTTTCTTTTGGATAGACTGAGGGCTTTAATACCCTTTATCCTTGTTTTATTTTTTCTCTATACTTCTTTTGTAATTATTTCACCACATTTCTATTAGTTGCTCTGGAGATTTTAGTATTATTGATTAGATTTACAAAGTCCAAAGTTAATTAATATGAAACAAGACCAGAACCTTAGAACCTTTTTTACTCCACTCACCACCTTCTCAATTGTTGCCCAGGATTTTAGTTCTATTTTATTTGTTTAACCCCATCAAGCCTAATTTTTCTAAGAACTTATTCTAATAATTATTATTTTGTACAAGCTCTGCATAGATTTACTATCTTAATCACTCATGTGTTAGCATGAGCTCTTAAGTGAACATTTCATAAACCAAAGATGAACAAAAAGTAAATTAAGAAAAGAAGTGAAAAAATACAAAAATGATGTAGTATCAGAATGGCTCCCATTTCACAAATGGCTTTAAGAAGTAACCATCCTGTGGAATAGTGCATGGAAAAGGGGAAAAAGAGAAAATTTATATACTCAGCTGTTTCTGGTTTTTTGTTTTTGTTTTTTGTTTTTTGTTTATTTGAGATGAAGTTTCACTCTTGTCACCCAGGCTGGAGTGCAGTGGCACAATCTCGGCTCACTGCAACCTCCACCTCCCGGCTTCAAGCAATTCTTGTGCCTCAGCCTCCCGAGTAGCTGAGATTACAGGCGACCGCCATCATGCCTGGCTAATTTTCTGTATTTTTAATAGAGACCGTGTTTCGCCATGTTAGGCAGGCTGGTCTTAAACTTCTGACATCAGGTGATCCGCCTGGCTCTGCCTCCCAAAGTGCTGGGATTACGGGCGTGAGTCACCGCACCTGGCCACACTCAGCTGTTTTATGTCTCTTGTTTATAGTAGCTTAACTTTACCCTAATGGAAATTAATTCCCCCTGCACTTCCAAATTTCTCATCTGGCCCTAAGAGTAACACCTTAGGATGCAGATTCTACACCCTGTCATGCAGAATTTTATCCAAGTCTGGAAGTGGTAGAAATAGCCAAAGACACCAGGCATACAGCTGGTTATTCTGGTGGCACAACAGCATCCAAGAAGGGTAAGTCATTAGCTGTCTCCAAGCAGTGGAACTACACAAGCCAGAAAGAAATACAGGATGTAGCAGCTGTGAAGGTGTACCTAAGTTGTATTTATTTTCTAATCTACCTGGTCAAGTTTGATAGCATTGTTTCTCACATTATACTTCCATACAATCTTTTAATTTCATAAACATACTAAACACAGTTATTTTATGATTGTAATATCCACAATCATTGCATGTCTGTTTCTGTGGTCTTCTGTTTTTCTGATACAAGGATTTGTTCCCTATTTATTGTTTTTTATCATAAATTTATGTTCCTTGGCACCCCTTTTGTGGAAATTCTTTGAGGTCTAGGCTGATGATAAATTTCTTCAAGCAGAATTTGTGTTTATTTCTTACAGGTGCATTAAACACCAATAACCTGGGACCACTTTAAACTACATTTTCAACTTAGAGCTTTTGGGATCATACATATAGTGTGAATTCCAGGTTCATGCTCCCAGGGGATTTTTCTTTTTCTAGCTTGCCTAGAGCCAAAGCTAAGAAAGATATATTTATACATACCCACTATCTCCCTAGATGAAGTGAGTTTTGTTTTTCTGTTTTGTCAGCTAACACTGCCACTTCTGGAAACACTGTGCTATGGGCAAAGAAGGAGTCTCCAATCAGACTTCATACCCTGATCCTGACCTTTTTCTTTTGTTTTCCACAGATATGGTTACTAAACACACATTCTAGACCACCCAGAATGAACAAATAACCTACAGCAAATGCAAGCTCCAATGCTGGCTTAGCCATTTCAATTCATCTTTCTCCTGATTTCTTGCTTCAGATTAAATCTTTTACTTTCCTGACAGCATAGACATGCAAAAATGTTTTTCCATATATCCATCATAAATTTTTATCAGAAAAGGGTTCTATGGACATCTAATTTGCTGCCATATAAATGGCATTTTAACTGATATGCCAGCCAAGATTCAAAATCTCAGGAAAAAATCTACAATTGGCCTGGTTTGTGTGGCATGCCCACTCCTTGTTCGGAAGAAAGTGAGGTCCCTTAGTTAACAATTCTACCGTATCCAATAAGGGGTAAATATTCAAAACAATATCAGCAGTTATTATGATGAGAAGAGGAAATACAGCCTGTTCAGTCAAAAAAAAAAAAAGAGGAGGATGAAAGGCATTTCCTTGGCTGTAATGATATTTATTAGTACATAATAAGATAAGTGCATTTTTTGAGTCAGAGAGACCTGGTAATGAAATCCTGGCTATAAGACTATCTATGTAACTACATTCATTTTCTATTGCTACCATAACAAATTTCACACTTAGTAGCTTAAAGCAACACAAATTTATTATATTAAAGTTCTGTAAGTCAGAAATGTAATTCATGTGTCTGAGCTAAATCCAAGGTGTCCACAGGGCTGCATTCATCTCTGGAAACCCTAGAGGACAAGCTGTTTCCTGGACTTTTTCAGCCTCTAGGGACAACCACATTCATTGGCTTATGGCCCTCTTCGTCTATTTTCAAAGCCAGCAATGTTGCATATTTCTGACCTCCTCCTCTCTTCACATCTCTCTATAACCACAGCTGGAAAAGTTTTTCGCTTTTAAGGACTCATGTGATTAGATTGGGGCCACATGGATAAGCCAGGCTAATCTCTCCATTTTAAGATCCTTAACCTTAATCACATCATCAAAATCCTTTTTTCCATGTAAGGTAACATATTCACAGGTTCTGGAAATTAAGATGTAGACATCTTAGGAAAGACCTACAACAGTAACTTTAGCAGGGTTAAATAAATGTTTCCTAGTCTCAGTTTTCTCATCTGTGAAATGGAAGTAATTATACCAGTGCTCATAGAAGTGGGAATATCATGGGTGAATAGTAGTGGGCATTTCATAAATACTTAATAAATGAAAGAATAAATACGTACATTGTGTGCTTGTTGAGAGTATTAAATGAGATAATATTAGTAAAATATCTAAATACAGTGCTTAGAACATAGACTCACTCAAAAATAGGCTGTTCCTATTGTATACATGGCACCATTCTGGATGCTTTAAAGAAATAATCAAAGTGCATAGTCCATAAAGCTTTAGAATTTTAGAAAAATGATGTAAACCTGAAAACTCACTAAAGACAGCTTGCAATATTAACAAGCAAAATATTATTTTTAAAAGCACCCAACTACATAGAAACACATATAGACCAATGGAACAGAAAAGAGAGCCAAGAAATAAATCCACACATTTATGGTCAACTGATTTTCAGCAAGGAACGCACAATGGAGAAAGGATCGTTTCTTCAATAAATGGTGTTGGAGAAACTGGACATTCACATGCCAAAGAATGAAAATGGACCTTTATCTTATACCGCACACAAAAGTCAACTCAAAATGCATAAAAGACTTAAATGTAAGACCTGAAACTATAAAACTACTAGAAGAAAACATAGGAGAAAAGCTTCTTGACATTGGTCTTGGCAAAGATTTTTTTGGCCATGACACCAAAGTACAGGCAACAAAGCAAAAATAGACAAGTGGGATTCCATCAAACTAAAAAGCTTCTGCACAGCAAAAAAATAAACAAATAAACTAAAAATAAATAAATAATTAATTAACAGAGTTAAAGGCAACTTAATGGGAGAAAGTATTTGCAGACCATATATCTGACAAGAGTTAATACTCAAAATATATAAGGAATTCATACAACTCAATAGCAAAAAAAACAAAAAAAAACTAATTTTAAAATGAGCAGAAGGTCTAACTAGACATTTTTCTGAAGAAGACATACCAATAGCCAGTAGTTACACAAAAAGCTGTGTGGAGATTCTTCAAAAAATTAAAAATACAACTACCATATGATCCAGCAATCCCACTTCTGGGTGTATAAGGATTCTTCAAAAAGTTCATGGGAAATGCATATTTTGAAAAAATTACGCAAGGATTTCAAAATTGTTTTGCACCAAAATAAACTTGTACTAGCTCGTTATAACATATCTGAACAGGATCTCATTTGAGACACTAAGAAGGATAATACATCAGTTTGAAAACAGCCCCTATGACAGCAACATGATTTCTGCTAAAATCTAACCAGAACAAACATCAAGTTTATGGTGAAGTTTTGGTGGGAGAATGGTAAAATCACTGCGGCTTTATGAAAAGTTTATGGGATCAATTCCCCAAAGAAATCAGCAGTTTACAAATGGG
This sequence comes from Pan paniscus, assembly GCF_029289425.2. Lineage (NCBI taxonomy): Eukaryota > Metazoa > Chordata > Mammalia > Primates > Hominidae > Pan > Pan paniscus. The sequence goes on along the minus strand of NC_073256.2, from coordinate 49,882,746 downwards.
TACCTTGTTTTAAGAAGGGATTAATTGTTGTTGAAGTGAATGGTTGCTCTCAGCAAACCATCCACTTCAATTTTTGAGGAAAAATTCATCCTGTTCATGCCTTAACTGAAGATGACTGATGATTAACAGTAGAAACAATAGCCAACACCAGAGACATCTCAACTGGTTCAGCTTACACAATTCTGACTGAAACATTTAAATTAAACTTTCCACTTAATGAGTGTCAAAACCAACTGTTGTACCCGGATCAGCTGCAGACAAGAGCAGACTTTCCAATGGAAATTTTAAACAAGTGGTGTCAACATTCTTAAACATTTATTTGAAAAGTTATAACAGTAAATGAACCATGGCTTTACTAGTACAGTCTTGAAGGCAAAGCACAATCAAAGCAATGCTACCAAGAGGTAGATGTGGTCGGTCCCGCGAAAGCAAAAGGACCAGTCAAGAGCAAAGGTCATGGCAACGGTTTTTTTGGGACGCTCAAAGCATTTTGCTGGTTGACTTTCCAGAGGGCCAAAGAATGGCAACACTTGCTTATTATGAGAGTGTTTTGAGAAAGTTAGCCAAAGTTTTAGCAGTAAAACACCCAGAAAGCTTCACCAGAGTCCTTCTCCACCATGGCAATGCTCCTGCTCATTCCTCTCATCAAACAAGGACAATTTTACAAGCATTTCTGTGAGAAATATTAGGCAGCTACCTTACAGTCCTGATTTAGCCAAAGTCCTTCTGAATTCTTTTGCTTCCTAATCTTAAAGCAAATCTATAAAAAGCACCTATTTTCTTTAGTTAATAATCTAAAAATCCACATTGACATGGTTAAATTCCCAGGACCCTCAGTTCTTTAGGGATGGACTAAACAGCTGGCATCATCGCTTACAAAAATGTCTTGAACTTGATAGTGCGTATATTGAGAAAAAAAGTTTACATTTTTATTTTTATCTCTTAGTTTCATTTTTCCATGAACTTTATGAAGTCCCCTCATATATCCAAAGGAAATTAAATCAGGATCTCAAAGAGATATCTATACCCCATGTTCATTGAAGCATTATTCACAATAACCAAAATATGGAAACAACCTAAATGCCAGTTGACAGATGAGTGGATAAAGAAAATGTGGTGTGCGTGTGTGTGTGTGTGCATGTGTGTACACACAACATAATATTATTCTGCCTTTAAAAAGAATGAAATCCCACCATTTGTGACAACATGAACCTGGAGGATGTTATGCTAAGTGAAATAATCCAGACACAGAAAGACACTTCAGGATCTCACTTATATGTGGAATCTAAAATAGTCAAACTCATAGAAGCAGAGAGTAGAATGGTGGTTGCCAGGGACTGTGGAATGGGGAGATGCTGGTCAAACGGCATGCAATTTCAGTTATGCAAGATGAATGAGTTTTGGAGATCTAATGTACAGCATGGTGACTACAGTTAATAATACCGTATTCTATGCTGAAATTTGCAAAGAGGGTAGATTTTAAGTGTTCTCAATACACACACACACACACACACACACACACACACACAAAATGGTAACTATGTGAGGTGATGGATATCTTAATTAACTTGATTGTGATAATCATTTCACCATGTGTACACATATCAAAACATCAAGTTGTACACCTTAAATATATACAATTCTTGTCAATTATACCTCGATAAAGCTAAAAAAAATTAAAAAAAATAAAGCACCCAGCTATGTGTTGAACTCCAGTTTAAACTAAACGAATGCTATTCATGCATAAATATGTTAGCATATGGCCAGGCACGGTGGCTCTCACCTGTAATCCCAGCACTTTGGGAGGCCCAGATGGGTTGATCACTTGAGGTCAGGGGTTTGAGACCAGCCTGGCCAACATAGTGAAACCCTATCTCTACTAAAAATATAAGAATTAGCTGGGCATGCTGGTGGATGCCTATAATCCCAGCTATTTGAGAGGCTGAGGCAGGAGAATCGCTTGAATCCAGGAGGCGGAAGTTGCAGTGAGCCAAGATTGAACCAGGCCACTGCACTCCAGCTGGAACAACAGAGCAAGACTCAGTCTCAAAACAAAGAAAAAACAATGTTAGCATTGAATTTGCTTTGGCTTATCTCATAAGGCAAAATACTAACAACTGAGCATGTCTCTCAGGTTCACCATCTGCCTAATGTTAATGTTAATGATACAAAGTCCCTTGCTTGAGACTAAATACTCTTTTTTCCATTGGGTTAAGCAACTGCCACAGATGAAAGAAAATTATCCTGGTAGGTTCCATTCTGACATCTCTCCAACCCTCTTGGCTACCGTATGCTTCTCTGAGCTTAAAAAACATCATGATATTAAACAGAATTATGTTCTCTATGACCAAATTAGAGCTTATTCCAAATGATCTCCCAGTGACTAGCTATCTTCCTAACTGTGGATTGATGCTATCTCTCAATCTATTCCAGAAAGCAAAATCATTGTTCCTTGACACGAATTTCAATGCGGTTTTGTTGATCTCCATTCACGTGGTATGATTATCACTTGCCAATTCATTTAATTCTAAACATTCAAATATTCAAAACATTTCAGAGCGCACTCTATGGACCAGAAACTCTCTTAAATACACCAGACAGGTTTTTGCTCTCAAAACAATGAAGTCTAATTGAGTATCCAGGTATATTTTTTATCTATAATATAAATCAGAGTGTGAAAAATTCTTAAACAACATATACTTTAAGATTAGAGAGAAGGTGGTGATTCTTAGTTTGTTTTTTAAAATTCCCATCATAATCATTCTATGTGCCACCCCGAGTTTGGATATTTCTAATCAAATAGCCTGGGAGTTTCAAGATGTATGAGTCAAACACAGGAGGAGGTACGATATTTACAGTCTGTAAATAAATGTATAATTAATTATGCTAAGCAATTATTAAATTAAATAGAGCTATCTAGTAGAGTAAATGGCAAACCTATTTAATTTTAATTCTCTTTCCATTCATCTTAATTGTATAAGGTGTCATATATAGAAACATAGCTCTGTGATATTTCATCATCTGTTTCCTCATACACTTTCCCCATGGCCTCCTATAAAGTGGTGACAATTCCAGAGAATCAGATGTACCCTGACATTCTGAATTTTTTTCAATCTAGGTAAGGAAACAACAGCCCACTCTATTGGTCATGATAGTCTGGTTTATGCTATTGTAATAACCTCAAAATCACAGGACCCAAAATCATAGAGGCTTACTTCGACACACCCTCATCATCTTCACTGAGGGGTGCGGGCTGATGAGGCCTCCCCCATCGGGAACATCGCCAGTCAGTGGAACATGGATTAAGACACTTGGAAATTCCCAGTTTTGTTCCAACAGACTTCTGCCAGAAAAGACCCTCAGCACTTCAGCTATCCTTCTATTGGCCATGTCAAATCACAGATCTATGTCTAACTTCAATGCCTGGAATGTGTCTGGAAGGCAGGCAGAATGATTGGTGAACATCCTTCATGACTATGGCCATTTTCCAGTTAGAATTAGCTTCCACATAGAGTTACGTACCCTCTCTCTGATGCTGTGCTTTTTACTCTTTCAACTATCTACATCCTTCAGAATCCTCATTTAAGATGCTCCTCTCCAAACACATTAAGACTTGACTTCCTAAGCTGCTAACCTCTAGAATGCTTCTGTACCTATTTAGACACCATAATTTATACATATAGCATAATGTCTTATGCATAAATGCAGACTTGCTGTTCAGGTCAAATAAAATCCAAACAGTGTTGGCACTTAGTCATAAAGCTCCTATTATATTTAAGGAAAGCATTCATTGACAGTTTGACATATTATCATATTTTACTTCCTAATAGTATCAGCTAAGAATTCAGAGGACGTAGAGAGCAAGGGCACAGCCCTGTTGGAAACTGGAATTCAAGCTGAGCCAAAATGGACTTCTTGACTTCACAGGGTGAGACTGCAACACAGTCTCCCAATCACTGAGCATTAAGATGATTTTTACATGTTTTTCTTCTAAAGAGAAGGTCAAAGCACTATCCTAAAGATTAAAATTACACTTCACCTCCGAAAAGCTAGTTTTTAAAATGATACAGAAGTAATTAACATGGTGATAACAGCATAAATAGACTTACTCAACTATGGGATCTAATACCACACATAGAAAGTGATAACCCTTCAGTAATTTTATGGAAGTTCTCAGGGATGATCAAGAATTTTACACAACACCGGGCGCGGTGGCTCACACGTGTAATCTCAGGACTTTGGAAGGCCAAGGCAGGCAGATCACTTGAGGCTAGGAGTTCAAGAACAGCCTGGCCAACATGAAATCCTATCTCTACTAAAAATACAAAAATTCTCGACTTGGTGGCAGGCGCCTGTAGTCCCAGCTATTCAGGAGGCCAAAGTATGAGAATGGCTTGAACCCAGCAGGCAGAGGTTGCAGTGAGCTGAGATCATTCCACTGCACTTCAACCTGAGAGACAGAGTGAGATCTTGTCTCAAAAAAAAAAAGAATACTACATGAAGTATTCAAGGAGTTTTAACTCTCATATTCTGAACTCTCCCCTCCAAGAGATACAGTCTTCTGTTTCCATTTATTTTGTTTCATTTCTTTTACTGCTAAAGATAGTTTGTGGGGGCTCTATTCAGGTGTAAACTAGCATAATTGTGCTATGGAAAACCCAAACTCGATGAAGATCAATGAAAAACAGAGGAAGAATATTGCATACTGACCAAAAGTCAATGTTAATGGAGCACAACATTTAACAATTGATGAAATACCTAGTACTTCCGCTTCTAATAGCTTTGTTTGTTTGTTTGATTGATTGATTGGGGGAAGGAAGGTTATACTTTCTTGGAAACTTAGATAAGCCTCACAGAAACAGCTGGGAATTTAGCACTGCTAGCAACACAACAAAATGGACACTCGAAAGCTAAAAGGCAAGTTGGGTCAGTTGGATGGAGAAGCCCACCAGGAAGGTTGGGGCTGGGGAAACAGGATGTTTCAGACAGAGAAATTAGCACTTGCAAGGTAGCAGAAGTAACAGGATGAGTGAGCATTATATGTGCAAGTATCTGAAAGATGTTCAGGAAGGCCAATTGCAGAGAGATAAAAGGGAAGAGAGGGGTGTTGAGTTCAGACCTTGCACAGCTTTTTAAACTTTAGCCAAGAATTTAGACTTAATTCAAATTGCAAAGAAAACCACTAAAGGATGTCAAGCAGAGACATGGCATGATCAGGATCCTTGTTATGTTGTTGCTTAATGTAAAAACAACACAAATTTAAAATAGTCATGCTCTAACTTGTTCCATTTTCATTAGGAGAAACTGATTGTGTCTGGAGTTGCATTTGAAATCCCATCTTGGCTTAAGAGGTGCTTTTCCCCATCTACTGGGAGTCTGAGTGTATGCCATCCCATCAGGAGAGGAAAGCCATGATGCAGTTAACTTCACAATTGCACAACTTGCCACGTAACTGCCAATGCTCCCTTCACAGTATTCGTGTTGACCTAGTTTTAGCTGCACAGTTTATAACAGTGATAATTTCATTTGGTCTTCCCTCCACAACGTCAGTTTGTTTGCATTGCATTTATTTCCTTGGTATTTTCTGTTCTGTTAGGATTTTTTAAGTTTAAATTGCTAACCATCGAATATCCTATGTGGGCTCCAGTAGTAAGCATACTCTTAAAAGAACTTAACCATTATAAAAGAAATTAACAAGAGCAGACACACAACTGTATGACAGTGATTAAGGCAGAGAAAATGATTTACTTGTGTATGCTAAGGTAACCAATGTTATCCTGATGTTAACTATTAAAATCATCAACTGTTGGATCCATTTAACAAAATTTGTCATTCTAGTATAAAATGAGTGCCCATTTGGGGTTTTAGTGATGCATAGAAATATCTGTCATTTTTAAATAACGGTAATTACATCTTTTTATTTTCTAGATTATGCACACTGCTTTCAGGAAATTTTATCAGGCAGATGGTAAAAGATGTTCCTTTGCCAGGATTACCCAGTGGCCACACCGTTGACATGATTCGGGCCAGATCATTGTTGTGGGGCTTTCCTGTGCACTGGAGAATGTTTAGCAGCATCCCCGGTCTCTACCCACGAGATGCCAGTAGCACCTCGCCCCAGTCGTGACAATCAGAAATGCCTTCAGATCTTGCCTAATAGCCCCAGTTTTCTGAGAACCACTGCCCCAAACCAGCTCAGTGACTGATGCAGTAGCTACAATAGGTGGCTTTACTGCAGGAGTGGCTGCAGGAATGGAGCTGAGTCAGATACACTGAGGAGTATTTTGGAGGAAGGGACATCTGGATCGGTGACTGATAGGATGTGGGAGATACTAGAGAAAAGGAAATGAGGTTGACGGTGAGGTTTATACCATGAGCAACTGCATGGTGCCATCTACTGAGCTAAAAGAATAAGAGGAGAAGTAGGATGGCGGATATCAAAATCATGAATGTAATTTATTCATGTTGATTTCAGATATCTAAGGCATACAAAAATCAAGAATCTTGTTAATAATGCAAACGTTTTGGACAATTTTTTTGTTGTTCATCGACTTTTTATTTTTGTTGTCTATTTAACAGCAAGTACTTTATTTTAGATGGATGGCAATTTTTAAATTTATATTAGGAAACAACCATGCCACGAGCAAATGTTTTTGTCAGGGCTCTTTTAAATGTATAAATGGGCCAGGTGTGGTGGCTCATGCCTGTAATCCTAGCACTTTGGGAGGCAGAGGTGGGCGGATCACCTGAGGTCAGGAGTTCAAGACCAGCCTGGCCAACATGGCGAAACCCCATCTCTACTAAAAATACAAAAATTAGGCAAGCATGGTGGTGGGCACCTGTAATCCTAGCTCTTTGGGAGGCTGAGGCAGGAGAATTGCTTGAACCCAGGAGGTGAAGGTTGCAGTGAGCCGAGATCATGCCATTGCACTCCAGCCTGGGCAAGAAGAGCGAAACTCGGTCACCAAAAAAAAAAAAAAAAAAAAAAAAAAAGTATAAATAAGCACTAGTATCTTTTTTCTTTTTATTCTGAACGAATTTCAAACTTACAGAAATATTGCAAGAATAGTGCAAAGAATTCCCGTGTAACCTTTACCCAGATCACCAATACTGAATATTTTGCTAAATGCGACTTTTTGTTTTTGAAAAAATGTCAGACTTACAGAAAAATTTCAAGAATAGTACAGAGAATTCTTGTTTACTTGTCTGTAGTTTCCCTCAATCTTATGAGTTTACTTGCTTTATCCTTTTCTCTATTAATGTGCATATTTTTTTCTGAGCCATTTGTAAGTAAGTTACAGGCATGATGTTCCTTTACTCCTAAATGAACCATGTGTTCTTTATCCAACTGGGATATTTTCTTTATCCAACTGGGACAATAATTTTAATGTCCAATTTTACTGTCATGATTCCTAATCTATTTGCTAGGACTTGCTTACTCAGATTCTATCTCTAGATTTCCTCCTCCATCAACTCTGCAACTGTGAACATGACTGAGAATTTCACTTTCAGCCCTTTTCTCCGTATGCTTTTTTCCAACCTTAGATCTCAAATATCATTACCGTGCATAACATTATAACCCCTCTTTTAATGAATATTATAACATTAATTCTTTATGTAAAAAAATTGCTAAAACATCATGCACTTGAAAATCTAAATCTTTCTGAATTTTCTTCAAGTTATATCCACAAACTAGAATTCCCTTTCCTCTTCCTCTTCCTTCCAGGTGGTGAAGCCCATTTATCTTCTTCAGATCTAATTCAAATGCCACATTCCCTGTGGAGTTCACTATCCTATCTGTGAGAAATTAGTAACTCCTTCCACTGTTCTCTGGCAGCCCTGACATAGGCCCTTCCATCACAGCACCTAACACCATCAGAGCTAGAGTAAAACAACTTTGTATATAGCATGCCTAGTAAATTATGAGCATCTTGAGGGATAGAAGCTGCCTTGTTCATCTTCATAAGTATCCCATGAGGCCTGGAAAATTATCTGAATATATATGCTTTTAATAGATATTTGTTAAATTAAAATACGGGAATAGATAAGCCTCTGGGGTAATCTGAACGGGTGACTTTGAAGAACTAATGCTAGCTAGTAGAATAAGGGGAAAGCAGGGTTGTCAGGGTACCCAATTGATTAAATGACTGTTATTAAAACAGATGTTTACTCCAACAGAGCATAAGACTCTATTAGAGTAAATTAACTAGTGGCCTAATTCACTGTTAAGAAGCTAAGAAGCCAAGAACAACTCTTCTAACTTTCCTCAATGGGTTACTGTATGTGACTGAGAAGCTTCAAAACAAACTGGCTGGGCACAGTGGCTCATGCCTGTAATCCCAACAATTTGGGAGGCCAAGGAGGGAGGATCGCTTCATGCCAGGAATTTGAGGCCAGCCTGGGCAACATAACAAGACCCTGTCTCTACAAAACACAAAAAATTAGCTGGGTGTGATGGTGCACTCCTGTAGTCCCAGTTACTTGCAAGGCTGAGGTGGGAGGATTGCTTGAACCCAGGAGTTCAAGGCTGCAGTGAGCTACAATCATGCCATTGCCCTCCAGCTTGGACAACAGAGCAAGATCCTATCTCAAAAATAAATAAATACATAATAAAAACAAACAAAACTAAGGGCTGCAAAGAACTAAAAAAAAAAGTGCTCCATCAAAGTTGCTCCCTACCCTAGCCTGAATATTTGTGCCCCCAAAATTCAGCTGAAATCGTAACTCCCTATGTAATGATACCACAAGGTAGGGCCTGGCCTCTAGGAGGTCATGAGGTTGGAGGCTTTATGAATGGGATTGGTTTCCTTCATGAAGGAGACCCCAAAATGCTCCCTGGCCTGCTGCACCATGTTAGGACACAGAAAAGACAACTGTCTATGAACCAGGAAGCAGGCCCTCACTAGACAACTGAATCTGCTAGTGCCTTGATCTTGGACTTCCCAACCTCCAAAACTGTGAGAAATCAATTTCTGTGGTTTATGAGCCACGCAGTGTGTGGTATTCTGATAGCAGTCCAAATGGTCAAATATACTCCCCTAATGCAGAGGAGCACCACGATGAGGAAACAAATAAGACTTCATTCTCAACTGACCATCCTATTAGAAAATATATTGTTGGCCAGGTGCAGTTGCTCATGCCTACAATCCCAGCACTTTGGGAGGCCGAGGCAGGTGGATAGCCTGAGGTCAGGAGTTTGAGACCAGCCTGGCCAATAGAGACTGGTGAAACCCCATCTCTACTAAAAGTACAAAAAATTAGCCGGGCATGGGGGCACAGCAGTCTGTGGTTCTAGCTACTCAGGAGGCTGAGGCAGAAGAATTGCTTTAACCCGGAAGGCAGAGGTTGCAATGAACCAAGATTGTGCCATTGCACTGCAGCCTGGGCGACCAAAGCGAAACTCTGTCTCCAAAAAAAAAAGAAAAGAAAAAGGAAGAGAAAAAGAAAATACAGTGTCTTCCTTCTCAATGCCAGCTTCCTAGGTGCTGCTGCTGTCACAGGATCCCAACTCCTTGCTTAATTTTCTCACAGTCTACCTGAATGCCAGTGTATATTCCCACAAGAGAGCAATCGAGTTCTATTTGTAAAAAGCCGGGGAGGGAAGACACTGTTCTTTATGTCCCTAAGCCTTCATCCTTCAACCCTCAGATAAAACTATTCAAGGGAAGAAAGTGAAAGGATCCACCCTGTGCTCTCAAGTGCAAAGTAATCACAGAAAAATACACTTACCTAAAGTTGCTGAATGACAGAAGTCTGTTAGATGCTATTGCTTATTTTTAGGTGTTGCCATGATACATCTAAATACAAGCACAGTACCTTGCAAGAAGCTGTGATGTGATAGAAAGAGCGGTGATCTCAGAAATGTAAGGTGAGTGGCTTCTGAATCACAGCTAAGATGAGAATCACACAGCCCATCTCACGTGGAAATGGGGTAACGGATGTGATGGCACCTTTTGGTCCTAGAGCCCAATCTAAATGTTAAGAATCACTACAACAACTTTTGTTGCCTTCCTGAAAATTAAATAGTAATCACAAAGTTGTGGTAGAGAAACAGACTATTTTATATTGGTCTTGTACCAGGTAGAACGTCAAATTCCTAAACCTCTAGTAATTCCTAAATGTCAAAATCCTTAAACATGAAAAATATTTACAGTGTATGAATTCAATAAGTGTATCAATTGCAATTACATTTATTTGAAAAAAACCAACCTATCATATTGGTAAGTAGAATATACTTTCTGTCCTTTTGGGGCCCCTGGGGGTTGTTAGTTTTCTGAAAAATTGAAAGATACATACTTATTTTCTTTATCAATTAAAAAATATGAAATCACATAAGTATGGTAGTTCTTGCTTTTTTTTTTTTCTTTTTTGAGACAGGTTCTCACTCTGTCGCCCAGTCTCAAGTGCAGTCACATGATCTTGCCTCACTGCAGCCTCAACCTCCTGGAATCAAGTGATCCTCCCACCTCAGCCTTCTAAGTAGCTGAGAGTACAGGCACATAGCACCACACCCCGCTAATTTTGTTGTTTGTTTGTTTGTTTGTTTGTTTTTAGAGACAAGGTTTCACTATGTTTCCCAGGATGGTCTTGAATTCCTGGGCTCAAGCGATCCTCCTGCCTTGGCTTCCCAAAGTGCTGGGATTATAGACGTGAGCCACTGTGCCCAGCCAATTCTTGCATTCTTAGCAATAAATTAGGCCTCTTGATCTTTTTTATTCTAATAACATCCATTGCTAAGTATTACCAAAGATCAAGTTGAAAGGTAAGTCATGTTATTCAATAAATAGGAAGACCTGCTCCTACCTTATTCCGTTACTGGCAATTGCACCCGCCTATTACATAATCATATCACCTGGCACACACTAAGCACAAATCATTTGTCAGAAACTATTTGAAGTTTTCCACACATATTAACTCATTTGTATTGTATGTACTAACTGTGAACAGTTTTCTATCTTAACTAACTTGGAATAATTTTCTTTTTATGACTTTATATTTTGTCTACAATTTTGCCATTCTGAGAGCAAATGAGAAATGTTTTCACCTACCATCAAAAGGGAGTTCCATTCAGCAAAGGAGACAGTCAGCAGAGTAATAAGGCAACCTTCCAAATGGAGGAAAATATTTGCAAACCACGTATCTGATAAGGGGTTGATTTCCAAAATATATAAGGAATTCCTAAAACTCAATAGCAAAAATAATAATAATAAATTTAAAAATGGGCAAAGGATTTGAATAGACATTTCTCCAAAGAAGACATGCAAATGACCAAAAGGTATATGAAAGATGCTCAACATTGCTAATTATCAGGGAAATCTAAGTTAAAATGACAATGAGGGCCAGGCACAGTGGCTCATGCCTGTAATCCCAGCACTTCGGGAGACCAAGGCAGGCAGATCACCTGAGGTCAGGAGTTCGAGACCAGCCTAGCTAACATGGTGAAACCTTGTTTCTACTAAAAATACAAAAATTAGCCAGGTATGGTGGTGCATGCCGGAAGTCCCAGCTACTTGATAGTCTGAGGAAGGAGAACCGCTTGAATCTGGGAGGTGGAGGCTGCAGTGAGCTGAGATCATGCCACTGTACTCCAGCCTGGGTGACAGAGCAAGACCCCATCTCAAAAAAAAAAAAGACAATGAGATATTACCTCATATCTCTTAGGATGGTTATTATCAAAAATAATAATAATAATAATAAGTGTTGGTGAGGTGGCAGAGAAATTGGAACCCTTGTACACTGTTGGGTGGAATATAAAATGGTGCAGCCACTATCAAAAACAGTGTCAAGTATGCTCAAATAACTAAAAACAGAACTACTATACTATCCAGCAATCCCATTTCGGGGTATATCCAAAACAATTGAAATCAGGATCTCAAAAAGATACCTACATACCCATGCTTATTGCAACATTATTCACAATAGCCAAAATTTGAGGGATGAATAGATAAAGAAAATGTGGTATATCCATACAATGGAATATTATTCAGCCTTATAAAAGGAAATCCTACCTCTGGTGACAACATGGATGGACCTAGAAGGGATTATTCTAAGGAAGTCAGTGATGGAACGTTGAATACATGATTCCTCTTATAGGAGATATCTAATATCATCAAAGATAAAGAAGTAGACAGTAGAATCATGGAGATGGGGGAAGGGGATATGAGAAGCCGTCATTCAGTGGGTATAAAATTACAGTTAGGCCACACATGTTGGCTCACACCTGTAATCCCAACACTTCAGGAGGCCAAGGCAGGAGATCACTTGAGCCCAGGAATTGAGGACCAGCCTGAGCAACATACGGAGACTCTATCTCTACAAAAAAAATTTTAACTTGTCAGGCATGGTGGTGCACACCTATGGTCCCAAATACTTGGCAAGCTGAGGCAAGAAGAATACTCGAGCCCAGAAGATCCAGGCTGCATTGAGCTGTGTTGACACCACTGCACTACAGTTTGGGCAACAGAGTAAGACTCTGTCTCAAGAAACAAACAAATAAATAAAGTTACAGTTATACTGGATAAGTAAGTTCCTCAGATCTGCTGTATGACAAAGTACCTGTAGTTAACAATAAGGTATTGTGCACTTAAAATTTTGCTGGCTATCCATTGGCAGAAAATTGAAACTAGACCCCTTTCTCACACCTTATACAAAATTAACTCAAGATAGACTGAAGACTTAAATGTAAAACCCAAAACTATAAAAACCCTAGAAGAAAATCTAGGCAGTACCCTTCAGGACATAGTCATGGGCAAAGATTTTATGATGAAATTGCCAAAAGCAATTGTAACAAAAGAAAAATTTACAATTGGGATCTAAGAAAACTAAAGAACTATTGTAAAGCAAAAGAAACTATCATCAGAGTGAACAGGCAACCTACAGAGTGGGAAAAAAAATTTTGCAATCTATCCATCTGACAAAGGTCTAATATCCAGAATCACAAGGAACTCAAACAAATTTACAAGGAAAAAACAACACCATCAAAAAGTGGGCAAAGGACATGAACAGACACTTCTCAAAAGAAGACATTCATGCAGCCAACAAACATGAAAAAAAGCTCAACATCACTGATCATTAGAGAAATGCAAATCAAAACCACAATGAGATACCATCTCGTGCCAGTCAGAACAGCCATTATTAAAAAGTCAGGAAACAACAGATGCTGGTGAGGTTGTGGAGAAATAGGAACGCTTTTACACTACTGGTGGGAATGTAAATTCGTTCAACCATCGTGGAAGACAGCGTGGCAATTCCTCAGAGATCTAGGACCAGAAATACCATTTGACCCAGCAATTCCATTACTGGTTATACACCCAGGGGAATATAAGACATTCTATTACAAAGATACACGCACACATTATGGCAGCACTATTCACAATAGCAAGGACATGGAATCAACCCAAATGCCTATCAATAATATACTGCGTAAAGAAAATGTGGTACATATACACCATGGAATACTATGAAGCCATAAAAAGGAATGAGATCATGTTCTTTGCAGGGACATGGATGAAGCTGAAAGCCATTATCTTCAGCAAACTAATGCAGGAACAGAAAACCAAACGCCTCATGTTCTTACTTCTAAGTGGGAGCTGAACAATGAGAACACATGGACACAGGGAGGGGAACAACACACACTGGGGCCTGTTGGGGGAAAGGGGAGTTGGGGGGAAAGTACTAGGAAAAATAGTTAATGCATGCTGGGCTTAATACCTAGGTGATGGGTTGATAGGTGCAGCAAACCACCATGGCACACGTTTACCTATGTAACAAACCTGCACATCCTGCACATGCACCCCAGAACTAAAAATAAAATAAAATAAAATTTTATTAAGAGCATAGAGCTCATGTTAAGTATTCTTACACACAAAAAAGGGAGGATTTACCAGGAAACTTTTGGAGGTGATAGATATGTTTATCACCTGGATTGTGGTGATGGCAACATGAGTGCCTACATAGTCCAAATTCACCAAATGGCGTAATTAATTATGTGCAGTTTTTTAAATACCAATTATACCTTAGTAAAGCTGGAAAAAATAAAGTCACAAGGTAATGTATCAAAAGGTAATAGAATGTTAAGTGGCACTGACATTAATAAAAAGGGACCATTTGTTTGCAAAAGTAATAACACTTTTATCCAAAGCCATGGCCTAAGTAACCTAGCATGCATTCACTGCCTACTGGATTTTTTTCTGAACATGCTTGATTGCATGATTACAATTTAAAAATGGCAAATTGAGCATATGTCCTCATTATCTGTGAATAAACTGTCAAGTTGGTTGACTGACAAAAAAGAGAGTTCCACCCCAGTACAATGAAATGACATATATTTATGTCAAGAACTCTAAAGAACTCCAAGTTTATTTCAAGTTTTATCTATAAAAATAAAAAGAGGCTAGGCGTGGTGGCTCACACTTGTAATCCCAGCACTTTGGGAGGCCGAGGTGGGTGGATCACGAGGTCAGGAGTTTCAGACCAGCCTGGCTAAGATGGTAAAACCCCATCTCTACTAAAAATACAAAAATTAGCCGGGCATGGTGGCCGGTGCCTGTAATTTCAGCTACTCGGGAGGCTGAGGCAGGAGAATCGCTTGAACCCAGGAGGTGGAGGTTGCAGTAAGCCGAGATCGTGCCACTGCACTCTAACCTGGGCAACAGAGCAAGACTCTGTCTGAAAAAAATATAATAAAATAAAAAATAAAAATAAAAAGAGTGGGTGGGCGCAGTGGCTCACACCTATAGTCCTAGCACTTTGGGAACCCAAGGCAGGTGGATCAGGAGTTTGAGACCAGCCTGGCCAACAGGGTGAAACCCTGTCTCTACTAAAAATATAAAAATTAGCTGAGTGTTGTGGTGCATGCCTGTAATCCCAGCTACTCAGGAGGCTGAGGCATGAGAATCACTTGAACCCAAGAGGCAGAGGCTACATCGAGTGGAGATTGTGCCACTGCCCACTGCACTCCAGCCTGGGCAACAGAGCGAGACTGTGCCTCAATAAATTAATTAATTAAAAAGTGTAATTTATCCCCATTATAGTAAATAGGTTAGTCAATTGAGCTAAAAATATTATATAATTACTGAATTCAAATTTTCAAAGGAAAATTTAAGAATGGATATCTTTATATGAACAGACAAAAATATATACTACTTCTAATTAATGTTTCAAGATAGTAATCATTTTTTCTCCAAAAAATTGAAACTCTATAAGGAACTCTATAGCTAAAATTCCAAGTACATAATTTCCATCAGATATAATTGCCTAAGACATATCTCTACTGAGATTAATCAGAGAGATAAATTGAAAAGAAGTGGGCAAATGCAGATGGTTTAAAATATCCACCAAACCCAAGAAGCGAATTCTACACCCACATGAAAAACATCTCATTTCAAATACAAAACTGAAAAGCTCAGATCAGTGCATTTAAAGGACTCACCACACCTGCAGGCTTATGACAGTCACCTGCTCACTGCTTACTGGCTTCTGACCATCAATGACAAAGTGGGCAGAAGCATCCCAAAGCCCCCCTTTCCCTCCCTGCAGGAAGGCTGCTGTAAAGAGGAAGCTGGAGATGTTTCTCGAAGCCAGGCAGCCAGTAACAAAGGCACGAAGCACTTGGCAAATGCTGTGCCTAGCAAGTTACATGTCATTATCTCAATTCTTTCAATGTCACCCATGAAATACTAGTTACAATCACTCTCTATATTTCACACTGGAGAAACACAGGCTTAGATGGGTCAAATACTTTATCAAAGGTCTCACAGTAAGGGACAAAGAACAAAATCAAATGCAAGTCTGTCTGATACCAAAGTCCACTTTCTTAACCACAACACTATATAGCCTAAATGTGATGGCCTCCACCATAGAAAATTATCACTTGAATATCAACTGCCTAATTCAGGCTACTCATACATCTTCTTTTGTAGAAGAGTGTATCTCACATTAAAGAGAATGACCCATCTTTTGAGACAATTATTTATCTTTTTTAAAAAGAAAAATATAAGTCTAAATCTAAAAATCTCTGTTGATTTTGAAGTGTGTATATTAAGGATAATGTTTCTTCCAAATATAAACTTTGGTTACTCTTATATGCTATAGAACTACTTATTTATTAAATTATTTAGTTATGATTTAAACTCATCAACAATATCCACATCTAATTAACAATTCTAAACAGCTCTATAGTAATAATCTTGCTAAATATTTGTATTGTTTTCCCCATGCTATTTTTTTAATTATCTTAATTTAGAGTTTTGAGTGTCATACTAGAATATAGAAAACTAGGTATCCCTCTTTAGCTCCATTACTTAATTCCTCCTAAAATATGAGGTACTTCAATTTAAATGTCCTGCACATTGAGAAATGTAACAGGCAACATAAGCAGAGTGTGTGTGTGTGTGTGTGTGAGAGAGAGAGAGAGAGAGAGATTAAATTCTAAATAATATTATTTTATTGTTAATTCAAGAACTTATGTGACCTTAATTTCCAAGGCAAAATAAATTTGCCTAAGTTCAGTGGGAAAAAAAGACACTTACTTGCTGATATGGTTTGGCTGTGTCCCCACCCAAATCTCATCTTGTATTCCCATAACCCCCATGTGTCATGGGAGGGATCCAGTGGG
The DNA here is from genome assembly GCF_029289425.2 of Pan paniscus. Taxonomy (NCBI): domain Eukaryota; kingdom Metazoa; phylum Chordata; class Mammalia; order Primates; family Hominidae; genus Pan; species Pan paniscus. Next base: position 49,866,131 of record NC_073256.2, on the reverse strand, counting down.
AGGTAATTTAATCATGGAGGCAATTACCCTCATGTTATTCTCATGATAGTTAATTCTCACAAGAGCTGATGGCTTTATAAGGGGCCTTTCCCCTCTAGCTCAGCACTTCTCCTTGCTGCCACCATGTGAAGAAGGAGGTGTTTGCTTTCCCTTCCACCATCATTTTAAGTTTCCTGAGGCCTCTCAGCCATGCTGAACTATAAGTCAATTAAACCTCTTTCATTTGTAAATTATCCAGTCTCAGGTATGTCTTTATTAGCAGCATGAGAACAGACTAATAGACTTACATACTTTGCTATTTGCATAGTTGATTTATTACCTACTTTAAGTTTTCCTCAACTGCTAAAATCCCTGGTCCTTCTTGTGACAGCATGATGCAAATTCCAGAGGTAGCCCATGCTGGCCACCAAATGCAAACAGCAAGGATGTTTTGTGGGTGCAAGAAACCTGGTCTTGGTAATAGTCACAATCCTGAGTTTGAATTTAATTCTGATTACCGATGTCCTCATGAAGATGGTGGCATTGGTCAACCATGACCTACCTACTTCCATGACTCTGGTTTTTCACCTCAGTGATGAGTTTCTCTACAAAACTTTTAGGTTTACATTCTAGAATTGGAAGAAATGACATGGATCATCTCTATATACCAAGCTGCTTATTTTATAAATGAAAAATTGAGATTGGGGGATATAATTTGCCAAAGGTCACTCTATTCATAGCTTCAATTTTTGGTGCTAAGATTGTTAGAATAACATGAGAAGTAAGCTGAGTGGAAGAGGATCAGTGCAGCTTCTGGAGAAGCTCAAATGTCTAGATTAAAATGTCTAGATTAAAAAGCAGGTCAGTTGGGTGAGTTTTAATTCTGGTTCCATCCATTTCTAACCTTGGGGAATTCACTTAAATTCATGAATCTCCATTTTCTACTCTACAAGATAAGCAATCAAAGACTCTCAAAATCTCCAATAACCTTGAGCAAATGAGGAAGGTAAAATGTGTATTCCTGATTGTTGAATAGAGAACAAAATTTGTGATAACCCCAAGACTGGAAGTGTTAGAATATAATAATAGCTAATTTTTATTGATCATTTACTATTTTCTAAATATGGTGGTAGATGCTGTATGTGCATTTTTTTATTTAATCATCTCAACTTTGAGATAGATTCTACTATTATGTTGATGTTGCAGGTGAGGAATGGAAAGTTAGGTTAAGTAACTGATTCAAGGTTTCTACCTATTAAGTGGGGCAATAAGGATTTTAGCCCAGGTTGTCTAACTCTAAAGCAATGCTTTAAATACTGCACCGCCCTTTGGATAACTCATTTTGCTGGCATGTTTCTCAACGAGTCACTTTTCTGGACTTTTTTCTCTGAGAACAAACACGCTTCTCCATGACTCCTGATAAAATCCAATTCCTAGCTCTGCGGGCAGCCATTCACTCCATTTCCGTTCCCACTGGCATCTGTAAATTAGCCTCTGGTAATTATCTGTGTGGGAAGCAGCCAGCAGCACACAGAACATTGTAACTGTTGGTCAGCTTCCAACATGGGAATTCAGCATTCCTGAGTCATAAATCAACCGACCATGGCCCAACTTGAGGATGTGTTTGCTCATGCTTTAAAAATAGGCTTAAATTCCATAGTGGTGGGCAAATACACCTTTTGATATTTACCTGAAATACTAAATCTGCCATCCAAAAGAAAGAACAGGTGTTCACACCTTGCCCTCAAAGACAATTGATTCCCACTCTGTTTGACCAGATGGTGAGTACAATTTGGGAGCACCTGTCCCCTCTTGAGAATGTCTTCTCTCTAGTTCCAGAAGTCATATTCCGGGACCAGAAATGCTGCCTTAGAGATAGCTTTAAGTAATTCAAAAGTTAAGGTTTAGGCACGATAGCAGGAGAATAACTTATTCCCCAAGAGGCCTAAAATTTCACAGAGTTCTATTTTGTTACATCACTGGACACTGGAACACTTTTTTTATAGTGTTTCGTTTTAGAGGAACTGAAGCACATGGGGAAGATGAAACTAGAACTACCCAAAAGAATAGGGAATTTTGGGCTTACGTCAGGTGTGTCTGCAAACTACAGTATGTGGGCCAATCTGCCTGCTGCCTGTTTTAGTAAATAAAGATTTATTAGAACTCAGCCACATCCATTTGTTGGTGTATTGTTTATGGCTGCTTTCGTAGGACACAGCAGAGTTGAGTAGTTATGGCAGAGATTGTAAAATACGTAAAGCCTAAAATATTTATTATATGGCCCTTTACAGAAAAAGTTTGCTGACCACTGGCTTAAGGCATGGAGAATGGGAAAGTTTAATGTACTTCCTTCTTTGGAAGTTTTTATAAGTTTTTTTATCATTTTATCTTTAAAGGAAAAAGCAGAAGTACTCAGATCAGGTTACCCATTGTATCTCATTTAAGAAACTGCAAACTAGATATCCGGAGACTACATACTGAACTGGGCCAGCAGGAGGAAAGGGGAGAGTATCAGCTGTTCTAAATGGCATCAGTTCTATTAGCAGATGGTCACAGTGCCACTCCCATAACAAGGAACAAAACTTCAAACTCTACCATTAAAACACCTCAATACTGTTAGAGGTATCCTACAATAGCAAGCTGTACTTATTGACATAAGAAGGGAAGAGAAAGAAAGAAAGGATGCCAGACACAATGGAAGACACATCTGAGGGCACTGAAGACGTATTTATCTCATCACAATATCTAGGCCTAGCCATGTAATTCCCTTTAAAAGTGTGTGGAAATGGGCCAAGAAGAAGCTAAACAAACAGGTCTTGCTGGGTGTTCCCCTCAGTAGTATGTTAGTATTAGATCATACCCTTTCTGTCTAATCACATTTCTACATGGCTGTCCATACTTTGTTGAACCTAAGAATAAACATGGACATTTTTTTAAAATAGAACTGCCATATTATCTAGCAATGCCACTACTGGGTATTTATCCAAAGGAAAAGAAATCAGTATATCAAAAGAATAGCTGCACACCTATGCTTATCCCAACACTATTCACAATAGCAAATATATGCAATCGATGAACAGATAAGAAAAATATGGTATGTATACACAAACATTATTCTGCCATAAAAAATAAAATCATATCTTTTGCAGCAACACGGATGAAACTGAAGGTAATTAAGTGAAATAATGCAGGCACAGAAGGACATATATTACATGTTCTAACTTACCCGTGCGAGCTGAAAGAAAGCTGATCTCATGAAGATGGAGAATAGAAAGATAACAGAGGCTAGGAAGGGTTTGTGGCTGGGACTGAAGAGACTGGTTAGTGGGTGCAAACACACAGCTAGATAGAAGAAATAAGCTCCAATATTCTATAGCAGAGTAGAGTGACTACAGTTAGCAACAGTGTATTGTATATTTCAAAGTAGCTAGAATAGAAGACTTGAGATGTTATGTTACCGACACATAGAAATGATACTCAAGGTGATGGACACTCCAAATACCCTCACTTGGTCACTACACATTCTATGCATGTAGCAAATACTCAACACGTAGCCCATCAATATGTAAAATACTTTGTATCAATTTTTCTTCAAATGGACACTTTTCTGTGTCTCTTTGGGTTTTCATTCTGAAGGCTCCCATGTCACGTAAAACTATGACCAAGTAAATTTGTATGCCTTTTTTTCTTTCCTATTAAAAACTGTGAAAAAAATAAGAAACCGTGTAAAATAAGTCTTCTCTGAGGGCTAAGATTCAGACCCTAAAAGTAAAGAACAAAAAACATGATTGATTCTTTGGTCTAAGCAGGAAATGAAGAACAGATTTAAAGAGACAGCACTTAAGATAAATAAACCAGATCCTAAAATAAAAGACGGTTATAATTTTCTACTGAGAATCTAGTCTTCAACACTTGTATTTCAAAATACCTCAGTCTCTTTTATTCCCGAATCATCTTGGGATTCCACTGAGAAAGTAGCAACTTAAATTAGACTGGCAGGTGATTAAGGAAATGACCAAATTAATTTTTACCTTCAAAACAGTATCCTGGAAATTCTCAAATTTAAAAATTTACTGAAGCACAAATTGGTACTGCATGTTGACTTGGTGAACTGAAATTAGTCCTTTAAGCAATGAACAAGCATATCTGATAGCCCAGTGCTCCCATCCCAAAGTAGCTTGATAGTTCTCAGTTCACCTTCTACATAAAGCAACATTGAAAAATTGATTATAAATATAGTTCTCCAAGGAAACCCACCTGCTAGTGCTAGTAGAAAAAAAAAAAACGTAAAGAAGGCTAAGAAAATGATAGCTTTCTAAAGCCAAAAAATAGAAAGCTATTGGCTACATGCTATATTGTGATAGTCATGAATGTGGTCATTTCAAAGTGCTGTTAGCTATATCCCATGCTTATGTCAAATGAGGTATCAGGGCAGGGAGGGGTATAAAGAAATCCAGTTGTGGTACTGTATATTCTGGGACTTGTAGTGTATCATATACACATTGGTCCAAAATATCAATTAATTTAGCAGTGGGTTTTGAATGCTTCCTTGGTAGAGGAGGACCATGTTCATGAATGTAAGATTCTAGAGGTGAATGTAACCATAAACCAAGTGCAGACAGTGGGGGCAAGTACAATCTCCACATACTGCTATGTCACGATACAGTGACTTTGAAACAATTCAGCATATTTGACAGTCAATAGTAAAGAAAAACTAATGTGGAGGCTTTAGGGGACAATATTTCAAGACGGTAAAAGATATAGTCCTTCTGGAAGATCAGATGAAGAGCAAATACCTGGAAGTTATCTACTACAGCATCCAACAGGAAACTTCAGAGAACTATTTGGTATTCTCAATAAAATGTATTTTTGAATTTTCTACTATAAAATAATAGAGTACTGCTATCTGGAGAGAACAGGCCAGAATAAGAAATTTAAAATGTGATGAAAATGGTAAAAATTTGTAAAAAAAATAGATGAAATGAAAATGAAAAATGTAATGAGACACAGATGAAAATGCAGGAGTCTGCTCATCAGTTTTCATTATTTTTATTATTTGCATGTCTTTGGGTGGAAATATGTACGCATTTTTAGGATATAAGCCAGTCACTGGGTTATAGAGTATATGCACATTCGATGTTAGTAAATACTGTCAAACAATTTCCAAAGTGGCTGTACTAATTTGCATTCCCATCAGCAGTGTATGAGAGTTCCAATTACCCCCATCCTTGACAACACTTGACTTTTAGAGTAGCTACTTTTTCAAAACTAGAATTGGTGTGTGTGTGTGTGTGTGTGTGTGTATTTGTATCAATTTCTGGTTTTAATTTGTATTTCTCTGATGCCTAGTAAACGTGACCAACATTTTATATGTTTCCTACCCCTTGGATATACTTTTTTGGGTTCACATCTTTTATCCATTTTCTACTGGACATTCTACCTTTTTCTTATTAACTTGTAGGAGTTCTTTACATATTATGAATACAAGTCCCATTCTGAAGCTTGCCTTTTCATTTTAATAATTTTGATGAACACAATAATTTATCAATTTCCCCTTATAATTGGATCTTTTTGTGTACCATTTTGAATGCTATTTAAGAAATTTTTGCCTAGATTTCTTAGGCAAATTGTTTAGAATGTTTTCCCCCTCTCAGATGAAAATTGTCTGTATTTTTTTCTAAGAGCTTTATTGTTTTACTTTGCCTATCAAGATCTATGATTCATCTGGAATTTATTTTTGTGCATCAAGAGTCAAGAGACACTTTTCTATACTGATATCCAGTTGAACCAACACTATTAGCAATGAAAAACCTTTGACCGTCAATATGGTCACCAATCAAATGACCACATATGCGAGTCATCATTGACATTTGTATGATGTTGAATCTTCTTACCTACTTGTTCTGACCTAAAGCTAATTCCAGTGAATCTAGAACACTTAGTGCAATCTTCAGATCACAGTGGAAGTTCATGGAAACTACGTGACAAAAGGAGTTACAACCTAAGTCCACTACACAGTTGGCCCAATGGGATACTGAACCTAGTCCTCAGATATTTTTTTAGTTTCTGTGTGTATGGTTGGAATAAACAATCAGCCGCTGACAAAACATCCACATTGGCTTTCTAATACATTAAGAATTATTATGCAAAGAAGAGCCAGTATATCTCCCTCTCCCTACCAAAATATTAAACCAAAAGTAATATATCTTCATGGAAAATTCTGAATTTAATGCTACCATAAATAATTTGAAATATACAGGACTAATGACTCCTGTCATACCACCATTTGAATCACCATTTGGTCTATGCAAGAAGACAACTGGAGTTTGGGAGATAGAATTAAATCATTGATAACTCAACTAGGTGATGATTTTAATTGGAGCTGCTCTTCCAGATGTGGTCTCTTTATTGTGATCAAATCACAGTAAATAAATAAATAAATAAATAAATAAATAAATGGCAACAAAACCCCTATTACTTAGTAGCAGATATTATCCTGGTAAATGCTTTTTTTCTATCCCATGAAACAAAAATTACCAGAAATATTTTGGGTTTTTTTTTACTTTTTAAAATTTATTTTTAACTGACAAATAATAATTGTACATATTCATGGGGTACATAGTGATGTTTTGGTATATATATGGTGATCAGATCAGGATAATTAGTATATCCATCTCATTTATCAGTTTTTTTTTTTTTAACTTTTTTTAACCTTTTAAGTTCAGGGGTACATGTGCACAATTTGTTGCATAGGTAAGCTTGTGTCATGGGGTTTGTTGTAGAGATTATTTCATCACCCAGGTATTAAGCCTAGTACTCATTAGTTATTTTTCCTGATCCTCTCCTTTGTCCCAACCTCACCCTCCAATAGACCCCAGTGTGTGTTGTTCCCCAGTACATGTCCATGTGGTCTCATCATTTAGCTCCCACTTATAAGTGAGAACATATCATATTTGGCTTTCTGTTCCTGCGTTACTTTGCTGAGGATAATGCCTTCCAGCTCCTTTCATGTCCCTGCAAATGTCATGATCTCATTATTTTTTATGCCTGCACAGTATTCCATGGTGTATATGTACCACATTTTCTTTATCCAGTCTGTCATTGATGGACATTTAGGTTGATTCCATGTCTTAGCTCTTAGCATTTTGTTTTCATTTGGTAGGGTCAGAAGCACAACTTTCCAAAAATTTGACACAATGATATCTCACCTCTCCAAAACCAAAGGCTTCAACATCCCACATGACCTTGCACTGGTCTACTGTATCCTGCTAAATGAACCTGATAAGCAGGAAGTAGCAGACATCAAGATGCATGCCAACAGACGAAAAACAAATTCTTGAAGAATCGTCACACTGTCTTCCACAATGGTTGAACTAGTTTACAGTCCCACCAACAGTGTAAAAGTGTTCCTATTTCTCCACATCCTCTCTAGCACCTGTTGTTTCCTGACTTTTTAATGATTGCCATTCTAACTGGTGTGAGATGGTATCTTATTGTGGTTTTGATTTGCATTTCTCTGATGGCTAGTGATGATGAGCATTTTTTCATGTGTCTGTTGGCTGCATAAATGTCTTGAGAAGTGTCTGTTCATATCCTTTGCCCACTTTTTGATGGGGTTGTTTGATTTTTTCTTGTAAATTTAAGTTCTTTGTAGATTCTGGATATTAGCCCTTTGTCAGATGGGTAGATTGTAAAACTAACAATCATTCTGAGCAAACTATCACAAGGACAGAAAACCAAACGCCGCATGTTCTCACTCATAGGTGGGAATTGAAAAATGAGGGCACTTGGACACAGGGTAGGGAACATCACACACCGGGGCCTGCCGTGGGGTGGGGGGAGGGGGGAGGGATAGCATTAGGAGATATACCTAATGTAAATGACGAGTTAATGGGTGCAGCACACCAACATGGCACATGTATATATATGTAACAAACCTGCACGTTATGCACATGTACCCTAGAACTGAAATTTATAAAAAGAAAAAGAAAAACAAATTCAATGTAGAGGCTGGGTCAGTAAAGTTTCTAAGGAGTCCAAAGGTCTGAGTCATACTAGAATATCCCTTTCAACATGAAAGGCAATTTGCTGCACATTAATCTCACCAACGGAGTATCGATCATTTTTGTGGCCCACTTTAATTTTAAGAAAAACATGTCCCATACTTGGGTGTGATATGCTGACCTATTTATTGAGCATTCTAAAAGACTGTCAAACATGAGTGGGCTCAGAGCAAGAGAAGGCTTGTTGTTCATTGTTCGTTGCAGAGCATGCAACTCCGCCACTTGAACTTTATGACCCAGCAAAGTCAGCAGTTCTCAGATGTGCACAATCAGGATACTGTGTGAAAATTGTAGCAAGCCCCAGTAGAGTACTCCTAGAGGATTTTGCTGTAATTATTATTTTGAATAAAACTTTTTGGTGGCTACTGGACCTTGTAGAGTCAATGCTTCAACATGGGACACCCAATGAACATACAAGTGGAGTTATCTATCCTGAATTGGGTATTAGCTGATCCCCTAAGCCATAAGTCCAGAGTGCCCAGCAAGACTCCATAATCAAGTGGAAAAGGTAAATATATGAAATTGAATTCAAATAGATGTTAAGGCACAAAATATGAGTTTGCTTTCTATTTCCAGTGTGCATACTCATACTGCAATGTAATGTTGCCAACAACTTGGGGTACATAGTGATATTTTGATACATATAATATCAAAACAGAAGGAGGGCCCTATATTAAGTTGATTGAGAAGGAAAATACTATTTCCTGCTTTACCAGCTAGCTCTGGATTATATGAGAGTAAATCAGAATTTCCAACAGCATGTTGTTGCCCACTTTATTCAGAAAAAAAAAATGGTCTGAGGTGTGACTCTTTCTCATTTCTTGGGAAATAGCTAATAGTTTGTCCATATATATATATACATAGCATATATATATATATACAGCATATACATATATATACAGCATATATATATATGCTAAAAAGCTAATAGAGGAATTAATACCTGATTAACACAAAACAAAAGGACATAAGACAGATAAGACAAATAGAAAAATAGCAAAGTGATGGAACTAAGTATAACCGTAACAGTAATCACATCAAATGTAAATGGTCTAGATATCCCTAAAGACAGATTAATTTTAAAAAGGAAGACCTAACTGCCTACTGTCTACAGGAAACACACTTCAAACACAAAGGCATAAATAAATTGAATGTAAAAGGATAGAATACCATACAAACACTAATCAAAAGAAAGCCAGAATGGCTATATTAATATCAGAAAAAATAAACTTTAAGACAAGGAATATTATTAGATCCAAAAAGGAAATTTTATAATGATAAAAGTGTTAATAAATCAGGGAGATATAACAAATGTAAAGTTATATGCCCCTAAGAGCTTTAATATACATGAAAGGAATAAAGTAAAAAAAGGGATAAATGGAGAATTCAAAACATTATTTCTTAATATACCTCTTATAGTAATTGATCAAATGACTAGGCAAAATGTCATTAAAGATAAAAAAAATTTGAAAAACACTATCCACCACTTTAATTTGGTACTATAAATTAAAAGTCTTAAAAGTACACATTTTGATCAAATAATTACATTCCTAGGAATCTAAAGAATCAGAAATAGGAACAAACCTATAACACAAAATATCCATCTAACTTCATTTCTAATGGTAAGAAATAGATATAACCTAAATTTCTTATTTTTGTTTTTTAGAGATGGGGGTCTCACTATATTGTCCAAGCTGGACCAGAACTCCTGGACTCAAGTGATGCTCCCAGAGGTATCAGCCTCTCGAGTAGCTGGGTCCACAGGTGTATACCACTGTGCCTGGCTCTAAATTTTTAATAACACTGAATTTTAGGTATTGCAAATGATCATATGTATATACAAACACTAAACATTTTTATGAAAATATATTAACCTAAGTATTTTACCTAACACTATCTGAGAAAAAGATAAACTTTTAACAACAGTCATAGGCAGGTAGTGGGGAGGTAAGGGAACTTTGACCTTCTATAGTTTATATTTCTATAATATTAAAATTTCAAAATTAAATCTATATTACTTTTTTAATCAGAAAAAAGTATTAAGGAAAAGCAGAATGTGAAATTGAATACACAGAAGAATTATCTATGTAAAGCTTAGCTATGAATACACAGAGAATATGGCCCCTTCCCTTAAGAGGCTTAGAACTGTAGGGGCAGCTGAGAGATACTCAGGTATAGAGTGATTACAGCTGCCATGAAAGTACATGATGTGGCACCTGCCTGAGATTGGGATGGGAGCGGGTGAGCAGTATGTGGGAGGCTTTGGAGAAACAATCTTTACGGAAAAGCTAAGACAGAGAAAGTTACTCATTCGACCCATCTGCAGCATTTGGCTGTTGACAATTTCCTTCTTAATTTCAACACTCCTGGTTTCATCTTACATGTCTGACCACTTCTCTGTCTCTTTGATTCGCTCATCTTTTTCTACCTACTTTTAAATCTTGAAGTTCCTCAAAACTTGGTGGGGGAGATTCTAAAAATGGCTACAATGCTAAGTAAATACAGAGATGCTGAGGAAACTGAGATGGCATGGGAGAGCCTAGAGACAGTATACAATTCTTTCCCCTCTTTACAATTTTGAAGTTTTATTTTATTATTATTACTATTATTTTGAGATGGAGACTCACTCTGTTGCCCCAGCTGGAGTGCAATTTGTTATCACAACAATACACAAACAGGCCAGGTGTGGTGGCTCACGCCTGTAATCCCAGCACTTTGGGAGGCCAAGGCGGGCAGATTATCTGAGGTCAAGAGTTCAAGACCAGCCTGACCAACATGGTGAAACCCCATCTCTACTAAAAATACAAAAATTAGCCAGCCATGGTGGCGGGTGCCTGTAATCTCAGCTACTCAGGAAGCTGAGGCAGGAGAATTGCTTGAACCCGGGAGGCAGAGGTTGCAGTGAGCCGAGATCGCCCCACTGCAATCCAGCCTGGGAGAAAGAGCCAGATTCCATCTAAAAAAAAAAAAAAAGTTTAAGAAATCAAATAATGTAAAACTAATCATGAAAAGAGGCATCTCTCCTCCACCAGTCTGTAGCCTTCTTCTCCTCCACCATCCTCCCGGTGTAGTTCTATCCTAGCTGTAAACTAAATCATGATATAGTGTTTCCATCATTAGGAGTGCATTAAGAAAGGTCTTGTAATTACATTTCTTTCTTGTCCTGTTTTCTGGGATTTGGAAAAATTATTAATGCCTCTTGCTTTTTTCTTCTAATTAGAAAGTCTCAGGGTCTCCCACACGTTCATAAATCCTCGTCAAAACTATTTTCTGTGTGGTCAAATGCATCAGATAATCTACGTTTCTAAAACTACACCCTCTCCATTCTAAATTCTCTGTAGTTAGAGAATGATTTCTGACTCCTGAGGCGGGCAAGGGTGATTGGCTGGCTTCTCAGGTGGGGAGGTGGGCACGGGGGATGGCGTCAGAAAGTATGACAGAAACTTTCAGGTAACCCCCTCTGCTTTTAGTCCCATGACTTAACCTCATCCTCCCTGGAGCCTGCTGCTACCAAATCCTGAAAAGGTCTCAATTCTCATCAGCCAGCGCTGGGTTTCCATCTTCCTCTGTTCTGCTTTCAATCTTGGAAAAATGTGTTTACATCTCCCGTCCACTATTGCCTCTTCTCTTTCTCTAAAATCTTATGGTTTGACTTATTTTACTGTCAATTTAGTGAGAATTGGGAAAGGCAGAAAGAGGAATGTCTTCAGTCCATCATTGAACAGCACTCCTATCCTTACCTTTTTAATCAACTTGTACCAAAGTTACCTTTTCTTCTGTACAATTCCTTTCTCAGCTACCCATGTACCTGTGTGTGCCCCTCCTAACCCATGTAGTCAAGTTCCCACTTCCCTTCTTCCCTCACCTGGCCGATCTTGATCTCCTGTTAACCTTTTCCTGTGGAATAATGTCCTGGATATCAGATGCAGACAAGAAGAAACAAAAGAAACTTGAGAATATTTTGAATATGGTTGTTGTTCTCTGAGAAGTCATCTGGCTCCTTCCCTCAAGGAGAGGCCACTTCCCTAACTCAATGTCCTCAGGAAAAAGTTAGCCTTGGTAGCTCACCCATTATCCCTTCATCATGCAGGGCTCCCAGGTCACAATGAGGTTCAGCCAGCTGACCTGCAATGCATTCTTATTCCTGGAATGTTGACGTCTCCCTGGTAACAATTTCCATGGGTTCTCCCTTGTTTTTAGGTTGCCATTTAACAGAGTATTGAAAGCTGCAAACTTTTCTGGAATTCTTACTGAAATTACTTTCATTTGGGGACATTATACTAATCCCATTATATAGCAGGCTCAAATTTCTAAAAGGGTCCTTGGGCACACATACTATGAAATACCCACATGTATGCCTATCTTCTCTATCTATACTCACTCCTCGGGTGCCCTCATCCCATTTATGCTTTTACATGCCATCTCTATGCTGGTGGCTCACACATTTATTTCTAAAGTCCTGGCCTCAACATGTGTATATTTGACTGTCTACTCTACTTTTCTACTTGGTTGTCTAATGTGTATCTCCTAACACAATCAAAACCAAGCTGTCAGTGCAGCAAACTTTAGCTCTGGTAATCTTTTCATTATTAGATTATAAATGATTTTTTAAAGTTCTTTTATCTGTATATATCACCAGCATCTGACTGAGAAATTGACTGTATTTTGGTTTCTTAGTCGTGGACTCATCAGGTATCCATCTCATCAAGGTATCTATCTTAGGGCTGTTTTGAAGGTCTGGGCTTTTATGACCCCATGGTAGATCTAAGGGACTTTTGTTTAAAACAAAAAAACACCAACAACAACAAAAGCAGGTTTTCTGAGGCATGGTTGAAAATAGAAAAGGCTGCCGGATATGGTGGCTCATGCCTGTAATCCCAGCACTTTGGGAGGCCAAGGCAGGCAGATTACCTGAGGTCAGGAGTTCAAGACCAGCCTGGACAACATGGTGAAACCCTGTCTCTACAAAACATACAAAAATTAACCGGGCATGATGGCGCATGACTGTAATCCCAGCTACTTGAGAGGCTGAGGCAGGAGAATTGCTTGAGCCTGGGAGGTGGAGGCTGCAGTGATCTGAGATCACGCCACTGCACTCCAGCCTGGGTCACAGAGCAAGACTGTCTCAAAAAAAAAAAAAAGAAAGAAAGAAAAAGAAAAAGAAAAGAAAAGAAAATAGAGAATGCTTAAAGAGTCGACATGGGATGCGGAGGTGGAAGGATGGGAGGGAAAATGGTGAGTTCCTCAAGGGGTGTACATGCCCCCAACACTTGGAGATAAACAAAATATATTTAACTACTTATATTAATTCTAAATATATTTCAATATTAATATTAATTTAATTTAACATTGCAATACAAACAATAAAAGTTTTTTCTAAGTATAATTTTCAATGGCTGTTCTGTATGGATCTAATACAATTTACCTTCATTTCCTGTTCAGTGGATATTTAACTTGTTTCTATTTTCCACAGTTATGAATGATGCTATAATTAATATGTTTTGTGGAAATCTGCATTTTGGATTATTTCCTTAGGATAGATTCTGAGAACTGGAAGTGCCAAATCAGACAATATTAACAGTTTGAGAGTTTTCAATATATACAATCAAAGTGTAATACAAGCATGTAATTACAATTTAAAATTTAAACAAGTATGCTCAAGCATTAGACATTTGCTGTTTGATAACTGCATACTTAAAACAGTATCTCATTGTTTTATTTTACATTCATCTGATTATTATTTTTTTGCCAGGGGACAAGGTCTCACTCTAGCACTCAGATTGTATGTAGTGCAGTGGGGCAATCAGGGCTCACTGCAGCCTGGACCTCCCAGGCTTAGGCTATTCTGCTGCCTCAGCCTCCTGAGCAGCTCAAACTACAGGGGCATGCCACCATACTTGGCTACGTTTTTTATTTTTTGGTAGAAATGGGGTCTAGCTATTTTGACTAGGCTGGTCACAAACTCCTGGGCTCAAGTGATCCTCCTGCCTCAGCTTCCCAAAGTGCTGGGATTACAGGCATGAGCCACCATTTGAGAGTAAAATTTTTAATGTTTCTTGGGTAATTCTCTGAATTGTTCACAACTTTTTCTCTTTTACTGAACTTGAGTCTCAATATATTTTTATTGATTTGTGTGATTTATTTATATACTAAACATGATATTCCCTTAGAGAGCTGTTAAAAATACTTTCCTTCTTTGTTATTGGTTTTTTACTTTGTATTGTTTTGTTCTAAATTTTTAAGTCAAAACAACTTTTTAATTTTCTTTAGGTAAGAAATCAAATCAACCACAGTCTTCTCTTTCATTGCCTTTGGGCTAAATATCCTGTTCAATCTCTGGATCAGAAGACTATTCATTTTTATTTACATTTTGTTGTTTTTAAATGCAGTCTTTTAATCCATCAGAAAATAGGTGAGCATTTAGTAAAATAATTCTAAGCAGACTACTTTCTAATTACTTTATAAGTAATCATTAAATAATCCTACCCTTTATTACTTATGTTACATCATTTATCAGATATTACATTTTATTTGAATCACATTCTTCTTCTGAATTATCTTTCTACTTATCTGCCAGTACTGTGCAGATATAATTGCTATGCTTTATAATAAGTAATAAATATTTTCAATACAATCCAGTAAGCTTGTTTCTGCCTCATTATATTTTTTCAGCATTTTCTTAATGTTGTTTTATTTCACCTGTTTATTCTTCTAAGTGATACTAAAAAAATTGGCAATTTCCAAAAGCAAAAAAGAAATCCAATTTAATTTTTATAGTAATTACATTAAAACTTTAATTTGGGAAGAATTGACATTTCCACATTAATCATTCTTCTCTTTAGAAACATTTTACATGTCTACATCATTCAAATTATTTTCTGTCTCTCAGATAAATTTCATCATTTTCTCCATAAAGATTCACAGTTTTTGTTTTAGTGTTATTCGTAGACATTTTCTCTTTTTTGTTGCTAATGCAAACAGAATCTTTTTTTTATTGTAACTGCTAACTGGTTACTGCCACAGAAATTAGCCACAATAATTGTAACCACAAAAACTTTTAAAGTGATTATTAGCAAATGCTCACTCATGTAAAAGAGAACAAAATTCTCTGTAAAATCCTCATTATGCATCTACCTTCAAGAGCTGTAATTTTCTGGTGAATCCTCTAAAATAAACTTTATATACCCCAAGGTAATTAAGTTGATTTGTTCAATTATTTAAAAAATCAACTTTTGGATAAAGTATACTACTTACTAAAACAACCATTATTAGTTGAAATGGTTGACCTGGGATCATAATTTTTGCCAATGATCAGATCACAGAGCCAGTTGTGTACTGAGATTTCTCCTAGTCTGTGATAATAAAGCCATGCAATCTGCATAAGGAAGAATGCTTAACTTTTTCTCCTCTCTAACGGGGAGATGCAGGGAAGAGGGCAGGTGTCCCCCTTGTTTGAAGGTGGTACAGTCTCTAAGAGACATGTGCCATATAGAAGAAAGGCCAGAATGTGTCCTTTTTGTAAGGGCACATTTCCCATGAAAATGAATTAATCTGGGCAGACTGTCAATGAGTGTCAGTGGTTACATGTGACAAAATTTCAACTCAACCCAGCTTAAGACAAAAAAAAAAAAGCAATTTATTTACTCGAATCACTGGGAAGCCCAACAGGAGATCAGGTACACGCAGAGTCTTCCTCTCCCTCCCAGCTTCATCTGCCTCCTCATTTTTCCTTTAGGTTCTGCTTGTCTATGCTTCTTCCTTATTGGCTTCACCCTCCAATGGAGAGAAGTACAGTTTATCTCTAACCCTGAAACTCATGTGTCTTCCCATATATTTGCCATGTGTATTTGTCTGTTTTCATGCTGCTAATAAAGACATACCCAAGACTGGGTAATTTATAAAAGAAAGAGGTTTAATGGACTCACAGTTTCACATGGCTGGGGAGGCCTCACAATCATGGCAGAAGGCAAAGGAGAAGCAAAGCCATGTCTTACATGGGAGCAGGCAAGAAGGCTTGTGCAGGGGAACTCCCATTTATAAAACCATCAGATCTTGTGAGACTTATTCACTACCAGGAGAACAGTATGGGGGAAACTGCCCCCGTGATTCAATTATCTCCACTTGGCCCCACCCTTGACACGTGTGGATTATTACAATTCAAAGTGATATTTGGATGGGGACACAGTCAGACTATATTGCCATGTACTTCTCATTTTCTCTGGTTAACATATCATTAATACAATAGACCAATATGAAGTTCTAAACAATGTCCAGATAATCCGAGTCCCTTCAGACTCTATTACAACAGAGGGAAAGACAGCATAGTCCAGACGAAAGACCATAAATGCATACTGTGGTTCAATCCACAAAAACTAAAACTGGTTCTCAACTTTCTTCTTGATAATGGAAAGAATACATTCACCATACTGATAGCTGTAGACCATTTATCCAACACTATGTTCATGTGTTCTAGCAAAAGTATATCAGGCATTGCAACCACCAATGATGCTACTATGTGATTAAATTTGTGGTAGTCCACCATCATCTACCAGAAATTATTTGGTTTTTGTAAGATTAAAACTGGTGAACTAAATGGAAATATGATGGGATGACCACTTCTACCTTTTTTAAGTCTTTGCATAGGGGTGTTAATCTCTGGAATATACCTAGCTTGCAGTATTTTTTTTCATTTACTCTCTTGACCAGGAAGTAGGACAGTTTCTAAGGCTTCCAGTTGGCCTCTCCGTATAACCTCTCCTCTTAACCCAAAAGCCAAGAAACCAATATGAGAATGCTACCAACTTCCACATATGTCCATTCTAAGAGACTTTTCTTCTTTTCTAATATAATCATTGAAAGCTAGAATTTCCACTCTAAGCATTACATCTTACAATTTTGATGTTGTAGTTTTATTATTACCATTCCATTTGAAACATTTCCTAACTTGCCTTGTAATTTCATTTGAAATGCATGGATTGCTTCGAAGTGTGCCCATTCTAATTAATTATTTTGGAAAACGGGAAATGACTACTGAGTGGGTTTGTGGATCCTTTTTGAGCTGGACTTGGCCAAGACTCCATTCATTACCTAGATCCCATATGCCATCATTCTGAGAGACATAATAATGCTTTTGGTCCCCAGATATCAATGTCAAATTGGACCCTGCGTCCGAGTCTTCAAAATGTTGAGGTATTCCGCTTTACACAGGGTGGGGTTTTCCCAGTGCAACACTACCTGAGTAAACAGCCATCATCTTCTTGGAAAAGAACTTGGAAACTAATTAATGCATACGCCTGCCATGGCACTTCTGCATGCTTCCTCACAGGAAAGACTTTCTCCTTCAGTCAGTGTCTGGGAAGTGACTCCATCCAAAAATTGGGCAAGAATAGTGACTTTTTTTTTTTTTTTTTTTTTTTTTTTGAGACAAGAGTCTCACTCTGTCGCCCAGGCTGGAGTGCAGTGGCGCGATCTCGGCTCACTGCAAGCTCCGCCTCCTGGGCTCAGGTCATTCTCCTGCCTCAGCCTCCCGAGTAGCTGAGACTACAAGTAAACGCCACCATGCCCAGCTAATTTTTGTATTTTCAGTAGAGACGGGGTTTCACCATGTTGGCCAGGATCCTCTCAAATTCCTGACCTCGTGATCTGCCCACCTTGGCTTTCCAAAGTGCTAGGATTACAGGCGTGAGCCACTGCACCCAGGCCCTGATCATTCATCCTGATTTATTTTGCTTATATATTAACAAATGAAGCAATACTCTTATCAATGGCCATTTCTCTTTACCCTAGTACATCACGTGCTATTAAACATTTCCATAACTCTCTGAAGTTCAAGCCTGCCTGGCTACCATTCCAAGCCTGCTACTTATTGAGAGGTGAAGCCATCTGGACTTCCTGAGTGGAGTGGGGACTTGGAAAACTTTTCTGTCTTACAAGGGGATTGTAAAATGCACCAATCAGAGCTCTGTAGCTAGCAAGCGGTTTGTAAAATGCACCAATCAGTGCTCTGTAAAAACGCACCAATCAACACTCTGTGGCTAGCTAGAGGTTTGTAAAATGGACCACTCAGCACTCTGTAAAATAGACCAACCAGCACTCTGTAAAATGGACCAATTAGCACTCTGTAAAATGGACCAAACAGCAGGACATGGGCAGGGACAAATAAGGGAATAAAAGCTGGCCACCCCAGCCAGCAGTGGCCACCTCAGCCAGGCCACCAGCTCGGGTTCCCTTCCACACTGTGGAAGTTTTGTTCTTTTGCTCTTCACAATAAATCTTGCTGCTGCTCACCCTTTGGGTCCATCCCATCTTTAACAGCTGTAACACTCACCACAAAGATCCACAGATCCATTCTTGAATCCAACTCCAGACCCATTATTACAATAATTGCACACATTTTGCTTCAATGGGTAAGCAGTGCCACCTGGCCTCCATCACAAAGGCCAGGTGATGTGACAGCATCTCCTGCTATCAGTTCTGACCTACAATGCTCTCTACAGAGGCCATAGCTGATCCTGCGATGAATCCTGTGATCTGGACCTTGGATGAGTCTTCAGGGTTGTCCCAGATTAAGGCAAGTTGGCCATGCCTTTGTACCCCTGAATTGACCAGTCAATGACTGCAGACTGCACAAACATCCCCAGGAGAAAGTGTAACTTTTGGTGGAGCATCTCCCTTCAGCCCACAACTCCCAAAAAGAGAGGGAGTTGGGAGCTGTGACCAGCCAGCACTCCCAGCAGCTGGGAAAATGAGGGCCTTGGTACAGAAGCGGGGGATCTGAAAGTGCATGCCAGCATTCACCACAGCAGCATACATTTGAGGAATGGTTAAAAAAAAATACATATATATGTATATAGTTCTTTAGAGGGTAGGAGAACAGAGAAATGCCTTTTTTAAAAGAAAAATTGAATTACACTCTAGCTCAAGCCAGCTAAAGCCATTTCCACAAAGTTAACAAATAAACAAATTCAGGAGATTAGGCACATAGTTCCGAAGTAGTCATTTAATAACTCCCAAGGCAGGAAACTTTCTGTGATATTGTGATTTATAATAAGAAATACACATTTGATCTTCATCTAGGTTCCAAATTTCAGAAGTGATACATGTCTTTTCGTACGTTAATGAGATGATTGATGGTGGGGGGGGACCCTTGGTAGCCTCGGGATGAGGGTTGATTGCTAGGGGAGCCAACCAAGTGATTGGAGGGTTGGAACTTTCAGCCCCACCCCTTTACCCCCAGGAGACGAGAGGAGCTGAAGGTTGAGTTGATCGCCAATCACCAATGATTTAATCAACCATGCCTATGCAATGAAGCCTCCATCAAAACCCAAAAGGGCAGGGCCAGGAGAGCTTCTGGGTTGCTGAACATATCCATATTCCGGAAGAGTGGTGCACCCCAGCTCCACGGGGACAGAAGCTCCTGTGTTCTAGACCTTCTGAACCTCTCCTATGTATCCCTTCATCTGGCTGTCCCTTTGTATCCTTTAAAATATCCTTCGTAATAAATCAGCAATAGTAAGTAGAGTGTTTCCCTGAGTTTTGAGCCACTCTAGCAAGTGTAAATCCGAGGAAGGGGTGATGGGAACCTCCAATTTATAGTTAGTTGTCAGAATTTGCAATTGGCATCAGAAGTGGGAGGCAGCCTTGTGGGACAGATCCCTTAACCTGTGGTTTCTGACTCTCTAGGTAGGTAGCGTCAGAGCTGAATTACACTGTAGGACACTCAGTGTCAGAGAATCAGTTGGTGTGGAAGAAAAACCCGACACATCCAGCTCTGTGTTGAGTATGAGAGTAGCAAAAACAATCTAGTTTCTCCTATCTCCTGGACCTTTTCTGGGTACATTCTTTCACTTCAGCTTTATGAAGAACTAGGGTATTTGGATTGCACACTGAGTGCCCTAAAAGTCCAAAGATGTCCACAGATGTATTTTGATTGGCACACAGTGTGTTTTCTAAAAATTTAATTTGTTGCAGTTAAAATCAGTAAATCTTTAAAATATGATTGTTGATTTCTCTTGAAAAACGGCAGCTCTAGGAACACTGGTCCAACAAGAGTACATATTGAGGAGTAGGCTGCCCTCTCCCCAGTGTTATACTCAATGGCCAGCACCCAGCCAAGCTGGCCAGTCCCTGCTGGTGAAAGCTCTTTTGATTGCCCAGGGCATAACAGATCGGAGTTGGCAGAGCTTCAGGCTGCAATGAGTTTGTACCACTGAGCAGCCAAGAGCCTGGAGTATATTTTTTTTTATTTCCTAGGCTTGCAAAGCATCCCTAATAGAATTTGCAAACACTTAGATCCATCTAATTCTTTAAAACCTCTAATCTCTAAAGGCCAACCATGTAAACAGACAGAGGCTGAGACAACATGCCAAGGCTAAAAGAGAACTGATCACATTTTTGGACAGTCCACAATATCCTCCTTTAAATGTAGTAGTAAACAGAAATTATGCTGTATTCCATAATGCTGGCTTCTGGGCCAGATTTTTTTTTAATTTCCCCCAGATTATCTCCCACTCTACCATTTAGTATTAAAAGGTATGTTGTAAGAACTTTTCCATTTTAAATATGAGCATCTTTATGAAACGAGGAGTAGGACAATCCTCCTGCTGAAAAGAAGGTTGTCACTGGACGCAAAGCGTGCTACGGCATTCAGATTCCTGAGATTCATAACTGTGTTGCATAATATGTACAGTTGACCAACGAATTTTGAGTGACCATGTACTCCAATAGACAGCAAGCACCTTGCCAAAAGAAAAATTTAAACGTTAAGAGCAACCACACCTAAATGACGGGGTAACCAAGTAAGAAATGGCATGCACAGATTCCCATCATTTAAGACTGGGATTGGGACGCAGCCTTCTTAATGTGAACAGGGAAAATTGTGGTTACTTTTATTTCTAACAAAGTGTGTTGGGTTTTCTTCCCTCATCACAGAGAGGGACAAAGTTCAAAACCTTGACCATGGTCTGAAACACAAATCTCTTGAAATGAATAGCACTCAGAAAACAAACAGTGGCTCACGCCTGTAATCCCAACACTTCAGGAGGCCAAGGTGGGAGGATCATTTGAGAAGAGGAGTTTCAGATCAGCCAGGGAAACATAATCAGACCCCCGTCTCTACAAAAAATTTAAAAAATTAGCAGGGCATGGTGGTGCATGCCTATAGTCCTAGCTACTGGTGAGACTAAGACAAGAGGATCGCTTGAGCCCAGGAGTTCAAGGCTACAGTGAGCTATGATTGCACCACTGCACTCCTGGCTGAGTGACAAAGTGAGACCCTGTCTCTAAAAATAAATAAATAAAAATAAAAGAAAAAAATAAAAACAAGCCATCAGGATCTTTATATACAAACCCCAAATGGTGACTAGTAAAGTCTTCCTCCTAAGGGTCAGGTAGGTGTTTCCTAATAACCCTGTTTCTTTGGTAATAATGGATTTGGCTGATGCAAGCAGAACAAGGAGAAATATGATGTGATGCCCTGGGAAAACCAGGAAGGATCCCGACATTGGACACTTTCCAGTGGTAAGATGAATCCATCTCACTGCAGTCTTGTGGGAATGAAGTAATCAAAATTATGCTATGGCCTATTATGCATAGAATGATGAACAGATGTTTTTGATCTCCTCGGAGGAGCCAGCACATAGGAAAGGGCACACACGGCATGCAGTCATGTTTCTGCAGCCTTAATGTGCATCATCATCACCCACGGAGTCAGTCTCTCAGGGTGGGGCCCAGGAATTCACATTTTTTGGCAAACAGTGTAGGTGACTCAAATAGAGGTGGTCTGTGGACCCTGTTTGCATAAACCTTGCATATAAGTGAACCAGAAAGAACTTTCTAGAAATTGGGAGCTAAATCTCTAGAGCTTTCCTAGTGACCTGCACAGTGTCTGGAAAGCAGAGGAAGGGGATTTGAGACAAAGTGGCTTGGTTTTTTGAGACAGGGTCTGGCTCTGTTGCTCAGGCTGGAGTGCAGTGCACCATCACAGCTCACCGCAGACTTGAACTCCCTAGCCAAAGCGATCCTCCTGCCTGGACCTCCCAAAGCAGTGGGATTACAGGCATGAGTCACCACACCCAGCCTCAAAGTAGCTCTTTTTTTTTAGAATAAAACCTAATTGGCTACATCAGCAGGAGACCAAGAAGTAAAAATTATTTTGGAAAGAGGTCTAGAGTAAGAATAATGTTGTTGGAGTTCTTGTCTCCCATCAACTCTGACAGAGTAAACTTCGACAAATCATGTTACTATTTGTGTTTCTTTGGACATGATTTTCCACATGAATAAAATGAGACTGGCCTACAATATTTAGGTGCCCCATCTTTATTTTCTATTGCTTCCTAACAAATTACCACAAAATTAATGGCTTGTGTATTAGTCCGTTCTCACACTGCTAGTAAAGACATACCAAAGACTGGGTAATTTATAACAAAAAAGAGGTTGAATGGACTCATAGTTCCACATGGCTGAGGAGGCCTCACAATCATGGCAGAAGGCGAAGCAGGAGCAAAGGCATGTCCTACATGGCAGCAGGCAAGAGAGCATGTGCAGGGGAACTGCCCTGTATAAAACCATCAGATCTCGTGAGCCTTATTCACTTTCACAAGAACAACACAGCAAAACCCACCCCCATGATTCAGTTACCTCCCACAGGGTCTCTCCCACGACACGTGGGGACTATGGAGCTACAATTCAATATGAGATTTGGGTGGGGACACAGCCAAACAATATCAGCTTGAAACAGCAAAAGTATATTATCTCACAGATTCTGGTGGCCAGAAGTCTGGGCTTGGCAAGGCTGGGTTATCTGCTCAGAGTCTCACTGAGCTGAAATCAAGGTGTCAGCCTGGGCTGCCAACCTGAATTCTAATCTAGAGTTCAGGGTCTTCTTCTGTTATGGACTGAATTGTGTTCCCCCAAAATCCATACATTGAAACCCCAACTCCCAACGTAACTTTTATTTGGAGATAGGACCTATAACGAAAAGGACTGGTGTTCTTATACGAAGAGGCGGCGGCCAGATGTGATGGCTGATGTCTGTAATCCCAGCACTTTGGGAGGCTAAGGCAGGAGGATCACTTGAGGCCAGGAAGACTTTGAGGTTACAGTGACCTATGATCACACCACTACACTCCAGCCTGGGTGACAGAGTGAGACTCTGTCTCTAAATAAGATATAAATATTAATACTTTTTAGAAATAAAAATAAAAAGAGGAGGCGATACCAAAAATAATCTCTCCCCCTTCACTCCCACATGCTACATGCAAAGGAAAGGCTGCAGGAGGGCATAGCGAGACGGTGTCTGACTGCAAGCCGGGAAGAGAAGCCTCACCAGAAATCAACACTGCCAGCACCTTGATTTTGTGCTTCCAGCCTCCAGAACTGTGAATAAACAAATTCCTGTTGTCCAGGCCACCCAGTCTATGGTCTCTTGTTATGGAATCCCAAGCAGACTAATACATCTTTGAAGCTCACATGGTTGTGGCATAATTCAGTTCCTTGTGGCTATAAGACTGAGGTTCTGTTTCTGTGCTGGCTGTCAGCCAGGAGCTGCCCTCAACCCCTAGAAGGCACCTACATTTCTCACCAGGGTCCCTTGCCTCTTCAAGTCAGCAATGGAGAAATTCCCACACACTGAATCCTCTTGGTGCTTCACAACTTTGTCTTCCTCTGTCTCTGACCTCTATATCTTGATCTAGATCTAGATTTAAAAAGCTCATGTGGTTAGGTAAGTCTCACTCTGATAATCTGTCCACTTTAAGGTCAGCTGATATGGGACCTTAATTACATCTGGACATATCTCTCTAAGAAGTCCATACATTCATGTTTAATTAAACAATGGGGAAGAGGTGTGGGTGCACCAGGGTGCAGGAATCTTGGGGGCCAAGTTAGAATTCTGCCTACCATATACCTTCCAAAAAAATCAGCTAAGCTCTAATATTGCATAGTTTTATAATGTAAAGAAATTTCATTATTTTTTATTTCATTTATAATGTCATATTTCTAGCAAATCTGGACATACTATAGAGTACCATTGTAAAGTTTCTAATCTTATGTTTTTCTCCTCAAAAAAATAACATCTGTGGTCATTGGCTTTTCTAAAATTTTTTATTTTGTATTTTCGTGGGTACATAGGTGTATATATTTATGGGGTACATGAGATGTTTTGATACAGGCATGCAATGTGAAATAAACACATCATGAAGAATGGGGCATCCATCCCCCCAAGCATTTACCCTATGAGTTGCAAATAATCCCATTACACTCTTTAGGTTATTTTTAAATGTATAGCTATTATTCACTATAGTCACCCTGATGTGCTATCAGATAGGTCTTATTCATTCTTTCTAATTTTTTGTACCCATTAACCATTCCCACCTCCCCAACAGCCCTTACTATCCTTCCAGCCTCTGGTAACTATCCTACTTTCTATATCCACAAGTTCAATTGTTCTGATTTTCAGATCCCACAAATAAATGAGAACATGCGACGTTTGTCTTTCTGTGCCTGACTTATTTCACTTAATGATTTCCAGTTCCATCCATGTTGTTGCAAATGACTGGATCTCATTCATTTTTTATGCCTGAATAGTACTCCATTGTGTATATGTATCACATTTTCTTTATCTACACATCTGTTGATGGACACTTAGGTTGCTTCCAAATCTTAGCTATTGCTTTTTTATTAAAGAGGTTAACCAGAGTAGAGATTAAAGGTTAGTAGGTTTTTCTTCCCAAAACCTCAAAAATAAGCAGAGAAATACATTTGGTCTACTAATTTCCATCTTTAAAAGGATAAAACTGAAGATATTTAAAATCATTTGATCTACTAGTTTTAAAATATTTCTTTAGCTGAGGTATTCTCTAATCAAGTGAAATCCTACATAGAACCACAGATAACAATTAGGCTATTCTGCTGAAGTAAAAAATGGAGTTCCACTTGGTCCACAGTAAATATAAAAGCACATCTGTGCCTAAAAATCATTTGAAAGTCACCAATGTAATTCTACTCCCCTGCTATACTGAGACTTTCAAGTGTAGAGACAGGATATGTCTTGTCAAGAGAAGACTATATTTTAAAATCAGAGGTAAAGTCAAACCTGGAACTCAGATTTCCCAAGTCTTGATTTCATGTCCTTTACAGTCAGCATGTGTAGTAAACTCTGGATCTTTCCCTGAATCTTTTCCCCCTCCTCAGCTTTATGTATCCATCATATAATTATTGGAAAGGTATATTAAGTCCACTTACAGGGAGAGAGCCTGATTATTTGAACCTAATCAAGGTAGTCCCTTTACAGTTAACTGGTTAAGGTAAACCAGAACTAAGCCACTGTATAAATAGCATTCCTTGGGCCAACATGATTGTGTCAGAAATTAGCATATAACCCCATACAGGCCATTTAATCCTGAAGGGAACTTTACTGCCAAAGAAAATCCCTGGCTGAGTGCAGTGGCTCACGCCTGTAACCACAACACTTTGGTAGGCTGAGTCAGGAAGAATTATTTCAGCCCAGGAGTTTGAGACCAGCCCAGGCAACATGGTAAAACTCTTATCTCTACAAAAAATATAAAAAATTAGCTAGGCAGGGTGGCACACGCCCATAGCCCCAGTTTCCTGAGAGACTGAGGTAGGAGAATCACCTGAGCCTGGGTGGTTGAGGCTGCGGTGAGCCATGACTGCACCACTGCACTCCAGCCTGGGCAACAGACATAGACCCTGTCTAAAAAAAAAAAGAAAAAAAAATTCCTCAGTCTCTTGAATCAGTAAAAGCCAGTCCTCACGAAGATTGATGCTGAGCTTTGAAACATCTCAGTATCTAACTGGATTAAGGTAATCAGCCCATCCTGCATATCTTCCAGAAGCAAAAGTAAATCATCATGACCTGAGAAAGACAACATTGCCCAGCCTCAACTTTTTATTATAATTTTTCATACACCACATAGAGCATTCAACCTAAATTTGCCAGACATCAAACAGACAAGAATTGTCTGTGGTTAAGAAATAAACAGACAACAGAAACAAACCTACGGAAAACCCAGATATTTTACTTGTTAGACACAAAATTTAAAATAACTGTGGTTGATATATTCAATTTAATAAGGCATGATGGAAATTCTCACAACTGAAAAGTATTTTAAAAATCGAATGAAAATTTTGAAACTGAAAACCACAATTATTTATATGACTCAACTGAAGATAGAATGACAAAAAGATAATTCATAAGAAAATATCTGGAATGGATTATAGAGAGAAAAACACTGGAAAATACAAAAAGAGTTTAAGAAATCTAAGGAATATGATTAAAATGTATAACAAATATAATTGGGCTTCCAGGATATGAGAGAAGGATGGGAATTAAGTGATATTTTATGTCATAGTGCTAAGGATTTTCCAAAAATAATGAAAGACATCAATCCACAAATTCAAAAGGAACTATAAACCCTAAGTAGGATAAATACAAAGAAAGTCATATCTAGGTACATCAAAGTAAAACTGCTGAAAATCAAAGGAGAAAATTTTTAAAGAAACCAAAGTTTAAAACAAAATTGACTGGGTGCAGTGGCTCATACCTGTAATTCCAGGACTTTGGGAAGCCAAGTGGGTGGATCATGAGATCAAGAGATTGAGACCATCCTATCTAACATGGTGAAACCCCATCTCTACTAAAAATACAAAAAAATTAGCTGGGCATGGTGGCATGTGCCTGTAGTCCCAGCTACTCAGGAGGCTGAGGCAGGAGAATCTCTTGAACCCGGGCGGCGGAGGTGGCAGTGAGCCGAGATCGCACCACTGCACTCCAGCCTGGGTAACAGACTGAGACTCTGTCTTAAAAAAAAAAAAAATTACCTTCAAAGGAAAAAACAGTAAGACTTGGGCTAACTTTTCAGAAAAAAGAATGAAAGCCAAAAGATGATGGGATATCTTCAAGTGCTCTAACATAACATTTTATACACAATAAAAATACCTTTTAAAAGTGAAATTCAATAAACTTATGCTTAAACAAATGAGAATTGAGAAATTTCACTACCAGCAGACCCATAAAACAGGAAAATAGAGAGGGAGAAAGAGTTAATTGGAAAAATATAAAACAAAGAAGATGCTAGATTTAAACACAAATATTTAAGTAGTTATACTAAATTCACTCTGACTACTCTAGGAGACAAACATTAGATATATAGATAAACATATAGATTTAAAAAACAATATAAAAACTTATCTCTATACTCCTTATAAGAGATACATCTTAAGTATAACAACATAAAAGGCTTAAAGCAAATGTTGTAATAAGATGCACTATGCAAATATTAGTATTTGCCAAATAGTAGTAACCAAAGGAGAGTTTGTATACCTATACAAATACCATACGAAGGCGACATTCTGGCAATAAGAATAATTACAGGTGTATAATAACAAAGAGACCATTTTAGCAGGAAGTTGTAACAATTTTAAATGTGTACACACCTATTGATATAACCTAAAAATAAATAAATAAAACCTTGACAGAACTAAAAGAAGGAAGTAGACAAATATACAATCATGATGAGATTAACATACCTTTCTGAATCGTTGATAGGACAAGCAGACAAAAAATAATCAAAGATAGAAAAGTTTGAACACAATTAAATGTATCTACTAATATAGAACACTGACCTTAGCAACCACAGAAAACTCATGGAAGACTTACCAAAATTAAACATAAGCTGGGTCATAGAGCAAGTCTCAAAAATTTCAAAGGATTAAAATCAATCAATGTGTTCTCTGGTTATAATGAAATTAAACTGGGACTCAATAACAGAAATGCAACTAGAAATTACTCACGTTTTTCAAATTAAATAACACATTTCAAAATTACCCATGAGTCAAAGAAGAAATGACAAAGTTAGAAAATACTTTTAGCTAAATTAATAATGTTCACAAAGATGCAAACAATAAAAATTGTGACAAACAGCTAAAACCATACTTAGAAAGAAATTTTTAGCCTTAAATAAATATCAGAAAATAAAAGAGACCAAAAATCAATTATCTTATCCATACAAGGACCCCAGCCATTGAACTTTAGATCCACCCTCATTTGATGTGACCTCATTTTGACTTAATTATTATATCTGCAAAGAACCTATTTCAACTAAGGTAATATTCACAGGTATGGGGGTTAAAACTTCCACATATCTTTTGGGGTAACATCATTCAACTCACAATACTTAATTGAAAATATGGCCTTTCTATCACATTTGTGTATAGATTTAATGCTCTCTCAATCAAAATTGGGGCAGATTTGCTGTGGAAATTGACAAGATGATTCTAAAATTATATGGAAATAAAAGCACCAAGAACAATCAAGGCAATTTGAAAGAAAAAAAAAGTCAAAGAGCTTACACACATTCTACAATATCTAAAATAAAAACATTGACATTGACAAGCATTAGCAAGAATGGAAGCAAGGGGAGCCCTCATAGGCTACTGTTGGAAGGATAAATTGGAACTATCACTGTGGAAGATTGCTTGGTAGTGAGATAACACAAAGAATTGAAAAATCACTCTTCAAAGATTCAGAGATCTTACCCCACCATCAACAAATAATCACAAGGATACAGCTAATTGTGAGACACAGGAAAAGCAAGACAAGATGGTTGATTACCAACGCCACTCTCCAGTTTCTTACTTGTCATGTTAGGGGGCCTATAAGCAATGCATATGTGGCATCATGTTTACAAATAGAAGCTATTTCAGTTAAGAAACATGTATACTTTATATACTTTTTTTTTTTTTTTTTTTTTTTTTTTTTTGAGACAGAGTCTCACTCTGTTGCCCAGGCTGGAGTGCAGTGGCGCGATCTCGGCTCACTGCAAGCTCCGCCTCCCGGCTTCACGCCATTCTCCTGCCTCAGCCTCCCGAGTAGCTGTGACTACAGGCACCCACCACCACGCCCGGCTAATTTTTTTTGTATTTTTAGTAGAGAGCGGGTTTCACCATGTTAGCCAGGATGGCCTCGATCTCCTGACCTTGTGATCCACCCGCCTAGGCCTCCCAAAGTGCTGGGATTACAGGCGTGAGCCACCGCGCCCGGCCTATAGTTTATATTCTAATAATTACATTGCTTGGTTGACATTTTCCTGGAATCTATGTTCTGTAAAGACATGCATTCCAGGTACATTCACAAAAAGCAACATGAACTGTTCTAGTATATCCTGCTAAAAAGAATTCCCTAGATAACGATTCTGCCACCAGTAATTACCATTAATGTCTTTGCCAGGAGGTCTTTCATTAGTGCATTTACTAGATGATTTACCTGAGTCACTTTTCCTTTTTTCCAAGGCATCCCCAATAAAGGGAGAAAACTGATTGCAGAATTGCTGCCAACTCTTTCCTTCCCAGGTAGCATTTATGAAAGCTGAACATATGCACAACCTGAATGCTCAGTATTTCCACTCCTATATCCTATTCAACAGTAGTTAATTATATGGGCACCAAAACACATGTAGCATGCTTTATATAACAATCCCACTTGTGGTAGCCTAAACTGGAAGCAACCCAAATGTCTATCAACAATAAAAAAGAAAAATAAATTGTGGTATATTCATAGATGGAACACTAAATAGCAATGCAAATTAATGAATTATTTCTATACCTAACAACATGGATGAATCTTGAAAACACAATCTTGAGTAAAAGAAAGGAAGCATCAAAGAGTACACACTATATTATACCATTCAAATAAAGCACCCATAAAAGGCCAAATTAAACTATGGTGTTGTAAGTCAGGTGATGGTTACTTTAAGGAGTATTAGCAAATTGTTAGGAGAATGATAAGAGTTTCTAGGGTGCTAGTAGTATTCCATTTCTTTATATGAGTGGTAGTTACATGAGTGGAATTTCACTTTGTAACAATTTATTGACCAGTATAGATATGATTTGTGTGCTTTTCTGTATGCATTTTAACATTTAATTTTAAAGTTTGTTTCTTAAATTCCTCATTCTTCCCCAACCTGCCTGAACACCCACCATCTCATTGTGAGTAGATGATTTTGGATCCTACTTCACAGAGAAAAGAGAGGGCATTGGTAGGAATGCTTCTACTTTCTGGCTGCCTGATCAATCACTCTCCCTGCCAAACTCTTCTGCCTCTAAACCTAACCCAGCTTCCTCTCCAGGGACAGTGGAAGAACTAGACAATGCTTGCTCAGAAAAAAAAAAAAAACTGCTCTCTCTGTATTCAAGGTTGCCTCCTTGGGAACTTCATGCCGTGCCCTGGTCTCCTCCTCTCATCTTTTCCCACTGTTTTGTTTTTCCCAATAGCACCTACACTTATCAATCAGGAAAAAACAGACTATGGTCTTAGGTCTTCCTCTTATTCTCCTTCCCCCATACAGCTTCATGAAAACCTATCTGTGTTTGCCTTATCTATTTCATTATCTTACATTTGCTATCACATCAATGCAATCTAATTTCATCCATGCCATTCTACAAGACGTGCCCTGACCCCATTTGCTAGATTATAAAACTGGTATTTCTCATCCCTTGTTGTACTTTATTTCTATGAAGCGTTTGGCATCTTCCTCTTTAAAAGCCACTGCACATTCTTCTCTCCACATTTCTTTACTACACAGAAAGCTCACAACTAGGTTGTTTGCATGTTCAATGTCAACAGGAGAGTGTCAGCTGCTACTGTTCTCTTTTAAAGGCTACCTAATTAGTGCAGACCCACTCAGAACAATCTCCTTTTTGATTAACTCAAAGTCAACTGATTAGGAACCTCAATTACATCTGCAAAATTCTTCTACCTTTTCCATACAATGTAACATAATCAAAGGAGTGATATCACGTCATATTCGTAGATTTGCCTGCACTCAAGAGGAGGAGATTATACAAGATCATGGGTCACTGGGGGTCACCTTGAAATGCTGCCAACCACAAGGGCCATGACTGGGAAAGACCTTCTAGGGAATGAATTTTTTATGGGGAACTTGTAGAATGAATATGAGATTTCACCAGTATGATGGTTAATTTATGTGTCAGCTTGGCTGGGCTACAGTGTCCAGATAAATGGCCAAACATTATTCTGGATGTTTCTGTGGCTGTGTGTTTCTTAAGCAATTAGTATGTAAATCAGTGGACATTGAGTAAAGGAGATTATCCTCCCTAATGTGGAAGGGCATTATCCAATCATTTGAAGGCCTGAATAGAACAAGACTGACTCCCTCAAACAAGAGAGAATTCTGCAGCAGATGGCCTTCAGATGGCAAAATCAGCTCTTCCTTGGATCTCCAGCCTGTGCTGCAGATTTTGGACTTGCAAGTCTTCACAATCATATGAGCCACTTCTTTAAAATACAGCTTTCTATATACACACATTGCTATAGCCTGATTGCTTCCTCCCAAAATGCAGAAGTTGAAACTTAATCACCAATGTGATAGTATTAAGAGGTGGGACAGAGCCCTCAGGAATGAGATTAATGATATTATAGAAGAGGTGCAAGGGAGCTGTTTGGTCCTTTTGCTCTTCTGTCCTTTCCACCATGTGATGACATGCCATTCGTCCCTTCCAGAGGATGCAGCAGCAAGGCATCACTTTGAGAGCAGAGAGCAGCCCTCACCAGACATCAAATGTGTTGGTGCCTTGATCTTGGAACTTCCCAGCCTCCAGAACTGTGAGAAATAAATGTCTGTTTTTTATGAATTACCCAGTCTTAGGTATTTTTTTATAGCAGCACAAATGTGCTAAGACACACATCCTAGTGGTTCTGTTTCTCTGGAGAACCCTAATACAACCAGAAAATAAGTCAAGGGAAGGATTGTGGATAGAGAGAACAGCAAATTCAAATACTAGGAGGTAAAAAGAAATATGGTTCTATTGCTTATAAAACAGCAGAGTTCAGTGTGGATGAAAAATAAGCATTCTATGGGGACCCATGCTGTTATAAGATACAGGGTTTTGTCCACAGTTCCTGGTTCAGAACTCCCATATCCCTTGTTACAGTCTTTTGTTATTATGTTGAGTGTATTAGGCCTCAGGGGCAGACCTCAGGAATCTCTTGGGCCTTCTCCTGCCTTCTTTTCACCTGCCCCAAGGCAGGACTCTAATCTTCCCCCACCTTTCTGATTATGGGTCTTAAGACCCTTCCCTGAGAGGGTCCTTCCTCATACCCCAGGGGAAAGAATGCTGACACCATGAAGCGTCCATAAAAATCCAAGAGGACTGGGTTTAGAGAGCTTCTGGACAGCTGAACACATGTAGATTCCTGGAGGGTAGTGCCCAGGGAGGGCATGGAAGCTCCACGTTCCTTTCCCCATACCTCACCCCAGACATCTCTTCATCTATATCCTTTGTCATATTAATAAACTGGTAAACCTAAATAAGTGTTTCCCTGAGTTCTGTGAGCCACAGCAGCAGATTAATTGAACCCAAAGAGGGGTCATGGGAACCCCAACTTTCAGATGGTTGGTCAGAAGTTCTGGAGGCCTGGACTTGTAACTGGTGTCTGGGAGGTGGTGGGGGGCAGTCTTGGGGACTGAGTTTCCAACCAGTGAGCTCCCGACCTGTGTTGAATTGGAGGACGCCTAGCTGGTGTCCACTGCATGATGTGTGGGGAAAAACTCCCCGACATTTGGGTCATGGAAGTCGTCTTCTATTTTGATGATTGTTGTGGTAGTGGTGTGAGAGCAAAGGAAGACACAGTTTGAGAAAGGTCTTCCCTACACCTTTCTCAAACAGCAGCAAAAAGATGGGCAACATGGAGAAAACATGACTCTACTAAAAATACAAAAATTGGACGAGCATGGTGGCATGTGCCTGTAGTCCCAACTACTTAGGAACCTGAGGCAGAAGAATTTCTTGAACCCAGGAAGCAGAGATTGCAGTGAACAGAGATTGCACCACTGCACACCAGCCTGGGCAACAGAGTGGGACTGCCAGGGAAGGGAAAGGGAGGGAAAGGGAGGGAATGGGAGGGGAGGGGAGGGGAGGCTACACAATTTAACCAGAGCTTAGTTATGGGGGATTTTGCCTTCAGACTAAAGAGCTTGGACTTTGTTATTTAGACCAGTGTTCCCCACCATTTGTCTCATCATGAAAAATACGGAAAATAATATTTGAGTAACAGAATGGAGAGTTGCTCAGAGTTTGCTGAGAGGATCATTTTCTTTCCACCCTTAACAGCCACCACAAGTCCCAAAGTGCCTTGTCACAGGGCTGGGAAGTCGTTCCTTCGGCAATGACTAGCCTTTGGATGGGAAACGTTCCCCTCGAGGCAATGCCCAGGGAGTGGGGAATGTGCAGGGGGGCAGGGAATCAAACTCTAGAAAAGAATGTGAGGGATTTTTTCAAAAATACATTCCTCAAAAGGACTCGTGGGTTTGGAAAAATTGAGAAATGTTGCATTCGATATTTTTGCAGAAATACATAAATGCTTACTCAAATCTAAGTGAGAGGGGGATAGCATCAAAGCAAGGGCAGAGGATTGAGCTCAGGAGAGCTCCTGCAGCCGCCCACCCACTGCTTCCTCCCCAAGGCCGAGCAGTGTCCCAGGCATAATGGGCGACAGTATCAGCTGCCGGTTATGGAGCTCCTACTAAGCAGTCTGCACTGGGCATAGAGCTTGATGCAAGCTTGTTGTAGCCTCCCAGCAACAACAGGAGGTAAATTATGATCGTCAGCAGCTTGTAGGTGAGGAAACTCATAAAGTAAGTTGTCCAAAAATACCAGCTAGTGAGTGACTTTGCTGGATTTAGCCTGCATTTGTCTGACCCTAGAGTTTGCATTCTTAAATCTGATGCCAGATCCCTACCAAATAATCCCAAGCACCAGCTCTGTGCCTCACAAGTCTAAAGGCTTGATGGCATCATTTCATTCATGCCTCCAGACAGCTCCATGCGTAGACAGCAGGGCTATGTTACAGTTAAGAAGACAGCACCTTCCCCAAAGATGTGAGTGCCAAAATCAGACCTCAAATTCTGATCTCCCCAAAGTCAAAGTCTGAATTATTTCCATGTTTAGAGTCTTCCTTTTGTAAGTGAGAAAAAAAATAAAAACCAAAATCTGGAGGCTACTAAGCAGACCTGGACTTGCTAATTACAAAGGTGAGAGTTCGTCCTATGTCTCCCGCCTTTCTGCACATCCTTCCTCACCTTTAGCCTTTTATCTTACCCCATCCCAGACTCATTTCCTTGAAGCACCTACATGCAAAACAACTCATCTAATCCCAGCTACTCGGAAAGCTGAGGGAAGATCACTTGAGCCCAGGAGCTCAAGGCTGCAGTGAGCTATGCTCGCACCACTGCACTGTAGCCTGGGCAACAGAGTGAAACCCCACCCATAAAAAATTAAAATTTTAAATAATCCGTCTTTTACACCTTGGTATACACTTAAGACAATACTTTACCTTTCTAGAGATATTCAATTTTAAGCCTCATTTCCAAACCGTGGAATAAACAGCCTCTTCCCCTGTTAGTTAGGGAATTTTAGGCAAAGATAGGTAGAAATTGATAGGAAAGACTCCAGAAGTTTTGCCATCGATTGTCAACTCACATTTCTCTGGCTCTCTGCAATTGGCTGTCTAATAATTTTCTAAATAAGAATACTTATTATACATAACAGAAGTTTTGTTTTGTTTCTTTTCAGGACAATTGGGAATAATGAGAAAAAAAATATTATCTAGTCTTCTGTGTTAGGGCTTCAACTCCCCCAATATCATTGAAATAATCCTGAAACATTCACCAAAACAAAACCCTGTTACTCTGCCCTTGGACACAACTTAGGCCTGTGCTGATTTCTACACTGGTACAACTTCTAGAAATTTTTCTAAACAGAGAAATGTTGGGTGTTCCGAGCTACATTGGAAAATATCAGCCTTCCAGAATGCTGGCATCTTCTCTTCTCGTTCTGCTTTAGAGACATCGTCATCACCTTCAGCATGATTTGCCCTTACTGAGAGTCAGGCATTCAATGCACACAACCTTTCATCCTCACGCGCCAGAGCAACCTTCGGAATTACGAATTAGCTCATTTTATAACGAGGAATCTGAGACTCCTGCCTTGAGAACCTGCCCCCTCTTCCACCTCTGTCTCACCTCACTCCAGACTAAGGGGCACATTAGATACGGGGCTCTCAGGAGAAAAAGCAACTTGCCTAATTAAGGAACAAAATTTGATCACTGTAGTTATTTGGCACCTGGTTGTCTAAATGAGGCTTTATTGACTGAAATCTCAAATCAAGTGTCCTGGAGGGGGAGGGCATAAAAAGGCACTAAGCTTGTGTAAGACACACATGACACAGTAAATGCCCAAACTGATTATTCGAAACAAAGGGTAATTCTTTTTACGTTTCCATCCTCTCGTTTATGCATAGAGGCTAATATTTGCTTCTATTTCCTCCTCTTTATATTCTATTATATATTTACATATCGTTATAGAATATATTTTTCTATTCTGTTTCCTTGTTATATTGCTTCCTTTTGATAACAATGTCAGAGAAGGAAACGTCTGGTGAGTTGGTTTGCGCATTTGTGAATTGAGCCTGCCCTCCAGTGGTGAACATAGAAACTGCAGACACACACAGAGTACGGTACGAGGTTAGGGCGTGATAGTTAAGCCTGATTTTCCCAGAGCCATTTCTCCTTGTCTCTGCTAATTGCAACTTCCAGCTCCAAGACAAGAAACCATTTCTGGAAAACAGTTCCTTTAATCCCAAAGTACACTTACCTTTGACTTTGTTGAGCGGAAGAGAGAAAGCAGATGGAGAGTGGGGTTTAACGGATAGAGATGTCGGTGGAGAGAGACTCAGTGCCAAGTTTTAGGTTTCCCTTTCGGCCCTAAACCCTCCTGATATGGCTTGGCTGTGTCCCCACCCAAATCTCATCCCCAATTGTAGCTGCCATAATTCCCATATGTTGTGGGAGGAACCCGATGGGAGATAATTGAATCATGAGGGTGGTTTCCCCCATACTGTTCTCGTGGTGGCGAATAATTCTCAAAAGATCTGATTTTTATAAGGGGAAACTCATTTCACTTGGTTCTCATTCTTTCTTGCCTGCTGCCATGTAAGATGTGCCTTTCCCCTTCCGCCGTGACTGAGGTCTCCCCTGCTATGTGGAGCTATGAGTCCATTAAACCTTTTTTCTTTATAAATTATCCAGTCTCAGGTATGTCTTTATTAGCAGCTTGAGAACAGACTAATAATACACCTCCCTCACTTCTGCCATCTCCATGCACTGAGGGTGTCAGCAGATGCCTGTCTGTCCAAAACTTCCACCTGCTGCCAAACTTCACCCACCGCCAACCTCCACCCACCACTGCCAGTGCTGCCCGAACAATCGTTCCCTCACTCAATTCCTTGTAAGCACACAGAGCTCAAATCCGCCAAGCTCATTATCGTTTCCCCAAAACTCATTCCTTCGCTGGGGTTTGCTCCCTCAGCAAATGGCATCACCATCTGGTCACCCCATGACCTAGACATCTTCCTGTCCCACGGCGCTCCCATCTGACCGGCACGAATCCAGCCCAGGGGCCACTAGACTGTCCCCAGTTTCCCCATACCTCTCTTTTGCCACTATTAGTAAAGCCCTAAATGATCTTTCTGTCCCTATTCCTCTCCCATATGCATCCCTCACTCTGTTCTCTAGGTTGCTATCCAATCAACTTTGTGCAATCTGTGTTCCTTCTGTCTAACCATAATAGACAATGCAGCTAGGTATAATTTAAGGGGGGGAACAAAATATTTCTCACAATATGTATGAGATCAACCAAAAAAGTGAAAATGTAGATGATAGATGCATGTGTGTATGTGCTGTACATATGCACACACAGACTCACACGTAAGTGCATCAGAGTGGAAAAGACCTTTCTTAACATAATACAAATACAGAAGCCATAAGGAGAAGACCAATAAACTTGACTGCAGACCAATTTTAAAATTTAATAAAGAAAAATTATATAATAAAGGTATGTGAGGGATTTCTTGGCCAAATATCAGAGGATATGCCCTTTCCTTTGGTACATTTTAACATAAATATATGGCAATAAAAAAATCAGAATTCTAAAAGGCATCAGTCAAAATCTAGTATTCAAATGATTAATATCTACTCAAATTATTATTAAGCAATAATCAGGTATCACAAAAGCTGCTTTCTCAAACTTCTGCTGAGAGGGGGTCTTTCTTTTCATCGATATGTCTGGGTGATGGAGACCTCCCTCCACCAATCTTAAGAAGGACCAACGGAGAGGTTTGTCCACCACCTAAGCCCCAAGGATGAGAACGGTTTCTTCTTACCCAACAGTAAAGTTACCCAACCCCCTTTTAGATTCAAGTGGATAAGGAGGATGAGATGAAATTATAGCTCTTCTTACTAGGCTCACTTAAACCTGCCTGAGCTTTCTCTAACAGTGATATTACAGAGTAATAATTCCTCAGTGAGCAAAAGACTTTAGAAATTTGGAGTATATTTTATTCTTCTGTTATTTTCTCTTCTTATAACTTGAGCAAATTTATTTTTCAGAATGAAATTGCTCAGGTCTTGCTCTAAGAACAAAAAATGACAGTCTATGAAGACTCTGTCTCTCTCTCCAGGGAAAAAAAGACTGTCAAGTGTATAATAAGGCAAAGAAATGTAAAAGGCCAATACCGTATGCCCTGGCCATGCAGGATTTTTCCAGAAAGAGTCTCCTCACACAAATACCAAATTGTCAGCTTGAATAACAACCTTTCCATGAGCCCTGAAGGCCCCAGGAGAGGTCTGACCTGACTTAACTACCTACAGACATAACACTGAGAAGTTAAAACACAGGAGAGTGCAGAACAGGGAAACCTGTGACACCAAACTGAGAAGACAAAGCTTAGTAAAAAGCTCTGTAGGAGCCGGGGACAGGAAACCATGCCATGCTTGAGCAGTGACCTCTGGGTAACTTAACCTCTCCTGACAGAAACACTTGATCCCAACAAGATGAGCCCCTCCCTGAAAGCAGGAATGGTGGAGGAGAAATTCCCTTCATAACAGCAAAAATTACAATGGAGAAGCCTTCCCTTCACCACTACCACCAGTAGCACCTCCCAATTCACACACGCACACACAGATGCACACACACACACGCACACATACACGCACACAGCCTTTCCTCTTTTACCTCAGCACCATAACAACCAAATTCAACATGGCTGCCTCTCTCGGGGGAGGAAGCCCACAGCATGTCAGGGAACTCTTGCTTCCTCTTTCAACCGACCTCTCCATCCATACCTAACCCTGATTCCTTGGGCTCATGTGGTTGAGATTTGTGTACTTAAAGGCTCTGAAATGGCCCAAACTGAATGTTTACTAAATTAACTTCAAGGCCAAACTACACCCTGAGCCAAAACACCCTACACCTCTTTCCCATCTCAGATCATGCCTTGCTGCATGGTCTAATCTACCTCACCAAAAACTGTGCAAGGAACACAAAGGACATTTTTAAATCCCCAAATGCTTTAGCAACTATATAACAGAATGTACCAAATTGAAACAATATGAAGCCTTTCAAGTAGTAAATGGATAGAGAGAAATCGGGCTCCAGAAATAAGTCCTCTTATATATTATAGCTGAAAAAAATCAATCCCAAAATGTTCACCCTCTCTAAAATTCTTATTCTGCTCAGCCTTAGACAGCGAGTCTCACATTGATGCCCGGGAGGGTCAGGCCTCTGCTTCAGGAGACACAGCCTGAAATGTCACAAAATAAGCGCCTTCATCACTTCCCAAGTTGAATTAACCAAACTCAAGTCTCTCCCTTAAACTACTTATCCAAAGAATCAAAGTAAATAGAAAAATAAGACAGCAAGCCCTACCACCCCAGGCACAAACTGTAAAGAACACAAACAAATAACCAAGCCCCACCGTAGTTACTCCAAACAAATTATCTTCCCAAAATCTGGTATTTAACACAATCCAGAATCACATTGGGAGAAATATACCACAAAAAAGCTAACTGTGGCCGGGCACAGTGGCTCACATCTGTAATGCCAGCACTTTGGGAGGCTGAGGCAGGAGGATGACTTGAGCCCAGGAGTTCAAGACCAGTCTGGACAAAATGGAGAGATCCTATCTCTACAAAAAAAATTAAAAAATAAAGCTAATTGTGATGGGATGCACACCTTTTGCTAGATAAAATAATTCACCTATACATACTGCACCCTCTCCCAGAAGGACGTTTGAAACATCTCTGCCTTCTAGCAAAATACAGATATTTTTAAGGTGGTGCCTCCAAGTCTCTCGGTCTTCTCTGAGACTTCACTCTCCCAGCAATGCCCACCTTATCTATTTTAAAGCCTTTTTTTTTTTTTTCTGTCTGAGACAGATCCTTGCTGTATTGCCTAGGCTGGAGTGCAGTGGCGCAATCTCAGCTCACTGCAACCTCTGCCTCCAGAGTTCAAGCAATTCTCCCTGCCTCAGCCTCTCGAGTAGCTGGGATTACAGGCACCCACCATCACACCCAGCTATTTTTGTATTTTTTAGTAGAGACAGGATTTCGCCATGTTAGCCAGGCTGGTCTTGAACTCCTAAACTCAGGCAATCTGCCCACCTCGGCCTATCAAAGTACTGGGATTAGAGGTATGAGCCACCAAGCCCGGCCTATTTTAAAGCCTTTTAATGTCCAGTTTCCCTTTGAGCCTTGTGTTCATACCACCTTCATACCTAATTGGTTCAGAATTCAGACAGGGAACAGTGACATTTATAAATGGGATGCCCTTCAAACAACAATCTATTAACCATAATAAGATCCCCCTTCCCAAGCCCCATCTGTAAAGAAACACAGATATGACATATTTCATATCTGTCTGACCTGACTTGTAAGACCTCAGCTTGTCTCCTAAGAAAATCCTTTCCTTCCTCCAGCTCAATTAACAACCTTTCCTTAGTTTTCCTTTCACTTCCCAAGTATTTCCATTCTAAAGTCAAACTCAAAGCCTCATTTTTAAACCATCCTATTTCTCCTTCAGTTTCAAGACAAACCTGATTCTTCCATTTCCTTTCATTTCCTTCTAAATTTTAGAGTTTAGAGTAATTCAAATGAATTTATTCTCGGCAGGGCATCGTGGCTCATGCCTGTAATCCCAACACTTTGGGAGGCTGAGGAGAAAAGATTGCTTGAAGCCAGGAGTTCAAGACCAGCCTGGGCATCATAGCAAGACGTTGTCTATACAAAAAATAAAAAATTAGCCAGGCATGGTGGCACGCATCTGTAGTCCTAGCTACTTGAGAGGCTGAGGTAGGAGAATCACTTAAGCCCAGGAGTTTGAGGCTGCAGTAAGCTATGATGGCACCACTGCACTCCAGCCTGGGCAACAGAGCAAGACTCTGCCTCTTAAAAAATTTTTTTAATTTTAAAAAATTTACTCTCATCTTCAGCATAAAAAGATGAGGTAACCCCTATATTTCAATGACCTTCAGTGACCCTTGAGTTTATAACATTTGACACAAAACAATTGTAAAATGCGATGGTAACAGTAGTTAAAGGAAATATGTGGGTTGTATGAGACCCGGCATCTCAAGAGGTAGTTTTGATCCACAAATCAGTTTGTGCATATTTTTTTCCTCTAGAATTGATGGATCTCTTAAGCATATTTATACTGTCCTTCCTCAAAGGAAAGATCAGTATCTTCCTTTTTTTTTATTCCCAGCTTTAAGCATAATATCCTACATGTAGAAAAGGCTCTGTGGAGTCAAGCACAGTGGCTCATGCCTGTAATCCCAGCACTTTGGGAGGCTGAGGCAGGTGAATCATTTGAGTTCAGGAGTTCAAGACCAGCCTGGCCAACATGGCAAAACCTTGTCTCTACTAAAAATACAAAAATTAGCCAGGTATGGTGGCAGGCACCCGTAATCCCAGCTACTTGGGAGGCTGAGACAGGAGAATTGCTTGAACACAGAAGACAGAGGTTGCAGTCAGCCGAGGCCATGCCACTGTACTCCAGACTGGGCGACAGACTGAGACTCCATCTCAAAAAATAAAAATAAAAAAAAATGCTCTGTGGACCAGGCATGGTGGCTCACAGCAAGACTACAGGTGTGAGCCACCACGCCCAGCCTACAGCACTTTGGGAGGCTGAGGTAGGAGGATCGCTTGAGTACAGAAGGTTGAGGCTGCAGTGAGCTAACATGGTGCCACTGTGTTTCAGCCTGGGTGACAGAGCGAGGCCCTGTCTCAAAAAAAAAATAAAAAGGAAATAAGAAAGGGCTCCGTGACTTGGGAAGCATTTCTATGCCTCCTAACAACAACTAAAATCTGAGTCCTATATTCTGTTGTGACCAATTTTTCCTGCACTTGTCTCTGAGCCAAGGGAGCAGGGTCTGCTTTCTGCCTAGGCAGTAAGTGGCTGCATAACTCTGGAGGGTGCTTTCACCTCAGCAGGGCTTGCTTGCCTCAGTTATAAAATGAGTGGATGGAACTTGAACTATCTCCAACATCTCTTCCAGCTCTGTGTTGCCATAAGAATTACTCTTCCATCTTTTAAAGAAGTGGGTGTTATGTTTGGTTTTCTTTTAACAGAATCTCGCTCTGTCACCAGGCTAGAGTGCAGTGGCGAGATCTCAGCTCACTGCAACCTCTGCCTCCCGGGTTCAAGTGATTCTCCTGCCTCAGCATCCCGAGTAGCTGGGACTACAGGCATGCTGCACCAGGCCCAGCTAATTTTTGTATTTTCAGTAGAGACAGGGTTTCACCATGTTGGCCAGGCTAGTCTCTAACTCCTGACCTCAAGTGATCCACCTGTCTCGGCCTCCCAAAGAGCTAGGGTTATAGGCATGAGCCACCATACCAGGCCAGAAGTTTGCATTTTGACAGTTAAGATGTTATATCTGTGGGAAGAATATAAGTCATTGTGAAACTCACATAGAAGAACTAACTTGATTGTTCACGCAGAGCAGTTAGCAGAGCTTCAAAAAGTACATATGTCATTAGACAGGGAAATATTGAGTTTAAAGTAGGAAAAAGTGGTACATGAATCTACCCTTCAGTAGAATCGTCAGCAGGCAGCAGGCAGCCTGAGGCGCCCAGTGCTTCAGAAGGCTTATCCACAGAGGCAGAGGCTCTCAGGGGAAGGTAGCATGGAGACCTGGGCCATCCTCATGCTTGGCACAAGTCTACCAAGGGGCAGCCTTAGTTCTGCAAAGAAGAGGGAGTCGAACTGATTATTTACCTCTGACATGACCCAGGAAGCTAGCATTTGCAGATTCCCTTCCTTTTTTTTTTAGATAGGTCAATAATTCTTTCATAACTGTGCTTTTCTGTCTTGGGTTCCTACACTTTATTGGATCTGACTGTTGCCTTTAATAATTCAGCCCACAGTGGCATCCTCACACAGCTGGGTTCTCTCTAAGTGTTCTATAAATGGACATACTAATATCTATGGGGCTTCTCACAGCACATCTGCTTCCTTGGACTTTCAAACACCACACCTTGGTGAGAATGCCCTCTCTTCCAATAAAGGACTAGGTGTCACGGCATTTCAAAATACAAGTCCTGGACACACACAGCACACTGTTAGTTCAGGATATCAAAGGGGCTACTGGGGAGAAAAGCTATTAGGGACAGCTGGCAGGCCTGATTCTATAAAACAGCAGGGTTAATGGCACATTTATCCAACAGCTAAGATCAGGAATTAAACCTTAATACTCTATAAGAAAAGCAAACAGAAACTCGATCAGGCTTAAAGAAAAATTGTGTATCACTGAGGAGTGAAAAATAAATCAATTCTTCAATCACATTCACAAAGTTTCCCAGGGAGAAACTCAGAGTTTTTTTGTTTTTGTTTGTTTTTTTTTTTAATCTACAGGCCCAAATTCTACTCACTGTACTCAACATGCACAAACACACAGACATGGACACATTCACATACACAGAGCTACAAAATATTTAAATCCCACCAATTTCATTTACATACTTAATTATACCAATCAACATTTAGTGCTGATAAATGCACAAAATTGTGTTTCAAATTTTTTTTATTCTATTTCTTCTTGCAACATTAAGCACACTGAATGGTGTTTTTGTTTTGTTTTGGTTTGGTTTTTTGAGACAGTCTCTCTCTGTCACTCAGGCTGGAGTGCAGTGGAGTGATCACGGCTCACTGCAGCCTCCACCTCCTAGTGAGAGGTGACAGCCTGCTGGCAGCCCTCGCTCACTCTTGGCGCCTCCTCGGCCTTGGCGCCCACTCTGGCCACGCTTGAGGAGCCCTTCAGCCCACCACTGCACTGTGGGAGCCCCTTTCTGGGCTGGCCAAGGCTGGAGCCGGCTCCCTGAGCTTGCTGGGAGGTGTGGAGGGAAAGGCGGGAGCAGGAACCGGGGCTGTGCGCGGCGCTTGCTGGCCAGCGCGAGTTCCGGGTGGGCGTGGGCTCGGTGGGCCCCGCACTTGGAGCGGCCGGCCGCCCGACCGGCCCTGGGCAGTGAGGGGCTTAGCACCTGGGCCAGCAGCTGCTGTGCTCGATTTCTCACCGGGCCTTAGCTGTCTCCCCATGGGGCAGGGCTGGGGACCTGCAGCCCACCATGCCTGAGCCTCCCCCGCCATGCCGTGGGCTCCTGCGTGGCCCGAGCCTCCCCAACGAGCACTGCTCCCTGCTCCACAGCGCCCAGTCCTATCGACCACCCAAGGGCTGAGGAGTGCAGGCTAACGGCTGGGATTGGCAGGCAGCTCCACCTGCCACACCAGTGCAGGATCCACTGGGTGAAGGCAGCTGGGCTCCTGAGTCTAGTGGGGACTTGGAGAACCTTTATAAAGTCTAGCTAAGGGATTGTAAACACACCAATCAGCACTCTGTGTCTAGCTCAGGGTTTGTAAATGCACCAATCGGCACTCTGTATCTAGTTAATCTGGTGGGGACGTGGAGAATTTTTGTCTAGCTAAGGGATTGTGAATGCACCAATAGACACTCTGTATCTAGCTAATCTAGTGGTGAGGTGGAGAACTTTTGTGTCTAGGTCAGGGACTGTAAATACACCAGTCAGCACCCTGTCAAAATGGACCAATCAGCTCTCTGTAAAACACACCAATGGGCTCTCTGTAAAATGGACCAATCAGCAGGATGTGGGTGGGGCCAGATAAGGGAATAAAAGCAGGCTGTGCCAACCAGCAGTGGCAACTCGCTGGGGTTTCTTTCTACACTATGGAAGCTTTATTCTTACACTCTTTAAAATAAATGTTGCTGCTGCTCACTCATTGGGTCCACACTGCCTTTATGAGCTGTAGCACTTACCATGAAGGTCTGCAGCTTCACTCCTGAAGCCAGCGAGACCACGAACCCACCGGGAAGAACGAACAACTCCAGATGCACCGCCTTAAGAGCTGTAACACTCACGGCAAAGGTCTGCAGCTTCACTCCTGAGCCAGCAAGACCACGAACCCACCAGAAGGAAGAAACTCTGAACACATCTGAACATCAGAAGGAAAAAACTCCAGACACGCCGCCTTTAAGAACTGTAACACTCACTGCGAGGGTCCACGGCTTTATTCTTGAAGTCAGTGAGACCAAGAGCCCACCAATTCCGGACACACTAGGCTTAAGCGATCCTCCCACCTCAGCCTCCTAAGTAGCTGGGACTACCGGTGCACCACCCTACCCAGCTAATTTTTTATTTTTATACAGATGAGGCCCCACTTTGCTTCCCTGGCTGGTCTGGACCTCATGGGCTCAACAATCCTCCTACCTCAGCCTCCCAAAGTGCTAAGGTGACAGGCGTGAGGCATGGCGCCCAGCTGAGTGGTGTTTTTTTTA
Organism: Pan paniscus; assembly: GCF_029289425.2. Taxonomy (NCBI): domain Eukaryota; kingdom Metazoa; phylum Chordata; class Mammalia; order Primates; family Hominidae; genus Pan; species Pan paniscus. The sequence continues at coordinate 49,821,365 of NC_073256.2, read as the reverse complement.
ACCTCACTGAATATTCAAATCATAGGTCCCTCATCTTCATCAATAAGTCAGACCACATTTTTTCCATATAACCAATAGCTCTCAATTTAGTGTCCTAGATTACTTCTTATAACCAAAAACTTCTCACCGGAAGAGGTTTTCTGTTAGCTTTAGACTTCACTTAGAGTTTTCCCAAAACTCTGATGGAAGTTCCAAGACAACATAGAAAGTGTCTTTCTCCATGTAGGAGATGGGGTCACTTGGAAGGGATGCCTGTTAGATGAGAATCTTCATATTGAGGCTTTTACTGTGAGACAGGGGAAAGGAAAAATGCTAAACACAACACTCTAAGAGCCCTTCAAAGCAATAAACCCTCTAAACATAAAAAGTCACACAACCGGGCTGGGCACGGTGGCTCACGCCTATAGTCCCAGCGCTTTGGGAGGCTGAGGCAGGCAGATCACGAGGTTAGGGGTTCGAAACCAGCCTGACCAACATGGTGAAACCCCATCTCTACTAAAAATACAAAATTTAGTCGGGCGTGGTGGTGCACACCTATAATCCCACCTAATCAGGAGGCTGAGGCAGGAGAATCACTTGATGCTGGTAGGCGAAAGTTGCAGTGAGCCGAGATCTCGCCACTGCACTCCAGCCTGGGTGACAGAGCAAGCCTGTCTCAAATAAAGGTCACACAACCGTGTGCAATAACCAGGACACACACAGGAATAATCCTACACCAACTGTTACCCAATCGCGCATCCATCCACCACCTCAACTCCTTCCTCATGTCCCATCCAGTTGCAAAGACGTGACTGCCATCTGGTATGAGAAGACAATTATGATCTTGATTCCTCCTGGTACCTTCACACAGCTGGGTTCCTTCCATGTTTTCCATGAGTAACACACAGATATCCATGGGACTCTGCCAGCCACTCGCAGGCAACTCCCTCAACCATTGTACATCAGTGCAAAACACTCAGGACTTGACTTCACTCACTTCCTAGTAGTCAATCACATGCTGGAGGTAGGATCTTTAAGCCTGCTTATGAAAATAACACCATGGTTTGAACTATTCTGGGCTGAGGAACCCAGGAAAAGTAATCTCTGTTGCAACTTGTTAACTGGTTAACATAAAACTTGCATTTTAGATATCATAGGATTGGGTATAAAACAATAAAGTTAATATTTAAACATTGATGCTCTTACAATCATAAGTAGTCTGACTACCTTATTTTTTTTAAAATCCCCCAGGCTGGAGTGCAGTGGCATCATCATAGCTCACCACAGCCTTGAACCCCTGTGTTCAAGCAATCTTCCCACTCATACCCCAAACTAGCCAGGAGTACAGGCACATGCCACCATGCCCAACTACAGGGATTCACTACATTGCCCAGGCTGGTCTCAAATGCCTGGGCTCACGTGATCCACCCACCTCAGCTTCCCAAAGTGCTGGAATTACAGGTATGAGCCACCACGTCCAGCTGTTTCTTTTCTTTTGGCTTATAAGTACACACCTTATCTTTTTACAAAACAAGTAGCAGAATAGAAGTAATTCTTAAGCTATATGTTAGTTATATCCACATGCGTGTAAATCAAGTTACAAATAATTAAATCATTTTAAGTGGTCTCACAAGAAGGTTTTTTTGAAAGCAAACACCTATAATTTGTGATACAATGATGCCCCTAAATTTATACCATTGATAAATTTCTATCTTTATTTCCTAAGATATTATCTTAAAGTGAAACCTGCTTGTATCAACTAAAAAATAAGAACTAATAATGAACTAGGACCTCTGACAAGAATAGAAAATTCATCTCTCTTATCCTCCACTGCTGGCAGTCATCTCAGAGAAAATGTTTTTGGATTTTAGGTGTAAGAAAATATAGGAAGGCCAAAGCAGGAGGATTGCTTGAGGCCAGGAGTTCCAGACCAGCCTGGGCAACATAGCAAGACCTTGTTTCCACAAAGAAACAATTTTTGATTAGCTAGGTATGGTGGCATGCAACTGTAGTCCCAGTTGCTCAGGAGGCTACAGCAGGAGGATCATTTGACCCAAGAAGTTCAAGGATGCAGTGAGCTATGAACACACCACTGCACTCCAGCCTGGGCAACACGGCAAGACCCTGTCTCAAAAAAAAAAAAAAGAAAGAAAGAAAGAAAGAAAAGAAAAAAAGAAAATATATGTAACTCTACTTTTTGCAACTCAAGATACAACAGGAACTTCCCCTGGAGAGCTTCGTCACAGTAACACTCCACTAGCAGAAACGCCCACCATTCTGAGCCTCACGGAAACTGAGAAAGACCTGAAGGATAGTTCCCACCTTGTTGCTGTGAAAGGCTAAAAGAAATAAAAAGCAAAGTTCTGGATCTCCCACCCTCACTTCTTTCTATGGCCTCTTAAAAAGAAGCCCCTTAAGACATTTTCCCAGTTTAAAACTTTTAATAGTAAATGTTATTTAAAGTTATTTTAGGCCAGGTGCAGTGAGTCATGCCTGTAATGCCAGCACTTTGCCGGGCTGAGGCAGTCATATATCGCTTGGGCTGAAGAGTTCAAGACTAGCCTGGACAACATGGTGAAACCCCATCTCTAGAGAATATACAAAAATTAGCCAGGTGTGGTGGCATGTGCCTGTAGTCCCAGCTACTTGGGAGGCTCAAGTGAAAGAATCACTTTGAGCCCAGGAGGTCAAGGCTGAGTGAGCCATGGTTGTGTCACTGCACTCCAGCCTGGGTAACAGAGCAACACTCTACCTCAAAAAATAGTAATAAACTAAAAATAAAGCTATTTTAGAGCACTGTCAGAAGGAACAAACCTACTGTTTTCACTGCTGCAACTTTCAGAGGCATTCGAACCAGAGCGACTCCATTTTGAGTGAGGGCTAGGAAAATGAGGCTGAGATTTGCTGGGCTGCGTTCCCAGAAAATTAGGTATTCCTAGCCTCTAGATATTTATGGTTAAGGGAACAAATTTATAATGTTTACTAAAACAGACCCAGACTTGGGAGTGTCCAGATATTTCGATATCTGGAGAACAAAGGCATTCCTAATTTTGCTTTAAAGATAATAATATCGATTCTTACAGAATATAGTAATTAAGAAAATTAATCCTTTATCACATCACCCTTGCAGCAGAACACATCTCCGCATATATACAAGTATTGTACCTAGGGTGGACACATTCCTCCTCTTACTTTCAGGAACGTCCTACTCTGTCTATGGAGTAGCTGTCCTTTCACCACTTTACTTCCTTAATAAACTTGCCTTTACTTTGCACTGCAGACTCGCCTTGAATTCTTTCTTGTGCAAGATCCAAGAACCGTCTCTTAGGGTCTGGATCAGGACTCCTTTCCTGTAACACAACTGCTGTTCTGAAGCAACAAGCAGGGGTAGCTGAAGGTGACCTCGAACTGTGTGTTGCTCGAGATCACAGGTTCTGGCTTTGTAAGGCATGGCATGTTAAACCTTAAAGCAGATGGCCTGGACAATGTCACATCTGCTGAAGACTTTTCCAGTCATCAGTTCAGAGACTAAAGTGTCCATCCAAGAAACATAAGTTCCAACGCTCTTGGGAAGTGAACCTTCTGGTGACCCTGAGTGGGTGCCAAAATGGAAATTTGTTCTGCAGACAGATTCTCTTCTCATTGCTTTCCTCATGACCTTCCCAGGAAAGTGTTTGGAGTTTGGATTGACACTCACAAGCTATTGAACAATTGGTGGGTTTCAAAGATGTGGAGGTTGGTGACTTATGACTATCTGAGAGAACATTAGTCTATGCTACATAAACACCCTGGAAAATAGGAGACATCCACAAAGAAGCCTAAGAAACAAGCGTTAAAAGGCAGAAGCCTACTTTTCCCCAAGAAGTGGGAACTTGTTTGAAAGAGAATGAGTCGTTCAGAAATAAAGATGACTTTCAGATGGAGTCTGAGGGGTTCCCCTGGAATCTGCTTAAGAAAGCTTGAGTGCCTTAAAAGTGGCCCCAGAAAAGGGAGTGAGTCACTCATTTCTCTCATAGATTAAGCACATGGAAAGCCCAGGCAGGCACCATTTATCATAACAAAAGGCAAGAAAGCCTCTGCTAATTATAGCCCTGGAGGGAGGCAACACGTCCTGCCTCTACACTGGGCTGTCACACAAGTGAATCACCCTCTGCTGTAGCCACCCTGGGAGGCAGCTCAGGGCCCCCTGGAACTGCACTATCTGGAATAGCCTAAGACCAAACGGTGACTGAAGTGTGCCCCTCGTATCCCCGCAAAGTGCCCTTTCCCTCCTGCTTTTGGCTCCTGAGCAGAAGAAGAACAGTAGCTCCTCTCACCTGAGATATAGAGCTTTTCTAGTTTGCCTTATTCCTAGGACATTTCTGGAAAAAAAAAATAGCCTAACTTCCACCTCTACACACTTCACAAGAACAGCTCCAATCCCAATCCACTTCTCTAGCCTGGAACCCACTCCTGAATTCCCGATTCACTCTCCTGTTTCCAAAGGCAGTCTCTTCTACATTGCTATCTGGATATCTTTTGGTGGGGGAGAGTTGTTGAGGTTTGTATGATTGTTTTGTTTTGTTTTGTTTTGTTTTTGTAGAGACAGGGTCTCCCTATGTTGCCCAGGCTGGCCTCGAACTCCTGGGATCAAGTGATCATCCGCCTCGGCCTCCCAAAGTGCTGGGATTACAGGCAAGAGCCACTGCACATGCAGTCAAAAATCCACATGTAATTTTTGACTCTCCAAAAACCTAACTACTAGTAGTCTGACTAGAAGCCTTACTAATAACATGAACAGTCCATTAACATACTTTGTGCGTTATATGTATTATATACTGTGTTCTTACAATAAAGCAAGCTAGAAAAAAGAAAATGTTACTGAGAAAATCCTAAGAAAGAGAAAATGTAATTACCATTCATTAAGTGGAAGTGGATCAACCTAAAGGTCTTCACGCTCATTGTCTTCACATTGAGTATGCAGAAGAGGAAGAGGGATTGGTTTTGCTGTCTCGGGGTGACAGAGGCAGAAGGAAATTCAATTATGAGTGGACCCTCACAGCTCAAACTTGTGTTGCTCGAGGGTCAACCACATATCATAAATCTGGAAGAAATTTGACACTCATGTCTACCAGGCAGGCCAGCACTTGACACCATGTTGCAGTTAGGGCCTAGGCTGGATATCTTCTACTTGTTCTATTATATTTACTCTCAATCTTTCCCCATACCAATTGAGCTCAGAAGATTGACCCCCATGACGCAGCATCAATGGGATCCTTTGCCTTCTGGCTTGTGAGAGGATGTGACCAGTGGAAGGCACTCAGGAGTAATAGGGGCGAGAAATAAAAAGGGGTTCGTCACTGCATGTTCTCACTCATAAGTGGGAGTTGAACTGTGAAAACACATGGACACAGGGAAGGGAACATCACATACCGGGGCCTGTCGAAGGGTGGAGGGCAAGGGGAGGGAGAGCATTAGGACAAATACCGAATGCATGTGGGGCTTAAAACCTAGATTGAGGGGTTGATAGGTGCAGCAAACCACCATGGCACATATATACCTATGTAACAAACATGTACATTCAGCACATGTATCCCAGAACTTAAAGTAAAATTAAATAAAAATTAAAAAAGAAAGATGGACAAAGGGCCCTAGGCAGTTAATTAGCACAAATAAACTACGCACTGCCAATAAACAGAATAAATATGAAAGAAAGAGAGAGAGAAAGAAAGAAAGAAAGAAAGAGAAAAGGTTGGTGGGGGGTGGAGCCAAGATGGCCGAAAAGAACAGCTCCAGTCTACAGCTCCCAGCATGAGCGACGCAGAAGACGGGTGATTTCTGCATTTCCAACTAAGGTACTGGGTTCATCTCACTGGGGAGTGTAGGAAAGTGGGTGCAGAACAGTGGGTGCAATGCACCGAGAGTAAGCCAAAGCAGGGCGAGGCATCACCTCACCCGGGAAGTGCAAGGGGTCAGGGAATTCCCTTTCCTAGTCAAAGACAGGGGTGACAGATGGCACCTGGAAAATCAGGTCACTCCCACCCTAATACTGTGCTTTTCTAACAGGCTTAACAAATGGCACACCAGGAGATTATATCCTGTGCCTGGCTCAGAGGGACCTATGCCCACGGAGCCACGGAGCCATGCTCATTGCTAGCACAGCAGTCTGAGATCAAACTGCAAGGCGGCAGCGAGGCTGGGGGAGGGCGCCCACCATTTCCGAGGCTTGAGTAGGTAAAAAAAGCAGCCAGGAAGCTCAAACTGGGTGGAGCCCACCGCAGCTCAAGGAGGCCTGCCTGTCTCTGCAGACTCCACCTCTGGGGCAGGGCATAGCCAAACAAAAGGCAGCCAAATCCTCTGCAGACTTAAATGTCCCTGTCTGACCGCTTTGAAGAGAGTAGTGGTTCTCCCAGCATGCAGCTGGAGATCTGAGAACGGACAGACTGCCTCCTCAAGTGGGTCCCTGACCCCCGAGTAGCCTAACTGGGAAGCACCCCCCAGTAGGGGGCAGACTGAAACTTCACACGGCCGAGTACTCCTCTGAGACAAAACTTCCAGAGGAACGATCAGGCAGCAACATTTGCTGCTCACCAATATCTGCTGTTCTGCAGCCTCTGCTGCTGATACCCAAGCAAACAGGGTCTGAAGTGGACCTCCAGCAAACTCCAACAGACCTGCAGCTGAGGGTCCTGACTGTTAGAAGGAAAACTAACAAACAGAAAGGACATCCATACCAAAACCCCATCTGTACATCACCATCATCAAAGACCAAGGGTAGATAAAGCCACAAAGATGGGGAAAAAACAAAGCAGAAAACCTGGAAACTCTAAAAATCAGAACGCCTCTCCTCCTCCAAAGGAATGCAGCTCCTCACCAGCAACGGAACAAAGCTGGATGGAGAATGACTATGACGAGTTGAGAGAAGAAGGCTTCAGATGATCAAACTACTCTGAGCTAAAGGAGAAAGTTCGAACCCATGGCAAAGAAGTTAAAAACCTTGAAAAAAAATTAGACGAATGGCTAACTAGAATAACCAATGCAGCGAAGTCCTTAAAGGACCTGATGGAGCTGAAAACTGTGGCACGAGAACTACATGACGAACGCACAAGCCTCAGTAGCCGATTCGATCAACTGGAAGAAAGGGTATCAGTGATGGAAGATCAAATGAATGAAATGAAGTGAGAAGAGAAGTTTAGAGAAAAAAGAATAAAAAGAAATGAACAAAGCCTCCAAGAAATATGGGACTATGTGAAAAGACCAAATCTACGTCTGATTGGTGTACCTGAAAGTGACGGGGAGAATGGAACCAAGTTGGAAAACACTCTGCAGGATATTATCCAGGAGAACTTCCCCAATCTAGCAAGGCAGGCCAACATTCAAATTCAGGAAATACAGAGAACACCACAAAGATACTCCTCGAGAAGAGCAACTCCAAGACAAATAATTGTCAGATTCACCAAAGTTGAAATGAAGGAAAAAATGTTAAGGGCAGCCAGAGAGAAAGGTCGGCTTACCCACAAAGGGAAGTCCTTCAGACTAACAGCTGATCTCTCGGCAGAAACTCTACAAGCCAGAAGACAGTGGGGGCCAATATTCAACATTCTTAAAGGAAAGAATTTTCAACCCAGAATTTCATATCCAGCCAAACTAAGCTTCATAAGTGAAGGAGAAATAGAATCCTTTACAGACAAGCAAATGCTGAGAGATTTTGTCACCACCAGGCCTGCCCTAAAAGAGCTCCTGAAGGAAGCACTAAACATAGAAAGGAACAACTGGTACCAGCCACTGCAAAAACATGACAAATTGTAAAGACCATCGAGGCTAGGAAGAAACTGCATCCACTAATGCGCAAAGTAACAAGCTAACATCATAATGACAGGATCAAATTCACACATAACAATATTAACCTTAAATGTCAATGGGCTAAATGCTCCAATTATAAGACACAGACTGGCAAATTGGATAAAGAGTCAAGACCCATCAGTGTGCTGTATTCAGGAAACCCATCTCACGTGCAGAGACACATACAGGCTCAAAATAAAGGGATGGAGGAAGATCTACCAAGCAAATGGAGAACAAAAAAAGGCAGGGGTAGCAATCCTAGTCTCTGATAAAACAGACTTTAAACCAACAAAGATCAAAAGAGACAAAGAAGGCCATTACAGAATGGTAAAGGGATCAATTCAACAAGAAGAGCTAACTATCCTAAATATATATGCACCCAATACAGAAGCACCCAAATTCATAAAGCAAGTCCTTAGAGACCTACAAAGAGACTTAGAATCCCAAGCAATAATAATGGGAGACTTTAACACCCCACTGTCAACATTAGACAGATCAATGAGACAGAAAGTTAACAAGGATATCCAGGATTTGAACTCAGCTCTGCACCAAGTGGATCTAATAGACATCTACAGAACTCTCCACCCCAAATCAATAGAATGTACATTCTTTTCAGCACCACACCACACTTATTCCAAAATTGACCACGTAGTTGGAAGTAAAGCACTCCTCAGCAAATGTAAAAGAACAGAAATTATAACAAACTGTCTCTCAGACCACAGTGCAATCAAACTAGAACTCAGGATTAAGAAACTCACTCAAAACCGCTCAACTACATGAAAACTGAACAACCTGTTTCTGAATGACTACTGGGTACATAACGAAATGAAGGCAGAAATAAAGATGTTCTTTGAAACCAACGAGAACAAAGACACAACATACCAGAATCTCTGGGACACATTCAAAGCAGTGTGTAGAGGGAAATTTATAGCACTAAATGCCCACAAGAGAAAGCAGGAAAGATCTAAAATTGACACCCTAACATCACAAGTAAAAGAACTAGAGAAGCAAGAGCAAACACATTCGAAAGCTAGCAGAAGGCAAGAAATAACTATGATCAGAGCAGAACTGAAGGAAATAGAGACACAAAAAACCCTTCAAAAAATCAATGAATCCAGGAGCTGGTTTTTTGAAAAGATCAACAAAACGGATGGACCACTAGCAAGACTAATAAAGAAGAAAAGAGAGAAGAATCAAATAGATGCAATAAAAAATGATAAAGGGGATATCACCACCGATCCCACAGAAATACAAACTACCATCAGAGAATACTATAAACACCTCTACACAAATAAACTAGAAAATCTAGAAGAAATGGATAAATTCTTCGACACATACACACTCCCAAGACTAAAGCAGGAAGAAGTTGAATCTCTGAATAGACCAATAAGAGGCTCTGAAATTGAGGCAATAATTAATAGCTTACCAACCAAAAAAAGTCCAGGACCAGATGGATTCACAGCCAAATTGTACCAGAGGTACAAGGAGGAGCTGGTACCATTCGTTCTGAAACTATTCCAATCAATAGAAAAAGAGGGAATCCTCCCTAACTCATTTTATGAGGCCAGCATCATCCTGATTCCAAAGCCTGGCAGAGACACAACAAAAAAAGAGAATTTTAGACCAATATCCTTGATGAACATCAGTGCAAAAATCCTCAATAAAATACTGGCAAACTGAATCCAGCAGCACATCAAAAAGCTTATCCACCATGATCAAGTGGGCTTCATCCCTGCGATGCAAGGCTGGTTCAACATACAAAAATCAATAAACATAATCCAGCATATAAACAGAACCAATGACACAAACCACATGATTGTCTCAATGGATGCAGAAAAGGCCTTTGACAAAATTCAACAACACTTCATGCTAAAAACTCTCAATAAATTAGGTATTGATGGGACGTATCTCAAAATAATAAGAGCTATCTATGACAAACCCACAGCCAATATCATACTGAATGGCAAAAACTGGAAGCATTCCCTTTGAAAACTGGCACAAGACAGGAATGGCCTCTCTCACCACTCCTATTCAACATAGTGTTGGAAGTTCTGGCCAGGGCAATCAGGCAGGAGAAGGAAATAAAGGGTATTCAATTAGGAAAAGAGGAAGTCAAATTGTCCCTGTTTGCAGATGACATGATTTTATATCTAGAAAACCCCATCATCTCAGCCCAAAGTCTCCTTAAGCTGATAGGCAACTTCAGCAAAGTCTCAGGATACAAAATCAATTGCGCAAAAATCACAAGCATTCCTATACACCAATAACAGACAAACAGAGAGCCAAATCATGAGTGAACTCCCATTCACAATTGCTTCAAAGAGAATAAAATACCTAGGAATCCAACTTACAAGGGATGTGAAGGACCTCTTCAAGGAGAACTACAAACCACTGCTTAATGAAATGAAAGAGGATACAAACCAATGGAAGAACATTCCATGCTCATGGGTAGGAAGAATCAATATCGTGAAAATGGACATACTGCCCAAGGTAATTTATAGATTCAATGCCATCCCCATCAAGCTACCAATGACTTTCTTCACAGAATTGGAAAAAACTACTTTCAAGTTCATATGGAACCAAAAAAGAGCCCACTTTGCCAAGTCAATCCTAAGCCAAAAGAACAAAGCTGGAGGCATCACGCTACCTGACTTCAAACTATACTACAAGCCTACAGTAACCAAAACAGCATGGTACTGATACCAAAACAGACATATAGACCAATGGAACAGAACAGAGCCCTCAGAAATAATGCCAGATATCTACAACTGTCTGATCTTTGACAAACCTGACAAAAACAAGAAATAGGGAAAGGATTCCCTATTTAATAAATGGTGCTGGGAAAACTGGCTAGCCATATGTAGAAAGCTGAAACTGGATCCCTTCTTTACACCTTATACAAAAATTAATTCAAGATGGATTAAAGACTTACATGTTAGACCTAAAACCATAAAAACCCTAGAAGAAAACCTAGGCAACACCATTCAGGGCATAGGCATGGGCAAGGACTTCATGTCCAAAACACCAGAAGCAATGGCAACAAAAGCCAAAATTGACCAATGGGATCTAATTAAACTAAAGAGCTTCTGCACAGCAAAAGAAACTACCATCAGAGTGAAGAGGCAATCTACAGAATGGGAGAAAATTTTTGCAATCCACTCACCTGACAAAGAGCTAATATCCAGAATCTACAATGAACTCCAACAAATTTACAAGAAAAAAACAAACAACCCCATCAAAAAGTGGGCGAAGGATATGAACAGACACTTCTCAAAAGAAGGCATTTATGCAGCCAAAAGACACATGAAAAAACGCTCATCATCAATGGCCATCAGAGAAATGCAAATCAAAACCACAATGAGATACCATCTCACACCAGTTAGAATGGCGATCATTAAAAAGTCAGGAAACAACAGGTGCTGGAGAGGATGTGGAGAAATAGGAACACTTTTACACTGTTGGTGGGACTGTAAACTAGTTCAACCATTGTGGAAGTCAGTGTGGCGATTCCTCAGGGATCTAGAACTAGAAATACCATTTGACCCAGCCATCCAATTACTGGGTATATACCCAAAGGATTATATATCATGCTGCTATAAAGACCCATGCACATGTATGTTTATTGTGGCACTATTCACAATAGCAAAGACTGGGAACCAACCCAAATGTCCAACAATGATAGACTGGATTAAGAAAATGTGGCACATATACACCATGGAATACTATGCAGCCATAAAAAATGATGAGTTCATGTCCTTTGTAGGGACATGGATGAAGCTGGAAACCATCATTCTCAGCAAACTATCACAAGGACAAAAAACCAAACACTGCGTGTTCTCACTCATAGATGGGAATTGAAAATGAGAACACATGGACACAGGAAGAGGAACATCACACACCGGGGCCTGTTGTGGGGTCGGGGAGAGGGGAGGGATAGCATTAGGAGATATACCTAACTTTAAATGATGAGTTAATGGGTGCAGCACACCAGCATGGCACATGTATACATATGTAACTAACCTGCACATTGTGCACATGTACCCTAAAATTTAAAGTATAATTTAAAAAAAAGAAAAAGAAAGAGAAAAGAAAAAGGAAAAAACAAAAATGAAAACAAAAAAGGTTAAAGGGTTTATTTTCCCTGCTCCCTCCTTTGAGTAGCTTCCTTCTTCTCCCAAAGGCCAAGCTTTGACAGGCAGGTATCTGCCCAGAGCTTCCCTCTCTAGATCCAGGACCATCCTCCCCTTGCCTCTTCCAGCAGGTGCTGTCAACTCCCCACAGTTACTAACCCGTAGTCCTATAATAGCATCAGCTAGCTTCCTCAAACCTTACCTGCACCTCTAGACATAGTCCCCTATTAAATCCTCTTCCAAATAACTAGTTTTGGCATGCCATTTTTTTCTTGACAGGACCCTGACTGATAGAGTCATTGTTGCCTGGAGTGAAACTAGGAAAAAGACTTTCAAAACGGGACTCTTGGTTGAGCTTATCATACATATTTGAGAAGCTTGCAAATAACCTCCTTGTTAACCTCCTTGTTAAAAGGAAGTGGGGTTCTAGTAACCCATGGCATGTGTTGGCATCACCATTACTTAGATTATCACAGGTAGGGATGGGATGAATGGCAGGTAGGAGGCAAGTTGCTGAAAAATAAACTGTCTGGGATATATCATTGCTATGGCAACAACAGTACTTATAAAACATGTAGGGCTGATTATAAAGATTATGGGACCAGCTGGCTTTTCCTGATTTCCCTAGAGAGGATACCTAGGGGAAAGAAGAAATTGGAGTTGGTAATCATTCAACTTAAAACAAACATAGAAAACCAGGCCAGGCACAGTGGCTCACATCTGTAATCCCAACACCTTGGGAAGGCAGGAGGCTCACTTGAGCCTAGGAGTTCAAAACCAGCCTAGGCAATGTAGACCCTGGCTCTACAAAAAAAAAAAAAAAAAAGTTTTTAATTAGTCAGGTATCGTGGTACACACCTGTGGTCCCAGCTACTCAGGAGGCTGAGGTGGGAGGATTGCTTGAGCCCAAGAATTCAAGGCTGCAGTGAGCCATGATTGTACCACTGCACTCAAGCCTGGGTGACAGAGCAAGACTCTGTCTCAGTAGGAAGGAAGGAAGGAAGGAAGGAAGGAAGGAAGGAAGGAAGGAAGGAAGGAAGGAAGGAAGGAAGGAAGGAAGGAAAGAAGGAAAGAAGGAAGGAAAGAAGGTTGGTTAAGAGTCCTTTGTCTTACATAGTAACAGAATGAATAGCTGAGGCCCAAGGGCAAGCCTGTTTTTAGGAGATGCAGAGTTGAAAAACCCATTAAGTGCTCAGCACTATCATGTCAGTTCACCAAGATAAGTGTATTGGTTGGTGATGAAGGAGGGGAAGCCTGAGATAGGGAAGAGGTCGTCTGAGCAATCAGAAATGAGGTTGAGTGTGTTGAACCCCCAGATCTTTTTGAACCTTCCTTGAAAGTGGAATCAATCCCTCCCCACTCTGAGTTTTGCTGTCTTTTTCCTGGGGCAGAAAAAAATTTTCAATGATTGTACCGGGGGTAGTTGCTTCAAAAATGAATGTTTCTTATGCTCAGGACCTGGCCAGACCCTCAACCATTCTTGTCTCCAAGTTCATGATGAGAGTTTGATCCTAACAGAGACAAGACAAAGAAGTGCAATGTCCCCTACAGGATTCTGAAGGATATGTATGGGAGCAATTTGAAGGGCATGGCACCAAGAAACTGAAATATATAAAGCTGTTTGGACTGCATGTATTGATATGGGTACGTGTAACCCAGAATTAGAATTTAATAAACTGTCTTCAGTGCCAGGGAGTAGTGTTACCAGTCTACTGGATTGGTTAACTGAAGCCTGGACTCAAGAGTGAGTAGCAGTCAATGAGGTTAACATGCTAAAAATCCTCTGGTTTACTGTAGAAGAAAGAATCCAAAAGCTCAGTGAGGTGGAGATGTTGAAACAGATCTATTATGAGCGACCTCCATAGCCACTCCTACCCTTACCCACTAGAAGGACCTGAGGACACTGCCTTCACCAAGACATTAGGAAATTAAGTAATTCATTGATGAGAGGGTAAGACATTTGTTGGTGGGAAAGGCAGTAATCGGCATCTTTTAAAGGTCTGCAGTACCTCTTCTCCATAAGCCGATGATGATAGAGGGAAACGCTGCAGAAGAACCAATGCTCCCTGGCTTTGGTGGGGAAATGGGACCCTAGTATACTGGAGGACAGGCAGCAACCCTGACCACCACAGGCGAGGGGGGCACAATGATCACTAAAGCCACAAGAACTAAGTTGTTATCGGAGGGTTTAGACTCGCAGGATTCTGGGGTTGTCTAATAGATCGTGGAATCCCTGTCAATGAAAGGGGTGGACAGACTACAAGGATGCTGCTTGGTAATTATAAATGGAAGAATTCCAGGTCTGCTGGGCAGACACCTCATTCTAGCTGCTGCAGCAAGGAATTCACAGCCTCTTAACTAGTTTCCACACCTAAGTGAGTTCACCTGGCCGGCCCCATGGCTCATACTTGTAATCTCTGTGCTTTGGGAGGCCAAGGGGCAGGAGGATCAGTTGAGCCCAGGAGTTTGAGGCTGCAGTGAGCTTCGATTGCATCACTGCACTCCAGCCTGGGCAAGAGAGGGAGACCCTGACTCTAAAAAACAAATACATAGCATATACACCCAAAACCCTTTGACTGAGCAAGAACTTTAAGGAAGGATCCTGCAATGCAGCCACAGATATTCACCCTAAATCATCCCCCAGGGCTTTCCCAGAGGGTCCTACTGCCATTTAAGAGACTATCTGAATATTGGGGAAAGTGAAATACCTGACCTTCTGCGTTATTAGATATTGGCTGTGAAGACCAGAGACCCATTCTATCTATGGTCATTTCCCTAACCTCAGAATGTACAGTGGGAATAGACACATTTAGTAATTGGTAGACTCCCTACTTTGGTTCTCTGGTCAGCGTAGTGAGGGCTATTTGGGTAGGAAGGGCAGAGTAGAAACTTCTGGAACTGCTTCAGCCTTTACTGAGATAGTAAACCACACACAATGCTACATCCCCATGATAATTGCAGCAATAATTGCCACCATCAAATATTTGAGAAATGCAGTGATAATTCTTTGATTGTTGTTTTGCTTTTAAAAAAATTATAAAAAACACATAACATAATTTACCATCTTACCCAATTTTAAGCACACAGTTCAGTCGTGTTATATATATTCACATTGTGTGATGGATCTCCAGAACATTTTCATCTTGCAAAACTCAAACTCTACACCCATAAACAACAACTCCCTATCTCCCCCTTTTCCCAGCCCCTGGAAACCACCATTCTACTTTGTTCCTGTGAATTTGACTACTTTAGACACCCAGAGTGATAATTCTCAACACAACACCATTAAATGCATCTGTTTTCCCAATGCCAAAGCCAGAAAGGGCACAAAGATGATTACAGACTGTCACAAACAGTAGCAGATGGTGACGCCAACCACTGCTGCAATGCAAATGTGGTATCTTCACTAGAGAAAATTAACACAGCTCCTGGAAATTAGTGTGCACTTAGCAATTTTTCCCATCCTTATTAGCAATATAATCAGAGGTAGTTGCCTTCATATAGTAGAAAGAACAGTATACCTTTACTATCTAGCCTCAGGGCTATATATATTTATAGATATATATAGATACCAACATTCAATAGACAGGGAATGAAAAGACAAAGAAATTAAATATGAAAAATACAATTTAGTAAAAAAAGGAAGGATCCATCAGAAGATCTAAATCAGAAAAATAGAAATTCTTTGTAAAAAAAGGAAATAGAAAATAAATTATCTAAAAAGAATTTTTTAACATTCAGATTAAATAACATGAATTTCTCAATTTAAAATATCCACAATTTTTCATCCACACCGTGAATTTTTTTTAGGAAAACATGCACTAAAGCACATCATCATGAAATTTCAGAAGCCTGGGGATAAAGAGAAGATCTTAAAAGCCTCCAGAAGGACAAAACAGTTCAATACACAGGATTTGTAATGACGATGGTGTCAGACGTCTCAAAATCACTGAATGCTAGAAGGTAATGGAAACTTGCCTTCAAAATTTTAAGGAAAAAAATAATTGTAATCCCTAGCCCCCAGTGTGGCTATGTTTGGAGATGCGGCCTCTAAGAAAGTAACTGAGGTTAAATGAGGTCATTTAGATAGAGCACTGATGTGATAAGATTAGTGTACTTCTAAAAAGAGACACCAGAGAGCTCACTCTTGCTCTCTGTCCCTGCGTCCACTCATGGAAGAAAGGCTTTGTGAGGACACAGCAAGAAGGTGGCCATCTGCAAGCCAGGAAGAGAGCCCTCACCAGAAACAGAATCAGCTGGAATTTTGACCTTGGACTTCCAGCCTCCAGAACGGTGAGAAAATAAATAAATGTCTGTTGTTTAAAACACCCAGTCTGTGGTATTCTGTTAAGGCAGCCCAAGCTGACTAATGCAGAGTTGAAACTCATTCAAGTGTAAGAGTAGAATAAAAATATGTTCAAACGTGGAAAATCTCAAAAAATTAACCTGTGATGTGCCCTTTTACATGAGTACCCTTTTACGAAAAGTTTCAGGGGGATGTGCTTGACCAAGTATAGCAATAAACCAAGAAAGGGGAAGGCATGGAATCCAATTCAGGAAAGAGGCAAAGGAAATTTCCACGGTGACAGTAGAAGGAAAACCAGTACTCAGACATCTTCCTGGAGAGAACTCATCCAGGTTGGGGCAAAGGAGTCTGGGGCTACAGAATGAATGTCACCAGTGGGGGAAATGAAAAAAGAGAGAAAAGGGAGAGAGGAAAAAAGGGAGGGTAAGAGGAAGGGAGGGAGGGAGGAAGGGCGGGCAGGCAGGCAGGCAGGCAGGCAGGCAGGCCTGCCCACTACATTTGAATGTATTGTGGGGAAATTTATATTTTAACAGATACAGTTTGGGACTAAATTAAGTAGGTAAGGCCAAGCATGGTGGCTCACACCTGTAATCCCAGCGCTTTGGGAGGCTGAGGTGGGCAGATCACTTGAGGTCAAGAGTTCAAGACCAGCCTGGCCAACGTGGTGAAACCCCCTCTCTACTAAAAATACAAAAATTAGCTGGGGGTTGTGGTGGATATCTGTAATCCCAGCTACTCAGGAGGCTGAGTCAGGAGAATCTCTTGAACCCGGGAGGCAGAGGTTGCGGTGAGCCAAGATCGTGCCACTGCACTCCAGCCTGGGTAACAGAGAAAGACTCCGCCTCAAAAAAAAAAAAAATTAAATAGGTAAATAGAAAGGTTGAAAATGTAAAATAAATAGTATACTTGATCTATAGAAAGCAAAAAGTTGAATAAAAGTAAATGGAATTATAATACACTAGAAGGCACAGCAATGGATACTATTTACATAGTCATAACAAATATTGATTTATCAAATATCTAGTAATATTGGTAGAATAGGGTGTTACATGTGTGGAGGGGCAGGGGGAAACTGTAAAAGTATGAAATCCTCACCTTCCATCTTGGAAATTGGTGGGAAAGGAGGAAGAAGAAATAGTGATGTCTATGCATTATTTAGAAATATGGGGGTGAATAGCAAAAAGAATAGCTAAAAGACTGAAAAAGAGAAGGTAAGGTGGAAAGCAGTTGGGACTTGCCAAATGTTTTAATTTACATACTCTGGGCTTTTTTTGTTTTTAAATGTAATAATAATTATAATAGAGCACCAAAGAAAGAGAATCTTCCTTCAGAATTATCAAACAACAATTTTTAATGGTAGAATCTAATCCTTCCTCTTTAAGTTCTAACGGGAACAACGTAGTTGATGGCAATTTTCTAAAAAGAGTAACTCTTTGAGTCCCAATGATTCTTTTACTTAAATAAGTGAGAAGTTTAGCTTTTAGGATTTTTTATTTCAGATATTAAAACATCAGCACAAACACTTATTTTTTTTTAATGGGGAAAAAAAGAAAAAGGAATTCCCTCTGGTGAATTGTATGGCTTTAATGTCACAGATCAGGAGTGACAATAATATATACTTGGCCCTGCTATATATTGCTATCAGAAGGTGTTACTCAAGATCACCTATTCCAAAACAAAATCTGAGGTTTTTGTTCCATGTCTAAAAATCCCACATTGCGAGACTATTTGGTTACTGAGGGGTATTTAATATAATCACTTCACCTTGAAGGATTCACCAAAAGCTAATATTACTTTAATTTAGATGTCTTCTTTTTCCCACTTATATTGGAAAGACTAAGGATATCATGATTATACTATATTGTATAGAAACATGGAATTAATGGTCCCATTTGTTTTTGTATTGGAAAAACACCGGCATTTTTTTATTATATAAATAAGAATAAAACTACATCAAAGTGGAATAAACAATGCGCTTCATCCATGAAAACAACTTTTCTGAATTTGACATCTGGCTATGCCCACTGCAACTATCTAATAAAGTGTATATATCTTCCCCAAATTGGAAACCTAAAACACCATCCATTGAGAATTTGTAAGAGTGTAATCTCACTATTCTGTCATCCAGAATATTGATCACAAGCTCAGTATCAAAGCATGATTTCATGGGTAATTGATTGATGATAAAGAGACCATTATTTCCTGATGATCAGAGAACTAGATACCAGGACCACATCACTTTTAATCCTCATAGAATGACAAACACTGAATTGTGCAGTGGCATTGTGCCAGCTGCTTGCTTTGAAAGCTATAATAAGCAGCTACACAGAAGTCCTTATAATATCCATTTAACAAATTCTTGATCAGCACGTATTTGTTATAAACCTCCTGATTCTGAAATATTTTTCTAAAAAATATATAAACAACTTACTCTAGTATACCCTTCCTGTATTTTCCCAATGTTCTGCATGCTATGATAAATTCTTAGGCAGTAAGAGTTGGCCCAACTCATGGTACCATCCACTCTCAGCCAATGAGCTCTAGCACACCACACTGCATCATTTAGTCAATGAGGGTGCTATCTGTGTTGTTATTCCATCTACTTTGTGTTCTAATGAACGGTTTTGACTCATGACAGAAATCGTGCAAGAGGCAGCGCTCAACACTTCTGAAAGAAACAAAGGAAGACTATTATGGTGGATGTTAAAAAGGCAATTGCAGGCCAAGCATGGTGGCTTCTGCCTGTAATCCCAGTGCTGTGGGAGGATCTTGAGGCCAGGAGTTTAAGACTAGCCTGGGCAAGACAGTAAGACCCCCGCGTCTTCCAAATATGTATACATATATATATGTATATGCATATGTATATGTATGTGTGTATATATATGTATATGCATATGTATATGTATATATATCCGGCTGCAGTGGTGTGTGCCTGTAGTCCCAGTTACTCTGGAGGCTTAGGTGAGAGGATCCCTTGAGCCTAGGAATTTGAGACTGTAGTGAGCTATGTTCACACCACTGCACTACAGCCTGTGCAACAGAAAAAGGCATCGTCTATGGGAAAAAAAAAAAAAACTTCATTGCATCTTAAGTGCTTTCAAAGAAACAACAATAAAAAAATAGAAAGATTGATATATAATCAGAGGTTGCTGAATGCCCTCTTACATTTGCAGTGAATTATAATCATGACCATAGGACTGACCAAAAATCATCAGCAGAGAATCAAGGCTTGTCATGGCTTCATGGCTTCCAGAAAATCTGAAGCAGCCCGATGAGCTATTGCCAGTGAATGACGGAGGTAAAAATGCATCTCCAGAGACCGTGTTATAATAATCCTGTCTGCCACTGACCAGGTTAGCGCTACCAAATTCAAAAAATTAATTTCCTACTACTCTCCAAAAGACAGATACCCAGATAGCGGTGTGAAGAGTGAATTAAGGGTGGCAAGACTGGAGGCATGATTAACAGTTTGGCTGATTTTTAAAATGGGTTTACAATAGGGCTTTTATTAATCAGGGGAGGTTAACATATGCTGCAGTAATGAACTCCAAAATCTCTGTGATTGAACAAGATAAGGATTAATTTCTCGCTCATAAAAAGTCCAAAGTGTGTTGAAGTTCACACCACTTAAAACTGATGCCTTCCAAGATCTATGCAAAGGGGAAGGAAGAGTTGGAAGACTGAAGTAGATGACATCACATCTATGACATTCCAATAGCCCGTGCCCCACTGGCCTAACTAAAAGGAAGACTGGAAAATATAGTCCTCCTGTGAGCACAGGAAGGACAAATGGGGTTCGTGAGCTTCCATCAGCCTGTATCACATCGATGTTGCTGAGGACATTAACACTAAATCAATGCACTACTCTCTTTGTAAATCTCAGTACCAGGAATGGGCAACCCACTTTTAGTAGGGGGACTTACATTTTCTCTTTTTTTTTTTTTTTTTTTTTTTTTGAGAAGGAATCTCACTCTATCACCCAGGCTGGAGTGCAGTGGCACAATCTTGGCTCACTGCCACCTCCACCTCCCAGGTTCAAGCAATTCTCATGCCTCAGCCTCCTGAGTAGCTGGGACTATAGGCACCCACCAGCACGCCTGGCTAATTTTTTGTATTTTAGCAGAGACAAGGTTTCACCATGTTGCCCAGGCTGGTCTCGAACTCCTGACCTCAAGTGATCTGTCTGCCTTGGCCTCCCAAAGTGCTGGGATTATAGGCCTAAGCCACCGCGCCCAGCCTGGGACATGCATTTTAATGTATAATTTTACCCCAAGAGTCCTCTTTCTCTCCCTATCTACCCCCCAATTTCTTCATAAAATGCTTTGTTCTCTTGCTCTTTATTTTTATAAAGTATTTCAAGTTCTTTGGGGATGAGGTTAAATACCAATGATTTTTTTTTTTTTTAATAAGCCAAACTGTTAATCCTGCCTCCATTCTTGTCACCCTTAATCCACTCTTCATACAGCCATCTGGGTGACATTTTCTAAGAAGCACATTTTCTAGTAAGCTGTTCAGTGGGTGGCTCCCTACAAAGTACAGGATCAAGTGTCAAGTCCTCGGCATGGCATTTCCAGTCCCGGTGATCCAGCATCAGCCTCCCCTTTCCACCCTTATCTACCGTCATTCCTAATTTTGAACCCTGTGCTTCATCCATACACACTAATCTTCCCAAGTGGTCTAGAGGTTGGGATAAAAAAAAATTCTTTCCTTTTTTAAATTTTTATTTTTATTTTAAGTTCTGGGGTACATGTGCAGGATTGTTACATAAACATGTGCCATGGTGGTTTGCTGTACCATCAACCCATCACCTAGGTATTACGCCCCCCATGCATTAGCTACTTTTTCTAATGCTCTTCCTCCCCCGACCCCACCCTCCAACAGGCCCCAGTGTGTGTTGTTCCCTTCCCTGTGTCCCTGTGTTCTCATTGTTCAGCTCCCACTTATAAGTGAGAACATGCAGTGTTTGGTCTTCTGTTCCTGCGTGGGTTTGCTGAGGATAATGGCTTCCAGCTCCATCCATATCCCTGCAAAGGACATGATCTCTTTCCTTTTTATGGCTGCATAGTATCTCATGGTGTATATGTACCACCTTTTCTTTATCCAATCTATCAATTATGGGCATTGAGGTTGATTCCATGTCTTTGCTATTATGAATAGTGCTGCAATAAACACACATGTGGATGTATCTTTGTAACAGAATAAATCTTGCAGTTTCTAATCATGACATGCAGCCATACCTCCACATTTCCCCATCATAATCTCTCTCCCTGGAGTACCCCCTTCTGCTTTTTTCCAACTTCAAGACTCATATCTCTTCAAAGATTTTTTTTTCCAACCACTCTTTGCACTTTTACTACACCTCTAAGGTAGCAGCTAGCACACTCTACTGGCTATTATTTGTCTACAGACTTTTATTCCATACTAGACAGTGAGCTGCAAAGTCAATGGACAATATTGTACCCATCTTAGAGCCTAAGATTTATTAAACAAAGAAACTGTTTAATAAATGTCTGGGGAATGAATGAATGAATGAAATATAAATGAGGGGAATATACTTATAAAACCTTGAAGATAAAGTACCTGACCTGAGAATAAACCTTGAAGTAGTTGAGATTCAACCACTTGAGGTGCCATTTTGTTATTTACAATAAACCCAAAAATATAAGAGAACCATTAGGCAGTTGTTACAAGTCAGTTAATCACAATGCTTTCAATGTATGTTCTGTTCAGCTCATTAATCTTGGTAATACCATTAGAAGAAAGCGGGTGTGTGTGTGGTATGTCTCCAAGGGCAGGAAGGTGGCGAAGGGAGGCGAATCCGAGAGGGTAGAGGGAGGGGAAGGGCGGAAGGAGAAAAAGGTGGGAGGAGGACCAGGTGGGAGGGTGGCGGCTCACTCAGGAACCAGCAGGGGCAGCGCGATGAGGCGGGTGGCCCTGTTCCTGAACGGCAGCCCCAAGAACGGAAGATCCTCAGGCAGATTCTAAGCCTCTTGAAGGATTGTTAGGATTCCACACAGACTGGCTGACATTAAATGTTGGAGGGGCGGTACTTTACAACTACACGGAGCACTTCAGTGAATAAAGAACCTGACAGTATGCTGGTCCACGTGTTTAAGGACAAAGGTGTCTGGGGAAATAAGCAAGATCATAGAGGAGCTTCCTTAATTGACCGAAGTCCTGTGTACTTTGAACCCATTTTGAATTACTTGCTTTGTAGGCAGCTCATTGTAAATAATGGCATTAATTTATTGGGCGTGTTAGAAGCAGCAAGATTTTTTGAAATTTATTCATTGATTGAACACCTAGAAGTGGCAATAAAGAATTCTCAACCACCGGAGGATCATTCACTAATATCCCGAAAGGAATTTGTCCAATTTTTGCTAGCCACTCCAACCAAGTCAGAACTGCGATGCCAGGGTTTGAACTTCAGTGGTGCTGATCTTTCTTGTTTGGACCTTCGATACATTAACTTCAAAATTGCCAGTTTAAGCCGCTGCAATCTTGCACATGCAAATCTTTGCTGTGCAAATCTTGAACGAGCTGATCTCTCTGATCAGTGCTTGACTGTGCAAATCTCCAGGGAGTCAAGATGCTCTGTTCTAATGCAGAAGGAGCATCCCTGAAACTGTGTAATTTTGAGGATCCTTCTGGTCTTAAAGCCAATTTAGAAGGTGCTAATCTGAAAGGTGCTGATATGGAAGGAAGTCAGATGACAGGAATTAACCTGAGAGTGGCTACCTTAAAAAAATCCAAAGTTGAAGAACTGTAACTTCAGAGGAGCAACTCTGGCAGGAACTGATTTAGAGAACTGTGATCTGTCTGGGTGTGATCTTCAAGAAGCCAACCTGAGAGGGTCCAACGTGAAGGGAGCTATATTTGAAGAGATGCTGACACCATTACACATGTCACAAAGTGTCAGATGAGAATTTTAGGGGCTGGAGGAAGATGTAGAAAATGAAAATGTTTTCCTTATCACTTTTCTTTCTCCACCCACTCAGTTGTCTAGAAGAAATAACACTGTAAGGAAATGCTTAAAAAAAAACATTTAGAGGATTATGCTTGTTCTCAGCGGTACATAAGAGAAAAAACTGACCTTTTTTTCCATATTCTGATTTGTAACACAAAAGCACTCATTCAATATATGTAGGGAAACTAGATGTTGCTGCCTTTTGAACGGGGTAGGGTGGTTTACCTGGTTTTATGGCCAGGAATAGTATCTATTATATTTGCTTTTAAATAGGCATGATGTGGAAATACCATCCTGGTTTGAGAGGCATTTGAGGATTTTAATTTATGGAAAGCACAACATATGCAATTATATTTATTGAATACCTAGATGCAGTATAGATAATTAAATTGTTAAAACTTTATGAAAACTTGAAAAACGTTGTTCAGGTTCATAAATAGCTTTAGTGATGCCTCCCCTCTTTAAATACCTGTCACACCATATGAATATGGTGAGATCAGACTCCCTAAGACTCTTTTCAGGCTCATTTTCATAATGTTTACTTTTTAGGACAAAACAGTAGCTAAATTAAAGTAATAGCCAGTTCTTACTGATTGAGACAGAGTGGAAAGAAAGACATCATTTTACATCACTGTCATTCCAAAGGTACAGTGGAACTCTGGATGGATGAAGAACTTACCTATCACTACAACACTTATAAATGAGAATTTCTCAGAATTTCATTCTAGACAAGTTCCACGCAACACCAGACCAAGCAATTCTATCTATTTACAATATTAGCCTAGTTTTCTCATACAATCATCACAAGCATAGGAAGATACTTCAAAACCAAAAAAACCAAGGTGCATCATTAATATTCATTTAATTCAAATACCAAATAGTTTACATAGGGCCAGCTTAGAAATAGATACTAAATCCAGAGCTACTGCAATCAAAGCTTATATGAATGAAGATGGTAGAGTTGCCTGTTAAAAGGCAATGTAATATAATTGCAGCTAGAACCCCACAGTTGGGAATGAGGAATTTTAAACACATTTGATTACAGCCACCAAAAAATATATATAAAGTAAAAATAAAGGCATTTGGCTGGTCCAAGATGTAATACCAATCAGTCAGCACCTGTGATTCTTTTACTTATTTTTTAGGTTTTTTTTTTTTAAACAAATTTTAGCCTAGTTTTCTTGAGTCATTACCTCTCTGCAGCAGCAGAGGAAGGGCCTGTACCTCCCTACCAGTGACCTGGTGTCCTTACTTCTACCCCAAGAGCAGGGATATTAGCTGTGTCCAAATGGGTTCTGAATTCTACAGACTCATCAACATGAGGCAAGGAATCATTGAAAAACCCGTGTCTCCTTTGGGAGAATGACATATCTTTAGTATTTATGTAGCTTATTCTTCTATATCTACATATGCAAAGCTTTCCTTAACAGTAAAGGGTACATATGCATAGTGGGAGGAGATCAGACCTTTACAAGTGAAGGAAAGCAACTTCAGAAATGAATTATTTTCTTTGCTTTATTATTTTTACCAAGACAGAGAAGTATTGTATTGAGAAATAATCTATTTTCATAATCAATATGTGCCCAAATTATATTTAAATTATTTCACTCTATATTTTCAGGAATTATAGACTGTGTTATTTATTCACTTAAAGGTACCTCTGTAGAAATAACCTAAAACTGCAGAAGGATCTGAAAGATCTAAACATAGTGTGCTTAGAAACTGCAGATTTTAGATCTAATGTATACTGCATTAATAAATGATATAAAGTGTTAAAAAAAAAAAAAAGAAGAAGAAGAAGAAGAAGAAAGCCAGCACCTGTTCACAGAATACTAGGTGACTGTAGCTGGTCTTGAATTCCCTAAAAAGCAGAAATCTGATTCCCAGGGCTGACCGTGAAGAATGTTACAAGGGGGGAAATGACTGTTGTCAGCATCAGATACCCCCCTGCCTTCTCACTCCCTTGTGGGATGATGCTAAATGATGCTAAGTGTTGGAGAAGGAATGCACTTGACCATCCAAGTCAGCCCAGCACTGCATTCTAGTCTCTGCCTTTCTCCAGCAACTGGCCGTGTGGGATCAAGGAGGTTACTTCTCCCTGGGCCTATTTTTCTCCCCTTAGAATGAAAGGTGCACTAGAGATCTAATTCAAAATGCCAATTTTTACAGCCACACACCCAAATCTTTCTTTGTATTCTCTTTGACAGCAGACTCCTTCCTTGTGTCTCCCTGGAGGGCATTCATTTCACACTGATTTCTTGCTTCCATAGGTTTCTTGCCAGGTGGAGCTGAGCACATGGTTGCAATGCCTCTCTGCTTTCTGTCCACCTCCCCCAAACCCTGAGCCCCTTACTTACTCCCTTATTTAAAATCCCTTTTCACTGAATACCATGATAATCTTAGTGATCAGTTTCCATGATGAAAACAATTGCATTCTGTTTCTTAAAGATTTGGTCCTGTTCATTTTAAAATTTAAGTCAATATTCGATCAGGTCTCTTTCTCTCCTTTGTGGCTCCAGTGGCTGAGGGTGAGAGGGTGGGGGGTGCTGTAGGGGACACAGTCTGGGGTCTGTTCTCATGCACCACCTCCCCTTCCCTCTTTCTCTTCCTTGTACCTGCTCCTTTGGTCTTGGGGTAAAAAGAGGAACAAGAGTGAACTTGGCATTCCCTCCCAAGGGCCATTAACCGCCCTCCTAGATCTCTGGTCTTTAGTGTCAGGTAGGCGGGTAGACACTCCACAGGCCCCTCGGAGGGAGGGCTCATTCCCAAACAGATGGTGACTCTTAGAGTGACTGGGCCAATCGCTGCTGGCTTTAATGTGCATTAATTTATGCCATAATGTAGCAGCCCAGGGCCTCTGTAGCCCCAATCTCTTCTTCCCTCATGGCCAATTCTTCAGCCAGTAGGCCCTTGTAATATCCAACTTCCGTAGTTGGCAATAACCTGAAGCTTGAGGCAAGGAAACATTGACTTCCTTCCCACCTGCCACAGATCTCTCCCCAGAAAGCCTTTGTCCTGTTCCAGTAACACAGCAGCAGCCCAGCAAGTCTGCTAGATGAGCAGATGCCCACTTAGAGACCCTACTGTATGTTACTTAACTTGTTATTAACTGAACTGTTCACAAGAATACAAGGCAGCTCCTTCACTAATGGTTCTCTTGGGGGCTTCCCTGCCTTGGCTTTGGAAAGAAAAAATCCCCACTTTCCCTCCAGCTTGAGAAGGAAAAGAATAGCTTCACATCTCAAACACTGCTGTCCTCCAAAAGGCGGCATTCCTCTTCCCCCTCCAGGCCCTCTTCTCATATCCAGAGGAGGGGGGTCAGGTGTTGTGGGAGGCATTTGGGTCTGTTCTCTAAGTGCTTCCCAAGAAGTCCTGAGTGGTGTGGCTGGTCCAGAGCACTAATTTTCCCTCCAACTTAGAGTACAGAATGCTTGCTGTGGTTTTTCCTTATTGTGAGCCTTAGTAATAAAATTGAGAAAACAGGATCGCGTTCAGCACCCTACAGCATCTTGTTACATATTCGTGTGTGTTCATACTGCATTAATATCTGGCCAGGCCTGGCAGCTCACACTGATAATCCCAACACTTTGGGAGGCCAAGACAGGAGGATCACTTGCGGCCAGGAGTTGGAGACCAGCCTGGGCAACATAGCAAAACTCTGTCTCCACAAACAAATTTAAAATAAATAGTGGTCCCAGCAGTAGTCCCAGCTACCCAGGAGGCTGAGGCAGGAGGACCCCTTGAGGCCAGGAGTTCAAGACTGCAGTTAACTATGACCACACCACTGCACTCCAGCCTGGGCGACAGAGTGAGACCCTGTCTCTAATAAATAAATAATTTTTACAATATTTCATTAATATCTGTCTTCCCTGCTATACTATAAGGCCATGACAACAAGACCCATGTATGTATGCTTTGCTCAAGATTGAATTCCAGCTACTTAGAATACCTGGCCATAACAAAATTTTTTGATGTTCAACATTTATTGAATGAATGACAGAATAAAACTCCTCTTACAGTCATTTTGCCCCCATGACCACAGCTGATTGGACAAGAGCTGGGGACATGACCTAAGAAGAACCAATACAGGCCAATACCAATACTATGAGCCAAGCAAATGATGTCATGAGAAAACTGGATCCAAAAGACAGGAGGACCAGACAGCCTGTACTGAGTTCTTATTGAGTATCTAGAAGGCTACATGCAGCTCGGATGGGACAGCCATGTGCATGCTGAAATAGAAAATGCTGATCTAGGGCCAGGCACAGTAGTTTCCGCCTATAATTTCAGCACTTTGGGAGGCCAAGGCAGGAGGATCACTTGAGGCCAGGAGTTCTAGACCAGGCTGGGCAACATTACAAGGCCCTGACTCTATAAAAAATAGGAAAAAAAAAAAAAAGGTCCGGGCATGGTGGTTCATGCCTGTAATCTCAGCACTTTCGGAGGCTGAAGCAGGCGGATTGTCTGAGGTCAGGAGTTCAAGACCAGCCTGGCCAACATGACAAAACCCCATCTCTACTAAAAATACAAAAATCAGCCCGGCGCAGTAGCATCCGCCTGTAATCCCAGCCACTTGAGAAGCTGAGGCAGGAGAATCACTTGAACCCGGGAGTTGGAGGTTGCAGTGAGCCCAGATTGCACCACTGCACTCCAGCCTGGCCAACAGAGTGAGACTCTGTCTCAAAAAAAAAAAAAAAAAAAAAACAAACATCAACCAGGTGTGTTAGCACATGCCTGAGTGTAGTTTCAGCTCCTTAGGGGGCTGAGCCAGGAAGATCACTTTAGTCCATGCATTATAGGTTACAGTGAGCTATGATCATGCCACTTCACTCCAGCCTGGGTGACAGAACAAGACCCTGTCTCAAAAAAGCAAAAAAAGAAAAGAAAATGCCAATCATGAATCAGGGAGATTAAGAAAAGCAAAGAAAATAGACTACCTGGCTTCAGAGAAGAAGAGAGAATTCTCCTTCCTGACCCTCTAAGTTATTGGTTTTAGCATCTATGAGGCCCATACCTACTTTCTCATTTCCTGAGAGAGCCCAGTATCCTTCCAGTGATTTCTCTTTCAACCTAGTTTGATGGAACTATGATCCTTGCAACAGATCTTGACACTGAGAAATGGTGCTCCATGTCAGTGAATTCTGTAGGTTATTGAACTTGTCATTACTTGAATTGTTTGTAATAATCTGGTCTTTGTAAATGCATCCTATAGATATATTCTTAGAATTTGTAAAATATAATATTTTTCTTCATGACTCAGAGTCACCTGTTAAAGAAATAGTCCTTCGGTCTCCAAATTTGCTGTCAGCTATCACTAGCAGAGCACCTTTTCTCTTAAAATGGTCCTTCTAATTCATTGCAGAGCTTTTCTTTTGAGGAACCAGCTCTGCAAGCTGATTCTACATGGGTGGAGACTCCAACAGGCCACTCTAAGGAAGGGTTTGCTTCCAAATGGATGGTGGTTCTTGGCAACATTGGGCCACCAGCTGCGTGCCACAGCTTTCAAGCCACACTATCACTGTTCTAAACCATGTCTGATCACCTCCTTCTAGTCCTTCTTCCATTACAAACTTGTTACCTACATGCTCTTTTGCTTTGACTATTAAGAACTCACATACTGGCTGGGCGCAGTGGCTCACGGCTGTAATCCCAGCACTTTGGGAGGTTGAGGTGGGCAGATCACTTGAGGTCAGGAGTTCGAGACTAGCCTGGCCAACATAGTGAAACCCCTAATCTACCAAAAATATTATTTTTTAAAAATTAGCCAGGTGTGGTGGCACATGCCTGTAATCCCAGCTACTTGGGAGGCTGAGGCAGGAGAATCGCTTGAACCCAGGAGGAGGAGGTAGCAGTGAGCTGAGATCATGCCACTGCACTCCAGCCTGAGTGACAGGGTGAGAATCCATCTCAAAAGAAAAGGAAAGTATTCACACACTGTTAAAGTTCTTTTCTTCAATATCAACCTCCTTTCAATGAAGAGTTGATCTCACTTTCCCAAGGGGCCACCTGGTTGTCTACAGAGAGCAAAGCCCAAACCCTAATGCCTCCCTTTCAGAGTCCAAGCTTGATGCCAGCTGGCCTGCCCTTAGGCTGCTCAGGTCAGAGATTAATTTTCCCTCCAACAAGCATGAAACTAAGTCCACTAGACATGCTTGCTTAAAAAAAAAAAAATGAATAGAGATGCCAAATCCAAACAAATCCTCGAGCTTCTAGGGGCAAAATTAAGTCAAGCTCATTAACAATGAACCAGGCTCATCCCAACAAGGCTCCTGTTTTCTGATGGGTAGCTTGAGGAAATAAGCTCAAGTACAGCTCAGGACCACCAGGGGTAATCTGAAGGCCAGGCCAGGACCCTGACCTCTAGTGTGGTCCTAAAGTCTACCCTCTTTGAAGATCTGGGATATCAGTTATCAGAACCAAGGGCTCCAGGACCCAGGGAAATTAGAGCATCAGTGGCCCATCTTAAACCCCTCCAGAAACACTTTTACCAGTGTCCACTTTCCATAGGATCCACGATAATGTGAAAACAGGGCCAGTCTCCTAGAGCGCCCACATCAGCCACCATTTTCAGCAGTGTCTGTGCACAGGCTTATATGTCTAGCTGAGCTGGATTTTCTGCTATCTAGACCATAGGGGAAAAAGTCAGGAACTCATTTCTACCAATATCACAGCATAATCTGACCATATCAAGGGAAAGAAAATTCAGAGCCACTAATTGGAACTAAACTGGAATTCATACATATTCCCATAAACCCCCAAGTCACCAGTCTTAAATCCCATGCCATCACCCTCCAGGTCAGAACTGGCCCTGTATAAGCGGCTGGTACAGACAACCAAAAGCAAAGGAATAAGCCTCAATATGCTCAGGACACCAGAAGACCCAGGAAAATCTGAAACCTAGACATGCCAGTTTTCTGAAGTAAAATTTTGACCTTTTTCAAGGCCAAGGACAAGGCCTCATTTTGCCCCTAAGTCCCAGTCTGGAACACTGAAACAGATCAAGAGTAACTCAATGGGCCAAGAGCCAAAGTTTCTGCCTGCTGTAATCTGGAAGTAGAAACCAGAGTTGCAAATTTCTCTACATATCTAGGTATTTTATAGGATAATTCTGGTAGGCTAATAGATCAGAGATATAAATAGGCATATATAGAACTTTATTGGTGTATGTAGAATTTCCTGGAGGAATTTTCCCATCAGACAAGGCTGAAAAGGATAGTGTAATTGACATGTGAACATGGCATCATGATGGATAAAAGTAGATTATGGGATCCACAAAATAGTGCAACATGGGAAGAGAGCCTTCCAGAACCAAGGGTCTTGGGCCCAGAAGACAGATAGAATCAAAGGCATCAACAGGACACTTGAGAAATTAACACCAGAACCTACAGAGATGGGGTGTTGAAAAAGCCCTCCTGGAAGCCATCTGGAGCAAAGGAAGGGACACCTGTCAGGCCTGGTGTCTGCTATAGAACCCTCTACCGACTATGTAGGTCAATTTCTCCACTTAAGAACTTCTGAAAATCAGGAGTCCTCAGAAATAAAAGTGGATTAGGGCCAGGCGTGGTGGCTCATGCCTGTAATTCCAGCACTTTGGGAGGACAAGGCAGGCGGACCGCCTGAGGTCAGGAGTTTGAGACCAGCCTGGCCAACATGGTGAAACTCCGTCTCTACTAAAAATACAAAATTAGCTGGGCATGGTGGTGTGCACCTGTAATCCCAGCTACTCGGGAGACTGAGGCAGGAGAATTGCTTGAACCCAGGAGGCGGAAGTTGCAGTGAGCCAAGATCGTGCCACTGCACTCCAGCCTGAGCAACAGAGCTAGACTCCATCTCAAAAAAAAAAAAATGATTAATTAATTAAAGTGGATTCATATAATAAAAAATACAGTATTAAACAAAACATGTGAGAAAATTATTAAGTCTGGGTATCACCTCTAAACCATGATCTGCTACTTATTTTACTTTAAAGTATTATATAGCATTATGTGCCAGGCACTGTTTCCAAGTGGTTTACAAATGTTAACCCATTCACTCATTAACTGTGGAAATAAACAAGACCACCCAAATGAGAAAGCAAATGTAATTCCTGTGATTTGAATGTCCCCTCCAAAACTCACGTTCAAATTGTATTGCCGTTGTAACAGGGTTATGAGGTGACACCTTTAAGAGGCTATTAAGTCATGAGGGCTCTGCCCTCCTGAATGGATTAACACCGTTATGGTGGGAGTGGGTTAGTTATCGCAGGAGTTTGGCCCCTTTTTCTGTCTCACCCTCTTTTGTCCTCCTTTGCCATGTGATGCTTTCCACTATGCTATAATGCAACAAAAAGGTCTCTCCAAGATGCAGCCCCTCAAACCTGGGCTTCCCAGCCTCCAGGACTGTGAGCCAAATAAACTTCTCTTCTTTATAAATTACACAGTCTGTGCTACTCTAACAGCAGAAAATGGACAAAGACATCTATTTATTCAAAGCTTGCTATAGCAAGGGAGTCAACCACTATCACTTGTGTTTTGGCAGAGACTCAAAGGCAGGCAGAAAAATGGGAAAGCTTCATAGTAGAAAGAAGGGACAGCTTCTGGTATGTTCTGATTGGAGGATGTTGGTATGGGGAAGCTGTGGGTGGGCTGACTAGGAGCAGAGCATCCTATAGGGAGCATATTTAACTTTCCCTGGTTGGTTGCATATTGGAAGCAGGAACAAAAATTGGGGAAGCTGTCAGTCATTTATCAAGTCCTGGCCACTTAGGGCCAGTTGTTACAGCAGTTATTGTTTGACTTCCTGGACTGTTTGTTAGAGATTGTGGTCTGATTTCATACAAAGCTGACTTGTAGGCAGGCTAGCTTCATGGGCTTAATGGGTTGGTTTTTGGGCTAGTTGCTGCAGACTGTAAGGGTACTATTTCTGCATATGGTCTGGCCATTGTCTATTTGTACATTCAGTCTCTCATAACCCTATAGAGTAAGTACTACTATTGTTCTCATTTTACAAATGAGAGGAGTATGACATGGAGACACAGTGACTAGCAGAGCCAGAATGCAAACTAAGGTATTCTGTCCACAGAGTCTATCCCCTTAGCCCCTGCATGAAGGTGCCTCCGATGTGGCTTGGTATTGAGTCGGTTCTGGAAATTTCTTTTCTATGAGAAAGTCTGAATCTCTGTTCTTCTACCCAGTTGTTTGGGGTTCTACCCACCCATTCTTGTAGCCCAGCCAAAGAGAATGAGAACTTGACCTTGGCATGCTAAAGCACCAGCCTGTGTAATGTATTGTAATGCCAGTAATTTGTGAGACTTTTTCTGTTTGGAGGGTTTTTACTTTTGTGCATGATTGTCTTCCCTGGCAAGATTAAGAAAAGATAATTTTTACAGGTTAGGTTCCCTGGAGAGACTCTGAAACAGGGATTCACACGCAGCACGTTTATTAGAGAATGCTCGTGGGATTAAGCCCTGTGAAAGGAAGGAGAAGGGACCAGGACCGAGAGAGAGAAGCTGAGCAGTGATACAGCCTCAACAAAGGCTTCAGCCCACTCCATGTATTACCAGTGGAGGGTGTCCAGGTTCTTGGCATTTTGAACAAAGAATTGGACAAAACGCACAAAGCAAGGAAAGAATGAAGCAACAAAAGCAGAGCTGTACTGAAAATGAAAGTACACTCCACTGAAGGGGAGCCGGCTCAAGAGTTCTCCTTACAGAATTTTCTGGGGTTTAAACACCCTCTAAAGGTTTCTCATTGGTTACTTGGTGTACACCCTAAGTAAATGAAGTAGTGGTCTGCAATCAGAGACTGAAGTTACAAAGGTTACACCCTAAACAAGCGTCTGATTGGTTGTAGAAAGCAAGGCGGGGGATGGGGGACGGGGGTGGCGGCGTTGCAAAGTAAGTAGCCTCTGGTCCTTTTGTTACTTAGGTGTGGAAAGTCGGGGCTTTCCTTTTATTTCTAGGAAGTTGGCATGAATTGGCCTTGGTTTCCCTGCCTCCAGACCCTATTGTCCTGCCTCACATGGAGGCACAATAAAGCCAAAATGGACCTTCAGAATTGTCCTGCGTGGCAGCAGGAGCACCTGGCCTTAGATTCCTCCTAAGTTAGTCACTAATGCAAGCTGCCTCCACCAAGAACAGCCATGGGCAATTTCCAGAGGGAGCTGCCAGCTGAGGGATATCTTCTGACAACGTTACAGAAAACAGGTGTGGAGTATGTTTATGTCCTGAAAACATCATTCTCAGAAAGGAAGAGCTATAATTACTCCTCAGAAACTACAACTAATAAAAAAGAAAGCACCAGTTCCTGGCAGTGTATTTGGCAGCACTAAGACAGAGACAATCTCTGAGTGCTGATGTGGTAACCTCTGGGGAAAGTGAACCAAGAGAAGTATGAACTCCAAAATGTCAGGGGTGGTGGAGCGGCCAGTTGGCTTCTTGCCCCAGCCTCTTCCAAAGATGCCTTGGGTCCCAGTTTAATCCTCATTCACACCATAAACATGGTGATTTCCTTACAACCAGTACAAGTGCATGAGACTTGGTTCCTAAACTGGAATTAGACCAGAGCATGAGCCAATCAATAATTTTTTGTAATTTGTGTATCTTATCTGTGATCTCATTAAAGAGCCACTTTTCCACCTGCTCCGGGTTTAAATCTTGTGATCCCTGAGCCAGGGTCCTCTCCCTTGAACTCTGGCCAACTCAGGGGCAATCTGAAAAGAGGATGAATAATTTCCCTGAGAGGAAGAAGGAGGGACAAGGAAATGGCAGAAGGAAGGATGGAGTGGGGGGACTGAGAGGAGAAAAGGAAAAGAAGAACAGAAGGAAAATAAGACATCAAAAGACAATGCTTATGCAATGTTCTACCTGAACACAGGGGCAGATTAGAAGACATTTCAAGATTCTTTCGTCCTCGTAAGTCTAACAGTAAGTAGGCTCTGCAAGTAACTTCCAGTAGAGACCATATGCCTCTGTCCCCATCTACCAAGGCTGGTTGTGTATTTGGGAAACAAAGCATGTTTCTACCCACCAGTACCCTCCCACTAGAGAACACAGCAAAGCTTTATAATACTTTCTTCCTGTCCCTTTTAGCAGCTAATCTGCACAAAGATATAAATCACACGCTGATAAGAAACCCTCTCCACATAAAATAAAGAAAATGGGCCAGGCGCAGTTGTTTGCGTCTGTAATCCCGGCATTTTGAGAGGCCGAGGCAGGCAGATCATCTGAGGTCAGGAGTTCTAGACCAGCCTGACCAATATGGTGAAGCCCCGTCTCTACTAAAAACACAAAAAAAATTAGCTAGGCATTGTGATGCACGCCTGTAATCCCAGCTACTCAGGAAGATGAGGCATGAGAATCGCTTGAACCTTGGAGGCAGAGGTTGCAGTGAGCCAAGAGCGCACCACTGCACTCCAGCCTGGGCAACAGAAGAAGACTTCGTGTCAAAAAAAAAAAAAAAAAAAGAAGAAGAAGAAGAAGAAAGAAAGAAAAGTAAAGTAAAAGAATAAGAAAACGGCTGGGAGACAAGCCAGGAAGAGTGATACCCCATAACAACTGAGTAGTGAAAGCTGAAAGTATTTTTCAACTCGCATTGCAAGTAAGACTATGAAAAAGAATCTTCTTTTCAAGTGATTTGCTCTTTATAACAAAGTGTTAAACACACACACAGAAAATGCTTAACAGCTCAGAAAATAGCTTTGAAAGTTCATATAGGAGTATTTTCATTTTCTCAAAACATTATCTATAAAAAAAACTGTATACCATTTGTTGGAGAAAACAGGCTATTTTCAAATGTTGCAGAGCCTGACATATACATCTCACTTTCTAAGTATCCTGATAGAAAATCCTTCTATTTTCTGAAAGATCCTTTCAGAATGTTAAGCATATGTTTCTTCCAAAAGCACATGATTTTGAACTTGGAATTTTTCCAGTCTCACAGGTCTTTTAGCAAAACATTCAGGTTCTCTTGGCCTCCTGCTGAGGTAGACAGCTGAAGCCTTTATAGGCTAAGGCAGGTTTTAGAAATTTGCTTTTTGCACTTACGAGACAGTTAATCCCATTATTAATTTGTAATGTGTCATTCTTACACAGATTTAGCTAAAACTCAGAAAACCCGAAATTCACACACTGGAAGGATGTTATAAAGTGTACAAGAACAATTTATAACTCGTTTTATGCAACAGGATAATTTCTTCCTCTTAGTTTTATTGTTTGGAGTTCAGCTTATAAAAGCTTAGAATATATGAATTCCTACAATGATTAAAAGTAACTCAGATGTGTCAAAGATTTGGCAACCAATTAAATATTACTTATTTATTCCAAGTTGTTAATTGTGGTCACCTCTGAAGAGAAGGTTTTTCATTTTCCTTTATTTTGCTGTTAAAAGTCTATTTGTTCATTTTCACCTGGCTATAAAGATAGCAAGACTGGATAATTTATAAAGGAAAAAGTTTTAATTTACTCACAGTTCCACATGGTTGGGGAGGCCTCAGGAAACTTACATGCATGGCAGAAGGCGAAGGAGAAACACATACCTTCTTCACAAAGCAACAAGAGAAAGAGTGATGGGGAAAGAGCCCCTTATAAAACCGTCAGATCTCGTGAGAACTCATTCACTATCACGAGAACAGCATGGGGGAAACCGCCCCTATGATCCAGTTACCTCCCACGAGGACTCTCCCTCCACATGTGGGGATTATGGGGATTATAATTTGCAATGAGATTTGGGTGGGGGCAGAGAACCAAACCAAGTCAAGACCCTCTTTCCTTTTTGTAGGGGAACTTTGATTTTTCTTATTAAGCCATTGAAGTGTTATTTACATACATAAACTGGAAATTGCACTAAAGAAATTTGTAAGGTTAAAGCATTTAGCTAAGAATATGCTCTAAGTTTTCACTGAAGGGGGAAAATATCAACAATTCATAATCCCCTTTTCTTTTAACACCATACTTTTTTTCTCTTTTCTTTTTTTTTTTTTTTTTCCTTGAAACAGAGTCTTGCTTTGTTGCCCAGGCTGGAGTGCAGTGGTGCAATCACTGCTCACTGCACCCTCTGCCTCCCAGGCTCAGGTGACCCTCCCACCTCAGCCTCCTGAGTAGCTGGGACTACAGGCACACGACACCATGGCCGGCTAATTTTTGTATTTTTTGTAGAGATGGGGTTTCGCCATGTTGCCCAGTCTGGTCTCAAACTCCTGAGCTCATGCAATCCACCTGCCTCAGCCTCCCACCATACTTTATTTCTAACACCATCACTAAGTCTGCCTCAGCTGGGGATAATACCATCACTTTCTAAATGTAGCACATTTTGCTCCTCTTTATTTAGTGTTAGATGATAGTTATGTTGCTATTCCCCTAGACATAAAAAATGAGTTCACTTAGGCAACTCCATTTCCCAGACACCATAAAATATTACATAAGAAAAACATACTAGTTCCATCAATATTCTGGGACCCTGGGATTTCACATCATGATGTCTCCAACTTAGCAACTTCTCCTTCTCAACAATGTCCTGAAATTTTATATGACCTATAACTTGTTCCATTTTGTGCAGTTTTATGTATCCCCTGACAGATATCCCCTGGCAGGAAGGGGCCCTCAGAATAAAATAAAGTACTGTATCACCAGGAAGGCAAGCTCTGCAGAAAACGCAGGGATAATCAGCACATGCAGTCTGTCACAGGCAGGGAGGGTAAAGAAAGAACCGTTGCTTCAACTGTGGTCCTGTTTTCTAAATGCCAGTCTCCTAGAGGTGTGGACCTTGCTGGGTGGTTTGTGATTTTAGTTCCCGAGGATGAGATTTTAATTTTCTTTTTCATCAAGTTTTGAAATGATATTGGTCCACTTTTCCCAAGAGCACAGAGACTAATATAGATGCAAAAGAGAGAACGGGGCTGGGTGTGGCAGCTCACACCTCTAATCCCAGCACTTTGAAAGGCCAAGGTGGGAGGATCACTTGAGGTCAATAGTTCAAGACCAGCCTGGACAACATAGCAAAACTCTGTCCCTAAATAAAAATTTAAAAACTAGCCAGGCACGGTTATGCACACCTGTAGTCCCAGCTACTCAGGAGGCTGAGGTAGGACGATCCCTTGAGTCCGGGAATTCCTGGCTGCAGTGAGACATGATCACACCGCTGTACTCCAGCTTGGGCAAAAGAGTAAGACCAGGTTTGTTTCATTGTTAGCAAAAAACCAAAAGAGAACAGGTTTAATTTTAGTGTTAGCAAATTATCCAAGATTTGCTTAGAATAGACTTAGTGAGATTTTGGGTAGAATTTGTGCTATGCTAAACCAATACTACAACCAAGATGCTAAGACAGTTTAGAGGGGTTAAGAAGTCTCCACTTGAGTAGATCTATGAAGGCTTCAAGGTGGAGGTGATGCTGGAATTTGGCCTTGAAGAGAGAGTAGGTTTCCCTCGATGGAGAGCATTCTGGGTAGACAGAGCAGCAAAAACAAAGGTCAAAAACTGAGAGGCCGCGGGCACCATGGCAGGCACGTGGCTGGGTGCAGATAGACTTGACTTTCCAAACTCCTGGAAGATACAAAATATACTTCATTCACTTTTAGTAGTAAAAATAGCCTCCATGCAAAAAAAATTAAAATATCTACTGTAATCCCAGCACTTTGGGAGGCTAAGGCAGGTGGATCACTTGAGGTCAGGAGTTCGAGACCAGCCTGATCAACATGGCGAATCCCCGTCTCTACTAATTCTGGCTACTCAGGAGGCCGAGACAGGAGAATCGCTTAAACCTGGAAGGTGGAGGTTACAGTGAGCCAAGATTGTGCCACTGCACTCCAGCCTGGATACAGAGTAAGACTCTGTCTAAAAAATAATAATAATAATTAAAATATCTAGTCTCTTATAACAGTAAAAGTTCTTAAACTTGGCAGGGCCAATGGCTTACACCTGTAATCCCAGCAC
Organism: Pan paniscus; assembly: GCF_029289425.2. Taxonomy (NCBI): domain Eukaryota; kingdom Metazoa; phylum Chordata; class Mammalia; order Primates; family Hominidae; genus Pan; species Pan paniscus. Next base: position 49,783,257 of record NC_073256.2, on the reverse strand, counting down.
TTTTGGAGGCTGAGGCAGGAGAATTGCTTGAGCCCAGGAGTTTGAGACCAGCCCTGAGCAACATAGCAATACCCCATCTCTACAAAAAAAAAAAAAAAAAAAAAAAAAAAAAAGGGTGAGCATGGTTGTATGTGCCTGTAGTCCCAGCTACTCAGGAGGCTGAGAAGGGAGGATTGTTTGAGCCCAGGAGGTTGAGGCTGCAGTGAGCCTTGATCGTACCAAAGTTCCAAAACTTAATTTAGCCTTAGATTTTTCTCCATCCCTCAATTTTTACTGGCTTCTGTTTGGAGGTGGGGAAGGGGGTTGTGGTTCCTCTGTCCCCTTCTCTCTCCCAGCCTACTTCTCCCCCACTGGGAAGCTACGGTTCCAGACCTCTCCATGGTCAGAGCCACGTGGCAGCCAGTGAGCAAGTAAGGGATTCTTGCTGGCCTAGAATTCCCACGTGGGTCTGGCTGTTCATTGCACACAGATTATGGTGGTGCTTTCCATGGGAAATTCAGAAGTTCCCATGACCTAGAGAACCTCTTACCCACTCCTCCTTCAATCCTTGGGCATCCTCTCTCTGCTGGTCAACCCTGTCCAACAGGCCCCAAGAGGACCCCATACCAGACCTCTCCCCTACTTGGCTTAAATGTGTCCACAGGAAATGACCCCACATCCCTTTCCCTGACATTCTCTAGGAAGGCAGGCCGCACCCAGCACGGCAGCCACCCTCCCTGCTGTGTCACCGGAGCAGCTCATTGGCCCTTTTCTCACCCTCTGGAGTTCCCACACAGGTGTGAGACCCCAGTCTTCTGTGTCTCCCTGCTGTGGTAAACACATTTCAAAATGATTCCTTTGGCCTCACAGAAGCTGTCACAGGTTGGGGTTAGAAAACAATACCCTCTCAGCCCTTCACCAAAGGGGCCATTTATCTGTGCACATGTATCCATTGATGGATGAATAGATACAGATTATAGATGGATAAATAGGTAAAAGAAAGGACATTTACTTAAATGGGATGACACCATTTTTAACAAAACATATTTATTTAATTTCATTTGAATTTCACAGAAGGAAAATCAACTGGAATTGTGAACATCAAATCGATGTTCTTTACATATTATTTCTTAAAATAGCCTTCAAAGGATATGAAAAAAAGATTGAGAAAACCTTAGTTTTCAGTCATGAGGGTCTTTTTTCTTACATGTTTCCATTTTAAAGAATATTAACTAATTCCCTACTATGAAAGAACACATCCTCCCGTATCCTCTCTCCAAACTCCTTAGTTTTTTTTTTTTAGATATATTCTTATTTACATTGTTTAGATTTATGGCACTTACTTCATTGTCTAATTATGATCCTTAGTGATTTTAGTAAGAGATATATATTTAAATGGACTCAATGAACCCTCAAGTCATTTTATTACAGCTTCCCTATTCATTATTTTGAATCAATTCTTATTTTTCTAGATTCATTGGCAAAAAAATTTTCATGGAGGTTGTATTTTCTTCATGCTTTTATATTTATATTTTTAAGGTAACATACACCAGAAGTCTTTAGTTAAAGGACGTCTTTGGCCAGACAAGGTGGCTTACGCCTGTAATCCCAGCACTTTGGGAGGCCAAAGCGGGCAGATCACTTGAGGTCTGGAGTTCAAGACCAGCCTGGCCAACACGGTGAAACCCCGTCTTTACCAAAAAAAAAAAAAAAAAAAAAAATTTAGCTAGGTGTGGTGGCGAGTACCTGTAGTCCCAGCTATTCAGGAGGCTGCAGCAGGAGAATCACTTTAACCCCAGGAGGCAGAGGTTGCAGTGAGCCGAGATCGCACCACTGCACTCCAACCTGGGAGACAGAGGGAGACTCCATCTCAAAAAAAATTAATTTAATAAATAAAGGACATCTTCACTGAGTATATAATCTTGAGTCAAAATGTCTCCCCTCAGAATTTCATGGACATTGGAATTTCATTCCATTGTCACGGCATTCAATATTGGGGGCAGTGGAGATTTGGGGAAAGCAGCGGGGACCAGTCTGACTTTCCCTTCTAGGTGATTGGCTTTTTCTGTTAGGATGCAAAATAGAGATAAAGAAACAGGCATAAAGTTTGTCTGAAAAGAATAATTTGAAAGCTATCACAGGTGCTGGGAAAGACAAGGGTCTTCACACTACAGCATCACCAGGGAATGGCTGTTGGTCTAGGCAGGCCCGAGGCATCCTCCACCTCTGTTCTAGGCTGTCTTCCTACGGAGGAGCAAAGTCCTGCAGAAATGTCACCCCAGGGCAAGTCAGTGCCTCTCAGACCCTTCTGGCTGGTGGGGACAGCCCAGACAGAAATCTGTCCCTTTCTGAAAGTTCTAACACATGCAGACTACTGTAAATAGAATTTAAAAAGAACATGAAGAACATTTCAATCAAGGCCTGTTGAATATCTCTCAGTGGGAATATCCAATTCATCAGAATGATACAGTCTTTAAACATTTGGGACAAATATCACTAAAACTAAAGCAGAAGTTTCTTTGATTCAGGCTTGATTTGAAGAAAATAATGCATATATACCCTCATGAGCCTAAAATTTACCAGCACACTTTATTCAAGGAAAAAAAATGGGGCCAGGTGTGCAGTGGCTCACACCTGAAATCCCAACACCTTGGGAGGCTGAGGCAGGAGGATCGATTGAAGCCAGGAGTTCAAGACCAGCCTGGGCAACACAGTGAGAACTTGTCTCTACAAAAAAAACAAAGAAAATTAGCCACACATGGGTGGTGTTCACCTATAGTCCCACCTACTCAGGAGGCTGAGGTAGGAGGATCATTTGAGCCCAGGAGTTGGAGGCTACAGTGAGTTATGATTGTCCCACTGCACTCCTGTGTGACAGAGCAAGACCATGTCTCAAAAAAGAAAAAAGAAAACAATGAGATCTAGGTAGTAGTAATTTTTAATAAGATTTATAAATTGAAATATTGTAATGAATTTCTAATGCAGCTCAAGAAAAAAATCAAGATTAAATAAAAATTGATTCAATATCTACAGTGACAAATTATTATAAAAGTAAGTCCAAGTTGGCTAGGTGCGGTGGCTCAGGCTTGTAATCTCAGCACTTTGGGAGACCAAGGTGGGCAGATCATTTGAGGTCAGGAGTTCAAGACCAGTCTGGCCAACATGGTCAAACCCCGTCTCTACTAAAAATACAAAAATTAGTTGGTGTGGTGGTGCATGCCTGTAATCCCAACTACTCAGGAAGCTGAGACATGAGAATCACTTGAACCCAGGAGGCAAAGGTTGCAGTAAGCCAAGATTGCGCCACAGCACTCTAGCCTGGGCAATAGAGTGAGACTCAGTCTCAAAAAAAAAAAAAAAAAAAAAAAAAAAAAAAAAAAAAAATCAAAGTTATTACAGTACAAGCTCTTTTACAAAAAAAGAAAAATGCTTCTTTTTGTTTTCCATGTACTTGTTTTAACCACTCAAGCTGATCCTCTCTGGAGTTACCTGTAATTCCTTGTTGTGGGTTTTCTGTTGTCAGGCCACCCTTGTCCAGTCATCTGGCCAGGAGGAACAGGCTTTTCTTGGAGCTTTTTTCTTCTATGCCCGTTGGTGACTGTAGGTTGGAGTCTTCTGCAGCTCCGTGTCCAGGATATAAGGGAGGTGATAAGGAAATCCAGGGAATTCCCCACTGAGTTGTTTTCCAAGTCCTGAGGTCCCTAGGCAGTCCACCTCCTTTCACCTTTCAGAGCCTTCCGCAACTTTCTGTGCTTTGTTCAGAGTTTTTTAGTCATGAGGAAGAGGACCTGAGAAGAATGGGGTCATTCCTTCTTTGGAGCAACCAGAAGTCTGAAAATTTTTGATGTGTAAAATTTAGTTGTTGATATGGCTTTTATATAAATAAGGATTGGTGAGAAAAAAACAATCCTGTGAGTGAAGATGCATAAAGTTAGGGAATAGCATATCATCTGCAAAATATTCCAAACAATGAATTCAAGGAATTATAAGTGAATGGAATACTACTCAGCACTATAAAGAAATTAGCTATCAAGCCATGAAAAGACATGGAGGAATCATATTACTAAGTGAAAGAAGTCAATTTCAAAAGGCTACCTACTGTATGAGTCCATCTCTATGACATCCTGGAAAAAGCAAAACAATGGAGGCAGTGAAAAGCTCGGTGGTTGCCAGGGCTTACACAGAAGGGAGGGATGAATAAGGGGAGCACAGAAGAATTTTTAGGACAGTGAAACTATCCTGTATTCTGTATGACACTATAATGGTCAATACATTTCATCATACATTTGTCAATACTCACAGAATGTAAACACCAAGAGCGAATCCTCATATAAGCTATGGAGCTTGGGAAATAATGCTGTGTTGACATAGGTTCATCGATTGTAACAAACATACCAATCTGGTGGGGGATGTTGATAGGGAGTGTATTAGTCCATTCTCACACTGCTAATAAAGACATACCTGAGACTGGGTACTTTATACAGAAAAGGAGGTTTAATGGACTTACAGTTCCACGTGGCTGGGGAGACCTCGCAATCATAATGGAAGATGAAGGAAGAGCAAAGGGACTTCTTACCTGGTGCCAGGCAAGAGAGGACTTGTGCAGGGGAACCCCTCTTTATAAAACCATCAGATGTCATGAGACTTATTCACTATCATGAGAACAGCATGGGAAAGATTCGCCCCCATTATCCAATTACCTCCCACTGGATCCCTCCCACGACATGTGGGAATTGTGGGAGCTACCATTCAAGATGAGATTTGGTGGGGGACACAGCCAAACAATATCAGGGAGGTTCTGCATAGGGGTACTATTTTTCTGGGCGCACTCTTTACTTTCTTCTCAATTTTGCTGTGAACCTTAAACTGCTATAAAAAATAAAGTCTAGGTGTTTTTTATTTTTTATTTTTAAGTGAGCAATAAACAGATGTCAACACCAAGATGAATTAGTTACTGGAATTATATGACAAGTATTTTAAACAGATATTATAAAAGTGCTTCAACAAGTAATTACAAATTCTCTTGAAACAAGTGAAAATTTCAGCAAAAATGGAAGTCATTGAAAAATAACCAAATGGAAATTATAGAACTGAGAAATACAATAATCAAAATTAAAACTGTGTGGTTGGGCTCAATAATAGGGATGATAGAGGACAGAATCAGTGGGCTTGAAGGTAGATCAATGGAATTTACCCAATCTGAACAACAGAGAAAAGAAAGACCGAAATAAAATGAACAGAGAGTCTCAAAGACCAGTGGGACCATAACAAAAGAGAACACGGTATCATTGGAATACTTCAGGAAGAGGAGCAAGACCATACAACTGAAGAAATTCAGTAAAATTTGGTGGAAGACATAAACCTACAGTTTCAAAAAGCTGTGTGAACTATCATAAGCAGGATAAACTCAAAGAAATTCACACCAAGACATATCATAATTAAACTTGTAAAAACTAAAGACAAAGTCTTGAAGGCAACTAGGCAGAAAACATCCATTACTTACAGGGAAATGACAGTTTGAATGAAAGTGGATTTCTCTTCTGAAACCATAAAAGACAGCAGAAAGTGGCATAACATTTTTCAAGTGCTTAGAGGAAAAAGAACTATCACTCACAAAATCCATATCAGGTGAAAATATCCTTCAGGAATGCAGGGGAAATAAAGACATTCTCAGATGAAGGAAAACTGAGAATCTGTTGCTAGTAAATCTGTCCTTAAAGAATGACTAAAGGAAGTTCTTTAAACAGAAAGGAAATGATAACAGAAGAATGCTTGAAACTTTAGAAAAGAATGAAGAACATCAAAACAGGCAAAGACAGGGGTAAACATAATAGATGATCCTATTCTCCCGAGTGTCTTAAATTATATTTGAAGGTTAAAGCCAAAATAACACTCTCTAGTGTGCTGATCAATGAATGTAGAGGGAATACTTGAGACACATGTTTTAAAAATGGGAAGAGTAAAGGAATCTAAATGGAGGTAAGTTTTCCACACTTGCCTTCAACTGGAAAAACACTGACACCAGCAGAATGTGACTCTTGACATATGTATATGGTAACACCCAGGGCAACCACTAAGAAAACTGTACAAAGAGATGTACCCAAAATGCTACAAAGAAATCAAGATGAAACCTTAAAAAATATTTAAATAATCCACCCAAAGTGAGAATAGAGGAATAAGAAACAAAGTAAACAGAAAACAAATAATAAAATGGGAGACAAGCTTTAACACATATGAAAAGACAAGCTACAAACTAGGAGAACATATTTACAAACCATGTATCCAACAAAGTACCAGTATCTAGAATATATTTCTTAAATTCTCAAAACTCAACAGTTTTTTAGAAATCCTGGGTCTTCTTTAACGACATGAAGTATTTCACCAAGTGGATATACAGATGGCAAATAAGTACCTGAAAGATATTCAACATCATTAGCACTGGTGAACTAAAAATTAAGACCACAGTGATATTGCACTACATACATATCGGATTAACTAAAATAAAAAAAATACTGAGAACATGAAATGCTGGTGAGGATGTAAAGAAACTAGATTATTCATACACTGCTAGTAGGAATACAAAATCATATAGCCACTCTGGAAAACAGTTTGGCAGTTTCTTATAAAACTAAACATACCATTGCATTCTTTGGCATTGATTCATCTCAGAGAAATGATAATATGTTCACACAAAAACATGTACACAAATGTTCCTAGCAGCTTTATTCATAATAGTTAAAAACTGGGAACAACCCTGATGTTTTCCACCAGGTGACTGATGAAACAAGCAATGCGGCATTCATACCATTGAAAACTAGGTGGCAATGAAAAGAAACAAGCTATTGATACATCAACAACTTGGATGAAGTCTCCAAGGAATTATGCTGAGTGAAAGAGCCAATCTCAGCCGGGTGCGGTGGCTCATGCCTGTAATCCCAGCAAGTTGGGAGGCCGAGGCAGATCACCTGAGGTCAGGAGCTCGAGACCAGCTTGGCCAACATGGTGAAACCTTGTCTGTACTAAAAATACAAAAAAAAATTAGCCGAGCGTGGTGGCAGGCACCTGTAATCCCAGCTACTTGGGAGGCTGAGGCAGGAGAATCGCTTCAACCCACAACTGGAGGCGGAGGTTGCAGTGAGCCAAGATCACACCAGTGCACTCCAGCCTGGGCGGCAGAGTGAGACTCCATCTCAAAAAAACAAAGAAAAGAAAAAAAAACAGGAAAGAACGAATCTTAAAGATGAGAAACTGTATGATTCTGTTTACATAACATTTTTGAAACGACAAAATTGTAGAAATGGAGAACAGATTAGTGGTTGCCAGCGTGAGGGATGGGGGTGGGGAGAAGGAGGCAGGTATGGCTATAAAAGAGTAACACCAGGATCTTTGTGGTGATGAAAATGTAACTTGACTGTATCAAATGTATCAATGTCAATATCCTGGTTATTATATTTGTAAAATGCCCCCATTGGAGGAAACTGTGTAAGAGAGGACACAGGATTTGAATCTACAATTGTCTTAAAAGTAAAAGTTCAGGCTGAGCGCTGTGGCTCACACCTGTAATCCCAGCACTTTGGGAGGCTGAGGCGGGTGGATCACAAGGTCAAGAGATTGAGACCATCCTGGCCAACATGGTGAAACCTTGTCTCTAGTAAAAATACAACAATTAACTGGGCATAGTGGCACACACCTGTAGTCCCAGCTACTCAGGAGGCTGAGGCAGGAGAATCGCTTGAACCCAGGAGGCGGAGGTTGCAGTGAGCCAAGATCACGCCACTGCACTGCAGCCTGGTGACAGAGCAAGACTCTATCTCAAAAAACAAACAAACAAAAAAACACGATAAACAAAGTGAGACCCCTATCTCTATAAAAAAAGAAAAGACCCGTGGTAGGAGTCCGAGGGCAGGAGAGGCAGAGACAGAAAGACCCAATCTTTGTACTGCCCGTAGGACAGCAAAGGTCAACCTAAAGGAAGCAAAAAGGAAGGGGATCAAAAATAACAAAAAAGGAAAAAAAAAGAAGGAAAAGAAAGAGGATCAGTAACATCTGGAAAAGACTTGACACCACATTAGAGTTTTCTGTTTTATGTCTGACTTTGGCACTTGCTTCTGCCAACAGGCTCTAATCAAACACAAACAAAATCCTCCAATTCAGAGAGGCCGGAGCTTAAGCTGATGGTAACGAGGACTCAAAGCTTGGCCCTACAAGCAACTTAGAAAACAAAATGTACAAAGAGAGAGACACAGTGCCAACCTCACTTATCGTGGGTCAAGTGGAGTTGTTGCTGTGGGAGGCTCTTAATGGGGGTGGTCCAGGCACTTAGAGCAAGAGGCATGGCATCTGCTGACCTTGGCTGCCACAATAAACATGGAAAAGAAGTCACTTGGCTCAGCTGTGAAGCTCTGGGACATTCAGCTGCCTTGAGCTACAGATCTCTTGATACATCTCACAGTCATTTAGAAATTAAATGGCAAAATAAAACCACAGCAGCCCTATTTCTCCTTTTCCTAGGACTGAAAGATTAAAGCAGAGACTCATAGTTCTCTGAATCTCAAATTCTAACACTGGAAATACTGAAAATTATATACCCGTAAGATTAAACTAACAAGAGAAAGTGCCCTATTTGTGGCTTAAAAGAAGTAGACCACTGGGAAATGGAAGTATATATCCCCCTTTGAGATAACTTTTCTACAGGAAACATACAGAAACCTTCAAAATACCCTATTGCATTAACACTATAATTCAGAAGGACGTTGCATCTTAGATATAGGAGCAATTGGTTTTAGACATAAGGGAAATTGTAGGTGATACGAAATAAAATGGAAGCAGTAAATGAAGGAGTTAGATATCACAGGAAAATCCTGCAGAAAATTGGCAGTCCAACTTGAGAAACTTCCCCAGAACTCAGAGGAGAAAGATATCATGATGATGGATGAAAGAAGAGATGTGAAAGGCCATATCACGGTGGCATGGACTAGTCTAGGAGTCCCTCAGGTCTGGGTTTGAATCCTGGCTCTGCCGCTTACTAAATAAGCAATCTAGGAAATTATGTAGCCTTCCTAAGCCTTATTTTCCTCATCTGTAAATCTGAAACAATAATAATAGGACAGGGGGTAGTGGTCACACCTGTAATCCCAGCACTTTGGGAAACTGAAGCAGGAAGATCACTGGAGCCCAGGAGTTTGAGGCTGCAGTGAGCTATGATTATGCCACTGCACTCCAGCCTGGGCAACAGAGCAAGATCCTGTGCCTAAAAAAAAATAATAATTTTTAAAAAGAATAGTATCTGAGCAGTAGGGATTGGTGTAAGATTCAAATGACAACAACAGGGCCTGGCACTTAAAAACACTCAATAAATGTTACTGGTGATGCTGTTGTTGGTGCTGATTAAAATGATGACATGAATGACAATGAGCTTGTAAATATACTTGTAATAAGGATAGCAGAAGGATAGAATAAAGTAGATGATGCCATAATAAATGTTTTGACTACAAGCAATAGCAAACCCACTAAAGCAACTTAACAATAAGGAAACTTGTTAACTCACACACAAAAAAGAAGTCCCAAGGGAGGGCAGCCTCTCAACCACATCAAGATCTAAATTCTTTCCATTTCTATATTCTACCAGCTCAGAGTCAGCTGCTCCCTTCAAGTTTGCCAGATGGCTTCAATAGCTACAGGCTTTATATACATCCCCCCACACCAAAATCCACACCAAGACAGGGACTTTTTCCTCACATTCTTCTTTTAGAAGCAAAGAAACCTTGACCAGAAGCACTTCTAACCTAACGGACTTCCCACGTTGTCTCATAGATCAAAATTAAGCTCCATGCTTACCCCTGAACAAAGAGAACAGAGAATCGGACTGTTGTGATGTACATTTTGCAGTCTAGGTGCTATAGCAGTTGGCATATCATTATTATTATTATTTTTATTTTTTGAGACAGAGTCTCACTCTGTCGCCCAGGCTGGAGTGCAATGGCCCCATCTTGGCTCACTCCAACCTCCTCCTCCTGCATTCAGGTGATTCTCCTGCCTCAGCCTCCCGTGTAGCTGGAATTACAGGCAGGAGCCACCATGCCCAGCTAATTTTTGCATTTTTAGTAGAGACGGGGGTTTGTCATGTTGGTCAGGCTGGTCTCGAACTCCTAACCTCAAGTGATCCGCCTGCCTTGGCCTCCCCAAGTGCTGGGATTACAGCTGAGGGCCACTCTGTCTGGCTGGTGTATCATGATTAATATACAAAACTAGACTTTTGGCAAGCCGTATTCTCTGGCTGCAAGGTAATGTTTACATTAGCAATGCATTCAGCCACAAATAACAAAAAACACAGCCAGCAGCAGCTGGGCATTCATTTGACTTACATCATCATCATCAGTCTTGCTGGTACAACGATGCCATCGGGGACACAGATCCTTTCTATCTTTCTGCCCTGTCATTCTTAGCCTGTTAGATTTTATCCTTATGCTTTCCTTTTCTCGTACCTCCAGACATAACCCTTGCATGTCAGTGAGGAGGAGAGGGAAAAGGCAAATGGGTTTTCTGCTGGTAAGTCTTTGCCTTTTTGTTCAGAGGGGACTCTGTCTCCAAGGACCTGCATCTCCATCTCTCTAGACAGAGCCAGGTAACTTGCCCTAACTAGCTGCAGGAAATACTTGAGCAATTTTAGCTGGAAAACATTGAGCAGTTTTAGCCAGTAGTTTGCTGCCTTCAACAAAACCTGAGCTCAGTTACTAGAGAAAAACAGAAGAAATAGGTGAGACTCGACATCAAAAAGGAGCCTAGCACTTTTAGAAGTCAAACTTCTTGCAAATTTAAAATCAGTCTCCTTAGTAATCCCTGGATGTAGAAGGAGTAAGAACTGTAATACCATCTATACCAATTGCAATAGTCATACTACATGCAGAAGCACATGGAAAGAATCCCACAGTACTCAGGAAAAGATTTAGGACTTTAAGTATTTTTATTATTAAGTTTTTTAAAAATGAAAATAAATTAATTGAAGAAATTAGAAAAAGAACACAAAATTAATCTATGAAAGCAGTGGTGGGAATTAGTCATGGTAAAAACAGAAAACAATTAATTGTGAAATTAAAAAGAAATAGAATTGATAAATAAATACCAAGGCTGTTCTTTGAAAAGAACAGTAAAAGACACAAATCACAGGAGAGTCTAACCAAGGAAAACTGGAATGAAACGAAAATATGATGAATGAGAAATGGAATATAATCACAGAGATAAAGGAAAATTTTCAATTAGGAGATAATATCATTATACAATTTTTAACAATAAATGAAATGATTTTGATCAAACTAGTAATCGCTACACAGGTATAAATCATCACAACTGACTCAAGGATAAATTATTTTTCAAAACAAAAGAAAAGTAGTAAATATCAATAAAGAAGAAAAACATCTCAATTTTTTAATAGAACTGGGATAGCCATATCCCAATTTCTTTGGTTTGTACATATGTGCATATGTATAAATATGTATGGTTTATTTGGTTTGTATATATGTATAAATATGTACATATGTAAAATGATCATTACAAAATATATCAAAATATCATAAATATAAATATAATTTTTAAAAATATAATTATGTGATATTTTGATATAAGCATACAAGTTGTAATGATCAAATCAGGATAATTATGATAACCATTATCTCAAGCATTTGTCATTTCTTTGTGTGAGGAACTTCCAATTCCACTCTTTTCGTTATTTTGAAATATATAATAACCAGGCACAGTGGCTCCTGCCTGTAATCCCAGCAACTCAGGAGGCTGAGGTGGGAGGATTTCTTGAGCTCAGGAGTTCAAGACCAGCTTGGGCGAAGTAGTGAGACCTTGTATCTTTAAAAAAAAAAAAAAAAAAAATTTAATTAGCTGGGCCCACCTATAGTCCCAGCTACTTAGGAAGCTGAGGCAGGAGGATTGCTGGAGCCCAGGAGTTGAAGCCTGCAGTGAGCTATGATTGCACCACTGCACTCCTACCTGGGGGACAGAACCAGAGCCTGTCTAAATAAATAAATAAATAAATTTAATTCAATACATACAGTAGTAAGAGACACTTTTTTACCTATCAGCTTGGCAAAATGCAAAAATGTGGTAACACCAAGAACTGATGAGGGTGAGGAAAAGACCACTTTCTGGAGGACGATTTGTTAGTACATATCAATAGCCTTCAAATGGGAAGTTTTGACCCTGCAAGTCTATATACAGGTACTTGTACCAAGGTTTTTGTTTTTAAAAAGTATTTAAAAGGATGTCCATTGCAGCCTTGCTTCTAATAGTGAAAAGAAATCAGAAAATTCGAACTATCCAAAAATAGGACACAAGTTAGATAAAGCATGGTACATCATACAACAGAATGCTGTGTGACCATTACAAATGGCATTGGGGACATGATGAGATATCAAAACATTTTTCAAAGTTGATTTCAAAACAAAACAGCTAACGGGCGCAGTGGCTCACGCCTGTAATCCCAGCACTTTGGGAGGCCAAGGAGGGCAGATCACCCCGTCTCTACTAAAAATACAAAATTAGCTGGGCATGGTGGCGCTTGCCTGTAATCCCAGATGCTTGGGAGGCTGAGGCGGGAGAATCACTTGAACCCAGAGGTGGAGGTTGCAGTGAGATGAGATCACGTCATTGCACTCCAGCCTGAGAGACAAGAGCAAAACTTTCTCTCAAAACAAAACAAAACAAAAAACACCAGCAAAACCCCTATTTGAAACCATGGTTAATTCTGAGTAGGCTGATTATAGAAACTCATTTTTCTAATTGAACTTTTAATTTTGTATATTGTATTTGCAACTTTTAATTTAAGGAAAATTAATGAGTACATGAACAGAAAACCCTGTTCAAAAAAAGCCTGTTGAGTCAGTTTTACAGGATGATTTGAACAATCAAATCACTAATATACTCAGGGTATATTAGTCTGTTAGGGCTACCACACGAAATACCACTGGCTGGGTGGCTTAGACAGCAGACATTTATTTTCTCACAGTTTCTAGATGTTGGAAGCCCAAGCTCAGGATGTCAGTAGGGTTGGTTTCTTCTGAGGCCTCTCTCCTTGGCTTGCAGATGGCTGTCTTCTCCCTGTGTCTTCACTCAGCCTTTCCTCTGTGTCTGTGTCTCTGTGTCTCTTCTTCTAATGAGAACACCAGGCCGGGCGCAGTGGCTCACGCCTGTAATCCCAGCACCTTGGGAGGCCAAGGCAGGCAAATCACTTGAGGTCAGGAGTTCGAGACCAGCCTGGGCAACACGATGAAACCCTGTCTCTATTAAAAATACAAAAAAATTAGCTGAATGTGGTGGCACATGCCTGTAATCCCAGCTGCTCGGGAAGCTGAGGCAGGAGAATTGCTTGAACCTGGGAAGTGGAGGTTGCAGTGAGCCGAGATCGTGTCACTGCACTCCAGCCTGGGTGACAGAGTGAGACTCCATCTCAAAACAAAAGCAAACACAAAAACACTAGTCATACTGGATTAGGACCCACTGTAATGACGTAGTTTTATTTATTTATTTTAATTTGTAGAGATGAGATACATGTGCAATTTTGTTACATGCATAGATTGCATAGGTCTAGGCTTTTAGTAATGGCCTCATCTTAATTCACTCTTTAAAGAATCTACAGTTACATCCTGAGGCACTGGGGGCTAGGACTTCAAGATCTGAACTGGGGAGAGACACAAGTCTGCCCATAACTCAGGGGTTATCCTGGGAGTGCAGTTGTCCCACCTGGGGATGGGTGGCCTGGTTCCATTCTAGGATGGTAAGCAGCATGGCACTTACCCTGAGCTTCGGAGGCACTCTGCAGACGTGCAGTTCTTTCTTCAAGGCACTTTAAAAATATATTATTATTATTTGAGACAGAGTGGAGTGCAGTAGTGCGATCTCCACTCACTGCAACCTCCACCTCCCAGGTTCAAGTGATTCTCCTCCCTCAGCCTCTGGAGTATCTGGGATTTCAGGCATGCACCACCAGGACTGGATAATTTTTGCATGTTTTGTAGAATCAGGGTTTCGCCATGTTGGCCAGGCTGGTCTTGAACTCCTGACCTCAAGTGATCCACCCTTGCCTCAGCCTCCCAAAGTGTTGGGATTACAGGCATGAGCCACTGTGTCTGGCTCTTCAAGGCACTTAGAATCCAAGTTTGAAGACTAGAGGAGGCCATGAGGTTCATTGAACAAGGATTAAGCATTGCTCTCATTCTGTCTATGAGGCTGTGGGCTGAGCTCTCTATGTTGGTTAGGGGACAAGGGAATAGGGAGGAAAGTTAAAAAAAAAAAAAACCTTTTTAGATTAGAGAGAGCCATAGAATGTTCTCACTACAGGTCAAAGGAAGTTCCAATTGAGAGCGGAGAAGTCAATTCAATTACACTCTGCACATAGGGACTGACAGACAGACTTCGATTCCAGTTCCTGTTGCTCTATAAATGAATAAGCAAATTCCAGCTTCTCGGTGGCTGGTAGAAACTGGCCCACAGTGGACATCCCTCCCGTCCCCTGCAACTCTCAACACATCAGACACATACCCGAAGCCCAGAGCCTTCTAAAGCTCTGGGGTCCTAGACTTGCATCTGTTGCCTTTAAAAGACACTATTCCTTCTACATGATGCAAAGTAGTCATTTCAGGCAAAAATATCATCCTTAACTGCACACTGCTTTAAAGGCTTTGAAATGTATTCTCAACAACAAAATCAATTATTGACAAGGCAAAGCCAGTCCTAGAACAGGAAACATTCACTTATTGTCTCTTTCCCTACAAATCAATACATTCTCTCTTTCCCCTCAAAACAATGAATTTTCTCTTTCCCCGCAAATCAGTGAATTATCCTTATTGCATTCTGTTTTTTTTTCTTTTCCTGCATGTGAGCAACACAATGAATGAAGTCCATGACCTGAGAGTCAGAATTCTCTTTAACATAATAAAGGTAGAGACAGGCATCTACGAATATGATTTCCCCAAAGCCTGGAGTGTGTTTGTCTGTGTGTGTATACATCTGTGCACATGTAGGTACACACACACACACACACAAATGCTGATAACTGGAGAATTCTGCAACAGGGTGAATTTGAACAATGACTCCATGTTATCCTGGGTCTGCAGTTATTAAGGAGAGTATTTTGTTCAAGAGAGAAAAGAAGCCACTATCCTAAAGCAAGGAGATGCTAATTCTGTCCAGATTCCCAAACAAGCACTCATCTTTCTTTATCTTACTATAATGACAGCCTCACTCTGATTCACTTTCCTGTTCTTAGGAGGCAGCTCTCCTCCAGTGCGGCCTTGGAAGGAGATCCTACGGCTGCCACCAGGCGCATCGCATTCCCCCCTCTCCATCTTGATGCCGAGTCTTCCCGGGTGTGATCTGCTTATCATGCGTCCCCTCTAACAGCTCTGAGACCAGCTTCCTTGACTTGCACTGTAAGACCAGTGGCTGGTCTGTTTCCGTTGAGTGGGGGCCCTCTTGACTGACACAGTTCCTTGGCCCATTCTTTCCCCTCCCCTTGAGAAGTCTACTGTCTAGGGCAGGGGTACCCAGGCCCCAGCCACAAAGCAAGAGGTGAGCGGCTTCAACTGTATTTACAGCAGTTCCTCATCCATCACATTACCACTTGAGCTCCACCCCCTGTCAGATCAGCAGCAGCGTTAGATTCTTATAGGAGCATGAGCCCTATTGTGAACTGTGTATGCAAGGGATCTAGGTTGCATGTTCCTTAAGAGAATCTAATGCCTGATGATCTGCCACTGTGTCCCATCACCCCCAGATGGGACTGTCTAGTTGCAGGAAAACAAGCTCAGGGCTCCCACTGATTAGACATTATGGTGTGTTGTATAATTATTCTATACTACAATGTAATAATAATAACAAGGTACACAATAAACGTATTATAATGCACTTGAATTATTCCAAAACCATCCCCCCCTTCCCCACCCATGGTCCATGGAAAAATTGTCTCCCACAAAACCAGTCCCTGGTGCCAAAAAGGTTGGGGACCTCTGGTTTAGGGAATCAATGGAGTTCTCTCACTGAGGTTACCACAGAAGGACATCACCAAGGATGGGAGAGAGTTTCTCACAGGATAGTGCAAAGGTGGCCGTGATGGCACCCATAGGTACCTGGATCCTCCAGGGTCAGCTAGGACTGCATTCGAAGCAGTTGAACTGCTAACAACTAACTCCCTTCCCATGTTCTAGCAGATGAGAACTGATTCCTAAATATACATGTGCACTTCTCGGGAGTCTGGAAACACTTGGGAAGGAGAATTGCAAAAAATGACAGACTTCCTGCCAGTAAGTGCTGGGGTTTCAAGCCATTGCAATGGCAGCATGATCGTATTTTCTCATTTGTACTCACGACCCACGACAGCTGTGCATGGCAATGTATTCATCATTCATTCACACGTTTGCTCACTCTACAAAGAATCACTGAGTTACTAGTATGTGCCAGAACTGATTTGTCTTAGTCTGTTTTTGCTGTTTTCATAACAAAATGCCACAGACTGGGCAATTTACAAACAGCAGTAGTTTATTTCTCATAGTTCTGGAGGCTGGAGGTCCAAGATCAAGGCGCCAGTAGGTTCAGTGTCTGATGAGGGCTGCTCTCTGCTTCCAAAATGGAGGCTTGTTGCTGTGTCCTTCAGAGGGGCCACACGCTGTGTCCTCACATGGCAGAAGGGAAGGAAAGGTGACTTCTCCGTTCCTTATAGAGGACTCAAGTCCTGTTATAAGACCCTAATCCCATCCATGAGGACTCTGCCCTCATGGCCTAATTACCTTCTAAAAGGTTCTTCAACTCTTATATAGGGGATTAAGTTTCAACATACATTTTGGAAGCGACACAAACATTCAAAACATAGCAGTTATGTTCCATTCTAGGTATTCGGCTGTGAATAAGTCCAAGTCCCCACCCTCATCAAATTACATTCTAGTGGGAGAAACAGAGCTGTGCTGTCCAATACAATAGCCACCAGCCACATATGGCTATTTCTCTTTTTTTTGGACAGAGTGTCACTCTTTTGCCCAGGTTGGAGTGAAGTGGTGCAATCTCGGCTCACTGCAACCTCCACCCTCCAGGTTCAAGTGATTCTCCTGCCTCAGCCTCCCAAGTAGCTGGGATTACAGGCGCGTGCCACCACACCCGGCTAATTTTTGTATTTTTAGTAGAGATGGGGTTTCACCATGTTGGCCAGGCTGGTCCCAAACTCTTGACCTCAGGTGATCCACCCGCCTCAGCCTCCCAAAGTGCTGGGATTACAGGTGTGAGCCAAACATGTGGCTATTTCAATGTAAATTAATTTAAATTGCATTCAACTAAAATTGTAGTGTGTCAATTGCACTAGCCACATTATATAGTGCTCAATAACGACGATATGAATACATGTGTCTCGTGGCTACCATAGTGGACAGCACAGAATTATAGAACATTATCACAGAACCTCAGGACCACAGGACGTGAGAGGATAGGCTGGGATAGACGGTAGCGGCGCTGGAACCGTTTTTGGTATGGTAGTTAAGGAAGGCTTCTCTAGAGAGATGACATTTGAGTGAAGGCCTGAACTATTACACCATTAAAAAAAATCTAATGATAACCTTAGCAAGAAATGTCAAGGACCTATATGAAAATAATGCTAAAACTTTCCTTATTGAACCGAATTTTGAAGGCCAAAGAAATCAAGAAGTGTAGCTGGTAGACCTGAAGTCTGGGCAAGGGAGAAAAATAAGTGGAAAGAAAACGAACAAGTGTGCAGGTGGGTAGCAGGATAGCAGGAAGGCCTGAGCCCCAGATCCCCACCCAGGACACCCCCTGTGCTGCTTGCTGATTCCCGATCTTGACACACCCCACTCTGGTTCAGTCAATACCTTGTTACTAGCTGGGCACGGTGGCTCACGCCTGTAATCCCAGCACTTTGGGAGGCTGAGGCGGGCAGATCACTTGAGGTCAGGAGTTTGAGACCAGCCTGGCCAACATGATGAAACCCCATCTCTACTAAAAATACAGAAATTAGCCAGGTGTGGTGGCACACGCCCGAAGTCCCAGCTACTCAGGAGGCTGAGGCAGGAGAATCGCTAGAACCCGGGAGGTAGAGGTTGCAGCGAGCCAAGATCGTGCCACTGTACTCCAAACTGGGCAACAGAGTGAGACTCCGTTTAAAAAAAAAAAAAAAAAAAAAAAAAAAAAAAAAACCTTGTTACTCCCCCACATGCCATTCCACGCCTTTTACGCCCCTGCTCTTCTGGCCTTTCCCCTGTTCTCCATCTGGCTATTTCTTTTCTTTTCTTTTTCTTTTTTCTTTTTTTTGAGGTGGAGTCTCGCTCTATCACCCAGGCTGGAGTGCAGTGGTGTGGTCTCGGCTCACTGCAACGTCCGCCTCCCGGGTTCAAGGAATTCTCCAGTCTCAACCTCCCCAGTAGCTGGGATTACAGGTGCATGCCACCACGCCCAGCTGATTTTTTTTTTATTTTTAGTAGAGATGGGGTTTCATCATGTTGGCCACGCTGGTCTCAAACTCCTGACCTCTTCCTTTTTTCTTTCTTTTTTAAGATAGGGTCTCACTCTGTCGCCCGGGCTGGAGTGCAGCCATCACGACTCACTGCAGCCTCAACCTCTCAGGCTCAAGTGATCCTCCCACCTCAGCCTCCAGAGTAGCTGGGACTACAGGCATGCACCACCATACCCAGCTAATTTTTGTATTTTTTGTAGAGATGGGGTTTCATCATGTTGCCCCGACTGGTCTCAAACTCCTGACTTTGTCAAGCGACCCGCCCGCCTCAGCCTCCCAAAGTGCTGGGATTACAGGCGTGAGCCACCATGCCTGGCGGCTATTTCTTATTTACACTCCTTAGATGGTCCAGATATCATCTTCTCAGAAGCCCTTCCTGCTCCAGCAGGCTAGGTCTGAGTTCTGTTTCCAGAAGCTGCCCTAAGCCCCAGAGCTACCAAATTTGGAGATGTGGGGGATTTGCATATTTGTCGGAAGGGCCTCGTCTTCCCATCTATGTAACCAGAATGCCCAGCACACCACAGAGGCAGAGCTACTTTCTTCGTGCTGGTTGTCAGGTTTGCTCTTCTCCACACCAGCTGAGGTTAGAAGCTTAAAATCGGCTGAGCTCCCCATCGTCTATGACAGAGACATCCAATGCCCTCACCTGATTCCCCTGATTTTCACATTATTTTGTCCCCCAAAAAACCTGTATTGATAAATGGACCAAAACCAAACACAACCAAATCAAAATGCTCTTTGATTTTCCAGTGCCATAAACCCGAAATTACCAAATCTGACCAGTAGATGGTGCTCTTGAACCAAAGAGGTAAAAAGTTCAGTTCCTCTCTGTGTGAGAATGAGTCTAATTAGGGAAAAAGCCGAAAGGCTTTTGGTGGATGCTTAAAACATTATACAATTCACGCGAGTCACTAAAAATAATAAACTGTCCCTATTAAGACCCAAAACAAAGAGGGTCTAGGGGGCTTGCCAAATCCCACCCACATCTCTAAGGGTTACAGAGTTCCAGCAGCCACCGTCCTCCTTGTTCCTCTTGCAAGTTCAGCGCTTCCTCCGCATCTTAAATGTCCCTCCCCTTACTCAGTAAGCTTTGGAGGAAATTTAAAGTAATTTGTATTCTGTGACTTTCAGACTGTGATTTACCAGATAACTAATTCATGAGCCAGAATATTTCATGAACTTTCGGTTATTTGATTATTCCAGTTATGTTCTTTAAAGGTTCTGCAATGCCCATATCTTGTATCCGTTGTTCATGAAAAGCAAGCATTACTCTGGCACCTCAAGAAATCTAGCCCCGTGCCCTTAATTAAACATGAAAATTATCTAACTGCCCTTTCTTTGACCAAACCAGTAGGCAGCCTTCAGACTATAACGTGGCTTCCCGGATAGCTTTTCTATGGGCAAAGGATGAGAACAGCTGGCTTTTATTATTCCTGCGCTGTGCTAAATGCTGCACCACATTCAATTCTCCAACGACTTTAGCTAAGTTTCTATTTCCTCTTACACACAACGGTGTTAATAAAAGAGACTTACAGTGGATCGACTTGCTCAAAGTTGCAGTTACATGTGGTCAAACCCAGGCTAATTCCAGAGCTCAACCCTCACTCTCTCAGCAAGGCGTTTCCTGTCCCAAATTGAAATAGTCCAAACCCCTTCCCTGCTGTGTCCTCCTATCGCTTTATCACCATCTAAGGAAGAATGTTTCACTTTTTTTGTTCATTGCTGTATTCCAGCACCTACAACAGTGCCTGGCACATAGTAAGTGCTCAATAAATATTTGTTGAATATTTACTTCTGTCTCTGTCAACTTGGATAATGAGTCTGAATCTGCACCTGTAAGAAGGATCCACTTGGGGTGCTGACACCCGATTTTTAATCAAGGTCAGTAAAGGGCCACACACCGGACTGCTGTGATTTTGCCAAGTATTATCTAGAGAGACAGGCTGTTTCTCTCTGGACACTCAGCCACTGACGCTGTGCCTTTTCTGTCTGCTATTTCCATAGCAACAGCTGAGTGAATACCAACCATGTGTGACAGCAATTGTTAAATGGTCTACAGGCATTGTGTCTAATCCCAGCAACGTCTCTGCATGTTACAAACGAGGCTCAGAGTGTCTAAGTAACTTGTCCAAAGTCCCCTAGCTAGGAGATGGCAGAGCTGTGGCCTTTACTGAATGTGTGGCTGACTGCTGAGGTCCAGGGGTAGTAATAAAGGGATGCTGTGTGGGAGACCAGATACAACCTGGACATCTTAACAGAGGCCAACATGAAGGGTAACTGGTCCAAGGACCAGATGGGATTGCAGATCTCAGTGGATACCTGCCTAGGAGGCAGAGATGATGAGGGTCCCTGTGCGTCCCTAGTTGCCAAAGCTTTGACCAGAATCCCAAAGCACTTAGGCATCCCCATTCATTGATTTATTCATGTTTATTTATTCAGCAGGTATTTACTGAGTTCCTGCTGTGTGCCAGGCATTTTTCCAGGTGCTAAAGACACAGCAGTGAACAAAACAGACAAGAATCCCCGCTGTCAAGGAGCTTACAGTCTAGTAGAGGGAGATCATATATCAACATCATAAATAAGTATTGGAACAGGTAAGAGAGAATGGGACAGGGCATGGAGATTTTAAGTAAGTTACTCATGGTATAGTTCAATAAACTAGAAGGAGTTGGCGGAGTTTGCCTGTGGTTACCTGGGGGAACAGCACAGCAGGTGAAAAGAGCAGTCAGGGCAAATGCATGTTACTTGGGCGGCACTAGTTGGTGAAATCACATTCTCCCCTAAGACATAGCATGCCTGGTGTCTTCCAGAAACAGTACAGGGTCTGGTATGGGTGAAGCAAAGGGAAGGACAGGGAGATGGAGTGACAGCAAGACGGTAGAAGATGAGCCCGAGAGGGACTGAGGACAGATCCCAGCAGGGCTTGCAGGCCTCTGTCGGAGCTTCAGGTTTACTCACAGGAAAAGGTGGAGGAGGGGGAAACTTGAAGTGATCCAGCCTACCCAAAATACACCAAGATGACTTTTTTTTTTTTTTTTTTTTACTATCAGGAGGAATTGGGGTTTAAAATAGAGATTTCTGGGCAGGTATGGTGGCTCACACCTGCAATCCCGGCACTTTAGGAGGCCAAGGTGGGAGGATCACTTGAGGCCAAGAGTTCAAGACTAGCCTGGGCAGTACAGCAAGATCCTATGTCTACACAGAATTTAAAAATCAGCTAGGAGTGGTGGTATGCGCCTGTAGTCCCAGCTACTCAGGATGCTGAGATAAGAGGACTGCTTGAGCCCAGGAGTTCAAGGCTGCAGTGAGCTATGATTGTGCCACTGCAACTCCAGCTTGGGCAACAGAGCGAGACCCTATCTCTAAAAAATAAATAAAATAAAAGTGACTTCTGAGATATGGAAAGTAAAAGCAACATTTTTGAGTTGTTGAATTTGAAGCCTGTGGAATTCTATCTACCACGTACATAAAGGTAATATTTTACTTTTATTTTGCAAAATGTCTACGAGGGAAGAAAATCTTTCCCCCTACAAAATCCACACATGGCTCTGATAAGCAGTTCTAATAAGCTTGTTAGTCACGGTGTTCACTAAACAGCTTTTCGTTGTTGGGTTGTTTGGGTTTTTGTTTTGTTGCAATTTCATAAATTTAGCACCACTATGGGAGGCTGGCACCAATATGTGATAAAAACATTGACTTAAGTTTCTTTTCTCATGTCTGCTTTCGCAGTTTAATAGTTTGGAATGGACACCAAATGAGTCATTAATGGATAAGTGGGGATCTCCCTCTCTGAAGAAAATGTTCATGCCTGTTATTTTGTAACAAACGAACATAGATATGAATCATGGAGAAAAACATATTGCTATGTGGCTCTTTGTCTAGACCACTGGGTCTCACCACCTCTTGAGTTGGTATTGGATCACTTGACCCCAGGAGTTTGAAACCAGCCTAGGCAACATAGTGAGACCCCGTCTCTAAAAAAAAAAATTGTTTTGTTTTTAATTAGCCAGCCATGGTCGTGTGCACCTGTGGTCTCAGCTACTCAGGAGGCTGAGGCAGGAAGAACATTTGAGTCCAAGAGTTTGAGACTGCAGTGAACCATGATCATGCCACTACACTCCAGCCTGGGTGACAGAGTGAGACCCTCTCTCCAAAAAATAAAAATAAAAAAGAGTTGGTATTGAATGAATGGTGTGTGGCTGTAGTCAGACAAACTTAGTGAGAAGATGAGGAAGGCAAAAAAACAAAAACAGTAAGCAAAAATAACAGTAAAATATATTGGTCCACTATATCAATATTGACTAAAAAAACATACATTTTTGTCTTTAAAAAGTGGAAGTAAAATTGTAAATAACAGAAAACTAGGAATTATTGTATACACAGAAAACCAGGAAGGAAACATTCAGATAACAGTGGAAACTCGCTGAGGTCCTCGTGTCCAAGAGAACAGACAGGCCCACCTCTAATATATTTTTGGGACCCAAGACAAAGGAACAAATGGAAGCCTAAATATGAAATATATAAATATGTCAGGCTAACCCCATTTCAATACATTCTAGCCTCCTACCTAGACAAATACATAACAACCTGGAAGACCAGATTTGAATGTCAAATGCTCGGATTCCTTAGGATTCTGTCCTGTTGGTGCAGGGAGAATCAGCCCATGGACACAACCCACTCCTCCTCCTCTGGCTTCACTCTGCACCACCAAGAGGCTCCTGTGCATACGGACACTCGGCCTGGACATCAAGTCTTGTCCATAACCTCTGCAAACAACCATTCTTTGATCGTCTTTTGTTGGAGGCCGAAAGAGTGAGGGTCGTGATCAACTCAGTAAATCACTGGTGGCTGTATAAGTAAGCAGCAAACTGTTCTCATGAAAGCAGGTTGTTAGCAAACTGACAAACTGCGTCTGCCGCCCAGAAGGAATGCTGAGGGCAGTCATGCCCAGGCGCAAGTGTTTCTTGTGATCAGGCACATCTGAAGCCTGTTAGCAATAATATGAACCTGTGATCAATCCAGCAGCTGACCAATCATTACCTCCTCCTCCCTGCTCTTTCTACTCAATAAATACGAAGGGCTGTAGAAGCTCAGGGTGGCTGCCTTTGCTCATTAGAAGCAGGGAGCCCTCTTCTTCTTCCCTCGGCCCCTCTCATTAAAAGTTACTTTTGTCTTAAGTTTTCATTTCTGCATTCATCCCCCTTCATTCAGTCTCGTAGTAACTGTCGCAATCTTTCAGACCAAGAAACGAACTCATCAGATGGGGAAACAAGGCCAGAAGCCCCTGCAGCCCCTGGAGGCTCAGGAGTGTTTGGGCCAGGCATTCTGGGGTCCTGTGTACTGCAAGCATGGTCTAGAGGATGGAGACAGGTGTGAGCTAGTGAGCATGTCCCCTGGCCCCAAGGATTCTTCATCTCATGGAAAAGGTGGAGGACGTCTTCCCTTGAAGGCTCAGCTGCTGGAGAGTTTAGCGGAAGTAGGTAGTCAGGTCCATGGCAGCACCAGGATGAGCACCCACTGGTGTCATAGAGTTCTCCCAGCCTCAGCGCTGGAAAGGATTCGGTCCACCTATTCAGCTTTTCCTTGATTCTTTGGGGGCCAAGAAGATCTAACATACTCTAGGAAACCAGGACCAAAAGTTCCCTTGAGGTCCAAGAATCTCCTTAAAATCCTTCACATTCATATCCTTGCCCTGGGGCTTTCCAGCCCTCCAGCCAGCACCCTAACATCCTGCTTGCCTGCCAGTCCTGGGCATCAAGAGATGGCTCAAGAGAGGTGTATGGAGGCTGACATTCAGAATGGAGAGAAAGCAAATGTAATGGTTGCCCATCATCCCAGAAAGCCCGGCCCACTATATATTTTTTAAAAGCAGGGCCATGTGTTGTGGCTCATGCCTGTAATCCCAGTGCTTTGGGAGGCTGAGGCCAAGAGTTTGAGACTCATCTGGGCAACACAGGAAGACCCCATCTCTACAAAAATATTAGCTGGGTGTGAAGGCACATGCCTGTCATCTCAGTACTCAGAGGCTGAGGCTAGTTGATTGCTTGAGTCCAGGAGTTTGAGACTGCAGTGAGCTATGATCACGCCACTGCACTTCAGTCTAGTGAGAGTGAGACCCTGCCTCTAAAAATAAATAAACAAATAAATAGGCTGGGCATGGTGGCCCATGCCTGTAATCCCAGCTCTTTGAAAGGTCAAGGCGGGAGAATCACTTGATCCTAGGAGCTCACAACCAGCCTGGACAACATAGGAAGATCCCATCTCTATTTTTAAAAAAGTTTTTAAAATTTAAAATAATAAATGCAATATATATTTGATTTAACAGAGATTATAGAAACTTAAACAGCTGGCCCTTCTACCCTTCTAATTGAGGTGGGAGGATCACTTAATCCCAGGAGTTTGAGACCAGCCTGGGTAACAAAGGGAGTCCCTGTCTCTATTTTTTATAAAGTTCTTAAAATTTTAACTAAAAGAATAAATGCAATATATATTAATTTGATTTAAAAGACATGGAGATTATAAAAATGTAAATAGCCCTTTCCACCTTTCCAATTCCACTCCCCTAAAATAACAAATGTTAATGATTAGGAGTGTTTCAGTCCATAACTTTAAAAAAAAAAAAATGCGCAAATCTTTCACATGATCTCCTCTTTTTTTCATTCAGAGAGTCCATTTTTTCTCATATCTTATTATGTGAAGTAAATGTTTTCTTTTTTTCTTTTTTCTCTCTTTTTTTTTTTGAGTCGGAGTCTCGCTCTGTTGCCCAGGCTGGAGCACAATGGCCTGATCTCAGCTCACTGCAACCTCTGCCTCCCAGGTTCAAGCGATTCTCCTGCCTCAGCCTCCTGAGTAGCTGGGATCACAGGCACACGCCACCACGCCAGGCTAATTTTTGTATTTTTAGTAGAGACACAGTTTCACCATACTGGCCAGTCTGGTCTCGAACTTCTGACCTCGTGATGCACCCGCCTCGCCCTCCCAAAGTGCTGGGATTACAGGCGTAAGCCACCGCACCCGGCTGAAGTAAATGTTTTCTTTAAAATGTTTTGTTTCTTGTAGAAAAGTTGTTTGTGGATGTTTTTTCATTGAATCTTCAGAGTAAATCTGTCCCTCTTAAGCATGAGATCTGTGTTGCATTTTCTTCCATTTATTCCATCTTTCCTGTGTCTAGCATGTTGTCTTGCATGCTACAAATGCAAATGTTTACTGAATGAAGACATAAATAAGTATAATACATACTTGTCAATTTTTAAACATTGAGTTAGAAAATAAAGCTGATTGTGAGGCTAAAGTTTAATTAATTTTCTGAGACATAATTAAAGCTCTGGGTTTTAATGAATCAATATTAATAGAATATAGTAATTGTAGTAATTTAGTACTGATTAAGAGTAACCTATTAGATATCTTTCTCTTGCAAGTGAAATCTGTTTAAATACTTCTATGCAATAACAAAGTTAAACATTCATATGAAATATCTCCAATAATAAAGGCAAATACCTTTCAAATGGCAGGGTTTCTACTTAAAAATCACAAGCAGATACTAATTTTTCAATGATATATTTTACATTGGAGTCACAAGAGTAATCTGTTACTTGAGTAGGATAAATTATCTCAAGCATTACAAATGCTTAAATATCAAATATGTACTTATTAGTCCTTAATCCTAAAACATTACTACCAAAGGTTTAATTTATTCTATATTCTACTTATGTCTACATTTTCTCAAGGTTTAAACACATTTACCCAGTAAGGAAACAAGTACATTATCTCAAATGATTTAGGGATTATGTTCCCAACCAAAATCTGGTAAATACCTTTTCAGATAGCTGAGACTGCTGAAGTCAGCTACCCCATCAAGGCTGTAACTAACCTTCTTCACTGTTTCTGTGGTTTTGCAATTCTTTTCCATAAGATACTTCATGTCTATTAAACTCAAAAACTACTTTGAGTTCATTCCATTGGATCTTTCATGCTCTTAATTATATGCAACCTATTTGAATAGCAAGAATCCTATATTCTTTTCTTATTCTATCTGGTAGGGCTACAGCTTTCTTGAATTCCGGGCAACAGTCAGGGCTTTGTCTGAATCTATGGTCACAGGCTACACCTGGGGAATTCGCCTTCAGCTCACCTGTTCGTGTAGTAAATATTCCGTAACGTGCCAAGGTCCTTCTGGCCCAGCTACTTGCACGTGGTGATCAGGCAGGTACAATGAGCCAGAGCCTCCAAACACACTCAGGTGGTAGGGAGCGAAACTTAGAAGATAAGTTGGTGCAAAAGTAATTGCTGTTTTTACCTTTAAAGTGCCGCCCCCACCGGACCTGGAAAAGGATGGAGAGGGGGTCTCGTCTGACTCTGCCCCCCAAGGGGAGGGAGATTTGCCTCTGAGCATGGGAAGCATGACCAGGTTTGGATCTAGGGTGCTGGGGTCCTGGTGGAGCTCCAATGGGCCCCCTCCCTCCACCCCTGTGACTCATCCAACCTCCCTACACCCTCAAATGACAAGTTCAGCCCCCCAAAACCCCCGGTGACGAGTCCAGCCGTGCTCCCATTCTTCACAAAGGGTGAGGACGGACTTTCAAAGACTCAGAGATCCCACGGGTGTGGGTTGGAGACCTTCCTCTACCGGTTCCCAGCTCCCTTACCTGAGCACACGACTTATGCGCCATTTAATTTTCCATAAGAAATCGCTCTCATGTACTTGTTCTGTGCCATTACTTCTAATGGCAAAAACACCAGTTACTTTTGTTACCAGTGGAGGGTGTCCAGGCTCTTGGTGTCTTGAACTAAGAACTGAACAAAATGCACAAAGCAAGGAAAGAATGAAGCAACAAAAGCATGCATTTACTGAAAATAAAGTACCCTTCACAGGCTCCAGGACTCAAGAACCAATTAGAGGCTTAAGTGAAACTACCAATCAGAGGCTGAATAAAAATTTAAATAGCCCTTCCACCCTTCCACCACTTCCACCACTTTCACCACTTTGTGAAGTCACAACAGTTACACCCTATGCAAGCATCTGATTGGTTGTGGAAAGCAACCAATCAGAGGCTAAAGTGAAGTTACAAAGTTACATTTCTATGCTGACGACTTGGCCTGTGATCCGTCTGATTGGTTACAAAGTTACATTCCTACACAGAAAGCAACCAGAGATACTTTCAATTTTCCATGTGCCAAGCAGAAAGGTGTGGGGGAGGGGCAGTTGAAAGGGAGAAGCCATCTGGTACTTTTGTTATTTAGGTCTGGAAAATTGGGGTTTTCCTTTTGATTTAGTTCTAGGAAGTCAGTGTGAATCGGCCTTAGTTTCCTTGCCTCCAGACCCTATTCTCCTGCCTCACTTTTGCACCAACCTCATACAACAACCCATACAGAACTTGAAGATCGAGGAAGCCTCTGCCTCCATCCAGGAGCTGCTTCATCCTCTACTCGGTGTAACTATCTCTGAGATTCCACATCCTTTGAGATTAAAAACACTTTACATCTTCTGGGTCTGTTGACAGGTCCTTCCACCAATCACATCGCCGTGCTTCTGTGACAACTGAACACAACTGGAAGTGAAAAAAAACTCCTCATTCAAAGGGGTTTAATGTAAGTAAAGGGAAGTTAATGTCCCATGTTTCTGAAATATTCAGAGGTAGGGCTCATTTCAGGAAAGGCATGAACCAGCAGCTCAGTTGGCCACACACCTACCCCAGATCCAAAGGCTGTTACTAGGGTCTAGCTCAGAAGAGGTCACAGGTGCCAATCCAATATCCAGATGGAAATTATTCTCCTTGGAACGAACCCCAACAAAAATCAAGAGTCACGAAAAATGGGGAAAGAGAGAATTTATGCTGGGAAGGCATGAAGTCCACTACAGATAACATAACAACAACAACAGAATTCTCTCTCTCCCCCTCTGGCTATGATATGGTATGAGACTATATCATATTTCATTTCAAGAATGTTCAAAGCAGCTGGGCATAGTGGTGCACGCCTATAGTCCCAGCTACTCAGGAGGCTGAAGCAGAAGTATCACATGAGCCCAGGAATTCAAGGCTATAGCATGCTATGATCATGTCTGTGAATAGCCACTGCACTCCAACCTGGGCAACACAGCAAGACCCTGACTCATTTTTTAAAAAAGGTCAAAGCAGTGCTGTTTAAAACAAAAAAACTGAAAGCAACTTTAATGTCCAACAATATGAAGTAAGGTACATAATTCATGGTACACCTTTATAATAAAACATTACATCAGCATTTCTCAATCTCTTAGGTCTGAGAACCCTTCCATACTTTAAAAAAAAAATCACTGAGGACCCCAAAGAGCTTTTATTAATATGGGTTATATCTATCACTACCACTTTAGAAATTAAAACAGACATTTAAAAATGTTTCTTGTTTTATTTAAAAATAGCAGTAGTAAACCAAGTACACATTAACATAAATACTTTTAAAAAACATATTTTTAAAAACTGAGAACAGCAGCATTGTTTACATTTTGCAAATCTCATTGTCTGGCTTAACAAAAGTGGCTGTATTCTCAGATCTACTTCTGCATTCAATCCATTTTGATATGCTGTTTTGGCTGAAGTATATGAAAAAAATTTGACTTTGCACAGGCACGTAGTTGGAAAAGAGAAGAGTATTTTAATAGCCTGTTCAGATAATGGTGGACATTGTTCTCTGAAATTTTACCAAAAAGTGGACAATAGTTTCTTAAAGATTAGTTGCAGTGTGTAATCTGAAACTATATCAATAAACTTTTTCATACTCTGTTATATTCAAATATATCAAATCCATTGGTCCATCTTGTACTCTGAACAGATCTTTTACCCAGTCATGATTTCTTTTTTTATTTTTGAGATGGAGTCTTGCTCTGTCGCCAGGCTGGGGTGCAGTGGCGCAGTCTCAGCTCACTGCAATCTCCGCCTCCTGAGTTCAAGCGATTCTCCTGCCTCAGCCTCCCGAGTAGCTGGGATTATAGGCACGCACCAACACACCCAGCTAATTTTTGTATTTTTAGTAGAGATGGGGTTTCACCATGTTGGCCAGGGTGGTCTCGATCTCCTGACCTCGTGATCCGCCCACCTCGGCCTCCCAAAGTGCTGGGATTACAGGCGTGAGCCACCGCGCCCGGCCTCAGTCATGATTTCTTAACATCACATATTAGTCATCCAGAACATACTGATTCACTGAGTTATACGGATCTTCGAAACACAGAAAAAATCTTTATATAATATCAAAAACTCACATTTGTTAATTACTATCCATCTCATTAGAAAAGGCTTTATGTAAGGCTGTGCATGGTGGCTCACACCTGTAATCCCACTATTTTGGGAGACTGAGGCGGGAGGACTGCTTGAAAGAAAGAAAAAGAGAAAGAGAAAGAGAGAGAGAGAAAGAAAGAAAGAAAGAAAGAGAAAGGAGGGAGGGAGGGAGGAAGGAAGGGGAAGGGAAGGAAGGAAAGAAAGAAGAAGAGGAAGAGGAAGAAGAAGGAGGAGGAGGAAGGAAGGAAGAAGGAGAAGAAGAAGAATCAGAAGAAGAATTAGTAGTAGTAGTGAAAGCGAAGAGAAAGAGAAGTCTTTATGTTAAGGAAAGCTGTCAAGCTTCCAGTGGAGGAACACAACTTTTCCAAAATTATACATTTTGCTAGAAATCTCCAATTTTATCATTGGCACAACAAATACCAGTTGTTTTCCGTGAAGAGGCCAACTTAGTTCAATTTTGAGAAAACATCTGCCAAACATCCAAATCTAATAACCAATCATCGTTTTTCATTAGTCATTCTTTTCAGTGAAAATGGCATGCCATGAAAAAAAGCAGCAAATTCAATTGGCAACTCAAATAATCAAACAAGTGCTTCTCCTGGAGACAGCCTCGTACCTAGGCATGCAGCAGACGTGTCTGTGCGTACTTGCCACTCCATCACACAGGATATTCACAGGGTATTGCAGATGCACACACAAAAGCATGCAAATGCAGAAGCCATGGCTGGACAACAACATATCACATATTTAATGGGCGCCACTACCTTCTGGTAATGCAATGCAGAAAAATGGGAATATACGAGACTTTTATATTTTACCTAAAAACAAATGAATATAAAAAAGTCTGGTGGGATACACAAAAGAGGTTGACTGTGATTAGCTACTAGTAAAACTATGAATGATTTTTATTTTCATTTTTCTCACTTCCCTGGATTTTCTAGTTCTTCTATGACAGATATATTTGTTTCTTAACAAGTTATTTTTATTTACAAAAAAGCCAATCAAAGGCTTTGAAATGGATGGTGAACTGCTTAAAGTTAAATAATCATCGTTTACCCAACTCTGTGTCACAGTATAGGTTTTAAATTAAGTCACATGTGCTACATAAGAGGGATTAGAATCAAATTCTGACATCCTGGAAAAATAAAGGTACTTAAAATAATTAAGTAAATGAAAGCTAAAATATATATATATAATATTCAGTATGAAAAACATTGTTTTATTATTTGAAAAATAATAGAAATTGTATATAAAATACAAAATATACACTTGCCTAGTGCAATTGGTATCCATTTTACATTTTTTACATGTTTTTTCCCTATTTAATGGCACCCAAAATGTGGTTTCATTTTCACTGCCCTGGTCAACTAATACCATTTAAGAACGTATTTAAGAGCTTCTTTAAAAGATAGTAAAGACAATTTGTAAAATAACTATGCTTTCTTACATTTACAAAACAGAATTTTGATAATATATGAATATTTTATATCACATAATTACCATGTAACTACTAATCTGTTATCTATATCAAATCAGAGCACATAACATTTTCCAAATACACTGTTTTAATAAAGAGATTAGAAAACAGGACAGTAACAGTTTCTTAAAGCAATCTTACAGGAAGTCTAATTTAATATTCTGTTAGGTGATGTACTCACGTAGGCTCCCAGAAGACCCAGAAACTACATGAATTGCGGAAGGCTGATTTAAGATGCCAGTTCTTCAATAAACAGTGAACTTTGTAATTAGAATGATTTTTAAGCCAAAATACTACTCCTTACTCTTCAGAAATAAAATATAGCTATCCTCTTATAATACAGCAAGAAACATAATTGTTCCGGTAATTGCCAGCTTAACTAAAAAGACCTCCCCTTTTCGTTTTGTCCATTAATTTCTTGCTGGTATCACTTCCTTTGGCAAACCACACAGGTAATCGTCTCTTTCTCTCTGCAGACGAAGTCTGTAGGAAATAGAAAGAAAAAGAAATCAAATCTTTGTACTACTGAGAAGGGGTATTAGTTGCAAAAAAGTAACATAGGTTCCTGAATATACACCCATCCTTTCTCCCCCATCCAAACAAAATAGTGGTATCTATATAATTTATTTCTGGATCAAAAAGTAAATAAATATAAGACACACAAAATCACTACATCATTTCTTCAGGCAATTACTTGCCATCTCATCATGTAGTCTTATACACTCAAGACACCTCATTCAGTAAGTAAAAATCTGGACATTATTTCAGATCTGTGTCCCACGGTGTACTTGCTTTAAGTTGACCAAAATGGTGAATTTAATGTTCTGAGGAAGGAACATGCCTGGGCATGTATACATACACAAAGAGTTATATTAGGCATGTGAAAAGAATATAGCTTCTAACATCTACAATGGTAGATAGACAGACTGGTCCAATCAGCACCCTGTAGAGTGGCCAAGGCATAGTACGCTTAACAAACATTTGCTAAATAAATGAAAAAAATAAAAGTTTCTTGTCTCATAGACTCATCTAAGAATCACTACAGATCCACTTCCCAGAAAAAAAAAGAGAAACATACACGTGCACAACACTTTCACACACATTTCAGCAGCTCACATGCCAAAGAGCCTCTAACCCTCAGGTTAAACATCCTTGAAAAAAAATAATTTAAGGCTGGGTGAGGTGGCTCACGCCTGCAATCCCAACACTTTGGGAGGATCACTGGAGCCCAGGAGGTCAAGGCTGTAGTGAGCTATAATCACGCCACTGCACTCCAGCCTGAGCAGAGTAAGACCCTGTCTCAAACACACACACACAGGCACACACACACACACACACAAAGGTAGTGTTTGGGTACAATACCATCTGCACATGAAAAAAAATTAAATAATTTAAGTAGCTAAGTGTTTCATAAGCCTAAAGTGTCATACACTTATGTTATCTCAGAGTACTAGATCCTCAGGATAACATGACAGAGAAATCATTCCATCATGAGTACACCCTGGAATCCAGAGTTAATTTGGTTATTATTAATAAAAGTAACTGAGGGATTTGATGAGAAGGTTGGCCTTATCTAAGGTACAAGGTGTCTGTTAGCCTAAAATACAAAAATACCATTTATTCCATTTCAATAATGAAGACTATCTAGATATTGTTCATCAGCTGCTTGCTATGTTTGATTACATTCCCTATGTTTAAAAAAGGCTTTGAAATATTTAACAGTAGGAAAACAGCAAAAGATCCTTGGCAGAAGACTCTGAAACTTTATATTTAAAAAAGGTAAAAACTTAGCTGTTCCAGCTTAAGTAAAGAAATCCAGGGTAGAAAAAAGGGCTTTTCACACATCAGCAAAGGCTAAAGAAAAAACTGGCTAAGATTGCAACTTTGTTCCTAGGTACCCAATTGCAAGCAGGGAAGAGAAAATCAAAAGAACGGATGAGACTTATATACACTGTAAGATACTATGACTTAGAAATAATAAATACTGGGGATACAAGGTGGCATACAGAAAAGGCATTTTGCATTTTTCTAATGATCAGTGATGTTGAGCTTTTCTTCATATGTTTGTTGGCTACATAAATGTCTTCTTTTGAGATGTGTCTGATCAAGTCCTTTGCCCACTTTTTAATGTTTTTTTTTCTTGTAAATTTGTTTAAGTTCCTTGTAGATTCTGGATATTGGGCCTTTGTCAGATGCATAGATTGCAAAAATTTTCTCCCACTCTGCCAAAAGAGAAGGACATCTGAACAGCAATAGAGCAGAGGAAGAAACCCTAAGTCATGTTGTAGCCTAATACCATGGAGTAGCATAGACTTTGAAACCAGGCAGAACCAGGTCTGAACTTTAATTGAGCCACTTGCTAAATGTATGACCTTATTATGCATGTTACTTAAGCTTCAACGTCTTCACAGAGAAATGGAAATAATAGTACATAACATCACTGAATTCTTTGGAGTTAAATAAGAATAAATGTAAAATAGCAAAACACATCCTGATTTCTTCTTCAAACTCATTAATTGGTAGCGAATATCATTTCAAGTCTTATCTTCTATATTTCTATAAATATGACCATCAGCATTTATAATGGAATTATAATAATGATCTTATTTCATTGAGAAAAGGGGGGAAATGCTTACTTACACTAAGTGTGTCTTTTGAGTGTCAACAATAAGTATTTGAAGTCTTCAGTATGATATCTAAGTTACCTAATAGAAACAACGCCTTCCAGTGTCTATTTCCTTCATCAGTAGAAGACTAAAATTCCCAGCAACAAAATTTTAAGGGGCTCTTTACATCTTTTTAATACTCCCAACTCTGTTACCAAGCTATTACCATTGTTACAAATAGGAAACATCAACTCATTTGCTGATTATATGTGTACATACGGATGTAAGCAAATACAGAAATATGTAAGTTACATTCACATTTAATTTCATTTATAAACAAGATCAATCCATATATTTAGTTACCAAGCCTGATGCATTTGTCATGAAAACTATTTTCATAAGTCAATTTTACCTGTGAATGAGCATCTGTAAATAAATCTTCTAAAAAACAATTTGTATAAAATATTGTGTATTTTAATTTATAATCAAACTCAGTGGTCAAGCAGGAAATGTCATACATTCTCTCTTACACAGTCAAGAAAAATAAGAAGAAAAAAATGACATAGGAGGAGAGGGTACTGGGAAGAGGTGGCAGCAGCTGCAGCAACAGAGCTTTTAATCTTTCTGAATTCCAGAATTAAGACAGAACTAGATAGTAAAACCCAAAATCCATTGTCGACATTTACAATAAAACCAAGTTTAAAGGTATCCTTGGGAAACTAAAACTGTAAGAATGTAGGGGCAAACCACGAACAGCAATTAAGACCTGCACAGTACTGACATCTGTACGGGAGAAAGCAGAGGCAAGCAGGGAGGTGTCTGATAACAAGAGAACCCCAAGATAGCCCACAGGCATACACTGGAAAGACAGATTAATGAGAGATTAATCTGATAATAGCATCTGAAAATGGGAGGGCTTTTGTCCAAGCCAATAGCAAGTGAGTACAAGGAATCCACAGTGGTCTCTTAGGTGAAGAGAGCAGCTGGCTACTCTGAACCCTGGGACTAGCCGAGGCTGCCTTCTAGGAGAAGGCTCCACATTCAGGAGAAACCACTGGGGTTAAATCAAAACCAAGCAGGACAGGTACAACAGAGACAAAAGGAAGAGAAAGCCCAGATAAAAATGGCAGAGTAGATCTCATAAACCAAGTTTCCATATTTTAGACATTACACAAAAACATTAGAGACAGATGTGAAATTGGGAAAGCCATCTTGAACCACGCCTTCTTTTGAAAGTACAGGAAAACTAATCTCATACGAAAATGAGCAAAAGAAAAGTATCAAGGTCAAATCTTTGACACCAGAAAGACTTGCTTAGGTACAGAATAAAACTGTAGCCTTTCCAAATGAGCTGGAAAACATTAGGAAAATTATCTAAAACACAAAAGGACATCACAAATCAAAATTAGAAAAGTTCAAAACTGAGGGGGAAAACTGAAGAAAGAATCAGAAATAAAAGAAAAAAATTATAGAAGTCTTCAGTTAATAGTGTTTCTCCTTTGGTAAAAATAAAATATGTATATATAAATAAAAAAAGAATTTTTAAATCTAAAAAACGTTTTAAAATAATTTTAAAATAAGTGAATACTAAGCTATGTGGAATATAGAAATAAATACAATTGATTATGTTAAAAGAGAAATAGAAGGTGAAAAGGAAGAAAAAAATTTAAAGAGAAATGAAGAAATAAAAAGAATGCATGAAAAGTGAAAAATATTGAAGCTGGGTAATGAAGATCCAACATACATGTATAGCAGGAGTTCCTGAAGAAGAAATATGAAGTAATGGAATAAAACACTAAAAAGTATGATTTAAGAAAACTTTATAGAAATGAAATTTTAAAAAAACTATCATTTAAGAAAACTTTCCAGAAATAAAAGAATACTAAATATTTAAAGAATCCACCATGTACCTATGGATATTGAATCAGAATTATCAATGCCAAGACATCACCTTTCTGTTAAACAAAGACATGATTGAGCTTCCATCTTAATAACAAACACAAGAGATATAAACACAACAATACATCAACTAATAAAAAGAATTTGTTCTAACGACTTTATCCTTTGTCATAATTATAAAATGAAATAGACTAAGGGATATAAATCAGGTCAGTAGAGAAGATGAATGTTAACGTATGACAGATTCTGAAAGTAGGCCTCCAACACTCTACAGAAATCAGCTTTTCATACAGGGAGGCTGATGAAGACATATGCTTTGGATGACTTACTCACCTCTTATCTACTTCCCAGCCCCAACACACTTGTTCCCCTAAATGGGGAAAAGGGGCCAAATAAGGTATACCTTTTAGAATCTAGCAAGCTTAGTAAAATTTCTTCCCACCCAACCCCCCCAAAATACCCACCATTCTCTTGTTGACATGTAATGTTACTGAAATAGGGAAAAGGCAAAAATGGCAATATATAGTTAAAATAATATTTCACTACAAATGTGCTTCAATATTGAGGAAAAATAGTAAGTTACACCTTCTCCTATACTGACAGGTTGAAGCTGGGAAACAATAAGAGGGTCTTAGGTATCTGGTATAGATTACAGAAATAAAAGGCTGAGCATTAGAAGCTAAATTTCATTACCTCCACTCAAAATATGTTTTCTTTAATGTTCCTCTTATAGCTAGTTCAGTTATAAACAATATAAAGATTTCCAACTAATTAAGTTCCATTAGATTATCTAGGACATGACTATATATACAGACGTAACTCAAGTACAGAATTTAAAAAGATCAGTTCCCTTATTTTTAAGCAATTCAAAAAAGTAGGGGTTTAATTGCTGGACATCCTATAAAGATTACCTTAGAACTAAGTGTAATTCCTAATTCTCTAATACAAAATAATCACCACCACCTACTACCACATTGAATTTACCAACTAAGAATTGAAACAATTTTTTAGTTAATCATTTCCAATACATTTATAATGGAGTCATATAATTTTAGACTCGGAAGATACCGAAGGTCAAATTTTCAAATTTATGCCATCATTTAATAGAGTCATATTATTAAATAATATATCTGATTGCTATTTATCTCATGCCATACACGGAGCAATTATTTTTGAAGCATTTGATTTTAATAAAACGTACCATCTAACATAATACTAAATTTGTAATCTTTCTCTCATCATGCAAAAGCACTACGAAATGCTCAGAGCCATGAGCAACAATAATCCTGGTACCTCAGATATTCAATATCATACTAACAGAGCATGAAGAATGATAGAATGATAATAAACCAGTTTGGGAGGTATTTATAATACAATTTGTTTTCACTTTCATTAACTACATAAACTGCCATATGCTTAAATCCATTAACTATACCTCCGAAGGAAAGATTTTCCAGGCTATACGGTCAATATGAGGTACAGGTAAAATTTAAGCTGACATTCTACACTATAAGCTAAACAGATGGACTAAACCTCCCTTTTACTGTCTTTTTTTTAATCACTTTTCTCAGATCATATTTATGAAAAGCAAAGGAAATGTAGCACATAAAGAAAGGAATCATATCAGAATTCATAACAGTTCAAAAAAATACAGCATTCTAGTACTAGGATATGCAAATTGAACAAACTGACACTGTATGAAAATTCTATATATAATTAATACCTCAGTATTGATGCCTACTTCTTCCTTGCTTCTCTTAGAACTTGAACAGATCTCTTCAGAACTGGGAAAACATCTCCTTTTGTTGACATCACATGAAGGTTGAAGTCCGCTGTCAGGACCATGTTTAAGGATCTCAATTGCCATGTGGATAAGGTACGTGTCAATGTTTTCAGGAACTAACATTCTGATTAGGCTAATTTTACTCATATCTGTAAACGATAAAAAAAACTCCATTTCAAAATAAATTACAGAGAATATTTTAGAAAACCTATGAGCTAGAAATAGTGAAATATTCTGTAGAAAGGAAGGTGGAAGGTTGCCAAAGAAAAGTTTCCTCTTTCAAATGCCTATAGCCTTACGGAATGGAAATGGAGTAAAAACTCCACTCGGGTATCACCTGAAGCCCCTGCCTCCAAGATCCAAAGTCAGGTCAGTACTATTGACACTGCATAAATTGTGTTTCAAACTGTCTTTTGTGGGCTGCCGTAAGACTCAAAACAACCATTCGTGGAATTGTTCTAAAGGAAATTGTGCTTCCAATTCCAAATATCAATTATAATTAGTTTTCTCTTAAAATAATTTATTCTGATCACTTGTTGGCCATTTGCCTAAGATCAAATATAAAAATAATTTATTTAAATAGAAGCTAATCGTACCTGTAAATAACATTCTAATAAAAAAGATTCTTTCAATGGCTATTATTGTAATAACAAGAGACATCAATGATTTTAAAAGCACATTAACTAGATGAGATTTCTGGGAACATATTTCTTATTTTCAGAATCAAGAAACTTTACATTTTTTGCAACTCAACAGAACTAATTCAGACTGTGTCAATTTCTTGACACCTTCTAAAATTATGTAGCACTCTCCTATAGGCAAGCCAATAATTATGTTTCAGCACTTCCTTCCAACATCACATTCTTCTGCAATGCTCCAGAGTGCAGTAAACCCAAGCAGTTTAGAACCTACTCACTCATCTTCACCTAATTTACAAAACATATCAAACATTTGACACTCAATTCAAATCAGTGATCAGAAATCAAGTATTTTTCAAATGACAACCTGAAAAGACTTTCTTTAAATTATTAGTTTTCAGGTTTATATTTTCCTTTCTTCCAAAGATTAGCTTGCTACTCCAAGACTCCTCAAAATACTGCAGTTAAAAAGCAAAAAACAAAACAAAACAAAACAAAAAACAGGAAGAGAAAGTTACACAGCTAATAGAAACTAGGTAAGTGGGTTAACTAATTAAAGTTTCAAAATCTTAGAAAGGAAAAGATAACCTCTATACATAGTAAAATCAGCAACGTGATGTTCACATCTCTCAACCAAACTAAAATTGTATTTGTCTCTTGGTCATTATATCATCCTAGTATCATCAAAATTCCCCCAATTTTACTATTTCATCATTTTTTAATGGCTGAGTATTCTGTTGTATGTATGTATCCAAATTTACTTTGAGTTCCCTTTTATTTGTCTTCAAATTTTAAAATATGTTTGGAACCACTTAGGCACATTAGTCCACGTTGTTCAACAGTAAATTTTACAAAAGCTAAACACAGATCAAGTATTTCCAGTTAAAATTTAGCATCAGAAGATTTGTTGTATATATAAAGTACATACCTGATTACAAAGGCTTATTACAGAAAAAAGTACGTAAAATATCTCATTAATAATTTTCATATTGATTACATGTTGAAATGATAAAATTTTAAATATAGTAGACTAATTAAATTATATTATCAAAATAAATTGCATCCATTTACTTTTTAAAATGTGGCTACTAGAAAATTTAAAATTGCATATGTAGCTCACATTGTATTTCTACTGATAGTGCTGTTTTAGAAAGACCATATAAATTTTCCCACACTTGAAACCAAGTAATACACAACTACATTCCATTAAATTCATTTTCTTCCATGGGTATTTAGAAATTAGATAAATAAACTATATATGATTAATTTCTTCATACTATAAATGTAATATTTATAAACCAATTTTTTAGGGAAAAATCACACAAGCTTGAGCTATTATCATGTAATGCGCTAAACAAATTAATTTTGAAAGAAAAAGTAAGATATTTTATTCTCTTTTGAATCACTTTATTTCTAAAATTAGAATGTCTTTTGTTCATAAAATGATGATGCATAAACATCTGCTTATGGTGTTAAACCACTATTAATGATTTAAAGTTAAATGTATAAAGTTAACTTCTAGATATAAGTTAAAAATTCATATATTTTTCTAACACATTTCTATAAGTACCCTTTATATTTCTATGGTAAATTCATCCTGCGTTTTATATATATGCAAATAAGTGGCATTTAGCTTTACAGGTGCATCTTACTCTGCTCTAACTTCCCATGTAAATAAGTGCTGAAAATATCTACTGCAGAATTAATGACAACACTGGCTACACGCCTTCAGTGTTTTAAAAGAGATCATATTACCCTTACTTTTGTAGTAGATCCCTTGGAAGCCACTCTTAATTTTCCAGTTACATGCACATTAAGAATGGGGGAATAAAATTAATCAAAATACTGTCTAGGTGCTTCATTCAATGCCTTAATTTATTATTTAGCATAGTTAGAATCCCAAATCCATAAACAGAGTTTAAAATTATATAAACGAGGAAAAACAAAAAGAATACAAAGGTACAAAGCTCCTTTAAATATGAACAGTTTTCCAGACAAAATCTACTTAACAAATAAGAGTATGAAATTAATAGCTATGTTTTCTCAATTCATAATTACTCTATTTTTAGGTAAATATTGTGTCATAATAAAATACAGGAAACTTCTCAATTCAGGATTGTACAAAGTTTAGATTTCAATCAAACTTGTTCTTTAAAACTCTAAATTATTGTGGCATGGCTACAGTTAAATAAAATATGAAAATAACATATCTGAATCGTTATTATAGTATGTATATCCTCATTCCTTGTTATATCATTTATAATCCAACAATGTTTTCTCCAGTAAGAGAACAAAAAGTATTTTATAAAGAAAAAATAAGAATCCAAAAGCACAATCTCACATCCAGAAATGATAGTTTAATGATTATGAGTGTACTATCAAAAGAAATAAAAGAGGGCTGGGCTCAGTGGCTCACACCTGTAATCCCAGCACTTAGGCAGGCTGAGGTGGGAGGATCGCTTAAGGCTAGGGGTTCAAGACTAGCCTGGGCAATGTAGTGAGAACCCATCTCTACAAAAATACTTAAAAATTAGCCAGGTGTGGTCCCAGCTACTTGGAAGGCTGAAGTGGAAGGCTTGCTTGAGCCCAAGAGTTCAAGGCTGCAGTAAGCTATGATTGTGCCACGGCACTCCAGCCTGGGCAACAGAGTAAGACCTTGTCTCAAAAAAAAAAAAAAGAGCTCATGGTTATCACAACCTTCTTAACCTCCTCTATTCTGGATTTAAAAGTAGGCTACAAAAATATACTTTTTCATATTGTACGTACAACCTACATACAGTGTATTAACCGAAGGATAAGTTTTTAGTAAGTATATCTTAAGAATTTTTCATTATTATATTCTGCTTGATTTTAATATTTCTTACTTTAAAGGTAAGGGGTATTTAAAGACACTCAATAAATAAAGATATGAAACTGATTATAAATAAGTTAATTTGTTTCACTCATCAAGTTAGAGTTTATATACCCATATCCTATATCAGGATTAGGAATTGCATATTTCTTTCTTTTAAGTTAATTGGCAGTACAACTTTAACACGAGTAAAAAGAGAAACTTGTTCAGTTATTAATCTTAGACATGGTATTAAAACAGTTTTATAACTCTCTAGGCCTCACACTCTTTCTCTCCAAAACAGGGTGGGGATAGGAAAGGGAAAGTGTAATGATTTCCAGTTTCATTTCTAAATCTAAAGTTCGATAACTTTGTGCCTACATGATTTCAAAAGCAAATTAACAGTGCTTCAATTCTTTACCATAGGCAAATAAAACAGATGCTGTCAATATGTGGCTGAATAGTATAATATGAAATTTTTCTTTACCATTTCCCTCTGCCCATAATGAAGTGATGTTAGAATGTCCATTTAGGACATTCAGGAACATATGCCCAAGAATTCTTTAGTGTGAATGAGCACGCATGCGTGCGCGCGCGCACACACACACACACACACACACACACACACACACACACACCCCAGTACAACCTGTTGGAATTCTTAAATTGTATGCCTCTGTAAGATATATTTTGGGGAACATTCTTTCTTATATACTTATTAAGTTCATACATTCTTAAGTGCCTATTCAAAAGGACAGACTATAAAAATAATCATATTTAGAGGGTACTTTTAAGACACCATAAAATTTTACCATCTGTGTCTTCAATCATCATCATCATCATCATCATATTTGCCACCACCATTTGCTATTACCAGTGTGCCAAAGCTTTCTGAACAGTATCTAATTTACAGTCATGCACCACATAATGATGTTTCAGTCAATGACGGGCAGCCAACAGGAACAAGTATCCATTAGATTATCATGGAGCTGAAAAGTTCCTACCACCTAGTGACATCATAACCATCGTAACATCACAATGCAAAGCATCACCCATGTGTTTGTGGTGGTAATGGTGTAAACAAACTCACCTTGCTGCCAGCTGTGTAAAAGTCTAGCATGTACAATTATGTACAGTATATAATACTTGAAAATGATAATAAATGACTATGTTACTATGTTTATGTGTTTGCTATACTATACATTTTATTATTTTTTAGAAGTTCACTGTAAAACACGCAGGCCCTTCTGGAGGTGTCCAGAAGAAGGCATTGTTATCATAGGAGATGACAGCCCCATGCATATGACTGCCCCTGAAGACCTGGTGGGACAAGATGTGGAGGTGGAAGATAGTGAGACTGATGATCCTGAGCCCATGTAGGCCTAGGCTGATGTGTGGGTTTTTGTCTTGGTTTTTAACAAAAAAATGTAAAAAGTAAAAACAAATTTAACAAAATCAAAAACAGAAAAAATCTTAGAGAAGAAGGATATAAAGAAAATATATTTGTATAGCTGTACAATATGTTTGTGTTTTAAGCCAAGTGTTATTACAAAAGAGTAAAAAGATTTTAATTCATAAAGAAAAATCATTACAGTAAGCTAAGGTTAATTTATTATTGGCAAAAGAAGATAAATTTTTTAACTTTTATTTTAGTTTCAAGGGTACATATGCAGGTACGTTATACAGTAGGTAGACTCGTATCACAGGGGTGAGTGTGGCCTAAGTGCACAGGGTTTATAAAGTCTACAGCAGTGCACAGTCCTAGGTCTTCACATTCACTCACCGCTCACTCACTGACTTACCCAGAGCAACTCCCAGGGTGCAAGCTCCATTCGTGGTAAGTGCCCTGTACAGATGTACCCTTTTTTATCTCTTTTTTTTTTTTTTTTTTTGAGACAGAGTCTCGCTCTGTCTCCCAGGCTGAAGTGCAGTGGCACAATCTTGACTCACTGCAACCTCCACCTCCTGGGTTCAAGCAATTCTCCTGCCTCAGCCTCCTGAGTAGCTGGGATTACAGGCACCCAACACCACACCCAGCTAATTTTTGTACTTTTAGTAGAAACGGAGTTTCATCATGTTGGCCAGGCTGGTCTTGAACTCCTGACCT
Source organism: Pan paniscus (assembly GCF_029289425.2). NCBI lineage: Eukaryota > Metazoa > Chordata > Mammalia > Primates > Hominidae > Pan > Pan paniscus. Next base: position 49,740,175 of record NC_073256.2, on the reverse strand, counting down.
CAAGTGATCTGCCTGCCTCGGCCTCCCAAAGTGCTGGGATTACAGGCATGAGCCACCACGCCCAGCTTTTTAAAAAAATCTTTTACACTGTATTTCTACTGGGCCTTTTCTATGTTTCACTATGTTTATATATACAAATACCACTGTGTTATAATTGCCTACAGTGTTCAGTAAAGTCACATGCTGTACAGGTTTGAAGACAGGAGCTATACCGTACAGCCTAGGTGTGTAGTAGGCCATACCATCTAGGTTTGTTTAAGTCCACCCTGTGAGGTTCCCACAAAATGAAATCGCCCAACAACACATTTCTCAGAATTCATCCCCATCATCAAGCGACACATGACTATATTTCTCACAATTCTATAAGAGAGGCAATATTAACTCTCCCTGTCTTAGAGATGAGGAAATTGAATATTAGGGAAATTGGGTCACTTGATGGAGGTCACATAACAATGAAATGCTAGAGCCAAGGTCTAAATACAGATCTACCTATTCCCAAAGCCTTTGCTCTTACTGACTAGACCAACACCACCTGTAAGTTTCAGGATATAAAGAAGGCAGCTAAATGATAGCAAAAATGCCAACAGAAAAAAAAGAGGGGGCGGGGGGGACTGCACAAATTCTATTTTTTTTTTTTTTAAAAAGAGTCTCACTCTGTTGTCCAGACTGTAGTACAATGACACAATCTTGGCTCGCCACAACCTCCACCTCCCATGGGGGTTCAAGCAATTCTCCTGCCTCAGCCTCCCAAGTAGCTGGGATTACAGGTGTGTGCCACCAAGCCCAGCTAATTTTGGTATTTTTAGTAGAGATGGGGTTTCACCATGTTGGTCAGGCTCGTCTCCAACACCTGACCTCAGTGACCTGCCCGCCTCGGCCTCCCAAAGTGCTGGGATTACAGGTGTGAGCCACTGTGCCCAGCCTGCACAATTTCAGAGAATATTGCCTATTACTCAATGTCTCATCGAAAGATGCAAATTGCTTTAAGCCCTGAGAGACAATACATTTCTAAAGGAAGAAAAATTCCACACTATGAGCATGAAGAAGACATCTGAGTCTTTGGCTTTCCCTAAAACGCTATCTCATTCTGCACTGGAGAAAGAGAGGTTTCGACAACCATAAATCTAATCCTACAAAGTAATTACTGTTTTCCTCTCTCTGCCTTGATTTCTGAAGTTAGGAAGATTAGAAGGTGACCAGGAGAGTTGGCCAGCTTTCTCATAAGATGCCTCTCTACCCTACCTTGGATGTTTTACAGCTTAGTTCAGGATTTGGCTAATTTAACCTTAGCAAATCGGTATTAACCAGGTTCACGAAATGCTAACTTATTAACTTACATCGTTAATTTATAAGTATCACACAGATAAATACTCATATTAGCATGACTACTACGTCCATTCCTTACATACAGATCTGCATGGGAAGTTATCATCCAAAAGCTAGGAAGTGATATAGAAGTAGAATTCATTGTTAAGATACTGTCAAATATAAATTTTTCCCAATTTTTAATGCCTTTCATTTCTGCTTCTTGTTGCTCAGATGACATTAGGTAATTTTTCTCCTTTTACCCTTATTGTGTAATTAACATTTAAAGATTTTTCCAATCTTGAGGCATTCTAGCATTCCTGTACAAACTAAAACTTGTCAGGGTACAAGGTCTTTTTTTTTTTTTAGACAGAGTCTCACTCTGTCACCCAGGCTGAAGTGCAGTGGCATAATCTCGGCTCACTGCAACCTCCGCCTCCCCGGTTCAAGCGATTCTCCTGCCTCAGTCTCCTGAGTAGCTGGGATTACAGGCGCATGCCATCACTGCTGGCTAATTTTTGTATTTTCAGTAGAGACAGGGTTTCACCATGTTGGCCAGGCTGGTCTTGAACTCCTGACCTCAAGTCAAGTCATCTGCCCGTCTTGGCCTCCCAAAGTGCTAGGATTATAGGCATGAGCCACAGTGCCTGGCGCAACACCTTTTTTTTAATAGATATAATTTTTTGGGGGGAGGGATTTATTGTGCTTATGGGTGGCTTTGGTCTTTTAATTTTCCATCTCAGACCTCTATTTTCTGATTTTATTATAATTTTTTTAAATTATAACTTTTACTTTAGATTCAGGTAGTACATGGGCAGGTTTGTAACATTAGTATATTGCAGGATGCTGAGGTTTGAGGTACAATTGATCCCATCACCCAGATAGTGAGCACAGTACCCAACATGTAGTTTTTCAACCACTGTCCCTTCCCACCTTTTCAACCATTGTTCCTTCCCTCCCCTCAGTAGTCCCCAGCGTCTACTGTTACTTTTTTTTTTTTCTCCTTTTGAGACAGGTTCTCACTCTGTCACTCAGGCTGGAGCGCAGTGGCATGATCACAGCTCATTATAACCCCAAACTCCTGAGCTCAAGCATTCCTCCTGACTCAGACTCCCAAGTAGCTGAGACTATAGGTATATGCCACCACGTCTGGCTAATTTTCTTAATTTTTTGTAGAGATGGGGGTCACACTATGTTGCTCAGGCTGGTCTTGAACTCCTGAGCTCAAGCAATCCTTCCATCTAGGTCTCCCAAAGTGCTGGGATTACAGACACAAGCCACCACGCCCGGCCTGTTCTCATTTTTATATCCATATGCACCAACTTTAGCTCCTGCTAGTAAGTAAGAACATGCAGTATTTGGTTTTCTATTTCAAAGATGACATTGACATAACTTATAAATAGGTTATTTATTTACTATACCTGAAGTCCCCTGGCCACTCCCCCGCATCCCTGGAACTTAGATGAGCACTACTCCAACTTGCCTCCGTGTCTGTCCTTTCCCTGTGCTTCCACCGTGATCAATGGAAGTGAAGGAGCTGTTCGTTCTTTAGACCTTCAGTCAAGTCACACTCAAGTCTAGAAATAATCCTGTCTTCTAAGTGACTTATTTTTGCTCAGATCCATTTAAGTACAGTATTGACTGTGCTTTCAGAGAGTGATCTTCCAAATTCTTGGGGGTAATTGTTCACAAGTTGTTCACAAGTGGGAAAGACTTTAAGGTAGTAAAAAGTATCTTCACTGCAGCTTTGGAGATGAGGCTATTGGTATGGCCACTGCTCTATTCTAACAGTCAAAAGAAATTTATCAGATTTATTGAGTTATAAGACCCCAAGTTTGTATTTACACATCTAGGAGAGAAAATCCATTAACGTATCTCCTGTTTACTTCTGTTAAAAAAAAAAAGGATAATAATTTAAAATATTTCTACAGGGCAAGCAAAGGGGCTTGCTCTCCGCGAGCACAGCTGAGGTTCTGCAGCAAAGTGACAGGAAATCCTTCTACATAGCGGCCCACAGAACTTGGTCTGTCCTTCCATGTCACAGTAACTGATACCAATGACTGTGTTGATTAGAAAGGCTACTCAAGCGAAACCAATGACAAGGACTCAGAAGGATTTAGGGAAGAACTAGGAGTCAGGAAGCTACTGGGAATGAATGTGGAGAAAAATATGGTTTTTGCGAGTGATGAGATAGAAATTAGAAAAAAAATGAAAGTGCACTGTTTTTGGATGGTGGGGAAGTTGTAACCTTAAGCTGAAAAGGAAAATAAAAATTTCTCAGTGTATTGGCCAGGTGCCATGGCTCACATCTGTAATCGCAGCACTTTGGGAGGCTGAGGTGGGCGGATCATCAGAGGTCAGGAGTTCCAGACCTGCCTAGCCAACATGGAAAACCCTGTCTCTATCAAAAAATACAAAAAATAGCTGGGCATGGTGGCACACGCCTGTAGTCCCAGCTACTCAGGAAGCTGAGGCCAGAGAATCACTTGAACCTGGGAGATAGAGGTTGCAGCGAGCCAAGATCACGCCACTGCACTCCAGCCTAGACAAGAGAGCAAGACTCTGTCTCAAAAAACGAAACAAAACAAAAAAATTTCTCAGTATACTTTCCTCTGAGTGATAACGGGAAGAAAGATGGTTTTCCTAAAACAAGAAAAAGAATCACAAAAGTAAGGTTTTCATAATAGCATAAAGGATTAATGCTGTTAACAGTGAAAAATATAGTGGATTGCTTGTTTACTTCATCAAGTCATTAAGGGTGCAGAGCTAGGCCATGCCTCTCACCTGAGTTGACGGGAGGGTTTCGGATAACATCAGCAATAATCTTCTGAACCTCTGGAGTCAGGCCTGCTCGCTCCAAATCAAGGGGGCAGCCAGCTTTCACCGCTTGGGATAAGTGCATGCCAATTGTCATAAGAGGCAGAATCCTGCTCTCAGCTATGCTCTTCTAGAGAAAGATCAGCAAAGAACCCAGTGAGCTGTAAAAGTGTCCACTCCAGTCATGGAAATAAAATGTCCAAAACATTCAGGTAGTAAATGCTCAGTGTGAAATAAACAATGAACTAAACCTTTACTTAAGTTTTTCATTCTCAGAATTTCTTTAAAACTACCCCCATTATAGCTCTCTATAGGTTCTACTTTTTATACTTATGATACTGTATTGAATAAAACAAAATCACCCAGCTTTACCGAAGAATTCAATCCTCGCCCCTCTCTATTCACTTTAGAAAGCCGTTAGTGGCAGAGAAGTCATTCTCTGTAAGTCTAATAGTTGTCACAACCTTCTGAAAACATAGTAAACTGTAACCCAATACTATATACACTATATACATGGTGGTTTGGTTACATGAATTTCCAAGAAGACAAATCCTAAAATGCTTAGCGATAACATAAGGCTCCAGATGCATTCTATAAAAGGTTCCTGAGAAGACTCTAATAGGTGTTTGAAATTGGCTCTATTCATAAAATAATAATAACCACAGTTCCACAAGGGCTGTCAGCATTTTCCTACTATTGAACTTCACATGAACAGTGCTACATATTTATACAGTTCTTTAAACAAATGTGGCTCCAAATACATTTCAGATATTTATTAGGTAAAACATTCTTTTAAACACTCAGAAAGCTTTGTCACTCAGCTCTAACTTATTTCATGATCCTCTCTTTCAATACATTTTCAAAGTCTGAATTTAGACTGTATTTGCATAAATGTTGATACTTTCACAGAATAGAGCATTTAAGGCAATGTTTTTCATCCTTCAAAGGTAGGTTTTAAATTACTTTCATTAAATGTCTACTAGAAAAGTGTGCACCATGTGTGCATAATATCAGGGTTATTTGAAACCAGGTTTCAAATTACCTCCAACTAATTGTAGTATTGCTCCTGATTAATTAGTCCTAAGCATGTTTAATTCTGCAGTTAACTGGCAAGACCCTCTCAGACTCCTGGGAGGTAAGGATAATTATACCACCGTATCACACAATAAAATACAACCAAATAATACCAAAAGACACAAATGAAGATATAACAGTCTTCACATTTTTAACCATGAATACATAAACTAACACATGAAACCCCATATTATGGCTGAGCATTAGAATACACTTAATTCAGAAAATTTGGAGCCAATAACAAATTTTCTTAGTAACTGTTTTCATTTCTACTATACATACATGGTCAAATTAGGTATATACAGGCATATTTAACATGTACATAGAAGTTATTATTTACATAAGAAACTGAACTTAAAATTCCCATTTATTATGTGTTCTATTTCAAAAATAGTATAATGGAATTATTTGGTTTCTTGGGCAATGGCCTTTGTAAGGAACTTTAAGAAACATGACTGTCAAATTAGAGCATTTATTCAGTAAGTAAGATAAGCTATGGACTGTTTATTCTTATTTATTTTAAATGATAAAACCTGAACAAGAGGTGTGTAACACAGGCACTAGTGGATGGAACCACAGACAATAGAAAAGCAGGCATTGGACCATATCACTTGTTCCAAATCAACTTAATGTCAACAGGATGTGAACTCAAATTAAACTTAACTGTAAGCCTCATTTTGTCCCATCCCATTAAAACTTACTCTCCATTTTGTATACAAAAAAACCTCAACAGCCTTAAAGATTTATCTTAGAACAATGAAGAAACATTACATATGGCCTTTTTTTTTTTTTTTTTTTTGGAGACCGAGTCTTGCTCGGTCGCCCAGGTTGGAATGCATTGTCGCAATCTCAGCTCACTGCAACCTCTGCCTCCTGGGTTCATGCAAGTCCCATGTCTCCGCCTCCCAAGTATCTGGGATTACAGGCATGTGTCACTACACCCAGCTAATTTTTGTATTTTTAGTAAAGACAGGGTCTCCCTATGTTGTCCAACTGGTCTCAAATCCCTGGCCTCAAATGATCTGCCTGCCTCAGCCTCCCGAAGTGCTGGGATTACAGGCATGAGCCACCACACTCGGCCTACGTATGGTCATTTGTTACAGCAATTAGATTGTTTTCAAAGAGCATCAAAACAGTACTAGAAGAGACAGAATGAAAAGCAAGTTTTTAAAAACATATTTCCAGTTGCTTGGCTATGCTTGCAGAGATCCAGTGTGTATTTTTTGTACACATACAAGAATATGTGACTATATAAGCATGCATATGCACACACATTTACGTTTGTTTTTCTGTTTTGCACCTTCCTTTTTCTTAATGCATCTTGAGATTGTTTCTTAACACTGTGAATATTTATAGTTTTTAAACTGTTAGTCCCATTTTAAAATATGGCTGATGCAGTATCTCTGAGCTATAAATGTGTTTTTCAGTACCCCGATACAATCTCTAGAAGATATTCATGGCCAAACTAAACTTGCTGCTATTACTTAACAGGGAGGCTTAACAGAAAAAGAAAACAACATTCTCTTTTAAAATTAAAGATAAACTGAGATTTATTGTAGGGTTGGAGGAAATTGATCCCAAGTCAGAGCTTTAATACTAAAAAGCTGATAAAACACAAGTTTAAGTAAACTAAAAAAATTCCCTGTAACATGAAAGTCACACTTACCAAAGGCATCTTCTTTTCTTGGAATAAAGAGTATGTGATGGCCATAGACTGTGAAAGTGTGCATATTTTATTTTTTGCTACCAGACTCGTCTTCTGTTCTTCTTGAGGTTTTGTACTTGAAAAGAGGTCTGTCTACAGAATTTTTAATGTAGCACAAATGATCAGTAATATCAATACAATAATAGGATATATGTATGATAATTAGCCATTAAGAAAAAAATAACACAAGTTAAACCCATAAGCAACAAATAATTCCCTTTTTATGGGGAGCTCAAAAAGAAGTTGGATTTTTAATCTATTGATTTTAAAAGGTAAAATAATGCTAGAGCACACAAAATTTTAATAAAATATTTGTAATAACAAACATTTCCTAGTCTTCTCTTTAACGAATAAGAAGGACTAAAAAAAGGAACTATAATGTGAACTACTCTGTCTTTAAATAAGTCCCCAATCTCCTGGAAGTGAATATTGAATGAATGAATTAATGAATGAATGAATGAACAGAATCACTATTCAAATTTAGGTACTATAACCACTAATATATCGTAAGGAAATATATCATAACACTCTCTCTACATATCTAATTTTAAATGATACATCCCAACTAGAAATCTAAGTATTCCATAAAATCTTAAATATGGTTCCTTAAGAAATGTTTAGCCCTTTGTCAGATGAGTAGGTTGCGAAAATTTTCTCCCATGTTGTAGGTTGCCTGTTCACTCTGATGGTAGTTTCTTTTGCTGTGCAGAAGCTCTTTAGTTTAATTAGATCCCATTTGTCAATTTTGGCTTTTGTTGCCATTGCTTTTGGTGTTTTGGACATGAAGTCCTTGCCCATGCCTATGTCCTGAATGGTAATGCCTAGGTTTTCTTCTAGAGTTTTTATGGTTTTAGGTCTAACGTTTAAATCTTTATAATTAAAAAAAAAAAAAAGTGAAAACAATACAAAAAATAAAAAAATAAAAAAAAAGAAATGTTTAAAAGAAAAAATGGGGAAAACTGAAAAACAAGATTAATGAAAAAATAATGGAATCTTTTTAAAGGCTGAAATAAAGGTAAAGAGATAGAAAACTATTTTTTTAACTACACATAAAAGGTAGATGAAAACAGCATACTACAGTCATAATAAAACCTGTAACAGATGAAATTAATAATTTAAAGAAGAGCCTCGTCTCTTGATGAATGATATTGGTATCATTTTTATAAGGTTATTTATCATGTGTTCTACTATATTATGTATACATATATGAGGAAATGTGTCCATGAGCTCTTCTTTTGGAAAGATTTATTTTTTGTTTCCATATTCTGTTATTAGGGAGTTTAAGAAATTTATTAGTTGAGTACTAATTTACTGCTTGGTGAGAAACATAAATGTTTCTGTTTTACTTTTTACATGCTATATATATGATGCCTAATGTTTGAATTATCTGACCCAAGGCAGTAAAATGTGCTTGCCAAATACTTTGGGGGATTACATTTTACATGTGGAAGAATCTCAGAGCTAAACTCTCACATCAACACAAAAGATAATTTCAATCAAATAACCCTAGCAGTGGAGATTTCATGTTCTGAGCATACGGTGGGCCTAATAAAACAGTCCCAGGTGTTACATGTTTCTGTTTCTCTTTTACAGCTTCAGAATAGCTGCATTTTGCAATTTGTAGAAATCCCACCAAGACAAAATGGGTATTTACTGAGGAAGCATTGTTGGCTATTCAGACTGGTCACCCCACTATGGCAACGCCATGGTCTAGGCCAGCACTTCAGTCCTCATCTTTGCAATCTCAAAAGTCTAATGTGTCTTGTTACAGGGTAGTTGGGTTTTGGGGAATAGAGCTGCACTACCCATCTATTGAGCTTGGTTTTATGTGTATGTGTGTATAAATATCAGTGTATATATTAGAAAGCAAATTCATTAATTTATGAGGCATACAACTAGACAGTTTCACTTGCCCCAACCAGTATGTTCTGTCCTATAGAAGAGTTATACAGGAAGCCAGCTCACCTGAAAGTTGAGAACAAGTTTGGAATATAACAAAGACACTTTTTTTTTTTTTCTATCACTCAGGCTGGAGTATTGTGGCACAATGATGGCTCACTGCAGCCTCAAATCCCCGGGCTCAAGCAATCCTCCTGCCTAAGCATCCTAAATAGCTGGGATTACAGGCTAGCACCACCATGCCTGGCTAATTTTAAGAAATTGTTTTTGTAGAGGTCGGGTCTCGCTATGTTTCCCAGGTTGTTTTCTAACTCCTGGCCTCAGGTAACCTGCCTGCCTTGGCCTCCCAAAGTGCTGGGATTACAGGCATGAGGGATTGCACCTCGCCATGAGGGAACTTCTGATAGTGCCTTAAGTAGTCTCTTAACAAAGATTAAGTTGAGGCATTTTCCTTGACAATTAAACTATAATATTCAAATCTAGTTAGCAAAAATGTCTTTTTATCTGAAGAGTGCTTAGGTAAGCTTTGCCAACTTTTGTCCTTATTGCCTTTTCTATTTATATCTTCCTATAATTGACCACTCATCTTTTTTTTTTTTTAAGGTTTATTGTGGGATATATCAAACATATACACGAGTCGAGGGGATAAGATGGGCATCACCCGGTTTCATCAACTGTCATTCATAGCCAATATTATTTCATGAACATCCTTAGATATTTTCTAACTACCCTGCCCCTACCCCTGAATTTTTTTAAAATAAATAATATTTGTACATATTTATGCCATACATGTTCATATAGTCTTTTTTTTTTTTTTTTTTTTTTGAGATGGAGTCTCGCTCTGTCACCCAGGCTGGAGTGCAGTGGCACGATCTCGGCTTACTCCAAGCTCCGCCTCCCAGGTTCACGCCATTCTCCTGCCTCAGCTTCCCGAGTAGCTGGGACTAGAATACGATTTGATTACATTTTTGCTTACTAGAATCACATTCTTGCCCTACCTTCCTAAGAGTATTATTTCAGATTACTTTGCTAAGTATTTTGGATATCCCTAAACTCTTTAATTGTACATTTATGGATTATATCATTACTTTGTTCCAGAAATTCTCAAAATTCTCAAAAAATGTATTTATATAAAAATATTTTAGCATATTTTTCCTATATGGCCATCTTAATGTGTTTAATATGTGTCATATTTGTAATTTTTAATGTGTATTGTGACAGCAAGAAATTTTACTTCAAAATTTAAAAAAATATTAAAGGCTAATGAAACTCATGAATAACAAAACTTGCTTAATAAACATTAAAGTTGATTTTTTTAAATAATTCATTTCAATTTGCAGAATAACCCAAGTATAATTTCTAATCACAGAAATCAGCAGTCATCTTCTCTATCCAGAAGGTTCATAAAGGTTTCATACCTATCCCTTGGGGAATTTACCTTTTCCCCTACTTCATTTTCCTCTTCTGAAGGGGAGTTAGGAGAGATCATTCATTCATTATTAAATAATATCACTAATTCATGAAAGAAGATACTACTTTCAAGTGTCCAAAGAGAGGGAACTTACTCAATTACTGCTGGTAGGTATGATATTCTTTCTCAAACTATTAAGACATTATAATTTCATTTCCAAAAACTCAGTAAGAAATAAGAATTTTCACATGATGTCTTATATAAGAGTATGAAAAAGAAAATTTAAAGTTGCCAAAGATACTCTATATCAAAAGAGGGAAATGCTACATTCAAAAAGCAGAAGGGTTTTCTACTTATAGTTAGAGAAAGATTTTTCTAAAGTAGGATCCAACTGTGCCTGCCCAAAGCTTCCAGGAGCTTCTTGGAAGTAAAAAATAATCCCTTAATATTGCCTTGAATGTGTTTAACTCTTTCAACATTTTATACTTATCCCATGTCTTCTATTTTCTAATGTCATCTGTTGTTTCCTGGATGTGGGGGAGGAAGTGTCATTTCCATTGTGTAGCTGAGGAAATGGAGACCCAAGGAAATTAAAGGACATGTGCAGGTTCACCAGATGAACAACTGTAAGGAAGAACTAAAGTCCTGATTCCGTGACTCCTAGTCTAGTAGTCTCCCCTCTACCTCCCACTGCCTCACCTTCTGCAGAGTATGCATCATAGAGTCTGCTACATGGAGTTTAGAGAAAATCCTAAATGACATTTCTGGAAATGGTCACTTAGGGCAGAACAAGCAATAATAAAAGGATATGAAGGAAACACTATTAAAACTGAAGAGAATAATATGAAATCCACTTACTATCAAAAGACAGCATTACTGGAAGGGGAGGGAGATTAGAGAAGATGCTAAACCAAAAGAAAGTGGCTGAGCTCCTGACCAACTCATAGCAAGGATAACTTTCCAGCTTTAAATTCCAACTATCACATTTGAATGTAAAATTATAATTTATCAACCTAAAATAATGTTTCCAATTTAAAAACAAAACCTCCCAATGAAATAGAAAGACATCAGCAGCCTGGACAACTACTTTTTAGTATCATCTTTAAAAGTATATAACTGACATGTTTTTACAACAGATTGACTGTAAAAACAATTTTAATTCATTTTCTAAGTGTCCAGTATGGAAATGCAAATAAAGTGAGCAAATGTTGCTTCTGAAGGGTACTTTTGAAACGGTTACAAAAAATGCTTATTCTCTAAGAGCTCCTGCAAACCACAGTATTTTACCTGAAGACTATTTGTTTGGCAGAAATGTTTGATGACTTCCAACAGAGGGGCCAACATGGCAGCTTTGCCTTCAGAAACACCATCAATCCTTTTTACGTTTTCAACCGTAGTTGGTCTGTGTTTAACAACAACAACAACAACAAAAAGGTCAAGAAACCACTGAAACAGTATCACTCCAGCAATATAGCTGATGTTCAGCTTCCTAATGATTCTCTCAATAAATGTATAGTTTTTCCAACAACCAAAAACAACGTATAATACAACTAATCATGTTTTATAATTTCTTTCTTTGCTTTCCACCATTTAAAGATTTGTCTTGCCCCCATCACCACAAAAACACACTTAATTGGTAAACAGGACATTGTCATAAAGGAACAGGTCAACATCTCATATATTCACTTTATTACTGATTTTATTACTATTTTTATTGTCATGAAAAGGAAAAATATGAGGCTCTAACTGGGAACAACTAAGAGGCTAAGAAAATCTCAAAAGAAAGTCTCATTCATTATTTCCTTCTACAAAGTGTTTACCTGTAACAGTATATCTGCCAATTCCTTCAGACTTTTAGCTCAATATTTCTTATTGTGTCCAATATCCAAGCACCCATTCGATGCCCTCCTTCTAAAAATCTGCCGATCTAATGATTATTATTTTTCATTAAATATCTCCTCTGGGCCAGGCACTGTGGCTCACACCTGTAATCCCAGCACTTTGGGAGGCCGGGGCAGGTGGATTGCCTGAGCTCAGGAGTTCAACACCAGCCTGGACAACACAGTGAAACCTCATCTCTACTAAAATACAAAAAATTAGCCGGGGGTGGCAGCGCGCACCTGTAGTCCCAGCTATTCCGGAGGCTGAGGCAGGAGAATTGCTTGAACCCAGGAGGCGGAGGTTGCAGTGAGCCGAGATCGCGCCACTGCACTCTAGCCTAGGTGACAGAGTGAGACTCTATCGCCAAAAAAAAAAAACAAAAACAAAACAAAAACAAAAAACACCTCTATTAAAGTATGGTCTTAGAATATTTATTTATTTTTATTTTTTAATTTTTTTTTTGAGACAGAGTCTCGCTCTGTCACCCAGGCCGGAGTGCAGTGGCGCGATCACCGCTCACTGCAAGCTCCGCCTCCCGGGTTCACGCCATTCTCCTGCCTCAGCCGCCCGAGTAACTGGGACTACAGGCGCCCGCCACCACGCCCGGCTAATTTTTTGTATTTTTAGTAGAAACGGGGTTTCACCATGTTAGCCAGGATGGCCTCGATCTCCTGACCTCGTGATCCGCCCGCCTCGGCCTCCCAAAGTCCTGGGATTACAAGCGTGAGCCACCGCGCCCGGCCAGAATATTTATTTTTTAACAAAAGAATTAGCGTCAGATGTAGCACTGTGTAATGTCATTAGAAAATTCTGCACTCGAGTAACATCTATTGGATGCAATTTAGTGACAGAAACAATTTTTTAAAAGGAAGTAAAAGACAAATACAATTACCAAGCAACTATTCTTGGGAAATAATTTATTCTAAATATTTAATGATCACCTCCTGTTTATGAGGCATTGTGCTAGGTGCTACAGGAGACACACAAAAAGATAAGGAGCTAGTATCTTTATTCAGAGTTTAAAATCTAGAAGATATAATAATACTTGTTTACCACTAATTACAAAAAAATAAAATATAGCATTGTGTGGTAAGTGCTACAGAAGCATCTTTAGAATTCATCTGAAAGTCCTCTATGAATTCAAGAGAGAGGAATTACTTTGCTGATAAGATCATGAAAGACCTTCTCATAGTCTTTATAGTAATAAAGCGAGAAATAGTAATAAAGTGAGATCTTCAAGAATTTCTTAAAAGGAGTTTTGAGGAATCAAGGAAACTACAAGGAGAAGCAACACTGTAAATAAATATATGGAAGTTGAAAATGGGTCTTCAACAAGTGATAAACAATCCAGGTAAGATAAACCATTTCAAATTCTGTAACTTAGAGGGAAAAGTAAGTTTAAGTTCATAAATAGAGGGCCTTGAATTCTAAGCTAGAAAAAAAACATTTAAGCAGAAGTAAGATATGATAAAGGAAGATTTAGTTTGGTACTCATATATGGGATGAAACAGAGAGAGAGAATGAAGGGTTAATAGTTAAGAGGCTTCTGCAACAGGCCAAGGGAAAACAGTCAGAATTAACGTGGTGTCATTAAGAAGGAGGAGGAAGGCATAGACAGGCAACAAGGAACCCGTTTTACAAAAGGTATGAAAAGTATTTAAATGAGAAAAAGAGGCCAGGCACAGTGGCTCACACCTGTAGTGCCAGAACTTTGGAGACTGAGGCGGGAAGATTGCTTGAGCTTAGGAGTTCAAGACCAGCCTAGGCAATATGGCAAAATCCTGTCTCTACAAAAAATACAAAAATTAGCTGAGCATGGTGGCATGTTCTGTAGTCCCAGCTACTCGGGAGGCTGAGGTGGGAGGATAGCTTGAGTCCAGGGGGTCAAGGCTGCAGTGAGCAGTGATCACACCACTACACTCCAGCCTGGGCAACACAGTGAGACAAGTCTTCAGACAAAAAAAAAAAAAAAATTAAGAAGAAGAGGAGGAAGACGAAGGGGTTTTATATTGGAGGAGAGAAAATTCGGATCAGAGGTTTTAAGCATTAGGAACCTCTGACTACGAATGTGATGGTATGATAATCAAAAATAAAGAATCCAAAAAGAGGAGTTTCGGCATTTGGATAAAATGTAGGGTGGGTAAATAATGAGTTAGATTTTATAAATATTGAATATGATTGCTGAAAACGTAACTGGTTTTTACTCATATCGAAACACGGTACTAAAGCTTGGCAAAGAGATAAGCATCGCAGCAGGGGGAATCTGAGTCACCTCCCAGATGTGACAGTGGAAGCTATGGTCATATTATCAACTTAGATATATTTTCCAAATCTATTTTGTTAGAAGGAAATAAATGAGAACACATGCAAAAGATAGTTTACCTCATTTTGGCCATATCCACCAGTATCTTGTTGGTTGCCAGAATAGCTGGGGGAACATCCATTTTATTGGCATGTTTCTGCCTAGCTTCTACCAATTTGCCATATAACACAATCTGAACAAAAAACAAAGAAACAACACTTTTTAAAGTGTACTTAAAAGATCTAGTCCTTTTTTTTAGAGCTTCAGATACCACATTTTTCCTTAGAATGAATATAAACTGAAATATAAACTCAGACTCTTAGCTTAAGAACAATTTTTAAAATGCTGGCAAAATACAGAATTTTAAGCATACATAGAATCATAACTACCCTATCATAAACTAATTACCTTTTTACAAAAGCCTTACCTGAGTCTCCTGCTCTTGTGCCGAAATAACAGGCTCTGAGGAACTGTAAGCTTTTTCTGGTGACTGTACCATGATACTAAAATATTTAAAAGAAAATAAATAATAAAAGCTGTTCTTTCTCCTCATTGACTTTCTATTTCATCCCCTAAATGAGAATGTCTTTCCAAATCAGTACAAACATTTATTCTTCATGATACCAGTAAGGTAATTTGTTATTTAAATGACAACAGCCTAGATTTTAAACATTTTGGATCAAATACATTCATTATAATGGTAAAGTTAAAATTGCAATTTGAGTTCGTCACAAAATTGGTGTTTTAAAAAGAGCATTTGTCCCATTCTCTTCCTCAACCAACTGCTTTTGAAAGAAAATATTCTTTCATCCATACTGAAGATGACACGTTAACGTCTTTTAACTTACTGGGATACAACAGGTTTTAACCAAGGTTTCTTAACCTACTGGGATACAATGTATGATCCTTGCTATAACATCATAGATTTTTGGCTGGTGGGGAAGAAGAAACAAGAAAAGAACAAGAAGCATTCTTAGAAATTAAAAATTTGATAACTAAAATTAAAATGTCACTAGGTAAGAGGGGATAAAAGTCAAGGAACACTCCAAATGAGTAAACAAATAATGAGAGATTGAAATAGGAAAAAAGAAAATTAGTAAAAGGAATACTAAAAACCAAGAAAATAAAACAAAGACAATCACTAACACAAGGAAAAAAATAAAGGTAGTGGTGGCCATAATAACACGGTTGGGTTAGTAGTGTGTATATAATATTTGTGTAGTTTTAATAATATAAATACAATATTATCATATTATATTAAAAATATATATACACAAATTATTAATATGATGAAATATAATTATATTGGAGGAGGAATGAAGGAGGGGAAATCTACCATAATAGGAGATGAGTAGAAAATTTCTAAAATTGCTAAGTCAAAAAAATAGTACTCTAAGCGTGTCATTCAGAAATAAGAAGGCACACGCCAGGTAAATCAGCTGGAAGATTTGAAGATGACAGCTTCTATGAATAAGAGCAAAGTGGGTTTGGGAAGAGTGTGGGCTGATATGCTTGTCATAAGCCACTAATTTCCAATTAACTTTTTATATCAAGTATAGGTATTATTTTAAGGAAAATTTAAATA
Organism: Pan paniscus; assembly: GCF_029289425.2. Taxonomy (NCBI): domain Eukaryota; kingdom Metazoa; phylum Chordata; class Mammalia; order Primates; family Hominidae; genus Pan; species Pan paniscus. The sequence goes on along the minus strand of NC_073256.2, from coordinate 49,724,196 downwards.
TATCTTAAAATAATATTTATTCATATATAAGCACCCTGCTCACTTCTGTACACTAAGCCCATATATTTAAATTAACTTCTGGACTACTCCACAGGTATCCCAAACTCAGTATGTCTATCACTAAACCCTTGATTTTAATAAGAATCGACTTCTTCCAAATTCCTATTAATATCGATATTCTGACCTACTCTCCTGAATCACAAATATTCTTCATGACTTCTAGAATAGTGAATATTTTCCAGAAGGTTTTCTGGAAAACCTCTTAAAAACCCGTCTCTGATAATCACTAGCTACAGAAGCTAAAGCATTACAAACTGTATTTCTTAAATAATAATACTTGAAAGGTTAATTTACTTCTTCATCCATGAGCTACAGAATGGATGTTAAGTGAGCAGGCATGAAAACAACGTTAGTCTCCTTGTATGTCTCCATTACGGCTCTTGGTGACTAAGTGTTGTCAATGAGCAATAACATTTTGAAAGGAATCTTTTGTCCAAGCAGGTTTCAACAATGGGCTTAAAGTATTCAGTAAACCATGCTGTAAACAGGTATCATCAAGACTTTGTTGTTACATGTATGTAGCAAAGGCAGAGTAGATATAGCATAATTCTTAAGGGCCCTAGGATTTTCAGAATGCTAATTGAGCACTGGCTTCAACTTAAAGTCACCAGCTGCATCAGCTTCTAACAAGAGTCAGCTTGTCCTTTGAAGCTTTGAAGCCAGGCATTGACTTCTCTCTAGCTATGAAAGTACTAGACAGCTTCTTCTTCTGGTAGAAAGCATTTGGTCTACATTCAAAGGCTGTTAGTGCAGGTACCTTCATCGATGATCTTAGCTAGATCTTCTGGATAACTTGCTACAGCTTCTATACCAGCACTTGCTGTTTCACTTTGCACTTTTATGTTATGGAGATGGCTTCTTTCCTTAAACCTCATGAACCAACCTCTGCTGGCCTCAAACTTTTATTCTGCAGCTTCCTCACCTCTCTCAGCTTTCAGAGAATTGAAGAGAGTTAGGGCTTTGCTCTGGATTAGGCTTTGGCTCAAGGGAATGTTGTGGCTGGTTTAATCTCCTATAAAGACCACTAAAACTTTCTCCATATCAGCAAAAAGCCTGCTTTGCTTTCTTATCATTGTTGTATTCACTGGGGTAGCATTTTTAATTTCCTTCAGGAACTTTTGCTTTTGCAAACTGTTTGGTGCAAGGGGCCTAGCTTTTGGCCTATCTCAGCTTTCAACATGGCTTCCTCACTAAGCTTAATCACTTTTAGCTTTTGATTTAAATTGAGAGACATGTGAATCTTCCTTTCTCTTAAACACTTAGAGATGGGCCAGGCACAGCGGCTCACACCTGTAATCCCAGCACTTTGGGAGGCCAAGGCAGGCGGATCACCTGAGTTCAGGAGTTCAGGATCCACCTGACCAACACGGCAAAAACCCGTCTCTACTAAAAATACAAAAATTAGCCAGGCATGGTGGGGGGCGCCTGTAGTCCCAGCTACTCAGGACGCTAAGACAGGAGAATCGCTTGAACCCGGGAGGCGAAGATTGCAGTGAGCCGAGATTGTGCTACTGCACTCCAGCCTGAACAACAGAGTGAGACTCAGTCTCGAAAAAAAAAAAAAAACACACTTAGAGACTATTATAGAGTTATTAATTGGCCTAATTTCAATTTTGTTGTATCTCAGGGAACAGGGAGACCCGAGGAGAGGGAGAGAAATGGTGAATGGCCAGTCAAGAACTACCAAAATATAACACAAAGACATGACAACAGAACATGCTATTGGAAAATGGGGCTAATATGACCTGTTTGACGCAGGGTTGCCACAAACCTTCAATTTATAAGAAATGCAATATCTGCAAGTCACAATAAAGCAAGGCACAATAAAACAAAGTATGCCTGTACATATTTCATACAAAGAAAAATAAATAGTGTCTTGATGCTAGAGGTAGACAAATATAGACTTGAAAGCCAGCTAGGCCATTAGCTGTATGCTCTTGAACAAGTTTGTCAACTTCTTAACCCCTGGTATCTTCAACTATAAAATGGCGATAAATAGTAACAGCTGTTAGACTCTTGTAAGAATTAAATGAGATATCACATATAAAGTTCTTAGCATTTAACATAATGCCTGACAAACAGTAATATCCAAGAAGTGTTAGCTATTAAATTAACATTATTCTTTTATAGCTCACTTTGATCATTCTAATACTGAAAAGCTTATGTTTTAAATTTAACTTCCTTTTGCCAATGAAATAGCCCAACATCTGACAGTTCTTTCTCTTTAGAAAAAAAAGTACTCATAAAGTAAGTATAGAACATAGAAATATGGAACTCTGTACCTTTTTTTAGAAATGTTACTCCCAGAAGAAATCTTATCACATGGTTTATAAGAATATAACTTCTCCAAGTTAGACTGCATTTAAACATATAAAGGTCCATTAAAAAAAAGTTTCAAAAAACTTTTAAATGTGAAGAAAATAAGAAACAAAAATCTCAAAATCACAATTTTTTCTTTGCCTAATCAAGCTGTCAAATTAATCACCTGAAAATAACCTCCTAAATTATCAGTTTCTAAAGTTCTAAAGGTAGTTAGAAACGCATTCCAATGTCTTATCTCTCCCGAAACTACAGAAAATAAATCATCAAAAGAATGCTCTAAGATACAGCAAGTGCCAAAGTTATAAAAACAATTCATTTACATTCTGCATACTTCAATAAAGCAGAAAAAGTTCACCAGAAAATGTAATTCACTATGCTTGCCTATTATTCCAGTGTTCTAATTAGCTGAATTCTGCCAGTGGATTAGTATTTAATCTGTAATAGTTATCTAAGATCTTAGATCAAAAAAAGCAAGAAAGTACATAAGTGTGTGTGCGTGTGTGTGTGAGAGAGAGAGAGAGAGAAAGAATGTATGTGTGTGTGTGTGTGTGTGTGTGTGTGTCTTTAATAAGAACACTTAGGAAACAATTTTTTGATCAACTATAAGTATTATAACATGTGAATACTCTAAGCCAAATGAGTTAGCAGATAGGTTTAAAAGAACCCAAATTAATTCCTTTCTCAAATACCTCCAATTCTTTATTAGCCCCAGAAATTATATACAATAAATTTTAGTCTGTTCACATCACTTCCCTGGCCGAATTTTATGCTTTGTTATACATGCCATTTTCTCTTTAATTGGAAAGGAATTAAAATATAAAATTTTAAACAGAATTTGAACCAATAAAGAATGAAATAAATCAGAACAATTTCTTTAAAACAAACCTTCTTCTCTGTAGTTAATTCAACTGGTACTTGATTATAACAATGCTCTTTGGTGCCCGAAGATACAGTTTTTGAACTAAAAAATAATAAAATTAAATTATTTCAAATGTTAAGATGCAAGTATCTAATTCATGAATCATGATACTCCATTCTCAGAAAGATGAATAAGATATTACCCTTTTAGAACTGGTGATTCTTAAAACTGATTTTTTTTTTTCTAGAAAAAGCTCTGGAAGCTTTAAGATGTTTGAAAGAAAAAACTCACAAGTGATCAATCACATGTAAAGGTACAAAAAAGTAAGCAACAAATGTATTCCCTTTCCACTTCTACACACCAGAAGTAAATACGATATATGGATTCCTCCGCATTGATTTCAATACTGCTTCTTTAATCGATGAGAAAGAAGTTTTCTAAATACCATGGTCAGCTACTTCCCATCAACCAAGAAAATGTTCTGGCTGGGAGCGGTGGATCATGCCTGTAATCCCAGTAGTTTGGGAGGCTGAGGCAGGAGGATCACTTGAGCTCAGGAGTTCAAGACCAGCCTAGGAAGCACTAGAAGACCATGCCTCTATACAAAAAATTAAAATATATTAGCTGGGCATAGTAGTGCATGCCTGTAGTCCCAGCTACTCAGGTGGCTGAGGATTACTTGGGCCCACGAGATCGAGGCTGCAGTAAGCTATGATCGCACCACTGCACTCCAGCTTGAGCAACACAGAGAGACTCTGTCTCTTAAAAAAGAAAAGTGCTCTATGACTTATCCTTTCCTCACAGATCCCTTCCCCCAAACTGACTAAAATAGGCATACAAAAACAAACAGGTAATTCATTTTACTTGTGAGAGGCCTATAAACTGGTATAATTTGAATCACATAAATAGCAACAAAAAATGCAGAAGTTACAAGAAAAAAACTGAAAAATGAACCTAGGCAGAAGAAACTTCTTTGGACACAATTCTTCATTAGCTTGAAGGATGAGGCTCTGAGATTCTGTATTAGCTTTATGAAGCCAATTTCTACCCTATTAAAAGCAAAAAGGATCTTTTAATGTGGAGTGGGAAACAAAATTAAGTCAAACAGGCAGACTCCTACACTGTTTACCTCTTTCGTAAGGATGCAAATCTTCATAAATTTGTTATACCGAGAAACTTCTTCCAAGAATCCCTCAGTGATCAGCTGACGGGAAAAAGCCTTCCACCAACTCTCTGTTTGATCCTTGCCAGTGCCAAATAAACTGTGCCTGCGATATTGATCGGCAAGACGCTGAGAATTCTGAAATTAGGAATAAAATCAGTATTTAAAATGCTAATTTAAACATATAGGTTAAGTAAAACACAGACTTGTCTATTGATTCTTTGGATTTACACTAAATTTCAACTTTAAAAACCTACAAAAATGTTATACCCATCATGCTCATTCTGAACACTCAACTCACAAATAAATACATTATCAAAATAATGTTCCTTTTGTGTCTTAAATAATGGCAGGAAATTTCACATATAATTCAGATGCATTTCCCAGTGTATAGATTTGGATATGTGTTTGGAACACTTAGCTTTTGTTATTTAGACCTCTTAGCAAACTCACATTATTGTTTGAAACAGTGATCAAAATCCTACAGCTCGAGACTAGAACCATGAGAATTATATAAAACGCAATGCGGCATGCCTGTAATCCTAGCACTTTGGGAGGCCAAGGCGGGCAGATCACGAGGTCAGGAGATTGAGACCATCATGGCTAACATGGTGAAACCCCGTCTCTACTAAAAATACAAAAAATTAGCCAGGTGTTGCGGCGGGCACCTGTGGTCCCAGCTGCTCAGGAGGCTGAGGCAGGAGGATGGCGTGAATCTGGGAGGCAGAGCTTGCAGTGAGCCAAGATCACGCCACTGCACTCCAGCCTGGGCAACAGAGCAAGACTCCATCTCAAAAAAACAAAACAAAACAAAACAAAAAAACGCAATGCGAACCAATTAGCTACTCATCCATGAGTGCAGTGCAACAACTCACAGCTTCCAATGCATTTTTGTTTTTACTGTGCTTTTGCACATGATACACTGCAAAGTTTACTTAATCATTTACAATTTCGCTGCTTCACTGAGATATACCAGGAAAAGCAGGTGCATGCTAAACAGCTGATGGTTTTGAGGTATGTTTTCCTAAGTGAAGGGAGAATTCCTACAGGAGGCTCTTCACAGCCATCAAATTCTAGAAATATTAAGAAAGCTAGTCTGTCATATGCAATTCTGTTGTTCTCTAACAGAGAGGACTCTCCTGCTTTCACTTCCTATAGAAGTACTTTTTCATTCACTTTGTCCTCTTACTGCCTCTTTCATTCATCCTACACATTTAAATACTACTTTTAAATATATGTAGTATATGGGCCAGGCACAGTGGTTTATGCCTGTAATCCCAACACTTTGGGAGGATCACTTAAGCCCAGGAGTTCGAGACCATCCTGGGCAACACAGTGAGACCCATATCTCTACAAAAAATAAAAAATTAGCAAAGTGTGGTGGTGTGTACCTGTTGTCCCAGCTACTCAGGAGGCTGAAGCAGGAGCTGAGGCAGGAGAATCATTTGAGCTCAGGAGATCAAGACTGCAGTGAGCTATGATGACACCACTGCACTCCAGACTGAGCAACAGAGTGAGACCCTGTCTCAAAAAAAAAAAAAAAAAAAAAAAAAACAAGTATACAAACATAGAGCTTTATGGCAAATTACTCTTATTTAATGTATTTGTGATGAATGTGGCTGATTGTAATTCAAGGGTCAGTCTAACTTCCATCCACTATGAATTCTTCCACTGCAGAATCTGGGACAATACAAATACTAGTTCTCAAACTCCCTTTCAGCTAGGGTTCTGGGTTCTGTATATTTGCATGACAGGTATAAGCAGGAAGTGAGGCCAAGGCTACTCCTCTGCTGTTTCTGCTAGCATGCATGATTGTGGAGGTATTTAATTTTTATAAGAAAGTATTAGCAAAGAACCCAGCATACAATGATGAGCTTCGTAAGTATCAACAGGCATCCGTTTTGTGGTTACAAATTACAGCAGGTTCACGTTAGTCTGCAGAGCATGCAAAGGTAGAAGCTTCCTGATTATTACAGCTTCCTACTCAATGTAGTCTGGGGTTAGGTGCTATAGTGGAAGCTTCCCAAGTTGACAGATGGCTTCTTGATCAGAGAAGAGGCCACAGCTCCCTTGGTGAACTATTTTGCAGTGGAACCTTGTCAACAATATTACACGCCATTTAATACCTAGTAATAAATACCTTTCTGCTTAAATTCACTAGAATGATTATGAGCAATTTGAATTTCTATATAAAAATGCAGTATAAAATTTTAGAAAACGGTAGATTATAACTCAATATTTTTACATTTCATATATATCCTAATGAAGGTTTAATAATCAATTAAAAATGCAGGGATCAAAATTAAAAGAATATATAAAATGAGTTGCAGCAAACTTAACTAAGGCAACTATAGGGCTCTCTATTACAAACGTAATGGTTTTATTGAATTGATGAAAATATTATGATTACAGGTTTACCTTTTGGAATGTTAAAAATGCAAATACAAGCCTTCTAAAACAGAACAAGAATGACATACTTAAATGTAAAGATACATTGTTTTAATATTTGAGAATCTTCCCAAGTATATGACTTGAAAACAAAAATAAATCACATCATAAATATTAATATGCTTATGTCATTTACTACTATTTCCAAGGTGTAGATTTGCCAAAAAATAGGCTAAGCAAGGGTGATCTTTCACAAAAAGGAAGCTAGGATGAAATTAGGTAAAGCAGGGTAAGTTCCCAACAGAGACAAACAGAGCAGTGCCTATACATTGGACTTAAAACATAGGCTTCTGATAGGCATAGTTAAGAGAATCTGTACCATGCTCTCCTAAATCTTAACAATAAAATAGAATAGAATTTTTTAATAGCTAAGGAATGAATTTTGGTGTCCTGATGATTATATTTATTAAAATATGATCAGAACAAGATTTAGAGAAATGTAAACACCCAGGTACAATGTGGCACCTTCTTCCTTGTTAACAAGTCCTGTCTGTGCTAACCCTGACTTAGGGTTGATTTGAGTAGAATGTTTAAAAGTCAAACATACGTAGCATAAACAAGTCTAGAGATCGAATGTACAACATGAGAATTACAATTAATACAACTGAACTGTATTTGGGATTCCTGCTAAATGAGTGGATTTCAGCTGCTTTTGCCACAAAAATAAAAAAATGGTTAACAATATAAGATGATGGATATGTTAATTAGTTTCATTATACTAATCATTTTACTATAGGTAACCCATAACATCAAATTGTATACTTTAAATATACATAATATAATTTATTTTTATAAGTAAAATAAGATAAAACATCATAGAATTTCAGAGCTGGAGGGAATGCTGGAGCTCTTTGATTTATCTTAGTCATTTTTACCCATATTGTTAACAAATTATCAGAGGTTCAAAGATGTTAAATGGTAGCCTAATGTGTCACTGTGTAGCCGTACTAAAGCTAGGCCTAGAACACAGGCCTCCAGATAACTAGTTCTAATTTTTTTTTTTGGAGACAGGGTCTCTCTTTGTCACCCAAGCTGGAGTGCAGAGGTGTCATCATAGCTCACTGTAGCCTCAATCTCCTGGACTCAAGGATCCTCCCACCTCAGCGTCCCAAGCAGCTGAGACTACAGGTGTATTCCACCATGCCCGCTAATATTTTTAAAACTTTTTTTGTAGAGGTGGGGTCTCGCTATGTTGCCTAGACTGGTCTTGAACTCCTGGGGTTGAGAGATCCTTGTGCCTCGGTCTCCCAAAGTGCTGGGATTACAGGCATAAATGCTAATTTTTTCTTATTATACCACACACATGCACAAGCACTCACACGCACCCCCTCCACACACACACCCAATATACATACATGTGGGGGCTCTTAAGCTACATTACCTGAGTTCACGTCATAGCTCTGGCAAGTTACTTATCTTCTATTTCCTCATCTAATATGCAGGTATATTCATTTTTATCTCTTGAGGATGCTGTGAAGATTAAGTCCATAACCAGGACAAAGCCTGGCTCCGTAATATTAATCTGCTTTTTTATTAGTTAACAGCTGATCCTTTAACTCAACCTGAATTTCTTAATCTAAGAGTAAAAAGCATGACTTGGTATCTAGTTGGCTTTCCTTCCCTGGAACACTTGTTAATGGTACTCTACATCTGCTAGGGGTCACCTTGGTAGTAGTGGATTCTATTGCTTGCAAACTAATAACATCAAAGGTATTAAGTTCCCTAACTAGAATCACTAGCTCTCTAAACACTAAAAATTACACTTCTGGCTTTTCCTTTCATAAGCATAAAAAAACCATTTATTAGTATGAAACAATGAGGTTTTATCTGATCAGTAGGGATTAACTGTCCCTTCCCCTCATGACCAATAACTATAAAAACTGTGTACTATTTGAATAAATTTACATTGTCTTGTTTCCATGGCAATCACCATGAAGAGGATGATATACCTTTGCTTTAAAGCAGAGTATCTTTGTTTTAAAGGAATCATATTCCCTTTTCAACTAGGAATCCAAACTAAAACAAGTAACATAAAAAAAAAAATTAAAACAGAGTACAGTAAGAAATTTCAACAACAAATGCTTAATGATTTCTCACTCTGAACAAGGCCTCCTCTGTTAATTGCTTAAGTGTTTAGTTAATTTTGTAGGTTGTCCACTGATAAGAGTAAAAACTGCCTACGATGAAAAAGCTGCTATACAGAACATAGCTTAGGGATTTGGGCATTCATTCATTCATTCATTCATTTGAGACAGGGTACTGCTCTGTCACCCAGGCTGGAGTGCAGTGGTGTAATCATGGCTCACTGCAGTCCTGAATTCCTAGATTCAATCGATCCTCCCACCTCAACCTCCCACAAGGAGGACTACACGCACACACATCACCACTTGGCTAATTTTTAAATTTTTTTTATAGAGATGGAGTCTTGCTATGTTGCCCAGGCTCATCTTGAACTCCTGGTCTCGAGCAATCCCCCCACCTCAGCTTCCCAAAAGTGCTGAAATTACAGGTGTGAGCTATCATGTCCATTGGGCATAAAAGTACAAATTTAAAACTGTATGTTACAGCACAATAAATAGAAAAGACACTAGACTAGCAGGCAGGAAATCCATTTGCTCATCCTGACTCTGGCACAAAGTAACAGTATGACCTAGGACAGGTCATTCAGCTTTCAGTTTAACTCAATCTCAACTACAGTAAAATAAGGCAATAGGGTTAAATAGTCTTTTTGCCAGTGTTAGCTCTAAGCAGGTATACTTCTGTGGGATGCCATCTCAAAAGAGAAATTTTCAGGCCGGCACAGTGGCTCATGCCTGTAATGCCAATATCTTGGGAAGCCAAGGTGGGCGGATCACTTGAGGCCAGGGGTTCAAGACCAGCCTGGGAAACATAGGGAGACCCTGTCTCTACAAAAAAGTTAGCTGGGCATGGTGGCATGCACCTGTAGTGCCACGTACTCAGGAAGCCAAGGAGGTAGGATTGCTTGACCTGGAAACTTTGAGGCTGCTGTGACCTATGATCATGCTACTGTACTCCAGAGCCTGGGTGACATATCACATTCTTTCCCTTTATAAACCAGGTGGAAAAATAAGGGTCACCAAAACTGACATATCATGGAATGTGGAAATCTAACTGATCGGTAAGTGTTAGAATAAAGAGAACTGACTGGCCAGGGTACATGACCCAACGTATCAGTTTCCGGTAAAAGCAAAGTCTTTACAACAGTATCTGACAGAGAAAAAAAGAAAAGAGAAAAAAGAAAAAGAAGAGAGAAGAGAAGAGAAGAGAGAAGAAAAGACTTGCCACTTCTCCATATTAACTTCTTTAAAAGTCACAATTGCTTTTTGTACTGTGAATGCCATTCTTCTCCACCATTCTTCCCTCATTCCTTCTCTGAGTGAATGTCCAAATCCACAGTATCACACCAAAATCTACTATATATTCCACAAAAATAGGAAGTTCTAGTGATACCTTCACAAAGACTCCTCTAATTTCTCTAAAGACTCTCTCTCTTCAGAACTTCAACAGCATTTATATGTATTCATACGTCCCTTATCTAATTCTCTGCTACATTACACTCATTTCTTCTTAAGTAACATCTTCCATAATAGATGATGCATCTCATCTAATTTAGCTTTGAATCCCCCCACAAAATGTAATACAGTGCCTTATACAAAAATACATGTTTAATAACTAGTGGAAAAAATAGCCATAAACTCCAACTCAAGAAATTTTAAACTCAGCCTGGCACAGTGACTCTCGGTGCTTTGGGAGGCCAAGGGTGGTGGGTATCACCTGAGAGCCCTGGAGTTTGAGACAGGCAGGGCAACATGGGGAGACCCCATACCTACAAAAAAATTAAAAAATAAAAAAAATAGCTGGGTGGGGTGGCACCTGTGGTCCCAGCTACTCTGGAGGCTGAGGTGGGAGGATTGCTTGAACCCAGGAGTTCAAGGCTGCATCAAGCTATGATCACCCCACTGCATTCCAGCCTGGGCAACTCCTAAGTTCTGAAACTACAAAAAGCCCACAGCTATTGTTAAAAACACTTTAACTTTTTTTGGTGGGGGGGCTTGGGGGAGGACGGGGGTGCTTTTTCCCAGTCCCTACAGGCCAAAGAAGCTCACAGCTGCAACTTTAGAGCTTCAGAAAGTCATTGTGAACTATAATTCTATGTGCAAAATAAAACCAAAAGATGAAGTAGTGATAATTATCTCTAGGAATATATTTCATTCAGATGAAACAGTTTGTCTAGAAAACAGGATGGATAATCCTCTCCCGTTAGATAGTTTGAAAATTACAAGAGTGATTAAAACTACCAATAGTTTCAACAAATGTCTATAGTCAAATCATGTATTATCAAAACTACCGTCTAATTCTAGTGCCACGACAAGATTTGGCATTCTGCTAACGTGATCAGAAGAGAAGTTTCCCTTAATCTCTCAGTTATGCAAATTAATGAGTGTGTTTTTATTTTCTAATCTATAAAATTAAGGTCATTGCATATCTTATCACATATTTATACAGAATGTTTAAAGATTTTTATATAGTAAGTTGTTCAGACAGCTAAAACGAAGTTCCTTAAGTAATACCTTTACTGTTTCATTTCTAATCAAATTTGCAGCTTCAAAACAAAATTTTAAACTCTATTCACAAACTCCTAGATAGGCTACATAACTGTTTATACTATTCAGAAAAATCTTGTGTAAGACAGAATTATATGCTGCTACTATGTTATATATTTATATACATTATCTCTTTAACTAAACTCCAATTATTCCCAGTTTAAAATGTTTATTTTACAGCTCAAAATCATGTACAAAGATATTAATTTTTCCTGAGTTGGTTAAAGGGAACATTTTACTAAATTCTCAAAGGAATTATAACGATAATTTTAAAAACAATATCCCAGGATACCAAGATCACTGAAATTGGGAGAAAAAAAAACAATGCCTTATTTTCATTGCATTTAGTGTCTACAGATTTTCATTAAGTGGTACTTTTAGAAAAGTTTTATCTAGCAAGGGTAGTGTAATATTTCACAAAGGATAAACTTCTTAATTTGAGGACTCCCAGAAGAGACTGCCAGTGTAAGTGGTCTGATTTGGTTTTTTAATAGGTGAAATCTGATCTCTCTTGTGGCCAGTTCAAGTTTGTCAAGGAGCCTACTTAGACTTATTTGTTGATACTGGATATGGCTGGATTACATCAAATTAAAACAAGAATGATTTTTATAAATTATACATTCAACTGGGATACACAGATTCTGAAGGTGATAGAGACAGAATACATTTTCACAGATCTCAATTATATTTAAGCTGTCCCTTACAACGAAAATTCTTGTTATAAAAAATACAGTTTCACTCACAGCACCTAAAACAGTCCTTAGGCAACACTTCTACTATTAAATTTCTAATCCAACTTGTGATTTACAAACAAAATTTTAAACTCCATTTAGAATCTAAAAACATCAGTACATGAAAAATCAACAGAAGTTTTCAATATATTTCATTAAAAATATTTCACAACTAATTTAATAAATATGTTTCTTTTTTTTTTATTGAGACAGAATCTTGCTCTGTCGCGCAGGCTGGAGTGCAGTGGCACAATCTCAGCTCACTGCAAGCTCCGCCTCCCACGTTCACGCCATTCTCCTGCCTCAGCCTCCAAAATGTTCCTTTCTAAAAATACAAACTCAGAAAGTATTTACATGAAGCATTCGAGTATTTCACAAATAAATGCTTACCTATTCTACATTCAATACAAGAATTTTAATCTCTATTTTAAAGTACATTTTTAATAAATATGCATATTTGCAAAGTATCCTATCTCTTGCTCTTGATTTATTCAGCCATTATCAGTGTGTAATACTTAGCTTTGCTTTATAGACTTCTAAATCAGGGGAAAAAATCATATAAAGGAAAGGACTACAGAACAAGCTCTTGGACTGCAACGGTCCTATCTTATTCACATTTGTACCCGTGGTTGTTTAGAAGAATACTGGAACATCAATCACTCCAAAAAAAAGTAACTGAATTTAATTGATTATTTATTCATTAGTAAAGGCAAAAACCACAATTTTCTTATAACTTTAAATACTTCTGATAGGAAACAGAAGGAAAAATAAATATGTCCCAAATATTGTTACTGAAATTAGACATTTAAAAAATAATCCCTATAACTAAAGTTTTCCTTGAAGAATTTAATAGTTTCCTGGACAAAAGGACAATTTTGTTCTACCTGTCCCTTGATACAATGAAAGTTAACTTTTCCTAATTATCCTAAGCAAGACTAGTCTAGGGATTCACCCAAATGCAATGTGATAAATTAACACAATGCTTCCAGACTGAGCTGCAGAGCTGAACATCGGCTTGAACATGAAAACAGCAGAAGATGCCATACACACGGGTTTTATCCAAAGTAATGAATGTAGTGTTTAACTGGAACTTAGTAAGACTCTATGAGTTCCTAGTCACCCATCTGAAGTCAAAGCTACAATCATAATACTGCAAACCTCTGAAGAAAAGTGTAACAGAAGTAAAAGAAGATCTATGAAGGGAATTCACAGATATACTTACAGATCCTCGGAGAAATAAAATTGGAAGCCCAATTCCAAATTTTTCGCCTAAGATGTCCACAGCAGACAAAAGCTTAAATGCTTGTGGACCAAAGTCCCAGGATGTATCCTCTGAGTCATCCATGGAATAGCAATGATCCAATCTAAATAAAAATAATAACATTTGAAGAAAGCTTAGCAAAGGCATGTATCTTTAGAAATCAAAAGATTTAGCATAACAATTAGCCAAGTAAAAAATATCTCAAATGTGCCAACTGCTTCAGAAGCTATGAATAAAGTTCATTATACCCGAGTATGTAAAGTAGCTAAAATATGAAAATAAACTATTGTAGCGTAACAGATGTGTTACGCTGATGGTTCTCAATCCTAGTGCCCTAGAAGCAAGTTTCATGGGAGGCACCTCAGACCACAGAAAGGAATAATGTTAATAATAGGACGAGCAAGCAGAGTTGCCATATTTATAGCTAGAACAGCTCCACTTACTTGACCAATTATATAAATATTGGACTTTAGTGTTAAAGGTGTGTTGCAAAAAAAAAAAAAAAAAAAAAGCCTTTCAGCTTAGAAAAAACACATCTCAGTTGCTGCCTCTTTCTTCTGCCACTCCTGGTCCTGTTTAGGGGCTCACTCATTCGGGGCAGACCTGGTACCTCTTTTGTGAAGCAGCAGCTGAGGAGACTGCCACACTCACCAGGGTCCACAAAAAGCCCAAGGAAAGTCAAGACTGAGAACAAGGATAATGTTCATTTGAAGGTTCATCTTAAACTGTGGTGCAGTTTAAGATGAACAGCCACGCACCACACCGCTTAGTAAACCAATGAAAGCCTATTGTAAGGGACACGGTTTGCCAATGAGGCAGATCAGGTTTCAATTTGACAGGCAGCCAATCAATGAACCAGACACATCTGCACATTTGGAAGTGAGGCTTAAGACAAAACTGATGTGTTCCAGCAGCAGACATGGAGATGTCTACTAAAAGGGGGACCTGTTATTTTACTGCAGAACTCTGCTCTTCCAGACCAAGAAGACAGTCTCAATTAGAAAGCTACAATTTGGCCAGGCGCGGTGGCTCACGCCTGTAATCCCAGCACTTTGGGAGGCTGAGGCGGGTGGATCACTTGAAGTCAGGCATTCAAGACCAGCCTGGCCAACATGGTGAAAACCCATCTCTACTAAAAATACAAAAATTAGTCAGGCATGGTGGCATGCACCTGTAATCCCAGCTACTCAGAAGGCTGAGGCAGGAGAATGGCTTGAATCTGAGAGGCGGAGGTTGCAGTGAGCCAAGATTGGGCCACCACTACACTCCAGCCTGGGTGACAAGAGCAAAACTCTGTCTCAAAAAAAAAAAAAAAAAAAAAGAAAGTTGCAATTTGGTTCCACCACATCCTGACTACATAGTTTTCTCTATTCTTTCACCTTCCCCTTCCTACTCGTTTATTGCACATAAAGTAACTGGTGTATGTCCACAAGCATATTGCTTTTCTTTTCTTTCTTTCTTTAACTAAATGGCCAATAATATGTTTAGATTGACTTCGATGGAGATGGGGTGGGCAAAAGAAGCATTGGTTCTGTGAAAAGACTCCCTTTGTCCCCTAGTGGCCTGCTCATTCAGCTCTTATCTTTATACTCCAGGATGTTATTTTGCTGTCATGGTTTTAGCAAAAAACAATATAAAAATCCTTGCATACCTTGTTCAATTAGAGAATTTTAATGTTTTTCATTTATCATTGTAAAACCAAGGACAATTTTACAACTGTTTTTATGTAGCTGTTACTTGTGGGGCAATCTGTCTTTAAGTAGAAATAAATTACTCTAGTAATAATAACTCCAAGATAGTCTTCCCTTAGTCAAGTGTCTTGTTTAAATAAACTTCTTCTTTAAAATGAAAAAAAAAAACCCAAATCCTATGCTATAAATTGTTAAACGCTAACGACTGTAAAATATGACACAAAGATTATAAACCTTTCATTTAAATAGATTTAGAAGTTAAATTCCTAAGTCACCCTTTGGGTAGATCTGAAACTATCATAAATTCAAATGAGAATTATTTAAGTAGGTTGAGAACAAAAGGACTCATTAAAGAAAATCTACTATAGAGTTCAACTACCTAATTCAATTGCTTTCCTTAGAGTAAGTATCTTTGAAATAGCAATAAGAATGCATTCAATATTCCAGATATAATAATGTTTGGGGGAAAAAAACTATGCTTAGGTTTATTCTCCTAATCTCTTTAATGAGATGCTTAGCTGATTAATTTTCTTTTCTATTATGAGTATTTCAAGCTAACAAACTCCCACAAAGTACTATTCAATGTTGCCTCTTACCAGTTTTTTTGTTGTTGTTGTTAAAATTTTGTAGAGATGCGGTCTCGTTATGTTGCCCAGACTGGTCTTGAACCCTGGCCTCAACTGATCCTCTCTCCTCAGTCTCCCAAAGAGCTAGAATGACAGGTGTGAGCCACTGGGCCCTTTTTTTGTTTGTTTGTTTTTTGTTTTTTTTTTTTGAGACAAGAGTGTCGCTCTGTCGCCAGGCTGGAGTGCAGTGGCCCAATCTCAGCTCACGGCAACCTCCGCCTCCCAGGTTCAAGCGATTCTCCTGCCTCAGCCTCCCAAGTAGCTGGGACTACAGGCGCGTGCCACCATGTCCAGCTAATTTTTGTATTTTTAGTAGAGACGGGGTTTCACCACGTTGGCCAGGATGGTTTCAATCTCTTGACCTCGTGATCCCCCAGCCTCGGCCTCCCAAAGTGCTGGGATTACAGGCGTAAGCCAACGCACCCAGCCTCTTACCAGTTTTAATGTATATCATTGTAACTATCCCTAAGTTCTAAAAATGTTAATGCATATTAATGTAGTTATCTGTAGGTTTAAAATTATTTTTAATTTCCAGTTTGATTTTTTCTTTGAATATGAATTATTTACGTGTTATTTTTAATTTCCAAATGCATGAGGATTTTGTTGTTTATCCGCTTATTTACTTCTAACTCAAGTGCATTATGGTCAGAAAATGTGGTGAGAAAACTTCCAAATTCATTGAAGAATTTTGAGACAAGCTAGTCTAGTACAGGGTCAGAAAACACTTTCTATAAAGGACCAGATAGTAAGTATTTCAGGCTTTATAGGCCATGATAGGCTTTGTAGCCAACTACTTAACTCAGGCAGCCCTACATAACACATAAACAAAAGGCATGGCTGTGTTCTGAGAAAACTTTATTTACAAAAGCATTAGTCAAGTGTGATGGCTCATGCCTATAATCCCAGCACTTTAGGAGGCTGAAGTAGGAGGACTGATTGAGGCAAGGAGTTTGAAAACCAGCCTGGGCAACATACTGAGACTGTCTCTACCAAAAAAAAGATTTTTTTAATTAACTGGGCCTGGTAGTGCATGCCTGTAGCTACTTGGGAAGCTGAGGTGAGGCAAGAGAATTGCTCGAGCCCAGGAATTTGAGGTTACAGCGAGCTATGATCATACCACTGCTCTCCAGCCTGTGTGACAGCCTGTAGTGACCCTATGTCAAAAAAATAAAAAAAATAAAAAAAATAAAACAGCATGCAGATTTGGTCTACAGGTCATAGTTTGCCAACCCATGCTCTAATACATAGTTTTTTTTTGTTTTTTTTTTTTAGTTTTTTTGTTTGTTCAGTTGGTTGGTTTTTTTTGAGACAGAGTCTCGCTCTGTTGCCCAGGCTGGAGTGCAGCGGCGCTATCTCGGCTCACTGCAAGCTCCGCCTCCTGGGTTCACACCATTCTCCTGCCTCAGCCTCCCGAGTAGCTGGGACTACAGGCACTCGCCACCACATCCGGCTAATTTTTTGTATTTTTAGTAGAGACGGGGTTTCATCATGTTAGCCAGGATGGTCTCGATCTCCTGACCTCAGGATCCACCCGCCTCGGCCTCCCAAAGTGCTGGGATTACAGGCATGAGCCACTGCACCCGGCCCAATACATAGTTTTTAGAAATATTCCATGTATGTTTGAGGAGTGAAGTCTTTCAGTGCTTCTCAATCCGTGTGCTACAAACAAGTGAGTTCTAAGAGTGCTGAAAGGTTAATCACTCCAGATCTTAGGGTTTTGGACAGAAACTGAACTCTGACAATTAGTCCAGTGTGTTATATACACATATCATTTGCTATGTGGGTCATGAAGTAAAAATACTTGAGATACACTGCTATAGTTGCTTGGTCTAGGGCTCCATATACTATGTATCTGATAAATCAGTATACTATGTATCTGATAAATCAGTATACTATGTATACTGATAAATAGTAATAAGCAAACTTATTACTATGTTGACCAAATTTTCTACAGTGTACTAATTTTTGGATTGTTTACCCTACCAATAACTTAAAATTATATCAAATTCTCCCACTTTGATGGTGGATTTGTTGATTTCTCCACCTCTTCTGTCGGCTTTGTGCTTTATGTATTTGCTGGATTTTTAAGTTTGGTTTTTTTTTAAATAGAGATGGGGTCTTGCTATGTTGCCCAGGCTGTTCTCAAAGTCTTGGGTTCAAGCAATTCTCTTGCCTCGGCCTTCCAAAGGGCTGGGACTACAGGTGTGAGCCACCATGCCCAGACTAGTTTTTATCATCATTATTATTTTTTTTATGTGAGACAGTCTTACTCTGATGCCCAGCCTGGAGTGTAGTGGTGCCATCATGGCTCACTGCAACTGCAGTCTCAACCTTCCAGGCTCAAGCGATCTTTCCACCTCAGCCTCCAGAGTAGCTGGGACTAGAGGCACATAATGCTATGCCTAGCTAATTTTTTTTATTTATTTATTTTTTATTTTTGTAGAGACACAGTCTCGGTTTTTTGCCCAGAGTGGTCTTAAAAATCCTGGTCTCAAGTGATCCTCCCACCTCAGCCTCCCAAAGTGCTAATACTACAAGTGTGAGCCACCGCACCAGGCAAGTTACTGTTTGTTGGTTGTGTTTTTTTTGTTTTTGTTTTTTTTTAAAGGTGCATAAAACAATTCTGTCTTCTTAGTGAAGGAAGTATTTGTCATTACACAGAGAACAACTCCATCCCTAATAATGCTTCTTTTGTCTTACAGTAACGCAGCTATTGAACTTAGGTATGTAGCTAACCCACCAGGTAAATAATTTGTTTTTATTTTATTTTTTCAATTAACATAGGCAAATTGGTTGTATGTATGTGTAAAGTTCTACACATTTTAAGATATCCATAGATTCATCTAACTCCCATCACAATCAGGGCACGATAAATCTATCACTCCAAAATACTGCCTTGTACTATCCTTTGGAATCATACCTTCTCCCTCCCCCAATCTCTAATAACCACTGATCTTTTCTTCATCCCTCTAGTATAGTTTTATGTTTCAAAGACTATTATATAAATGGAATCATGCTATAGAATTGGTATTATTTTGTCTTCTAAATGTTTGGTAGAACATATGTGTGTGTGTGTATATATATATATATATATATATATCTCTAGGATGATGTCTTCTTGGTTGTGATGATTAATATTATGCATCAACTTGGCTAGCCTATGATGCTCAGTTGTTTGGTCAAACACTAATCTAGATGTTGCTGTAAAATATTTTGTAGACGTGATTAACATTTATAATCAGTTGACTTTAAGTAAAGGAGATTACTGTCAATAATGTGGGTGGGCCTCATCCACTCAGTGGCAGGACTAAAGGGCAAAAACTAGGTTTGCTAGAGAAGAAATTCTGCCTCAAGACTGCAATATCACCTCTTGCCTGAGTTTCCAGCCTATTGACCTGCTCTATAAATTTCAGACTTGCCAACCCCCACAATTTTATGAGCTAATTCTTCAAAATCAGTTGCCTCATCCCTCTCTCCCCATATTTGTTCTTCCTTTCCCTACCCATATATATATATATCCATAATATCAATGGTCCTGTTTCTCTGGTGAACCCTGACTGATACATTGGTGAAATGATTCTTTTACATCATATAATATCCTTCTTTATCCTGATAATATTCTTTGCTCCAAAGTGTCCATTGTCTGATATTAAAGTAACTCCAACTTCCTTTTGATTAATGTTTTCATGGAATGTAATGTTTCATTCTTTTTTAAACCTATCTATATAATTACAGTGGATTTCTTGTGGACAACGTACAGAACAGGGTCATGTTTTTAAACCAATTCTTACAATTTACACCTTTAAATAATATTTTAGATCATTTACATTTAATATAACGATATGTTTAGATTTAGGGCTACCATTTTATTGCTTTATCTATTTTTTAAGCAAAATACTTTAATATTGTTTGCTTTCTCTTATATCTAAACACATTCATTGTTTTGTTTAAAAAACTGAAATACTTATCATTCAACAAAAATTCAGTTAAACATGAAAAGGAAGAGAAAGAAAGACTTTTAGAATGTCCATCTATAATAAGAAATCTTTACCTGGACCTGCAATTATCACAGCATTTTTCAGTTCCCATAATTCCCAAGGAGGCTTTTTGTACTTGTTTGTCCTCAAAATGAGACAAGATGATTCTACCCAAGACAAAATTTTAAATTAAATAAAAGAACAGAAACGTATATGTTAAGTTCATTCCTGAAAATAATGAGGTAAAATCATCATTAATTGATTCACTTGGGACTTCATTATTTGACTTCAGTTTACTCAGACACAAAGAAGTTAGCCTTAAAAATTCAGCACACATGTAACAGCAACAAAATATTTTTTCAAAATACTGATAATTATTTAGCCAAATTGTTGTCTTAAAAGAGCATCATCCATAAATCCATACTATTGGCATAAAATAAATAATACATACTGTCTCCTACATCTGCTAGAATGAAGATATTTTTCCATCTTTGCCGTCATCTTTAATTTGTATAATCGAAACTTCTCATTACGTATCTCAGTAAGAAGGTGCCTGTCGATTAAAAACATCACAGGAATATGTAAAACTGTATTGGCAACTTTCTTACTTTTTTTTTACTTATTTTTTACTGTTTATTTTTCATTATCTACAAAACCCACACCCCATCAAGATAAAAAAACATTTCTAGCATCTCAGAAAGTTCTGTTGTATTCCTTTCCAGTCAATGCCCCCAACAAGAGGTAAACATTTTTCTGATTTTATAAAAATTGCTTTTGAAAAAAAATTCTTCCTGTGTCCAAGTATCAATTCTTTAGCTGCTTTGAAAAAGTATCAAAAACTCTAAGGTTTTTCATTTCAATTTACATGTCACACACTTTTTGGCTTCAAACAATGCTTCTACAATTTATTACTTTTTACCTTTTCCCAGTAAAAAGGTCATTCTTTATTTTATTTTGTATGAGAAACTAAAAGCATTGACGTAAGGAACACTGAAAGAAGCTCAAATTTGAACCTTTATCTCTATCAGCTCTTCAGGACTTCTTGCCCTCCAAAACTGTCTCTTAGTATTATGGGTTATTATGGGACACCAGTCAAGTATTAGAATTAAGTTCCTTTCTCAATCGATTATAACTGATTTGTTTGCCATATCAAATTTATTCAAAATTGTTAAATAACATTAAAGAGGTGTTTGTTTTTTAAAGTCAATGCAGCCATAATTCATCGTGACTCTGTTAATTTCTAGTCTTCTGTGAAGAAAGCCCATGAATATCAAATATCAGATGATGACAATCTCCCAAATAGCTTTGCATATCTTTGCAAGAACAAATAAAAGTCCATGTTAACTAGGTTTCAGATATTTCAAAAGAAAACAACGATTTACTTATAATATCTAAGGGACAGCATTAGTAAAATCCTCATCAAAATAGACTTCACTCACTAATAATTTGACTATTCAACCTTCTGACTGATTAAATACCTCTGCATAATTCTCAAGGAGTTCTGGAAAGTCTGAAGACACAAATGATCCGTTATTCAAAAACATTCTTGTCATCTGAAACGACCACCCAGCATGCCCTTCCATGTAATTATCCCCAAAGTCTCTTCCAACTGTTGACTCTAGCTCCTAGGTTAACCATATACAGTTCCTCCTTATCCACAAGGGATACATTCCAAGACGTCCAGTGGATGCCTGAAGCCGCAGAATAGTACCAACCAAATCCTGTATGTATTATGTTTTTTCCTATATGTATATACCTATGAAAAAGTTTAATTTATAAATTAGGCACAGTACTCTTGTGCTTTGGGGTCATTCTTAAGTAAAATAAGTGTTACTTGAACACAAGCACTGCGATACTGCAACAAGTGACTAACAGACAGGGAGTAAATACAATATGAATGCACCGGACAAAGGGATGATTCTAAGGGAAGTCGAGGCCGACTGAGTGGGATGGCACAAAATTTCATTACAGTACTCAAAGCCACCACTGATTTAAAATTTATGAATTGTTTATTTCTGGAATTTTCTATTTAACATTTTGGACGTGGTTGTGAGTAACTAAAACATAGAAAGTGAAAATGCAGACAAGGGGGTCCACTGTAATCTCATTCTTTCTACCTCAAGGGATAAAAATCAGTTCTTTTTTGCTTTATTTGGTTTGTTTGTTTAGTTCACCTCGTTCCCCTCCTATAGAAAAAAAAAAAAAAACAAGAAAAGAAACGCCCACACTCTTCAGAACTGGGTCCTTCCTTCCTTGTATTTGGTTCAGATGACCTACATTTAACTAATCTCGTCAGTGTCAGGACAAATTTGAGAAAACAAAACTACAACTCTTAACGGCAAATAAATAAATATTTATTTTTCTTTTGGGACTACAAAAATAAGTCCAGTATTCCACAGAATAAAAACAATTTGAAAATTAAAAAAATTCTAAACCATTCATGGAAATCATTTGGATCCACTGAAAGATCTACTGGACCGAGATTATTCTGCAAATTATTCTCTGTTAAAAAAAGATTACAATAACTTTGGGGTTTGACTATTTAAGGTAACAGCAAATGCAGACATTGGGACTTTGCCTGTGGTATGAATTCTGCAATTAAAAACATAAATTTACATGAAGATTACATGATGACTGGACAAGTTTCTTCTCTCAGTGATAGAATTATGGCATAAGATAGACTCTAAAAATTTTGTGAGTAACTGACCTTTCCAGGTGAGAACCAGCAACTTCATTTATTCTTAGACTTTCTAGTTTTTTCTAGAAGAGGGTTGTCACCAGGATGATACAGATCCCTCCTGAATCCTTGCTCAATTCTTTTTTATCCTGATTAATCCTATAGTTTTAGTTTCCTCAGGATTGATGCAAAGGGTAACCTGTCTGTACCCAAAATTCAAGTATGGGTTTCTGGCACCACTGTTTTATTTGAATCACTGTTATTTCCTGTTAAATCTTAATGAGATAACCATTTAAAATATCTTTTAAGACCCAGAGAAACAAGAATTGTATTTATTGATGAACCTTCAAATGCACAATATAAAACTGGATATTAATGTCCTCAGTACCTTTAACAAAATACACAAATAAAATCAGAACTGGTAGGAATCAACTTATGTTTGATATATTCCATATTTAATAGTAACATGTACAGCTGTGTTCTATCCCAATTATTTAAATTAGATCATAAGAAGCTTGACAGATACAACTGTCTAAAGGAAAACAAGAATTGTTATGTACAAAAAAAGGATGGTTTTGTCATCTTCTATGTTAAGAAGGAAAAGCTACTGACTACTCAGAAGGAAAATCTTAAAATTTGCATCAAACATTTTTACCTAATTAATTCCTATTCTTCTTTCAGATTTGAACTATCACTTCCACAAGGAAGCCTTATCTGACCTTTTTAACTTGGGAAATACCACACACCATTATATATTCTTACTACTCAGTGCAATTTCCCTTCATTACACTTAACACAGTTATAATTTTAAATATGTTGCATGATTCCTTTTTTACAAAATTTTGATTGTTGACATTTTCAAACACAAAAGGAGAACAGTAAAATGAAGCCTATGTATCCATAGTTATGTGATTCTCTAAAGAATTACCATTCCCATTATACTGAATTCTATGGAAGCAGGTACTTTGCTTTTCTTTACTACTATATCTCCCACACACAGCATAGTTCATGGAACACAGTGGAGAATCAAAAACACATTGTTTAATGATGCATAAAAACAAAAACTGTAGTGGGAGGCACTCTCTTATCATTTTACTAAAATGAGCTAATATGTCCATTCAAGATCTCAATTTATTCAGCTACACAAAGGTGTACTCTGAAAATACTTCATCAGCTTGGCAGCCCCATTGGTTACCATGTATAGGTTTTTCTCCTGAGATTCTTTTTCCTACGGATGAAGGAACAAAGTATTGGTAAATGCTGCCCCAAAATCTTTGCAAGATAATGTTTTCCTTTACAACAAAAAATCTCATAGAACTTAAGTGCCAACAAACTACTTGTTGAGTACTTAAGTAGAAAGGTTCTCCTGCACTTAGATACTGAACACTTAATATTGACTTACGGCAGTCTGTCAGTACAGTGCAACACAATGATTCATACACAGTCAAGGAGAACTGGCATGGTCTCATGGAACTAACCAAGAAAACAAATAGTAACAAGAGTCAAATAGGGACTGAGAGAAATCCTCTGGAATAATCACCACTGTAGCATGGGAAGAAAGAATCAGTAACAAAATCAGTGGTAGTTGAA
The DNA here is from genome assembly GCF_029289425.2 of Pan paniscus. Lineage (NCBI taxonomy): Eukaryota > Metazoa > Chordata > Mammalia > Primates > Hominidae > Pan > Pan paniscus. The sequence goes on along the minus strand of NC_073256.2, from coordinate 49,700,167 downwards.
GTAACTATGGCTGAAGACATCGCAACTTGACAGGATCTGAGGAGAGGAAAAGAACCTGTTCATTAATGCACAATGGTAGGAAAGTATTCCATAGGATCTCTGTGACAGGCCCAAGTATGTCCTGATTTAGTTAATTCCTCACACTAACTAAGGCATGCTGAAATTAGCTCATCTCCAAGTGGCAACTCTTACCACAAATGTTCTTCTTACATGTCCTCTGGATTTGGGGAGGTTTTCTTTTTCTTTTTTTTTTTTTTACTTTAAATGCACTCACAAATTACTTGGGATACTGGAAATAGCCTCAAACACTTTTGAGGTTTATATGGAAAGAAAGAAAGAAATCTGCAAGAGTAAAAACCATAAATTTTTTTTACCTATTTAAGTTAATGTCTGCAGGAGCCCAGAGGATGTGACAAGAACTTTGAAGTCCATCACGACCAGCTCTACCAATCTCCTGATAATATGATTCCATGTCCTTAGGAGCACCGTAATGAATGACTTGGCGAATGTCAGCTTTATTAATGCCCATTCCAAAAGCTATGGTAGCTATGACACACTGAGAACAAATCACAACACAGTTTGACAAACATATTTAGCAGAATGAAAACCTTATATTTATACCTTTTTGTAAGAATAATTTGTTTGTTAACTTAAGTCCCTGGCACAAAGTGGAATTCAATGTGATTTCAACCAATCATTTACAGATTATCTGCCTGATTTACAGATTAAGGACTGGTGACTAGAAATGGGATTTCTGTTCACTCTCTATAAAAAATAGTAAATAAAGTGGTCTATCTGAACTCCTATGAATACAAGACACAAAAGGGGCTCAAAATATTTATTGTGTTAAAGAAAACTTTTGCATTATAATGAAGTTTCAAGTGTCCTTACCTGATTGCAGAGTATTTTAGCATTCTCTAATATTAATCTAAGATGGAAGCTTCTCATTAAAGATGGTGGGATGAAACATAATGCATTATCTCTGCATCTTTAAGAGGGTAAAATTGATAGAATGTCTCATATCTATGAATATACTGAGGTAAGTTTACACAATTGTGGGAAATTTTAGGGAAGAATTAGCGATAAGACATAGAAAATTTTTTTTTAGGTAATAACAATAAAAATACAAATAGATAAGAAAGAAAAATAGCCATAATATACTACATGGCTCAGAGATCATAAAAAGCATTTACAGAGTACTAATTATGTAAATCGTATACACTAATCTAGCCAAAATTATGACATAAACATATTAGGAGGAAAGGGGGTTAGAAATACATGGACAAGGTAAGAAAAAAGGGCAGTTAAGAATGTGAAAGAGAGCTAACCTTTCATCTTTCAGAGAGAAGAGTCGATAAATAATGCCTACGACTAATACACAAATAAACAAAAAATTAAGTAGGAGCCAGGTACGTAAACTATGGCAAGATATAGTGGTAAAGTACCAAAAGAATCAGCTAAAAAGGTTGTGAATGGGAAACAGAAGTGGGAAAGACATGAGGCCTTGAAGTTTTTTACTGTAAGAACAGTAGACCTATCTGCATGCCATTTCATAAAGAAAAATTACATGCTAAGATGGACCAGGAATACGAAAGGAAGAGAAAAGAAGGAAAGAAGAAAAGAAAGGAGGGAGGAAAGGAGGAAAATGCTGAGTAAGTAAAAGAAAGTATGAGAAAGGTGAGAAAAAAGTAAATATAGGAATGAATATCATACTAAGTAAAAGCTCTGGCTGAATAAGACTCAGCAATTTTTTGATATATGTAAGAGTCAATAAGCAACACAATAATAATTTTAATTTTAATTATATGGTATTATTTTTAGGTGAGATCAACCTATTTTACAGACATGATTTTCAAACTATCCTTATAAACTCTCAGGTGTGAAGACATTTTATCAAATAATTTATTCACAACATCATTCCTAAAAAGAAAGGACTCAAGGCATCTTGAAAGGGGAAATGAAATACAAAAAGATACGAAACTAATAAAAGTGAGAATTAAAAGTAAAAATGAATATTCAAGACTAAAAATGCCTATCTACATGCAAATGTGTTTGGATCTGGTTATAAAAATAAGAAAGAAAAGTATATTTTTTTCTAAAATTATAAAAGAAAATTTAAGATTCTAAACATCACTCAGTGTAAGACATTAAGAGCTACAGCTGTCACCTCCACTTTTAGAGCCACACTAAGGTATATAACAACTGTAAAAACACACCAAAGTGAATATCTAGAATTCTATACATTATGCACTCAGTAGGTATTCAATTCTCGGTAGCAAGTAATCAATTGCAAGAACACCTGACTATTCTACATAGATGATGAAACATACTTTCATCATCTTTACAAAGTGTTTGAGAACTTTCAATGCAAATATGAAGCTTTTGAATTCTTTATAATGGCAGAGTAGGAGTACATTGGGCCAGCTGTCAGATAAAACAGAATATCTGATATCAATGTAGGGAGAAAAAACCATATCAATTTTTAAATTTTCGTAATGTGGATAAAAATTTGTGACATCCTGCCACAGCAAGGGAGAATACCGCAACACATACATGCATATACTCTTCCAGAAATTAGGTGTAATTAATGATCATTGTGAAGTTTCCTAAGCCATATTTCAAAGCATTACTGTTTTAATGAAGCTGTGAATTGGCAGGAAAATCAGGCGCATCCAGCAAAGTCTCCTGTCACAACGTAACATGAATAAAGTTTGTATTCTTTCATGTTCTGGGAGATGTTTTACTCTAAATGAATAATTACTAATACATTAAGATAGAAGAAACCATTGGTCAGTTAATGGCTTGAAGATTGATTATTAAGATTCAGTAGTACCAGTAGTAGCTAATAAATGTCATTTGACAATATTCAAGACACTGAAATAACAGAACAAAAATATAAACACTGAAGAATTTGGATAAAATTTCTATTCTAAACAGCTGTGAATGGTATTCTTATCTTTGGAAAGAAGGAAAAGAGAGACTAGATGCTTTCAGGCGGGTATGCATTACACCATGACTATGTGTAGTGAACTTTATAGACAGTGAATATGAATCATACTTAAGCTTTTCAACAACACTGATAACAACTAGATATCAGAAAAAGAGATGGATAGAGAAGAAATGGATGACCAGTGGGACAGAAAATGCGAGAGCTGAAGTTAAATTCCTAACTTCAGGAGAGGGCTCTTCCTCGGACTTATAGTTACAGTGTGGATTTCATGTTGACAGTGTCAAGTTGTTGACTTAAACCTACTCATGTGCCTTGAACTTAAATCCTCCCAAATAAATCCTCTATGACACCCACTGAGCCAGTCCAATCAGGTCAGGAATCTCAACTATAGAATTTCACAATAGCTGCATCGATACCCTTTCCCTTCTTCAGTTTCTCTTCTTCAAATCAATCCAACTTATTGCTGCCAGTCTAATGTTTCTATAATCCTATTATCTTGTTTAAAAACACAGAGTAGTACATCAAGATGGTTTTCAAATGATTCTGCGGCACTCCAAGGATTATAAGACCCCAACAGGGAGTGTCTTCAAGGTCTAGAGACTCTTGTACCTCCTTTTCCCTCACATTAACTTCAGCCAGAGTTATTCTACTTTAATCCGTTTTACCTATTACAGAAAATTGTATCTAAACTAAAAATTCTAAGGCTAAAGTAGTCAGTGAAAACTAACAGGTATATGATACCAAGCCCAGACTGCTTCTTTGCAAGTTTTAAAGCCATCTATAACCTGGCCAACCGACCCATTCAACTGTTCTCTCAAGTCTCTAACAGTTCCACCCTGCCTCTTTGTCCATACTTTGTGCCATTCCTACCCCACATTGTCTTTCCCTCCAACCATTCCATACCAGTCACATTTCCTGAACCCAGTATGTGTTCTCATATCAAAGTGTCTTTGCACTTGCTAGTCCTTCTTCCTGGAATTCTATAACCAATTCCTTTCCCCTCATCACCTACTGGCCTGGCATACTTGAAAAACTTCTATTTACATGTTTGGACTCTAATTGAATTTTCCTGGATGGACCACCCCCATTACACAACTACCTTGACAGAGCTATTCCTCCCTCCTCTGTGCACCTAAGCACTAGGTACAGATTGCTATTTATACTAATCTGCAAGTTTGTTCTCCCACATTTATCAGAGGGACTGCTTTATGTTCAACACAAAGAAAGTATTCAATAAAGATCTGGTAAATAAACATTTGAGAAATATCCACTTCCACTATGAGCAACGGAGAGCAATGATGATTGATCCTCATACCTGAATTTCATCTCTTACAAACCTATGATGAATGTCTTTCCTTGTGTTAAAACTCATGCCCGCATGGTATGTTCCACAGGATAGATTCAGTTTCCTAAGTTCACCTGTAACTTGTTGTGTCATTTTTCTAGAAGGACAGTAGATGATTGTTGGACCTTCAAATTCCCAGTGGGAACTAAAGAAAAAGAAGAACAAAAGAGCAAACATATATACTTTATACATGCTTCAGACCCGTTTGGTTTTATCTTATTTAATTCTTCCTTTCTACCTTCTAAAGAAAAGACTAAAGGAAGAAAGCCTATCAAAAATAATGATATATTTAAGTGCATGAAAATTTAAAACATTATGGAGAATCAAATGTCCAAATGAATTGTGTGAAGTCCCCAAAACTCAGTTTTGACTGTTTCAGTTCAAATTAAAGCTAAAACCAGAAACAAATTTATTTGTTTTAGCTGAAACCTTGATAAAAACTTATAAACGACAGATACAAATACTTTGGGGAATGCAAGGCATCAGATTAACAATTAGTCTGGTGAGGGTTTACAAAGGAGTGTGCATAAAACTTGTTACACTGTTCTTATTCTTGCTTATGATAATAAAGCTGAGTTTCTAAATGTTTACTAAAGCAAGAGCTTTCTTATAATATTGAAAGATTGCTTTTACAGTTCAAAGAAGTATTTACTAGTAATCTTGAGACTGAATGTTATAGAAACATCTATTAGAATGTATTTTGTAGAAACTTGTGCTTCTTTATTAAAAGCGTAAACGATTTCCATAGAAGTATAAACAACTTAAATGTTCAATTTCCATAGAATATTTTACTTAACGCCTAAAAATATTCATTTACATAAGTGCATTCATTTATGCTGACAATATAAAAAAGACTATACTATTTTAGATTTAGGAAAAGTTAATCAATTTCAAGTGCATATAACTTTTGATCCAATTTCAATTTTAGGATTCTAATTTACAAAAATATTTGCTTATTGGCCAAAAGATAAATGTAAACAAATATTCACTGGAACATTATAATAGTAAAAAGTCATCTAAATGTTCATCATTATCTACACTCATACTATGAAATATTAAGCAAACATTTAAAAATTAAACATTAAAAAAATTATAAAACCTTTAAGGACTATGGCAAAAGCCACTGAAAACTTAAGCAGAGGGAACAAGGCAATAATTTCACTACAAGAGTCATACTGAATAATCTGTTCAAATCTATTTTTGACAGCAACCAAATGGGCTTCAATATCAAAAATTCACAGTGAACTACTTAATGGAGTGAAAAATGTAAGTTTTCTTTTAGTGTATAAAAATCTTATTTTAAGGCCGGCACAGTGGCTCACGCCTGTAATCCCAGCACTTTGGGATGCCAAGGCGGGCGGATCACCTGACGTCAGGAGTTCGAGAGCAGCCTGGCCAACATGGTGAAACCTCGTCTCTACTAAAACTACAAAAATTAGCAGGGCATGGTGGCATGCGCCTGTAATCCCAGCTACCCAGGAGGCTGAGGCAGGAGAATCGCTGGAACCCAGGAGGCAGAGGCTGCAACGAGCCAAGATCCCGCCACTGCATTACAGCCTGGGCGACAGAGCAAGACTCCATGTCAAAAAAAAAAAAAATCTTACTTTAAAAACATGTTTTCAAAGAAGAAAAAACTACTCAACAAAACCTAGATATTGTAATATCCTATATATTAAGGCTCTAATTTAAGAAAATGCAATATATGGAAAGATAGGAAAGATAGCAAAGATACTTTAAATGAAAAAAATTTGCATAAATAATGGATATAGTATGCAACTATTTCTGTATCAACTTAACAACAACAAAAAACTGCAACTATATATCTGCACAGTAGTAGAGTCAGAGAAAGGAAGTCTACATAACTAAATGCCAAAATACCAACAGTGATCACAACTGAGGTATGGAATTAGAAAATTGGAGTCCTTTTCAATTTATATGCAACAGTGTTGTTCAAATTGATATTGACTATATATCACTCTTTTTTAAAAAAGGTGGAAGATATGTAAAAATTTGAACTTACGTAACAGATAAATCAAAAGAGTAAAAATTCCTATTACAAAAGGAGCCATTATTTTGCCAAGTGATTTGCTACAGACTTTTATTTCCTCTTAATTTTCTGAGGGGAGAAAATTCTAATCTAATCTAACCACTAAATTATATGAGAGACTCATCTATCTCACTTAAATGTACTATGAATATATTATAATTAAGACTTTAACAAAATAGGGTTAGTTTAAGAAACACAGCTCAATGGATAAAAATACGTGAATACTGATAAACAAATTAAAGGAATTTAGCAGAATTAAAGGAAGGGAAGAAGATGGAAATAACGGGCAATGCTCTGAAGCCTTAATTACCCTCTACCTCACTGCTCATGAAGAGGAAAGTTTCTGTTCACCTAAGATCTGTAGAAAGCATTCTGACTCTCAATGGTTTCCTGCTATCCTAAGTCTTCTTGGAGGATTAAAAATGGGTACAAAAATCTTTCTTGATCTCCTTAAAAAAAAAAATTCATATTAAATACCTAGATCTTCAATACTGTTGAATGTTACACTGAGTCTGGTCTTTATTTCCTAATAAGGAGTTCCAGAACAGTATTCCAGACTTAAGGATGTGTTTGCAGACAATAATGTGTAAACTGCATAGAAAGCAACAAGGGGCACTGGGGAGAGGGGATATCTGTTGGGGAAATTATAATAGTCTCGGCTAAAAAGTAACAAAGACCTCAATTAGCAGAGTCAACATGAAAAACAGAAAGAAACATTTGCATAGGATATTATAAGAGGACCAGGACGTCAGAAAACCAGGAGAACAATATTACACACAAAAAAGGCAAACTGCTTTAAAAAGGAGAGTGTTATTATAAGGGAAAGTGCCATAGAGAGTGTTATTATAAGGGAAAGTGCCATAGAGACTGAACAGGATCGAAGATTAGGAGGAGATAATGATCTGACTGTGGAGACTCTAACCTAGGACAAACAGCCTTCTTCAAAAGAACTTTTCCTCTTTAGGATGAAAGGGAAGTGAAACACAGTGAGTACTCACTTCAGAGAGCACTAGAATGGCCAGAACACTCAGAATATATTCGATCCATTCTTGTTTTATTCTGAATATAGGACAAGAAAGCCAGGAGCAAATCCTACATTTCAATTATTCCTTAAGGTCCTCAAGAATAACTCCAGGATTTTCTTGGCCTAGCATCAATATTCCCTTTAGAGGAAAACACCAATGATGTTCTTTAAACTCTATTTGTCTATGCTTGTTTTGTGTTTGTATTGGTAGAAGCTTTTTTTTTTTTTTGAAATGGGGCCTTGCTCTGTCATCCAGCCTGGAGTACAGTGGTGTGATCTCAGCTCACTGCAGCCCCAACATCCTGGGCTCAAATGATCCTCCCACCTCAGCCTCCCAAATAGCTGGGACTACAGGCATGCACCACCATGCCCAGCTAATTTTTGTATTTTTTGTAGAGACAGGGATTCACCATGTTGCCCAGGCTGGTCTCGAACTCCTGGCCTCAAGTGATTCTCCAACGTGTGCCTCCCAAAGTGCTGGCATTATGGGTGCGAGACACCATGATTGGACAAGAAGCATTTATTTTAATGTTTAAAATTATAAACTGGCCAGGCGCAGTGGCCAACACCTGTAATTCCAGCACTTTGGGAGGCCAACACAGGTGGATCACTTGAGGTCAGGAGTTCGAGATCAGCCTGGCCACCATGGTGAAACCCTGTCTCCACTAAAAAATACAAAAATTAGCCTGGCATGGTGGCGCACACCTGTAATTTCAGCTACTTGGGAGACTGAGGCAGGAGAATAGCTTGAACCCAGGAGGTGGAAGTTGTAGTGAGCCGGGATTGCGCCACTGCACTCCAGCCTGGGTGACAGAGCAAGACCCTGTCTCAAATAGTAAAATAAAGGCTTATAAAAAGTAAAATAAAGGCTTTTGAAAACTTCTTAACATATATATTTAAAATGCCTTTAAACAAAATAAACAGAAAAAAGTACTAATGCCAGTTTCCTCAACAATGAAAATAATACGTAACTTACTGAGCAGTTATAGGGATTAAATTAGATCATTTTATATAGAAAGCGCCTACAATAGTCCTTGGAACACAATACAGGCTCCACTGTGTTTGTAAGATGACCTTTTTCTAAGCTCCTTAAGACTGAAGTCATGTAATTAGTAAACTAGACAGAATTCAGATGAAAGAGTCATTTTATGTTTGCTTGTTTACTTATCAATCATTAAAAGTATATGTCCTAGCCAGGCATGGTGGTGCAAGACTGTAGTTACAGCTACTTGGGAGACTGAGGCAGGACCGCTTGAACCCAGGAGTTTGAGGCTGCAGTGGGTTGTGATCACACCACTGCACTCCAGCCTGGATGACAGAGAGACCCTGTCTCTATAAATAAATAAGTAAAATTTTAAAAAATAAAAATAAATAGTATATGCCCTGTTTAAGCAACAGAATGGGGTATTAAAATATTAGGAGAATTGGTTTCTGCTTTTAAAAATACACTAGTCTCAATCACTGAATTGATTATATAACATCATGCTTGACTTGAACCAAAACTAGGTGGAATTTGAAATATGTTAAATATGCATTAGAAGGAAATCGTAAATAACATAAAATACATAAGTTGTTAAAAAAAAAAAAAAAGGAAATCATTACCAAAATTCATCAACCATTAAATCCTTACCTTGTTTTGACAAGAAATGGCTGCAGATCCTGAAGGATATTCCCTGTTTTTCGCCTAACTTCTAAATACAGGTTTGGTCGATCAAAACCAGTACAGGTGATCTGAGGATTTCTCAGATTTAAGCAACGTACAATGTCTTCCCGGATTGAGGAACTTGCAGTAGCAGTAAGTGCAACGATTGGAACCTGAATGATGTAAAACTGATATTTTAAAAAGGAAAGAGCTCATTCATTCCCAACATGTCTATAGCTTTCTTACAAAGAGACTGGTAGGACAACAGTTTGTGGTACAATGTTAAAGACACAACTGTAAGATTTTTTTGCAAAGAAAAAATCTCCCTACTAACTTGTTTCTCAGCCTTCTGGATACAATATTTACTTTTTAAAAATCAGAAATCATTTAAATAAAACATTAAATCCATGAGGTTTCCAAATGCCATTTACTTTGTCTTATTAAATTAAGCCTACTTGTTAGCTATCTACTTCTCCATTTATTATTTTTTAACATTACATTTAAAATGGTGCTGATATAAGCTGGGGGGTATATTATGCCTTATATTTGATTAATGTATAATTACAAATGATAAACTCTCAATTCACTGAAAATCTAACTATATAAAGCAATGGTCTTTTTTTTTTTTTTTGGCCTCCTATTTTAAATATATAGGTTTATGGCTTCACAAATCTAGAAGCAAAGCTCCAATGACCCAGATAACCTCTCTTCAGTGGTACTGAGATAATCAATAACATACTATATATAGGAAATATGTATAAATGAAACATATTATTAATTGATTGCTAGCAAAGACTTCTTCACTGGATTGGCAGACAGAGCAGGAGACTCAGCAGTTATCAGGAAAAGCATGAATATGTCATCTTCCAGAAATTCTAAGGTATGGTAACAACATGCCTCCCCTAAAACTAGATCTCGTGTTTTTATTTTATTATAGGAAATTACACTTAACTATGGTATTATTTCATAATCAGAAAAAGTGGACTGTCTTACAGTTGTTCCTAAATTATCAGCTGTTCTATCACCAAGAATATAACTTTCTTAAAAATATTCTTTTTAGCTCGTGACAGATACAGGAAACAATATTCTCATAAAATAGCTCTTCAGATGCACTGCATCTATTATACAAACCAACCATAGCAATTATCTTGTATATAAGTGGAAATGTATGTGCAATTTACCAATTTGCAAAGAAGCACTTCTAGAATATGACTCAAAATTAAAACAAGATAAATTTATTAAAAATTATAAACTACTTTTTCAATCACTATGACCTTACTGAATTAAAAATTATCTCCAAACTCATATTTAAAAAAAATCAATTAAGTTTAAGAGTAGGTTTTTTCAAATTTAAAAAATTAAATTAAAACTAATGTGACGAGATAATTGGCATCATTTTTGCATTCTTTATCCTTAAATTTTGTGACACTATTTTAAAAGGCAACCCCAAAATTAATTTCATTGATTTGTGGCTTACAATCAGATTGTTCTCTGAATTTACAGTGCCTGCGTAGCAACTTAAAGATGAACAAGCTAATCTATAAAGAGGTTGGTTTCTCTAATTAACCCCTAACATGGGTGCATCTGTGTTAACACACAGGTTTTAACAAATATAAGGCTGAGAATAAGGGAGGTTTAAAAATTAGAGGTTCTTAGAACATGCACATTCTCACTCTCACAGTAAAGCACTTTCACCGGTTAAGTGTTCTGGTTAAATAATTTATATAAATGCACTAATAAAATACTTGTTTAACCACATATTTAAAAAAGTGATTTTCAGGATACAGTCCATAAGAAAACAGGGTTGGGTTTGTTTCTAAGCAATATAATGTATAAGTGAGCAGGTAATATATTTATGAAAATGAGGAAGTAAGCATGAAACATGACATATATTTAAGAAGTTAACAGAAAAACCAGGCAAAAGAATGGCAGCACAGTGGGAAAAGCCTGTTTTGGAATCAGATTGCTTGAGCTGAAATCCTGTTTTTGCCACTTACTAGATGTGAGATTTTGAGCTCTTTATTTAACTCTCTACGCTTCAGTTTCCTCATCTATAAAATGGCTACAATAACAGTGCCAATCTCATAAAGTTGTGAATATCAAGTGAGATAAAACATGTAAAGTGCTGAACATAATGCATGAAATAAAATATAGTAAGCACTCAAAAAGTTTCAAGTATTATAAATACTGTTATTAAAATAAATAAAAAGAATTCTATATAACAACTTCAGAGACATGAGTACTACTCCCAGATTTGCAACTGACATTTGCAAGGGCTCAGTTTTTTCAGCAAAAAAAATGAGATGGAGACGGCTATATGATTTGTTAGACCCTTCCAACTTAAAAATTCCCATCTTGCTACCAGAAATTCCCTATTCCAGCAATCTGGTAACAGTGAAAATCACTATAAATTTACTCTTTTGCCTCAACATTCTAGAAAGATATAGCTAAGAATGTTGCTTCTACAATTAGAAAATAAAGTAACAGACTATATTAAAAATTAATAGTACTTCGTTACTACTAAACGAGCTAGTACTTCGTTTTCATTGGATACATTTTCAGCATCATGAGTTGTCACAGCCTCTGAGCCCCTGATCTTAAGCCACAAGGGCTGAGTGTATTGTAAACTTATTCTTGCATGCTGCTGTCTGGGAATGGACCACACTACAGCTGGTAGTTCTGGGGGCGGTACTGCCGAAAGGCCTGAACACATGTATTTTGGCTGCATTTGAGGAACTTGGGATGCTGACTATTAATTTTGTATGTCAGCAACTGCCCCTTCTCCTATCCCAAAGCACCAATTACTGCCCTCTGCCTCAGCAGTACCTGTATAAGATGACATTCCAAAGACTGGAGGCGACTCAGCCTGAGTTAATTCACAAAATTGTGCCATGCTGGGGCTTGAGCTTGAGCTTGGGCTTAGGCTTGGGCTCAGCTTTTGACCCTCAGGCATCTCCTTTCCCTTCCTGCCTTCCTCTCCCTTCTCCTCTGCTGCAGCATGATTTTCTTAATCTTCAGACACTCACTATTTTCATGAACAGTTACCCTCCGGCCCCACAACCAAAGACAACTCATGGCCTCCTTTGGCCCTTGTGTAACACTGCAAACCTGTGGCTTTGCAAAATGTATCCAGGTCACAAGGGGATTTTTTTTTTTTTTTAGCAATGATATCCCTTTCTGGGTCACTTTTTAAGCTTATAACCAGACTTATAATCTTAAATGTATTTCCTTTGTTTAAGCTGCTGCTTCCTCTGTTTCACTGGATTGTGCTAGTTATCAGTGTCTCTTGGGTTCAAAGTAATAAAGAATTCCAAAACTGGAAAAATAAATAAATAAATAAAAATTAATGATAAACTTCCACTTCAGCAACGAATAGAACCTTTTCTCTTATTAAGTATGTGGTATTTTATGACATTTAAAATATATAAACTAGAGTGAAGCTTAAAAACAACACACAGGCAGGCTGAGAAAGATGACAATACATCCTCATTTGCCGGGACATTCCCAGTTTATGCCTGCAGTCACAGCATAATTATTAATAGCTTGAACTCTTTAATTTTCAGAAGCAAACTGCTTTGGGTAATAAATTATCCTGTCATTTAGTTCTTAACTCACAAAATGTATTCTTTAAGTTGACAGGTCTTAATTTCTTTTTTAACAGGCAGCAAGTTTTGCTAAATCAAACAACCAAATATAAATTAATCTTAGACATATACTTCAATGGTGTGGTGCCCACAGATTGAGAAAAGTATAAGTATCCCACCTGCTTCTAAATTCAGGTCATGTTGCTAATTCTAACTTTGTACTCCATAACATCACACATACTTCATTCATTCATGCACTCATTCTAAATAGTTACTAAGTACCTACTATGTGCTGATCTTTGTAATAGATACTGGGGAGAAAGTAATAGAAAAACCCCACATGTCTTATGGATTTCACAGTTCCTCTTACTTGAAATGTAAAGAACTTTAAGACTGATGCAAAGCTTTCTGCCTGGCTGTTCTTTCTCAACACTCACTTTGTCTGATTCTTTCCAAATAGGAATCTTTGTGCCAAACAGCTTAGTGATTTCTGCTGTTTTTGAAATTACTGAAATAATATAGTGTGAAACATTCCAGGTTTATAGCAGTTGTCCTAGTATAACTGGAATCAGAAGGAGAAGAAAAGCACCAAGAACAGTGAGAAAAATGATACTACTATAACCACCAGGTGGCATGTCTCACCACTTAGCTAATAAAGAGGGTTCTTGAAAACACCAGGGGAAAAACGTTTTCTCAGCCACTGCTCGGCCAACACCCTCCCCGCACTGGAGGCCCAACAGAAGGAATGTGCTTTATTAATCCTCCCAAGAAATGAAAATGATCCAATGACGTCCATGGCCAGACATAATAAAAGATTTAATTCAAGCTTAACAATGTTTAAGAACTGTATAAAATATTTAAAACTCCTTTAACACAATCCTTCTAGAATCAAAGGCCTAGGAAAGGATTACAGAAAGTAATCTTCCTAGTTTCCAAAAGCTTACTTTAAACCATTCTAAATTAATGGAAATCGGTCCTCCAGGTGCACTGTGCCTAGTGACTTTCACCATAGAAATCCCTTCTAAACATGTACTACTAACACTGTTCATCCTTTTATATTATTTGCACCACTTCATAATACCATATTTCATTTGGTGCTATTACTTCTACTGTTATAGGTATGAATCTAAACTCCTTTACTGAACTATGAGCTACCTGAGGGCAGAAATTATGTTTTATGCCTCTTTCAAATCATTTGCTTTAGAAACTAGCAGGATGTTGTATGGTGTAGCTATTTATGGCCCAACTCTATACTGCCCACTACCTGTTTTGGAAAGTCACTTTACTGATTCTCAGCTTTCTCATCATAATTCATTCATTCATTCACCCCATTATAAATTGAGCACCTCCTATAAGCCAGGTATTGTTCCAGATTTTATAAACCAAACAATCAAAAACTCCTCCCTACAAAGAATATTCTAGTGAAGAAGAACTCACAGAAAATTAACAAAATATAACACAGTAAGTTAGACAGTGATAGTGCTATTTTTAAAACAGCAAAGATTTACGAGGAATGCTGAATGATGGGGGAGGGGGAACTAATCTGATATTTCAAATATGGTGGCCCAGGAGGCCTAAATCCAAGAGATCTGAGAGAAGTAGGGGAGAACATCCTATAGACAATGTGGGGGAAACGTATTCAGGGAGAGGAAGCAGCAGGCGCAAAGCCCAGGCACTGAAGCATGCCTGGAATGTCCGAAGAAAAACAAGGAGGGTGGTGTGGCTGCATCCGGTGAATGAGGAGACCAGTAGAGAATGAGATCAGAGGGAAAATGGAAGGCCAGATCACATGAGGATCGGTAACTCATCATAAGGACTTTTGCCTTTATTTAGAATGAAATGGCATGCTACTAGATGGTTCTGAGCCAAAGATATGATCTATCAGACTTCATTTTTAAAGTATCACTCTGGACGCTGTGTTGAAACAGAATGAGGGATGGGAAGAGTGAAAGCAGGAGGCCCTAAGGAGATGGTGGCCTGTACCTGGGGAATGGCAGGGATCAAGAGAGAAGTGATTTAATTCTGCATATATTCTGAAGACCTCACGAGATTTCCTTACTGTTTAAATAAACAGTGGAGTGTAAGAAAAAGAGAAAAGATTGAGGAAAATTCCAAAATTTTGGCCAATGGAGCTGCTGTTAAACAAGATGGAGGAGAGTGAGGAAAGAGCAGATCTGGAGTGCTATGCAGAAGTCAGTTAGGAAGAGGTTAAGTTTGAGATACCTGTTGGTCATCTCACCAGAGGCATGTTGAGTAGTTATATAGATGTGTGCCTGTGTGTACACACATATATATGTACATATATTCTATTAAATGGCTAAAATGAACTAATAGTGACAACACCAAATGCTGGCAAAGAGGCAAAAACAACTGAATCACTCATATACTGCTGATATCAGTCTATGATGGAGATAAAAATTTGGGAGCCCTCAGTATAGACTTGATATTTAAAACTGTAGGCTGGACGTGGTGGCTCACATCTGTAATCTCAGCACTTTGGCAAGCCAAGGCAGGTGGATCACCTGAGGTCAGGAGTTCGAGACCAGCCTGGCCAATATGGTGAAACCCCATCTCTACTAAAAATACAAAAATTAGCTAGGCATGGTGGCACGTGCCTATAATCCTAACTACTGGGGAGGCTGAGCAGAAGAATCACTTGAATCCGGGAGGCAGAGGTTGCAGTGAGGTGAGTTCACGCCATTGCACTCCAGCCTGGGCAACAAGAGTGAAACTCCATCTCAAAAATAAAAAAATAAAATAACATAAAACTGTATGTTGGGTGAAATGACCAAGAAAATGAGTGCAAAGGTAGGTCCAAAGACTAAAGTTTCTGGAAGGCCAACATTAAAAGGTCAGGGAGATGAGAAGGAACAGGAGGCTGAGAATAAAGAGACAGTAAGGAAAGAAGAAATCCATGAGTGTGTGCTGTCCTATGTGACTACTAAAGAATTATTTCAAGAAAAAGTATGAAGATTTTAATAGCTACCTTGTTGAACCATGATACTAAAATCTGACCCAAGGCCAGCCACATCATTGGAGCTCAATTCACATGGTTTGATTTTCCCTCAATATAAACTTGCTAACTAGTATATTTAATTTATTTTTGGTTTGTTCTGTTTTAATATCTGCTCCAACCAAACTCTGTGAGATAAGCTAACAAAAGATACTATATTTGAGATGCCTCTCAATTTGCTATCTATAAGCAAGATTAATGAGCAATGAAATTGAACTAGACAACCTACCAAAAGAATAACAAACAATTTCTAACACAGTTTACTCACAAAACTGTGAAATCCTGGGCTCAGAAGGCACCATTGCCTCGCTACTACCAAGAAAACTTAAACATAAGCCAACTTTATTTGTTCAAAATTAATATAACAGGCTAGAGAACCCAGAAATAGACCCACACAAATACACCCACATGACTTTCAACAAAGGGGCAAACACAATTTAACAGGGGAAGGACAGCCTATTCAACAAAGGATCTGCTGCAATTTAATCTATTGGGAAAACAATGAACCTTGACTTAAACCTCACACCTTATACAAAATTTAACTCAAAATGGATCACAGACTTAAAACATAAAACTGTAACAATTTTAGGAAAGAACCACAGGAGAAAATCTTCAGGATCTAGGGCTAGGTGAAGAGCACAATCCATAAAAGAAAAAATGATAAACTGGATTTCACTAAAATGTTAAATATTTACTCTGTGAAAGACATGGTAAAAAGAATGAAAAGACAAGCTACAAAGTGGAAGAAATATTTGAAACCACGTATCTGACCAAGGACTCATATCTACAATGTATTTTTTAAACTCTTAAAACTCAACAGAAAAAACCAAGCACTCCAATTATGTAAGAAATTTCACCAGAGGCAAATTAGTATATGAAAAGACGTTCACCATCATTAGCCATGAGAGAAATGCAAATTAAAAGTGAGATACCACTCGACACCTATCGAAATGGCTAAAATAAAAAACAGTTGCAACAACAAACGGTGGCAAGGATAACTAGATCATTCACACACTGCTGACAGGAATGTAGAATGCTACAGCCACTTTGGAAAACAGGTTGACAATTCATTAAAAACTAAAAATACACTCCTGGACATTTATCCCAGAGAAATGAAAACTTTTACATTTTCAGGTTGTTTAACCATTCACCCATTAAAGAATCTCTGAAGGCCAGGTGCAGTGGCTCACGCCTGTAATCCCAGCACTTTGGGAGGCCGAGGCAGGTGGATCACGAGGTCAGGAGATCGAGACCATCCTGGCTAACACGGTGAAACGCTGCCTCTACTAAAAATACAAAAAATTAGCCGGGCACGGTGGCGGGCGCCTGTAGTCTCAGCTACTCGGGAGGCTGAGGCAGGAGAATGGCGTGAACCCAGGAGGCGGAGCTTGCAGTGAGCCGAGATCGCGCCACTGCATTCCAGCCAGGGTGACAGAACCAGACTGTCTCAAAAAAAGAAAAATAAAGAAAAAAAAATAAAGAACCTTTGAGATATGAACAAATGTTCATAGCATCTTTATTCATAATAGTCAAAAACTGGAAAACAACCCAAAAGTTCTTCAACAGGTGATCAGTTAAACTGTGGTACAACCATACTGTGGAATACTCTGTAATAATAAAAAGGAACAGACTACCGAAAAATAGTCATGTGATACTTAACGGCATTTCTGTCAATGACAGAGCACATGTGGAACAGTGGTCCCATAAGATTATAATGGAGCTGAAAAATTCCTATCACCAAGTGATGTCATAGCCAGCATAATGTCTTAGCACAAGGCACTGCTCACGTTTGTGGTGATGCTGCTGTCAATAAACCTACTGCACTACCAGGCATTAAAAAGTATAGCACATACAATTATATACAGTATATAACTTGATGAATAATAAACAAGTATGTTACTGGTTTACGTATTTACCTATACCCTTTTCCATTATTTTAGAGTATACTCCTTCTATGTATTCATTTTTTAAAGTTAACTGTAAGACAGCCTCAGGCAGGTCCTTCAGGAGGTATCTAGGAGAAGGCATTGTTATCACAGATGACAGCTCCATGAGTGTTACTGCCCCTAAAGAACTTCCAGTGGGATAAGACGTGGAGGTGGAAGACAGCAACATTGATGATCCTGACCCTGTGTAGGTCTAGTCTGATATGTGTGTATTTTAGTTTTTAACAAAAAAGTTTTAAAAATAAAAATAATAAAATTTTAAAATAAAGCCTTATGGAATGCATTAATCAAGGAAGAAAAAATTTTTGTACAGCTGTACAATGTGTTCATGTTTTAATCTAAGAATTATTACAAGAGTCCAAAGTCAAAAAATGTTTTAGGTTTATGAATTAAAGTTACAGTAAACTGAGATTAATTTATTATTGAAGAAAGAAAACTTTTAAAGAAAATTTTAAAAATTTAGTGTAGCCTAAGTGTACAATATGTATAAAGTCTACAGTAGTGTACAGTAATGTCCTAGGCCTTTACATTCACTCGCCACTCCCTCACTCACTCAGAGCAACTTCCAGTCCTACAAGCTCCATTCACAGGAAGCACCCTATACAGGTATACCATCTTTTATCTTTTATACTGTATTTTTACTGTGCCTTTTCTACATTAGATAAGTTTAGATACACAAATACTTACCATTGTATTACAATTGCCTGCAATATTCATTACAGTAACATCTGTACAGGTTTACAGCCTAGGAGCAATAGGCTCTATCATATAGCCTAGGTGTGCAGTAAGCTTTATCATGTAGGTTTGTGTAAGTCCATGTTCAGACAACCACAAAATGTCCTAAGAACACATTTCTCAGAACATATCCCTGTTGTTAAGCAACACATGACCACAAACAACTTGGATAGATCTCAAGGTAGTTATGTTGAGTGAAAAAAACTAATTCCAAAAGGTGACAAATTGCATGATTCCATGTATATAACATTCTTGAAATAATATTTTAGAGATAGAGACCAGATTTGTGGTTGCCAGTGGCTAGGGCTAGGGGTGGGAAGAACAGCTCCAGGGAGCTTTGTGGTAAGGGAACATTTGGCATCCTGACTGCAGTGGTAGTTACACAAATGTACATGAGATTAAACTGTATAGAACAATACACATGCCATACAAAAGAGTACTTACAAAACTAGAGAAATAGGAATAAACTCTAGATACTGTACAAATGTCATATTCCTAGTTTTGATATTGTACTATAGTCACACAAGATGTTATTGTTCAGGAAACTGGATGAAAGGTACATAGGACCTCTATATAGGTTTTTTTTTTTTTTTTACAACTTCTTGTGAATCTACAATTTTCAAAATAAAAAATAGAACTGCTATTATTGTGGGTTTTTAAACCATTCATGTAAATATGCCAATCATGTAGAATATTCATGTAAAAATTCGTTTTTTTGTTTTGTTTTTTTTTTTTTGAGACAGAGTTTCGCTCTTGTTGCCCAGGCTGGAGTGGAATGGCACAATCTCGGCTCACTGCAACCTCCACCTCCCGAGTTCAAGCAATTCCCCTGCCTCAGCCTCCCAAGTAGCTGGGATTACAGGCACCTGCCACCACGCCCAGCTAATTGTTGTATTTTTAGTAGAGACAGGGTTTCACCATGTTGACCAGGCTGGTCTCGAACTCCTGACCTCAGGTGATCCACCCACCTCGGCCTCCCAAAGCGCTGGGATTACAGGCGTGAGCCACCATGCCCGACCAAAATTTGCTATTTTTTATAATTAGGGAAGAAAGGGAAATTCTAATACCAAAAGCTTTAATAAAATTTCTATAGAATAATTCAAACTTTAGGTTTTCAATGTGATACAAGAAGGGGTAACCGGGATTTCACAGCATCCTAGAGTAAAAGGACATATGGATGAAAGATCACTGAGAAGACATTCGGACAAATATGGCCCACAGCCTGTTTTGTTATGGCCCACCAGTGAAAAATGTAACTCTTTATATTTTTAAAGGGTTACTAAAAGAAAAAACAGAGAGAGGAATATGTGATACAGACTACATGTGGCCTATAAAGCTTGAAATATTTATTATCTGGTCCTTTCAGAAAAGGTTTGTCAAGCCTTGTTCTATTATATTCCTCGATAGATTATATACCAACTTTAGCATTTTTTAAAAAATAGTTCTCTTTTTACATTATCCATTTGCTCTTTTATAGTGAAGTCTTCAGCTTCTTTACCACTCCCCAATCCTGAACGCTCTCCTTATTAAGAATGTAATTTCGGGACATCAGACTTGGCAAAGCTTACCATTGGCAGTGCTGTCTTCAGGGAGCCCAACTTCCTGAATGAATTCCTAAAATCATGCCCCCACTCAGAAATACAGTGAGCCTCATCCACAGCAATGAGCGTGATACCTATAAAAAAGAAAAACACATAAAGGAAAAGATAAAGCTCGAAAGGAAAAAATAAACTCATCTACATCTCCAAAGGAGAATAAATAACCAAATCAAAGTATTTGGTTCCTATAAGAACAGAAGCATAAATATCATCATATTAACACCAAAAATCATTATTGGAAATAGGGAGAGGGGAGATATATGAATAAAAGGCTTAAGAATTTTAAAAGGAAATATTTATGTATTAATCCAAACAAGACATTTATTGGATCTCAGCTTTCATCACTATTCCTTGGAGAGATGAATTGCTTACTGTGACTTTGCCTCCAAAACTATCCACCTGCATTTCTCCTTGGTAATACCTTCAATTTTATCTCATGCATTAGCTATTAAAAGAGATAAAAAGAGTCAGCAAATTTCTACTGAAATTAACTGCATGGCCATCCATGATTGATCACATATCATATTGCAAAGAGTCCTCTGAAATGCCAGTACTAGAGCACAGGAGGACAGCCACATTTTCTAATGTAAAATGGTATGGGAGGAGCTAAATCACATGATGCACAAAGTAGTAAGAAGAAATGTTATTTGTTCTTTTTTCCTGTAGTAGCCTCTCTACTCTGCCCCCATACCAGACACAAACATTGAAACGGAATCAATAGTGTGTTGTAATGCATGTCAGAAAAGGATTTTATTGTAAAATCACCCGTGACAATGTTTTCAGATTTTTCACAGTAGTAACAGTAGTGCTTTTGTCCTCAATTAACAAATTGATACTTAAGAATAACTTTTTCCCTCAATGAGTATGATCATTCTTTGATACTTCTCTGAGCATTAATAATGTTCGGACACTAGGAGGAGGATGATTAAAAAGCTCTAAAGTCAGACTGCCCAGATGCAGAACCTGGCTCCACCATCTGCCATGTGTATTACCTTAAGCAAGTTACTTAAGCTTTCCAAGTCTCAGTCCTCTCACAAGTAAAATGTGGATAATAATGGTACCTAACATTTTCTAGATGCTCTAAAAATTAAATCATATCATTCACATAAAATGCTAAAACAGGGCCTGGCACACACACAAAAAAATGCTACTACTCCTATTATGGTTAATAAATATCTATTATTATCCAAACACTTTTCTAGGAATAAAAAGACTAATAAAATACAATCCATGACCTGAGGAGTTCACAATTCTAAAAGAGGAGACAGACATGCAAATAAACAATTACAATTCACTGACATTACAAGCTACAACAGTCCTAAGAGAGTGTGGAGAAGAAAGAAAGACAAAAAAAAACAAAAAACAAAAAAAAAACCTACTAAACATGGGGGCAAAGTCAGTTATTTGTATCAAAATTCTCTGGGTACTACTGAGTGGCTGGAAAAAATTCAATATTATCACTGTTTTGGCTTTTGAAACTAAACCTGAGTGAGTGACTGATTTTTCCTTCCTTCCTTCCTTCCTTCCTTTTCTTAGGCTAAAGTGCAGTGGCGCAATCTCGGCTCACTGCAAGCTCTGCCTCCCGGGTTCATGCCATTCTCCTGCCTTACCCTCCCCAGTAGCTGGGACTACAAGCACCCACCACCATGCCTGGCTAATTTTTTCTTTTTGTATTTTTAGTAGAGACAGGGTTTCACCATGTTTGCCAGGATGGTCTCGATCTCCTGACCTCATGATCCAGGGCCTCGGCCTCCCAAAGTGCTGGGATTACAGGTGTGAGCCACCGCTCCCAGCCCCTTCCTTCCTTTCTCCCTTCCTTCCTCTCTCCCTTCCTTCCTTCTCTCTCTCTCTCTCTTTCTTTCTTTCATAACTAGCACTATAACAGGTACCATGCTCAGCTCATTTTTTTTTTCAGAGATGGGGTCTCACTGTGTTGCCCAGGCTGGTCTCGAACTCCTGGGTTCAAGCAATACTCCTACTTCAGCCCAGATTTTAAATTAAATAGGTTAAAACAGAATGATGGTCTCTTTTAAAACTTTCCTTTTTTTAAAAGCTTTAGTTACAGGTTTGACAAACTAGCTTTTAATGGAGCTAAACCTTATCCCTGGAAATCAGTTTAGACAAGCTTTTGCCAACATCCACTTAAGTTAAAAGTCTGGTTGGTAAGGAGCCTCCCTATAAAACTATGTTTGCTGTTTCTGTTAAAAATCCAGACTACTTAAGTAATTTAACATTTACTTAAAAATGAGGAATCTGATTAGCTAAATGTCAGACTGCTGTACAAATAACATCCTGCGTATATTCATTTTTGCAAGCATTGTACAATTTCCCGCAACAAAAGGCAAAGGAAAATATTTCAAAAATAATTTTTATTTCATGTATCCCTTTTTATTCAACACTGAGTCAACCAGAGAACATTTTCATCCATCATAAGCAAAGTACGCTGCTCTAATAATTGCAGTGTCCATAACTCATCCATTACAAAAAAACAAAAATAGTTCTAACTACTTGTCAGAAGTATTAAGTATTTGCTTAAATACTTAAGCTTATTATTCATTTAACACTATCACAGAAACAAAGCAAATAGTAAAAACGTACCCAAACCACTATGGACATAGACCCCAGCTTTTGCAATACAACCATGAAATTTATATATAGGGTAGTTATTCTTAATCCAAAGTGAAATATTCACAATAATTTCATACAACCTATTAGGAAATATATCAAATTCATTGTCCATTAAAGGCAAAAAATACAGTATGTCAATAAGGGAGTTTAAGAGCTCATAAATGTACTCATTGCTAATATATTTAATGAAATGTTAATTGCTGCCCTCATTCTTTTGTTGGTTTTAACACATACTAAAAAAGATACAAGTTTGTTTTCATTACATTGTTGGAAAAATTATCAAATGCTTTCCTACAGTTATATGAAAGTAACCATTAAATGAGACGTTGCAATTCGAAAACCTAACCTATCTGGAATTATTTGAATACATAATTATACAAAAAGATCATATGATATTGAAAAATTAAATTTGGTTAGGCCAACTGAAGGTGGGAAATAGGGGCATTTGCAATAGAAGCCATGATTGCAATTCTTGGATAGTTAAGCCTAACCACCAAGAAGAAAAAAAATTTTTTTTGAGGCATGGTCTCGCTCTGTTGCCCAGGATGGAGTGCAGTAGCATGATCTTGGCTCACTGCAGCCTTCATCTCCCAGGCTCAAACAATCCTCCTACCTCAGCCTCCCAAGTAGCTTGGACTATGGGCATGCACCACCAGGCTCGGCCAATTTTTTAAAAAGTTATTTGTAGAGACGAGGTCTCACTATAGTGAGGCTTAAAATATTTTTAAGTACAAAAAAAGTGCTATCAGCTTTTGACTAATTCTATATTTACACGTTCTAGGAAATAAACTGTGACTTATCTAAGTTTTTGGTTTTTGTAATAAATCATACTCACTAGTGGCAACTAATCAAAGGTACTGTGGTTTCCAACCCGGGCTCTATATCAGAATCACCTGTGAGAAGCCACCAATGCCAGGTGCCAACCCAGGCCTGTTAAATCAGAATTTTCAAAGTTGGGTGTTGGTTACCTACATTTTTTTTAAAGTTTGAAAAGTGATTCTTATGAACAAAGAGGGTACAAAACCACTACATTGACTTAATTTAGATACAGAACATGAAAAACAAGTAAATTAAAATTTCACAGAACCTAGGATTCAACATTCATTCAACAATATGTTTAAGTGCCTATATGCCAAGCACTGCACTGGGGAAACATAAATTTTAAAAAGTGATATTTTTCCCTTGAAAAGTTTATAGCCTAGCAGAAGAAAACAGATATATAAACAGGTAATTATGATAACAGAGCCTAATTTCTATAGCAAAAGGAATTATAGAGTATCATGGGATAAGACAGGTGAAACACCAAGTTAGAGAGTCCGAGATTTCCTGGAGGAAGTAATGTTTGAAATAAACTTTAACAGAAGTGAAATCCAGTGTCCATCCATAGGTTTAACTTTAAATATTAACTCAGTAAGTATTTACAGAGATCTTTCTTTATCACTTACCAATATCAGCCTCAAGTTGCTGGAGCAGGCCCATGTTACCTGAACAGTATTCTGGAGTTACGTATACAATCCGGTATTTACCTCTGTAAAAACAAACAAAACAAAAAAGAAAAAAAAAACAGGAAGGGAAACATATTAACAATAAAGAAAACAATCATCTCAAGGAATTACAACTTAAAATCAAGATACCTTATGAAAGTTTAAATAATACTTTATGTCACGAAAATCTAAAAGAATGCTATATATATGCAGAGAATGCTTATCTCTTCAGAAAGAAAAATGAGGAAGACTCACTAAAGACTACGGATAAAAAGAAAGACCTATTGTATTTTCCAAACCCAATTCCAGTCTCTTCCTAAGGGCTGGCTAATTTCTTTTGAGTGGGATCTATGAGACATTCCTTTATCCTTAATATAAATTTCAATATACACTCATGCTAGCTTGAGTTAATTTCTATTCTGGGTAGACAGAATCCTAATTAAGACAATGTTTGTAGTAAGGCTAGGTCTGGGGCAAAATATTTACAGAGTCTGCTCTCCATTCTATGAAATGAAAACCTAGATCAAGTCAAATGTAATGAAACTTAATTTTCTATATGGAAAGACTTTAAAAGCATTCACCTGTCCATTCAACAGATAAGTTTAAGTGTCTATTGTGCGCTAGGCATTGTGCTTTCACAAGGAATCAAATAGGAACAAAACAGCTATGCCTTTACCTTTATGAAATTAATATTGTATTCTAATTAACATAGGAAATGGTATAAAGAATAAGCTCTGATGTCAAACAGCCCAGTTCTACTTCTTACAAGGTAAGTGATGTTAGCCAAGTTACTTTAGTATGCCTAGTTTCTTCGGTATAAAACGGTGACAATAACTATCAAGACAGCTAATTGTTTCGATATCTAGATTCAAGGTAAACTCAATCAAAATCCCAGCAGGCATATGGGTTGAAAAGGTGATGCTGACATGCTCACAGAAATACAAAGGACATAGAATAGCCAGAACAACTTTGAAAGAAAAGAACAAAGCAAGAGGCCTTGCGCTACCTGATTTCCAGGTTTATTATAAAGCTACAGTAATCAAGACACCAATCAAGACAGACAAATAGATCCACAGACCACAGAATAGAGAGTGCAGCAATAGACCCACATATATGTAGTCAATTTATTTTTGACAAAGGTACAAAGTCAATTCAGTGTAAAAGCATAGTCTTTTTAAAAAATGGAGCTGGAACAATATGTGAAAAATACATAAACTGTAATCAATACCTCATACAATAGACAACATTTACTAAAAATGAATCGTAAATCTAAATGTAAAACTTAAAACTATAAAACTTTTAGGAGAAAACATAAAAGCAAATCTTTGTGACCTTGGGTCAAAACACTAAAAGCAAAATCCCTTAAAGAACAAATCGACAAACTGGACTTTATCAAAATGAAAAACTGCTGCTCTTCAAAAGAACTGTGTGGAAAGTATGAAAAGTCATAAACTAGGAGAAAATGTTTGCAAAGCATACATCAAATAAATAATTTATATTCAGAATATAGAAATGACTATCAAAACTCACTAAGTAAAAAATAGGCAAAAGATTTGAACAGATACTTCCTCAAAGAAGATATACAGATGGCCAATAAGTGTATGAAAAATGCTCAATATAATTAGTCATTAGGGAAAAGCAAACTAAAAATACAATGAGATACTATTAGAATGGCTTAAGTTAAAGATCAGCCAGACTAAGTGATAGCAAGGATGGGGAGGAACTGGACCTCTCATACACTGCTGGTGGGAATATCCCATGATACAATCACTCTCAAAAGCTTCATAGTTTCTTAAAAAATTAGCATATAGCCCAGCAATTCCACTCTTAGGCATATAGGCAAAAGCGTTGAAAATGTATGTTCATAAAAAAATTGGTACACAAATGTTCACAGCATCATTATTCATAACAGCCAAAAAGGAAACAACCCAAATGTCCATCACTGATGAATGAATTTTTAAAATGTGTATGCCCATACTATGGAATATTATTCAGTCATAAAAAAAGACCAAATGAAGTACTGATATCACTATGCTAAGTGGAAGATGCCAGACACAAAAGGCCATATACTGTATAAGTTAATTTATAGAAACATCCAGAATAGGCAAATCATAGAGACAGAAAGTAGATTAGTGGTTGGAAGTGGGCAGAACAAAGATAATAGGCCGGGCAGAGTGGCTCACGCCTGTAATCCCAGCATTTTGGAAGGCTGAGGTGGGACAATTACTTGAGCCCAGGAGTTTGAGAGCAACCTGGGCAACACAGCAAAATCTCATCTCCACTAAAAATAAAACAAATTAGCCAGGTATGGTAACATATGCCTACAGTCCCAGCTACTCAGGAGACTGAGGTGGGAGGATCAATTGAGCCCAGGAAATCAAGGCTGCAGTGAACCAAGATCATGCAAGTGCACTCCAGCCCGGGAGACAGAGGGAGACCCTGACTCAAAAAAAAAAAACAAAAGAAAGAAAAGAAAAGGGAAAATAGGGAATGACTCCTTAATGGGTATGGAATTTCTTTTGGGAGTTAGGAAAATGTTCTGGAATTAATTATGATGGTTATATATTATTACTATACCAAAGCCCACTGGACTTTAGCAATGATTAAAATGGTAAAAGTTATGTTCTGTGAATTTTATCTCAATTAGAAAAAAGAAAGTTAAACATATATGCATCACATGTTCCAGTCATTCTGCTCCTTCATATATAATAAAATGAAAACATATGTCCATACAAAGACTTACATACGAATGTTCATAGCAGTTTTATTTGTAATAACCCAAAACTGGAAACGATCCAAATGTCTATCAGGTGAATGGATAAACAACTTGTTGGATATCCATAAAATGTAATCCACTTAACAATAAGAGGAATGAACTATTAATCACTGTAATAACATGAATGAATCTCAAAATAATTATACTGCATTATTTAAATCAGACAAAAAAGAGCACATAAAATATGAATGACTCCATGTATATAAGTTTAGAAAATGCAAACTAGTCTACAGTAACAGGAAGGAGCTCAGCAGTTACCCGGTGACTGGGGTTAAAACAAAAAGGTAAACTTTGTGGGTGATGAATATGTTCATTATCTGGATTGTGATGATGGTTTCATGAGTGCATACCTGTGTCAAAACTTATCAAATTATACATTCTCAGCATATAAAATTTATTGTAAGTCAATTACACCTCAATAAAGGTGATTTAAAATGCTTAGAAAAAAAGAAAACATGTTCACAAAAAAGATTTTTATAAGGATGTGTATAGCAGCTTTATTAGTAACAGTC
The DNA here is from genome assembly GCF_029289425.2 of Pan paniscus. Classification (NCBI taxonomy): domain Eukaryota; kingdom Metazoa; phylum Chordata; class Mammalia; order Primates; family Hominidae; genus Pan; species Pan paniscus. Next base: position 49,672,883 of record NC_073256.2, on the reverse strand, counting down.
CAAAACCAGAAAAATAGCCTAGGTGTCTATCAATAAGAAAATGTAAAAACAAACTGTGCTATATTCAATGAAATACAATAAAATAATAATCAGATATTAAAACAACAACAACAACAACAACTGCATCAGGTGCGGTGGTTCACGCCTGTAATCCCGGCACTTTGGAAAGCCAAGGCAGGAGGATCGCCTTCTAATTTTATCTCAGAAAAAAGAAAGTTAAACATACATCCACCACATGATCCAGTCATCCCACTCCTTGACATGTATCAATAAAATGAAACCATATGTCCATACAAAGACTTATATGTGTCTCAGCTTTATTTGTAATAATCCAAAACTGGAAACAATCCTGACGCCAGGAGTTCAAGACCAGCCTGGGCAACCAAGCAAGATCCTGTCTCTACAAAAAATTTAATAATTAGCCAGGCATAGTGGAACATACCTGCAGCCTAGCCTACTTGAGAGGCAGGAGGATAGCTTGAGCCCAGTAGTTAGAGGCTGCAGTAAGCTATGATTGCGCCACTGTACTCTAGCCTGGATGACAGAAGGAGACCCTGACTCTGAAAAAACAAAAACAAAACAAAACAAAACAAAAAACTACTGATACATGCAACAGCATGAAAGAATCTCAGAAACATTACAGCAAATGAAAGAAGTCTTACACAAAAGAGTTAATATTGTGTGACTGCATTTATATGGCATTCTACCAAACTATGGTAGAGAAAATCGGAGCAGTGGCTTGCCTAGGATGGAGGATGGAAAGACAGACTGGGGAGGGACATGAAGAAACTTTCTAGAGTGTCAGTGATATTCTGTATCTTGTTAGAGGTTTGGTTTACATCTTTGTATGCATTTATCAAAACTCAGTAAATATATGTGTATCTCGTGTGTATGTATATACTAATATATACATAAAGAAAGCAACTGCTTAATGGGCAGGGGTGTTCTTTTAGGAGTGATGAAAATGTTCTGAATTAGAACATGCATATATATGCATATATATTAATATATGTGTGTGTATGTATATATAAGTGTACATATGTTTGTGTGTGTGTGTACATATACACACACACACACACACAAAATGGGTGTGTGTATGTGTATCTGAGATGACATTCTCCTTAGGAATTACATCATGATAGAATTGGTTGGGCAAGAGACCTAGAATCCAGTCCCTGCTCAGCCAGTCATTGTGTGATTTTGGGCAAATTACTTGTCTCTGAGCCTCAGTTTTCTCATCTATAAAATGAGACAAATCTTTATATTCTCCAACTTCTCTTCCAAAACCAAAATTTTTATAATTCTATGAGTACAATGCTAATCTTATAGCCCAAGAACCGAGAATAACAGATTTCTTCAAGTTTGAAGGATTTAAAAAGTAACAGTCCTGCAAAGGTACAAAAGAAAGTGCATTTTAAAATCATGGACTTTTTTTTTCATGCATTTAGTAAAATTTGTTTGTATACAAAATTCTCTCATATACCACAGACATCTGACCACATGATTAGAAATCACATAAATTACTCACAACTTCCTCAGCAACATGTAATTCACCCACGTAACAAACTTGCATATGCACCCCCATAAATCCAAAATAAAAGTTGAGGGAAAAAAGATTACTCACAATTTAATATCTGTTAGAACATTTTCTGACTGTGCTGATCCAAGGAAGCAAGCTGGGATGTTGGACATTCTATAAGAAGAAAAACAAATATTCTGGCACCATGTACACATTACACATATCAATTTCATTCTTAAGTGAAAAAGAATAAAGAAATATAATAATTTATATTCCTGTTCTTTGCAATTTTCTTTTTTGTCACTTACTAACTTGATAAGCAAATTCCTTCAAGGGCCTTATCAGAATGCAAGTTTTTAAGGTGGGTCTTTGAAAGAGACTGCAAGCTCAGGGCAGCAGGGGATGACAGGGGGTAAAGGAATAGGTTGCTAGAACCTATTCCTTCTAACTGTATGTTTGTACTCATTAACCAACAGTAGGGTAACTATAGTTAACAACAACACTGTGTATTTCAAAATAACTCAAAGAAAAGATTAGAAATGTTCCCAGCACAAAGAAATGATAAATGTTCAAGTTGATGAACAAATGCCCTGATTTGATCAAGTGTATTTGATATGAGTGTATCAAAATACTACAGTACCCCATGAATATGTAAAGATATTATGTATCAATTTAAAAACAGATTGCAAGCTCAGGTTGAAGAAGCTGAAAAGTGTTTCATAGATAAAAAATATACTTCCATGTATACACTTCTTATCAAGCTAAAAAGCAAGGGTAACAAAAAGAGAAAAGAATTTTGAGATATTCAATGTAAACCAGCATAAAGTAATAATGTTTTTTTAAAAAATTTTATCAGGGCCACCTGGTAGCTTTGAATTACAGAGAACACAAGAAAGAAGGTAAGCTCTTCCACTAAAGGGTCATTTATTACCAATAAAGATAAAGCAATACCTGCAGAAATGTGTTATTGTGAACTAGATTTTAACATGCATGATGGATCAGATGTTTCACCCACAGAAGAAAAAAAGAGGGTGATATTGTGGCAATGATAACATGACTTACTTAAGCTGTAGCACTTGGTCTTCCATCAGAGAAATAAGGGGAGAGATAACAAGGCCAATCTTGCCTACATAAACAGGTGGATACTGGAAGCACAAACTCTTTCCATATCCTTGAAATGAAAAAAATATAGAAATAAAAATAAACCTTTGATGCTTTCATTTCTTTTTACAATGTACTTATACAGATGAATGGTCAATACTAGTATGCTATCTTCCTAAAAGCTAATTGATACATAAATCTGAGCATCTGTTCTTTGTTCACTCTCTTCTATATTTTACATCATTTGTAGTTGCATTTGTATTTTGAGAGTTTAATGAAAGATTAAGCATTTCAAACTCTTTATGTTTTATTTTTTTAAAGGATTAGGTTATTTGATTAAGTACAACTTACCAGTTGCCATGACAGCAACATTATCTCTTCTTTCTTCTAATACTGAATGAATCACTTTCCACTGAACTCTTGAAGGTTAAAAGCAAAAAGCTATTTTGTTTTATTAATAAGAAACCCAAGGTACAAATTAAAATCCATTCAATTTTTCATTTCCTCTCATAGAATTTATTTTCAAACTTCATACATAAATGCACAAACCTGGAACTTTAAAACAAACAATGCCATTTGACCAATGTCCCATTCAAGCTAACTAACAACTACCATTTGGTATATGTATTAAATTTCACTACATACATCTAAAGTAAAAAACAGATTCTAAGCTTCATACTAGATATCCAAAAGAATCAATACTTTAAAATAATAAGAGAAATGCTCAGGGACAAGGACTGACTGAAAAGGGAAATAAGGGAACTCTGTGCGGTGATGATAATAATATCTCTTGATAAGAATTTGGGTTACATGGGTATGCACATGTATATTTAAAATTTGCAAATGTACACTTAAAGTTTTATATTTCCTTACGTGCAAATTTTACACCAAAGAAAAAACTGTAAGTAAATATTTAACTCGTTAATAATTTACATGCTGAAATACTTAGGTGGAAGTGTAATGGTGTCCTCAATTGACCCTGAGATGCATTTTAAAACTGGAATGAATGAATGGATGGATAGAGACATATGAATGGATGGATATGTGATAAAGCAAGTATAGTAATGATAGTTGAATTTAGGTGGTGGGAATACAGACACGCACAGAAAAAAGTTCTTTCAACTTTACTACATCTTAGAAAATTTTCTTAATAAAATATCATGGGAAAAATCAATTGGAGAGGTGGTCTTCTGGCATGCTGTTACTGACCTATTCTTAACTAAGTGCTGGCCACAGGGTGCCCAGTTTATGAAAATTCATTGATCTCTACAACATGTGCACTTTTCTGTATGTAAGACATAAATAAAAAATGTTTAAGATCAAAAGAAAAAAGGAAAGAAATACTTCAGTGGATTATATTTTAAATTCTCAGAATAGGAAAAATCCAGTCTAGATTTTCACAGGCTTATTAGTTTTATTCACATTTACTTGTTCATCTCATTCTTATTCATCTCATTTAATCCTCACAAAAATGTGCCTGTTAGATGTAAACAAATTTTGAGTACATTAAAATAGATAAGATTATCACTATTCCTCAAATTGTTGTATTAAGAACTTCTAGTACATCTGCATGTTCTGGGTAATATACACAAAACAGGCACGTAGACACTCGTTTAATGAAAAACAAGTCAGTATTAAATTAACATTTATTTATAAGCATCTTTAAACTAGTTTCTACTCAGAACTGCTCAGTTAAAGGAAAACCATTTTTCCTCACTTATAAAAACAATTTGCAGAAATGAATTTTATATAAATATCACTTTGAAATAATTTTGTAGTCACACAGAAAATACAGTGTGGCATGTATAACTATAGTGAAGTTGTGCTGTTGCTGTTAAGCAGACAGGTTATTTGCCTTTTCCCTTGTTTTAAAGAGAATACTAAATATGTGATTTGATTAAATGAGATTATACTCACAGTTTAAAACTGGAATGGCCAAAGTACATCTTGAGGCAAGTAACTTGCTCTTCATTGGGTGCTGGCAACAAAAAGTCTTGAAATAAAATAAAATGCGCATTTATGTTCAAATAGAAAAACACCACATAGAGGGAGAAAACAGTTTATTTCATTGGCTTCTTTGAAAGAATACAGTGACAGCTACCATGGGTTAATGTTTTCTATTTTTTAATTCCAATACAAACTGGTCTTCTGGGTACCATCTGTGACACTTGGATTACTTTTAAGTATTAGAATTTTGTTGTGATTCACACTTTGCCAGGACTATTAAAAAACTGATGTTTTAGAATCAGGAATACTTCTAAAGGCTAACATTTAGAACAAACCATGGCAAGCAATATACCAATCCAAATGTTATAATATAACCAACCTTCAATTAATGGTAATCAGAAATTACATTAGTCCTGCACTAAAAAAATCCACAGATAAAATAAAATCTTCGTTTTAGTTACCTAAAGCTAAATGTAGTTACACCAAAATTTAGTTAAGAAAATCTCGTTTAGTTTAGTTACCTAAATGTCATTTAGTTAGGAAAAGTTAGTTACCTACATCTTTGGTCAAAATTCTAACTGCGCAGCACAATGAAGTTATGTTAGCTCTACCCAAGTCACTTTCCCTGTCCACAGTGAGCTTGAAAGATTCCTGAGTGGCCAAGAAAGGGCAAAACAAAGAATCAAGATAATTAACCACTAAACAATAAAAGTTCATTATTAGAGTTCTCAGCTTTAATAATTCTAAATGAGAACTATAATGATTTGGAGAAATACAAAAAAACAAAGGGAAAGATATTTTAATCATCATAATGCTATTACTCTATTTTTCTAAGTAGTAAGATTGTGCTTTATGGAGATAAAAGCACTAAGGAGACAAAAGCTTATAAGGATCCAATAATTAACTATATGCCACAAAGTCCCTGACCTCCAAACCATCCAAAACTGGATCCTAAGTTAAAGTCAGTGGTAGGTATCACAGGTGAGTCATTTCAAACATACTTCAGTGCTTACCCTTATCATCATCTTCTTCCCCTTCATTAGCTTCATTTTCATCATCTTCTTCTTCTTCTTTAGTAAGAAGACCCAGATTTCTTTCCATTTTTAAGCATTTAGAATGAGTTGGTTCTACCGTGCCACTGTTGAGGTTTTCTAAAGACTGAAAGTTTAAAAGAAATCTTAAAAGCAAAACCACTGACAGTGTCGTATCTTTTTCACCAAACACAAAAGGACTATTATTAACAGGGCCTACAATTTTGTTGAAAGCTGGCAGATGTGCAAGCCATACTACAAAAGAACATGTGTGCTCCAGTTTAAATATGTGCTCATGAATGGTTTCTAAGGCGCAAGGCCAAAGATGGAACATTTCCAGCATAAACAAGGCTCATTAATAGCATATAATAAACTGCCCCTGGGGAAAGCTATCATAAATTTTAAATTTGGATAATTTAAAACATTTTATTCTTTATTGCACCTCAATATTTTCGATTCTCAAGTAGTAAACGTGGATTTTAATGTTATTTTTGTAACAAGTTTCTCTATATCATGTGTCAGTCGCATTCTTTCTGAATAAGGCTGAAACTATGAGCAAACAATAAATGTGTTTTGGAATTGTCAAAACAACAAAAGATTCAAATCATTTTAGAAAAGGAATTTTAGAAACATGAAATAAAGTTATTTGTTTTTATTTTGGCTTGACAGTATCTGACATTCTCCCCTAAATAAAGATTATCTATTTCAAGAATATTTCAAAATTATTTCATCTATAACATTTTTTAACTATGAAGAGACAGGAAGACTTTATTAAACTACAGTTTTTACTTTCTCTTTTTATTAAATCTTTCATTTAATATTTTCATTTTGAAGGTTTTTTTTAAAAAAAGTATATTCATTTCAAGCCTGAAGGCAGAAGAAAGAAGTGTTTCTGTTTCTGTTTCTGTTTGTTTTATTTTATTCAAGTCCACAAACATACTTAGAATGCATGTTTAAAATAGAGTTCTCTAATATGGGCATCCAGGTTGCCTTCTAACAGATTTAATGTATACGTTTGTAGACGTCCACAAGTTTCCTATAAATGTACTATTGGAACAGTACTTCCCAGAGAAATGGATAATTAATAACAAAATACAATTCAGTATTTATGTTCTAGTTTTACTGTTAGCTAATATGTATTAAACACTTACTAAATGTCAGGCTCTATACTAAGCTCTTCTCAAGCAATACCTTAAATAATAATTACAACTGTTAACCGAGTATCAAAGATGCTAAGAAACTTCCCCAAAGTCACACAGATACTAACTGGAAAAGCTGGGATTCAAACCTACATCTGAATTCACAATCTACTTTTTTTTTTTTTAATTTTTTAATTGAGACAGGGTCTCACTCTGTCACCCAGGCTAGAGTGCAGTGGCATGGTCATGGCTAACTGCAGCCTCAACCTCCCCAAGCTCCCCAGGTGATCCTCCCACCTCAGCCTCCCAAGTAGCTGGGACTAAAGGCGCATGCCACCACACCCAGCCAATTCTTGTATTTTTCTGGAGAGACAGGGTTTCGCCATGTTGCCCAGGTTGGTCTCAAACTCCTGGAATGAAGTGATCCTCCTGCCTCGGCCTCCCAAAGTGCTGAGATTACATGAGTGAGCCACCATGCCTGGCCCTAGAATATACATTCTTACTCACTACTCGTTACTTGGCCTCAAAACTAAAAAAGTCAAGAAATTAATCTCATTTCATAAAAATAAAAAAATCTCATCAACCTAAAGATTAGGAATAAAAAAATGTATAATGGGGAACTTCTGTGTTTTTCTTCATTTTTTACTTAATTTAGCTACATTGGCTTTTCTTATTATACATCTTTGGTTAGTAACACCTGACAAAGAAATTAGAGGTAAAGGAATAGAAAATATATAAATTATAAACTAGTATTTTCAATCTCAATAATAAGAGTAAAACTGAACCATTTAATCCATTTGAAAATTATATAATATAAAATATCCATAGTAAAAATACCAAAGAAAGTAAAGATGATTATTGAATGTATAAAAACAAAACTTCCAAATAAAAATGGATACACATGAATTGGAAGAAAGGAAACTCAATTTCAATACTGGAGAGCCAAATCACTACCCATATTCCAGGAAAAAATTACAAGAAAGTAACACAAGAAGGAACACAGGGCTGGATGCGGCGGCTCACACCTGCAATCCCCAGCACGCTGGGAGGCTGAGGCCAGTAGATCACTTGAGCCCAGGAGTTTAAGACCATCCTGGGCAACATGGGAAAACCCCATCTCTACAAAAAATACAAAAATAAGCCGGGTATGGTGGCACACGCCTGTAATCCCAGCTACTTAGGAGGCTCATGCAGGAGGATCACTTGAGCCCTGGAGGTGAAGGTTGCAGTGAGTCAAGATGGCACCACTACACCCCAGCCTGGGTGACAGAGTGAGACCCTGTCTCAAAATAAAAAAAAAAAAAGAAGGAACAAAGAAAGCACAATTAAAATTAGTATATTACCTCTAACCCATTATTCATAGACTACATAAAAGAAACATGAATTGGAAAATGTGAAATCTAATGTTACATAATTAGTAGCAATTTCATTGTGGTGGAACCTGGTTTAGAATTAGTTAATATTTTACTTAATTAAATGTCCTTTGGAAAGAACTTGAAGTAATGTTTTTATAATTGTAAACATACCTTAAGCATCTCCATTTCTAAATCTTCATCACTCTCAATTACATAGGACGTATCATTTTCATCATTATTGGGAGATAAATGCTTTAAAAAAAAGTATTAAGCATTAATTTCCAATATAATTGACTTCATATCCTCTTTTCTGCAGAACAAAGCTCCTATATACTAGATATCTTTAGACAGCTTCCTCTTCCCTAATGGATATATAATATATATTTACATATTTATATGATAGATAAAAAAGGGAGAGAGAGAAGAATGAACAAAGAAACAAAGAACCAAAGAGAAAGAAAGAAATAGGAATACAAAGTTAGATAAAGAGACAAAATAAAATCCCTGCTCTAAACAAGAATACAAAATGACAAGTTCAACTCAGGTTAAACAATATCAAACTGTGTCTCCCAAACTTTTTGAGTATAAGAACTCTTCACAATGTTGAAAAATGCTGTACAAAGAACAATAGCTGTTTTTGACATCCACTGATTTTAAAAAGATTGCAAAAAACTACTGACTGTAATATCTTTAAATAAATCAGTATTTTACAAATAGCATTCTCTATATAATTGAAAAATAGTGTCAGAGATGTTATTTATTCAGTCCACTGCCAATGTTTGGGTATGAGGAAACTTTTCAATAATTTGGCAATCTCCAGGAACCAAGTGTCCAACAAGATGGGATCCCCCACAAAAATCCATAGAAAGAAAACCCTCAAAAAATGCCAAACATTTAAACAGAAAGTAGGAAAAGGAAGCACAGCCTTAATTAACCTGCAAAATTTAAGCAATAAAAAAATTGAAAATAAGCTTTTTACTAGGAAAAAAGTTCTTTTTTTAAAAAAAAGTTCTTTTACTTCTTATTTAACGAATAAAGAAAACAATACTAATAATTGGTACCCAATAAAAAAATGGCAATAATTTGTGTAAAAGATGTCAGTCAAATCATGAAATCCAAGGCCAGGTGCAGTGGCCCACACCTGTAATCCCAGCACTTTGGGAGGCCAAGGCGGGTGGATTACTTGAGGTAAGGAGTTCGAGACCAGCAAGGACAACATGGTGAAACCCTGTCTCTACTAAAACTATAAAAATTAGCCAGGCATAGTGGTGCACGCCCATAATCCCAGCTACTCGGGAGGCTTATGCAGGAGGATCACTTGAGCCCAGGAGGTGAAGGTTGCAGTGAGCCGAGATGGAGCAACTGCACTCCAGCCTGGGTGATAGAGTGAGACCCTGTCTTCAAAATAAAAAATAAGAAGGAACAAGGAAAGCACATTTAAAATTAGTAAATTACCTCTAACCCATTATTTATAGACTACATGAAAGAAACATGAATTGGAAAATGTGAAATCTAATGTTACATAATTAGTAGCAATTTCATTGTGGTGGAACCTGGTTTAGAATTAGTTAATATTTTACTTAATTAAATGTCCTTTGGAAAGAACTTGAAGTAATATTTTTATAATTGTAAACATACCTTAAGCATCTCCATTTCTAAATCTTCATCACTCTCAATTACATAGGACGTATCGTTTTCATTATCATTGGGAGATAAATGCTTTAAAAAAAAGTATTAAGTATTAATTTCCAATATAATTGACTTCATATCCTCTTTTCTGCAGAACAAAGCTCCTATATACTAGATATCTTTAGACAACTTCCTCTTCCCTAATGGATATATAATATATATTTACATATTTATATGATAGATAAAAAAGGGAGAGAGAGAAGAATGAACAAAGAAACAAAGAACCAAAGAGAAAGAAAGAAATAGTTAGGAATACAAAGTTAGATAAAGAGACAAAATAAAATCCCTGCTCTAAACAAGAATACAAAATGACAAGTTCAACTCAGGTTAAACAATGTCACACTGTGTCTCCCAAACTTTTTGAGTATAAGAACTCTTCACAATGTTGAAAATGCCGTACAAAGAACAATAGTTGTTCCTTGACATCCACTGATTTAAAAAAGATTGCGAAAAACTACTATGATTGTAATATCTTTAAATAAATCAGTATTTTACAAAAAGCATTCTCTATATAATTGAAAAATAATGTCAGAGATGTTATTTATTCAGTCTATTGCCAATGTTTGGGTATGAGGAAACTTTTCAATAATTTGGCAATCTCCAGGAACCAAGTGTCCAACAAGATGGGATCCCCCACAAAAATCCATAGAAAGAAAACCCTCAAAAAACGCCAAATATTTAAACAGGAAGTAGGAAAAAGTAAACCTTAATTAACCTGCAAAATTTAAGCAATAAAAAAAATTGAAAATAAGCTTTTTACTAGGAAAAAAAGTTATTTTATTTTTTAAAAGTTCTTTTACTTCTTATTTAACGAATAAAGAAAGCAATACTAATAATTAGTACCCAATAAAAAATGGCAATAATTGGTGTAAAAGATGTCAGTCAAATCACGAAATCCAAGGCCAGGTGCAGTGGCTCACACCTGTAATCCCAGCACTTTCTCTACTAAAAATACAAAAATTAGCCGGGTGTGGTGGCGGACACCTGTAATTCCCAGCGACTCGGGAGGCTGAGGTAGGAGAATCACTTGAACCGGGGAGGCAGAGGTTGTAGTGAGCCAAGACTGCGCCACGGCACTCCAGCTTGGGCGACAGAGATAGATTCCATCTCAAAAAAAAAAAATCATGAAATCCTGATAATCCTATAATATTATATGAAACATATCACTTAAAGTGTATACCTAATAAGAAATTCCTAGAAAATCAAAGGGAAATGCAGATGTTAGCAAAAACTGATATTTCCCAGAAGGGGAACATCTTTTATGAATGGTTGGTATGAGAATATTTTGAAAACCATTTTAAAATGAAATGCACGTTTATACTGATAAAAGTGATTACTAATAGTTACCAAAATACAGAGAATTGCTCAAATGCTAAAATTATTGTTGCCATTAGAAAAATGATGGGGAAATAACTCTAATTAAATGGTCAAATCTAATTTTTTAAACTTATTTATCGTGAAATAAAATATAAAATTTCAGAGAATATAGGCATCTTAAGTAATTTTGTAAACTAATGCAAAACAAATGAGAAATTAAGAAATTAATTTAATGAAGAAATTAAGGAAAAAATCTGACTCTGAGATGACAGTAAAACTATAGTGTCAAGCAAAAGCATCAGAAGTTTATTAGAAACTCTCTCACATGAGCAAGTAAAGAAATTCTGGGCCAGGCACAGTGACTCACACCTCTAATTCCAACACTTTGGGAGGCCAAGGCAGGTGGATCACTTGAGTCCAGGAGTTGGAGACCAGTCTGGGCAACAGAGTGAAACCCCATCTCTACAAAAAATACAAAAATTAGCTGAGTGTAGTGGTGCAGGCCTGTGGTCCCAGCTACTAGGGAGGCTGAGGTGACAGGATCGCTTAAGCCCAGGAGTTGAAGACCGCAGGGGGCCAAGATCCCACCACTGCACTCCAGCTGGGGTGACACAGCAAAACCTTGTCTCAAAAAAAGAAAGAAAAAAGAAAAAAATTCTGTATAAAGAAATAAAATACACCCCCAAAAATCAAAGTCAGAAGAGTAAACACTAGTAGATATGAAGAGAATCCACAAAAAGCAGAGATATCTATTATGAAAAAAGCATACGAAATTATAAAATAGCAAACTCCTACAAATGCCTGTTGATACCATAAAATCTTTCCACTACACAATGCTGCATATCATACTAAGTCAGGAACAGCAAACTACAGCTCGCAAGCCAAATGTGGCCCACTATCTGTATTTGTAGATAAAGTTTTATTGAAAGACAGGCACATTTGTTTACATTTGTCTGTGGCTGCTTTCACACTACAATAACAGAACTGAGTTACTGCAACAGAGACTGTATGTCCCACAAAGCCTAAAATATTTACTATCTGTCTCTTTACGGGAATAAAGTCTGCCAGACCCTACTAATAACTAAAAATGTGCTTCCTCTTTATTTAGTACCTCAGTAGATTTATAAGCAGTATCACTAAGATATTCTTCCTGAGCCTGCTGTTCCAAAATTTGGAGTTCATGTTCTGTAATATCTAACGACATCAAACAAGCTCTTTCCATATTCTCTTTCAATTTGTTGTCTTCTACTCCATCTTCAAATCCATCTTCTTTTCGTTCCACTTTATTTCCAAGTACACCTTCTCCATCATGTTTAGCTAAATGATCAAGTGTTGGGTCCCATGTTTCATCTGCAACGTGAATTAAAACTTCATGTTCTCTAATTTGTTTCTGTTGTACTCCCCCAGTAGTTGAATCTTCAAAGGATAATAAGTTTAAATTATTGCTGGGCCTCAGTTCAGTCTCAATGTTAGTAGACCCAATTATCATCCTCCTCAGTGAATATAGATTTTCTGAAATATCCTTTAGTAAGATAGAAACCCTAAAAAAAAATTAAGAAAGATTAATTCAACTTCAATTGCATTAACTACAAGGACAAACTGTGAAGCTTTTTAACAAGTAAAAGCTTTCTAAGCTGACCTTCACTTAAAAGATCAATAGTATTAAGGCTGTTCTTCATTCCCTAATGCCCATATATAATTACAGCTTGCAGGCTACTCTCTAGCATCAAGGCACTTCTGCACCAATAGATGACTTGTATGTTTACTAAGAGTCAGTAGTGCTTGGTCCCAAATTTGTTTATGTCAACTATATGTTTTTTGTTGATTAATTTAATTAAATGTAAAGAAAGTTGATGATACATGACCACCAAAAAAAAAAAAAAAACCCTATTTCATTAAATTCTAAGTTGAATACATGGAAAGATTTTGTAAATTTCTTTTTTGTTAAAAAAAAAAAAGGTGTTTGATAAACTGTGATAAAAGAACCCTAAAAGTCTCAAGGAAAATCATAATGCCTAGGACTCCGCACTCAGATTGCTTCAGGTGTCTTAATTTTTCACTCTGTCTTAAAGAATTGGAAATTGTAGATGGTACATTATAGGTGTGGTTTAAACAAGAAACACTATGCAGAACTCCAAAGAGCTGGCCTGTATATAATGAAAAAGCCTTGACATATACAAAAATATTGGGAACAAACAAACATTAATATTTTAAGTTAAAAGAAAATTTGGGGCGGGCACGGTGGCTCATGCCTGTAATCCCAGCACTTTGGGAGGCTGAGGCAGGTGAATCACTTGAGGTCTGGAGTTCGAGACCAGCCTGGCCAACATGGCAAAACCCTGTCTCTACTAAAAATACAAAAATTAGCTGGGCTTGGTGGCATGCGCCTGTAATCTCAGCTACTCAGGAGGCTAAGGCAGGAGAATCCCTTGAATCCCGTAGGTGGGGGTCCCAGTGAGCTGAGATCATGCCATTGCACTCCAGCCTGGGCGACAAGAGCAATACTCCGTTTCAAAAAAAAAAAGAAAGAAAATTTTGATGATACCATTTTGCCTAATTTTTTCACCTCACTGATCAATTACTAGTCTCAACTGCAACAAGTAAGATTGTTTGTGCTCTAATTTGAAAATGATGCTGTTTTGCATCTCCAAAAATCTCAAAACACTACATTTTTGGAACAGAAAAAATCAATTTGCCATCAGTAGGCAAATATAACAAGTGAGAAACTATGGATAAGATGCATATAAATAAATACGAGCTGAATTTCTTAGCTCCTTAATTGCAGTTGCTAATGTATAACATTTTAACTAAGTAAGTTTAAATGACTATATTATAACCCAATCTAGTTAGTTGGAATGGAAAACCACTGCTAGAGTGTAAAATGAGGCACAATGTCTTGTTTATTTGTTGTAGAGCTTACTAAAGTACTTCATAAAAGCAGAAATCAGTGAAAGTGAAGGAAGTATGATAGGCAGGGACATGTTTTACTCTTTCATTAGTGATTTTGTTTAGGTCTTCTAATATTTATATATTTAAAATCCATGCTTAATAAAATCTGACATGCCTTTTAAAATTTTATATTAATGACTCAAGTACAAATTTGATCCTTCATGGGAATAAACTATCAAAAGTACTAAGTGGTTTCATGAGTTATTTCCAGTTACTTCCATCACTGAAAACACCACTCCAAAGTTGGGCTCAAGCTTACATAGACAAAGTCTACATTAACACAAACAAAATCAAGAGCAAAATTAAATTCAAAAACTAAAAGCACACTAATGTTATCTAATTTAAACATTCTAAGATTCTATAAATCTTATAAAGAACTTTTAGCTTTATATACAGCCACTCAAATGTTAAAATTATATGCAAATAGTTTAGTAGGAACAGATATGTGATACAGTTTAACTGTTACACGGACAGGAAATGGTGTAACATACAAACACAGCAACAGTGGCACAGATTGACTATCAAGAGTGTAAGGGCTCATTTATCAGGCCCTGACATCAGGGAATATAACATGCTTTATGTAAGATAACTAATATTTACTCTAACAAATACCAAAGGCTGTCCTGCCTTCTTCAGTAAGGCACAGTATACTTTTCCTTCTTTTTCAGGATTGTTATTATGCATATTAGTAGCCTGCAGACAGCCTTAGCACCCAACAGAATGTCAAGTACATGACAGCAATAGAAGAGATATATACTGAATTTAAATCAATGACTAAGCAGTACTATACACTGCCAATACCTTCAGAGTCCACTGAAGCATAAAGCTGCTCCCTTCTGTAACAAACTTCAAACCGTTCTATTTTAAGAGTTCTTAGTTCTAATTTTTATAGTTTTGTCCACTCTTTCAGATTGTCAGCTGTCACTTCCACCTACTGTCATGTGAATATCATTACTTATTTACACCATTTTCACTTTAACTCAGTACCCAAGCTTGTCAAACTGGATCTATGAACAAAATGTGGCCTCCTGCACTCCACAGAAATGCCGAAAGTAAGCTGGAATACATGCTTATAGCATTATTTTGACTGCTCAGAGGTCTTTTTTGTTCCCTCCTGGTTCTGAGGTGTCATCTAGATACATTAGGTATTACTGTACTGTAGACTTGTTACAAAGAGCATGAAATAAGAGACTAGTTATCGTTTTCACACTAAAACTTCACAAGACCCAGTATTTCCCATTTCCAAGTTTTAAGAAAATCTATTTAGCTTCAATATGTAAAAAGTAATTATATAAATTGATAATTCTTGTCATACCCAACTAAATCAGAGTCAAGGGCCAAGGGGAAAAAAGCACTCAAGGCACATAACATTACTCTAAGAATGTAATTTTCTGCAAGCCTAGCTGCTGAAACTGCCTATTGTAACCTAAAACCCGTTTTATCTAATAGATACTGAAACAACCTGTTGTGACTCTAAGACTAGTTTTACCCACCACAGTCACTAACCGATCAGCGCTTCCAACTCCCCAAAATTTACTAGTGCCAAAGAACTTTCTGGAAAAACAATATGTCACATTTTCCTTTTTCTATAACCTCCAAACTTCTCTGTTCTTCAGAGATACCAAAGACACCCAGTCTGTGTATATGCCCCAAATTTAATTCTTGCTTCCCAAATAAAACATTTTCAATTTAAAGATCTGTCTCTATATTTTAATTGACTTCAACAGATATTATGAAGCAAAGCATTAAGCACATGTGATTTACATCCAGTAGATATTTTAATTGCTAGTACAAAAATCTGAAATGCATGTAAAAGTCATGTAAAAGGTGGCTGCTCTAATTTCATGGAGGGAAAAATGTATACATGAGTAAGAAATGGCTTTACTAGTATCCTTCCCCATTTTAAAGTTCATCTTTCAGGCTGGGCGCGGTGGCTAACGCCTGTAATCCCAGCACTTTGGGAGGCTGAGGCAGGCAGATCACGAGGTCCGGAGATCGAGACAATCCTGGCTAACATGGTGAAACCCCGTCTCTACTAAAAATTAAAAAAAAATTAGCCGGGTGGGGTGGCGGGCGCCGGTAATCCTAGCTACTCGGGAGGCTGAGGCAGGATAATGGTGTGAACCCGGGAGGCGGAGCTTGCAGTGACCTGAGATCATGTCACTGCACTCCAGCCTGGGCAACAGAGCAAGACTCCGTCTCAAAAAAAAGAAAGTTACATCTTTCAGAAATTCTCCAAGTTGCATTAAAAATTACCAAAACAAATTCTAGGGGGGCAAATTACTTTGACAAAAAAGCTAAATTTATATATCATGGTTTTAAATCTCAATCAAAATCTATCACAAATCTTATCCAGAAAAGCATACATTAACTGCACTTTTTTCGAGTCAGAATTCTTTCTATTCCAAGTAAGAGATTCACATTTCTACAAAGTATTTTTTTGGCCCAAAATTACATTACCACATTCTAATTGTTCATTGTTCCAGAGCATTCCTGCTTTTAGAGATTTAATAAGGAAGTCATCCTGCAATTAAGGCCAGGACAAGGTCTGATTCCAAAAAGACATAGCCCCTGTATTCCAAGGTCTATTAATCTGTATAACATTTGATCCAAATTTTTTAAGTTACCTAGTGCTTTAACCATAAAAGAATCTCTAAAATTGGAATGCCTTTTGTTCTAATAATCTATTAATTAAGTAGAATTCTTAAGTAATAATCAGATAATAACAGAAATGAGGCTACTAAGTATGACGTTGCTTTTGGTCACTATAGATTTCAAGTGACCAAACTATAAATGTTATTAAATCAAAGATACTCATTAACAGAAAGAAAATGACAACTTTGAATCTTAAATATTTTCCTTAATGTATAATTTATTTTGCTTTGACAAAAAATATAATATAGATATAATTTCAAAATGTATAATATGAATACAATTTCTATTCCTTTGTTTCATAAAACATCGTACAAAGCAGACAGAAAAGGCTTAAACCTTTGGATTCACTATTCAACAACTGGAAAGATATTTCCCAAATTTATACATCAGTCTTTGTGTGTGTATTCAAGCAAATTTCTATGAGTCAGCCTTAATGAACAGTAGTCTTCACATATAGGAAAATGTGATAAAAAAAAATAAACAGAATTGATTTAAGTTAAAAAAAAAAAAAGGTAATATTTAACCTCCGTGGGTTTTCCAGTTTACTGAAAGCATGAGGAAGATGCTTAGCCAGATCCATCACTTCCTCAGAGATTGAAGTCAACTGTTTGTTCATGTCGCTAAGTAGGATTTCTTCCTCTAGGGGGAAAAAAAATCAATATTAATTTTCAAACCACAAAGCAGAGATATTCATTTAGCCACTTCATTAAATAATATTAGGGCTCAAATTTTCATTTTCTTTCCTTAAATGAATTCCAACAAAAAGACCTTCTTATTCAATCCCCAAATTGCCTCAATCACTTTCCCTCTCTTTCAAATTTTTACTGTTTACATTTAAAGTAAATTCCAAATGATCTGCAGTAATATGTACTATAACCCAGCAGTTATTCGCCTAGGCAGAAGGAGAAGGTGGAAATGAGAATCTGAACCTGTCTGTACTATTGCAAAATCAGAAGTCAGTATAACACCATGTATGCTGCTACTTAATAATACTGTTTAGTAAGCACAGCCTTCTCCAACAGTTATCCCTCATTGCCTTCATTCCCAGTCAGCACCAAAATAAAATGTAAGCCCTTCCTTTTTTTTTTTTTTTTGAGACTCTGCTCTGTCACCCAGGCTGGAGTGCAGTGGCGCGATCTCGGCTCACTGCAACCTCCACCTCCCGGCTTCAAGCTATTCTCATTCCCTAGCCCCCGGAGTAGCTGGGACTACAGGCATGTGCCACCACGACCAGCTAATTTTTTTTTTTTTTTGTATTTCTAGTAGAGACAGTGTTTCGCAATGGTGGTCAGGCTGGTCTCCAACTTCTGGCCTCAAGGGATCCGCCCACCTTGGCCTCCCAAAGTGCTGAGATTACAGGCATGAGCTGCCACCCCCAGCCAAAATAAAATGTAAGCCTTTCTAATCAGTGATCAACTTCCAAATTCTCAACTTCATCCTGTCTGGTACATCATTTGCCATCAACAGCACAAAGCCTGCCCTGCTTTCCCAAACACTTCCCCTGCTTAGAATTTATTCATCATCATTTCTCTTGTCCTTCAAAAGCCCATCTCCTCTGAGGCCTATGAGACAGAGCTACAAAACCTGCTATTCCTGATTACTACAGTTATCTTGTCATCTCCAAACTGCATCCTTTCAACCCTTGGAGATCTTAGTGCCTGATTCATTAACTACTTTCACTCCACTACTATTCCTTGATCACTGCCAGTGACTTCAACATCCACAGGCCAGTTCCTTGACCCCTGCATTTCCGACAATCTTTTCTTGAACAGACCTTAGCCACTCAATTCCACAGTCATACCGTTGACCTTATAATTGCCAATAAAATCACCACTTCCAGACTTCAATTGTAAGCCTTCCACCCTGAGAACACCAGCATCCCTATCTTTCCTTCCAGCATGCTTTCCCCAACAATACTTTGACACTTGCAGAACCAAATGCATTGATCCTATCACCTTTTCCTTACCTATCAACATCCCTACTCCCACTCCCCACTGAGCCTTCCATTCCTCTCTTACCCACATTACAGTAATCATTCCTTTGTATATATAGACTCTCAACTCCTTTGCTCTTCCCTCCCTCCATGGTAATTACGTGGCAAAACCTCTACTCATAATAAAACCCACTTTTTTTACCTACCTGATGCCTACACCCAAGCAGTTGAATATAGTTGAAAATAAAGCACATCGATGATGACATAAGTTATTTTAAACTCATGACAGATTTCAAACGCACCCTCAGCAATGACTGTTAATTCTTCCACATTTCCCACTCTCAAAATGACTATTTCAAACCTCTTCCTTTCTTTGTGAACTTCTAACACCTGTTTGACCCTCCTATTACTCAGAGAACAACTTCACCTCTTATTTCACTAAGAAAAATGAAACAATAAGAGAATTACGTCTTCCCACTTTTCAGTTTGCTAATTATTCAGTCTTCAGATCTCTACTCCCATTTATAGCGAAATTCCTTGAAAGAGTTGTCTACACTCACTCTCTCAAATTTTCTGCTCCCATTTCCTCCCAAACCAACTGCAACTAAGCTTTTACCCAAATCAGTAGAGCAAAGCTGCTTTTGAAAAGGTTACTCATGGGCCGGGCGCAGTGGCTCACACCTGTAATCCCAGCACTTTGGGAGGCCGAGGCAGGTGGATCACGAGGTCAGGAGATCGAGACCATCCTGGCTAACATGGTGAAACTACTAAAAATACTCTACTAAAAATACAAAAAAAAAAATTAGCCGGGCATGGTGGCGGGCACCTGTAGTCCCAGCTACTCCGGAGGCTGAGGCAGGAGAATAGTGTGAACCTGGGAGGCGGAGCTTGCAGTGAGCGGAGATCGCGCCACTGTACTCCAGCCTGGGCGACTGAGCAAGACTCTGTCTCAAAAAAAAAAAAGAAAGAAAAGGTTACTGATGGCCTCCACACCATCAAACCTAACTGTTAATTGTAGACTCTCATCTCACTCAACCTCTCCGAATGATTTAAAGCAACTGACAACTTCTTCCTATTTCAAACATTTTCTTCAGGTGGCTTCAGAACTAAACACCTCCTGTACTTCGCTCCTTCATTAGTGGCCCTCCCAGTCCTCTTTGCTGCTCTCTCCTCATCTTCCCAACCTCCAAATGCTGGTGTGCCCTTGAGGTCAATATCACGTCTATTGTTTATTTCATTCACTCCCTATTTTATCTCATTCAGTCTCACTGCTTTAACTACCATCGGATCTGAATTACATCTCCAACCTCAACCTTGAACTTTGGGATCATATTTCCAACTAAAATATTCTCTTGGATATCAATAATCATCTAAAACTTAGGATATCCAACACTGAAATCTAAAGTTTTCTCACCCAAACCTGTTCTTCTCATAATCTGTCCACTATAACTGACCTTTCCATTCATCAGATGATCTGACCAAAATATCTTAATGTTCTATGAATCTTTACATCTCACCCCTTACACGGAATTCATCAGCAAATCCCTCACAATATATATCTTCCAAATATCTACAGAAGCTACGACTTCTCATCACCTCTATTGCTACCCGCCTAATCCAAACAATTATTGTCTATTGCTTGGGCTGTTACAATAGCCTCCTAACTCTCTGCCAAAATGCCCTGGGGCTAAATATTTTTCCTCTTACAACAACCAGAAAAATCTTTCTAAAATAAAATTTTAATTATATCATTCTTCTGCTCCAAACCCTCTATGGGTTTCCCATAACCCATCATCGTATTTATTTTCATTAATAAGAAATGAAGTCAGATTCACAGCCTACGAGGCCCTACGTGATGTGGCCCAAGCCCCTTTTCTAGCCTCATTTCCTGCCACTCTTACCCTCACTCATTTCATTCAGTTATAGGCACTGTTCCTCCAAAAGAGCCAGCCAATCACCCTAGGAGGCTTTGCACTTTCTTCCCTCTAATCCCGCTATGCAATTCCTTCAGTTAACCACATGGCTCCCTCACTTCACCCAAAGGAAATGAAGGGGCATGGTTTGCTTGGTTTGTAAATTTTCCCGAGCAACTCTAACAGTGCCTGACACATAAGCACCCAACATATAAGTGTTATATGCATCAATAAACGTTCCCTTTCCAAACTAAGCTTCTAGAAAAGTTGTTTACACATGCCTTAGTTATTTCTAAAACAACTAAAACAAGCTTCTGAGAAAATGTTGTTTTCAAGCCAGATGCAGAGGCCTGAAACCCGAGGTATTCAGGAGGCTGAGGCAGGAGGATCGCTTGAGGCCACGAGTCTGAGCCAGGCTGGGCAACATAATGAGACCCTGTTTCTGTTCCCACATTCCTCAGATCTAACTTACTCCCCTATTCACGTTAATATGACTTCCACCCACCTCATTCTCTTGCTATGGTTATAGGACTTTCATGTTACCAAAGCCTGTGGACTCGTCTCTGTTTGAATAGCATATGCTCCAAATGACCACTCCTCAAAACACTCTTTTGCTACCCAGTACAGCAAAACTATTGTTTAAAAGATTACAAATGATCGGCGCATTGCCAAATCTAATGATGAATTCTAAGTCCTCAGTTTCTCAAACTCTCAGCAGAATTTAAAACAGTTGATAGCATCCTCCTACTTAAAACATGTTCTTCACTTGGCTTTCTGCACACCACACCTCCTAATTTCCTCGATGTCTATGGCAACTCCTTTGGTGTCCCCTCCTCCACGCAAATGTTCAACACTAAGAGTTCCTCGGGATTCTCAGTCCCAACTCTCTTAACTCAAACTGTCCTCTGTGCTACAGCCAACACAACTAATTCTTGCACCACCTCCACTTTGCTGTCTTACAGGTCTCCCTCCCTTAACATACCTAAAATCAACTGTGTGACAACGCATCCCAAAATCTTGCTCTTCCTCAATGCTTTTCATCCCTGTTGTTTATGCCAACAACACAGGAATGATCCTTGACATGTGTCTTTCATCATTACCTCAAATTCCACTGGTTTATTAAATGTATTTTGAGGCTGGGCATAGTGGCTCATGCTTGCTCTATTAAATGTATTTTGAGGTCAGGTGTGGTAGCTCATGCCTATAATTCTAGCACTTTGGGAGGCTGAGGCGGGCAGAAGACTTGAGACCAGGAGTTCGAGACCAGCCTGGCCAACACGGCGAAACCACATCTCCTCTAAACACACAAAACTTAGCTGGGCGTGGTGGCAGGCACCTGTAATCCCAGTTACTCAGGAGGCTGAGGCAGGAGAATCACTTGAACCCAGGAGGTGGAAGCTGCGGTAAGCCAAGATCGCATCACTGCACTCCAGCCTGGGTGACAGAGTGAGACTCAAAAAAAGAAGAAAAATGAATTTTGAACCTGTCAACTTCTCTCCATTCTCAACACAATTAACCGACTCAAGTTGCCATTACCTCTCACTTGGATTATTGTCACAGCCTCCCAAAAGATATTCCTACTGTGACTCCTGCCTTCCTCCTACATCCGTTTTTTATTCTAGAGCCCAAGTTCTTATTTTTTTAATGTAATTCACTTCACTGCTGTGTTTAAAACTCTCAGTCACTTCGATTGCTCTTGGGAGGAGATATAAAACTCCTTACCATGGCCCATCTGCTTTCCTTTTTCTGCTTCGCCTTCATCCGCCCAGCCCTATTCAATGTTCACTATACTGAACTACTTTCAATTACCTATAGATACCATAATTTCTCTCACCTCTGTAACTTGGCACCTGTAATTTCCTGTACCCATTCTTTCCTATACTCTTCAGCTAGCTAACTTTTTTTTTTTTTTTTTTTTCTGAGACAGAGTCTCGCTCTTGTGCAGGCTGGAGTGCAATGGTGCAATCTCAGCTCACTACAACCTCCACCTCCCAGATTAAAGCGATTCTCCTGCCTCAGCCTCCCAAGAAGCTGGGATTACAGGTGCCTGTCACCACACTCAGCTAATTTTTTGTATTTTTAGTAGAGATGGTGTTTCACCATTTTGGCCAGGCTGGTCTCGAACTCCTGACCTCAGGTGATCCACCCACCTCGGCCTCCCAAAGTGCTAGGATTACAGGCATGAGCCACTGCACCTGGCCTTAGCTAACTCTTGCTCAGGTTTCAGGTCTGGCTTTTACATGCACTTTCTCCAGGAAATATTCTAGAATATTTCCCCCAATGTGTCAGATGCCTCTCGGTGTGTCAACTACAGCACCTTGTTTTCCCATGACGTAAGACTCATCTCCCTACACTGCAATTGCTTTCTTCACTCATCTGTATCCCCAATAAAACTGCAGGCCCCTCAGGAAACAGAGTATGCCTGGCTTGTTCACTACGGTATTCCCATATCGTAAAATGCTCAACAATATTTAATAAATGAGTCAATGTATCTTTAACTACTATATCATTTGGTGTTTATTAGCTACCATCTTGGGAATAAGTCAATGGGGAAACAATGTGTAAATATCCTTTTATGTTCTAATCTTTTTATCCTTTAACAAGAAGAAAAAAACAGTCTAATAATAAAAAGCAAAAGAGAAAAGTGGTCATTCGAAAATATCATCCATATGTACATGAAGAAAATTAGAGAACAGTGATGCTGATACTTCTGGCTGAATAACAGAAAGGAAGGAAGGGAGGAAGGAAGGAAAAAAAGATGGTAATCTTAGTTATTAGGTTGGTGCAAAAGTAATTGTGGTTTTTGCCATTAAAAATTACCAAAACCACAACTATTTTTGCACCAACCTAATACAATTCACTGGAATCTGAGTCAAGATGTCACAATATACTCACACATATAATGTAATAAAGGGGAAAAAAAGTGAAGGTCAAATAATGTAGCATTACAATGACAAGTACACAGATACCAGGACTTCCAGTACTGTGTTATTAATATATGTTACTTTAGTGAAAAATCTCCTAAACATTCCTTGGAAGCATTTTCATCAAAATTGCACATGTAACAAAATTGTACATGTAACCTACATGCAATTCCACAAACCATAAAGCCAAAAAATCATAACTCTCCCCTGTTGAATTTTAGTTTTATTATGAGTTAAGTAAGTTCTTATATACTGTTTCCCAAATCAGCTTAAAAAACCGATCACCTGCCTCAGTTAATTAACATACAGTCATTCCTCTGTATCCTTGAGGGATTGGTTCCAGGAACCTCCCTCCCACTGATATCAAATCCATAGATGATCAAGTCTCTTATATAAAATGCTGCAATATTTGCATATAATCTATACACATTGTCCTGTATACTTTAAATCATCTCCGGATTTCTTATAATACCTTATACAATGCCTACGCATCACTTCATTCATATAGATTCAATGTGGTACTCCATGCAAGAAATTCAACTTTTCCTTTTTTAAAACTGTGAATTTTTTTTTTTGGCTTGAATGTTCTCAATCTGTGGTTGGTTGAATCCACAGATGCAGAACCCAGGGATATGGAGGCTGACTCTAAGTTACAGCCACAAGACCTCTGACTACAGAGAACCAGCAGGCATTCATAGGAAGTGGCTCTCCAGGGAGGAGAAGTAAGAATAAAGACTCTTCTACCTTAACATATAAAGGAGGGCCTGCCACCCACAGAGGCTCAACGACAATTATAAAGAATATCATATCATTTTATATGAGGCAGTCATGCCATATTTTTAAGAGTATTTAGCAAAATGGCCTAATTTAATTAACATCTTAACAAACACAATCATTTAAAATCTCCAAAAGGAAGCTACAAGAACAGTGATAACTTTGTATCAATACAGATGCTTCGAATAGTTTGTCCCTTTAAGTCTTCACAATTATTCTATAAAACGGTAAAACGGACATTATGCTAGTATCTACATTCCATGCTTGGAGAAACAGGTACATCCCAGGTCACATGGCTGGGATTCACATTGGTCTGTGCAACAAAAAGCCTGGGCTCACCCACTCTACTACGTGGCTCCTTCTGCTCTCACTGGCCTATCAAGACCTCTAAAAACAGCACTGAGGTTGGATGACATGTCCATTATTTTTGGAGAAAAATGACAGAAGAAAATTAGAAATGTAAATCAGTATGTTAGAAAGCACTGTAAAATGCCCAACAATATTTAATAAATGAATAAATGGATCTTTACCTACTTTATCATTTAGTGTTTATTAGCTACCATCTTGGGGATAAGCCATCTTACATGTTTTAAAGCATTATATAGAAAGCATTTTAAATACTTATAGCAAGGATGTATAATCTCCAGACTAGGAGAAAGCTGGTTGTGTCACTGCAATAAGAAAGCCACAAAGCCCCAACTCTAGAAGCCACATACATAGCAATGCTACAAAGTAAAAGAAGGGCTGCTTTGCCACAAGTAACAAAGATGAAACACTCATCTTGGGCCCTGATGGATCCCACCCTAATGTCAGGACTGCTCAGACATTCAAGAAGTTATAGTACTAAATGCTTTGCAAATATGTGAATATTGCCTTTTTTGGAGATAAACCTCACAAAAGAGTGAATTCACATTTTATTTATGGATCTTAACATACCTTTATTTATAGCAAACCTTTGCACAGTATCATCCAAAATCTCTAAATTTCGGTAAATAATAAAACCAGCCTATAAAAAAACAGAAAAATTTAAAAAGTATGCTAAAGATCACTGAAATAAAACAGTAAGTCCCATCTTCAGAAAAATCGAAGAGAATGATTCACAAAGCACCCAAACATGGAATTCAACCTATTATGTGACACAAATATCAATATGTCCTCATTTAATAATCCTACCAATTGTGAAAATTGAGAAAGGTGCCTGAGCCTTAAAAGTTTGTTTTCACTTTTTCACACTCAATATTACACACAATATCCAAATAAAATAACCTATAATGGAATCTAACAAAATGCAATCTAGTAAGAGAAATCCTACTTAAATCAGCTGAGAATGTTAGTCTCAAGTTTGGGGATATCTTTTAAAGGAAAATTATCATCCAATTTCCCTAACAAAAGTGAATTGTTTGCTGGTTACAATTCAAAGGAGTTTCCATTCCTTTGACAGATGCAAAGGAGAAACAATAAAATATTCATCTACAAATGAAAGCATGAGTTAGGAGAAAACAAATTCACTGTGGAATAAAATACATTTCTTAAAAAACACACAATAGTGCTATATACAAAGATAAGCCCAGATTTCACTACATACAAACATGTAAATATAAAAATATATCTAATGGCAGCAACAAGCTAAATTTGGAGGCAATTTTTCTAAAATTTCACCACATTTTATATATAAGAAATAAGGCCAGTTTTAAAATAGAAACTGTACTATAATTATTTTCATTCTGAATTGTTTATATATCAAATCCATCATCAGTACTATTTATGCTTGCTCAGCCTGGATTTATTAGCCTTTCATGTTTTCAGCAAGTTCACATTTTTTTAACATACAAATTAGACATTAATTTGGCTTCATGACAATGAAAATAACTAGCATTGAACAATCTGTTGATTGGTACTTGCTAATTAATATCGAGAATGAACAGTTTCACTAAATGTCTTCCTAAGCATTTTTCAATGCCAAATTGGTATAAAATATTTTGGTAGAGTTTCTGCCACTACTACAATAAAATTTTTCTAAAGTCATTTATAATAATGTATTTAAAACACATCACAATTTCTAAAGATCTTTAAGCACGTACATAAGCATCAGTGGCTGCATACAGTTTCTGGTCCTCAGTGAGAGGAAATTTACTCCAATTGCTACAGCGGATAGACTTGTCTTTCAGGAGCTGTTTACCTAAGAGGTGTTTAACCAGACTGTTGAGGCTCCAGGTCTCTGTACATTTCAGCTAGAAATGATGAAAAAGCAACACAGTAAAATCAGTTCCTGTTTTCAGGTATTACCAAATGATATCAAATGAACATACCACAAATAAAATTAGGAAATGTTATACCAAAATACAACCCACAGATAGCCTTCAACAAATTCCCTGTCACTAAAAGCCTCATATGCAGTCCACATTGTAAGAATTTAATTCTAGAATTTCCCTAATGTAGGTATTAAAAATCTTGGACTTTAAAAATATTGTTCATGAAAAAAAGTTGGCTAGTAGGCTTTCTACCTCCCAGCCAAATGAATACTTGGCTAAATATGAGAATTTAATTTAAGAACTTCATTAATAAAATATGTGAAATACAGGTGATGGAACTGATAGCCAAACTTCCACTAAGAGCACCGTATCACAAGAGCTCCATTATGCTCTCCCTTAAAAAAAATAATTTTTTTTTTAAGTTACTGGTATACATGGATTAAAAATATACACCTAAAACACAATTTTACATTTGCAAATATATGAAAGTGAAAGAGTACCAAGAACTGGGAGGAAGGAAAAGAGAAGGCTTGCTTAAAGAAACTGTATGTAATCCCAGCACTTTGGGAGACCGAGGCAGGTGGATCATGAGGTCAGGAGATCAAGACCATCCTGGCTAACACGGTGAAACCTTGTCTCTACTAAAAAAAATACAAAAAATTAGCTGGGTGTGGTGGCACGCCTGTAGTCCCAGCTACTCGGGAGGCTGAGGCAGGAGAATCGCTTGAACCCAGGAGGCAGAGGTTTCAGTGAGCCAAGATTGCACCACTGCACTCCAGCCTGGGCGACAGAGCAAGACTCTGTCTCAAAAAGAAAAAAAGAAACTGTCTGCCGGCCAGGTGCGGTGGCTCACGCCTGTAATCTCAGCACTTCGGGAGGCTGAGGCAGGCAGATTATCTGAGGTCAGGAGTTCAAGATCAGCCTGACCAACATGGAGAAACCCCATCTCTACTAAAAATACAAAATTAGCTAGGCATGGTGGTGCATGCCTGTAACCCCAGCTACTCAGGAGCCTGAGGCAGGAGAACCACTTAAACCCAGGAGGTGGAGGTTGCAGTGAGCTGAGATCACACCATTCCACTCCAGCCTGGGCAACAAGAGCGAAACTCCACCTCAAAAAAAAAAAAAAAAAAAAGAAAAGAAACTCTATGCCAAGACAGTGGATTAGAGGTAAAGGTTTTCCATTGTGGAAAACTGTGTAGCAATTCCTCAAAGACCTAAAGAAAGAAATACCATTTGCCCCAGCAATCCCATTACTGGGTATATACCAAAAGGAATATAAATCATTCTGTTATAAAGACACATGCACACATATGTTCACTGCAGCACTATTTAACAATAGCAAAGACATGGAATCAGCCTAAATGCCCATCAATGATAGACTGCATTAAAAAAAATGTGGTACATATACACCATGGAATACTATGCAGCCATAAAAAAAATAAATAAGATCATGTCCTTTGCAGGGACATGGATGGCACTGGAGGCCATTATCCTTAGCAAACTAACGCAGGAACTGAAAACCAAATACCATATGTTCTCACTTATAAGTGGGAGCTAAATGATAAGAAAACATGGACACACAGAGGGGAACAACACACACTGTGGGAGGTGGAGGGTGGGAGGAGGGAGGAAGAAAATCAGGAAAAATAATTAATGGGTACCAGGCTTAATACCTGGGTGATAAAATAATCTGTACGATAAACCCCCATGACACAAGTTTACCTGTGTAACAAACATGCACATGTACCCCTGATCTTGAAACGAAAGTTAAAAAAAAAAAAAAACTAAAGGTTTTCATTAAAGAACATTCACTTGGAACTTTTTTATTGCTACAAAAACATAATATAACAAGCTTTTTCAAAAAAAATCTAACATTCAGATAGAAAGTACATTCTGTGTAATACAAAATTATCTTCATCATGAAAATTATATATATATTGCTTTTACCTTTTTATTGGCAACATCTGTCAACTCCACAAAATTCTTCAATTTGATATCAAAGTCACGTAGAAGTTTCCACTGATCTCCTTCAATTCCTACACCTGCCTTTTTAACTGCTTTATTTTCAAGCAACATTTTTAATCCCTGGGGAAAAACTGTAACATTTTCTTGTTATTTCCGTAAGTTCTGTCAAGTATGATGGATTTATGTCCTACTTCTTATACATACCATGTTTATGTATAAATTTGTATTTAACAGTAATTTTAAATTCAGAAACACATTCACCTTGAGTATTTCTTAACTAAAGCAAACAGTCCTGATTGATAAATGACAAGAAAAAATAATCAGTTTGAATGCCACTCCTGCTAGCAATAGCAGTACATATCCTGGTCATTTAGCCTCTTAAAATTTCAGTTTTCTCTTCTCTAAAACAGAAAAAATGTCATGCCTCACAGGTATGTTGTGAAAATTAAATAAAACAAGGAATGTGAGTGAATCAGGTAGAACATAAATACTTAAATAAATTTGAGGTAATGAGAGAACGGCCAGCTAATAAAAGAACTTAATTTTATAGGGATAAAGTTGACATATTACAATTATCAGCCATATAAAAATGAAATGAAGAGATACCAACCTGACATGGAAGAAATGTGGAACAAGTAACATTTGCTCTCAGAAACACACAACTGAATTAGTGCAACTTTGCCAAGTTTCCCTCTATTGTATAATGGTGGCCACTCCATGTCAAATCCCACCACATCCCCATCTGATAGACTCATGCTAAAGGGAGAAAAATAGTGTAAATTAATTTATGTTAAAATTTTAAACTTCTGCATAACTAAAGACATAATTCAAAAATTAAAAGGCAACCACAGACTGTTCAAGTTATCTGGAGCACATATAACTGATAATGAACAGCCAGAAACTATGTAAAATTTCTTGAAAAATAAGTAAGAAAAGACAAATTATTCAGCAGAAAAATGGAGAAAAATATGAACAGGTAATTCCCAAAAGAAAATCCAAATGACCAATAAATCCAAAAGATATGGCCAGGTATGGTGGTTTATTTACCCCTGTAATCCCAGCACTTTGGAAAATCAAGGCAGGAGGACTGCTTGAGACTAGGAGTTTAAGACCAACCTGTGCAACACAGCATGTCTCCACAAAAAAAAAAAAAATTAAAAATTAGCTGGGCTTGGTGGCACACACCTGTAGTCCCACCTACTCAGGAAGCTGAGGCAGGAGGATCACTTGAGTCCAGGAGTTCAAGGTTAGCGTGAGCTATGATCGCATCACTGCACTTCAGCCTGGGTAAAAGTTCAAGACCCTGTCTCTAAGAAAAACAAAAATAAAAAATAAATTTTAAAAATCCAAAAAATATGTGAAGACACTACTTCTCACTAGAAGTCAAAGAAATGCAAACTAAGTCTACGTGATTTCACATCTATCTGATTGGTAAAAATTAAGTTTCAGAATACCACGTGTTAAGAGGATATCTATCAGTATAAATTGGTAAAATCCTTTTGGAAAAAAACTTTGACAACGACAATATCTAGTTGAAGGTGCATAAACACTATGACCTGGCAAGTTTTGTCACAAATAAATGAAACCCTCAGATGTGTACAAACAGACATGTTTAAGAATGTGCATTGCAACACTGTTCCTACTGGCAAAAATTAGAAACAAACTAAATTTCCATTAACAAGAGAATGGATTGAACCAACTGTTGCATAATGAAACATTGTAAGATATAACAGTTAAAATGTAACTACACAGATCAACAAGAAAAATTCTCAAAAACATAGTGTTGAGTAAAAAAGACAAGTTACAGAGTACACAGTTTGTTAGCATTTTTTAAAGTTTTTAAATGGGCAAAATAACATTATATAATATTTTCAGATATAAAATTATTAAGTACTATTATAAAAAACATGTGAGCAGCCAGTGGCTCACACCTGTAATCCCAGTGCTTTAAGAGACCAAGGCAGGAGGATCACTAGAAGCCAGGAGTTCAAAACTAGCCTGGGCAACATAGTGAGACCCTGTCTTTAAAAAATATAAATAAAAAATTAGCCAGGCATGGCAGCACATACAGGTAGTTGTAGCTACTTGAGAGGCTGAGGCAAAAGGATCACTCGAGCCCATAAGGTTGAGGCTGCATTGAGTACGATCTCGCCACCGCACTCCAGCGTGGATAACAGAGCAAGACCCTGTTTTTATTAAAAAGAAAAAAAAAATGCACAAAACTCATAGAAGTTATCTCAGAGGGGAACAGGGGGAGAATCAGAAAGAACAAACATGGGGCTTCAGCTGTATTTTACTGTTTCATTTCTTAATAAAGAACTGAAGAAAACAGGCCAGGCGCAGTGGTTCACGCCTGTAATCCCAGCACTTTGGGGGGCCAAGGCAGGCAGATTGCTTGAGTCCAGGAATTTGAGACCACCTGGGCAACATGGCAAAAACCCCATCTCTATAAAAAATATATATATAAATTATCTGGGCATGATGGTGCATGCCTGTAGTCCCAGCTACTCAGGAGGCTGAGGCAGGAGGATAACTTGAGCCCAAGAGGCGGAGGTTGCAGCGAACCAAGATCACACCACTGTCACTCCAGCACGAGCAACAGAGTGAGACCCTATTAAAAAAAAAAAGAAAAAAAAATTGAAGAAAATTAAGATTTGATAAACAAAGTGGGAGGAATATGCATATTTATTATATTGTTATCTATTGTTGTTGATACTTGCCTATTTAATAGTTGTTAAAAATTGAAACTATATTTAAAAAATAAAAGAAACTCAGCTTCTGCTTCAGGCCAACATGATATAACAAGGGAGGCCAGACTCACCCTCCCATCACAAACAAATCTAAACTTGGACGAAACATATAAAACAACTGTTTCAGATACTAGACAACAGGCAGTACAGGACTATGATCTCTAAGGGAAGGGAAATGAAGGGTGAACCTTACAGTTGCCCCACATTCTTCCTGGGACCCATTGCAGACAACAGAACAGGGAGAAGAATCCCAAGGAGAGCACTGAGTTGGGGAGACAGAGTTCAGAGCCCTGGAAGCTGAAGGACCTGGAACTCACGGGGCAGAGTTCTGGAGAGGAGGAAGCTAGGCAGGAAAAGAGCTCCAGAAATCTCCCTAAGGGACTCCTTTGGTCTTTGCAGTATACGAAGACAAGCATGCATAGACTAAAACTCCATGGGGCTGGGCAAACAACCATAAGCTGAATGATTCTTAGGACGGACTTACACAAAGGTAAGAGGCATTAAAGTTCTGAAAAGTCAGAGAAGAGATCGTTGATCACCAGAGGCAGTCTACAAAGACTCCAGAAGGGTCACATCTTATTATAGGGCTAAATTACCTTTAGACTAAAGGCAAACGTAGACTTTCCCTGATCAAGCTTGAAAACAAGCTTCAAAACATAAAGTTGATCTTCAAGTAACTTAGATGTCTGACAAAGTTCCTTTCTTTAAAGGAAAACAATAAAATCTAACATTCCACAAAGTAAAATCACAATGCCTAATTAAAAAAAAAATTAACAGCTGTAGGAATAAACAGGAAAATATAACCCATAATCAGGAGAAAAATCATCCAATAGAAAGAAAAAATCCTAGAATAATGGAATTAACAGACAAGTACATTAAAACAGCTATTAAAAATATGCTAAATATGTTCAAGAATTTTGAAAGAAACATGAATAATGAGAGTCAAAATGGAAAAAAAAATTAAGAACCAAATGGGACTTCTAGAGATAAACAAAATATGTAGTATCTAAAAAAGAAATTCACAGGATGGTATAAACAGACCAGACACTACAGAAGAAAAAAATATAAGTGAACTTGAAGACCGGAAACAAAACTATTCAAGCTATTCAAAATGAAGCACAGAAAGAAACAAAGGAAGAAAGAAGAAAAGACTGAAAGGAAAGAGCCTCAGTGGCCTGCGACACAGTATCAAGCAATCAAACTTGTGTGTACTAAGAGTCCCAGAAAGAGAAAAGAATAACAGGATGGGAGGAAAAAGGATCTGAAGACATTTTTCAAATTTGATTAAAGTATAAGCCCACACAGATCAAAAAAATTCAACGAACTCCAAGCCAAATAAACACCAACCACATTACACAAGGGCACATCATAATCAAATTGTTGGAAACCTGTGGTAGCAAAAATTTAAAGTGTCCAGAGGAGGGGAAAGCAAACACAAAAACTCTGCCTGCCTTTTATAAAATACATATAAGTCATCAAAACTACAATTCTTCAAGTCACTTGCGCTAATTGCCTTCAGATATGACATACTATAGCAATGCTGAAGGTAAAATGGTAGAGTTAATATGTAATCATAAACAACAGATTTTACCTCCTCTGTGAAACTAATTCAGTATAATGAGCCCCAAAGTGGCCAGATAACTGTAGTAAAAGTAAAAACACTTGAATGTTATTTCTAGCTTGTATCTATACCAGTAGAAGACCATTAATAAATAGCTTAACCTACCTCTGCCTTTTGTTTGTTTGTTTGTCTGTTTGAGACAGGGTTTTGCCCTGTTGCCCAGGCTGGAGTGCAATGGTGTGATCAAGGCTCACTGCAGCCTCAACCTCTCGGGCCCAAAACCTAGGCCTCCTGAGTAGCTGGGACCACAGACACCTGGCTAATTTTTAAATTTTTTTGTAGAGATGGGGGTCTTACTATGGCTGGTCTCAAACTCCTGGGCTCAAGCAATCCTCCTGCCTTGGCCTCCCAAAGTGTAGGGATTATAGGCATGAGCCACTGTGACCAGCACCTCTGCTTTTTTTAACCCAATATATAACAAATTTTTTTTTTAAAAAAGACAGGTATAACCACCTCAGAAAATATCTGAATGAATTCCTTATTACTTGTTTTATGCTTGGAGAGCCTTAGATTGCACTATTGCAGTCCTAATTTTACAAGGCAACCTTTAAAACTACTAACAGACATTTCTAATGTTTTTTGTTTGTTTGTGAGGTTGTTTTTTTGGATTTTTTTTTTGAGACGGAGCCTCACTCTGTCGCCCAGGCTGGAGTGCAGTGGCGCAATCTTGGCTCACCGCAACCTCTGCCTCCCAGGTTCAAGCAATTCTCCTGCTTCAGCCTCCTGAGTAGCTGAGACTACAGGCACACGCCACCACACCTGGCTAATTTTTTGTATTTTTAGTAGAGACGGGGTTCACCATGTTAGCCGGGATGGTCTCGATCTCCTGATCTTGTGATCCACCTGCCTCGGCCTCACAAAGTGCTGGGATTACAGGCCTGAGCCACCGCTCCTGGCCTCTAATGTTTAGTTAGAACATTTTTTAAGGATCATTTGCTACAACTGTTACTAATTACACACAACAGAGCCAATCATAGCCATTATTCAATATTACTATGTTGATATTTTTAATGAAATATAAAGGTGCATTTAAAGGTTAAATAATTTTTGCACTTTTTCCCTAAATTGGTAAAATAAACACAGTAAGTTCAGTAGCTCTATATATAACATCTTAAGTACTGAAAGTTAAAAAACTGTCGTGCTCGCTTCAGCAGCACATATATTAAAAAAGTTAAAAAAAACTGTCTGAAGTAATAGAAAAGCTTATGAATGAACAAACTGACAGATTACAAATTAATTCAGTGACTTTTATTTGAAATGTAAAACTTGGTGATAGTGTATACATAGAAATAATTATTTATTGAACACACCTCACCTGTAAAACTCAGTATATTCACAAACATTACCATAATAGTACCTTCTAAGGGTCCAAATTCAAATAAAATCAGGAAATTCAAATCACTTACCTAATATCTTCTGACAGCAAAGAGCAATCACTAGCATCGTAACTATACACAATGGATCCAGTGAATTCTAAGAAGGGGAGGTCATCTTCAAAAACACTCTTCCGAACACATGCCTTGAGTTTAGTAAATTTCAAAACAGGCACAAAGTTCACATCAAATAACAAATGTTCACTGAAATAATAAAGTTCACTGAAGCATTCAATTTATAGTTATAAGTTTTATCAATTAATGTTTTATAAACTAATGAAGTCATAAAGAAAACTTAACAAAGAAAAAACCATCCCATTGTGAAATTATTTCTCCTAACAAGTTTATTTTCAAACCTCTAATCCCATTTTCATAAAAGCATTTATTTTCCTGAGTTTTTTTTCTGGTAATTATATTCGTATTGCAGCTGTAATAATAATGTTGCCTTAAAATGCTGAAGACCGGCTGGCAAACAAAAAATTCAACAAAGTTAATGTTGTCTACATTATCTGAACTAGAACAAACTGGTAAAGTCAACCCAAAAAAGAGAAAATATACAGTAAGAATTCTCATTTTGTAAACCCAATTAAAGTTTATTCCAGTTTACCCTTTCAACAACCAGGTCCTGGTGCATTTAGACAACAGCAACTCTGACCTAAACAATGACTTGAAGTTTACAAGTAACAACTGACTCTTTGCACTGTCAAATATAAATTAAATTTCTCACCCGAAAGAATAGTCAATGAACAACATACCTTTCTTTCTTCTACAGCACATCTTTTATTCTGCACATTCATCCATTCAGGACATTTCCGCTGCTGTGCAGTTGTTTCCAATTTTTTTTCACTCATCTTTGAAATGTCCTATTTGCAGAGTCCAAAAAACAATGTCTTCATGGGTAAATACAAAACAATATCTGAAAGAAAACTGAGAGGTAGTACTGTCAATATGAATGAAAACCAAACACACACATTTAAAGTAAGTTATTACACCTAGGTCCAAGCATAGGTTATAAGAGCTAGAATCAAAAAACAAAACAGATACAATATGCTGCATCTAATAATTATACATTTAGTATTTCTTCCTCTTAAAATAAATCAGCCATTTTAATTGACTTGTATAATTCTGGTAGTTTCAAAATTCTATTATTCTATGACTTTGAGTATTTCTCAAGAATAACCTTACCTCACTATCAATGAAAATCCTTGGGTATATGAATCATTATGAATTCCTGACATTTTAAATTTTCTACATGATTATTTGGTCTTAAGATCTAAGTAAATTCAGCAAAACTATTAGATTTATTCACAAATCTACTCAAAGACTTAATTTTGAAGACAGATAATAGCTCTTCTATATTAAGGATTTTTATTTTGCTCCTCGCCTAGTAAGTGAACAAATTTCCCTAAGAATGAGTTTTTTAGAGGATTTTTTAAAAATCTGTTAATATCTTTGAGGGCACTCCTCAATGTAAACCAAAATTCAAGTATAATTAAAGAAAATACAGTGAATAAGAATCTCTCAAACGTGGTGTGTGCATTTAAAAAAAAAACAGAACATATTTGTTAATAGTAAAATGGATCCGTACCCTGATATGACTCATACTCAATTAAAATAGCCTTAGTTCAAGGCTTAGTTCTTAGCAAATTCCTCAAACTTCAACTTTAGTTCCTATTTGTAATAAGGAGGTAGCAGTTTTCTTGTTTTTTGTTTTTTTTTGAGACGGAGTCTTGCTGTGTCGCCCAGGCTGGAGTGCAGTGGCACGATCTCAGCTCTCTGCAAGATCTGCCTCCTGGGTTCATGCCATTCTCCTGCCTCAGCCTCCTGAGTAGCTGGGACTACAGGCGCCCGCCACCAAGCCCGGCTAATTTTTTGCATGTTTTAGTAGCGACGGGGTTTCACCATGTTAGCCAGGATGGTCTCAGTCTCCTGACCTCGTGATCCAATTGCCCACCGCAGCCTCCCAAAGTGCTGGGATTACAGGCATGAGCCACCACGCCCGGCCCAGGAGGTAGCAGTTTTTAATGTAACACTGAACAGTCTCATGATGAAACAGGATGTTAATTACATTAACTATTTATGATTTGAGGGTAGTCTGTTGTATTTGATATTTAACAATATAAATTCTGACAAAATTAAACAATATGCAGCAACTATCCCAAGCATGAATCAGAAACTGAAAATACTGATAATTTATGGAACAAAAAATTTTAAAGAATACTTTATCAAACAGATTTTCCATATAGAACAAACTCCATCGCTATTGTACATTGGGAAGGAAAAGGTTAACAGAGCAGGTTTGTAACTCATTCTTTCACCACTGGGGGAGAGAGACTGAAAGATCTCCACCAAAGTTCCCAGTAAACATCCCAATGACATCAAACCAGAAGGCAGCTTACTAAGGGTCTTTATTAGTAGAAAAATACCAAACAGTCCATATCTAGAAAATGTTAGCAAGAAAGAGTTCAACCATCTAGATTGTTTATTGTTAATAAGCCTGGAATTATGGATTTATTAATTTATGCTTGAAAATGTGGGTTAGTCAAATAAACCACATAATTAATAATACAGGAGTCCCAAAATCAACACACAAATCCTTTGTGCAATGTTTTTGCACATACTGCTTAAAACTAGAGTGTTCATACAAAACTACAACGTGTCCTAATGCAAAAGAAAGGTACATTTCTGTAATTTGTTTCTCACGGTTTGGGACTCAAAAAAAGAATGTTCTACCTGCAATTGGTGCTTGCCTATATTCACAGAATCATGATCAAAGTTTGCCGATGGGTACAACTCAACTCTTGGGGTTGCCACATGCATCATATGTAGTGAAAAAATATGTAAAATACATATGCTTTATTAATTGTAAAGCATTTTATATATGTCACTGGTTATCAATAAGTGTATATTTTGTCACAAATTCAAAATCCTTGACAGGAGAAGTCAAAAGTTGATCCCAGATTATATAAGTAAAATCAGTTCTTAATCTTAAAATATATATTTATAAAGCTGGAAAACAAATTTCTGCTATACTTAGAGTAGACCTCATTGGCAAAATGCCAGAAAACTGAGGTTTCCACAAATAACACAAACTTTATAAAAACACCTGTAGCCTTCTGAAATTTTGTAAATAATTCATTTACACTGCCAAAACAGAAATAAACTTCAATAACTCTTTCCTTCTAACACTAAAATCATTTTAATTTGAAATATGTAATTTTTTAGATGTAAATACTCTTTTGCATGCAAAATTCTATCTAGATACTTCCAGGCAAAGATTTGAACGTAAATTTGTTTACAAACCTAACATCTTTGTCAAATTTACTTCTATCTTGGGATAGATAAAAAGAACACAGAACATTAATGTTGTGGAATAATTTGCAATAGGGAAATCCTTTACCATACATGAGGATTGTAATTCCCGACGAGGTAAAGGTTATTCTCAGTCAAATTCACAGCATAAAATAATTTTTTATTTACATATGTACTCGCTATGTCATTGAGCATGTATGACTTTGACATGTCTTTTTCTAAAATCATGTCTTTTAGCTTCTGCACAGCAAATCAGAGTGAACAGACAACCTACAGAATGGGAGAAAATTTTTGCAATCTATCCAGCTGACAAAGGTCTATATCCAGAATCTACAAGGAACTCAAACAACTTTACAAGAAAAAAAAAAACAAACAATCCCATTAAAAAGTGGGCAGAGGACATGAACAGACACTTTTCAAAAAAAGACATTAATGCAACCATCAAACATGAAAAAAAGCTCAACATCACTGATCAGTAGAGAAATACAAATCTTTTTTGCATACAAATCAAAACCACAATGATATACCCTCTCATGCCAGTCAGAATGGCGTTTATTAAAAAATCAAGAAACAACAGGTACTGGCAAGGCTATGGAGAAATAGGAATGCTTTTACACTGTTGGTGGGAATGTAAACTAGTTCAACCATTGTGGAAGACAGTGTGGCGATTCCTCAAAGACCTAGAACCAGAAATACCATTTGACACTGCAATCCTATTACTGGGTTATACAATTATATTACTGGGTATATACCCAAAGGAATATAAATCATTCTATTATAAAGATACAAGCACACACATGTTCACTGCAGCACTATTCACAATAGCAAAGACATGGAAAAAAACCAAATGCCCATCAATGATAGACTAGATAAAGAAAATGTGGTACATATACAATGGAATACTATGCAGCCATAAAAAGGAACACGATCATGTACTTTGCAGGGACATGGATGGAACTGGAATCCATTATCCTCAGCAAACTAACAAAGGAACAGAAAACCAAATACCACATGTTCTTACTTATAAGTGGGAGCTGAACAATGAGAATACATGGGGAACAACACACACTGGGTCCTGGAGGAGGGACAGCATCAGGAAAAACAGCTAATGTATGCGGGGCTTAATATGTAGGTGACAGATTGATGGGTGCAGCAAACCACCATGGCACACATTTACCTATGTAACAAACCTGCACGTCCTGCACATGTATCCTGGAACTTAAAATAAAATTAATTTTTTTAAAAAACATGTATTTTATCATTTCATAATGCTTCACGTTGTACCTTTAAAGGATTTTAAACCCCCCTTTAAAATAACGTATTATGATTTGCTTTGGACTTTTCCTGAAATCTTATCTACCTACCACTATCTACAATTTTTCAACCTTTATCATTATTTTAAAGGCTGTCTGGAATTTTTGTTGTTGTTGTTTTGTTGCTTAATTTTGGTTTTGGCCAGGCACAGTGGCTCATGCCTGAAATCCTAGCACTTTGGGAGGCTGAAGCAGGAGGACTGATTGAGGGCAGGAGTTCAAGACTAACTTGGTCAACATAGTGAGATCCCATCTCTTACAAAAAAAAAATTGTTTTTTATTTTGAATGGCTTAATTGGAATATATTTGTCTTTCAGTATGGAAACGAAAATTAATCTCATTCACAGGTGGTATAAAAAGTTGTTTTCCCTTTCACCTTACTTTCATTAGTTACTTTCTTCAGTTTCCTCTTTTTCTTTTTCCATTTTTTTCTGATTTGATGAAATTATCATGCATTCCCTTTTTCCTCATTATTAACGTTAAAATGCATTGGGTTTATGCTACACTCTACTCCTGACCAAGACTTTTTAACAATATTTTCTTCGAATTCTACATAGCAACCACTACAAAAAAGCAAATGGCAAAGGAGAAGACTTTGCTCTCATAGACTGAAAACTCCTTTTTCACCATTAACCAGTATTCCAACAACTTAATCTCTTCAAATTGTATGTATTTCAAGGGTGCAAAAATTTTTTAAGTCTAATAGCTTCTCCTTTTCTTTAATTGAGAAATATGTTAATTTATTCTGATGATTTAAGTAAGCTTTGAGTAAACGTGAACTTTTTTATATCAAGTATTTCAAAATAATACTAAAGCTTTGTCACAGACACACACTGACTTTCCTCTACTAGTACTATTAATTCTTCTTTAGGATTCAAATAACACCAATTAAACATAACTTAAAAAACCATTTTAACTTCACTTTTCCAAAGCTGAATTTTTGCTCTGAATCCATAAACTCTGTCATATACCTTAATGTATTTTCCACATGATCATTGCATTTTTTTATTGAGTGAATTCAAGTGTTCAAAATGTCAGTTAAGGATACCACTTTTTGAAGCCAATAACTACACTTCAACAAATCTGCAAAGTAAGAATCACTCACATGGAATAATTTAAATTTTTCCTTTTCGCTTATGAACCTTCCTTTGGACTGTCCACATAATCAGTAATAAAATAGCTCACCGCATTTCTTCACCTAAAGGTGAAAAGAAGGTACTGTAGGAGCTTGGATTTAGTTAGGTTCACCATTTGAATTTTTAATGTAATCATTTAATGTGAAATTCCAAACCACAGGCAAGTTTTAATTTACAACTGCTTCTCCATGAATAAGACAACCTGTCACTTGGAATAAAGTTTTAGATTGAACTTAATGTAAAGCTTTTATATCTTCCTGTCATTACCTGTCCCAAACTTCCACTCTTTTTCCATAGTACCTTGTATGTTTCAAAGTATTCATTTATCTCTTTGAATATTTCATCCCCAGTTGGTTTGGGGACTTCTCTTTACCAAGCAAATAGTGTCTTCCAGTTCTTCAGGGATTCTATATGGTCTTCAAACTGAGGATCATTACAAATGTTTATGAATTCATATCTGAAATGAATGCCTTTTTGATTAAATAATCTTCTGGATTAGTGTTGTGTCTATGTCATTTGACAAATCTTCAATGTATCTTCTAATAGAATAATTGAAAATGGCAGCTCTCCAATTTCTTTTGCCTCATTGGTCCCAAACACAGTGTTCCAAACAGGCAGGAAAAAAATAGCAGCCTCAGCAACCCAGCGAGGTACCTGGGATTCATTAATTGTGCAACCCTATAACTAGCTTCTTGAGCTCAATCTGATTACCATGTTTATCAACCTCATAATAATAAATTATGACTAAATAATTAAGTATGGTACATCCATAAAACAGAACACTATACAGTCATTAAAAATAATGTTCTTATAATTATTCAAGTGAAAAAAGCAAATTAAAAAATTAAGGCGCAGTGGCTCACGTGCGTAATCCCAGTACTTTGGGAGGCCAAGGCAGGCAGATGATTTGAGGCCAGGGGTTCGAGACCAGCCTGGGCATATGGCGAAACCCCGTCTCTACTAAAAATACAAAAATTAGCTGGACATGGTGGTGCACGCCTGTAATCCCAGTTACTCAAGAGGCTGAGGC
Source organism: Pan paniscus (assembly GCF_029289425.2). Lineage (NCBI taxonomy): Eukaryota > Metazoa > Chordata > Mammalia > Primates > Hominidae > Pan > Pan paniscus. The sequence continues at coordinate 49,631,882 of NC_073256.2, read as the reverse complement.
ACAAGAATCACTTGAGCCCAGGAGGCAGAGGTTGCAGTGAGCTGAAATCTTGCCACTGCACTCCACCCCGGGCAACAGAGCAAGACTGTTTCAAAAAGAAAATTAGACTCTAATTGTATAAAATAAATACACATGTGTGTTTGTGTGTAAGTCTGGAGCAATGTATACCAAAACATTAGTGGTTATCTCACAATTGCAAATGGTTTTTCATATTCTTCTTTATACTTTTCTATACATTCCAACTTTTCTATAAGAACATGCATTCCTTTTAACAATCAGGGGACAAAAGTATGTCAATAAAATGGGAAAATAATTTTTTAATGAATAATCAAGGCTATATTTTTTCATACTATAGAACAAGGGCCAGCAATTTTTTTCTCTAAAGGGTTAGATAGTAACTATTCTAGGCCTTACAGGCCAGATGATCTTTGTCAAAACTACTCAAGTTTGTCACTATAGCAAAGAAGTCATAAACAATACTTAAGCATAACAACGTTACAATGAAATTTTACCTATAGACACTGAAACCTGGATTTATTTAAATTTCATAAAATATTATTCTTCTTTTGACTTTTCAACCACTGAAAAATGTAGAAACCATTTAGCACACAGTACAAAAACAAGCAGCAAGTCAAACATGACCCACTGGACACCTTACCAACTTTGACTACAGAACACAGATAAAATGCTCTAAAACTTAAAGTTCAAGGCTGGCATTATTAACAACCCATTGTGGTGATTTTTAATCTCCATAATGCATTCTAAAATATCAATAAGATATGCAACTTCTTGGTGGAGGCTTTTTGATAAGTTAGTTGCAAAATGGTCCTCATGATAGCTAAATGAGTGGACCTATTCCATAAGGTTGGTAATACTAGTCAATTAAATGCTAAGAGATTATCTGTCAAAATTGTGAGCTCTGTTTTGGAAGAAATTCATCTTAAGTGATTCTATTTGACAGCATTTAGATATTGGGACAAGTTGTCTGCTGAAGTCACTTCTAGTTCATGTCAACAGAAATCACGCCAATAAGATTTTAGTTAGAATGAATTTAGAAAAATTAAGACCAATTACATTCCAAATTAGCTAAGAAAGGGTAGCTTTTTAATCACTTAACTTTTAAGCCATACTCTACTTCACTCTTGATAGAGTAGAAATTCACCTCAAGAGAACCGTATTTTCCACTTAGAATAGTGTCATCTTCTAGAAAATAGACAAATTTAACACCAGTCTCAAGAGGCCAGTCTCAAGAGAAAGTTGGGTTTTGGTGGATGAACTCAGAGATTTCTTTGTTCATAAAACCTCTAACTAGGTAAGGAAATTAATACCTACTGTTACCATGGTAACTGACTTGCCTAATTGCTTGAGGGCTAAACTGAATAAAGTATCCCACTCTTTTTAAAAAGCACTAAAAAAAATTTTTTTTCAAGTTATATGACACATACAGATAATAATCTGAAGTTCAGGAAAAAATTATTAGTTAAATAATGCAATGCTTAACTCTGTTAGCCCATTATACTGTTTAATGTGGAAAAATTTCCACTTACTATTTAAAATGGTTCAATTCTATTGTATTCAAAATATGTAAAGGTTAATGTGATGAAATACACTGTTTTATAAATACTGATTACAATAAAAATGCAAGAATATTTATAATTACTCTGAAATTTGCTAACAAAATATCCTAAAAGACCAGTTGCAATACTTAAGTAATAATTTCAATTTCTCACATTGGGCATGTATGCAAATTTTACAAATATTCATTGAATTTCACAATGTTTCTCTGAAGAAGAAAGCTGTATCTACATCACTTTGCACAAAGGAAAACTAATAAGAAAGACTAGCTGATTTTGCAAAAGTTATGCAGACTGCTCTAGTGTTGAAAATTATACTATGAAGAAGCAGGAAGTAGAGTGGAAAGAAATCTGGACTGAAAGTCAAAAAACCTAGGTTCTAATGCAGCTTTGTGTCAAAAAAAAAAAAAAAAAGTATCCAAAACTTAGAAGACAAAGAGAGGGCAGTATGTCATTTCAATGTCATATAGGAGCACAAGCTCACCCAGCGATTATCAGTATTTCATTAGGGGACATATCTTTATTTGACGGTCATTTACTAATAATTTTAAAACTCAGACTCTAATATCCACATGTTAAATAATAAATTTTGGTCTCATAAAGGTGTAACTGAATCCTGTCCAGTAAAAAAGATAACCTCAAAGTCTATGGTTTTTATTGCCCTATAACACAGCTTTGTATCTAACCTAACAATCTTATTTCCAACTTTTTCCTCCAATGTCTATATTTGTCTTTGCATCTCTCTGAACCAATGTTGTCATCCTGCTGGTTCCCTCATTAACACAACACATATGACATGTGTTCATTCTATATTTGTACAAGAATTATCTTTAAATTATTTGGAAAATTCTGCTTTGACACTTGGTCACTTAGTATCCATGTGACCTTGGACAAGTCACTTTATTTTTCTAAATTTTCATTTCCTCATTTGTAAAATGGGATTATATTCCCATTATTATATTACTTGTCTTATGATATTATATAATTATTATAGTATTTGCTTTCTTGACCACAAGATTAATGTAAAGATAAACAGCAATACATATGATGTCACTTCTTTTAAACTATAATTACACATGAGTTGGAATGATGACAGGACTAGTGATAGGTCTTTTACTGCTATTATACCTCATTCCCTATAGTATACTGGGATCCCCTTAGAGAGGTCAAGAATCTGTAGGTACAGATAAAAATAGCAAATCCATATGAATTAGATAAGATATATAAATTCACTGACACCTAATTAAGCACTGAAGTACTTTATAGGTAGAATATTCTTTCAAATTACAAATTCAAACAGAGAAGAGAAAATGGATTCATTTATCCAATGCTTCTTTCTGACCCATTGGACCTCACTCAAAAAAAGTACTGAATTTCGAAACCCATCTCTTTTTTTTTTTTTTTTTTTGAGACAGAGTCTAGCTCTGTTGCTCAGTCACAGCTCACTGCAGCCTCAACCTCCCCAGGCTTAAGCAATCCTCCCACTTAGCCTCCCAAGTAGCTGGGACTACAGGCACATGCCACCATGCCCAGCTAATTTTTGTATTTTTTGTAGAAATGGAGTTTCACCATGTTGCCCAGGCTGGTCTTGAACTCCTGGCCTCAAGCAATCCTCCCTACCTCAGCCTCCCAATGTGCTGAGATTACAGGCGTGAGCTACCTTGCTGGGCCTATTTTCTTTCTCTCTCTCTCTTTTTTTTTTTTTTTTTTTTTTTTGTTTGAGACAGAGTCTCGCACTGTCGCCCAGGCTGGAGTGCAATGGCGTGATCTCGGCTCACCGCAAGCTCTGCCTCCTGAGTTCACGCCATTCTCCTGCCTCAGCCTCCGGAGTAGCTGGGACTACAGGCACCCACCACCATGCCCGGCTCATTTTCTGTATCTTTTTTTTAGTAGAGACAGGGTTTCACCGTGTTAGCCAGGATGTTCTTTCTCTTTAACTATACTACAGAAACTATATAGGAGGTTTACAACTAGTCTGACAACAGAAATTCATATACTCATCTAACTTTTCATGTGTGTGGAAAAGAATATTAAAAAAGAGATTTCAAGGATAAGTTACAAGACTGGATTAATAAGTGTTTTTCAAATATTCTGACACAGAAAGATTACAAAACCAAAGCAGCTTAAGTACTCCAGCAATTCCGTTTGGTTGTCAATACTCTAATTTTCATTAGAATCTTTGGGCTTCACCAACACAATTATGTTATTTTTACTGAGAAGCAGCTTCCAGTCAAAAAAGCCTTTCATTTTTAACAGAAAGCGCAATAAACTTTTTAAAAATTCTGGGCTTTATTTCTTTTATTATATTACATATTTTCTGAAAATGTAACCTTGCACATTGAGTTTTTATACTTACATATATACTAGTAACTAATTTATACACATACATATATATACACACACAGATTGTGTATCTAGATACATATACATGTATACAATCTATAGTTTATTGCAGAAGATATCATTTATAAGGTATTCTCCTGTATGGTTTTTGAGAATTTCTTTCTACTTTTCAATGAACCAAAAAGAATAAGAAGGGGTAGAGGAAAACAGAGAAAAACCAAAGAATGCATGCCAAAGCCCTCATTAAATTCTCTAATTAAAGAAGCTTTCAAGACTTTCATGAATCTATTACTACATTTCTGCTAATCTTAACTTCCCTCCAAACAAACCAAGCAAACAAACCAGAAAAGCTAAATAAAACTACCCATTCACATCTAGGTTAACTGTAGTAAGACGATGTAATTTTTAAAAGCAGTAGGATGATTTTTGAGAGACTTGTTTCTTTATAGGTATCTAACAATTTTTCCTAACTGTCAAATATTATATAAAGCACAATTTTGTACTAATAAAACCAAGTGAAATAAACTGTAAATGGAATCAAACAAATAAACACAATAAAATGCCATTAATTTTAGTTAGTAACAAGGGTAAAGGATAAAAGCTACGTTCTTTGCTGTGTCATAGTGAGAAGCCACACTGCCCATAAACCGGGAACATCACTTGACCTGAACTGAATCCATGGCACAGCGAAGTGCTTTATAACTGGATTTCACTACCCAACTGAATAATTCATCATTTTTAATGAATTTCCTCTGTTCTCTAAGTAGCTATAGCCAGTCAGCTGAAATCAACCATTATAAACTGGGAAATTGCAGAGAAAGTTTTCAAGTAAGTCAATTTAAAAAGTTGCTTAGGTTGTCTATTTTTCCTTTTATATTTATTACTGTTACTTCGTATGGCCTGAAATAAAATTTTATAGGATCCATCAGTAAGTGGATGTTGACGGTTGCCTTGCTAACATCCGTTCCACCCTGGACCCTTAATACAGTACCGATAAATTTCATTCAGGTAAAGATCAGTTACCCACAAAGCCAATGTCCAATGTGCTTTAAGGAAGGTGTCCCACTCCCAGCCCACAGTAGAGCCAGTGGTCTAAAGGTAATCCAATTTCTCTTGCTGCAATGATGATTCAGAAACTCAGCCCTGGCTGGACGTAGTGGTACGTGCCAGCAATCCCAGCACTTTGGGAGGCTGAGGCAGGAGGCTGGCTTGAGTCCAGCCTAGGCAACATGGCGAATACTATCTCTACAAAAAATACAAAAATGAGCCAGGTGCGATGGCACACATCTGTAGTCCCAGCTACTTGGGAGACTGAGGTGGGAGGATCGCTTGAGCCCAGGGATTCGAGGTTGCAGTAAGCCACGATCTTGCCACTGCACTATAGCCTGGGTGAAAGAGTGAGACCTTGCCTCAAAAAAAAAAAAAAAAAAAAAATCAGCATTGCCAGGTAGAAAGAGAAACTCATAAATTTTACAATAAGACCAATTTAAGTATAGGGGGAAGAGGGAAAGGTAAAAGTGGAGACTGGTAAAAAAGAAACTGGAAAATTAATACACAATTCTGGAAGCAGCCATAAATTTACCTAATGCAAATCTTACATAGTAAGTTCAAATATAGTCTTTTCGGACAGGATAAGTTTATGTAACATGAATAAGAAGAAAAATCAGCAATTTTGTGATTGTATAATTCCTGGAAGGAAAAAAGTTATCCTCCAGTCTAATTATTTTTCTACTGTATTTCAGAGACTCTGTTTTATGAATGAACAGCAAAAGCAAGTCAGGTACCAATAGGTGATGTCTCCTGCTTCACATCAAAACTTCCAGGAGGAGCTACAAAGCTTTGATATTTTTTTCTGATGGCTTCTATTATTCTTACCACAGACTACGAAGATCTCATACCTCTATCTTCTTGGTTTCAAAGACAGCTAAAGAGAAGGTGAATTTCTGCCCTCCACTGAGGAGCTAGCCTAAAACACTAACAGTAGAAGAGATTGGAAAAATGCAGAGATGAGAACAATAGAGTCAGAAAGAAACAGAGGCTTGAAGTAGGCTCAGGAGGGAAGGTCATTGTTCTCCTTTTTTTGGAGAACAATTATTCTAATTTCTTATTTCCCCATGAAGAAACTGTTCAAAAGCCATCCTCTTTCTTAATCCTCCCTCATATTAAGCATTTTATCAAAGGAAAGAAAAAAAAATCACCTTTAAAAGAGTCTGATTGCTATCACTAACCAGCTTTACAAAAGATAAGCCTAATTTTTATTAAAGCTCCAAAGTCTCCTAAAATAAATAATTTTTCCACAGGATCTCTTTGAAGACAAGTAATTTTATCTATTTGTTTAACAGGAGCAAGTAAGGTACCAGATGCAAAATAAGGATACTCAAATTATTTTTATCCTAGGATAAATTATTATCCTATCTCATTTTTATATATGAGACAGAATCAAATACAATTATATCCAAGTCCAAATTATACAATTATATCCAAAATTTATATCAAAAATCAGTAACAGCAAAAATGACAACCTGCCTGGGAATAAACCTAACATAAAATATACAAGATCCATTTTAAAGATAACCAGCAAATTTTATTAAGACAGTTAAAAAAGGACTGGATAAGACACACTGAGTTCCGGCACAGCCAGACCCAAAACTGTAAATATATTAATCAAATCAATACACTCAAGAAGCAATACCAAGAAAAAAAGTCATCAGAATTTTTCATTGAACCACGTGAGTTTACATTAAAGTTCACTGGGAAGAGAAAATACTCAAGAGCAGCAAATTTTTTTTGAAAAACAAGACCAACAAGGAAAAACTCACCCTACTAAATATGAAACTTTTAAAACTACAGTAATTAAAATAGTGTGTGCCAGGTGAGGTGGCTCACACCTGTAATCCCAGCACTTTCGGAGGCCGAGGCGGGCAGATCGCCTGAGGTCAGGAGTTCGAGACCAGCCTGGCCAACATGGTGAAACCCCATCTCTACTAAAAATACAAAAATTAGCCAGGTGTGGCAGCAAGTGCTGTAATCCCAGCTACTAGGGAGGCTGAGGCAGGAGAATTGCTTGAACCTGGGAGGCGGAGGTTGCAGTGAGCGGAGATCATGCCATTGCACTCCAGCCTGGGCAATAAGAACGAGACTCCCAGTCAAAAAAAAAAAAAAAAATTAGTGTGGAATTGGTGTAAAAATACAAAAACAGATCACACATAGCGTGTCTAATCCCATATAGAGAAAACCTTGAAGACTGCAGAGACTATGGAAGGTGGTGAACATGTTAATTTGTTTGACTGTAGGAATCATTTCACTACGTATATGTGTATCAAAACATCATGTTGTACACCATAAATACATATAATAAATAAATAAAACTTGCCATGTCCAGAAATAGATCCATGTAAATATGGAAATTTGACATACGATGGAGACATTTCTTATCTTTGAGAAAAAACAAGTTATTCAAGAAATGAGGCCAAAAAACTGGTTATAATTTTGATATATCATTACCAGCAAAAATTTAAAAGATTGACCATATGCAGTAATTACGAGAGAAGAAACTGGCATCACCATTTTGAAAGATGTTTCATAGAAGGCATCAAAATTTTAAATCTGCATAACCTTCAAGTCAGTAATTACATCTATCCTATGGAAATATTTGCACATATGCACAAAGACGTATGTAAAGGATGTTCATTACATCCCTTTGTAAAAGCAAAAATATGGGAAGCAGTTATAGGGTAAATTAATAGGTAAATAAACAATGACACATCCAAAATATGGCATACTAAGCTGCCAGTAAAAGAATAAAATAGAACTATATATATTAAGATTATTCTCTAAGATAAATGCTAAGTAAAACAGAGGGAAAACGAAGTGTCAGTGGTAGTTTAAATTTCAAAATAGAAAATGAAATTGGCCAGGCACAGTGGCTCACGCCTATAATCCCAGAACTTTGGGAGGCCGAGGCAGGCGGACCACGTAGTCAGGAGTTCGAGACCAGCCTGACCAACATGATAAAACCCCATCTCTAATAAAAATACAAAAATTAGCAGAGCATGGTGGCGGGCGCCTGTAATCCCAGCTACTCACGAGGCTGAGGCAGGAGAATCGCTTGAACCCGGGAGGTGGAGGTTGCAGTGAGCCGAAAATGTGCCACTGCACTCCAGCCTGGGCAACAGAGTGAGACTCTATCTCAACGTCTCAAAAAAAAAAAAAAAAAAAAAAGAGAAGGTCGGGCAAGCGGCTCACGCCTGTAATCCCAGCACTTTGGGAAGCCAAGGCGGGCAGATAACAAGGTCAGGAGATTGAGACCATCCTGGCTATCATGGTGAAACCCCGTCTCTACTAAAAATACAAAAAATTAGCCGGGCGTGGTGGCGTGCACCTGTAGTCCCAGCTGCTGGGGAGGCTGAGGCAGGAGAATGGCGTGAACCTGGGAGGCGGAGCTTGCAGTGAGCCGAGATTGTGCCACTGCACTCCAGCCTGGGCGACAGAGTGAGACTCCGTCTAAAAAAAAAAACAAGAAAAAAGAAAATGAAATTCTATGTATATATAAATGCAAAGAACAATCCAGGAGGACCCTCAGACAGGGTAAGTTTACATAATACAAACAAGAAGAAACATCAGATATTTTGCAATTATGGAAGGAAATAAGTTATCTTGTAGTCCAATTATTTTTCTACTGTACTTCAATGACTCAGTTTTATGAACGAACAGCAAAAGCTGGTGAGGTACCAATTAATAGGGGCCCCTACTGGTAACTGAATGGGACTGAGGTCAGGCATATGAAGGGGGAGTTTCAATACTCTATAATTTGTTTCTCAGTAAGCATGATCCCCCCTCCCTCACTCCGTGTCTACCTCTTTCTTGCTATCTGAGAGTAGTATGAAGGGCTTCTGTAAGTAATAAAGTAAATAACAGTCTATATTTTTTCAAATTGGAGTCCTGAGGTTAAACATGTCTCATGGTTTTAGTAAAGTCAAGCATAGGAGGAGGAAAAAGAGGCTGATTACCTTAACACTAAGAAAGAGGACGATAATGATCCATTGTGTACAGCAAATTTCAATAGCATCCTAATCTCCATTCAGCCCTCCTCACCCCATCCCAAAATGTGTAACAGCAAAGTTTTATGGATGGAATTGACCTTATCACCAAGACTACAGGTGAAATCCAACTGTCTTAAGGAAAATCCAATTCCCCTTGCTATACAACTGATTCAAGGACAGGAGCTATGACCAGGTCTCAGTTCTCTGGCCTCCATCTCCTGGCCATAATTATTGCTTCCAAGGCAGTCCAATTGCAACAAATTTCAGGACTCTCCTCTGGTACGGGAAAGGATGCTTTTGCTCCTGCTAGATGTGGTCATGGTTGATGCAAGTAGCCATCTTACAAGCATACAAGAAACCACCCTGAAGGTGGTTTCATAGAAGAGGGCCAAGAATAAGGCCAGAAAAATAGTCGGATCCCTGAGTGAACTTGCCTGAAGGCCACTCTACCTCAGATGTCTCCATGAAACAGACCAATAAATAACCTTTTATTGCTGAAGTCAGCTTGACTGGTTTTTCCATTACTTGCAACTGAAGGCACTCTTGTTGACAGGATGGGATAATTAAAATGTAAGACCACTTCTTGATCTGACTTTTTGAAGATTGAATAGAATTCCATTTTATCTATCATAATTTAACAATTCCCTATTGATGATAATTAGGTTGCTTGCGAATTTCACCAAAAATAACGTTCAATGAATACCCTTGTGGATATGTGGGTATTGTTAGGCATTCCTATCATTTCTATAGGATAGATTCCTAGATATGAAATTACTAGGTCATAGAGTACTCTACTTCTCTGCTTACCTTCTCACCAATAAATTATTCACAATAGTATGCTAACCCCAAAAGGTAAAACTAGACAAAGAAGCAGCCCACACAGAAAGCCAAGAGAAACTTCCACAGTAGCAGGGTTAAACTAAACCACTGGTGAAGGATTTCAAACTGACAACTATGAAAAGGTGCTTTAAGGCACCTACTACTCCTACAAGAAGAGTCTCATCAAAGAATAGAAGTCCATGAAGGGCTGACTATTAGTTACAATATAACCACATGTAACTCAACACCTAACTTTGTGGTGTTAGATATAAATCAAATTGATGGTATTTGAGTTGAGTGTTAATGGACCATCATCATCACCATGACCATCATCATCAAAACTATAGCCATTAATATCTATATCCTACCCTTTCCCCACTACTTGTCTAGTAGATCACAATCTTTGATGTATAATATCCAAGGGAGATAGTGCCTCCCAGTCTTCTGACCAGCCCTCCTCCAGTGATCTTGTCTGCATCCTGCTCCACCCATTTATTCCTACAAAGATACTATGTTATTACCAACGGCTGAATCCTTCCATAATCTCAATTCCATATATCCCACTCTCCAACCAACACCTCCTGTTTTTCAAGTTCATTCCCTCTAGAAACTCAATTCCAACAATCTTTTCATCTAACTGGGGCCTTTAAGGGCCCTGCTACCATATCATTGTCCTCACCCCTTGGGCAGTCCTTAATTCTCTTCTTGACCAGTTTAAACTCCAAGTTAACAGCCACTTCCTTGCATACTCCCTCAAATTCATTGCCCTTCTGGCTTTATTACTATCTCCTGGCAAAACTCTAACCCCGAATAAAAAAGAACTCTTGACCTACTCTGTGCCTGTACCTATGCAGCTGAATGAATGCAGCAGGTGAAAAGCACAATCATTTTGACTGGTCTCACCTTAAATTTGTGACCACCAGCTTCAAGTGGGCCCTTACTGCTTCCTGGCAATCCTACAACTTTTCCCTAATCTATTTACTATCCTCCCCTCCTAAGACTATTTTATACCTTCTCCTCTCCACTTAAACTTCATATCTCCTCCACCGATCGTCACTCTTAGCTGATGATCTTGCTTCCGATTTCACTAGAAGCAATCAAAAATGAATTTCCACAGGCTCTTACCCTGAAATCTATATCACATAATTATATTTGTACCCATATACTCTACTGTGGTGGTTAATTTTATGTGTCAATTTGAGTGGGCCATGGGGTGCCCAGATATTTGGCTAACCATTATTCTGGGTGTGTCTGTGAGGATGTTTCTGGGTGAGACTAACATTTGATTCAGTAGACTGAGTAAAGCAGATTGCCCTCCCTAATGTGGGTGGGCCTTCAATTTGTTGAAGGCCTGAATAAATAAAAAGGCTAAGTAAGGGAAGATCTGCTCCCTCTGCCTGTCTTTGAGCTGGGACATTGGTCTTCTCCTGCCTTCAGACTTGGACTCAGACTGGAACTTACATCATAGGCTCTCCTGGTTCTCAGGTCTTCACAATTGGCCTGGAACTAAACCATTAGCTCCCGTGGGTATGTCTCCTGGCAGATCTTAAGACTTTTATAATCTCTTGATAGATACAGAGACAGAAATACAGATAGAGATGGACACAGAGATATAAAGATCTCCTATTGGTTCTGTTTCTCAGGAGAACTCTAATACATCTACCTTTTCTTATGTAACTATGGATGAACTATCGGTACTCCTACATCCAACCTCTCCATGTGTGCAAACCTCTCATCTACTCAAAGACATTTGCTCGAAGACATCTACTCAAAGACATTTTCCCATCTCCTACATCATCAACTTTTTCCTCTCTACTGGTCTGCCAGAAAAGACCCATCAACATATACGCAATTTTTTCCAACTAAAAAAAAGAAGAAGAAAAAAAAACTCAACTTTTGGCTAACTGCTCCATTATTATTCTCCCCTTTGTAGGAAAACTACTCAAACGAGTCATCTATAATAGCATCTCTGTTTCCACTCCTTTAATCCTCTCTTAAACCCACTGTAACCACTCCACTCCACGAAAAGGGCTCATGTCAAGGTTTCCAATGACTTTTATGTTGTCAAATCCTATAGCCAATTCTCAACGCTCATCTGAGTCAATGTACTGGCAGTAAGTGACACAATTAATCACACCCATCTTCTTGAAACATTTTATCAGGTTTCTGTGATAATTCTTGAGTCTCCATCTATATCAGTAACAATCCCTTTTCAGTATACTCTGCTGCTCCTTCTTACCTCCCCAATCTCTAAACATCACAGCATTCTAGGATTCAAGTCACAGACCTGTTCTCTTCTCCCTCTACACTCACTCCCTTAGAGTCTGCTGGCTTTTAAATTAGCTGTTATACACTAATGACTTCCAAAGTTATATAAACAGCCTAGACCATTCCTCAACTTCAAACTCTGATAGCCACTTATTTACTGGATATTTGAATCTCTAATTGGCATATTCCACTCAATAGATATAAAGTTTCCCCAAACTGCTCCTTTTGTATATTCCCCATCTTAGTAAGTCACCTTCATCTTTCTGGTTGCTCATGCCAAAAGCCTTGGATTCATCCTGACTCATCTCCTCCTTTCACATTCTGCATCTAATCTGTCAGCAAATACTGTTGGTTCTATCTTCAAAACAAAGCCAAAATTCGACCTCCTCTCACCACTTCCGCTGCTACAATGTTGGTTCAAGCCATATTACCTTTTACCTGCTTTTCCCTATGGCCTATGCTCAAAACAGTAGCAGAGTGATTCTGTTACAAGATAACACAATTTAAAGGACTATATAACATAAGTGACTGAAATTTACCCCAGAAAGGCAAGGGTGGTTCAACATAAGAAAATTAATCAATATAACACACTACATTAAGATAAGGGAGGAAAAATACATGATCATTTCAATTGACACAGAAAAGGCATTTGACAAAATCCAACACCCTTTCATGATAAAAACTCAGAAAACTAGGAATAAAAGGGTATTTCCTCAACATGACAAAGGGCATTTATGAAAACCCACAGCTAACACCATACTTAATGGTGAAAGACTGAAAGCTTTCCACCTAAGATAGGAAGCAAGACAAAGATACCCACTTTCACCACTGCTTTTCAACATCATATTGAAAGTTCTAGCCAGAGAAATTAGACATGGAAAAGAAATAAAAGGCATCCATAATGGAAAGGAAGAAGTAAAACTATCTCTATATACAGATGACATAATCCCATATAAAAATCTCAAAGAAAGCTACTAGATCTAATAAGTAAATTCAACAAAGTTTCAGAGTACAACATCAACGTTGAAATATCAGCTGTTGTTATACACCAGAAATGAACAATCTGAAAGGAAACTAAGAAAGTAACTGCACTTACAATAGCAGCTAAAAGAATAAAATACCAAGGAATAAATTTAACCAAGGAGGTGAAAAACGTGTACTCTGAAAACTACAGAATGCTGCTGAAAGAAATTAAAGAAAACACAAATAAATGGAAAGATATCCCATGTTTATGCATAGAAAGACTTAATATTGTTAAGATGTCAATACTACCCAAAGTTATCTACAGATTCAATGCAATCCCTATCAAAAGGCTTTTCTGCAGAAATGGAAAAGGTGATCCTCAAACTCATCAGAATTGCAAGGGACCCCAAATAGCCAAAATAATCTTGAAAAGAAGAACAAAGTTGGAGGACTCATGTTTCCCAATTTCTAAACTTACTACAAAGCTACTGTAATCAAAACAGTGTGGTACAGGCATAAGGACAGAAATATAAATACAATAGAATAGAATTGAGATTCCAGGAGTAAATCCATACATTTACCACCAATTGATTTTTGACAAGGGTGCCAAGTCCATTCAGTGGGGAAAGAATAGACTCTTAAACATGTGGTGCTGGGACAACTGGATCTCCATATGGAAAAGAGTGAAGTTGGACCCCTACCTCACACCATATACAAAAATAACTTAAAATGTATCACACTAATATACAAGAATTTACTTAAAACTCCAATAGAAAAAGTAAAACTATAAAACTATTAAAAGAAAACATAACAGAAAATCTTCATGGCCTTGGATTTGGGAATTAGGTATGACGCCAAAAGCATAGGCAATAAAAGAAAAAACAGATAAACTGGACTCTATAAAAATGTAAAAGTGAATCAAAGAACAATATCAAAAAGTGAAGAAAACCCACAAAATGGGAGAAATTATTTGCAAATCATATACCCAATAAGGGTTTAATATTCAGAATATATAAAGATCTCCCACAATTCAACAGAAAAAAAAACTCAATTAAAAAATGGGCAAAGGACTTAATAGACAGTTCCCAAAGAAGATATATAATGGCCAATAAGCACATTAAAAGATGCTCAACATCATTAGTCATTAAAGAAATACAAAATAAAACCACAGTAAGATACCACTTCCCACCACCTACTAGGATAGCTATAATTTTTAAAAAAGGAAATTAAGTTTTGGTGAGCATATGGAGAACTGGAACACTTGTACACTGCTCCCATGGAAAAACAGTTTTAGCAGTTCCTTAAAAAGCTAAACTAAAAGCTTACCATGTGATCCAGTAAGTCCACACGTAGGTATATTCCCAAAAGAATTGAAAATAGGAACTCAAACAGATTCTTGTACACCAATGTTAATAACAGCATTATTCACAATAGCCAAAAGGTGGAAACAACCTAAGTGTCCATCAACATATGAATAAATAAATATGGCATATATATAATATAAACAAATGGAATATTATTCAGCCATAAAAAGAAATCGAGTTCTGATACATGCCACAACATGGGTGAACCTTGAAAACATTATCCTCACAAAAGACTCTGAATAGCCAAAGCAATCTTGAGCTAAAAGAACAAAGCTAGGGGCATCACACTACCTGACTTCAAAATATACTAAACTCTAGTAATCAAAACAGCACAGTACTGGCATAAAGAGACACACAGATAATAGAACAGAATAGAGACCCAAGAAATAAAACCACACATTTATAGCCAACTGATTTTTGACAAAAGAGCCAAGAACCCACAATGGGGAAAGGTCAGGCTCTTCAATAAACGGTGTTGGGAAAACTGATAACCATATGCAAAAGAATGAAAGTAGTCAATTATCTCTCACCACATACAGCATCAACTCAAAATGGACTAAAGACTTAAATGTAAGACCCAAAACCATGAAACCACTTGAAGAAAACACAGGAAAAAAGCTCCCTAACATTGGTCAGGGCCAGAGGTTCCCAACCCCAGGGCCACAGATTAGTACCAGTCCATGGACTGTTAGGAACCAGGACACAAAGCAGTAGGTGAGCAGCAGGCAAGCAAGCGAAGCTTCATTTTTATTTACAGCTGCTCCCCATTCCTCACGTTACCACCTGACCTCCACCTCCTGACACATCAACGGTGGCATTAGATTCTCATAGCAGCGCAAACCCTACTGTGAATTGCGCATGCAAGGGATCTAGGTTGTATGCTCCTTAGAAGAACCTAATGCCTTATCAACTGTCACTGTCTCCCATCACTCCCAGATAGGACCCTCAAGTTTCAGGAAAACAAGCTCAGGGCTCCCAGTGATTCTACATTATGGTGAATTGTATAATTATTTCACTATATATTACAATGTAATAATAATAGAAACAAAGTGCACAATAAATGTAATGCGCTTGAAATATCCTGAAACCATCCTCTCCCTCCTGTGGATGGAAAAATTGTCTTCGATGAAACCAGTCCTTGGTACCAAAAAGGTTGGGGACTGCTGATCTGGGCAATGATTTTTTGGATATGACTTCAAAAGCAAAGGTAACAAAAGCAAAAATAGACAAAGGGATTACCTCAAAATAAAATGCTTCTCTACACAGCAAATTCAACAGACTGAAGACAGAATCTACAGAATCGGATAAAATATTTGCAAACTATACATCTAATAAGAGGTTAATTTCCAAAATGTTTAAGGATGTCAAACAACTCAATAGCAAAAAAATAAAAAAATTTAAAAACCATATTTAAAAAATGAGCAAAAGACCTGAACAGACATTTCTCAAAAGGAGATATACAAATAACCAACAAGTATATGAAACATTGCTCATCAATAACCATCAGGGAAATGTAAATCAAAATCACAATGAGATATCACCTCACACCTGTTAGAATGGCTATTACCAAAAAGACAAAAGATAAGTGTTGGCGAGGATGTGGAGAAAAGGGAACTCCTTCCTCGCTGTTGGTGGGAATGTAAATTATTACTAACATTATGGAAATAACTCAAAATATTAAATGTAGAACTACAAGCGGGTCCAGCAAATCCACTACAGGGTATATATTCAAGGGAAATGAAATCAGTATGTCAAAGAGCTATCTGCACTTCCATGTTTCCTGCAGCACTATTCAACAATAGCCAGAATATGGAATCAAGCTAACTGTCCATCAACAGATGAGTGGATAAAGAAAATGTGATATACATATACAATGGAATAGTATTAAGCCATAATAAAGAATGAAATCCTGTCATTTGCAGCAACATGAATGGAACTGGAAGACATTCTGTTAAGTGAAATAAACCAGGCAGGGAAAGACAAATATCGCATCTTCTCACTTATATGTGAGAGCTAAAAAATTTGATGTCATTGAGGTAGTAAGTAGAATGGTGATTACCAGAGGCTGGGATGGATGGGTGGTGGGAATGAAGAGAGGTTGTTAATGAGTACAAAAATACAGTTAGATAGAAGGAATATCATAGGGTTTGAGAGCTATATAGAGACAAAAAAATAGGTAAGTGATTGCTAGGAAAGCGGGTGGGATTGAGTACTAATGGTTATGGAGATTCTCTTTTGGGTAATGAAAAAGTCCTAAAGGTAATTGTGATAAAGGTTGTACAACTCTGAAGACAAACTAAAAACCATTGTATTGCACACTTTAAATGAGCGAATCATATGATATATTAATTATATCTCAATAAAGCTGTTTAAAAAAGAATTCTGAGTGGAATTGGCCAGATACAAAAAAGACAAATATTATATGATTCCACTTATGTAGACTATCTTGAATAGGCAAATTTGTAGAGGAAGAATGTGCATTTAAAGTCACTAAGGGCTGGGCGGATGAGGCAATGGGGAGTTATTGCTTAAAAGTTATAGTTTCTGTTTGAAGTCGTTAAGGTCTTGGAAATAGTGGTGGTGATGATTTCACAACATGATCAGTGTAATTAATGTCACTAAACTGAACACTTAAAAATGGTTAAGATGGCAAATTTTATGATATCTTACTCCAGTTTTTTAGAAACATAATTCAGATCACGTTTCCCTAACAACTCTCCAACAGCTTCCCATCTCCCTCAGAATGAAAGCCCAAATTTTCAATATAGCCCATAAAGTCCTACACATTCTGGCCCCTTTCCCTTTCTGGCCTGACCTCTGACCTCCTCTCCGCTCTGCTCCAGCTCTTAAGTTGCTCTCTGAACATAAAGAGGCAGGTTCCCCCAGGGCCTTTGTACTTTCTTCTCCTCCAGAGAACATCAAGGTAAGTTCTCTCACTTCCTTGAGCTCTGGACTCAAAAATTCCCTTCTCAGCGAGGACGTCCCTGACCACTTATTGTAAAACTGCAGCTCCCTACAGCCCCCCACCCACAACACACACACACACTCTTCATCCCCCTTTCCTTTTTCATCTCCATTTTCACCTTCTGTCATCCTATGATTTTACTTTTTGCCTGTCTCTTTCCACTAAAATGTAAGCTCCAAAAGGAGAGAGATGTTTGTCTGTTTTGTTCATTGTTGGTATCTCTAGTGCCTAGAGCAGTCCTTAATAAACATTTGTTGGATTAATAAAGGGAGACCACTGTGGGGGAAAAAAAATAAAAGAAAATAAAATTTTAGCTGAAGAATGCAAGCCCCTTTAAATTATCAGGCCCAGAGAGGCATTAGAATGAAAAAACAGTCCCGTCTCACTCCCGGTCTGAGCTGGATAATTGTCTCTTAAAGCCCACCTGCTATGTGGGCTCTAGACTGGCACCAAGAAGCCATAAAATGCCATATGCTGGACACGATAACTCATACCCCATGAGTTACAGTGTACAGCCAATCATTAAGCAATGGTATCTCTGTAAACCAATAACAATTCCTGACCAACTTTGTCTCAGCCCACTCTTCCCCTTGGCCTTTAAAAACCTGCTTGTAACCAAGGCTGAAGGAGCACTCCCCAAGGCAACTGGGAAATAAGTCCTGGGCAGCTGTCCTCATTTTGGCTGAAGTAAACACTTTAAATTATAATTTTGTGCCCCAGCCTCTTCCTTTTAGGTAGACACCACTATTCAATGACATCAAGATCTGAACTGTCCTACTTACCCCAATATCCCACCCCTAAAAAGAAATGTACCGAACCATAAAAAGCCTGAAGTACTCCGATTTACAGACTCCTGTATTAGCATCCTAAGAATTATATTACCCTCTTCAATAGGGAGTAGTATTTTTCATATCAAACCTAGCCTGAGAACAACTGAGATTCAACTAGGAAAAAAAGAAAAGAAAATCCATTAAAGACTGAGTGATTTGAACTCAAAAATATCCATCATCACTTGCTAAATCATAGACAGCAGGTTATTTCCCTCGACTTTGCTGTGCAGACCTGGAGTGGCTCAATTTCTGCCACAATAAAGGCCGTACTAGAAAGAGCAATCCTAACTAAGCGCGCAAGGTAAACATCAAGCTGGGGCCGTCAGGGGCGGGGAAACACTTTCTGAATGGCGGAAGCTCCGAGAGACGCCTTTCCCAGCTGCTCCAGAGGGGAAAGGAAAAGGGAGAAAGTCTGTTTTTCCAGAATCTCCCAAACACAGCCCAGGGGCCTGCTCCGCGGGCCTAAGCGCCTCCACGTGTCTCAGAAGCCTAGCACTATAGATACCCCAGGGCACGGAGCTGGGAAAACGGGAATAGGAAGACACTTTACCCCGAGAAGATCCAGTCCAACAGGTCTTCTTCAGCCGGATGACTGTGGAGCGCCACCACAAGCAGGGCCTGCAACCCAGGCATCCAGGCTAGACACCAAATCAGCAAACTTTATTCCCGCGCTGCCGAGTACAAGCCGGCGCCTCCCCGGCGCACACAGTACACATCAGCTCCGGGAGACCGACCCGACCCGCCCCTCCAGCCCCGTCCCCGCCCCCGTTCCTGCCCCACCCCTTTCCCCGCCCCCGGCCCGGCTCGCCTTTCTCGCGGCGCTGCAACCCTCCCACCACAGCCCATCCAGCCCCGCCCAGCGCGCCGCGGTGCGCATGCGTGGAGGCCCTCGCTGCCGCTGAGCACCTCGGGAAGTGTAGTCTCTTCGCAGGTGCCGCTGGGCAGCTAGAGTCCTGCATCCCGGTGGAATCCGGAGAAGTGAGAACATTCCCGCCGCCCGGTCCTCATTCCCATCTTCCCACCTGTCCAGTCCCCTCGCACTCCCGCTGCACCCCACGCGCCGGGCTTCAGTCAGAGAGTGCACTGAGGAAGAGCGGAGACCCCCTCTTCCCCTCAGCGGGCTGTGCCGGGGGAGGCGGGGTCCACCGCCCGCCCCCCGCCGTCGCTCTCCCCGCCTCCCCTTCCCTCCCCTCCTGGCGGGTGTGGGGCCGGTGTCCGAAGTCAGGCGGCGGCCCCCGCAGCGGCCGCAGGAGGGGCGGCTGCGGTGGGCGCCGCGGGCGATGCCCCTGCCCGGCTGCTCCGGCGGGGGGCAGTGCGAGCGGCGGCGGCGGGGGAGGAGGCGGGGGGCGGCGGCTGCGGCGGCTGCAGCAGAGGGGCCGAGAGCTGGCGGTGGCGGCGGCGGTGGTCGTGAAGGGCATCGGCGGCGGCGGTGATGGCAGAGATGATGTGAGTGCCCGCCGGCTGGAGACCTGGGGCCGCGGAGCGCGGGACGGGCGGCGGCGGCGTGCGGGAGCGGCCCCGGGGGCGGCGGAGGGATGCGGGGAGCGCGGGCAGAGCCGGAGCGGCGGCCGCCAACCGGCCGGCAGTGGCTGGAGCCCCGCGCTGCGGCGCCGGGGGAGCCGGGCCCGGCGTGGGGGTCGCGGGCGGCGGCGGGGCGGTCAGGCCGAGGGGCGTCTGCGATTGTTCTCAACACCCCTCCCCCACCCCATCCCGTGTGTCTGTTTGTCACTTGCAGCTGAAGATGGAAAGAGCCAGGCGAAGGGGAGGCGGCGGCGGCCGCGGCCGCGGAGGCAAGAATGTAGGGGGCTCTGGCCTAAGCAAGAGTAGACTCTATCCCCAGGCCCAGCACTCCCACTACCCCCACTACGCGGCCTCAGCCACCCCTAATCAGGCCGGGGGCGCAGCCGAAATCCAGGAGCTGGCCTCCAAACGAGTGGACATCCAGAAAAAGAGGTTTTACCTAGACGTGAAGCAAAGCTCCCGGGGCCGCTTCCTAAAGATAGCCGAAGTCTGGATAGGGAGAGGCCGGCAGGACAACATCAGAAAGAGTAAACTGACCCTCTCCCTGTCTGTGGCAGCGGAGCTGAAGGACTGTCTAGGGGACTTCATCGAGCACTATGCCCACCTGGGCCTGAAAGGCCACCGGCAAGAGCATGGCCACAGCAAAGAGCAAGGCTCCAGAAGGAGGCAGAAGCACTCGGCACCCTCCCCACCAGTCTCGGTGGGGTCCGAAGAGCATCCTCACAGTGTCCTGAAAACAGACTATATCGAGAGGGACAATAGGAAATATTACCTAGACCTAAAGGAAAATCAGCGGGGTCGCTTCCTACGAATTAGACAAACCATGATGCGGGGGACTGGCATGATAGGTTATTTTGGCCACAGTTTGGGCCAAGAACAGACTATTGTCCTCCCAGCACAAGGAATGATTGAGTTTCGTGATGCCTTGGTTCAGCTGATTGAAGACTATGGCGAAGGAGACATAGAAGAACGAAGAGGTGGAGACGATGACCCGCTTGAACTCCCAGAGGGGACTTCTTTCAGAGTGGACAATAAAAGGTTCTACTTTGATGTGGGCTCTAATAAATATGGAATTTTCCTGAAGGTAAGTGAGGTGAGACCACCTTACCGTAATACTATTACTGTTCCATTCAAAGCTTGGACAAGGTTTGGGGAGAATTTTATCAAGTATGAAGAAGAGATGAGGAAAATTTGCAACAGCCATAAAGAAAAGAGAATGGATGGCAGAAAGGCCAGTGGTGAAGAACAAGAATGCCTCGACTAGAGTGAAATTGAACTCCATCAGGCAAAATTTAAAATCACAAATTGGCTAAAAGTACTGATCCATTATCCTTTGAAGAAGTTTTTCCTCTTTTTTGGCCCGTTGTTATTAGTAATACCTCTAGTAGTTGATACTTCAGGAAGTCTGATTCTCATGTTATGTTACACATAGATCACTATAATTCTTACGGGAATTCCAACCTTCCCAGAGCTAAATAGTTTAGCTGCTTCAACTGCTCCAGACTATTGAAGTATGCAAATCAGCACAAAATGTGACATTCTGACATTCTAAATACCATAACTAAGATTTACATTGCACTATGACATAATCCCGAAAAAAGATACATATACTTAAATAGAAGTGTGACTTTCTATTTAACAAATTCCCCCAAAAGTATTTCAATCCTACTTCATTAAAAGCTGCTAAGCTTACCTGTAGGGCAGTTACCACAGAAACAGAAATTGACCTCCGGTATATATAAATATTTACATATAAAAGTACAAGTAGACGTATATTGTCCGTTGAATAACTGAATATACCATCAAAGGATCAAATCTTATTATCTAATTAAACCTTAAAAATATAATGTCATAATATTTCTTAAGAATACTATAGTATTCTATAATTTCAAACTTTGTGGTAACCCTACATTTTATAGTTGCCATATCAAAGCCATGGGAGAGTTTTAATTGGTTATTCTGAGTTTAGTTACAATCCCTTCTTTACCTCTACTTAATGTTCCATATATTTTTATTGACTTTCCAAAGTTTCAGGAATTACTTTTATGTCACATTGAGTGGGAGGCTTCATCCAATGGCTTTGCTATGGAAATCTTGGTGGTGTAGCTTTTCATGCTAATTTGAAGATTGCAAGAGGTTTCTTCCCCAAAATATATCATGGACTCAAGGTGTTATACTTTATGCTTCTTCTTTAACACTCTTTCAGAAGGGTTGGTGTACCAATTAACTGATATAAAAATATACCTGTAATAATATATTTTAGTAGCACTTTTGCAATTGCTACCCTTAAAACCATGTCAACACTTCCAATATAATCCTGAATTTTACAGGTGTTTTAATTCTGGAGGGGGTGGGGATTTTTTTTTTCTAAAAATAATTTAGAATACAAATTTCCAGTCTGAGAAAAATATTATTTGAAGATTGGTTATAAATATATTTGAAAGGAAAATTCAGGCATTTTCCAAGGTGCTCTTTCTGACTTTACACAAGACTCACCCATTTACCTGTATTAAAAATTACTTTCCAGGAAGTGCCACAGCAATTTTTCAACACCTAAGCAATTTTTTAAACAAGTGGATATAGTGTTATATGTGTACCAACCCATCCTGTATTAACTGACTGAAATTACATCTATTCAGCTATATTTTCTTCTGAATGAAATTATTGTCTTTTATCTTGGCTTTATTCACCTCCCACACAATAAGTCCATCTAATCATATTTAAGAGCCAGAACACTGATTTCAACCCCCAAATATCACTCTCATTGATGAGAGCTGGCTGCATGGATTCAAATCAGAATGTAGCTCTTCTTTTATATGCTAAAAGTAATTTAAAATTATATCAGCGATTTTTTTCTTCCAGAGTTTTGTCCCCCAATACCTTTACGTGAGGTCACTAAGAAAACTTGATGGTATGAATTAAAAAAATTAATTTCATTGGTTTATGTTACTTAAGAACAAGCAATCAGTAACCCCGACATATATACTAGTGTTGGTTTGCAGATTGTATTTCACATTTCCTCTAGTAGCGTGAAGGAATCTCATTAGTTCATTATAATTGTGGACCATCTGGATCACTATGGAACAACTGAAGGTTAGGAGATAATGTTAGTACTAGAGCTAATAGCACATGGTGGGTGTTGAGACTCTAAAAGTAGCAAGGATTTTTAAACAGTCCTAACTGTAAAATAACTATGTAGGCTTGCTAAAAAAGTAGTTTTTGGTCTATGAAGGAGTGATGTGCACTTGAATTACTGTACTACTGATTGTTATTGCTGCCCATCATAGTGCCTATTAATAATAATCAACCTGTCAGATTTTGGCAAACTGGAGCTGTGAATATTCTAGTATTTGATTGTTCCTATCGCTATTGCTATGAGTGTATACACTCTCTTAAAGTCTTCCTTTCTAAAATATTTATATCCATTAGGTCTAAATGATTTCCTTTTACCTTTTGGGTCTGATAAGATTTGGGTATGTGTCTATATATATATATATACACACAGACATATGTATATACATGTATACATATATATGTGTGTATACATACATACAATACCATGTCAGACTTAAAGATAAATATCTTTAACTCATTGTATATAAACATTATTAAATTTAGTTTTCCATTAATTATTTAAGTAAAGAATTAGTTAAGCAGCCAGATTTTCTACTTTGTATGTATACTTCAAAGTTTTTACCATCTCAAAGCTGCAGATTAAATAGATGCATATATACTGGCAATTGAGTATACTCTAAAATTATTAAGCCTTCTGCCAGTCCTTTTGTTTCATTTTTTTCATAGTTAATCATTCAAAAATGAGATGATGCTATGACTTTTTGATACTTAAAATTCCCAAGAATTCATTAGCCATAATTAAATATGATCCAGTTCAAAACTCTGGTCTTAGGACATGTATTGCCATGTATCTTATAAAATAAGCTACTATTCTTATCTGTGCAATATGCATTTTATTTATTGTCATTTGTAACATACATGGAGCTGCAAGTGTTCATGGTATCCTTCAAAATAACAGAATCCCTGCCTTGAAGACATTAAACTCTTAAGGCAACTGGAAGTTAGAAGTTAAAAAATGAGCATGAAAGTTAGTAACCAAAAGTACTAGTTCACTGTATAATTCTAAAACACTGATGATGTTTGCACATAATAATCCAAGCATAATGTGGTACAGGCTCAAAACTGTAGTAATATAAGCTAATAGTATGAAATTTGGAAACGGGTTCCTCTTGATAGTTGGCAGTGTGCTCCTAGCAATTGAAAGCAGCACTAATCTGTTGCTTATATGCAAAAGATGCAATGTATTATAAAGATATTAAAGTTCTTCTACATTTTATAATTTTCCTTGTTAAAGCCCCAGACTGCCATGTCCCTGAAACTTGAGTCAAACACAAGCTTATTTGCACTAAAGAGCATGGCCAAAAAAATAAATGACAGGGTGGAAAAGCTAGTTGGAACCTCTTGAAATAATTGGTTCTAATATGAGAATTTCACATTTGTCTATTTGAAAGCTGTATGGTCCAGGCAGACAATCTGTCAGTTCACTAATTTAATAATGCACTTTACCTTTTGTATATAGAAGATGTACATTTATGCCACTTGACAGGTGGGATGTGTTTCAATAACTATGTAGCTAGAATCTATAAGGTGATCCCGTGCATGCATATGTTTGTGTTGGAACTGTTGTTGTAACAGGTTTCCATTAAATCAGTGTAATGGAGAAGGGTAGAAGATGCTTTTGAAACAAATCCCAGTATATTTAACAAAGAATTTTAAAGTAGAGTTCACATTTGATGTCTTAAGAACTAGAATAAATAAAATACTATTTCTAACCCAAATTCTTATTACAGTTGAGACTATATTTAGTTGAGATTCCCCACAGTGCCCTGACAGTTAATTTGGGGAATTTGTCTAGACAAAATTTTTTTCAATCATTGTTTCATTGTTGATATGTGTTTAAGTAATAAATAAATATGCAGTACATAATATTATACTCAAATTAAAAGTGTGGTTAGCTGATGTGGCATTATTTAAAGAACATTCAGACTAAAGAAGTAAGGTTTCAAGTTAAGGAAATGCAAGGAACCTATGAACAGTCACTAACACAAATATGATATCTCAGAATTCACTGAAGTACTAACCTTCACCAACTAAAAAGGGTATTGGGGGATTTAGTGTATCCTTCCATCTTAAAAGCTTCTTAAGATGTACATTTGAAAATTAGATAACTGTTGCTTAATAATACTTTACTGAGAAACACTGTGTACTAACAATTCATCAAGAGTGTGCTATATTTACTGAGTTCATTTTATATCTATAGATAAGAATAAATTATATAGTCATCCTACCTTAATATAATCATGTATTTATATTGTAATTTTGCAAATATTTTCCATAAAATAAACATTTATCTGAGCTGCACAATTTGAAGAGGATGAAACTGGAATATACCCTCAGATGCTCATTTTAAATAAGCAGCTACCATTGAAAGCTGATGTATGTATTATCATTCCTTTAAATTTGGGTTTATGGTATATTTTAATATTTAAATGAATAGGACTTAATTTGAATTTTAAGTGGTTTTCTGAAAATAATTTTTTCGTAAGTGTGAGCTTTTTTTCCTTCTTATCTCCAAATGTTTTTCATTGGAACTATTTATGAAATCCTATTCAAAGCTTTATGTAAGGGGTTTGCTTAGTCACCACTTAGTTTGAAGTCTGTCTTTACTAAAACACCAAACATCTTTGACAACATACAAAGAGGAGTTAACATTGATTCTATGCCTACAGAATAATACAGGTGTAATATTTATCACTGCCTGAAAAGGATCTTAAATCCTTCTGAAATTTCCTTAAATATTTCTTGAATTTCAAAGAGAAATGGTGGCTAATGGCTAGCCCATCAGAGAAAAAGAATAAGTATGTTAACATGCTGTTGAAACAACTCATAGTCCACCATACTGTAGCAATGAAGTTCAGGGAAAATGTGTTTTTCCCAACTTAATATCATGTGAAAATTGGGTTTTCAGATCACAGTAACTCTGTCGTAAAGAAAATATACCCAAATTTAGTAGGTAGAGCTTAGAAAAATAATATATGTATAAGTATATATTTTCATGTATAATGGAAAAAATCCGTACTTGTTATTAATTTGACATGCTATTTTAAATCATTTAAATTTATTTTGGTAATGAGATTTTAATCAATATTTTTGAATGGGGAAAAACATACATATAGTACAAAATGGAAACAGTACAGATGGGTAGAGGGTGAAAAGTAGCAACCAATGTTAGCAATTTCTTGTGTATCCTTCTAGAGTTACTCTGCATATACAAGTATATGTGTATGTATATATATATATATTCTTTTTAAAACATACAGATGAAAACATATTATATATACTATCTTGTACCTAGTAGATTCAATTTCAGATCTGTCATTTTAAGTGACTTTTTTTTAACTTAGATATCATACTTGAGCTAGTTAACATATCACTTAATTTGAAATATATTAACTATACCAAGGAAATATCAAGGAAATTTTGAATGAATCCCATTGGTATTTACTTAAAGTGCAAATATATGTGTATTTTAAATATACAAATATTCAGTTCATCCTACTAGTTTCCTTTCTCTCTTCCTAGCCATCTTGCCTTCCTGTATTCCCTTCACAAATATATTGGTCTTTTTCCTGAAGTAGTGCACTTCAGGAGTGCCAGGATATTAAATAATTTAACCAAGTGTTATCTTAAACCGTATTCCCTAATGAAAAACACCCATATTTAAAAGCTTTAATAAAGTATCACGTTCAGTCAATTTTTACTAATTCTGTTACTATTATCTTTATCCAAAGACCTTGCCCTTATAAGAGCAAATGAGTATTAGAACTATAGTAAAAAGGCATAATTCTGTTGAAATACTTTATTAGCATGAAGCCTTTATCTTTATGAGAAAGGTATAATGTTCATTTAGCAACCTCATCAAATCCAAGTTTAAGCAAACAGGTAACTCTAGACCCGATTGTTTAAAGCATTGATTTTTCACTGAAGGACCAAGAGTCTGTCAGTAGTCTTGGGACCAAAGGCGGTGGGATGATTTGGGGAATGAGTAAAAACTGGAGTGCTGTGAGGTTACAAGTACAGCTAAACTGTCTCTCTGCTGGAAGAATATAAAATGGTCAATATAATTTTTTAATGAAGTTAGCATTATTACTAGTCCTATAAACATAAACAAAGCTGCTTTAATAGTTTTGTGAGCACCCATCCCCAAAAATCATAATTCTCTTTTCATTCCCATCAAGAGTGCATTTTGATATGACTTTTCTATTGACCACTGAGAAAAAATTATCTGAAAAATGAAAGATCCCATACTTGAGTCCTGAAAGATGCTATCTAATTATGAATTAAAGCAACCAGAGTAAAAGATCCAATACAATTGTAAATATCTTTAAAAATGTGGGTTGAGGAAGAAGAATTTTTTCATGGATTGGTATCCGTGAATTTTATGAACATGTCATAAGGTTTAAAAATTTAAAGCATTGCTTTAAACTTTAGAATAATAACTCTATATTTGGTAGCATAATGTCCTGTTTACAAAATGAAAGAGGTGTTGTTAAAAGATAAGATCCTCTTAAACATATTTTAAAAGCATAAAAGTTTGCTCCCTTTATTTTCATGCTGAATAATTCATTATAAAATTCATTAAAAATTCATCTTTAGGAATGAATTTTGCTTAAATTTAGGCTAAAGCATATTAATAATTTCCCATCCTTAATTGAAGAGCTTCCCATGTTGGTGCTTTCTGGTAAATTATATTTTTCAAACTTTATGTTCTTTTGAATATTTCTTATGAAAAATTACATATTTTTATTGAGGCCAGTGACATCCACCAGTAAATAAAAACATAATGAATTAGTGCTGCTATAGTGAAGTTACTTTGTGATATGAATATGAAGAAAAAAACTCATTTAAATGGAATATATACTTTCCTGTTTAATATTGTTAACTTATTTCTGATTAAGTAGCAGTTCTCTGTCTTCACATTTTACCCTCTTAAACTTAATTTTTGCAAAAAATTTTTCTATTCGGTTTTCATTTTCCTAGGGAAAGGGAAAAATTGTCCCTAATGAAAAGTGTTTATAGTATTTAAAAGAGTTGCTCAAAGTGTAAGACTGGGGAAAAAAAGCTTATGTTGTTTTTTTTGTCTTTATCAAAATAATGGTATAAATCTGATTATCTTGATCTGATTAAAGTCAGGATTACTTTTATCAGAAACTTTTATATTCAAAACATATTTAGTATTTTATTTTTCTTAAAGAAAATGGTTCTCTTGGATAATACAGAAATCTTCAGGATTTTGTTGTGGATTCAATGAGGTTGTTGCCTAGAAAAGAAGAAATAGAAAAGAGAAAGATAGTGGCTGATTATTTTGCTTGTCTGTAACGAAATTCATCTAAGAGAAATAAGTCATTCTCAAAACTCAACCTCTGTTTAACCTTTAAAAGAGCATTTGAGAAAGAATAATAAGACGTAATTCTGCCAAGGTGCGGCCTGACCCTGAGTAAATCATTCAACTTCTGTTGGATGATTTCCTCATGTGAAAGATGAACAATATTGTGCTGGAAGCTAAGGTTCCCTCCTACTCTAAACGTTTAAAATTCTGTATCAGTGGACTGTGAAAGGAAAAATAGATGGATAATACCAGAGTTGGAAAGTGTGAGACTTTATCTGTTTACATTAAAAACAACTATAATGATGCAGCAACCTGTGATGATACCCAACGGAACAATGCAAAAAAATGTCAGTTTTATAATATGTATGTATTTCTTTAGCCACACAAAATAAAATTTTGTTTCTAGTCCTTATTAAGACCAAGTTGTTGTATACTAACTACATAACTATCCTAAACTTTAATTTTTTTAAAGGAATATTTTTAAATATTGATTATTTCCCATCTCCTTATTATATCAAATATCTCATTATTTGGAAGGAGCATTGCTTTTTTCTGCATATTCTGTAATCATTTTTTATATTCTGCATGGCAAAGGAATTTTACAGATTAATATCACTTCCTGAAATGCCATTGTTCCTAAAATAACCATAGATCACATTGCCAAATAATACTGCAGCTGTCATGGTAGTGGTCCCTACTGTCTTCGATTCCTTTTTGTTGATCCTGTCCAATATCCTATGCTAGAAATAATGATGTCTGACAAAGACCATCAGAAAGGATACTGACCTGTGAACTGTATGGTTCTGTTTTAGAGGACTTGTAACTACTAGGGTATGCAAAGATTAAACATCTAATGGTTTGGGGGGTTTTTTTAGCCTTAAGAAACATCAAAGGATGGTGATTGGAAAAGAGAAGAAGCAGCACACAAGGGTTTTGTCTTAGAAGCATTTTATTTATTTATTTATTTATTTATTTATTTATTTATTTATTATTACTTTTTTTTTTTTTTTTGAGATGCAGTCTCGCTCTATCGCCCAGGCTGGAATGCAGAGAAGCATGTATTTAAGCACCCCAGTCCTCAGCTATGCAGTGCCCCGCCACTGCCAGTGAAGAGGCTTAAAAAAGAGTGACATGTTTCTCCCTAGACTTCTCTTTTAGTGCCTATTTGTTTATCAAAGACTCCATTTAAGGGTAACTGAAGTGTATTTTCAAGTGCATATGCATGTGTATTTTGCTAATTTCAAAAGTTTCTGTGCACATAAATTCCATTACGGAAACATTCCATATGATAACTAATCTTTGCCCTGGTGGTGGTTCAAAATAGCAATTTGGTTGGTCTGTTTTCAACAAATTCTATAGAATGAATTGGCTGTTGTTAGAAAATGTTTTCTCTCTTTTCTCCTCCCTCTTCTCAAAATAGCAGATACATTTTAAATCCTTGATTGCTTCTTTTTCAGTGGTGTTTGAAATCTAAGTGGGATTTGAGAGAATAGTTTAGTTTGGCAGTTCTTTACCCTTGCCATTTTGTAGAAACTTTCCTCAGCTTCCCATCAGATATTCTAAGCAACTTTACCAAAAGAAGTCACCTACGTGCCAAAACTGCCGAGCAAAATAAAACAACAGAGCCATAGAAAATGATGTAGGAGTAAAGATAAAGATATATACAGACACCCAAATTCACAACATTCCTTATCATTTGCTAATTTACTTCAGAGACCGCTGTATTTTATTTCTAGGTTCTTCAAACTAGCAATGTGGTTTATTCCAATGATTTGTCAGTCTAGAATGTCAATAGAACAAAATCTTTTGCTGCTTAGTAAATGTTCCAAAAAGGGTATCTCATGTTATAATCAGTTGTAAAAATAGAATTCTAAAATTCCATTCATTATAATCCTCTTTCCTTCTTCCCTCCTGTACACTGTACCCTATTGGAAGTGGGTAAGGGCATTAATTTCTTTCACTATCACATGGACCCACTCCATCCTATTTATTTGTTCAGAAGACAATTGAAACATAATAGAGACCAGAGCTGCTCTTTGAAAATCTAGAAATTGCCCTGTGAGCTTGATCTATAGACTGTAAGAAAGAAGGGTTACTACTTCACTGAACTGTTCTCCACACTCTTGCCAGATTTCTATATGACAGTTTAGGATGAATAGAAAACAGATTTGACTTGGGATGACATGAACTGAAAGGTCAGTTCCTCCAACTTTTCAATACACAGTGCATCTTCAGAAAATATTTTTGACGAGCATGATTGACAGGTAATTTCAGAAATGAATTTAGGCTGGGTGTGGTGGCTCACGCCTGTAATCCCAGCACTTTGGGAGGCCAAGGCGGGCGGATCACTTAAGTTCAGGAGTTCAAGACCAGCCTGACCAACATGGTTAAACTCCGTCTCTACTAAAAATACCAAAATTAGCCAGGCATGGGGGCACGCTCCTGTAATCCCAGCTAGTCAGAAGGCTGAGGCAGGAGAATCGCTTGAACCCAGGAGGCGGAGGTTGCAGTGAGCTGAGATGGCACCACTGCACTCCTGCCTGGGCAACGGAGTGAGACGCCATCTCAAAAAAAAAAAAAAAGAAAGAAAGAAATGAATTTGGTCCCTAGAGAAGTTTCACCATGACCATTTTAAAAGAGCAGGTGGTAAGAAACGGAAGAGTCAATTAAGATTTATTAGTAGTAATAACTATTGCTTATTGACCACCCACTGTATACTAGACATAGCTGGGCCCCTTATAGCTACTATTCCTAATCCTTATAACAACCCTATTATCCCCATTTTCATATGATTTTCCAGAGGTTTATAAACTGGTTCAGAATATCAGAACTAATGTATTTGAACCCAAATTTACACCAAAGCCAAAGATTGTGCCCATTCAGTTAGGCCAAACTGCCTTTCAGATTTCCTGTGAAGCTGATCCTTCCAACTCTAATAAAGCACAGTCTACCCCCAGCCGCCACTATACATCTGCCTCAGCTCACTTGGAATTATTTTATCCAAAACCATCCCCTATATGTGGGACTAGTCTCACCAAAGAGACACTTGGCTTATGTGAGGATTCCATTGGTTAAAGTTGGTGCTAATAAATACAAGTTATTTGATCTTTAGTTTACAGATAAAACCTCTAATCTTGATCAACTATTTCCAATAAACTTTTTAAAGGGATCATAACTTTTTAAAGGGATCAGATCATAAGAATGTAGAAGAGCTTCACAGTTTCATCCCTAAGGGCAGAGAGGAGACAAATTACTATTCACTATGGGTCTACAATTTCATTTTCATGAACCAAAAACAACTGGTTACGTTATCTTAGTTTCAAAATAAATCTTATCAATATTTTTGGAAGTTTTATTGATTTCTCACAACTTTTTCCTGCCATCTTATTGATGTCTCACAACTTTTCCTGCCATACTCCTCCCTATATCATTCCACTCATTTTCATATTTAATTACCAAATTTCCTCCTCTTTCTCTTAATTCCAGTACAATAAACAGATAATTCTCCATTTACAGATACATATTTTTCCCCATTACTATAGGGCACTAATTTTCAAACTTCAATGTGAATACAAATCATCTTGATGGTTTGTTAAACCACAGATTGCTGGCCCCAGCTCAGAGTTTCTGTTCAGTAGGACTGGTGAGGTGGGGAGAAGACCAAGAATATGCATTTCTAACAGTCCCAAGGAGAGTGGATGCTGTGATCTAGGGGGACCGCACTTTAAGAACCACACTGCTGTCAGCTGATGAGATTTTACCTTAGCTACAGAAGATAGTGATGGAAAAACTCAGTCAAAACAACTAGGGTATCTGGGTAGAAAGAAGGCTGAGAGCTACTCCTTCTTCTGCCTTGACAAGCTTACAAATCTTGAAACAAGCAACTTTTTAATAAGTTGACCAGAGTTTTGTAAAAAATTATTTTCTTCCCTTTTGAATAACCTTTCTGATTCCCTCTCATTTTTCAACAGCTATCTTGAGAGAAATCTGATAGGAATTAACAGTTATGAAGCCTCATGTGAAAAGCTTAGCTTTTAAATATATGGAGACTGATGCATATTTTTAATTTATTTTGTAATTATAGTATATAAATCTTGGTAAAGAAAAGTGAACAATTTCTCTACCTAAGAATTATTAATACAAGTTTAATGACTATTAAATATTAGGACTTGAAAGACCTTGGAATTAATTTAATCCCTTAGTTTTCCATTTTGTGACATACATCATGTAGCTCAAATTGTTCATAGTTACTAGAATACGCTAAGTAAACAGAATTTAAAGGCTAGAGCTTAAATTGCTGATTATCTCTTAAGATATATAAATGGTGAGAAATATACTAATTTCTTCTAAAAGCATATCGCATTTTTACCATCTTCCTGTATCCTCTCTGTACGTATAGAATGGAGGAACTATATACTGTACTGTGTTTATAGTACCTTTTTTTGTCTGCAAACTCTGCCTCCCAGGTTCAAGCGATTCTCCGGCCTCAGCCTCCCGAGTAGCTGGGATTACAGGCGCGTGCCACCACGCCCAGCTGATTTTTGTATTCTTGGTAGAAACAGGGTTTTGCCATGTTGGCCAGGCTGGTCTCGAACTCCTGACCGCAGGTGATCCACCCGCCTTGGCCTCCCAAAGTGGTGGGATTATAGGCATGAGCCACCACCCCCAGCCTACAGTACTTTTCTTTAGATCAGCAATTGAACTCACTGCTTTAAAATTAGAGATATTGGGCCAGACATGGTGGCTCACACCTCTACTCCCAGCACTTTGGGAGGCCGAGGCGGGTGGATCACAAGGTCAGGTGTTCGAGACCAGCCTGGCTAACATAGTGAAACCCCATCTCTACTAAAAATACAAAAAATTAGCCAGGCATGGGGATGACAGAGTGAGACTCCATCTCACAAAAAACAAAGAAAAAAGAGATATTGGCTGGGCATGGTAGCTCACACCTGTAATCCCAACACTTTGGGAGGCAGAGGCAGGCAGACCATTTGAGGTCAGGAGTTCAAGATCAGCTTGACCTACATAGTGAAACCCCGTCTCTACTAAAATACAAAAATTAGCCAGGCGTGTTGGCAGGCTCCTGTAATCCCAGCTACTTGGGAGGCTGAGGCAGGAGAATCACTTGAACACAGGAAGTGGAGATTGCAGTGAGCCAAGATTGAGCCACTAGACTCCAGCCTGGGCAACAGAGCAAGACTCCCTCTAAAAAAAAAAAAAAAAAAAAAAATTAGAGGTGTTTCACCTGAACACTCATTGAGCCCATTTTCTATAACTAACATATTTTTAAATAATTTATTCTATGCTTGACAACTTTGTAGGTATTCTGTACTATAATTAATATGTTGATCAAAATTAAAGCCATATATATATATATATATATATTTTTTTTTTTTTTTTTTTTTTTTTTTTTTTTTGAGACAGAGTCTCGCTCTGTCACCCAGGCTGGAGTGCAGTGGCGCGATCTCGGCTCACTGCAAGCTCCGCCTCCCGGGTTCATGCCATTCTCCTGCCTCAGCCTCCCGAGTAGCTGGGACTACAGGCGCCCGCCACAACGCCTAATTTTTTCTATTCTTTAGTAGAGACGGGTTTTCACCATGTTAGCCAGAATAGTCTCGATCTCCTGACCTCGTGATCCGCCCGCCTCAGCCTCCCAATAATAAAACCATATTTTATGTCTAAATCTATATAATATCTATAACTATATATAAACCTTAATGCTGTCATTCTAGTGGATTACATTGTATTGAAGTATTAAATTAATTCATACATAGACATTTGGCAGTTCTGCAAGTTCATTGACTTCTCTTAACAGCTACTACCTTTGAATGATTAGCACTCCAGAAAACTGAATGAGTTCCTAATTGTGAAAATGATTAACTAACTGCTGACATAACAGAGATAGTCACAAACTCAAATGGATCATTATAGGCAATGTAACTTTTTTTAAAATTCTCTATTCATTTGCATTATGGCTACAAGATAAATTTTAGATTTAAAAAAATTAAGTGTTAGAATTATACTTTGAATAGGCTTCAGGCAGAATAAATTTATAGTAGACTTCAGCTCAACATTAGGGCAAACTTTAAGGATTGCATGACTTCTCTGCTCCTGGAATTAATTATTTAGGCATGCACTGAATGTGGGATGCATAAAGGGAATTAATAAATCAGAAAAGGTGAATTGTTATGGCTCAGATTCTTCTCCACTCTGAGGGATTCAGAATTTATTGGAAATAATCATTGGAACTTTTGCCTTCAGGCCTTCTGTTAATTTACTGGTTTGGATAAAGAAGTGTGATTTCAAATTTTCTAATATTATTGTGAAAACATATAAAGAAAAGAAATCCTTCTTCCCATCCTTTGTTATTGCAAAACAACGTAAGAACTAGGTTTTAAATTTTCATGAACTTTATTAATTAAATGACTAGTTAAATAGTATTTATGAAATTTATTCTGTAAGATTAAGTCTACCTTTTATAATCTTCAAAGAAACTTTTCACTTTCAATCTGTTTTCAAAAATATGAAGGAATAAATTTAGTATTTATAGTGCTATTTCAAAAGTACCTGCTGTCGGTTTATTTAGAATGACACAAGAGGCAGTAGGGTAAATTGGAAAACCAAATTATTGGATATTATCAAATTTTTTCTTTATAAAAATTTACATTAAATTCTGTTTAAAAGTCGAAACATCTATAATATCTTTCTCCATTTTTTCTTGCACTGCTAATTAAGGTGGAAAGAAGCAACATCGTTTGCTAATTTCATCTTAAATTTTTTGTTTTAGACAACAAGTTTCCAAGTAAGTTCATTATTGCTACAAATGCAATCATATCTAAATTCAGGACCTAGTGAATTCATATGAAACTCGATTCTCCCTGGTGGTGTCCACTTTTTTCTTGTCACTTCTTCTAATCATCTGTGCTTTCTTGTGATACTGTAACATTTCCAGATTTCAAGTGGGCAAATAGTAGCTTTTATGGAGAGATCTGAGTGATTTAAATGTTATCACACAAACATCTATAAACTATATTGCACATTTCTAAATATTTGGCTAAGCAAATTTTATTCCTCCAGATAAATATTACATACCCTTTATATATAATAGATAGATATAGATATAGATATATAATCTCTTACAGAGAGTATGTGTAATATATATTAAACATACATATATTGCACATGCATATATATACAATTTTTTACATATATGTGTAAAAAATTTTAAAAGAGATCCCAATCCTATTCACCTTTTTCTTGTCCCTGGAGAAGTAGTGGTAAATGGGTTTCATCTCGCTTGTATTTGCAATTGATTGGCTGCCCTAAAGTGCTGTGTTTGTATCTACAGGGAGAGGGAAAAAACAGTGTTCATGCCAAATATTTGCTATTTATCATTCCTGCTTTAGAGACACAAAAGTTTTCATTGTAGCTCTAAAAATTTCTAGCTTAGCCAGATAGCTGGCAGTTGCAGCACAAACTACCATGTGACTCACCTGGAATGTGTCTCTTCTAATATGTGAAAGAGATTATTTGAAATCTCTTTCCTTTTTTCTTTTTTCTTTTGATTATCTCTCCTTTAAAAGAGCAGAGCATCTCCACTATGCCTCTGAGAAACTAGAATGATGGCCATGATGATGTCATCAAAGATACTCTTAAGTATTAAACTCTACATTTGCTTCTAATGAGTTCTAACCCCCATTAAAATGACAGCAGTTGCATCCTTTAAATTTTAGTCCAGTGATTCTCAAACAGAAGTGTGCAGGTGTATTAAATAAAAATACAGGTTTGGTCCCCATCCTCAGAGATTCTGATTTGATTGGTTCAAGAGAGGGGTTCAGAAATTGGCATTTTTCATCATCTTACTCATTCTGATACAAGTGGTCTGGAAGCCACTCTTTGTCATTGACTTAGACTGTGGACTTGCGTTCTTTCTTTTTTTTTTTTTTTTTTTTGTTTCTTGTTAGACTTGCATTCTTTCTTCCATATCGTTTTTCCAGCACAAATTGCTTAAGTTTTAAATACTGTCAGTCATGACACCATGGAATGATGATTTTTTTAGTTACAATATTAATAAGTAGTATCCAGGGCTCACTTTATTTTATTTATTTATTTATCTATGTATTTATTTATCTATTTATTTATTTATTTTTGAGACAGAGTCTCACTCTGTTGCCCAGGCTGGGGTGCAGTGGTGCGATCTCAGCTCACTGCAACCTCCACCTCCCAGGTTCAAGTGATTCTCATGCCTCGGCCTCCTGAGTAGCTGGGACTACAGGCATGTGCCACTGTGCCTGGCTAATTTTTGTATTTTTGATAGAGACAGGGTTTCACCATGTTGGCCAGGCTGGTGTCAAACTCCTAGCCTCAGCTGACCTGCCCGCCTTGGCCTCCCAAAGTGCTGGAATTACAGGTGTGAGCCACTGTGCCCGGCCTTGGTTTGTTTGTTTGTTTTTGTCATTGTTTGTTTGTTTGTTTTTGAGACAGGGTCTTGTTCTGTCACACAAGCTGGAGTGCAGTGGCCCAATCACAGCTCACTGCAGCCTCGACTTGGCAGGCACAAGCAGTCCTCCCACCTCAGCCTCCCAAGTAGCTGGGACCATAGGTGCATGCCACCATGCCTGGCGAATTTTTTTTTATTTTTTGTAATGACAGCATCTCTTTATGTTGACCCAGCTGGTGTTAAAGTCCTGGGCTCAAGCATTTCTCCCACCTCGGCCTTCCAAAGTGCTGGGATTACAGGCATGAGGCACTGCACCCAGCCAGGGCTCACTTTAAACACAGAGAGGCTAAATGCATAAATCCAGGTGTTTAAGATTTTGTATGCTATCATATTGGCCAGCTTTCTGGGCAGTGATTACTGGAAATGCCAGTTTCTCACCCACCTCCTAAACTCAAGTTCTGTCTGTCTGGTCTTACTTGACATCAGTCCACTGGTTTCATACTCCCTGGATTTCACAACCAAACATTCAGAGTCTTTAGAGCCAAGCGACTGGTCTTTCAGTCTCAAAAGTTGACCCTTTACGTCTCAAATGACATTTCTCAACCTCTTTTTTTTTTTTTTAATATATATGCAGTATAAACCTATCATTTATCAGGAGTAGAAAAAAATTGCCTTAGTCAATCTAGTTAATCTTTGAATGCCTCACTTCTGGTGGTGGTGTGTTTGTTTGTTTGTTTGTGTGTTTGTTTTCAATTGTGGTTAAAAAAATGCATAGCATAAAATTTACCATCTTAAGCATTTCTAAGTGTTCAGTAATGTTGTGTTCAGTAGCGTTAAGTATATTCACCTTGTCATGCAACCAATCTCCAGAACTTTTTTGTCCTGCAAAACTGAAAAGCTATATCCATTGAACAACTCCCCATCTTCCTTTCCCCCGCAAGCCTGGCAACTACCATTACACTTTCTTCTCAACCTTTTCTTTAAAATAAGCAATATGTTTTCTTAACCTTTCTCCCATCCATAATGGGTTTACAGTTATTGCTATTTAGCTCTCCAAGTATAAAGCTTATCTCCTGTATTGTTAGAATTCTCACATGCAAAAAGATTTACAATTACAAAGCAATTGTGCTAATAAGATATGCTTATAATCTTTGAGTGAAGGTATTTTATCCTGGAAGCTTTTCCACTGATTTACAGGGGGAGGTAAGCCTTTATTCCTCTTGAGACCTATGGATCTCACTTTATGCTTCCTGGCTGGTTTGGTATTTTATTTGTTTGTTGAAGGTTTAAGGTTAGAGTTACCAGGGCAATTAGGCTTAAATCCTAGAATTTCCTTGGCTTTTTCCTGTCTACATTCTAAGACTGTTTTACCATAACACTTTATAACGTAAGTAGTAGATTGGAAGTTTTTCTGGAATTTGACAAATTAGTGTTTACTAAATGATTTAATAATCTTTGCTTATTCAGTATAAAATGGTTTACCTTTAAACAGCTTTAATAGAAACACAATTTGGGAGGAAATAGGTAAAAAATAAAAATGTATTTTTCTGCAAATGAACTGTTTCAAATGTTATTTTCAAAATCTTTGGCAGTAAGAAAATACTCAACCCGAGAAATAAATTTTTTAAACTCTTATTCTGTAAAAGTTTTTCTTTTGAAGCATTTCTCTTCCTCTGTTATTAAAATTTTTTTAAGAAATCAATAAAAGCTTAAAGTCTTATAAGCAATATACATCTAAATAACCAAAAATGCTATAATTATGAGTATGCTGCTTATGATCTTCCCATAGGGAAAAACATCTGTCTTTTCTCGGCCTGAATTATTTCAGAGCTAGCACAAAAACTGATTGATCATGACTCTTGGATAATGATAACTAAGTCTTCGTTTCATGAATTTAACAATTTATATCAGTGCTACCTTATGAGTTTTTCAGAAAAATGCTATTTGTATTGAACCATTTTAAATAATTCCATAATCTGGAATAATTCAGATTTTTTTAATGATCTGCTGCAACATATTGGTATTATTGAATCTCATTTTTTCTTTGATTTCCATTATAAAATTAGAAATATTTTCTGGGAGAAAAAATACTCCTTGAGTTGAAAAGATTTAGTGAAGGAGTTGTGTTGCAGCTGATTCAGTAATGTTCCAGGCAATTAACCTTTTTTTGTTTTCAGCGCTCCCCTCACTGTTTAAGATCTTTCCTCATTGATCATCATACCACCCCAAAATCACAGAAGTTTATTTAATTCCATGCGTTCCTCAGAGCACGTGATGCCAGAACTTAACCTCCCCTCAATTTTCAGCTTCTAACCTAAGCTGGACACTAATATTTTGCCAGTAGGAACCTTTTATTTTTTGAGACAGTTTCGCTCTTGTTGCCCAGGCTGGAGTGCAGTGGCGCGATCTCGGCTCACTGCAACCTCCGCCTCCTGGGTTCAAGTGATTCTCCTGCTTCAGCCTCCTGAATAACTGGGATTACAGGCGCCCGCCACCATGCCTGGCTAATTTTGTGTTTTTAGTAGAGACGGGAGTTTCACCATGTTGGCCGGGCTAGTCTCAAACTCCTGCCTCAGGTAATCCTCCTGCCTCGTGCTTCCAAAGTGCTGGGATTACAGGCATGAGCCGCCGCGCCCGGCCAGGAACCTTTATATGGTACAATGAATTCCAGCCTGAAAATCCCCAAGTTCTGAGCCTTTACTTCATACATATTTACCAAATATATCAATTATTATATTAAACTTAGAATGAAGAATGACTGTAAGATTTATAATGACTAAAGTTAGTTTGCATTATTTTTCTTCAAGCGTTATTAAACCGTACTCCTCTTTAAGCAAGTTTTTGGGTCACTAGGTAACTATGTGATTTGGTTTATTGATCACCATTTATTGTTTGACTCACTTTTTCAAAGCCCCAAGTATTATATTTAATGACATACCAAGCTCTAATTCAAGCAGTGCCCTCTATTAAGGTGATTTGCATCTGACTTGAAGCATATTAAATAAAATCTACATTTTATTTGATGCAAATGTTTTATATTTATATAAAAAATTAATCAGGTAAACACAACTTGATTCTTAAATTAGATTCTTAATAACTCAATTCTAAATGATTACTTATTAAATTTGTCACAAAATAACTATAAAGTGAACGTGAATGCTACATTACTCAGTGTATCTATGCTATAATTAATAAACTCCAAAAATTAGTTGTGTATTTTTTGGACTACTATTTCAATCATTCAGAAATTTGTTTTAAAAAATCCTTGCAGTCTTGCTGCTGACTTCATAGTGTGCAGTAGTGTGATATAGAGATGATGCACTGTCTTTCAGAAGCCTTGGATCTATGCCTTCTAGCTGGGCCTGGGGCAAGTCATTTAACCTCTGTGGACCCCAGCTTGCTTATCCATAAATTGAGGGAATTGGATCAGAGTGATGATCTCTAAGAACCTCTTCAATTTCTGTATCCCTGAAGTCAGTGAAACTTCTCTTAAAGTTAGTTTCTACTTTCTTCTTTGGCCTTTTCTCATTTTCCTCCCACTCCCCTTGGTTTCGTCTCTCATCTGACATTTATTGACCATCCTTTCCTTCTTGGCATGGTTCATATTTAGTTATGGCCACTTTACAGTGTTGCAGTATGCTGCTTCTCTGCCTGATTTGCCCAGTTCCCTTTTTTACCCTGCCATTTTAATTTTACATATAAATTATCTTGGAACTAACACAAAAACTAGTTGATCATGATATATTATATATATAATCAATAAGACTTATCTTTTGGCCCTGTACACAAAAGTTTTAAAGAGGCAATTCTTCCAGTTCCAAGAGATTTTTTTAGACACACAACCTAAAACTTGTTGGAGTATATTTTAAACTTAAATTTCCCATTTGAAAAATCCTAACTCCTTAACTTGCATTTAAGTTTAAAAGCAGAGACAGTTTCTTCCTCTTTTGTATTCCCCTCTCCACCTTGCACTGGGCTGATTACTTAAATCATCTCTTTTCACTTAATCACCAGCATTCCTGTTCCTGTTTTGTCTTTGAAATCTTGTTGCTTCAGAATCACGGTACTTAACAGACAAATCTAAATGGCGACAATTGTTAATGAAAGCGATAGTTTTAAAACCTAACAAAAAATGCTATGTCATCTTTATTTCAAAGATGACTCACAATTAAAGGATGATTTGTTGCCTGCACACCCTAAATTTTATTTCAGAAATATTCTTTCCCTTGCTTAATGGATAAGTGATGCTGTTCCTCTACTCATTCAATGGACATTGAGTAGCTACTTTTTGCCAGGTTCTGTGCTAGGGTCTAGGGATACAATAACTTAGGAAAGACAAATATTTCACCGCCATTAGCTTTAAGTGTGCCATGTCCAAAGTTATTTGATTCAAAGCAGCTTTTGGAGCCTAATTACAGTATCATTTTGTTCATTCAACAGATATTTATTTGATTATCTGCCATGTGGTAGACAGTTTGTTGGTACATATGGAAGTGTATTTGAAGCTATCTAGTATAAAATGCTATGCATTATTTTTCCCTTATCAATTTATCCTTTAAATATGATTATCTACATACTGTCATAGTGCTCAAAATATATTTCATTGATGCAGATTTAGAGAAATACAATGATACTATTTTAAACAATAATTCTGTCTTCCTCATTCCAAATCTGCCTTGATATCCTAGGGTGAAAATAACTATTCTGTTTCATTTCATGTGCCATTGTGTTCAAGTGGTAATGACTACCTGAGTCCTAGGTTGGAGATGATTGTGAAGCTCCATTCAGGCCCATGGTAAAAGACTGCGATTATTTCTGTATGTTGATGGGGCAGTTAGATGAGGAAAGCAAGGAGTATTTATATACATGTCACATGTTAGCCCTTCCTGCCCCGGGCTTTTGTATTCATCCTCACTAATTTTATTTCACTCTCATTGCATATTCAGTATATTCACAAATTCTTTTTCTCCTCATATGTTTGGATTGACAAAAGTCCATCAGTGTTCTCAGCTATGATGACTATCTCACCAATGTCTTAGCCAACCAAATGAGATTTACTAACACCTCTGTGTCAGTAAATCCACAGTTGTAATAATTTTCACTGTAGGGACATTGCAATGAAGACAATTAATAGATAAATTCAGTTAATCATGAGTACAAAAAATTTGTCCTGAAAGTTTTCCATAACTGGTCATTAATTATGAAATATTTTCTAATTCAATTAAATATAAAAAGAATATGTAATTTTAAATTATAATAATTTACATATAGGTTAAAATCATTTTCCAAGTTCTTTTTTCTATTATACCTCATTTTACCCTGATGAAACTCCTGATTTAGATTAGTTCAATATCACTGTCCCCACTTAACAGATGAAGAAAACCAAAGTCCAGCAGGTGAAATGGTTTGCTGTAATCACTTAGCTGCCTAATAAAAATACCAGGGTTTTAACAAGCCCACTGCTCATTGAAGCCTTTTATATTAATAATAACATAGAAATTTAAAGAGGTAAACTTGAAATCAAAATTTGGCAAAATTAAGCATATATGTTTATAGCTCATTTAAAGAGTTTTTTTGAAATGCATTCTAGGTATTTTGTTGCTTT
The DNA here is from genome assembly GCF_029289425.2 of Pan paniscus. Lineage (NCBI taxonomy): Eukaryota > Metazoa > Chordata > Mammalia > Primates > Hominidae > Pan > Pan paniscus. The sequence continues at coordinate 49,589,684 of NC_073256.2, read as the reverse complement.
CATCACATCTTTAGGCTCAATTCTGCACTCAGTAAACTCTTGGTTTTGGCCCTGGCAGAAGGCCTAGCAACTCATTGGTGCTCATGTCTGTGCACCAGCTGCTTGCCGACCTCAGCCTCTGCCTCAAACTCTGAGCCTTTGTCCTCTGTGCTTAAGACTCCCTGCCTGAGCTTCCCACCTTAGCTAACCTTCCAGAACTTGACGTTTCCTCACCTGTTAACCCAAGTCTTGTCATGGCACCTGCTTTGCAGAATAGCCCTCTAAAAGTGATATCGTTTAGAGGATTTAAATGTAAAACTACATTTGCATAATAAGTTTGGTTAATTAAACAGCGAGTAAATCTTTTCCCTGCATTCCATTTTTTATTATTTTTTTATTTTTTATTTTTTCGAGACAGGGTCTTGCTTTGTCACCCAGGCTGGAGTGCAGTGGTGCAGTGACGGCTCACTGCAGCCTTGACTTCCGGGGCTTAAGTGATCCTCCCGCCTCAGACTCCTGAGTAGCTGGTACTACAGGCATGCACCACCATGCCCAGCTATTTTTCCTATTTTTTGTGGACACAGGGTCTCACTATGTTCCCTAGACTGGTTTTCCCTCTACATGCTTATGAACAAGAGATAAATGACCACATGATAAGTTAGAAGCAGACTTTTTCAGAAACCTGTTTGAAAGGAATGATCCAGGTTTTATGAAACCAACTCAAGAACCCACTGTTCTTCATCTGCATCAGTACCATGATTACAGTTGTTGACAGTGAAGGCCCTAGAGCACTGCAGTATTCTCATTTGTGCATGCAAAATTTAATCACGTTTATTATGTTGTATTTATTAAAGCAGAAAATCAAAATAATACATGTTAGAAATATTTCCATTTCAATAGGATTAAAAGCATACTGTTAGCTAGGAATTGCTGTTAAGTAAATGACTTCGCTCCCTGACATTCCCAGTTAACCATGGTTTTGTAGCATCACTGAGGAACTGGCAGGCTAAATTCTGAATTCTTACATGCAGACTGAATTATTCTGGTGGTTTTTGTTGTTGTTGTTTTGTTTTGTTTTGTTTTGAGACAGTCTTACTCTGTCACCCAGGCTAGAGTGCAGTGGCACGATCTCAGCTCACTGCAACCTCCACCTCCCGGGTTCAAGTACTTCTCCCACCCCAGCCCCCGGAGTAGCTGGGACTACAGGTATACGTCACCACGCCCAGCTAATTTTTGTATTCTTTGGAAGAGATGGGGTTTCACTGTGTTGGCCAGACTGGTCTTGAACTCCTGACCTCAAGTGATCCACCCATTTTGACCTCCCAAAGTGCTGGGATTACAAGTGTGAGCCACTGCACCTGTCCGAATTATTCTGTTTCTGTATTTATGGCCACAGAAGTTTCATATTCGCTAAATCTGCACAAATTATCATATAGTTATAAATATAAAAGTCAGATCAATATGGCTAAGATTATCACAGAGGAGCTTAATAGGAGTTCCACACTTGCCTTTTGCCGGGAGAAGAAAACAACAATGACTTTAATCCACTTCCTCTACCCCCTTAAGCAATGGCAGTAATTTCAGCTCTATTTTTAGGTATTGGATCCCCTAAAGTTATCAGGCAATCTCAGTGGCCTAGTATAAAGTGCAAACAGAACAGACCTTGATGTCAGCCAGTCCTGGGTTCAAGTCCAAATTCTGTCATTTATTGTGAAATTTGGAGCAGTTTATGTAACTGTATAGAGTTGTGAGAATTCATTCATCATTTATTGTATATTCATCAATCACCTACTATGTGCTGGTCAATCTTTAAAGTTCAGGGAATTATATTGATAACAAAACATAAAGTTCCCTGCCCTCACAGAACCTAGAGTCAACCAGAATTCTCTTAAAAAAGTTAAATGCAACCAGGCGCAGTGGCTTACGCCTGTAATCCCAGCACTTTGGGAGGCCTTGGTGGGCCTCACTTGAGGTCAGGCATTCAAGACCAGCCTGGCCAACATGGTGAAACCCCATCTTTACTAAAAATACAAAAATTAACCAGGCGTGGTGGCACGCAGCTGTAATCCCAGCTACTCGGGAGGCTGAGTCAGGAGAATCGCTTGAACCCAGGAGGCGGAGGTTGCAGTGGCAGCGAGCCGAGATCATGCCACTGCACTCCAGGCTGGGCAACAGAGCAAGATTCCATCTCAAAAAAACAGAAAGTTAAATGCCTTCAGGTACATAAGGCTGTTAACGAAATGTCACATAATCAAAGCATTTAACAAATATTAGTTAACATCATTATTAATTCTTCCCAACCCACGAAATGGATGGTTCCCTGGAAAGTATAACAACATTATGCAAAGTTCAAAGGGAGCCTCCTTTTACCATAGGAACCTTTAGGTGTAGCAGCTGCAAGGGAATTGGGCTGCTTATAATCTCATAAAACTGTTTTCAGTCAAATATAAAAGTGCACAATTGTGCAGGCAAAAATTTCTTGCACAGGAAACAAAAAGCACTAACTATAAGAGAAAAAAACAATACATTAGACTCCATCAAAATTAAAATTTCCTACTCATCCAAAGACACCATTAAGAAAATGAATAAACTTGTAATCCCAGCACTTTGGGAGGCCGAGGCGGGCGGATCACGAGGTCAGGAGATCGAGACCATCCTGGCTAACACGGTGAAACCCCATCTCTACTAAAAATACAAAAAATTAGCCGGGCGTGGTAGCGGGCGCCTGTAGTCCCAGCTACTCGGGAGGCTGAGGCAGGAGAATGGCGTGAACCCGGGAGGCGGAGCTTGCAGTGAGCCGAGATCGCGCCACTGCACTCCAGCCTGGGCGACAGAGCGAGACTCCGTCTCAAAAAAAAAAAAAAAAAAAAAAGAAAATGAATAAACTATCCACAGACTGGAAAATAATTGAAGCATAGTTTTATTCCTGGAGGAAATCAGAACAGCTTTGATTTTTCTTTTTTTAAAAAAAGAGAATCATTAGGCTGTTTGCATGATTGAGGGACCAATTGCTGCAGCGCTAAAAGTATTACATTCACCTACTTCCTAGTACCTACAGTTTTTCTCATCTAGATCTACCATCGATTTTGATGGTTTTTTGCCTGAAGGTGTCTTTGGGGGTAATATGACACCCTCATTTTACAAGAGATAGGAAAAATATTTGTATGACTTTGACATCATTTAACTAGTCTTTCAGAACTTGAACTATATTAAGTGGTACTTCCACTGTTCAGTGTCTGTTTTTCTTATTACACTGATTTTGCTTCAAAATCAGTGAGATTATATAGACGTCATTCAGAATATTTGTTTTTATCCTTCAACTCGAAGAGTTTTCTCACCTCTTTATTTTCAAGTTGAAAACATTATTATAAGATTATGTTAGCGGGTCATTTGACTCTGAAAAAAATAGCTTTTTAAAGGTTGATCACACTTTAATCTTCAATTTCAGGATAGTAAAGAACCATTATAATTTAGGCCCCAGTGACTGTCATAAAACAGCTTTTACCAGACCACCATCTTAATACTGATATTTTCCTCTTTCATATTTGAACTATATTTTTTTCTATCATCTAGCTCTTAGAACTCTATTTTCCTTTGATACTAATGATTCCTCTTGCCCTCAGAAATGTTTACATGAAACAGCACATGACTGTCCTTTTTGTTGATCCCAAAACTTTTTATTGTTCATTCTAGAGAGGCAAATAATGTCCTTCAGTGTCACTAATTGAGTTTTTAAAAGGAAGATTTGATAGCTAAGAATCTGTTGTCTTGTATCAATTTATCATTTTTACAATTGGGTCAAGATATATTTATGCAATTTTTATGTTAATAGCATAATAGCAGTAGCAATATAATGTGTGCCTTGGGAGTTTCAGAGCTTTTTAAAAAAAACTAAGTATGTGCCTATGCTTTTCCTTTTTAACCATATTGAATGTGTAATGTTGAGTTAGAAGACACTGTGTGAGGTAAGAAATGGCAGTTCAAGGGGAACAAGAACATTCGTTTATTCAGTCAACAAATATGGATTGAGTTCCTCCCATAGGCCCAGCATTGTACTAGGGAAATTGCTCACTATTTTTATTTTTCCCCTCTAACCTAAGGTGGAGATGATAATGAATAGTAAAATTACATGTTTTAGATGTCTTTGTATGTTATAGGTGGATTTGGGACAGCAAAAGCCTTTGGTGTGTTTCACTTGGAATTACAAAAAGAAGTAAATTGAGAAATAATTGTCTGACTTCTGATGATAGGGTGTTTTTGTTTTTGTTCTTGTTTTTGTTTTGAGACGGAGCTATTCTCTTGCCTCAGTCTCCCGAGTAGCCGGGACCACAGGCGCCCACCACCACGCCTCGCTAATTTTTATATTTTTAGTAGAGACGGGGTTGCACCATATTGGCCATGGCTCGTCTCAATCTCCTGACCTTGTGATCCACCCTCCTCGCCCTCTCAAAGTGCTGGGATTACAGCCGTGAGCTACCACACCCAGCCTTCTGATGACAGTTTTAATTTTGTAGATGAATTTGGCATGACGTGGATAAATTCTGTCAAGGTCATTATTGTTTTCTTCTCAAAACCAATAGAATTTTCTCACTTATTTATTTTTAGAATTGTCAGGTAGTGTAATAAAGTTATTTCTGTAGGAAACTGGGAATTCATTGGCTATTTGACTCTGAATGTAACCTCTTTAAAGCTGATGAACGAGTGGCCCCTTAGATTTGAAGTGGTAAGGTAGTCATAAGTTAGGCTCCCAGACACTGGCATTCAACGTGATTTTGAAGTGTGATAGACCATGTATACACTTGATTGTGCACCAAGAGGCATAAGGTAAAATCTTGTTTCCTTCCCACCTGTAAGTGTTAAGTGCATCAGTCTCCTTTCTCTACTGGTGGTGTCCTGTTGCTCCACTAGTAGCCCCTGATATAAAACCCGTGTCCTCCATAGATAATTAGTCATGAATCCCTTTCCAGGGTGTGTTGTTCTCTATGTGGTGATTTGAAGGGAGAAGTTTTGAAATGAAAAAAAAAAAAAAAAAGAAAAAAGAAAAATGCTAAGCAATTTCTGATGCTTTAGAAGGAATGTCGTGTTTCATTACAATGCATTTTAACATTTTTATTAAGATATAATTTAATAAAATGCTCAGATCTTAGCATGTCATTCAGTCAGATTTGATGAATATGAAGACACATTTCTGTCACCCCAGAAAGTTCCCATGTACCCCTCCCCAGTCAACACTCCCCCGACCCTGACTTCCAAAAGCAACCACTGATCAGATGTCTATCACCACAGATTAGTTTTGTGTATTCTGGAATCCCCTGTTAATTGCATGTATTTTTCTTTTCTTTTCTTTTCTTTTTTTTTTTTTGTTTTGGTGACAGGATCTCACTCTGTTACCCAGGCTGGAGTGCAGTGTCACAATCTCAGCTCGCTGCAACCTCCACCTCCCAGCTTTAAGCAATTCTCATGCCTCAGCCTCCCAAGTAGCTGGGACTACAGGCACATGCCACCACGCCCAGCTAACTTTTGTATTTTTTGTAGAGATGGGGTTTCACCATGTTGCCCAGGCTGGTCTCAAACTCCTGAGATCAGGTGATCTGCCCATCTCAGCCTCCCAAAGTGCTAGGATTATGGGCATAAGCCACTATGCCTGGTCTGCGTGTATTTTTCTCTGTTTGGCTTATTTCACTCAACATAATAATTTTGAGATTGTCCATGTTTTTGAGTCTGTCAGTAGAGTGTTTCTTTTATTGCCTGATGATACTTTTTTAAAACAGGCAAGAAATAAGCAGATCGTCACTGAATATCTTGATTGACACATAACTACTATTAAAATCATGGCAGCAAACCTGTAGTAAGAATGCAGGGGGAGAAAATACCCTCTTATATTAATATTAAGTGACAGTACTTCTAACATCTGAACAACTCTCCCACCTTAATTAGCGTTATATGCATCAAGAGCTACTCTTTTGGAAGACTCTAAATTACTAAAAACAGAACCTGAGTTTGCATCAGGAATTGTAATAGCCATAAACCTATGACTGTTTCCGTCGCTTTATAGTTCTGCTTTGACTTCAGAAACTAGTTTGAAAAATAATCCCATTTAAGGATATTCTTTTTTTTTTTTTTCTTTTTTGAGACAGAGTCTTGCTCTGTTGCCCAGTCTGGAGTGCAGTGGCACAATCTTGGCTCACTGTAACTGCAACCTCTGCCTCCCTGGTTCAAGCAATTCTCTTGCCTCAGCCTCCCTAGTAGCTGGCACCTGCCACCATGCCCAGCTAATTTGGGTTTCACCATGTTAGCCAGGCTGGTCTCGAACTCCTGACCTCAAGTGATCCACCCACCTCGGGCTTCCAAAGTTCTGGGATTACCTGCGTGAGCCACTGTGCCCAGCCAAGGATATTTTTCTTGTAGTATCTCCATTATCAAAACGTGCTGGAAAGGATGTTTTACTTGTTTATCAATATGGTGATGCCTCAGGAGCTTTTAAGCCCTCTTAAAATTATGTAATATAGACCTGATGAACTCAGTTTTATTATTAGAAACTCATTTTGATCTGTAATTCCAAGCAAATATTATATAAATGAAACAAGAGTAGATACAGTAAGAGCAGCATCCAGATTGCATTTTTCTTCTTTTGAAAGTCCTAATTAAATTGTTTGCCATGTTATACAAAGATTCATTGAGATTCTGGGGAGTGGCAGTAAATTTAAGCAAAGATTATACTGTGATTCTGGGGAGCCATAGTAAATTGTGTATCAACAAATCTAAAGGGTGAATTTTTACTTTCTGCTTATTGTCTTTTTCAAGAAAATTCTATAGTTACCAAAAAGGTGGCTGAATTTTGACATAATAAAGGAGAAGGTTGAGCTGGCCTTTGGCTAGTCCACCCCTATTCTTACCATCTCCACCTTCAAGACTGAAATAAGGAGCTGCAGGAGCACAAAGAGATCCCAAAACATTGTCACATACCAACAGCCACTTTCTTACTTTTACAAAAAGTTAGTATGGTGTTTTTTTTGTTTTTTTGTTTTTTTGGTTTTTTTTTTGAGATGGAGTCTTGCTCTGTCACCCAGGCTGGATTGCAGTGGGGCGATCTCGGTTCATTGCAACCTCCACTTCCCAGGTTCAAGCGATTCTTTTGCCTCAGCCTCCCAAGTAGCTGGGATTACAAGTGGGCACCACCATGCCCAGCTAATTTTTGTATTTTTAGTAGAGATAGGGTTTTGCCATGTTGGCCAGGCTGGTCTCAAACTCCTGACGTCAAGTGATCTGCCCACTGTGGCCTCCCAAAGTGCTGGGATGACAGGTGTGAGGCACTGTGCCCAGCCAGTTTTCTGTATTTGTACAATTATTCAGCCAGAAAAAAAGTAGCCATATAGTACTATAATGCTTATATCACTTCAGTGGGAAAAAAAAATAATGGTACCCAAAAGAAATAAGAAATATAGCCTGATTAGTGAGAGAACACTGATAAAGTTTCAGATTATTCCCGTTCTTGAAATATTTCTCATTCACTTTTCTTATTTCTTTCACCTACCACTGAAATACACGTGCTTTCCTTTTCCCCTATCATACTTACTTTTTTGTTCAGGTTCCTAAGTTGTTTTACCATCTTCATATTTCATTCTGATAATTCCAAAAATACTGAAATGAATCCTCCCTTTCACATGACCTACTTTAGTGTAGAATTTGGCCTAAGTCATTTCTCATACAAAAGCAGTTACATTTGAATTACCAAGAGAATCTTGTTGGTATAATTTAACCCAGAAGGGCAACTCACAGTGCTGTCATACTAAGCCTCAAGGATATATCTTCTCAAGATTGATAAGTGCTTTTGAGCAATTGCTCAAAAGTATGAATTGAAGTCTCTAAACAGTTCATTATCGTTTTGGTTGTAGTAATTAATTTTAATTAAACTGCCGATAATGTTTGTTCCAGATGAAAAAATGAGGATATGGTCTTTGTTCCCACTTGAATATGAACACTGCTATCCATTTAATGTTAGAAAGATAAAAGAGATCTCGGCCGGGCGCGGTGGCTCACGCCTGTAATCCTAGCACTTTGGGAGGCCGAGGCAAGTGGATCACCTGAGGTCAGCAGTTCGAGACCAGCCCGGCCAACGTGGTGAAACACCGTCTCTACGAAAAATACAAAAATTAGCCAGGTGTGGTGGTGAGTTCCTGTAATCCCAGCTACTTGGGAGGCTGAGTCAGGAGACTCACTTGAACCCAGGATACAGAGGTTGCAGTGAGCCGAGATCATGCCATTGCACCCCAGCCTGGGCTTCAGAGAGAGACCCTGTCTCAAGAAAAATAAAAACAAAGTAAAATATTTTACATGGTATCATTGCAAAAGAAGGAATAATGGTGGTTTAAAGAAAACGTTTAATACAGTTGTTCAAGAGTTCCAACACATCAAACTTTTGGGATTTAACTATCCTTTTTTTAAAAAAAAAAAAAAAAGAAAAGAAAATATATTTTGAATACTGTACAGATTCCCATCTTATCAGAGGAAGAACCAGTTAGCATAACATAGAATTTTAGAGCTAGAAGAGACTTTCAACATCATCAAGTCTTACCTCTCAGTATTCAATAGTTCAATATAATTATTATCTTTTTACAGGTCTTAGCTTTCCTGCCCTAATTTCCAAAACAATGAAGAACTAGTAGTCCCCAGATCCCCTTTGTGTATATGTATAACTGCCTTTTCATTCCCTCTGATAGTCTCCATATTCATGTTAATGATTGCAGCTATGAGGATTATTTCCTTGATTCATTATGCCTGAATTAGCTTAAGAAAAGAATAGTCTACCAGAAGCACAACTTTTAATTTAAATGTTTGGCAAAGGTAAAGATGAGTAATTCAGAGTTTTAGAAGTAGTTGTAGTAATAGTCAATTGTGTCATTGGTTCTCTGGAAAACACATCATATGGATTTTGCCATAGCGATTCAGGAGTGAGTAATACTACCCTATTCAAGAGTAATACTACCCGATTCAAGAGTACCACTTCAAGAGTGAGTAATACTACCCTATTCTTTAAGACAAGTAATACTACCTACCACATTGTATGGGTGAAGCAAAAGTGGACCAGCACAGCTTTTTGTGGGGGTTAGTGGTAGGAGAGTGTTATAGTGAAGTTCTTTGTTTTGTTTTCTCAGTCTCATTTCTCCATTCATTAAATCAATAGATATTTATTTTGCCTGTGGTATGAGCTAACCATTTCTCTGGGTCTGGATAATATAGCAGACAACAAGATCCAGTCTTTGGCCCCAAAGAGCATACAGTACAGGTACTCACAACATGGACAATGCTAGATAACTGCCCAGAGAGCAGAGAAGCTACATGAGATCATTATAAACCTGTGCACCTGAACCACTGCACAAGCAATGCATTAACTTTGCCTTGCTCATTGGGATATGGTGAGAAATAACTGTTATAATTAGTTGTGAAGCACTTTGGAAATGAAAAGAGCTACAAAGCAACTGAATGAAAGAAAACAACATTAAATTATAGGGTAGAAATGATTCTCATAGGTATGTTCAGTATTTATGTCAACGATATAGGACTATTACCAGGGAAAAGCTATTTTAGGTAAATACAATTGCCTAGCTTTTACAAAGTCAAGAAAATACGTGTGTGTATTAACAAGATAAATTGTGGAATGTTGTATTATTTTGGGTATTATGTGAGCTAAATATAGTTGGAATATCACACATACTATGAAGTTTCTATAAATCTGCAGCTTCTATTAAGAATTTCTGTATTTCAATGTTTATTGGAAGTATTTCTCCAATATTTAAATGCTGAAACTATCCAAGACTATTATTCACAAACAACGGATTATATTTTAATACTCAGAAACTGTAGGAAGGTTTGTTAAATAAGATGAATATCCTGTGATTAACTTGCCAGTATGTTGGGTTCAGTGATTTATTATGCCTGGTCTTTTCTGATTTTAGTTAATGTTTTTAAAGTTTGTTAATTCTCTCAGAAGATGAGGATGCCAATTTATATCCCATTATACACCCTCAAAAGATGAATTTATAGAATGGGCCATGTCTTTAAGATGCTTCTATATAGTCATTCTTATACCTAAGATTCAGATGCTCAAGGAAGGGACCCATTTAGACAGTTATTTAATGTTCTTTGACTATGAACTAATCCTAATTTTAATTTTAGTACTTTTATGTTCTTACCAGCTTTCACCCTAATTAAATGGGGCACTACACTGCAGCCTGTGGTGTAGCAGAGCCCAGGTCATCTGTCACAGAGAATCATAATCTTACATTCTCTCTCTCCTCTGAACAATAGAATTTTGAGGTGGGGGAGAATCTTAGTTTATGATGAGGCAACTCTAGTTTTATCACACTCAGAAACAACAAAAATATTCAAAATTTAACTTTCTGTGCATTCCATTTATTTGCAAATATATATCAATATGATTATTACATGAGTAAGAGATCTTCATTTTTTATTGTCATCCCTGATTTGCCAAATTTGGTGGAGAACCTCCACAGAGTTGCATATTATTTTATTTGTTCCACATGTTGGTGCTTTGTTCTCTACTGTCCTTTTGTCATTATATTATCTCTGAACATTTCCATTTAGTGTTTCTATTTAGAGTAAAGAAATAGAAGCATGAAAATTAATAACCCATGCATCAGATATTTTTGCTGGACTTTATAGGAATGACCAGTTAAGGCTAGAAACCTCAGTGTTTAATACTGTTTTCAAAATTTGATTGTTACATATATTGTCATTTCAGTGATTGGAGACAAGATGTATATGTAGACAAATAGATAAAAACAGGGTAATTAAACCAGTGTGGTTTTTTTTTATTTTAAAGGAAAACACATATGACTTATGTACATTGCATGGCAGAGTATTACTAAAATTCGCCTAAACAAACCGTCACGATGTTTTCACGTTTTATGGTAATGCTTTGACTATATAGTATTTGGATTTGAATCCTCATAATCACAAAGTCTCTTAACAGTTGTTTAAAACAAAAAACAAAGACTATACTGATTCTAGAAAGTATCATCTTCTTGATTATATTTGTGCTAAATGTATGAATCTGTACTATACCAGTATGAAAAAGGTAAAACTGTATATATATTTACATTTTGAAAAGTAGCATTGTGCATTTTAGAAAAATATTTGTCAACTTCTGGCACTTTGGCAAAGGAATGTGCAATTATAAAGGTTAATGCCACTTTATTTTTTTCTAATTCCCAGTAATTATTCTTACTAGGCTTTAGAGTCAAAATCAAACCCAATTTTAAGACTAGCACTTTTTTCCTACTGGTAATTCCTGTTTTTCTAATTGCACAAAATGTTTAACTTAAACTATTCTTTGCAATGAGTTTTAGCTTTCCTCCTCTATCCTAACTTCAAAACCTTTAATTTAAGAACCATTTAAAATTAATCCAGTGGTAACCAGAAGAATATTTTAGGTATCATGACCACTTAATCTTGTGCCTGATTTTAGTAATTTTCTGATAAAAATAACTGAATTCCTGAAAAAGAATATTCAAACTTTTTAATTAGTTTTCATTGGTCATAAATAATTGAGTAGTTGATGTCCATATAGTCATAATTTATCTAAACTCTGGAGCTGCCAAGACAACTAAGTACACAGAAGTGCTTAAAACACACCCATATCCCCTAAAGAGAAATGACAAGACTTGGAAGCATCAGAATTCTGTATTATTATGAGTATCACATATATATATGCTATTTTATATATATATATATACCCATACACATACATTCTGTTAGGTTACCAGTATTTTACTGTCATGCACCCATGGGTAGTAGAAGCAAAATAAAAATAAATATAAATGTTTAACTTTAGGTGTTGGCACCAATATAGATTATGCATAAACTGTTGCAATAAAAGATACTCATTGTGCCTGTACCTGAAAAATTTACCTTAGGTTTTCTCTGGCCTTTTTTGTTTAGGCCTGCATGATCATTTTAAATGTAAAGATAGCAGGATATATGAATGAATGGATAAAATGATGGCCCTGTTTGCCATGGGATTAAATATTCTGTTGAATTTTCTGAGGGGCATTGGCTGCTGTATATTACGCCATAAACTATATTGTTCAGAAGCAACATGAGTCTATCACAGCATTTAGAAATTATACATCCTTCGCTTTCCCCACAAAATGAATTCAGAATCAACATTCAAGTTTATAATTTTAAGCTGCTAATTATTAAAATATATTAATACCTTATGGATTGAAGATTACATGAAATAAGAACTACAAAAGAATGCTAATTAATAACATAACTCCATATGCTATCAAACTTCTGATAGCACTGAGTTTCTTATAAAGCCTTAAAATATTTTAATGATAAATTAATTACCTGGAAAAGAAGGCACTTTATTACCTTGAACTAGCTATTCGTCTGTATAGAATATGTCAAAAATCCCTTAAATTATTCTTTATCCTTTTATAAATTTATCCTAGTTACATGTTTTTCTAAAGCCTCTTATGGTATAATGTGTTAATTCAAACTATTGTAACTTAACAGAAAAATTGTTACCAATATAACCAATGAACAATACAGAAATAAAACTCAAGAATAACAAAAGTATATGTGATAACAAGACTGTTAGTCTAAGTTAGTCTACAATCATTTGAGATTTTAAAATGTTGTAAAATTTGAAGGCTTTTTCATTGAACAATTTTTGGACAGTTTTTCTTTTTAAATCTCACTTTTAATTGGTACTGCCTTGTCTTGAAATGTTGATCAAATGTAAAGGCAATCATAATTATTAAGCCAGTCCATTATAATTCAATTTTGTTTTAGTTGAGATTTTTTAGTGTAATTCTAAAACATTAAAACATCTGTTTCTTTTTTGCTCAAGTCAGCCATGCCTGGTGAACTATCAAATTTAAATCATCAACATGGATGTGCTGCTGTGTATAGCTGTTTCCTCTTCAGAAAATTAGTACTTGATTTATACAAGGAATTTAGTTCAGCAGAAAAAGCATAGGATAATTTGTTCAAAAGGGTTCAACCGTCTCAAGTGAAACCTTAACATCTTTCTGACATTCATAAGGATAGGCTTTTATCCAAGAAATTTTTTCAACAGAAAATTATTTCAAAGTGGACAAACTCCACTTTCTTTTTTGCTTGAGGGGCAGTACACTTTTACAAAAACACATTTTTCTGTAAGTTTACTTATCTTTAAGTCATTCTCTGTGGTGGCCATTTTTCCATCTCTAATTTTAAATGTTTTACTAAATGTACATGCAGTTTCATAGACAGTCTGATCATTACATGATTACAGAAAGTAGTCAAGTTTATCAGAGGTCTATCCTTGTGAAGGGGAGACCAAACACAAATTCCATGTCAGTTGTTTGGTTTGGTTATTTGTTTTCTTTTAAAAATAAGATATATTAACCCAAAGGTGTGTTAATGTCATGGCATGAACAATCTTCAATGTAGACCTATTGAGTATTTTGTGATGCTGAGTAACAGACGTTTCTCAACTCTCTGTGATGCTAAATATTTTCCTTAGGAAGTTTTGTTTAATGTTAGATTGTTGTTCTGAAAGATGTTGGTCCTAGTGGGATTTTTTTAAACTTGGAAAACAAATAAACGCATGTATTACAAATATAGAAATGGTGAATTGTAAACTTACCATATAGTACTGATTTCTATTTTCAAAAATGTTTTGCTGTTAAATATATACAACATAAAATTGCTGCCGTACTGTAATTGAGTACTTTTTCCTAAACGACCCTGTTATCACTATTCCAGAATTAGAAGGTGGGCAGATACATGATTGATTCATGTGTCTGCATAGATGCTTCAAGGTATATTCTTCTCTTGGTGAGTAAAATTATATTTTCCTTGGCATCAATGCATTGAGATCTGAATATACCTGTATCTATCAATCCTTATTACACATTTCTTATGCAGTAGCTTCAAATAGGCCAAACTTGGCCTAGACACAACTAAAAATTGAGGGTTTGTTACATGCTTTCTAACAGAAAGGTTTTCAACGAGATTAATTATGGGTTTGTACTGTGAAAATAGTGGAACTCCCTTGAAAACTTCATGTTTGCTAAATTCAAATTAATATTTTTTCTTTAGCTCACAAATTACCCCAAATCCAGAGAGAATATCAACCTTTTTCACTGTTGTCAAATCAAGCATAAGGAACAGCCCCATGATACTACAAAAACAGTTGAGGAATAAGGAATAAATCTCTTATGTTACACCTCAGAATAAAGGCATTCGGTGAAAGAAATGAACTGAAGTTCATCATGAATGCAAGGCCTCAGTACTTGACATTCCTCCACGGAAGGGAAGACAAGTATCAACACCACTGGCATCATTTCCAAACTGATCTTATGTTGAATAATTTCCACCACATTGAAGTACCTTTCAACTCTATCCAGTTTTTGGGTTTTGTTTTTTTTAACTCATCAAGCCTTTCGTTTTCAAACCACCATTTGTCAGCCTTGAGGTAGAGAGACATATAGATTTGAAAATACTTTCTTAAGAGATCATGTAACTATATAACTCTGAATTTAAAAATTGAGGGGGGAGGGATAATTTCAACCCACTGCCTCTTACCAGAAACATTTTTTTAAATCTGTAACTGCTTTAGTGTTAACAGGGTGCAAGGTGGTTTTTGTCCCGTATTGTTCTTAAAAGGTTCTCATTTATTGTGATTGTATTGTACTGTATGAGAACAAATCATAAATTGCCTTGTATTGTTTATGATAGACCATACCACGTACTACTTCAGTTTTTATGTTCCAAGTTTTTCAGTGATGCATGTTAACAGTTAGGTCCTAAAATTCTGTGGTGCTAATTCTCCCATACCCAATGGTGCTTTTGTGGATGCTAACTGCACACATGCTGAACAAAGCTTGAAGTTTAAAACTTTCCTCCCTTCCTCTGTTTATATGAAGTAAAATGAAATAACTTGAATTTGTCTCAAAGTATCACTGACAATCTAATAAACTTGTTTATATGTGTGATTAGTTTGGATTCTTAATTATTTTACGGAAAGCATCTCAGCTCTATTGGGCCCCAAAAGTTGATTTTATGTTTATTTCATTATATCATTTGTGCCCCCAAATTCGTGGTATCTTTATAAATTTCAATGCAGTTTGTCTGGCTTCCAAAATCATGTTTAGGTAGGATCTATAGAAACTAGACCTATCAGAACTGGAAATAAGTAAGTTGAGAAGATCAAAAATGTGCCAATCCAGTCTATTACAGTGCCTTTATTGTAATTTATTAATAAGGTTTTATCACCTGGTTGAGCCAGGAGATAACACTTGCACGAAAGCAAGTATGCCTTCAAAACCTTTATTGCAACTCACATGACATTGAAAAGGCCATTTCTATATGCTGATACTAAAAGTTCCACTTCTCATATATGAAAATAGGGACAAAAAAATTAATTTTGAATTTTCCAGGACAAACTGACATCATATGCCAGAATGTCATAATAGATAAACTCATGGCAATGGTTTTATTGGATTTTTATCTTCTGCATCTATATTAAATCACAACAGAAGGCCAAGTGAACCTGCTGATATCTTCATGAGGGCAGAGGGCTGTTTCTTCCAAGCCAGAGATAAATTCAATATAAAGGCACTATGTAAATTTGCATTCCGACCTTGGTACTTTGCCTAACTCAAGGGTAATGTTAAAATTTGAAAAGAAAAAATCGAAACAAATGTATTAAAGCTCCTTGAGCAACAGTCATTGACCATAAATAGAAGATGATCAAACCTATCTGTCTAAGAATCTAGCAGGTATGATGACTGAAATGATATTCCCATACCACTATGGTTTTTTATTATATAAAGAGTTTCAGGCCCAGTAAATTTTTGCCTCAAATAGCTATTAAATTGTGTCTAACTTCTAACATCAGAAAATGAAGTTTAGAGAATAGTGCCAATGTGAACCCTAAGCTTGCTTCTGTGACTATCTGAAATAAATGCAATATTTGCTAAATCACAGCCTCTCACCAAAGATATTTCTACAATATATTTTTGTAACTACCTTAACTGTATTCCATTTTATGAAAACTGGTAAATAATAAATGTACTACAAATTAATTGCACATTTTCTTTTGGAAGAAAAATCTGTTTAATCTACATGAAAATATCTCTAATTTTACACCCACAGTCAACCAGATTTCTGTATTAATTTTCATCATTGTTTGTCCCATCAAAAAGATTATCCTGAAAAATGCATATCAGCTTTCGTTGGTAGTAGTGAAATTTTTTTAAAAACTTATCAGCCTTAAATAACATGAATATATTTTGTAAGTTTTGTTCCTCTATAAAAATAATGTAGTCCCTCTCTAAGTGAAACCATTTTTTAAATTATGTAATTATATCCATTTTCATAGCATTATTAGCATTATTTTGGTAAGTTGTCTTTTCTGTTCCTAAAACAGTAATTTTCCCTTAGAGACCTTATGCTCAAGGTGTTTTCCCTAAATCCTTATGGGAAAGCATTTTCAAAAACAGACCCAAATGTTCTCTTTCCAGTAAGGAAAATCTTTCGTAATAAATTCCATGTACACTAAAAGCATAACAGTACTTGTATTAGGGAAGTAATTTTTCTCATCAGAAATTGCTTTGAGTTTGAAAATGGACAATAATAATAAAAAGCCAATCTGCAGTCTACATAATTTCAGATTTGTCTTCATGCGATCTTTTTAAAAAACTGTTGAAGTAGGTGCATACTGACTTGCACTAGGACTAAAGTTATTTTTCTTACCTCCTACTTTATCCTTTATCCTTGGCAGGGATTCAAGAGAGGTGAAAAGACTTTTGGAAAATAACTAAAAAGTAGTACAATACACACAAAATAAGGGAGTGGTAGTTCATAGGACTGAATAAATCATGAAATTCAGTGAATTCAGCACTACACATATTATGCCAAATTGTTCTCCTCTTGCACTTTTCGCGAAGCAAATTTCCCATCATAAAAGACTTAACAAAACACTGGCACATGAAGATCAAAAGGACTGAATGAAAAGGCTGGCCTTCAGTTTTGTGCATTTGGAAGTTCAGGGTTTTTTTTAGCTAAGAAGACTTTGATGAAGGAAGAAGTAAAAAAGAAAAAGAAAAAAAGAAACTCAGTTTTGTTAGTTCATTCTGAGTGAATTCACAAGAGATTCCTTTTAAACAAGGTCATAAAGAAAACATCTTGAATATCAGATATTCAATGGAGAAACCAATTAACTTACAACAAAAAATAAATTGGTACACCCAGGGAGTGGATTGGAAAGAAGCTGTGCATGAGAAGTGAACTTTGAAGTTTGCTTTTATACTTTTTGAATATTATTTCATGATAAGCTTGTATTATTTTATAATTTATAAAGTACTTTTTTTTTAAAGGAAAGAAATCAAATGCTAGACTGACTAGAATACCTATATCAACTGGTCAGCACATTCTCTTTCTAGTAGGAAAATCTGCCTTTTCTTTCTTTTTTTGAGAAAGTGTCTGACTTTGTCGCTCAGGCTGCAGTGCAATGGCAGGATCACAGCTCACTGCAGCCTCAACCTCCCAGGCTCAAGCAATCCTCCCACCTCAACCTCCCAAGTAGCTGAGACCACAGGCAAGTGCCACTATGCCTGGCTAATTTTTTATTTTTTGTAGAGACAGCATTTCCCTATATTGCCCAGCCTGGTCTTAAAGTCTTGGGCTTGAGCAATCCTTCCAAAGTACTGGGATTACAGGCATTGAACCACTGCACCCAGCTGGAAAATCTACTTCTAAAACATGCTTAATGTCAGAACATTGATTGGCAAGCATAAAATCAGGTAAAGGGGAATGACTAATATTCATGAATGGCATCATGTTATGATGGGCTTCATGATACAGACCTGCCAAGAAACAGGAATAACCACATCAGCATATTGGCTCAGAGCACAGTCACCCCAAGTCAGGGATGGAAACCACTAACAAATCCTTATGCTTTAAATCTTTTTTTCTAGATTCCATGTGACCCACCATCTTTCAGTGTGAAAATTATTGCTTATATGATTAAGCCACATATTATCTTGCATTTAGTATCACTTTAGGATTTTCAATGATAGAATACTGTTTTATAAATATCATTCATCATTAAGCATTAACATTAATCATATTACATAATCATATCATTACATTAATGTATAATCATTGTTATTATTTTGCTTGTTTGTTTGTTTTTGAGAAATAGAGTCTCAGTCTATCTCCCAGGCTGGAGTGCAGTGGCATCATCATGGCTCACTGCAGCCTCAAACTCCTGGCCTCAGGCAATCCTCCTGCCTTGGCCTCCCAAAGTGCTAGGATTACAGGCATAAGCCACTGTGCCTGGCCTGTTAATTTTTATAATCATCATTAATCATTAAGTATCATTAATCATTCACTCTTATTATAAATATCATTCATCATTAACAAAAGTTTTACATACAATAGCTCTCTGACCATGACCCTTCTTAATAGAGATTTAGGGAACATCCAAATTCAGCAGAAGTGACTAATGAAAGATCAAGATGTTCCTCCTTTAACCCTCATGGTAGACCTTGCCAATAAACGATAGCAACTGGGAGCAGCTCACACCTGTAATCCCAGCATTTTAGGAGGTCGAAGCAGGCGGATTGCTTGAGCCCAGGAGTTAGAGACCAGCCTAGGCAACATGGTGAAACCCCATCTCTAGAAAAAATACAAAAATTAGCTGGGCTTGGTGGCATGCACCTGTAGTCCCAGCTACTCAGGACGCTGAGGCTGGAGGATCACTTGAGCCCAGGAGGTCGAGGCTTCAGTGGGCTGTGATCATGCTACCGCACTCCAGCCTGGGCGACAGAGCAAGACCCTGTCTTAAAAAAAAAAAAAAATAGGCCATAGTATTTATTTCAAATGGCCAGATACAGCTCTAGAGTCTTTCTCAACTCAGCACTCTCCTGGCAGCTGCTCCCAGTTGACTACACTTAGCATGCAAGATTGACATAGTTGCCTTTCTACCTTAGACACCCACCAGCACATATACATGCCATCTGTGTTAGTCTGGGTCCTCCAAGAAGCAGGTTCCAAGGTGGAATTAGATGAGCAAGAGATTTATTAAAGGAAATGCCAGTGAGGGAAAATGGAGAAGGAGCTAGTGGAGGAGACATCAGACTCAGATGCAAGTCTGCCCCTGTGAGGAAGAGAGGAGGAAAGAGGAGGGAGGTAGAAAGGAAGTTACTTCTTAGACTGCAGCGCAATTATAAGCAAGTTTCAGCCAGGCCTAGGGGGAGTCCTTGAGCCAAAGTCACTCTTCAGAAGAGGCCAGCATCTTGAGGGTTCAGCCTGCTTAGTATCCCTGTCACACCCAGTTATTGGCTGGGAGCAGCCTAGGAGAAGCCCACCTGCAGGGCAAACGTGATGATAGATTTCAGAGCACCACAGCTGGATCTGTGGGCCAGTTGGGTGGAGACTTAGAGCTGTTCAGTGCCCATAGGAGTCTGTGGTGGCTATGAAAATGCATCTCTCAAATTTCCTTCTACCGGGAGCATAACTGACTCACGGGCTATTTCTGCATTCTGTGATGCTAGTCTTTGGATGGTGTGGTGTTCATGTTCTACTTACACCATCCACCTCCTTTGCTGTGAAGTGGTCCCTTAGTTGGATGCCTCTGTCTCTGCTGCCATGGCCACTCTATTGCTGTGCCCATCCTGCCAATTCTGAGGTGGCCAATGGCAGTCTGATTCAGGTCAACTGTCCGAGTCACTTTGTCAATGTGGTTGTTCAGTGCCTCTCCCATGATGGATGGCTTCTGGTGGACATTAACATGTGATACAAAACTCTTCACAGTCTGGGCTGGGTGTGGTGGCTCACATCTGTAATCATAGCACTTTGGGAGGCCAAGGCAGGTGGATCACTTGAGGCTGGGAGTTGGAGACCACCCTGGGCAACATGGTAAAACCCCATCTCTACTAAAAATACAACAACAAAAATTAGCCAGGCGTGGTGGCGCATGTCTGTAATCCCAGCTACTCGGGAGGCTGAGGCAAGAGAATCGCTTGAATCCAAGAGGCAGAGGTTGCAGTGAATCAAGATTGCACCACTGCACTCCAGCCTGGGTTACAGAGTAAGACTCCATCTCAAAAAAAAAAAAAAAAAGTTTTCACAGTCTGTGCCTGCTCCCATATGTGCACCCACAAGCTTCTACCCCAGGCCTCTTCGACCCTGTCTTCCAGTCCTTTTCCTCCCAGGCTTCTGGCCAGATAGCCAGACCATCGATCACTGCCCAGGAACTGTAAATATGCTTACCCAGGCCACTTCTTCCTTGCAAAGTAGATGACCAGGTGCACTGCTTCCCATTGGGAAGATTCTCCCTCTCCACTGTCTTTCAAAGCCACCTCACCAATTTTCAGTTTGCGTCTACATACAGACCCACCTTATCTATAAACCAAGTTCAGTCTTTTCCCTCCTCCTGTAGCTGGTCGTATGAGAACTTCCACATGGCCATATATGTGAGATTGGAGAGGGTGCTGATGAATCTATTGAAGGTGAAAGGAATAAGGCGGTTTGGACTGCCTATGCGATCATAGCTCACGGCAGCCTCAACCTCCTGGGCTCAAGGAATCCTCCCACCTCAGCCTCCGGAGTAGCTGGGACTGCAGGCATGCACCACCATGCCTAGCTAATTTTTTTTTTAATGGAGACAGGGTCTCTCTGTATCACCCAGGCTGGTCTCAAACTCCTGCCTCAAGCGATCTTCCCACCTTGACCTTCCAACGTGCGGGGATTACAGGCATGTAATAACAGCTTCTCAAAAGGTGTGTAGTTCTCTGCAGTGGTTGGCATGATCTTCTTCTAGGATCCCAGGGGCTGCAAGGTGATTCTCTCCCTGGGGTTTGATACAAACTCTGTCTTTTCCTACTGCTTCTTTTCCCACACTGACATTCCAAAGGCTTGGATATGCCCAGTCATGCAGACTAAGAACTAAGGCCATTTCACCTGTTGCAGTGCCCTTTCCTGCTCTGAGACCTACTCAAAGCTGGCAGTATATGTGGCACAGCAGTATTCTTATCTGTGGAATGTGTTGTCTCCTGAACCCAAAGAGGTTTGCCAGGATCCTCAGCTTACTGTATGGAGTAGGGATATAAGAGGTGCCCGCTTCTTTTTTTTTTTTTTTTTTTTTTTTACTTTGGTGAAGATGTCCTGGCATGCCCTAATAGACCTCCTAAATAATGTCACTGAAGTGGCAGGAGGCTGAATGTTCCTAGGGTTCACTCTCAAGCCCCCACTTCCCTCAGCCTCTTTATCCCTTCCTCTGATCCTATGGACCAATGAGCAGTGTTGCTTGCACTGCAGCCTGGACCTGTTGCAGACATCTTTCCTGCTAAAGGCAACTCAGAATTTTCCCCTTCACTGTGCATTGGTCATCACTCTTCCCAGACTTCTAAGAACCACCCTCACAGTGAGTTTGCCCTGTTCCCTGGGGTCCTGGCCAACGTGTTAGATCTCAGTTTCTGAGAAACTTCCATTCCAAGCCCTTTGATCAAGCACTCTCAAAGTACAGGCCAAGGTGCCCTCCTCTGGCTCCCACTGGCTTATTCTTGTGGCTCATCTGGTGCATAGTCTCCTTTTTACTTAATCGTCCCCAGCATGTACCCACCCATGTTATGCTGGGACTGAACCTTAAGTATCAGGTAAGAGATGAGGGCACCTACTGGGAAACATGTATTGCCTTGTGAAGGAGGGGCCTCTGCAGCATCTTCTTACACAATAGAAGCACTAGCTCTTACCAGAAAGGATGGGGCACTTGTGCAAGCCCAAAGGATTGGGAAAGAAGGTGGCAGTCTGCCTAGACAATACATTCAAGGGCCTCCATCTACATACCCTCATCCCAGTTTTCAGGGTCCCAAGTTTTCCCAGAGTCCCAGGTGTTCCCCGAACCCCCCCAGCCCCCACCGCTGGCAACCTATTCTTCACTGAATATTCAAACATCTAGGGATCTCTGCAGTTCTAACTATTTGATTTTCACCTGTTCCACCGTGTCTGCTCTCCCACACTGCAGAAGGTAAGGGCCTTCTTGTAAGATGCCAAAAAGCCTCTTGCCTCCCACACTTAGCCATTTACTGCTTGCTTAACTGCTCTCATTATCCCTTAGCTAGAAGCAATACAACTTAGCAGTAAACAGCCAACAATTCTGCTGTCTTTGAGGACATTTTTCTCTCCATAAGTTTCAAATGCTTCAATCATCACACCTGCAACATCTTTCCTCCCCACCAGGACATCTTCCCAGGTCACCATCGATGAAACCTTTCACCTTTGACTCACCACCTTATGCTACTGACTATCCACACCCCACCTATCAACCAAGTTAATATCCTCTTTGCCCACTGGAGGGTTAGTAGGTCAATTCCAAATCACAATCTTACCACCTGTTTTCTTGGATCATTCTTGATACTACTTTTGGTAGCACAGGACATCTGAGAAGCCAAAGCCAAGATAGGATTAGACACGTAAGAGATGTACTGGGTCAAATGCTGGTGAGGGAAAATGGGGAGCTGGAGGAGGCTGGGTGAGACGTCAGACTCCATTATGATCCCACCCCTATAAAGGAGAGAACAAAGAGCTTAGTTTGCAGCATTGCAATAAGGAAGATTCAGCAAGGCTAACAGGGAATGCTTAAGCCAAAGGTACTTTTTAGAGGAGTCCTATGTCTTCAGAAATGGGCCTGCCTTAGTATCCTGCCATGAGCAGTCAATGGGAACAGTGAAGGGGAAGTGGAGCCCTGGCCTGAACACAGGAATGGAAGTCAGAACACAGCAGTTTGTGCCTTTAGTTATTTACCCTCCCTGTAGTAGGAGATCAGAGAGGCACACTCCCAGGGCTGCCATGCCATTGCATGGAGGCATTTGAGATCACAAAGCAAATCTCGGGCATTAATGAAATGGTCAGGCTTATTTTGCTCGGTTTGAGAGGGAGATAATTTGTATTCCTATACTCAAAACTGGAGGAAAACAATCACCCTAATTGGAATCTGAACTGACCATAAGTAATAAACTTAAAAGTAATATTAAAGTATTAGTGAATACTCTTAAGCTCAATTGTCAATTTTCTATTGCAAAAAAAATCAAATACTTTAAAACTTCAGAGACTATTTTGGGAGGCTGAGGTGGGAGGATACCTTGAGCCCAGCTGTTCAAGACCAGCCTGGGCAACATAGCAAAACTCTGTCTCTACAAAAAAATAAATAAATAAATTAGCTGGGTGTGGTGGCACATGCCTGTGGTCCCAGCTACTCAGGAGGCTGAGGTTAGAGGATTACTTGAGCCCCCAGTGGTCAAGGCTGCTGTGAGACATGATCGCACCACTGCACTCCAACCTGGGCCACAGAGCGAGACTCTGTTTCAAAAAGAACCAAAAAAACCCAAACTATTAATAAAGGGTATTCAATTAGGAAAAGAGGAAGTCAAATTGTCCCTGTTTGCAGAAGACATGATTGTATATCTAGAAAACCCCATTGTCTCAGCCCAAAATCTCCTTAAGCTGATAAGCAACTTCAGCAAAGTCTCAGGATACAAAATCAATGTACAAAAATCACAAGCATTCTTATACACCAACAACAGACAAACAGAGAGCCAAATCATGAGTGAACTCCCGTTCACAATTGCTTCAAAGAGAATAAAATACCTAGGAATCCAACTTACAAGGGATGTGAAGGACCTCTTCAAGGAGAACTACAAACCACTGCTCAAGGAAATAAAAGGGGATACAAACAAATGGAAGAACATTCCATGCTCATGGGTAGGAAGAATCAATATTGTGAAAATGGCCATACTGCCCAAGGTAATTTACAGATTCAATGCCATCCCCATCAAGCTACCAATGACTTTCTTCACAGAATTGGAAAAAACTACTTTAAAGTTCATATGGAACCAAAAAAGAGCCCGCATCGCCAAGCCAATCCTGAGCCAAAAGAACAAAGCTGGAGGCATCACACTACCTGACTTCAAACCATACTACAATGCTACAGTAACCAAAACAGCATGGTACTGGTACCAAAACAGAGATATAGATCAATGGAACAGAACAGAGCCCTCAGAAATAATGCCACATATCTACAACTATCTGATCTTCGACAAACCTGAGAAAAACAAGCAATGGGGAAAGGATTCCCTATTTAATAAATGGTGCTGGGAAAACTGGCTAGCCATATGTAGAAAGCTGAAACTGGATCCCTTCCTTACACCTTATACAAAAGTCAATTCAAGATGGATTAAAGACTTAAACGTTAGACCTAAAACCATAAAAACCCTAGAAGAAAATCTAGGCATTAGCATTCAGGACATAGACGCGGGCAAGAACTTCATGTCTAAAACACCAAAAGCAATGGCAACAAAAGCCAAAATTGACAAATGGGATATAATTAAACTAAAGAGCTTCTGCACAGCAAAATAAACTACCATCAGAGTGAACAGGCAACCTACAACATGGGAGAAAATTTTCGCAACCTACTCATCTGACAAAGGGCTAATATCCAGAATCTACAATGAACTCCAACAAATTTACAAGAAAAAAACAAACAACCCCATCAAAAAGTGGGCAAAGGACATGAACAGACACTTCTCAAAAGAAGACATTTATGCAGCCAAAAAACACATGAAAAAATGCTCGCCATCACTGGCCATCAGAGAAATGCAAATCGAAACCACAATGAGATACCATCTCACACCAGTTAGAATGGCAATCATAAAAAAGTCAGGAAACAACAGGTGCTGGAGAGGATGTGGAGAAATAGGAACACGTTTACACTGTTGGTGGGACTGTAAACTAGTTCAACCATTGTGGAAGTCAGTGTGGCGATTCCTCAGGGATCTAGAACTAGAAATACCATTTGACCCAGCCATCCCATTACTGGGTATATACCCAAAGGATTATAAATCATGCTGCTATAAGACACATGCACACGTATGTTTATTGCGGCATTATTCGCAATAGCAAAGACTTGGAACCAACCCAAATGTCCAACAATGATAGACTGGATTAAGAAAATGTGGCACATACACACCATGGAATACTATGCAGCCATAAAAAATGATGAGTTCATGTCCTTTGTAGGGACATGGATGAAATTGGAAATCATCATTCTCAGTAAACTATCGCAAGAACAAAAAACCAAATACCGCATATTCTCACTCATAGGTGGGAATTGAACAATGAGAACACACGGACACAGGAAGGGGAACATCACACTCTGGGGACTGTTGTGGGGTGGGGGGAGGGGGGAGGGATAGCATTGGGAGATATACCTAATGCTAGATGACGAGTTAGTGGGTGCAGCGCACCAGCATGGCACATGTATACGTATGTAACTAACCTGCACATTGTGCACATGTACCCTAAAACTTAAAGTATAATAATAATAATTTTGAAAAAACCCAAACTATTTTAACATACAAATATCTCACATATATATCTTATCTATTGAATGAAAACCATTTCTTTCAATATACAAAAAGCTGTTTGTACAAATAGAAAGTATAAAATGATTTTCACTTAAAAGACTTTTAAAATGATTTTGATATGACATATTTAATAGCAAAACTCTACTATTCGTTTTCCACAGTTCAATGAATAGTCCTCCAAATTAATTATATACATATATTAACATATGAATATAATTTTAAAAATCTTTTTGTATGTCCAAGCATATATGTGTATGTATATCAATTAATTTGGAATATATATACATTTTGAGACAGAGTCTTGCTCTGTCACCGAGGCTGGAGTGCAGTGGTGCAGTTTTGGCTCATTGTAACCTCCACCTCCCAGGTTCAAGTGATTCTTCTGCCTCAGCCTCCCGAGTAGCTGGGATTGTAGGCATGTGTCACCACACCCAGCTAATTTTTCTATTTTTTTTTTTTAATAGAGATGGGTTTTTGCCATGTTGGCCAGGCTTGTCTCAAACTCATGGCCTCAAGTGATCCACCCACCTTGGCCTCCCAAAGTGCTGGGATTACAGGCATGAGCCACCACACAGGGCCTTAATTTTTAAGTAAAATTATGTTTTACTATACCTAATTATACTATATCCATATTACTTTTCTTAACATTACAACTTTTGCTCTTCACAGCTTTTTTAAAATAATACTTAAAAAAATTGATTAGCCAGGTGTGGTGGCAGGTGCCTGTAATCCTGGCTACTCAGGAGGCTGAGGCAGGAGAATCGCTTGAACCCAGGGGACAGAGGTTGCAGTGAGCTGAGATCATGCCATTGCACTCCAGCCTGGGCAAAGCAGCGAAACTCCATCTCAAAAAAATACATATATATACAAAAATTAGCTGGGCGTGGTGGCGTGCACCTGTAATCCCAGCTACTTGGGAGGCTGAGGCAGGAGAATCACTTGAACCCGGGAGGTGGAAGTTGCAGTGAGCAGAGATCGCACCACTACACTCCAGCCTGGGTGACAGAGCTAGACTCTGTCTCAAAAAAAAAAAAAGAATAGGTAAGAGATATTAAAGCAATTTCAAAAGATGAAGCAGTGATGTTGGGGAATCATCCGGCTACAGCAGATGTGTGTGCACTGATGATGTGCCTCCAGGACAAAGGACTGGGTGTTGCTCAGATGATGTGGTGGATGGATCATATTTTTAAGTACACAAACTTTGGAATTGTTTCTCTAGTTCACAGAGACTTTTTATAAGACAGGGAAGATCTTATCGTGACCAACAGCTGCTGCTTCTCAAGAAGCAC
The DNA here is from genome assembly GCF_029289425.2 of Pan paniscus. NCBI lineage: Eukaryota > Metazoa > Chordata > Mammalia > Primates > Hominidae > Pan > Pan paniscus. Next base: position 49,562,974 of record NC_073256.2, on the reverse strand, counting down.
TTAGAAAGTAATTACAGGAGCAGAGATTGAAAATGAATTATTTCGTTTCCAGAAAGGGGCTTCCTCAGGAAGAGGTGAGAAACAAGTCAGGCATTTGCAGAGAAAAATAACTTGCCATTTCTTACACATGTTACTCTGTGAAGATCTGTGGCAACTAAAATTATTCTGAATGCACTTGTAGCACAACAGGGAAATGGAAGTCCAGCAGGAGGAGATGCTAAAGAATTAGCAAATCAAAAGGCCTCCAGTGGATAATAGATACAACGATAGCTTATCCTAAAGCTGAACCTATCAATATTCAAACCTGGATCCTTGGGTTCAGGAAACCAACAGTCACACATGTACATTACAGGATCTTTCCAGTTAAAGATGTATCTCTGGAGACTGGTGACCTTACCAATGGGATCTATCTATGGTTTACTGAAAAAGAGGACCTCTTACCACATTTTTATGAAACAGGAGCTTTTCCACCTTCCAAGGGCCATAAGGAAGCTGTTTCCAGGGAAATGACCCTCAGAAACATGTGGATATTCCTCACACAGTCTTTTGCATTTTTGTCAGTCTATATGTGGTACAACATCATTCAGTATTTTTACCATTGCCTGTTTTAGGAATTGACTTGGACTTGTGAAGGTCACCATAGGAGTTCAGACTTTCTTTCATAAGTGTGCATTATTTTACATGTGTGAATCAGAATATATTTTAAAAAGCAAGAGAAATTCTGTGGATGGATTAATATTTATCACCCTTTGGGGTATTTTAAAACTCTACTGAAATGATGATTAGTAATAAAAAGAAATTGATATGTACTTCATATAACATAAAATTCGCTGTTTGAAAGTATGCATTTGGTTGTTTTATTATATTCACTGTGTTGTGTAACCATCACCATATCACCTAGAATATTTTCATCCTTGCAAAAAGAAATGCCATATCTATTAGCAATCAGTCCCAATTCTTCCTCTCACTCAGCCTCTGTCAGCCACTAATCTACTGTCTCTAGGGGTTCCCCATTCTGGACATTACATATCAACAGAATCATACAATATGTGGCTTTCTATGTCTGGCTTCTTTCAGGTTAACCCACGCTGTAGGATATACCAGTACTTCATTCCTTTTTATTCCTTTTTATAAATAATATTCCATCATATGGCTATAGCACTTTTTGTTTATCCATTTATCAGATGGACATTTAGGTTGTTTCCACTTTTTGACTATTATGAATAATGCTGCTATGAGCATTCATGTACAAGTTTTTACATGAACATGTATTTTCAATTCTCTTGGGTATATATGATACCGAGGAGTGGAATTTCTGGGTCATATGGTAACTCTATGTTTAATTTTTGGAATAACTGTCAAACTGTTGTCTACAGTGGCTGTACCATTGTATATCTCCAGCAGCAAGCAAATTATTTATTTATTTATTTATTTTGAGACAGGGTCTCACTCTTTCACATTGGCTGAAGTGCAGTGGCATGATCACAGATCACTGCAACCTTGACCTCTGGGGCTCAAACAATCCTCCCACCTCAGCCTCCTGAGTAGCCGGAACTACAGGCACATGCCACCATGCCCAGCTAATATTTTTTTTCTCTTGTAGAAACAGGGTTTCACCATATTGCCCATCCTGATCTTGAACTCCTGGGCTTAAGCAGTCCGCCCACTTTGACCTCTCAAAGTGCTGGGATTATAGGCATAAGCCACCACACCCGGTCTATTTCTTATATTTAAAATAACTTGGTATCTTTCTGTGTGTAGACATGAGTAAAATTCTTTTTAGTATTTTATAATTCCATCGTGTGAAGGCATCAACATTTATTTAAATAATCCCCTAATAATGGGCATTGCATTGTTCACAGATTCTTACAGTGTCAACCAAGGCTATATTAAACACATTTTACACATATCTTAAGTGAAGTGTCTTGGTCATAAAAGATGTATGTTTTAATTATTTTATTGCAGCATAAATGACATACAAACCATTGTGCATATTTCAAATGTACAATTGGGTAAGTGTTGATTATGTATACAACCATGAAACCCTCACCACAATCAAAAGAATAAGCACATCCTCAGGATCTAGGAGAATGTGAAAAATAATAATAATAAAAAATATATTGATGACCCAAAAAAGTTTCCTTCCCTGGCCAGGCGCAGTAGCTCAAGCCTGTAATCCCAGCACTTTGGGAGGCCGAGGCGGGCAGATCATGAGGTCAAGAGATCGAGACCATCCTGGCCAACCAACATGGTGAAACCCCATCCCAGCTACTCGGCAGGCTGAGGCAGGAGAATCGTTTGAACCTGGGAGGCGGAAGTTGCAGTAAGCCGAGATCACGCCACTGCACTCCAACCCCAGCAAAAGAGCGAGACTCCGTCTCAAAAAAAAAAAAAAAAAAGTTTCCTTCCCTCTCTGACACCCATTCTGAGCCTATCACCAGGCAACCACTGACCTACTTTATATCAACATAGATAACTTTGCATTTTCTAGAGTTTTAAATTGACTCATATAATATGTACTATTTTTTAATCTGGTTTCTTTTACTCAGCATATTTATTTTGAGATTCAGCCATATTGTTGTATGTATCAATAGTTCATTTATTTATATTATCCCATGGATATGGATATGCTGAATTTATATGGATGCTGAATGTGTTCATTTATTCATTTATTGATGAACATTTGGCTTAATTCAGTCTCTGGCTATTAAAAATAAAGCTCCTATAAAAAGTTGTATTCAAGTACTGTTATGTACATTTGCTTTCACTTCTCTTTGGTAAACACCTAGGAATAGAATGACTGGATCACATGGTAAGTATATGTTTAACTTTTTAAGAAACTCTCGAACTATTTTCCAAAGTGCTTGTTCCACTTTACATTCCCACCAGCAATCCTTCAACATCCCCACCAATACTTGGTATGGTCGGCTTTTTAAATTTTCACCATTCAGATAAGATGTTGAGGCATCTCTTGTGGTTTTAACTGACGTTTCCCTAATGACTAGGGATGTTGTGAATCTTTTCATATGCTTATTTACTATCCGTATATCTTCTTTGGCCGAGTGTCAAATCTTTGTCCATTTTTGGTTTGCCCATTTTTTGATCGCCTTGTTTGCATTTTAAGAGTTCTTTAAACAAGTTCTTATATAGGATTTGTAAACATTTTCTCCCACTCTATGGCTTGCCTTTTCATTTTTTTTTAGCAATGGCTTTCAAAGAACATTTGAATTTGATTTCATTTTGACAAAGCTCACCTTATCAATTGTTTCTTTTGTGAACTGTGCTTTTGGTTCCATAGCTAAAATCTCTATGCCTAACCCAAGGTCACAAAGATTTTCTCCAATGTTTCCTTCCATAAATTTTATAATTGTATATATCATGTTTAGGTCTATGACACATTGTGTACACAGTTTTAGCACATAGTTTAGGATACAGGTCAAAGTTCATTTTGTTGCAAAAGAATATCAAGTAATTCTAACACAATTTGTTGCAAAGACTGCTCATTTCCATTGATTTACCCTTGCATCTTTGTTGAAAATCTGTTGTCCATATATGCATGGCTCTATTTCTGGACTTTCTATTCTATTCCATTGATATATTTATATATCTAGGTGCCAACACTCCATTGTCCTGATAAATATGTCTTGAAATCGGAAGCATTAGTCTCTCAACTTTCTTATTCTTTATAACGTCATTTTGGCTATTCTAGGTCTTTTGCATTTCCAAATGAATTTGAGAGTCAGTTTCCCAGTGTCTAAAATAAAGCCTGATGGAATTTTTGAAGGGATTGCATTCAATCTATATATCAATTTGGGGAGAATTGAGATTTTAACAATATTGAGTCTTTTGACCCGTGAGTGTTATATGCCTCTCCATTTATTTAGCTCTTCTTTTTATCTCATGAGCTGTAGTTTTAAATGTATACATCTTGCACATCTTTTTCCAGGTATGTTCCTAAATATTCACAATTTTTATTTTACTATCATTCGTGTTGTTTTTATAATTTTTCTTATTGTTCATTTCTATCCTATAAAATATAATTGATATTTGTATATTTTGTATACAATTGATTTATTTTTGTGTCTTGCAAACACGTGAGTATGTGTGTATGTATGCATGAATTATTGGACTAGACATACTTAATAGTTGGCAGGATACTCTACATTTGTTACTTGGTTTGGGGTAAAATTTAACAAAACGGGAACTAGAAGTGTCCCCCTACCACCTTGGAATGATAGTAAGTTAAAAAACAGTATCATATCCAGGGAGGAATGTCAGAGATTAATTCTATTCTTAGAGACCTAAAGGATGCAGGGATTAGTGGTTCACATCAAACATCCACTTACTTCTTCAATCTAGCTCCTACAAAAAAATTGGATCTTGGAACATGACAGTGGACTGCCTCAAACTCTACTATAGTGGCCCAAATTGTACCTGCTATGTCAGATGTGGTATCTTTGTTGGAGCAGATTAACACTGCTTCTGGTACATGGTATGTGGCCACTGAACTATCAAATACCTTCTTTTCTGTCTCAGAAAGACAGATTCGAAAATTTACATTCACTTGGGACTGACTATATGTTTACTGTCTTGGCACAGGGCTATGTCAAAATATGGCCCAAAGGGAACTGAATTCTCTGACCATTCTGCAGAATATCACCTTGGCCCATTGGATTGATGACACTATGTTGGTTGGTCCAGATAAACAAAAAGTGGCAAGTGTGTTGGAAGCTTCAGTAAGACACACATTCCAGACAATAGAGAAAAAAAACGCAGCAAAGTTTCAAGGGCCTACTACATCAGCAAAGATATTCAGGGTCAATGGTCTAAGGCATGATGGGATATCCCCACAAAATTGAAGGACACATTAATGTATGTCACACTTTCCACCAGTAGCAGGGAACCAAAACACCTAGAAGGGATCTTCAAATCCTGGAGGTATCATATTCTACACTCAGAAATACAGCTCTGGCCTATTTTTTACCAAATAACAAGGAAGCTTCCTGCTTTGAGTAAGGCCCAGAGTAGTAAAGGGTTCTGCAGCAGATCCAGCCTGCAGTACAGATCTATCACTTTGCCATTTGGCCCAGCTAATCCCATGCTGTTAGAGAAATCTGCTATAGGCAAAGATGCCATATGGATTTTATTCCAACATAAGAATCACAATGCAGATCCCTAGGGTTCTGGGCCAAATCATGCCATTTGTAGCAGGTAATTATAAACCATCTGAAAAGCAGCTGCTGGTATGCTATTAGGTTCTGGTAGAGAGGAAATGCTTGGCTGTGGGACAGGAATTGACCATGTGTCCAGAACTACCCATCACAAACTGGATCTGTCACACCCACAAAGTTATAAGGTCAGGTGCATTCAGCAGCATTCCATTCTAAGATGGAAGTTACACATTCAGGATGGAGCACATGCAAAGGGCAAAAAGAAAAAATAAGCTATACGAGCAGGTGCCCCAGCCCCCATGTCATTCACCACTATTGCACCAGCACCTTTCCCTCAGCTCACACCCGTGACTACATAACAGGGCCCTTGTGCACAGTTCATAGAGAAGGGAAAAGACAGGGCTTGGTTCATGGATGATTCGGCTCAATATGTGGGTACAAGTGAAAAATAGAGAAGGGAGATCCTCCCAATGGAGACAGCTTCTGTTGGTGCACCTGGGGTCATCCACTTTGTGCAAAAGAAAAATGGCCCAAGCTAAGACTATGCAGACTCATGGACAGTGGCTAATGGTTTGGTTGTTTGGTCAAGACCTTGAAAGGAGAAGGACTGGAACACTGGGAAAAAGAAAATCTGAGGAAGAGGTTTGTAGACAGAAAGACTGGAGTAGTCAAGACATGTTACCCACCAGAGAACATCAACCAAGGAAGAGGCACTACAAGACCAAGTGGCTAGAACAATTCACACACATGCCTCAGAGACCCAGAACCTTTTCCTCAAGGAGCTTATCTATGACAAATACACACACTTTAGTCCTTTATCTGATTATATTTAGTACCAAACAGTGCATTTTCTCCCAAATTGCAATTCTGATCACAGAAGAACTTCAATACTTTCCCCTCCATATTTAGTATGGTACCATTTACATAAAAAGAGAAAAAATATTACTGCCTGTACTTGTATTTGCTTTAGAACTTGTATTTTAAAAAATATTACTGCATGTACTTGTATTTGCATAATATCTGATATGATTTGGATCTGTGTTCTCACCCAAATCTCATGTTGAATTGTAATCCCCAGTGTTGGAGGTAGGTCCTGGTGGGAGATGATTGGATCGTGGGGGTGGGTCTTTCATGATTGGTTTAGCACCATCCCTTTGGTGCTGTTCTCATGATGGAGCTCTCATGAGATCTGATTGTTTAAAAGTGTGTAGCACCGCCCCCCACTCTCTCTCTTCCTCCGCTCTGGCCACGTCGGCCGTGCCTGCTGCCCGTTCACCTTCTGCCATGATTGTAAGTTTCCTGAGGACTCCCCAGAAGCAGATGCTGCCATGCTTCCTGTACAACCTGCAGGACCGTGAGCCAATTAAACCTCTTTTCTTTATAAAGTGCCTCTTGGGTATTTTTTACAGCAGTGCAAAATGGACTAATACAATATCCATGGGAGGACATACAAGAAACAAACACAATTGGTGCCTTAGGAAAGAGTAACTGTGTGTTAGACTAGGAAAGAGACATTTTTTACTGTATACACACTTACTTTTTTCTGAAACCAAGTATTATCAATTCAAAATAAATTTGACCAAAAAGAAAATTCCAAAAGAGTGAGTCACTTATTCAAACAAAATATGTTTATTCTTTTTTCCCTTCTTATGCCTTCTTTTTCTAATTCTACACTCACAGAAGTTAGCATGAAAGCTCTCAGCTGTCCATCTTCAAGATCTTCACAAATAGTTTCAGGCAAACACAGCTTTTGCAAGCTCTTCTCTCTCCCTTACTACTTCCCTTTTACATAGCTATTCTTTTTCATCTTCCAGTACAGATTTCTTTTTTTTTCCGATGCAATCCTACTAATCTTAACATGTTCTCTAGTTTGTTTGTATATTTCTTTGTTTGTTTCTAATTTGACCATTATCCCTATTAACCCGGGCCAATAACAATCTAGGCTTCTTCCTCATTTTCTTTCCTTCTTTTTACATCCCCCTCTCAGCATCACTATCAATTTTAAATATCTTCATTTAATAGAGTATCTCCATGACCTAAGACAGAGTCTGGCACATAATAGATGCTCATTATTTATTGAGCTGAATGAAATTAGTGAATGAATAAATGAATGAATGATACACCCTGCCCAGAAGAGGTCAGCTCATTTTTTTTCTATGCAACCTTAAAACAAATGCTGCTACTCTCAGATTTTGGAAGGCTATAAACCTTGTGTCTGTCCTCAGAACTCCCTTAAAAGTGATTTGGAGATTCCCCACTCCCGGCTGGAGGAACGTGTTGTTAGTTGCCTGCCCACTATGGGGATATTTAATGAAATTGTAGAGATGGCTTGCTGTGCTTCCTGTTTTCTCTGAATTCTCTAATCCCTCTGTCTCTCATTACTGTTGCGGGTCAAAACAATTTGGCATGATGTCTGGGCACTCAACACCTCTCTCAAATCAGCTTGAAGGCTGAGGCTACTAAGTTGAAAAGTGTCTTTGTCTCTCAGGACAATCTCTTCTTGATTCATGGATCTCAAAGCAAGAGAGTGAAAATTAAAAATTTCCCTGACAGTTCTCCAAGGAGGCCAGAGAGTAAAAGGTTAAAAACACCAAGAACCACCAGATTGAATGTTCTTTTCCCCATACTCGCAAAGTGTAAGCACTAACAAAAAAAATAGATCATCTCCTTTCTGCATTCTATCCTCTTGCCCCTGCCCCAATAAGCAAAAGTCTAAATACTGAAAATAACTAATTATATTCTGAATCTCTCACATAGTGAAGTAGTAATTATGCATTAGTGAAGAGCTTCAAGCTGAAGCCTGCTCTCTATTTAGCAGGAAACAACCCCCTCCTATTTATTAAGAAGCTACTGTATCATTTATTTATCACATACCCACCATATGCTAGACACTATGTTATTTTCTTTCACATATGTGATCTCCTTTCATGTATCTTTTTGTGTGCATTTATTCATTCATTGCTCAACTGGTAGCAGGAGAAAAAAGATTCCAACAGATGAATTATCTTCCTGACTTGCCTGGGTCCTCAACAACGAGGGCATAGAGAAAATGAAGGGTTAGAGTAATTGGCTTTGATTTTCTACAGATGGAGCATTGTTATTTAAATAGAATTTCTTTCTTTATGTTGTATCTCCTGGTTTTAAAAGATGGTTTTGTGGTTGAGCTAAAACTAGACACACAGCATCAGTCATTTACATTCTCACTTGTTAATTACACCAGAAAACATCGCACTGTGTGTATGGATTTGAAATCACTGGCCACCCTCCAACTCTGTGAAAGATGAGATATAAACAGTAGCATGTCTCACCGCTGAATAACTCTGAATGCAACTATGTGATTTTGCTATGTCAATACTTAAAGTGGCATGTATTCCCACATGCAAATTTGTTGGGGTTTAAATGGAAATAAAAGAGGATAGTTCACAAATATCCCTACAATCTAAATTTAGAACACTTTCATCCCTCATAAAAGAAACCCCATCCCCATTAGTTGTCAGTCCCTGGGTCCCCACTTATCAGCCTTAAGCAAACACTAATCTACTTTCTGTCGCTATAGATTTGCCTGTTCTGGACATTTCATATAAATGGGATTAAAGCTCATCCATGTAGCATAAATCAATACTTAGTCTGTAAAGAAGGCTTTTTAAATATCCAAACATCAGATAAATTCTGTGTGAGGGGATGAATAAGGTATATTGAAGATAAACTGTAATTTAGTTATGTACTTAAATATCTTATTTTGATAGTGTCAAAGTAGGAATTTTTTATTTGCACATTTTGATAGACAGCCATATAATTTACGTTCAGAAAATGATAATTAAAGAGAAAGGCTAAATTAAGTAGAACATAATTTACACTTTATGTATATAAGTAGGACATATTTTATACTTTAAATTTGGTGATATATTTCTCCATTTTGGCAAATTCATAGATATCATGTGTCAAAAGACAAAACTACAAAAATTTCACTTCAATATCTTTTTTTTTTTTTTTTGAGATGGAGTCTTGCTCTGTTGCCCAAGCTGGAGTGCAGTGGCACCATCTTGGCTCACTGCAAGCTCCACCTCCCAAGTTCATGTCATTCTCCTGCCTCAGCCTCCCAAGTAGCTGGGACTACAGGTGCCCACCACCATGCCCAGCTAATTTTTTGTATTTTTAGTACAGATAGGGTTTCACCGTGTTAGCCAGCATGGTCTCGATCTCCTGACCTCGTGATCCGCCCGCTTCTGCTTCCCAAAGTGCTGGAATTACAGGCGTGAGCCACTGCACCTGGCCTCACTTGAATATCTTAATTGGCAGCTGCTTCTGAAATCCCAGCACTTTGGGAGGCTGAGGCAGGCAGACTGCTTGAGCCTAGGAGTTCAAAACTAGTCTGGGCAACATGGCAAAACCCTATCTCTACAAAAAATACAAAAATTAGCCAGGTGTGGTAGTGCATGCCTGTAGTCCCAGCTACTCAGGACGCTGAGGTGGGAGGATCACTTGAGCCCAGGAGGTGAAGGCTGCAGTGAGCCGTGATTGTGCTACTGCACTCCAGCCTGGGAAACAGAGCAAGATCCTGTAAAAAAAAAAAAAAAAAAAAAAAAAAAAAAATGTTAATTGGCTTATTTGCAATTCTAGAATCCAACAACACTTCTTTCAATTAAATAGAATAAATGTTCTAATGATCCAAGCAGACAAGTTTGGTTTTATAGACGGGGCTGAAGAAAACAGAAAGAAAGAACAAAAAGCATATTGGTCATTTCAAAGTTACTTTCCTTGTAAGGCAGGAACAAGAAAACAGAACATTAGAGAAATAACTGATTGGTTAACATCCAGTTACCTCAGTTTAACTTTTGTTGTGAGAATTAAAGCAGAGGGAACTTTATCGTCATCCTGATTAAAACTGACCTGTCTGGAAAATTATGCTGTTACATCTCTCTCCTGATTTCTCAAAAGGTCAGATAACAATTTAATTTGGTTTGGTGATATGGAACCTTGGGCATGAGTGACACCATTTTGATTTTTAATTTGATCTGTTGGGGCTTAGTGCAGGAGCTTAGTCTAAAGCAATAACCTCCTATAATTTCTACTTAACACATGGAAAGTTAATAGTTTTAATGTATTCCCAAAGAAAAAAATCGGAAGGACTGAAAAATTGGGTGCTTGAAAACTGAAGAGATTGCTTTTCTTTAATCAAATACCAGAGGTCTGGAAACTCATTTTAGAGTAAAACTATTCAGTTTCCTCATACATAAAGCAGAGTCATGGGTTTTCCATTGTGTAAAAGGAACATGAAAAATATCATGCCAATTGTCAGCTGCTCTTGGGGCACCACGCAGTGGTATCTTTCAACAGTTTGCTCCTAACTCTTCTCAGTTTTTCACAGGTCCCTTCAAGTTTCCTGGTTTTTACCCTCCTTTGACTTTCAGTTGCCTTCCCTCTCTCTATCCGTGAACTGCTCTCTTAGCATCAGACACATCTTACATAGAGAAAGATAATACAAGTAACCAGGCACAGAACACCTAAGCAACTTTTTCCTCAGAAACCTACAGTGACAACCACATAATTATTGGCTTTGCTGGACTGTACAGTACATAACTGAGTGAATTCAACTGCTCTAACGAAATACAGTATTCAGGAAAAAAAGGAGTTATTTAAATCTAAGGCATGTGGGGTCTATTAGGTTTTTAATATCAAGTCACATGTTTTCCTAGGCATTTTGGGAACTCAAGTTTTAGCAAGCATGAGCTCTTCCACAGCATGTCTTATACATGGCTTTGACGTTCACCAAGCTGGGTTCAAATTCCAGCTCTTCCTGCATATTAGCTGTGAGATCTTGGACAAATAACTTACCCTAGTCTCATTTCCTCATTGTATTGGGTTGGTGCAGAAGTAATCATGGTTTTGCATTACTCTTTTTTTTTTTTTTTTTTTGAGATGGAGTTTCATTCTTGTCGCCCAGGCTGGAGTGCAATGGCATCATCTCGGTTCACTGTAACCTCCGCCTCCCAGGGTCAAGCAACTCTCCTGAGTAGCTCAGCCTCTCAAGTAACTGGGATTACAGGTGCCCGCCACTACACCTGGCTACTTTTTGTAATTTTAGTAGAGACGGGGTTTCTCACCATGTTGCCCAGGCTGGTCTTGAACTCCTGACCTCAGGTGATTCACCTGCCTTGGCATCCCAAAGTACTGGGATTTACAGGCATGAGCAACCATGCCCAGCCTGCATTACTTTTAATGGCAAAACCACAATTACTTTTGCATCATCCTAATACATTGAACACAATGTAATGCTCACTTCATTAGCTTATTGTGGGATTAGATGTGGAATAATGGCTGGCACATAGCAAACATTTAAAGAATAATAGCTTCTGTTACCACCAGCAGCACCACTGTCCATCACTGGGCTAGCAGTCTGTTCATTGGCAAATCTTAAGTTGTTCCAGCCGATGCAAAAACAATTATTCATTGTAGTCAATTCATTAACAAATATTTTTTAGAAACGGGCAAACACCAGTTGTCTGTTAGGTTTTTTTTCCCCTGCTACTGTTCGGCAGACTATTTTTGGCATTACAGAGGAATAGCAATGAAAACGAACTTTTCTTTCCTTCCCCCCAGTGTTTTCCCTCTTTGTGAAAATTGCTGCCAGCATGAATAGTCACTTAAACAGCAAGGGATGGTTCTTGTGTTTCAGGCAATGCCTGCCTGTTCTGGACATTATTGGCCCACTGATTATAGATAGCGGTAGAAACAGGTCAGCGTAAAAGTTTAGCATTTGCATTTGAGGTTTCCTTTCTCATTCTCATCACTATATGGCAGAAAGTTGTTGGAGTGAAGGAAATTTATTCATTAAAAATTGCTTCTGTCTTTAATTTCTGCCCATTTGTACCTTGATAGGATAATTTCAAACAAACTTTGCTTTTTCTGTGAAGATGAAGCAAATTTATTGTGGTCTTTGACTTGTATGTCATATTTGACCTGTATGACCTGTATGTCCTATTTGCACAAAATCCAGGCTACATCTTCCATGTTGTTGTTGTTGTTGTTGTTGTTGTTGTTGTTGTTGTTGTTGTTGTTGTTGAGGTAGAGTCTCACTCTGTCGGCCAGGCTGGAGTGCAGTGGCACAATCTCGGCTCACTGCAACCTCCACCTCCCTGGTTAAAGCGATTCTCCTGCCTCAGCCTCCTGAGTAGCTGGGATTACAGGTGTGCACCACCATGCCTGGCCAATTTTTATACTTTTAGTAGAGATAGGGTTTCGCCATGTTGGCCAGAGTGGTCTTGAGCTCCTGGCCTCAGGTGAGCCGCCCACCTTGGCCTCCCAAAGTGTTGAGATTACAGGCATAAGCCACCACGCCCGGCCCCATCTTGTTTTTAAATTTAAAGAATGCCATTCTTTGTGTGTTGTATGTTATAAACAATGTTCCACGTTAGGGTGAGGGAATAGCAGCCGTTCTAAAGAATGATGCTTTTAATCCCAGACATGAGCTTCTTGACCACAGAACCTCCTGCATTTTCAAGCTTGTGGAAGTAAGAGTGAATGCCCTTCCTTGGGAAATCTCATCTTATGTCTTTATTCCTCACTTCTCTGCATCTTTTCACCAAAAGCAAAATCTCAGCTTGATGAATTTCTCACTTGGAAACTGTTCATTTACAATATTTGCAACTTGTTTTTAGGATCAGCTTGTTGATTTTTCACTACTGTGTCCCTGACACCTACCACATAAGTATTTGTTACATGAAAATAATAATGCTGAATGATTTATTATGTTTTAAAGAAAGATATGTAAAATGTAGGCATTTGATCAAGGAGAATTCTGAGAGAGAAATTACTTGAGTACTTGTAAGTAAGACAACACAATCTTGCAAATTACCATTCTTCTACTTGCTTCGGTGAAGTGATGATTTATTAAAGACAAATGTAAGAGGTTCAATTAGTAGCTATGCTAAGCGCTTGCTAAAATAGGAGATGACTCCCTTTTTTTGGACTGGGCCTAATTTGGATTCTTTAAAATAAATTACAGAAAAATTTTTAAAATGCTGAAAGACTCGGAGACTAGTAAAAAAAATTTTGTCCCTATTTATTCTCTAACCGAAAAAAAAATTAACCAACGTTTAGATATTATCACATTATTTTAGCTTTCTGCCTAAGGGAATCTTTACTTTTTTCACTTGTTCAGTTAGATGTAGCTCTCTCTACGTTCCATCAAAAAGACAAAAACAGTTTTGTTTTGTTTTGTTTTGTTTTGTTTTGTTTTGTTTTAGATGGAATCCTGCTCTGTCACCCAGGCTGGAGTGCAGTGGTGCAATCTGGGCTTGCTGCAATCTCTGCCTCCTGGGTTCAAGCGATTCTCCTGCCTCAGCCTCCCAAGTAGCTGGGACTACAGGTGCCTACCACCACGCCTGGCTAATTTTTTTGTGTTTTTAGTAGACACAGGGTTTCACCATGTTGGCCAGGCTGGTCTCGAACTCCTGGCCTCAAGTGATCCACACCCCTCCCCCAGCCTCCCAAAGTGCTGGGATTACAGGTGTGAGCCACTGCACCTGGCCTAGTTTAACAAATTTATTGGCTGTATATTGAGTTTTTTCCCAAGAGAATTTATCAATGGATAGACAAATTGTAGTTTGCTATGGAATGGTATAATATGCTGAATGGAATACTTACTCAGGAGTGAAAAAGACCAAATTACTGATTGAGAAATTACTTGCTCTGGCAACATCCCCCTCAAAGGACTGTTATGACAGTTTGACCACAAAAAAAAACATTGTTCCAGGCAATGGCTAGCCACAGAAAGCCCTCCGCTCCCAATACTGAACACTCTTTTCTCTTTTTTCTGACACAGGGTCTCACTCTGTCACCCAGTCTGGAGTGCAGAGGTGTGATCAGAGCCCACTGCAGCCTGAAATTCCTGAGCTCAAACAATCCTCTTGCCTCAGCCTCCCAAGTACCTAGGACTACAGGTGCATCACCATGCCTGGCTAATTTTAAAATTTTATGTGGAGACAGGATCTCACTGTGTTGTCCAGGCTGCTCCTAGCTTCAAACAGTGTTCCATCCTCAGTTTTCCAAAGTGCTGGGACTACGGGCATGAGTCACCATGCCCGGCCTTCCTCTTTTGAACTGTTCCTAAACTGCTCCCACTGGCTCCCTTTCAACCAACTGAGAACTGCCGAATGTACCTGAAAACCAATTAGAAAGTCTCCCCTGCTTCCAAAAATCCCACCCTAACAGAATATTTGCCAGTCAGAGACTGTCCCAAGATTTCCTCTTTTTGCTCTATGAAAACTTACTTTTCTTTCTAACACCTTTGAACCCTTGCTGACACAAAAGTGATGGCAGATGGGTTCCCTCGCCACAAGTTTATGAATAATGAGCCTTTGCTAATTTTGTCTCAGACTTAGTTTTGTCTTTGACATGATACCAACAACATGGATGAATCCCAGAAACATTAAGTCGAGCAAAATAAACCATATCCTGTATAATTCCATTGATATAAAATTCTAGAACAAGAAAAACTAAGTTTTGATGATGGAAATCAGGATAGTGGTTGCCACTGGGAATGGAATTGACTGGAAAGGGGACAAGGACTTTTTCTGGGATGATGGAAATATTCTATAGATTGTCTGGTGTGATACTTAACTCCAGTGCAGTGTATATGTTTTTCAAAGCTTACTGATCTATATGATTAAGATTTATGCATTTTATGGTATGTGAATTGTACCTCAATTTTGAAAGTGAGAACACCTCTTGTTTGGAAGAGTCAGAGATTATGGCATTTGGTGTCTCACCACAGTCAATGTAGATAACCCAAAGCTCTTTTTGTGCCTTATAAGGAAACCAACCGTCTCTCTAATAAATCCAAGCTTTTGTCCCTCAAAGTTGGCAATGGAGAAGGAATTCTTTTTTTTTTTAATAGAGACTGGGGTCTCGCCACATTGCCCAGGCTGGTCTTGAACTTCTGGGATCAAGGGATCCTCCTGCCTTGGCCTCCCAAAGTGCTGGGATTACAGGTGTCAGCCATTGCACCTAGCCAGAGGAGGAATTCCTAGACTTAAAATTGTGATCACTACTGTTCTTAAATGTTTACCATGTGCTTGGTATACTTTAATCTCATTTAATCCCCTTAATAACCCTCTAAGGTAATATTGTTTTTCAATTTAAAGAAAAAAAGAGAGAGAGAGAGAGAGCCAAGGCCCAGGGAGATTAAGTAAACTACTCAGTTTATTAGTAGATTGAAACTAGTAAGTAGAAAAGCTATTGTTCAAACCCAGGTTGTTTCACCACAAAGCCTATGATTTTAATCATCACATTGTATCAGAGAATGGGCCAATTAGACATCACAGCCCTGATATTGACCCCCAAGGCTCATTTCTCTTTAGGATCTCTCACTAGTCTGTTGTTACAAGACACCAAAAAACAACATGACATTTTTTTAAAGTTTATTTCTATCCCTCACAACAGTCCAGAATGATGGTCTAGGTTGATGGGCAAATCTATCCACATGATCCTTTAGGGAGCCAGGCTAATAGCTGCCCTGCAGTCTCAATGTGTGACTTCCAAGGGCACTCTGGTCTTCACCATGTCAGGTAACTGGCAGGAGGAAAGAATGGTTCACCAAGGCTGGGGATTCCATCATAAACAAGTGAGGAAGAAGTTGCACAGACCGCTTTTGCTCATTCCACTGGGAACACTTGAGTCACATGGTCATACCTAGCTGCAAGGGAAGCTGGGAAATGTGGCCACTAGCTGTGTAGCTATGGAATAGCACATCTTTTTTTTGTTGTTGTTATGGAAGAAGAAAATAATGGATTTTGTTGGACACTTAGTAGTCTCCGCCATATTACCCTATATGTATTAGGTTGGCACAAAAGTAATTGTGGTGTTTGCCATTAAAAGTAATGGCAAAGGAGGTCGCGTGCAGTGGCTCACACCTGTAATTCCAGCACTTTTGGAGGCCAAGGCAGGCAGATCACTTGAGATCAGGAGTTCAAGACCAGCCTGGCCAACATGGTGAAAACCTCTCTCTACCAAAAAACAAAAAAAAAAATTGGCCGGGCGTGGTGGTGGGCCCCTGTAATCCCAGCTACTTGGGAGGCTGAGGCAGGAGAATTGCTTGAACCCAGGAGGCAGAGGTTGCAGTGAGCTGAGATCACACCACTGCACTCCAGCCTGGGAGACAGAGTGAGACCCTGTCTCAAAAAAAAAAAAAAAGAAAAACCGCAATTACTTTTGCACCAACTATACATGCGCGCACACACACACACACACACACACACACACATATATAATTCTTAATTTTCCTAAACACACCTAACATGTGGCTGGCTGGAATATTAGTAAGACTAACTTAGGGGAACAATAAAAGAGAAAAAATAAATGCACAATGTACCACAAAATAACATATCCTGCAAGATACAGTTTGCTTGCTGAAGCCCTCAGGCCCCATCTTTTTCCACCCCATAGTCTATTTCATGAGGTAGGTATTATCTCAATCCAGGCTTTTTACAATTGTCAGAGGAAAAAAGAATCACAGTCAAATTAGCTCTAGTCAAAAGACTTTTTTTGGAAAGAACACACAGGTGCTCAAGAAGGCACTCACAGGCAGGAAGCAAAGCCGAGCTGACTGAACTACACAGGAACTGGGAAAAGAAAGATCTGAATTATATTCATTCATTCAATAAAGACTTACTGAGCATCTATCCCAAACTCCTGGCAACTGTTCTAAATGAGGCAGATACAGCAGTAAAAAATGTCCATGAGCAAACCTTTATCAGAGAGTTTACACTATATGGTGGAATCAGACAATAGTCAAAATAAATAAATAAAATACATATCATATGACATGGTCTTAAATGTCATGGAAGAAAGAGAATTAGAAGTAGGAAATATCAGAGTGTTTGTAATAAGAAAAAAAATGCTCCCCAAACTCACCTTCCTTTACTTCTGGCCACATAGCTAGATTAACCTCCCCAACCTCCCTTTGTAGTTAGCTGTAGCCAAGTGACTAATTCTGCTCAAGGAATAGTAAATATGTCATCCCCCTTTTGAAGGCCTAACCCACAAAAACCACCTATACACAATCAGCTTCTCTTACCCCATGTGATCATTTAGTGAAAAAAACTCCTGAAACTGTCTTTGCAAAAATTAGGACAGTGAAAGAAATCTGACATTGCTGACTCCATGTTGCTTCTAACCTCACAAGCTAACTGTCTTTGTTAACTTTAAAACAAAAATAATAATAGTCCCTTCCTGTTACTACCTCCCTCCCTGCTTGGGGATGGAAATCACTTTTGTAAGACTAATGAAAAGCCACAAGATTAGGATTATAGGAGGGGCCAGAATTCTGCTAGAACATACGAATAGTTAAATGATAACCAACCATTGCTCCCTAGGTTAACTTTCTATAATCACTTACTGCTCAAGAGTCATGTAGCCAGAGGTCACAAGATTTGTAACTTCCCCAGTTGTTCCTATAGAGCTTTCCTATTGTCAAAACCTAAGGGCTGGGAGTAGTGGTTCATGCCTGTAATCCCAGCACTTTAGGAGGATTGCTTGAGGCCAGGAATTCAAGACCAGCCTGGGCAACATGGTGAAACTCTGTCTCTATCATAAACAAACAAACAAATATTAAAAAACAGACCTGGGGCCGGGCGCAGTGGCTCACGCCTGTAATCCCAGCACATTGGGAGGCTGAGGCGGGCAGATCACGAGGTCAGGAGATCAAGACCATCCTGGCTAACATGGTGAAACCCCATCTCTACTAAAAATACAAAAAATTAGCTGGGCATGGTGGTGGGTGCCTGTAGTCCCAGCGACTTGGGAGGCTGAGGCAGGAGAATGGCGTGAACCTGGGAAGCGGAGCTTGCAGTGAGCCAAGATCATGCCACTGCACTCCAGCCTGGGTGACAGAGCGAGACTCCATCTCAAAACAAAACAAAACAAAACCTAAGTTTGATCTTTGAGATATTTTTCAGCCTTTTCCATTCTGGTGACTGACTGACTCCACCCAGATCTGTAACTCATACCAAGGAACTGATCTCACCCAGAAACTCCCATCCAGAAACTGACGCGGCACACAAAGACAATTTGGACATGCCTAAGATTTCATCCCCGACCAATTAGCAGCACCCATTCCCTAGCCCTCTGCCCACCAAATTATCCTTAAACACCTTAGCCTCTTGGCTCTCAGGGAGGTGGATTTGAGGATTCTCTCTCATCTTTCTGCTTGTCTAGCTTTGTGATTATTAAACTTTCTCTACTGCAACACCGCCGTCTCAGTGTATCAGCTTTTCTGTGCAGCTAGCAAGAAGAACCTGTCAGGTAGCTACACTCTAAGGCCTTAGAAGGAGGTGGATCTGTAAGATAGAAGGATTCTGTGTCTCAGAATGACCACAGAGATGGCTGTTCTCCACCCAAAAATCCCAAATTGGAGTTTATATGAGTGAGAAGTAAATAACTATTTTGTCAAGCCACTGTGGTGAGAATTTATCTGTTACAGAGCATTATTCACTCTACCCAGCATATGAACTGGTATCAAAAATATAATTATGAGCCACTAGAGGAGAACAGAGCTTCAAGACAAAAGGACCTCAGGTCCCTGAATGATTAAGTGGAAGGCCACCCACCAACCCAGAGCACCCAGTTGGACCTTGTATAGCTAGAAACAAACTTCTACTATATTAAACTATGGAAACGCATCTGTTCAACCACTAAGTTTTTTGTTTGTTTGTTTTTTGAGATGGAGTCTCACTCTGTCACCCAGGCTGGAGTGCAGGGGTGTGATCTTGGCTCACTGCAACCTCTGCCTCCTGGGTTCAAGTGATTCTTGTGCCTCAGCCTCCCAATAGCTGGGATTACAGGTGCCTGCCACCACACCTGGCTAATTTTTGTATTTTTAGTGAATTTGGGTTTTCACCATGTCAGCTAGGCTGGCCTCAAACTCCTGGCCTCAAGTGATCCACCCACCTCGGCCTCCCAAAGTGCTGGGATTACAGGTGTGAGTCACTGCACCCAACCTGGGTTTTATCTATTATAGCGGCTAGCATTGCTTCCCCTAAGCAATTGGGATGCTGTTTAATCTCTGGTCTCTTTTTGCCTGCATTGCTATGCCATTCTCCTGCTTCTCTTTGAAGACCACCTTTAAGGCTCTCTACAATTTTGGCTGCAACAGGGATTTGCCCCACCCTGAAATCAATTCCATCCCTGAGTGTATATGACCTTTTAGTTCAAGTACACATAATCATCTAGTTGACTCACACTCTCATTGTTACAATTTCAACTTCTCTAAAGCAAAAATCGAACTGGCCCATCCACAAGTTAGTTACCCACAACTTGTGCTACAGCTGTGTTGGAACAGTGTCTCAAAAAAAACCACCTTAAATAGGAAAGTGATAAATGCCAAATTTCCTGTAGATACTATCTTTGCATTTCTTACACAGCAGTCCACACCCAAGCACTTGCCTTCCTGAAAATTCTTTTAAAAATCTATCTGTAAAAAAAAAGCAAACCCAAATGGGACACTCTTCAGAGAAAACCCTCACTCTTCACAGGAGTGTGGTCTACTATTCCCCAACATCTGCAACATATCAACCAAATCAGAATTCAGCACACTGACCCCAATATCACAGAAGAACTGTAGAGTAGGCCAGGTGCAGTGGTGCACACCTGTAATCCCAGCACTTTGGGAGGCTCAGGTGGGAGGATCACCTGAACTCAGGACTTTGAGACCAGCCTGGGCAACATGGTGAAACCCCATGTCTACCAAAAAAAAAAAAAAAAAAAAAGAATGAGCCTGGTGTGGTGGCTTGTACCTCTGGTCCCAGCTACTCAGGAGGATCACTTGAGCCCATGAAGGTTGCAGTGACCCGAGATTGCACCACTGCACTGCCGCCTGGGCAACAGCAAGACCCTGTCTCAGAAAAAAAAAAAAAAAAAAAAATTGTACAGTAGCAAGCAGGACAGATTTTTTAAATCATTGTGAGTTACTCTTAAGTGCCCTTGATCCCAGTTCCTTCTATTATCCATGAAGACTTGGAAAAAAATTATGCTTACATTATACTCACTATTAATAAGAACTCTTAGCTGGAACCATTATCATTTCTCCTGCATCTTCCGTTGAGGGATGCCTGAGGGCTTGAAATACCAGAACTCCTAAAATCACAATAATCCCATATCTACGAGACAATTTCATGTACATATAATATGAGAACATGATTTCTGACCTCCCATGCAGTTAGTCAAGAGATAGAGTAAATCTTGAGTTTCTTTGAGAAATTAAGGTGATTCCTGGCCTAAATGGACCAACTTTGGATTCTAAGGAGCTTTCAGAGCATTCGTACTTGGTGCCTATCACTGCCTCTGGTAGTGAGTGTGGAATTGAGGCAAAGGAAAGGAAGAAAGAAAAAGGACACATGTGGAAGCAAAAATTGGTCAGAAGATAGGAGAAGAGAGACAATAGAAAGAGAAAAGGAAAGAGATGTATTTGAAGGTTGAGAAGTGAAAAATCACCTCCAGTAATTCCCTGAAGATTCTAAATGAAGGCCACATTGGTTTGTCTACCCAGATGAAATCTGAGCTGGTTCCCTTATTAGCTTTCTCCAAATACTGCTCCCCTACCTGCCCAGCACACACTCAAGCACACACACACACACACACACACACACACGAGGCCATCTTACTACATTCTAATATGTATTTCCCAGCAACAATTCACTTCAGTGTCTTGTATTCTCCATTGCTCCAAGTTTTTATGTGCTTTCAAAGTCCCTGTTCAAAGATTACAAAGGGTAAGATCAAAGAATCAAGGACTTAGAGTGGTTTGACTTGCCAATGCAAAGTCAATGGTGTTTATACATCCATTTGTGTCTCTGACTTTGACTCTTAATGTAGTTTCATAACTTAATAAGGTTTCTTTGTACTGGGCCCTTCTACAATACTAACATTAGACTAAGAGGTATTCAGGGTGCAACAAGATTGTGTCCACTCAATATGTATCTGGGAGAAATAGCTCCTCTGTGACCTGTGGATGGGTAATTTCTTTGCCCCCACAAGCATTGTTTTTGTAAATTAATTTCACATAATGGTTTTGATCCAGCATTACTGTAATTGACTAAGCCTCTGTGGAAGTAGATTATAAAGAAGAAAATTTAACTGAAATATTCCTTCTTTAAAAAGGCTGAGCTAAATGGATAATTATGATGGTTGTACAACATTGTGAATGCACTCAATGCCATGAGATTGTACACTTAAAATAGTTAAAATGGTAAATTTTGTTATGTATATTTTATTACAATAAAAAAGGCTGAGTTTATATTAAAAATATTGATACAAGCCAAATAGAGCAATGGAAAGGAGAAGCCATTGATTAATAAAAGATTATATTAGAACTCTGGTTCTCAAGCACAAGAAAGGCAACTCAAATTTGTTTATAGAAAAGATAAAATGAAGAAAATGTATGGGATCATGTAACTGAAAAGTCAAGTAATAAATGTTATATTTCAGGCATGGCTGGATTCAAATATTCAATGTAATCATAACTTCTTCTGTTTCTATTAGTCATGCTTTCCTCTATGTTAATTTCATTCTTATGTGGGTTCATCCCCAGATGATAGTAAAAATGACTACCTGCAGCTCCAAGCTTACCTTCTATCCCCTTAGCAACCACTTCAGAAAGAGAGTGACTCTCTACAAGTTGCTCCAAAATTTCACTGGCCTGACTTGAATTACAGCCAATTCATCAGCCAATTCTGATGACCAGGAGGATAGACTGTTCTGATTACCCAGGCAGAGTAAACCCCACCTAACCCACATAGAGTGAGAGCATAGAGTACAGTAGAGACTGGGACATTTTTGCCAAAAAAATGAAAACCAAGGGAAACATTTAAAGAGTAAAGACAGAAACAAAATATCCTAACTTTATTTGATAATATCCCAGTAAGATGGAGTGCTTGCTTGCTTGCTAGTTTTTTAATGCTGCATTCCTTTTTTTTTTTTGGTGACAGAGTCTCATTCTGTTATCCGGGCTGGAGTGCAGTGGCACGATCTCACACCCTCTGCCTCCTGGGTTCAAGCAATCCTCCTGTCTCAGTCTCCCAAGTAGCTGGGATTACAGGCACCCACCACTACCCCTGGATAATTTTTTGTATTTTTAGTAGAGATGGGGTTTCACCATGTTGGTCAGGCTGGTCTTGAACTCCTGACCTCAAGTGATCCACCTGCCTCGGCCTCCCAAAGTGCTGGGGTTACAGGTGTGAGCCACCACACCCAGCCTGATGCTACATTCCTTTATGGCTATCATTCTACCTCTCTCCTTTCCTTTTTGGCCAAAATTTTTGAGAAACTAATGTGCCCTTGTGATTTCCATTTAGAATTGTTTTCTAAAGTGACACAAGAGTACACTTCCATTCCCTTTCTCCTTTCCCCTACCCCTAATAATAAATGGACCACCATTTAGCATGGGAGTTACAGGCTGAATTTATGTCTTTGGCCCCATACTTCATAACCTCCTCAGATTGTTTCTATGAGTGAAGGAGAAAATTGACTTTCATTGGTTACAATTATATAATTATACCTTCTGTGTCTTTTCTTCATACCTTCTACCTTCCGGACACCTTAGAAAAAAGCTACCAACCAAGCAGATGTGGCATTAACTCTCAGCTTTTGGAGTTCCTAAATGTAGCGTCAATAATGCAAGATGGCTAATGCACTCCAGACTCATTGACTTTGTCTTTGTGTTATCACCACACACACACACACACACACACACACACACACATTATTCTTCTTCCTCTCCTTCTCCTTCTTCTTCTCAACAACTTCTTCTTCTTCTTCTTCTTCTTCTTTTCCTTCTCTTTCTCCTCCTCCTCCTCCTCTTTCTCCTCCTCCTCCTCCTCCTTCTCCTTCTGCTTCTTCTTCATGAGAGGATCTTGCTGTATTGCCCAGGCTGGAGTGCAGTGGTTCAATCACACTGCAGCCTCAAACTCCTGAGCTCAAGTGACCATCCTTCCTCTACCTCCCAAGTAGCTGGGACTAGAGGCACATGCCACCATACCTAGCTAATTATATATATATATAGTAGAGACTATATATATATATATATGGTAGAGACTATATATATATATATGGTAGAGACTATATATGTATATATAGTAGAGAATGTATATATATGGTAGACTCTATATATAGTAGAGACTCTATATATGTAGTAGACTATATATATAGTAGAGACTCTATATATGTAGTAGACTATATATATAGTAGAGACTCTATATATATATAGTAGAGACTCTATATATATATATAGTAGAGACTCTCTATATATATAGTAGAGACTCTCTCTATATATAGTAGAGACTCTCTCTATATATAGTAGAGACTCTCTCTATATATAGTAGAGACTCTCTCTCTATATATATATAGAGAGAGAGAGACAGAGAGAGTCTATATATATATATAATTTATATATATATATAATTTTTATATATATATAGTAGAGGGGGGGTCTCACTATGTTTCCCATAGTGAACTCCTGGCCTCAAGTCATCCTTCTGACTCAGCCTCTCAAAGTGCTGAAATTACAGGTGTGATTCACTGCACCCAACCCTTAATAGTTCTCAATGTCTGACTGTGACCAGAAAGCACACAGGTGCCCGAGAGGAGAGTTGTACAACAGTCAGCAGACACTACCTGACTATTAATAGAGATAGGACTTGAATCCTCCTCAGCATCCCAAATTGCTTTCTTTCCCTTCTTCACAAAACTGTCAGGAAATGTAATCCAAGTGATTTAAGTACAGGGCAGAAAATAGCCCCATGCATAGATAGCCTATCACTCTTGCCTCCATGTTAAAGTGAGGATCTTGACATCATTATTCTGTTAGGCCAAGCAGTGATCAGGAATTGAAGGCTGACTCTGGAGAGTTGTGTTGAAGGTATATAAATGCTACCTGGGATGCATTTGTCAGGAAGAACAGACAGGGCCTTGTCTTTTCTCATCAACAACCTGCTAACCCATGGAAAAATTTACCTAGCATCACCTTGGAAATCAGAAAAAAGCATAGAATTTTGGGATTATATAATAATATCAGTAAATATTAATCGAGACCATAAATCATCAGAGAATAGGGAAGGAAAGCCCCAAATGAGCTCACAATCATTGGAAAGATTTTTACAAAGAAGAATCAGGTTGAAAAGAGAAAAAGCAGGCAAAGTAGTTAACAAGAAAGAAGCACATATATTTGTAAATCAGTTTAGAAGAGATAGAGAAAATGGAAGCTAATATGGTTTGGCTGTGTCCCCACCCAAATCTCATCTTGAATTGTAGCTCCCACAATTCCCACATGTCATGGGAGGGACCTGGTGGGAGGTAATTGAATCATGGGGGTGGGTCTTTCTCATGCTCTTCTTGTGATAGTGAATAAGTCTCATGAGATCTGATGGTTTTATAAAGGGGAGTTTTCCTGCACAAGTTCGCTACTCCCTGCCACCATGTAAGATGTGCCTTTCACCTTCTGCCATGATTGTGAGGCCTCCCTAGCCACTAGAACTGTGAACCCATTAAACCTCTTTCTCTTTATAAATCACCCAGTCTCGGGTATGGTTTTTTGGTTGTTGTTTTTTTGTTTTTTTGAGATGGAGTTTCGCTCTTGTTGCCCAGGCTGGAGTGCAATGGCCGACCTCGGCTCACTGCAACCTCTAATCTCTGCCTCCCAAATTCAAGCACTTTTCCTGCCTCAGCCTCCCGAGTAGCTGGGATTACAGGCATGTGCCACCACGCCTGGCTAATTTTGTATTTTTAGAAAAGACGGGGTTTCTCCATGTTGGTCAGGCTGGTCTCCAACTCCCAACCTCAGGTAATCCGCCCGCCTCAGCCTCCCAAAGTGCTGGGATTACAGGCGTGAGCCACCGCGCCTGGCCTCTCAGGTATGTCTTTATCAGCAGCGTGAAAATGGGCTAATACAGTAGCCAAATAGACAGTCTTCCCAAATAGCCTATTAGGGAAAAAGCAACCAAGACGTGGCTAAAGGAAGTTCATAAAGTGAGAGGATTCTGCCCTGCTCTGCCATGAATCCAAAATCCTGTCTGTAATTTAGAGATTGGGAGGTGATGGGAAAAGCAGTCTGGGGAATCCTCCCTAAGTCAAACCAAATTGAAATTGAAGAGAACACATTAGGGCTACTCGATGTTTTTTCCATCTCAAGCTTGCAAAGTTCTCTGCATCTCTTATAATATTGCAGCAGTTCAAAGTAGATCTGAACTACTAGAAGGTGGGAATGGAGAATGTCATGATCAGTTTTTATGTTTCAGAGAAATCACCATGTCTGAGTTATTTTTTATCCTTAGACCTAGCAAAGTGGCAGGCACATTGTAGGTATTTAATAAATATTTGTTAAACGTTGCAGCACATGCAGTCAGTATCTTGATCTTATCCTCTTTGACCATCCTGAGATCACCAGCAGTGCCAGATGAGATGTCGCGGTCTGAGCTGGACCAGGTTGCCCAGCATTTCTCTGTCAGAGGAATTTCTCTGGCTGCAGGGGGTGTTTAGCCTGAGCACAGAGCAGAACAGAAGTGCCACAGGAACAATGCTCACTGAAGAGGGACAAAAGATGGTGGGTGAAAAGCTCAACTCTGGGCCGGGTGCAGTGGCTCACGCCTGTAATCCAAGCACTTTGGGAGGCCGAGGCAAGAGGATGGCTTGAGGCCAGAAGTTTGAGATGAGCCCAAGACGAGGGAAGGAAAGCCCCAAATGAGCTAGCAATCATTGGAAAGATATTTACAAAGGAGAATCAGGTTGAAAAGAGAAAAAGCAGGTAAAGTAGTTAACAAGAAAGAAGCACATATATTTGTAAATCAGTTTAGAAGAAATGGAGAAAATGGAAGCTAATATGGTAACGGGCTATGGGCAACATAGCCTGTCCAAACCATATATATATATATGTGTGTGTGTGTGTGTGTGTGTGTGTATGTGTGTGTATATATAGGTGTGTGTGTGCGTATATATATGTGTGTGTGTATATATATATGTGTGTGTGTGTGTGTGTGTATATATATATATATATATAGTATATCGCCCAGACTGGAATGCAGTGGCATGATCTCAGTTCACTGCAACCTCCACCTCCCAGGTTCAAGTGATTCTCCTGCCTCAGCCTCCCTAATAGCTGGGACCACACGTGCCCACCACCATGCCTGGCTAATTTTTGTATTTTAAATAGAGATGGGGTTTCACCACGTTGGCCAGGCTGGTCTTGAACTCCTGACCTCAAGTGATCTGCCTGCTTTGGCCTCCCAAAGTGCTGGGATAACAGGCGTGAGCCACCATGCCCGGCCAACAAAAAATAATTAAAAAAAAATAGCCAGGTGTTGTGGTGCACACCTGCAGTCCCAGCTACTGGGGAGGCTGAGGCTGAAGTGGGAGGATCCTTTGAGTTCAGGAGGTGGAGGCTGCAGTGAGCTATGATTGTACCACTGCACTCCAGCCTGGGTGACAGAGGCAGACCCTGTCTCTAAAGAAACAAAAAAACAAAACAAAACAAAACAAAAAACTCCCTTGCCAGTTCTGAGGTCCAGTTCCTCACATGGATAACAGCTGCGGGTAATGGGCTCTAGCTGCTGAGGCTCACAGCTGTTACCCATGTAAGAAACTGGTTATGAACTTTCCTCTCTTATTTCTCCATGCCCTCAACATGCTTCCTGGGATAAACTCTGAATAAATTACTTGCACCCAAATCTTTATCTCAGAAGTTGGAGGCTGGGAGTGGTGGCTCACGCCTGTAATCCCAGCACTTTGGGAGGCCGAAGTGGGAGGATCGCTTCAGGCCAGGACTTTAAGACCAGCCTGTGCAAAATAGCGAGACCTCATCTCTACAAAAGAATGAAAAAATTAGCCAGGTATGGTAATTCATACGCCTGTAATCCCAGCTACCGGGGAGGCTGAGGTGGGAGGATCGCTTGAGCCCAGGTGTTCAAAGTTGCAGTGAGCCGCAATTGCACCACTGCACTCCAACCTAGGCAACAGAGTAAGATCCTGTCTTAAAAAAAAAAAATTGCTCATAACCAGTTTAAATCAAGTGACTTTCTCTTATTATTACCCCAATCTTGTAATTCCTTTCATAGAGTCCTGGGCTCTAAAGTTATTAGTCGGAGAGGAAAGTGGATTTAATTCCCATGAGAAATTTTGTCATTCATCAGTCAGGGTGAATAAAACCTGAATAATAATCAGATTCTGTTGGTTATAAAGCCAAGGTAAGATATTCATTTATTAAAATTTTTTGAGACATCTGAACACCAAACTGTGTTGAACCAATCATTTATAACTCATTTCCAAGAGATTTGTATTAATACTAGTTATGAATTCATTATATAGACTCAACCTATTCTCACCCAAATCACTTATCGTCTCTGTGGCTCCATTTTTCTTATTTGTGAAAGGGAGATAATCACACTCACCAGCTCCTTCACAAGGACATTGTAAGGATTAATGAGTTAATGCTGGAGAAGCATGTTTCTGCCTTAGATGAATGTTGCTATATAAATGCAAATTATTGCATTACAGCTGGGCTTACATGTAAAAATGCAGTGACTTTTAGAACCTAGATTCTTTCATAACACTGAGCAGTAATTCTAATGTGAACACAGCTTCGTTTAGAGGAAAAGCAATCCATGTGAAGGGTAGCCAGGAATATTAGAATTGCTCCTGATGCCTTCTGCCACATTCTCCCTGTCTCTTAAGTGCTGGTTAGTTATGCATGTTCTTTCTTCGGCCACTGATCAAGTCGTCCTTCCATTACCTTTTTGCTACTGGATGCTCTTGTCATTCCTAAAACCCTTTGAGGCTTATGCAAATGAGCTTCTATTAAAACAAAAATATTCTAAGGCCAGGCACAGTGGCTTGAGCCTGTAATCCCAGCACTTTGGGAGGCCATGGTGGGAGGATCAGTTGAGGTCAGGAGTTTAAGACCAGCCTGAGTGACATAGCAAGACCCCGTTCCTACAAAAAATTAAAAATTAGCCAGGTGTGGTGGTGTGCCCCTGTAGTCCTAGCTACTGGAGAGGCTGGGGCAGGAGAATCACTTGAGCCCAAGAGTTCAAGGTTATGGTGAGCTATGATCATGCCACTGCATTCCAGCCTGGGTGACAGACTGAGACCCTGTCTCTAAAAAAAAATTTAATAATTAAAAAATAATAAAAGACTATATATATTCTACTTTTTCAATTCTTAAAGAATCCTTCTGTAGCCTAAAAGTTGATGTCCCCCCAAAATGCATTAGTTTCTCCCTATATTAGTTTGTAGGGCTGCCAAAACAAAGTATCACAGACTGGGTGGCTTAAACAACAGAAATTTATTGTCTCCCAATTCTGAAGGCTAGATGTTGGAAATACATTGGAACCTAATACCCAATGTAACAATATTAAGAGGTGGGGCCTCTGGGAAGTGATCAAATCACCAGGCTCCATGCTAATGATGGGGTTAGTGCCCTTAAGCAGGTCCCTCGCCCCCTTCCACCAAGCAGCAACAAGAGGTCAGCTTTTAAGCAGAACACACTCACCAGACATGGAATCTGCTGGCCAGTCTGCTGCTGCCTTGATCTTAGACTTCCCAGGCTCCAGAACTGTGAGAAATACATTTCTGTTGCTTACAAATTACCCAGTCTGTGGTATTCTGTTACAGCAGCACAAAGGAACCAAGAGCCCATCTTCTTCCTAATTCACCCCTTGGAATCCTGAGTGGGTAGATTTCTGGGCAGTGGTCAAAAGAGGAAAGGAGACAAGCCCCTACTATTACTGTAATCAAATTCCCCCTGGATAAAACTTGGGCCACTCTTATTATCTGCAGGCTGACATTCACACCACTTTGCCCAACACTGTGCCTAACCCATTCCCAATCCAACCATGAGGCTCTTTCCATCCCTGTCTCTCACTACCATCCCATACAAAAATAAACCCCCTTCTCTTATTCATCTTCACATAGTGGGCTAGTGAAAAAAAGCACTGAGCTTACACTTCAGAAGACCTGGATTTAGTCCCCTTTTTTAATCCCTTACTAGCAGTGTGAGCTAGTATAAATTCTTTTCTAAGCTAAGTTGTTTTTGTCTACATGAATGCACCTGGTACAAAATTCAAAAGATACAAAATACAAAATGTGTAAAAGCAAGCATCCCCCCCACATCCCCTATTCCTTTCCCCAGAAGCAACATATTGTGAGAAGTTTCTAATTAATCTCTCTAGCTACAGTCTACACATATGCAAATGCATATATATATATATATATATATGTCCATAAAATGACTTGGGATTTTGATTGAGATTGCATTGAATCTATAGATCATTGGGAAATTGATCAGTTGGAAATTGAATCAGTTGGGAAAGAACTGACATCTTGATAATATTGAGAAAATCTTCCTATCTATGTATTTGGGATATTTTCCCATTTAT
This sequence comes from Pan paniscus, assembly GCF_029289425.2. Taxonomy (NCBI): domain Eukaryota; kingdom Metazoa; phylum Chordata; class Mammalia; order Primates; family Hominidae; genus Pan; species Pan paniscus. Next base: position 49,533,387 of record NC_073256.2, on the reverse strand, counting down.
TTACATCTTTGATTTCTTTCATCAGATTTTTACAGTTTTTCTCATGTAGATTTTATACGTATTTTGTTAGCTTTATACCTAAGTGCTTCATTTTTTTGGTGCTGATGTAAATACATTGTATTTTACACTTCAAATTCCAGTTGTTCTCTGCTGGCATATAAGAAATCAGTTCACTTTTATATATTGTCCTTGTATCCAGAAACCCTGCTATAACCACTTATTCGTTTTTTTGTTGTTAATTATTTGCATCTTCTACATAGAAAATCTTCTCACCTGCAAACAAAGACAATGTTATGTCATCCTTCCAAATGTGTATACACTTTATTTCCTTTTCTTGTCTTAATGCATTAGCTAGGACATTCAGTGAGATGTTGAATGGGAGTAGTGAGAGGGGACATCCTTGCCTTGATCCTGATCTTAGTGAAAAAGCCTCTGGTTTCTCACTGTATTCATTTTCTAGGGCTGCTATAAAAAGTACCACAGACTGGGTGGCTTAAACAACAGAAATTTATTTTCTCCCAATACTGAAGCCTAGAAATTTGAAATCAAGGTGTCAGAAGGGTTGGTTTCTTCTGAGGCCTCTCTCCTTGGCTTGTAGGTGGCTGCCTTCTGCCTATGTCTTCTCATGGCCTTCTCTCGGTACTTCTGTATGTCCTTGTTTCCTCTTTTTATGACACTAGTTTTATTAGATTGGGGCCCATCCTAATGACCTCAATTTAACATAATTATTTCTTTAACAACTCTATCCCCAAATACAGTCACATTCAGAAGTGCTAGGGATTAGGACTTAGCATGTGAATTTAGAGAGGACTCAATTCAATCTATAACGCTCATCATTAAGTATGATATTAGTTTCTTTGTAAATGTTCTTCACCAAGTTGAGGAAGTTCTGCCCTATTCCTAGTTTCCTGAGAGCATATATGTACATATTGTTAAAAATAACATAAATGACATCATCACGTGATTTTTTTTTTGTTTGAGATGGAGTTTCACTCTTGTTGCCCATGTTGAAGTGCAATGGCACAATCTCCGCCTGCCTCAGCCTCCCAAAGGGCTGAGATAACAGGTGTGAGTCACGGCGCCCAGCCCATCACATGATCTTTTAAAAATGGAAAACTGGGCCAGTGCAGTGGCTTATGCCTGTAATCCAGCACTTTGGGAGGTTAAAATGGGAGGGTCACTTGAGCTCAGGAGTTTAAGACCAGCCTGGGCAACATGGCAAGACCCCATCCTTAGAAAAAATTTTAAAATTAGCAGGGTGTGGTGGCACGTGCCTGTAGTCCCAGCTACTTGGGAGGCTGAGGCAGAAGGATCACTTCAGTCCAGAAGTTTCAGACTGCAGTGAGCTATGATCACACCACTGCACTCCCACCTGGGCAACAGAGCAAGATCCCGCCTCTAAATAAAAAACCCAAGAAAAAACAGAAATCTGATCTCATCACTCCCTTGCATAAAACTCTTTAGTATTTCTCATTTCTGTTAGAAAAAGGATGGATCCTAATTACATCCTTCAGTTAAGGAAAGGCCCTGCATGCTCTGGCCTTTCCTTAACTCTCCAATCTCATCTTGTTCAACTTTCCCCTTCCCTCTCCACTTGGAAATGTATCCCCTAAAATTTATGTTGGAAACCTCATCCTTAATGTGGTAGTATTAAATGATGTACACTTTAAGAGGTGATTGGATCATGAGGACTCTGCCTTCATGAATGGATTAATCAATTTGTAGATTAATGGGTTATCATGGGAGAAGAACTGTTGGCCTTATAAGAGGAAGAGAGATCTGAGCTAGCACATTAGCACACTCAGCTGCCCACCATGTGATGCCCTGTGCTACCTTGGGACTCTGCAGAGAGTCCCCACCAGCAAGAAGGCCCTCACCAGATGCAGCCCCTTGATCTTGGATGTCTCAGCCTTTACAATTGTAAGACATAAATTCCTTTTTTAAAGTAAATTACCCAGTTGTAGGTATTCTGTTGTAAGCAACAGGCAACAAACAAATATACTGGGCATCCTGACCTGCTTCTGTTTCCTCTGAAAGAAGGGCTTCTGTGTCACACAGACAAGATCATGGCCTCCCTGCTATATACTGTGCATGTATGCTATTTATCATAGTTGTGGTTATATGCTTTTAGGATTTTTTATTTAATGTCTCCCATGCCTTCTATAGTGTAAACAGCATGAGTCAGGGATCATGTATGTTTTGGCCATCATAATAACTTGGCAATTATATAATAAATAAATCTATAAAGTTAAGCTAATTATGATTGACCTAATTATTTTATCAAGTTCTCTAGCTATTGAATTCTTCTTGTTCTCTACTTTCTGAATTCTGTTATGTGACTATGTTTGATGACATATTATACAAATGAAAGGCAGCAGGCCGGCCAGGTACGGTGGCTCACGCCTGTAATCCCAGCACTTTGGGAGGCCGAGGCGGGCAGATCACCTGTGGTCAGCAGTTCAAGACCAGCCTGGCCAACATGGTGAAACCCATCTCTACTAAAAATACAAAAATTAGCCAGGTGGTGGTGGTCCGCACCTGTAATGCCAGCTACTCAGGAGGCTGAGGCAGGAGAATTACTTGAGCCGGGGTGGCGGAGGTTGCAGTGAGCCAAGACTGTGCTACTGTACTCCAGTCTGGGTGACAGAGTGAGACCCTGTCTCAAAAAGAAAGAAAAGAAAGGTAGCAGGCCAGGCGTGGTGGCTCATGCCTGTAATCACAGCATTTTGGGAAGCCTAAGCAAGCGAACCATTTAAACGCAGGAGTTTGAGACCAGCCTGGGCAACATGGCGAAATTCTGTATCCACAAAAAAATACAAAAATTAGCTGGGCATGGTGGTGCACACCTATAGTCTCAGCTACTCAGGAGGCTGAGGTGGGCTGAAGCTTAAGTGAGCTGTGATGGCACGACTGCACTGCAGCCTGGGCAACAGAACGAGATCCTTTCTCCCTTCTACCCCCGAAGAAAGAAGGAAAGAAAGAAGGAAGGAAGGAAGGAAGGAAGGAGGGAGGGAGGGAGGAAGGAAGGATGGATGGAAGGAGGAAGGAGGAAAGGTGGGAGGGAGGAAGGAAGGAAGGAGAAAGAGAGAGAGAAAGAAAGAAAAAGAAAGAAAGAGGAAGGAAGGAGGGAGGGAGGGAGGAAGGAAGGAGAAAGAGAGGAAGAGAGAGTGAGAAAGAAAGAAAGAGAGAGAGGAAGGAAGGAAGGAAGGAAGGAATATTGTGGCCTGAATATACCTTGTGTGTAGGTGTGTTTCATTTCTTCAATGCCACACATGTTCTTCCCTACTGCCCCCTAAGATCCCAGCTTTATCTCAGGTGTCCCTCATCCTTACTCACTCTTCTCCAGCCACTTTGGCATTTTAATATTTAATTTTTATTTTAATCTAATAAAAATAAGACTGTATAACTTTTTTTTAAAGTCAAGTAGCACTGCAATTTTCCAAAACTTAAAACAGCAGTTTCCAATCCACTCTACAGCCCTATTCCACTTTTCTGGTAGTTTACCTATGTAAAGAATTTTAGGTTAAAAGTATTTCTCCCTGAAGATTTCAAGACATTTCTCCTCTGCTTTCTTGCTTCCAGTGTTACGCTTCTAAATCTGACACATTTCTGCTTCTTGATCCTTTCTAAAAATTTTATGGTTTTATCTTTGTTCCCGTGTGAGGGGTTCTGGGAAGATAGCAGCAGAAACATGGCTTCTGAATCTCCCCAGATCCCCACATATAAGCAGTCAGAATAATTATATAGCAAAGTCAAAAGCAAAACTAGGTAACAAGATATCTCCATAAATCTGAGTGCACCAGGTGAGGACAAACTCCCAGCAGCCATAGGCCTGCATGGTGTCTGCGTTTATGCTGGAGCTCAGAGGGAAGCAGCAGGTGTCTAACAGGCCTCGAAGCAGGAGAACCTCGGCAGCCAACAACAGATACTCCCTGGAAAGCACAGGGGACCCAGTTTACAACAGCTTCAGAAACTGGGGAAAGGTTTACAGGGTCTGCCCCTGTAAAGCAAGCTGGACATAACAAATATTAAAATCTTTCATTTAGACCCGGGCACAGTGGCTCACGCCCGTAATCCCAGTGCTTTAGGAGGCCGAGGCAGGCGGATCACCTGAGGTCAGGAGTTCAAGACCAGCCTGGCCAACGTGGTGAAACTCTGTCTCTATTAAAAATACAAAAATTAGTTGGATATGGTGGTGGGCACCTGTAATCCTAGCTACTCAGGAGGCTGAGGCAGGAGAATCACTTGAACCCAGGAGGCAGATGTTGCAGTGAGCCGAGATCACACTGCTGCACTCCAGCCTGGGTGACAGAGCGAGACTCTGTCTTAAAGAAATAAATAAATAAAATAAAATCTGTCATTCAGGAAACCTTGTCTAAAATTAAAAAACACAGTCAGGTGCAGTTGTTCATGCCTATAATCCCACCATTTTGGGAGGCCAAGGCAGGAGGATCACCTGAGCCTAGGAGTTTATAACCAGCCTGAGCAACATAGTGAGATCCTATCTCTACAAAAATAAAAAAATTAGCTGGGTGAGATGGCACACACCTGTGGTACTAGCTACTTGGGAGGCTGAGGCAGGAGGATTGCTTGAGCCCAGGAGGTCAAGGTGACAGTGAGCTGTAATCATGCCACTGCACTCTAGCCTGAGCAACAGAGCCAGACCCATCTCCAAAAATAATTTTCATTAAGCTAAATTTTAAAACAATTTAAAACTACATGTTGAAAGAGCACACCATGTACCCAACTCTATCAACCTGAGACTCACCAACACCAAGACACATTCTTTAAAAATTACCAGACTTTAAGAAAAAATTATTTGGACATCAAGGCAAAAAACAACAAGGGATGGAAAGGAAAGAAAATTAGATGATCATCAAACTTTTGTCAGCAATGGTTTATACCAAAAGAAAATGGAATCACATATTTAAAATACTCAAGGAAAGAAAATGTGAGTCAAAGATTTTATATGCAATAAAACTGATATTTAAGTATAAAGGAGTATAGGCAAACTATTATTAACACACAAAGATTTGGAGTTTCTTGTATGTTATTCTCATGGGCCCTTCCTGTAGAATCTACTAAAGAACAAGCTTCAAACAGCCAACATAACTAGAAAGACACAGAGAAGGACCACAAGGACTCAAACATCCTGGTGTTACACTTTGAGTAGGTATTTCCTCATTCATTATCCTAGAAACTTAGGGGATGGTTTCAATCTTGAAACTCAGTAGTTCAGAACATTTTTGTATTATTCCTTTGAAACGTTTCCTTTTTTTTTTTTTTTTTTTTTTTTTTTGTTCTCTTTCTGAAACTCCTAAATGTCAGTCCCAACATTACTATTCTCACTTGGGATGCCAATGGCAAACCTCAGGTTGTGGCCTGGGCTTCTGACTGATTGGCTGTGAATCGGGTTCCAATGACTCCCTCCTCAGGCTCAATTAGTTTGCTAGAGCAGATCATAGAACTAAGGAAGACGCTTTACTTCCATTTATCAGTTTATTTTATTTTATTTTTTCAGATGGAGTCCCACTGTGTCGCCCAGGCTGGAGTGCAGTGGTGCAATCTCGGCTCACTGCAACCTCTGCCTCCTGGGTTCTAGCGATTCTCCTGCCTCAGCCTCCCAAGTAGCTGGGACTACAGGCACCCACGACCATGCCCAGCTAATTTTTTTTTTTTTTTTTTTTTTGTATTTTTAGTAGAGATGGTGTTTCACCATGTTGGCCAGGCTGGTCTCAAACTCCTGACCTCAGGTGATCCATATACCCTAGCCTCCCAAAGTGCTGGGATAACAGGTGTGAGCTACTGCACCCCACCCATTTATCAGTTTATTATAAAGGGTATTTCAAAGGATATAGAGAAACAGCCAGATGGAAGAGATGCACAGGACAAGGTGTGTGGGAAGGGCTGAGCTTCCATGCCCTCTCTGGGTGCACCATGCTCCAAAACCCCCTATGTCTTTAGCTATCCAGAAGGTCACTAAACCCAGGCCTTTTGGGCTTTTTAGGAGGCATCATTATGTTAGCAGGACTAATTACATCGTCGACTATTAAGCATCTCTCCCCTCTCTGGAGGTCGGGGGTGGGACTGCAAGTTCCAACCTTCTAATCACATGATTGGTTCCCCTGGCACCAGCCGCCATCCTGAGAGCATGCAGGAGTCCGCCAAGGGCCACATTTTAGACCAAAAGATGCTCCCGTCATCTAGGAAATTCCAAGAAATATAGGAGCTCTGTGTCAGACACTCCTATCACCTCCTATCACTCAGGGAATGACAAAGATGTTAGGAGCTCTGTGTCGGGAACTGGGGGTCAAAGACCAAATATTAGAACAAAAGATTCTCCTAGCACCCCTATCTACAAGTGTTTTAGGAACTGTATATCAGAAAACAAGGACAAAGACCAAATATATATTTCACAATGTCAGGGTGGTATTACAAGAGTTTTCATTGCCTAATTACTTGTGTATTTCTTTTGTATATACCTTTCGTGAGGGCAGAAATATAGTCATTCACTTGTATATCTTCAGGCACTCACACAGGGCCTTGCATATAGTAATTCCTTCCTTCCTTCCTTCATTCATTCATTATTTTGAAATGTCTTTCTTCATTTTCTTTAATTCTCCCCATCCTTGATGGTATAACTACAAAGCATTTCCTAATTATTCTAACTATCTTCCTGGACATAGTCGATGACCTGGACCTGTAATACTATAATTACTTTTTACGAGTACATAATTTGTCTCTCCAACTCTACTGTAAGGTCTTGGCATTTCATTCATTCATTCGCTGATCCATAAACATTTAGTAAAAACCGCCTATGTAAACTATAGTACCAGCTACTGTTAAAGAGACAAGGATACATGACACATGTCTCTATATCCCAAACTCTGCCACTTGAGTTAAAGAGATAGCACAAATTGTACTATAATATATAATGTAATAAATGCCATGGAAGAGTTAGAATGTGCAAGAAAGAAAATTTAGCTGGAGAGACCGGGAAAGCCTTTGTAAAGGAGGTAGACTTTAAGCTCCTATTCCACCATAGCATCTATCATGGGGGAGCAAATATTTGTTGGTGGTGATGGTAATAGCTCCTTCAAGGGTTAGCAATAATTTATCAGCTACTATGGTTAAGTTGTCTTCTTTGTCATAGCCTTGGGAGGCAGTCAGAGCAGAGGCAACATAATTCTCCCATCTCATCTCTACTTGGGGAAAGATCAGTGACTCCAGGGTCTTCTGTGTAATTTTTTTTTTTTCTTTAGACAGGGTCTCACTCTGTCACCCAGGCTGGAGTACAGTGGCATGATCACGGCTCACTGCAGCCTCAACTTTCCAGGCTCAGGTGATCCTTCCCATCTCAGCCTCCTGAGTATCTGGGACTACAGGCATGCGCCACAACGCCCCAGTGAATTTTTGTATTTTGTAATTTTGGTACAGATGAGATTTCGCCATGTTGCCCAGGCTGGTCTCAAACTCCTGGGCTCAAGCAGTCCACCTACCTTGGCATCCCAAAGTGCTGAGATTACAGGCGTGAGCCACCACGCCGGGTCTTGTGTCTGTAACTTATTTTCTTTCTTTCTCTTTCTTTCTTTCTTTCTTTCTTCTTTCTTTCTTTCTTTCTTTCTTTCTTTCTTTCTTTCTTTCTTTCTTTTCTTTCTTTCTTTCTTTCTTTCTTTCTTTCTTTCCTTCCTTCCTTCCTTCCTTTCTTTCCTTCTTTCTTTCTTCCTTCTTTCTTTCTTTCTCTTCCTTTCTTCCTTCTTTTTTTTTGACCTGGAGTCTCACTCCGTCACCCAGGCTGGAGTGCAGTGGTGTGATCTCGGCTCATTGCAACCTCTGCCTTCTGGGTTCAAGCAGTTCTCCTGCCTCATCCTCCCAAGTAGCTGAGACTACAGACGCACATCACCATGCCTGGCTTATTTTTGTATTTTTTTTAGTAGAGATGGGGTTTCACCATATTGGCCAGGCTGGTCTTGAACTCCTGACCTCGTGATCCACCTGCCTTGGACTCCCAAAGTGCTGGAATTATAGGCGTGAGCCACCATGCCTGGATTTTTTTTTTTTTTTTTTTGGCAAATTCTCGCTCTCTTACCCAAGCTGGAGTGCAGTGGCACAACCTTGGCTCAGTGCAACCTCTGCCTCCAAGGCTCAAGCGATCTTCCCACCTCAGCCTCTGGAGTAGCTGGAACTACAGGTGCATGCCACCATGCCCAGCTAATTTTTGTCTGTATTTTTTAACTACTGTTTTATGAAGTATTCCCGAGGCTGCAGCAAGGCATCCTTTAAGCAGCTTACTCTGTACCTTTTCTGAACCTGTATATACCTCTATTTTTGCATGCATACAAAAATATAGTGTAGGTGTTATTAATTCATAAGCTCCAGGAAAAGGACCATGTACTATTCACTATGATATGTCTCTCCCTAATGAAATGCCTGGCAGATCATAGGTGTGCAGCATACATTTGCCGAGTAAGTGAAGGTCACTTATCCAACTGTGTCTTATTGCAAAAGTTAACTCTTATTCTGGACAATTTCTAAGAGTTGACCTTTGGTTTTGTTGGATTTTACAAAACTTTTGTTATACGTGTGGTCATCTGGGGTGTCTATAAATCAGGCCTTAAACTAGATGGGTGCTCATAAATTCTCAGATCTGTATCCACTGTTCTATTAATATTTGCTTTGTGTTTCTTTAAATAAGCATGATGTGGCAATTCATCCACTGTGAAGCAAAGGACAGAATTGCTACCCCTTCCTTTATACCACTGATATTAAAAGGTGGACACATTAATCATGATGGCAATAAATACCAGGGAATACAAGCATGGGCCCAGGAGAAGGCTTCCAGCACTGAGGAATCACAAAGTGCACACACACACACACACACACACATGAAAGACTCCTTATCACCTCCAATTCCAAAGGTGTGATACAAAGACATACTGGCTTGACCCTGCTGTTGTCCATATGTCTCTCATTTATTCTCCTCCCTCATCCAGAGGACCAACTGCTCAATTAATTAGGGAAGTCTCTTGGAAGAGCTGAAAGATGCACCGCTATGATAATCACCCTCTTTGGTCATGGTAGTGGAAATTTTGGGGTTCTCCTCTCAGATCTCTTTGGATTCTTTTTACCATTTCTAAGGACACTCCCCCCAGATTCTGTGCCCTTTTGCTTTTGACAGCACACTCCAGTGACTCTCTTTAGAGCACTGCCCAAGGACTGCAAGAGCTGATTTGTCCACATTTACAGAGAGGCAGTTGTGCCTGGGAGGTTAACACTCCCTGGAGGGGCCTATAGCCAATGACTAGTGTGGTATGGGTGTGTGTGTGTGTGTGTAAGCCCATCTTCCTAGTCTTGAGATGGCTGAACTTCAAAGGTAATTTTCACTCCAGTGGTTCCAACAGGGACATGCTGATGCTGAGACTTTGCCCCTGATTACACACTTGCTTCATTTCTTCCACTTGCATGTCCTGCTTCCCCATTTTCTTATGGGTTTCTCCGGGGAGCACCTCATAATTAAATCATTTACTCACAAATCCTTGTCTCAGTGTCTGCTTTTGGGGAACTGAGCCTAAGGCAGTTGATTCTAACAGGGGCCCTAGGAAGCCGATTCTGGCATGGGCTTCTGGAGCTGGGCCACTTGCCTGCCATATGGCAACTGGGACTTCCTCCCTGGTGGGCTAAGTGGAGGGCTGATAACCCCTGCCACATTGTAGAACTGCAAACACTTTCACTGTGGCAAAATGGGATGTGACACAGAAGGACAAGAGGCACTGGTGTCTATAATGTCTCTGTTTGAGAAGTAGGAGGGAAATGGTAACTGAAAGAACTATGAAATTAGTTGATTGTTTCTGGGCATCTGATATGATCTGGTTTTGTGTCCCCACCCAAATCTCATCCTGAATTGTAATCCCTACATGTTGGGGAAGGGACCTGTGGGAGGTGATTATATCATGGGGGCAGGTCCCCCCAACCCATGCTGTTCTCATGATAATGAGCGAGTCTCACAAGATCTGATGGTTTTATAAGCTTCTGGCATTTCCCCCTGCTGACACTTCTCTCTTCTGCCACCATGTGAAGAAGGACGTGTTTGCTTCCCCTTCCACCATGGTTGTAGGTTTCCTGAGACCTACCTAGCCACGTTGAACTGTGAGTCAATTAAATCTCTTTCCTTTATAAATTACCCAGTCTCAGGTATGTCTTTTTTAGCAGTGTGAGAATGGACGAATACAGCATTGCTGAGGCATTGAAGAGAAAATGATAGGCTCAGGTGTGAAAGTCAGAAGGGCTCTGAAACACCACATAAAGACACATTCATTTCCAGAAACCAGAAGACACAGTGTGCTGAAGACCAGACCCTGAACTGTAGGAGCAACAGAACTTCAGAGAAGGCTGAATTTGCAGCCTCATCAAGTCTCCTAAGCCAGAGGCAAGGCCTTGTCAGGGAAGGAGTGTGAACTTGAGATTTGGGATGACAACATCCAGGTGAATGCACTTGAGATCCTTGAACCGTCTGGGTCTGCAGAAGGGACCACTTCCCCTTGCTAGAGGATAGAGAGGCCCACCCACCCCCACCCTTCCCACCGCTTGCCTGGAGACTATGTAGAGGCCTCAAATGTGGCAGATGACTTGTGCTCCTCAAGACAATACTTACCCTCCTCAAGTTCAGCAGCCCCCTCCCCTCCTGGCCACTAGACCAATAATGCAGCATAAGTCTCACTCTGGCCTGTTTGGGGAAGTGCTGGCCCTGCCAGGAAAAGAAAGGGAGTGGGCCCCAAAAGAGTCTCAAGGCTTGGCAGATATGTCCAGGAGTGGGTCTTGAGGGTGCTCGAACAAGTTGGGGGCAGTCTGCTAAGCTGGATAAAGGAGATTTTTAATATGAGGGCATTATCCTGTCACTTGGGATTCATGTCCAATCTCTTAGCAAAGTGATAAGAGTGGAATTTAAAAAGCTTGGAGACTAGGCACAGTGGCTCATGCCTGTAATCCCAGTGCTTTGGGAGGCCAAGGTAGGAGGATCACTTGAAGCCAGCAGTTCAAGACCAGCCTAAGAAACAAAGTGAGAACCCATCTCTACAAAAAAAAAAAAACTTTTTGAAATTAGTCTGGCATGGTGGCAAAACTTGTAGTCCCAGCTATTGGGAGGCTGAGGTGGGAGGATCACTTGAGCCCCGGAGGTTGAGGCTGCAGTGAACGATGCGTGTACCACTGCACTCCAGCCTGGGTAACAGAGCAAGACCCTGTCTCTAAAAAGTACATAAATACATAAAAAGACCCAGAGAAGAGAACCTGTCAGAATGAGTTTATTTAAGACTCGTGGACCCACCATCTCTCTTTGTTCCTTGCAAGGGCCCCGAGCACCTTCCTGTCACTTACATAATAAGGAATGTGCTAATGAGAGGGGCACCGCACTCTTGAGACACTCAGTTGTGGGTCCCTCCATTGCCTAGAGCTGACAGTTTCAGGTGCATTATGAAACTCTTCTCCCTAATAGGGATGATAAGATTTTGGAATAATAGATGCCAACTGGTAGCTCTTAACCACCAGAGACAGGATGAACTTAGTTGCCATATTGGCTGGCAAGACTGGAATCATTCGTGGATGGGCCAGCTCATTGGTGTGAACCACAAATGGACTGGGTTGCACTATAGTTTCATGCAGGAGTGGTTCTGAAAGACAGTGATGAAGGAAAATCCTCCCAGTGGGCTGAGCTTCATGCAGTTCATCCTATTATGCACTTTGTGTGGAGGGAGATTAAGTGTTCTGGAAAAAGGATATCAAAGACTCTTGGGCAGAGAGATACCAAGTTGCAGAAAAGGGCAGTAGGAAGAGTCTACTCCAGCATGGAGAAATAGTTTCATATTGACATTGTTTAGAATTGCCACTGCACAGTAATAATACCACACTGGCTGACTTGTAGGCATTTTTATTATTTGTAAATTCTCTGCAGACAATACACACCTTTCTTGCCTGCACAAGAGTGAACCACTTCCATCACCATCCCCCTGGCTCGCCACTGCTCAGAAGCTCTGGTGAATAATTCACTTGGTTGGTGAGAGGGTTGGAAGAAGCAAGACTGGGAACATGAAAGCTTCGAGGTCTATTGGAGTAGGCTCAAAGTGTGAGGACCTTTGTATGCCCACCAGAGTGGATCAGTTGCAGAAGAGGCATTAAACAACTCAGGACTTCCCTAGACAGCCTGTATTCCTGACCACCTGTGCCTGAACAAAGATAGACTCCCCTCTTCAGTGCTGATTTAGCTATTGTTGCTGCTAAATGTCTTGTCTTTCAGTGGCAGAGACTGACACATCTCTTAATATAATATGGTACTTTCCCTTAAGGAGACTAGCCAGCCCCATTGTGGCAAGTAGATCACCCCAGATTCCTTCTACCCTGAAAAGGGCAGCGATTGTTCTTGACTAAGATTGACAATTCTCTGGATCTGACTTCCTTGCCCATAATACCACAGGATCCCACATAACAGAGCTACAGACCAAGGAACCCACCTAACAGTGAAAGAGTCACAGCATGGGCCCATGACCACAAGATCCATTGATCATACCACAGACTACATCATCCAAGTATGGCTGGCTTGATGGAGCACTGGAATGCTCTTAAAGATGCAACTATGGGGCTGGGTGCGGTGGCTCACACCTGTAATTCCAGCATTTTGGGAGGCCAAGGCAGGAGGATTGCTTGAGCCCAGGATTTTAAGACCAGCCTGGGCAAGATAGCAAGACCCCATCTCTACAAAAGAATGAAAAAAAACAGCCAGGCATGGTGATGCACGGGCCTGTAGTCCCAGCTACCAGGGAGGCTGAGGTGGGAGATCACTTGAGCCTGAGAGATTGAGGCTGCAGTCAGTTGTGATTGCACTACCTCACTCCAGCATGGGACAGAGCAAGACCCTGTCTCAAAAACAAACAAACAAACAAAAACAAAAGATGCAACTATGACACTAGCTAAGAGATGATTGGCAAGGTCAGGGCTCTGTTTTTCAGGAGGTGATATATACCTTAAACTAGTGGCCAGTGTATGATATTATGCCCCATAGGTAGAGCAGAGGGGCCCAGAAACCAAAGAGTGAAAATAGAAGTAGTACTGCTATCAGTTTTAAGTGAACCCCCTGGGGAATCTTTCTTGTCTCTACAAGTTTGGAATCTGTGAGTCTAGATATCCTAGTTGCTGAGAGTGGGAATGTTTCCACCAGAGGACACCATAAGAGTCCTAATAAACTTAAAGCTGTGGCTGCCACATGGTCATATAAAGTTTGCTATGGTTTGAGTGTTTGTCCTCTCTAAAACTCGTGTTGAATTTGGTTGCCCTTGTGATGGTGTTGGAGGTGGAACCTTTGGGAGGTGATTGGGTCATGAGAGTTCCATGCTCATGGTGGGATTAATCTGTTATAAAAGGACAAGTTCAGCCCCCTTTTTGCCTCTTTGCCCTTTGACCTTCTGTCATGTGATGACACAACAAGAAAGCTTTTGTCAGATGCTGGTACCTTGATCTTAGACTTCCCAGCATCCAGAACTGTGAGAAAATAAATTTCTGTTTATTATAAATTACCCAGTCTCAGGTATTCTGTTATAGCAACGCAAAACATAGTGAGACTGAGTTCCTTTTGTAATTACTATCCTAGCAGTTAATAATCTAGCAATCGACCCTATTCATCATAAGAAGATAGAGCTGCTGCTACAGAGAGAGGCAAGAGGAATATCTCTGGGACTCAAAGGACCCATTAGGGGCAATTCCTGGTGCTCCTATGCCAAGTCTTAACTCGAAGTGGGCAATTGCAGCAAAAATGGCCTGGTAAAGTTCTGGTAATCATGTGCTCAGACCCTCTGGTTCACCTCATCAGATAAGCCACCAAGACCAGCAGAAATACTCATCGTATGAAAGAATCTAGAATGAGTGGAAGAAGAGAGATGATGAATAACAGTTATGACCTAAAACCAACTTCAGCATTGGGAGCTTCAGATGATCTCACCAACATCCCTCTGGTAAGTTTCCCACCCCTCGCAGAAATGTGATGACCAACCACCACCATGAAGCACTTCTAACAGGATGGAATGAACTTAAGTGAAACTCAAGTAGGTCCATTAGAATGAGCGACTGGTAGTGATTATTGTTGGTGATTTACCCAAATCCCTTACGATTCCCTTTTTTTTCCTTCTTTCTCTTTTTTCTTTTTTTTTTGAGACAGGATCTTGCTCTGTCACCCAAGCTGGAGTGCAGTGGTACAATCAGGGCTCACTGCAGCCTCAACGTCCTGGGCTCAAGCAACTCTCCTGCCTCAGCCTCTCAAGTAGCTGGGACTACAGGTCCACATGTTTACACCTGGCTAACTTTTGTATTTTTTTCATAGAGATGGGGTTTTGCCATGCTGCCTGGCTGATCTTGAACTCCTGGGCTGAAGCAATCTGCCTGCCTCAGCCTCCCAAAGTGCTGGGATTACAGGTATGAGCCACCTCGCCTGGCCCCCTATGATTCCTTAATTCTGTGTGCTCCTCTCTCATTTTCTGTATTATTTTTTTCTTAATGGCTTGTGCCTGCAACTTTCTTAGTACGACTGCCTGAGAGCTACGGGAGCCACTGCCCATTGGAAAGCCCAATGTGCCTGGGAGTTTACATCCCAGGAGAAGCCCTTAACCAGTGACAGACTGGTGAAAGAACGTGAAAGTCAACCTTGCCTCAAGTTTCCACAAATTCTTAGAGCTCTATATGGGATCATGCTGAGGCTAGTAATATATCTGTGGTAGGCAGAATTCTAAGATGGCAGCCAATGAATGACCCACGCCCTTGTATGATCCCCTTCCCTTGAGTGTGTGCAGGACCTGTGAATAGGATGAAATACCACTCCTGTGATTATGTTGCAGTACATGGAAAGAGGGAAAAGATTTTGCCGATGTAATTAAGGTCCCTAATCAGTTGACTTTGAGTTCATAAAAAAGGAAACCATCTGGAGCAGGCCTGACCTACTCAAATGAGTCTTTCAAAGAAGGCTCAGGCCTTTCCTGAGAGTAAAGAGATACTCTTTTGCCTGCCTTGAAGAAACAAGTCACTGTGAGTCCTACAGCTGCAAGGAAATGAATTCTGCCAACAGTCATGTGAGCTTAGAAGAGGACCTCAAGCCTCATATGGGACCACAGCCCCAGATGACACCTTCATTACAGCCTTGTGAGACCCCACGTGGAGAACTCAGTTACACTGTGCCTGGACTTCTGACCTTCAGAAACTGTGACATAATACACCATTATATCAACCACTAAGTTTGTGGTACACAGCAATAAGAAATTCACATAGTACCTGAATTCTTGCCTTTTCTCAGCTTTCCTTTCCCTGTCCTTTATCCACCACTCCCTTGCCAGTTTCTCCTGGAAGCATTTCTTTAATAAATCACTTACACATGAATCCCTGACACAGGATGTGCTGCTAGGAGCTCAAACCTATAACAGTCACCTCCTTCTCAAGTATATCTTCAGCCACTGCTCAAAAATAGCCTCATCTCATTTTCCTCTCTCCATTCCTTTAATTTAATTTTTGTCCTCAAATGCTCTCTTCTTGAAAAGTGTAGCTTTGGAAGTACAGTTAGCTAAGGTCACTTGCTGCCTCATTTAGAATCTGTACAAAAGAAGGACATGACAGTGTCCAAGTCCCCTCTCTTGGCAAAGAACTCTAAGGCTGAATTGAAAACAGGCCCATCTAAACCAGGCACAGTGATGTGTACCTGTAGTCCCAGCTGCTTGGGAGGCTGAAGTGGGAGGATTGCTTAAGACTAGGAGTTGCAGACCAGCCTGGGCAACATAGTGAGACCCCCATCTCTAAAAAAAAGAAAAGAAAAAGAGAACAAGCCAATCTAGTCTGTCCCAAGGGGCAAAGGCGGAGTTCCATTTCATAATAATATGAGGTATAGGAAGTAGACATCAAAATTGTGTCCAGGGAAATTTTCAGTTTGGGCTGCGTTTTACATCTAAAGTGGGACGTCACATCAATGATACTTGTGGCAAAAATCAGAATTCAAGTAACTGAGCAAAGGAGAAGGCAGACACCAATGAAGGGGAGCTTAAGGAACACCCCATCAAAATTGGCCAAGCAAAAGGAAGTAATCTGAGCCAGGCATGATGACTCATGCCTATAATCCCAGCATTTTGGGAGGCCAAGGCTGGAGGATCACTTGAGTTCAAGACCAGCCTGGGCAACATGGCAAATCCCTGCCTCTACAAAAAATAGAAAAATTAGCTGGGCTTAGCGGCATGCATCTATAATCTCAGCTACTCAGGAGGCTGAGGTGAGATGATCACTTAAGCCTGGGAGCTTGAGGCTACAGTGAGCTGTGTTCTCGTCACTGCACTCTGTCTCAACAATGACAACCACAAAAAACAGGAAGTAATCTGAGTGAATTACATTTGTAGTAGAAGCCAATTTTCTGAAGTTGGTTTTTACCCACTCCTGGAACATCCTATGTGGGTTAGTTTGTTCATTAAAAGGAGCCAGAATAGGATAAAAAGAAAAACACAGTTGACCTGACTTTCTCTGACTTTTTTTCTAGTTCAGTTTCCCACTCAACATAGGAATCCCTTCAATAGCATCCCTCATAGATCTTCAAACAACTAATTCAATACTGAAGTAATGAAGTATTCATTTTGGGAAACCTCTGATTAGCAGAACCCTATTCTCCATAGAGAGCCAAATCGGCCTCCTATGACTGCCATTTAGTCCTCATTCGAGTCTCTGAAATGGTTGCAGAGAAGTCCATTCCCTCTTCCACTTGCCAAGTGGCAGTCATTGCTTACTCAGGTCCTCTGCTGGCTCAGTCTTGCCCATTTCTGAAACCCATGAAAACGCAGCCTGGCAAGAAATGGGATGCTCTTCCCACTCATGAGTGGACTTTGGAAAGGATAAACCAGAGGTGAAGAGAGCCCTGGATGTCTATGTGAGCACTGAGCAGCAGCCTGCCCATGTCCCTTGCCCCCAGCAAACAGACAGCAGACACACTCACACACTGACTGCTCCCTGGATAGCCAGTCTATCTGATTGGTCTACCAAGGTTCTCTGTCTCCATGCATCTTCCCCACTGGAAACGAAGCTTGGTCCTGTTTCCAGCTTGGTAGACTACAGTCCAAATTCCCTTCACCAAGTCTATTCCACCCTCTTCCCTTTAGGACTCTTTGTATTCTTTGCAATGGCTCTATTTGACAGTCCTCCTTGACTTACAATCCTGGAAGCCTACCTGAGCTGAGAGTCACTGCTGCCCAGACATCGTGCCATGATGCCACGCCCATTGCTCTCAGAATCAAATTTTCCCCTTAGGGTGTACTGTGGGCGTAGATTCACCTGGAGTTGCCACATCCCCATGGACTTGCTGCTGTGTCTGCACACCTTTTCCCCAGGGGGAGTTAATGCACCTGCTGGGTCCTCCACGGCACTGCGCTCTTAGCCCCTGGTTCATGGATCCCACTAGTTGAAATGTTCCAGTGTGCCATGCAGCTCCGACTGTGAGTTATGACCCAGGAGTGAGAGGAGGTTAGAACTTGAAGGAATCTTAAAGATCATCTTATCCAGTGGTTTTCAACTTGTTCTCTGAACCACATACGTCAAGGAAAAATACAAACAATAGTGGGGCATACTGAAACCAGTGAGTTAAAGAAACTATTGACAAACAGAAATTATTGAGTTTACAGGATGGTGGAAATTCTTGAGTTTAGAGGATGGCAAAAACAAAACCATTTACTAAAACGCCAAAATTCCCCCTGTTTGTGAGATTTAAGAAACTGGCTGAAATTGGTTGGAACCAATATGGCCAACTAGAGTCTGCACAGAATGAGCTTGCTGATGTCACAGCCCAAATTTCCATCACATATTTCATGCTGACTCCTCCCAAATTTGCATATATGATCCATGAGGTAGCATGAAGAGATAACTGTGCATGCCTGAGGACTTTCCTGACCTCTACCCTTTCCTTCCACCAATCACCTATGAATCTCCAAATGCACCCCTAAACCTTTTCTTTTCTTTTCTTTTCTTTTTTTTTTTTTTTTTTTTTTGAGATGGAGTCTCACTCTGTCACCAGGCTGGAATGCAGTGGCACGATCTTGGCTCACTGCAACCTCTGCCTCCTAGGTTCAAGTGATTATCCTGCCCCAGCCTCCTGAGTAGCTGGGATTACAGCCACGCACCACCACACCCAGCTAATTTTTGTATTTCTAGTAGAGACGGGGTTTCACCATGTTGGCCAGGGTGGTCTCAATCTCCTGACCTCGTGATCCACCCACCTCGGCCTCCCAAAGTGCTGGGATTACAGGTATGAGCCACTGCACCCGGCCTAAACCTTTTCTAATAAAATTACTACCTTAAAGTTATTACAGGGAGATAGATCCAAGCTAGACTCCTGTTTCTTTGTTGCTCACCCTGCAATAAAAAGCTTTTGTTTTATCAAAAAACTGGCGTCATAGTACTGGCTTCTAGCACATCTGGCAGCAAGCGCTTTTGCTCAGTAGCAATATCTTCTTTTTATAGACAAGGAAACAAACCCATAGGCTAAGTGCCCTGCCAAAAGTCTTACAGCAAGTTTTGATTTAAAACTAATTACATGATACACAGTAGCATTTTGGGTATCATTATTAGTGACATTCATTTGTATCTTTTTTCTATCAACTTATACAAGGAAAATAATGCAAATGTATACAGAAACTAAGGCATTTTGGCAATTTGGTTTTAAACCAGTGTTATAAACTGGGGTTTTTTTGTTTGTTTGTTTGTTTTGTTTTGTTTTGTTTTTTGAGATGGAGCCTTGCTCTGTCACCTAGGCTGGAGTGTAGTGGCACAATCTTGGCTCACTGCAACCCCTGCCTCCTGGGTTCAAGCGATTTCTCCTACCTCAGACTCCCGAGTAGCTGGGATTACAGCCACACATCACCACATCTGGCTAATTTTTTGTAATTTTAGTAGAAACAGGGTTTCACCATGTTAGCCAGGCTGGTCTCGAACTCCTGACCTCAGGTGATCCACCTGCCTCGGCCTCCCAAAGTGTTGGGATTACAGGCATGAGACACTGTGCCAGGCCTGAACTGTATTTTTCTTAATCAGTCTTTTTCAAAGAACAAAATCACATTGTACTACATTTTCCTCATTTTCTCACCTAAAGAGCATAAGATTCTATTTTAATTAAAGCTGGAGATACAGAATGACCAGAAATGATTGAGAGAGAGCAGGACTGAGTTTGAAAGATAGAGATGAGACTGGAAAGTTGAGCAGAATTCCTTGAAAGAAGATAGCAGGAGATCTTGGCTGAATGAAAGAAGGGTCTTAAGAAAAGTGCAAGAGCACCGATTAGCCTGCTAGGGCTGCCGTAACAAAATATCACAGACTGGGCAGCTTTGACAACAGAAATTTATTTTCTCACAATTCTGGAGTCTGGAAGCCCAGGATCAAGGTGCCTGCAGGGTTGGTTTCCACTGAGGCCGCTTTCTGGCTCCCAGATGACCACCTTCTTCCTGTGTCCTCACATGCCCTTTTCTCTGTGTTTGCGAGGAGAGAGCTCTGGTGTGTAGAGTGCAGTGGCATGATCGTGGCTCACTGCAGCCTCAAATTCCTGGGCTCAAGTGATCCTGCTGCCTCAGCCTCCTGAGTGGCCGGGACTACAGGAGCATGCCACCACACCCAGCTAATTGTTTTGTTTTTTGTAGAGATAAGGTATCACTGTGTTACTTATGCTGGTCTTGAACTCCTGGACTCAAGCAATCCTCCAGCCTCAGCCTCCCAAAGTGCTGGGATTACAGGTGTGAGCCACTGTGCCTGGTATTTTCCCCTTCTTATAAGGACACCAGTCCTATCAGATTAGGGTCCCACTCTTATGATCTTACTTAACCTTCTTTATCTCCTTGAAGGCCTTATCTCCAAATACAGTGGCATTTGGGGTTAGAGTTTCAACGTATGAATTAGTGGGGGCGATTCAGTCCATAGCAGGCACTGTTTCTGCTTTTGTCAACATTATGCACTAGCCTCACTTCTTTTCTTGAAAGTTGTCTTCTGTGCTTATAGGAGAGAGGCAAAAAAGAATTAGTGTTTGCCAGGGCAACAGCTGTGCCACTGTGATACAGCATGTATTGTAAGAGTACTGGGCTTAGCAGCCTCCAGGGAGCATGCAGTACCTGAATTCACCTCCTATATTCCATTTAAAATGCAATATAGAGGCCTTGGCCACTCTTCATCTTCTTGTGACAACTCACTCTGCATTTGACCAAATCAATTATTAACAAACTCCCAACCTTACTCATAATTTTGTTCAGGCCTTGCTGTCACTGGATAAATTGGTTTTCTTTTCTTTTTTGGCATACTGCAATTTTCCTACGTAGGGTTACATTGACAGCATATATGTTAAAACCAGACCAATGGATTGTTGATATCTGATACAAAAGAAAAATAATAATATTATGAAGGCCACTTGTAAATGCTGGATTAAATTTCTCCTTTGGACACTAAAGTTTATAGCAATAATTATGTTAGTTAATTTTATCAAGCTCTTTATATAGAATATTCTTCTTTTTTATTAAAAAGTTTAGTTGTGAAGGGTGGCAGAATATGCCACTCCAAAATATGCCACTTTGGGCCAGGCGCGGTGGCTCACGACTGTAATCCCAGCACTTTGGGAGGCTGAGGTAGGTGGATCTCCTGAGGTTAGGAGTTCAAGGCCAGCCTGGCCAACAGGGTGAAACCCCATCTCTACTAAAAATACAAAAATTAGCCATTCATGGGGATGGGAGCCTGTAGACCCAGGTACTCGGGAGGCTGGGGCAGGAGATTCACTTGAACCCGGGAGGCAGAAGTTACAGTGAGCCAAGATCGTGCCACTGTACTCCAGCCTGGGCAACAAAGTGAGACTCTGTCTTTAAAAAAAAAAAAAAAAAAAAGTCACTTTGGCATAAGAATTATTTTGAGCTGAAGGCACATGTAAAGTAGCAGATATAAAAGGGCCACTCTGAGGTCACTCTTTTTTTCTGTACAGGATAAAAAAAAAAATTCTTATCACCAGAGGCAGGGAGTCAAGGCTGACAAAAATCTGCATAAACAGATCTTGTTAAAATAACTCTTATCTTATTTTGCCTTCCCATATATTTTAGTTACTTACTCACAATTGCCACTCTTTGTCCAACCTACAATATAAGCATTTGGGATGTGCCTCTTCTTTGGGTCCTCATTTTCTTATGGGAACTTCCATGTATGTGTGAAATAAAATCTGTATGCTTTTCTTTTGTCAATGTGTCTTATGACAGCTGAATTTTCAGGCCTAACCTGAGACTCCAAGAGGGCAGAAGTAAAGTTTTGCTTCCCTGCAGTTGGAAAGATAATACATGATGTTGAAAAAAACATTCTGGGTGACATCAGCAACATGGCAGAATAGGAAGCTCTTGATTCCATCCACAGACACACCAAATAAACATGTATTCATGGGTTAACTCCTTCTGGGAGAAAGTCGGAGACCAGTTGAGAGACTCCTACCCACCGGGCAACTGAGAAAGTATCTGCATCGTACAGGTAGGAAGAGCTGAGGCACACTTGTGGATGGGCCCCACCACAGGCACTGTGCCATCAAATTGGGAAGGGAATACCCAGCTTTTCCCTGTGGAGAAGAGGGTTTGCACCTCACATACAGCACCCTAACTCTGAGGTTCCCCATGGTTTGATTCTTAATTCATCAATTCTGGGAGCAAAGGGGATTAGACGCATGCGAGTTTCTCCAGACTGCAGGGAAAAAGCAGCAGTTTTACATGTTTTCTCAAGAACTTCCAAGGACTTCCTACCCTGGGAGCAATGCAGAGAAGGGACTTTAAAATACAACCTTTGTTTCTCCCTGGAAGGGGTTCATAACACACTCTCTGAGTGGCTACTTGGCAGTCTGGCTTCTAACTGACTTGCATCAGGGAGTTAAAGCGATACACAAGTATTAAAGCACCCCTGCCTAGCTGAGAAGCAGGTTGGTACTTTCTGAGCTTTCTCACCCAGCTTACCCAGAAATAACTCCATGTCTATTAATCCCTCTTGGAAGGAGTTGGTCCACACATCGAGCATCCCAACTTTTATAGCTTCCACCCAAAAAACGTCATCCTAAACTTTCCAGTTCTGGGGGCAGAGGGGACTGGCATACACATGTCTCTTTAGATCACAGAAAAAAGTGACAGTTTCATACAGGCGCGTAAGAACTTCCAGGGGCTTTATCCCCCAGGAGCAGTGCAGAAAAGGGGCTTTAAAATGCAGCTTCTGGCCAAGCACGGTGGCTCACACCTATAATCCCAGCACTTTGGGAGGCTGAGACAGGCTTATCACCTGAGGTCAGGAGTTCGGGACAAGCCTGGCCAACATGGTAAAACCAGGTCTCTACTAAAAATACAAAAAAAAAAATTAGCCAGGCGTGGTGGCAGTCCCCTGTAATCCCAGCTACTCTGGAGCCTGGGCAAGAGAATTATTTGAACCTGGGAATTGGAGGTTGAAGTGAGCCAAGATGGCGCTATTGAACTCCAGCCTGGGTGACAGAGCGAGACTCCATCTCAAAAAAACAAAACAAAACAAAACAAAAGCAGCTCTTTGTTTCTCCCAGGAAGGGGTTTATGCCGTGCATCAAGTATCCAAACTATTACAGCTACCTCCCAGAGGACTCCATCCTGAGCCTCTTAGCTCTGGGAGCAGAAGGGATTAGGCATATATGAGTCTCCCTAGATCATGGAACAAAGGGGGGGTTTTAAACAGGTGTGCAAACACTTCCAGAGGCTGCACCCTGTTGGAGTAGTGCAGAAGAGAGGTGGAAATATGCAGCTCCCATTTTCTCTTTGGAAGGGGCTTACGCTATACACCTCTAGTGGCTACTTGATGGCCAGGCTTCTAATGAACTTGCATCAGGAAACTAATAGGACAAACAATAGCCCTTATCAGCCAGAGCCAGATCTTGGCACTTCCTAAGCCTTCCTTCTGGCCCACCCTAGTGATAAATTCAGGCCTATCAATTCTTCCTGGAAGGAGTTTGGCTACACACCGAATGCCACAACTTCTATAGCTTCTCCTAATTTTAATTAATTAATTAATTAATTAATTTTATTTTTTGAGATGGAGTCTCACTGTGTTGCCCAGGCTGGAGTGCAGTGGTGCAATCTCAGCTCACTCCAACCTCCACCTCCCGGGTTCAAGTGATTCTCTTGCCTCAGCCTCCCAAGGAACTGAGACTACAGGTGCACAACACCATACCTGGCTAATTTTTGTATTTTTAGTAGTGACAGGGTTTCACCATGTTGCTGAACTCCTGACCTCAGGTGATCCACCTGCCTCAGCCTCCCAAAGTGCTAGAATTATACGCATGAGCCACCGTGCTCAACCTATAGCTTCTCTTTAATGACCTAGATCTGGGAGTCAATGGGCTTTGCATTTCTGAGTGATCCTAGACCACAGAACATAGAGGTTAATATACAATGGACCCGCTTCCAGCAGCTATGTTCCCAGGATCAGAGGGTACAACCTGAACATGAATATGGGCATTTGACACAAATTCTCTCCCCATCTTAGTGCAGAGAGAGTAAGAGAAAATGCCTACACTCAGTTTCACGATGAAGATAAAAGGGAATGGAACACACATTCAACACCCCAATTTTCCCAGCTACCTCTAGAGAGTCTAGCTCTTACCTTCTTACCTCACCAGTCTTGAGGTACTGACAGAAAGTAACATATCCTAAGTTCCAGGGGGGGCCAACAAAAACAGAGATAGCAGTCTGGCCAAACACAAAGATTTGACAGGTACTGAGACCCAATCTCTACAAAAGAATAAAAAATTAGCTGGGGGTGGTGGTATATGATTGTAATCCCAGTTATTTGAAAGGCTGAGGTGGGAGGATCCCATGAGCCCAGGAGGTCAGGGCTGCTGCCATGAGGTAGGATTGTGCCACTACACTCCAACCTGGGCAACAGCGTGAGACCCTGTTGCAATAAATAAATAAATAAATAAATAAGTCTGGCACCTTAAAATCCCCTGCATGAGGCCAATCTGACAAGACTGGGAGAGGTAATTGTCTTATCTAATATGCAGTAACCAACACAGAGAGTAAAGGAAAATGAAGAAATAGGGCAATATATTTCAAATAAATGAAGAAGATAAATCTCCAGAAACTGACCAGAGTGGAGATATGTGATTTATCTGACAAGGAATTAAAAATAGTGGTTGTAAAGATGCTCACCAATGTCAGGAAAGCAACACAAGAACAAACTTGTGAGAATTTCCTTTGTTTTTGTTTTGTTTTTTATTTGAGATAGGGTCCGGCTCTGTCACCCAGGCTGGAGTGAAATGGTACAATATAGGCTCAATGCAACCTCCACCTCCCAGCCTCCAACTATCTTCCCATCTCACCCTCCCCAGTAGCTGGTACTACAGGAGCATGCCACCATGCCTAGCTAATTTTTGTATTTTTGGTAGAGATGGGGTTTTGTCATGTTGCCCAGCCTGGTCTCGAACTTCTGGGCTCAAGCAATCCTCCTGCGTCAGCCTCCCAAAGTGCTAAGATTACAGATGTGAGACACTGTGCCCAGCCCAAACTGAGAATTTTAACAAAGAAATAGAAAATATAAAAAAGTACCAAACAGAAATCATACAGCCAAAGAATACTATAACTGAACTAAAAAAATTCAGTAGAGGCATTCAACAGCAGACAAGAGCAAGCAAAGCAAGAATTGATAAACTTGAAGACAGGTCACTGGAAATTGTATAATCAGAGGACCAAAAAGAAAAAAGAATTTTAAAAAGTGGGGAAGTGAGGACAGTTTAAGAGACTTATGGGGCACCATCAAGCATAACAACATATGCATTATCAATGTACCAGAAAGAAAAGAGAGAGAGAATGAGACAGAAAACATATCCAAAGAAACAATGATAGAAAACTTCCCACACTTGGGGAGGAAATAGAAATCCAGATCCAGGAAGAACAAAGGACACAAAATAAGATAATTCCAAAAAGACCCACACTGAGACACATCATAATCAAATTATCAAATTAAACACAAAGGGAGTTTTGAAAGCAGCAAGGGAATAGCAAATTGTTACATACAAGGGAACCGCCATAAGATTATCAGTGGATTTTTCAGCAGAAGCCTTATAGGCCAGAGGGAGTGTGGGGTGATATATTGAAAATCCTGAAAGAAAAAAAAAAGTCAACCAATAATACTATACCTGAGAACCCTGTATTTCAAAACTGAAGACGTGATAAAGACATTCTCAGACAACCAAAAACTGGGAGTTTATCACCACTAGCGCTGACTTACAAGAAATGCTAAAGGGAGTTTTCCAACAAAAGAAAGAGGATGCTAACTGGCAACATGAAAACATTTGAAAGTAAAAGTAAGTACATTGTCAAATTCATAACACTCTAATACTGTAATGGCACTGGGTAAATCAATTATATCTCTAACATAAAGGATAAAAGGCAAAACTGTTAAAAAAAAAATAAAACTGCAAAACTTTGTTAAGGATATAAACTATTACTACTGCAAATTGTAACATCAAAAACACAAAATATGGGCCAGGCTGGGCACAGTGGCTCATGCCTGTAATCTCAGCAATTTGGGAGGCCAAGACAGGAGGATCGCTTGAGCCCAGGAGTTCAAGACCATCCTGGGCAACACAGTGAGACTTTGTCTCTACAAAAAAAAAAAAAATCAAAAAATTAGCCAGGTATGGTGGTGCATGCCTGTAGTCCCAGGTTCTCAGGAGGCTGAGGAGGGAGGATTGCTTGAGCCCAGGAGGTTGAGGCTACAGCAAGCCATGACTGCACCACTGCACTCCAGCCTGGGCAACAGAGCAAGACCCTGACTCAAAGAGAGAGAGAGAGAGAGAGAGTCAGGAACAGTGGCTCATGTCTGTAATCCCCACACTTTGCGAAGCTGAAGCAGGAAAGTCACTTGAGGCCAGGAGTTCTAGATCAACCTGGTCAACATAGGAAGACCTCGTCTCTATAAAAAACTTAAATATTAGCTGGGTGTGCTGGTGTGCACCTGTAGTCCCAGCTTCTCAGGAGGCCGAGGAAGGAGGCTTGCTTGAGCCCAGGAGTTCAATACTGCAGTGAGCTACAATCATGCTACTGCATTCCAGCCTGAGTGACTAAACAAGACTCCATCTCAAAACACAAAGAAACAAAAACATAAAATGTGGGGCAAAGGGAGATAAAAGTGTAGCGTTTGTGTATGTTATCCAAGTTAAATTGTTATCAGCTTAACATACTAGTTATAAAGTGTTGTATGTAAGTTTCAGGGTAACTACAAAACAAAAGCCTATAATTTAAAAAATCCAACAATCCAGAAATATAAAGTAAAAAATTAAATCTTTTTTATAAACTTTTAAGTTCAGCGGTGCATGTGCAGCTTTGTTTAAAAAATTAAATCTTACCTACATTCCCTACCCTTAACTACCTCACTCTCATGCACTACGGAAAATTACTGATAAAAGAATGATGTATTTTCTTCTAGATTTCCTACTAAGGGCATACACACACACACAACACACACACACACACACACACACACACAGAGTTTGTAACTTTTTAAACAAAAATTGGATGGCACTATGTTTATGTGTATGTGTTTTACACCTCAAATCTATCATGAACAAAAGAGGGAGATAAAGACAATTCCAGAATGTTGATAATTGTTGAAGTTGGATAATGGGTACATGGAGGCCCATTATTCTCTTTATTTATGGATTTAAAAATATTATGAACATCCTTCAGTGTGCGTGAATACAAAAATATCTATCAATTTTTTTCATGATTATATAGCATTACATAGTATGAATGTGTTATTTATTTATTTATTTATTTATTTATTTTGAGACAGAGTCTTGCACTGTTGCCTGGGCTGGAGTGCAATGGCATGATCTCGGCTCACTGCAACCTCCGCCTCCCAGGTTCAACAGATTCTCCTGCCTCAGCCTCCTGAGTAGCTGGGATTACAGGCGCCCGCCACCACACCCAGCTAATTTTTTTTTTGCATTTTTAGTAGAGATGGGGTTTCACTATGTTGGCCAGGTTGGTCTCGAACTCCTGATCTTGTGATCCTCCTGCCTCAGCCTCCCAAAGTGCTGAGATTACAGGTGTGAGCCATTGCGCCCAGCCTGTGTTAGAATTTTTATTCTCCTTCTAATGAATGTTAACTTTTTCTCTCCCCTCCTTTTTTTGTTTTTATAAATTATACCATGATTCTTATTCATTTATTCCTTCATTAATTCAAAAATATTTATAGAGGGCTTACAGTCTGTTAGGCTCAGATTTTCATCATATTTTTCTATATATACATAAAAATATTCTAGTCTTTACTCAGCAAAGTAGGAACTATATTACTATTTATATTTTGGTATAATAGATAAATTTATTAGTTTTATTATCAATGTATTTCAATGTATGAATTGAACATTTAATTATTTTTAATAGAAATAATGTACCACTGTACAGCACCATTTACAAAGGGAGGCTTACAATAGGATAATTGGGTTTTCCACGTATTATGTCAGATTATGCCTGGTATCCCTCCTTCCTGCTACCAACCTTCTACCCTAAATCAGGAGACACTGCCTCACTAGGGTCAATTCTAATTTAGGAAGAAGATATTCAAGGGATTCTAAGCCAAGAATATTGTATTTGATATCATTACATCTACTATTTTGTACCTCTAATATTTTACCTAAGTTGTAATGACTAGCGTTCTTCTCTCTTGTTCCACATTCCTGATTCTTATCTTGGTCACCTTTCCAGGCTGGCAATCTTTTTTAGGATTGGAGACCTGAATTGTTCTCCACTGTTGGCTCCAGTGGTTGACATACCTACTCGAATCTGTTTTCCATTGCCTCCAGAATTCACCTGTATTTATTCCACAAGCCTCTTAAAGCACAGGTTACTCTGCATTTGGACTATCCTGAGATCAATCCTGTTGGATTTTCCAGCTGTCTTAAAAACTTTGTTCTGCCTACTGGTCTGGCCTTCTTCCCATCCTCTCAGCCATGCTGTTGTATCTGTTATTGCAGTGTAGTGGGATTGATAAGGAATTAGAGAGACTGATGGGGTTGAGGAGGATATTTATTATTTAGGTGCACTGGCCCAGTCGGATTAGCATCCAAAGGACTGAGCCCTGGACAAAGAGTTAAGTTACCTTTTAAGCATTTCGTGGGGCAGTACAATATTGGCTCAATGCAACCTCCACCTCCCAGGGACCAACTATCTTCCCATCTCAGCCTCCCCAGTAGCTGGTACTACAGGGGCATGCCACCATGCCTACCTAATTTTTGTATTTTTGGTAGAGATGGGGTTTTGCCATGTTCCCAGCCTGGTCTTGAACTTCTAGCGGGAGATCTGTGCAGGGGGAAGCATATTACAGAAGCAAGAAACAAAGACAGTTATTCAATTAATTGAGACATACATTACATCATTTCTTACTTTTCAAGGAAAAACATATTTTATGACTTGAGTTTATCTGTCTGATGACCTTGCAGCTGCACAGCTAGAGAAACAGGGTCTTCACAATGCCTGGGAAAGGAGGCGAGATAAGGCTCACTAGCCACAGAAAAACAGGCAGTTAATTTTTAAAGGACTCCAGCTTTTTCTCTTTCTCAGGGGGAATTGGGTTTTTTTATATACAACTGAGTTTTTGCTTACACATTCCTTCATTTCTTTCAATTCTTGTTCCAGCAGGGCCTATACTACCTTTCAGGTCTAGTTCTAGGTCTGTACAGCTTCTCATCTAGCTGCGGTCTGGATCCATAAAAAGACTCTGAAAGGCTCAAAAGACCATTCTCTACATTTATCAAAAGATTTCATATATGTTTCTAGAAATGGAAAGAAAGTATAAAGGAAAAGTTGTTCTGAAGAAAGAGAAGTCAGTAAATATCAAATTACAGTAGTTCAGGTGAGGTTGGGAAAGACTTCATCTGTAAACAGAGATAATGACAGCCGTGAGTGATCTCATGAGGAAGGTTAATGATGAGTTTTCCAGAATAATTGCAATTGCATCATGTTGTTAGTAAATAATAAATTCTACAAAGTAGAAATCCTTGACCAAAATAAAATTTAAAATAGAAGCTATCAACAAAAAGATAGCTTTTTAAAAAAGTAATTGCCTGGAAATATTAAATGACATCTCTAACTCCTGGAAAAAAGATAAGTTAAAACTGAATTTACAGATTATTTAGAAAAGCAACAATGATAACTCTCCTTATCAAAACTTTTGGGATACAGCTACAGCCACATTCAGAGAAAAATTCAAAGCTGTAAAAAACAGGAAAATGTGAAAATTGATCAATTATCTCAAGAAACAAAAAAAAAATTCTAACAAAAGTAGAGCCAATGAATGTTCTAACTATTACACTAAACTCGGAAACCATAAAGGAAAATATTGACAGGTTTGACTACAAAACTTATTTTTAAACTCTAGAGCAAAATATGCCATACATAAAAACAAAATACAAATGACAAACTGGGAAAAAACATCCAACATATGCCAAAAACACAATAATACACTGAATATGTACAAATATATTTTAAATCAATAAAAATGAACAAACACTTCAATAGAAAATAAATGGGGATTAAACAGAAAATTTCCAAGAACAGAAGCTAAGAAGCAATCACACAGATGAAAAGATGCTTAACTTCACTAGCAATCAAAGAAATACAAATATAAATCATACTTTTTTAATTTATGAGGCTAAGAAAAATTCAGAGGAGGGATCCCACTGAGAACTGGCATGAGAATGAGAAAACTGGCACTCTCCTCTGCTGTTGATGGAAGTGTAAACTGATGCAAATTTTATTTTGGAAGGTTGATTTTGACAATATGCCTTAAAATTTAAAACTTGCATATTAACTCATTCAAGATAGTGGTCTAAGCAAATGTGTTTATCTCATACCTGTCAAAATCTCATTCAAGTGATAGAAAATACATAAAAGGAAGTTCCTTGCCCAATGTAGAAACTATAACTAGAAACCTGCAGCCCAAAACAAAGGCCTAATGCACAGCTGAGTACCACTCTCCACAAGGGTTTCTAGGAGAAACTCCAAGTTCACAGTGAGTTGGAGTTAGAGTGAGTCATGAAATAAGATAATTAATTTACTGTTTGCATACAGAATACCTGGTTGAGACATTTGCTTCCAAGTTAGGTATGATGAGAATAAATTTCAAAATGAATTGGAAGACCAATAGCGACAGTGAGGCTTTGCAACTCCACAACAGACAAAAAGGAAAAAAGGAAGTGAGGCAATGTGCTGGGTGAAATATACTATACACTCTGTCTCCATGTTAATGTCTTACTACAGTAAATGAAGGGCCTGAGCTTAGCTGGTCTTTATACACCTGTGCAATCTGCATCCACTCTGAAAGGAATCCTGTCTGTCCACACATTCCTGCCCACTCTCTTCTAGAACCCTGTCTCCTCTCCTCATCATGAGAAAAGCTATCATGGAACAGACCTCCAGAATTGGAGGCGCTCCAGGTCAGCTTGTGTACTGCACAATCTCATCTGTCATTGAAATGTATGCACAAACAACCTAGAGTCCCCAGACATTCAAAACAAAACAAGAGCATAAATAAAACATTTATGATAAACAAGCAGAGGAACCCCCTCTAGAAGAAAGAAATATTTCAGGAAGAGAAGAGACCTAAAAACTTCTAATTATTGTCCTCAGGGAAATTTGAAAATTCAAAGAACCTGCAAAAGATACAAGCCGCTGTAAAAAAAAAAAAAAAAAAAAAAAGGATTAAAAGATGGGGCATACACATTTGTACACATTTGTACCCATTTAATAAGAACTGGCTGTAAATAAAATCAGAACACATGGCTGGGCGCAGTGGCTCACGCCTGTAATCCCAGCACTTTGGGAGGCCGGGGCGGGAGGATCACGAAGTCAGGAGATGGAGACCGTCCTGGCTAACATGGTGAAACCCTGTCTACTAAAAATACAAAAGAATTAGCCGGGCATGGTGGTGGGCACCTGTAGTCCCAGCTACTTGGGAGGCTGAGGCAGGAGAATGGCGTGAACCCAGGAGGTGGAGCTTGCAATGAGCCGAGAGCGCGCCACTGCACTCCAGCCTGGGTGGCAGAGCAAGACACCGTCTCAAATAATAATAATAAAAAATAAATAAATAAAATCAGAACACGTTATTCCAAATTTAAAGGAAAGGATCTGAACTCTGAGTGAGAGAAACTATAGCTGGGGTAAACAGAATTGCTTTTAGGGAAAGGAACAAAAATAACTCCCAAGGAAACATACCTATGGCATTTATTTTTAATTTAATTTTATTTTTTGAGACGGGGTCTTGCTCTGTCACCCAGGCTAGAGTGCAGTGACACCATCACAGTTCATTGCAGCCTTGACCTCTGGGGCTCAAGTGATCTTCCCACCTCAGCCTCCTGAGTGGGACTACAGGCACGTGCCACCACTCCGGGCTAATTTTTGTATCCTATGGCATTTTTAAGAGACTTGTTTTCTGAAGGGTTTCAGTGTGAAATCTACCCCCAAGAGTTTTACCTTTCACTTGAAGAATTTGTAGCAGAGTAGAGCTAGAGATAATGTTTGCTGGACAACCGGAGGATATATCAAATGTGTCCATTGCCTTCTTCTTAGATTTACATTTATTTCCCAAATCTCTTGCTTCTTAGGCATAAGGTCAGTAATTTATGGGTTGGACTAGGATTGGAGAATCAATCCCTAAATCAAAATATTTATTCAGTGCCATGTATATGCTTAGAACTTTGTATAACAAAACATTTATTCAATTAGCAGCATTAATACAAGCATTAATACATCTCTTTCCAAACAGGTGAAAAAAAACCCTATGGACTCTATGGAAAAAGAAATCTTGTGCTAAAACTTCAGTAAATCTTTTTTAAAAAGTATTTCAGAAATTTTTTCTTTTACGTGGTTGTTTTCAGTGTGTCTTTTGTATTATTTTATCATGATTTTGTAGGTAAAAGGATAACATGCCTCTAAGACTAAGAAATTTAATCCTTTAAACCTATTTTTAGATAAAATTTACACACCATAAAATTCAGCCTTTGAAATTGTATATTTCAGTGGCTTTCAGTATATTCACTATATTGTGCAACTAACAACACTAATTCCAGCAAATTTTTATCATCTCCAAGAGAAACATTATACATTAGCAGTCATTAACCATCCTCTCCTCACCACAACCAGTAATCTACTTTCTGTCTCCCTGGATTTGCCTATTCTGGACATTTCATACAAATAGAATAGTACAATGTATGATTTTTTGTGTCTGGCTCCTATCACTTCGTGTAATGTTTCCCAGTTTCATTCATACTGTAGCAATGTATCAGAACTTCATTCCTTTTTATGCCTGAATAATACCCCATTGTGTAGATATGCCACATTTCGTTTATCCATTTATCAGTTGATGGACATTTGGGTTGTTTCCACTTTTTCGCTATTATAAATAATGCTGCTATGAAAATTCATGTACAAGTTTTGTGTGGATATATGATTCCAATTTTCTCAGATGTACAGTGGGTATATATTGTGGGGTCATATGGTAATTTTATGTTTAGCTTTTTGAGGAACTGCCAGACTGTTTCCAAAACACCTGCACCATATATTTCTTTCTTCCTTCTTTTTTTTTTTGTAGAAATCAAAATATTTATTCACATATTTTTAAACTAAAGTTGAAGCTAATAAATCTTCCATGGCAATGATTTAAGTGCAAGTGATGTTTGGCTTTCTTTCACATTCATTTCTTTTCTTCTGGGTGAAGGCCTATCAGTTATTCTTGAACAAGTCAATACAGCTCTGCAAAAGGGAGACATTGTTCCTGGCATGTTTTATTTCCAGTTCAGACATTTCAATTAGATTCTTTCTAAATGCTGCCACTCTCTTCCATTTGAAATTTATCAGCTCTTCTTTTGCAGATTTGGAAAGTTGTTCAAATTTCTGGCAGCACTCCTGCTGGTGTACCTCAGCCAACTTGACATCTTTGCTCTTTAACCAGGCCTTATCCAGAGCTTCGTTTGAGTTCTCATAGTCAATGAGGGCTTTGGCACCTGTACCGTATATTTCTAACCAGCAGTATATGAGAGTTCAAATTTCTCCACACCCTCACCAATACCTGGAGGTTTTTTTGTTTTGTTTTTAAACTTTTATTTTAGGTTCAGGGTTACATGTGCAGGTTTGTTATATAGGTAAACTCATGTCACAGGGGTTTTCTGTACAGATTATTTCATCACCAGGTAGTAAGCCTAGTACCCAATAGTTGTTTTTTCTGATTCTCTCCCTCCTCCCACCCTCCACCCTCAAGTAGACCCCGGTGTCTGTTGTTCCCCTTCTTTGTATTCATGTGTTCTTGTTATTTAGCTCCCACTTATAAGTAAGAACATGCTGTATTTGGTTTTCTCTTCCTGCATTAGTTTGCTAAGGATAATGGCCTCCAGCTCCATCCATGTTCCTGCAAAGGACATGACCTTTTTTATGGCTGCATAGTATTCCATGGTGTATATGTACCACATTTTCTTCATCCAACCTACCATTGAT
Source organism: Pan paniscus (assembly GCF_029289425.2). NCBI lineage: Eukaryota > Metazoa > Chordata > Mammalia > Primates > Hominidae > Pan > Pan paniscus. The sequence continues at coordinate 49,499,836 of NC_073256.2, read as the reverse complement.
GAGCATTTAGGTTGATTCCATGTCTTTGCTATTGTGAATAGTGGTGCAATGAACATATGCATGCATGTGTCTTTATGATAGAATAATTTATATTCCTTTCTCACCAATACTTATTACTTAATATTTTTATTAAGGAATTTACACTTGTATATAAATTTAAGTTGAAATTTGAAACTGATCATGCAAATGCTCTGCAGGTACAAACTACATTCCTCATAAAGTCAGGATTTAGAAATAAGGAACCCAAACCCCTTAAAGGAGACAGTCATATTGATCTTTAAACTGACTTTGGAATTACAGATCTGAGTTTGAACTCTGTAAGCTCTGTGACTTCAGGTAACTGCCTGAACCTCCATTTTGCTTCCCTAATATGATGACAATAATCATTCCTATTTCCAGAATTGGAGCCAGGATTTGGGGTCCTGAATCTCATACAATTTGAGGACCCATATTTAAGGAAAACAATAGAAAATCATGAATACAAAATTAGGTATACATAATGTCTTAGTCAGCTCAGGCTGCTATCACAATATATTATACACTGGATGGCTTAAACAACTGACATTTATTTTCTCATAGTTCTGGAGTTTGGAAGCACAAGATCAGGTTGTCAGCATGGTCAGGTTCTGGTGAGGGCCCTCCTCCTGGCTTACAGACAGCTACCTTCTCACTGTGTCCTCACATGGCAGAGAAAGACAGCACTTTAGGGTCTCTTCCTCTTCTTATAAGGGTGCTAATTACAAAAATTAGCCAGGTGTGGTGGTGTGTGCCTGTAGTCCCAGCTACTTGGGAGGCTGAGGTGGAAGAATCAACTGAGCCCAGGAAGTTGAGGCTGCAGTGAGCCATGATCGCACTATTGCACTCCAGCCTGGACAATGGAATGGGACTCTATCTCAAAAAAAAAAAAAAAAAACAAAACAAAACAAAAAAGAAAACCACAAAAAGAATAACACCCATAAGGGAGTAATCATGCTTTTTTCCCTTTCATACAATGTATATCAACATGATTACTTCTTTTTTTAGTTTTATTTATCTCTGATAGGCAGCTTAATATCTGATATGAACCAAAAAGTCATATGGAACTAATTTTTTAAAGATTCTATTAATGGAATATATTAAAGGGTAATGGCAATGCCTAGAATATTTAGAATTCTACATAGATTTATCAACATACAATTGTTATTCAAAAAAGAAGAGATCACCTGGTTGGATCTGTTTTTTCTAGTATTTTCAGACAAGAGAGTTTCTGCATTTCTAAAGAGAAGAAAGGATGGGTTGAGATTAGATTAAGCTTTTCAGCAGAACAATAAGAATCTTTGGCATGGGTATGGGGTTAGGGACCACACTGCTGTTAAGCAGCGAGCTGCAGGTAATAGATTTTTTCGAGTTCGAAAGGCTGCTTCACTCAGCACTGATGTGGGGCTTGCTCTCTGCAGTACTGGGTACACAGCTGCCCTCTACTGGATGAAATGACAATTTACCCAAGTTCATCGAAACTGGAGTTAATTTACTCAAGCATTCATTTAGCTTTCAACAAATATTTATGACTATCTCAGGCACCGTGTTGAGCTTCAGGGATACAGAGGTGGGGAAAACACATTGCCTGCCCTCAAATATCTCACAGGGAATTGAAGAAGACTCATAAGAAAATCAGTGATTGCAATGGAGAGTGTTAAATGCTTTAATAAAGAGTGGTAGCATTTAATAAATGCTTTAATAAAGAGTGGTAGCATTTAATAAATGCTTTAATAAAGACTGGAACAGATACTATTGGATTATGAAGAAAATACGATTTATTGTCTACTTTGACTTATTAACTGGTGTGACCCCTATTTGAGACCTCATCTGACAAAAAAATTGAAAATATTCGGTAATTTTACCTTGGAGATGAGGTTGACAGATCAAAAACAAGGCATCCAGTTAAATTTGAATTTCAGACAAATACTGCATGAAATATACTTAAAGTTAAAAACTGCAGTAGTTTTATTTACTTATTTATGGATCTGGTAGTCCTACAAGAAGCCTGCCTCCTCAACCCTGAATTGTTTAAGAACCCCAGGTGGGCTTAATAAGTACCAAGGGACCAACTTTGCTTTCCAAAGGCTATATGAAGTAAGAACAGGAGTGATCAATCTACTACCATACTGTTATTTTCTGTAGCTGGTGCACTTGTTACTGCCATTCTCACTCCTGTCACTTCATTTTACCATTGAAACAGCAGTCCCTGCATTATCTCTGCACCCCTGCTTATGTTTATGGCAGAGCTACTGATCATCCAGCTTCCTGCAGAGGCCATAGAGATTCTTCTAGGGAGAAGAGTCTCTTTCCCCAAGCCTGTGTTTGTAAGGTTACAGCACCATTGATTGCCCATGCTGGAGTGGCTGGTTTTAGGAAGAGCTTCTGGATGCAGCCTGGGCTGAGTACCGATGCTGGCCACCATTGCCACACTCACCGTGACTTCACAGTGTGCTCATTCATGGAGGTCCTTCGGGGAAACATACTGCCAGCTTTTCCCAGCGGGTACCATCTCAGTTCATCAGAGAAGTTTTAATTATGTTGACCCTAAAGTAGGTCAATGCTTCCCTCTCTTTGCTCTCAGAAGCTCATTGGTTCAGGAGTAAATTTGCATATTTTCTCCCCAGTCTCAAGATTTTCACACCAAAAGAGTATTGGGAGATGAAGCCATTTTCAAGTTGCAGAAAAGTTACCGTTACAACCTTTCCCTAGGAAACTGGGTGCATATGTGCCTTTCAATTACATAACTATTCAAGTGATTCTTTCTACATCACTTACTATACAGAGATGATGCTGGAGATGATTAAATGGTAGCTTTCTCATCAATAAATTAATAATTAACCTCTCAATTGAAGATATTTTTTATTTGGACTTAAGTCAAGAGTATTTGCTGAGCAGCACTTTTTATGTGCCCAGCACTGCCTGGAACTACAGCAATTCGCTCAAAAAAATGTTGAAGACGTGATCTTGTGAAGGTTATAACATCTCTAGGAGCTTAAAATTTGACAAATAAATTATCTGTGCTCTTAGAGTTTGATAAGGAAGTTGTTTATTCTTTTCACTTAGCATAGTACAGTGGGGAAAAAGTGAGGTTTAGAGTCAAAGCCCTTGGATTTGAGTTCTCATTCTACCATTTGTTACCTGTATGTACTTCAGAAATGATTTATCTGTGCTTCAGATTGTTCAACTGCAATATGAGATTAATGGCATTGTTCAGAATTGTTCTGAGGATTAAATGAGATATTAATTTCTTAAAGTTTGGGTCTAACATTCCAGATGACATCAACGATTGATATGAAAATTATGCTAATTTCTTTAATCAATTGAGGAGCCAATAGATACTCTTTTCATTTGTATTGATAATTAGAGAGTACTGGTTTTAGTATTATTTGGTTAACAAAAGTATCCATACCTGCCAAAACACTAGAGGAAAGCAAAAGTAAATATAGCCCACATGACAAAAGATATAAAAGAAAAGAAACAGCAAAGATGCATTAAAAATAGCTAAACCAAGATGACTAATGTCAATGTCAGATATACCTATAAAAGCTTTTGCACTCCTGTTAAAAAAGAAATTAAGCCAGGCACGGTGGCTCATGCCCATTATCCCAGCACTTTGGGAGGCTGAGGTGTGAGGATCGCGTGAGCCTAGGACTTTGAGACCAGCCTGGGCAACACAGGGAGACCTCATCTCCATAAAAAAAAAATTAGCTGAGTGTGGTGGTGCATGCCTGTATTCCCAGCTACTGTGAGGCTGAGGCAGGAGGATGGCTTGAGCCCAGGAGTTCTAGGCTTTAGTGAGCTATGATCACACCACTGCACTCCAGCCTGGGTGACAGAGCAAGACTCTGTCTCAAAAAAAAAAAAAAAGAAAGAAAGAAAGAAAGAAAAGAGATTAAAATGGAATAACATTTAATTGTACACTGTTCATTAGAAATACGTGGAAACCAAATGGCACAGAAAAGTTAAAAGCAAAAGATTGGACAGAGAAACAAGAAGCAAATGCAAAGACAGAAGGGGGTAACAATAATAATTCGTTAAAGTAGAATTCAACAGAGGGAAAAAAACATTTAAAATCTGATAAAGGGATTCACTTTATTTTAATACAAGATCCAATATGCACAATACATAGTATTCATAAAGCTTTATGTACTAAATAATATAGCTATACATATATGAAAAAAGTGACTACAAATTTGAGGAGAAGTGACTACATTTGTCTAAGACTTAGAAAGATAAAAAGACAAAAATACGAAATATGCCAAAAAAAGTAAGATTTGAATGGTCTGAATAATACAATCAACAAGATAGATATAATGTGTGTATGTTAAACTTTACATGCTACAGAAGGCAGCAAAAGAAAAAATTAAAGATGCAAATACAAATTATTTTTAAAAAACAATCATGAAAATAATACTATTTATGAAAACTCATAGGATGAAGCCAATGTATGACCTCAGAGGTGGAGCTATAGTCTTAAAAATGTTTTGTTTTTTAAGAAATGAAAAAGAAAATAAAACATAAACTGGCCAATGAATTCTAGAAAAGAATGCAATGAAACCCCATCTCTACTAAAAAAAATATATAAAAATTAGCTGGGTGTGGTGGCACATGCTTGTAATCCCAGCTACTTGGGAGGCTGAGGCAGAGAATCGCTTGAACCAGGAGGCAGAGGTTGCAGTGAGCCAATATTGCACCATTGCACTCCAACCCAGGCGACAGGGCAAAACTCCGTCTCAAAAAGAAAAAAGTAAAGAATGCAAAAGAAGATGAACATTAGCCAATCAATTCAAGACAGTAATATAAGAATAAAGTAAATCTAAGAAAATGATAAAGGATAAAAAGTAATGTTTTAGAAAATAAATTGCAGAGTATTATAGTTTTTGTTTCTTTTGGAATTTTAAAAAGAAAAGGATGGAGATAAAGGAAATAGGAGTAAACTGAAGTTGTAGATTTGGTATAGTTTTATAGTGTTGTTCACAAGATACCTCTTTTTTTCAATTTTCTTGTGGCACTCGACCTTGATCCTTTTTTATTTATTTTTGAGAGTAACATCTAGTTTTCCCCTGCTGGTTATAAAGAAACACATGTTCATTGTAGATAATTTGGAAATTACAGAAAAGCATAAAGAAAAAATAAAAATTACCTAAAATCCTATAACACACTGATGACAATTTTCTCTAAAAGATAAGCACTATCCTGATTTTCATGAAAATCACTTCCTTGCTTTTCTCTATCCTTTAGACACATAAGTATGCATACTTACATACCAGTTTGGTTTTGTCTATTTTTAAACTATACAATTGGGAACTCACAATGTACATTCTCTTCTGTCTGACTTCTTTCCCTCAATATTGCTTAGGCAATCCATGCATGTTGTTGCATGTAAATGTAGTTTATTCTGTTTTCATTGCTGTTAAATAGTCCAATGAATGAATATGCCGCAATTTTTATTCAGGATATTCCAGTTTTTCCTAGTATTCTGCTATTATGAACCGTATTGCTATGAAATTTTTATACATGTCCCTTGGGTGTAAACTCCTAGGAGTACAATTGCTGGGTACCCTAATTCTTAAGTTGAAAAAGACAGATAATGGTCATGAAGAAGAAAATGAAAAATATATAAATTTTGAACTTTCAATTTATTGTCAAAAATAGATTTTTTAAATTTTTTATTTTTAGACGAAGTCTCAGGCTGGAGTGCCGTGGTTTCACTGCAACCTCCGCCTCCCAGATTCAAGCGATTCTCCTGCCTCAGCCTCCCGAGTAGCTGGGATTACAGACGCATGCCACCACACTCAGCTAATTTTTGTATTTTTAGTAGAGGCGGGGTTTCACCATGTTGGCCAGGCTGGTCTCAAACTCCTGACCTCAAGTGATCCACCTGCTTCGCTCTCCCAAAGTGTTGGGATTACAGGGCGTGAGCCACCTTGCCCAACCAAAATAGGTTATTAAGAGGAATAATAAAATTTTATTTCACACGCAGTAAAATTGAAACTTAAAATAAGTTTTTAAAATACCATTGGTTTATAGGAGCATAAACAGAAAACAGAAATTCCGACTGTGTTTTGGTGGGGTAGTGTCATTGATATTAGAATTTGATGATAGTTAAAGAACGTCTTTCCACTAAATTGAACTTACAGTGAAAGAAACATTTTAGGCCGGGCGCAGTGGCTCACGCCTGTAATCCCAGCACTTTGGCAGGCCGAGGCGAGCGGATCACGAGGTCAGGAGATCGAGACTCATCCTGGCCAACATGGTAAAACCCCGTCTCTACTAAAAATACAAAAATTAGCTGGGCATGGCGGCGCCTGGCTTTAATCCTAGCTACTCAGGAGGCTGAGGCAGGAAAATCGCTTGAAGCTGGGAGGCGGAAGTTGCAGTGAGCCGAGATCGCGCCAATGCACTCCAGCCTGGCAACAGAGCTAGATTCCGTAAAAAAAAAAAAAAAAAAAAAAAAAAAAAGGAAAGAAACATTTTAATTCTCAGATTTACGGTATTCACAGATCCCTGAAGCTCCTCTTTCAATCCAGTTGTAAAATACACTTAAAACTTGCCTTATAGAAAGTGATTATTGGAAAATGGAATAGTGCGTCTTTGTGTGTGTGTGTGTGTGTGTGTGTGTGTGTGTGTGAGAGAGAGAGAGAGAGAGAGAGAGAAAGACAGACAGACAGACAGACAGAATCTCACTCCTTTGCCCAGGCTGGAGTGCAGTGGCATGAGCTTGGCTCACTGCAACCTCCGCCTCCCAGATTCAAGCAATTCTCCCGCCTCAGCCTTTCGAGTAGCTGGGACTACAGGCGCACGCCACCACGCCTGGCTAATTTTTGCATTTTTTAGTAGAGACTGGGATTCGCCATGTTGGCCAGGCTGGTCTGGAACACCTCAGGTGATCCGCCCGTCTCGGCCTTTCAGAGTGCTGGGATTACAGGCATGAGCCACCACGCCCGGCCGAATACTGCATCTTTTAAGCTGCCTGTCTTCAGCGTCTTCGCCCCTAAAGGATTCACCCACTGAAGGATGAAGTGACTCTCAGGCCTGCAATTGTAAAACTAAATCTGAGTGACTGGACTGGAAGACTTCGATTCTGTAATCTATATAGCCTCTGAATCAGGCTTTCATAAGCCGCGCTATGAAGTAGAATTAATTTTCTGAGTGCAAGGATTTTTTTTTGTTTTTGGCAGAAGAGGTCTCACTATGTTGCCCAGGCTGGTCTCAAACTCCTGAACGCACCTTGGCCTCCCAAAGTGCTGAGATCACCGACCACCGCACCCGACCGAATGAGTCTGGTAAAAATCTTCATGCTTTAGATCCCTGAAACTTGGATGTATTTGTTAGCTCCAAGCTGAAGCCTTAGCTAAGGGATTTGGCCATTAGCCGAGCAACATAAAGTCCTCCCCGATCTTCTAACTCCTTTTGAATTAAATTAGAAAGCCATGACAAAACGATCGTTTTGTTGAAGGCCCACTCCGTGTACACAGAGTAGGCACTGAACTCACAGTTTGCTTCAGGTCATGTAAAGTCTCTCAGGAGTCCGTTCCTGCGCGGGCCCCACCTACGGGCTTCGAGCTTCCACGTGCAGGGCCTCTGGCTCCGCCCCCGGCGCAGTGCGCAAGCGCCGCTGCTTTCCGAGCTGCCTGCTCACTGTGCGCACCTCGCTGGGGGGTGCTGCTGTGTTCCTGAGGCTTCCAGGGAAGGCAGTGGGCGAAGGTCTGTACCGTGCTAAGATTGAGTCTGAGGAACTGACTGAGCAAAGAAGACAGCTCAAGGTTTGTGGGGAATGTGGCAGATGAGGAGAGGAGGGTTAGCAGCTAGTTTGGTGTGAGGTAAATTAAAATTAAGGAGTGAAGAATGTTAATTATGGGGAGTCTCAGACGCTACTCTTCTGGCTCGGAGCTTCCCGATTAAATTTATTTTTAAAAATAATAAAATTTTTAAAAATGTTAATTATCATTGATTCAGGGACTCTGGGGCCAAAGGTGGGCCTCCGAGGGCCAGGGCAGCCGACTCTACAGGTGAAATGTTTAGCTTTCCTCAGATGCGCGGGTTCCCGCGCTTTCGCTCTCCCTCTGCCCCCACTGAGCCCCACGGAGCTGGCCCTGCGTCCTTGTTTGCAGCTGAGGAGAAACTCGCTGCTCTGAGGCAGCGAGAGGAGAGAGCGCCACAACTTGGTGGTGGCCTCCGCCTCGCCCTGGCTCCCTGGAGGCGCAGTTTGTAGTCAGCAGAAGGCAGCGCGGAGCAGCCGCGTTGCGCAGGGCGCGTGGGGATCTCCGTGGTGCGTGGGGATATCCGCGGGGGCGGGGAGGGGGCGGGGCCTCATGGAGGCCCCGCCCGCCCCGGGACCGCAACTCGGGACTCCTGTGGGACTCGCGACCCTGGAGCGCTAGGGCGGGGAACGCCGCCCGGGTGACTGGCAGTCCGTGCGCCTCGTTCTCCCCTGCAGAGCCCGCGCTCGGACCATGCCCGCCTGCGCCGGCTGTCTCGCTGCAGGAGCCGGTGGACGCGGGGGAGCCTCGGTAGGTGAGGGCGGCGCGGGCGCCTGAGGGGAGCGTCCGCCGACTGCAGGAGGACTGGCGCGCCCGGGATGCGGTGCCGCGTGTCCCGGCGCTGTGGCTGTTGTAAGGCTGAGTGGAGGTTTTGCAGGGCTGCTTCGCCCTGGTGGCTCTTGGCTTCCTGGCTCGGCTCAGTGAAGGGAGTGAAACCCCTCGGGTCCCGGCGTGGTGCGGGTGCAGGAAGAGACTCCTGCCTCAGTTTCGTGTGAGCCGCGTCCCAAGCCCAGCCCTGCACGGATCCTTTCAGGCAGTTTCCATCCTCTCCGCGCTCGGGGTTGAGTTTCCGCGTTTGGAATGCTCGGTTTGAGGCGCATGGCCACCGCGCTGGCTGTGTCGGGAGACAGTGCCCAGGGATGATGTTCGAGAAAGTGGAGAGGCTGAGGTCGCTGGCAACTCGGAGACTTTGAAGATACCACGGTTCCCTTCAAGTTTAAAAGTGGTGAGCTCTAAGTGCAGTGTGAAGCACCCCAACGCCCTAAGTGCACTGATTGCTTTTGGGGGTGATGGGTGAATATGGGACTGTTTCAAAGTATGAAGTAGAAGTGATACCATTATTCGCTTTTTTTATTTTTGAATTTCCTTTTTGACGACTATGTGTGTTGGTGGAGAAGGAATAGAAGTGATACAAGCTTTGGCGAGCGCGGTGGCTCAACGCCTGTAGTCCTAGCATTTTGGGAGGCCAAGGCGGGCGGATCGCATGAGCCCAGGAGTTCGAAACCAGCCTGGGCAACATGGGGAAACCCCGTCTCTACAAAAAATAATAATAATAGTAGTAGTAATAATACAAAAAATACGAAAATTAGCTGGTGTGTTGCCACGAGCCTGTAATCTCAACTATTCGGGAGGCTGAGGCAGGAGAATCGCTTGAGTCTGGGAGTTTGAGGCTGCAGTGAGCTGAGATTGCACCACTGCACTCCAGCCCGGGCGACAGAGCGAGACTCTGTCTCAAAAAAATAAAAATAAAGTGGTACAAGCTTTAATTGAAATGTCGTTGAGTTCACATTGAGAAAATGGTTAAATTTATTGAATATTTTTAAAAGGTTTTAAGGTTCATCCAAAATATATCATCGCTGCTTGAAAGGGAGAGTTCATTTTAACAGTTGAAGTTAAGGGAACTGGAGGAGTAAAATCAGTATTTAGAGATACGTTTAATGCTTTGTTATTGCTCACTTTCTTAAAGGCCTTTAATTAAAAAACAAAACATAGATCTTTCTTTACCTTATTGCAAAGATATTTTAAAATCTGAACCCTACCTAATCATAAAGATGTAAAAATTTGAGGGAGAGTGCTTAAGCATCAAAACCCATGTATGTTTTCTTTTTTAAATAAATTATTTGGATGAGTGCCAAATAATGCCATGTAATCCTAGGACTTTGGGAGGCCAAGGTGGGAGATTGCTTGAGGCCAGGAGTTCAAGACCAGCCTGGGGCAACATAGTCCCCGTCTCTACCAAAAAAAAAAAAAAAAAAAAAAGGCCAGGCGTGGTGGTGCAAGCCTTTGGTCCCCAGCTATTTGGGATGCTAAAATGGGAAGATTGCTTGAGCCCGGGTGGTCAAGGCTGCAGGAAACCGTGATCACATCATTGCACTCCTGGGCAACAGAGTCAGACTCTATGAATTCTATAAAAGAATTCATGGAACTAGGCAAACATAAGAAATTACCTGTAGGAGTCTTATTGGCCAGTGGGAAGAAAGCATAAGAACTTCCACTGGCACTTTTTGAAATTTTAATCCTAGCAGCTAGTGATAATTTCCGCTTTAGTATATGGCTTTAGTATGTTAAAAAATGTTTTACAAAATCAGTGAAGTATGATTATAATGCTTTTACTCAATTTCAGGAGATCCGAAGGTCACTTTTTCTCCCAGCACACCTACTAGTGTACTTGAGCACTTTAAAGTTTTTTTTTTTTTAATTGTACTGAAGGATGATATACTGTACTGGATTACAAAATTTCTTTAAGTTAGAGAAAACAATCATGATTTTCACAGTACCCAAAAATTTTGGAAAATTGGCAGTTTTAATTTTTGGTAAATGTACTGCTTTGGTCTGCTTTTGCTATGTTCCTATTTCTCATTTATTTCAAAATAGCTTGGCTTCATGAAGGATGATAGAGGGGATTTGAAGTGCCTACATGTTATCCTGTTAGGTCTAATGGAATCTCATTAAATGTCCAGCCCCTGAATGTGTTGCACAGTTGGGATTAGTTTTCCTCTGAATCTATTAAATGTGATATCAAAGGTGAAAAATAACCTCATCTTCTTTCCGTTTATATTTTGTTACTTATCTTTATCAAAGAGGAACTAATTTTTTGTTCAATTAAGCATGTTTAAAATTGATGTTCTGTGGTGATTTAGTCTTGCTTTGTAATAATACTTCCAAGCTTTATAAAGTTAGTCAAGTAGTAGGGCAAGATGATCAGAAATTAACTTTTCAGAAATAGCTCTATTTCACAAAGGGAGGTAAACTCACATGACAAACTAAGCAAAGTTCAGAAAATTTAAAACTTGTATGTAAATTTGATGATTGCTTTAATGAACTACTTTGCTTATTAGGATAGTCCCCGAAGTCTGGTAGCAATCCTATATCCTTGGAATGTGTAATCCACATAATGCAAAGCCTTTGTAATTGCTGCCCTTTGAAAATAATGATAGCTAGCTGCTCCTGAGGGGGGAGTGGGGGCGGGGGGGGGGGTCTGTCTTTAATTACAACAGCTGAGACTTTGGCACAGATGCAGTTTCTGCTTTCACCAATGTGACTGAATACGTGTGGACAATTAAATCCTTATCCAAACCCAGTTTTGCATAGCTCTGTTCGTGCCTATTAGACCCTAGGTATACAAAACATATTTTGATTTTTAAGGTTTATCTGAGGTTTAATTAAGCTACTATAACTAAATTTGAAGATTTTTTAGGATAATGATTAATAAAATAACTGATTTGAGTATCTAGCTTGTCCTGATACAAATCTAAAACTACACACAATCACTGTTAATATGCCTCAAGGGGGGAAACTTTGCCAATAAAGATAAAACTTCATTTCTTTTATGTGTTTAAAAGTAAGCTTGTGAGCTCTGGTACATTTACAGGTTGCACAGCAAGACTTTAAGGGTGTGTGTGAGAAAGAATATGAATGCGGAAATGGCATTTTTATATTAAAACAGCAGGAACCATTGTAATTCAGTATTCTAGAGGGTTCTTAGGATACATGGACTTGTGTGATTACTTGAAGCCCCTAACTGTATACAAAAATGTGTGGATTGTGTCAATTTTTGTTGAAGAAAAGATCTATGACTTCATCAGATTCTTTAAAGCATGTGAGACACCCCTCTTATCAAAAACAAAGTTAGCAGTAATGTCGAGAGATGAACACATTTCAGTTTTATGAACTGAAGTAGCTAAATAGTGAAAGAGCTAGGATTCAAACATAGGTTTTTAACTGCCAATCCTTTGCTTCTTCTGTTAGTCCACAATTATTGTACCTTGTAACCTCTTTTCCGGATGGGGCAGTGTTCTCCACTCTGTGGCTTACAGTAAAGCTTTGTTTAGAGAGAGACTTCAAGCTCATGTAAGCATTTAATGTAGGATCTTAGCAAGAACTATGAGCAAAAAAAATGAATTGTACGTAAAGGAGATATATAGGCAAATATTTTCTCGATATACATAGATGAAAACATTACTATAAATTTTGTGCCATTAATATAATAGAGCAAGTCAAAAGGGAGAAAGCATGCCAGCACAGTGGCTCACACCTGTAATCCTAGTAATTTGGGATGCCGAGGCAGGAGGATCGCTTGAGTCCAGAAGTCGGAGACCACCCTTGGCAATATAGCAATGCCCTGCCTCTACAAAAAATTAAAAAATAGGGTCAGGCACAGTGGCTCATGCCTGCAATTCCAGCACCTTAGAAGGCTGAGGTGGGAGGATCACTGGGACTCAGGAATTCAAGACCAGCCTGGGCAACGTAGTGAGACCCCATCTCTACAAAAATTTAAGTATTAATGTGATGCGGTGGCACATGGGTATAGTCCCAGCTCCTGGGTAGAGGGGGTAGGTTGCTGAGGTGGGAGGATCACTTGAGCCTGAGAGGTCAAGGCTGCAGTGAGCCATCATTGTGCCTCTGCATCAGCCTGGGCGATGAATTCTTTTATAGAATTCATAGAGTCTGACTCTGTTGCCCAGGAGTGCAGTGATGTGATCATGGTTTCCTGCAGCCTTGATCACCTGGGCTCAAGCAATCTTCCCATTTCAGCCTCCCAAATAGCTGGGGACTAAAGGCTTGTGCCACCATGCCTGGCTTTTTTTTTTTTGGTGTAATTATATATAAATTAGATATAAATTTTATATCTAATTTATATATAAATTTTATATCTAATTTATATCTAATTTATATATATTATATATAAATTAGATATAAAATATATATAAATTAGATATAAAATTTATATATAAAGTATTTGTAATTATATAATTAAATATAATGTATATTAATTTATATATAATACATTATATATAAATTTTGTATATACATTTTATATATAATTTGTATATACATTTTGTATATAATTTATATATACATTTTATATATACATTTTGTATATAATTTATATATACATTTTATATATAAATTAGCCAGGCATCCTGGCATGCGCCTGTAGTCCTAGGTACTCAAGAGGCTGAGGTGGAAAGATTGCTTCAGCCCAGGAGTTCAAGCGAGCAGAAAACTGTACGCAAATTTTGAATATTATCCAGTCACCAGGAGAAATAAACTGGAGTACTGATCACAGCATTCTAGGCAGAGAAATGAACTTGACTCTTGTGATGCTGTCAGGCACACAATGAGCCATGATTGCACCACTGCACTCCACCCTCCAGCCTTGGCAACACAGCAAGATCTTGTCTCTAAATAAGGAAAAAGCTTTTATTAAATCAACAACAAATTCTTCAGTGGTGTAATTACATAGGGTAATGGTGATTAGGAAAGTCTATAAACTCTTTGAGTTTAGAATGGTATTCTTACGAAGATTTATACAACCTTTACATCTGTGTGGTATGTTTTATATAAAGTCACATTTGGCCAAGGAGTAAGAATCAGCTTAAGTGAACAGCAAAAGAAAAAAAAATTGTTTTAAGTTCCTCAAATCCATTTTTCTCTCTAGAAAATGCAATTTTTTGTGTCTTTCAAGCCCATGCTAATCAATTAAACCTAGTGTCTTTCTGTGCCTTGGTTTTTTCATATGTAAAATGGAAAATTTTCATACGTAAAATGGGAAAATCTGCTTATAAATTATTTTGGTTGACTGTCTTCTGCAGTATTGTCTTTTTCATGGGTCTTTCAAGCCTATTCCCAGCAGTTAAACCTAGTGTTTTAGTTTTTCCTAAGGTATTACATGCCTGCTTATCCAAGGTACAAATACAAGCACTTTAATATATGCTTGTTCTGTCTCTCTCTTTTTTTTTTTCTTTTGAGATGGAGTCTCGCTCTGTCGCCCAGGCTGGAGTGCAGTGGCACAATCTCGGCTCACCACAAGCTCCGCCTCCCGGGTTCACATCACTCTCCTGCCTCAGCCTCCTGAGTAGCTGGGATTACAGGTGCCTGCCACCACACCAGGCTAATTTTTTTTTTGTATTTTTAGTAGAGACGGGGTTTCACCATGTTAGCCAAGATGGTCTTGATCTCCTGACCTCGTGATCCTCCCACTTCAGCCTTCCAAAGTGCTGGGATTACAGGTGTAAGCCACTGCGCCCAGCTGCTTGTTCTCTTTTAAGGCTAAAACAGAAACAAAGACTTCCCAGGTCAATAAATAATATAACTATTTGAAGAAGAATGGAGGAATGTTAGATGATTAACATTAAACTGTGAGGATTAAAATATTATGCCTCTTTATTTGATTAAACATACATTAATAATAATAGCCAATACTTATATAGCACTTTACCATAAATGAGTCACTGTTCTGTGTGTTGTAGTAATCAATATAGCAGAAGAGTATTGATTAACTGAATTAATCTACTAAATACTGTTATTTTTTTCCCATTTTACGTATGAAGAAACTGAGGCACAAAAGTATAGGTAATGGGTCTAGCGTTGCAGTCAGTAAGGGGCAGATAGAATTTGGGTTTTGGGGGTTTTCTTGTTTGTTTTGTTTTTTGAGACAGGGTGTCACTCTCACCCAGGCTGGAGTGCAGTGGCATGATCACAAGGCTCATTGCAACAGCCACCTTCTGAGCTCAAGCAATCCTCCCACCTCAGCATCCCGAGCAGCTGGGAATACAGGTGTGCCACCATGCCCAGCCTTTTTTTGTTTTGTTTTGTATTTTTTGTAAAGACAGGTTTTCGCCATGTTGCCCAGGCTGGTCTTGAACTCCTGAGCTCAAGTGATCCACCGGCCTCAGCCTCCCAAAATGCTGGGATTATAGGCGTGAGCCACAGACCAGGTGGTCTGGCTTCACCAAACTGCCACCAAAAATATTATCTCTTATCCATGGTGTGAATAAGTCAAATAATTTTCTCTTAAAAATAATCTATCTGAATTATGCTAAATTTTTTAGAGGAAAATTTTTTGCTTGGTACAAATTTGCAGTCTGAAAATTACTCTATTTTGGTGATCTTGTATTTAATATGACAATTCAAAAGTAGGACTAAAATTTTTAGTCTGACAAAGGAATAGCAGCATCCCAAGAGTTCATTCTCTGCCTAGAATGCTATGACCAGTACTCGAGTTTATTTCTCCTGGGGACTCAATAATAATCAACTTTTGCCTACAGTTTTTTTTTTTTTTGAAGTCTTTTTAAGTCTTCAGTTGGTCTATTTGGTATAATTCCCACCAGGTTTGTTGCAGTACTTTGACATTGCACGATCAAACAGTTTCTGAAGAATTTTTGAGAAGCCTGTTTGTTACTAAAGTCAGGTAGAATCTTAAAATGAATGTTAGAAGCAGACAAGTTATATTAAAATTCATTCTTGATAGGGACATTAGTAAGAAGGCACATGAATTGCTAGTTGTTAGCTTTGTTACCCCCACATTTAATGTAAGTACCTAAAGAAAATGTGTAAGTGAACTCCTTCATGAGAAAGATGTATAATTAGATACATTTAGAAATTTATAATTGTGTATTAGTGTTTTTCTGGGCATAACTCCATTACAGTATTAGATAACTTGTTTTAACCTTATCAAGTAATACATTTTTTTAATTTTAGGTTCAGCAGATCATAAAAGGTGAATAATGGTCAGCAGCTATGTTTTTCATACTAAAATGTGGAAAATAAAGCTGTTGACTTCTTTGAATTAACACAGAAAGGTAGTTTAATGTTTTAAAATGGGAGGAATATTTTATATGCAAGATGACTTCATGCACACCTCATTGACATTGAAAGAGAAGCTGAGGAATACTTGTGGTTTTTAACCGGAAAACAACTCACAGGGGGAGGAAAAGTTGATTCAGTATTGGTCAATCCTAGTTAGAAATTTATGAATTTCTAGTTAAAAATGTATTACCTATATAGCTATTTTCCTACATTAATCAAAATGAATTGTGTGAATATTTAGTTATGACCAGTTTCAGGGTTTAAATAAGGTCCTTTTTTTTTTTTGAGACGGAGTCTCACTCTGTCACCAAGGCTGGAGTGAAGTGGCACCATGTTGGCTCACTGCAACCTCCATCTCCTGGATTCAAGCAATTCTCCTGCCTCAGCTTCCTAAGTAGCTGGGATTACAGGCGCCCACCACCACACCTGGCTAGTTTTTATATTTTTGGTAGAGATGGGGTTTCCCCGTGTTGGCCAGGCTGGTCTCGAACTCCTGACCTCAGTTGATCCACCCACCTGAGCCTCCCAAAGTGGTGGGATTACAGGCGTGAGCCACTGCGCCCAGCCTAAATAAGGTCGTTTTATTATTATTTCCTTTCCAAGACTTGTAGTTATTTATTCCCTTGAAAATTGTGTCATTATCTTTAATCATCTGATTATTTCTTTGTATTTCCCTAATGTCTTTTAAAAAGCCTCATAACCATAATAGATTAGTAACTAATCCCTGTGCTTTTATGACAATTCCCAACTTCTTTTGCATATAATTTCCATCTGTTTGAGCAGAGAATGCACTCAGTTTGGGGTTGTACATGATTGATCTGTCCTCATCTTTCACAACCTATTAGCACAGTCATCTTCCATATTTCATACCCTTCTAACACCATATCTGATTTCAAGGACCTTGGCAAGGTAATTATCTCTCTGTTTATATCTGCATAGGGAAGACAAGTGGCTTTAAGCAGGCAAAGTGGTGACTTTTTTGCCATTCTCAGTTTTTCGCTATCAGTAACACAGAGGATGGCATTTATTATATTTAATGCTTGGGCTGAAAAAAGAATGCTGATTTGTAGAAGGATAGGTAATCCAGGTAATCTTCCTTGTGGAATAAGATGCAAGTTATCCTGTGCTAGCTTACTTTATGGTAGAGTGGGTCTATTTCAGTCAAGCCAGTCAGAATGTGTCCTTTTTGAGAAAGCTGAAGGAAGGACTAGGACTGAAGGATTGATTCAGTGAAAAGTTGAGCTGTTTCTCACCTTTCTCTGCAGCCAGGATGACCTTGGCCTTTTTGTGGAACTCAATCTGTTTGTACTGCAGCTCCTAGACTCCAAAGGGAAAGAAACCAAGGGAGTCCTAACCCCCGGGGGCCCCTTAACTTTGATTTTTCCCCGTGATGAAAAGCAGCTGGACTGGAAGTACTCCTCCCCATAGCCTGGGCTCTTGGGACAGTCTTTTAAACATGTAAATTATTTTTAAGTCTGCTCTCATTTGACTATATAATTAGATAGATACAAGATCCTCCTTGGACCTAGAGGAGAGCCTGCCCCAAATTTTTAGAGAAATACATCCATACAGCATAGGTCATTAAAACAAGATTATAATTTGAGTCATCACAAAATCATGGAAATCTTTGAGTGCCAGTTTTGGCTTCTAGTTTGGGAAACCCTTCATAATGGAGGTTGGTTGATTCAACATAGACTATGTAATATGCATTATCAAAATAAAATAGTTTAACCACATAGTTTAAAAGCATAATCCCTCTCTTGCCTTTTCCCTGAGGGGCAACAGACAAAGTCTGTGCAATAAATATGAACACCTTGAGAAATGTACTGGTAATCTTCAGACATTTCCTTCCTGGAATACTTAAATTCTACTGTGCTTCATCACCTAGATTGGTGGTTCTCAAACTGTGGTCTCTCTTCTCTATCAATGTCACCTGGGAATTTATGAGAAATAAAAATTCTTGGGCCTTAAACATACAGAATTAGAAACTCTGGAGGTGGGACCCAGTAATCTGTATTTTAATAAGCCCTCTAGGTGATTCTGATACACACTGAAGTTGGAGAATCACCAATCCCTTTGATCATCAAGAATGAACCATAGTTTTTTGCTTTGCTGGTCTGTTACTTCACTATAAATATTTTATTGTCCATTTGGATATTACTGCATGTGTATACCAGGAATTGGCAACCTGTGTTGTTAGTACTACATTGAATGATACCCAAGTTAAAATTGTTAGTGACCTTCACAGTTCTTTTCTACTTCCTTGTCTTCCTTCTTGCAGAGTGCCTGAAACAAGGTAGCCACTGGATAATTTGTTAATTGAATGCCTATCTTCCCCGCTTCCTGCCCTCCCCCTGCAAAAAGCAAAATCACGTTTTCATTTATCTTTTGGTTTCTTCCTCTGCAGGAGCTTTAAGCCTGAAAGTGAAGTTCCCAGTTGCAAGTATTTCTTTTTCCTAATAGTGACTCTGGCTAAAAGAGATTCCTGATACATTAAGAAAAAAAAAAAAAAAGGAGGAAAAGGAAAAAATAGTTCTTATATACCTGATTAGATGCCTTCCTCAGAATTATCTTAGACCAGCGGATCTCAAACTTATCTTACATCAGAATCACCTGGAGAACTTGTCAAACCACAGATTTCCGGGCCCAGCCTCTAGATTCAATAGGTCTGGGATGAAGCCAGAGGATTTGCATTGCCAACAAGTTCCCAGGTTGTGCTGATGCTGCTGATCTAGGGACCACAGTTTGAGAACCACTTCCCCTAGTTCACTAGACCAGAAATACAGGTAATTTCATGATGTGCTTGTTAGGTGTCCCTCAGCTTGCGTAGCCAGTGATCTATAATTAGGAAGTATAGGACATGCCCAGGTGACAAACTTTGTTAAGTAGTAGTTTTTTCTAGCTCTGTGCCTTTCCATATTCCAGAAGTTAAGATCTTCTCTTTCAACATAAGACTTTTTTCAGACTTTGAAAACTTCCTCAGACTTACTTGTCTAAATAATTGAGGTTGAGTGGAATAGATTTTTACCCAACTCTTACCACACTGATTACTTCATTTCTCTGCTTCTGTTTCTTTTTATTTCAAGCTTAATTTTTCCAGTATTATTATATACTCAAACATACGTTGCTTAAGTTGATATTGTTTATCTGTTTTCTGTACTCCCATACAATTTCCTGAAGAATGGGAAATGGGCATTTCTTCTGGATTTTTTCTCACAGCTAAACACAGTTGTTACAGACTTGACTCCTTGTCACTTGAATTCTTATTATGAAACACATCCTTAGCATCTCCTTAAACAGAGATTGAAAACAGATGAAACTGAGGCCTTTTTTCCAAACTCTTCTGTAAGCCTTTTTTTCTTGCTAAACAAGTGGTTTTAAGGAGGAAAAATTGAAATATTAATCAATACAGAATTCTTGTATTTAATAGGAACTTTAGTTAAATATTTTCAACCATATCTATGCAAACACTATATTCCTGTGCAGATTAATCTTCTGCAGATTAAATTTATAGGTACTCTACTAGATAGCTTCTGGTAGAGAAAAAAGCTATTGAAGACCATTTTGGTTTTTCATTTTCTTTTTTTGTTTGTTTGTTTTGCGACAGGCTCTTATTCTGTCAACCAGGCTGGAGTGCAGTGGCACAAACACAGCTCATTGCAGCCTTGACTTCCTAGGCTCAAGTTATCCTCACACCTCAGCCTCCTGAGTAGCTGGGACTACAGGCACGCCTGGCTAATTTTTTAACTTTTTGGTCCCACTATGTTGCCCAAGCTGGTCTCAAACTCCTGACCTCAAGCAAGCTTCCTGCCTTGGCCTCCCAAAGTGCTGGGATTACAGGTGTGAGCCACCATGCCCAGCCCTAGTTTTTCTTTTCATGGAATATCACCCATGAATTGTAGAAAGGTTTACCAAATCAGTACCTTCTTTGTTAAAACCTGTGGTTGGTGTGGTTCTATAATTTCAGTGTCCTGTAGCCAACTTTTCTTTTTCCTATTGCAGGGATTTTGTATGCCACTCTTTTGCCATTCCAGAAAGTCTGGAACAGCTCTGTGCAAGTGTCTTTGTGTTGACATCCTCCCTCGAGAACTTTCATGATCAAATTAAGACAATTGGTAACATCTTCATGCATATTTCCTTTCTTATACATGACAGTTGTGTTAACTTACAAGTTTGCTTCAGATTCTTATTAATGTACTAACTTAAAAACTATCTTTCAACTATCTATAATTACAGTAGACATAGAAATGTCATCAGTCATCAGTTTTCAAATACACATATTACTCATATAATTGTTGCTAAATATTTCATGTTACTAATGATATCCTTATGTGAATGCTGGTGAGAGAGATGGATCATCACTATCACAGTACTCAGAATTTCTGGTTCCCAAATTATTTGACATTTTATTTTTATATGCCAGTCTCTCATTTTAATTACCCTGATATTGCATGGCTATATTTGTCCCTGATTATTTCTTTTTATTCTCTACGTTTACTTCTTTGGGTCTCTTAGACAATGACAATTAAAGCACTTGAGTGAAATATACACAAACTAGTAAGTCAGTAAAGGATAAGATGTTCTTTTATTTATATGATGAGTTCTAAAATATTTTCAAAGACCAATCTACTGTGTCAGCTTTAAATAGCTTTTGACCTTTTTTTGGATGCTTAACTTGGAGAAAAGAAAAAAGATCTAGAATTTGGAGTAAATCTCAAATTTTGCTAAATGTTTCACCAATAAAAGTTATCTTTTCTTGAAAATGCATAGCATTTTAAATATATTAATTAGTACCATATAGAGATATACCTTATAATCAGTAGTATTATCTTGAAATCACGAAATAAGTTAAAAGTTGTCTAGCTTCACAGGAACATGAAAGCTCATTATAATAGGTCATTAGGATTTGGGCTAATTATAGTTTTCTGTTGTCTCCATGGTGCATACGGTCGGAGTTAGGGTTTAAATGCCTCTAGAAAGAAATACAAGAATGGAGTTGGGGCCAGGTGCGGTGGCTTACGCTTGTAATCCCAGCACTTTGGGGAGGCTGAGGCGGACAGATCACTGGAGGTCAGGAGTTCAAGACATGGTGAAACCCCATCTCTACTAGAAATACAAAAATTAGCCGGGCACGGTGGCACATGCCTGTAATCCCAGCTACTCAGGAGGCTGAAGCAGGAGAATCGCTTGAACCCAGGAGGCGGAGGTTGCAGTGAGCCGTGAGCCAAAATCATGCCACTGTACTCCAACCTGGGCGATAGAGTGAGTGAGACTGTCTCACACGCACACACAAAAAGAACGGAGTTTGAATAGTGTAGTGGTTTAGATCCATACTTAAGCATCAGGCCTGGACTTGAAAACCAACTTACCAGTTTGGTTACCTCGGATAAGTTTCTTAACCTTTCTGAGTCTGTTGTTCTCATCTGAAAATGAGAGCAACACCATCAATCTGTGAAGATAAAATGAGATACTGTATGTAAGCTACCTATACTGTGCGTAGCATGTATCATAACTGCAGTGATTGACTAAAAATCAACGTTTTGTGCTGTATGTAAAAACACTAGAGCAAGCTCATGTGCTGCGTTACAGGTGGTTTTCCCAAGTAGAGCTGCGTGAGATTGGTGAGCTGACACTGGGACTCTGGATAGCAGATGAGAATGTACTGAAGGGAAGAAAAAGAGAAAAGCTTATTGAGAAAAGAGGAGGGAAAGAAGAGGGAGGAATGGAAAGGCTTGAGAGAAGGAACTGAGATATGCAGAAAACAGACAGCTCTCTCCCCCAGAATGGAACAGGAGTGAAAGGGAGACAGAAACCAGGAGGAAAAAAATGAATAGAGAAGACAATGAAGAGATAATTATTGGGCTGGGGGAGCTTCTGATCATAATTCTCTACATGTTTCTGTTTTTATTTTTATTTTGTAGATGTTCCCTTATCAGTTTTCATGTATGGACTGAGTACTGATTATAACTGTGTAATGCTGGATGCCATTGAAGAGTGGTAAGTATTTCAAATAATGGCTTTGTTACTGCTTTATTTATACCTTGTTGATTTATTTTAACTACTTTACAATTGATTTATAAATAATTCGGCAATAAAGAAGATAGATGAAGAGTGTCTTTTATCACACATTGGAATACTTTAAAGTATGTAAATATTCTTGATGATAATAGTTATTGGGTACTGTCTTAATCTACTCGGGCCACTACAACATAATATAAACTGGGTAACTCATAAACAACATAAATTTATTTTTCACAGTTCTGGAAGCAGAGAAGTCCAAGATCAAGGTGCTGGCAGACTCAGTGTCTGGGATGATGGGTGCTTTCTTATAGGTGGTGCATTTTCATTGTGTTATTGCGTGGTGGAAGGAGGTAGCTAGCTCCCCTGAGGGTCTTTAATAAGTATGCTAATCTCATTCATGAGGGGTCTGTTCTCAAGACTTAATCATCTCCAAAGGCCTCACCTCTTAATACCATCACTCTGATGTTTAGGTTTCAACATGTGAGTTTCAGGGGGGCACGAGCATTCAGACCATAGCAGGTATTTATTTTATAAGGAAGTATACTTTGTGCTGGAGATAGAAAAATGGGTAAATTGTAGTCCAGTGGAGAATATTGTCCCGTACATAATTGACCTTAATTTAGGGTAAGTATTGACACTTTCAATAACTAATTTGAAAGTCAAGCCAATATGCAAATATTGCTTAGAACATTTGTGGTATTCAAGGTTTGGAATTACTTTTTGAACGAATACATAAGCAGGGCAAGAAAATGAGGCCCAGCTTAGTGGCTCATGCCAGTAATCCCAGCACTTGAGAGGCAGAGGCAGGAGGATTGCTTGAGGTGAGGAGTTTGAGACCAGCCTGGGCAACATAGCAAGACCTTGTCTCTCAAAAAATAAAATAAAAAATTAGTCTGGTGAGGTGGCATGTGCTTGCAATCCTAGCTACTTAGGAGGCTGAGGCAGAAGGATTGCTTGAGCCCAGGAATTCAAGGTTACAATGAACTGTAATTGTACCATTGCACTCCAGCCTGGGTGTCAGAGTGAGATCTTGACTCTTAAAAGAGAATTAGTTGCTTTTTAGACAGATTCTTAAAATTTTTATATTTTTAGTCAAAAGTGGTTTTGTCACATTTGGTTACCCACATATTAATCATATGGGTTTTAAATGATTTTTGGTTGATTCTAAAGTGAAATTCACTCTCAGCAGATGGGAATTGGACCCACTATTGACATTTAAAAAGCAAAAATACCATAGTTATGGAAGGAAATACTCTAGGCAAATAAATGTTCTAAGTAATTGGAAAGGTAGAGGAGGAATTTGGACTGTTTAATGTAATGAGGCTATCCAACTTTAAGGCATCGGCTTACATACAGTGTACAATTTCTTGCATATGCCTATATGTGGAGCCACAGAGAAAATGTAGATAGAGCCTGAAAGTGGTAGGAAGAGGGATAGGTGTTAGGAGGAGGCAAAATATTTTACAGTTTACAATACAACTTTAAGCCTTACCAAAACACAAATGAGGAAAGTAAAGCTTAGGAGCAGACATCTAGTGAGTGGCAGAATCAGGACAAGATACCTACGTCTGCCGACTTCTTGTTCGGAATATTTTATTTCATAAATCCTTTCAAAAAAATTTTTTTCAACCCGATTTTGTAAAGACAATTTGGAAGGGAAGTGAAAGGTTGGTTTGTTAAATCACAAAGGTGTGAATTTCCTAGCCAGGTTATCTTTAGCTACTTGTCACTGGTTAGCCCTGAGAATTTAGATACCCTCCCACCACCCCACATATTTTAAATGGTCACTATGATCAGTTCTAGACTTTTTTGCATTGGGGGAAAAATTGCTTTCAGTCTTAGAGTCTTCAGAACAAATCTGAAAGAGGCTTTATTTGTTAGCACTTCATAATAGATTTATTACTTTTATCCAGATACTAAGATTTTATTCTCCCCAAATAAATTACTACAGTTTTACTATAAATTTTTAAGGGTTTAGAGATGTGTAGTGCATTCTAATGTATGAGGCTTTCTTTTCATACTGCATATCTTTCTGAGGAAGTGGTCAATATGGGCACTGATTCTAAGAAGCACACAGGTTCTCCTTGTCTAAATCTTTTAAACTTAAGTAAAACAAATATCAACAGAATGGGGGCATTCTTTTGGGGAGTTATGTTGACTTTTTTTTTTTTAATCGTGTGGTTCTGGTAGTGAGCTGAGGTAACTACTGGAATTACTAACGTAGTTGCTATAAGCCTTTGTCTCTGGATCACACTAATGCCCTCTAAGGAAGTGGACTGAATAGATGGTTCATCTTCTCCAACAGAATTTGGTAATCTGTTTCTAAAAGACTGAGATTTGGCAGTGGCAAAGTAAACAAGATGAGTGAAAATAAATGAAAAATGGCCTACGTCCTAATAACCATTTTAAATAAAATTAAAAGCGTGATAAAACTACTGCCATGCATTCTTTGCTCTTTGCCTTCTAGTTTTCTATTCATTTAATATAAAGAGGATGGAGATAACCCAGAAACACTTTTTTTTAATAACTTCTACCTCATATGTATAAGATTGAGGGGAAGTTTAAAAAAACTTTATGGGTCGTCATTGTCCTGCATTTAGGCATTCCAGATGTTCCACTCTTCTCCCAAGTTCCAAGGTACCAATAGTCGAACTTCACATTAAAGGATTTGAGAAAAATGAAAGAACTTCACAAGTCACTGTGATGATACTGAACTTTCTTTAAATGTATGTGTTTGGCCGGGCACGGTAGCTCACACGTATTGTAATCTCAGCACTTTGGGAGGCCAAGGTGGATGGGTCACGAGGTCAGGAGATCGAGATCATCCTGGCCAACATGGTGAAACCCCGTCTCTACTAAAATACAAAAAATTAGCCAGGTCTGGTGGCAGATGCCTGTAGTCCCAGCTACTTGGGAGGCTGAGGCAGGGGAATTGCTTGAACCTGAGAGGCAGAGGTTACAGTGAGCCGAGATCGCACCACTGCACTCCAGCCTGGGGACACAGTGAGACTCTGTCTCAAAAAAAAAAAAAAAAGCATGTGTTTAAAAGGTGTTGACATGTAAACCCTTGAATAACCTATACATTTACCTAATGGAATGTCACATAATGGCTTCATAGGTGTTGAGTCTGAGCTCCGTTAAAAAAAAAAAGATCTAATGCTTAACCAGATACTCATGCCTTAATTGGCAGAGAAAGGTCAGCAACATTCTTTAAGTCCAATAAGAGGATTATTAATAGATGGATTTTACTGATGGCCTCTTAGGGGCATCCTCTGACCCTTCAACAAAGCTTGGTTTCAAACTTCTAGTCCATGAAAAGCAATGTATTATTTAACTTTACCCCTTCAGTACCCCTATCACCAATTCAGCAGTCATTTGTTGACAGTCTTTTTTTTTTTTTTTTTTGAGATGAAGTCTCGCTTTGTCGCCTAGGCTGGAGTGCAGTGGTGCAATCTTGGCTCACTGTTGACAGTCATTTTGTGCAAGATTGACATCTAAGTCATTATACTACATTTTTTTTTGGTATGGGCCTTTTCCATCTTACCATACAGATTATGCTCTTGCTGACTAAAGATCAGTTCAAACTAACCTATAGGAGATCTTCTAAAAATCCTCTGTCTTGGTGCATTCAGGCTGCTGTAACAAGGTACCATAAACTGGGTAACTTATAGACAACAGAAATTTCTTTGTCACAGTTCTGGAGGCTGGGGAATCCAAGATCAAGGTGCTGGCAGATTTGGTAGCTGGTGAGGGACTGCTTCCTGGTCCACAGACAGCTGTCTTTTCGCTGCATCTGCACATGGTGGAAGCTACGAAGGAGGTCTTTACAGTCTGTTTGTAAGGGTACCTTCATGAAGGCACCACCTTTCATACCTAATCAGCTTCTGAAGGCCCCACCTCCCAGTACCTTCACATTAGGCTTTTTCTTTATGTTTTTTGTTTTCTGACAGTTTGATAGTTTTAACTCTTATCTTTAATCTTTGACCCATTTGCAGTTAATTTTTTTACATGGTTTAAAGTAAGAATCCAACTTCATTCTTTTGCACATGGATATCCAGTTTTCCTGGCACTATTTGTTGCAGACTGTGCTTTCTTCCACTGAATGGTCTTGGCACCCTTGTGGAACATCATTTCACCATATATGTGAAGGCTTATCTTGGAACTCTTCTTCCTATTTTATTGGTCTTAGATGTCTGTCTTTATGCCTGTTCCAAGCTTTAAGGAATATGAGTTATGGAAATAGTGAATGAATTAATAATATATATCAATCATACAGGAAGCAGGGTATTATAAACAAACGATAACACACACACACACACAAATAGGAGAATTGGAGTTGAGACTTAAGATGTTGGAATTATCAAATACGGATTTTTTTTAGAGACAGAATTTTTTTTCTTGCTACATTGCTATGTTGCCCAGGCTGGAGTACAGTCATAGCTCACTACAGCTTTGAACTCATAGGCTCAAGCAATTCTCCCACCACAGCCTGCCATGTAGCAGGAAGTACAGGTGTAAACCATCACACCCAGTTTAAATACAATATATTTTTAAAGAAATGAGAAAGGCTTTAAAATGTGAGCAGCAGATTTTTTTAAGAACCAAATATAACCTTTATTAATGAAGATAGTAATAATTATAGTTAACTCAATGGACTAGAAGCAGATTAGACCTAGCTGAAGAGAGTCAGTGAACCAGATGTTAGATATGAAGAAACATGATATGATTTTTAGATATGAAGAAGGGTTAAGAAACATGAAGAATAAAGATAGAAATTTGAACATAGGTAAATAGAAGTTCTATACTAAGGAAATAGAATGATGTCACAACAATATTTAAAGATAAAGTTTCTGAGAATTTCACATAATTGTTGAAAGATACCAAAAGTTAGATATAAGAAGTTCATCAAATACTTTAGCCTAGAACATCATGATGAAAATGCAGGACATAAGAGACAAAGAAGATACTAAAAGCTGCCGGAGGAAAAGATTGCCCATAAATGAATGACAATTAAATTGGAGGTGATAACATCTTGAGAGTGCTGAGAGAAAGTAGCAGTCATTCTAGAATTTTCTACCCAGGAAAATTAAGCCTGATGGCAGCATGTCTACTAAAGAATAGAATTTATCATATTAAATTGTAAAAAATTTAAAACATTCCCTTTAAAATCAAGGGCAAGATCAAGATACCTGTCATTATCAGTTATATTCAACATTGCACTAGGTACAAGAAATAAATAGCATAAGAATCAGATGGGAAGAAACAAAATCGTAAGTCATTGTACTGTCCATTATTCACAGAGGATATGGTGGTTGATGAAGCTAAATTATTACAATTAGTAAGAGCTTAACAAGGTTGCTGGGTAGCCAATATATAGAAATTGGTTTCAGGGAGTCATTTGCCTCGTGATTGAGTGCATTCACTCTGGTGCCACACTGCCTAGCTTTGAATTCCAGATTCTGCCCTTCCTAGCTTTGTGTCCTTGGACATATTATTTAACTTCCCTGCACTTTTGTTTTGTAATTTAAAATAAGGGTATCTCATAGGGATGTTGTGAAGATTAAATGGATCAGTATATATCTAAAGCATTTAGAAAAGTGTCTGGTACCTGGTAAGTGTTATATACGTGTTAGCCATTTTTATTATCAGTATCAACATCATTTTTTTTTTTTTTTTTTGAGGTAGAGTCTCACTGTCGCCCAGGCTGGAGTGCAGTGGCACAATCTCGGCTCACTGCAAGCTCCACCTCCCGGGTTCACGCTGTTCTCCTGCCTCAGCCTGCCAAGTAGCTGGGACTACAGGCGCCTGCAACCACGCCCGGCTAATTTTTTGCATTTTTAGTAGAGACGGGGTTTTACCGTGTTAGCCAGGATGGTCTCGATCTCCTGACCTTGTGATCCGCCTGCTTCGGCCTCCCAAAGTGCTGGGATTACAGGCGTGAGCCACTGCGCCCAGCTACATCATTTTAAACATAGTAGTGAATAAAATAAGTTTTAAAGATACCATATATAGTAACATAAAAATTATAAAGTACCTTAGAATAAATACTTTAAAAGAAGTGTAAAAACCCTCAGGGAAAAAAATTATAAAAGTATTGAAAGACATTAATGAACTGAATACCATGTTCACAGATAGGAAAACTAATATAACAATATAACTTATCTTAAGATCGATCACTGGGTTCAGTGAAGTTCCAGTTAAAACCTAAACAAGATTTATTATTAGATAGGCCTAATTTAAAATGTGTATAAAAGTGCAAAGAGGCTGTGGAAGAACAAGATTTGTTTTTTTTTTCTTCTGGTTTTGCTCAAGCATGTATCAAGATTTGTTACAATATGGTGTTGATGCATGAATACAGAAAGACACCAATGAAACAGAGCACAGAGCCCAGAATTCATACATATGTGGAAAATGGGTTTATGTCAGAGATGGCATTACAGATAAATAGGAATAAGAAAGGTTGTTTTAAAAAATGCTAGCTGTTTGATACTCACTTGGAAAACTCAAACCTTTATTTTTTACCATAGACAAAAAATGAATTTGAGGCAAAGTAAAGACTTAAAGGTAAAAGGCAAAACTATGAAAGTTTTAGAAGAAAATATATGGGATATCTTTATGATCTTGGGGAGAAGTATTTCTTAAAGTTGATCAAAAGCAAAAATGAAAGCACAAAATATAAAGAAAAATATTCGTAGTTGGGACTAAAATTAAGCATACCTATTTTAGAAAATGAAAATACAATTTTTAAAAGTGGGGGGAATTACTTGCAATAAATATAATTAGCAAAAAAGATAGTATCTCATATAAAATTTCTTGCAAATACATAGAATAAACAAACTGATAGAAAATCAGGTAAAAAACTTGAATGGATATTTCACAGATGTGGAAACATGACCAATAAATATGCTTAGTACATGATCATTCTCAAAAATTGGGGGCTGGATTCAGTGGCTTATGCCTACAGGCACTTTGGGAGGCTGAGGCGGGCAGATCACTTGAGGTCAGGAAGCTGAGACCAGCCTGGCCAACATGGTGAACCTCCCTCATCTCTACAAAAATTAGCCAGGCGTGGTGGCACGTGCCTGTAGTCCCAGCTACTTGGGAGGCTGAGCCAGGAGAATCGCTTGAACCCAGGAGACAGAGGTTGCAGTGTGCTGAGATCACGCCACTTCACTCCAGTCCAGGCAACAGAGCAAGACACTGTCGAAAAAAAAAAGGGGGGGGGTGCGGGGAGAAAATGCAAACTAACCACAATCAGTTATCATTTGCTCCTGTCAGGTTGGCAGAAAGTAAAAACTACCAACATAAGGTGTTGATGAGAATATGGAGAAACTGGAACTCCCATACACTCTTGGTGATGATGTGTAATAAAAGATTCAGAAATAGCCAAGCATGGTTGGCATGTGCCTGTAATCCTAGCTACTTAGCCATTGGGGAGGCTGAGGCATGAGGATCAAAAATCAGTGTGCAGTTAGCCAGCATCTTCCCATGACGGTGCCCTCACTCACCCCACACAGTGCAATGAGGACAAACCAGAATTCTCCAAGGCATTTATTGATTGCTTGAGCTCAGGAGTTTGAGACCAGCCTGGGCAACACTAGTGAGACCTAGTCTCAAAGGAAAAAAAAAAAGATTCAGAAATCAGACTATACAGAAATTAGTTTTTCTGTGTGAGGAATCTTCCTCATGTAGAAACAAAATTAAAAGACAAAAATATTAAAATACATATGACAGACAAAACTAATTTATTTGTATATGAAGTCCTTATAAATCATTAACTACAATACTATCTTTGTGGAAAAAAATGGACAAAAAGATAAGAACAAGTGATTCACAGAAAAAATAGCTCAATGTCACTGATAATGAATTAAATGCAAACTAAAACCACAGTTCTATTTTTATTTACCAAGTTTTGAAAGGTTAGGTTTGATGAAATATTAAAAAATAAAAATATAAAGAATATTTTCTTTTAAGCAAAAATTAGTAAATAATAAAGGCTAGATACAGACAGGTGAGTTACTAAGAGACCAAGAAAATCAGGATTATGAAGTCATAGAAGTCTGGCAAGCTGTGTTATTTGAAGAACAGAGTGGTCAAGAGTTAAACAGAGAGAGGCCACGTGAGTCATGAACCGCAAATGACTGATGTGGATAATCATTGATGACTCTGAAGATTGCTGTTTAGGTAGAGTAATGGAGGTAGAAATCAAAGCAGATTGAGAAGGGAATGGGAGGTGAGCTAGACAATGGCAAATATTTGCATTTCTGAGATGAACTCAGCTGATTTATGATGTATTATCATTTTTACTTTTGATTGAATTTCTACTGATTTAATTTCCTCCTAATAATAACAGGATTATTCATTGTTTTTATTTCTTCTTGAATCAATTTTGGTAGCTTTTTTCCTAAGAATTATTTTGTCTAATATCTAAATGTATTCGCTTAAAGTTGTTCATAACATACATTCTCTTAAAACCTATATAAATAGATGTTTAAATTGTTAGCAAACTCTTGTTTTTGGTTCCTTTGTTCTTTAGTTATTATTTTGAGTACCTGTTAAAGTATATGGTATATACTTTATATACCATATGTACTATGAAGTACATGGTATATGTATTGCCGTGTACATTATTTCTGAATGTTTTAGAATTGATTTCTTTCTCTGTCTAGAATAGCCCAGGACTCCAGAAGACAGCCTCAGCATGAATCCTCAGAATTCAAACTTCCTGATTTTACATATATATATATATATATATATATATATAACTAATACATAAATATATATAATCATTGTAGGACTATTTCATATGATATAATTTGTAATATGTAACATATAAATATAAAGGTTATAGGTCTGTGTTACATGAGCATAAAGAAATATATATCAAAGGTCTAATATCCCACGCCAAAAAAACCCAAACAAAAAAAATATGAAGTTATCACTTTAACATGGTTGAAGTTTGGGCTGAAGTTAAAGAGACGTTATTCCTACTTAAAAGGTAATAACTGAAAAATCGCTGAGCACAACTTACTTAATGAAGGATATTGAATACCATTGTGTCCTGATTATTCATCTTTCATTAGTTGTAAACTTAGCTTTTTGTGGCAAAGTATTATCCTAAGTAAGCACTGAGGAACAGAAGTGAACTTCATAAATCTTTCCTTTGTTAGTAAATTATGCTAGAGAAACCCTATAGCTGAAATCATTGAGCTTTCTTGAATATGTAATTTTTTTTTCTTTGAGCCGGAGTCTCACACTGTTGCCCAGGCTGGAGTGCAATGGTGCGATCTCTGCTCGCTGCAACCTCCGCCTCCCGGGTTCCAGTGATTCTTCTGCCTCAGCCTCCCGATTAGCTGGGATTACAGGCACACACCACTACACCCGGCTAATTGTTTGTATTTTTAGTAGAGACGGAGTTTCACTATATTGGCCAAACTGGTCTCAAACTCCTGACCTCGTGATCCACCCACCTCGGCCTCCCAAACTGAATATGTAACTTAACTGTAGTTAAAGACAGTATTGAGGATTGTGCTTTGAGGATTGTCCCAGCACTTGGCTGTTCAAGTAAAGTATATTCAACTGATTATTCTTTACCTTTATGTGCTGTTGTTACAGGTCATGACTAATCGAAGATGTTTTTATAGCATAAGGCATTCTAAACTATTTTCCATTCTTCCCCTTACTAAACTGCGAGGTGAACATGGCAGCCTTGACAAGTATCTCTAGAGCTGGTGCATCTTAGGAGTATTCTTGTTAGAAAGCAGTACCCCACTATTGTCTGTCATTGTGGCTGAATGGAAGAAGGGCTGGCTTTCTTCTCTTTTTCTAGAGGTCTTTTTCATTCCCTGATCCATGTTTGATTGGGTGATTGCAAGATCACCTTTCATAAAGAACAGGAGGGGATTAAGAGGGACATCCTTGTGAACCTTCTTAGAACCTTATCCTTTGTGATCTTTCTGTAGAATTTTAGCATCTTTTAATTTGGATTGTGATCTAATGTTGGAACTAAGCAGTTGATAGGTGTCAGGAGGGCCATCAACCATGTTACGAAATGGTACGAAAAATACCTGCTTATATATATTTCCCTGTGTGTATACTCCATAGCTTTCTTTTGAAATCCAGCCTGAGTTCTACTTAAAGAGGTTAAGAATCAATATTTGGCAGGGGATGGAGGTTGCAGGGGAGTTTGGGGAGAGAGAGAAAGGAGAGGGAAAAAGGAAGGGGAGGAATATTTTTGATACTTCTGGTATAGCAATATTTGATGTTGTCTTAAGCATTTATAGAATGATACCATGGAACAGTAGTCAATAAGCGATTGGCTGTTGTTGGCCATCAGCTGTAGGAATAGTCAGCAATAGTTAGTTTACAACTTTTTGAAGTTTCTTCTAAAGCCAGAGATATTGATTTAAAGAGAGTATCGTTTTAGTCACAGAAATGTATAGGAAAAAAAAATGCTTTTTAAAAATGGAGTATTTGGGCTGGGCATGGTGGCTCATGCCTGTAATCCCAGCACTTTGGGAGTCTGAGGCAGGAGGATCACTTGAGCCCAGGTGTTCAAAACCAGCCTGGGCAACACAGAGAGACCCTGTCTCAAAAGAAAGAAAGAAAAAAAAATGGAGTATTTGGTAAGAATTTTACCAAATGTGTATAAAAATTGTTATGGGTGTAAGTTTTTGAGCTTTTCAGGAGCAAGGAGACTTTTGGTTACCTAATAGCAGTTACATGAATTACGAGGAAAAAATGCATTAGAAACAAAAATTCATATATATATATATATATATGAAATATATATGTGAAATATATATATGCGAAATATATATATGCGAAATATATATGTGAAATGTATGTATAAGTGAAATATATATATATATATATATGCGAAATATATATATTGAGATAGAGTCTTGCTCTGTCGCCCAGGCTGGAGTGCAGTGGAGTGATCTCAGCTCACTGCAACCTCCGCCTCCCGGGTTCAAGCTGTTCTCATGCCTCAGCCTCCCAAGTAGCTGGAATTACAGGTATGTGCCACCACACCCAGCTAATTTTTTTGTATTTTTAGTAGAGACGGAGTTTCACCATGTTGGCCAGGCTGGTCTCAAACTCCTAGCCTCAAGTGATCTGCCCACCTCAGCCTCTCAAAGTGCTGGGATTACAGGCGTGAGTCACCATGCCTAGCTGATATTTTTCATATTATATAAAAACCAAAGTTGTAAACTCATTTTCTTTTTTGGGTAACTGGCAAATTGAGATGGAAACTTTCTGACAGTTGACTAAGAACATTTTACTATTTACTTTTGTTGAAGAACTTTTAAATGATTGTACTGTCATTGCCTTTTATGTATTTATTGACGTTTTTGCTTAATAACCTTGGGTTGATTTTAGGCCAACAAAATGGAAATGAAAGAAACTGCTAAACAGGATACACTGTGGCAAATGAGCTCAACTAGCAAACCCGTGTTGAATACTTGTGAAGTCAATCCTTTGAAGAAATTCACCATTCCTAAGATCAGGAGGACAGCTGAGAAAGGTAATATTTCTGTGGTTGGGAATTTTTTTAGTAACTATTACTGTATTTCTCTGATTCTTAGTTTATGTTCATCTTTTATTTTGACTCTATATAAAATTAGGTTAATTCAGGTCTCTAATTCCTTAAACATACATGTACTTATGTTTCCACTCAAAATAGAATAGACGCATGTTCTGCATCCTTCCCACTAAGTACACCTAAAAACCCTGGACATTTTTATGAAACAAATATGAAAAGACTTTTGAAACTGGAGAGAAGACCAACCAACTAGGGAATGTGAGACTCAGGGAATGGCATAGCAGTAAGTTCCCTCAATTTTCTTTTTGTTTCCTCCATATCTCAGACTAGATGCCCCCAACACAGAAATGCCAGCTGGCGCAGACCTCCCCCAAAAGCCCCAAGAAAAACCTCTTCTTTCTTGCCAGTGAACTAAGAAAAGGGCAGCCTAGAAAGTTGGAAACCTGTTTGACATTAAATATACCCCTCCCGTTTCCCACTGGGGTGATGGCAGAGGAGGTTGAGTGGGGATCCTGGACTCTGACCCCCTACCCAGCAGGAACAAGGTACCCCTTTCCTTCCCCATGGTGCCAGTGGTGATCCATGTAGGATCACACAGCAATAATGCATTCCCTTCTGTGCCATCATCCTGCTCCTGCAATGTCAGTTGATACCTACCCCTGCTTTGTGGTGATGAGTTGTCCTTTCCACTAGGGTTAGAGTCAGTGAACAAAGTGGAGAGCCTGGACCTCCACCACATCCAGCAGTAACAAGGCCTCCTACAGTGTTGGTGGAGGATGAGTGGGGACCATGGCCTTCCAGCCCTTTGCAGTGGTAACAGGATACTCCCCAGGGTATAAATGGAGGCCCTGTGGAAAGCCAGAACTTCACCTCTGCATAGTATTAAAGAGTCAGTGCTCTCCTTTCCCTGCCAGCCATTGTTCCTGCCAGCACAGTTTTAGTAAAGTCTTGCTGAAGTGAAAGATTAAATATAATCTAGAGTCTCATAAAAATGCCCCAGTTGACCAGGATATAGTAAAAATCGCTCATCTTAACACACACCAAGAAAATCTCAACTTGAATGAGAAAAGATACTCAATAGATGCCAACATCAAGATTGACACAGGTGTTGGAACTATAATTAACTGAGAGACTTTTAAAGCAGCTACCATGAAGATACTTGGACAAGCAGTTACAGACACTTTTGAAACAAATGAAAAGCTAGAAAATCTCATCAAAGAAATGAAATATGTAATAACTGAATAGAAGACTTAGAACTGAAAATTTAATTAAAATAAAAACTCAGGCAAAAACTAATAGAACTGCAAGGAGAAATAGAGAAATCCACTATTACAGTTGGAAATACCCCGTTATCAGAAATGGGCGTATCCAACAGACAGAAAATCACTAAGGACATAGTTGAACTCAGCAACACCATCAGTCAACTTGATATAATAGACATCTGTAGACTATTCCATTCAACAGTAGCACGTTAGACATTCTTCTCAAGCACACACAAGACTCACCAAGATAGACCATACCTTGGCCATAATACACGTTAAGAGACTTGAAATAGTGGAAATCATACAGTCACCTCTCAGACCATGTATTAATCCATTTTCATGCTGCTGATAAAGACATACTCGAGACTGGGCAATTTACAAAAGAAAGAGATTTATCATGGACTTACAGTTCCACGTGGCTGGGGAAGCCTCACAATCATGGCAGAAGGCAAGGAGAAGCAAGTCACATCTTACATGGATGGCAGCAGGCAAAGAGAGAGAGCTTATGCAGAGAAACTCCTGTTTTTAAAACCATCAGATCTCATGAGACCCATTCACTATCATGAGAATAGCACGGGAAAGACTTGCCCCCATAATTCAGTCATCTCCCACCGGATCCCTCCCACAACACATGGGAATTATGGGAGCTGCAAGATGAGATTTGGTTGGGGGGACAGAGCCAAATCATATCAGACCACAATGGAATTAATTAAGATGATCAAGTAGGGGGCCCACACTAGATATAAGTAACCCAAAGATAGCTGGAAAATACCCATATTCTTTGAGATTAAACAGCACACTTCTAAATAATAAAAGCATCAAAGAAGAAATCTCAGGAGAAATGTTAAAATACCTTGAACTAAATGAAAAGGAAAACAAAATTTGTAGGATAAAGCAAAAGCAGTACTTAGAAAGAAATTTATAGCATTGAATGCATGTATTAGAAAACAAGAAATATCTAAAATCAGTAATTTACGTTTACACCTTAGGAAACTAGAAAAAAGAGGACAAATTAAATCCAAAATAAGCAGAAGAAAATAATAAAAATTAGAGCAGAAATGAATGAAATTAAAAACAGGAAATTAATAGAAAAAAATCAACAAAATGAAAATCTGGGTCTTTGAAAAGATCAGTAAAGTTGATAAGCCTCTACCCAGGATAACTAAGAAAAAAAAGGGAGCACAGATTACTGATATCAGAAATCAAGAGAGGACATCACTACAGATCCTATGGGCATTAAAAGGATAAGGGATACTATGAACAACCCTGGGCCCATAAATTTGGTGACCTAGATGAAATGTACCAATTCCTTGAAAGACACTATCTGCAAAAAGTCACACAAGAAGAAATATATGATCTGAATAGGCCTAAATCTATCTATTAAACAAATTGAATCAATAACTAATAACCTTCCAATACAGCACCAGGACCAGATAGGTTCACTGGTGAGTACTAGTAGACATTTAAGGAAGAAGTTATACCAATTCTTTACAATCTCTTTCAGAAGATACAAGTAGAAGGAATATTCTCTGACTCATGCTTTTAGAGGAGCATTATTTTAATACCAAAACAAGTTAAAGAACTTAGAAGAAAACTACAGAGCCAAGAAAAGCTCAACATCACTGATCATTAGAGAAATACAAATCAAAACCACAATGAGATACCATCTCACGCAAGTCAGGATAGAAGTTATTGAAAAGTCAAGAAACAGTAGATGCTGGTGAGGCCGTGGATAAATAGGAATTTTTTACACCATTGGGCACTGTGGCTCATGCCCTGAGGCTAGGAGTTTGAGACCAGCCTGTGCAACATAGCAAGGCCCTGTCTCTAGAAAAAAATTTAAAAATCAGCCTGTGTGGTACAGTAGTCCTAGCTGCTTGGGAAGCTGAGGTGGGAGGAACGCTTGATCCCAAGAATCAAGCAAGAATGTAAATGTAAATTAGTTCAACCATTGTGGAAGACAATGTGGCAATTCCTCAAGGATCAGAACCAGAAATACCATTTGACCCAGCAGTCCCATTACTGGGTATATACCCAAAGGAATATAAATCATTCTGCCATAAAGACACATGCACACATATGTTTATTGCAGTAATATTTACAGTAACAGAGACATGGAACCAACCCAAATGCCCACCAGTGATATAGACTGGATTAAGAAAATGTGGTATATATACATCATGGAATATGCGGCCATAAAAAGGAATGAGATCATGTCCTTTTCAGAGACATGGATGAAGCTGGAAGCCATCATCCTCTGCAAATACAGGAACAGAAAACCAAACACCACATGTTCTCACTTATACGTGGGAGTTGAACAATGAGAACACATGGACACGGGGAGGGAAACAACACACACTGGGGTCTTGTTGGAGGGTGGGGGTCAAGGGAAGGGAACCTAGATGACATAGGTCAATAGGTGCAGCAAACCACCATATATCTATGGCACACATATATCTATGTAACAAACCTGCATATTTTGCACATGCACCCCAGAACTTAAAGTAAAATAAAAAATTAAAAAAAAAAAGAAAATACTGAGAAGGAATAGCCAGGAATCGTTATCTCCTGGATATTCAGCTGTGGTCTCTGAATCCATAGGATGAGAGTTGGTTAAATTTAAAGAGCTGCCTACACTTAAACCATCTAAATTCAACATTTGGGAAGCTGAAGCAGGAGGATGGCTTAAGCCCAGAAGTTCAGGCCTGCAGTGAGCTGTGATCACAGCACTGCACTCCACTCTGGATGACAGAGTGAGACCCTGTCTCTAAAAAAAAAATAGAGAAAGAAAAATAAAATTGACATTAAAAAACAAAAAACTACAGGGCCAGTCATGGTGGCTCATACCTGTAATCCCAGCACTTTGGAAGGCCAAGGTGGGAGATTTGTTTGAGCCCAGGAGTTTGACACCAGTTTGGCAACATGGAAAAACCCCATCTATACAAAAAATACAAGAATTATCCAGCCATGGTGACATGTGCCTGTGGTGCCAGCTATTCAGGAGGCTGAGGTGGGAGGATCACTTGAGCCTGGGAGGTCAAGTCTGCAGCGAACCATGATTGTGCCACTGTGCCACTGCACTCCAATGTGGGCAACAGAGTGAGACCTTGTCTGCAAAAAAAATAAAAACCACAGACAATATCACTCATGAAGATAGATGCAGAATTTTTCGGCCAAGTATCAGCAAATCAAATTCAATAATGTATAAAAAATTTTATAGCCGGGCATATGCCCATAATCCAGCACTTTGGGAGGCTAAAGTGGGAGGATCACTTGAGGCTAGAAGTTTGAGACCAGCCTGTGCAACATAGCCAAGGCCCTGTCTCTCGAAAAAATTTTTTAAATCAGCCTGGCATGGTGCACACCTGTAGTCCTAGCTACTTGGGAAGCTGAGGTGGGAGGATTGCTTGATCCCTGAAGATCAAGGCCACAGTAAGCCATAGTCACACTTCTGCACTGCAGCCTGGGCAAGACTCTGTCTTTAAAAAAGAATTTCATACCAGTACCAACTGGAATATATCCCAGGTATGTAAGTCTGGTCCAACATTTGAAAGTCAATTAATGTAATCCATCATCTAAAGAGGAAAAATCATATGATCATATCAATAGATGCAAAAAAAAAGCACTTGACAAAATCTAACACTTGTTCATGTTAAAAAGTTTTCAGTAAACTAGGAATAAAGAGGAATTTCCTCAACTTGATTTTTTAAAAATCTACAAAAAGCTTTCAGCTAACTTAACAGTGAAAAATTTAAAGCTTTCACACTAAGATCAAGGCAAGGATGTCTGTCACCACTGCTTCTCAACATTGTACTGGAAGTACCAGCTAATGCAATAAGGCAAGAAAAGGAAATAAGGAAATAAAAGGTATACATATTGGGAGAGAAAAAAGAAAACTGTTCTTTCTCACAGATGACATGATCTTATCTATAGAAAAATCAAAAGAATCCACAAAAAACCCTCCTGGAGCTCATAAGCAATTTTGGGGGAAGTTATAGGATATAGGTTAATGTATGATATTGCTTTTTTATATACCAGTAATGAACAAGTAGAATTTGAAATTTAAAACATACCATTGATATTAGCACCAAAAAAATGAAATACTTGGGTTTAAATCTAACTAAATATGTACAAAGTCTATATGAGGAAAACTACAAAACTCTGGTGAGAAAAATCAACCCAATAGAGAGATTTCACGTTTATGAATAAGAAAAGTCAGTATTATCAAGATACCAGTTTTTCCTAACTTGATTTACAGATTCGACATCACCTGAATCAAAACCTCAGCAAGTTATTTTGTGCATACCAACAAACTGATTCTAAAGTTTATATGGCACACGGTTTCAGATATGGAAGGAATAAATTTTAAGGTCTCTTGCACAACAGATTGACTATAATTAATAATTGTGTGTTTCAAAATTGCTAAGTACATTTTAAATATTTTCATCACAGAAAATAAGTATTCAAGGCAATGGATGTGTTAGCTTGATTTAATCATTCTGTGTTGTATGCATATAATATCACATTGTACCTCTTGAATATATACAATTACAGTTTTTCAATTTACAATAAAATAAAAATTAAGAAAAAAAGTTTATATGGAGAGGCAAAAGACTAAGAATAGCCAACTCAATATTGAAAGAGAACAGTCAGAGGACTGACACTACTTCAAGACATACTATAAAGCTACAGTAATTAAGGCAGGGTGGTGTTGGCAAAAAAAAAAAAAAAAAAAAAAAAGCAGACAAATCAAGCAATGGAACAGAATAGAGAACCCAGAAATAGAGCCATGTAAATATAAACTGATCTTTGACGAAGAAGAGGCAGGAAAATAGAACAAAGTCTTTTCAACAAATATTGCTGAAGCAACTGGACACCCACATGCAGAAAAGGGAATCTAGACACAGACCTTAACATCCTGCACAAAAATTAATTCAAAATATACCTCAGACCTAAATGTAAAACACAAAACTGTAAAAATTACAGAAGGTAACATATGAGAAAATCTAGATGATGTTAGGTTTGGCAGTGACTTTAGTTGCAATACCAAAGGTGTAGCTTGTGAAAGAAAGGATTGAATAGCCAGACTTTATTCTCTTGACAGTGTCTTTTGCAGAACAGAAATGTTTAATTGTAATAAAGAGAAAATATTTCCAAAACACATATCAGATAAGGTATTGTTATCTGAAATACATTAAAAAATTCTTAAACTCAACAATAAGAAAACAAACAAGTCAATTTAAAAATGAGCCTGCCGGCTGAGGCAGGAAAATGGTGTGAATCTGGGAGGCAGAGCCTGCAGTGAGCCGAGATGGCGCCACTGCACTCCAGCCTGGGTGAGAGACCAAGACTCTTTTTTTTTTTTTTTTTTTTTGAGACAAAGAGCCTGCTGGGCACGGTCACTCATGCCTGTAATCCCAGCACTTTGAGAGGCTGAGGCAGGTGGATCACCTGAGGTCAGGAGTTCGAGACCAGCCTGGCCGACATGGAGAAACCCTGTCTCTACTAAAAATACGAAAATTAGCCGGGCATGTTGGCGGGTGCTTGTAATTCCAGCTGCTCGGGAGGCTGAGGCAGGAGAATCACTTGAACCCAGGAGGCGGAGGTTGCAGTGAGCCAAGATTGCGCCACTGCACTCCAGCCTCATCACAAGAGCGAAACCCTATCTCAAAAAAAAATCAAGAAATTAATAAACATGAGCCAAAGACTTTAGCATACACTTCACCAAAGAAGATACACAGATGGCAAGCATATGACGAGATGTTTCACATCATATGTCTTCAGGAAAATTCAAATTAGAATAGTGAAATACCTGTACACACCTATTAGAATGGCCCAAATCCAGAACACTGATGACATTAAATACTGGTGAGGGTATGGGGCAGCAGAAACTCTGATCCATTGCTGGTGGGAATGC
The DNA here is from genome assembly GCF_029289425.2 of Pan paniscus. NCBI lineage: Eukaryota > Metazoa > Chordata > Mammalia > Primates > Hominidae > Pan > Pan paniscus. The sequence continues at coordinate 49,459,219 of NC_073256.2, read as the reverse complement.
AAAATAGTATAGCCACTTTGGAAGACAGTACAGTGGTTTATTACAAAATTGAACATACCCTTACCATATGTTCCAGCAATTACACTTTTGGTATTTACATAGATAGGTTAAAAGCCTATGTTCACATAGAAACCTGCACACAGGTGTTTATAGCAGCTATACTCATAATAGTTAACACTTGGAAGCAACCAAGATGTCCTAATGTAGATGAACAGGTAAAGTGGTATATCCAGACAATAGAATATTATTTAGCACTAAAAAAGAAATGAGCTATCAAGTCATGAAGAGAAATGGAAGAATCTTAAAAGCACATGTTGCCTTTTTAGATTGGCTGATTGAATGCAGTCTATCTAAAAAATTTACATACCATATGTTTTCCATTCTGGAAAAGGCAGACAGTAGAAAGATCAGTGGTTGTTAGGGTTTGGGACAGGGAAGAGGGATGAAAAGGCAGAGCACAGAGGACTTTTTTAGGGCATTGAAACTACGAGCCTGGGCAGCGTAGTGAAACCCCATCTCTGCACAAATTAGCCAGGCATGGTGGTGCACACACCTGGTGACATAATCCTAGCTACTTGGGAGGCTGAGATGGGAGGATCACTTGAGTCCAGGAGGTCGAGGCTGCAGTGAGCCGAGATCGCACCACTGCACTCCAGCCTGGGAGACAGAATAAGACCATCTCAAAAAACAAAACAGAGGAAACTACTCTATGTGATACTACCATACTCTGGATGACACTATGGATATTTGCATTGTACATTTTTTAAACCCATAGAATGTACAACACCAAAAGTGAACCCTAATGTAAACTATTGACTTTGATAATGATGTATCAATGTAGATTCATCAGTTGTAAAAAAAAAAAAAATGTACCACTTTGGGGGAAGATGCTGATTGATAATGGAAGAGGCTGTGCATGTCAGAGGGCATAGGGTATATGAGAAATCTTTGTACCTTCCTCTCAAATTTTGCTGTGAACCTAAAACTATTCTAAAAAAGTCTGTGAAGTCTGGGTGTAGGGGGCTCACGCCTGTAATCCTGGCACTTTGGGAGACTGAGGCGGGTGGATTGCTTGAGGTCGAGACCAGTCTGGCCAACATGGTGAAACTCCGTCTCTACTAAAAACACACAAATAAATAGCTGGGCGTGGTGACTATTCAGGAGGCTGAGGCAGGGGAATTGCTTGAACCAGGGAGGTGGAGGTTGCAGTGAGCCAAGATTGTGCCACTGCACTCCAGCCTGGGTGACAGAGCAAGGCTCTGTCTCAAAAAAAAAAAAAAAAAAAAAAAAGTTTGTGAAGGAAAAAGAAAAATACTCAGTGGGTTCAAGAGAAGAATAGAGATACTCTTCTATTTCTATTCTTCTAAGAATAGAAATTACTCAGCCTGAACAACACAGAGAAAATAGAAAAATGAACAGAACCCAAGAGACTTGTGGAACAATAACAAAAGATCTAACATCTTTGTCCTAGTGCCAGAAGGAGAGGAGAAAGAGTGTGGGGCTGAAAAAGTATTCTAAGAAATATTGGCTAGAAGTTTCCCAAACTTGGTAAAAAGCATAAACCTATACATCCAAGAAGCTGAAAAACCCCAAACATAAAACCCCCCAAAAATTCATGCCAATGCACATCATAATAAAACTTTAAAAGCTAAGAACAGAGAAAAAATCTTGAAAGCAACTAGAAAACAACCACATTATTTACAGGGGAAAAAATTATTTGTCGAAAGATGTCTCATTAGAAATCATGGAGTCCAGAGGAAGTAACACCACATTTTTCAAATGCAAGAAATAATTTTGAACCCAGAGTTCTGTACCCAGCAAAAGTATCTTTCAGGTATGGAGGTAAAATAGATATTCTCAGATAAAGTAAAACTAAGAATTTTTCATCAGCACACATACCCTTAAAGAATAGCTAAAAGAAGTCCTCCAAACAGAAGCTAGTAAAGAAGGAAACTGAGAACATTAGGAATGAAGGAAGAAGTAAAAAAGGTTAAACATATAGGTAAATATAATAGATCATCCTTCTCTTGAGTTTTCCTAGTTATGTTTGACAGTTGTAGCACAAATTACAACACTCTTTGATGTGGTTCTCAGTGTATTTAGAGGAGGTATTTCAGATAATTATAACATGAGATGTTACTATTACAGGGAACTAGATGAATGGTATATGAGATCTCTCTGCATTATCTTTTACAAATGAATCTAAATAAATATCTCAGAATTAAATTGTTTTAAACAGTATAGGTAGATCAAAATGGAATTTTAAAAATATTCAGGCAACCCACAGGAAGGCGGGAAAAATGAAATAGAAAATCAAACGGAAGGAAAAACAGAAAATAAATAATTAAATCATAGGCTTAAGCCCTAACATATCATTACTTGTATCGAACATGCATGATCTAAATATACCAATTAAAAGACACGTTGACAGAATGGATTAAAAAAACACAACCCAACTACTGTTGGCAAACTCATTTCAAATGTAGTGATATACGTTGATGGAATGTAGACATATGAAAAAAGATAGGCCATACAAATAATAAAATAAGAGTGACTATATTAATAGTGGATAAGTAGACTTCAGAGAAAAGAAAATTTCCAAGAACAAAGAGGGATGTTACTTAATGATGAAAAGGTCAGTCCACCAAGTAGATACAGCAGTCTAAAATATGTATATCAGATGTCAGACCTTCAGAATATATGAAGCAAAACTGATAAAACTGAAAGGAGAAATGAACAAATTTTGAATTATAGTTGGAGACTTTGTACTCTCAATTGATAAAACTAATCAGAAAATCAGGAAGAATATTGAAGAATCTAACACTGTCAATCAACGGGATCTAATTGACATTTATAGATTATTGTACCTAACAGTAACAGAATAGACCTTTCAAGCACCTGTGGAACATGCATCAAAACAGACAACATCTTGGGCCATGAGATACATGTCAACATAGTTAAAGGAATTGAGGCTAGGCGCAGTGGCTCACGTCTGTAATCCCAGCACTTTGGGAGGCTGAGGTGGGCAGATCACGAGGTCAGGAGATTGGGACCATCCTGGCTAACACAGTGAAACCCTGTCTCTACTAAAAATACAAAAAAATAGCCAGGCATGGTGGCGGCTGCCTGTAGTCCCAGCTACTTGGGAGGCTGAGGCAGGAGAATGGTGTGAGCCCAGAAGGCGGAGCTTGCAGTGAGCTGAGATTGCGCCACTACACTCCAGCCTGGGCGACAGAGCAAGACTCCGTCTCATAAATAAATAAATAAATTGAAATCATACAGAATATGTTCTCTGACAACATGCAAACAGAAAAGTAAATCTCCAAAGACACTTGGAAAGTAAGTAGGAGGCATGGGGCTTGCTTGAGGCTAGGAATTTGAGACCAGCCTGGGAAACATAGTGAGACCTTATCTCTGCAAAAAGTAAGGTAAATAACACATTTTGAAATAGTCATGGGATTTTAAAGGAAATATATAACTAAAATGAAAATACAACATACCAAAATTTGAGGGACATGGTTAAAGCATTGCTAACAAGGAAGTTCATAGCACTAAATGTTTACATTTGAAAAGAGGGAGTGTTTCAGATCAATAATCTTAAGCTTCCAACCTTTAAGAAACCAGAAAAAGAAAGGCTGGGTGCAGTGGCTCACGCCTGTAATCCTAGCACTTTGGGAGGCCGAGGCAGGTGGATTGCCTGAGTTCAGGAGTTTGAGACCAGCCTGGGCAACACAGTGAAACCCCCGTCTCTACTGAAATACAAAAAATTAGCCAGGCGTGGCGGTATGCGCCTGTAATCCCAGCTACTCGGGAGGCTGAGACAGGAGAATCGCGTGAACCCAGGAGGTGGAGGTTGCAGTGAGCCAAGATCGTGCCATTGCACTCCAGCCTGGGTGACAGAGCAAGACTGTCTCAAAAAAAAAAAAAAAAAAAAACAAACCTGTCAAGATGGAAGGATAATTAATGTAACTACAACAAAAAGATGGTTGTTTGGAAAGATCAATTAAATTGACAAACCTTTATCAAGTCTGACAAAGGAAAAAGAAGCCATAAATTACCACTATCAAGAATGAAATGGGTTATCACTACTGGCCCACAGGTTGTATCAAAAGTACAAACTGTTAAACACATGTAGTTCTAAATAGATCATTTAAATAGTCTTACAACAATTAAATGTAATTCATGGTTAGAAAGGAAAGTTTAAGGCCCAGATGGTTTCACTGGAGAATTCTAAAGATTTAAAGAACAGAAACTATACAATCTCTTCCAGAAAATAGAAATTGAGAGAATAATAATATGAGATTAATATTACCATGGTTCCAAGATGAGACCAATATCATATGGAAAACACCCCACAGACCATTGTCCGTGATAATTGATGCAGATATCCTAAACAATATTAGCAAATGGAGTTCAATATTTAAAATGAATTATTGCACACAACTGAGAGGTGAATGTTCTCTTGCACCACTCTTATTCAACATAATACTGGAAGTTGTACCCAGCACAAAAAGCCAAGGAGAGGAATTAGCAGGTATTCAGATTGGAAAAGAAGAAATAAAATTATCCCTATTTGAAGAGAACATGATGGTCTGCATGGAAAATCCTAAGGAATCTTAAAAAAAAAGGAAAGGAAAACTTGGCAACTAGTAAGTTCAGCAAGGTCACTGGATACGATGAAAACAGAAAAAAACAATTGTTCATTTGACTTATAAACAACCCAGGGGTTAGGGGCACTGATCCCGCCCCCACCCCCTCCCCAAAACACACAGCTGAAAAATCTGCATATAACTCACTCCCCCAGAACTTAACTTTTAACACAAATAGCCTACTGTTGACCTAAAGCCTTACTGATAACATGAACAGTTAATTAACACATAATTTTATATATGTATTATATGCTACTATACTTTTACAGTAAGAAAGGTAGAGAAAATGTTACTAAGAAAATCATAAGGAAGAGAAAATATGTTTACTATTCCTTAAATGGAAGTGGATCACCATAAAGGTCTTCATCTTCATCATCTTCACATTGAGTAGGCTGAGGAAGAGGAGGTGTTGGTCATGCAGTCTTAAGGAGTAGCAGAGGTGGAAGAAAATCCAAGTATAAGTTGTCCCACTGTTCAAACCCATATTGTTCATGAGTCAACTATACTTTTAAATACTAGCAAAGAACACATGGAAATAAACAATTTTTAAAATACCATTTAAAATAACTTTGGGCAGCCGGTCATGGTGGCTCACACCTGTAATCCCAGCACTTTGGGAGGCTGAGGCAGGTGAATCACCTGAGGTCAGGAGTTGGAGACCAGCCTGGCCAACATGGCGAAACCCCATCTCTACTAAAAACAGAAAAAAATTAGCTAGGCGTGGTGGTGGGTGCCTATAATCCCAGTTACTTGGGAGGGTGAGGCATGAGAATCCCTTGAATCCAGGAGGGGGAGGTTGCAATGAGCTGAGCTCACGCCACTGCATTCCAGCCTGGGTGACAGAGCAAGATTCCATCTCAAAGTAAAATAAAAGATAATAACCTTAAAATGAAATACTTAGGTACAAATATAACAAAATGTGTAAGGTTTCTATGTTATAAACTATAAAATACTGATTTTTTTTAAAAAAAAAGGAAATCTAAATAAATGGAGAGATGTAGTGTGCTCATGGATTAAAAGACTCAACATAATGACATCAGTTCACCACAAATTTATCTGAAGGTTTATTGCAGTTCCTATCAAAATCCCACTAAGATGTTCATAGGTAGGCAAGCTTATTCTGACACTTACCTGGGAAGGCAAAGAAACTAGAATAGCTAAAACAATTTTGAAATAGAAGAAGTATATGGAAATACTCTATCCACTGTTAAGCCTTAGCATATAGCTGTAGTAAGAAAAACAATGTGACCACAGAAATAGACACACAGATCTGTGGAGCAGAATAAAGATTCCGAAAACAGACCCATGCAAATATGCTCAATTGATTTTCTTTCCATTGATTTTTAACAAAGGTGCATTCAGTAGAGGAAAAATAGTCTTCAAGAAATGTTGCTAGAGCAATTGGACATCCAGAGACCAAAAAAATGAACTTCACCGTAACCTCATGCAAAAAATAATTCCGAATGAACCTTGGGCTTAAATGTAAAATGTGAAGCTATAAAACGTCTAGAAGAAAACATGAGAGAACATCTTCAGGATCTCAGCTTGGATAAGGAGTTCTTAGACATGATACCAAAAACACAATCTATAAAAGAAAGAAGAAATTCACTTTCATGAAAATCAGAAACTTTTGCTCTGCGAAAGACTCTGTTAGGAAGGTGAGAAGATAAGCTAGGAATGGGGAAAAAAGCATTTGCAGATCATTTATCTGAGCAAGGACTTACATCTAGAACATATAAAGCACTTTCAAAGTTCAATAGGTAAAAAAAAAAAAAAGGCAATCCAGTTAGAAAACAAGAAAAAGACATGAATAGACTTTTCACCAGAGAGAATACACTGATGGCAAATGGGCTTATCAAAAGATGTTCAACATCATAGCCATTAAGGAAATGCATATGAAAACCACAATGAGTTGTAACTATATACTTGTTAGAATAGCTGAAAAAGAAAACAATAACAGTACCAAATGCCAGTGAGGATGGTAGACACCAACTCACTCGTGTATTGCCATTAGGGAATGTAAGATAGCACAGCCACTCCAGAAAACAATTTGGCATCATCTTTAAAAACTAAACATGCAGCCATGCCCAGTGGCATGTGCTTGTAGTTCCAGCTACTCAGGAAGCCAAAGCAGGAGGATTGCTGGAGCCCAGGAGTTCAAGGCCATCCTGAGCAACATAGCAAGACCCAATCTTTGAAAAAATAAGTAAGCACGCAGGCCAGGCACAGTGGCTCACTCATGTATTCCCAGCACTTTGGGAGGCCGAGGCAGGTGGATCACCTGAGGTCGGGAGTTCAAGACCAGCCTGACCAACATGGAGAAACCGCATCTTGACTAAAAAAAATAGAAAAATTAGCCCGGCATGGTGGCGCATGCCTGTAATCCTAGCTACTCGTGAGGCTGAGGCAGGAGAATCACTTGAACCCGAGAGGCAGAGGTTGTGGTGAGCCGAGATCGCGCCATTGCACTCTAGCCTGGGCAACAAGAGTGAAACTCCGTCTCAAAAATAAAATAAATAAATAAGCATGCAACTGCCATATGATCCAGCCGTCCTTCCCTTGGGCATTTTTCTCTGGCAAACAAAAAATGATGTTCACACAAAAACCTATACATGAATGTACACAGCAGCTTAATTTGTAATAACCAAAAACTGACAACCACCCAAATTTCTAATGAGTAAATGGTTAAACAAACTATGGCACATTCATACCATGGTATACTACTTAGCAATAAAAAGAAACAATCTACTCATATAACAACTTGGTTGAATCTCAGAGGCAGTATGCTAAGCAAAAAAAAAAAAAAAAGCAATCTTTACATGTCTCACACTACAAAATTTCATTTACAAACATTCTAGAAATGACAAAAGTATGCATACGGAGAAGAGAGTAATAATTTTCAGGATTTAGGGACAGGGTAGGAGAATGGGGGTGTGGGAGAGTTTCAGTATGAAAAAATATATAAAGGAGTGGCAGAAGGGATGTCTCTGGTGATAGAGCAGTTCTGTATCTTGGGGTGATTGTTACACAAATCTACGTGTGATCAAATTACATACAACTACACACACAAGTGGATGTAAAACTGGTTGGTAAAGTCTTAATAAGGTCTGTGGCTTGTACCAATGTCATTTTCCTAGTTTTGATACTGGATTATAGTTACATGTTTCCACTGGAGGAAACTGGGTTAAGGGTACACAGGACCTGTGTACTGTTTTTGCAACTTCCTGTGAATCTAGATTCATTTCAAAATAAAAAGTTATACATCCACAAAATCATCATGTTATAAAACTATCAAAATTTCTACATCATATGTTATGAAACTATCAAAATTTGTAATAATTATTACAAATACTAAAATGAAAATCATTTTGGGGGTCAATAATAGAATTAAAAATGGGAATGAGGAATGAATTGTTACTGAAATCAGCTGGTTATAGTGTTTTATATTGTTTTTGTCATTATGTTAACTTCTGTTGATAAGCTAAATTTAAGGGGCAAATTGTTAATTAGGTTCATTTATATGGAAGTTGCCTTAAACCTTCTATATAGTCAATCTTCATTATTTGAGGATTCCATGTTTGTGAATTTCCTACTTGGTAAAATTCACAATCAACAGTCAGCAGTGCTTTTTTGTCCGAACTTGTTACTCAGCAATGCTTTCACAGACATGCACGTAGGGGTCTAGAATTTGAGTCACCCAATGCATGCATTCTCATTTAAGGTCAAATGAGGCCATGCTCTGCTTTGTTGTTTCAGCTCTCATACTGCAATAAGTGTTCTTTTCCTAGTGATGGTGCTACATTGTTGTATTAGTCCTATTTTTTTAAATAAAAGATTTAATTGACTCACAGTTCCCCATGGCTGAAGAGGCCTTAGGAAACTTACAATCATGGCAGAAGGGGAAGCAAACATGTCCTTCTTCACATGGAGTCAGGAGAAAGAAGAGCTCAGCAAGGAGGGAAAGGCCCCTTATAAAACCATCAGATCTTGTAAAAACTCACTATCTCAAGACTAGCATGGGGGTAACTGCCCCCATGATTCAATTACCTTCCACTGGGTCCCTCCCATGACACATGAGATGATGGGAACTACAAGATGAGATCTGGGTAGGGACACAGCCAAACCATATCAATTGTTAACATTTTTGTTGGTGATTTCACTACTTTAAATGGTCTCCAAGTGTAATGCTGAAGTGTGGTCTAGTGTTCCTAAGGTCAAGAAGGTTATGATATGCCTTACAGAGAAAACACATTTTAGGTAAGCTTCACTCAGGCCTGAGTTCAATGTTAATGTATTTCCAGGGAGAGGAGGAAGAAACTTGCCAATCTGTACATCAGGCCTCACCAAAAAGTGCTAAGGTAACATCTATAGTGCCTGATGAAACTCTGGGAAAGATAGAAAAGCAGCTAAATTTATAGATTCATGAGATTTCGTTATGGCTAATAAAAAAAACATAGTGGGCAGCATTGTTGTTAAGCTAAAAGCTGGAAGAACTTAGGTCACATTACCCAGAGTCAGGAAAATGTTAAACCCTTCTTGGCTAGTGCTATTTGACTCAAACATTTCAAAAGGTGATAGATGCAATATGAAAAATATTGAACTTGCAGGCAGATGGGTTCTGCAGATCGGGATGTTAAGAAAGAATTTTTTTAAATAACCAGCTAAATGTCACATAGGAAAATGGAAGAACAAGTTTTCAAAACTGATGAGATTGGTTTGTTTTATAAAGATGTTGGCAGAAGAATCTACATAATGCAGATGGCATTTTGGTGGTCAAAAATTTGACCAGGATCAGCACAGTGGCTCTTGTCTGTAATCCCAGCACTTTGGGAGGCCACGGTTGGAGAGGATCGCTTGAGCCCAGGAATTTGAGACTAGCTTGGACAACATAGCGACCCCATCTCTACAAAAAATAAAAGAAAAGCTAGCTGGGCATGTTGGGCCTGTGCCTGTAGTCCCAGCTACACAGGAAGCCAAGGCAGGAGGATCGCTGGAGCCCAGGAGTTAGAGGTTACAGTGAGAAATGATCATACCACTGCACTCCAGCCTGGGCTACAGAGTGAGAGCCTGTCTCTAAGGAAAAAAAAAAAAATTGACCAGATGCCCACAGTAACTTAACCCTTTCCTTTCCCCCAAGAACAGTAGTTTGTGACACAGTGTTTGTGACTCGATGTTGGTGGGAACTTTGTAGAATATAACTACCACCAATAACAAGAGTCAATTATATTTGCTCCTTGCTTTCCTCTGAGTTCACTTCCATAGGATTTTATCCTTTTATGCATCTATTTACTACAGCAATGGTGGAGATGCTCACTGTCCTAAGAAAGTCTGTTTCCTCTTTCACATGCCACTGTATCAGGCAGCATCTTACACACATGTTCTTGTACTTTTGCAAATCAAAATAACCCAATCATTTTCTAATGTGTAGATTGCCTTATCTTTACGTGGCAAATACTCATGCACTAACAGTAGCTGCCAGATTTGTGTAATGATGTGCATTGTACAGTCAGAGTTGCAACATCTTAAGTTGAAAATTCTGGGACTGTCATATCTGTATGTGTCAACTTTTAAGAACTCTTAATAGGTATGTGGAGAAAATCATGGTTCATATTTTCATTTATATCAAGTATAGGAGGTCTACATTACTGTTGTAGAATCTTAAATACCAATGGTTGCCTTATGTTGTTAATGAAAATTCCAGTACTTAGTTTTTTTTGTGTCTTAGAGATACAGTTGTCATTGTACAGATGTCCAATAATGTCATTTTAAATACAACTGCTTTCTCTTTTTCTACCTTTAGTTTACTTGTCACCTTGTTACACCAATAGTAGAGAGTATAGTTTTATACATGATACTCTTAACCAGTGCAGGCTTGATGTAAGCTGTGATCTGCAGTCGTTATGGCAGTTTGGGGATACAAAACTGGTTCACAATGAGGAACTGGAAAAAAATTTTACTGCTAAGAGGTAAGTTACTATGATCTAAACGTGTTTGAGATTTTGTTGTGTTTGTTACTATGGAGTTTTATGCTAATTCATTTCTACCATATGAGATTTAGTAAGTTATTACTAAGAAAACACAGATTATTTTTTGTTACATTCTCATAGTCTTTTGTAACATTGAAAGCCAAGTGTGAGATTTGATTAGTTTTATGTATTAATGTAGTGAGATTTCAGACACCTCCTTCCAATTTTTTAACCTTGATAAATTTTTCAGAAACATGCATCAGCACCTTTATTAAGCAGGCAATTTGTAGATCCCTCACACCTCCTAGATAATGTAAAACTGCAGTCGAAGTAATCAAAAAGTAACTTCTTTTTACTCTTGAACCCAGCCCTTAAGAGACTGGGTTGATGTTTTAATTTGAGAGGATTGTAGCCAGCTGTTTCCAGCTATTCCACTAGAACTATTCTATGTTGATGCCATTTCTCACACATAATTTTTTAAAGTACTTCTCCAGGTTTTTTGGAAGGCATATTATTGTCATTTTGATAAGAATAAGAGCATATGCAAAGTTCTCATTGTAAGCATTTTTAATTATAGGTATAGATTTTGTGTAAGCACAATTTAGCATTCCTATATTTTCTTCTAACTTGTCTCCTTTGCCATTTCTCACTGTTTAACTTAAAACCTTACTAGAGCTTGATAGACCCACATGTGGAACTCGTTTTGGAATGTTTTGGCTTGTTTATTTTAGAATTGATTCCTCTTGATTCAAACATGCTGCCACACTTGGTGTCTGTTTGGAGATTTGGAATTAATGGGAATGACAGAATTTGTTGTGGTATATTGCCTTTCCTCTTAAAAACACAGTTCTGTAGGTAAAAAGGACTGGGTATATCCAATGACTTCCAAGTTGAAAAACACTTTGATCAAAAATGAATTCCTGACACTGTTCTTTGGTTTTGCTTATTTTGGACATTAAAATTTTTGTCCTTTCAAACAAGTTATTTCCCCCTGTTAGTGTTATGGAAAAGTTAGAACAAGTACCCAGTGATAGGGCATGTTAAAACATTGTAAATGACCAACATGTATAGGATTTATTGTTTTCTTAGCTATTTGCCCAATTAGACAAAAACTCATTTGTTTCCCATAGTTATTTATACTCATTTTATGGTACTTACTACAATATATTGATTTGTGTCTCATTCTCCTAGTATATTTTGAGTTTTATCTTGTTTTTGTGTTCAAAGTGCAAAACTGAGTCTGGCAACACAAGCCAGTTTGAATGGGTTTCTGTACTTGAAGTCAACGATAACCCAACTGGAACTGAATTTGGTACTGGGAAAGGGGTACTTGTAGGTAAGAGATTCTAAAATAGGGATTTACTTCAAGAGAAGAGGGCAATGAGGAATCCCCACCCCTCCAGTATTCCCAAATGGGAAATTGGTGATAATCTGTACCTTAGGGCACAGATCCTGTGTTTCATGAGGCTGTAGTTTTTGAGCAAATTCCTACCAAAAACTCAGCATATTAGAGTGCCTTGACCATTTCCCGTTTAGACACAAGAAGTATTATTTTCTCAATCATAGAAAATTCAGATTCAATAAAAAAGAATCACTTTGTGGCCTAGTTTCACAGTTCAGCTTTGCAAGATTAGCTTGAAATAGGTAATTAATCCTTTCCAAAGTTAGGGTGAATATGGGTTTAAAAGGAATGAGATTTAACAGGGGATAAAGATGTGGTAAAGCACAAATCTGTTGCATTAAATCTTTCCCAAATAACTCCTTTTAAATATTTTCTGCCTAGTAAGTCGAACTACTCAAGTTTATACAGCAAAGATACACGTTGCTTAATGACAGGAATATGTTGTGAGAAATGCATCATTGGGCAATTTCGTCATTGTGTAAACATCGTAGAGTGGAATTACACAAACCTAGATGGTGTAGCCTACTTATACACCTCAACTATATCGTATACCTGTTACTACTGTAGACATTATAAACACTGTACACTTAGGCTACGCTAAATGTATTTTTTAATTTTCTCAATAATAAACCTTAGCTTACTGTAATATTTTTACCTTATAAACTTTAAAAGTCTTAACTTTTTGACCCTTTTGTAATAACATTTAGCTTAAAACACAAATACGTTGTGCAACTGTACAAAATATTTTTATCCTTATTCTATACACTTTTTTCTGTTTTTTGTTTTTTTTAACTTTTAGAACTCTTTATTTAAAAACTTAAGACACAAACACACACATAAGCCTAAAGCTACACAGGGTCAGGATCATCAATATCATTGACTTCCACCTCCACATCTGTCCCACTGGAAGGTCTTCAGGTGCAGTAACATGCATGGAGCTGTCATCTTCTATGATAACAATGCCTTCTTCAGGAATACTTCCTGAAGTACTAGCCTGAGGCAATTTATTTTAATAAGGAGAGATAATATACTCTAAAATAAAAAGTATAGTATACTAAATACATAAACCTACAACATAGTCATTTATTATTAACAAGTATTGTGTACTGTACATAATCATACATGCTATACTTTTATATGACTGGCAGTGCACCACCATCACCACATACATGAAAGTGATGCATTACGCTATGACATTGTGAGACCTAAGATATCACTAGGCAATAGGAATTTTTCAGCTCCATTATAATCTTACGGGACCACCATTGTATTTTTAGTTTGTCGTTAACAAAAATGTCTACTATGGCACATGACTGTATTTTAAATGCAATCTGGGGGTAGAAATTGATAGTTTCAAGTTGAAATCCACTATATGAAGTTCATTATAGATTGAGGGCCTTGGATGGTGGGAAGGTCCCAGAGGCTTGTTGCCAAGAGACAGACATTCTTACTCTCACCCGTTGTCTGAACAAGATCTCCTGCTATAGTTACTAGCCTTTGGAATTTTGAGAGCAAGGAATCCCAGCTACTTCTTTACAGAATGATATACTTGTGCTAAGGACAAGTTAATACTGACAATTGTTAGCATTCTTTACTTTTTAGAATTTAATTGTATTTTTTCCTCCACCATTGTATTTTGGGTTTAGATAATTTAAACCTAGCTGTAAGTCACCTAAAGGAACGTTGGTTATTTAGATCTATATCCAGATCTATTGGAAATGAAGGCATTTCATCCATGTGATCATCATGGATCTGGAGTTGGATGTAGTAATTCAGTGAGACTTTGGGTTGTTCCCTCCTTGTGAGGTGGATTGAAAGTGCTTTGTGTGAATGAGCGTTTTTGAAAGTATATGTGTTAGAAGAAGGGTATGTGTGAAAAAGCATAGCCAAATGAGTAGACTGCAGTTTTCCTAACAATTCTAGATCATCTTTTATAATTAGCCTAACCATTTTTTGTCCAATTCCCCTTGCTTTTATGAGTTTATTGATGTACAAGCCTAGTCGTTATTTTTAAACAAACATAGCATAAGACTTGCTTGGAAATCCTGGGAAGGTGAAGTCTGTTTCTCTTCTGGTGGCTGTGAGCAAGGAAGCCTCGTTGCTACCAGCTTTCTTCTTGCGACCATCATGGGAGCTGGATGTGGATAAAGATAAAGCTGTGCACAGCAGAGGGAGAGTTGTGGGGAAAAACAAGTTCTTCGTATCATTGAGGGGCCAAGTTCAGAATCTGCGTGTGGTAAGCAGCATAATGCTTCCCCAAAGATGTCCACATCCTACTCCCCAGAACCTGTGAATATATCACCTTACATAGCAGAAAGGACTTTGCAGGTGTGATTGAGGTTACAGACCTGGAGATGAGTGATTATCCGAGGTGATATTAGTGGGCTCAGTTTAATCACAGGAGCTTTTAGTAACAGAAGAGGGAGGCAGAAGAATGGATCAGAGAGCAGAGATGAAAGAAAAAAGATATGAGGGGGACTCAGCTTGCCTTTTCTGGCTTTGAAGATGAAAAAAGGAGATTATGAGCCAAGGATTGTGGGTAACTTCTAGAAGCTGGGAAATGTCCTTGCTGGTAATTCAATTCTGCCAACTTGGAAAGAGATCCTCCCCTAGAACCTCAGAAAGGAACACAATCCAGACAGATGACACCTTGATTTTAGCCCAGTGAGAGTCATGTCTGACTTATCTGCATAACTAAAATAATAAATTTATGCTTTTTAATCCATTAAGTTTGTGAGAATTTGTTATAACAGCAAAGGAAACAAAGTCTTATATCTGGAGTTGGGTGGCATTAGCACATTTCTTAAATATTGTGGAATCCCAATTTCTCTTAGCTGTCAGCATTTTGGTTCTTATATTGCACTTTGGGCCAGCTGGATACTGAGTTCTTATCACTAGCAATCTGATGGATTTGAAAATTATTAAGTTATCTTTAAAGATCTCCAAAGAAATAATTTTATTTTCTTTGTTATAAAAAGAATACTTACTTGAATACTTTTAATCTCTACTTTAGGCAACCCCCCACCCCATAGCTAAATACCTTGTATGAACTTGTGTTTCCGCTTAAACTTAGAGATAAAATACTTCCCAGAGTTTTATTTATTGCGCAAAAAATTACCTACTATGTGTAGGTTGTCTTGGAACCTATTTTAAATGATGTAATTAACTATAACATAGGCATTCCATCCAAAGCACTTATACTTTGTTGTAGTTAGCTTAAATGAGACAGTATGGTAGCACAGAGTAAATTAAAAGTTCCTGGTCTACAAAAAGATATACAAGATTCCAATTCTATTTCATCCACTCGGCTTCTCTATTATATGAGTTTTCTCATCTGTCTTTTACATTTATTTACTTAATATTTAATAAAATATTAGTTAAAAAGTAATGACCAAAATTAAAAACCCACAAGCAAGAGTATAACTACAAATTCTAAGACTTGAGTGTTGTGTTGATTTTGAGCTTTCCACCCCAGAGCTTAAAGTACATGCAGGGTTCAGAGGTGACAGACTTTGACATCTATCCCTCATTAGTATTGCTGCAGAAAAACATGGGGAAACATTTCTAGAAAATTATTCTTTTATGTATTTTTAAAATTTAAGATAATATAAATATTATTTTAGCACAGATTCTGATGCATATTAATGTCTTTTGGTAAAAGAGTACTTTGTATATGCTAGTTCTTCAGATTCTTACCCAGTTACGTTATCAAGCAGGTGAAGCTCCCTGCCTGATGCACTAGAAGTCAGTACTATGATACCGGGTTTTTGAGAAAAGAAAAGCTTTTATTGCAAGTAGACTCACAAGGAGATAGGCGGTCAAGCTCAAATCTGTCTCCCCAAGCTAGCTTTAAAGCAGTAGTTTTATTAGAAATGGTTTGGGGGTGGATCCTAGGATCTTTAGGTGATTGGTAGAAGGAAAGGGAGGTGTAGAAAGTCCTTGGGCATGCACAGTTGTCTCTTTATGCTTCCTCATGGGTCCCATGTGCAAATTTGGGGGGAGTTAGTATAAAACACACGGTGGAAACTCAGGCTGTGATGTCAGCAAGCTTATTGTGTATAAACTTCATTTGGCCAAAATGGTTCCAAATGATTTCAGCTGGTCTTGTTACAAGCGGAGGGAGTTTGAGTATTTCAGTAAGTTTTCTTATATGCCATCCTGCAAGCTTAAGAATTTCTGCTAGTCAATGGTTTCTTTAATTCTTGGGGACACAGTTTCAATTACATGTTACTGTGTACAGAAAAGAGTCTTTAGGCTCGTTTTACCTATTGTTTCTGAAATGGAAGTCTTGAGACTCAGAGTGTCTGTCATTTAAAATCATGATTTAGATCCTGTCGTCTGAATAAATTTGGAAAGCCAACCTTTTATGCAATTTTTAGAGCCAGAAATAGATCAAAAACTAACTTTTTTATAGGTCATTTTTTTACTAACATATTTAGGCCCATTTTTTTTTCAAATATAGTTCTGAAGACATACTGAAAAATAAAAAGTATTAGTAGTATAATTACCAATACAAAACTCCAGGGAGTATTTTCTACTTCAATTTACAGAGGATTTTGAGCCCCGGATTAGATTTTTATTGTTATATTTGTTTCATTCCACTGAAACCCTTGTGATGATATAATGGTAGTCAGGAAGATGACCAGGTTAAAAAAAAAAAAAAAAGAATTTAGCCCAAAATATCCCTGGTGCCACTGTGGAAAAACCCTGCTGTAGGGTTTACATTATACATCTTTAATTTATTCTGTGTACCTTCAAATGTTACTTTTATGTATAGTGTAAGAATCTTAGACAGTGATCTTAGTGGTTCACGGAATCTGATGTCAAGTTGAAATCAAGAGCAGGAAATGCCAATTTGTGGAGCCAAAAGTTAAGGCTGACATTTCTAGGAAATAGAAGTGATCATTATCTAATCAGTCAGTCTTGCTTTTGTGGTCCTGCCTACTGTTAATGATGAGTCATTCTTGAAAATAAGTATTAATATACTTATGTGCATGGTATACTTCAAACACATTCTATAAGTGGTGTTCCAGGAAATAAATCTCGGAAGCATGTGGTTCTCAAGAACAATTTTCTTTTTGTGGTATATACATTCCTTTGCTAGGTTCTGTAGGTTCTCCATTGCAGATAATCATTTGGACCCTAGTGTCTGAACCACTCTATTGTACCACCTGGTGTGGCAATTTCTGCTACCACTACTCCTGAGCAAGCCATATAGAATATCTAATCTGCCAATTTTAGGGAAGGGATATATATTTTATATGTTTAAATGGGTTTTGTAATGGAAATAATAGAATTGGGGATTATCTATACTTCAGATTATAATCTTTCTGAGGTTGATTCCTAATTTTCTTTACCTAAGATAAGATCCTGTAATCAAATATTAGCTTGTTTCTCCCAGCTGTTACCTAAATCCCTGAAGAATGGAGAATGTCCCTAATAATTGATATATTTGTGCATGTGTGTGCGTTTTTGTGTCTATAGATGTGTAGAGATACGTAGATATAGACAAGATACTTTGTTTAGAAAATGCATGTTTTTCCCTCCATAACACAATTAACAAAAAATGTGAGCTCTGGAACCTGACAGACAGGAATTGGCGTGTATAATTCCAACTCTGTCATTTTCCTACTTCGGCAAGATTTAACTTTCTGAACCTCATTTTCCTCATTTTACAAATGTCGATAGCAACAAAATAAACTATAAAAACTTCTTGGGAAGTTGAGAATGAAATGAGAAGATGCATGTAATGCTTAAGACTTGTACTGGTTACATTAGCAGCATTTAAGAAATGTTAGCCCCTGTTATTTTAGACCAGGGATGATGATGTTCATAAATCTTGGCTAAGTAATCCTGAATTTGTTCCTAAGATGATTTTCAACCAAATTTATCATCACAGTGTAGTAATACCTCTGAATATCACTACTTCTCTTGCTTTCTAACTGTGGTAAGTGGAGATATGTATCTTCTTGAAAATTTTGTTGATATTTATCTTTAACTGTATACATTGTTTGTTTTACTTTAGGTCAGAGATGCGTGAAAGTGGAAGACATTGCAGGGAACTTGAAGAACAGTTCTGCTTTTTAGCACTTCCCCAGAGTGATGTGGCCCAGATATATCAGAATGGAATAAGTACCAGAGCATCTACATTGAAGATACTAGGAAATCCTCTTCTTGGAATTTATATGTTTAGACATGTTGATATTGCCTTGAATTATTCTCATAGTCAAAGCATTACTGTAGAAAGTATTTTAATTTTTAAGGTAGGTATCATAAAACAAATATTAAGTATATGGACAGTTTGCTTTGAATTGACCTGAACATATTATCCTTTCGATATAAATTGTTAATGTTTTTAAACTGCAGTCTATTAAATAAGTAATAATTATATTTATTATTTTTGTCATCATTATTCAAAATTTTCTCCTTTCCTCTTTACCTGGGTGTGCAACGCAAAGCAAAAAAAAAAAAAAGCAAAGGCAGCCTTCATCTTTGTCTTCCCAATATATATGTTTTTGTTCTAATTTACCCACCTCTCTTTTACTCTTTTTGTTTCTATCATAATAAGTACTATAGTGTTTTACATACCCTCCTCTAAAGCATTATATTATAATAATTTTGGTTTAAGCTAGTTATTTTTAAACTCCTGCAGTTTATTTTAGTTAATAGTATTGTATCAATGTTAAATTCTTAATTTTGGTGATTTTGCTATGGTTATGTAAGATGTTAACGTTAAGAAAAGCTGGGCACAGGGTATATGGGACCTTTGAACTATTTTGTGCTTGCGTGTGTGTGTGTGTGTATGTGTGTGTCAAAGCCTTGTTTATAGAAGAAAATAGCCACCATGTAAGTGTCCAGCAATAGTGTATTATGAAAGTATCATATATTATGTCTCTGGAATAAGAAGTATCCATTGCAGTTAGATTTATGGAGAATTTTTAAAGATATGGGAAAATGCTTATGCAATCATGTTTAACTTTTTAAATTTTTAAAAAATGAGATATCAAGATGATATAAAATGTGCTTAGTTGTTATGAGTGATGATCTTTGGATCATGACAATATAGTTTTCTGTACTTTCTAGTTTTCTAAGTTAGGGTTTTCCAGATATCCAGTGGTAAGTGTTCCTTTCCTTCCCTTCCCCTTCCTCTTCCCCTTTCTCCTTTCCCCTTTCCCCTTTCTCCCTTTTTGTCCTTTCTCCCTTTTCTCCTTTTTTCTCTCTTTCTCCCTACCATTTTCCTTTCCTTTTTTTGCGACAGTCGCACTCTGTCACCCAGGCTGGAGTTCAGTGGTGCAAGCTCAGAGTGCAGCATTTGTAACTGTTGTAAATGAGATTGATTTCCTGATTTCCTTTTCAGATCAATAACTATTATCATATAGAAATACTACTGATGAGTGTTTGTTGATTCTGTATCCTGCAACTTTACTGAATTTATCAGTTCTAAGAGGGTTTTTTTAATGACACTAGGTTTTCCTAAATATAAGATCATGTCATCTACAAACAAGGATAATTTGACTTCTTCCTTTCCCATTTTGATGCACTTTATTTCTTTCACTTGCCTGATTGCTCTGGCTAGTACTTCTAGAACTATATTGAATAGAAATGGTTAAAGTGAGCATCCTTGTCTTCAAGATCCTTGTAAAAAGGCTTTCAATTTTTCCCCATTCAGTATGATATTAGCTGTAGGTTTCTCATATGTGAGTTTTATTGTTTTGAGGTATATTCCTTCTGTACCCAATTTGTTGAGACTTTTTGTGAAGGAATGTTTGGTTTTATTGCTTTTTCAGCATCTAATGATAATATGGTTTTTTTGTTTTTGATTTTCTTGATGTGATTTATCACATTTATTGATTTGCATAAGTTGAACCATCCTTGCATAGCTGGTATGAATCCCACTTGGTCATGATGCTGTTGAATTCAGTTTGCTAATCTTTTGTTGAGGATTTTTACATCTCTGTTCATCAGGGGTATTGGCCCATAGCTTCTTTTGTTGTCTTTGGTTTTGGCATCAAGGTAATACTGGCCTTGTGGAATGAGTTTGGAAGTATCTCCTCCCCTTCAATTTTTTTGAATAGTTTGATTAGAATTGGTATTATTCTTTAATGTTGGTTAGAATTTAGTGGTGAAGCCATTAGGACCTGGGCTTTTCTTTGTCTGAAGACTTTATTACTGTTTTGATCTTGTCACTCATTATTTATCTGTTCAAGTTTTCTTTTTCTTCATGGTTCAGTCTCAATAGGTTGGATGTCCAGGGATGTATCTACTTCTTTTGGGTTTTCCAATTTATTGCTGTATAGTTATCATACTAGTCTCTAACAATCCTTTGTATTTCTGTGGTTTCAGTTATAATGTTTCCTTTTAGTTTCTGATTTTATTTATTTGGGTCTTCTGTCTTATTTTCTTAGTCTAAGTAACAGTTTGTATATTTTGTTTTTTTAAAAACAAAGTCTTCCTTTGTGGTTGATTTTCTCTGGTAGTATGTTTTAATCCATTGCTTTTTAATTTTAGTATTTCTGCTTTTTGGTTACCCTAAGGCTTACAAAACACATTTTGTAGTTAAAACAAGTTATTTAAAACTGATACAGTTTAACTTTAATTGCAAAGAAAAAAACCTATACACACCAATTTTCTTTTCTTCCCACATTTTGAATTTTTGATAATCCCACAATTTATAGTATGTATATTGCTTGTCTCTTAAAAATTGTGGTTAAGTTTTTTCATTTTGTCTTCTTAAAAAAGATGGTTTATCACCGCATATTCTCACTCATAGGTGGGAATTGAACAATGAGATCACATGGACACAGGAAGGGGAATATCACACTCTGGGGACTGTGGGGGGGAGGGGGGAGGGGGGAGGGATAGCATTGGGAGATATACCTAATGCTAGATGATGAGTTAGTGGGTGCAGCGCACCAGCATGGCACATGTATACATATGTAACTAACCTGCACAGTGTGCACATGTACCCTAAAACTTAAAGTATAATAAAAAATAAAAAATAAATAAAAATAAAAATAAAAAATAGAAAAAAAAAAAGATGGTTTATACACCATGGTTACAGTATCATATTAGCATCCTTTTGGTTTTGAACAACTCCTTTTAGTATCTCTTGTAGGACAAGTCTGGTAACAATAAATTCTTTCAGCCTTTTTTTTTTTTTTTTTTTCTGGTCTGGGAAATTATCCCTCCTATTTCTTCTTCATTTCTGAAGGATAGTTTGCTGACTACAGTAAAAACTTTTTCTTTTCTTTTCTTTTCTTTTTTTCCCTGAGGACATAGCTTCAAACTCCCAGGCTCTAGCGATCCTCCTACCTATTTTTTAGGTGTTTATATATATGTCTTTCATCAGATTTGGGAAGTTTTCAGCCTTCATTTCTTCAAATGTTCTCTCTGCCCGTTTTCTCTCTCTCCTCAGACTCCCACAGCATATATGTTCTTACGCTTGATGGTGCCCCACAGGTCCCTTAGGGTCTGTTCACTTTTTTTTTTTTTTAGTCTTTTTTCTCTCTGTTCCTCAGCCTCAATAATTTTCATTTTCCAATCTTTAAGATCACATATTCTCTCTTTTGCCTGCTCATATCTGCCTTTGAACCCCTCTAGAGAGCTGTTCATTTTAGTTACTGTACTTTTCAGCTATTGGATTTCTTTTTGGTTTTTAAGTTTTCTCTTTATTGATATTTCCATTTTGTTCATAAATTGTTTTTTTACTATCTCCACATACTTAGCTCTTTGAGCATCTTTAAGACAGTTGTTTTAAAGTCTTTGTCTAGTAGATCAGCCATCAGGTCTTTTTCAGGGACAATTTCTGTTTTTTTTTTCCTTTGAATGGGCTCTAATTTTCTGTTTCTTTACATGCCTGGTGATATTTTTTGTTGAAAACTGGACATTTCATCTAATAATGTGGTAACTCTGGAAATCATCTCCTCCCAGGGTTTGGTTGTGGTTTTGTGTTTCTGTTTTTTGATTGTTGTAGGCTGTCTCTGTGCCAAGGATCAACCTGCTGTATAAACTTCTCAGCCTTTTCTGAGCCTGCACTTTTCCCTCTGTGTGCTGATTTTCTAATTTCTCCTGTATCTGTAGTTGCTTTTGAGTAGTATTTTTTTTTAATGTCTGGCTGCAAAATAGGGGAAAAGAAAAAAATGAAGAAGGGAAAAAAGGCACTGGCTCTTTAATCCCCTGGGTGTCATTTCAGCCAGGCAAGGAGGGGCTTGCAACAATGGTATTGATGCAGCAATGCCTGCCACTTCTGGTTGCCACTCTGTTATTAATAGAAGCAGCACTCAGTGATGAGAATACATATACCATATGTTTATTATTGCCCACTCTGGCCCACAAAAATTGTGGCCAGGAACACATGTACAAGCTGCTCCAGGAACACTGTACAGCTGCCTGTCATGGGGCACAAAGGGTGGCTGCCACTGTGCTAAGAACTGAAATTGACTGAAATTAACCATAATACAGGTTTAGCATCCCTAATCCAAAAATTTGAAATCTGAAATGCCCCAAAATTTGAGATTTTCTGAGTGCCAACATTACACTCAAAGGAAATACTAATTGGAGCATTTAGGGTTTCAGATTTCCTTATTAGGGATGATCAACTGGTAAGTATAATACAAATATTCTGAAATTTGAAAAAATTCAAAATCTGAAACATTCTGGTTTTAAGCATTTTGGATAAGGGATACTCAACCTGTATGCTATTCAAGCGTTCCCCTGAAAGTTGCAAGCCTTCAGTAGGTTCCAGAGTTCCAAAATAGTTACACCAGACAGATTTTGCCAGTGCAGTTATTGTCTAGGTGGGGAGACAGATGTCTGGTACCTCCTACTCCACCACCTTCCCAATTGACCTCTGAACTATTTTTACAACTTTTCTGAAATTCTAAAAGGTATTCAAAATCTTAAAAAGTCTCATAGCAGAATCGCAGGCATCCACAGATAAATTGGTTAAGATTTATTCTGGTCATTTTTCTTGGAGAAATAAACATAAAGAGAAATCTAAGTGGGGAAGAAAAGAAAAAAAAAGATTTACTCTGGTTAAGCTTTGCCAGGACTATTAAAATCACAGTAGGTATCCTGATTTGCATGAAAACAGCTTGGGATTGTGTGTATAGCTACAGAAAATCAGTGGTTCATGTGGCATAACTCCTTACAATTTTTTTGACCTCAAATATCAAATTAAGCATAATTTACTTTTATATTAAAAAGTAATAGATAAGGATTTTAGAAAATTTGGAATGTAGTAAAAAGTCCAAAAAGCCCAGCAGTAACCACAGGGTTTTTTGTGTATGTGTATTAGTCATCTATTCATGTATATAGACATGCAATTATAATTGTAATTAAAGTATGTTGTTGCTTTGTATATTACTTGCTTTTTTCACTGATTATAAAATAAACATTTTCCAAGCCCTTAAATATTATTTTGTAATATCCTTTTGAGCAGCTGCATAGTATTACACTGTAGACCTGCCATATTTGCCCAACAAATTCTGTAATGTTAGGATATAAGTTATTTGGTTTTTAGTTTGTTTTGTTTTTACACTCCTAAATGCTACATAGATTATCCTTTTAGGTACATTTTACACACACGAATGATTCTTTGCTAAGAATTAATTGGTTTATTCCTAGATGTCAAATTAGAAATCAAAAGTATGTACATTTTTACATCTTTTGATTGTGTAATGCTCAACTGTCCTGAGAAAGATTGCACTAATTGACATTTCCATCCACAGTGTGTAAGAATGCCTGTTATCTCACAACCTCAGTAAACCTATATATTATACTGAACTTTAAAAAAACTTTTGCCAGTCTAATGTGTGGTTTAATTTTTTCTTCATTATGATTATTCCTGAGTTTAGAGTTTCTGTTGAATATATTTACTGACTGTATTTAGTGAATTACTTATTTATATTCCTTGACAGTTTTGGGGGATTTTTTCCCCTTTTCTGCGTTGACTGGTGAGCATTATCTATTGACTAAAGCATATTTTAAGAGCTAGGCTTCTCTCTGTATAATGTTTTATCATTTCACGTTTTTAATTTTTTAGTAAACTTTTTAGCTTAGAATAATGTTAGATTTATAGAAAAGTCACAAAGATAGTAAAGAGAGCTCTTATATATAATGCACCCAGCTTCTTCTGATGTTAACATTTTACATAAATATGGCATGATTGTCAAAACTAAGAAACTAACATTGTCACACCATTAACTACATTACAGACTTTATTTGGCTTTTGCTAATTTTTCTACTCATGTTTGTTTGCGTTCCAGGATCCAATTCAGGATACCACTTTATTCTTAGTATTGTTTTGATTGTTGAATGAACGTACTAATCTATTTAAAATAACAGTAATAAAATACCGTCATTTATGTTCATGGTTTTAGTTTTTAAATCATTTGTTGTTTATGGGCAGAAATTTTAGAATATTATGTTGTGAAGTTTATATGTTTTTGTTTCATTTTATTGGCACATATTCTTAGAAAACAGTTGTCACTTTGAGATTGAATAAATATTGGCCTATGTTTCTTTCTACAGTATTTTAATTGTGTTTTTAATACTTAAATATTTAACATGTTAAGAAAAGAATTTAATTTTTTCTGTTGTCCCACATCATTAATTGAATAATCACTTCTTTATTTCAAACGGTATCTTTAATATAATATACTGTATTTTTAGTATTTTTAATACATGTTGGAGCTTACTCCAGGCTTTTTCTTTCATTCTTTTTTTTGTTCATTTTGGTCTTTTCTCTGCTTTTTCTTGTGGTAGTACCATCCTTTTTAAAAATGTTTTTATATGTATAATTGCAAGTCACTTGTCCTGTTCCATCATTGTCAATTGCTAACCCAGACTTAAAAAAAAAAAAATTCTGAGCTATTCGTGTTTGTCTTCCAAGTACATTTTAAAATTAAACCCCATTTATAAAAGTAGATTCTCAGCTGGGCGCGGTGGCTCACGCCTGTAATCCCAACGCTTTTCGGAAGCCGAGGTGGGCAGATCACCTGAGGTCAGGAATTCAAGCCCAGCCTGGCCAACATGGCAAAACCCCATCTCTACTAAAAATACAAAAATTAGCTGGGCATGTAATCCCAGCCATTCAGGAGACTGAGGCAGGAGAATCGTGGAACCCAAGAGGCGGAGGCTGCAGTGAACCAAGATCACACCACTGCACTCCAGCCTGGGTGACAGAGTGAGACTCTGTCTCAAAAAAAAAAAAAAAAAAAAAAAGATTCTCTGAAATTTTAATTGGTATTACTCTAATCTTAGAGTTTAATTTGGGGGAGAATTGACATAATTGCCATGTTGAGTCATCCCATTCATCTAGAAAATGGATTATCTTTCCATTCATATTTCTACTTCTTTAAGAAGTAGAAAAAAAAATCAGGGCCTGGCACGGTGGCTCATGCCTATAATCCCAGTGCTTTGGGAGGCCAAGGCAGGAGAATTGCTTGACCCAGGAGTTCATGACCAGCTTGGGCAACATGGTGAAACCTGGTTCCTACAAAAATTAGCTGGGCACGGTGGTGCGTACCTGTAGTCCCAGCTACTCAGCGGGGCCGAGGTGGGAGGATCGCTTCAGCCTGAGAGGTCGAGCCTGCAACTCCAGCCTGGACTGAACAGAGTGAGACCCTGTCTCAGAAAAACAAAACAATGTTAGCCTTTTATGTTTGAAATGTGACAGTTTAGAAATGTTTTGGTATATTTTTACGTACTTTCTTTTTTTGGCTTTTTTTTTTAGGTTCTCTTTGGAAAAGTGAAGAAAATCCAACCTTCTGTGGATAAAAATAAAGTTTCTTTGGATCCTTCTCCTAACTTTGATTGCCATATGTCAAGAAATGCACCTTCTTTGAAAGATACCATTGAACTGCAAGCCTACAGTTCAGCAGTATGTTAATGGTTCATTTGATTTCTTGAAAAGTACATGTTTCACATTGTATGTTTTAAGACTTAAATTCCCAAAATGTTAAATGAAAATCTCTTAATTCATTCCATATAATATCTTAAGCAAACAGTGAAAGCTATTTTAATATTTGTTGTATGGAATATTAGTGAAGAAGTTTGAAAAATTACATTTAACTCTGTTCAAAGTACAATGGCTTCTTTTATTTAGATATTATATAGATTAATTACTAACTTTCAAAATATACCAACTTCTCATTTAAACAAGGCTGCACAGCAGGGTGACCATACTTAATAATAATGCATTATTTCAGAATTGCTGAGAGTAAATTTCCAATGTCTCACCATAAAAAGTGATGGGTGAGGTGATGGACGTGTTAATTACCTTGATTTAATTACTCCTCATTGTATACATATATCAAAACACCACATTGTGCCCCACAAATATATATAGTTAAGATTTATCAATCATAAATAATATTAATTTTAAAAAACAAGGCTATTTTGAAGCAAGATTTTGATCTTCTATACTTTGCAAAAGTAGGAAAAAGAAAAGGCTTATGTATTAGTCATCAGATGAAACAGTAATCTGTCATATTTCACTTATTCTGTGGACCTTTAATTTTATACAGAATATTAAATTATATATGGATTATATATAATCATATTATGATTAAATGAAGATAAATCTTCCCAATGAAAGTATATCCATGCACCCACATGTAAAACATATTACCTATTATTTTCCTAATTTTTTCTACCAAATAAAATAGAGTAGTTGAAACTTCATGCAAAACATTTAGCTTTTAATGAAAAAATATTTTTTATTTAAAAACGAATTGTGCCTTTTTCTGCAGACATTAGTAGCCTATCAAAAAAAATTTGTGGGGGAGAAAAAGGAATTCTGTACATCTTCAAAAACATTAGGGTTAAACAAGGCAGCTGGAGAAGTTTATATGGAAGTATATAAATAATATGCAATTATATTGTTTTTTTTAAATATGAGCTTATTCAAGTCTGATTGCCAAAATTAATCAGCGTGAACCTGTTTTCCTCTTCATCTTTCAGGTGTACTTCTATGAATACAGTGTCCTTTCAAAGCCTGTAGATAAACCTAGGCAATGTCTTCCATATGCTGTAGTAACAGTAAAATTTCTTGGTTCAAAAGTAGATAATGGACGCCTTATGACATCTTTGAGATTCCTCTCAACAGGATTTCCTAAGAGAGCTGGTAAGATACACATATGATTGTACTTGATTAGCATTTGTGCTGGTCTTAAAATTTCTCAGTATTATTTACTGGCTGGGCACAATGGTTCACACCTGTAATCCTAGCACTTTGGGAGGCGGAAGTGGGCGGATTACTTGAGGCCAACCTGGCCAACATGGCAAAACCCCGTCTCTAGTAAAAATACAAAAGTTAGCCAGGTGTGGTGTTGTGTGCCTGTAATCCCAGCTACACAGGTGGCTGAGGAAGGAGAATCACTTGAACCCAGGAGGTGGAGGTTGCAGTGAGTCAGGATCACACCACTGCGCCCAGCCTAGGTGACAGAGGGAGACCTTGTCGCAAAAAAAAAAAAAAAGAAAGAAAGAAAAAGATAAAAAAAGTAGTGAATCTCCAAGTAAAATAGTTGAGTTTTACCTGTTTTACATTTTATAGATCTAGAATCATACTGCAGGTATTTTGCTCAGTATTAGGTTTGTGTGATTCTTCCCTATTGATATGTGTAACTGTAGTTTGTTCATTTTCATGGATGAATGGATAGAGTATTCCATTGTGTAGACACACTGTACACTATCCTACTGAGGATGTTTGGGCACTTTCCAGTCTTCTTCTTATTCCAAACATTGCTATTTTAAATATTCATAAAAGTGTCTCATTGCATATGTGCAAGAATTTTTCCATAGAATATGTATTTACAACAGGAATGTTCAACTTAAAGACAACATCAAATGGTTTTCCAAAGTGGTTTGCATTAGATTACATAATCACTCTATATTCTTGCCAACACATACTATGCTTTTTTTAAAAGTTTTGTTTCTGCCAGTCTAATGAGTGTGATATGTTATTTCATTGTGGTTTTAACTTGTTTTTCCCTAATTAATGAAGTTGAGGATTTTTGTATCCTCACCAAACTTAGTGCTGTCAGACTTTTTCAGTGTTTTTGCTACACTAGTAGGTACAGCATTTAATTGCTTTTGTATTTTACTTTTCCTCAAATGCTAAGTAAGTTAGGTTCTTTTTTGATAGGTGTATTGGCCATTAGTTTTCCACTTTTCTGAAATTCCTGGTCACATCTTTCATCTACTTTTTCTAATTGAGCTAATTTTTATTTCATTATTGATTTGTAGGAATTCTTTTACATATTGGATATTGGCTCTTGGGTCAGTTGTATGTGTTGCGAGTGTCTTCTCTGAGTTTGTGTCTTCGTATTCTCATTTTTGTCAAATGTTTTTTGATGAACAGGGGTTCTTAATGTCAGATATGTCTTTTTAAGTACTACTACATGTGTCTTTCGTAAGAATACTTTTCCTAGGACATGAAGATCTTTTTCTGTTTTTTTAAACTTTATGGGTATGTTTTCCCATTTTTGTTTTATCTACCTGGAAATGACTTTGGTGTGCGATAGGATCCTTTTAAAGTCCCAGTTTATTTTAGTTTACGTATGCTAACCCAGTTGTCTCAGTACAGTTTATTGGAGAATCCATTTTCCCCACTGATGTATACTGCAGTACCACCTCTATAATATATCAGTTGGCTGCAGGTGCTGCAGGGATATCTTACTGGACTCTCTATTCATCTCTTTGCCTATCCTTTTGCCATGAGCATCTTGCCTTAATTATTGTAACTTCATTAAAAATACTAATACCTGACTTTGTATGAGAGAGAAAAAATACTAATACCTATATAACTGATCCTTCATCTTTTTAAAAATAATTTTTTGTTTTTGGTCCTTTGCTGTCATAGAAATTTTAGAATCAGCTTATCAAGGTCTGCCAACAAATCTATCAGAATTTTGATTGAGATTGATGGAATCTATATATTAATTTGTGGAAAATTGTCTTCTTTATTGAGTTTTCTAATCTATTAACATTGTGTTTCTCCCATGTCAGTTATCTCTAATGTATTTCAATTTTATAATTTTCTCTATAACATCTTACATGTCTTTTATTTTCAAACATTTGATATTTTATGCTATTTTAAATGATGGCTATTTTGTTTTATTTTCTATTGTATGTCAATTCAGTTGATTTAAAAGTGTAAGATTCAGTAGCTTTTAGCATATTCACAAATATGTGCAATCATCACCACAGTTTTAAAATTTAAGGTATTTTGTTTTGTTTTGTTTTTGAGACAGGGTCTCACCCTGTCACCCAGGCTGGAATGCTATGGCACAATTGGCTCACTGCAGCCTCCGCCTCCCAAGCTCAAGCAATCCTCCCGTCTCCACCTTCAGTTGCTGGGACTACAGGTGCGCACCACCACACCTGGCTAATTTTGTGTTTTTTTTGTAGAGACAGGGTTTCACCATGTTGCCCAGGCTGGTCTCGAACTCCTAAGCTCAAGTGATCCACCTGCCTCAGCCTCCAGAAGTGCTGGGATTACAGTCGTGAGCCACCGAACCCTGCCGAAGCTCACATTTTAAAGAAACTTCGTGCCGGGCACCATGGCTTATGCCTGTAATCCCAGCACTTTGGGAGGCCGAGGCAGATGGATTACCTGAGGTCAGGAGTTCAAGACCAGCCTGGCCAACAAGGTGAAACCCTGTCTCTACTAAAAATACAAAACTTATCTGGGCATGGTGCCAGGCGCCTGTAATCCCAGCTACTTGGGAGGCTGAGGCAGGAGAATCGCTTGAACCTGGGGGTCAGAGGATGCAGTGAGCCGAGATGGCACCACTTCACTACAGCCTGGGTGAAAGAGCAAAACTCTGTCTCAAAAAAAAAGAAGAAACTTTGTGCCCTTTAAAAGCTATTATATCCCTGACCCCCAGCCCTAAGCAACTACTAATGTACTTATTTGCCTAATCTGGGCATTTCATTTAAGTAAAGTCATAGTTTTTGGACTTTTTTGTGCCTGATTTCTTTCACTTAACAATGTTTTCCCAGTTCGTCCATGTTGTAACATGTATCAGTACTTTATTTCTTTTTATGCAGTACCATTTCATTGTATAGATACACCATATTGTATTTATCAGTTGGTCAACATTTGGGTTGTTTCCATCTTTTGACAATTACAAATTCTGCTATGAATATTCGCATACAAGTTTTTACATGGATATATGTTTTCATTGCTCTTGAGTACAGTATATCCAAGAGTGGAATTGCTGGGTTATATGAAGACTCTGTAGTAACTAATCGAGGAACTGCCAGACTATTTTCCAAAGTGGCTGCACCATTTAAATTCACATCAGCAGTGTCTGAGAGTTAGAATTTCTTCATGTCTTTGTCATAACTTATTTGACTTTTTGATTATAGCCATCCTAGTGGGTGTGAAGTATAGTTTCCAGAATATGAGTTTTGCACTTCTTTTGTTAAGCTTATTTCTAAGTATTATTTGGTGCTATCATAAATGGAATTATTTATTTTATTAGTGTATTGTTCATTCCAAATGTATAGAAATATAATTGATTTTGTGTAATTATAGTGTATCCTGCAGTCTTGCTGAACTCGTTATTCTAATAGATTTTTTTTAGTGGTCTTTGGGATTTTCTATATATAAGATCATGTCATCTGTGAATAGAGAAAATTTTACTTTTTTCTTTCCAGTCTTTTTTTGCATAATTGCCCTGGCTAAGTACCTTCAGTAAGAGAAGTGGCAAGAGCAGACATCTTTGTCCGTATTCTTGAATTTAGAGGGAAGGCATCCAGTCTTTTACCAGGAAGTATGATGTCAGTTGTAGGAGTTTTATAGAAGCTCTTTATAATGTTGAGGAAATCTGCTTCTGTTTCTGGTTTGTTGAGAGTTTTTAGACTATTGGATTTTCTCAATTGTTTTTTCTTTGTTGAGATGGTTGTGACTTTTTTTGTTGTTGTTTTTATCGATATAATGTATTACATTAATGGATTTTAGATGTTAACATTGCATTCCTTGGATCCCATTTGGTCATGGTGTGTAATTCATTTTATATGTTCCTGGAATCAGTTTGCTGCAATTTTATTGGGGATTTTTGTGTCCATATTTGTAAGAGATACTGGTCTGTCGATTTTTTGTGATGTCTTTGTCTGGTTTTGGTGGTAGGTTAATATTGTTCCATAGGATGAGTTGGGAAGTATTCTATTCTCTCCTCTTTTTTTTTTTGGAATAATATATGAAGAATTGGTATTATTTCTTCTTTAAACATTTGGTAGACTTCACTAAGGAAGCCATCTGGGGATGGGTTTTTCCTTGTGGGTAGTATTCAATTACTCATTCAGTTTCTTCACTTGTAGGTCTGTTCTTATTTTCTGTTTCTTCTTGTGTCACGTTCAGTACTTTCTGGTTTTATTGGAAGTTGTTCATTTCAGTTATGTAATTTATTAGCATACATTTGCTTATAGTATTCCTTTAATAGTCTTTTTATTTCTGTTAGTAGTAATGTCCCCTCTTTCATTTCTGAGTCTACTAGTTTGAGTCTTCTCCTTTTTTTTTTTTTTTTTTTTTTTGGTCAGTCAGGTTAAAAAGGTTTATCAATTTTGTTTTTGTTTTGTTTTGTTTTTCAAAGAACCAATTTTGGTTTCATTCTTTTTGCTATTCTATTCTCTATTTCATTAATTTCCTCTCTTTATTTTCTTCTGTTTGCTTTAGATTTAGTTTGCTGTTTCACGTGTGTGTGTGTCTTAAGATGGAAGGTTAGGTTTTGATTTCAAATATTTCTTCTTTGTTAATATAGGTCTTTATAGCTATAAATTTCTAGAAACAACTACTTTAGCTGTGTCCCGTGACATATGTTATGTTGTAATTTTCATTTATCTCAAATTTATTTTCTAAATTCCTTTTGATTTATTCTTTAATTCATTGGTTTTTTTCAGACCATGTTTTTTATGTATTTGCAAATTTCCAAAATTTTTTTGTTAACTGATATCTATTTCATTCCATTGTAGTTGGAAAACAGTTTGTATTATCTTTTTCCTTTAAGTTTATTGAGGTTTGTTGTATAACCTAGCATATAGTCTTTCCTGGAGAATGATCCATGTGCAACTGAAAAGAATATACAGTAGTCCTCCAGTATCTGTCAGGGAGGATTGGTTCCAGGATGTTCCATGAATACCAAAATTTGTGGATGCTCAAATTCCTTATACAGACTGGCTCAATATTTGCATATAACCTACACACATCCTCCCATATACTTTAAATTATCTCTATATTACTTATAATACCAATACCACATTTGTGCTATGTAAATAGTTGTTATACTGTGTTTTTTATTTGTATTATTTTTTATTGTTATATTGTTATTTTGTTGTGTTTTTATTTTAATTTTTCATCCATGATTGGTTGAATCCATGGATTTGGAACCCACCAATACATAGGGCCAATTGTACTATATTCTGCTGTTGCCAGGCAGGGTGTTCCATAGGCTGTTAGGTCTACTTGTTTTATAGTTTGTTCAAGTGTTCTCTTTCCTTGACGATTTTACCTACTTGTTTTATAGTTTGTTCAAGTGTTCTCTTTCCTTGACGATTTTACCTAGTTGTTCTGTCCACATTTCCCCTCAGCCGGAAGGCTTATATTAGAGACAACAGATAGGGACCTTTCCCTACTTCTACTGCAGCCCATCCGCAATGTATTATAGCTTATTGCTTTAATCAAAGGATGATGCCTTTCAGGGTGATTAACTTTAGAGAAAACCTATATTATGCCCACAGTCATAGCCACGTGTTGGCTATCAGCATATTCATCTCCCTCCAGAGTACACCAGACTACACTATCTAATACAGTAGCCACTAGTCACATGTGGCTCTTTAAATTTAAATTAATTAAAATTAAATAAAATTATAAATTCAATTTGTCAGTCACACCAGGCACATTTCAATGCTCAGTAACCACATGTGGCTAGTAGCTACCACAGATAACATTTCCATCATCACTGAATATATGGTACTAATAACTATTTGGTAGTGTACTTTATTGATTGTAATCTGGTTTTATTAGTTTCCGTATTGCATTGAAGATGTTGGATTTGTTGGGGGTTTTTTCTTACTACTTTTTTATTTTAATTCTTTTTATTTCCGTAGGTTTTTAGGGAAACAGGTGGTATTTGGTTACATGAGTAAGTTCTTTAGTGGTGATTTGTGAGAGTTTGGTGCACCCAAGATGTTGGATTTGTTCTGCAATTTTTAATTGTCATTTGATGAGAATGCCAACAAAAAGGGAATAAAGTAAAAATGCCATTATCAAGTTTAAAGAGATAGCATAATATAGAGATTAAGATTCTACTGTTTATAAACTGTGTGATTCTGAGCAAATTGTTCTTAATTTCACTTCCTCATCAGTAAAATGGAAATGCTATTAAGATTAAATTAATGTGGCCAGGCGCGGTGGCTCACACTTGTAATCCTAGCACTTTGGGAGGCCGAGGCGGGCGGATCACGACTTCAGGAGATCGAGACCACGGTGAAACCCTGTCTCTACTAAAAATACAAAAAATTAGCTGGGCGTGGTGGCAGGCGCCTGTAGTCCCAGCTACTCGGAGAGGCTGAGGCAGGAGAATGGCGTGAACCCGGGAGGCGGAGTTTGTAGTGAGCCGAGATCGTGCCACTGCACTCCAGCCTGGGCGACAGAGACTCTGTCTCAAAAAAAAAAAAAAAAAAAAAAGATTAAATTAATGTACATAAGGCACTTAAAACAGGACCTGGCATCCATGTTAAGTATTTTATAAGTTTTTGTTAACATTATGTGTATGTTAAAATGCATTTGTCACACATTTGTAAAAGTGAAATTATTAAACTTAAGCAGTTAGGGTTTTTTTGCTTGTTTGTTTTGAGATGGGGTCTTGCTCTGTCACCCAGGTTGGAGTGCAGTGGTGCCATCTCGGCTCACTGCAACTTCCGCCTCCTGGGTTTAAGCAATCCTCCCACCTCAGCCTCCCAAGTAACTGGGACTACAGGCAATGTACCACCATGCCTAATTTTTGTATTTTTAGTAGAGACAGGGTTTCACCATGTTGGCCAGGCTGGTCTCGAACTCCTGACCTCAGAAGATTCACCCGGTCTAAACTTAAGTAATTAGGTTTCTTTTCCCACATTGGTATATATTAATCCATCTTTTTTTTTTCTTTTTCCTTGAGACAGAGTCTTGCTCTGTTGCCCAGGCTGGAGTGTAGTGGTGTGATCTCAGCTCACTGCAACCTCCGCCTCACGGGTTCAAGGCGATTCTCCTGCCTAAGCCTCCTGAGTACCTGGGACTACAGGCACACACCACCACGTCTGGCTAGTTTTTTGTATTTTTAGTAGAGACAGTGTTTCACCATGTTGGCCAGGCTGGTCTCAAACTCCTGACCTCAAGTGATCTGCCCGCCTCCGCCTCCCAAAGTGCTGGGATTACAGTCATGAGCCACCTTGCCCGGCCATATTAATCCATCTTAATCTTTGTAATAGCTGCATAACACTCTGTCTTCTAGGACATTTGTTATAACGTATGCTCATAGTAATTTTATCATTTTTGATATGTCATTCATTTAGCCAGTCTCATATTGATGTATAGTTAGGTTTCTAGCTTTTAACTGTCTTGGGTTATTTTACTGAAGATCCTTGTCCATAGAACTTTGGGTATTTATACAAGTTTATCAGAGTAGTAAATGAGTAAGAATGGGTTTGCTTTGAATGATTACATATAACATATCGATGAATACTGTCAGCTTGTTTTCCAGGAAATTTGTACGAATTTATACTTCCATGAACCATATTAAAAAGTGCTTACATTTGTATAGTATTAATCATTCTTTCAAATTTTTGCCAGTTTAAAAAGTTTTAATGGCTCTTACTGTTTATTTAGTGGGGTGGGCACATCTTTTTGTGTTTGTTGACAATTTTACCTATTTTTTTCCTTTGAGTATTGTTTATCATGCATTTTGACCTATTAAAATAATTTATATGTAATTGACATCATGTTTTACTTTTATGTTTTCTGATTTTCAGTCATGCTTTAAAAGTACTTTCCTATGCCAAGATTATAAAAACATCCATTCATTTTTTTTTCTAGTACTTTTATGGAGTTTTTTAAATAGCAAATTTTATTTTGGTGTAGGTGTAGGAATCTACATTTCCATTTTCTTCTCCGTTATACTCCCCACTCTAAAGAACTACATCTCTTCATATGTGGTCATATTTCCATGATAGCTTACTGTAAGTAATAAAATCACAAATGGTAGTAGAATTTAGAAATCTTCAACATAGCTCTCTTACTGTGAAAAAGAACCTTATGGTACTTGTCAGTGACATGATAACTTCATATGTTTTATAGATGTCACAAGCAATTTCTCATCATTAATTCCTGTTTTAGTAAAGGTATTTTTAGGGTGTTACTTAGCTATGAATGTTTGGTGAACATTTATGAGAAATTATTATTTACTTGTTAAATATGCATTTTGTAAATTCATTATTACATGAGGTTTCTTAGGAAATTTTAGAAATAATTTTTATAAATTATTTTTAAAGTTTGCTTTTATTTTCCAGGTTTTTATTTGCATATATTATTTGCAGGAACATTCATTTCACTGCAAAAGACGAATAGTAGTTTGCTTTGGCTCCTGGGAAAGATTTTATGGAACTTTTTGGGTTTTCCTTTCCCTGTTTTTCCACCTCACACCCCTTTCCTTTCCTTTTTTTTCTCCCATGGTAGAGGGAGAAGCAAGGTAATGGTAGATAGAGGGAGATTATTTTGCCTTCTCATATGTACATGCTATTATTAAACATCTGAATATAGAAAATTAATATAAGAGAGCTGTTATCTATTGGGAAAATGTTTTTATTCCTATTTAGTTTTATTCTTCCCCACCTCTGCCCCCGGCCCCCGAGTTGGAGTCTTGCTCTGTTGCCCAGGCTGGAGTGCAGTGGCGCGATCTCGGCTCACTGCAACCTCCACCTCCCAGGTTCAAGCAATTCTCCTACCTCAGCCACCTGAGTAGCTGGGATTACAGGTGCCCACCACCACACCGGGCTAATTTTTTTTTTTGTATTTTAGCAGGGTTTCACCCTGTTGGCCAGGCTGGTCTCGAACTCCTGACCTCATGATCTGTCCACCTTGGCTTCTCAAAGTAATGGAATTATAAGCGTGAGCCACCGTGCCCAGCCCCTATTTAGTTTTTTTCTATTATTTGTCATTTTTTTTCTATTATTTGTCAGAATTAAACTTTTATGGCAAATACTCTTTATTAAGGTTTCTAGACTAGGAGAATTTCACGCTACGTCATTTATATTTTATTTATTTGTTAATCATCCCCTTCTTTCTTTGCTTTTTCCGTTGAAAACACATTTTAATCATCATTAGGTTATTAGCTGAACTTTCAATTAAAATTACTGGACACAATGTACCTGTATTAATAGTTGTCTATAGAAACACTTTTTTTCAAATTTGTCTTCCTTATTATTCCCACAGAAAGGACATGCTCTCTGAATAACTGTACAGTGGCCAAAAGAATTGGAAAAGGAAAAGATGCTACTGTCACCTTTGTGCGTTTCAAGAAACCTGTAGATCCATTTGTTCAAGAAAACTGTTTATGCAATGCACTAAATTCAGAGATAAATCCTTTCATCTCAAATATTTCTAACTCCTATGGAAATGTACAAAATGGAAACATTTCTATACCTGAAACATACAGTGGACAGACAGAGCACAATTTAGCAGAAATTAGAGACACTTCTCAAGTACTTGCACATGATTCAGACATTTCACTTATGCCCAGTGATGCCAAAGACAGTGTTAATGGTGACCTTTTGTTAAATTGGACAAGTCTTAAAAATATTTTAAGTGGTCTTAATGCTTCTTTTCCTCTTCACAACAATACTGGCTCAAGCACAGTCACTACTTCAAAATCCATCAAAGACCCAAGACTGATGAGGAGAGAAGAAAGTATGGGAGAACAGAGTAGTACTGCAGGCTTAAATGAGATTTTGCAATTTGAGAAGAGTTCAGATAATGTTAATTCAGAAATAAAATCGACACCATCTAATTCTGCCTCCTCCTCAGAAGTTGTCCCTGGTGATCGTGCTGTTCTTACTAATGGTTTGGATACCCCTTGCTTTAAAAATTCTGTTAATGATTCACAATCTTGGGCTCACAACATGGGCTCTGAGGACTATGACTGTATACCTCCCAATAAAGTTACCATGGCAGGGCAATGTAAGGACCAAGGTAATTTTTCCTTCCCAATTTCTGTGTCAAATGTAGTGTCAGAGGTTGAGAACCAAAACCACAGTGAGGAGAAGGCTCAGAGAGCCCAACAGGAGTCCGGTAATGCTTATACAAAAGAGTACAGTAGTCACATTTTTCAGGACTCACAGTCTTCTGATTTAAAAACCATTTATCAGACTGGTTGCCAAACGTCTACAGTTTTTCCACTCAAAAAGAAAGTAAGCATTGATGAATACCTTCAAAATACTGGAAAGATGAAAAACTTCGCTGACCTGGAAGACAGTTCCAAACATGAAGAAAAGCAAACTTCATGGAAAGAAATTGATAATGATTTCACCAATGAAACAAAAATCAGTCCAATAGACATTGTTTTGCACCAAGAATACAAAGAGAGAGAGAGTCATAATTCTTTTGGGAAAAGCTGTGATAAAATATTAATTACTCAAGAGTTAGAAATAACAAAATCTTCTACATCTACCATAAAGGATAAGGATGAACTAGATCATCTAGCATTGGAATGGCAAATTACTCCAAGTTTTGAGAGCCTGTCACAAAAGCATCCTCAGCACTCTGTGGAGTATGAGGGTAACATTCATACAAGTTTAGCCATTGCTCAAAAGCTAATGGAACTGAAATTGGGGAAAATAAATCAAAATTATGCTAGCATTATAACTGAAGCTTTCCCGAAACCAAAAGACATACCCCAGGCCAAAGAAATGTTCATTGATACAGTTATTTCATCTTATAACATAGAAACAGCTCATGACAGTTCAAATTGCAGCATAACTAGAGAACATATATGTGTCCATAGGAAAAATGAAAATGAACCAGTGTCATTAGAGAACATTCAGAGAGACTATAAAGAAACTGCTTATGTTGAAGATAGGGGTCAGGATCACAATCTGTTCTGTAACTCACAGTTAAGCAATGATATATGCCTGAATGTTAATTTCAAAAAACAAACAGATAAAGAAAACCAAAATGAGGCTAAAGAGAATAGTGCTTCATGTGTAGAAAACAACACAGAGAACATATATGGAGACAAAAAGCAGGATTCTCATACAAATGAAAATTTCAGCAATATAGATGAAAAGGAGGACAAAAATTACCACAATATAGAAATTTTGAGTTCTGAAGAATTTTCTACTACATTTAACTTGATTTGCAGAGAAAATAATGCAGTGTCAGCAGCAACTGCATTATTAGAGAGTGAAGAAGATACCATTAGTGCCGTGAAACAGAAAGATACTGAAAATACTGGAAGAAGTGTAGAGCATTTGGCTTCCACAACATTTCCCAAAACTGCAAGTTCTTCAGTGTGTGTAGCCTCAAATGCTGCAATACAGATAGCTAGTGCTACTCTGCCTGCATTAAGCCTAAATAATGACGATCACCAGATATACCAGTTTAAAGAAACTTGTTCTTCTGAAAGTCCAGATTTTGGTTTGTTAGTAAAACATAGGGTTTCTGATTGTGAAATTGATACGGATAAAAATAAATCACAAGAATCATTTCATCAATCAATAAATGAGAACTTAGTTCTTCAAAGCATTGAATTGGAAAGTGAAATTGAAATAGAATTAGAAGATTGTGATGATGCTTTTATATTTCAACAAGATACACATAGCCATGAAAACATGCTTTGTGAAGAATTTGTGACCTCATATAAGGCTCTGAAGTCTCGTATCAGTTGGGAAGGTCTGTTAGCACTTGATAACGGGGAGATGGAAGTTTTGGAAAGCACCACAGGAAGGGAGAATAGTGATCAGCATTATTCTAAGGAAAGTAACTATTTTTATTCCTCTACACAAAACAATGAAACAGAACTTACCAGCCCAATTTTACTTCCAGATCTACAAATTAAAATTACTAATATATTTAGGCCAGGATTCAGCCCGACAGCTGACTCCCTTGCATTGAAAGATAGTTTTTGCACACATGTAACTGAAGCCACAAAACCGGAAATAAATAAGGAAGATGGAGAAATTCTAGGATTTGACATTTATTCCCAGCCTTTTGGTGAAAATGCAGAGTATCCATGTGAAGATAAAGTTGATAATATAAGGCAAGAATCAGGGCCAGTGAGTAACTCTGAAATCTCCCTTTCTTTTGACTTGAGTCGTAATACAGATGTGAATCATACGTCTGAAAATCAGAACAGTGAATCTTTGTTTACTGAACCTTCTAATGTCACAACAATAGATGATGGAAGCAGATGTTTCTTTACAAAATCAAAACCTGACTATAATGATACCAAAAATAAAAAGGAGGTAGAATCAAGAATTAGCAAAAGGAAGCTACATACATCTTCCAGGGATCAGAACATACCACATAAAGATTTAAGACGACATAAAATTTATGGGAGAAAGAGGAGGCTAACCAGTCAAGACTCATCTGAGTGTTTTTCTTCATTATCCCAAGGACGAATTAAAACATTTTCACAGTCAGAAAAGCACATTAAGAGTGTCCTAAATATCCTAAGTGATGAAGCATCTTTATGTAAAAGCAAATGTCTTTCCAGAAAACTAGACAAAGCAGTTGTTCACTTAAAAAAAGCTCATAGAAGAGTTCACACATCTTTGCAGCTTATAACTAAAGTAGGAGAAGAAAGAAAGGGCCCATTACCAAAATCATATGCAATAATATGCAATAATTTCTGGGAAAGTTGTGACCTTCAAGGTTATAGTTCTGTGTCTCAAAGAAAATATTATTCTACTAAGCATTTTTTGTCAAAAAGAAAATATGACAAACGGAGAAAGAATAGAGCTCCAAAAGCTGATATTTCTAAATCATTAACCCATGTGTCAAAGCACAAGTCTTATAAAACAAGTGGAGAGAAAAAATGCCTTTCTAGGAAAAGTATAGCTAGCAGTGTCTCAAAAAGTCACCCCACCAGTCACATGGGAGAATTTTGTAATCAAGAACATCCTGAATCACAGTTGCCTGTATCCTCCACATCCCAAAGTACAAGTCAGTCAGTTTATTATAATAGCAGTGTAAGCAATCCAAGTTTATCAGAAGAACATCAGCCCTTTTCTGGAAAAACTGGATATCTGTTTTCCCCAGACCACTCAGATGAGAAACTAATAGAAAAAGAAAATCAAATTGATACAGAGTTTTTATCTAGCACTAGTAAATATGAAAAGCTTGAAAAACATTCAGCAAATCATAATGTTAAAGATGCAACTAAAGAAAACAGTTGTGAGGCTAATGAAGTAATAAATGAAAGTAATTCTGTATCTTTAAGTTGCATAAAAGAAAACATAAATTCTAGTACAGGCAACGATTGTGATGCAACTTGCATAGGTCACACAAAGGCGAAAACTGACGTACTTATATCAGTCTTAGATTCAAATGTGAAGCACTTTTTAAATGATCTCTACCAACAAGGTAACCTTATTTTATCTGATTGTAAAAGAAACCTGGAAGTAAAGTGGACAGATCCTATTGAGAGACCCAAACAAAGCATTATTACAGGAAACTTCCTTATGGGCCCATTAAACCTAACTTTGATAGCAAGTAAAAAGTACAGTATTCCTCAGTTATCAGCCGCTGCAGTGACAGATAGTGAGGGAGAATCTTCAAAATCTTACTTGGATAAGCAGAGAATTCTTACTGTAGATTCTTTTGCAGCATCCAGTACTGTACCACACTGTGAGCAGAGCTGTAGAGAAAAAGAGCTTCTAAAGACAGAACAGTGCTCTTCAGGTAATTGCCTCCATACAGATGGGAATGAAACAAATGTCACTGAGAATTATGAGTTGGATGTAGCATCAGGAACTGAAGAAAATAAAAGTTATGGGGAAAATATAGTGGAATTATCTTCCAGTGATAGTTCTCTGCTTTTAAAAGATAAT
Source organism: Pan paniscus (assembly GCF_029289425.2). NCBI lineage: Eukaryota > Metazoa > Chordata > Mammalia > Primates > Hominidae > Pan > Pan paniscus. Next base: position 49,418,114 of record NC_073256.2, on the reverse strand, counting down.
GTAAAAGGCTCCTCTTCAGAAACATGTATTGTGAAGAAAGACACTGAGGACAGAATAACGTGGAAAGTTAAACAAGTGGAAAAAGCAAAAGATTCTGTTTACAAAAGAAGCAAGACTGAAGGATCAACTGTTAATACTGAGTACAAAAATCAAAAGAATCAGATCTCAGAAGAATCCTGCTTAAATGAGAAAATTATTACAACTAACTTGATTGATTCCCATCTGAGCGCTAAAAATACTACCACTGAGTCAGTCCCTTTGAAGAACACAGTTTCTAATCCGCTTAACAAAAGAGAGAAGAAGGGGGAAATTAAAGTTAGTAAAGACTCGCAGTCTGACTTGACATTACATTCAGAAATAGCCTATATTTCCAAACCAGGAATTCTAGGAGTTAATCATACACCTATTTTACCTGCCCACTCTGAAACCTGTAAAGTCCCTACTGTTCTGAAGAAACCTGCATCATACGTGAGTGAATTTAAAGAAAAACATTGCTCAGCTAATCATACGGCCCTTATAGCTAATCTATCTCAAATTTTGCAGAGGGCAGATGAAGCATCATCTTTGCAGATTCTACAGGAAGAAACTAAGGTTTGTCTAAATATTCTCCCTTTATTTGTGGAAGCTTTTGAAAGAAAGCAAGAATGTTCAGTTGAACAAATCCTGATTTCAAGAGAACTGTTGGTAGACCAAAACCTGTGGAATAATTGCAAACACACATTAAAACCATGTGCTGTTGACACTTTGGTAGAACTTCAAATGATGATGGAAACAATTCAATTCATTGAAAACAAAAAAAGGCACTTAGAAGGTGAACCAACATTCCGAAGCTTGCTTTGGTATGATGAAACACTGTATGCTGAGCTTCTTGGAAAACCACGTGGATTTCAACAGCAGTCTAATTTCTATCCTGGTTTCCAAGGAAGATTAAAATATAATGCATTCTGTGAGTTACAGACTTACCATGATCAATTAGTTGAATTGCTTGAAGAAACAAAAAGGGAAAAGAATTCATACTATGTATTCTTAAAGTACAAACGACAGGTTAATGAATGTGAAGCCATAATGGAGCATTGTTCCGATTGCTTTGATTTTTCTCTTTCTGTTCCATTTACCTGTGGAGTTAACTTTGGAGATAGTTTAGAAGACCTGGAAATCTTAAGAAAAAGTACTTTAAAGTTGATCAGTGTATGTGGGGACTCTCCTAAAGTTCATTCGTATCCAGGAAAACAGGACCATCTGTGGATTATCATAGAAATGATCTCCTCAAAGGTTAATTTTATTAAGAACAACGAGGCAGTACGTGTTAAAATATCTCTTTATGGTCTGGAACATATCTTTTTTGATGCTGCAAAAAATCTTGTTTGGAAAGAGAGAACACAATCCTTCAACAAAAAATACTCACAAAAGAAGGACGAAGAAAGGCTACTCAGAGTGAATAAATGTGCCTTTTCTAAGTTGCAGAAGATATATGATACTTTGTCTAAAGATTTAAACAATGAACCAATTTCCCCTATTGCGCTTGAGGAGGATACTATAATTGCTTCCAGAAAGTCAGATCATCCAATAAACGAAGCAACAATTAGCATAGAAAATTCTAAATTTAACAGTAATTTGCTTGCACACCCAGATATTTGTTGTATTAGTGAGATATTGGATCAAGCTGAATTTGCAGACCTTAAAAAATTACAGGATCTTACCCTGAGATGTACAGATCACTTAGAAATTTTAAAAAAATACTTTCAGATGCTACAAGATAATAACATGGATAATATTTTTATCACAGAAGAAAATGTTTTAGACATGGTGATAAACCACAGCCATGAGGCTATCATTTTAAAGCCTGAAGCTATTGAAATGTATATTGAAATCGTCATGGTCTCAGAAACAATTCACTTTCTTAAAAACTCAATAGCAAAGAAACTAGACAAACAGAGGTTTCGAGGTATGCTTTGGTTTGATTTGTCACTTCTTCCTGAGCTGGTTCAGTGCCAAGAAAAAATGGCTTCTTTTTCATTTCTTAAAGATAACTCAACAGATGTTTGCCTTTGGAAAGTGATAGAGACTGCTATTTCCGAACTTAAGAAAGATCTGGATATTATCTGCAAATATAATGAAGCTGTTAATTGCTCATATGCTATTCATTTGCTCTCAAGAGAACTTCAAGAACTTTCAGAAATAAAAAAGCTTCTGAAGAAGTCCAAGTATTTTATTTCCACATATATTGACTTTGTGCCATATATAGCATCCATAAATTATGGAAGCACTGTGACGGAGTTAGAATACAACTACAATCAATTTTCTACACTGCTGAAGAATGTAATGTCTGCCCCTAGGAAAGATTTAGGAAAAATGGCCCACATTAGGAAAGTCATGAAAACGATTGAACATATGAAGATTATATGTACTAAAAATGCTGAACTAACCATTTCCTTTTTCCTATGCCAAATGCTGTATAACAGAAGGAAGATTTTACAGCTGAAGAGAAAAGAAAAAATGAATATTCATATTGTAAAACCTGGGGAAAATAACAATAAATTTAGTATTTCTACGATGTTGCCCCCAGTATCAGAGTGCATAAACAAAAACATCTCAAATTCCTCTAAAAAACGACCGAGCACTGTAGACAAATGTGAAGACTCTCAGGAACAACAGCAAGATACTACTATTTCCAGTTGTAAAAAGCTAAAGGTATGTATGTTTTAAAACAAAACTTTTACAAGTATTCTTTTTGAAAACAAGTCTACTCATAAGCAAACAAGTAGTTTGCAGAATTCTAAAAGTTAAGAATGGTAAATTGTCTGGCAAAATGAATTTACTAACTATAATATTGATTTAAACAATTCATATTATCTATAAAATGATACATAAATTATATGTATAGGTGATACCTTGCAAATGTCTACTTTTTAAACGTAAATGTTTTAACTTAGAAAACGTTTTTTGGAAGGACGTGGATTTTAAAAGCTTCTTAAGAAGGAGTTCAATATTATGAACACTGAGTGAGTGACCAATATTTATTGAGTAGCTTTTCTGTATAACAAGCCTATGCCCAGTGTAGTGAATATTAAAAAGTGGCTAACAAAGCCTGTCTTCTTGACCATTATCATCCCAATGGAGAAATAGGACAGATATTTTTCAAGAGATAATTATCAAGGAGTTAAAAGTCCTATATTAAATACATTTTAACAAATTGTCTAAAGCATTTAATATGTACTTGGCACTGATTTATTTTATACACAACCCCTTATGATGTATTTCCTATTATCTTACTTCAAGATAAGGAAAGTGGGACACAGAGGAAATGACTATCCTGGGGTCACAGAGTTTAGTAAATGGGAGCACCCAGATCTAAACCAGGCAGTCTGGCCTCCAGAGCCCTTATTGACAGTTGTCTCAGCACTGCTCTAAGAGGTTTCTCTTACAGCTGTTCAAGACTTCTTAGTTCAGAAGTTTAGAAAAGAAACCTATATGCAGCTGGGTACGATAGCTCACGCCTGTAATCCCGGCACTTTGGGAGGCCAAGGTGGGCAGACTGCTTGAGTCCAGGAGTTCAAGACCAGCCTGGGCAACATGGTGAGACCTCATCTCTACTAAAAATAACAAAAAATTAGCCGGACATGGTGACATACACTTATAGTTCCAACTACTTGGAAGGCTGAAGCAAGAGGATTGCCTGAGCACAGGGGCGGAGGTTGCAGTGAGCCAGGATTACACCACTGTACTCCAAGCTGGGAGGACAGAGTAAGACTCTGTTTCAAAAAAAATTTATATATATAATTTTTAAATTAAGTCTGGAACAATTTAACTTAGTGGGTAAGAATAATCTATGGATGGAGAAGGTTATTTCAGATTATGGAATATCTTAAATTAGACCTAAGGAGTTTGACCTTCATTCTGTACACATTGAAGTGTACTGTCATATGAAATTCGTTTTTCTAATGATTTAACAGATAGATTCTGAGTATATAAGTCTCATATGTCTTCTGTAGAAGTATATATAGTAGTAAGTAGTAGTACTGTATACAATACTACTTACAGTAATAAGTCAGCCATGGCTTAGAAAAAGGTGTTAGAAAGGAAAATTCATATTGACAGACATGACTTAAAGAATCGATGGGGCTTAGCAACTGGTTTACAAGAAAGGACATAAAAGAGGGAGGGAACAGTCATAAATGGACTTCAAGATTAGTTTTAAGGGCCAGGTGTGGTGGCTCGTGCCTGTAATCCCAGCACTTTGGGAGGCTGAGGCAGGTGGATCACCTGAGGTCAGGAGTTCGAGACCAGCCTGACCAACATAGTGAATCCCCATCTCTACTAAAAATACAAATATCAGCTGGGTGTGGTGGTGGGCACCTTTAGTCCCAGCTACTCTGGAGGCTGAGGCAGGAGAATCGCTTGCACCCAGTAGGCGGAGGTTGCAGTGAGCCAATATCGCATCACTGCACTTCAGCCTGGGTGACAGAATGAGACTCCATCTCAAAAAAAAAAAAAAGATGTGAGGATAAGAAGAATGTTACAAATTTATTTTTTTTAAAGTTACTCCAAACATACATGAAATATGGGAAGTCTAGGAGAGTCACTGCTTTCTGCAGGGAGGTGATAATTAATTAGTTTAACTTTAGATGATGGCAGAACAAGAAATTAAAAATATCTAATATTGAAATAATAATTATTTTTATTATAGTTTGTCATCACTAATGAAGATTTTCTTTGTATCTTTTAAACACAGGTAGACATGAAAGATGTCACAAAAATCAACAGAGAAAAGGCAACATTCAAGCATCCAAGGTAGGAGTTCCCATCAGCCCTATGTGGAAAAAAAATTGAACAAAATTGGGCAAATACTAAACAACTAGAATAACACAATTATTTATATAATGTCATTGGATCATACATGTAACTTAGGGGATGAGAGTAAGCTAAGGAAAAAGAAATTTGTTTGAAATTATACAGTTTCTTAAATTCAGCCTAAGGAGTTTGAACTTCATTCTGTAAGTATTAAAGGCTAAAGTCATGTGAAATTTGCTTTTTCAGTGATGTAAAGGTTAAGAATATTCTGAGTATAGTTAGAAGTAACTCAGCCAAGGCTTAGAAAAGGGTGATTGTTTCACAGAATAAGAAAGAAAAATTTATATCTTTACAAGATACGATACAATACATAAAGAATTGATGGGGCTTAGTAAGTGGTTTACCAAAAAAAGACTTCTAAAATCAAAAAGGGACTTTTAAAAATAGGACAAGTGATAAGATTACTTTTTTTTTAACTTGTGCATTTTGAAGAATGGCAAATTTCAAAACTGGCATTTTAATGAGAACCTACATAGTCATCAATTCCCATACGATACTTTGAGCTCTCAGAAAGTATAATTTTGATTTTATCGCATTTCTGGTGATTTTTCAGTGAGGCTGAATTCAGTGAAATATTTGGCTTTTAGTTTGTTGAGTGGGATATGTGAATTCCAGGCCAAAGAAGAATTTCTCTTGACTACAGAGAAATAGTACTACTTTTCCCTTCTCAACATAATATTTCCTCATACAATTTAAGAATTTCATAAAGCACCAAAAAATCTAATTACTGGCTGGGTGTGGTGGCTCATGCCTGTAATCCCTGCACTTTGGGAGGCCAAGGCGGGCAGATCACCTGAGGTCAGGAGATGGAGATCAGCCTGACCAACATGGTGAAACCCTATCTCTACTAAAAATATAGAAACTAGCCGGGCATAGTGGCGGGTGCCTGTAGTCCCAGCTACTTGAGAGGCTGAGGCAGGAGAATCATTTGAACTTGGGAGGCGGAGGTTGCAGTGAGCTGAGATGGTGCTGCTGCACTCCAGCCTGGGCAACAGAGTGAGACTCTGTGTCAAAAAAAAATTCATATATATATATATGTTTTTATATATACACACAAACACATACATATGTGTGTATGTGTGTGTGTGTATATATATGTGTGTGTGTATATATATATATAATTACCTCAGGGACCTATATTAACTGTCTGGCTCTAGACAATTCCCATTTGGATGCTTCTCTCAGCTGCTTGAGACTGTCTGAATGTAGCTAATAATTTCAAGGCTATTAAATTGGGCAAGAAATTTTGGAGATCTGCTTTTCCTATTCTCAAAGATGAACAGACAAAAACATAATAGTCTGTTATAACAGAGAGGGAAGAAATCTTTGGTAGGAAGGCAGGGGTTACAGCTGGTAGTTTACCAGTTATTTATAGCTATTTACAAGTAATGAAGATCATCAGGCAGGAGGCATATGAATTAAAAAACTATACTGAACAATTGACTAGTGATAGTTTTCTACTTTTAAAAGCCTCCATTAGAAAATGTCTAATGCACAAAATAGTTTATTACAATATTGGAAATATATTTAAAATGTAGAGCATATCATCTTCAGTAGGAAAAGTATCTAAATCCAAACCACGGCAGTCAAACTAGGAAAATGTTAACTTGTATAGTGCCAATAGAATGGGAAAACGTAAAGCTTAAGAACTCTTCTCCTGGATAAAAATTTCAAATATATATTTCCATTAAAATTTTATGACCCTATATATTTAAATTCATTTTTATGTATGTGTTGCACCTAATAGGACTACAGGATCTCATCCCAAAAGCGAAAACAAAATAGTACCAAGTTCATGTGACAGTCTGAAAAGAAATCATTTAACGCCAAAAAAGGTTGAAATGCAACGATCACTACCTGGCTCACTTTTATCCTTAGAGAACCCAAAAGACACTTGCGCATCAAAGTCGGAAAGCAAAATAGACTTAACTGTTTCATCTGATGCTCCAGACCACTTCAGTGGACAACAGGAAAATTTAAATAGCATGAAGAAAAGAAATGTGAACTTTAGTGCTGCTGAAACAAAAAGTGATAAGAAAGATTGTGCTGCTTTTGCAATTTGTGACCAAAAAAGTGTACATGGCACATTTTCACCAGACCATGAGACACTTTTGCAGAAATTTCTTAAAAATTCCCCAGATCCCACCCAAAAATCCTGCCTTTCTGATATAAACCCAGAAACTGATGTTTCTCTTGTGCCTGATGCGTCGGTGCTCTCAAAGCCAATTTTCTGTTTTGTGAAAGATGTCCATCCTGATCTAGAAATGAATGACACAGTCTTTGAACTTCAAGATAATGATATAGTAAATTCATCTATTAAAAATTCCTCATGCATGACTTCTCCAGAACCCATCTGTATCCAGAACAAAATTCCTACTCTGCAGATAAACAAACTACAGCCTGCAGAAACTGAGTCAGAGGACAAATACATGAAGGATACATTGAATCCCAATACTGTGCATACTTTTGGAGCATCTGGGCATATAACCCTTAATGTGAATCAAGGAGCAGAGTACTCTCTTTCTGAACAACAGAATGACGAAAATTCAAAAGTCCTAACGCAGAATGCTGCCACATATTGGAATGAACTTCCACAGTCTGCATGTAACCCAACATATAATTCTTCTGAGCATTTATTTGGAACTTCATATCCATACTCTGCTTGGTGTGTTTATCATTACAGCAGCAGCAATGGCAATGCCATTACCCAGACATATCAAGGGATAACATCATATGAAGTACAGCCATCTCCTTCTGGGCTGTTGACCACAGTTGCAAGTACTGCCCAGGGCACACATTCTAATCTTCTGTACTCTCAATATTTTACTTATTTTGCTGGGGAGCCACAAGCAAATGGCTTTGTGCCAGTGAATGGGTATTTTCAATCTCAAATACCTGCTTCTAATTTTCGGCAGCCAATTTTTTCACAATATGCTTCTCATCAGCCATTACCACAAGCTACATACCCTTACCTTCCTAATCGATTTGTGCCTCCAGAAGTTCCTTGGGTTTATGGTGAGTTTCACATTTTAATGCCTGCTTTATTGAGTTGTTACTTTTAACTGTATCCATTTATGTAAGTGAAATTCACAGTAAGTGATGAGTTAGAGGGAGAAAGAGCGGTCATTTTTCTACAGATTTGTAGAATTGCCAATGGATTGGGCAGAGAGGGTGGAAATCTAGTTGTCAAAAATTTAAGAAAAAAAACTGTCAGTATCACTAATATGTCCTTGACATGTTTGTTCTTCAATAAAACCCAACAGTAGGGAATAGTTAAGTAACTTATAGTTAATCGATACAGTGGGGCTGGGCGCAGTGGCTCACACCTGTAATCCCAGCACTTTGGGAGGCCAAGGGGGGCAGATCACGAGGTCAGGAGTTCGAGACTAGCCTGGCCAACATAGTGAAACCCCATCTGTACTAAAAATACAAAAATTAGCTGGGCATGGTGGCGCACACCTGTAGTCCCAGCTACCCAGGAGGCTGAGGAAAGAGAATCGCTTGAACTCAGGAGGCAGAGGTTGTGGTGAGCGGAGATCCGCCACTGCACTCCAGCCTGGGTGATAGAACGAGACTCGACCTCAAAAAAAAAAACAAACAAAAAAAATGATACAGTGAAATGTGACGCAACCATTAAAGGGTTTTTAATGACCTGACTTTTTTAAAACTATATCGTGTAAACTTACCTACATAAATATGGAAATAGATAGAAATACTGAAATAAAATATGCCAACATTTTAATTTGTCTATCTTCAGGTAAAAACTTTGGGGTGTGTAGAGAATTTTTTCTTGCATTTTCTAGATTATCTACTGTGAAACATACATTATTTTGATAATTAGAGGAAAAACAGAGTAAACTAAAGTGGGAAAATAAATTTCAATTAGACAAAACAACCCTTCTGTTTCTCTCAGTTATCTAATACAGTATCTTGGTGTAAGTGAATAGAGTTAATTAAAATGTATTGGTAGAAGAACTTGATAGTTTGCTCTGTAACATGAAATTGTTTCTTTCTAAAATGCTTAATTCTACTTGTAAAATAGCATGATTAGAATATAGGTGTTTTAATGAAATTGAAATGTGCATTTATCAGAGTTAAAGCAAAATATAAAAACAATTATCCTGCAGAAAAAGTTACCCTAACAACCAAATATTCTACCATTGGAAATAAAATGTACTTTAAATAAAAATAACCATCTTTTAATATCTTATACAGAGAAATGCAAGATAATTCTTTTTTAAGGCAGGGTCTCATTCTGTCACCTAGACTGGAGTCCAGTGGCACATTCATAGCTTATTGAAACCTCAAACTCCTGGGCTCAAGCTGTCCTCCCATTTCAGCATCCCAAGTAGCTGGAACTACAGGCATGCATCACCATGTCCAGCTAATTATTTTTAATAATTTTTAATTTTTATTTTTATTATTTTTAATTTTTAGTAGAGGCTGAGCACCTGTAATCCCAGCACTTTGGGAGGTGGAGGTGGGCAGCTCACTTGAGGCAAAACATGGCGAAACCCTGGTATCTACTAAAAATACAAAAATTAGCTGGGAGTGGTAGTACACACCTGTAATCCCAGCTACTCAGGAAGGTGAGGCATGACAATCACTTGAACCTGGGAGGCAGAGGTTGCAGTGAGCTGAGATCGCGCCACTGCACTCCAGCCTGTGTGACAGGAAGACCCAGTCCCAAAAAATATATATATATTAGTAGAGATGAGGTCTTACTGTGTTGCCTAGGGTGGTCTCGGACTCCTGGCCTCAAGTGATCCTCCTGCCCCTGCCTTCCAAAGTGTGGGATTACAGGTGTGAGGCATCAGGCCCAGAGAATTTCTTTTAAAAAGTTTCTAAGCCCTGGATATTGTTACACATTGATATGTAGAAAAAACTGAGAGGCCGTAGGACATAGGTCTGAATTGGGCAAGAAGCAGCCTATTGACATAGTTCTGTTTCTAACCGAGAAATCTGATCACATCAGCACCTCTGCTTTGGAGTTATATCACTGATTCACTATAACCTACTGGATAAAATTCAAATACTTTAGCCTGGAATGCAGAGCCCTTCACAGTCCTCTATGTCCAACGTCATCTGCCACCACTTCCACCTCTGCATTCAAGCCACGTTGAACAACTTAATGTTCTCCCATAGGACCATAGAACAATCTCTCTTGTACTTCTGTAGTACTTTTTGTGTGCTTTTCTCACATAAGGTATGTGAGTATTAGGTGGTATTGTAATAATCTCTGTATCTTTCCCTTTCTTCCCTGCCTCAGTAAATGACTTTACACAGGGCTAGAAATTTTTCACCTAAGAACATAAGGAAAACGATAAAAGAGGGAAAAAAAGGCTGGACGTAGTAGCTCACGCCTGTAATCCCAGCACTCTGGGAGGCCAAGGCAGGCAGATCACTTGAGGTCAGGAGTTTGAGACCAGCCTGGACAACATGGCGCAACCCTATCTCTACTAAAAATACAAAATTAGCCAGGTGTGGTGGCACATGCCTGTAATCCCAGCTACATGGGAGGCTGAGGCAGCAGAATGGCTTGGATCTGGGAGGCGGAGGTTGCAGTGAGCCGAGATCACGCCACTGCACTCCATACTGGGTGACAGGGTTAAACTCTGTCTCAGTAAAAATAATAAAAGGGGAAAAAGAAAGCAGGAACAAAGTCCATGACTCTTCTTTTTCCTTTTTTATTAATTTGGTATCATTGCTGATGCTGTAATGATAAACACCAAGCATAGTAGATGGGACAAACCTATGAATTAAAGTGGACACTTTAATTTCTGAGATAGGAAATCTTGATTGTAATTGTTTCAGAAGGGTTCTCATAGTTTGGGCTTTCTTTTGTTCTTAATAGTTAAGCTATTTGTGATATTAAAAAAGATAGCTCTGGAATCAAGTCCAGCTATGACTCTCAAATAATCTGTATTGTTACCTCCTTGGTTATATTAGTCCAATTAAAATAAAAGAAAAAGAAATAATCATTTACTTATATCCAAAAGTCACTCTAAAAAAAATTAAGGAGGCAATTGCAATGTTATAAGCACATCTTTGAGTTATCATGAGTGTAAATAATCCACAGAAATCACCTCTCACACTTACAGGAACTGCATTCTTAAAAATGTGAAAATCTCTTGGACCCATTTGTCGCTATATTGTTCGTGGTGCTTGTATTCAACACCAGAAAATGGAACTAAAGGACAGTGCTTGAGTGAGCCCTGTATCCAGCCACATTATGTCCTTTATTACATTTAATTTCACAGGATAGCTTAGAGAGATGCAGAGGTGCTGTTCTTTTACAGATGAGGAAACCACTCCTCAGAGAGCCTTAAATTAACTTTCATAGGATCTGATGACCCTATGGCTACTTAAGGGCAAATAAGCACTTTGATCTCTTTAGCTGTAATTTAAACTCAGGTTCTTTCCACTATAGTATCATGTACCATTAGTCTAAATTATTTATTTAAATCTTTGTGGTGTTTTTTCTTCCAGCTCCATGGCACCAAGAATCCTTTCATCCAGGACACTGAAAATAGTCTTCTGTCTATTGAAAGAAGACATAACAAGTTTTTCCAAATATTTTTTACTTATATATTTTTTAACATTTAGCGATTTTTAATGTTTGTAAATGTGGTAGGAAATATAAATCATATGGTCCTTTGTAAAATATACAAATAATCTAACACATATCATATAGGACATCAATTTCTAACATCTGATATACCAGAATTATTTCCATGCAATTATAAGGGGAAGGTAATATGATCAAGGTTAAGCAATAGTGGTAAAATCTTTAAAACTAGATTCTTGCTTCTGATATGTTTCAATACATTGTTGATGGCATTGTGCCATTTGAGCTGAAAGCAGGATTTTTTTTCATTAGTCATCAAACCAAGAATTTTATAATTCTTGACACTTTATTATATAATTTACAATTCTATGCCAGATATGGCAAATTTCTTCAATTTCAGTATTTTATAGTTTCTACTTGTAAAATATTTTTAATAAGAAAAATTGGTTTGCATAATCTCAGTGTTTCCTTGAGTAGAGATGTTTTAAATTTTTATGTTGGAAGCAATTGTAGTTAATTATATTGGCAATGAAGCACTTTCAATGCCTTTTTCTACAAGAGCCATTTCCAGAAGATTATTTTGTTTTTGGATTTCACAATTTAAATAGTTATTTTAATGATTTTCTAGCAAATAATAGAGAATAATGTTTATGCTTATGCAGTTAGTCTTTATTACAGTAATTTAAACAATGTGGCACAAACATAGTTTTTTCATGCTCTTGTCATAGACTTTTCTTTTTAACCTTCTGCAAAAGTAAAAACTCTCTTAGTAATAATCATCATAGGGCAACAGGATATAGTATGTAACTGCAGTCTTGAGCTGTCTCTTTTCATGTATTACCTTTCTTGCTCAACAGCTATTCCTGTTTTCTGTAAGATCCTAGTCAGACAAAGCCCTCACAACTGGATAGACCTTTCTCAAGGGTTAGCCCTAAAATGTGACAAGAGAATTGGTTTGGCTGAATCACAACAAATAACTAGCAAAGCTTCAGTGCTTTTGCAAACTTTTTATGTAAGCAAACTTTTTGTGTTATCTGGCACAGGCCTTTGAAAAGACTATAATTCTACTTTGTTTAATGTAGAGTAACTAATTTTTCAATTTAGAAAGACAGTGAGAATCCCCAGGATAAGCCTCTTTATACTCACTTAAACCAACTGGGATGGAATTCAGAATACCTAAGCTGCTTCTTTAACATACAGATCTTTAAAAAGGGAAGGTCAAGCAAAGAACTGTAACTGAAAGAAATAAGAGATTTGAAAAGACGATAGAGGTAAAACAATATTTAAAAAACATTTCTATTTGGTCCATGCAGTTTCATTTGAAAATAGTCTGTCAAAATCAGAACTCCTGAACAACTTTGAAAGCAGTAATATTAACTGGTATTCAAAAATGAATAACAGCCAAAAATGAATAACAGCCATTTGATTTATGTTTCCCTCAGTCATTTGGTTTATGTTTGGTTATGGCTGTTATGTTACAGCATTGGTTAAATGCTGTTATGTTACAGCATTTATTGTTAATACTACTACTAATATGTAAACCAAAAGTTAAATATTCTAGTTAAGGATTGTTTCTTTAAACAACTTTCAGATTCTGTTGACATTGTCTTTGTGGTATTTTTATTTCATGGGTTTTAATTTCTCTTAAAGACTTACCTAAATATTCAGTTACATTTTTTAGAAATCTGTACTTGACAGAACATTAAAACATGGAATATTTTTGCTTCAAGTGTGTTTTTTGATTCTTAATAGTAGAAGAAATTAAACCTGAGCAAATTTTATAAAAAAAAAACCTGTTTATAAATATTGTTAAAGAAGAATTATTTGAATAAACTGGATTCCTTCTCATTTCAGGGTTTTTTTCTTTTGTGTTTCTTGAATAGTAAGCATAAATATGGGCCAGGCGTGGTGGCTCACACCTGTAATCCCAGCACTTTGGGAGGCCGAAGCAGGCGGATCACCTGAGGTCAGGAGTTCGAGACCAGCCTGAGCAACATGACAAAACTCCATCTCTACCAAAAATACAAAAATCAGCCAGGAGTGGGGGCAGGCACCTGTAATCCCAGCTACTCAGGAGGCTGAGGCAGGAGAATCACTTGAACCTGGGAGGCAGAGGTTGCCAGGAGCCGAGGTCGTGCCACTGCACTCCAGCCTGGGCAACAGAACAAGACTATCTCAAAAAGAAAAAAAAAAAAAAACGTAAATGTGAGTGGTCCTTGGTTTACACATACCCATTACATTAAAAACAATCCATGAGGAACTGACCTCATGAGTATTTTAGTTCATTTTCTGTTGCCGTAACAGAATATCACAGGCTGGGTAATTTGTAAAGACAAGAAATGTATTTGGCTCACAGTTCTTGAGCCTAGGATGTCCAAGATCTAGGGGGCTGCCTCTTGCGAGGGCATAAAATGGTGAGAGAGAGCAAGAGATTGAGCTCATCCTTTATAGGGAGGCACTGCCACAGACTAGCCCATTCCCACAATAACGACATTAATCTATTCATGAGGGCACAGCCCTCATGGCCTAATCACCTCTTAAAGGTCCCACCTGTCAACAATGTTGTCATTGGGGATTAACTTTCCAATGTAAGAACTTTAGGGGACACGTTCAAACCATAGCAATTAGATAACTAAATAAACTGCTGGAGCACCTTTTCCACTCCAGCTGTGTTTGCCTTCACCTCTATCCCTCTTTGCTGTCACTTTTAAAAATACATTACAGCCTGCGGTTTCATATGAAAAGCCAAAGTCCCTGCCCGTATATAGTTGTCATTCCAGTCAAGGGAGACAAGTAATACATACATAATTAAGTAATTTTGCATCATGAGAAGTGATATGTTAAAAAAATAAGTAATGGACTAGAGAATGGATGACACATAAGCTGAGATTCGTTGATGGCGTCTTTGACAAGGTAAACATCCATGAACCTAGCAAAGTAGGAGGCTATGCCCCATTTTCCCAATAAGATTTCACCAAAACAATATTTTGGTAAGATTACGTAAGTTGTTAGAGATATAGATGAAGTATTATGTCAGTTGTATGTTATATAAGAACATTGTAGAATAGTTTTGCTTATGTTTTGTAGGATAATTTTATTGTCCTCTCATCCATCTTTGACATCAATCTCTTGGTCATCATTAGAGACTTCTTTAGCTCTCTGACCGTGTTTTCCAAAGTATGTCATCCTGTTATCAAAGTTTGAAATAATATCCTTTTTTTAAATGTATTTTAGAAATCTGTGTGTAAATACATGCAAAACTGCTATTAATTGAGGTCATTTCAAACTAATATCTTCCCCAAAGACATTACCTAGAGTAATGGCAGCATAAGGCTTCAAAATAAGATTAAGCTTCCATACCCTTTTCAGTGGGGTAGTTTTAGGGGGGAATATAACTTATATTCAGGCATATATGATATTTTTAAACTACTAAGTTTGTCGTTGTTGATGCTGTTGTTGAGATGGAGTCTCACTCTGTCACCCAGACTGGAGTGGAGTGGTGTGATCTCAGCTCACTGCAACCTCCACCTCCCAGGTTCAAACGATTCTCCTGGTTCAGCCTCCTGAGTAGCTGGGATTATAGGTGTGTGCCACCAAGCCCAGCTAAATTTTGTATTTTTGGTTGAGACGGGGTTTCACCATGTTAGCCAGGCTGGTCTCAAACTCCTGACCTCAGGTTATCTGCCCGCCTCAGCCTCCCAAAGTGCTGGGATTACAGCCGTGAGCCACGGCGCCTGGCTGCTATTAAATGTTTCTGCAGGCATAGTTTTCTTTCAATTCATATGATATTTATATTGCTTGAATAACGTGGTAAGTAGACTGGAGTCTACTTAGGGGTTGAGGGTGGGAGAAGGGAGAGGAGCAGAAAAGATAACTATTGGGTACTGGGCTTAATACCTAGGTGATGAAATAATCTGTACAATAAACCCCCATGACACAAGTTCATCTATGTAACAAATCTTCACATGTACCCCCGAACCTAAAATTAAATTTTAACTAAATGTTGGCCACAAAAAAAATTGTTCAGATTTGCAGTGATGCAAAGATGGAAAGATAGTTCTTACATGAGATTGATTAGTAGTCTTTTTGAAACACCTGCCAAGTGATAGTAGATGCTATATATATAAGTCTGTTGTGCCAAACCAAGCCTGGTGTGATAAGGGCCCTGCCTAGAGGGTGGCCGTGGGAGTGGAGGATTGGATTCCAGAGGCATTTGAGAAGGAAAGAGTTGGCAGGATTTTGTGACTGGATATAAGTCGTAACTGAGAGGAAAGCAGCCCAAATGACTGCTAGTGCACCATAATTTATGTTTTTAGTGTATGAAGAAAGAATAATTTTAAAAAACAGTAACTCATTCTTCGCCAGAACTTGATAGTTCGAATTTATATACTTTGTTCTGTATATGAGACGGATAATAAAAATTGTAAAAACATTTTTTAAAAAGGAAAGGAGTTAATTTCCTTAGCAAATTATGAAAGCATATAAATTGCATGCACTAAAAAATCATCATGTAACTATGGCAACTTAAAATTCAACTGTATTTATTTAGTTATTTAGTTATTTATTTACCCTGAGACAGGGTCTGTATCTGTTGCCCAGGCTGGAGTGCAGTGGTGTGGTCATGGCTCACTGCAGCATTGAACTCCAGGACTCAAGCAGTCCTCCCACCTCAGCCTCCCAAGTAGCTAGGACTCCAGGCTCACGCTACTGCGTCCAGCTAATTTTTAAATTTTTTCTAGAGACAGGGTCTTGCCATGTTGCCCAGACTGGTCTTGAACTCCTGGCCTCAAGTTATCCTCCTGCCTTGGCCTCCCAAAATGTTTGGAATACAGGTACAAGTCACCATGCCCGGCCAAAATTCAACTGTTTAAAGTGTTATATAAAAAGCGAACTATAATGCTAACCAGGACTGTGAATGTCATAAATTCAGCTGTCAAAAGATGTATTAAAGCTGGGAGCAGGGGCTATGAACTTTTATTCTATTATAAGAGGAATAAAAAAGAACTACAGACAAATATTGGAACCTTTTAAGTAGGTTTATTTTTCACAGTGATAAATAGGCATAGCAATTCTGAAACCATTTTATGTGTATGATAGAATTGAACAAAGGAGTAAATGTCATTTGATATTTTGGGGAGTCAGAGGTCTCATTGTGGAAGAAGGGAGGATAAGGAAGAATCCTCAAAGGGATGGAGATTTCAAAAGTAGGATGTCAGGGCCGGGCACAGTGAATCATGTCTGTAATCCCAGCACTTCGGGAGGCCGAGGTGGGTGGATGACTTGAGGTCAGGAGTTCGAGACCAGCCTGGCCAACATGGTGAAACCCCATCTCTACTAAAAATGCAAAAATTAGCAGGCGTGGTGGTGCATGCCTGTAATCCCAGCTACTTGGGAGATGAGGCGTGAGAATCGCTTGAACCCGGGAGGTGGAGGTTGCAGTGAACCAAGATCGTGCCACTGCACTCCAGCCTGGGCAACAAAGTGAGACTCCATCTCAAAAAAAAAAAAAAAGATATCAGTATAAATTAAGCTCCCTTAAGTATTTCACTAAGTACTAATTTATGCATTGAGATAATTACCCAGACTGTGTGGGGAAAGAACCATCAGGAAGCTTTGGTGAAACAATCCCCAGGGCTCATCTAGGACTGGGAATAGTGGGTGTTCCCACCAGCCAGGGTGGAAAGATCTTGTAATATAGAAAACATACAGTAGGGTCTTCAGAAGGATATCATCTAAGTATGGGGCCACATTAGCCCATGACTAAAAGCTGCTCTGAACCGTCCTCCTTTAAAAGCTCAAAAGCAAGCCTTGCCTTGAAAAAAATCCAACTAATTCCAAGTAATCACACACAGGAACAAAGCTCAACACTACTTAACCACAATGAAATCCAGCAATCAACAGTGTAAAATTCGTACTATCTGTCATCTAATCAAACATTACTAGGCAGGCAAAACAACACAAAAATATGACCCATTACCAGGAAAATAAACAGTGAAATGATAGAAATGATGAAATTACCAAACAAGGATATAAAATCAGCAATTATAAATATGCTTTATATGGTCAAGAATATAGAGGCAAATAGGCCAGGCGTTGTGGCTTATGCCTGTAATCCCAGCACTTTGGGAGGCCAAGGTGGGTGGATCACCTGAGGTCAGGAGTTCAAGCCAGCCTGACCAACATGGAGAAACCCTGTCTCTACTAAAAATGAAAACTAACCGGGCTTGGTGGTGCATGCCTGTAATCTCAGCTACTCGGGAGGCTGAGGCAGGAGAATCGCTTGAACCCGGGAGGCGGAAATTGCAGTGAGCCGAGATCGCACCACTGCACTCCAGCCTGGGCAACAAGAGTGAAACTCCGTCTCAAAAAAAAAAAAAAAAAGAATATAGAGGCAAATAAAATAGGAGACAAATAGAAGATATAAAAAGTATGCAAATGGAACTCTTATCTGAAATGAAAAATACACTGTATGGGATAAAGAGAAGATTAGACAATGAAGAAGACAAAACAGTAAACTTAAGAACATAACCATAGAAACTATTCAAAATGAAGCACAGAGACAAAAAAGAATGGGGAAAGAAAAAACACCAGAGAATCAGTGCCCTGTGAAACAATACAAAGCAGTTTAAGGTCAAGAGGGGAGTGAGGCAGGAACAGAAAAAAAGGTTTTGAAGAAATAATAGATGAAAGTTTCCAAACAATCAAAACTATAAACCCACAGTTCCAAGAAGCTCAATGAACCCAAAGAGAAATAAAGCCTCAATAACACACTCACCGGAATGTCTAAACTTTTTTTTTTTTTTGAGACAGAGTTTCGCTCTTGTTGCCCAGGCTGGAGTGCAATGGCGTGATCTTGGCTCACTGCAACCTCCACCTCCTGGGTTCAAGTGATTCTCCTGCCTCAGCCTCCCAAGTAGCTGGGATTACTGGCGCCTGCCACTATGCCCAGCTAATTTTTTGTATTTTTAATAGAGATGGGATTTCACAATGTTGGCCAGGCTGGTCTCGAACTCCTGACTTCAAGTGATCCATCTGCCTTGGCCTCCCAAAGTGCTGGGATTACAGGCGTGAGCCACTGCGTCTGGCCGAATGTCTAAACTTTTAAGACTGGCCATACTAAGCGCTGGTGAAGACCCAGTGTAACTTGCGCTCTCATGCACTTTTAGTGGGAATGCTGAGTTGTACAACCACTTTGGAAAACTGCTTGGCAGAAACTTTAAGCAATCACCATATGACCCACAAACCCACTCCTAGACATTTATTTACCCAAGAGAAATGGAAACATATATTTACCCACCACTTGTATTTGAATGTTTATAGCAATTTTATTCATAACCAAAAGTTGGAAACAACCCAAGGATGCATCAACCTATGAATGGATAAACAAATTGAATAAATTACAGTATATCATGGAATACTGGACAATAAAAAGGAACAAACTAATACACCATTTGAATGAGTCTCAACAATTATACTAACTGAAAGAAACCAGACACACAAGACTTATCCCATTTGTATGAAATTCTAGAAGAAGCTAAACTATAATGTTAGAAGGCAGATCCTTGGTTACTAGGGGTTATGGCTGGGGAAAGGACTGTCCCAAGGAACATGTTGGAAGTTTCAGGTTGAGGGAAGTGTTCTACATCAGTGTTGTGTGGTGGGTGATAGGTAGATGACTGTATGCATTTGTTACAGCTCAACTAAATATCCATTTTAAATTGGTAAATAATTATTGTACATAAATCATACCTCAATAGAGTTGATTTTTTAAAATAGACTATATTTTATTGAATCTAAGATTCCATTGATTATGAGATTAATTTTAGAGACAAAAAATGGTAACTTAGACTCAGCAAAATATGATATACAATATGGGAAAATTCAAATGGAAATTAAACCAAGAATCCAGGTAACTCAAGAGTATTAGAATAAACACCAGAAAACTTCTTTGAGTTGTTAGGGTAGGACCCTTCTGTTAATATCAGCAAGTAACATGTATATGATCAGAAGGTATATATATATTAGGCTAAATGAGGTATTACTGCTTAATGGGTACAGAGTTTCTGTTTGAGACAATGAAAAAGTTCTAGAGATGGTACTAGTGATGGGTGCACAACATTGGGAATGTACTTAATGCCACTGAATTGTTTGCTTAAAAATGGTTTCATGGTAAATGTTTTATTTTACTCCAGTAACCAAAATCTTCAAAGAAATTGGGTTGTAAAGAAATTTTAGTAGAAAATCTACAATAAATTATGTATTTCACTTAAATATATAATACAATATTCATGCAATCTTGGGGAACCGTTCTAAACAGGCTTATGCAAAATTACTGACAGGATTGGTGAGGGAGAGAATAGAGGGAGAACAGGCTCTGAGTCAGACCACATGGCTTCATTTCCCAGCTCCAGGTGAGTGAACTCAGCCCCAGTCACTTGTTGCCTCTACCTCAGTATCCTCATTTGATTAATCAGAGTGATAATCATAGCCTACTTCTTAGGGTTGTTATGGAGGGAATAAATGAGGTAATAATCTAAGCACTTAGAACACCACCTGATTCATAAGTGCTCTTATTATGATATAAAGATTTAAAACTTTTGTATGGCAAGACTCAAACAAATATAAAATCCAAGTAACACACTGGGTGAAATACTGTAAATATACATACTAAGCAGCCTACAAATCAATAATAAGGAAGTGAAAAACCTAATAAAATAACAATTTGTACACACAAATACATAAGTGTCAAAAAATAAGAACAATTGCTAAATCCCACTAACCACAAAGTATATAATCTTTCAGCTACCATTTGGTCAAAGCTTAAAATGAATAGTATCCGATTGCATCAGTCAAGTTTATGTTCCAATGTAAATAACAAAGCCCCCAAATGTAGCTTAAATGTAAGTTTTATTTTTCTCCTATATGAAATCTAGAGGTACCATATGATCCAGCAATTCCTCTCCTGGGTATTTATCCAAAGGAAATGAAATCAGTATGTCAAAGAGATATCTGCACTCCCGTGTTTATTGCACCACTATTCACAATAGCCAAGATATGGAATCAGCTTTCATGTCCATCAATGGACAAATTAATAAAACATGGTGTATATACACTGTAAAATATTACTCAGCCATAAAAAAATGAAATCCCATCATTTGTGGCAACATGGATGAACCTGGAGGACATTAAGTGACATAAACCAAACACAGAAAGACAAATACCACATGGTCTCATTCATAGGTGGAATCTAAAGGAGTTGATCTTATAGAAATAGAGAGTCGAATAGTGGTTACCAGAGGCCAAGGAGGAAAGAAAGAGTGGATGATGGGGAGAGGTTGGTCAACAGGTACAAAATTAGAGTAAGATAGGAGGAATCTGTTCTGGTGTTCTGTAGCACAGTAGGGTGACTATGGTTAACAATATTATAGTGTATATTTCAAAATATCTGGAAGAGGGGATTCTGAATGTTCTTGCCATAAAGCAATGATAAATGTTGGATATGCTAAAAATCTCAATTAGATGATCACACAATTACATATATCAAAATATCACACTGTGCCCTATAAATACATAAAATTATGTGTCAAATAGAAACAATAATAAGAAGAAGAAATCTATAGGTAGACAATTCAGAGCTATTATTCTGGCTTCACGTTGCTATCAGGAACCCAGGTTCATTTCATCTTTCTTCTTGGCCATCACTAATACATGGCCTTTACCCTCATCCTTTCTTTACCTAGTGGCCTCCAAATGGCTATTCCATCTCCAGCAATGAGTACCAGGCAGGAGCATTTTGAGTTTCCTGCCTTTAACAAGTTTTCCTGTAGAACCCTATTGAGCTACTTCTCCTTACATCTATTTGCCAGAATGATACCCCATGGCCACTCCTAGGTAATTTTTCAAGCAGGGCATTTTTTTACTCCAAACGATTGTTAATGAAGAAATGTGCTAAACTATTAATAATCTGTGCTATACCAATACTATCTCCAATGAAAAATATAGTATCAAAAAAATATATATGGTATCCAAATCATAATGAAAACATAAATATACCTTTTAAAAGAAAGAGTAGATGAAGCAAATATTGAGGACTTCCTTAATGGGGGGCCAATCCTAAGTGCTGAAAACAACCCTTTTAGTCATACTGCTAGTTACCATTTATCTTTTTTTTTTTTTTCTTTTGAGATGGAGTCTCACTCTGTTGCCCAGGCTGGAGTGCAGTGGCGCAACCTCGGCTCACTGCAAGCTCCGCCTCCCGGATTCACGCCATTGTCCTGCCTCAGCCTCCCGAGTAGCAGGGACTACAGGCGCCCGCCACCACGCCTGGCTAATTTGTGTGTGTGTGTGTATTTTTAGTAGAAACTGGGTTTCACCATGTTAGCCATGATGATCTCGATCTTCTGACCTTGTGATCCACCCGCCTCGGCCTCCCAGAGTGCTGGGATTACAGGCGTGAGCCACCGCACCCAGCCAGTTACCATTTATTCTTATGGCCCCTGCTACTTTGCTCAAATTTACTTAAATATTTACTGAGCACCTACTCTTTATAGATGTTTTGATATTACAAATCTAATATACATATGGATCTTGTGGTCAAGAGATTTATAGTCTAATAAGAAAGAGGAGAAATGCATGCAAATAACTAACATGAGATAGAAAGTGTGTGGTAGAAAAAAGGGACTGATCCAAAGGTATGAAATTTTAAAGTGTGCAGAGATGAGTTTCTCCTGGTATAAGAGCAAGAGAAAGGGCTTCATGGAAAAAAAAAAATAGTCCTGACACTTGTCCTTGAAGATTGGGAAAGATATCCCTGCATGGTGGCTTACATCTGTAATCCCATCACTTCGGGAGGCTGAGGTGGCAGGATTGCTTGAGCCAAGGAGTTCAAGATCAGCCTGGGCAAGATAGACCCCAGCTCTACAATAAATTAAAAACCCAGCATGGTTATGCATATCTGTAGTCCCAGCTACTCTGGAGGCTAAGGCGGGAGGATCACTTGAGCCTGGGAATTTGGGGTTATAGTAAGCTCTGATAATGCTGCTGCTCCCCAGCCTGGGTGACAGATTGACACCCTGTTTTTTTGTTCTTTTGTTTTTTGTTTTGTTTTTTTGTTTTTGTTTTTGAGATGGAGTCTTGCTCTGTTGCCAGGCTGGAGTGCAGTGGTGCAACCTCGGCTCACTGCAACTTCCATGTCCTGGGTTCAAGCGATTCTCATGCCTCAGCCTCCCGAGTAGCTGGGACTACAGGTGCCCGCCACCATGCCCAGCTAATTTTTGTATTTTTAGTAGAGGTGGGGTTTCACCATGTTGGCCAGGATGCTCTCAATCTCCTGACCTCGTGATCCACCCGCCTTGGCCTCCCAAAGTGCTGGGATTACAGGCGTGAGCCATCACGCCTGGCCTCGAGACCCTGTTTAAAAAAAAAAAAATTGGATAGGTTTATATATATATAGAAAAGGAAGAGAAAGAGAAGTGTTTCGTATGGAAGTAAATCATGAATTAAGGGATGGCGCCAAGAAAGTGGGGGGCAAGTGAGAGAATAGTAACTGATTGAATAAAATAGATTAAAGCATTTCCGAAAAGTTATTATGATGGGGTAATAAAGTGGCTATCAGGATTGAAGTGACTAAAGCTTCTTCTCTGGGGGTTATTTTTAAAAGTTTCCCAGACTTCAGGGGAAAAACTGGAGCCTTCACTGTGACTGAGAAATCAGCACCTGAGCTGTGTGTCAGTCTTTAGAAAACCATGGCCTCAGCTTTTTGAAGGCCTGTAGTGGGTCCTGGAACTGATAAACAACTTCAGTAAAGTTTCAGGACACAAAATCAGTGTACAAAAATCAGTGCCATTTCTATACACCAATAACATTCCAGCTGAGAACCAAATCAAGAACACAATCCCATTTACAATAGCCACCAAAAAAGTAAAATACCTAGGAATACAGATAACCAAGGAGGTGAAAGATCTCTATAAGGAGAACTACAAAACACTAGTGAAAGAAATCACAGATGACACAAATGGAAAAATATTCCATGCTCATGAATTGGAAGAATCAATATCATTAAAATAGCCATACTGCCCAAATCAATCTATAGATTTAACACTACTCCTATCAAATCACCAATGTCATTTTTCACAGAATTAGAAAAAACTATCTAAAATTCATATGAACCAAAAAAGAACCTAAATAGCCAAAGCAATCCTAAGCAAAAAGAATAAAGCTGGACGCATTACACTACACAACTTCAAACTATACTATAAGGCTACAGTAACCAAAACAGCATGGTACTGGTGCAAAAACAGACACATAGACCAATGGAACAGAATAGAGAACCCAGAAATAAAACTGCATACCTACAGCCATCTGATTTTTCAACAAACTAAACAAAAATAAGCAATGGGGAGAGGACTCCCTACTCAGTAAATCTTGCTGGGATAACTGGCTAGCCATACACAGAAAAATGAAACTGGACCCCCAGCTTTCACCATATACAAAAATTAACTCAAGATAGATTAAAAATTTAAATGTAAAATTTCAAACTATAAGAATACTGGAAGAAAACACAGGAAACACCACTGTGGACATTGGCCTTAGGAAAAAAGTTATGATTAAGTCCTCAAAAGCAATTGCAATAAAAATAAAAACTGACAAGTGGAACCTAATTAAAGGTGTCTGCATAGCAAAAAAACAAAAAACAAACAAACAAAAAAAGCTGTCAACAGAGTAAACAGACAACTTACAGAATGAGAAACTATGCATCTGACAAAGGTCTAATATCCAGAATTTGTAAGGAACTTAATCAACAAGCAAAAAACAACCCCATTAAAAAGTGGATAAAAGTCCAGGCATGGTGGCTCATGCTTGTTTATTATTATTATTGTTATTTTTTTGAGTCAGAGTCTCACTCCATCACCCAGGCTGGAGTGCAGTGGCGTGATCTCAGCTCACTACAACCTCTGCCTCCCAGACTCAAGTGATTCTCCTGCCTCAGCTTCCCAAGTAGTGGGGATTACAGGCACCCACCACCACACCCAGCTAATTTTTGCATTTTTAGTAGAAACAGGGTTTCACCATGTTGGCCAGGCTGGTCTCAAACTCCTGACCTTAGGTGCTCCACCTGCCTTGGCCTCCCAAAGTGCTGGGATTACAGGCGTGAGCCACTGCACCCAGCCTATGGCTCATGGCCATAATCCCAGCACTTTGGGAGGCTAAGGAGGGAGGATTGCTTGAGGCCAGGAGTTTGAGACCAGCCAGGACAATGTAGGGAGACCCTGTCTCTATAAAAAAATTAAAAATTAGCTGGTCATGGTGTCACATGCCTATAGACCCAGCTACTCAGGAGGTTGAGGTGGAAGGATCACTTGAGCCCAGAAGTCAGAGGTTGCAGTGAGCTGAGATTGCACCACTGCACTCAAGCCTGGGTGACAGAGTGAGACCCTGTCTCAAGTAAAAATAAATAAATAAATAAAAATAAAATCAACAACAACAAAGTGGGCAAAGGACAGGACATGAACAGACACTTCTAAAACGGGGACATACAAGAAGCCAACAAACATGAAAAAATGAAAAAATGCTCATCCTCACTAATCATCAGAGAAATGCACATCAGAACCACAATAAGATACCATCTGATATGGTTTGGCTGTGTCCCCACCCAAATCTCATCTTGAATTCCCACGTGTTGTGGGATGGACCCAGTGGGAGGTAATTGAATCATGGGGGCAGGTCTTTCCCGTGCTGTTCTCGTGCTAGCGAATAAGTCTCACAAGATCTAGTGGTTTTAAAAAGAGTTTTCCTGCGCAAGCTCTCTCTCTTTTTGCCTGCTTCCATCCATGTAAGATGTGATTTGCTCCTCCTTGCCTTCTGCCATGATTGTGAGGCCTCCCTAGCCATGTGGAACTGTAAGTCCAATAAACCTCTTTCTTTTGTAAATTGCCCAGTCTTGGGTATGTCTTTATAAGCAGTGTGAAAACGGACTAATACACCATCTCATACCAGTCAGAATGGCGGTTATTAAAATGTCAAAAAACCCCAATAGATGCTGGCAAGGCTGCAGAGGAAAGGGAGCACTTATACACTGTTTGTGGGAATGTAAATTAGTCCCATCACTGTAGATGTTTGGAGATTCTCAAAGAACCTAAAACAAACTACCATTCATCCCAGCAATCCCATTACTGGGTATATATCCCAAAGAAAATGAATTGTTCTACCAAAAAGACACATGTACTTGTATGTTCACGGCAGCACTATTCACAATAGTTAAGACATGAAATCAACCTAGGTGCCCATCAACAGTGGATTGGATAAAGAAAATGTGGTATATATACACCATGGATTACTACGCAGCCATAAAAAAGAATGAAATCATGTCCTTTGTAGCAACATGGATGCAGCTGGAGGCAATTATCCTAAGCAAATTAACACAGGAACAGAAAACCAAATATTGCATGTTCTCACTTATACATAGGAGCTAAACATTGGGTACTCATGGACATAAAGATGGCAATAATAGACACTGGGGGCTTCTAGATGGGGGAAGGAAAAAGGAGGGAAATGGTTGAAAAACTGTTGGGTATCATGCTCACTTCCTAGGTGACAGGTTCAATCATATCCCAAACCTCAGCATCACATAATATACTATGTAACAACCCTGCATGTGTACCCTACCCTGGAATCTAAAACAAAAGTTGAAATTTTTAAAAATAAATAGGCCAGGTGCAGTGGCTCACACCAGTAATCCCAGCACTTTGGGAGGCCAAGGAGGGTGGATCACCTGAGGTCAGGAGTTCAAGATGAGCTGACCAACATGGTGAAACCCCATCTCTACTAAAAATGCAAAAAATTAGCCTGGTGTGGTGGCGCATGCTTGTAATACCAGCTACTTGGGAGGCTGAGGTAGGAGAATCACTTGAACCCGGGAGGTGGAGGTTGCAGTGAGCCGAGATCACGCCATTGCACTCCAGCCTGGGCCAAAAGAACAAAACTCCATCTCAAAGAAAACAAAAAGAAAGAAAGAAAGAAAATAGAAAAAAAAATTGACCCCTAAAAAAATTTTTTTAAATAGCCTATAGTGGGAGATTATGAAAAATTATATTATGTAGAAGAAAAAGTATCAACATGAATGTACAAATCAAATTTTTATTATTTATTATTTATTAATTTTTTTTGGTGGAGTCTTGCTCTGTCACCCAAGCTAAAGTACAGCAGCGTGATCTCAGCTCACTGCAACCTCTGCCTCCCGGGCTCAAGTGATTCCCTTGCCTCAGCCTCCTGAGTAGCTGGGATTACAGGCGTGTGCCAGCACGCCCAGCTAATTTTTTTGTATTTTTAGTAGAGATGAGGTTTCACCATGTTGGCCAGGCTGCTCTCGAACTCCTGATCTCAGGTGATCCACCTGCCTCAGCTTCCCAAAGTGCTGGAATTACAGGCGTGAGCCACCATGCTTGGCTGAATTTTTTATTATCTCCAACATAAGAGTCTCACTTCCAGTTTTATGAATGTTCAGGAGCCCTGAGGGAGCTGCCTGCTTCAAAACTACACCTGGGATAGGACACATTTTCTGAGGTTTCATTGGTCTCACAAGGGTAGGATAGCTCTCCACAGATTAGACAAAAAAAAACAAACAACAACAAAAAATAAACCATGAATTTAGCCCAGACCAGGCAGACACTGGAACTGAAATGGAAAGGATCTGGAGCTTAAGCCATCTGAAGATTTGAGAAGAAACTGGAAACGTGGGACAGAATCGCTGGAAAATAAGGTCAGGAGACAAAGCATGGCCTGAGTAGGAGGGAGCTAAATCAACAGAGAGCCTGCTTAAACAATCTGGCTGCCAGAAGGTGTGAGATTGCTCTGAGATTGGATTCCTAAAGCAACATTGCTGTAGGGACACTGAGCCTTGAAACTTCAGTGAGGTAGGGGATCTGACACTCTCATTGTGAGCCAAAACTGTGACTGAAGTGGTACTAGATTAAGAATATGCCTTGACTACCAGAGAGAGAGATGCAAACTTTCTAGAGGAAAGCCTTCCCAAGGTAGGCCCACAGAACTCCCACAAAATCTGTTGAAGCTGCCAACTCATATATACTAGAAGACAAACCACTATGAGTAAGAGTCAGTGGAAACAAGAAAAACGTCTTCCGTCACTTAAAAATTGTCAGATACATAACATAGAATATCTGAGTATAAAAATGTTAAAAGATATAGAGGAATCCACTTTTGTAGTGTTGTAGTAAGAAATTTGAACCACCCCTTTTACTGAGGTCAGCAAAGGACAAAATGTTCAACATAGCATCTGCTCTGATTCCTTTGCCTTTCAATAATTCCATCTCTTGTTTGATAAATTTGAAAAGGTTTTTTAGAACTACGTTTTTGGGCAGAAGGGTGAGAATAGAGGATGAGAACTATGATCTTTTTATTGATCATGATTTGTTGTTTTTAAATGCAAAGAAAGCATTTCCAATCTGATTTTTTCTATATCAATTTTAATTTTTGTAATCATTATCAATAGATATTCTTATGCAGAATTCCCTGTGACAATTTTGATAATATCATATTCACATTCTAAGTATCAGAAGGTATTTGAACTGGAAATGAAAGTATTTCTTTAATCATTTGAGGATTACAGTGATATAGGAGAATCATTTTTAGACCCATACAATGTATAATTGTAGCATATAATTAAGTGGATACATTACAAGATATAAATGATTCATATTTCATATTTTAAATGGTATATAATACATTAGGAAAAATATCAATGTTTATATATTTTAAAAGAGCCTAGTCAATTAAGTAGGAAGGAAATCTCACATGTACTTTTAAGGCAAATAATCTGTGGAAGATTTTTTTTTAATTATTTAACCAAAAGGAGAGAGGTAAACAGAATAACAATAAGAAAACCTCTAGGTCAAAAAAGAAAATTAGATCTGGCCTATAAACCTAAGATTAAATGCAGTTTGGCATGAGAAGTAATTTAGCAAGGATTGGAGGTTGATGGTTATGTTCTGAAGGAGAACACACACACACAGACACACACACAAACACACACGTCTGACAGAAGCAAAAAGCAAAAAAGAAATAAGTTTAAGAATTATTGTTCTTCCAGACTGGCCCACATGTTGAAACCCCGTCTTTACTAAAAATACAAAAATTAGCCGGGTGGTAGTGGCATGCACCTGTAATCCCAGCTACTCGGGAGGCTGAGGCAGGAGAATCGCTTGAGCCTGGGAGGTGGAGGTTGCAGTGAGCCAAGATCGTACCACTGTGCTCCAGTCTGGGTGACAGAGTGAGACCCTATCTCAAAAAAAAAAAAAAAGAATTATTGTTCTTATTTATAATTAAGAGACCGTCACAACCAAAATAGCAAAAACTGATATTGTAAGTCATCAAGCCCCTTGGCCAATCTACCATTCTTGGGCTTTCCATGTTCCCATCCACACTGCAGGGACCATAGAACATAAAGCATGGAGTAGAACTCATATGTGAGTGTTAATCTGTACCCCACCAGTACTATCTGTGTGACTTGAACATGTATTTAAACCTCTACCTGTCTTTTTTTTCATCTGTAATATGGAAAGTATAATAACACCAGCCTCATGAGGTTACTGGAGCATCAAATGAGAAGCTACATGTAAAAACATTAGTATATAGGAACTACTCAAAGAAAATATTCTTCTTTGTTCTACATCACTACTTGACTGAACTTCTTAGAAGTACTATTTTCACAAACACCTACTCACCTCTAAGAATATTCTCTCACATTCATTTCAAACACATTTGCTTCTATTTCAAGGACCTCCCTCCCTAACTACCATCCACAGTTCCCACTTGCCCTCAGGGTATATTTTGTTTTCAGTCCATCTTCTCTAGGAACCCTGAACATATTCTCATTCTCACTTTTGTTCCGAGCTTTCCAAGCTTAGCCGAAAATCAGCTTCCTTTTTTATGTATATATTGAGACAGGATCTCACTTGTTGCCCAGGCTGGAGTACGGTGGTGCAATCTTGGCTCACTGCAACTTCCGCCTCCTGGGCTCAAATGATCCTCCCACCTCAGCCTCCTGAGTAGCTGGGACTACAGGCATGCGCCACCATGCCCGGCTAATTTTTCGTAGAGACAGGGTTTCACCATATTGCCCAGGCTGGTCTTGAACTCCTGAGCTCAAGTGATCCTCCCACCTCAGCCTCCTAAGGGCTAGGATTACAGGTGTGAGCCACTGCACCTGGCCCAGCCTCCTTTAAAGCCTTATAGACTAACCTCCTCAGAGAATGTAATATCTATTGCAATGATATCTCACCAGTATTGTTTCATCACCTTTTGTGTTTTGTTCAACTGGTTTGCTGCTATTTACAAGCTGTTGAGAGCAGGAGCTCTTCCAGCCTTATTTCCAACAATATAATCTATTTCTGTTGCTAGGAGAATTTATAGCTTTCCAAACAGACAATGAATGGTCTTTCACTCATTTGTCTTCTGGCACACGCACAAAAAAATTCCTTAGACCTTCTTTCCTCTTCTCCAGGCAACTTCAAGCTTTTGCCTTGAGAGAAGGTTGAAAATTCAGTTCAATTACCGCTTTTCTAAAGCTTTCTGTAATTGTTCCCTAGGAGGGGTAAGGCAACTAACATATCGCTCCCATAACGTACTATTGGGCAGGCACTTTTAAAACTTAATCTTCACAAAGGTAGGCCTTTTATTGATTTTAACAGATGAAGAATTTGAGGCTTACGGAGGTTTGATGATTGCCCAAGGACATAGCTAGGGGGTTAGCAAACACAAGAACCCTTGCTTTCTGATACAGGATGTTACCTTCCACTTGGGTTCAGCCGCAGTAGTATGTACCTTTAATAGACACAGTATGATCATTTAGCACATGCTATTCAAGGTATCTGGCAGCTAGCAGCTGCTCATGTTACCTAACTGAATTTAGGTCCTCCCTCAAGTACGGCAAAGCCAAACACTGACATTGGGGTTTGTAGTGAAAGTGAGGCATTTATTGCATCGCACCAAGCAAGAAGAATCAGGCAGCTCATGCTTAAGACCCCAACTCCCTGATGGTTTACAGGTAAGGGGTTTTTTGTGTGCTTTTTTTTTTTTTTTTTTTTTGAAACAGAGTTTCACTCTTGTCACCCACGCTGGAGTGCAATGGCGAGATTTCGGCTCACTGCAACCTCCACCTCCCGATTTCAAGTGATTCATCTGCCTCAGCCTCCCAAGTAGCCGGGATTACAGGCGCCCACCACCATGCCCAGCTAGTTTTTGTATTTTTAGTAGAGAAGGGGTTTCACCATGTTGGCAGGCTGGTCTCGAACTCCTGGCCTCGGCCTCCCAAGGTGCTGGGATTACAGGCATGAGCCACTGCGCCCAGCCCAGGTAAGGATTTTTAAAGGCAGGCAGGCAGAGGTTACAGGCAAAGTCATAAATCAATACATGGAGGCTATACGTGGGTTTGATCCAAAAAGCCAGGATATCTGAAGCAGGGACCCACAGGTCATAGATGGATTCAAAGATTTTCTGATTTGCAATTGGTTAAGGAGGCAAAGCTTTGTGAATTCTTCCAGGCTCCTCAGGAAGAAATTTAGAACAAAGATAGGTAGTTTGAGATCTCCATGCCAGTGGACACCATTTTCCATTTGGTGAGGTCCAGGTTTCTGAAAAACAACTCAGGGACATATGTCGTCTTTAGTTTCTATAGGGAAGCAAACATTTTGTGAATCTAACGTCCTTGGCTACTGTCTTAAGCTATTATTACCTTCTTGCTTATCAGGTTGCTCATTGACTTATTGAGGAAGTTAGGTGCCTGGAATGTCCCTTCAGGGAACTCAAGATTTTCCTTTATTTCCATGCTTGGGGAGGGGGGTGCCTAGATGGCCCCTAAGAGGGGTCCCTGTTCTGTCTCTCAATAAATATTTGTTGAATGAACAAATCATTACAACTCAGTACACATTGCAGAAAATATAGCCAAGAGCTCTGGAGCTGGAAGGGCCACAGATTATCCTACAGAACAATCATTTCACTTTTCTAATGTTGAAAGGGAGGATTCGAGATGTTAGGGGCTACAGGTGAGGCTGGAAATAATTAATTTACTCCATCAATATTGAATGCCTGCTATTGAGTGCTAGACTCTGGGGAGACAATGTTAAGGGAAGCCCAAGTTTTCCAACTCCCTGTCCAGAGCGCTGCAAAGCACTGCAGGAAGCTAAAGTGAGGACAAAGTTCCCAGAGATCAGGATATTTAAAGGGAGAACCAGCAGAGCTTGGTCTGGGGCAGGGTTGGGAAAAGAGGGACCCTGGCCTCCTCGGACCGTTTCTCCGCCAAGCCACGCGAGGGCGCTGTTCTGCTCCTAGGGCGCCGTGTCCCGGCGGCGCCGCCTGCTCGCCTTTTCCCGGCGGAAATGCCCGAGCGATGACGGAAACCCGGAGGGAGGGGAGAGAAAGAGCGAGAGAAGGGGAAAGACAAGTTGGGAGAGGCCGGTAGGCGTGAGGCGGGCCTGAAGCGGTAGCGGGCGGCCTTCGTCCGGCGAGAGCTAGGCCGAGGACCCGCGCCGCGCTCCCCGGCACCTCACCGCGTCCTTCACCGACTCCCGCGGCGCGCGGCCGGGCGGGGAAGGGCGGGCGGGGGTCTCCTCCAGGCTGCGCGCTCGGAGCCGCCTGCTGGGCTTGGGCGGGGCGCGGAGCCCGCGGCCGCCCTACCCGGCTCAGTCCTCCCCTCGTGGGACCTGGCGACGGCGGCGGAGGGAGAGGGGAGCGGCGCCCGGGCCGGGGCCGGGGGCGGGTGGGGAGGGGGGAGGGCGGCGGCCGGGCTGGGGCTCGGGATCCGCATCGGGATCGGGCCGCCATGGACGACAAGGCGTTCACCAAGGAGCTGGACCAGTGGGTCGAGCAGCTGAACGAGTGTAAGCAGCTGAACGAGAACCAAGTGCGGACGCTGTGCGAGAAGGTGAGGGCGCCGCGGGGGCGAGTGCGGGAGCGCGGGGCTGGGACGGGCCGCTGCTTTCCTGCCCGCCCCGGTCCCGTCCGCCCCTGGCCCGGCGCGGCCCACCGGGGACCTGCGGGGCTGTGGGTCCGGCTCCGGCGTCCACCCAGGCGGCCGGCCCATCGGTTCAGGGCCCGGGGCGTTGGGCTGCCCTCGCCTGCCCCCTCCGCCTCCGCCTCACGCCCCCGGCCGGCTGCCCAGATCCCGGGCATGGGGGGCTCGGGTGCGGACGGGCGGGGAAACGTAGCCCCCTGAGCCAAGCCGGAGGTTGGTCGGGTCGCCTGCGCTCCACTGGGGAGTTCCTGCCACTCTAGCATTTCCCGAGTGGACTAGCGAGAGCGGCGTCCGAAAAGGACCATTTTCAGACCAGTTTCTGAAAATGCAACTAAAATTAACCAGAATGTCGTGCATATTAATGAACTTGTTAATAAATGCAGAATTTTTGTCAGGTGAACGGGGCACCTCAGAAATCACTAACTCAAGCCGGGCGTGGTGGCTCACGCCTGTGGCCACAGCTACTCGGGAGGCTGAAGCGGGAGGATTGCTTGAGCCCAGGAGTTAGAGACCAGCCTGGGCAACATAGTGAGGCCCCGTCTCCACACACAAAAAATTTTTTTTAATTAGCATGGTGTGACGGCGGGTGCCTGTAATCCCAGCTATTCGGGAGGCTGAGGCGGGAGGATCGCTTGAGCCCAGGAGGTGGAGGCTGGTTGCAGTGAGTCGAGATCGCGCCACTGCACTCCAGCCTGGGCGACAGCAAAAAAAAAAAAAAAAAAAAAAAATCACTTATTCTTGAATGTGCCAAGCGTTTGTTTGCGGAGAGGTAGGCGTGATGGCCAACTGTGATTTTTAAAATAGAGGTTGACTTTGGTGGAAACAGATGGTGACTGGTCTTTGTGTTGAGTGGCTCTTGGAAGTAAAGTGTTGATTTTCAGAAACGAGAGCCGATCTTAAGTTTGGGAACAGTGTTTGCTGGAAATGATAAGTGGGAGGTGTGTTTTCATGCACGATAGCACTTTGCAGAAAGTTATTTTTGTTTTTAATATATATAAAGTTTTTTTCCAAAGAATAATAAAACATGCGGGTGATCAATTCGTTCTTGTACATCGTGAGTGTGTGATCTTCACTTTGTAAATTCTGTATCCATTGTTTTCTTAACCCCTGAAATTATTTCGATCTCTCCATCTTTAAAGTCTAGAGTTGTCCACATTCATCCTTTACAAGGTGGACTAAATAATTTTCATGTATTTTTAGGTTAAAAATTCTCACTTGTGCATGAAGAAGTAACGATGTTATTTTAAAACGTAATCTATAAAATTTTCTTAACCGTAATGTTTAGAAGTCATGATGTGGCAGAAGTGCACTGGAGAAGGAAAGATTTTGTTAGTCTGATTTTAGGGTACTCTTAAGATCATGAAATTTACTTAGAAAAGGAGCACTAGTAGATGGTGTTAAGTTACAATAATATTTTTAACGGGTGTAATGTTGGCCGGGGCCTTTGTGTATTAAGTAACTATTTGTTAACACAGGAGGATTTATTTTTGTAAATAGAAGTGCCAAGCAAGTGGTATTTTTCTCTTTCTGAAACAAACTGCTTACTTGTGGCTTCAGTTGACATTCATTTTTATTGTGATAACCTGTAATTTCATGAGTCTTAAAATTTATGCCTTAAACATCTCTCTCCAGCTCTAATGCGAAGTGAAATGTACAGGTTTGAAATGAGCTGAGTCAGTTAACCTGACTATGAGCATCAGAATACAGACTTGAAGTTATGGGCAAAGTGTTAGTTGAATCAGTTTTTCCCATTGACTTTCTTTTTTTGTTTTATTTTTGTTTTGAGACAGAGGCTCAGTCTGTCGCCCAGACTGGAGCGCAGTGGTGCCGTCTCTGTTCACTGCAACCTCCACCTCCGGGGTTCGAGGGATCCTCCTGCCTCAGCCTCCCGAGTAACTGGGATTACAGGTGCATGCAGCCATGCACTGCTAATTTTTGTATTTCTAGTAGAGATGGGGTTTTGCCATGCTGGCCAGGCTGGTCTAGAACTCCTGGCCTGAAGTGATCCCTCAGCCTTCCAAAGTGCTGGGATTACAGGCGCGAGCCTCGTGCACAGCCCCTATTGACTTTCTAATAATTTTAAGATGAACTTCTAGAGAAGAATATTGTACCACTGCTGTACTTTGAAATAATCACACCGGAGTGTCAACGATCACTTGAGGAAGCTTTCTGTATTTGTCAAGAGAGATTATTTTTACTTCAGCTCCTAAATAAATCAGACTAACAGTTCCTAGGACTTCACAGGTATATTTAAGATTATCTCTTGTATCTTACTAGCCTTTTTTTGGGGGGGGACGCAGTCTTGGTGTGTCAGTCAGGCTGGAGTGCAGTGGGGCAATCACCGCTCACTGCAACCTCAACTTCTGGGGCATAAGGGACCCTCCCACTTCAGCCTCTCAAGTAGCTGGGACCACAGGCATGTGTCACCACACCGGGATAATTTTTTTATTTTTTTTATGGGGTCTCACCGTGTTGCCCAGGCTGGTCTCGAACTCTCAGGCTCAAGTGATCCTCCCGCCTTGGCCTCCCAAAGTGCAGGGATTGCGGGAGTGAGCCACCACTCCTAGCCCATTTTTTTTTTCTTTGAATATTTGTACTTACCCACAAAACATGAATTTGTTAGTGAAATTCATTCATCTTTGTTCTCTACCCCCATTGATGGAGTTGCCAATGGGTTGGAAAAGTGTGATAATACTCATTTCTCTCTACTCTTTTTGAGCCGTGCTTAGTTTTGCAGCCCTCTTCTGGCAGCTATGACCTAGCTTTGTGGTTTGTGTATGTATGAGTATATATACATATATATGTTTTCTGACCTTAGTTTCTAGTTCCGTTTTATATCCCTACCCCATCCTCCTTGTTGATACATAACAAGTGTAGCGTTCATCCTGTCTGAGTTCCAGTCCTGCTTCACAGCTTGCTAGCTGTCAGTCTTTCTGCACCTCTGATTCCTTATGACAGAGATAATATGTACCAATCCTCCCGGGTTGGTTGTGAGTGCTAAGATATATATTCATTGGCCGGGCACAGTGGCTCACGCCTGTAATCCCAGCATTTTGGGAGGCCGATGCAGGTAGATCACTTGAGGCCAGGAGTTCAAGACCAGCCTGGCCAACATGGCAAAACCCTGCCTCTACTAAAAAAAAAAAAAAAAAAATTAGCTGGGCATAGTGTTGCACTCCCAGCTACTTGGGAGGCTGAGACACAAGAATCCCTAGGAGGCAGAGGTTACAGTGAGCAGTGATCATACCGCTGCACTCCAGCCTGGGTGACAGTGCAGTTTTCTCAAAAAACAAAAAAAGGCCATGTAAGGTCCTAATGAGAAGTAAGCACTCAGTGAATGTTAACTAAAGGAAGGCTGAAAGTTTTAATCATAAGTGTCACCCATTTTCTTTTGTAAGAAATGCAAAATGAATAGATGTGCCAATATGCCTTTTCTTTGGTAAATGTACTTCAAAGGAGTTTTTTTTTTTTATATAGTGGCTATAGAACCCTGAAAAGTAGTGGTGCCTGTTACGTGAACCACACAGTACTGGAATTAATAGCAGTTGTGTGAAGTATCTTTACTCCTGACTTGGTCTACTTAATACTTGCCCTACCTTTCTAGGGCAAGAGTAGCAGGCATGTAGAAAGAAAATATGAGAAAAATAAAGAGTCAAACCTAATTATATAAACTATCTTTAATCCTTGTGATTCAATTTTTGGGTTTTTTAAAAATACCATTTTTTTATTCTATTGGAAATACTATTCTATAGGAAGTTACATCGTATGATGGTAGTTTTTCCTTAAATTTCTATTCTAATTCAGATTGCCTAAAAACTGAAGGAGTCGGCTGGGCATGGTGGCTCACCCCTGTAATCCTAGCACTTTGGGAGGTCGAGGTGGGCGGATTGTCTGAGCTCAGGAGTTCGAGACCAGCCTGGGCAACATGGTAAAACCCTATCTCTACTAAAATACAAAAAATTAGCCAGGCGTGGCGGTGTGTGCCTGTAGTCCCAGCTACTCGGGAGGCTGAGGCAGGAGAATTGCTTGAACCCAGGAGGTGGAAGTTGCAGTGAGCCGAGATCGCCACTGCATTCCAGTCTGGGCGACAGAGTGAGACTCCGTCTCCAAAAAAAGAAAGCTGAAGGAGTCCACTGAAATCAAGACCAGAGTAGTACTAGTAAAGGCCTATTTTGAGGTAGTTGCAAAAATAAAATCTATCCTAGTGCCAGTGGGTGAATGACTACAAAAAATAAAGAGTATGAATGGTATGGTGTGTCTGGCTTCCAAGGTTAATTTCTGCATAGTGAAAAATTGTTTGCATAAAATAGCAAGGCATGTCTTCTGAGAAGACTAGCTCTTAACACTAGCTTAAATTAGCAATCCAGCTTTTGAAGCTAATTGTGAATTTGACTCCTCTTGTGTGTGCAGAGAAATTGCTTCTGTGATTCATTCCTACATCAGCAGTATGCAGTTATTTTAGAAGATTGTGTGCCTAGAGAGCCAGGCTGGCACTGCTCAGGACACTCTGTGACTAGAACTATATTTAACTGTTGTCTCAGAGTAAAAATTTTAAGCTCTTTGACCTGTTAAATTTTATAACTGAAGAACCTTGGTGATGATTCTTTAGGTGGGGAGGGAAATTCAGCCAATGTGTGTGCTGGCAGATCTTTATTCTGATGATTATAAAGTACCTATTGAGAAAAATGTCGAGGCTTGTGTAGAAGTATAAATATGTAAATTTTATATTGAACTGATGGAAATGTTTCTAAGTCCTGGCGTTAGCCTTGAAATAAGCAGAAATAACTTTAGGATATGACTTCATTCCTAATGTGAAATAGTATGCTTGTTCCTGAATACCCAAAACCATCTTAATGAAGGTTAGATTCTGGTAAAAATGAGTGATTTTTGTGAATTGAGAAAATTTTTTTAGATTACTTTCTGTGATTGATTACAGCTTAAAAAATAAAAATAGTGGTCTTGACAGGCAAAATGCCTAACTGGTACTTCCATTTTTAATTTCCCTCGAACAAAAATTAGTGCCAGCTTTGGTGGTCCATTGATAAAATCTAAAATGCAGTGATAAAATAGCTCCTTTCTTACTATAATGAAGAATGGCATGATTACAGTGAAATAGAGGGTCAAGACCCAATTCTAGTGACTGAACAAATCATTGTTTTCCTTGCTAAGCCAGCCTCTTAGTGGACAGGTAAAGAAATTAAACCAAACTAGACTAGCATGAACTATTGCTAATGGCGGGAAAGTGGACTTTGTTACATTTCTCTACTTTATATATGACGTGTCAAATATATATGACTAGGTAAATATATTTAATACTTAATACTGCCCTTTAACAATAATATACCCTTGCCATAAGATATTTACCTAAGTAGACAAAGTGAAGATATTTGCAATGTAAAATTTCTTTTCATTGCCTGCTTTTATTGCCGTGTGTGCCTTTTATTCTTATTTGAAGATCTTGCAGAAATTTTTTCTTCACAGTCTTTTCTCTTCAGTACGAATGTTATAAAAGACTTGGTGAATGAAGCCCTTCCTTGGTAAAAGGAAACGAAAATGCCAGAAATTGAAGATGGAATTAATGCTTAATTTATTTTCCTAGATTGTTTTCTGAATGTAGTTTTTTCTAAGAAGAATGATATTAAAGTTACAGAAGTAATCTATATGAGAAATCTGAGTCTGTGTTAAATAGAAATTTTGTATTGTTTTGAACTGATTTCCTTCAAGTAAATGTAATGAAATGTAAACCTAATCCAGATTGTTTAAAGAAACTTGTATGAAGACATCTTTTCTTCCTTAATGACCAAATGTGATCTAATAGTTCCTGTATGTTACTTTTCAACTCTAAATTTCATTAATAATCATATTAACGGCCAGGCGTGGTGGTTCGCGCCTGTAATCCCAGCACTTTGGGAGGCCAAGGCAGGCGGATCATGAGGTCAGGAGATCCAGACCATCCTGGCTAACATGGTGAAACCCCGTCTC
Source organism: Pan paniscus (assembly GCF_029289425.2). NCBI lineage: Eukaryota > Metazoa > Chordata > Mammalia > Primates > Hominidae > Pan > Pan paniscus. The sequence goes on along the minus strand of NC_073256.2, from coordinate 49,379,688 downwards.
CACTAAAAATACAAAAAAAAAAAATCAGCCAGGCGTGGTGACAGGCGCCTGTAGGCCCAGCTACTCGGGAGGCTGAGGCAAGAGGATGGCGTGAACCCAGGAGGCAGAGCTTGCAGTGAGCCGAGATCGCGCCACTGCATTCCAGCCTGGGTGACAGAGGGAGACTCCATCTCAAAAAAAAAAAAAAAAAAAAAAAATCATATTAACCCTGGGAAGGAGTTCTGTGTATTACAGATTCCGTTTCCTTTCCGGAGAATGGGAGAGCTCAAGCACTCAAGCTTAGAACTGGTTTGCTGTTGTGTCCTTTGTAATTTAGAAATATTTATCATCATTCCTTGTAAACTGTTTTTTGACTGAGATACTTTTGTGATCAAATGAATTAAAAGACAATCCTGAGGTGCAACCTGAGATTCCTGACTTGCGTTATAATAGCATCATGTTACACCAAAAATGTGCAGGACTCCATTGGAGATCTATTAAGTGAATATTTTATACAAAGACAATCGTTTTTATGTTGAGACTGGGATACAGTGGTGAATTTAAGTGTTCTCACCTATTCAATCTTAGAAAAAAGCTTATTTGAATTAACTTTTTAGCATAATTGGATTTTTTTTAATATGCAGGATACAGTGTGTAGGCTGTAGTTTAATTTTGCTCAAAATCTCTTTTTTTTTTTGTTTTTTTGTGATGGAGTCTCTCTCTGTGTCATCCAGGCTGGAGTGCAGTGGTGCCATCTCGGTTCACTGCAAGCTCCGCCTACCCGGTTCATGCCATTCTCCTGCGCCAGCCTCCCAAGTAGCTGGGACTACAGGTGCCCGCCACCACTCCCGGCTAATTTTTTGTATTTTTAATAGAGATGGAGTTTCACCATGTGAGCCAGGATGGTCTCGGATCTCCTGACCTTGTGACCTGCCTGCCTCAGCCTCCCAAAGTGCTGGGATTGCAGGCGTGAGCCACCATGCCCAGCTCAAAATCCCATCTTATAGAGAGGGAAATAATTTTCATCTTCGTTTAAAAGAGTTCCGCATGATATTTATGTCCTGGATGATGAGAGCTCAGAATTGGTTCAGTGTATTCTCGACTTGGCTTGAGTAGCAAAAGAGGCGCTTGTTCCTGTGGGCAGTGAAGAAGAAAGGAGAGGATTGGTTGACAGAATGCTGCCACTGTGTAGTTATCCCGTACATTCAACAGATTTTAGTTGAACCACTATGTACCAGACTGTTCAAAGTGCTAGAGATTCAGCTGTGAAGAGGGGACACGATTAATGAACACCAGGCATTGATTCTTGCTGGCAAGAAAAAGCAGAAGATGGGGACAGTGATGGGCTTGAATTCAAGAGACTTTTTTTTAATAGGGTGGTCATAGAAAACCTTCCAAATTCTTTATAATGTGGTTTACTTTTGTAATTAAAAAGGATTTTGCGAGAGTTAGAAGGCACAGTCCCTAACACTGTTCTCACCTCTGACACCATCTTCAAAAGTTTAGTCATGATGTACCTTCAGAACAGCAGACAAAAAATAAAGTTTAGTGAACTATAAATTACAGGGAACACTGCCCAGGACTGCCTCAGTTTTGGCACCAATTACTAGTTCAGTGGGTTCCGAAAACCACTCTTAGGTTCAGTGATTCACAGGAATGACTCACAGAACTCACTTTAAGCTGTTACACTGATGATTATGGTTTATTACAGGGAATGAATACAATTTAAAGTAAGCCAAGGGAAAAGACTCATAAGGGCAGAGTACAAGAGGGGCTGACATCTGTAGTGTCCAGTCCTCCAGAGACCAAACTGATAATGGGATCATCCAAAGTCCGCATCGTGAGTCACATTGTTAATGGTCCGCAGGTCAGAGCCCCCAGGCAGAGATCTCTTTACCAAGCAGGAAATTCCAGGGGCAAAGGCCAGACCTCTCCTCGGGTGAGGTTAATTCTTCACTATACAGATTTTTATTCCATAGCAAATTCTGAGGGACGAGAACCTTAATAAATGGCAATACCAAAATACATGAAGAAAACAAGGCTAGATTTATCAGAATTGTGGAGTGTGTGCAATGTGAGGGATTTTTCCAGTTGAGTTGGCATATTCTTTTTTTGTTTTAAGTTTGTATTTTGTCAGCTGGGCACAGTGGCTTATGCCTGTAATCTCAGCACTTTAGGAGGCGGAGGCGGGCGGATCACGAGGTCAGGGGTTTGAGACCAGTCTGGCCAACGTGGTGAAACCCCATCTCTACTAAAAATACAGAAATTAGCCGGGTGTGGTGGCACGCGCCTGTAATCCCAGCTACTCAGGAGGCTAAGGCAGGAGAATCACTTGAATCCAGGAGGCGGAGGTTGCAGTGAGCCGAGATGGAGATCGCACCACTGCACTCCAGCCTGGACGACAGAGCAGGACTCCGTCTCAAAAAAAAAAAAAAATTGTATTTTGTCTTTTCTTGGTTGTATAAATTCTTTGAAATTAAAAGTTAGCCATTTAAAAATGTTTAAGGTGTTATTTTCTACTTTGTGATATGTGTGTATAATTTTTACTGTGCAAGTTTTAGCATTTTTGTATAGTCTGATTGTCCATCTTTTCCATAAACTTTAAGCGCACATGAGAATCACTTGGGAAAGAAATAGGAAATTCATGTTCCTTGACTCCATTCCAGAGACTGATTGACTATGTCTTGGGCAGGTCCAGGAAGCTGCTTTTTTTTTTTTTTTAAAGGCAGGATCTTACTGTCGCCTAGGCTGGAGTACAGTAACATGATCATAGCTCACTGCAGCCTTGTACTCCTGGACTCAAGCCATCTTCATGCCTCAGTCTCCTGAGTAGCTGAGACTACAGGAATACACAACCACACCTGGCTTTTTTTACTCATTTGTTTGTAGAGACAGGGTCTCCTCATGTTGTCCAAGGTGATCTTGAACTCCTGGACTCAAGTGATCCTTCTGCCTCGGCCTCCAAAAGTGCTGGGATTACAGGTGTGAGCCACTGCCCCTGGCCTCCTTTGTGCTTTCAGTGTCATGAAATACCTGTATTTGTCAAGAAGATTAAGACCATGTCTTAAAAAAAAAACAAAAGCTAGTAAGATACAAGAGATAATCTTAAATATACCTATAAAGTCCTAGGAACTGTTCGTCTGATTTATTTAGGAGCTGAAGTAAAAGTGATCTTTCCTGACAAATACAGAAAGAGATTTTTGCTAGCATCACTTCTTCCAAAACAATTTTCCTCATTTATGCAATAAGTTTGGATTTTCACTTCTTTATGTCACTAAGTTTCTGCATGTTGCTAAGTTCCTGGCTGCATATTTGGAGTCTCTCCAACAGCAGCATTGTCAGCATTCCCACAGTCGGTTCTTCCGTGTACTTTTGATTTGAATTTCATTTCCAGGGTTATGTCTTGTGTGTTTGGCTTCTCTCTTTTAGCATAATATTTCCAAGATTCCTCCATATTGTAGCATGTATCTGGACTTCGTTCCTTTTTATGGCTGAATAAAATTCCATTGTGTGGATATTTTATAATTACTGCCATCTGGAATTTGTTTTGAAGTTTAAGAAGCCAGGTTTTTTCTGTTTGAAAAAGTAATACAGAATTTGTTTTTTAAAATTTCGAGCATTGGCCAGTCACGGTGGCTCAGACCTGCAATCTCAGCACTTTAGGAGGCTGAGTGGGAGGACTGCTTGAGCCCAGGAGTTTGAGGCTGCAGTGAGCTACGTTCACACCACTGCACTCCAGCCTGGGCAACAGAGCGAGACCCTGTCTCAAAGAAAATTTGTGCAAGCACCTCAGAAAGGTAGCAAGGAAAGCAAATGCACTCTACCCACCATTCCTGTCCCCTGCCCTCCTACCTCCCAGACAACCATTATGTTTCTGTGTATAATCTCCTCAGCCATGTTCTTCATATGCAAAAAATATGTGGTGTGCAGAATGTTTGTGGTGTATTGGGAGCTGTTTTGTGGAATAAACTTGGCTTCTGGTAAAATTATTGTTTAATTTGTGATCTCAGGAAAAGAAACTGAAGGGTATAAAGGCCTTAAGATTACACAATTAGATTAAAACTGAAGAGAACCCATGTTTTCTGGAAGACTTCATTGCATATAATCTCATTCTAATTAATTACAGGCAAGAAGAAGAAAGTATGGGCTACATTGTCCATAACTCTTGGGAATCCTACCAGGCTATAAGCAGAAAAGGCATTTGTAGAAGAATACATGGTAGCCTAGAATCAAAAGAAAAGCTGGAGAACCAAGCATGAGCATTTTGCAGAAATTAAGGGAGGTTAGAGGTGCAGTCAGAATCATACCTTAGAAATGATTTAGAACACTGGAGAGAACACTTCTGTTGGAATAGAACTTGCCATTGTCCCTGCTCTTTAGAGTTGCTTCAAATTAAGAGTCTGGGCTGGGTGCATCTAGTTGGCATAAAGTAGTCTGGGGCTAGAGTAACTTTGTGATTCCTACAGTGTGTGTACAAACTATTGTGTGTTTTGAAAATTGCTACAGTTTGAGTATCCCTCAACTAGTGTTAAAGTCTGTTGACAAAAATGCAGAGTAGCAGGAAATACAGTGAAACTCAAAATCCATGTTTTAAATACTCTTCAGATTATCAGATCACTGAAGAGGCAGAGAACTGTCTGTCCCTAAAATTGTGCTCTCTCCCCCACCAGTCTAAGCTGTCATCTGCTTTTACTTTAAGCTTCATCCTGTTTGACTTTTTTTTTTTTTTTTTTTCTGTGACTGAGTTTTGCTCTGTCGCCCAGGCTGGAGTGCAGTGGCACGATCTTGGCTCACTGCAAGCTCCGCCTCCCAGGTTCATGTCATATTCTCCTGCCTCAGCCTCCTGAGTAGCTGGGGCTATAGGCGCCCGCCACCATGCCGGGCTAATTTTTTGTATTTTTAGTAGAGATGAGGTTTCACTGTGTTAGCCAGGATGGTCTCAATCTCCTGACCTCGTGATCCACCTGCCTCAGCCTCCCAAAGTGCTGGGATTACAGGCATGAGCCACCGTGCCCGGCCCTGTTTGACTTTCACTGTGCTGTGTTGTTGCCTTTTTTTTCTTTTGTCTCACTCTCACCCAGGGTTAACTGCAAAGTGGTGCGACCATGGCTCACTGCAGCCTTGAACTCCCCAGCTCAAGCTGTCTTCCCACCCCACCCCACCCTCCTAAGTAGCTGGGACTATAGGCACACACCACCATGCCCAGCTATTTTTTAAATTTTTTATAGAGACCAGAGGTCTCACTATGTTGCCCAGCCTGGTCTCAAACTCCTGGATTCGAGCTATCCTCCCCCCTCGGCCTCCCAAAGTGCTGGAATTACAGGCATGAGCCACCGCGCCAGGCTGCCCTGTGTTTTAGCTATGCTAGCCATCCGGTTGTTTCTTCCTCTCGGTTTGCATTCTGTATTAGTCCCAGTTCTCATCTCTTAGCTTTCGTGGTTTTCTGTTTCTAATTTGTCATGGACCTGGAAACTCGGTAAATAGCTTGTTGGAATTTTGTAGATAACAGTAGGCCCAGAATAAGGCCTGAGAGTCTCTTCTGGTGGGTTAGATACATTTTTTATGATGTCTGTTTTGTTACTTCAGAGGCTTTTAAATTTTTCTTCCTGATTCTGGGATCTTTTGCTATTAGGCAGAGAGGCCAGATCGATGAGCCATTAGTGAACTTCGATTTAGTCAGAACATTTCATTTGCCAGTGTTTAAGCATAAATTCTGTACTTCAGGGCCACCTAATGGTATTTTCTAACTTAATTCTATAAATATAGAATAATTGGAATAAAGAAATTCAAGGTTGGCCTATGAATTGGTGTAAGAATGTTTGTTCACACAAGAATTTGCATAATTTGTGACTTTTTTCTTTCATTGACCTTTTTAAGCTTGTGAATAATAAGATTATTCTTTTTAAAACACAGACCTTCTGCCTTGAAGATTTGCCTATTCTGGACATTTCATGTAAATGGAATTGTACATTATGTGATCATTTGTGACTGACTTCTTGCACTTACCATAATGTCTTCAAAGTTGTAGCATGTATCAGTACTTCATTTCTTCATAGCTGAGTGACTATTCCATTGTATGAATATGTTATGTCCATTCATCGGTTGATCAATATCTGGTGGTTTCTACTTTTTGGCTGTTATTAATAATGCTGCCATGAACATGTATAAACTGGATTTCATTTCTCTTGAGTATATACCTAGGAGTGGAACTGCTGGATTACATGGTAATTTTAGGTTTAACTTTGGAGGAACTGCCAGACAGTTTTCCACAGCAGCTGCACCATTTTGCATTTCCACCAGCAGTGTATGAGGGTTCCAGTTTATCCACATGTTTGCAACACTTATTAACTGTCTTTTTTATTATAGCCTTTCTAGTGAAGTGTTATCTCGTGGTTTGGTTTTCACATACGCTTTTATAAGGCACTTTTCAAGTGTTTTTTTCCCCAAATTTTCTTTTAATAGATAAGAAATGATAGTTTTAACTTCGTAATTGTTGATTTCACTTTTCTAACAGGCAAAGGAAATTTTAACAAAAGAATCAAATGTGCAAGAGGTTCGTTGCCCTGTTACTGTCTGTGGAGATGTGCATGGTCAATTTCATGATCTTATGGAACTCTTTAGAATTGGTGGAAAATCACCGGATACAAACTACTTATTCATGGGTGACTATGTAGACAGAGGATATTATTCAGTGGAGACTGTGACTCTTCTTGTAGCATTAAAGGTATGATTATTGAAATTCAATTTTTTTTTCAAGATTTAAACCAGGCAAAAGGCAAGAATGACAGTATTGCATATCATCTGTTTTATGGTCTGTTCAGTTTATAGCCCCTTAAAATAATAATTGGTTTTACATCTTTTTAAAGGAGAGGTGAAAAGGATAACTTCTGTGTATTCCCGATAAATGTATCATTCTCTCGAGTAGTCCATAGCTGAAGTCTTGGAATCATATTTGACTTTATCACTTATCCGTTATATTGAGTCAATAGACAAGTCTTTTTAAATCCTTGCTTTGAAAAGTCTGTTGTTCCTGTCTCTTTCTATTTTCACACAGTTTATCACTTCACAATTCGATTGTTACAATAGCTTAGTAACTAATATTTCTGCCTCCAAGATCTGATCCCCCCCAAATCCACCTGGCATACGCTGGCCGATGAAATCTCTTATTTAACCCTTTTATATTGTTACTTCCTGTTGATTGCCTGTTGCCTATAGAATCAAATTCAAACTCCTTGCCTGGCCTTCTATCGTCTAGTCTGAATTTTTGCCTGCCAGCGGTTGGTAGCATAAACTCTGGCTCAAATCAAAGTTTCTTCTTATTCAGTGCTCTGGACTCTGTTTATTTCCATAGTCGATTTCCCCCACGAGGTTATCCTGTCCCTGATTTCTTACCTTTCTGCCAAGACTCAGCTCAGGTCTCACTTCTTCCATGTAACCTTCAACCATTTTAGCCTTATTCCTTCTGCTCTAAATTACTATGAGGAAACTTATTCTCCCAGCCCTTATTTATGCTGCAAAAGTGGCTTATTGCCTTCTATTACTTATTTTACATATCTCCTTAGTGAGGTTAGTCCCTCAACAGCAGAAGCCATATATTACATGGTCATGGGTCACTTAACTGCAGGCATACATTCTGAGAAATGTACCATTAGGTGATTTTGTCATCTTTGGAACTTACACAAACCTAGGTGGTATAGCCTACTGCACACGAAGGCTGTAATGGTATAGTCTCTTGCTCCAGCCAACATCGTACATGTAATCTGTTAACAAAAACGCTGCCCAGCACATGACTGTACTTGTGTAGATCTGGCATCTGGCTTTATAGCACCAAACTTACGTTAGACACATAACGGATGCTTAGTAAAATATGTATGAATTGAAGTACATACTTGCAGATTTTAGCTTAATTTGCAGAATCCAGTGCTTTTTCGTATTTCTTATCAGACACATTCCTAACTAAATAGTCGCTTATGTTTTTTAATAGAAAGGAAACTATTAATACATTTGAAATCTTGCCCAGTTTTGTCAAGGGCCTGTTTTTGTGTTATTATTGGCAAATCCAATCTTCCTGTGGGAAATAAAAATTGAAAAGGGAAGAAGTTAATCTGTAGAGTTTGTCTCAGCTTCAAACCTGTGATTTTCGCTACTCATTCAGCAGTAAGAAGTCATAGTGTTCTAGAAAGATTTAGGAAAGTAGTAATAATTTGATGATGAAGATAATAGAAGCAAAGTATCAGATACAAGTTTATTATAGTAATATAAGTATTAGTTAAAGGTTCTGATGAGGGTTGTCGAAACCTGATGAAAAAGGATGATCATAATAAACACGTCAAATGTTAACCAGTAAGACCTGGTTATGAATAAGCAAGTTTTTTATTTTGAAACTGAAATTAACATTTAATATACTGGTGGCCAAAAACGCCGTGTTTAAAAATGGGTCAGAGACTGATGTACTTCACATGACACTAGTAAAAATGTGATTTTACTATGGGTTTTACTCCTTTTCTTCCAGGTGCGTTATCCAGAACGCATTACAATATTGAGAGGAAATCACGAAAGCCGACAAATTACCCAAGTATATGGCTTTTATGATGAATGTCTGCGAAAGTATGGGAATGCCAACGTTTGGAAATATTTTACAGATCTCTTTGATTATCTTCCACTTACAGCTTTAGTAGATGGACAGGTATGTATATGTGTGCTTACATCTTGGGAGGAGGTAAATGGAGGCAGAGATTGACTATTGGTAAGCTAGGGTCTAGATTCATATGACCTGTGTTTCTGCATCTCCTCGGCCTTTTCCTCCTCCTTCCCTTATACTTAAAATTTCAAAGCAGGGAAGTGGATAAGTTTCACATACATTTGGACCAGCAAATTTTCCTGTTGTTCTCAGATATGTATGTAAATCTTTTAACCAAAGAATATGCTGTGCTTTTTAAGATATCGATAAACATTATAAATAAATGTTTAAGACACTGATGTATAGTACTAGCAAAGCAAGATGTTATTTAAAACTATCTCTGCATATACACGCAGTGTCTGCTGGTTACCATGAATAACTTCTCATTTCTATTTTCATGGTAATTGCAAATGTTATATTGTGTATTACACCTTCCCTGAGAAGTGAACGCTTGGCTGGGCACAGTGGCTAGTACTTTGGGAGGCCAAGGCAAGAGGACCGCTTGAGTTCAGGGGTTCAAGACCAGCCTGGGCAATGTAGTAAGACCCTATCTCTACAAAAAAAAAAATTTAAAAATTAGCTAGGCATAGTGGCGCGTGCTTGTGGTCTAGCTACTCAGGAAGCTAGAGGTGAGAGGATCTCTTCAGCCCAGGAAGTTAAGGCTGCAGTGAGCCGTGATCCAGCCTGGGCTCCAGCCTGGGCAACAGCAAAACCCCATCTCAAAGAACAAAAAAAGAAAATAGAAGCAGCTGTAACAAGTAATGCAGACATGTCATGAAACATTCAAAAGTATAAGAAGAAATTATGCAAATTTCCTATTTCAATTTCTAGAGATAATCACTGTAAGCATGAACTGATTTAAATTTAAATATAAAACAAAAGCCGGGCAAGGTGGCTCCTACCTGTAATCCCAGCACTTTAGGAGGCCAAGGTGGGTGGATCACCTGAGGTAGGGAGTTCGAGACCAGCCTGGCCAACATGGTGAAACCCCTTCTCTACTAAAAATACAAAAATTAGCCAGGGATGGCATTGCATGCCTGTAGTCCCAGTCCCAGCTACTTGAGAGGCTGAGGCAGGAGAATCACTTGAACCTGCAAGAGACAGAGGTTGCAGTGAGCCAAGATCGTATCACGGCACTCCAGCTTGGGTGACAAAGTGAGACTCCATCTCAAAAAATAAAATAAAAAAATATAAAACATATAATAAAACTCCATAATTCTTAAATTATGAAAGCCCAGAGTTGTCAAGAATGTAATAAATTCTCTCTTAGACTGCTCGTGGGAATATAATTTGGTTATAACTTTCCCTGTGTAATCCTGACAGTCTTTTTTCTCAGCCATGATTTTGGACACTGCCGTGATTAATTTGAAAGGACGATACTTTGCCTGGACTTGTTAAAAGAAAATGTGAATTTAAAAGATGTTAAATTTTAATTAAGGTTGTTTTTAATTGTTTTGAAGCAACATAGTCTTCATTAATAATAAAATTGCTGGACAGAATGATTTTTAAAAGACAGCCTATCAGTTTTAATGAAGTATCTAGTTTTTAAAATGGGTGCGTTAGTAGAGCTTTTATATATTTTTCCCTTCCTCCTTCCTTCCTTTCTTTCTGAAAAGTTACTAGAAAAGAAATAATAGTGAACAAAACTGATCTAGAAGAAAAGATGGAAGGCATATAAAACACTAGGAATGAAATAAGGCATAATTATAACTATGCAGGAGCTCGTGTATCACAAGAGCAGGTGCAGCTTTAGTGTACTAAATTTGAAAAGCTGAATGAAGCTTACTGTAGTAAAATACCAGTTATTAAAATTGGCTTGCAGAAATTCGTCCAATATAAGTAAACTACCAATAGCAACCAGGTGTAAATAGTTTTATAGGCTAATTCTACCAAACCTTTAAGGAACATATAATTTCTGTGTTCTAGAACTTGGGAAAAGATGGAGAGTTCAAAACTCACACCGTATGCCTAGTATAACCTCAATGCCAAACCAGACGTGGCACGCACAGAAAAATAAAATCAGACCAAAGTCATTTGGCAAAAAAATTCCTAGATTTATGATTCAAAACTCAGTTATTTTATAAAATAATAATATTAAGTGGATAAAGAAACGCCGGTTGTACTATCAGCTAAACATTAGAAACCTTCTCATCAGGCCGGGTGAGGTGGCTCATGCCTGTAATCCCAGCACTTTGGGAGGCCAAGGCGGGCGGATCACCTGAGGTTGGGAGTTCAAGACCAGCCTGGCCAACATGGAGAAACCCTGTCTCTACTAAAAATACAAAATTAGCCAGGCATGGTGGCACATGTCTGTAAACCCAGCTACTCAGGAGGCTCAGGCAGGAGAATTGCTTGAACCCGGAAGGCGGAGGTTGCGGTGAGCCGAGATCACGCCATTGCACTGGGCAACAAGAGCGAAACTCCGTCTCAAAAAAAAAAAAAAAAAATCAAAATCAGAAAGAAAATGCTTGTTAAAACTACGTTATTCTCTCTGATTCAGAATACCTAGAGCATGGACTTGAAACTAGGTAGTTTACAAAAAACAAAACAGAAAACATTTGTATTATTCCATTTTATTTTAGAAGTCCTGGCCAATGCACTAAGCAATAAAAAGAATTAAAACGTATAAACATTGAGAAGAAAAAACAAAAATATTTTTGCAAATGACTTGATTATGTACTTAGAAAATATGAAGGAACTGAAAATTTATTGTAGCCAGTAACAGGAATCAGAGTGTTTGCTGTAAGAGAAACAAAAAATTGTATATATCAGCAATAACCAACAGAAGCTGTAATGACAGCTGGGTACAGTGGCATGCACCTGTAATCCTAGCTTCTCAGGAGGCTGAGGCAGGAGGATTGCTTGGGCCCAGGAGTTCATGGCTGCATTGCGCAGTGATCATGGCTGTGAATAGCTACTGCTCTCCATCCTCAGCAGCACAGCAAGACTCCATCTCTACAGAAAGAAAAGAAAGGAGGGAAGGGGGGAGGGAGAAAAAAAAGAAAGAAAGAAATTTAATGGTAGGTACCAAGGATGGGGATACCATTGACCAGAGAAAAGGAAGGGAGGGAGGGAGGGAAAAAAAAAAAAAAGAAATTTAATGGTGGGTCCCCAAGGATGGGGATACCATTGACCAGAGAAGGGGTAAAGAAGAAAAAATGATGGACAAAATATGTTTAAATGTTGGCACTATTTGGACTGACACTTTTAACCATTATTTACTCTTTGTTAACTGTTTGGAGTTAGTAAAACAAATACATTATCTTTTGTTAATTCATACATAGATATTCTGCCTCCATGGTGGCCTCTCTCCATCCATAGACACACTGGATCATATAAGAGCCCTGGATCGTTTACAGGAAGTTCCACATGAGGTAAACTTAATTTAAAAAAGAAGAAGAAAGGAAAAGAAAATATAACCACATTTTGAGGATGATAAAGTATGACTGATAATAATTTGTAACATGTACTTATTTTTCTTGGCCAGGGCCCAATGTGTGATCTGTTATGGTCAGATCCAGATGATCGTGGTGGATGGGGTATTTCACCACGTGGTGCTGGCTACACATTTGGACAAGACATTTCTGAAACCTTTAACCATGCCAATGGTCTCACACTGGTTTCTCGTGCCCACCAGCTTGTAATGGAGGTATGTACTTTCCTGACAGAATGATCTTTATTTCAGATTAGTATATACTTCTGTAATAAGGCATTATGACTTAACTAAGAAACATTCCTCACCATTTATTACCTAGGTGAAAAGAGGAAAAACTTGCTGGTTTTAGCAAGTAGGGAAAGCACTAGTAGACCAGAGCAGAATTATAACTCATTTTTGAAATTGAGACTTAGAAAAAAGTTACAAAAATAGTACCCCAAAATTCCCTGTATGCTTCATTCAGATTCCTGACTGTAAATATTTTACTATATTTGCTTTATCATTTTGTGTCTCTCTTACTCTTCACCCCTCACACTTTCTTCTGAACCATTTGAATATCTGTTGCAGACAGATACTCCTTTACTACCAACTTTCTATGTGTATTTTGTAAAATTAAGGACACACTGTCACATAACCACCGTATAGTTATCACATTTGGGAAATTTGTGTTCATATAGTACTGTTATTTAATAAGAACACTTTATTCAAATTTTGCTAATTGTCTCACTAATGTCTTTTATAGCAAAATTTAATTTTTTGTGCATACTGTTATGTGCATAGTCGAATCCAAAGATTAGGTTGTATTCATTCTACTTTGATGTGGAAATCCTCCGATTTTCATTGTTTTCCACATTCTTGACATTTTGGAAGAGTAGGAGCATTTTATCTTACAGAAATATCCCTCAGTTGGGGTTTGACTGATGTTTTCCTTGCAGTTAGGGATTCAATGTATGCATTTTTGGCAGTCATGCCATAGAAAGATGGTGTGTCCTCCTCCATGCATTGTATCAAGTGGTCCTAAAATCTGCTTGTCTCAATGCTGGTGGTGGCAACTTTAATTGCTTAGTTGAGATGATGTCTGCCAGATTTCTCCACTATAATATTAACTGTTATACAACTACTAAGGGAATATAAACAACATAATCCCTGCAGACCAGTAGGGAGTGGCTTCAAGATGTTAGAGAAAACTTCGCCAGCCCAGTAGAAACAAGGGAGCATGATAAAAAAACACAAATTTACATAGTAAAAATAAATTTAATTATATCAGTGATTATAAGAAAGAGACTAAAATTTTAGCCTGAAAGAGACTCTTAGATTGGATAATCAAAATTTAGCTGTTATTTGGGATGTACCTAAAACATAAATGATTGGCTGGACAAAGTGGCTCATGCCTATAATCCCAGCACTTTGGGAGGCCGAGGTGGGAGGATCTCTTGAGTCTTGGAGTTTCAGACCAGCCTAGGCAACATAGTGAGACCTCATCTCTATATTAAAAAAAAAAAAAAAAAAAGTCAAAAAGTTAGCTGGGCATGGTGGCATATGTCTATTGTCCCAGCTACTCAGGAGGCTGAGGTGAGAGGGTCACTTGAGGCCAGGAGGTTGAGGCTGCAGTGAGCTATGATCATACCGCTGCACTCCAGCTTGGGCAAAAGGGTGAGACCTTGTCTCAAAAAAACGAGGAAAAAAAAAAAGACACCACAAACTAGAGGTAAGAGTTGGAAAATGGTATATTGGTATATCAAGTAGTTAATCAAAATATCAAAAATATAGCTAATAAGCTGGCACGGTGGCTTGTGCCTGTATTCCCAGCACTTTGGGAGGCTGAGGCAAGCGGATTGCTGGAGCTCAGGAGTTCGAGACCAGCCTGGGCAACATGGTGAGATCCTGTCTCTACTAAAATACAAAAAATTAACCTGTTGTGGTGGCACGCACCTGTAGTCCCAACTACTCGGGGCTGAGGCAGGAGAATTGCTTGAACCCAGGAGTTGGAGGTTGCAGTGAGTCTAGATCGCACCACTGCACTCCAGCCTGGGCAACACAGGATGTGTGTGTGTGTATATACACACATACATACACTAATGTATGTATATATATGTATACATATATACACGTATATATGTATACATATATACACATATATGTATATATACACACGTGTATATATGTATACATATATACACACGTGTATGTATACATATATACACACGTGTATGTATACATATATACACACGTGTATGTATACATATATACACACGTATGTATATATACATACATACACGTATATATACATATATGCACACACACATACATGTATATACGTGTATGTGTATATATACATGTATATACACATGTATACATACACGTGTATATATACATATATACACACATGTATACATACACGTGTATATATACATATATACACACATGTATACATACACGTGTATATATACATATATACACACATGTATACATATATACACGTATATATACATATATACATATGTATATACACATACATTAATTAGCATGTATATATGTATGCACTATATATAATACTATAGCTAATAATATGAATGAGATAGGCTCTAATAAAAGGTATTATTAGAAATAAAGAGATTATTGATGAAAACTGGCCCAGTTCTCTAGGAAGAAAGTATTCTAAATTTGTATTTACCTAGTAATAGCTTCAAAATATATAAAGAAAAAATTGGCATAATTCATGAGGGAAAATTGAGAAATTAATTATGATTGTGGGAGAAATTCAGTACACATCCTTGCCAAGATTTCAAGCATAGATACGGCAAAACAACAATTAGCGAGCTGCATTTAACAGAATCCTAGGCCCACGAATTGCACAGTATTCTTTACAGGTACACAAACTATTAAAGATGGAGACCTTATATAGTAATATAGACGACTACATTTCCACAGAGAGTACCTGTAGTTTTTGAGTTTAGTTTTTTTTAAATGTGTCTGTGTCAAAATCATAATATTATAATGAAATAATGAATTTGTTTTTATCCTGCAGGGATATAATTGGTGTCATGATCGGAATGTGGTTACCATTTTCAGTGCACCCAATTACTGTTATCGTTGTGGGAACCAGGCTGCTATCATGGAATTAGATGACACTTTAAAATATTCTTTGTGAGTAACTGCAAATTTTAATTGTATATACTTTCAGAAGGAAAATTTTAAATGTTAAAAATAGAAGATTTCTGTTTCTGAAATTGGATGAGGAGTATAGCAAAGCCCCTCCCCAGCAAAAACAACCATTAGCTGGAGAACATTATTTTTAAAAAATAATTTTTCAAAGCTTTTGGAAATTGTCCTAAGGGCATACAGCAGGTGGAGAAACAGTTAATTCAAGAAAACCTACTAAATCTCAGTAATAATAGCCGTAGTCTGTGGCATTTGAGCTATGACTTGCCCCCTCCAACTCCTCCCAGATCCCTCTCACAGAAACGACTACAGGCACTCTACGCTGGGTTGGTATAGTCAGGAGACTAAGGGATTCCCCCTCTTCATCAGCTCCCAGGGCTGGGGCTGTGGGTTCACTCCCAGAGATCAGATGCCAGCATATCTCACCTCTCCTAGTCTGGAGTTACAAAAGCTCTACTCCTGGTAGACACAGTCAAGCAGGCTGAGGCCCCCTTCCCTGCCCCAGCTCCTGGGGCAGAAGCTCTGCTCCAGGCATGCATGGCAGATGAGAATGCTGGGTTTCCCAATGCTGTTACCCCAGCACCTGCTTATAAACCAGGTGGTATCACTGAGCCTGCACTGGCACAGAAGTTCTGCTCAGGAGGAAAGGCAGGTCACAGAAGTTCCTCAGCCCTGCCTCAGAGGACTTATCTTACTTAGGTGATGGAGAATTCCAAATCTGAGTGCTTTGTGGAAAGCAGTAGATGTCATGGTGGAGACCAATTAAGAGGGCTGTAATAGCTCCCATGATACTAGGAGCAACATACAAAAGAGCAGAGCAACATGTTGTTCAACAAATAGCACCAGGGAAAAAGCCAAGAAGAGCCCTTCTGGGATCACAGTCAGCCCTGGGGGACAAGAAGGCTGTGCACATGCACTAGCCATACCCACTCAGGAGCAGTCAAGAGTAGGATGTGGGGTATTCATATAATATTTTCAAGCCACACATAGATTGTACTGAGTTGAATAATGTCCCCCCAAAAAATTCATGTCCACCCAGAACCTCAAAATGTGATGTTATTTGGAAATAGGATCTTTGCAGATATAATTATTAAAGATGAGATTGTACTGGATTAGGGTGGGCCTAAATCCAATTCGAATGGGATTTTAGTAAGAGGAAAAGAAACACACACAGGGGAGAATGCTGTGTGAAGCCAGAGATTCAAGTGATGCATCTACCAGCCAAGGATTGCCAGAGCCATCAGAAGCTAGGGAGAGGCTAGGAAGGATTTTTCCTAGAGCCTTCAGAGAGAGCGTGGTCCTCCCAGCATCTTGCTTTCAGACTTGTAGCCTCCAGAACTCTGAGAGGATAAATCCCTGTTGTATAAGCTATACAGTTCGGTAATTTGTTACGGCAGCCCCAGGAAATGGATAAGTAGATTGATCAACAAATGGTGTAACCGTCACTAGTACGTGAGGCTTAAACACAACCTCTCATCATTGACTGAACGACATTCAGTTACTCTGATCCAGGAGCACCTCCTAGGTAGTCAGGCTTTAAAATAAAATCACACTCATCCCTGACAGTCTGGCAGAATATGTGCGTGCCCAAGGTTATACCCTCTCTGGACTGAGTGCAGTATGAAGATCCAACTATTAGACCCTGGCTGAATGGGAAGCCAAAATATAAACTCCTTCAGCTTTGATAGCAATCTGCAAGTCACATAACATTTCCGGTGGCCATTAGGGTGAGCTTTAAGATCTAACTGGCCAAGGGGGCTTAAGTACAATCTTTGATCAGTAAGTGGCTTATGCCTACCCAGAGACAGCCCCTCAGTAGCCAGGCTGTGAAAGATTAAAAGAAGTAAAAACGGTCAGGCACGGTGGCTCATGCCTGTAATCCCAGCACTTTGGGAGGCCGAGGTGGGCGGATCACCTGAGGTCGGGAGTTCAAGACCAGCCTGACCAACATGGAGAAACCCAGTCTCTATTAAAAATACAAAATTAGTTGGGCGTGGTGGCGCATGCCTGTAATCCCAGCTACTCGGGAGGCTGAGGCAGGAGAATCGCTTGAACCTGGGAGGCGGCGGCGATCACGCCATTGCAGTCCAGCCTGGGCAACAAAAGCGAAACTCAAAAAAAAAAAAGGTAAAAACATCCGAGCAGGGCCACAGGGGCTGCACACTATGGGGGAAGTAGACTTTACAGTTAGTTCAGCTAAGTCACTAAACAAAAATAATAAACCACTAAAAAGACAAGATCAGTCCCCAAGGACATGAATTCCAGAGCTACTGCAATATGTTATCTATAATGTCCAATTTTTCAACCACAGATTATAAGACATGGAAAGAACAAGGAAGTGTGACCTCTACACAGGAAAAAACTAAGCAACAGAAACTGTTTCTCTTGGATAGAACAACTAGGCAGGAGATGAAGGCAGGAGAAGACTTGAGCAACACTGTAAACTGACTGTATACCTCATGTCTGTAAAACAACACCCAACAACAGCAGAATACTTTCCTCTCAAGTAAACATGAAACATAGTCATATGCTAGACTGTAAAACATGCCTCAGGCAATTTAAGAAGATTAGATTCTTACAAAGTATATTCTCCAAACACAAGGAAATGAAATTAGAAATCATTAACATGGCTGGATGCTGTGGCTCACACAAGTAATCCCAACACTTTGGGAAGCCAAAGTAGGAGGATCACTTGAGGCCAGCCTGGGCAACGTAGGGAGACCCCGTCTCTACAAAAAAATTTAAAAATTAGCCAGGTATGGTGCCAAGCACCTGTAGTCTCAGCTGTATGGGAGGCTGAGATGGAGGATCACTTGAGCCCAGTTGATCAAGGCTGCAATGAGCTATGATCACAGCACTACACTACAGCCTGGGCAACAGAGCAAAGACCCTGTCTCAGAAAGAAAAAAACAAAAAAAAAACAAGAAGATTTGAAATCAGTAACCTATCTTTATACTTGAGGACCTAGAAAAAGCAGAGTAAACTAAACCTGATGTAAGCTTATGAAACGAGGTTTAGAGTAGAAATAAACAAACAGTAGAAAATCATTAGAGAAAAATCAACAAAACCCAAAGTTGATGCTTTGAAAAGCCTTAACTAGACTGGCCAAGAAAAAAAGGAGTAAAGACTCACATTACCAGATCACTAGAGACCTTACTGAAATAAAAAGGATTATAAGGGAATACAATAAATAACTATATGCCAGCAAATTCAGTAACTTTGATAAAACGTACTAATTCCTAAAAAGAAACTACTGAAACTGACTCAAGAAATATGAAATCTGAATGACCTTTCAAATGTGAAAATATTGAGCCAGCATGGTGGCTCACACCTATAAATCCCAGCTTTGGGAGGCCAAGCTGAGAGGATTGCTTGAGACTAGGAGTTTGAGACCAGCCTGGACAACATAGCAGGACCTTGTCCCTATTTAATTTAAAAGAATATAAATAAATGAGTGAAAAAGTTAAAACTCCCCACAAATAAAAGGCCAAGCCCAATTGGCTTCATTGATGACGTCCACCAAATGTTTAAAGAAAGGAATTGGCCAGGTGCGGTGGCTCTAACCAGTAATCCTAGCACTTTGGGAAGCCAAGGCAGGCTGATTGAGCCCAGGATTCAAGATCAGCCTGGGTAACATGGTAAAACCCTGTATCTACAAAGAATACAAAAATTAACCTGGTGTGGTGGCTCAGCCTATAGTCTCAGCTACTCAGGAAGCTGAAGTGGGAGGATCACCTGAGCCCAGGGAGGTTGAGGCTGCAGTGAGCCATGATCACACCACTGCACTCCAGCTTGGGCAACAGAGTGAGACCCTGTCTCAAAAATAAAAACGAGTTAATGCCAATCCTTCACAAACACTTCCAAAAAACAGAAGAGGAGGACTACTCCATTCATTCTGTCACACCTGCACTATTATCCTTGATACCAAAAGTAGACAAAGGCAAAAACAAACCAGCATTTGTTACGAATACAGATATAAAATTTTTCAACATACGTGCCAGCAACCTGGATCTAGCAATATGTAAAAAGATTATACACCATGAGCAAGTGGGATTTATCCCAGGAATGCTAGGTTGGTTCAAAACATGAAAATCAATATAATAAACCATATTAATATTAAGGGATTAAAAAACACATGATCATCTCAATAGAGGCACAAAAATAATTGGAAAAATCCACTAGCCAGAAACACTCAAGAAAATAGTGATATTAGGCCTGGCAGGTGGCTCACGCCTGTAATCCCAGCACTTTGGGAGGCCGAAGCGGGTGGATCATGAGGTCAGGAGATGAGACCATCCTGGCTAACACGGTGAAACCCTGTCTCTACTAAAAAAAAAAGAAGAAAATTAGCCAGGCATGGTAGTGGGTTCCTGTAGTCCCAGCTACTCAGGAGGCTGAGGCAGGAGAATGGTATGAACCCAGGAGGCGGAGCTTGCAATAAGCCGAGATCGTGCCAGTGCACTCCAGCCTGGGCGACAGAGCAAGACTCTGCCTCAAAAAAAAAAAAAAAAAAGTGATATTATTATTAAATAAACAGTTATTGTTTAATTATTTAAACTTGATATTATTTAATCTTTATTTAAGCTTTTAAATAATAATAATATTTAGAAATTGTTATGCCAGGCACCAAACCAGACATTCTGTCTTCTTAAATTTTCACCATAGCCCTATGAAGCAGTTAGTTGGAATGGGAGCATCTGCAGTGATTTGCCCATGGCCATTCCAGCCTTAAGTGATGTAGTCATGGTGGGAAAGCAGGACTGCTGTTTCTACTACAGTGTCTTGTTCTTTATTCATTTGTTTTCTTTGCAAAGTCAGATCCTTTATTTGCTTCCTTTTTTGCCATTTACAGCCTTCAATTTGACCCAGCGCCTCGTCGTGGTGAGCCTCATGTTACACGGCGCACCCCAGACTACTTCCTATAAATTTCTCCTGGGAAACCTGCCTTTGTATGTGGAAGTATACCTGGCTTTTTAAAATATATGTATTTAAAAACAAAAAGCAACAGTAATCTATGTGTTTCTGTAACAAATTGGGATCTGTCTTGGCATTAAACCACATCATGGACCAAATGTGCCATACTAATGATGAGCATTTAGCACAATTTGAGACTGAAATTTAGTACACTATGTTCTAGATAGGTCAGTCTAACAGTTTGCCTGCTGTATTTATAGTAACCATTTTCCTCTGGACTGTTCAAGCAAAAAAGGTAACTAACTGCTTCATCTCCTTTTGCGCTTATTTGGAAATTTTAGTTATAGTGTTTAACTGGCATGGATTAATAGAGTTGGAGTTTTATTTTTAAGAAAAATTCACAAGCTAACTTCCACTAATCCATTATCCTTTATTTTATTGAAATGTATAATTAACTTAACTGAAGAAAAGGTTCTTCTTGGGAGTATATTGTCATAACATTTAAAGAGATTTCCCTTCATTTAAACTAAATTACTGTTTTATGTTGATCTGCATATTTCTGTATATTTGTCATGACAGTGCTTGCATCCTATTTGGTGTACTCAGCAAATAAACTTTTCATTTTAAACAAAAACATTCATTTATTGTGTTGTGCATTAAATGAAAACTTTATTTTTTCTAGACCAGGTCTTGCTCTGTCATCTAGGCTGGAGTGCAGTGGCACAGTCATAGCTCACTTCAACCTTGAACTCCTGAGCCCAAGCCATTCTCCTCCCTCAGCCTCCTGAGTAGCTGGGACTACAGTCAACATACCACCACACCCAGCTAATTTGTAAAATATTTTGTAGAGACGGGATCTTGTTATGTTGCCCAGGCTGGTCTTGAACTCCTGGCCTCAAGTGGCCCTGCCAAATTCTTGAGATTACAGACATGTGCCATCACACCTGGCCTGCTATCTTGAAACGACAAAATCTTTCAAAGCAGGGCAGTGGGACATGGCTATAGTCCCAGCTACTCAGGAGGCTGAGGTGGAGGATGGCTTGAACCCAAGAGCTTGAGGGCAGCCTGGGCAACATAGCAAGATGTCATCTCTAAAAAATAAAAAATAGGCTGGGCATGGTGGCTCATGCCTGTAATCCCATTGCTTTGGGAGGCCGAGATAAGAGGATTG
The DNA here is from genome assembly GCF_029289425.2 of Pan paniscus. NCBI lineage: Eukaryota > Metazoa > Chordata > Mammalia > Primates > Hominidae > Pan > Pan paniscus. Next base: position 49,358,346 of record NC_073256.2, on the reverse strand, counting down.
CTTGAGCTCAGGAGGTTGAGACCTGCCTGGGCAACACAGTGAGACTCCATCTCTATATTTTTTTAAAAAAATTTTTTAATCTCTAAACTTGAAATAAACATTTGTGTTGAGGAAATTTTATTGTAATATTCTTTGTTACAGGACTTACTTTCAGAAGAAATTCAAATAGCTGATAACTTTTAGACCATAAAAAAAAGCCATTCTCCTAAAAATTTTAGTAGGTAATTTATATTAATGTCACATTTTTAAGTACAGCTATGGATTATATACTAAAACTAGAATATAACTGGGAAGAAACTTTCAAAAACATATGTAATATATACATACATATATATGTATATGTATATGTGTGTGTGTGTGTATATATATATATATATTTTTTTTTTTTTTTTTTTTTTTGGGACAGGGTCTCACTTTGGGTTGCCCCAGGCTGGAGTGCAATGGCCCAATCACAACTCACTGCAGCCTTGACAATAAATCAGTTTTAGAATATTTTCATGATTTCAGTCTCTCTCTTGACCTGTGTTAATTTTCATTGCCACCAACCAGCCCCAGGCAACCACTAATCTACTTCTGTCTACAGATTTACTTCTTCTGGACAGCTCATATCAGTGGAATCACATAAATTGTTTTTGTGCAGGTTTTTCACTAGCGTGTCCTGAAGTTCCTCCATGTCGTATTTAACAGTTCATTCTTTTATTCCTAAGCAGCTTGCCATGGTGTGAATATAACACATTTCTCTCTATGCATTCATCAGTTGATGTGTCCACTTGAAACATTTAGGCTATTTCCAATTTTTAGTTATTAAAGTAATTATTGTCATGGTTGCTCAATTTGGTAAATTTACCAAGAATCTTTAAATTGAACCCTTGAAATGGGAAAATTTTATGATTTGTAAAATATACCTCAATGAAGCTGTCTTTAAAAAGAAAGAGATGGGCTGGGCACACTGGCTTCTGCCTGTAATCCCAGCACTTTGGGAGGCCAAGGCAAGAGGATCACTTGACCCCAGGAGTTTGAGACCAGCATGGGCCACATAGCAAGACCCCGTCTCAAAAAAAATAATAATAAAATTAGTTGGGTGTGGTGGCACACACCTGTGGTCCCAGCTACTAGGGATTTGAGGCTACAATGATCTATGATCATGCCACTGCACTCCAGCATGGGCAACAGAGCAAGACCCTCAAAAAAGACTTGTGCAATACCACCAGAGCAGTCTTTAGAGGAAAATTTATAACTAAATGCTTGTAACAGAACAAAAGCTGAAAAGTAATTAGCTAGGTGTTTATTATGTAAAAGTTAACAGATTAAGCGCAAAAATCAAAAGATCAACAGAACCACAAACTTACTTGAAAAGACTAATAAAACAAATATTACAAAAAAACCACAAACATACAGAAGGCACAAATAAAAGCATGAATTTGCAAAATAAAAGGTAACAAAAGTGATAAAAAATTGAGGATAGGCTGGGCACAGTGGGTCATGTTTGTAATCCCAGCGCTTTGGGAGGCTGAGGTAAGAGGATGACTTGAGTCCCAAAGTTCAAGGCCAGCCTGGGGCAACATGGCAAAACCTCACCTCAAAAAATACCAAAAAATTAGCCAGGCGTGATGGCAGATACCTGTAGTCCCAGCTACTCGGGAGGTTAAGAGGGGAGAATCACCTAAGCCTGTGGAGGTCAAGGCTGCAGTGAGCCATGATCTTGCCACTGCACTCCAGCCGAGATGAGAGTGAGACCCTGTCTCAAAAACAACAAAAAAGTTGAGGATACTATGAATAGCATTTGCCAGTACATTTGAAAACAAGAAGTTACAGAAGTAAATTACTAGAAAATTTATCAAACTGACTCAAATATAGTCTAATTCTGTCACTAATATTAAACCAATTGAATCACGCATTTACGTCTTATAAAGAATACACTAGGTACCAAAGTTTATAGCAGCATTCCATAGCCAAAAAAGGTGGAAACAAGCCAAATTCCATCAACAGATTAATGGATAAACAAAGTGTGGGCCAGGTGCGGTGGCTCACGCTTGTAATTCCAGCACTTTGGGAGACCAGTGGGTGGATCACTTGAGGTCAGGAGTTCGAGACTAGCCTGGCCAACATGGCGAAACCCCATCTCTACTAAAAAGACAAAAATTAGCCAGGTGTGGCAAACGCCTGTAATCCCAGCTACTCAGGAGGCTGAGATAGGAGAATCACATGAACCCAGGAGGTGGAGGTTGCAGTGAGCGGAGATCACTGTACTCCAGCCTGAGTAACAAAAGTGAAACTCTGTCTCAAAAAAAAAAAAAAAAAAAATGTGGTATATCCATACAATGGAATATTGTTCAGCCATTGGAAAGGAATCAAATTCTGACACATGCTGCAACATGGAGCACCTTCAGAACATGCTTAGTGAAATGAGCAAGACACAAAAACACAATTGTATGTTTTCACTTATATGAGGGTACCTAGAATATAGGCAAATTCATAGACACAAAAAGTAGAATAGAGATTGCCAGGGGCTGGAAGGAGAAAGGATTGAGGAGTTACTTTAATGGCTGTAGAGTTTCAGATGATTAGAAAGTTCTGGAAATGAATGGTGGTGAAGATCACACAACATGAGTACACTTAATGGCACTGAATTGTGTATTTTTAAATGATTAAATTTTATGTCATATATATAGTACCACAATAAACAATTTAGGGCTGGGCACAGTGGTTCATGCCTGTAATCCCAGCACTTTTGGAGGCCGAGGCGGGTGGATCACCTGAGGTCAGGAGTTCGAGACCAGCCCGGCCAACATGGTGAAACCCTGTCTCTACTAAAAATACAAAAATTGGCCGGGCATAGTGGCACATGCCTGTAATCCCAGCTGCTTGGGAGGCTGAGACAGAATAGCTTGAACCCGGGAGGCGGAGGTTGCAGTGAGCCAAGATCGCGCCATTGCACTCCAGCCTGGGCGACAGAGCAAGACTCTGTCTCCAAAAAAAAACACACAATTTAGAATCGGCTTGTTATATTTACACACATAGGGATACAATAAATTCTGCTGGGATTTGGGGATTATACTGAACCTCTATCAGTTTAGGAAGAATAGGTCATTTTACATTATTGAGCCTTCTAGTCCATGGAGATGGTATAAAATACCTCTTTCATCAAGTCCTCAATTTCTCTCAACAATATATTATAATATTTGGTATAAATGTCTTGCCATCTAACCGTAACATTTGATTTTTTTTTTTTTTTTTTGAGACGGAGTCTTGCTCTGTCGCCCAGGCTGGAGTGCAGTGGCGTGACCTCAGCTCACTGCAAGCTCCGCCTCCCGGGTTCATGCCATTCTCCTGCCTCAGCCTCCCAAGTAGCTGGGACTACAAGTGCCCGCCACCACGCCCGGCTAATTTTTTTTGTTGTTGTTGTATTTTTAGTAGAGACGGGGTTTCACCGTGTTAGCCAGGATGGTCTCGATCTCCTGACCTCGTGATCCGCCCGCCTCGGCCTCCCAAAGTGCTGGGATTACAGGCGTGAGCCACTGCACCTGGCAACATTTGATTTTAAAATGCTGTCGTGGGTAATACCTTTCTATTTTGTGATTGTTTAATGATGATAAATTGAAATAAAAGTGATCTTTTAAAATATCTTCTTTTTTTTTTTTTTTGAGATGGAGTCTCACTCTGTCGCCCAGACTGGAGTGCAATGGCGCGATCTCTGCTCAATGCAACCTCTTTTTTTTGAGACGGGGTCTTACTGTTGCCCATGCTAGAGGGCAATGGCGCAATCTCTGCTCACTGCAACCCCCACTTCCCAGGTTCAAGCGATTCTCCTCTGGAGTAGCCGGGATTACAAGCACCTACCACCACGCCCAGCTAATTTTTGTATTTTTAGTAGAGATGGGGTTTCACCATCTTGGTCGGGCTGGTCTCGAATTCCTGACCTAAGGTGGTCCACCCACCTCTGCCTCCCAAAGTGCTGGGATTACAGGCGTGAGCCACCACACCTGCCCAAAATATTTTCTTCAGTAGCTATACTAAATGCACTTAGTTCTTATATAAGTTGAGTATCCCTTATTCAAAATGCATGGGACCAGAAGTGTTTCAGATTTAGGATTTTTTCTGATTTTAGAATATTTGCATATAGATACCTGGTTGAACATCCCTATTCCACAAATCCGAAATGCTCCAATGAACATTTCCTTTGAGCATCAAGTACCTGCTCAAAAAGTTTTGGATTTTGGAGCATATTGTATTTCAGATTTTTGGATTAGGGATGCTCAACCTGTATTTATCAGCAATTACTTTGGATTTTTTTAAATTACAAAGTCACATAGTCAGTGCTTTTTTCTTCTTTTCTAATCTCTGACTTTTTGTATATGTTTCATATTGCTTTGATTAGGACAACTAGTATTTCATGTTCGTGGGTAGGGGTTTTGGAGGTATTTATTCCTTACCACTGTTTCTTGTAGGCAGCATTTTTTGTTGTTGTTTTAATTCTAATCTAATATTCTCTACTTTTTGTTGTTGTTGTTTTTGAGACATGCTTTGTCACCCGGGCTGGAGTGCAGTGGGGGCGATCTCGGCTCACTGTAACCAACCTCCGCCTCCCGGGCTCAAGTGACTGTCATGCCTCAGCCTCCTGCGTAGCTGGGATTACAGTTGTGCACTACCAAGCCCGGCTAATTTTTGTTTCTTTGTTTTGTTTTGTTTTTTGTAGAGACGGGGTTTCGCCATGTTGGCCAGGCTGGTCTTGAACTCCTGACCTCAAGTGATCTGCCCACCTCCCAAAGTGCTGGGATTATAGGTGTGAGCCACTGCACCCGGCTAATACTCTCTACTTTTCATTTGGGGATATTTAGATTGTTTATATTTAATACGATTATTGGTATTGTTAGGTTTAAGTCTGTCATCGTGCTATTTGTTTTCTATTTGTCCCATTTATTTCCTCTTTTTCTGAATTCTTTTGGATTAATTGAATATTTTTTATTCTATGTATCTCTTTTGTGTGGCTTATTAGCTATACCTTTTTGTTTTGTTCCTTTAGTGGTTGCTTTAGGATTTGTGGTATACATCTTTAACTTTGTTCCATCTGCCATCAAGTGGCATTACACCACTTCACATATAGTATCAGAATCTTGTAATATATATCCCTAACTGTGCTATTGTCATAAATTTTGGTTTTATATGTATTATAAGCCCCATGCAACATTGCTATTATATTATCATCACTAAAATATCACTTAAAGGGATTTAGTAACAAGAAAAAAGTTTATTTACTCATATAAATCTGTGTTATTTCTAGTGTTCTTCATTGCTTTGTGTAGTTTTGTATTTCCATCTGGTATAATTTTTCTTCTGCCTTAAGACTAACATTTTTTGGAGTGCAAGTTTGATGGTGATGAATTTTTTCAGCTTTTGTATGTCTTTAAAAGTATTTCTTTCATGTTCATGTGGGAAAGATCATTTTACTAGGTATAGGCCGAGCGCAGTGGCTTATACCTGTAATCCAAACATCTTGGGAGGCAGAGGCAGGCTGATCACCTGAGGCCAGGAGTTCAAGACCAGCTGGGCCAACATGGTGAAAACCTGTCTCTACTAAAAAAATTAGCCGGGCATGGTGGCCTGCTAAACCCAGCTACTGGGAGGCTGAGGCACAAGAATCACTTGAACCCAGGAGGCAGAGGTTGCAATGAGCTGAGATCACACCACTGCACCCCAGCCTGGGCAACTCTGACTCAAAAAAAAAAAATTTTTTTTTAAAGATCATTTTACTAGGTATAGAATTCTGTCATTACCCATGGAATCACAGCCCATTAGCCTGCAATTCCACTAATTTAAGCTTGACTGCTGTCACCTTGTGCTTAGGTGCTGGGTTTTTCTCGGGCGCTCCTGCTCCCCATTCAGCAATCCTTTCACGCCTGCATACGAGGGAGGTCCTTCTCCATGCCCTCACCCCTTCCCCAGTTGGAGACTGCTGCTGTGTATCACTCAGTGCTGGGCTCATGGTAGGAGCAGGTGAAGTTCTCTGTTGTCCCAATTCAGCCTCAATCTTGGGCTGGCTCTTTGTGCTGTTTTTGTTTTTCTCTTTTGAGATGGAGTCTTGCTCTGTCACCCAGGCTGGAGTGCAGTGGCACAATCTCGGCTCACTGCAGCCTCCGCATGAAACCTCCGGGTTCAAGCAATTCTCCTGCCTCAGCCTCCCGAGTTGCTGGGATTACAGGTGCGCACCACCATGCCTAGCTAATTTTTGTGTTTTTAGTAGAGACTGGGTTTCACCGTGTTGGCCAGGCTGGTCACAAACTCCTGACCTCAGGTGATCCACCCGCCTCAACCTCCCAAAGTGCCGTGATTACAGGCATGAGCCACCGCACCCAGCCTGTGCTTTGGTTTTCAAGGTGAGGTTTTTCTGAGCATTCTTGCTCCTTCTACCTGTGGCCGCCAAACTTCTCCTTGTGTCCATGGTTGGCGTAGGGTGGGAGTTTTCGGCCCCATTCCTAGCAAGACTAGACATCTGTTTGATATCTGTATCCACCCTTCCCTCCAAGGTAGAGAATTTTTGCCTCGACCTTCTGCCAGCAGCAATAATCTTTGCCTGAGTCCTGGGAGAAGCAGATGGGTTTTGTTTTGGTTTTGTTTTGTTTTGTCTGCCTCTGTTCCTTCTCCAGAGACAATAGATCTGCCAGTTCCTGGCAGGCCATAGTACTTGCTGTACTTTCCCCAGCAGGTTAAGACCTTGGCTTGGTAGGAGAGAAGGGTCTGGGGAAGCCAGTGGAGCTTTGCGCTTGTTCCCCTACAGCCGCCAGTCACTCATTGTTTGCTCTGAGGTTGGCTTTCTCTGGTCTCCTGCCCTGTCTCAGTCCTCCTGAACACCTAGTGAAGGGTGAGGAGGAAGAACTTTCTAGAGAATGGGCACTCCCTTTGTGTCTGAAGCCCCCAGCCAGGACTGGCTTCATGGCATGGTACCTGTGCAGGGCCCCACACTTAGAAGGGCTTCATGTTTGGTTTACTGCATTGCTGTCGCCTATCGCCATCTTGAACTTCTTCACTTTTGAGTAAGGGTTCCCACATTTTCATTTTGCACTAAGGCCCACAAATTAAATAGCCCGTCTGTTTCCAAACTGATGCAGTAGCCCATGCGTGACCTTTACAAACATCAAAATCTTAGCTTGTATAGCAGCTGCCTTTTCTCCCGTGTTTTGCCAAAGGGAAGACAGTTTCTGTGTCCCGTCTCTCCTTGGAGAGGGTTATCTCTTTTTGGAATTCAGTTTACATAATTGCTTTGCAGCCTCAGCTCACTGTGGGCTCAAAAATGTTATGATTTTGTGTATCATCCAGCTGTTTCTTTTCCTTTTCTTTTTTTTTCTTGAGACAAGGTCTCAGTATATTGCCGAGGCTAGTCTTGAACTCCTAGGCTCAGTGATCCCCCCACCTCAGCCTCCCAAGTAGCTGGGACCACAGGCGTGCAGGCACCATGCACCCAGCTAGATCCAGCTGTTTCTTGTTGCTAGGGTGAGAGCAGCATTCTTTACAGATCTCTGTGTCCTAAGTGGAAGTCTAAATAAGCCATATGATTTAGAGCTTGTTATTTTTAGAATCTCAATTTCAGCTAGCAGAGCAATTACCTGACTAAAGCTTTTTCCCTCCCTTTAAAGGGAAATTTCACACTTTTTAATTTAAATATTTCCTTCAGAAAAATGTCACTTTATTTTCTTTTATCCCCACAACAACAAAACCCCTTAGTGTCACTGTCACAGTAGAACAACCTAGAATGATTTTATATTGTCTTTTGATAATAGCTACTGTATCATTAAGCTCAAATGAGCAGAGCTCCCATATCAATCCATGATAGTGAGGAAGAGTGTTTACAAAGTGAAATACAGAGATGAAGAGTAATAAAATGAGGGCAAATTCTCTAAATAAGACCATGTAGGACCAAGTGTGGTATCTCACGCCTGTTATCTCAGCACTTTTGGAGGCCGAGGCGGTAGGATCACCTGAGTCCAGGAGTTAGAGACCAGCCTGGGCAACATAGTGAGACCCAATCTCTACAAAAATAAAAAATAATTAGCTGGGCATGGTAGCACGCACCTGTGGTCAGTCCTCAGCTACTCAGGAGGCTGAAGCAGGAGGATCAATTGAGCCCAGGAGGTCGAGGCTCCAATGAGCTGAGATCGGGCCACTGTATTCCAGCCTGGGCAACATAGTGAGACCCTGTCTCTACAAAAATATTTAAAAATTAGTCGGGCATTGGTACTTTGAGGTTTTGTAATGAAAAAAAAAAGCTAAAGATAAAAAATGAAAAATAAATAAAATAAAAATTATCCAGGCATGGGAGGCAGATCAGCAGCAGTGGAGGGTCCTGGGTGGTGCAGCCTGCACCAGTGTGGGGTCACTCCTGAGGGCCGCACCTCGCGGGGGCACTGGGGTTGCCGGTAACGTCATTGGGAGCATAGTCCCAAGGCCCTTCTCCTCCTGGTCTCAGCCTCCTCCACCTCTCCTGGGCCATCGGGTTTTATCGTGTTGGAAACAAGGTCTGAACTGAGGCCAGTTAACTAAGATCAAGGTACAAGGCCTATTTTGCAAGGAATAGCAATATGCCCCCTTCAAAGATGACAGCTGGCCACAGGACTAAGCTTGGCAACAAGATGTGAGTGGAAGCTCCCAGAGCTCTCTAAAGAGGCCTCCTCTTCTCTGCTTGGAGTGTGGACAGGATAGCTGGAATCCTAGCATCCAGTTTTGAATACCAGGTGACCTTGAAGATGAAAGCCATGAACGGAGACAATGTCCTTATCAGATTTTTATTTTTTGTTTGTTTGTTTTGAGATGCAGTCTCACTTTGTCACCCAGGCTGGAGTGCAGTGGCACGATGTCAGCTCACTGCAACCTCCATCTCCCAAGTTCAAGCGATTCTGGTATCTCCACCTCCCAAGTAGCTGGGATTACAGGCGCAAGCCACCATGCCCGGCTGTTTGTGTTCGTGGTTTTTTTTTTTTTTTTTTAAGCAGAGATGGGGTTTCGCCATGTTAACCAGCCTGGTCTCGAACTCCCGACCTCGAGTGATCTGTCCACCTCGGCCTCCCAAAGTGCTGGGATTACAGGCGTGAGTCACCGCCCAGCTCCTGTAAGCTTTTACATGAGAGAAATCAACTAGGTTGTGGAGGCTGAGGCAGGAGAATCACTTGAACCCAGGAGGCGGAGGGTGCAGTGAGCCAAGATTGTGCCATTGCACTACAGCCTGGGCCACAGGGTGAGACGCTATCTGAAAATAAATAAATAAATAAATAGCCAGGCGTGATGGCACACACCTGTGGTCCTGTGACAGGAGAATAGAGAATTAGGATAACGGGGGTTCGGCAGGTGCAGCCAGTTCTCATAAGCAAAAGAACAGCAGGTGCAGCCAGCTCCTATAAGCAGGAGAGCGGCAGGTGCAGCATATAGGCCACATCCTCCCTCCCATCATAACAAGGCACTTCAGCCTCTGCTGGGTTGCAGGCCAATCCTTCATGGGGTGTAGCCAATTGGAGGCCTCTCTAGGGCACCGTGGGGTGTTGCCAGGTTCCTTGGGCTTGATTAAAATCCTAATTAAGGAGGCTCTTGAGCTGCTTGTTCGAGCTCACTCTCACTCTGTGAATTGTCTTCAATAAGTCTGTTTTCCCTACTCTGTTCTTCTGTTGTTTTGTCTTCCCTTGTTTCGTTCTTTTGTTACTTCGTGCGTTTTGTTCAATTCTCTGTTCAACACGCCAAGAACCTTAACAACTCTATCAGGTAAAAGTCCCAGCTACTCGGGAGGCTGAGGTGGGAGGATGGCTTGAGCCTGGGGAGGTTGAAGCTGCAGTGAGCTGTGATTGTGCCACTGCACTTCAGCCCAGGTGACAGGCACTGTCTCAAAAAAAAAAAAAAAACAACAACAAAAACTAAAGCTTTTTAAAGTCAGAGCTTTCTCATAGAGCACTTGACAAATTTACAAGTCAGCCTTTCTAATCTTCAGCCTGCTGATACTTTTTAACATTTAATCATTAAATATTATACAGAAGTAGAAAAGTATAAAATATCCTCATGTACCTGTCCCTTAGATCTTTTGAGATGGAGTCTTACTCTTGTCTTCCAGGCTGGAGTGCAATGGTGTGATCTCGGCTCACTGCAACCTCCACCTCCCAAGTTCAACCGATTCTCCTGCCTCAGCCTCCCAAATAGCTGGGATTACATGTGCCCACCACCACGCCCAGCTAATTTTTGTGTTTTTAGTAGAGATGGGTTTTACCATGTTGGCCAGTCTGGTCTCGAACTCCTGACCTCAGGTGATCTGCCCGCCTCGGCCTCCCAAAGTGTTGGGAATACAGATGTGAGCTACCACGCCCAGGTAATCCCTTAGCTTTAATATTTACTCATCCGTATCTGCATGTGCTGCCCCAGACGATGATGATGATGATTGAGACATGATCTCACTCTGTCACCCAGGCTGGAGCACAGAGGTGAGATCATGGCTCACTGCAACCTCAACCTGTGGGGCTCCAGTGATCCTCCCACCTCAGTCTCCAGAGTAGCTGAGACTACAGGTACAGGCAACCACGCCTGGCTAATTAAAAAAAAAAAATTGTAGAGATGGGGTCTCTCCTGGTTGCTAATATGGTTTGGTTGTGTTCCCACCCGAATCTCATCTTGAATTGTAATCCCTGTGTGTGGAGGGAGGGACCTGTAATCCCCATATGTGGAGGAAGGTAGGTGATTGGATTATGGGGGCGGTTTCCCCATGCTGTTCTTGTGATAGTGAATTCTCACACGATCTGATGTTTCTATAAGGGGCCCTTTCCCCTTCTCTCCTCAATTTTCTGTCTCCTGCCACCTGTGAAGAACATGTTTGCTGCCCCTTCCACCATGATTGTAAGTTTCCTGAGGCCTCCCCAGCCCTGCAGAACTGTGAGTCAATTAAACCTTTTTATAAATTACCCAGCCTCGGGTAGTATCTTTATAGCATTATGAAAATGGACTAATACAGTAGCCCAGACTGGTCTCAATCTTCTGGGCTCAAGTGATCCTTCTGCCTCAGCCTCCCAAAGTGTTGGGATCACAGGTGTGAGCCACCATGTCTGGCCTTAATCATATGTTTCTAATTTTTCCATCTCATTGCAAGAGGGCTACAGCAAACACACACACAAAAAAAGTGTAATTAACCAAGAACCTAAAGACTTAAAGCATCAGTACTTCCTTTCCCTAAATCCAGAGGAAGAATGCTGCTTTTCTAACTAAGGAAACAATTAAGCATCTCAATTTTTAGCCCTTTAGTTATACATGCAACTGATGTTTGTCCTTTCTGTTGAAGAAAAATATCTGCATTACCATGCCAAGAAATGGCTCTAATGATTTTTATGTTAAGAACTGGGGAGAAGGGGCAGAGGAGAACCATTCCACAAATGTTATGAATTATTTACTGAAATTTTTGCTGTATAAAAGACCACTTTTTAGGTGATAATCATTTTCTGTACTCAAAATCCTTGAAAACGGATGTGGAGGGACAATGGCAAATAGAGCCTATCATACGAATGATACAATGGACTTTGGGGTCTCCAGGGAAAAGGTGGGAGGGGGTTGAGGCACAAAAGACTACACATTGGGTACAGTGTACGCTGCTCAGGTGATGCGTACACCAAAATCTCAGAAATCACCACTGAAGAACTTATTTGGCCGGGCATGGTGGCTCACACCTGTAATCCCAGCACTTTAGGAGGCCAAGGCAAGCGGATCACCTGAGGTCAGGAGTTCAAGACCAGCCTGACCAATATGGTGAAACCCCATCTCTACTAAAAATACAAAAATTAGCCAGGCATGGTGGTGAGCACCTGTAATCCCAGCTACTTGGGAGGCTAAGACAGAATTGCTTGAACCCAGGAAACGGAGGTTGCAGTGAGCTAAGATCGTGCCACTGCACTCTAGCCTGGCGACAGAGCAAGACTCCATCTCAAAAAAAAAAAAAAAAAAACCTGAGGCCAGGCATGGTGGCTCATGCCTGTAATCCCAGCTCTTTGGGAGGCCAAGGTGGGCAGATCACCTAGGGTCAGGAGTTCGAGACCAGCCTGATCAACATGGAGAAACCCTGCCTCTACAAAAATACAAAAATTAGCCAGGCATGGTGGCGTATGCCAGTAATCCCAGCTACTCAGGAGGCTGAGGCAGGAAAACCACTTGAACCCAGGCGGCAGAGGTAGCAGTGAGCTGAGATCGCGCCATTGCACTCCAGCCTGGGCAACAAGAGCGAAACTCTGTCTCAAAACAAACAAACTTATTCATGTAATCAAACACCACAAACCATTGAAATAAATAAATATATATATATATGGAGAGAGAGAGAGACAAATACATGTATAAGGAAAAAAAAAATAGAGCCTATGGAAGTCTGTGGGCCAGGTGCAGTGGCTCACACCTGTGATCCCAGCACTTTGAGAGGGTCAAGACAGGCAGTTTGATAGCAGCCTGGGCAAGATGGCGAAACCTTGTCTCCACAAAAAAAATTAAAAACTTAGCTGGGCAAGGTGGCATGTGCTTGCAGTCCCAGCTACTCAGGAGGCTAAGGCAGGAGGTTCGTTTGAGCCCAGGAGGCCAAGGGCGTGGTGAGCCGTGATTGTACCACTGCACTTCAGCCAAGGTGACAGAGCGAGACCCTGTCTCAAAACAAAAAAAAAGGGAGAGAGATATTAAGAGATATCAACAGCTAGAGAAACGAAACCATCTACCCAGAAAAGTAAATGTCGTTCCTAAGGGCCTTTTCATATTGTTGGGGAAAATGCCCTGAATACTTCCTATAAAGAGTTATCTATTGCCACATAACACATGTTCCCAAAACATAACAGCTTAAAGAGAAACTGCCTTTGCAAAATTAAGACAGTAAGAGAAATCTGACATAGTTTACTTCATCTTGCTTGTAACCTCCAAGCTGTCCTTGGTCATTCCTGTCATAGGCCAAGTTAATCTTGGGAGGAGTTTAGTTTATTTAAGCAAGGGTGATACTAGCCCTTCCCAAAACTAAACTGCCTTCATAAAACTAATGAAAGGCCACGAGGTTGGGATTATGAGAGTGGCCTGAATTCTGCTAATATGGAGTTATTAAATGGTAACCAGCCATTGTTCTGAGGTCACAAGATTTGCAACCTCCACAGTTGCCCCTGTAATTAACATCACTATTGTAGAACCTAAGATTGGTCTTTTGAGACGTTTTGGCAGACTTTTGCATTCAGGCAACTGACTGACCACACCTGGGCTTGCAACTTGTGACTCAACAGGCCCTGTGGCCCCACCCAGAGGGGGACTCAGCCACCAGGACCGTTTTCCACACCCCTATGAGTCCATCCCCAACCGATCAACATTCCCTATTTCCTAGGCCTCTGCCCACCAAACTATCCTTGAGTACTAACTCCCTCTTCTGCGTGGTCAGCCTCACATCAGTTACACTCCCTTTGCTGCAAAGCTATGGCCTCAGTGAATTGATTTTTGTTTGTGCTGACAGCAGGAGAAAGCCACTGGGCAATTACAAAACAACATTCATTATCTCCCCTAGTTTCTGTGGGTCTGGGCTCCAGGAGCAGCTCAGCTGAATGGTTCTGGCTTGAGGTCTGTCATGAGGCTGCAGGATTCACTCCCAGCTGGCTCGTGGAGCTACTGGCAATGAGGCTCCAGTTCCTTGGCACGTGGTCCTCCCTGGTGCACTAACATGGTTTCAGCTAGAGCAAGACAGAAGACAGGGATAGAGAACCAAAAGAAGTGCAGCCCTTTATCATCTAACCTAGGAAGAGACATACCATGACTTCTGGTTAATTCTGTTGGAGTTTTTTGTTTTGTTTTGGTTTGGTTTGGTTTTTTTTTTTTTTTTTTTTTGAGACGGAGTCTTGCTCTGTAGCCAGGCTGGAGTGCAGTGGCGCGATCTTGGCTCACTGCAACCTCTGACTCCTAGGTTCAAGTAATTCTGCCTCAGCCTCCCAAGTAGCTGAGACCACAGGTGCGCACCACCATGCCCAGCTAATTTTTGTGTTTTTAGTAGAGATGGGGTTTCACCTTGTTGGCCAGGATGGTCTTGATCTCTTGACCTCATGATCCGCCTGCCTTGGCCTCCCAAAGTGCTGGGATTACAGGCGTGAACCACCGTGCCTGGCCAATTCTATTGGTCTTATAGATCAACCATGGCACACTGTGGGAACGGATGATGGCACAAGGTCTGAATATCAGGAGAGAGAGATCGTTGAGGTCTGTCTTGGAGGCTGGCTCCCACTCTGCTCTCTATCCCCCGAAAATCCACAGTCCTCCCACATGTAAGTACATTCACCCCCTCCCAAGGAACAAGACAGTCCCATCAGCTCACAGCATCAGCTGAGAGTTCATCTTATCTATGTTAGGTCCAGGGGCAGATGATGACCCTAGGGTTCTCAGGTACAGCTCTAAGACAGTTCTTCCTGATCTGCAAGGCTGAGAACTAGACAAGTTATCACCCTCCAAACACCCAGCATGCAATGGTGGGACAGTTACATGATGCTCAGATGCTCCTGTTCAGAAAGGCTGCAAATGAAAGGCACACACACTGCTGGTCCATAAGCAGTTCTGAAATTCAGCTGGGTAAGCACTGGAACCCAGTGATACTCCTGCCAGGAAATGACTTTCCAGACTGTTTGACTCTGCCCTGGGAGGACTTGATTTCATCTTAGGAGTCATACTTTTACATGAAAGGTGGTGTGGATTTACAGCAAACCATTTTTCTCACCTTGTTTCCTGCCTGTAGAATCTTAGAAATCTCAAGGCCTGTTTTTTTTTTTACTTTGTCTCTTTCAGTTCAAGTTGACCAGGTTACTGCTGATGTAATTATTTTATTTTATTTTATTTTATTTTTTGAGACGGAGTCTTGCTGTCGCCCAGGCTGGAGTGCAGTGGCGTGATCTCGGCTCACTGCAGGCTCCGCCCCCCGGGGTTCATGCCATTCTCCTGCCTCAGCCTCCTGAGTAGCTGGGACTACAGGTGCCCGCCACCTCGCCCGGCTAATTTTTTGTATTTTTAGTAGAGACAGGGTTTCACCGTGTTAGCCAGGATGGTCTCGATCTCCTCACCTCGTGATCCGCCCGCCTCGACCTCCCAAAGTGCTGGGATTACAGGCGTGAGCCACCGTGCCTGGCCCGAGGTAATTATTTTTTAAACTTTGTCTTCTATGAGTCGTATTGAGGCATCATCTTTGATTTTTCTTTTTTCTTTTAGAGACAAGGTCTTGTTCTGTTGCCCAGGCTGGAGTGCAGTGGCATGGTCTTGGCTCACTGCAGCTTCAATCTCTGGGCCCCAGCAAAACTCCCACCTTAGCTTCCCAAGCAGCTGGGACTACAGGCACATGCCATTGTGCCGGGCTAATTATTTTTTGCAGAAATGGGGTCTTACCATCTTGCCCATGCTGGTCTCGAACTCCTGCACTCAAGCAATCCTCCCACTTCGGCCTCACAAAGTGTTAGGATTACAGGTGTGAGCCACTGTGCCTGGCCCACCTTTGTCTTCTCCAGTTTTAACAAAGGATTTTATAGTTACACCCTCACTTTAATCTTTAAACCATATTTTCCTGAGTGTTCTGAATTTAATCTTTGCTCTGAAGTCACTTCTAAATGTTAGTGTAATCATTTGCCACCTGGAGAAGCTGTGCATCTTCTAAACCAGTGAGCCCTGGTTTCTTTTATAACAGTTCTTTCTTTAGCTTATTTCATTCCTGTCTTATTTTATTAAAGTGGCAAGAAGAAACCAATGGCATTTTCACTCTAGTTGGAAACAGATTTAGCTAGATCACTCATTCATTAGCTAGCTGTATTTTCCACTTTCCACACAACTGCGGGTGACAGCGTTGCTGAACTTACTGCCTCTCACCAGGACTTCCCTTTCTCCAGCTCCCGGGAATACTCCCAGGTTCAAGTAATTCTCATGCCTCAGCCTCCAAAGTAGCTAGGACTACAGGAACCTGCCACCACACCCAGCTAATTTTTGTATTTTTAGTAGAGATGGGGTTTTGCCATGTTGGCCAGAGTGGTCTCGAACTCCTGGCCTCAGGTGATCTGTCCGCCTTGGCCTTCTGAAGTGCTGAGATTACAGGCATGAGCCACCATGCCTAAACAAAAAAAATATTTTTTAGAGATAGGGGTGTTGCTATGTTGCCCAGTCTGTCCTCAAATTCCCGGACCAAGCAATCCTCCTGCGTTAGCCTCCTGAGTAGCTGGGACTACAGATGTGGACCACCATGCCCGCTTCCAACTTGTGAGGCTTTTATCCACAGTTTCAAAGCACTGTGGGCTTTCAGCAGCACTCTCCTCAAAGCCCACTGCCTGATTCCAAAGCCACTCCTGCATTGGAGGGTTTTGTTATGGCAGCACCTTGCTAACAGATACACAAATCTGTTATATATTGCTCCATTGCAAATGAACTCAAAACTTAGCTGCCTCACAAATTACCTCACAAATCCTCAGAGCTCAGAATCTGGGAGCATCCTAGCCCAGTGGTTCCGGCTTGAGGCTTGCGTGCAGTTGTACTCAAGCTGTTGGCCAGAGTGGCCGGCTCTGAAGACTTGGCTGGGACCTGAGGGCTACCTCTAAGCTTTCTCTCGTTGCTGTGGGCAGGAAGCTTCAGTTCCTTGCTGTGTGGGCCTCTCCATGGGGCCACTAACAGGACTTCTTCCCCTAGAGCGAGGGACCCAAGAGAGACCACCAGGACAGCCATGGTCTATTATAACCGAATCTCAGAAGTGATGTACTACCACCTTTTTTTTTTTTTGAGACTCAAGTGATCCTCCCACCTTAGCCTCCCTAGTAGCTGGGACTACAGGCATGTGCCACCATGCCTGGCTAATTTTTGTATTCTATAATTTTTGTATTTTGTATTCTTTGTAGAGACAGGTTTTCACCATGTTGCCCAGGCTGGTCTTGAACTCCTAGGCTCAAGCAATCTGCCCATCTTGCCCTCCCAAAGTGCTGGGGTTACAGGCATAAGCCACCACGCTTGGCCTCATTTTTTTTGGTGTGAGATATTCTAGAACCAACCTGCCCTCCCACTCCTAATTTAAGGTTGAGACAACTTACTGTTTATTTTCAAAGAAGTATTAAGTATCTAACATACATACAGTAGGTACTTCTGGGGGCAAAAAAAGACAGTCCCTGCCTTTGAGGAATTGCCTATTGAGAAAACAAGACATAGCTATAATACAGTGTGATAAATTCTACAGAAGGGTATAAAGGGAATGCCCAGGAGAGCCAGATGAGCAGACCTTTTTTTTTTTTTTTTTTTTGAGACGAGTCTCGCTCTGTCGCCAGGCTGGAGTGCAGTGGCGCGATCTAGGCTCAGTGCAATCTCCGCCTCCTGGGTTTAAGCGATTCTCCTGCCTCAGCGTCCCGAGTAGCTGGGATTACAGGCGCACGCTGCCACTCCAAGCTAATTTTTGTATTTTCTTTTTTTTTCTGAGACAGAGTCTCGCTCTGTCGCCCAGGCTGGAGTGCAGTGGAATGATCTCGGCTCACTGCAAGCTCCGCCTCCCGGGTTCACGCCATTCTCCTGCCTCAGCCTCATGAGTAGCTGGGACTACAGGCGCCCGCCACCATGCCCGGCTAATTTTTTGTATTTTTAGTAGAGACGGGGTTTCACTGTATTAGCCAGGATGGTCTCAATTTCCTGACCTCGTGATCTGCCCACCTTGGCCTCCCAAAGTGCTGGGATTACCGGCATGAGCCACTGTGCCCAGCCAATTTTTGTATTTTTAGTAGAGATGGGGTTTCACCATGTTGGTCAGCGTGGTCTTGAACTTTTTTTTTTTTTTGAGACACAGTCTTACTCTGTCGCCGTCTGGAGTGCAGTGGCATGATCTAAGCTCACTGAAACCTCTGCTGGCCGAGTTCAAGCGATTCTCCTACCTCAGTCTCCCAAGTAGTTGGGAATTACAGGCGCCTGCTACTCAACCTGGCTAATTTTTGTATTTTTAGTAGAGATGGGATTTCACCATCTTGGCCAGGCTGGTGTTGAACTCCTGACCTCATGGCCCACTCGCCTTGGCCTCCCAAAGTGCTGGGATAATGGGCGTGAGCCACTGTGCCCTGCCTGGTCTCAATCTCTTCACCTCATGATCTGCCCACCTCAGCCTCTCAAAGTGCTGGGATTACAGGCGTGAGCCACCACACCCCGCCTGAGCAGACTTTTAAAACAGAGCATGAGGGAAAAAAAGGAGTGAGTAGAACAAAGTTAAAAGCCTTTTATAACCACACTTGGAGTCTGAACTTGGTGTTACAGTGCATGACTTTATCATTATAGGCTTATAAGCAAGAGAGGGAAATGAGATACAGTTTTAAAAATTCACCTATATTTTAATGCTTTCATAGTTTTATTTTTTAAAATACTGATTCATTTGGAACTTTGTAACATCTAATACAAGGCAAAATTATATAAATCACAAACATCAGTTAAGTAAACTGTAATGCATACCCAACAGAAAGAACTTTAAAGCCTCTAAGAGCTTTGAAGCTTCTTCCAAGTTTTTAATTTCACAGAAATACAGCAGAATAAACATCCTGCATATAAGACTTTGAAGAATTTGAATCATGAAATATTGTGTGGTAAGATGGATTGAAGAGGCAGAAAGGAAAGTTCTATGGGTTTGTTTTCTAACACTGAGAAATCATGTCAGCTGGGAAAAAATACCAATTACTGAGTACCTTACTGCATACATTTCAACCTCATTCTCATTTGGTACACTGTAAAATGGCACAGTCCACAGATTATTACATACAGAAAGCAATCCTTTTCTAATCCTATTCCCATGGATATCAATGTTCAAAGTTTACTGCCATGAGCTCAATCAAGGTATGGTGTGATTTGAAAGTGAAGCCTTTATTGTGCCAGAAGGTCATAGCATAACTGACTTCATGCAAACAGGGAGCTCTCCCTTCTTTCCTAGTTGGTCTGCTCCTTCTCCTCCAGGATGAGTACAGTGTCCACAGTTATTCCTATGTCCTCCAGCGACTGGCCTCCCTCCACTGCCAGAGGCCGTCTGGGAAAGGAAGTAGAAAGGCTGTATAGAGATATGTGGTACCCAATTCTCGTCATCCAGTCAAATAAGACCTAGAAGATGAAAAGCTTGGCTTAGTCATTATCAAATACTTTACACACCGTGTCCCTTTAGACCACCATAACATTTTATAATTTTGTCAATGTAAAATCATATCCCTAGGAGTAATGAGACAGAAGTTTCATACCTTTCAAAGAAACTTTCTAGAACTTAAAGGAAAATAGCTTGCCATGAGTTCAGAGATAGGAATATTCTTTTTTTTTTTTTTGAGATGGGAGTCTCGCTCTGTCACCCAGGCTGGAGTGCGATGGCATGATCTCGGCTCACTGAAACCTCCACCACCTGGGTTTAAGCGATTCTCCTGCCTCAGCCTCCAGAGTAGCTTGGATTATACAGGCGCCCACTACCATGCCCAGCTAATTTTTGTATTTTTAGTAGAGACGGGGTTCCACCATGTTGGCCAGGCTGGTCTTGAACTTCTGACCTCAAGTGATCTGCCTGCCTGGGCCTCCCGAAGTGCTGGGATTATGGCCGTGAGCCACTGTGCCCAGCCAAAAATTAGCCAGGCGTGGTGGCGGGCACCTGTAATCCCAGGCCCTCAGGAGGCTGAGGAGGGAGAATGATTTGAACCCAGGAGGCGGAGGTTGCAGTGAGCCGAGATCCCACCACTGCACTCCAGCCTGGGTGACAGAGCAAGACTCGGTCTCAAAACTGTACATATACACACACACATATATATATATATAAATTTTTTTTTCCCGAAACATATAATGGCACAGAAATTTGAGACCAGCCTGGGTAAGATGGCGAAACCCAGTCTCTACAAAAAATACAAAAATTAGCCAGGCCTGGTGGTGCATGCCTGTAATCCCAGATACTCAGGAGGTGAGGTGCAAGGATCACCTGAGTCCGGGGAGGTTGAGGTTTCAGTGAGCTGTGATTGCACCACTGTGCTTCAGCCTTGGTGACAGAGTGAGAACCAATCTCACAAAAATAAATAAAAATAATGGTAAATTATCTGTCAGGAACACTGATCCTATTTACATTCACATTAACAAGTTATGATGGCCAGGCACAGTGGCTCACACCTGTAATCCCAGCACTTTGGAAGGATGAGGCAGGAGAATCATTTGAGCCCAGGAGTTCAAGATTGGCCTGGTCAGCATAGTGAGACCTATTCTATTTTTAAAAAAATAAAAAATATTAAAGGTTTTGTTTTGTTTTGTTTTTTGTGATGGAGTCTTGCTGTCTCCCAGACTGGAGTGCAGTGGCACGATCTTGGCTCACTGCAACCTCTGCCTCCTGGGTTCAAGCGATTCTCCTGCCTCAGCCTCCTGAGTAGCTGGGACTACAGGCACGCACCACCACGTCCGGCTAATTTTTGTATTTTTAGTAGAGACAAGGTTTCACCATGTTGGCCAGGATGGTCTTGATCTCTTGACCTCATGATCCGCTTGCCTCAGCCTCCCAAAGTGCTGGGATTACAGGTGTGAGCCATGGTACCCAGCCAAAAAACTATTAAAGTTTTAAGAATCCCTGTTTTCCCAACGCATTTGCCAAATCTGGGTACTATTTCTTTTTAATCTTTGACAGTCTAGTTAAGTAGAAAATACTGTTTCATTTTATTTGTACTTCATTGATTCTATGTGAGGCCAAACATTTTTTTCATATATTTATCTATCACTGAGTCTTCTTCGGGAAATCATGATATTCATGTGTTTCTTTCCCTGCCAGTCTACTGAGATGTTTATCTCTTCCTTGATTTAAGTTCCTTATAAAAAATAACTATCATACATAAATAGTAAAATGGGCTGGTCGTGGTGGGTCACGCCTGTAATCCCAACACTTGGGTAGGCCAAGGTGGGTGGATCACTTGAGCCCAGGAGTTTGAGACCAGCCTGGCCAACATGGCAAAACCCCATTTCTACTAAAAATTAAAAATTAGCCAGGAACGGTGGTGTGTGCCTGGTCCCAGCTACTCACAGGCATGAGCCACCGCACCTGGCCGGAATTTTTATGTAGTGAAATCCAGTTATTTTCCATTACGGTTTATAGCATTCTTGTCATTGAAGGTTAAATACAACAAACAGGACAGAAAATTATTTACATACATTTTTAATGCACACATAATTATATGTTTAAATGTACTTAGAGACGGAAATATACCAAAATGTTAGTAACTGGTTTTGGCATGAGACTACAGATCAAATTTTTTTCTCGCTCTACTTTTCCATGTTTTCCAAATTATCACTAACAACTACAGTATTGTTTTTATTATTTAGTATTTTTGAGACAGGATCTTGCTCTGTCACCCAGGCTGGAGTGCAGTGGCATGATCTCGGCTCATTGCAACCTCTACCTCCCAGGTTCAAGTGATTCTCCCACCTCAGCCTCCCGAGTAGGTGGGATTACAGGCATCCGCCACCATGCCCGGCTAATTTTCTTATTTTTAGTAGAGATGGGGTTTAACCATGTTGGCCAGGCTGGCCTCGAACTCCTGACCTCAAGTGATCTGCCCGCCTTGGCCTCCCAAAGTGTTGGGATTACAGACATGAGCCACTGCACCCAGCCCACAGTATTGTTTTTAAAAGAAAAAAAAAAGTCTAAAGTTAATAGTGGCTACTTCCTAAGGATTTAAAAGCATCTTGCCCATCAAATTATGAAAATGTAATGAAAGCAAACAACAAAGGAAAAATATACCAAAGGGAAAGAATGAGTAAAATGTGAATGCAGAGATCACAATTCAGAGACATCCGGCAGGCATGCCTAGTTAGCCAAATTTCTGCAACGTGGAGTACCTGGAAATGTCCTTTATCCATACCTGATGGGAGGTGCAGATGACAGTGTGATCACACCTTCCCCCATGGCATGTGAATAAACTACTGCCATATTCAACAAAGATATTTCTCAAAATGTGAATTCCTTCACTTACCTGTGAGCTGTAGGACTTCAAAAACCTTCTCCTCAGGACATTCCCACTGGGACATCGGAGAGCAACAGTAACTACCTAAGGAAGAAAGATTCACATAAGAACTCCGATCCATTGCTCTTTGCAATTCCTTTCATTCCATAAAACAGCTAAGCAGCTAAAAAGGACTTAGATACTGCTTTGCTAATTATTAAAAGACATAGGTAGGGCATGGTGGTGGCTCACGCCTGTAATCCCAGGACTTTGGGAGGCTGAGACAGGCAGACCACTTGAGGCCAGGAGTTTGAGACAAGACACCCCCCGCCACAAAAAATAGAAAAATTAGCTAGATGTGGGTGCACGCCTCTAGTCCCAGCTACTTGGGAGGCTGAAGTGGGAGAATAGCCTGAGCCCAGGGAATCTGAGGCAACAGTAAGCTGTGATCACGCCACTGCACCCAACCTGGATGACACAGCAAGACTCTGTTTAAAAAAAAAAAGACATTATAAAATGAGAAGATAACACATTAGTGTTTATTTTTCACCTGTCAAGAAACCCTTTATGACTAACATGATCATTAACTGTGCTGGGAGTTATGTGGGTATCATATTAGGCATAAGTGGTGGTTTTAGAGCAGCACCCCTCCCTCTCAGGAAAGCTATGTTAGAAAATATTTCCAATCAGGCCAGGTGCGGTGGCTCAGGCCTGTAATCCCAGCACTTTGGGGGGCCGAGGTGGGCGGATCACTTGAGGTCAGGAGTTCGTGACCAGCCTGGCCAACATGGTGAAACCCCATCTCTACTAAAAATACAAATATTAGCCAGGTGTTGTGGCACACACCTGTGGTCTTAGCTACTCAGGAGGCTGAGGCAGGAGAATGGCTTGAACCCGGAAGCAGAGGTTTCAGAGAGCCGAGATTGTGCCATTGCACTCCAGCTTGAGCAATGCGGTGAGACTCAGTCTCAAAAACAAAAACAAAAACAAAAGCAAAAAACTTTCCCATCAGGCACAGTGACTCACACCTATAATCCCACCACTTGGGGAGGCCAAGGTGAGAGGATCACTTGAGACCAGGAGTCGGACCAGCCTGAGCAAAACATTGAGACCCAATCTTTACCAAAAAAAATTTTTTTTTTAATTTAAAAATTAGTCAGGGCTGGTGGCACATGCCTGCAGTCCTAGTTACTTGGGACGCTAAAGTAGGAGGATCACTTGAGCCTGAGAGGTTGAAGATGCAGTCAGCTATGATCGTGCCAAGACACTCCAGCCTATGAGACAGAGCAAAAGCCTGTCTCTTTAAAAAAAAAAAAAAAAAAAAAAACGGTTTCCAAGGAGTATAACTGTTGCCGAGCCCCAAGAAGTAGGTTCTCCTTCTGGATTTATTGCCCAAATGACTTAATGGCTTTCAAGACACGTGTGTGCTCCCCATACATTAGGAAGTGTCTATAAGTAGGGTGGCCAGTGACAGGAAGGCATCACGGACTATGACCCAGCAACTGGGAAGAAGGCAGCTTGACACAGTTGGGGATCAGTCCCAGCCCAGCCCCCAATAGCAAACCACCCCTAAATTAAAACATCTACAAAGTAGTTGCCCTCTTCATTTTCTCCTTTGAAAAGGAGAACTGCAATTTGAAGTCATTTGCCTAGTTTTTTTTCCTTTCTTTTTCCTTTTTGTAGCGACAGCATCTCACTATGTTGCCCAGGCTGGTCTTGAATTCCTAAGCTGAAGTAATCCTCCCCTCTTGGCCCCCCAAAGTGCTGGGACATATGCCTATTTTGATTCTGTTTTAGTAAGCAACGCATTTTCTGACCTAAAGTTCTGGAAAAGCCCACGTGTCCTATGCCTGAGGCAGTGGGTGGGTGTAATCCCAGCACTTTGGGAGGTCAAGACAGGCAGATCACTTGAGGTCAGGAGTTCCAGGCCAGTCTGGCCAACATGGTAAAACCCCATCTCTACTAAAAATACAAAAACTAGCCCGATGTGGTGGCAGATGCCTGTAATCCCAGCTACTTGGGAGGCTGAGGCAGGAGAATCACTTGAACTCAGGAGGCGGAGGCTGCAGTGAGCTGAGATTGTGCCATTGCACTCTAGCCTGGGTGACAAGAGCAAGACTTCATCTCAAAAAAAAAAAAAAAAGACAACTCAGCAGACAGCAGGCTTGCAAAAGAGGACTCATGTTGAGGAATTTCATACTACACTACATTCCAAGTAAGACCCAGCTACCCAGGAGGCTGAGGCGGGTGGATCACTTGAGCCCAGGAGTTCAAGGCCAGCCTAGGCAACATAGTGAGACCCTGTCTCTATGTTCTAAAAAAGACCTAGTTACAGTATAATCACATGAACACTTATGCTATCACTTCTTTCTAAACCCAAGTTTAGATAAGACATATTTAATGGATGTTAAGCAAAGAAAATAGAAAATAAGTTTAATTTTCGAAGAGAAAAATAGACTTACTTCTTCTGCTGTTTGAGAAGGTTCTTCAGGTAAATCAGGAATCTAAAGAAAAGTATTGGTAAGAGGAATGTAAACATGTTCAACAAGCAAAAGTGTCAATGAGAAGAGTTCCTCTCCATACAGAGTTTAGACACACATCTAAGCTTACTTATATCTTTTCTTTATACATCTATAAAGAGTTTATAATGAAAATAGTTCAATTAATAAACATTTTTGGGCAAGTGTGCTAAAAATTAATCATAAAAATAGGATTTGAGATAATAGCTCCCAATCTATACATACTTAAAGGATTTTGCTTCTATTATGTTCCAAAATATTACTAATATATAAAAATGTACTATGTAAAAAAGCAAGCCAGATGCAGTGGCTCATGTCTGTAATCCCAGCAACTCAGGAGGCTGAGGCAGGAGGATCACTTGAGCTCAGAAGTTCAAGGCCAACCATTGCAACAAAGCAAGACCCTGTCACTTTAAAAAAAAAAAAAAAATATATGATTGTGTATGCATATACACATACATACATATAAAAACAGGATAAATATTAACATGTATCAGCTGGGTGCAGTGGCTCATGCCTGTAATCCCGACACACTGGGAGGCCGAGGCAGGTGGATCACTTGAGGTCAAGAGTTCATGATCAGCGTGGCTAACATGGTGAAACCCTGTCTCTACAAAAATACAAAAATTATCCAGGCATGATGGTGGGTGCCCATAATCCCAGCTACTCGGGAGGCTGAGGCAGGAAAATCGCTTGGAACCCATGAAGCAGAGGTTGCAGTGAGCTGAGGTTGTGCCACTGCATTCTGGCCTGGGTGACAGAGCAAGCCATCTTAAAAAAAAAAAAAATTCAATAAGACCCCAAAATTATTTTGCTTCAAACATATACATATTTTATTTTATTTTATTTTATTTATTTATTTTTCTGAGACAGAGTCTCACTCTGTCGCCCAGGCTGGAGTGCAGTGGCGCGATCTCGGCTTACTGCAAGCTCTGCCTCCTGGGTTCACGCCATTCTCCTGCCTCAGCCTCCCGAGTAGCTAGGACTACAGGCGCCTGCCACCATGCCCGGCTAATTTTTTGTATTTTTTAGTAGAGATGGGGTTTCCCCGTGTTAGCCAGGATGGTCTCGACCTCCTGACCTTGTGATCCGCCTGCCTCAGCCTCCCAAAGTGCTGGGATTACAGGCGTGAGCCACCGCACCTGGCCCATATACATATTTTAACATGAATATGAACTTTTTGTCACTCACACTCCCAGGTGACTGCCAGAAACCATTCACTTTGGTTGCTTTTGTCATTTACTCATGTTTCTCTATTTCCATTAATCTATTAAGAATCCAGATATTGGGCTGGGTGCGGTGGCTCACGCCTGTAATCCCAGAACTTTCGGGGGCTGAGGCAGGCAGATCACCTGAGGTCAGGAGTTTGAGACCAGCCTGGCCAACATGGTGATACCCCATCTCTACTAAAAATACAAAAATGAGCTAGGCGTGGTGGCGCACACCTGTAATCCTGCTACTCAGGAGGTTGAGGCATGAGAATCTCTTGAACCCAGGAGGCAGAGATTGCAGTGAGCCATGACTGTGCCACTGCACTCCAGCCTGGGTGACAGAGTGAGGCTCTGTCTCAAAAAAATAAAAATAAAATAATCCAGATATTTAGACCATTTTCTTTCATTAAGACATTTGTGGCCGGGCGTGGTGGCTCACGCCTGTAATCCCAGCACTTTGGGAGGCCGAGGCGGGCAGATCATGAGGTCAGGAGATTGAGACCATCCTGGCCAACACAATGGAACCCCGTCTCTACTAAAAATACAAAAAATTAGCCGGGCGTGGTGGCAGGCACCTGTAGTCCCAGCTACCCAGGAGGCTGAGGCAGGAGAATGGCGTGAACCCGGGAGGAGGAGCTTGCAGTGAGCCGAGATCATGCCACTGCACTCCAGCCTGGGTGACAAAGCAAGACTCCGTCTCAAAAAAAAAAAAAAAAAAAACATTTGTTACCAATGACTTCATCTCCAGGAACTCTTTATTAATACCATAGAGTATATTTTATAACATTTAATCTAACCTTACCTGCATTTGCTAAATAACTCATTTGTTTTCCTTTGGTATCAAAAGCATATGTGACTGTCAAGTAAAATCTGCCATCAGCATAAGACAGTGTCATTAACAAAACACAAACATAAATTTTTAATCAGTCCGTTTAGTTCATATCGATCTTTTTCAAAGGTCAGTGATAGTTCAATAATCTGATTCCCCTGCTCAATCTCCACTATGGGACCAGGAAATCTCAGATTGAGAAGCAATATCTTAGAAACTATTTTCAGGGAATAGACAGCCTCCCAGCTTTCCCTAAGGGCCGGTAAAAACAGATTTCTTATTTCTAATCTTTTCCAGCTCCAATTGGAATTAAGTTAAGGATTGAAGATTTGAATGAACAACATGTATAATAAACCTGGGCACTAATCCAAAATGACTGATTGCTAATCTATTCCCTAGAAGGGCCAGTAAGGAAAATTATACACTCATGTTAATAACAGCTATTAGCCACTCACAAGATAGGGCTTGATAATGTTCTTAAGTTAATAGGAATGCTTCCCTTCGTAAGCATTATATTTTTCATTTTTACATAATCAAATTCCTTAAAAAGAATTGAGTATTTTCGGCTGGGCGCAGTGGCTCACACCTGTAATCCCAGCACTTTGGGAGGCCGAGGCGGGCGGATCACGTGGTCAGCAGATTGAGACCATCCTGGCTAACATGGTGAAACCCCGTCTCTACTAAAAATACAAAAAAAATTAGCCGGGTGTGGTGGTGGGCGCCTGTAGTCCCAGCTACTCGGGAGGCTGAGGCAGGAGAATGGTGAGAATGGTGTGAACCCAGGAGGCAGAGCCTGCAGTGAGCTGAGATTTCACCACTGTACTCCAGTCTGGGTGACAGAGTGAGACTCTGTCTCAAAAAAACAAAGAAAAAATATCAATTCTTTTTTTTTTTTTTTTTGAGACGGAGTCTCACTCTGTCGCACAGGCTGGAGTGCAGTGGCGCAATCTAGGCTCACTGCAACCTCCACCCCGCTGGGTTCAAGAGATTCTCCTGCTTCAGCCTCCTGAGTAGCTGGGATTACAGGCGCCTGCCACTGCACCTGGCTAATTTTTGTATTTTTAGTAGAGATGGGGTTTTACCATCTTAGCCAGGCTGGTCTTGAACTCATGACCTCGTGATCCACCCACCTCGGCCTCCCAAACTACTGGGATTACAGGCATGAGCCACCACACCCAGCCCTTTTTGTTTTTTGTGTTTTTTTTTGAGATGGAGTTTCACTACTGTTGTCCAGGCTGGAGTGCAATGGTGCAATCTTGGCTCACTGCAACCTCCACCTCCCAGGTTCAAGCGATTCTCCTGTCTCAGCCTCCTCAGTAGCTGGGATTACAGGTGCCTGCCACCACGCCCAGCTAATTTTTTTGTATTTTTAGTAGAGATGGGGTTTCACCATGTTGGCCAGGCTGGTCTTGAACTCCTGACCTCAGGTGATCTGCCTGCCTTCGTGTCCCAAAGTGCTGGGATTACAGGCGTGAGCCACCGTGCCTGGCTAAGAATTGAGTATTTTCTAAACCTATTATCATTTGTCTTTATTGCTTCCAAGTTGGATTCAGAACATTATTAATATTGAACAGGGAAAATTATTCTTTTTTTTTTTTTTAAATAGAGATAGGGTTTCACCATGTTGGCCAGGCTGGTCTCAAACTCCTGGCCTCAACCTCCATCGGCCTCGGCCTCCCAAAGTGTTGGGATTAGAGGTGTCAGTCACCATGCCCGGCCTATTCTGGGGTGATTGCTTTGTAAGGCAGTGGGAAGACACCATCTGGATGAAAGGCCAGT
Organism: Pan paniscus; assembly: GCF_029289425.2. Classification (NCBI taxonomy): domain Eukaryota; kingdom Metazoa; phylum Chordata; class Mammalia; order Primates; family Hominidae; genus Pan; species Pan paniscus. The sequence continues at coordinate 49,330,076 of NC_073256.2, read as the reverse complement.
CCTCATCTTCACCCAGTATACCACCTCACCCAGAGTTCAATACTCCTACTGCACACAGACACAATTCAATGAGAGGCATGAAGTACTTTACCTCCTTGCATGTGGGCTGTTCAGCAGGAGATGGAAATTCGGTTAAAGGTTTAGGCAAGTTCTGGCTCTTTGCTGCTTCTCTGTTTGATGTTTCAAAAGATGTCTGACTTGTACCTTCATCACCCTGGTCAAACACAACAGACAATTTCTAAAGAGATGTTTTCTATCAACTTTATTCTATTCACAATTGTTTTTCCTTTTTCCTTTTTTTTACCCTGATGGCATATCAGTAGAAAAATATTAGCAAGCCATTATGAGACCCAAAAAATTAAAGCATTATCTCTGTGGACAAGAAAACACGAGGCTTGAGCCGGGTGCTGTGGCTCACACCTGTAATCCCAGCACTTTGGGAGACTGAGAAGGGCAGATCACCTGAAGTCAGGAGTTCAAGACCAGCCTGGCTAACACAGTGAAACCCAATCTCTACTAAAAAAATGCAAAAATTCGCCGGGTATGGTGGCTCACGCCTGTAATCCCAGCATTTCGGAACGCCGAGGTGGGCAGATCACTGGAGGTCAGGAGTTAGAGACCAGCCTAGCCAACATGGTGAAACCCCATCTCTACTAAAAAAACATACAAAAATTAGCTGGGCGCGGTGGCAGGTACCTGTAATCCCAGCTACGTGGGAGACTGAGGCAGGAAAATCGCTTGAGCCTAGGAGGCGGAGGTTGCAGTAAGCTGAGATCACACCACTGCACTCCAGCCTGGGCGATGGAGAGAGACTCTGTCTCAAAAACAAAAATTAGCTGAGGCAGAAGAATTGCTTGAACCTGAGAGGCAGAGGTTGCATTGAGCTGAGATGGTGCCACTGCACTCCAGCTTGGGTGACAGAGTGAGACTCAGCCTCAAAAAAAAAAAAAAAAAAAGAAAATTTAAAATTGTAAACTTCTATAAAAACTGACAAAATTCATATTCAATGCTGAAGGAAAACATAACCAAAGTTTAATTTGACTTAAAAATCAGAATATATAATATATAATAACATATATAACCTGAGCTTAATACCTTGGAGATCTTGACTTGAGGAAAGATCAGAATGTTCTTGTCCTCATATAAGACAATAACAATTTATTTGACAGTTTTAAAGACTATCTTATGTCACAGTCAGTCTTTTTTTTTTTTTTTTTTTCTGGAGAAAGGGTCTTGCTCTGTCTCCCAGCCTAGAGTGCAGTGGTACAGTCATAGCTCACTGCAGCCTCTTGACCTCCTGGGCTCAAGTGATCCTCCTGCCTCAACCTCCCAAGTAGCTGAGACTACAGCCACACACTACCACGTCTGGCTAATTTTTAATTTTTTTTTGTAGAGACAGGGTCTTCCTATGTTGCCCAGGCTGGTCTCAAACTCCTTGTCTCAGGCAATCTGCCTGCCTCATCCTCCCAAATTGCTGGGACTACAGGCGTTAGCCACCACAACAGCTTTTTAAGGAACCAAGTTATATGCTCTTTAGGCACCAAAAACCACTTAACCAGCCAGGTGCAGTCCATGGTAGGGTGCACCTATAGTCCCGGCTACTTAAGAAGCTGAGGCAGGAGGATCCCTTGAGCCCTGGAGTTTGAGGCTGCAGTGAGCTATGATCGTGCCACTGCACCCCAGCCAGGGCAACAGAGAGAGACTGTCTTTTAAAAACAAAGACCAGCTGGGCTCAGTGGCTCATGCCTGTAATCCCAGCACTTTGGGAGGCTGAGGCGGGCGGATCATGAGGTCAGGAGATTGAGACCATCCTGGCTAACACGGTGAGACCCCATCTCTACTAAAAATACAAAAAATTAGCTGGGCATGGTGGCGGGCACCTGTAGTCCCAGCTACTCGGGAGGCTGAGGCAGGAGAATGGCATGAACCTGGGAGGTGGAGCTTGCAGTGAGTCGAGATTGTGCCACTGAACTCCAGCCTAGGGGAACAGAGCAAGACTCCATCTCAAAAAAAAAAAAAAAAGGACCAACCCCTTAACCATGTAATAAACAAGTATGCTGAACAAAAACTGATATACAATCATTATCAATAAAAACTCCTAAAAGCAGTCTAACATCATTTTCAATTAAAAATCAATCATGTAATAGGAAACATAGTAAGAGGATTCAAAATATAAAATGAGAATATTTTCCAACCCCAAGTTTGTGACCACTGCTTAATTTCCAGGCTTCACCCATCATTTGATAAAAGCGCTCCTCCAGTTTTCTCAATTTCATTTCCTGGTGAGGTTTTAAAACATTCTCTATGTATCTGCTGGCCTGTTGAAAACAACAAATTAGGTGTTGTTACTATCCATTAATGTTCCTAAAAATGTACACTGTCTATAAAGTTGTAAATAAGAACCAAGTAAGAACCCTGCTGGCTGAACAGAGCCACTGCCACCCTGTTTGGCTGCTTGGTTGTGGGGAGGCTCGTGCCGACAGCTGGACAGCAAGCTGGACAGGCATTTGTTTTTGACCTGCCTGATTATGACAGTATCAACCAGGTTGTGGTTTTCATGCTGGGAACAATCCCATTTCCTGAGAGAATGGGAGGATCTACTTTTCCTATCCTGATTCAAATTGAATGCCGGTATGGCAACTCCAAGGATTTGTCACAAATGGGAAACCAAGTGCCATCTTTAGAATTTCAGATCTTAAATCTGGAGAGGGAAGCCAACATCCTTTGTTTTTGTTTTTGTTTTGAGATGGAGTCTCACTCTGTCACCCAGGATGGAGTGCAGTGGTGCAGTCTCCACTCACTGCCATCTCTGGCTCCTGGGTTCAAGTGATTGTCCTGCCTCAGTCTCCCAAGTAGCTGGGACTACAGGTGCCTGCCACCACGCCCAGCTAATTTTTGTATTTTTAGTAGAGACGGGGTTTCACCTTGTTGGCCAGGATAGTCTTGATCTCTTGACCTCATGATCCACCCGTCTCAGCCTCTCAAAGTGCTGGGATTACAGGCGTGCGCCACCACGCCTGGCCCAAAATTTTTTAAAAATTAGCTGAGCATGGTGCTGTGTGTGTGCCTGTAGTTCCAGCTACCCAGGAAGCTGAGGCAGGAAGATCCCATGAACCCAGGAATTTGAGGTGACAGTGAGGTATGGTTGTACCACTCCACCCCAGCCTGGGCAACAGAGAGAGGCCCAGTCTCAAAAAAAAAAAAAAAAAAAAAAGTGGTATATCTATTCAATGGAATATTATTCATCCACAATAGGTAAATCCATACCAACAGAAAGCAGATTGGTGGTTTTCAGAGGATGGGATGAGGGCAGAGTGGGGAGTGACTGTTTAAAGAGTATATGGTTTTCTTTACAGAAGATGGAACAGAGGTGGTAGTTGTACAGCCTTGTGAATGTACTAAATGTCACTGAACAGCGTGGTCAGTTTTGGCTGGGCATGGTGGCTCATGCCTGTAATCCCAGCATTTTGGGAGGCCGAGGCAGGTGGATCACCTGAGGTCAGGAGTTTAAGACCAGCCTGGTCAACATAGCAAAACAACATCTCTACTAAAAATACAAAAATTAGCTGGGTGTGCTGGTGCATGCCTGTAATCCCAGCTACTCGGGAGGCAGAGGCAGGAGAATCACTTGAACCTGGGAGGCGGAGATTGCAGGGAGGTGGAGATTGCAGTGAGCCGAGATTTCGCCACTGCATTCCAGCCTAGGTGACAGAGCGAGACTCCATTTCAAAAATAAATAAGTAAAATAAAATGGTCAATTTATGTCACGTGAATTTGACCTCATTATATTTTTTTAAATCTTAGCACAAAGACAGAAGCAACAGCCCTTAATTTTAATTGCCTCAGAGATTTTTGTATTTCTCTACGCATAAAGTCTCTAAAAATTCTGCCTTACCTTCTCTCCTTGTGCTTCTTGTTGTTTTTTCCTCACAAGTTTTTGTCTTTTCTCGTTCTTTTCTTCTTCTTCTAAGACATCAAAACATAAAAGTGCTTTTTACTTCCCAAGTATCTTATTTGAAGTACAACCAATCAAATAATGTATCAAAAGAAAGAAAAAAATCTAAAGTCTATGGTGGGGAGACCCTAACACATCACATTGTCATTTATGTTTGGGTTGAATAGTATAACCTTTTAGGATTATGGTTTTGTTCACAGTTAATTTGAAAGGGCTATACATTAAATACTGGTCACTTTCCTTTTATTTACTTACATTTTAATAAACAGTGAAACAAAACACAATGTACCAAATTCACTAATGACAAGCTTCTTCCTAGTAGCATAGAAAATATGTAGTTTTTGGTTTTAAGATTCACCTATTCTGAGGCTAAGTACAATATTATTTTAAAAGGCTTCTAGGACTCACAAACTTTTGCTTATCAAAAATCAAACAGGCTGGGTGAAGTGGGTCAAGCCTGTAATCCCAGCATTTTGGGCGACTGAGGCAGGACTTGAGCTCAGGAGCTAGAGACCAGCCTGGGCAACATGGCGAAATCCCACCTCTACAAAAACTACAAAAACTACAAAAATTAGCCAGGTGCAGTGGTACACACCTGTAGTCCCAACTACTCGGGAAGCTGAGGCGAGAGGATCACTTGAGCCTGGGAGGAGGAGGTTGCAGTGAGCCAAGCACGCCACTGCATTCCAGCCTGGGTGACAGAGCGGGACTCTGTCTCAAATTAAAAAACTAAAAACAAGCATGATTTCCTAAAATTAAAAACATTTACATATAAAAGACAAAGGTGCCTAAGTAAAAACTGCTAGAATGGAATAAAACATTAGGATGAAAAGCCTTTCAAGATTAATGGTAGATTGGCCGGGTGTGGTGTCTCACGCCTGTGATCCCAACACATCGGGAGGCCGAGGTGGGCGGATCACGAGGTCAAGAGATCGAGACCATCCTGGTAAACATGGTGAAACCCTGTCTCTACAAAAAATACAAAAATTAGCTGGCATGGTGGTGCATGCCTGTAGTCCCAAATAATCGGGAGGCTGAGGCAGGAGAATCACTTGAACCCAGGAGGTGGAGGTTGCAGTGAGCCAAGATCACGCCACTGCACTCCAGCTGGTGACAGAGTGAGACTCCATCTCAAAAAAAAAAAAAAAAAAGTTTAATGGTAGATACATTGACTCTGTAGAACAGCTCATAAACTGTAGGCATCAAATGGCAGTTAAGCAGCACAAACACACAATTTAAAATTAGGGAATTTACCATATAACAACTTAGAAATGATATAGCTTTAAAACACATATATAAGAAAAATGTACAATTTCTCATAAAAATGTTGGGATATAGTCCATGCAAAACAATCATCACTAATGTTTAAAAACAAACACAAAAAATCATGACTAAAGTTGTACTGATTACTCTCCCTGAAACTACACATCACAAATTAATAGTAAAATGGCTCTTACTGTGCAAAGTTCTAGAATAAATAAATTTGAGTAGAATGGTATAAAAGGGTAGAATAAATAATAAACTTACCCTTCAGATAAACTTGGGGAGATTTAAATGAGTTAAGCCATGAGGTAGTCACAGAAATAATTAAAGTAAGAAGAGCAAGCAGTAGCAAAATCCGGCCACAAAGCAAAAGAAAATCCTTGATTCCTGATAAAGGAAAAAAACTAAAATTAAAATTCAAAACTTTTTTTTTAAGAGATGAGGTCTCACTATGTTGACTAGGCTGGTCTCGAACTCCTGAGCTCACGTGATCCTCCTGCCTTGGCCTCCCAAAGTGCTAGGATTATAGGCATGAGCCAACATGCCCAACCCAAAACATTTTTCTTGATACTCCTAATAAATTATAACACATTAGAAGATTATTTGTACTGGAAAAGTATAGTAGAAGTTATACAACTGTCTTATGATTTTGTTCATATATAGTCATCCCTCAGTATTCATGGGGTATTGGTTCCAGGACTCCTGAGTATACCAAAATCCACGGATGCTCAAGTCCCTGATATAAAATGGCACAGTGTTTGCATACAGTCTATGCTCCCACATACTTTAAATCATCTATAGATGACTCATATACTACCCAATACAATGTAAAGGCTCTATAAATAGTTGCTATACTTTATTGTTTATGGACTAACGACGGGGAAAAAAGCCTGTAGATGTTCGGGACAGACAGACAAACATCCATTTATCCATTTTTTTTCTGAATATTTTCTTTTTTTTTTCCTTCTTTTTTTAAGAGACAGGGTGTTGCTCTTTTTTTTTTTTTTTTTTGAGACAGAGTCTCGCTCTGTTGCCCAGGCTGGAGTGCAGTGGCATGATCTCGGCTCACTGCAAGCTCTGCCTCCCAGGTTCATGCCATTCTCCTGCTTCAGCCTCCCGAGTAGCTGGGACTACAGGTGCCTGCCACCACGCCTGGCTAATTTTTTGTATTTTTTAGTAGAGACGGGGTTTCACCATGTTAGCCAGGATGGTCCCGATCTCCTGACCTCATGATCCGCCCGCCTCAGCCTGCCAAAGTTCTGGGATTACAGGTGTGAGCCACCGCGCCCGGCCGACAGGGTGTTGCTCTTCTTGGTCTTGCTCTGCCACCCAGGCTGCTGGAGTGCAATGGTGACCACGGCTCACTGCAGCCTCAACCTCCTGGGGCTCAAGCGAGCCTCCTGCCTTAGTGCCCCCAAGTAGCTGGGACTACAGGCACGTACCACCACACCCGGCTAATTTCTGTATTTTTTGTAGAGATGGGGTCTCGCCATGTTGTCCAGGCTGGTCTTGAGCTCCTGAACACAGGCAATCTGCTCGCCTCGGCCTCCCAAGGTCCTGGGATTGTAGGTGTGAGCCACCGCACCCAGCCCTTTCTGAATAGTCTCAATCCACAGGTGCTTAAATGCTCAGTGTGGAACTCAGGGATACAGAGGGTTTACTGTATTCTCCTTTGGGCATTAAAAAACTCATGATGGTTGTCATTTCCAGAACAAATGTACAGAGCATAATTCTAGAATAAACACTATCTTGGGAATACAGTTACAATTAGAGCGATCAGCTACACTATATTATGAATATCAGTAATGTATAAGTTGTAGTTTCCCATATAGAGAAAATTACATAACTAGAAATAAAACTGAAAATATCATCATGTTGGTCAGGTGTGGTGGCTCACACCTGTAATCCCAGCACTTTGGGAGGCCGAGGCAGGCAGATCAGAGGTCAGGAGATCCAGACCATCCTGGCTATCACGGTGAAACCCTGTCTCTAATAAAAATACAAAAAATTAGCTGGGCGCGGTGGCGGGTACCTGTAGTCCCAGCTACTTGGGAGGCTGAGGCAGGAAAATGTCATGAACCTGTGAGGCAGAGCTTGCAGTGAGCCAAGATCGTGCCATGGCACTCCAGCCTGGGCGACAGAGAGAGACTCTGTCTCAAAAAAAAAAAAAAAAAAGAAAAAAAGAAAATATCGTGTCAAATTCTAGTTCTATGATAATCTCACTGAAACACCAAATTCTTATTTCTCACAAATTGTGCAACTGTGTGCTTCTTTATTTCTTGACATTTAGTCACTTGTAAGTAAAATTACGATTTACATGCTTGCGGAGGAAAAAGTAAAAATATAGTATTTGGTCTATTTATTTATTTATTTTATTGTATTTTTTATTTTTTTTTTAGACGGAGCCTCACTCTGTTGCTCAGGCTGGAGTGCAGTGGCGCAATCTTGGCTCACTGCAACCTCTGCCTCCTAGGTTCCAGCTATTCTCCTGCCTCAGCCTCCTGGGTAGCTGGGACTACAGGCATGCACCACCATGCCTGGCTAGTTTTGTATTTTCAGTAGAGATGGGGTTTCACCACGTTGGACAGGCTGGTCTCGAACTCCTGACCTCAGGTGATCCGCTGGCCTCAGCCTCCCAAAGTGCTGGGATTACAGGCATGAGCCACCGCACCCAGCCAGTATTTGGTGTTATATTAAGAACCAAAGTGAAAATTATTTGAGCAGAAATCTAACTACCTACTTTGCATAATACAATTTGGCAAATGTTGAGGGACAGGAAACAAAGCTGGGTTAAAAATGATTTCCATCCTCTTGGAATTTTTACTCTTGTTTTGTGTTTTTAATTTTCAAAAGATAAATGGCAGAGATACAGAGGAATCCAACGTGATCAAGGCTGGTAATTAGTCAATTAACTAAAACTTAAAGAAGGAATCAGAAAAACATATATATAGGCCGGGCGAGATGGCTCATGCCTGTAATCCCAGCACTTTGGGAGGCCAAGGCAGGTGGATCACCTGAGGTCAGAACTTTAAGACCAACCTGGCCAACATGGTGAAACCTCCATCTCTACCAAAATACAAAAATTAGCCAGGCATGATGGTGGGTGCCTGTAATACCAGACACTTGGGAGGCTGAGGCAGGAGAATCACTTGAACCCAGGAGGTAGAGGATGCAGTGAGCAGAGATCATGCCATTGCACTCTAGCCTGGGCGACAGAGTGAAACTCTGTCTCAAAAAAAAAGAAAAAAACATATATAGACTTAAATGTTTTATTTTAAACTGAAAACAGATAGATGTATATTCTTGCCTTTTTTTTTTTTTTTCTTTCAGATGGCCTCTCACTCTCTTGCCCAGGCTGGAGTGCAGCACTTGATAACAGCTCACTGCAGCCACGACCTCCAGGGCTCAAGCAGTCGTTCCATGTCAGCCTCCCAAGTAGCTGGGACCACAGATGTGGGCCATCAGATAATATATATTTTTTTTTCCAAATGATCCTCCTTTCTTGGGCATGGTGGTTCATGCCTGTAGTCCCAGCTACTCAGGAGGCTGAGGCAGGAGAATCACTTGAACCCAGAAGGCGGAAGTTGCAGTGAGCTGAGACTGCACCACTGCGCTCTAGCCTGGGTGACAGAGTGAGACTCCGTCTCAAAAAAAAAAAAGAAAAAAAATTTAGCTTAAGTACAAGTAAAATGTATTGACAATAAAGGTTTTTACACAGTAGAAAAAGGCAAGGCTAGTTTTTCAATATATGTCTGAATATTAGTACAGGCATAACCAGCCCTGCTGCTGGTATAAAGTATGATGTGTAAATCAGACTTAAATGCTGTTAAGAAATAATTATTGGAAGCTCACTATCAAGAATCCAAAGGTAGCAAAAAAAAAAAAAAAAGGAAAAAATATATATTAAAAAAAGAAAACTTGGCCTCCCAAAGTGCTGGGATTACAGGCATGAGCCACCTTGCTTGGCCCAATATTCTTTAAAAACCCTAGCAATTTAAAGTTGCTTAGAGAAGAAGTATGACTTTAAAAAAAAAAATCACGGCTCCTCCAACTTGCCAGTATTAACTGTTGATTCAGGTGTTATTCAATACAACACATAATTTAATCTATTTTATCTCTGGCCAATACAAAAGTAGTTTAATATCTAGAGTATTGGTATGTAAAGAAACCATTGAGGCCAGGCGCAGTGGCTCACGTCTATAATCCCAGCACTTTAGAGAGGCTGAGGTGGGTGGATCACTTGAACTCAGGAGTTTGTAACCAGCCTGGGCAACATGGTGAAACCCCGTCTCTACTAAAAATACAAACATTAGCCAGGCACAGTGGTGCACACCAGTAATCCCAGCTAGTTGGGAGGCTGAGGCAGGATAATGGCTTGGACCTGGGAGGCGGAGGTTGCAGTGAGCAGAGATTGTGCCACTGCACTCCTGCGTGGGCAACAGAGTAAGACTCTGTCTCAAAAAAAAAAAAAAAAAACACCACTGAGGTGTGGGATTTATGTTCCATACTACTGCTGTTCGTTCTAACAAGCAATTTGCAAACATCACATGAGAATATGAAAGAACTACATTTGTGTGTATACTTTTAAAGAAAAAAAATTTTAAGGTTTTTTCGTTTTTGTTTTTGTTTTGAGATGGAATCTCACTCTGTTGCCAGGCTGGAGTGCAGTGGTGTGATCTCGGCTCACTGCAACCTCCGCCTCCTGGGTTCCAGCGATTCTCCTGCCTCAGCCTCCCAAGCAGCTGGGACTACAGGCGTGCGCCACCATGCTCCGCTAATTTTCGTATTTTTAGTAGAGACAGCGTTTCACCATGTTGGCCAGGATGGTCTCGATTTCTTGACCTCATGACTCGCCTGCCTCGGCCTCCCAGAGTGCTGGGATTTTTTTGTGTACTTAAACTATAGACCCCATAAGCAGTGTACTTCAACGTGAGGAACTGGCCTTAAAATATTTAGCTTAGTCAGGGCGTGGTGGCTCACGCCTGTAATCCCAGCACTTTGGGAGGCCGAGGCGGGTGGATCACAAGGTCAGGAGTTGGAGACCAACCTGGCACAACATACCGAAACCCCGCCTCTACTAAAAATACAAAAAAATTAGTCAGGCTTGGTGGCGCATGCCTGTAGTCCCAGCTACTCAGGAGGCTAAGGCAGGAGAATCGCTGGAACCCAGAAGGCGGAAGTTGCAGTGAGCTGAGACTGCACCACTGCACTCCAGCCTGGGTGACAGAGTGAGACTCCGTCTCAAAAAAAAAAAAAGAAAAAAAAATCTAGCTTAAGTACAAGTAAAATGTATTGACAATAAAGGTTTTTACACAGTAGAAAAAGACAAGGCTAGTTTTTCAATACATGTCTGAATATTAGTATAGGCATAACCAGCCCTGCTGCTGGTATAAAGTATGATGTATAAAACAGACTTAAATACTGTTAAGAAATCATTATTGGAAGCTCACTATCAAGAATCCAAAGGTAGCAGAAAAAAAAAAGGAAAAAATATATATTAAAAAAAGAAAACTGAAAAGGGGAAACAATCCAAAGGAAACAATCATTCGTTCAGAATTCTGAGAAAGAAGCTAATTCCATGAAAATTTCAAGAACTAGATAAAGATGCTGCCAGGAGCCCAGGTGCAATTTATAGAACCCTTGTCCCTAGTTCTATTAAACTAGACACTGGTAAGTGCTGGGAATACAAAAACAAATTCCATTTGGTCTCTGCCTTCAAGAAGCATATTTCTGGCTGGGCACGGTGGCTCACACCTATAATCCCAGCACTCTGGGTGGCCGAAGTGGGCGGATTGCTTGAGCCTAGGAGTTCCAGACCAGCCTGGGCAACATGGCAAAACCACATCTCTGCAAAAAAATACAAAAAATTAGCACGGCATGGTGGTGTGGCCCCTGTATTCCTAGATACTCAGAAGGCTGAGGTGGGAGGATCACTTGAGCCGGGAAGTCCAGGCTACAGTAAGCCATGACCGTGCCACTGCACTGCAGCCTGGGTGACTGAGCAAGACCTTGTCTCAAAAAATAATAAATGAGCAGAGTAGGGGTGGATGTTGAAAAGACAAGGGAACAGGTGAATTGCGGAAATGGTGAGTGTGAATTCAACATTTCTGATCCTTTGGATAAAGGTCTTGCTATATTCCAACACAGCTTGAGTGAGTGAGAAGCTTCAGGACAGTCTTTGTACATTTTTTTAAAGCATTTTATTTTCATTTCTTATTGCACGCAACATTTCTAGGCATCTGACTCCTTGTGAGCAGGGAGAAAACGTGGAGAAAGAGAGGGAGTACACAAAGCCAAGTTTCATTATGGTCTCTAACTTTAGAATTGACCTTAAAAAGGGAGACAGACATGTAAACTGATCACTGAAATGTCCAAAAATCAACTCATGATTCTCAGCATCTCCACAGTTTTTCTTTCCATTTTCCCTTTACCAGTAGCACTACCAAATACCTAGGTTTGCTCAGTCCCCCATGAGGCAGTCGTCCTTGAATCCTTCCTTTCCCTTGCCCCAAACATCAACCCATAAACAAAGCCTGTTGGTTGATCCTACTCCGTCAATATCCCAAATCTGTCTACATTTCATCTCCTGTTATTGTTCTAGTCCAGGCCATCATTACCACTTGTCAACTTCCAAAGCCTGATGTGCCTCACTGCTTCCACCATAGCTTCTGTCCAAAGCATTCTCCATACAGAATCGAGTGACCTTTTTAAAACTTACGGAAGTCACTTAACCTCCCTAAATTTTAGTTCCCTCAACTGTAAAATGGGGATTATAATAGTGCCTACCCTCCTCTGATTGCAGTGCAGATTAAATGAGATAATAACCAGCACCTGGTGTTTGGCTTATACTAGGTGTTCAATAAACGTCATTATACTGAGCCAATTCCTCCTCCTCCTCCTCCCAACTCTCCTTGATTCAGCCACAATGGCCTTCGCCTTTTCCTCCAACATGTCACAATCTTTTTGCCTAAAATATTCCTCCCCTCCCCCATCCCTTCCCTGCCCCCACTGGCTTTTCACGGGCGTGGCCCCTTATTTAAACCTAAGGCCGGGCGCAGTGGCGCAGGCCTGTAATCCCAGCACTTTGAGAGGCCGAGGCAGGAGGATCTCTTGAACCCAGGAGTTCGAGACCAGCCTGGGCAACATAGTGAGACCCTGTCTCTAAAAACAAAACAAAAAACTTCTCAGCCTAAATTCTCACAAGGCCTTCATCTTATCAACCTGTTTATTTCCTTTTGAGTGTTCGCCAGGATGCGAAAGCACTGTCTATGATTGCCCCTGTGCTCTTTGCCTCTACCCTCTTACACGTAAAACCATCACACCTGGAGGGAAAAGGTTCCTCGAAGTGAAGTCAGCTCCGGAAGTGGGGGGGGCAGGGGCGATGCAGTCTGGGAGTTGTAGTCAAAGCTGCTCCGAAGCGACGCAGCCGAAGAGGCGGTCGTTCTATGCAACATTCCTGTGAAAATTACCCAGCTGTGACTGTCGAAGGGAAAAAGTCAACACTTACCTATATCCGGGATCCCACGTCGGAGCTCCAGACACACAAGGGGGACAGCAGAGAGGAAGAAAATGCCAACAACCCCACGTGAAGCCATGGTGGCGGAAGCGCCTGGTGCAGGCGGAAGGCCCGCCCCTTCCGGCCGCGTTTTCCGGGAAGGAAGTGGAACTCTTCTTGCCGCGGGCCGGCTGGGAGAGGGTCAATAACGTGGTAAATACTGACGGCCGTGTCGTTATTGAGGGGGAGCTAAGCCCCGTGTTTTTAAGTTATAGTCTGTAGCCGTGTTTCAGAAGAAAGGCAAGTCGTCCCCCAAGTCACATGATGTCCAGAGGAGCCTGGGCTCTAGAGCGGTGGCTCCCTGGAGGGTAGCAGGGCAGGGGCTGCCCCTTCGGTCTTTGCAGCGTCTGTGAGAAAGCGTTTTCCAGAGGGAAATGAAGCCGAAGAAAAAGCTGATGCTGTGAGGAGGCAGCCTGGGCCCCCCGGCCTTGTGGCCGTACAGGATGAATGTGGGCTATAACACCTTCCTTATCTCCCTAACGGTTCCTGGTTCCTGGCCCCGTCCGCAGTCTCTGGTTCCTGCGGAAAGAACTCGAAAGTGGGGCCTGGCTCCAAATACCTGCCCCCTAACACGCACGTCCTAATGCCAGGTCCTGGAGACCCGCCACCCCTTGTTCCGCCCCTTTTCAGTTTTGCCTGCACGCGTTATTAACCTTGATTTCATAGTTCCATGACCTCATTGCCATCCTATAACTCACCACTGTGCACTTCTCCCAAGCTACTGAGGTCCTCCCAATCTACAACATTTCGTACTTGGAAATTATCTTTCCTGGCCAGGCGCGGTGGCTCACGCCTGTAATCTCAGCACTTCGGGAGGCCGAGGCGGGCGGATCACAAGGTCAGGAGTTCGAGACCAGCCTGGCAAATATGGTGAAACCCCGTCTCTACTAAAAATACAAAAATTAGCCGGGTGTGGTGGCGGTCGCCTGTAATTCCAGCTATTCGGGAGGCTGAGGCAGGAGAATTGCTTGAACCCGCATGCGGAGGTTGAGCCGAGTTTGCACCACTGCACTCCAGCCTGGGCGACAGAATGAGACCCCGTCTCAAAAAAAAAAGAAAGAAATTATATTTCCTGGCTAAGCGCGGTGGCTCACGCCTGTAATCCCAACACTTTGCGAGAAAAAAGAAAATTATTTTTCCTGACCCATCCATCTAGCATCCCACCTGACTATTCAGTTTAGTTCATCTGAAATTTATTGAGCTCCACAGTTTGGTACTCTACAACTCTTGGAGATTCAAATATTTACAAGTTACTGAATTTGTCCTCAAGAAACTCAGTTTATCCGACTTTGTGGTTCTATGGAGAAGAAAAAAAAAAAAAACTGGGAAAGATAGCCTGTAAGCAAATAAACACAATGCAGTGCCTGAGTGCTATGATAGAGATATCTGCAACATAGGGTGTTGCAGAACCATACCCGGAAGGCTTGCAGAAGGCTTTCCAAAAGGAAGTCACGCCTGCGTTGTGTTCAAAGATTAGGAATCGGCAAGGATGCCCGGGAAGGGTGGGATTTCAAGTTTAGGAACCTGAGTGCAAAGGAACTACCAGTGATTATTGCTGCAGTTTAGAGCTTGAGGCCGGGCGCAGTAGCTTACTCCTGTATTCTCAGCACTTTGGGAGGCCGAGGGAGGCAGATTGCTTCAGCTCAGGAGTTCGAGACCCCTCTGGGCAACATAGCTAAACCTGTCTAAAAAAAAAATTAGCTGCATGTGATGGCGTAGACTGTGGTCCCAGCTACTCAAGAGGCTGAGGTGGGAGAATCACTTGAGCCCAGGAGGTCAAGTCTGCAGTGAGCTGAGATCATGCCAGTGCACTCCAGCCTGGGCGATATAGTGAGACCCTGTCTCTAAAAATAAAATAAAGCTGAATGAAGGCTTTTAGAGGTAGATTGTTGCTAGGGCCGCAGAGGCTTTCCTTTGTATATAGGCTAAGAACTTTATCCTCCAAGCAAAGGTGCAAAATATTAGGGCACAATCTGAAGATCAGTAAGGGTGAGGTAATATAAATTACAGCATGACATACCATAAAATAATTAATTATATTGACTAGTTCAGATGTTCCCATAGTTGTCTGTATCTTGTGTTCATCATGCATAAGGAGGAAGACAGGAAAGAAAGTTCTACAGTCTGTATCTCGTGTTCATCATGCATAAGGAGGAAGACAGGAAAGGAAGTTCTACAGTTCTTAACCACCTACCTCCTGTATTTTTTTCTTCCTCACTGGTCTTCCATATTACCTAATTTAATCTGTTGATGGCGCCATTGAATCTCTCTCTGGACTACAAAAGGCAGTTCCTAACCATTCCAAATTTACCTTGTCTTAACATATGGGAAGCCAGCATTTCCCAAACTTTGTTGTTTGTGAACTCTCTTCACTGCAACTGCTAGCTCTCCCCACCAAAGACCACCAGAATAACCTGTCACTAAGTAAATTTGAGTTTCTTACAGCATTAGAAAAGAACACTGTGGCCGGGCGCAGTGACTCACGCCTGTAATCCCAGCACTTTGGGAAGCCGAGGTGGGTGGATCACCGGAGGTCAAGTTTGTGACCATCCTGGCCAACATGGTGAAACCCTGTCTCTACGAAAAATACAAAAATTAGCCTGGCATGGTGGCTCACACCTGTAGTAACAGCTCCTCGGGAGGCTGAGGTACCAGAATCGCTTGAACCCAGGAGGTAGAGGTTGCAGTGAGATCATGCCACTGTACTCCAGCCTGGGCAATAGAGTGAGACTCAGTTTCAAAAAAAAAAAAAGAACATTGCTTTGACATAATCTTAGTCGTGTCTCAGAGGGGACGTCAAGGGTGATTTTTATTTATTTATGAGACAGGGTCTCACTCTGTCACACAGGCTGGAGTTCAGTGGCACAATCACAGCCCACTGTAGCCTTGACCTCTCAGGGTCAAGCAGTCCTCCTGCCTCAGCCTCCAGAGTAGCTGGGACTGCAGGCACATGTCACCATGCCTGGCTAACTTTTTTATTTTTTCTATAGACAGGGTTTCACCATGTTGCTCAGGCTGGTCTTGAACTCCTGGGCTCGAGCAATCTGCCAGCCTCGGCCTTACAGAGGGTGATTTTTATAGGGTTCTATAGTCTAGTTAGAGTGGTTTAAGGTGGTCTTTTCAATATGGGGATTTCACTGGGATTGGACATAGTTCATGGTAGAATAGTTTGAGACGGTACACCCAACAAGGTGAAGAAATTGAAGTTAGATTTTACCTCTTTTTTGACAAGGAAGGTGATTTGCCCAATTCAATGATCAGCTCAGCTTCTCAGTGCCTGAGAAGGAAGCTTTGCAGCCCGATGAGCAACTTAGAGACCAGATAAATGGGAAGTTCCTAAAGCTCAGAATGAAGGTATGGATTGATCTATAGCCTATCTTCGTGAGTAAGAATTCCTGGAACAGTAAAATCAGGTTGATTTAGAGCTCTTAGTTCTCACTGGTGATTGTTAAGCTGTAAGTTACTGGTGTCTCCATTCTCACCAAAAGGGTCTCACTCTTGTCACCCAGGCTGGAGTGCAGTGGCACAAGCGTAGCTCACTGCAGCCTGGAACCCCTGGGCTCAAGCGATCATCTCACCTCATCCTCCTGAGTAGCTGGGACTACAAACACATGCCACCATGACTGGTTAATTTTTATTTTTTCTTTTCTTTCTTTTTTTTTTTTTTTTCCAGGAGATGGGGTCTTACTATATTGTTCAGGCTGATCTTGAACTCCTGGTCTCAAGTGATTCTCTAGCGTTGGCCTCCCAAAGTGTTGGAATTACAGGCATGAGCCACGGCACCTGACCATATGTGTTTTTTTCCTTGTAGGAATTTAGAAAATTGCCATGCCAGCTGTGCCCTAAACCCTCAAAAAGTAGCTGACTTTTTGTCTCCTTAACCTTAGGGTCCATCTTAGTTGATAAAGGGGTAAATAGTTGTCTATTTTAGTCTCTCAGATCACAATTTTTAGTTTTTTTTAGAGAGGTGAAGGTCTTACCATGTTCCCCAGGCTGGCCTTAAACTCCTGGGCTCAAGCAATCCTCCCACCTTAGCCTCCAGAGTAGCTGGGAGTACACGTGTGCATCACCACACCCAACTATTATATAATTTTTGCATTTAAAAAATCAATTATTGGCCGGGTGCAGTGGCTCACTCCTGTAATCCCAGCACTTTGGGAGGCCGACGCGGGTGGATCACGAGGTCAGGAGATCGAGACCATCCTGGCTAACACAGTGAAACCCTGTCTCTACTAAAAACACAAAAAATTAGCCAGGCGAGGTGGCGGGCACCTGTAGTCCCAGCTACTTGGGAGGCTAAGGCAGGAGAATGGCATGAACCCAGGAGGTGGAGCTTGCAGTGAGCCAAGATCGCGCCACTGCACTCCAGCCTGGGCAACAGAGCGAGACTCCGTCTCAAAAAAAAAAAAAATCAATTATTTTTTTCAGTATTTTATTATAAAAATTTTCAGACCAACAGTGGAAACTATTTTTACTCACATTTTATTCTCCTTATTTGATAACATACCTATCAATCCCTCCATCCTTTCATCAATCTTAGTTTTTGATGCCTTTCAAAGTTGCAAACATTAGCAGACTTTCCCTGAAATACTTCAACATGTATATCATTAACTATGTCACAAGTATATACATAGAAGAGGCTAAAGATCACCTCTCCCCATCTTAGGTCTTAGCTGGGACTCATATAATAAAAGACAGATTAACAAGAAGAAAACAAGTTTATTAATGCATACTGTGTGCATTAGACAGGAGAAATCTCAGTGAAAAGTAACTGAAAGCAATGACTTAGAATTCTGTCTTATCAGAGTTTAACAAAGAACAGTGAATTTGGGGGGAAATGACGGCAAAGGAAGGTTGTTTTAGGCTTCAGAAGGTGGGAGGCTGTGGGAAGGCAACTACTGTATATGCAAGGAAACTAATGGGATAAGTTTTGTTTGTAGATTCCTCTGGTGCCACTTTGGGCTGTTAAGAGTCTTGAGCTGCCTCCAGTAAAGGAGAATGTATGTCCTGTCTTTAGGCAGAAAAGTGAGAGGATAGGGAGAGCTTTTTCTCTGTTTTCTGCTTTTTTTTTTTTTTTTTTTTTTTTTTTTGAGACGGAGTCTCGCTGTGTGGCCAGACGGGAGTGCAGTGGCACCATCTCGGCTCACTGCAGCCTCTGCCTCTCGGGTTCAAGCAATTCTCCTGCCTCAGCCTCCCAAGTAGCTGGGATTACAGGCACATGCCACCACGCCCAGCTAATTTTTGTATTTTTAGTAGAGGGTTTGACCATGTTGGCCAGGATGGTCTCAATCTCTTGACCTCATGATCCACCCGCCTCGGCCTCCCAAAGTGCTGGGATTACAGGTGTGAGCCACCGCGCCTGGCCTGTTTTCTGCTCCTTAATTGCCTTTGGCCAAAAAATAATTTTTATCTCAAAGAGGCATATTTTGGGGTGGCACCTTCTGGTTTCCTTCACATACTTCATATGATATACATACTTCATCATGCATATCATTAAACACAATGAAATGGACACATCATGAGCATACCATTCCTTGAGTTCCAATGTATGCATACCCAGTGCAACCTAAATCCCAAGCAAGATACAAAGCATTGACTGACCGTGGCGGCTCATGCCTGTAATCCCAGCACTTTGGGAGGCTGAGGTGCCCAGGAGTTTGAGACCAGCCTGGACAACATGGTGAGACCCCATCTCTACAAAAAAAACACATTTTTTAATTAGCTGGGTGTGGTGGCATGCACCTGTGGTCACAGCTACTCCAGAGGCTGAGGCAGGAGGATCACTTGAGCCCAGGAGGTGGAGGCTGCAGTAAGCTGTGTTTGTGACACTGCACTCCAGCCTGGGCGACAGAGAGAGACCATGTCTCAAAACAAAAAAACAAAAAGCATTGCACAGAGAGCAAGCATTGCTCTGATTTTTTTTCCACCATAGGTTAATTTTGCCTCTTCTAGGACTTCTGTAAATTATACAAAATGTACTCTTTGGATAAGGCTTTGTTCACACTGTATGCTTTTTTAAACATTTTATGAGATAATTATAAATTCACATGTTGTTATAAGAGGTCATGGAGATTGCATAAATCCTTTACCATTTCCCCCGATGTTAAAATTGTGCATAAGGACAGTATAATACCATAAACAGGAAATATATATTGACACAATCCAGTGACTTCATTCAGATTTTACCAGTTACAGATACTCATTTGTGTGTGTGATTTAGTTTTTTTACTTTATTTTTATTTTTTGAGACAGGGTCTCGCTCTATCACCCAGGCTGGAGTGCAGTGGCACAATCTCAGCTTACTGCAAACTCCACCTCCCAGGTTCACGCCATTCTCCTTCCTCAGCCTCCCGAGTAGCTGGGACTACAGGCGCCCGCCACCACGCCCGGCTAATTTTTTGTATTTTTAGTAGAGATGGGGTTTCACCGTGTTAGCCAGGATGGTCTTGATCTCCTGACATCGTGATCCACCCGCCTTGGCCTCCCAAAGTGCTGGGATTACAGGCGTGAGCCACCGTACCCAGCCATGTGTGATTTAGTTCTATGCAATATTATCACCTGTGTCAATTCCTCTGAGCACTACAGTCAAGATATAGAGTAGTTCCATCACAGGAATTCCTCATGCTACCCTTCTACAGCCAAACCACCTCACTTTCTACCCTCACCACCATCAACCCCCATGAAACCACTCGTCTGGTCTCCATCTCCTTTTTCCCCCCTCCATCTTAAGTGAGGTATAATTGAGTTAAAATCCATCTCTTT
Source organism: Pan paniscus (assembly GCF_029289425.2). Taxonomy (NCBI): domain Eukaryota; kingdom Metazoa; phylum Chordata; class Mammalia; order Primates; family Hominidae; genus Pan; species Pan paniscus. Next base: position 49,310,541 of record NC_073256.2, on the reverse strand, counting down.
AATTTTGTCATTTCAAGAATATTATATACATGAATCATACAGCAGCAACAACAACAAAAAAGCCTTTTTTGAGATGGAGTTTCACTCTTGTTGCCCAGGCTGGAGTGCAATGGCACAATCTCAGCTCACTGTAACCCCTGTCTCCCAGGTTCAAGCGATTCTCCTGCCTCAGCCTCCCGTGTAGCTGGGATTACAGGCGCCCGCCACCACGCCCGGCTAATTTTTTGTATTTTTAGTAGATACGAGGTTTCACCATGTTGGTCAGGCTGGTTTCAAATCCTGACCTCAGGTGATCCACCCACCTGAGCCTCCCAAAGTGCTGGGAATACAGGTGTGAGCCACCGTGCCTTTTTTTTTTTTGAGACGGAGGCTGTCGCCCAGGCTGGAGTGCAGTGGCACGATCTCGGCTCACTGCAAGCTCCGCCTCCCAGATTCAGGCCATTCTCCTGCCTTAGCCTCCCGAGTAGCTGGGACTACAGGCGCCTGCCACCATGCCGGCTAATTTTTTTTTGTATTTTTAGTAGAGACAGGGGTTTCACCATGTTAGCCAGGATGGTCTCGAGCTCCTAACCTTGTGATCTGCCCGCCTCGGCCTCCCGAGTGCTGGGATTACAGGCGTGAGCCACCGCACACGGCCTTTTTTTTTTTTTTTTTTTTTTTAAAAAAGACAGAGTCTTGATTACTCTGTTGCCCAGGCTGGTCTCAAACTCCTGGGCTCAAGCAATCCTGCCTCAGCCTCCTGAGTAGCTGGCACTACAGGAATGTGTCATTGCACCCAGCTGTTACTGACTTTTTGATGAGAAGTTTTTAATTTTGATGACAATTTATCTAAGTTTTATTTTATGATTATTGCTGTGTCCTAAGAAACCTTTGCTTTTCTTGAAGTCGAGAGATTCTATTTTTTTTTTTTTTTTAAATAGACACAGGGTTTCACCATATTGCTCAGGCTGGTCTTCAACTCCTGAGCTTAAGCAATCTGCCCACCTTGGCATCCCAAAGTGCTGAGATAACAGGCATGAGCCACCGTGCCCGGCCTCTATATTTTCTTCTAAAAGCTTTGTATTTTAGCTTTTACATTTAGGCTTATGAAATTGCTCTTTTAGTAGTCTCTTTTTCCCACCTAAAAAATAAGATGGCTACGTGTGTGTGTTGGTTGTTGTTGTTTTAACAGGGTCCAATAGTGTTGCCCAGGCTGCAGTGTGGTTGTACAATCACGGCTCACTGCGGCCTCCACCTCCCAGGCCCACGTGATCCTCCCACCTCAGCCGCCTGAGTAGCTGGGACCACAGGTGTGCACTATCATACCTAATTTTTTTGTTTGTTTGAGACAGGGTCTCGCTCTGTTGCTTAGGCTGGAGTGCAGTGGTGAGATCACGGCTTACTGCAGCCTTGACCTTCTGGGCTCAGACTAGGCACCAAAATCACATAGACTTGATTCATCCAATGAACAATAAATATGATGCACCTACCACACCCCAGGTGCTGTTACAGATACTGGAGATATAGCCACAAATAAGACAAGATTCTTGCACACCATGGAGTCTGTACACTAGTGTGTGATGACTAGTTTTATATGTCAGCTGGGAGGGTGTTTTTGGATGAAATTAACATTTAAATCACTGAACTCTGAGTAAGCAGATTGCCCTCCATTATGTGTGTGGGCCTCATCCAGTCAGCTAAAGGCCTGAATAGAAAGAAAAGACCAGCTTCCCTGAGTAAGAGTGATTTCCCAACAGACTGCCTTTGGACTGGAACTGCACCATCATGCCAAAAAGCAGAAGGTAACACAAGCAGGAGAAAAAAAAATCAATCAACAGAAACAGACCCAGAAATGACAGAGTTGATGGAATCCACAGATAAAACTTTAAATATGTCAACAAGGAAAAATGGTTATGCTAGACTGGTGAAATTATGATTTTTTTCTTATTTTTCTAAATATATGAAAATTAAACAAAAAGAACATTAATCCCTTATATGAATATTTATTTTTTGATGATGAACATTATTCCCAAGAACAGATAAATGAAGGAAATGATAAACACCACATTTAAGACATTGATTACCTCTTGGGGGAGGGAGAAGGGTGCAACTGGGATAGCTATGTAGAACTAGACAGTGTGGTAGTACTACATTTCTTAAGCTAAGAGGTGTGGATGTGCCATTATATTATTCTTTATACAGGTACTTTGTTTATCTTAAATATTGCAAAATACAATTTAAAAATAAACAAGAGGGCTGGGTGCAGTGGCTCATGCTTGTAATCCCAACACTTTGAGAGGCCAAGGCGAGTGGATCACCTGAGGTCAGGAGTTTGAGACTAGCCTGGCCAACATGGTAAAACCCTGTCTCTACTAAAAATACAAAAAGTATCTGGGCGTGGTGGTGGGTGCCTGATATCCCAGCTACTCAGGAGGCTGAGGCAGGGGAATCGCTTGAACCCAGGAGGCAAGGTTGAAGTGAGCCGAGATTGTGCCATTGCGCTCCAGCCTGGGAGATAAGAGCGAAACTCCGTCTCAAAAAAATAAAAAGTAAAAATAAAAATAAACAGTTACAGAAACAATACCACATATTTATATTCAGAATAGGAGTAGTAGTGTTATTTCCAAAACTTTTTATGATCTCCCCCATGATCTTTCAAGATATGTTACTGAAACGAGATCAAAAGCGTGAAAGAGATCCTCAGTGCATGTGTGATTTCCCTTTAGATGTTATCTTCTGAGGATGTATCCAGTTTTCTCAACAAGGCAGACTTGCTATGTCCCTCTGAAAATTTCTTTCCCTTTACTGTATAACTTGCTTTTTGTTAATTCCATGTTTAGTTATAGTTATTGTTCTCTGCCTCTTCAGTGTTTATCTTTCATCTCAATATTAAACACTGATATTGGGTAACTGAGTAATGTTCAATTATTCCTTTCCTTGTGTTATTTTTATCCTAAGTGACTGCAATTATCTTCATACATGGAACATGAAAAATTTTATTGAGCAACCTGTATTTGCAAAGTTATTTCTGTATCACTATTTCCTGCATAAATTTCTCAAATTGTTTATAGAAGTACCATCACCACCTTTCAGGTGACACAGTATCTCTTGACCTACAACCTCAACACAGAGTTGTAATATGAATTAGTCACTATTAGTGGGAAAGGACTTTTTTATTTGTTTTGAAACGGAGTCTCACTCTGTCCCCCAGGCTGGGGTGCGGTGGCGTGATCTCAGCTCACTGCAACTTCTGCCTCCCAGGATCAACTGATTCTCCTGCCTCAGCCTCCTGAGTAGCTGGGATTACAGGCACATGCCACCATGCCTGGCTAATTTTTGTATTTTTAGTAGAGACAGGGTTTCACCATGTTGGCCAGGCTGGTTTTGAATTCCTGACTTCAAGTGATCCAACCACCTTGGCCTCCCAAAGTGCTGGGATTATAGGCGTGAGCCACTGAGCTCGGCGTTGTTTTTTTGAGACACATTCTGTTGCCCAGATTGGAGTGCAGCGGTGCTATCTCAGCTCACTGCAACCATGGCCTCCAGGGTTCAAGACTCCTGTCTCAGCCTCCTGAGTGGGTGGGACTACAGGTACACACCACCACTCTGGCTAATTTTTGTATTTTTAGTAGAGACAGGGTTTTCCTGTGTTGCCCAAGCTGGTCTTTTATTTTCACTGTAAGACATACTCAGTGATGGTTTCTTTCTAATAATGGTTAATAGGCTTCTGAGTTAGGCCTTCAGAATTTGAATTCCTGCTCTGCCATTCACCAGCTGTTTAATTTTTAAATTTTTTTATCGTTACAGAATTTTTATTTGACGATCCTAGCAAAACATCCACAAGTCACCAGCTGTTTAATCTTGTGCAAGTTATTTAACCTCTTTGAACCTCAGTGTCCACATCTATAAAATGGAGACAATAACAGTACAGTATTTATTTCTTGGGTTGAGGGAAGATAACATATAAAGGTCTTAGCACAGTGCTTAGCTCAATACATATTAATTATGGGCTTATTATTTTGAGAAATACTTCATAATGTCTTCATAGAAATCACCTACGTTTGTCCAGTGGGGTTTTTTTTGAGACAGGGTCTCACTCTGTTGCTCAGGCTGGAATACAGTGGTGCGATCACATTTCACCGCAGCCTCAACACCCCGGGCTCAAGTGATCTGCTACCTCAGCCTCCTGAGTAGCTGGGGCTACAGGTGTGCACCACCACACCTAATTTTTAATTTTTTTGTAGAGACCAGGTCTTACTATGTTGCGTACGCTGGTCTCGAACTCCTGGAATACAGTGATCCTCCTCCTGTGGCTTCCCTTCCCAGAGTGCTGGGATTACAGGCATGAGCCACTGTGCCTGGCATCCTCTAGTGTTTGAAAGAAATTTTTTTTTTTAAGAGATAGTGTCTCATTCTGTCACCCAAGCTGGAGTGCAGTGGTGCAATCATAGCTCACTGTAACCTTGAATTCCTGGGCTCAAGTGATCCTTTCACCTCACCCTCCAGAGTAGCCAGGACTACAGGTATATGCCACCACACCCAGCTAATTTTTAATTTTTTTGTGGATATGAGGAACTCCCCTATGTTGCTCAGGTTGGTCTCGAACTCATGGGCTTAAGGGGTCTTCCCGCCTCAGCCTCCCAAAGTGCTGGGATTACAAGTGTGAGCTACTGCACCCAGCCCAAAATGGTGATTTTTGTGTGTTCCATCTCCATTTATTACATGTCAGTCTGTAGGAAGGAAGAACTTTCCCTTTTTCCCTTAAATTTTGTAATCAGAAAAAAATTTTTGTAAAAGAATTGGATCCCATTCTAATTGAGGTGTGGTGTGTTTCCATTCTCCTTCATTGTGCTGGGCCTCGCTGCCCTGTGACCTGGACCTTCCTTCCTTTGCCTACCTTTGCCGTGTGCTCGGATGACCTGTGCACTGTCCTTGTGGGCACAGGATCGTGGCCTACCACAAGGCAAATTCGAAGCTGCACTTACTACTTTGTTGTGCAGTTGGTAGTTGTAGATATTCCCAAAGGAGACACCAGTCTCTACAGCTTGGGAGATCAATGTTTTTGTGTCTCCATCTCTATCCTTTTCTCTGTGCTTCATCTGTGGATCACAAAAACCGCTACTCCGAATTAATCCACTATTCCAATGTTTCTCAAATTTAAGAGTCACCTTAAGGCAAGAGACAGTGTTGGTCAAAATGTAGTTCCTAGCTGGGCACATGCACACCTGTAATCCCAGCTACTCGGGAGGCTGAGGCCAGAGGATCTCTTGAGCCTAGGAAAGGAGTTTGAGACCCCTGACTTTAAAAGAAAAATAAGGCTGGGCACGGTGGCTGGCACCTGTCCTCCCTCTGCCTGGAGAAAGTCCTTTTCTTCTTTAGAATAAGTAGGTACAAGATCAGGTGCTTGAGGGAGCAGGGGGGCTGTCACTGATGCCCGGAAGGGGGCAGATGCTGCTTTTCGAGCCTCTAAGTCAGCGTGGGAATTCCCCAAACCCACCAAGGTGGAAGCTCGCTGGTGTCCTCTGCAATGTATAACTGCCACCTTGTGGGGTTTCCATACTGCTTCTAATAATTGCAAGATTTCTTGTTGATATTTTATGTCTTTTCCCCCAGAGTTCAATAGGCCCTTTTCTTTATATAATGCTCCATGCACTTGAAGGGTTAAAAAGGCATATCGAGAGTCAGCGTAAATGTTTACAATCTTACCTTCACTGAGTTCTAAGGCCCGAATTAAAGCAATGAGTTCAGCTTTCTGAGCTGAAGTGCCCTGGGGCAACGATCTGGCTTCAACAACAGTGTCCAGAGTTACCACCGCATACCCTGCACATCTCTCTCCTTGTGGGTTGATAAAGCTGCTCCCAGCCACGTATAGTTCCCAGTCTACTGATGCTCAAGGCTGGTCCCGGAGGTCAGGTCTGCTAGAGTAAACTGAGTCCAACACTTCTACAAAGTCATGCTCGACAGGGCTCTCTGATACTGGGAACAAGGTAGCAGGGTTCAGGGTGTTACAAACTTCAATGTTTATACAGGGATTTTCACAAAGCAAACTTTGGTACTTAGTGAGTCTAGCATTCGTTAGCCAATGATGTCCTTTAGTATTCATTAAAGTCACCACAGCATGGGGGGCCTTTATGTTCCAGTTTTGCCCAAGAGTCAGCTTATCTGCTTCTTGTACTAGCAGGGCAGTTGCTGCCAAGGCCCTCAAACATGGGGGCCATCCTTTAAAAACCCCGTCTAGTTGTTTAGAGAGGTAGGCCACCAGCCTCGGTCAGGGCCCCACAGTTTGGGTTAAAACTCCAACTGCCATCTTTTCTCTCTCTGACACATACAATGTAAAAGGCTTTGTCAGATCGGGTAGCCCCAGGGCTGGGGCTGACATAAGTCTTTCCTTTAACTCATGAAAGGCTTGCTGTTGCTGGGATCCCCATTCAAAAGGTTCCCGGTCCCCTCCCCCTTTGTGACCTCATACAAAGGCTTAGCTAATACTGCAAAGTTTGGGATCCACAGTCTGCAAAACCCCACAGCCCCTAAGAATTCTCTCACCTGCCTTCTGGTCTTAGGCTCCAGTAGATTACAAATGACCTGCTTTCTTTCTGATCCCAGGCTGCACTCCCCCTGTCGGATAGTAAATCCCAAGTAACGTACCTGCTGTTGGCAGATCTGAGCTTTTTTCTTGGACACCTTATACCACAGTCCTCCAGGTGCCGGAGTAGAGCATCTGTTCTCTTGGCACACCCGACTGCCGTGGGGTGTCCCAGCAAAAGGTCATCAGTGTACTGGAGCAACACGCAGACTAGGTCTCTGGTGGGAAACTTCTGGAGGTCTCGAGCCAATGCCTCCCCGAAGATGGTGGGGGAGTTCTTGAACCCTTGGGGAAGCCAGGTCCAAGTGTACTGAGTAGTGACACCTGACTACGGATCTTCCCACTGAAAGGCAAACAGCTTCTGCCTCTCAGGGGCTAATCTGATGCTAAAGAAAGCATCTTTCAGGTCCAAGCAGGTGAACCAGCTGTCCTCAGCTGGCAGCAACCCCAGCAATATGTACGGGTTAGGTACTGTTGGATGTAAAGTCACTGTAGCCTGATTAACCAAGAGCAAATCCTGTACCAGCATGTAGTCCTTGGTCCCAGGCTTGGGAACAGGCAGGAGGGGAGTGTTCCATGGAGACTGACAAGGAACTATAATTCCAAAGGTTCTTAGGCACTTGAGATGGACCTGGATACCTTCAAGAGCTTCTCTGGGGACCAGGTACTGTTTTTGCCTAACCGGCTGGGCCCCAGGCTTAACTTCTATAAGTACGGGGGCTTGGTTGACTGCCAACCCTGGAGGGTTGTCTTCCGCCCACACTCTTGGCCACCGCTTAGCCAGAGCTGGTCTTATCTCTTGGCCCGGCTCAGTTAAGAAAAGTCTCCATTCCTCCTCTCGGAGGACCGTAAGGGTCATAATGACTCCCGTTCCGGGTAACTTTAGCAGCAAAGAGCCGTGCTCTGTAAAAGAGATAGTGGCTCTCAGTTTGCTAAGCAAGTCCCTTCCCAACAAGGGCAAGGGACAATCAGGCACGTACAAAAACTGATGAATCACTTTATGTCTTCCTACAGTACAAGTCCGGGGCAAGCAGAAAGCTTGTTTTGCTGAAACTCCCATGGCTCCGATGATGTCAATAGTCTTTTTGGATAAGGGGGCGACTGGGGCGGTTACTACCGAATGTTCAGCACCGGTATCTATAAGAAAATCAATGTCTTTACCCCCAACTGTCATCCTGACCATAGGCTCTTTGGGGGTCCTTGAGCCCGGTCCACCTCAGTCCAATAACCCTTCTGCCAGGTTGAGCAGGGCCCCTTCCTCCTTGTCTGGAGCCTCCTGCTCCGAGTCACCTTGTTTTCCTTTTAGCTGAGGGCATTTGTTCTTCCAATGTCCTATTTCTTTACAATAAGCACACTGATTACGCTACAAGCTCTGACAGCCAGGCTGAGTTTCTTTCCCGGGGCCCCCCTTCCCTTGCCTTTTTGTGGGAGATCCCTCTAATTGCTGCAGCTAACAGCTCGGTGTTTCGCCAGGCCTGACGTTCATTCTCTCTGCGGTTTTCCTCATGGCTTACTGCATCCCTGTTTACAAACACCTGGTTAGCTATTTCTAATAATTGTGATGTGTTCATCCCTGCAAACCCAGCCTGTTTCTGCAGTTTTCTTCTAATGTCTTCTGTACTTTGACTAACTAAAGCCATGTTAATCATGCGTTGATTTTCAGGGCTATCGGGATCAAAGGGAGTATACATGTGATAGGCCTCACACAATCTCTCGTAGAATTGTGCTGGACTTTCTTCTTTTCCCTGAATGACCTCAGAGACCTTATTAACGTTTGTGGCCTTCTGGGCTCCCCTCTAATCCTTCTAAGAGAGCTTCCCTGTATCGGTTTAGCCTTTGCATATCCTCTCTTTCATTTGGGTCCCACTGGGGGTCGGTTCCCGGTAACTGGGTCCTTACATACTCTTGGGGGTTTTGGTAATCAGCGGGTGCATGTTCCTCTAGCCACTTAGTTGCTGCTTGGAGCACTCTCTGCCTTTCATCTGCGTTAAAGAGGAACATGAGCAACTGGTGGCAATCAGCCAAAGTGGGGTTATGGGTCTGGATAATAGTTTGGAGCAAATCAATTAGAGTTTGTGGCTTTTCAGTACAGGACGGGGTATTGTTTTTCCAGTTGAGAAGGTCGGCAGAGGTGAAGGGCTGGCACACAAAATCACGCCTCTCCGCCATGTGCCCATCCTCATCTATTCCAGTATACCGCTGCTCTCTCAGGGGCATTTGTATCCCCGTTTTGGGTCTTAAACGAGCTGCCAAGGGAGTGGTTTCTCCTGAGGCTTCACCTCCTCTCTTGTCTACTCTGGGTGGCCTAGGGATATGTTTGTCTTGCGGAGGCACAAGCACTGTGGAATCAAAAGTGGGGAGCCTCTCTCCCTGGTAAGGGGAGGGCACCACTGGGATGACTTTTGCCATCTCCTGCAATGGATCTTCTGACGTTGGGTCGAACAGAACTTCAGGAGTTGATTTCCCTCGGTGGGTGGAGCGGGATCCTTCCTTGACTATCTGTCCCTTTGCTGCTAGCACTGCTGCTGCCTGCCCTCTTACCCACTGTGGGGGGTCTAGCACCAGCTGTAACCAAGTGTCTATGTATGGAAACTGGTCTGAGTGTCCTGACTTACCAGTTACTTTGTGCCATACCTTAGAAACAAGGGACCTGTCTAGGCTTCCTTCTGATGGCCAACCCACTTCTAATGTTGGCCAATCTATTTCACACAAAGTTCTAAGTTTCTCTGGTGTCATAGTAACCCCATAGTCGCCATTAAATCCCTTCTTAAAATTTTTCAACATAGTTCCTAGAGGAGTAGGCTTATTTTGTGTCTGACCCGTGTTTCCTCAAGACAAAACACCAAGCTCACACCAAACGCACACCACAAAACAAAGAATGGGTAAAAAGGGCACACACACACTTTTTCAGTTTTCACCAAACCAGAATCAAAACCAAAATCAGAGTATCCAGAAATCCAAGCCAGGTCAAACCAAAACCAAAGTGTCAAGCAATTCAAGTCAAGTCAAAAACAAAAACCAAAGTGCCAGTACAGGCACGCCGTGGGTGATCAGACCACGCTTCCACTCAAATGGAGTGGGCAAGTTCCGAAGACCAGTCTTACCAAGTTTCAAATGTCCGGACTCCAAGTGCCTGTTCCTTCCTGGTGTTCAGCCACTGCGTTGATCCTCCACGGGGGCCTGCCACGCACTGCTCTGACGAGGCGTTCCACCGGGGCAATTGCCTACCCGGGAGCGCTCGCAGGATCCGCGTCGCTCGAGCTGGCCGGAGTCCCCCGCAGGGATGCTCCACAGGGCAGGCCTAAGCCGCCTAAGGGGCTGCCTCGACTGTCCGTCAATTACGTCGCTTCCCGGTCAGGGAACCAAGAAATGTAGCAGGATGAGTCGCAGACAAAACTCCTCAGACAGCAGATTAAAGAAGGAAGAGGTTTTTTATTCGGCTGGAAGCGTCGGCAGACTCACGTCTTAAGAGCCGAGCTCTCCGAAAAAGAAATTCCTAGCCCTTTTAAGGGCTTACAACTCTAAGGGGTCTACGTGAAAAAGTCATAATAGATCAAGTAAGCGTGGGAAACGTGACTGGGGGCTATATACATCAGCTAACAGAACAAAAAGTTTTACAGTACTTTCTCATACAATGTCTGGAATTTACAGATAACACCAATAGTTTTGGTCAGGGGTTAATAATATTATTATTATTTTAGCCACCAGGGCCAGGTGGTGGCGCCAAGGTCGTCTAGCTATTTATCTTACTTCTGTTTCTTTCCAACTTTTTGCTTTCTCCCTTTTCTCCTGTCTCATAAACTAGGGAAATGGGGAGGTTGGGGAGAAACTGAGAAGGACAACAGGAGACGTGGTGACCTCATACCATAATCCTAGCATTTTGGGAGGCCGAGGTGAGAGAATCGCTTGAGGCCAAGAGTTCCCTACCAGTCCTGGTAACATAGTGAGACCCTATTTCTACAAAAAAATAATAAATAAATAAATAAATAAATAAGCTGGGCGCTGTGGCGGGCACCTGTAGTTCCCAGCTACCGGGAAGGCTGAGGAGTGAGGATCGCTGCTTGAGCACAGTAGGTAGAGGCTGCAGTGAGCAGAGATCGCATCACTGCACCCCTGCCTGGGGGAGAGTGAGACCCAGTCTCAAAGAAAAAGCAAGAACAAACAAAAGTGGTCTCTGGAACAAACCTGGACAAACAACCCTCCGAATAGAGGCAAATTTCTCTTCCTGGAGAAGCCGGTGCCACTGGCAACTCCCCAGGGGGCCAGCTCGGGAAAAGCCAGCTGAAACGAGAGGACGTTCACCGTTCCTCACCTCGCTCCCCCGGACTTCAGAAGGCTACACGCGGCAGGCGCCGCTCGGGATCCAGGGGCCGGGGTGAGAACGGAGGCGGAGAAACCCCTCAGGCTCCGCCACCGGGGCGGGGAACAGGAAGGCGGCCCCGCCTCTGGGCATCCTCCTGGGTCTTGCCTAGCGGCGGGCGCATGCTTAGTCACCGTGAGGCTGCGCTTGCCTGGGGCCCGCGCCCCCCTACCCCGGGGACCGCCCCCGGGCCGCCCGCCCCACTTGGCGCGCCACTTCCGCGTGCATGGCCCTGCTGCCCCGAGCCCTGAGCGCCGGCGCGGGACCGAGCTGGCGGCGGGCGACGCGCGCCTTCCGAGGCTTCCCGCTGCTTCTGCCCGAGCCCGCGGCCCTCACGCGCGCCCTCTCCCGTGCCATGGCCTGCAGGCAGGAGCCGCAGCCGCAGGGCCCGCCGCCTGCTGCTGGCGCCGTGGCCTCCTATGACTACCTGGTGATCGGGGGCGGCTCGGGCGGGCTGGCCAGCGCGCGCAGGGCGGCCGAGCTGGGCGCCAGGGCCGCCGTGGTGGAGAGCCACAAGCTGGGTGGCACTTGCGTGAGTACCGCCGGTTTGTTCGGGCGGGGGGCGCCGCTTTGTCTCGGTCTTTCGGGGGACAGCCTGTGCTCGTTCCTATGGCGATCCTGTCCCCCGGCGCTGCGCTTTCCTCTTTTCCACCCCCGCAACTCCCCATTCCGAAGCCAGGAACCCAGCAGGTGGAGAAGAGAGAGGCGTCCAGGGGCTTCTCTGCGGCCCGCAAAGCCGAGCCAGCGTCTGCTTCCGCACGGATGCGATATTGACCAGGGCCGGGGCGGGTTAGATTAACCTTCCTCCATCCTCACTTGTCCAAGTGGGAGAGGATTGGATTCTATTCTTGACCGCGTGAAACACAAAACTGCATCTGGGAACATTGCTGGTGGCCTGTGTGTAGGGACGAGGGTGACGGTGCCGTAGATCCTGGTTCTTGAAGAATGTAGATCCTGGTTCTCCCGTTTCAAGGGCAGAATGATTTATAGCGGTTGTTGTCAACCTTGGCTACACATTCGAATCACCTGAGGGTGCCTGGATTCCCGACTTAATTGGTCTGAGGTGCACTTGGGCTTTGGGATGTTTCCCGACTTAATTGGTCTGAAGTGCAGCCTGGGCTTTGGGATTTTCAGGTGATCTGAATTGCAGCCAAGGCGACCTTGAGTAGGTGAGTTCTCAGAGCTTTTGTTTTGTCTTGGTTTTATGTGGATTGCAAAACTAAAAACAGAGGGATGTAAATCCTGAGATTTACAAAATTCATAATTTTTGAAAATAAGGGTTTTTGTTTGTGTTTGTTTTTTGAGACAGGGTCTTGCCCTGTCACCTAGGCTAGAGTACAGTGGCCATCATAGCTCACTGCAGCCTCGAACTCCCGGGCTTAAGGGATCCTCTCACCTTGGCCTCCTGAGTAGCTGGAACTACAGGGGGCGAATCACCACGCCTAGTTAATTATTATTATTTTTTGTAGAGATGGGGGTCTCGCTATGTTGCCCTTGCTGATTTCAAACTCTTGGACTCAACCGATCTTCCCGCCTCAGCCTCCCAAAGTGCTGGGATTACAAGACTGAGCCACTGCACTCATCCTAAAAATAAATGTTGTTTCCAAGTTATTGGTGTGCCCGCCCTTTTCTATCACAAGATTTGGGTGTTGACGAGTAAAATGCTGTATCCAAGAGGAACCTGGGATTTGGGATAGGTTCTCTAAATTCCTTTGGAGATGAATATTTAAATTATGTCAAATTGGGAGCTCTTTAAGGACAGGGATGGGCTTCTGTGTTTGTGTGTCTCTTATCACCTTAAAATCCCTTGCTCAATAAGCACTTGTGCAATGAATGAAACTAAAAATGGACAGTTATGAAAAGGCTGACTTCATTGTTCAGTGCCCTTTTGAAAAAATGAACATGGAGATGAAGAGAAAGGAAAAATCCCTGTTAATTATCAACTTGCACTTTGACACCATAGTCCAGACAGAAGGTTAGAAATCTGTCTCTCCAGAAGGCAGATTGTGGGGTGCCACTAAGTGCCCCCCTCCCACACCTCATGAGAGTACTTGATCACTTCTCACTTCTGTTCTGCTCTCCACATTTTCTGTCTTCCTCTTTCTCTATTTATGTTATAATGTGCTTCAGAGGTTCACCCACTTTACCTTCCTGTTACGAATTCTTTTTTTTTTTTTTTTTTTTTTTTGAGAGGGAGTCTCACTCTGTCACCCAGGCTGGAGTACAGTGGTGCAATCTGGGCTCACTGCAACCTCTGCCTCCCGGGTTCAAGCAATTCTCCCATCTCAGCCTCTCAAGTAGCTGGGAATGCAGGTGCATGCCACCATGCCCGGCTAGTTTTTGTACTTTTAATAGAGATGGGGTTTTGCCATGTTGGCCAGGCTGGTCTCAAACTCCTGACCTCTGGTAATCCACCCACCTTGGCCTCCCGAAGTGCTTGGATTACAAGCATGAGCCACCACACCCAGCTAATTTTTTATTTTTAAAATTTATCTATTTTTTTTTTCGATATGGAGTCTTGCTCTGTCACCCAGGCTGGAGTGCAGTGGTGCAATCTCGGCTCACTGCAACCTCCGCCTCCTGGGTTCAAGCAACTCTCCTGCCTCGGCCTCCCAAATAGCTGAGATTACAGGTGCCACTACACCCAGCTAATTTTTGTATTTTTAGTAGAGCCAGGCTGGTCTTGAACTCCTGACCTTGTGATCCGCTCACCTCAGCCTCCCAAAGTGCTGGGATTACAGGCGTGAGCCACCACGCCTGGCCTGTTTTTATTTATTTATTGTTTTTTTGAAACAGGGTTTTGCCTTGTTGCCCAAACTGGTCTCTTATGCCTGTGCTTAAGCAGTCGGCCTGCCTTGGCCTCCCAAAATGCTGGGATTACAGGCATCAGCCACCACTCCTGTCCCATTTTTTGTATTTTAAGTGCTGGGATTGGGGGTGGGTAGGGAGAAAACGATAGATATAAACATTTGTGAGACATGTCCCTTCCCTTAAGGAATTTTGTGGTTGTGAAAGAAAAAAATATTGGAACCCCAAAGTATGCCAGAAGGAAAGTTCAGCTTGGGAACTGAATCACACAAATACTGCTTTTCCTTTTGTTCCCAAACAGACAGCTGTAATTTCACAATCCCATGTCATAGCCTTATTTCCTCTACTCCTGCTTTTCACTTTTACTTTATCTTATGTAAAATGTAGATTTACTGAGGCTCATAAGAACCTCACAAGAATGTAACCATCTAGGCTGGGCATGATGGCTCATGCCAGCACTTTGGGAGGCCGAGGCGGGCAGATCACCTGAGGTCAGGAGTTCGAGACCAGCCTGGCCAACACGGTGAAACTCCGTCTCTACTAAAAATACAAAAATTAGCCGGGTGTGGTGGCACATGCTACTTGGGAGTCTGAGGCATGAGAATCACTTGAGCCCAGGAGGCAGAGGTTGCAGTGAGCCAAGATCATGCCTCTGCACTCCAGTGTGGGCAACAGAGTGAGACTCTGTCTCAAAAAAAAAAAAAAAAGGTGGGGGTTTGGGTAGTATTCTTTGACATTCGGAACCTCAAAAGATGGGTCCCAGGCCTAGGCATCGAAATGGGATATGTTGTGTAATCAAATTTGGAGCACAGAGTGTCTCTTTAATAGAAATAAGAGATGAGAAGCTGATGGGTAGGTTGTGGTTTGAAAAATGTGGAGTTTCTGGACACACAGTGAACTATGGGGGCAGGGGCGGGTTTGAGCAAACCAGTGACTCAGTGAAAGTAGTTTTGTGGTAAGCCATAGGATTGAGATCTCACCCTTGGCGATGCCCAATAGAAGTTTGTCTTTCTGTCTTTTTCTTTTTCTTTCAGTTTATAGAGATAGGGTCTCACTACATTGCCTAGGCTGGTATTGAACTCCTGGACTCAAGCAATCCTCCTGCTTTGGTCTCCAAAAGTGTTAGGATTACAGGCGTGAGCCACTGTGCACGGCAGAAGTTTAAGATTGGTTCTCCCATGAGTTCTTTCCTAAATAAAATCCATTAATTTCTAACGCTTGGGGAAGTTTTAAAGTTGTGAATGAACTCACACGGAAGGTTCAAATTAGAACGTGTGTCTAGCAGTGGTCATTTACAGGTAGTGAGATTGGTTGGTTTTTCATTGTTTTATCAGTGTTCCTTCATTTAATTGTTCAACCGTTAAAGTTTATGGGAGGCCATTGTTTTGGACCAGTCTCCTGTACTAGGTCCCAGCAGACCTGGGTGTGTGTGTGTGTGTGTGTGTGTGTGTGTGTGTGTGTGTGTTTGTTGCTCTGTCGCCCAGGCTGGAGTGCAGTGGGCTGATCTCGGCTCACTGCAACCTCCGTCTCTTGGGTTCAAGGAATTCATGTGCCTCAGCCTCGTAAGTAGCTGGGACTACAGGCGCAGGCCACCACGCCTGGCAAATTTTTTGTATTTTTAGTAGAGATGAGGTTTCACCATGTTGGCCAGGCTGATCCCGAACTCCTGACCTAAAGTGATCCACCCGCCTCGGCCTCCCAAAGTGCTGGGATTACAAGTATGAGCCACCGCGTCTGGCATGTTGTTTCATTTTTAAGAGACAGGGTCTCCCTCTGTTTCCCAGGCTGGAGTGCAGTGGTGTGATCTCAGCTCACTGTAGCCTCAAACTCCTGGGCTCAAGCGATCCTCCCACCTCAACCTCCCGACTAGCTGGTTCTGCAGGTAGATACCACTGAGCCTTGCTTGAATTCAGCATTTCAAGTCTCCAAAAGGTTAAGTATATTGCTTATCTCATGATCTCGTGTAGACTGGAGAGAAATGCAAAGATCACCCAAAGTCAAGGTGAATTAGAGCCTTCTGGGAGCTTTGCCTCTGTGGTTCACTTCTCTGCCTACACACGTGATGGGAGAGTCAGCTTAAGGAAAAGTTGTTTCTAAATTGCTGCTCCCTTTGCCCCAGGGCCTGGGGAACTTGCGGTCCTGGGTTCCTGCTGAGTGTACTGATTCTGTGATAAGAATAACCAGGTTCCTGTGGTTTTGGCGAGTAGTACTTACCAATGAGAGTTGGGTAGTAAGGGTTGATCATGTGACAAAAGTTCATGATCGCCAAGTCACAGTGAACTATGCTGCACAGCAGCAGTTGGAGAGGCCTAGGGGAGAGAGAGGTAGGGGCTTTGAAAGATCAGTGAACAGCAGGCTGCTCAGTGAATCATTGTTCATCTAGGCTGAAAACAATTACCCAGCAACATGTAAATCATAACCTCATTTGGAAGTGATACTGTGTACTTTGATATTATGATGTCTATACCCTGATAAAGCTGATCACTGGACATGCTTTTTTTTTTTTTGCTTTTTTTTTTTTTGAGACAGGGTCTCATTGTGTCACCCAGGCTGGAGTGCAGGGGCATGATCATAGCTCACTGCAACCTTGAACTCCCAAGCTCAAGTGACCCTCCCACCTCAGCCTCCCCAGTAGTCAGGACCACAGGCACATGGCCACCACCATGCCCTGGCTGATTTTTTAAATTTTTAGTAGAGACAAGGTCTTGCTTTGTTGCCCAGGCTGGTCTCGAACTCCTGAGCTCAAGCAGTCCTCCCACCTTAGCCTCTCAAAGTGCTGGGATTACAGGCATGAGCCACCGTGCCCGGCCTGAACATGCATTATTAAATGCAATTTACTAAAAGGAGGTCAGTTTAAAGGAACTCTGTCATCAGTTCCTGCAATATTGACAGATAGCCCTCCGAAATAGAAGGTTACCCTAATGTGTCTCCTGGGTTTAGAATTTCATAGAATGGGGCCCACCCATATTCATAAGTGACAAATAAAGGAGTGGCCATAAAGTGTGGGGCTAGTTAAAGCAAGCAAATGCTATTGTTGAAATTTGGCGTTTAACTTACCTTGTTGACTGCTTCCTTTTTTTGTACTAGTCTTCATATACTGTTGCTTTGCCATCTGCCTCAAAACCCACTAAATCTGCAGGGCTAGGAAAAGATAGACTGCCTCTGAATCCTTCAGGATGTCTATTTCTTTGTAAAACATACTTTGAAAAGTAACCACAGAGAGTGCTTTTTTTTTTTTTGAGACAGAGTCTGGCTGTCGCCCAGGCTGGAGTGTAGTGGTACCATCTTGGCTCACTGTAACCTCTGCCTCCCGGGTTCAAGCGATTCTCCTGCCCAGCCTCCTGAGTAGCTGGGACTACAGGCGTGTGCCACTACACCCAGCTAATTTCTTTTTTGTAGAGATGAGGTTTCACCACGTTGGCCAGGCTGGTCTCGAACTCCTGACCTCAACCGATCCACCCACCTCGGCCTTCCAAAGTGCTGGGATTATAGAAATGAGCCACCGTGTCTGTCCAAGAATCCAAGAACTTTTTTTATAAAGGGAAGCTAAAGGAATGATATGGAAATACTGATACCCTTTAGCTTTTTTTTTTTTTTTTCTTGACACGAAGTCTCACTCTGTCACCCTGGCTGGAGTGCAGTGGCACGATCTTGGCTCACTGCAACCTCCACCTCCCGAGTTCAAGTGATTCTCCTACCTCAGCCTCCTGAGTAGCTGGGATTACAGGTGCCCGCCACCACACCTGGCTAATTTTTATATTTTTAGTAGAGACTGAGTTTTGCCATGTTGGCCATCTGGTCTCAAACTCCTGACTTCAAGTGATCCGCCAGCCTTGGCCTCCCAAAGTGCTGGGATTACAGGCCTGAACCACCATGCCCGGACCACTTTGGCATTTGTAAGTGGCTTCCAGTCAGTGAGAATTCATTACCTTCTATTCACTAGGTGTTGCGACATTAAATATTACTGCAGTTACTTTTGCACCAGCCTAATAGGATGTGGAGGTCCTAGGTCCTTTTCTTTTTGGGGGACGGGAGATGGTGGGTATCAGGTAATAGTGGGGACTGACATCCAGAAGAGTTGTCTCACAAAACTCTTTCTTCTTCTCCCTGGATGCCCCAGAGTAACAATTATTTTTATTTTTTAAATTTTGTTGTTTTTTGAGACAGGGTCTCACTCTGTCGCCCAGGCTGGAGTGCAGTGGCACGATCATGGCTCACTGCAGCCTCAATATCCTGGGTTCAGGTGGTCCTCCTGCCTCAGCTTCCCAACTGGCTGAGACTACAGGCTATTATTTGTGGTGATGGGGTCTCGCTGTGTTGTCCAGGCTCCTCTCAAACTCCTGGGCTCAAAGGATCCTCCAGTCTTGACCCGTCAAAAGTGCTAGGATTACAGGTGTGAGCCACGGCACCCAGTCACACTTTTTAAAAATCTGGTGATTTCCTGAGACTGGAAGGTTCAGGTTAATGTTCTGTTTAGCTAAGAATTGAACAAAAACAGCCTTTGTTAATATCTCTTGCAGATGTATCCATTGATTTTCTTGCTTTAGATTCTGCTTTACACAGACTGCTTTTTTTTTCTCTCTTTCTCAAGCTTGATGCCTCCCTGAACTAACCTTCATCTGAAATGAAAAAAAAGACTTTGAAGGTGGAGACATGGATATTGAATAGTGAATATGTGCCAGGGACAGGGCCATGTCCAGACAGCATTATATTTAGTCATGGTTGGTGTAAAGCTGATGAAATGCAACAGAGACAGGGATCTTTATCTGTTTAAGTCATCAGTATAGTCCAAGCCCCTAAAACAGTGTTTTGCACATAGCAAGTACTCAGTATATAGTTGCTGAAATAATTGAGTTGATGAATCGATAGTGTTTTGCCTTGGAAATTATGACTCGTCTATTTTCTGAGTAGTTCTCATTCTGGTCTTGAATTAGATTTTAGGCAGCAAAGAAGGACGACAGAGGGAGGAAACTGTAGGCAATTCTGTGGTGGGGGGTTGTGGGGAACCAGAGGAAGGAAGTTAACAATTTTTTTTTGAGACAGGGTCTTGCTCTGTCACCCATGCTGGAGTGCAGTGGTGCAATATAGCTCATGGCAGCCTCAAACTCCTGTGCTCAAACGATCCTCCCACCTCAGCCTCCCATGTAGCTGGGACTACAGGCGTGCAACACCACACCCGGCTAATTTTTAAATTTTTTATTTGTGGAGACGAGGCCTTACTATGTTTCTCAGGCCGGTCTCTAACTCGTGGGCTCAAGCAGTCCTCCCACCTCACCTCCCAAAGTTTTGGGATTACAGTGTGAGCCACCACACCCAGCCGGAAATTCACTATTGAACACAGTTGATGTTCTTGGCAGGCGCAATTGCAGATTAACCAAGTTCTTGTTTTACTGCCAACATGGGCAATGTGAAGTTTCTACCTGACTAGGCAGGATTGAAGGTAACGAGGCAGGCCCTAGGAAAAATGGTGAAGCTTCTGAATTTTGCCACCTGTTATCACCAGATAACAGGTGGCCCACTGATCGGGATTCTGAACACTAGATTGATGCCAGCAGGACCACTGATCGGGGTTCTGAACACTAGATTGGTTGGAAAAGGAAGCTCTCAGGAATGGATCATCGGTTTGGAAAGAGAGGCTGAGTTACAGGAGTCTCCTTGATGATGTATTTACTGAACGGCCTGTGAAATTTTGTTTCTTAGCTGGGTGTGGTGGCTCACGCCTGTTATCCCAGCACTTTGGGAGGCTGAAGTGGGTGGATCACTTGAGGCCAGGAGTTTGAGACCAGCCTGGTCAACATGGTGAAACCCCATCTCTCCTAAAAATTCAAAAATTGGCCAGGCGCGGTGGCTCAGGCCAGTAATCCCAGCACTTTGGGAGGCCGAGGTGGGCGGATCATGAGGTCAGTAGATCGACACCATCCTGGCTAACACGGTGAAACTCCGTCTCTACTAAAAATATATAAAAAAAAAAATTTATCCAGGTGTGGTAGTACACACCTGTTGTCCCAGCTACTCGGGAGGCTGAGGCAGGAGAATTGCTTGAACCCAGGAGGCAGAGGTTGCAGTGAGCCGAGATCGCACCACTGCACTTCAGCCTGATGACAGAGTGAGACCTCGTCTCAAAAAAAAAAAAAAAAAAAAAAATTTAAAAATTAGCTGGGCGTGGTGGCGGGCACCTGTAATCCCAGGTACTCGGGAGGCTGAAGCTGGAGAATTGCTTGAACTCAGGAGGCAGAGGTTGTGATGAACCGAGATGGCACCACTGGACTCCAGCTGGGCAACAAGAGTGAGACTCCATCTCAAAACAAAACAAAGCAAAAAAAAAAACAAAACACCTTAGCAGGGCATAGTGGTGCGTGCCTATAATCTCAGCTACTCGGGAAGCTAAGAATCACTGGAACCTGGGAGGCAGAAGTTGCAGTGAGCTGAGATTGTGTCACTGCACACTCCAGTCTGGGTGACAGAGTGAGACTCTGTCTCAAAAAGAAAAAAAGAAACTTGTTTCTTATCCCTCATTAATGCCCACCTGGAGAACCGGGGAATCTGCCAGTGTTGTATGCTGAGGGCCTTAGCAATGTGCAACTCTGGGCAACCAGAGCCCTGAGAACTCATCTGATAATGCTCCAGTCTGGGAGGCAAACTTCCTTTGTGATCAGCTGATGTGTTTTAGGTAGGAAGGCCCCTGGGGAATTTATCTCCGCCTTTCCGTATGCCTTGTGTGCGTGTAGGGAGCCAGCAGACGCAGAAATAATTCAGAGGTGTCAGAGTCACCATCACATCTATCATAGATTAGAAATAGATGCTTTATATACCTTATCTCTGACCTGCTCAAAATCTCCATAATGGAAGCATTCTTCCCTTAACTGAGCTAGGAGAAATTTGGAAACTCACCCACCTCTAGCCACTAAATGGGAGAGCTGAGAGTCAAACTCCTATCTGTCTGACTTGAGGCCTGTGCTCCCTCTGACAACCTGATGCACAGGTCAGCTAGAGCAGCAGTCCCCAGCCTTTTTGGCACCAGGAACCAGTTTTGTGGAAGACAATTTTTCCACGGACCAGCAGTGGGGTATGGTTTCAGGATGCTTCAAGATTCAAGTGAATCACATTTATTTATTTATTTATTTATATTTTTTTGAGACAGAATTTCACTCTTGTTGCCCAGGCTGGAGTGCAATGGCATGATCTCGGCTCACTGCAGCCTCTGCCTCCTGGGTTCAAGCGATTCTCCTGCCTCAGCCTTCCAAGTAGCTGGGATTACAGGCACCCACCACCACACCTGGCTAATTTTTGTATTTTTATTAGAGACGGAGGTTTCACCATGTTGGCCAGGCTGGTCTTGAACTCCTGACCTCAGGTAATTGCCCGCCTTGGCCTCCCAAAGTGCTGCAATTACAGGCTTGCGGCACCACGCCCAGCCTGCATCACATTTATTGTGCACTTTATTTCTATTGTTACTATGTTGTAATATATAATGAAATAATGATGCAACTCACCATAATCTAGACTCCGACAGAGCCCTGAGCTTGTTTTCCTGCAACTAGTTGGTCCCATCTGGGGCTGATGGGAGACAGTGACAGATCATCAGCAATTAGATTCTCATAAGGAGTGTGCAACCTACATCCCTTGCATGCACAGTTCACAATAGGGTTCACGCTCCTATGAGAATCTAATGCCGCCACTGATCTGAAAGGAGGTGGGTGGAGCTCAGGCAATAATGCTAGCGATGGGGAGCAGCTATAAATACATATGAAGCTTCGCTCACTTGCCCACCACTCACCTCCTGCTGCAGCCTGGTTCCTAATAGGCACCTGGGGGTCAGGGAGCCCTGAGCTAGAGAAAGGGGAAAGAAGGCTGAGTGCGGTGGCTCATGCTTGTAATTCCAACTTTTGGGAGGCTAACGTGAGAGGACTGCTTCAGCCCAGCATTTTGAGACCAGCCTGCGCAACATAGTAAGACCCTGTCTCTAATGTGTTTGTTTGTTTGTTTGTTTCCTTTTTCTTTTGAGATGGAGTTTCGCTCTTGTTGCCCAGGCTGGAGTGCAATGGCACGATCTCCGCTCACGGCAACCTCCACCTCCTGGGTTCAAGCGATTCTCCTGCCTCAGCCTCCCAAGTAGCTGGGATTACAGGCATGTGCTACCATGCCCAGCTAATTTTGCATTTTTAGTAGAAACAGGGTTTCTCCATGTTGGTCAGGCTGGTCTTGAACTACCGACCTCAGGTGATCTGCCTGCCTCGGCCTCCCGAAGTGCTGGGATTACAGGCATAAGCCACCATGCCCAGCCTCCGTCTCTAATTTGTAAGAAATTGAAAAAAAAAAAATTTGGGGGGAAAGAGAAGGGAGCAGCAGAGGGGATGGGTGAGCGAGAGCATGCCAGCTTTTCACCTCTGGCCTCCCCAGCTCTCACTGGAACTAAGTGTATGTGTATTTTTTGAGATAGGGTCTCATTCTGTTGCCCAAGCTGGAGTGCAGTGGTGCTATCTCAGCTCACTATAGCCTTGACCTCCCAAGCTCAAGTGATTCTCCTGCCTCAGCCTCCCCAGTAGCTGGGACTACAGGCTTCACTATCACACCTGGCTAATTTTTGTATTTTTTCTAGAGACAGTGTTTCACCATGTTGCCCAGGCTCATCTTGAACTCCTGGCCTCAAGCGATCCACCTGCCTTGGCCTCCCAAAGTGCTGGGATTATAGGCATGAGCCGCCACTCCCAGCCTAAATGTGCTTTTCGTTCCTTCCAAGTCAGAGGCGCTGAAGTCATGTCATGTTGCTGGCATGTAAATAGGCCTCTAAAAGCAGTGGAAATCCCTGGAGGCCTGTTCACAAGAGCTGGCAAATAGGACAGTGGTATTTCAGGGTCATAGGCTTCCTTTCAACCAGTGCCCCAGGCCCCAAAGTGTGTTGTGCTGGGGCGCAGCTTCTCTGGCCCAACAAGGCCACAATTTTCCACCATCCTCTTCCTCTGGTTTCTGGCCCAGTGCTCTTCAATTTTAGGGAATGTGGAGATTCTGCTGCTGCCCCTTGAGTCAGTATCTTGGATAGGCTCAGAGCCTCTCTCTGGCTGGCACTGTAGGCCAAGATACTGATATAGTCCCCAAGAGCAGGGACTGTATCTGTTTAGTGCCTTACCTTGCATAATGCCTGGCACAAGTGAGTGCTTACTCAGTACCTCTGAATGAATGCCTGCAAGCTAAGACGACGTAGAAGCAAAAAAGGCAGAAACTTCTAAAAAACAAACCAGAGTTATAGACACCAGGCACCAGTGAAAGCCCACCTTGGCGCTTAGAAGAAACATATTCCAAAAAAAGAATATGTTTTAAAATTAAACATTTTTTTAAAACTTTTTTTAAAAACATATTTTTAAAAAACTTAGAAAAAGAAGCCTTAAATAACTTTAAAGTAGCTTCAAATATACATGAGGAACAAACTGATGGTATGTGAGAGTAGTTTAGAACATTGAGTGCTTTATGACACCCTTGGATTGCTTTTGATGATTGTTGGGAAGCCAGAAATGGTGACTGGAAGACCAGCAGTATTTATGTAGCAGACAAATCATCTCTACCTTTGGGAAAATTGCTTTTGGAGTCTGTCCTAGTTGAAGCCACTTAGTGAACTTAAATGGTGAACTGCAGGGTATAAAGGTGTGGGTGGAAGGCACGGGGAAGCACGTTGCCTGCCAAGTAACTGGAAAAGGCAGGTTGGATGAGAAAATCATTCCCATTATGGGGCTAGCATTGTTCTTCCCACAGAGTTTCGACCTCCTTTCTCTGCTCTTACCATTAAGAAACCCCTGCCGTCCGTCCTCCTTTCTTAGAAATGGCTTATTCTATTTATCCCAGTAATGTTGTCAGGTACTTGGGGGTTGAGAAGTAGCATATCCTCAGCTTGGCCAGATGAAAGGGCACTCTAGATAGAAAGCCATACGTTTATTATTATTATTATTTATTTTTAGAGGTAGGGTCTGGCTCTGTTACCTAGGCTGGAGTGCAGTGGTATGATCAGAGCTTATTGTAGCCTTCAACTCCTGGGCTCAAGAGATCCTTCCGCCTCAGCCTCCTGAATAGCTGGAACTATGGGCATGCACCACCAAACCCAACTAATTTTTTATTTTTTATTTTTTTACAGAGATGGGGTCTCAGGGTCTCACTGTGTTGCCCAGGCTGGTCCCTAACTCCTGGGCTCAAGCAATCATCTTTCTTTTCGGCCTTCCAAAGCGTGGGGATTACAGGCGTGAGCCACCACACCCAGCCCATAAATTATTCTAATTTTTAGTATGAAGTACTTGTGATACTCTGCCATGAAGGATGCAGTGCTGGCAGGAATAGTGGAATAATTGCTGCTTGTAAACATTTAAGATTCTCCTGTGGATTTTGGTGAGTGATCATTAAACTGTTTTCCAAAAGCATATACAGGCCAAGCCTGGTGGCTCATGCCTATAATCTCAGCACTTTGGGAGGCTGAGGCAGGAGAATCACTTGATCTCAGGAGTTCAAGACCAGCCTGGGCAATATACTGAGACCTTGTCTCTATTTTTATAAAGTATTTTTAATTTTTATTTAAAAAATAAAAGAAAAAGCATATACAGGCCACGTATGGTAGCTCACACCTGTAATCTCAACACTTTGGGAGGCCGAGTTAGGAGGACTGCTTGAGCCCAGGAGTTTGAGACCAGCCTGGGCAACATAGTGAGACCCTGTCTCTATATTTTTAGAAAAATATTTTTTATTTTTTTTAGAAAAGTATATCCAAGCGTGGTGGCTCACGCCTGTAATCCCAGCACTTTGGGATGCCAAGGCGGGTGGATCCCTTGAGCTCAGGAGTTTAAGACCAGCCTGGGCAACATGGTGCGACTATGTCTCTACTAAAAATACCCGGCATGGCGGTGAACGCCTGTGGTCCCAGCTACTCGGGGGCTGAGGAGGGAGAATTGTTTGATCCCGGGGAGCGGAGGTTGCAGTGAGCTGAGATTGCACCATGGCACTCCAGCCTGAGTGACAGAGCAAGACTCTGTCTCAAAAAAAAAAAAAAAAAAAAGCATATAGAACAAAATGTGAAAGTTTTCTCCCTCTCCAGAGAAACACTGTTGACCGCTTGGAGTATAGCCAAACTGTGTTTACAGCCATATATACATACACACATACTGCATATAAATACGAATTGGGTCGTGGCATAACTACTATTCTGCAACTTTCTGTTTGATGCATAACAGTGTATGTTAGAACTCTTTCCATATAGCGCATAGAAATCTACCTTGCCCTTTTAAATGGCTGCAGAATATTCCACAGACTCAATGTATAACTATTTATTTAATACTTCCCTGCCGATGGATATTTAACCTGTCTGTAGTTACCCGTTATCACCAAGCTTCAAGGAATAGCCCCATAAATGCATCTTTGGACACGGGAGCATAATATGTGACTACTTTTCTAGGTTACTGTAAAAGTAGAATTGCTGGGCCAATCAGGATATGTTTGCTAACACTAGTTATAGTCAACCTTTAAAATTTTTGCCAATCTGACAGATGAAAAATATTTCATTATTTAAATTATCTTTTATCTTTACTTTTAAAAAATGTAGATTTCGGCTGGGCGTGGTGGCTCATGCCTGTAATTCCAGCACTTTGGGAGGCCAAGGTGTGTGGATCACTTGAGGTCATGAGTTCAAGACCAGCCTGGCCAACAAGGCGAAACCCCATCTCTACTAAAAATACAAAAATTAGCCAGGCAGGATGGCAGGCGCCTGTAATCTCAGCTACTCGGGAGGCTGAGGCATGAGAATCGCTTGAGCCTGGGAGGCAGAGGTTGCAGTGAGCTGAGATCTCGCCACTATACTCCAGCCTGCACGATATAGTGAGACTCAGTCTCAAAAAAAAAAAAACCAAACAAACAAAATAATGTAGTTTTCTGGCTGGGCGCAGTGGCTCATGCCTGTAATCCCAGCACTTTGGGAGGCTGAGGCAGGTGGATCACCTGAGGTCAGTAGTTCGAGACCAGCATGGCCAACATGGCAAAACCCCATCTCTACTGAAAATTCAAAAATTAGCCAGGCATGGTGGTGCACACCTACAGTCCCAACTATTAAGGAGGCTGAGGCAGGAGAATCGCTTGAATCTGGGAGGTGGAGTTTGCAGTGAGCTGTGATCGCACCATTGCACTCCAGCCTGGGCAACAAAGCGAGACTCCGTCTCAAAAAAAAAAAAAGTAGTTTTCTGAGTCTTGCTTTTTCTACTTTTATTCCATAAGTATATTTCTATATATTAACTAAGAGTGAAATGGAAATGACTGTAACCAAATATGTATTTGTACATAACATGATAATCTGTGCATTTGTGCATTTCGCTTTTCTACATCTTTGGTTACTTCTTTAGGCCAAATGCCTAGTAGTTAGAAATCAAAGTCATTTTATGAGCTCTAATATTTATTTAGGTTTTCTCAAGTTTCTGTACTAATGGTTAATCAATATCCTAAGTTCCATGCCATGTACTTTAAATTTTTGTGCTTTTGGTGAGTATTCACCAGTATCTCAATGTTCAGCCTTTCTTTGTGTGTGTTTCTTTTTTGAGGCAGAGTCTTGCAATGTCACCCAGGCTGGAGTGCAGTGGGATGATCATGATCATGGCTTACTGCAGCCTTGTCCTCCCAGGCTCAAAGGGTCCCCCCACCTCAGCCTCCTGAGTAGCTGGGACCACAGGCGCATACCACCACACCCAGCTACTTTTTTTTGTAGAGACGTGGTCTCGCTTGTTGCCCAGGCTGGTCTCGAATTCATGGGCTTAAGCAATCCAACTGCCTCAGCTCCCAAAGTGCTGGAATTACAGGTGTGAACTACCAAGCCCTGGCCCATCTTGGGTGTTTATCCACGTATTCTGCAGTACTTTCCCGAGAAGTCCTCTTAGACAGCTGCTCAAATGGGCTGATTGTTCTTTCTCCGTCCAAGAAAAATGCTGATGAATGAACTTCTCTCCCTCATTACAGAAGGAAAATAATGTTCTTATCTTTTTTTAACAAAGAAAGTAAATAGAATTTAGTACACTGTGACTTAGAACCCAAGGAAGACTCCTCGCTTGATGCTTAGCATGCATTTCTTGCAGATTCCGTTTGATGGTTTGAATTCAGTATTCTTAAAGTCTGTCTCTTTTTTTTTTTTCCAGGTGAATGTTGGATGTGTACCCAAAAAGGTAGAATTTTTATTTCTCTTTCCCCTTACAATCCTTTTTCTATTTGGTAAATCATAATCAAAATCAGAATGTTTCCAAATAGATCAGTTAAAATTCTTTCTGCAAAAAAAACCCCTAGACCCTACTAAAAGTAGCTTAAGCAATAGGATTGTTTTTGTTTGATTTGTGTTTTTAAAATTTTTTTATTTTTAATTACTTTTTATTTTTATTATTATTTTTTTGAGACGGAGTTTCGTTCTTGTCGCCCAGGCCCAGAGTACAGTGGCGCGATCTTGGCTCACCACAACCTCTGCCTCCTGGGTTCAAGTGATTCTCTTGCCTCAGCCTCCCAAGTAGCTGGGATGACAGGCGCGCGCCACTGCACTTGGCTGATTTTTGTATTTTTAGTAGAGATGGGGTTTCACCGTGTTGGCCAGGCTGGTCTCGAACTCCTGACCTCAGGTGATCTGCCCACCTCAGCCTCCCAAAATGCTGGGATTATAGGCATGAGCCACAGACCCCAGCCAAGGCCTGGTCATCTACACCACAGGATAGTTTTTTCTCAGCAAAAAGACCCAGCCAGCAAACCAAACTGTTGAATGGAATCTTCTTAAGTTCTGTGGGTTCATGGATTTTCTGTATCACATTAGTGATTTTTTCGATATTAATATCTGTGGTGCAGGTCACATTGAATGAATTCATTTTTTTACCCTTGACAAAGAGGAAAAAACAGCAGCTCTTATTTGTAAAGCTGCCTCTTGCTTATACTTGCAAAGAATTTTACCACTCATTTGAATGTACTTTCAACATATGTTGTAATCTCAAGCTTACCACCTTTATTAATGACATTCCATTTTAACTTGTCATCTTTTTGGTATTATATAAGCAAATCTCCTAATCTCATCAGTGATGCATACCTGAGTTTAATTCCAAAAAGTCTTTTTGAAATCTTTTCCCTGGTATAGGTAGGTGTTTTTCTTTCTGTCTTAGGAAGACTTTTTTTCTCTGGGACATTTTCCCTCAACTATTTCCTTTCCTATTAGTCATACTTTTTGTAATCTGTTCTACTTGGAGCCATGCAATTATGACTGTATGAATTATATAAATTAATTATAAGGTGGTTTTATGTAGTTTAAACCAGTTATGGTGGTAAATTTCGTGTTGATTGGTACAAGTTTATATTTTTTTAAATATACCACTGGGCTAATACTGCACAGTAAACTGATTTTGTAATGTTTTATTCTGATATTTACTTATTCCTTCTGATCACATGTGGTAGACATTTATGTATGTTCATTTATATATTTTTTTTTCTTTTCTTTTTTTTTTTTTTTTGAGACAGAGTCTCACTCTTGCCCAGGTTGGAATGCAGTGGTGTGATTTCAGCTCACTGCAATCTCCACCTCCCAGGTTCAAGTGATTCTCCTGCCTCAGCACAAGTAGCTGGGACTACAGGCGTGCATCACCATGCCTGGCTAATTTTTTTGTATTTTTATTAGAAATGAGATTTCACCATGTTGGCCAAGATGGTCTCGAACTCCTGACCTCAAGTGATCCACCTCCCTCGGCCTTCCAAAGTGCTGGGATTATAGTCATAAGCCACTGTGCCCGGCCTTGTTTTTGTTTCTTTTTAGTCTGTTTTTAATAGCTTTCCCCTTATCTCTTTTAAAAAAAAATGTTTTAAGTTAGCAAGGTATAGTAGATTTTATTTATTATTATTATTATTTTATCTTTTGAGACAGAGACTCTGTCACTCAGGCTGGAGTGCAGCAGTGTGATCTTGGCTCACTACAACCTCTGCCCTCAGGGTTCAAGCAATTCTCCTGCCTCAGCTTCCCAAGTAGCTGTATTTTTAATAGAGATGGGGTTTTGCCATGTTGGCCAGGCTGGTCCCGAACTCTTGACCTCAAGTGATCCACCTGCCTCGGGCTCCCAAAGTGCTGGGATTACAGACGTGAGCTGCCGTGCCCAGCTAAGTTTGTTTTTAATTTAAAGGGCAGTATTTTTGTCTGCTGTTACCTAGTTACCATTCATTCATGATTCCTTTTTTCCCCTCAGGACTGATTTACTGCTGTTTTGGATCCTTTTTTTTTTTTTTTTTTTAAACAGGTAATGTGGAACACAGCTGTCCACTCTGAATTCATGCATGATCATGCTGATTATGGCTTTCCAAGTTGTGAGGGTAAATTCAATTGGCGGTAAGTGTCAACACTCAGAGGGTTCAGTTTCCAAGTGTAGATATTTTTCTTTTATAACTGAGCCATAAACTTTTTTAGGGATGGAGGAGGAATTGTGGTAAATATTCACAATACGAGATTTACAGTTTAGCCATTTTTAAGTATACAATTGAGTGCCATTAAGCGCATTCACATTGTTATACAGTCGTCACCACTATTACCACTTCCAGAACTTTTCTGCTATCCCAAACAGAAACTATTCCATTAAACAACAACCCCTCATTCTCTTCTCCCCCTGGCCCCTGGGAACCTCTATTCTGCTTTCTGTCTCTATGAATTTGCCAATTCTAGGGAACTCATATAAGTGGAATCATACAATATTTGTTCCTTTATGTCTAGTGTATTTTGTTTTCACGGTTTGTCCATGTTGTAGTATGTGTCAGAACTTCATTCCTTTTTTTTTGTTTGTTAAGACAGGGTCTTGCTCTGTTGTCCACGCTGGAGTGCAGTGGTGCAATCATAGCTCACTGCTATCTTGAGCTGGGCTCAAGCTATCCTCCCACTTCAGCCTCCTGAGTAGCTGGGACTACAGGCACGTGCCACCATGCCTGCCTATTTTTTTTTAATTTTTGTTTTTAGTAGAGATGAGATCTCACTGTGGTGCCCAGGCTAGTCCTGAACTCCTGAGCTGAAGTGATCCGCCCGCCTCAGCCTCCCAATGTGCTGGGATTACAAGTGTGAGCCACTGTGCCCAGCCTTCATTCCTTTTAAAGGCAGAATAAGATTTCTTCATATGGATAAAACCACATTTTGTTTATCCATTCATTTGTTAGTGAATTTTTGGGTTGTTTTTACCTTTTTTTTTTTTTTTTTTGAGACGGAGTCTCACTGTGTCACCCAGGCTGGAGTGCAGTGGCGCGATCTCGGCTCACTGCACGCTCCGCCTACCGGGTTCACGCCATTCTCCTGCCTCAGCCTCCTGAGTAGCTGGGACTACAGGCGCCCACCAGCATGCCTGGGTAATTTTTTGTATTTTTTTTAGTAGAGACGGGATTTCACTGTGTTAGCCAGAATGATCTCGATCTTCTGACCTCGTGATCCGCCCGCCCACCTCAGCCTCCCAAAGTGCTGGGATTACAGGCGTGAGCCACCGCGCCAGGCCTGTTTTTACCTTTTGGTTATTGTGAACAATGCTGCTATGAACATTCGTATATGGGTATCTGTTCCGGTCTCTGCTTCCAGTTTCTTTTGGGTCTGTACTTAGAAGTGAAATTGCCGGATCATATGGTAGTCTTGTGTTTAACTATTTAAGGAACTGCTGTAAATCCTTTGAAGCCATTAACAGTTTTGAAGAAATTTAGCAAATTTATTTATTTAGCAAGTGTTTATTAAGTGCCCACCATGTCCTATGCACATCATGTTCTAGGCACTTTGCCAAAACATTTCTCCTTGTCTTCTGTGCAGAAAGACGATGCCAACTGAGTGTGTTCTCCACTGAGTGGCACAGAGGCTTTTAACACATGGGGCAGCAGAATGACACAGGGAGGGGATGACTGTCTTCGGAGACATTCACTCACTGCGGTTCCTGTTGACAGTCAGTGATTCTCTGCTCGGGGTGTTCAGGGACAGATGCCTTAGTTACTAACTAGAAGGGGAAGATCCTGTTTCTGAATACTGACTTGGGTTTCATTGCAGTGTTATTAAGGAAAAGCGGGATGCCTATGTGAGCCGCCTGAATGCCATCTATCAAAACAATCTCACCAAGGTGTGTATGCTGGGTTTTTAACTTTGAGAAAGAGCTGTTCCCTTCTTGAGTACTCAGCTAAGTCTTGCCAGACTGTAGCCCTATTTATTTATTTATTTTTATTATTATTTTTTTGGAGACAGGGTCTCGCTCTGTCGCCCAGGCTGGAGTGCAGGGGCGCAATCTCGGCTCACTGCAACCTCCGCCTCCTGAGTTCAAGCAATTCTCCTGCCTCAGCCTCCTGAGTAGCTGGGACTACAGGCGTGTGCCACCACACCCATCGAATTTTTGTATTTTTTTAGTAGAAACAGGGTTTCACCATGTTGGCCAGGCTGGTCTCGAACTCCTGACCTCAGGTGATCTGCCCACCTTGTCCTCTCAAAGTGCTGAGATTACAGGCATGAGCCACTGCGCCCGGCTCTATTTTATTTTTAACGACCAGGTCTCTATCTGTTGCCAGGCTGGAGTACGGTGGTGCAATGATAGCTCACTGTAGCCTCCAAGTCCTGGGCTCAAGCAGTCCTCCCACCTCAGTCTCCTTAGTAACTAGGACTGTAGGCACGCACCACCACACCTGGCTAATTTTTAAAATATTTTGTAGAGATTTCTCACTGTGTTGCCTAGGCTGGTCTTTAAACTCCTGCCTTAGCCTCCCAAAGTGTTGGGATTGTAGAGATGAGCCACTGTGCCTGGCCTCTTACTTTTTCTATTATTGAAATTGACCTGTCAGAGCAGAAGCCTCTGACCTAGATGGCCAGTCTCTTCTGCAGAGAGAGGGTGGCGTGTGCCAGAGCTGGCAGACCAGGCCTCACCTAATGGCTGCACCTTGAGTAGGTCTGGCCTGGCAATTAGATTCAGAAGTCACATACGAGAGACTTTGTGCACCAGTATACCAGTTTATTAATTAAAATGAGGAGTGCTATCTAGCTGAAAACCTGCCATTGTGTGTTTGTTTGTTTTTTGAGGCAGAGTTTCTCTATTCACCCAGGCTGGAATGCACAATCTCAGCTCAGTGCAACCTCTGCCTCCCACCAGGTTCAAGCAATTCTCCTGCCTCAGCCTCCCAAGCAGCTGGGATTAGAGGTGTGCACCACCACGCCTGGGTAATTTTTGTATTTTTACTAGAAACGGGATTTCACCATGTTGACCAGGGGTCTCGAACTCCTGACCTCAAGTGATTTGCCCACCTCGGCCTCCCAAAGTGCTGAGATTATAGGCGTGAGCTACCGCACCTGGCCAAACCTACCATTGTTTATTTGCCTAGAGTAAGACCTCCTTAAGAGACCAAATTAGGATTCAGAAGGTTGTTTTTATGAATGACATCTGATCAAGAAAACTGGGCAGAGGTGTGTTTGCCTCCAGCAACTGCATGTCATCCTTCACTATCCTGATGCTTTTCCCCCATAGTGCTGGGATGTCACACCTTTCCCACCAGGACCATGTAGGTGACATTCACAACCTGTGCATCACTTAACTCTCCTTTTCCTTGACAATATCTTCCCGCCACCCTTCATTTGTCTTTGTGGTCTCACTTTGCTGTTTCTAAGATTTCTTACGGTTGTTTGTTTGTTTATTTATTTATTTGTGAAACAGAATCTTGCTCTGTCGCCCAGGCTGGAATGCAGTGATGTGATCTCAGCTCACTGCGACCTCTGCCTCCCAGGTTCAAGCAATTCTTGTGCCTCAGCCTCCCGAGTAGCTGGGACTACAGGCGCGTGCCCCTACACCTGCCTACTTTTTTTTGTATTTTTAGTAGAGATAGGGTTTCACCATGTTGGCCAGGCTGGTCTCGAACTCCTAGCCTGAAGTGATCTGCCTGCCTCAGCCTCCCAAAGTGCTGGGATTACAGGGGTGAACAACCACTCCTGGCCCTCTTAGGTTATATTTAGATCAGTAACTTCTTTTTTTTTTTTTGAGAAGGGTCTTACTCTGTCACCCAGGCTGAAGTGCAGTGGCATGATCTCAGCCTCGACCTCCCAGGCTCAAGTGATCCTCCTGCCTTGTCCTTCCAACATGCTGGGATTACAGGCATCAGCCACTACACCTGGCTTAGATCAGTAGATTCTTGATGATAATTAGGCCACTGTGATCTCAGTAGCAGCATATTTATAAACCAATTTTTAGGACGAGTTACTTCATATGTAGCTAACTGTATACAGTTTTATATTCTTATTCATTGGGTTTATTTTTTGGAGGGTGAATTTTCCAACCTTAATCCTCAATCCAGGGGGAAAAATATTTAAAGGCCTGCAGTCCTTAAGCACAGGAGATTTTAAGGCTGAGTATAGAGTAACACTGGCAGCACTAAAACACACCAAGTTTTTTATTTTTATTTTTTATTTTTTTGAAGTCAGGATCTCACTCTCTTGAGCAGACTGGAGGGCACTGTCGTGATCACAGCTCACTGCAGCCTTAACCTCCCAGGCTCAAGCAATCCTCCCACCTCAGCCCCCTGAGTAGCTTGGGCTATAAGCACTGTCCCACCACACCCTACTACTTTTAAAAAACTTGTGTAGAGGCCGGGCGCGGTGGCTCACACCTGTAATCCCAGTACTTTGGGAGGCCGAAGCGAGCGGATCATGAGGTCAGGAGATTGAGACCATCCTGGCTAACACGGTGAAACCCCAGCTCTACTAAAAATACAAAAATTGACCAGGTGTGGTGGCGGGCGCCTGTATTCCCAGCTATTTGGAAGGCTGAGGCAGGAGAATGGCGTGAACCCTGGAGGCGGAGCTTGCAGTGAGCTGAGATCATGCCACTGCACTCCAGCCTGGGCAAAAATGCAAGACTCTGTCTCAAAAAAAAATTTTTTTTTGTAGAGATGAGGTCTTGCTATGTTGCCCACGCTGATCTTGAACTCCTGGCCTCAAGCAACCCTTCTGCCTTGTCCTCCCAAAATATGGGAATTACAGGCATAAACCACTGCATCTGGCCTTTTTTTTTTAATGGAGCTGACTGAAATACTTTTGCAAAAGAGGTAGGAAAATTATTCAGGAACCAGCATTTTGTAATACTTAGAAATCTTGGTGTGTACTATAGCTTATGGTGATCTTATGGGGAAGGAATTACCAATAGTTGACCCAGCAATTCTATATTGCAAAGGAAACTTTCTATCTAATATCCTGGAAAATGAAAGTAAAAATCTCACTGCTTCCTCCTCTGAGCTAGTGTCTGTCCTATCACCACGCGAGCCATACTCCTTTTTGTCTAGCATTGCAGATGAAGTCATTAAGACCTGAGGGAATGGTGTTCTGGAGGCCTGTGGATTTTGTCTTTGACCTTGATTCAGCTTGATTAAGCCTGGCACCTGCAGGAACAGGCCTGGAGGGTGCAGGGAAAGAAGAAGATAACTCAATTCAGAATCAAGCACGTTCCAATATGTTAAAGCATTCCACTTTGTAATCATGCTTACATGGTTCCATTATTCTTGTAAGTTGACCACATTTGCATGCCCCTGCATGTATCATGGCTGGCAAAAGTGTGCCAGCAGCCCCTAAGTGAAGGCCTCGGTACAGAGGATTCCAGTAAGAGCAAATCCAAAAGTAATAGTCTGAGTTCTCACCGTCTCCAGCGTAGAACTTCAGTATCATGTACTTTTGTGGTATTCTTCCCATTTTACGAAAGC
Organism: Pan paniscus; assembly: GCF_029289425.2. NCBI lineage: Eukaryota > Metazoa > Chordata > Mammalia > Primates > Hominidae > Pan > Pan paniscus. The sequence continues at coordinate 49,276,111 of NC_073256.2, read as the reverse complement.
ACAAGCATTGCGTTTCCCTCCCTTGGCCAGAATTCCTCTCTTGCTCTTGCCTCTGTTCATTTCACCTTTATCCTGTTGTCTTTCTTAGCCTTCTGCCTCTCCTCCAGACACACCAGTCTTTTTGAGAGAGAGTCTTGTCTCTGTCGCCCAGGATGGAGTGCAGTGGCGTAATCTCGGCTCACTGCAACCTCTGCCTCCCAGGTTCAAGGGATTCTCGTGCCTCAGCCTCCTGAGCAGCTGGGATTACAGGTGCCCGCCACCACTTCTGGCTAATTTTTATATTTTTAGTAGAGATGGGGTTTCTCCATGTTGGTCAGGCTGGTCTCGAACTCCCGACCTCAGGTGATCTGCCTGCCTCGGCCTTCCAAAGTGCTGGAATTACAGATGTGAGCCACCATGCCCAGGCCAGACACACCATTCTGTAATGTGATTACATTGCACATAAGGAACTTTCACCCTCAATTCTTGGGGGCAAAGATGTCATCTTTCTTACGGGGGTGCCTTGCATGTACTTTTTTGTCTCTGGGTTTTGGCCCAAGGTAGCACTTTTATTTCTTCTTCTTCTTTTTCCTCCTTCTTCCTTCTTTCTTCTTTCCTTCCTTCTTCTAACTTCTTTCTTTCTTCCTCCTCCTCCTCCCTCTCCTCCCCCTCCTCCTTCTTCCTTCCCCTCCTCCCCTTCCCTCCTTCCTTCTTCTTCTTCCTTCTTCTCCTCCTCCCCCTCACTTTGTCATCCAGGCTGGAGTGCAGTGGTGCCATCTCAGCTCACTGCAGCCTCAACCTCCCAGATTCAAGCAGTCCTCCTGCCTCAGCCCCTCAAAGAGCTGGGACTACAGGTGTGCAGCACCATGCGTGGCTAATTTTTGTATTTTTAGTAGAGACTGGGTTTTGACATGTTTCCCAGGCTGGTCTCGAACTCCTGAGCTCAAGCTATCCACCCACCTCTGCCTCCCAAAGTGCTAGGATTACAGGTGTAAGCCACTGTGCCCAGCCTATTTCATCTTACTGTATACTTCCGGCAACTAATGGCAACCCCTTTCCTAAGTATAGGTTGCCAGTTAGAAGTTCTACAGAAACTTGAAAAATGGAGAATTGTGTTGGCATCAGCAAACCAAGAATCAAAATGTTCAGTAGAGAAATGAAAGTTCTGATAAGTTGCAGCAGGTGTCTTTGTTTTTATTCTAAGAACAGGCTAATGTCATGGTTCCTTCTCTAGTCCCATATAGAAATCATCCGTGGCCATGCAGCCTTCACGAGTGATCCCAAGCCCACAATAGAGGTCAGTGGGAAAAAGTACACCGCCCCTCACATCCTGATCGCCACAGGCGGTATGCCCTCCACCCCTCATGAGAGCCAGATCCCCGGTGAGTCATACGACAGGTACTCATTAACAGCAGTCAGGAGTTTACTGTTGCTTTCAACCTGAAAAGCCATGCCAGGGGATCTGCCTAAACCAGTTCTCTCTTTGGAGCCAGGCCATGGGAGAAGGTCTCTGCAGAACCTAACTCCAGTTGGCTTAGTGGTAGCTAGTGATGCAGTCGCCCAGGCTGGAGTGCAGTGGCACGATCTTGGCTCACTGCTACCTCCGCCTCCTGGGTTCAAGTGATTCTCCTGCCTCAGCCTCCCAAGTAGCTGGGACTACAGGCATGCCACCACCACACTTGGCTAGTTTTGGTATTTTTAATAGAGACGGGGTTTCATCATATTGTCCAGGCTGGTCTTGAACTCTTGACCTCAGGTGATCCACCCACCTTGGCCTCCCAAAGTGCTGGGATTGCAGGCCACCGTGCCCAGCCAAGAGATTTCATTTGGCCCCAGGCTCAGACATATTGCAGGTAACAGAGGGAGAGAAATCCATGAAAGCCTCATTCTTTCCTTCTTAGCTTAGCATACATTGTTTCCAGCCTCAGTTTGTCAGACGGGTTGTTATTTACAAGACACGTGATAATTTATTGTTTTGTTCAAGAGAGAGAAATCCTGTAAGGATGTAGCTTGAGTAGCTAAGTAAGCTTTTATATGCATATTTTTCTCTTTTAAGTAGAGACTTATAGAAGATTAAAGCTGTAAGGAATCTCAGAGATGGTCATAACTGCTTTTGCATTTTATTTTATTATTTATTTATTTATTTTGAGACAGAGTCTGGCTCTGTCACCCAGGCTGGAGTGCAGTGGCGCAACCTCAGCTCACTGCAACCTCCACCTCCTGGGTTCAAGCGATTTTCCTGCCTCAGACTCCCGAGTAGCTGGGATTACAGGTGTCCGCCACCACGCCCAGCTAATTATGTACTTTAGTAGAGACAGAGTTTCACCATGTTGGTCACATGGGCCCACCTCGGCCTCCCAAAGTGCTGGGATTACAGGCATGAGCCACTGTGCCCGGCCTATTATTTTATTTTATATTATTTTATTTTTTTGAGACAGGGTCTTGCTCTGTTGTCCAGGCTGGAGTGCAGTGGTGTGATCACAGCTCACTAAGGCCTTGACCAGGACATTTAGATGGGAGATGGCTCAAGCGATATCTTTCTTTTTTCCCAGCTAGATTATAAGGACTTTGTGGATGGTGAACATAGTTTATACATCTTTTGAATTTTCCATGGATTAGCTTCATAAGATTCATTATCAAGGTGAATTTTTTTTTTTTTTTTTTTTTTTTTTTTTTTGAGACAGATTCTTGCTCTGCCACCCAGGCTGGAGTGTAGTGGTGCAATCTCCACTCACTGGAACCTCTGCCTCCCGGGTTTAAGCAATTCTCCTGCCTCAGCCTCCTTAGTAGCTGGTACTACAGGCACGCACCACCATGTCCAGCTAATTTTTTTTGTATTTTTAGTGGAGGTGGGGTTTTGCCACGTTGTCCAGGCCAGTCTCAAACTCCTGACCTCAGTTGATCTGCCCACCTTGGCCTCCCAAAGTGCTGGGATTACAGGTGTGAGCCACTGCACACAGCCAAAATGCAACATATATATTTTTTTGTTTGTTTGTTTGTTCAGAGACAGAGTTTTGCTTTTGTCGCCCAGGCTGGAGTGCAATGGGAAGATCTTGGCTCACTGCAACCTCTGCCTCCTGTGTTCAAGCGATTCTCCTGCCCCAGCCTCCTGAGTAGCAGGGAGTACAGGCATGCGCCACCACACTCAGCTAATTTTTGTATTTTTAGTAGAGACGGGGTTTCACCATGTTGGCCAGGCTAGTCTCGAACATTTGACCTCAGGCGATCTGCCTGTCTTAGTCTCCCAAAGTGCTGGGATTATAGGTGTGAGCCACTGCACCTGGCCTAATATATTTAATAACTGATGAGAAATGAGGGTAGGGGGGCTCCTGAGAGAAGGAATCAGCAGTTGACAACTGAAGGCTTTGTCTGCATTATTGGGAGCAGGTGGTAACTGAAGTGGTAAACTTGAGAGAGATATGGGTTGGAAGATAAAATTAAGGTTCAGTTCTAAATAGACTAAGTTTGAAGCCAACGTAAAATTGTGTGACGAGATAGTTAGAAACATGGAACTGCAACCTGGGGAGAAGGTCAAACCTGGAAGAATGCATTTGGAAGTCCTGCAAGATAGGACCTGCTATCCTATATCCAAAGGTTTCAATCTCCTTTTCACTACATGTATATTTCACTATATAGGTTGTACCTCTTGTAATTCAATGTATACACCATATAGGTTGAAACCTTTGAAAGAATAAGCAGAGAGGAAAGGGCCACATCGATTTTTTTTTTTTTTTTTTTTTTTTTGAGACGAAATCTTGCTCTGTTCCCAGGCTGGAGTGCAGTGGCACGATCTCGGCTCACTGCAACCTCCGCCTCCCAGGTTCAAGTGATTCTCCTGCCTCAGCCTCCCAAGTAGCTGGGACTATAGGTGCGTGCCACCACGTCCAGCTAATTTTTGTGTTTTTAGTAGAGACAGGGTTTCACCACGTTGGCCAGGCCACATAGATTTTGAACTACATAGAAATTTGTCTTTTCAGGCAGGAATGGTGTCTCACACCTGTAATGAGCTGAGCCCCAGGGTTCCTACCTGCCCTTGGGGTGGGAGGGTGAACAGATCCAGCAGAGTCTGTTCATGACCACTGAGATCTTCATTCTTCAGAGAAATGTAAAAGTTATTTAGCCATCATGGCTTCTGTTTCTAGAGAGAAAATAAAAATGTTGACTCAGGGAGGATTTGGTTGGCAGCTTTCCAAGCAGAGACTTTAACAAAACTTGTCAAAACGGAGACTATGTTGGCTGTAAAAGTGTTTGGTTTTTGGCATAAAATGTTGTGATTACTTTGCAAGAGAAAGAGCAGTCTTGTGTGATCTATGTTGCCTTTTTCTACATAGGTGCCAGCTTAGGAATAACCAGCGATGGATTTTTTCAGCTGGAAGAATTGCCCAGGTAAGCCAACCTGACCTGACCTCAGTGACTCATTCTTCCTTACTGTCTCCTGGTAACTTTTCTTTGTCTTCTCCTCCCAAGCATTTAATGTAGGCCTTTCCTGAATTCCCTCCTCTTACAGCTTCTCTTTTCATGACCTTGTATATCTCATTCCTAGAACTCCTCAGTAGATCCCTCAAATCTTTCATGCTTTCAATCAGAGGCCAAAGTCAAATGCAGGGTAATTTGAAGACTGCATAGCAAAGTCCTAAAACTGTCTTCTTTCTTCAACTTAATACAGCATCAATTAAGAATGTGTCTAAAGTAGCTTGTATTTTAGAATAGAATAGCTGGTTTTGGCCAGATGTGGTGGCTCATGGCTGTAATCCTAGCACTTTGGGAGGCTGAAGCGGGCAGATCACCTGAGGTCAGGAGCTCGAGACCAGCCTGGCCAACATGGTGAAACCCTGTCTCTACTAAAACTATGGAAATTAGCTGGGTGTGGTGGTGCGGGCCTGTAGTCTCAGCTACTCGGGAAGCTGAGGCAGGAGAATCACTTGAATTCTCAAGGCGGAGTTGCAGTGAGACAAGATCACACCAAGAAAGAAAGAAAGAGAGAGAGAGTGCCACCACGCCCCGCTAATTTTGTATTTTTAGTAGAGATGGGTTTTCTCCATGTTGGTCAGGCTGGTCTCAAACTCCTGACCTCAGGTGGTCCGCCTGCCTCGGCCTCCCAAAGTGCTGGAATTACAGGTGTGAGCCACCACACCTGGCCAGATTTTCTTTTAATGAAAATACATTTTTTTTTTAGAGACAGGGTCTTCTTCCATCGCCCAGGCAGGAGTGCAGTGGCGCCATCATGGCTTGTGGTAGCCTTGAGCTCTTGGGCTCAAGCAATCCTTTCACCTCAGCCTCCCGAGTAGCTGGGACTACAAACGTGCACCAACATACCTGGTTCACTTTTTAATTTAAATTTTTGTAGAGATGGGGTCTCGTTCTGTTGTCCAGGCTGGTCTAGAATTCCTAGCCTCAAGCAATCCTCCCACCTTGGCCTCTCAAAGCAGTAGGAATACAAGCATGGGCCACCGTGCTGAATGGATTTAGATTCATAGAGAGGCAAAAAGATCATGAGGAAGTTTGTTTCTCTGATTTGAAGGTGCTGTACATTGCAGGCTTTCTAGTTTAGAGGGATGCTCCTGTCACTTGTGAGAAGAGGTGATGCCTGGAAACAGGTGGAGGGACCCAATATGTTGGCGCAGGGACTGGCCTTCATTCATCTTCTGAGTGGCACTCACTGTGGAGTTTGCATTGCTCAACTCTTCTGTTCCCTCAGGGGCTGTGCTAATCCAGTTTGAGGTCCTAATCCTATGCTTTTAGAAGGGCTTTTAGGGAGAGTGACTCATAGTCCATGAGCCTGTCTTCACTTTGATTCACCCAGAGTCATGGACAGTTCAGACAGCATGAGGCAGTTCAGAAAGGACCAGGGAGCTGCTTTGCAGTTCCATAGGATGGTGAAAATGTCCCTTGAAGATACCTCAGACCAGGCAGGCTTCTGACTTGGAGGAGTTCTAAGAAAAGCATACAGTCTTTTTTGGTTTGCTATCAGGTCACAGAAATGTGTTAGAGAACAGCCTTCCTTCCCTGTGATCCACCCTGCATTGTTTGATTTTAGGGTTGAGTGACATGACATATGTGAGGATGTAGTGAGACATACAGTCATGACTCATTATGTTTGGATAATGTAATTTCATTCCGGACTCACCCTCAAAGAAGTTTCATTATAGATAGCTGTTCATTAGCAATTTTAAATATTTACATTTATGCATGTCATCAACAAAAGGCTCTGAAACACAAGAAAATGAATTTACAATTGATATGTGATTCTTCAAGTCTACTTTATCTTTTTTACGGTGTTGGTGAATAAGTAATAATTGGGCAAGTACATAAATAATGTAGGGAAGATAGCGTGATTTAGTTTTTGCACTGAGGGCGCTTCTGTTTGGATGGAGCATGAACCTTGTGGAATACTGTGCATGAGTAGTCCTGGGGCTGTAACAAGGTAAAGAGAAATCTTTTAGGGATTCAGCCGCCTGAAAGATCAGTTCCAGAAGCCAGGCGCAGTGGCTTATGCCTGTAATCTCAGCACTTTGGGAGGCCTGAGGCAAGCGAATTTCTTGAGCCCAGGAGTTTGAAACCAGCCTGGGCAACACAGCACAACCCGATCTCTGCAAAAAAAATACAAAAATTAGCTGGGTGTGTTGGCACATGCTGGTAGTCTCGGCTACTTGGGAGGCTCAGGCCGGAGGATCGCTTGAGCCTAGGAGTTCGAGACCAGCCTGGGCAACATAGGGAGATATTGTCTCTGCACAGAGTTTTTTCCTTTCTGAAGAAATGAGGCTAAAGAGCTTTAAAAACAATGAAAAATATATTTCCCTTCTGTGACGGGATATTAGGGATTTTTCTTTTCTTTTGAGATAGGGTCTTTTGCTCTGTCACCCAGGCTGGACTGCAGTGGTATAGTCATAGCTCACTGCAGCCTCCACCTCCCAGACACAAGTTATCCTCCTGCCTCAGCCTCTCAAGTAACTGGGACCACAGACATGGACCATCATACTTGGATAATTTTTATTTTTACTTTTAGTTTTTTTTTTTTTTTTTTTTTTTGAGACAGAGTCTCGCTCTGTTTCCCAGGCTGGAGTGCATTGGTGCAATCTTGGCTTACTGCATCCTCTGCCTCCTAAGGGCAAGCGATTCTCCTGCCTCAGCCTCCCGAATAGCTGGGATTACAGGCACACACCACTGCACCTGGCTAACTTTTTGTATTTTTTGTAGAGACGGGGTTCACCATGTTGGCCAGGCTGGTCTTGAACTCCTGACCCAGGTGATCCACCCACCTCAGCCTCCCAAAGTGCTAGGATTATGGGCATGAGCCACCGTGCCTGGCCTTACTTTTATGTTTTTGTAGAGATGGGGTCTCACTATATTGCCCAGGCTCAAAGGAATATTTTCTACTTAAAGTTGCAGTGGTATCCAGGATTGGATCTTGGAACAGAAAAAAAAAAGATTAATAGAAAAACTGGGCTAGGCAAGGTAGCTTACACCTGTAATGCTGGCACTTTGGGAGGCCAAGGTAAGAGCATTGCTTGAGCCCAGGAGCTAAGACTAGCCTGGGCTAACATGGTGAGACTCTGTCTCTACAAAAGAAAATATAAAACTTAGCTGGGTGTGGCGATGAATGTCTGTAGTCCCAGCTACTCAGGAGGCTGAGGCTGGAGGATCGCTTGAGTCCTGGAGGTTGAGGCTGCAGTGAGCCGTGTTCACACCACTACACTCCAGCCTGGGTGACAGAGACCCTATCTCAAAAAAAAGGGAAAAAGTGAAAATCTGCAGTCTAGGGCTTAGTCATTAGTAATGTACCAATGTCAATTTCTTATTTTGACAAAGGTATCCTAATTAAGTAAAATATTAACTTTAGGGAAAACTGATCAAGGGGTATAATAAGGGAAATCTCTGTACTATCTCTGCAACTTTTCTGTAAACGTGAAATTATTCCAAAATTAGTTTATTTAAAAATACTAACCCTCTGCTCGCATCTCAGCCGCAGCGTCATTGTTGGTGCAGGTTACATTGCTGTGGAGATGGCAGGGATCCTCTCCGCCCTGGGTTCTAAGACATCACTGATGATACGGCATGATAAGGTAAATTCCACCTTTTTCTTTTCTCTTTTCTTGATGTTAATTTAAAAAATGAAGAATTTTTTCTTATGTTGTCGTTAAATACTAGGGTGCAAAGCAGGTGTGGGGGTCATTTGGTTGGTTTCATATGGTGCTGTATCCAAGTTACCTGAATTTGGCCTATATCCCTCCCAGTTGCTGGTTGATGATGATAATTTTGAGTTGGTCAAATTGGCTGGTAATTTCATCACTAAGTGGTAGATAGTCATGAGATGCCCTCATAGGGAGACGTGGGGCCTAAACATAACTATTAGCTAAATTAAACAGACTGTTAGGTTAATTTATTTTTTTATTTTTATTTTTTGAGACAGAGTCTCACTCTTTTGTCCAGGCTGGAGTGCAGTGGCACCATCTCGGCTCACTGCAACCTCTGCCTCCTGGGCTCAAGCGAGTCTCCTGCCTCAGCCTCCCGAGTAGCTGGGATTACAGGCGTCCACCACCATGCCCAACTAATTTTTGTATTTTTAGTAGAGATGGAGTTTCACCATGTTGGCCAGGCTGGTCTCGAACTCCCTACCTCAGGTGATCCACCCACCTCGACCTCCCAAAGTGCTGGGATTACAGGTGTGAGCCACCGAGCCCCGCCAAGTTAATTTATTAATTTCTGGAAATCAATTTTATATGATCAAGTAATGTTAGATTGTTACCACTGATTCCAAACAATTTACTAAATTCTTTGCATTAAAGCAGGGGTGTCCAATCTTTTGGCTTCCCTGAGCCACACTGGAAGGAGTAGAATTGTCTTGGACTACATATAAAATACACTAACACAAACAATAGCTGATGAGCTAATAAAAAAATAAATTGCAAACTGGGCACAGTGGCTCACGCCTCTAATTCCCAGCACTTTGGGAGGCTGAGGCGGGCGGATCACTTGAGGTCAGGAGTTGGAGACCATCCTGGCCAACATGGTGAAACCCCATCTCTACTAAAAATCCAAAAATTATCCAGGCATGGTGGCAGGCAACTAATCACAGCTACACGGGAGGCTGAGGCATAAGAATCGCCTGAACCCAAGAGGCAGAGGTTGCAGAGAGCCAAGATTGCACCACCACACTCCAGCCTGGGCAACAGAGCAAGACTCTGTCTCAAAACAAAAAACAAAACAAAACAAAAAAACTGCAAAAAAATCTCATAGCATTTTAAGAAAGTGTACAAATTTGTGTTGGGCCACATTCAAAGTCATCCTGGTCCGCACACGGCCTGCAGGCTGCAGGTCGAACGAGCTTACATTAAAGGGAATCTTGTAGATCATACACTTGAAATTTTTTTTTTTTTAAGAGACAGAGTCTTGCTATGTTACCCAGTCTGCAGTACAGTGGCATGATCATAGCTCACTGCAGCCTTCTGAGCTCATAGGATTTTCCTGCCTCAGCCTTCCAAGTAGCTGAGGCCACAGGTGTGGGCCACCATGCCCTGACTAATTTTTTTTTTTTTTTTTTGAGACAGGGTCTCACTGTGTTGTCCAGGCTAGAGTGCAGTGGCGCATCATGGCTCATTGCATCCTCAACCTTCTGGGCTCAAGCGATCTTCCCACCCCAGCCTCCCAAATAGCCAGGACTACAGGAACATGCCACCACACCCAGTGAGGTTTCACCATGTTGCCCAGGCTGGTCTCAAACTCCTGAGCTCAAGTGATCCGCCCACCTCGGCCTCCCAAAGTGCTTGGGATTACAGGCATGCGCCACCTGACTACTTTTTATATATTTTTAGAGATGAGGTCTTACTACGTTGCCCAGGCTGGTCTCGAACTCCTGGCCTCAAGCTATCCTCCTGCCTCAGCCTCCCAAGTAGCAGGGAGGAGTTCAAGACCAACCTGGGCAACATAGTGAGACCCCCATCTCTACTACAAAAAATTAAAAAATAAGCAAGGTGTAGTGGTATACGCCTGTAGTTGCAGCTACTTGGGAGGCTGAGGTAGGAGAATCACTTGAATCCAGGAGGTCAAGGCTGCAGTGAGCAAAGATTGTGCCACTGCACTCTAGCCTGGGCAGCTGACTGTCCCTAACAAACCTGTGACTTAGGCAAGCCACATAATGCCTTTGGGGCCTAGTTCTGCAGGGACAGAATTTATCAGATCCCTGACTACCAAGATGCTATGATTCTAATTCTCATGTGAGCAGATGGAGGGAGACAGGGATTCTGAGAATCCTAGGCAGTATCTACTTTAAGGAACTTTCTCTGTAGCTTTGAAACTGGTTATATAGTTAGCTCCAGGAGATTGAGGTCCTGAATAATATTTTTTCATAGGTAAGTATTATTTTGCTAGAATATATCCAGCAGATTAGAAGGATGGGGAAAGGTAGAGGAGTTCCTAGCTTGAATTTATATATAGATAAGTAAATAACCTGCATCAGTCTGTCAATAAAGGGGGTAATTCTTGCATCTGTAAAATTGGCTACTTTGGAGAGAGCCACATCTACTTGGGCTTCCTGCCCTCTCCCATCCCAAATGCACCAAGTTCATTCTCCCTTTTTTTCCCAGTGTTAACTCCATTTTAGAGCTACTCTGTGGGTGGGCATGGTGGCTCACACCTATAATCCCAGCACTTTGGGAGGCCTAGGTGGGCGGATCACCTGAGGTCAGGAGTTCGAGGCCAGCCTGGCCAACATGGCGAAACCCCGTCTCTACTAAAAATAGAAAAATTAGCCAGGCATGGTGGCGGGCGCCTGTAATCCCAGCTCCTCGGGAGGATGAGGTGGGAGAATTGCTTGAATCCGGGAGGCGGAGGTTGCAGTGGGCTGAGATGGTACCACTGCACTCCAGCCTGGGTGGTAGAGCAAGACTCCCTCTCAAAAAAAAAAAAAAAAAAAAGAACTACTCTGTGAATAACTCATGACCTCCCACCTGAACTTCACATGTGGATGGTCACAGATATATCTCCAAGGCCATACTGTTGAGATTTATGGCTAGACAAGATTTTGCTAGCGAATCTTCCCTTCAATCATATCAGAGGGAAAGCAGACCTTAAGATACGAAAAGTGGAAAGAGAATTTCTGTTCCCTGGACTTAAGGAAAAGAGAAGCAAGCTTTGTGAGGAGAAGACAGTGGACAATGGCTGTCCATTTAACTGTAGGACAGGAGTTGGTGAAGTCATATGTATTGCAGATGGTGGTGGTGATGTAGGAAAATAGGGAATTTATTAATACTCCACTCCCAATATGGCCATAAGTAAGGAGGAAATAATTAGGGGAGAGATAATGCTGAAGTTTCCCTCCCAAGTTTGTAGTGTGTCTTTGCTCAAGTTTTCTTCCTCTCGCATTACCCATCCCTATGTTGATATGCAGGTACTTAGAAGTTTTGATTCAGTGATCAGCACCAACTGCACGGAGGAGCTGGAGAATGCTGGCGTGGAGGTGCTGAAGTTCTCCCAGGTACGGTGCCAAGCCCAGGCATGCACGCGGCCCCCAGTCAATCACACTTTCTGCTTGTGGCTTCGCCCAGTTAGTTTAAAAACCCAAACACTATGTCTACCCCGGTCCATATATTCCACCTCTAGGGTACTCCCGATTATTTCCTTCCTCCTAAGAAGCTGTATTTTGGCCAGGTGCGGTGGCTCACACTTGTAATCCCAGCACTTTGGGAGGCTGAGGTGGGCGGAACACTTGAAGTCAGGACTTCGAGAACATCCTGGCCAACATGGTGAAACCCTCTCTCTACTAAAAATACAAAAATTAGCTGGGCGTGGTGGTGTGCACCTGTAATCCCAGCTACTCTGGAGGTTGAGGCAGGAGAATTGCTTGAACCCAGAAGGCGGAGGTTGCAGTGAGCCGAGATCGTGCCACTGCACTCCAGCCTGGGAGACAAGAGCGAGACTCCGTCTCAAAAAAAAAAAAATCTGGGTGTGGTGGCTCACACCTGTTATCCCAGCACTTTGGGAGGTCGAGGCAGGCGGATCACCTGAGGTTGGGAGTTCGAGACCAGCCTGACCAACATGGAGAAACTCCATCTCTACTAAAAATACAAAATTAGCTGGGCGTGGTGGCGCATGCCTGTAATTCCAGCTACTCGGGGCAGGAGCATTGCTTGAACTCAGGAGGTGGAGGTTGTGGTGAGCTGAGATCGTGCCATTGCATTCCAGCCTGGGCATCAAGAGCGAGAGTCCATCTCAAAAAAAAAAAAAAAAGCTGTATTTTACATTACAGCCTTGAAGTCAAGGGTAAAATATTAGAAATCTGGCAGTTGAATTTAGATGAACTTTGATTTTTTTTTTTTTTCTTTTTGAGACAGTGTCTCACTTTGTCACCCAGGCTGGAGTGCATTGGTGCAGTCTCAGCTCACTGCAGCCTCAACCTCCTGGGCTCAAGCAGTCCTTCCACCTCTGCCCCCACCAAGTAGCTGGGACTACAGGCACGTGCCACCACGCCTGGCTAATTTTTTTGTATTTTTTGTAAAGATAGGGTTGAGCCATGTTGGCCAGGCTGGTCTTGAACTCCTGAGCTGAGGCTATCTGCCCACCTTGGCCTCCCAAAGTGTAAGGATTACAGGCGTGACCCACCACACCCGGCCCCTGATTTTTTAAATTTGGATTTTAAAACTTTGATTTTTGTGCTCAGGTGTCTTATTACACATCCTTAATATTTTTAGATTTATATTCATTTTTTAGGAAATATGGAATCTAATTTTTATCTTTTTTTTTTTTTGAGATAGAATTTCGCTCTGTTGCTCAGGCTGGAGTGCAGTGGTGCCATCTCGGCTCACTGCAACCTCTGCCTCCTAGATTCAAGGGATTCTCCTGCCTCAGCCTCCTGAGTAGCTGGGATTACAGTCACGCACCACCATGCCTGGCTAATTTTTGTATTTTCAGTAGAGATGGGGTTTCACCATTTTGGCCAGGCTGGTCTCCAACTCCTGACCTCAAGTGATCCACTCACCTCAGCCTCCCAGGGTGCTGGGATTACAGGAGTGAGCTACTGTGCCCAGCCTATCTTTCTTGGGTTTTTTGGTTTGTTTGTTTTGTTTTGTTTTTGAGACAGGGTCTTGCTCTGTCGCCCAGGCTGGAGTGCAGTGGCACAGTCACAGCTCACTGCAACCTCCACCTCCCAGGTTCAAGTGATTCTCCTGCCTCAGCTGGGAATATAGGCACCTGCCACCAAGCCCAACTAATTTTTGTATTTTGTTTTAGTAGAGATGGGTTTCACCATGTTGGCAGGCTGGTCTTGAACTCCTGGTCTCAAGCGATCTGCCCACCTCAGCCTCCCAAAGTGCTGGGATTACAGGCATGAGCCACCATGCCTGGCCTCTATCTTTCATTTTTAAAATTATTTTTCTTGACACAAGGTCTTGCTGTGTTGCCCAGGCTGTAGTGCAGTTCCATGATCATTGCTCACTGCAGTCTCCAACTCCTGGGCTCAAGCAATCCTCCCACCTAGCTTCTACAGGTGCATGCCACCATGCCTGGCTAATTTTAAAAAAAAATTTTGTAGACATGGAGTCTCACTATGTTGCCCAGGCTGTTCTCAAACTCATGAGCTCAAGTGATCCTCTAGCCTCGGCCTCCCAAAGTGTTGGGATTACAGGTGTGAGCCACCATGCCCAGCCTAGAATCTAATTTTAAATCATACCCTTTGAATTTTGTAGTTAGAAAGAATTACAAAGTGCTTTATTCCTCAAGCAATCACTTGAATTTCAGGCAGTATTTTCCTAGAGAATTAGCCTTTTAAAAATGATCTTCCCTTCCCCCGCACAGCCTCACCTTTTCAGCATAGACCACATCAAATAAAATTGTGAATGTAAAAATGCTCGGCTGGTGGAGGAGGCTACCATCATAACCACCTTAGGACCTTCAGTAAACTATTTATTTTCTCCACTCTCCCAACCCAAGTCTTACTTTCCTTCATTCCAATTAAGAATATACAGAGATCCCAGGCACAGTGGCTCACACCTGTAATCCCAGCACTTGCAAGGCCAAGGCAGGAGGAGAATCAGTTGAGGCCATGAGTTAGAGACCAGCCTGGGCAACATAACAAGATGCCATCTCTATGAAAAATTTAAAAATTAGCCAGATGAGGTAGCACGTGCCTGTTGTCCTAGCTACCCAGGAGGCTGAAGTGGGAGGAGAGCTTGAGTCCAGGAGGCTGATCTTGCCACTGCACTCCAGCCTGGGCAACAGAGCAAGACCCTGTCTCTTAAAGAAAAATAAATAAATAAATAAATATATTATTTTATTTATATGTAAATGTATATTTATATAAATAGATTTATATATGTATATTATATATTTATATTTTATATATGTATATTTTATTTATATGTATATTTATATATAATATACATATATAAATATATGTATTATATAATATATGTATATAAATATACATATATAAAAATTTATATATATTTATATAATAAATAAAAATATACATATATTTAATAAAAACATTAAATACATATATTTAATAAAATATAATTTATATATAATATACATATATTTATATATAAATATATTTATATATAATATGCATATATTTATTTTATATATATTTATATATAAATATACGTATATTTATTTTATATATATATGTGTGTGTGTGTATATATATATACACACACACACACACGTATATACCCAGGGAGAGGCACTAATTGTGCAGTTTTGAAAAGTTTCCTAGTGATGCTGCCGTGGCCCACTTTCAAAGCACTATGCTTAGGTTTACCACTTAAAATGTTATTACATTTTTCCAGAAGTACACTTTAAAATACTTTGTTTTTAAAGTGAGGCATTACAATGGTGTCATGAGCTGACATTCCCAGCCACTGACTGGAAGATTTGGGTCAACCCAGGGAACAGGCTTGGTTTAAGGGAGTTCAAGTGTTGGTGGCCTTTGGGTAAAAGTTTATGTCTATGTTTGTATGTGGGATTCAGTAGGGATTTTCTTTAATGTTAAAAATTCTAGTTTCCTCTGTATTTGCTTTCCTTCTTCCCCTGTCCTCCCTGAGCCTCCACACATGTGTAACACATTTTATTTGCCAATAGGTCAAGGAGGTTAAAAAGACTTTGTCGGGCTTGGAAGTCAGCATGGTTACTGCAGTTCCCGGTAGGCTACCCGTCATGACCATGATTCCAGATGTTGACTGCCTGCTCTGGGCCATTGGGCGGGTCCCAAATACCAAGGACCTGAGTTTAAACAAACTGGTAAGCTGGCTTGGTCTGCCCGAAACATTCGTGAATCTACTAGGAGTCTTATGGTTTTATTTTCCCCCCAGACACCCAAAACTTGGGTGGATTCCATTGGATTCTTTTCTCTTTTTCCCATGTATTCAGTTTGTGATCAAATTTCATTGCTTCTTCCTTTGAAATTAAAAAAAAAAGTTTTCTCTTCTTTCCTTTTCCTTTCTTTTCTGGTTTTGTTTTTTTCTTTCTGTTTTTGAGAAAGGTCTTGTTCTGTCACCCAGGCTGGAGTTCAGTGGTGTGATCATAGCTCACCGCAGTCTTAACCTCCTAGGCTCAAGTGATCCACCCATCTCAGCTTCTGGAGTAGATGGAACTACGTGTGTGCCACAATGCCCAGCTAATTTTTTCATTTTTATTTTTTTTAGAGATGAGGTTTCACCATGTTGCCCAGGCTGGTCTCCTCGGCTCAAGCGATTCGCCCATCTCAGCCTCCCAGAGTGCTGGGACTATAGGCATGTCCCAACATCTCCCAGAAAAAGGCCGCCACGTCTGGCCTTTTTCTTTTTTGTTTTCTTTCCTTTTTTTTTTTTTTTTTTTTTGAGACAGGGTCTTGCTTTGTCACCCAGGCTAGTGTACTTGCAGTCTTGAATTCCTGGGGTCAACTGATCCTTCTGCCTCAGCATCCCAAGTAGCTGGAGCTACAGGAATGTGCCACCACACCTAGCTAATTTTTAAGTTTTCTGTAGAGATGGAGTCTTACTATGTTGCCCAGGCTGCTCTTGAACTCCTGGCCTCAAGTGATCCTTCCACCTCGGCCTCCCAAAGTGCTCGGATTATAAACATGAGCCTCCATGCCCAGCCGGCCTGCCACCTCTAACCTAGTTTCCTATTGGCCTCCCTCTTACAGACTTCGTTTTTGCTATGTGAATGTCTCTTTCAAGTCCTATGCTGATCTTTTAGCATCTGTAGTAGGTAATCCAGATTGCTGGGTGGGTAACTGTCTTGTACATTGTACACAGGGATGGGAACAGATGTGAAGCTGTCTCTCTTGGCTCTACCCATGCTGTCTGTATTTGTGGACAGTTGGCATTGTTACTTGTTCTTTTAAATGTTGAAGTAAAATCTAGAATGGGAGCTTGGGGTGTGGTTCCCAGAGTTTGACCCAAATTTGAACCTTAGTTCTTACAACATAACAGTTGCATGGCTTTGAGCAAGCAGCTTAATTTCTCTGCTTCAAGTGGTTCATATTCACAATGGGAATGAAAAAAGTTCTTGCCTCGTTGGGTTATACAGAAGAGTAAACGAAGAAGTGCATGCAAAGTAATTTATAACTGTGAGACCCTAGCTTACATTATGAACACAATGAATGTTCACCTGCTGTTGATAATGATGATGATTTTTCTGATATGCTATCCTACTCTATTAGTAATAATAGAATATTTTATGTTTGAGGTGCATATATTTATTTTGTTCTGGGTTTTTTTTGTTTGTTTTTTTGTTTTTGTTTTTGTTTTTTTTTTGAGACAGAGTCTTGCCGTGTTGCCCAGGCTGGAGTACAGTGTTGTGATCTAGCTCACTGCAACCTCTGCCTCCTGGGTTCTAGCGATTCGCCTACCTCAGCCTCCCGAGTAGCTGGGATTCCAGGCGTGCACCACCACGCCCGTCGAATTTTTGTATTTTTTTAGTAGAGACAGGATTTCACCATGTTGGCCAGGCTGATCTCGAACTCCTGACCTCAGGTGATCCGCCCACCGTGGCCTCCCAAAGTGCTGGGATTACAGGCGTAAGCCACTGCGCCCAGCCTGAGGTATATATATTTGGTAGAGCTGCTTGAGCAGTGTATACCTTTTGACTTACGTTCTAATACTAAGTTTCTGTTGTAATGTGGATTCCTTTTTTGTTTCTGTAAAAGGTCATTTTTCTGCATGTTAACTTATAAAATATTCAGGGAGATGTTTTGATTGTTTGTAATCTTGTTCAATGACATTTAGTAAAATTAATTGCCTATTTTCATATTAACAAAACTAGTCAGCCAGGCGCCGTGGCTCACACCTGTAATCCCAGCTCTTTGGGAGGCCGAGGCGGGTGGATCACCTGAGGTCAGGAGTTCGAGACCAGCCTGGGCAACGCGATGAAATGCCGTCTCTACTAATACTACAAAAATTAGCCGGGCATGGTGACGCATGCCTGTAATCCAAGCTACTTGGGAGGCTGAGGCAGGAGAATCGCTTGAACCCAGGAGGCGGAGGTTGCAGTGAGCCGAGATCACGCCATTGCACTCCAGCCCTGGCAACAAAAGCAAAACTCCGTCTCAAAAAAAAAAAAAACCCCAAAAGAAAACAAAAACAACAAAAAACTGGTCATTCAGCTTTTCACCTTTCAAGAGATATTTTGCCATTGTACAGATGTAAGCACTGATAGGTCTAGTTTTCAACTAAATTTGCTAACTTTTTTTGGGGGGGATGGACAGGGTCTTGCTGTGTCACCTAGGCTGGAGTACAGTGGTGCCATCATGGCTCACTGCATCCTTGCAGCATCAAACTCCTGGGCTCAAGCCATCCTTCTACCTTAGTCTCCCAAGTAGCAGGAACTACAGGCGTGATCCACCACACCTGGCTAATTTTTTAAAAAATTTTTTGTAGACACAAGGTCTCGCTGTATTGCCCAGGCTAATTTTGAACTGGGCTCAAGCGATCCTCCCACCTCAGCTTCCCAAAGTGCTGGGATTACAGGCATGAGCCATTGCGCCCAGCCTATATTTGCTAAATTTTTGAAGAATGAGGCAAAAAAAAAGGTTCAGTCTCATTTGACATTAAGATATATTTATATAATGCAAATTGAGTGATTACTATGTGCTAGGTCTTGTCAGCATGTTACTAATCTAATTTAATCTTGCCAACAATCGGCAAGGTATAAGGAAGCCAGGAGCACAGAGATACTAGATAATTTACTGGGCTGTAAACTCTGGTGTAGGGAGAATGTCTGTCTTACCATTGTATTCTCAGTGATGAAGTCAAAGTCTCATTTGTAATAGAAGCTTAAATATTTGTTGATAAACAGGTGGTTATACAAGGTCTCATAACTGGTAAGTTGCAGAGCTAGGATTTGAATTTTGGTCTGTCTGTACCAAAGGTTGTACTCTTTTTTTTTTTTTTTTTTTTTGAGGCAGAGTCTCTTTCTGTTGCCCAGGCTGGAGTCAGTGGTGCCATCTCAGCTTACTGCAATCTCCACCCCCTGGGTTCAAGTGATTCTCCTGCCTCAGCTTCCCAAGTAGCTGGGACTTGCCAAGTAGGTGGGCATGCACCACCACGCCTGGCGAATTTTTAGTATTTTTAGTAGAGACAGGGTTTCACCATGTTGGCCAGGCTGGTCTCAAACTCCTGACCTCAGGTGATCTGCCCGCCTTGGCCTCCCGAAGTGCTAGGATTTACAGGCCTGAACCACTGCGCCCGGCCAGTTGTACTCTTAAGCTCTATGGCTACTTACTTCCTACTTCTGCCATATCTCTACTTCTCATATATACTTAGGATTTGCAAAGCCACATGATAAGCATAACATGTCTTCTTAAAGCAAAAATTTGACTACATATAGGAAAAGATTTTTGGTTAAGGGAAACATCAATATGTGTTTTTGTTTTGTTTTTACTTTTCTTCTGGGAGTCTGAAAAAAACATCAGTATGTTTTAGAGTAGAGTGCAAAAGTTGCTTGGATTTTTAAAGACAAAATGGTAAGCTTCATAGAAATGTGCTTTTGGCCAGGCATGGTGGCTCACACCTGTAACCCCAGTGCTTTGGGAGACCTAGGCGTGAGGATCACTTGAGGCCAGAAGTTTGAGGTCAGCCTGGGAAACAGCAAGACCTATTCTATAAAAAAATGTTAAAAAGGCTAGGCGTGGTGGCTCACGCCTGTAATCCCAACACTCTGGGAGGCTGAGGCAGGTGGATCACGAGGTCAGGAGATCAAGACCATCCTGGCTAACATGGTGAAACCCCGTCTCTACTAAAAATACAAAACAATTAGCCGGGTGTGGCGGCAGGCACCTGTAGTCCCAGCTACTCGGGAGGCTGAGGCAGGAGAATGGCGTGAACCTGGGAGGCAGAGCTTGCAGAGAGCCTAGATCGTGCCATCACACTCCAGCCTGGGTGACAGAGCGAGACTCCATCTCAATAGATAGATAGATAAATAAATAAATAAATAAATAAATAAATGTATGTTAAAAAATTATCCAGGTGTGATGGCACATGCCTCTAGTTCTAGCTACTCGGGAGGCTAAGCAGGAGGATTGCTTAAGCCCAGGAGGTCAAGATTGCAGTGAGCCATGATCACACCACTGCACTCCAGCCTGGGTAACAGAGCGAGACCCTGTCTCTAAAAAAAAACCTAAATAAACATAGATATGCTTTTGGTGACTCCTTGAGTCAGTGTGCCTCAGGAGCAGTGCTTCCATGGGACAAGTTGAAAAGCTGGACTCCAGAGGGATTCCAAGTGGCACACCTGATAGTTGAGTGACCCTCTTCATGTCTGCCTGGCCAGTTGAATTGTACATTGCAATGTCAAATCCTGTTAAAACACCTCAAAAGTGGATAAAATACTACCTTTTACGTTAAGCAAGATATGAAACTTGCCAACTTTTTTTTTTTCTAATTTTTAACAGAGGCAGGGTCTCACTGTGTTGCCCAAGCTGATTTCAAACTCCTGGGCTTAAGGGATCCTCCCTCCTCGGCTTCTCAAAGTTCTGGGATTACAGGTGTGGGCCCACTGTACCCAGCTTGAAACTTGCCAGCTGTAAATGCCTTTCGTGTTGCAGCTGAGTCTCATGGTTTCTTGGAGATTCTGGCTGCAGTTCCCATGTGAAATGAAGGAGGGAGATCCAGAGGTTTGATCTACCTTTTTTAGTAGGTGGGCCAAGTGGTTACATGATATCTCTTTGTAATTTTAGGGGATTCAAACCGATGACAAGGGTCATATCATAGTAGATGAATTCCAGAATACCAACGTCAAAGGCATCTATGCAGTTGGGGATGTATGTGGAAAAGCTCTTCTTACTCCAGGTAAGGTCTCTTCCCTTCTTGGTGAGGGAGGGTCTGCGTGTTACATGATCCATCTGGCTCTTCACTGTCAAATCTGCAGTCTGCTTAAGCAAAGTTAAAAGGATGAGTGTCTTTATATTGTCAAAATGGTACAATGTGTTGAAATAGATATTGGTTGGATACCTGACATTATCTGAATAAAAGACTTAAAATGCTTAGCACAGACTGAAGTTTTCACGCAGACAATATGATCACCCTTTGCAGAACTCTCTTAGGAGCAGACTTGTGCTTGGTGGCAGTGGAAGGAAGTGGCATTTGGAAGAAGTAATTTAGATTGGCGTGTTTTTTTTTGGAGACACTCTGTTACCCAGGCTGGAGTGCAGTGGCATGATCACGGGCTCACTGCAGTTTCAACCTTCCTGGGCTCAGGTGATCCTCCCACCTCAGACTCCCAAGTAGCTGGGATCACAGGTGCATTTTTTGTAGAGACAGGGTTTTACCATGTTGTCTTGAACCCCTGGGCTTAAGCAGACTGCCTGCCTCAGCCTCCCAGAATGTTAGGATTACAGGCATGAGCCACCACACATGGCCTAGATTGTCATTCTTGTATGACTGGTCTTGATACAACCAAGACTGATTTCCTTCTCTCCGGCATCCCACACCTCAGCCCGCTTCCTAAGCACCATTGCAAGCTCTGTCCCGTCTCTATCCATTAATGATCACTTGATCTACTTTCAATCTGTACCTAGAACCTCATCAGCGATTCCAGCGTGTCCCAGGGCCTTATATCAGGATGAAAACCTACACCAGTCACACACCCAAACCCTTTTAGCTCCTTTAGAAAGTTCTTGCTCTTGGCTAGGTGTGGTGGCTCCCATCACTTTTGGAGGCTGAGGTGGGGGGATCGCTTGAGTCTAGTAGTTTGAGACCAGGCTGGGCAACATAGTGAGATGTTGTCTGTATTAAAAAAATAAAGATTCAGCTGGGCGCGGTGGCTCATGCCTGTAATCTCAGCACTTTGTGAGGCCGAGGTGGGCAGATCACGAGGTCCAGAGATCGAGACCTTCCTGACCAACATGGTGAAACCCCATCTCTGCTAAAAATACAAAAATTAGCTGGGCGTGGTGGCGCACGCCTGTAGTCCCAGCTACTTGGGAGGCTGGGCAGGAGAATTGCTTCAACCCGGGAGGCAGAGGTTGCAGCGAGCTTAGATGGCGCCACTGCTCTCCAGCCTGGCAACAAGAGCGAGACTCTGTCTAAAAAATAATAACAATAATATAATAATAATGATAATAATAATAAAGATTCTAGGCGCAGTGGCTCATGCCTGTAATCCCAGCACTTTAGGGTTATAAAATAGAACTAAAGATGCTGAAAACTAATATAGCTTGTTCCATAAATATTGTATTAAAAAGCTAATATCTTCATTAAGTAGATTAACTGCCAAGTAAGTGAGAACTTGTGAATGTGTCTTTTGGCAGTGGGGCCATACAGGTTGAGCATCCCTTATCTGAAATGCTTGGGACCAGAAGTGTTTTCAGTTTCAGATTTTGGAATATTTGCATATATATAATGAGATATTTTGCAGATGCGACCCAAGTCGAAACACGGAATTCATTTGTTTTACATACACCTTATACACATAGTTGGAAGGTAATTTTATACGATATTTTAAATGTGTGCATGAGGCATACTTTTGTCTGCGTTTTTGACTGCAACCCTTCACATGAGGTCAGGTGTGGAATTTTCTGCTTGTGGCATCATGGTGCTCCAACATTTTGGATTTTGGATTTTGAATTTCTGGATTAGGGATGCTCAACCTGTAATAGAATGTATAGGATTCTCATAAGCCAATCATTTTGAGTTGTTCGCTGAGGCATGACATATCTTCTCTGTATTAAACTATCTAGATAGTGTAATGAACAATGGTGTGAAACTGTCAGAACTAGGGCATTAAGGTAGATGGATAAATGGCTAGTGGAACAATTTAGCTATGTTAAAACAGACAGTAAGATAAACACTGATTTTAAAATATCTCCATAGTTGCAATAGCTGCTGGCCGAAAACTTGCCCATCGACTTTTTGAATATAAGGAAGATTCCAAATTAGATTATAACAACATCCCAACTGTGGTCTTCAGCCACCCCCCTATTGGGACAGTGGGACTCACGGAAGGTAGGTATTTAAAAACTGAAGGTCATTTGTGGTTTCCTTCCTCTTTCCCCTGCCCCCAACTTTAAATTAGGTCTCTGTCAGCTGATGAAACCTATCTCAGCCCCAGATTACATTGCTTTTTGGTTACTCCCTTGTCACAGTTCCAGTTTTCTCCCCTACTGCTACTTTGAGTGTACAGTATCTTTCCTTCACACCACCCTATCTCTTTGATCTTTTTTTTTTAGCTTTTTTATTTGAACTAATTTTAAATTTAAAGAAAAGCTCTAAAAATAGTACAGAGGACTCCTCTCTAACCTTAATATTTTTGCTTTTTTATTTTTTCACTCTACACACACACATGTCTATCTTTCCTAAGAACTGGCCCTTACATAAACCGAGTATCATTTTCTTTTTTTTT
This sequence comes from Pan paniscus, assembly GCF_029289425.2. NCBI lineage: Eukaryota > Metazoa > Chordata > Mammalia > Primates > Hominidae > Pan > Pan paniscus. The sequence goes on along the minus strand of NC_073256.2, from coordinate 49,253,317 downwards.
TTCTTTTTGAGACAAGCTCTCCCACTGTCACCCAGGCAGGAGTGCAGTGGCACGATCTCTGCTCACTGCAACCTCTGCCTCTGGGTTCAAGCAATTCTTCTGCCTCAGCCTCCCGAATAGCTGGGACTACCAGGCCTGCACCACCACCATGCCTGGCTAATTTTTTGTAGAGATGGGGTTTCACTGTGTTGCCCAGGCTGGTCTCAATCTCCTGGGCTCAAGCGATCCGCCTGCCTCTGCCTCTCAAAGTGCAGGGATTACAGGCATGAGCCACTGTGCCTGGCCTTTCTTTTCATCTAGAGGCAGAATTCCTCAGCCCTTCTTTTGTCTTATATGACACTGACATTTATTTTGTAGAATACTTCTCATTTTGGCGTGGTTTGATATTTCCTCGTGGTTTGATTGAGGTTATGTATTTCTCGTCATCTGCCTCTTTGATAGTTCAGTGTAATTGTTTAGTTTTCTGATAGATGCTTTTTTTAATGTGCATTGTAGATGAAGCCATTCATAAATACGGAATAGAAAATGTGAAGACCTATTCAACGAGCTTTACCCCGATGTATCACGCAGTTACCAAAAGGAAGACAAAATGTGTGATGAAAATGGTCTGTGCTAACAAGGAAGAAAAGGTAAGGAAAAATCCAGCAAACTAAATAGTGCCTTGCAAAATGGACAGGGATGGCAGTATTTTGCAGGGGTGGAAAGGAGGGAGACCAAGCAGTTGAGCCTTCTGATTCAACTGGACAGGCCCACTTTGATCTGTCTTACGTGCATTTTGGGGTTCTTCATAATATTTCATCTAGAAGGAGGTTCCACTCCTTTTAAAAAATAAAGACGATGCCAGGCGTGGTGGCTCACACCTGTAATCCCAGCACGCTGGGAGGCCGAGGCAGGCAGATCACCTGAGGTCAGGAGTTTGAGACTAGCCTGACCAACGTGGTGAAACCCTGTCTCTACTAAAAACACAAAAATTAGCCAGGCATGGTGGTGCGTGCCTGTAATCCCAGCTACTCGGGAGGCTGAGGCAGGAGAATCACTTGAACCTGGGAGGCGGAGGTTGCAGTGAGCCAAGATCATGCTACTGCACTCCAGCCTGGGCGACAAAGCGAGACTCCATCTCAAAGTAAAAAAAAAAACAAAAAACAAAAAACAGGAGAGGCCAGGGCCAGGTGCTGTGGCTCACGCCTGTAATCCTAACACTTTGGGAGGCCGAGGTAGGCGGATTGCCTGAGCTCAGCAGTTTGAGAGTGGCTTGGGCAACATGGTGAAACCCCATCTCTACTAAAAATACAAAAATTGGCCGGGCATGGTGGTGCCATGAACATTCCTCAGTAGCCTATGATTTCTGGATATTGAATCATGAAGGCTCCTACTTAGTTATTTCTTCATGCCAGTTATCATTCATTCAGTTGATAAACATTATTTGTCATTCTTCTCAAGACTAAGAACTGCTATATAGAGAGGAATAATATGAAGAGCTGGCCATCACCAGAGGCTCTTTATAAGTTCAATTAAGATCACAATATCAGTCAGACACCGTGGCTCACCCCTGTAATCCCAGCACTTTGGGAGGCTGAGGTGGGTGGATCACTTGAGCCCAGGAGTTCAAGACCAGCCTGGCCAACATGGTGAAACCCTATCTCTGCTAAAAATACAAAATTAGCCAGGCGTGGTGGTGCGCGCCTGTAATCCCAGCTACTCAGGAGGCTGAGGCAGGAGAATCACTTGAACCCGGGAGGTGGAGGTTGCAGCAAGCCGAGATCATGCCATTGCACTCCAGCCTGGGCAACAAGAGTGAAACTCCGTCTCAAAAAAAAAAAAAAAAGAAGAAAGAAAAGAAAATGTTTCTCTTCTTTTCCCAGGTGGTTGGGATCCATATGCAGGGACTTGGGTGTGATGAAATGCTGCAGGGTTTTGCCGTTGCAGTGAAGATGGGAGCAACGAAGGCAGACTTTGACAACACAGTCGCCATTCACCCTACCTCTTCAGAAGAGCTGGTCACACTTCGTTGAGAACCAGGAGACACGTGTGGCGGGCAGTGGGACCCATAGATCTTCTGAAATGAAACAAATAATCACATTGACTTACTGTTTGAGTTTTATGTATTTCTTTATTTTAATCAGGATCTTCTGATAGTGGAAATTTTTAGTACATAATAGAACTTATTTATGGAGTTAGAAATTTGTAGTGTTATCCAGGATTGATTTTCATTTGATCACATCTCACAGTAATTAATATTTTCAAGTTTTTTTTTATTAACAGCTCTGTGCTAGTTTTTTTTTTCTGTTTTAGCCTCATCCCAAATATAAAGCTTTGTGAAGTACAATTAACTTAATGTACTTGAATGAATAGAACTTGCTACTTTTTTTTTGAGACAGAGTTTTGCTCTCATTGCCCAGGCTGGAGTGCGGTGGTGCTATTTCAGCTCACCACAACCTCTGCCTCCTGGGTTCAAGCGATTCTCCTGCCTTAGCCTCCCGAATAGCTGGAATTACAGGCACGCACCACCACGCCTGACTAATTTTGTATTTTTAGTAGACATGGGGTTTCTCCATGTTGGTCAGGCTGGTCTCAAACTCCCAACTTCAGGTGATCCGCCCACCTCGGCCTCCTGAGGTGCTGAGATTACAGGCGTGAGCCACTGTGCCGGCTTGCTAATTTTCACAGAAGTTGATGGCAATTCTTCACATGTAAACAATGCCAGTGCACAGAACCTTTATATATTTTTTGAAGCCAGTACTGTGCTCTGCATATAACAAAGCTGCTTCAAGGATGAGACCTTTTTCTAAAAGCATGTAATGTGAGAAGCCAGCCTGCCTTATTTTCTTTTTTCTTTTTTAATGATTAAAAATAGTTTGTGGCAAGGCACGGTGGCTCAGGCCTGTAATTCTAGCACTTTGGGAGGCCGAGGCAGGAGGATTACTTGAGCCTACAAGTTTGAGGCCAGCATGCACAGCATAGCAAGACTGCATCTCTACAGAGAGTAAAAAAAATTACCCGAGTGTGGTGATGTGCATCTGTAATCTCAGCTACTTGGGAGGCTGAGGTGAGAGGATCACTTGAGCTTGGGTGAGGTGAGGCTGCAGTGAGTCCTGATCATGCTGCTGCACTCAATCTTGGACAACAGAGCAAGACCCTGTCTCAAAAAAAAAAATATATATATATATTATTTTTATGAGGTGAAGTGCATCAAACTTGGGAAAGATTTGAGGAGGCTGGGAACCTCCTGGAAAACCACTCCTTGAAGAAAGATATGAGAGACATTTAGAAGTGATTCCTGCTTTCAGAAGGAGGTGGATTCAAATACTTCAAAAGTCCCTTCCTCTGCTAAGTGTTTATAGTTCAATGAATAATTTCAATATTTGTATGTGTTCTTGTCATTTTATTTTTTTCTGAAAAACTTCCAAAAATTTGAAAATAAAATTACAGCCTTTTCTTCTTATAAAATTTGTTACTGTGAGCTTTAATTGGTACACAGGAAATTGGTTTATTTTCTAAGGATATTTCACATTGGAGAATCAGTTGCCTGTGCTTACGGGGGTGAAAAGAGAGTTCTCGTATAAAAATAAAGATCGAAGGTATAAAAGAAACATTTAGCAGATTAATGATTGAGTTGGAAGAAAAGCCTAGAAATCACTTAGGTCTTTAACACTTTATTTCTATTAGGTTTTACCAGCTAGTTACATTTTTCCAGGATTTTCATTAGTCATCCAGTGTTACTGAATACTTTTTTTTTTTTTTTTTTTTTTTTTGAGACAGGGTCTAGCTTTGTCGCCAGGCTAGGGTGCAGTGGTGCGATCTCAGGTCACTGCAGCCTCCCGGGTTCAAGCAGTTCTCCTGCATCAGCCTCCTGAGTAGCTGGGATTACAGGCATGTGCCACCACACCCAGCTAATTTTTGTATTTTTAGTAGAGATGGGGTTTCACCATGTTGGCCAGGATGGTCTTGATCTGTTGACCTCGTGATCTGCCCGCCTTGGCCTCCCAAAGTGCTGGGATTACAGGCGTGAGCCACTGCACTGGACCCACTGAATTCTTTACTGTGTGTTCTGTTAAGCTTTTACTGACTGTCTTTCTGGTTAGTGATGGCCAGTTACTGAACTGACTTTTTTTTTTTTTTTTTGAAACCAAGCCTGGCTCTGTTGCCTAGGCTGGAGTACAGTGGCACAATCTCGGCTCACTGCGGCCTCTGCCTCCCGGGGTCAAGCGATTCTCCTGCCGCAGCCTCTGCCTCCCGGGGTCAAGCGATTCTCCTGCCTCAGCCTCCTGAGTAGCTGAGACTACAGGTGCACACCACCACACCTGGCTAATTTTTGTACTTTTAGTAGAGATGGGTTTTCACCATGTTGGCCAGGCTGGTCTTGAACTCCTGACCTTAGAAGTAATCTGCCCACCTCGGCCTCCCAAAGTGCTGAGATTACAGGCATGAGCCACCACATCCGGCCTGCACTGACTTCTTAAGTAGGCCCAATGTCAATGAAAGAAAAATATTGTATTAGCAAGGAAGTTATATGTATTTGTGGTGGGACAAGAAAATAGGATCCCCAAACTTGGGCATGGACTAATGTAGCCACTTCTCCCCTCTTCCCCTAGCCTAAAAGACAGTGGACCAAGGTTCTAGGCTTCATTCTGCTGGTGGATTTCTCACTGCACAGGCCCCAGCCTTGAGGTGTGCCTCTGTCAGGGAAATGGGAAGCCCTAGTAGCCACATCTATTTTAACATCATGTGTTCTTAATCTCATATTTCTCCTTTCTGCTGCCTGTGTGCTGGTTCCATAGTAAACCAACAAGAAAGTACAGTACCCTTATCTGAGTTCCTGTCTACATTCTCATCGGTCCTTGAACTGGCCCAGCCCTTGAGGTGTTGTGGCTTAACAGCCTCTATTACTGAAAGTGCCAAGAAATATAAAGATATAGTAGCTCACACCTATAATCCCAGCACTTTGGGAGGCCAAGACAGGTGGATCACCTGAGGTCAGGGGTTCGAGACCAGCCTGGCCAACATGATGAAACCCCATCTCTACTAAAAATACAAAAATTAGCTAGGCGTGGTGGCTGGCACCTGTAATCCCAGCTACTCAGGAGGCTGAGATAGGAGAATCGCTTGAACCTAGGAGGCACAGGTTACAGTGAGCCAAGATGGCACCACTGCACTCAGGCAATAGTGTGAGACTCCATCTCAAAAAAAAAAAAAAAAAAAAAAAAATGCCGGGCGCGGTGGCTCACGCCTGCAATCCCAGCACTTTGGGAGGTTGAGGTGGGCGGATCACGAGGTCATGAGATCGAGACCATCCTGGCTAACATGGTGAAACCCTGTCTCTACTAAAAATACAAAAAAATTAGCCGGGCATGGTGGTGGGCGCCTGTAGTCCCAGCTACTTGGGAGGCTGAGGCAGGAGAATGGTGTGAACCCGGGAGGCGGAGCTTGCAGTGAGCCAAGATCATGCCACTGCACTCCAGCCTGGGCGACAGAGAGAGACTCCATCTCAAAAAAAAAAAAAAAAAAGATATACAAGGCAGCACGTTGTAAAATATGGGCCACATTGTACTTGCACAGTAGATGTTTATTGAAGGAAAGACATGTTACTTGCTTTCAAGTAATCTTATAATCTAGAATGAGAACATTTCTATACAAATAAAGCAATTAAGCACAGGATGACCATATGATTTATTGACTAAAATGGCACACTTTCAAGAGTGAAAGGGGTGTCCTTGACAATTTACACAATTGTTACAGATTAGTACTGTCCTAAACAAATAGGAGATTGCCATCCTCATTACACATTATTAGGTAAAAGGATACAGGTTCAGAGGACCAGAAGTGCACTGTTGCTGGGAAAAGTGAGGAAGGGTTCACAAAGGAGGTTAGGTAGGATTTGAAATGTGGGGGCTGTAGAGGAAAAGGCCAGAGAAGGTAGAAAGTACAGTGAAGGAAGGATTGGATAAATTATTGTATTGCTGGCTGGACGTGGTGGCTCACACCTGTAATCCCAGCACTTTGGGAGGCTGAAGCAGGCAGATCACCTGATGTCAGGAGTTCAAGACCAGCCTGACCAACATGGTGAAATCCCTTCTCTACTAAAAATACAAAAATTAGCCAGGCATGGTGGTGCGTGCCTATAATCCCAGCTACTTGGGAGGCTAAGGCATGAGAATCACTTGAATCTGGGAGGTGGAGGTTGCAGTGAGCAGAGATGGCCCATTGCACTCCAGCCTGGGCTACAAGAGTGAAACTCTGTCTAAAAAAAAAAAAAAAAATTGCTGTATAACAAACTAGCTTAAAATAGAGACTATCTTAAATCTCATGATTTTTGGGTCAGTAACTGGGGTTAGGCTCAGCTGGTTGTTCTGTTGGTGTTGACAGGGGTCATTTGGTGATATTCAACTGGCAAATGGGCTGGTCTAGAGTCCAAAAGAGAATTATTCATATATCTGACACATAGGCAGAGATGAGGGAAGGCTGTGCCTACGCGTTGCCTCTTCAGCATGGCAGTCTCAGAGCAGTGGACGTAAGTGGAAGCTTTGGGCTGTCAAAGTGTTCTAAGAATCCCGGGCAGATGCTACAAGCCTTATGACCTAACCTTGGAAGTTCTAGAACATCACTTCTGCTACATAATATTGGTTATGCAAGTCACTAAGGCTAGCTCACATTCAGGAGGAAGTGAATTGAACTTCACCTCTAGGTGGGAAGGAATGGTAAAGAATTTGCCACTGTTGGCTGGGCGCAGTGGCTCACACCTGTAATCCCAGCACTTTAGGAGGCTGAGGCAGGCGGATCACCTGAGGTCAGGAGTTTGAGACCAACCTGGCCGACATGGTGAAACCCTGTCTCTACTAAAAATACACAAAATTAGTCAGGTATGGTGGCAGCCGCCTGTATTCCCAGCTACTCAGGAGGCTGAGGCAAGAGAATTGCTTGAAACCAGGAGGTGGAGGTTGCAGGTTGCAGTGAGCCAAGATTGTGCCACTGTACTCCATCCTGGGCAACAGGGTGAAACTCCGTCAAAAAAAAAAAAAAAAAAGAATTGCTTCTGTCTTTAATCTTTAATTGTACCTGGCAATCTCCTACACATTTTATAAGGCTAGACTAAAAAAAAATCACCTTTGTGAAGACTTAAGTAGTTTTGTGTGTTCTATTATGTGTTGCCATAACATCTTGTCACACTGTAGGTCTGCACTACATATTCACTTTGTGTATGACATTTTTCACTTAGGTTACTCATTTCTATCTTCCTGATGTTGTGTTTCACAGTATCATTCCCGGGATGTCAGGCAGCAACTTTGGATGCAAGACAACAGAGTGTGTTACTATGATTTTTTGACACTAAGATCAAAAGTATCAGAAAAGCCAACATTTTAATCCTTTACCTTTTTGAAAAATGAGTAAGCAGGCATATTTGGATTCTTCAGAATAATAGGATATGTGGGCATACAGAAAAAGAGTTATTATAAGGAATTCACTCATGCTATTATGGAGTTTGGGAAGTCCAAAATGTGCTGTGGAGGCCAGCAGGCTGGAGACCAGGAGAGACGGTGGTTTGGACACAGTCTGAAGGTTGAGAGAGAGTCCCCCCTTGCTTAGAGAAGTGGTCTTTTTGTTTTGTTCAGGCCTTCAACTTACCGGTTAAGCATCCCACACGTACACACACACACACACACATTATGGAGGACAATCTGCTTTACCCAAAGTTCACCAATGTATTGTGAGATTAATATCTCATCCAAAAACACCCACCAAGTTGATACCATTGCAACCAACTGTTCCAAGTTTGCCCCAGTCACCTTGGCACCTATATACATTATATATATATACAAATATATATAATATATATAAATATATATTATATATAATATATATTATATATAATATATATTATATATAAATATATATAATATATAAATATATTACATATAAATATATAATATATATAAATATATTATATATAAATATATATTTTATATATTATATATAAATATATATTTATATATAATATATATAATATATAATATATAAATATATATAATATATATATTCCTATGCCTTTAATAATGGCATAGGAATACTAAGAGACATCCGTGTGTGTGTATGTATGTGTGTGTGTGTGTGTGTGTGTGTGTGTGTATATATATATATATAAAATTTTCTTTTCTTTTTTTTTTTTTTGAGACAGCATCTTACTCTGTCATCCAGGCTAGAGTGCAGTGGTGGATCACGGCTCATTAAAGCCTTGGCTTCCTGGATTCAAGCGATTCTCCCACCTCAGCCTCCCAAGTAGCTGGGACTACAGGTGTACACCACCAGGCCTGCCTAGCTACATTTTTTTTTTAGAGAGATGGGGTCTTGCTATGTTGCCCAGACTGACCTCGACTCCTGGGCTCAAGCAGTCCCTCCCCTCTTGGCCTCCCAAAGTGCTGGGATTATAGGCACAGGTGAGCCACTGAGCATAGCCCCTATACACATTTTAAACCATACTTAATATCTGAGTGAGAAATAACAAGGTCATACTTTCACCTAACAGAATACAACTACCTTGTATACAACCACAACACAAACCCTTTCCCCAGAAGAGGATGCAAAGTCCCTGGTTGATGTTTGCTCTTCTCTTTGATATCCCATAATTCAAATTCTGTGATGTAAAGTTAATAACACTTAAATACTATATAACATAAAATTAATACATCTTATGTCACATAGTAGATGCATAAGGGAAAAAACATCTGATACATATGCGTGCGTGTGTGTGTGTGTGCATGTCTGTGAACAAGCATTCATAACAAAGTAAGGAAATGTAACAGTTATAGTCCTAGTTTCTGTAACTGGACACATGGTCGTGGCTGGTATCCACAACACCTTTCTCCACTACCAATTCCACTTTCCCTTTGCCTTCAGCAAGTGCCTTAGTTGGTTGTGGTTCTTTTTTTTTTTTTTTTTTTTGAGACGGAGTTTCGCTCTTGTTGCCCAGGCTGGAGTGCAATGGTGCGATCTTGGTTCAGTGCAACCTCCGCCTTCCAGGTTCAAGCGATTCTCCTTCCTCAACCTTCCGAGTAGCTGGGATTATAGGCATGCGCCACCATGCCCGGGTAATTTCGTATTTTTAGTAGAGACGGGGTTTCTCCATGTTGGTCAGGCTAGTCTCGAACTCCCGACCTCAGGTGATCCACCCACCTTGGCCTCCCGAAGTGCTGGGATTACAGGCGTGAGCCACCGCACCCGACCGGTCGTGGTTCTTTACCTGGTGGGGTGACCCAAATCTTTGCTCCCAAAAGAGTCTGTGCATTAGTGGTGCTGCCTGAATTGGGCTGTTGTAGTTTTCCATGGACTTTAGTAATGGCAGAAGAATGCTAAGCGACAACCTAGCAGATCTCCTACAGGATCTCTAGGTTGTCTTCTTTAGCTCCATGGTGGACTAGCAGTCCAATTTCACCTTGGTAGTCATTATCAATTACCCCAGCCAGCCGCATGTGGTGGCACATGCCTGTAGTCCCAGCTACTCAAGAGGCTGAGGCGGGAGGATCGCTTGAATCCAGGAGTTCCAGGCTGCGGAGAGCCAAGATCATGCCACTGAACTCCAGCCTTGGCGGCAGAGTAAGACCGTCTTTGGAAAAAAAAAAAAAAAAAAAAAGATCACGCAGCTGATATGGTTTGGCTCTGTGTTCTCACCCAAATCTCATCTTGAATTGTAATTCCCACGTGTGGAGGCAGAGACCTGTAATCACCTGTGGAGGGAGGGAAGTGATTGGATTCTGGGGGTGGTTCCCCTATGCGGTTCTCGTGATAGTAAGTTCTCACAAGATCTGATGATTTTGTAAATGGTAGTTTTTCCTGCACTCTCACCTCCTCTCTCTCTCTCTCTCCTGCCACCTGGTGATAAAGTGTCCACTTCCCCTTCTGCCATGATTCTAAGTTTCCTGAGGCCTCCCCAGCTACGTGGAACTGTGAGTCAATTAAATCTCTTTCCTTTTTTTTTTTTTTTTTTGAATTGGAGTCTTGCTCTGTGGCCCAGGCTGGAGTGCAGTGGCACGATCTCGGCTCACTGCAACCTCCGTCGCCCGGGTTCAAGCAATTCTCCTGCCTCAGCCTCCTGAGTAGCTGGGATTACAGGCCCTCACCACCATGCACGACTAGTTTTTGTATTTTTAGTAGAGACGCAGTTTCACCACGTTGGTCGGGTTGGTCTCCAACTCCTGACTTTGTGATCTGCCTGCCTCGGCCTCCCAAAGTGCTGGGATTACAGGTGTGAGCCACCGCACCCAGCCTAGAGCTCTTTTCTGTATAAAAATTACCCAGTCTCAGGTAGTATCTTTATAGCGGCAGATGGCCTGAGGCCAGGAGTTCGAGACCAGCCTGGCCAACATGGTGAAACCCTGTCTCTACTAAAAATACAAAAATTAGCTGGGTGTGGTGGCATGCACCTGTAATCTCAGCTACTTGGGAGGCTGAGACAGGAGAATCACTTGAACTCAGGAGCAGAGGTTGCAGTGAGCCAAGATTGTGCCACTTCATTCCAGCCTGGACGGCAGCAAGACTCTGTCTCCAAAAAATAAATAAATAAAGACCAGGCACGGTGACTCACGCCTGTAATTTCAGTGCTTTGGGAGGCCAAGGCGGGTGGATACCAGAGGTCAGGAGTTCAAGACCAGCCTGGCCAACATGGCGAAACCCCATCTCTATTAAAAATACAAAAATTAGCTGGGCATGGTGGCGCATGTCTATAATCCCAGCCACTTGGGAGACCGAGGCAGGAGAATAGCTTGAGCCCGGGAGGCAGAGGTTTCAGTGAGCTGAGATTGCGCCATTGCACTCCAGCCTGGGCGACAGATTAAGACTCCCTCTCAAAAAATAATAACAATAAATTAATAAAATGTATATATATAGTGGAATGGCTAAATCAAGCTCATTAACATAGGCATTATCTCACATAGTTGTCATTCTTTTGTGATGAGAAAATGTCTTTTTTTTCTTTTTTGAGACAGGGTCTCACTTTGTCATCCAGGCTGGTGTGCAGTAGTGCAGTCTTGGTTCACTGCAACCTCTGCTTCTTGTGCTAAAGTGATCCTTCAGCTTCAGCCTTCCCAGTAGCTGGGACCACAGGCACCTGCCACCATACCTGGCTAATTTTTAATATTTTTTGTAGAGATGGGGTCTCTCTATGTTGCCCAGGCTGGTCTCAAACTCCTGGGCTCAAGGGATCCACCCGCCTCATCCTCCCAAAGTGCTGGAATTACAGGCTTGAGCCACCATGTAGGGCTATTTTAAACAGTGAAATTGGCCAGGCGTGGTGGCTCACACCTGTAATCCCAGCACTTTGAGAGGCTGAGACGGGCAGATCATGAAGTCAGGAGTTAGAGACTAGCCTGACCAATATGGTGAAACCCAGTCTCTACTAAAAATACAAAAATTAGCCGGGAGTGGTGGTGTGCACCTGTAGTCCCAGCTACTTAGGAGGCTGAGGCAGAAGAATTGCTTGAACCTGGGAGTCAGAGGTTGCAGTGAGCCAAGATTGTGCCACTGCACTCCAGCCTGGGCCACAAAGTGAGACTCTGTCTCAAAAAAAAAAAAAAAAAAAAAAACCTACAAAAAACAATGAAATCAACAAAAGGCACAAAAATGGGAAAAATGCAGTGCTAAATAAACTTGGAAAAGGACCTTAGTTTACAGTATGAGACTTAAAATAGAAAGGCCGACAGTTGCCTTGTTCTACGTGCATTTTGGGCAACTCAAATTTTTTCCCACTCTGCACATGTCTGCAAGCAACTATGAAGGTGCTGCAAGTATTGATTTCGGGCTTACAAATAAATTTTAATGGGTAGGCAAATTGGCAAATATGGAATCCACAAATAATGAAGATTAAGTCTATTTAAATATACTGAAACAAAGTTTTTTGTTCTGTTTACTTTATGGTGGTATGGCCAAAAATGTTATTCTTTTCTTTTGATTAATCTTATTTATCTTGTTTTTTTTTTTTTTTTTTTTTTTTTTTTGAGACAGAGTCTCACTCTGTCACCCAGGCTGGAGTGCAGTGGCGCAATCTTGGCTCACTGCAAGCTCCGCCTCCCGGGTTCATGCCATTCTCCTGCCTCAGCCTCCCGAGTAGCTGGGGCTACAGGCACCTGCCACCACCCCTGGCTAATTTTTTGTATTTTTAGTAGAGACGGGGTTTCACCGTGTTAGCCAAGATGGTCTTGATCTCCTGACCTCATGATCTGCCCGCCTTGGCCTCCCAAATTGCTGGAATTACAGGTGTGAGCCACCACGCCCGGCCTATTTATCTTGATTAAATAACACTGGTATCTAGCAGTACAATAGGCACTGTGGAGATACAAACAACATGAATCTCCAAAGAGTTTGCCTTTCAATTAATTGCAATATTTTATAGTTGTTAGCTCAGGCTTTACAGACAGGCAGAAGTGGGTTTGGATCTTGACTCCTCCACTTAGAGTTGTATGTCCTTGGAAAAGTTATATAACACTTCTATGCCTCAGCTTCTCCATCTGTAAAGTCAGAACATTTTTACCTACCTCATACCATTTTGGGAGGATTCAATGATAAACCCCTCAAAAAGCTGTTAGTATTAATATTAAATATTAGTGTATTATTATTTTCTTTTAGAGACAGGGCCTCAATCTGTTTTGCACAGGCTGGAGTGCCGTGGTGTGATCATGGCTCACTGCAGCCTCGACCTCCTGGGCTCAAGCAATCCTCCCACTGAAGCCTCCTGAATAACTGGGACTACAGGCATGAACCACCATGCTCAGCTAATTTTTGTATTTTTTTGTAGAGACAGGGTGTCACTATTTTGCCCAGGTTGGTCTCCAACTCCTGGGCTCAAGAAATCCTCCCACCTCAGCCTTCCAATGTGCTGAGATTACAGGCATGAACCACTGCACCTGACCCCAAGCTTCCTTTATCTTTCCACTTCACTATCCTTACAAGGTAGCTTTCATGCTTGAGTCTGTCACTTCATGATTGTAAAATAGCTGCTTTATCTCTAGTCTCATGTCTGTGTTCCAGAAAGGGTGAAAAAGGAGAAAGAAGTGGTATCTAAATCAGGAAACAAAAACTTATCCAAAAATTGCCAGGAGATTTCTGCTTATGTGGAAACCATGTGTCTGTCACACAGACAACCTAGCTGCAAGGAACCTGGCAAGGTAAGCATTTAAGCTGAATCCACTACTACCCTGAACAAAGCCTTCAGCAAGAAAGTAGGGGAATGGTTGAGAAGGTAACCAGCAATGTCTGACACTTGTTTTAAAAATATAGGTTTTATTATTATTTACTATGGCAAGGTCATTAGATGAGGAGACAACTGCCATTGAAAATATAGTCGTGGCTGGGCACAGGGGCTCACACCTGTAATCTCAGCACTTTGGGAGGCTGAGGTTGGAGGATCACTTGGGTCCAGGAGTTCAAGACCAGCCTGGGCAACATGGTGAGATCGTGTCTCTCCCCCAAAAATACAAAACTTAGCCAGTTGTAGTGGCGAGTACCTGTAGTCCCAGCTACTCCGAAGGCTGAGGTGGGAGGATTCCTTGAGGCCAGAATGTGGAGGCTGCAGTAAGCCAGGATCGTACTACTACACCCTAGCCTAGGTGAAGAGGCAGACCCTATCTCAAAAAAGAAAGGAAAGAAAATATAGTTGTTATGCTCACAGATCCTATGAAGGGGTACATCACCCCAGGGGGGATGGGGAGAGACACCCAGGAAGCACAGGGGTTGGTCAGGAGGCAAAGAGAGTGGAAGGAAAATGTGGGAAAGATAATTTACTATGGTTTCCATAGAAAGAAAGAGGCAAGGCTGGATAAGCAAGTTTAGCACTGGTTTATTTGAATAATTTTCTGTGGGCTCTGGGGGATAAGGGCTGGCCCTGGAGTGATTAGGGCAGGCGGATGGATAGTATGGGCCCAATAAAGAAGGTGGGTGAGGTTGTAGGCCCTGGATTGGTTGGCATATAAAGGGCATACTCCCCTAGTTATTTACTGTCTCTAGAAATTTGCTAGCACTGGCACTGGGACAGGCAACCCTCCAGGATTACCAAGGCTCCCAAATGTCAAAGCATCGGAATACAGAAAACAAAAGGCATAGCTAATACAACATGGTAGGTCTCATTGCCTAGGGCAGGAGCACAAAATCACCACCCTTAATTTAAAGCAGGGATATTTCACATTAAAACAATATTTGGCATTGATTCTGAATTGTCCCTCGATAACAAGATGGGAGACTCTTTGTTTGAGTGCACATTTTGTTCTTTATTTTTTATTTTTTATTTTTATTTTTGAGACAGAGTCTTGCTGTGTCACCCAGGCTGGAATGCAATGGTGCGATCTTGGCTCACTGCAACTCTGCCTCCCAGGTTCAAGCAACTCTCCTGACTCAGCCTCCTGAGTAGCTGGAATTACAGGCATGCACCACAGCACCTGGCTAATTTTTTGTATTTTTAGTAGAGACAGGGTTTCACCATGTTGGCCAGGCTGGTCTCAGACTCCTGACCTCAGGTGATCTGCCCGCCTTGGCCTCCCAAAGTGCTGGGATTACAGGCGTGAGCCACTGCGCCCAGCTGAGTGTACATTTTAATCAAGCACTTTGTTTTTTTATGTGCCAAATTTCTTTTAAAAATATATCAGGCTTTAAAATGTATTAATTTTAAGATATTACATTAAAAGGTATTCCTTCTTGTGTATATGGCAATTGCTTAATCTATATGCTTAATTTTCGGCTTTAATGTTTGGTAAGCAGATCATTTTAGTCACCTAACGCCATCTTGTGGTCATCCATTGGAAATAAAAATGTATCACCATCGTATATGTGTATCCCTCTTCAAGAAAGTCCGCAATATATGGCTAAAATCACACTGGTTGATCAGAATAGAGTCCAGAAATATATAATTGTAATATAGGATATGATTAAGGCAACATTTAAAATCCTTGTAGCTTCAGAGCTGAGATTGCTGAAAAGCACACCCAGAGTCTTATCCAGCAAGTGGCTGAATTACAATGCAAATCAAATTCCCAACCTCTCAGGGCATCTGCTGTCAAAGTGAGGGCATTGATTGGGAAAGAAAAGAATGAGATACTGAAAATTGGAATGGGGATATATGGGAAGATCCTGATGAGGGTGTGGACACTGAACCTGTAAATTCTGCTGAGTCTTCTGCCAGTAGAAGCAGCTATTCCATCCCATCTGAAGAGATGAATCCTGCTTTGCCTGAGGATATTATAATGTCCTCTCCTGAGTTAGTTAACTTGCAAGACTCTGCTGAGTCTATTCAGGACACACCCTCATCACCTCTCTTTGCTTCTAAACCTATGACTAGACTCAAGTCCCCACTGGCCACAAAAGGTGAAGTACAAAACATGACCCTTGAAGAGGTAAGTAAGCTGCATTCCAAAAGGAGTACATAGTTTTTCCAATTTACACATGCAGAAATCCAGGGCGAAATGTGTGGGAATGGATATTAAGACCATGGGATAATGGTGACAGAAAAATAAAGTTGGATCAAGCCAAATTTACTGACATGAGCCCACTAAACAGAGGCTGTCAGTTTAATGGTTTGTTTTTTGTTTGAGATAGAGTCTTGCTCTGTTACCCAGGTTAGAGTGCAGTGGTGCAGTCTTGGCTCACTGCAACCTATAGCTCCAAGGTTCAAGGAATTCTCCTGCCTCAGCCTCCCAAGGAGCTGGGATTACAGGTGCCTGCCACCATGCCCAACTAATTTTTGTATTTTTAGTAGAGAAGGGGTTTCACTGTGTTGCCCAGTCTGATCTCGAACTCCTGACCTCAAGTGATCCACCAATTTAATGTTACAGCTTAGGAGGTTAGAAAGGGCTCTAAAAGTTAGTTTGTTTGGCTAAAACATGGAAGAAGGCCAGGTATGGTGGCTCATACCTATAATCCCAGCAGTTTGGGAGGCCGAGGCTGGGGGGATCACCTGAGGTCAGGAGTTCAAGACCAGCCTGGTCAACATGGCAAAACCCTGTCTCTACTAAAAATACAAAAATTAGCTGGGCATGGTGGCATGCACCTATAATCCCAGGTACTTGGGAGGCCGACGCGGGTGGATCATGAGGTCAGGAGATCAAGCCCATCCTGGCCAACATGGTGAAACCCTGTCTCTACTAAAATAGAAAAAATTAGCTGGGCTTGGTGGTGTGCATCTGTAGGCCCAGCTACTCAGGAGGCTGAGGCAGGGGAATCGCTTGAACCCAGTGGGCAGAGGTTGCAGTGAGCTGAGATCATACCACTACACTCCAGCCTGGTGACAGAGCAAGACTCTGTCTCGGAAAAAAAAAAATGCCAGTATTGCCTTGGTATACTCTAGAGAAAAAGATCTAAAGCCTTAAGGAGTATTATTCTCAACAGCAAAAAGATGGACTCTACCTAAGTGTCCTTCAACAGATGAATGGATAAAGAAAATGTGGCATATACATACAATGGAATACTATGCAACCATAAAAAAGAATGAAATTCTGTCATTTGCAACAACATAGATGTAACTGGTGTTCATTATTGTAAGTAAAATAAACCAAGGACAAAAAGACAAGTACCATATGTTCCCACTTATATAAGAGAGCTAAAAAATTTGATCACATGGAGGTAGAGAGTGGACAGAGAAAACAGAGACTGGGAAGGGTGAGGGTGGAGGAGGGGGAAGGATAAAGAGAGATGGGTTAAAGAATACAAACATGCATTTAGATAGAAGGAATAAATTCAATGTTTGACAGCAGAGTAGGGCAACTATAGTATAACAAAAATGTATTGTTCTCAATTGATGGACGCCCTAAATATCCTGAGTGGATCAGTACACATTATATACATTTAACAAAATTTCACATGTATCCCATATATTTGTTCTAACTGAAAGAGTGGATTTGTCATGTAAGATTTGCTCACCCACCCCAGGAGTACCCAGAGGACATACCCTTCACCATGACTGTGAGAAATAAATTTGTGAAGGGAGCCCCAGCATTCCTGAAGTGTTCAGTGGTTGTCGTTCTTAGTAGGTCAGAAAT
The DNA here is from genome assembly GCF_029289425.2 of Pan paniscus. NCBI lineage: Eukaryota > Metazoa > Chordata > Mammalia > Primates > Hominidae > Pan > Pan paniscus. The sequence goes on along the minus strand of NC_073256.2, from coordinate 49,236,311 downwards.
TAGAGAGGGAACTGCTATCACTGAATTGGAAAACCTAAATGCAGTGGCAGTAGTTGAATCTGAGGGTGGCAGGGACCAAGTGGTACGTGCCACCACACCCAGCTAATTTTTGTATTTTTAGTGGAGACAGGGTTTCACCATATTGGCCAGGCTGGTCTCAAACTCCCGACCTCAGGTGATCCATCTGCCTCGGCCTCCCAAAGTGCTGGGATTACAGGCGTGAGCCACCGCACCCGGCCAATCCATGCAGTTTTAGCATTGATCATCTCATAGTGGGCTCAGTGGATCCCTGAACCCATCCTGTGGTTATTTCTGCAGCTCAGGAATGCGTAATCAGAATAGACATGCTCAGCAGCTGGCAGAATCTCCGGTGCTTCCCTGGCCTGTGGAGTGAGGGCTATTATGGTGGCAAAGGCCAAGTGGAAGCCACAAGAACTGCCTCTACCTAGAAAAATAGAAAACGAAAAGCGATACCACATCCCTGGAGGGACTGCAGAGATTAGTGCCACCATCAAGGACGTCATTCCACTAGGTAAAGAGCCATGTGACCAGTTATAGAAATGAGGACTGTAATTGCCATGATTGTGTGTGTGTGTGTGTATAAATTATCTTTGTTTTCTTCCCTCTCTTTTTCCTGTATCATATAACCTAAGATGTATTGACTTGATATTGTAGTATTTAAGAATTGTTTAAAAAGTTATGAGGTTTCCCAAAAGAAAAACAAAGCATTACATCGAAAAGATACTTACACTCGTTATGTTTATCACCGCACTATACACAAAAACAAGGATATGGAATCAACCTAAGTATCCATCAGTGGGTGACTGGATAAAGAAAATGTGGTAGGCTACGCGCGGTGGCTCATGCCTGTAATCCCAACACTTTGGGAGGCCGAGGTGGACGGATCACAAGGTCAGGAGATCGAGGCAATCCTGGCCAACATGGTGAAACCCCGTCTCTACTAAAATACAAAAAATTAGCCGGGCATGGTGGTGCACACTTGTAGTCCTGGCTATTGGGGAGGCTGAGGCAGAGGAACCACTTGAACCTGAGAGGCGGAGATTGCAGTGAGCCGAGATCACGCCACTGCACTGCAGCCTGGTGATGGAGCAAGACTCCGTCTCAAAAAAAAAAAAAAAAAAGAAGAGGAAAGAAAATGTGTGTGTGTGTGTGTGTGTGTGTGTGTATTAGAATACTATTCAGCCATAAAAAAAATGAAATCATGTCTTTTGCAGCAACATGGATGGAACCGAAGGCTATTATCTTAAGTGAAACAACCCAGAAAGTCAAATGCCATGTGTTCTTATCTATAAATGGGATCTAAATAATGTGTCCACATGGACATGGAGTGTGTAGAGTGTGAAAGAACAGGCATTGAAACTTGAATGGGTGGGAGGGTGGGAGGGCAATGAGGGATGAGAGATTGCCTAATAGGTGCAATGTACACTGTTTGGGTGATGCTTACCCAAAAGCCCAGACTTCCCTGCTATGTAAAATATCCATGTGACAAAACTGTATTTGTATCCCTTACTTTTTTTTTTTTGAGACGGAGCCTTGCTCTGTCACCCAGGATGGAGTGCAGTGGCGCGATCTCGGCTCACTGCAAGCTCCGCCTCCGGGGTTCACGCCATTCTCCTGCCTTAGCCTCCTGAGTAGCTGGGACTACAGGTGCCCGCCACCACACCTGGCTAATTTCTTGTATTTTTAGTAGAGATGGGGTTTCACCGTGTTAGCCAGGATGGTCTCGATCTCCTGACCTTGTCATCTGCCCACCTCAGCCTCCCCAAAGTGCTGGGACTACAGGCATGAGCCACTGCGCCCGGCCGTACCCCTCAAATTTATACAAGTAAAAAAAAGTTATGGCATATCAAAGAGAAAACATGACCCAAGGACTTTACCTTCTCTTCTGGGAAAGGGGTTAGTGTGTTTTTGTTTGTATGCAGGATAGTGGTATCATGGTAGGTGGAATTATGACCGTGTTATTGTCTTTATTTGGTTATTAAGTATGGTTTAAGGAGATGTGTCTGGGTGCCAAGTTGCCATGGTTAAGTTTACTTGTCAACTTGACTGAGCCACAGGGTTCCCAGACAGTTGGTCAAGCAGTATTCTTGGTGTGTCTGTGCGGGTGTTTCTGGATGAAATGAACATTTATTTATTTAATTTATTTTTTGAGACTCAGTTTCACTCTGTCACCCAGGCTGGAGTGCAGTGGTGCAATCTCGGCTCACTGCAACCTCTGCCTCCTGGGTTCAAGTGATTCTCCTGCCTCAGCCACCCGAGCAGCTGGGAGTATAGGTACCCGCCACCACAGCCAGCTAATTTTTGCATTATTAGTAGAGATGGGGTTTCACCATGTTGACCAGGCTGATCTCGAACTCCTGACCTCAGGTGATCCACCCGCCTCAGCCTCCCAAAGTGCTGAGATTACAGGCGTGAGCTACTGCAACTGGCCAAAATGAACATTTAAACTGGCAGATGTATCAAGCAGATTCCCCTCCCTAATGTGGCAAGGCCCCATCCAATCAGTTGAATGCCTGAATGGGACAGAAATGCTGACCCTCCCGTGAATAAGAGGAATGCTCCTCCTGCATGACTGTCTAGAGCTAGGATAGCAGTTTATTTTCTGCCTTTGAACTAGAACTGAAACAGTGGCTCTTCCTGTTTTGAGCCTGCATGGCTTTGAACTGGAAGGACATCTTCAGTCATCTGTGCCTCCAGGTTGGCTGCACATCTTGGGACTTGTCAGCCTCCATAATGACATGAGAAATCCCTCTCTGGCTGGGCGCAGTGGCTCACGCCTGTAATTGCAGCACTTTGGGAGGCCAAGGCAGGCAGATCACTTGAGGTCAGGAGTTCAAGACCAGCCTGGCCAACATGGTGAAACCCCGTCTCTACTAAAAATACAAAAATTAGCCAGGTGTGGTAGTGCGCACCTGTAATTCCAGCTACTCAGGAGGCTGAGACAGGAGAATTGCTTGAACCTGTGAGGTGGAGGTTGCAGAGAGCTGAGAACATGCTATTGCACTCCAGTCTGGGTGACAGAGTGAGACTGTGTCTTAAATGATAAATAAATACATCCCTCTCTGTCTCTATTTCTTTTTTTTCCTCTCTCGATCTCTCTCTCCTTCTGTCTACACACACGCACACACACATATCCTATTTGCTATTTCTCTGGAAAACTCTAATACACTGATGTAGCAAAAATCATGAATTACGTAAATGTTATGAGAAATTATTTTCTTTATTATGATAATTATTATGGAAGTTGATCATAAACACCTAGTATTGCATGCTAAGATATGACGGTTATCAAAGAGAAAACTTGAAAGAAAGTTTGAATTATGGAACGACTTCTTATTTGTTTCTGCAAGGTAAGAAGCTATTTTGGTCCCAACTTTTTAAAGATGTGAGTTCACTCTTTGCTCACTCATGTGTTCGAGGTAGGCTACTCCCTCCCCATCTCCAGAAAGGTGAATCAAAATTTGTTTCAGGTTGTCACGGTAGTTTCTTTCCCTTTCATGGGGATTGATTGGTTTAGACGAGGTATGTGACTCCATCCTGGCCAATAACTACCTGGGGAAAGTCTACATATGTGTGTGTGTGTGTGTGTGTGTGTGTGTGTGTGTGTGTGTGTGTGAGAGAGAGAGTGTGTGTGTGTGTGCAGTGATGGGGTTTGGCTCTCTGTTAGAGGTTTTTTGCTTTCTTTTTTGAGATGGAGTCTTGCTCTGTCGCCCAGGCTGGAGTGTAGGGGCACGATCTCAGCTCACTGCAACCTCTGCCTCCCGAGTTGAAGCAATTCTCCTGCCTCAGCCTCCCAAGTAGCTGGGATTACAAGTGCCCGCCACCTTGCCTGGCTAATTTTTTTGTATTTTTAGTAGAGACGGGGTTTCACCGTCTTGGCCAGGCTGGTCTTGAACTCTGGACCCCATGATCCACCCGCCTCGGCCTCCCAAAGTGCTGGGATTATAGGCGTGAGCCACCCCACCCAGCCTAGCCACAAACCTTCTATCTCATGCATACTATGTGTCTATTGTAGATGGGCCACAGCGTTATTCCAGGTTATCCTTGCTCCAGGATCAAGTGCCCCAGTCTGGAATACTGCATAGTCTTATGGGTGAGGGACAAGCAAGACAGTGAATCTCAAGCGAGTTCTTTATTTATTTTATTTCATTTTATTTTTGACATAGAGTCTCACTCTGTTGCCCAGGCTGGAGTGCAGTGGTGCGATCTCAACTCACTGCAACCTCCTCTTCCTGGGTTCAAGTGATTCTCCTGCCTCAGCCTCTGAGTAGCTGGGAGTACAGGCACATGCCACCATGCCTAGCTAATTTTTATATTTTTAGTAGAAACAGTGTTTCATCATGTTGGCTAGGCTGGTCTTGAACTCCTTACCTCAGGTGATCCGCCTGCTTCGGCCTCCCGAAGTACTGTGATTATAGGCGTGAGCCACTGCACCTGGCCCGAATAGTTCTTACATCAAAGCTTCTCCTTGGATGCCATATGTGTCCTGTTCATATTTTATTAGCCAAAGCAAGTCACATGCCACTCCTGTGTTCCACAGGGTGGGAGGTATAATCCTGCTTCAGGAAGAGGAAATGAATAATTAAGAGCAATTATACAACCTGCCACAGAGGCCACTGGATTTGGCAATTGGGAAATCACTGGTGACCTTCGAAAAAGAGTTTAACCTGGGCTGGGTGAGGTGGCTTACGCCTGTAATCCCAGCACTTTGGGAGGCCAAGGTGAGAGGAACACTTGAGGCTAGGAGTTTGAGACCAGCCTGGGTAACATAGTGAGAACCCCCGTCTCTAAAGAAAATTGAAAAAAATTAGCCAGGTGTGGTGGCAGTTGCCTATAGCCTAGCTGCTTGGGAGGCTGAGGTGGGAGGATCGCTTGAGCCCAGGAGTTTGGGGTTATAATGAGCTATGAGTGCAACCCGTCTCTAAAAAAAGAAAAGCAAAAGTTTAACTGGAGAGTTGGGTTCTAATAATAATAACACAGGTTCAGCATCCCTAATCTGAGAATTCAAAATTTGAAATTCTCCAAAATCTGAAACTTTTTGAGCACCAACATGATAACAAGTAAAAAATTCCACACATAGGCCGGGTGCAATGGCTTACCCCTGTAATTCCAGCACTTTGGGAGGCTGAAGTGGGCGGATCACCTGAGGTCAAGAGTTCTAGACCAGCCTGGCCAACATGGCAAAACCCCGTCTCTACTAAAAAAATATAAAATTAGCCGGGCGTAGTGGCGCGTGTCTATAATCCCAGTTACTCGGGAGGCTAAGGCAGGAGAATCGCTTGAACCCTGGAGGTGAAGGTTGCAGTGAGCCGAGATTGCGACCTTGCACTCCAGCCTGGGCAATAAGAACGAAACTCCATCTCTAAGAAGAATTAACAAAAATAAAAATAAAAATAAATTGGCCGGGCGCGGTGGCTCACACCTGTAATCCCAGCACTTTGGGAGGCAGAGGCGGGTGGATCATGAGGTCAGGAGATCGAGACCATCCTGGCTAACACAGTGAAACCCCGTCTCTACTAAAAATACAAAAAATTAGGCGGGATGTTGGTGGGCGCCTGTAGTCCCAGCTACTCCGGAGGTTGAGGCAGGAGAATGGCGTGAACCCGGGAGGCGGAGCTTGCATTGAGCTGAGATGGCGCCACTGCACTCCAGCCTGGGCGACAGAGCAAGACTCCGTCTCAAATAAATAAATAAATAAATAAATAAATAAATAAATAAATAAAATTCCACACATGACCTCAAGTGACAGATTGCAGTCAGTTATCCTAAATAGTTTTTTTTTCACTGTATTAATGCTATGTCCTATTTTTTTTTTTAACTGTTAAGTACTATGTGTGAATAAATATAAGAAAATGGCCGGGCATGGTGGCTCACGCCTATAATCCCAACACTTTGGGAGGCTGAGGCAGGTGGATTACGACCAGCCTGGCCAACATGGTGAAACCCCCTCTCTACCAAAAAATACAAAAATTAGTTGGGTGTGGTGGTGTGCACCTGTAATCTCAGCTACTCAGGAGGCTGAGGCTCAAGAATCACCTGAACCTGGGAGGTGGAGTTTGGAGTGAGCTGAGATTGTGCCACTGCACTACAGCCTGGGTGACCGAGTGAGAACTTGTCTCCAAAAAAGAAAAGAAAAAAAGGAAAAAGAAAATGATTTCTTATCAGAAGCATATAAATTCAGAGTCAGGAATGATGATGACGCCAAACAAACAACCAAAGATTGTCCACATGGGTAGCTGAGTGACACCTTTGCTTTCTGATGGTTCAATGTACATGAGCTTTGTTGCATGCACAGAATTATGAAAAATACTGTATAGGTCTGGCACAGTGGCTCGTGCCTGTAATCTCAGCACTCTGGGAGGCCGAGGCGGGTAGATCACTTGAACTCAGGAGTTCAAGACCAGCCTGGCCAACATGGTTAAACCTCGACTCCACTAAAAACACAAAAATTAGCTGGGTATGGTGGCGCGCATCTGTAATCTCAGCTACTTAGGATGCTGAGGCAGAAGAATTGCTTGAACCAGGTAGGTGGAGGTTGCAGTGAGCTGAGATTGTGCCGCTGCATTCCAGCCTGGGAGACAGAGTGAGACTCTGTCTCAAAAACTAAAAAAAAAAAAAAGAAAATTGTATAAAGTTACCTTTAGGCTCTGTATATGTAGGGCATACGAAACAACCTTCTGGCTGTGTGTATAAGGTGTATATGAAACATAAATGAACTCATGTTTAGACCTGGGTCCTATCCCCAAGGCATCTTATTATGTAAAATATTCCTAAATCCAAAAATTTCTGAAATCTGAAACACTTCTGGTCCCAGACACTTAGGTTAAGGGATATTCGACCTGTAACTATAATTTACTGACTACTTTAGTCCACACTGTTTTCAGTACTTTCCATTTTTTATCTCATTTCTAAGCCTCAGGCTTAGAAAGGTTGAATATTGGCTCCAGGTCATAAGACCAGTAGAGGTGAAGTAGAAATTCAAGTTAGTTCTGTTTGGCTCCAAGGCCAGTATTTTAACCCCTGAAGACTGAAAGTTACTAAGTGGAGGCAAGAGCAAATGTTGGAGGCTGGGCGCGGTGGCTCATGCCTGTAATCCCAGCACTTTGGGAGGCCGAGGTGGGCGGATCACCTGAGATCAGGAGTTCAAGATCAGCCGGACCAACACGGAGAAACCCTGTCTTTACTAAAAATATAAAATTAGCCGGGAGTGGTGGCGCATGCCTGTAATCCCAGCTACTCAGGAGGCTGAGTCAGGAGAATCGCTTGAACCCAGGAGGCGGAGGTTGTGGTGAGCCAAGATAGTGCCACTGCACTCCAGCCTGGGCAACAAGAGTGAAACTCCGTCTGAAAAAAAAAAAAAAATAGAATGTTGAACCTTTGGAGAAAGTTTGATAGAGGATGAATGCTTGAGAAGGAATCAGGGTCTCGGAAAGATATTTTCAGGATTGGGCAAGTTTAATTAGAAGGCGGGGAAAAGGTTCTGAGGGGACAAAGACTGTTTTTTTGTTTTTTTGGTTTTTTTTCTGAGATGAGGTCTTGCTATGTTGCCCAGGCTGGCTCGAACTCCTGGGCTCAAGCAATCTGCCTGCCTCAGCCTGTAGGGGGTGCATGGCAACATATTCAAGCTGATGTACATGGCATTTGAGGTCGGGGCATGGAAAAATACTGAGGCACTGTGTGTATGCTATTTGTGCATAAGAATGTAACTCCTTGACCCTGAAAACAGGACAAGGAGTGGAGTGTGTGATAAGGAACGCTGAAAACAGCCTCCTGAAAATGCGGTTTGAGTGCTTTTACGAGGTCATATGTGCCTAAAGTATCCAACCTCAAATGGCCATCTGGTGGATGTTTGCAGTTTAACAAGCCCTTTCAATAAATACTTGGTGGATGGATTCTGGGGTGGCACTCTTTCAGAAGAGTTGCTTTCCCACCCTGCTCAGCTGGAATTGTCTGAGAACTCATTCTTGGCGTTCACTGCAAGCTATAAGCTTTGCACAGCCTTCCAAGGTGCTAGGATTATAGGCATGAGCCACTGGGCCTGGCAGAGAGACTGTTAATGCTAGAGAAACCCAGACAGGTGAAGGGTAATATATGAACTTACTTTAACTCTTGGTTTGTGTGGATGTGGACTAATTTGCTTTGTTGGGTATTTTGAGAATTTAGGTATCTATTTAGTTGGTTGAGATGATTAACAGGTGAGGGGAATCAAGGGCAGTTATCACTTGATGGCAGAATGAAGTAGATTTGTTACTGGTGGTGAAGCCTTACAGGTCTGCAGCAACCTCAATTCTTGCCTCCTCAGAAGAAAGAATTCGACCGAGGGGCATAAGGCAGAAAGAGACTTAGGCAATTTTTAGAGCAGCAGTGAAAGTTTATTTAAATGTTTAGATCAGGAATGAAAGGAAGGAAAGTACACTTGCAAGAGGGCCAAGCAGGTGACTTGAGATATCAAGTGTGCCATTTGACCTTTGACTTAGGGTGTAATACGTTGGCATACTTCCAGGGTCTTGTGTCCCTTCTCCCCTGATTCTTCCCTTGGGGTGGTCTGTCCACATGCACAGTGGCCTACCAGCGCTTGGAAGGTGAGCATGTGCAGTGTGTTTACTGGAATTGTACACATGCTCCCTTGAGGCATTCTTCCCTTACCAGTTGGATGTCCCTGGAAGGTCACATACCAGTTAAACTCTGCCAGTGTGCCTCTTAATGTGCTTGCTTGAGCCCTCTTGCCCAACTCCTGAGATCTTTTGGGGAAGCTGCTGATCACCAGTTTCAGGTGTTTCTATTGGGAGACTGCCTTTCCCTGGCACCGGCTGTGACCAGTTATTATTTTAGAGATAGTCTGGCAACTGACGGTCACCTGACATTCCTGGTGGGGTGGGAGGAGCCCTCTCCTGCTCTGCTCATGCCTGATTAGCTACCTGCTGTAACAAGTTTATCTGCTTTTCCTAAGTTTTCTTCTTCCAAACAATGAAAATAATGTAAAAAATTAAAATAGGCCATGCACAGTGGCTTATGCCTGTAATCCCAGCACTTTGGGAGGCCAAGGTGGGAGGATGGCTTGGGGTCAAGAGTTTGAGACCAGCCTGGGCAACACAGCAAGATCCCATCTATATTAGTCTATTCTCACACTGTTATAAAGAGCTACTGTTATAAAGAGCTTTATAAATTACTGGGTAATTTATAAAGAAAAGATGTTTAATTGGCTCATGGTTCCACAGGCTGTACAGGAAGCATGAGTGGGGAGGCCTCAGGAAACTTACAAACATGGCAGAAGGCAAAGGGAAAGCAGGCATATCTTACGTGGCCAGAGCAGGAGGAAGAGAGAAGGTGGAGGTGCTACACACTTTTATTTTATTTTTATTTTTTGAAACAGAGTCTTGCTGTGTCACCCAGGCTGGAGTGCAGTGGCACGATTTCAGCTCATTGCAACCTTTGCCTCCCAGGCTCAAGTGATTCTTACGCCTCAGCCACCCAAGTAGCTGGGATTATATAGGTGCTATGCACTTTTAAACCGCGAGTGAGAACTGACTATCATGAGAACAGCAAGGGAGAAATATGCCCCATGATCTAATCACCTCCCACCAGGCCCCTCCTCCAACACTGGAGATTCCAATTCCACATGAGGTTTGGGTGGGGACACAAATCCAAACCATATTACCATCTCTTCTAAAATTAAAAATAAAAAAACGAGCGAGGCATGGTGATGTACACTTGTAATCCTGGCTACTCAGGAGGCTAAGGTAGAAGGATTGCTTGAGCCTAGGAGTTTTAGGCTGCAGTGAGCTATGATCACACCACTGCATTCCAGCCTGGGCAACACAGCAAGGCCCTGTCTCTAAAAAAATAAAAAAACATTAAAATGTAAAATTAAGCCACTACATAAAAAGGAATGAAGTTCTGATGCATGCTGCAACACAGATGAACCTTGAAAACATTGTGCCAAGTGAAACAAGCCAGACACCAAAGGTCAAATATTGTCTTATTCCACTTATATATGATATCTAGCAAATTTGTCTAGACAGAAAGTAGATTAGAGGTTACCAGGGTTTGGGAGGAGGAGAGAATAGGGTGGTATTGTTCAATGGGTACAGGGTTTCTGATCAGGGTGATGAAAAGTTTTGGAAATAGTGGTGGTGATGGTGCAATATTGTGAATGTATTAATGCCCTCAAATTGTACACTTTAAAATGGTAAATCATTTTATGATGGCAAATTTCATGTTTTATATATATATTTTTTTACCACAGGCAAATACAACAGTAAATTAATCTACCAAATTGGAATTCAACCTATGGTTATATTGAGTTACTTTTTGGAGGTAGGGGTGAGAAGGGTTAGATAGGTCTGAACAGAATAATGTTTTGTAAGATATATAAATTATATTGCCCTAAAGGTATTGGGGGAAATTCAGCCAGATATTAGGAAAAATTCACCCCCGATATTTCACGTAGATTCTTTTCTATTTTCCCTAAGTGTCAGCCGGTTTGAGAAATAAAGGGACAGAGTACAAAAGAGAGAAATTTTAAAGCTGGGCGTTGGGGGGAGACATTACATGTCAGTAGGTTCCATGATGCCCCAAAAGCCATGAAACCAGCAAGTTTTTATTAGTGATTTTCAAAAGGGGAGGGAGTGTACAAATAGGGTGTGGGTCACAGAGACCACGTGCTTCACAAGGTGATAGAATATCACAAGGCAAATGGTGGCAGGGCGAGATCACAGGACCACAGGACCGGGGTGAAATTAAAATTGCTAATGAAGTTTTGGGCACCATTGTCATTGATAACATCTTATCAGGAGACAGGGTTTGAGAGCAACCAGTCTGACCAAAATTTATTAGACAGGAATTTCCTCGTCCTAATAAGCCTGGGAGCGCTATGGGAGACTGGGGCTTATTTCATCCCTACAGCTCAACCATAGAAGACGGCCACATCCAAGGGGGCCATTTTACAGGCCCACTCTCAGGGGCACATTCTCTTTCTCAGGGATATTCCTTGCTGAGAAAAAGAATTCAGCGATATTTCTCCTATTTGCTTTTGAAAGAAGAGAAATATGGCTCACCGACAGTCAGAGTTTAAGGTTATCTCTCTTTTTCCCTGAACATTGCTGTTACCCTGTTCTTTTTTCAAGGTGCCCAGATTTCATATTGTTCAAACACACATGCTCTACAATTTGTGCAGTTAACGTAATTATCACAGGGTCCTGAGGCGACATACATCCTCCTCAGCTGACAGGATTAAGAGATTAAGGTAAAGACAGGCATAGGAAATCACAAGGGTATTGATTGGGGAAGCGATAAGTGTCCATGAAATCTTCACAATTTATGTTTAGAGATTGCAGTAAAGACAGGCATAAGAAATTATAAAAGTATTAAATTGGGGAACTAATAAATGTCCATGAAATCTTCATAATCCACGTTCTTCTGCCATGGCTTCAGCCAGTCCCTCCGTTTGAGGTCCCTGACTTCCCACAACATAAAGGAGCCACCATGCTTTCTACCAAAGAGTATGCAGGATATTACAAGCAATCATGAGGTAAGAAATAAATTGCTATTGCATTAGTTGCTTAGTTCTTCATGTAATTTGACATTAGCCACACCATTCTGGCCTGTAAATACTTAGACTGCCAACATGTAGGTGGTTTTAATTATGATGGAGGCTTATTTAAACATCAGTGGTGAAAACTGTGTGTATTATAGAACATATAAACAGCTGTATTTCTCACCTCAGAGTGGGATATTTTCCTCTCCTTAAGCCTTGGCTAAAGGGTGCCTCGGAAGGAACCCAGGTGATGTCTAGGTTATATAAGAAGAAAGAGAAGGCAGGATGCACACTTTATGTTTAACTCCTAATATTGAACTCTCTGAAATCAAGCCAATTTGGGGTGATGTTTGGACAGTATTAAGTTGGTCATTGTAGTCTACACTACCAGCAGACAAAAGGAATTATGTTTTAGTTCATTTGTAGTGTAGTGTCCATGTGCAAGTACCCCTGACATAATTACAAGCCATACAGTGATCCCATTTTTGTCTTCACTTAAGGAGTACCTTCAGGGTACAGGATATTACCCCAAAGTGTTTAGAATTGTTACTGATGGAGGGTGTCCAGTTTCTTGGCATCTTGAACAAAGAATTGGACAAAATGCCCAAATTAAACAAGGAAAGAATGAAGCAATGAGAGGAGAGATTTATTGAAAATGAAAGTACACTACACACGGTGGGAGCGGGCCAAGCATAGGGGCTCAAGATCCCAGTTACAGAATTTTCTGGGGTTTAAATACCCTCTAGAGGTTTCCCATTGGTTACTTGGTGTATACCTTATGTAAACAAAGCAGTGGCCTATTATCAGTCTTATTGGTTGCAGGAGGGGACCAATCAGAGGCTAAAGTGAAGTTACAAAGTTACACCCTATGCAAATATCTGATTGGATGCAGAAAGTGACCAATCAGAGGCTAAAGTGAAGTTACAAAACTATACTCCTATGCAAATGAAGACTTGGTCTGCAACCAACCTGATTGGTTGCGAGAGGGGACCAATCAGAGATACCTTATTTTTTATTTTAATTTTTTGAGATGGAATTTCACTCTGTCACCCAGGCTGGAGTGCGGTGGCATGTCTTGGTTCATTGCAACCTCTGACTCCCTGGTTCAAGTGATTCTCCTGCCTCACCCTCCTGAGTAGCTGGGATTACAGGTGCCCGCCACCACACACTAATTTTTGTATTTTTTAGTAGAGACGGAGTTTCACCATATTGGCCAGCCTGGTCTTGAACTCCTGACCTCAAGTGATCCACCTGCCTCAGCCTCCCAAAGTGCTGGGATTACAGGCATGAGCCACCACGGCCGGCCAGAGGTACTTTCAATTTTTCATCTGCCAGGCAGAAAAATGGGGGTGAGGGGTTGCAAAGGGAGCAGCCTCTGGTCCTTTTGTTACTTGGGTGTGGAAAATTAGGGTTTTCCTTTTGATTTAGCTCTTTCTAGGGAGTCAGCATGAATTGGCCTTAGGTTCTCTGCTTCCAGACCCTATTCTCCTGCCTCAGAATGAATGAAGCCATTGCTTTCAGTGTTAAGACCTAGACACATGCAACAGGCAGTATAAGCAGGAGTTTGTAATGTAATAAGGTTTCCTGGGGTTTGTATGAGAGGGTTTCAATGATATTAATAACAAGAGCTAACTTCTGGGTAAAGGGGACGCAATTGAGATTTGAGAGTCTGGATTATAGATAGTACATTCTGATATTATCAGTAGCTTAGCTGTTTCAACTGGCTGAAATGAGTCAAGATATTGACATGAAATTACTCACTGTAAGCGTTTATTGAGCACCTTCTTTGTGAAAGATTTAATTCTGTAAAGATTCTCTAATTGTTAGATTTCTAAGTCTCAAGGGAAGAGATAGTGAATATATGTCAAAGTTTTATTTAACGCAAGAAATGTAGACCTGCCAAGTGAGAATAGAGACTATTCAGAGCTTGCTATAGCAATGGGGGCAGCGACCACACTTGAGTTTGGCAGACACTCAAAAGCAATCGGGAAGAGGGGAGGCTTTATAGTGGAGGAAAAAAGGGATGCTTCTGATGTGTTCTGATTTAGGGATGTTGGCAGGGGAAGCTGGAAGTTGTCTAACTTGAAGCAGGAAACTTAACAGGATTGGTTTGGGAAGAATATTTGGCTTTCTCTGGCTGATACTGGTGTCTGAGGACAGAGAGGTTAAAATACAAAAGTTGGCAGCCTTCTTGAGAAAATTCTGACCATTTTGAGCTGATTGCTGTAGAGGTTATGGTTTGGCTTATGTGAGTTAGAGTGTTATTATCATATGCGGTTTAGCCATTGTCCATATGTATAAGTCTCTCACTCATTAATAAGGGAGCCAGCAGAATCATAAAACGGATTTCTACCAGTTCTGAAAAATGATATTTATATAATCGCTGGGGAAAGGAATGCTGAAATAAAACTGCTAAGTTGATACAAAACCTGTTAATTTTTCTCAGAAAAATGCAACCTTAACCTTTGGAATTTTATCTATCTGTCTATCTATCTATCTATCTATCTATCTGGCTACACACTGAATTCCCTGCCCCTTTTTCCCCTAACACCTCATCAGTTTCCTACCAATTGATGTTTGATTTCATCCTTTTGTAAATCTTCTGGGCCCTAATCAATTGTTATTCAAACAAAGTTACATTTCCTGTGGGTGTCAGATGATCAAGTAGGCTTATTACAAAATTCTCTAGAATGAAACTAATAAAAGTCACAAAATATTATCTTTTGACTTTTTTCCAAGTTTTGAATAAAATTTTAGGTATTTTCTCATTTAATTTTCACCACAGTCCAATGCAGGTAACTCATTGTAGTAGTACAATGATTATCCCCATTTCCCCAATGAGAAAACTGAGCCACACTTTCAGTAACTTGAAGAGTAACCAGTAATTCAACGACAGCCACAGAATGGCTGAGCACTGGCTGTACTGCCGCTTTAGGTTATAAGAGTGAGGGAAGGCCTGCCACGCTGCAGGTTTCGGGCAATGAAATTATTTTTTCCACTGCTTTATTTCCACCCATTTATCTGGCTTCTAAATCCAAAATCCTTTTCTAAGACAGTTCACAGGGGTGGAGGGAAGAGGCTGGGCTGTGCTCCACATGAGGCTGCCTTTGCTAGCTGTGCTGTCTTGAGCAAGTCATTTATTAATTAGCTTCCTGGCCCTCTGTTCTTCGCTTGTAAAAGAGCTGGAACCGCGTTCTCGGTGTGCAGGTGCTGGTGTGTGGCGCTGGGGTAAACTCACAAAAATAACCGTTGAGGCCGGGCGCGGTGGCTCACGCCTGTAATCCCAGCACTTTGGGAAGACGAGGCGGGCAAATCGCTTGAATTCAGGAGTTCGAGACCAGCCTGGGCAACATTGTGAGACCCTATTAATACAAACAACAACAACAACAATAATAACCAAAAATAGTCCGTCGTGGTGGCACTCGCCTGTGATCCCAGCTACTCCGGAGGCTGAGGTGGGAGAATGGCTTGAGCCCAGGAGCGGAGGTTGCAGTGAGCCGAGATCGCGCCACTGCACTCCAGCCTGGGCGACCGAGTGAGATCACGTCTCTAATAAGAAAAAGACAAAAAACACAAAATAACCATTGAAAGATAGCGTCGTCGGCTGGGTTCACCACATCCCAGCGCACACCGGAGCAGGCTGTAGCAGTTTTAATTAAGTGTCTATAAAGAAAGCTGCCTTCCATCTTCAGTGGCGCCGCCTCCCACTTCAGTCCCCTTCTCGGCCCCACCCCAGCCCTTCCCTCGTTGTCATGGAGGCCCCAGGACGCCAGAGCGGGATAGTTCCGCTCCCGCGGCACCAGAGGCGGGGCACGCAATGACGCATGCGCTCGCTTGGCTGCCCTGGCGCCGCGGTGGCTGCCGGGACTGAGCTCCAAGCACCCGATCGGGAAGTGGCGGGCGGAGTCCCGGGTCGAGTCGCCGCCTCAGCTACCGCCGCCGCCGCCGCCGCCGCCAGTGGCGAGACCCCGACCTGGCGGGTCAGCGCTGGGCGTGCGTGCGGGCAGGCGGGGGCGCTGACGAGAAGCAGGAAGAGGGTGCAGTGCCGGCGTGGGCGGCCGGCCGAGGCGGAGGCGCAGGAAGCGGGCGGCGAGTCGTACGAGGCTGCCCTTCTCACTCAGGTAGGGGCTGCGGCCGCCGGGTGAGGGGCGCGGAGCCCCGGCTTGCTGTTCCCTGGGACGCAGGCGCGCCGCCGCCTCCCGGGAGGCTGAGCGTGACCTCCAGCTCACGGGAAGCTGGGACCGCCGTTCTCGAAGCGAAACACCCAGCACGCGAACCGTTCCCCGGAGCATTGTCTTTAGGCCAGAGGTTCATTGAGCAAACTTTTGGGTTGGAAAGAGGGAAAATTCGCGGTCTGCCGCCTGACTGTGCCTCTTCTAAGCCTCCAAGTTCACGGGCGCGGTAGCCAAGCGAACCGTGTGTGGAGTTTGAGCAGCCGCGGGGTCCAGCCAGCTCAAGGCTGTGATTTAAAATGATGCTCATACGCGGACTGCTTTCTAGGCTACCTTTTGGAGATTTGGTTTGTGATGATCCCTAAACTTTAACGATAGTAGTTGATTTCTGCAGTCTAAACAACGCTGCGGCCCCCTTTTCGCCCACCTCCCCACTTCCGTCATTTAAGGGCGAAGCAGCCTGCTTTTCATAGCCGGGTCCTGAGGTGCCAGGGACACTAACGAGGCTGGGTAAAAGTGAAAGAGAGGGGAAGTAGTAAGGTTGAAAGAGGTCGAATGGTGGCAAGAATCGTGGGCTTGGAGGCAGATTTCAGTTTAATTTTTGGGTTTTCCCTGTCTGCCCACGGAGGAACCAGCCAACTCCTTGAGTTGTGGTTTTGTTTAATTGTAAAATGGACATGGTGATGTAGCCTGTTTACTCCATAGGGGGGTCCAGAGATCTAAAACATAGTACACATATTGGGTAGTCTTTGAAAAAGGAGGAAAAGTTAGGCCGAGCACGTGATGGTGAAAGACAGACATTGCGAAGCCTTCTGCTCCAGATGCCTTTGAACGTTCCCGAACCTCATAGGTGGCCTTTGTTTTAAAGGCCTTTACCAGCGTTCCAGGTCTGGTGTAAGGAGCACTTGAGTTAGGATTCAGGAGGTTTGGGTCCTGGCCCTGGCTCTTCCATCTGTGCGACCTTAACCAGACAGCTTCACTTCAGATTTCACGTATTAAAATAGGAATAACACTAATACCTGTTTGCTCCTAGAGTTGCGAGGGTCAAATACTGTAAGCATTTAGTTTGTTGTAAACTGTACGGCTTTATTTACTTTTTTTTTTTTCTGAGACGGAGTCTCGCAGTGTCGCCCGGGCTGGAGTGCAGTGGCGCGATCTTGGCTCACTGCAAGCTCCACCTCCCTGGTTCAAGCGATTCTCCTGCCTCAGCCTCCCAAGTAGTTGGGATTACAGGCACCCGCCACCACACCCGCATATTTTTTAAATTTTTAATGGAGACGGAGTTTCACCATGTTGGCCAGACTGGTCTAGAACTCCTGACCTCGTGATCCGCCCTCCTCGGCCTCCCAAAGTGCTGGGATTACAGGCGTGAGCCGCTGCGCCCGGTCTATTTAAATCTTTTAGAGTAATTTTTTTAAAGTCCAGATTGAGGTCCTGCCTTTGCAACGTGAAATAAGACACAAATGTTTCCTGTTCTAGAAATTTACAATCTACTTTTTGCTCCCACCTTCTCACTTGACAATTCTCCTTTCTTCTTGGCCCCACGCTTTCCCTCCTCCCAAGGCTGTCTCCTACTTTCCTCAGCCCGATAAATCATTCCCTTCTTTCAGATCCAACTCAAAATAGTAATACTGAAATAACATGTTTTTATGACTTTACTGTTTAAAAAATAACATACACATTTTCTCATTCTTAACAATTGGGCTGGATGTGGACGGCTTTCATAGCGTCCTCATTTCACTTATGAAATTGAATGTAGAGGCCTTGTGGGTTGCCTAGCCAGGTGGCTTTAGGAATTGAAACTGAGGGCGGGTGCGGTGACTCACGCCTGTAATCTAAGCACTTTGGGAGGCTGAGGTGGGCGGATCACTTGAGGTCAGGAGTTCAAGATCAGCTTGGCCAACATGGTGAATGAACCCCGTCTCTACTAAAAATACAGACATTGGCGGGGCGTGGTGCTGCGCGCCTGTAGTCCCAGCTACTCGGGAGGCTGAGCCAGGAGAATCGCTTGAGCCCAGGAGGCGGAGGTTGCATTGAGCCGGGATTGCACCACTGCACTCTGCCAGCCTGGGTGGCAGAGCGAGACTCTGTCTCAAAAAAAAAGAAAAAAAATTGAGAGAAGGCAGGTTTTTGATTCACCGTCCAGTGATTGTTCACGCCTTAATTGAAATTCAGTCTGATTATTTCTTATCAATGCTTATATTTAAAATTTTTAGCTCAATGCTTCCATTTTCTCAAATCTAAGCAGCATGTAGACAAGGATTTATCTTCCGTAACCTTTCAAAGCTTAGAGCACAGTGCCTTACAAACAGAAGATATTTAATAAAGGCTTGTGAAACCAGTAATAATGGGACCAGAGCAATTTAAAGATGATGTTCCATGTGTTGTTCATTTAACAAATATTTATTGAGCTATCTGTGCTTAAAAGCTTTCAAAGTATGAGTCTTTTTCCTCCCAGCTGACACTAGTCTTAACAGTGTCAAATTCATTTATATAGTCAGCTTGAGGTCTTCATAGACCCTCTGTAGGGTTCTAGCAGAGTTCAGAAGAGAGGTGTGTTTAGAATTCTTGTTGGTTGACCTATAGCTTCCCTGGTTGTAGTGAAATTGCTTTGAGTTGTAATTTTAGAACTAGACAAACAACAACCACAACATAGAAGTTGCCTCAAACCACCTCCCTCCAAATTGGAAACTTTCTGTAGACTTTTTTTTTTTTTTTGAGACAGAGTTTTGCTGTATCCCCCAGGCTGGAGTGCAGTGGCGGGATCTCAGCTTACTGCAACCTCTGCTGGACTCAAACAATTCTCGTGTCTCAGCGTTCTGAGTAGCCGGGACTACACATATGTGTCACTATGACCGGCTAATTTCATAGAGATAGGGTTTCACTATGTTGCCCAGGCTGGTCTCTCAGCCTCCCAAAGTGCTGGGATTACAGACATGAGCCACTGTGCCCGGCTCTCTGTAGACATTTCTAACAAATAGTATAATAATTCAGCCTCTTCATCACTTAATAATTGAGAGTTCACCAGTTTTAAAAATATGCCATTTCATTTATAAGCAGTTCTGATGGTTCTCTTTTTTTGCAGTGAGCCTAAATCCACCTTCTTCTAATTTCTGCCCTGTAATCCTCATGTTTCTACAGCAATGTTGTCCAATAGAAATATAATGGGAGTGGGAAGTGTGAGCCACACGTGTAATTAAAAATATTCTAGGCTGGGTGCAGTGGCTCATGTTTATAATCCTAGTGCTTTGGGAGACTGAGGTAGGAGGATTGCTTGAGGCCAGGAGTTCAAGACCAGCCTGGGCAACATAGCAAGACCTTGTCTCTAAAAAGTTTTTAAAAAAATTAACTGTGTGTGGTGGCATGTACCTGTAGTACTAGCTAGTCAGGAGGCTGAGGTGGGAGGATTGCTTGAGCCCAGGAGTTCAAGGCTACATTGAGCTATGATCACACCACTGTACTCCAGCCTGGGCAACACAGTGAGACACTGTCTCTTAATTTTTTTTTAATAGCCATATTTTAAAAGAAAAATTGGTGAAATTAATTTTAACATTCTATTTAACCCAGTATATTCAAAATAGTATCACTTCAACATGTAATTAATGTAAAATATCTCGTTAGTAATTAAATAGTTTTTTTCTTTCTACTAAATCTTTGAAATCTTGTGGGTTTTTACACTTGAAAGTCCATCTCAATTTTAACTAGCCACATTTCACGTGTTTAATAGGCACATGTGGCTAGTGGCTAATATATTGGACAGCACAGTTCTGGAACTTTAGGGAATAATTCTGTTTCTTTTCTTTCTTTCTTTTTTTTTTTTTTTTTTTTTTGAACAAGGGTCTTGGTCTGTCACCCAGGCTACAGTGCAGTGGCGTTATCACAGCTCACTGCAGCCTTGACCTTCCAGGCTCAAGTGATCCTCCCACTTCCGCCTCCCGAGCAGCTGGGACTGTAAGCACACATCACCATGCCTGCCTGATTTTTTGTATTTTTTGTAGACAGGAGGTATTACCATGTTGTCCAGGCTGGTCTCCAACTCCTGGGCTCAGGCAGTCTGCCCACCTCAGCTTCCCAAAGTGCTTCAGCCACTATACCTGGCCTCTTTTTTTCCTATAATGGCTAGTACAGTGCTTGGCATGTAATAAGCGCTAATGAAATATTTCTTGAGTACATGAATAAGTGAATAAATACAAGTGCTAGAGAACTAACAATAAAAGGTAATTTTGTTTGGGAAGTAACTTGTTGAGATCTATGGATTTGGAGTGCAGGTTTGAGTGACTTGAATTTGTATTAAAGACACTTATTTTTTTTTTGTAGCATTATGGATCCAAGCCTGTTGAGAGAAAGGGAGCTGTTCAAAAAACGAGCTCTTTCTACTCCTGTAGTAGAAAAACGTTCAGCATCTTCTGAGTCATCATCATCATCGTCAAAGAAGAAGAAAACAAAGGTAGAACATGGAGGATCGTCAGGCTCTAAACAAAATTCTGGTTAGTAAAATTGTTTAGGACTGTTTGGTTTTTATTCAGATTATTCAGGAGGAAACCGTTTAGTTATGGCTAGTTCATTTTTCAGTTCAGCACTCATGTTGATAGGCACTTTGTTGAATATAAAGGATGGGACAAGAGAATTTAAGCTCTTAGGATGTTAATAGTCTTGTGCTGTAGTTAAAATTTAGGTTATTACCTCTTTAAAAAAACTTTATTGAGGTTTAATTTACATACCATACAGTTCATTCATTTTAAGTGTACAGTTCAAAGATGTTTGGTAAATTTACAGAATTTTGCAGCTGTTATTACAGTCCAATTTTAGAACATTTCTATCACCTCCAACAGATCTGATGTGCCCATTTGCAGTGACTTTTCCCATCCCTGCCCTGGAAAACCAATAATCTGCTTTCTGGCTCTGTATATTTGCCTTTTCTGGATATTTCCTATAAATGAAATTGTACAGTAAGTGGTCTTTTGTGTGTTGTTTTTTTCACTTGGCATATTTTTGAGTTCCATCCATGTAGTATGCATCAGTACTTCATTCCATTTTTATTGCTAAAGCGTATTCCATAGTATGGATATATGTACCACAGTTTGTTTATCCATTCACCAATAAACGGTTATTTGGATTATTTTCACTTTTTGGCTGTTTTGAATAGTGTTGCTATGAATATTCATGTACAAGTCTTTGTGTAGACATATCTTTTTATCTCTTTTGGATAGAGACCTAGAAGTAGATTTCTGGGTCATATGTCAAATTTATATTTAACTTGTTAAGAAACTGCTAAAATAGCTGTACCATTTTACATTTCCTCCAGCAATGTATCAGGGTTCTAGTTTTTTCTCATCCTTGCTAACGCTTGAAATTCCTTGTTTTTTTTTTTTTAATCATAGCTATGTCTATAGTTGTGAAGTGCTATCATTGTGGCTTTAATATGCATTTCCTTAATGAGTAATGATGTTGAACATTGTTTCATGTGCTTATTGACCATGTGTATTCCTTGGTGAAATGTCTATTCAATTTTTTTTTGCCCATAAAAAAAACTGAGGTATATTTCCTCTCTCTATTGATTTAATAATTCTTCATATATTCTGGCTACCATTCTTTGATCTGGTATACATTTGCAAATATTTTCTCCAAGCAAGTGCTTGTCATTTTATCTTCTTAATAGTGTCTTTGTATGTACAAAAGTTTTTAATTTTGATGAAGTCCAACTTACCAGTTTTTTTCTTTTATCATTTGTATTCTTGGTGTCATATCTAAGAAATCTTTGCCTGACACAGGTCATGAAAATTTTTTTCTGTGTTTTCCTCTAAGAGTTTTGTAGTTTTAGCTCCTGCATTTAGGTCTGTAGTATATTTGAGTTGATTTTTGTGTATGGATTAGCATAAGGGTCAAAATTTATCTTTTTGCGTGTTCTTATGGAGTTGTCCCAGCATCATTTTTTGAAATGATGATCTTTCCCCTGTTGAATTGTATTGCGCCCTTGTTGAATATTAGTAGACCATAAATCAAAGAGTTTATTTCTGGAGTCTCAATTTGGTTCCATTGACTTCTGTGTTTATCTTTATGCCAGTATCATTTCTCTTGAGTGCTGTAGCATTGTAATTAAGGTTTGAGACTGAGAAATGTAAGTCCTTCAACTTAGTTCTTTTTTATTTCTAGAATTGTTTTAGTTTTTCTGTATAAATTTTAGGGTCAATCTATCAACATTTGCAAAAAAGCCTGCTGGGATTTCCATAGGGATTGAATTGAATCTATAAATCAATTTGGGGAAGAACTGCCATCTTAACAATATTAGATCTTCCAGTCAATGAATGGATGGCTTTTTACAAATTTTTTGTAGAGACAGGATCTTGCTCTGTTGCCCAGGCTGGTCTCAAACTCCTGGCCTCAAGCAATCTTCCTACCTCAGCCTCCCAGAGTGTTGGGATTATAGGCGTGAGCCATTACACCCAGCGGTTATTTTATTCTGATTCAATCTCACTTATGAATGAAATTGTTTTCTTTGATTTTTTTTTAATTGTTCATTGCTAGTATATAGAAACAAGAGTTTTTTAAAATACATTGATCTTGTATTCTGTAACCTGACTGAACTTGTTTTTTATTTCTCGTAGTTTTTTGTGTGGTTTCCCTAGGATTTTCTATGTCAAGATTATGTCATCTGTGAATAAGAACAGTTTTCTTTCTTTCTTTCCAGTGTGAACTTTTTAATTTTTATTTATCTTGCCTGTCTGGACTGGCTGTACATTGAATAGTAAAAGTAGCTACCTTTGCCTTGTTCCTGATCTTAGGGGCAAAGCATTCGGTTTTTCACTCTTACACATGATATTACTGCAGGTTTTTGTACATGCCCTTTCCAGTCGAAGAAGTTCCTTTCTATTTCTAGTTTGTTGAGAGGTGGTTTTTTTTTTTTTTTTTTGAGACGGAGTCTTGCTCTGTTGCCCAGGCTGGAGTGCAGTGGCGCAATCTCAGCTCAGTGCAAGCTCCACCTCCCGGGTTCATGCCATTCTCCTGCCTCAGCCTCCCGAGTAGCTGGGACTACAGGCACCCACCGCCATGGCTGGCTAATTTTTTTGTCTTTTTAGTAGAGATGGGGTTACACTGTTAGCCAGGATGGTCTCGATCTCCTGACCTTGTGATCCACCCGCCTTGGCCTCCCAAAGTGCTGGGATTACAGGCGTGAGCCACCGCACCCAGCCTTTTGTTTGTTTTCTTTTGAGACAGGGTCTTACTCTGTTGCCCAGGCTGGAGTACGGGCATGATCATGGCTCACTGCTGGCGTGATCATGGCTCACTGCAGCCTCGAAACTCCCCAGCTCAAGCAAGCCTCAGCCTCCTGGGTAGCTGAGACTACAAGCACATGCCCACCACATTTGGCTAATTAAAACTTTTTTTTTTTTTTTTTTTGGTAGAGATGGGGTTTTACTTTGTTGCCCAGGTGGGTCTCAAACTCCCTGCTTCAAGGGATCCATCCCCCTTAGCCTCCCAAAGTGCTGGGATTATAGGCATGAGCTACTGCATCTGACTGAGAGTTTTTAGTCATAAATGGGTACTGGATGTTGTCTGATGCTTTTTGTGTATCTAATGAGATGAGCATGTTCTCACTCTTTAGTCTATTAATATGATATATTAACATTAATTGATATTTAGATGTTCAAACAACCTTGCATTTATTCCTGAAATAAATCCTACTTGGTTATGGTGTATAATCATTTTTATTTGTTGTGGTACTCAATTTGCTGGTATTTCGGTCAGGATTTTTGCATCTCTATTCCAGAGGGACTTGATGTGTATGTAGTTTTGTTTTTCTCTGGTGCCTCTCAGGGTAATTCTGGCCTCCTTAAACGATTTGTGAAGTGCTCCCTTTTCACCTATTTTCTGAAAGAGTTTGTGAAACTTTGTTATTTTTTAAAATGTTTGATAGAATTCACTGGTGAAGCCATTTGGGCTTCAGCTTTCCTTTGTGGAAAGCTCTTTGTAAGAATTTTTTCTTTTCAGTTTACTCAGATTTTCTATTTCTTTTTGAGTTACTTTTGGTACTTTGTGGCTTTTTAGGAGTTTATTCATTCATCATTTACATTGTCTGAGGTTTTTCAAAGTATTCCCTTATAATCCTTTTGATATCTATAAAGTCAGTAGTGATATCCCCTCTCATTTTTTTTGAGATGGAGTCTTGCTCTGTCACTCAGTCCCCCCAGAGTAGCCGGGATTACAGGTGTGTGCCACCACGCTCAGCTAATTTTTGTATTTTTAGTAGAGACAGGGTTTTGCCATGTTGGCCAGGCTAGTCTTGAGCTCCTGACGTCAGGTGATCTGCCTGCCTCAGCTTCCCAAAGTGCTGGGATTACAGGCCTGAGCCACCGCACCCAGTGTCCTCTTTCATTTCTGATTTTAGGAATTTGTCTTTTCTCCCTTTTTTCTTGATGAGTCTAGCTAAAGGTTCATCAATTTTGTTGATTTTTTTCAAAGAACCAACCTTTGGTTTCATTGGCTTTTCTGTTTTGGTTTTTGTTTGTTTGTTTTATTTCCACATCAGTATTTATTATTTCCTTCCTTCTGCTTGCTTTGGGTTTAGTTTACTCTTATATTATTATCTTTTAAACAATGTCAGTGGAACAATTCACAGCTGAAATTATTTAGCTACTTCAAATTGTAGCAATAATAATTTTTATTGATGTTAATTTTTTACACATCCTACAAGCTGTTTTATAACTGATTTGGAAGCAAAGCTTTTTTAAAAATCAAAGTAGGCCTGTCATTCTTATAATATATATTAGGTTTATATGTCGTTCCAATGAAATATACATAGAATTAACTCATCGTAAACAAAAATGTAAAAACTGTTTTAAACATTAACATAGCCACTCTCAGGCTTAAGCCACTTGAGCCTTTGACCTGCTCAAGAATGTCTTTGCATTTTGTAGTTTAGGCTACAGGTATTGGGTAGCGAATTTCATCTTCCCCACAAACAGGTCCCATTCGACAGCAGGAAGAGCCCTTGTAGGGTTTTACTTCTCTTTGGTTGGCCAGGGTTTTCCCTAACAGTCAGGGTAGGATAAACTGTGTTGTGGTAACAATCCCAAAAATCTCAGTTTCTTAAAACAACAGAAGCTTGTTTCTCCTTCGTACTACATGTTTATCATGGATTGGTAGAAGTCTTAGCTAGTTATAGTCACTCAAGGACCCAGGCTGACAGAGCAGCTGGAAGCTCAAATGTTTGTGAGTTCTTTGCTAGCAGGAAAACTAACTCTGGAAGAGCTTGCACTAGCAGTTAAGTGCTGTGGCCTGGAGGTGACACATGTCACATCCTCTCACAGCTCATTGGCCAGAGTTAGTCACAAGTCACTCATTGGCCAGAGTTATGTTCCCAGCCATAGGGGGCTCTGAAGTGAATGCTTTCCTTAATGAAGAGAGCTGGAAATATTGGGTGTAACAACTAAAGGCTACCATGCCACTCTAGTTCAGGCCACGGTCATTGGATTGCTAGGTTAGCTGTTGACCAGGTCTCCTGGTTTAGCTGCTTTAGTGTTCATTCTTCATACAGCTGTGATTTTTCTCATTAGATCATGTTGCTTTCAGCTCAAGCTGATTGTTACTGTTTTTCAGATAAAAGTCCATGTTTTACTGCAGCCTGCGTGCCTGCCTCATCTGGCCTCTAATTATCTCTTAGGTGTGGTATCATACTGTTCTCCTTGTACTCTGTCCTAGTGATACTGACTTGTAGCTCCTCCAACATGCTTTATTCTCTCTTGCCTCTTGGCTTTTATTCGTATTATTTCTTCTTCCTGGAATATTCTTTCTTACCTCCTACCCTCTTTTGGTTCTGTCCAGTTCTTTTAAGTTTCAGCTTAAAAGTCATATTATTCTCATTCTTCAGTGTGAATTCACTGTATAACCTTTGAGTTCCCATAGCACTACTCTTTTTGACAGAGCTCCCAATGTGCTCCATTGTAGTGATGTGGTTCCTTGTTTGCCACTCTGCCCTCAGTATCTGGCCTAATTGCTGACATGTAGTAAGCACTCAGTAAATATTTGTTGGATGACTAAATAATTACAGGATAGGGTGGGGGAGAAAGTTGGTAATGTACACTATTAAAAAATCTGATTATTAAAGGACTTGTATACTTACCATCTATTGCCAAGAATCCAACGTTCGTGAAAATGTATATGGTTTTAACAGTGCTCAGTTCCTGGTTTCCAAAGTATTTGATATACCCAAGCTTCACAAATCCTTTTAAAGTTGGTTATATTATTTGTGTTTGTTTCTAATGTGAGAATAAATATAAAAAATACTTTGTGGAAGAGTTATTTCAGACCGGCAGTTAAGATTCTTTTGTTTGTTTGAGATGGAGTTTCACTCTTGTTGTTCAGGCTGGAGTGCGATGGCATGATCTCAGCTCACTGCAACCTCTGCCTCCCAGGTTCAAGTGATTCTCCTGCCTCAGCCTCCCAAGTAGCTGGGATTACAGGGGCCCCATTCCCATGTCTGGCTAATTTTTTTGTATTTTTAGTACAGATGGGGTTTCACCATGTCAACCAGGCTGGTCTCGAACTCCTGACCTCAGGTGATCCACCTGCCTCGGCCTCGCAAACTGCTAGGATTGCAGGCGTGAGCCACCGCGCCCAGCTGATATTCTTTAAATTGAAAAGAACAGATTTCCTCTCTTCACCACACAGTTATTTATTGCACACAAAAAATTCCATCAGTAATAGAGATTTAAAAAAAGTCTTTTATAATACCTAGTGCTTTTTTTTGTCCCCACAGCCCTCTTAATATACCAGCTATTCTAATTCTCCATATTTGTTTTCAAACCTTACTAATGTGTATATTTATAATATCAATAATTGTATTAAAACTTTTATATACTGAATTTATTTTTTACTTTTAAATACTTTTCTATCTTGCCGGACTTTTCGGTTGCTTTTTTTTTGAGACGGAGTCTTGCTCTGTCACCCAGGCTAGAGTGCATTGGCATCATCTCGGCTCACTGCAATCTCTGCCTCCTGGGTTCAAGCAGTTCTCCTGCCTCAGCCTCCCGAGTAGCTGGGATTATAGGTGCCCACCACGATGCCCGGCTAACTTTTGTATTTTTAGTATAGACGGGGTTTCACCATCTTGGCCAGGCTGGTCTTGAGCTCCTGACCTTGTGATCCATCCGCCTTGGCCTCCCAAAG
This sequence comes from Pan paniscus, assembly GCF_029289425.2. NCBI lineage: Eukaryota > Metazoa > Chordata > Mammalia > Primates > Hominidae > Pan > Pan paniscus. The sequence continues at coordinate 49,209,416 of NC_073256.2, read as the reverse complement.
TGCTGGGATTACAGGCATGAGCCACTGTGCCTGGCCGTCAGTTGCTTTTTAATAATTCATTAAGTTGATGTGCCACATTTAGTTAAAGTCTTAGTTATTTTCAATTTTTTGTTATTTTGGGTAATGCTGTTGTAAAAAATCTTTGTACCTTGAGCTTGTACATTTGAACTAAGTGCTTAGGATACATTTCCAGGAGTGGCATTTCTGACTTAGGGGTAGTATAGTGGTTAAGAGCATGCTTTTGTTTGCTCATGGGTGATAGCAAAATAGTGTTAGGGTCACAAAATATCTATATAGCCCTTGGAATTCCAAGAAATAAAACTGCCATATTTCAACAGGTGTTGAGTGGCCCTATCTTTTGACCTTTTTTTGGTGGGGGAGGGAGGGGCAGTCTTTCTGCCTTGGTTATCTTAGCCTTTGAGAGTATAAATAAGAGAGGTAAAATGAAAGAACAAACTCAGGAAATGAACGGGTGTAGTAGTAAGTTTTAGTTTGAAAATAGACTAGGCCTTTCCTATATCATGCATTTCTAACTAAACAGTAAGTCAGTTTTGTGAGAATTTTGTGCAAATATACTTGTGGCATTTTTGATTATTTTGAGACTTTTTCATACTAATCCTACATAAAACTCAAGTCATTATATATTTATATAAGTTGTTTTCAGTAAATTAGAAAATACTACTTTTTAATAAATAGGAACTTTATATATATAAGCGGAAGTATTTTACTTCAGACTTAGAAACATGTTTTAAATAGCCTTTTTGTTACCAACACACTATTTTTTGTCTACATGAATTGGTTAGTTATAAAATCATTTTAGCATCATTAGCCTTGCTTGTCTTTTCCAGCTTATCTTTTGCTGCTTAATATTGAACTCTAGGAATCTTTTATCCAGTTTTTGAAGTGTCAGTATTAAACAGATTAGTAAATTCACATTCATGAAGTTTTACTGTATATTTAATGAAATGGCTATACACACAAACAGTGCATATTTAACTTTTTTTTCCCCTTCTACTAGAAATGTTTTAACCATTCAGAATTTGTTTTGTAGCAACAGTTGGCCTCAGAATATATTTTTTTTCTCAGAAGAGGTTGAGCTGCTTTCAAAGATTTTGTTCATCTTCTGTAGAGTGTTAGACCACTTCAGTTTCACGTTTTCTGATGTTGTCCATCATACTTCTAAGAGGGTTGGGTTCACTTTTCAAGTCTTTCACGGTTTTGTTTTTTACACAGCAGCAGCAGTCAAGCACTTCATAAAGGAAAGCCAGCACCACTAAAGATACCACTGTAAATATAAATAAAAGCAGGATGACAAAGCAGGCAGTGTTCCAGTTGTCATGGAAAGGGTAAATTTTTTGAACTTGAAAACCAAGGTACTGATAAACAGAGGTAGTGGTTTCATTCCAGTGGCTGGAAGCCATTCTTAGAGATTCCACTTCTTATATTGCTCTTTTGAATCTATAAAAAAGGTAGAAAATGAATTTATGTAGCAAACTACAGATCTGTTAATTCAAATCTCAGTACTAAGATTTCTTAGTAAATTTGTATAGGCAACATGAATCTTCCTTAATTAATGCCTAAATGGTAGTTTTGAATTTTTTTGTATATCTGGGCCAACGTCCTTAGTCAACCATACCCTGTTTTTTAATATATATTATTTGCTAGATGAATATGTATATTTAAGATTCAGGCCAGGCATGGTGGCTCACGCCTGTAATCCCAACACTTTGGGAGAGTGACGTGGGCAGATCACTTGAGCCCAGGAGTTCAAGACCAGCCTGGTCAACATGGCGAAACCCGTCTCTACAAAACATACAAAAATTAGCCAGGCATGGTGGTGTGTGCCTGTAGTCCCAGCTGCTTGGGAGGCTAGGCCGGGAAGATTGCTTGAGCCAGTGAGGCGCAGGTTGTGGTGAGCTAAGATCGTGCCACTGCATTCTAGCCTGGACAATGGGAATGAAACCGTTTCTCAAAAAAAAAAAAAAAAAAAATTCATATACCGAAATTAACTGCTAATGGAAGGGGAAAAGGCAGCTGAATTGGTTTAAAACTTGATTAAAGCAGTGGTCAGTGAGCTATTATCTACAAAAAACCTTGGCGTTTTAAGGTTATGTTCTTCAAACTGCCCCTGGAAAAGCTTTTATCATTAGCCTTGTGGATTCTTCTTACCTTTTTGGTTCAGTGTATTTCTGTCTCCTGTTTCCCCTTCTTTAAACTTTGATGACAGGTGATCTGAATCAGAAATAGTGGCTGAGTGAAAAATAGTAGAGAAAGAAAACCAAATAATGCCAATTTTCAGAATGAGGATAATAAAATTTTAGGTTAGAGTGGTCTGTGAAGAGACCCTAATCTTGGGGTTATAAATGATAGTCTTAAGTGTTTCGTATACCTGAGTGACCCATAGACATAAATATTTAAAAAAACAGACAAATTCAGCCCTCCCAAAGGTATCAGTTATTATTCCATTTCACAAAAGAAGCTGGTGAGTTCAAGTTTCAGTATTCTTGAATTAAGTTTAGCTCTTGTTGACCTGGTACTTGTTAGCTCTTAAATGGGGACTGTTAGAATCAAAGATTTGTCAGTATGGAACTATAGTAATGAGGAACTAAATTAGTTTTTACTGTCTTGATCTCTAACAAATATTTTAACATTTAGTGTTAAAAATTATAAGATAACCTGTGCACTAAGAACATTTTGGAAATAAGAGAAAAAATGTAGTTCTACTTCATTAATTTATCGGTTGTCATTCTGTATGCTTTTCCTTTACTACATAGTTGTAAACAGGATTTTATTTTTATAACAAATGTTTATTGATTACCTAATATGTACCAAATATTTTTGTAAATTCTGGAGATACCTTTTGTGTGAGAGTGTTTCATTTAACGAAAACTACAAAGTAGTATGAACCCCATGTACTTTTATTTTTTTCTTTCTTACTAGCCTTGCAGATGCAGGGCCTCAAAAATTGGGTTAAGACTTAGAATTATAACTCTCCGAAGAAATCTTTAGTAAAAGGTGAGAGATTTATATGATCTGAAGAGAAACCAGAGTATCCCATGTACTGCCTTTTTTTTTTTTTTTTTTTAGGCAGAGTCTTGCTCTGTCGCCCAGGCTGGAGTGCAATGAATGATGCAATCTCAGCTCACTGCAACCTCCGCCTCCTGGGTTCAAGTGATTCTCCTGCCTCAGCCTCCTGAGTAGCTGGGATTACAGGCGTGTGCCACCACACCTGGCTAATTTTTGTATTTTTAGTAGAAACGGGTTTTACCATGTTGGTCAGGCTGGTCTCGAACTCCTGACCTTGTGATCCACCTTCCTCGGCCTCCTAAAGTGCTGGGATTACAGGCGTGAGCCACTGCGCCTGGCCTCCCATGTACTTATAATGCAACTTCATTCATCAACTCTTGGCCCATCTCTACCTGTACCCGTTTGCTTCCACCCCATTGGTTGTTTTAAAGCAAATTCAAGGCATCGTTCACCTAGAAATATTTCAATATATATCTCCCAATGGTGAGGACTCTATTTTTAAACATAACCACAATATTATTGTCACACCCCAAACTCAAAGCCATAACAATATAATTCCTTAAATTTTTTTGTTTTCTTAATAAAATCTTTGGGGTTGATAAAATTATGTTTTCTAAGGTTTTTGTTTTCTTAGGTTTGCTTGGTAAGTCACTTCACCTCTCTGGATGGACTTGCCTCCTTTTTTCCTGCATTTTGAAGGAAAATGCACATTGCACTCCAGCGTGGGCAACAAGAGTGAAACTCCCATTTCCAAAAAAGAGATATCTCATCTACTTTTGAGGTATAAGTGAACTGCTTAAAATATTTTCAGGTCCTCTTACCTCAAAAATAAATAGAAAGAGGCAGTCAGGAAGGCAGACAGATACATAACTAAATTCAGTTATTTGAGGTTTAACTTGTATCCATTAATGAGCTATTCTTCTGGTTAAATTAATATAGTTTATTCACACAATTGAATCATAGGTAACTGAGTTTTAGGAAAGATATTTAGGATATGTTCTTAAGTGAAAAGAACAAGGTGTAGGATAGTGTATATAGGAAAAGGGAAAATATATACTCTTATTTGCTTGTATCTGCACAGAAATCTTGGAAAGACCTACAAGAAATTAATCACAATGATGGTGTGGATGGGGATCCATCGGGAGGAGAGTGAGGCACAGGGATATGTTTGAGGCTTCTTAACCTGTACCTTGTGTTCTTTTGTTTTTTCAACAATTTAAACATATTATTTATTTGAAACCAAAATAAATCATCTATTTTAAAAGGAGAAATAAAAAGCACTATTCCTTATTCTTGGCTTTCTTAAAAGTCTATTGTTAGCCAACAATATGGATTAGTATGGAGTAACCATTCTTTTATTCCTGCTTATGGAGTAGTATGGAGTAACCATTCTTTTATTCCTTTCCTTTTTTTTTTTTTTTGGCTTTTCTCCTTTAATTCAAAAAGATAAAATTCCTTTGTGCTTTCAAAATGTAACACATCTAGTTAAATCAGCTATCAATATTGACTTATTTAATGCACTGTAATACAAAACGTTAGCCTAATAAAACTTCTAAAGTGCTGCTGAGTATTCCTTTGCTTTCTTAATAAACTTACTTTCACTTAAAAAAAGCCTGTTGTTTATGTATCTATTTAATATATTTATTGAGTATTCTGGATTCCAAAAAATTCAAATTGGGATTAGGAAACACTGTCATTTTTGTTAGACTGTATACTTTATTCACACATAAAAATGCTTTTAATAATTATGCTTGGCTGGGTGCTGTGGCCTATGCCTTAACCCCCACACTTTGGGAGGCTGAGGCAGGAGGATCACTTGAGCACAGGAGTTTGTTTTTGGTTTGAGACAGAGTCTCGTTCTGTCACCCAGGCTGGATGGCAGTGGCACAATCTTGACTCACTGCAACCTCTGCATCCTGGTTCAAGTGATTCTCCTGCCTCAGCCTCCCGAATAGTTGGGATTACAGGTATGTACCATCACGCCCAGCTAATTTTTGTATTTTTAGTAGGCATGGGGTTTCACCATGTTGGCCAGGGTGGTCTTGAACCCCTGACCTCAGGTAATCCACCCACCTTGGCTTCCCAAAAGTGCTGGGATTACGGGCATGAGCCACCGCGCCTGGCCAAGCCCAGGAGTTTGAGACCAGCCTGGGCAATGTGGGGAGGCCCTGTCTCTACAAAAATAAAAATTAGCTGGGCATGATAGCCTGCGCCTATAGTCTCGGCTACTTGGGAGGCTCAGGTGGGGGGATAGCTTGAGCCTAGGAGGTTGAGGTTGCAGTGAGCTGTGATTTCTCCATTGCACTCCCGCCTGGGTGATAGAGTGAGACCCTGTCTCAAAAAAACCAAACCAAAACAAATTACGCTTGTAATAATGACTATAGGTAACACCATAGGCCACCTCCAAAGGCACTTACATGCTTTGCTGGAAGTGTCTAAGCAGTTTAAGAAAGTGTATAGGTCAGGTTTATGTTGTAAATGATGATGATTTGTCTTGTGAGTGTATTGATAACCGAGCGGCTCAAAACATTCATTGTTTGTTAGCTTCTGGGCATATCTGAAAAAAGTAAACGCTCTAATATGGAGTCATTTTCCACCTTAAATTTAGTGTGGCATGTTCTTTCAAAGTGTGGTAGAGCTCTAGTAACTTTTGATGTTTAATTTAGGGTAAAGGCTAAATCTTACTTTCATGGATTAGGCATAATTAACCATGCAGAAAGAAATATACCATTAGGCCTGTAATCCTAGCACTCTGGGAGGCCGAGGCAGGCAGATCACCTGAGGTCATAAGTTCAAGACTGGCCTGACCAACATGGCGAAACTCCGTCTCTGCTAAAAACACAAAAATTAGCCAGTTGTGGTGGCGGGTGTGTGTAATCCCAGTTTCTCAGGAAGCCAAGGCAGGAGAATCTCATGAACCTGGGTGGCAGAGGTTGCAGTGAGCCAAGATTGCGCCACTGCACTCTAGCCTGGGCGATAGAGTGAGACTCCGTCCCCCCGCCAAAAAAGAGAAATACATCATTAGGATTTTCTCCTATCCTGTGACTTAGTTTTGAAATTAAAATGTAAGTTTATATTAAGCAAATGCTGTAAACATTCTTTATGAAAAGCAAGAGAAAATGGTGTATATGAAAAAAAGTAAAACAGTCTTTTTCTGGACTTCCCTACCCATGCCTTAAAATTTGATTACAGGAATGGGGAGCTTTAAAGTAAATCACATAATTTTTTTTAGCGTATGTGTTTTAGTTTTGTTTTATGTTAATTTTGGTATGTTTACTGCCATTTGATACGTTTACTCCCATTTTGATATGTTTACTCCCATTTGATATGTTTACTCCCAAAGGCCCCAGTGCAGTGTTGATGGGGATGGGACTTGGAACTGTTCTGGAACCTTTGGGTTGCCAGATGAGAATAAAGTTATGCTGTTGCTGTATTTATGGTAAAAGCCTTTGAATTGAATTCTCAGGTGCTTTTAAGCATATCACTTTGAAATGTGATCAGTTAATCCTAATAGCCTGTAAATATAGAGCAACTCACTTAATTTAAGCTCTGGAACTTAGGCCATGTCTCCAGTCAGTTTGGTGAAACAGCAATGAGCCTCCATCTGTGCTAACAATAGACATATTCCAAGCAAAATGCAGGCTGATGATAGAGTGTTAAAACAATGTGGGTGGTAGGGGTTTCTGTTTACGGTTTACCTGAAATTTGATTTGTAAGTTAACTGTTTTATTTGACAGAGTTATTTTTATTTTATCTGAGACTTTTGTTTGGTGCTTCTGTACTTTCTGTAGCAAGCACAAATGGTTTCTAGATAATTAACCCCACTGTGCTGAACCTGGACAGATCTAGTATCTTATTACAGCAACCTTTGGGTTTTGCAGGGGATACTTTGCTCAGGCTAGCTGAATGCCGACTAAGAAAAGGAATAGAAATTATGAAGAAAAAAAACAACAAAAACCCTTTAAAGATTAAATAAACTTACCAGCAAGGTAAAAGGACAGAAGCTGGCTCTTTAGGTCAGATATAGTATGTATCCTGGAGTTCTAACATCTAGTAAATAACTAAATTTTCATGCTTGAATAGTATAAAATTAGAAATTTGGTCAGCAGTTAATATTAATTTTTAATAGACATGAACGATTGCTCTGAGCCACGAAGATAATCTTGTTACCTAGAAAGGTACTTACTCTCCTTTCTTAACCAGTTCTTCTTAGGACATATTTTTATTTTAAAATGCAGTTTATCAAAAGGACTGACTTTGTATTTATTTTGAGGATCAGTTTAAGAATGACTTCAACATTATATTTAAATGGTGTGATAAATTGATATCAAAAATGAAAGGCTATTTAAGAAGGTTTTTGTTTAATAGCATGACTTTATATTACGAGAGAGAAATTTCACAGTGAAGAATTACTTTAATTAAATGTTAAGGAAGTCTGAAGCTGTATAAATTATCTGTTCAGTGTAGTATAATGCAGCCCATATAGTGATACCTTTTATGATCTTTTATATAAAAATTAAAATTGTGATAATTTCTTGGCATTCTCTGCATCTACATTCAAAGTAAAATAAAAGTAATTTTGAACTATTTTCTCATATTCTAAAAAATATAACAAACTTTCTTATAAGTAACTATTTTTTAGCAGCCAATATCATTTGCACATAGAATCAGAAAGCTTTAGTCTGGAATTCGCTTTTCATCTGGGTTTTTCTTTAAGAAAAATCCTTTGTTAAGACAGACCAAACTGCAGAAATGAAATCGCTCAGAGAAAATGAAATTAGCAAGTAACCAGTTAAAATAAAAAGCTATGGTTTACTCTAAGGTCTGGATATAGATCAGGTTCATGTAAAATGTAATGAATTTTCCATTAAGGCACAGATGGTAAGGGTGCTTATCAAATAGCACAAGGCAGTCTTCATATTTTCATAATAAAATCCTACCAAGCGGTGAAACGAATACATTGCTTTTTCTTGATATTTAGTAGGAGCAAAGCTTTCTGGTTGATTTTTCAGGGTAAAATATTTTCCTATTGCATCATAAGGACATGTACCACTAAATAAAAAAGATCATATAAACCTACCTCTTGTCTGAGAGGATGCTGCTGAAGCGATGGTATCGTCTGTTTGTAATGCAGTCTAGTGCACAGCCAAGATGGAGCTGTGCTTCTATTGGTTGAACCACAATGGAGCTGACAGTTTCCTCTATGTTCATTTGCATTAAGTCTTGCCACCCTTAAGAGTAAATCATTCATAAACTTGAATAGAGCTGTCTGGGGTATCAACTGTCATCCCTTCTCCTTTATTTTTTTGTTCTTAAGCTAAATTCCTATATAGGAATTTGTGAGTTACTAACAAATTGATGATTCTTTAGTGTTTCATTATAAAATTTCAGATCCTTCAGTGAATACTTCAGTGCTAGGGCTGGAAGATAATGTCGGGAAAGGTAGTAACCTAGGAAACAAACAGTCCAGGTTTGCCAGCCTGATATTTCCTTCAGGAAGTGTGCATAAAATCTTATAAATTTTTCTTTTCTTATTCTTCCTTTTCTTTCATTACTTGTTCCATATATAATTTTTGCACTCTGGAAGTGATTATTTCCATGTGGTGGTTTGATTTAGGAGGAATTATGAAGGAAAATAATTGGCTTTTAGCTCTGCAAGTTGGAAGAGGGCTCGTTTAGGTAAATACACTACCTGCATTCAAAAAATAGTCTCTAAAATGTAAATGGCAAAGTGATCTCCAGGTTGGCTCTTTAGAGACAGAGTATTTTTAGTTACTGTGTATTATTTAGAGTTATGGTCTAAGCACAACAGAATGAAGGTTTTTAATTATGGGAGTGGCTGTTAACAACAGCAGCAGACCAGGTACATGCTATGTAGGCTTCTTTTTTAAAATTATAGATGAAGGCTGGGAGCGGTGGCCCATGCCTGTAATCCCAGCACTTTGAGAGGCTGAGTTGGGTGGATCACAGGGTCAGGAGTTCAAGACCAGCCTGGCCAAGATGGTGAAACCCCATCTCTACTAAAAGTACAAAAATTAGCCAGGCACGGTGGCAGTCTCCTGTAATCCCAGCTATTCAGGAGGTTGAGGCAGGAGAATTGCTTGAACCTGAATGGCAGAGGTTGCAGTGAGTTGAGATCACACCACTGCTCTCCAGCCTGGGCGACAGAGTGAGACTCCATCTCAAATAAAATAAAATAAATAAAATAAAATTATAGATGAATTGGTACATTAGTTTCTGGGGCCATAAGGGAATGCATAGAAATATCTGTATTATAGTCATTCATTCAACAAATATTTATTGAGTGTTTACTAAGCTTGACATTGAGTTAGTAGTAGATGCCAGAGACATAAGCATCATGTCTCATAAGCACAACTGTTTGTGATTCATAATTGGCCATTTGTGTGGTGTTTGTCCTTAACACATTGTCATCTCTTTTTTCATAGTCTTCCCAGTTGTTTATACAGTTGCGTGGGGTAAGCTTAATATTATTTTACTAAATTTAAACAAGGAAGCATTAAATGTGCAGTCACAGATTTCTGTACTTTGACAAAATGGCCAGTTTCAGATGGAATAATCTGTGTAAAGGCTGTTTATCACAGGGTTTACACTGGATTTGAATCTATACTCTGCTGCTTACTACCCTCAATTTTATTATATTTAAAAGGGGACAGTAATACTTCTTAAGTTGGATTTTTTGGGAGGGATTACGTATGAATATTTACCATAGTGTTTAGCAGATAATAAATATTGGTTACTTTTATTACAGATGTGCTGAACACCTTGGGAAAATGAACTATGTAGGTAATATTTCATAATTGAAACAGTGAATGGAAAAGCACCTATAAGGCATTCTTTTTTTTTTTTTTTTTTTTAATTTTGAGACGGAGTCTCACTCTGTTGCCAGGCTGGAGTGCAGTGGCACTATCTCGGCTCACTGCAACCTCCAACTCTCTCGTTCAAGTGATTCTCCCAAGTAGCTGAGACTACAGGCACGTGCCATTATGCCCAGCTAATTTTTGTATTTTTGGTAGAGACGGGGTTTCACCATGTTGGCCAGGATGGTCTCGATTTCCTGACCTCATGATCTGCCCACCTGGGCCTCCCAACTGTAAGGCATTCTTAATGTTATTGTTACTTTTGGAAGCATGGTAGACTTCAGTGTGCCAATTAATTAAGATTGTAACAAAGTTAGTTTTAAAGGAAAATTGCATATGAAGTTTCATTTTAGTCTCAAAAAAGGATACTCAATAAAGACTTCACTAATCTCAAAGGAGTATTGTATTGCCATCTAGAAGCTGTTCTTTTGGATCTCTGACAATTGTTACATTTGACTTGTGGTTGTTCTAATGCAATCTTTTGTTTAAATTATTATTACCAACCTGGTGCCAGAGATTGGTTCTCCTCTCCCCTTTTACTTAACCTCTCTCTTTGTGGATCAGCCACATGGGAACTTTATAATATCTGATCTCATGCCTTGCTAACAGAATGTGTACTTCTAAAATGTTTTTCTAGTATTTATGATGGATTTTTTACTGTTCCTGGTTATGACTAATGGAATGCATTTGTGATGCAATGGTGACATTAGGGTTTCTGCTTGTAAGAATGCAACAAAATGATAGATGTTTTGAAACAAATGATCTTTTGTACAGGGTTTTCCACACCAGATAGAGAAGGAGAGGGGGGTGTTTCTCAAAGTGGGTGGGCAGTGCTGTGATGCTTTTTAAAGTAGGCATCCATGTTCATGCAGTGGCAGTGCCTGTGGCTTTTTATTCCTAATTTATCTGTAAAGTTTACTTTAAAATAATTGTGATATCTTTTTTCTATTAGTTTCCATTAATTCCTATTTTTTTGGTCTTAAATTAGTAAGCAGAAATTGATGTAAAAAGTGGTATATTGAACTTTTCATCCCTCAGAAGTAATCCACTCCTTGTGTTAGCTTTATGGATGGGATTGAGGTTTGTATTGTTTCCTTGTTTAATAAAGTGTACTTCTGATTATGGAGCGAGTCTAATCAGAGTTAAGATAAGAATGAGATAAAGGAGAAAGGGGCCTGGTGCAGTAGCTCACACCTGTAACCCCAGCACTTTGGGAGGCTGAGATGGGTGAATCTCTTGAGTCCAGGAGTTTGAGACCAGCCTGGGCAACATGGCGAAACCCCATCTCTACAAAAAATAAAGAAATTAGCCAGGCATGGTGGTGTGCACCTGTAGTCCCAGCCTCTCAGAAGGCTGAGGTGGGAGAATCATCTGAGCCTGGGAAGTTGAGGGTGTAGTGAGCTGTGATTGTGCCATTGAACTTCAGCCTGGGCAATGGGAATGCAACCCTGTCTCAAAAAATATAATAAAAAATAATGTGATAAAGATACTTATAAAAGAATTGTGGTTTGGTGTTTTAAGTTATTTATACTTTGTTTCTACCCTTAGTGAGAAAATTGGTACTTTAATGTATATACTCAAAGATTGTGTATTATTCACCAGAATTTTACAGGGTAGAATATATTAGATGAAAAACTCAAGAAATATGTTACCAGCATTAAAATTATTTTAGCTGCTCAAGAGTCATAATCACACATAATATGACGATGTTATTTTGAACTTCATTTGCAGATCATAGCAATGGATCATTTAACTTGAAAGCTTTGTCAGGAAGCTCTGGATATAAGTTTGGTGTTCTTGCTAAGATTGTGAATTACATGAAGGTAAGTACTTTTCTCAAATAGCAAAAGTCCTATTTAACTTTTTGGCAAAAGAAGGAGATTAGGTTTTTCAGAAGTTAAATTTCTGTATACATCAAAATTTATCAAAATTGTGCGTTTTCAGTATGTGCAGTTTATTGTATGCCAATTATACCTCAAGCCTTTTACATTGTATTAATTTGGCATTGTGGCGAGTTACCAAAGCATATTTAATCTGCATTAACTCAAGGGTACAGTTTAAGCTCACCATTTCACTTAATAAGAGTGTGCCTAGGCAGTAGGTATATCACCTCTTAATGAATACAAGCTGGCAAAACCAATGGGAGGATGTGATTGATTTTTCAGGTTATTACTTCCATTGATGTGAGAAGTAAAAAGTACATAGTTCAGGCAGATGATGGTGATGGCTTCTCTGCATCTTGGAGGAGAAAATTAGACATTTACTGAGAGTCTTAGAAAAACATTGACTCACAAAAGAATTAGAATTTAATGTTTGATGGAAGATTTAGTATTTTTTGAATACTAAGTTTTGATCATATAAGATTTTGGCTTTACTTTGAATCTTTTTTTTTTCCCTTTTCTTTTTTTTTGAGACAGTCTTGCTCTGTTACCCAGGCTGGAGTGCAGTGGCACGATCGTAGCTCACTGCAGCCTTGAACTCCTGTGGTCAAGCGGTCCTCCTGCCTCAGCCTCCCAAGTAGCTGGGTACAGGCATGCACCACCATGCCTGGCTAATTTTCTTATTTTTAGAAGAGACAAAGTCTCACTGTGTTGTCCAGGCTGGTCTCGAACTCCTAAGCTCATGTGATTTTCCCACCTCGGCCTCCCAAAGTGTTTGGCTTTCAGGCATGAGCCACTATGCCTGACCAAGACTTTGAATCTTAACTAAATTTATTAAAGTGGGATTTCATTTTTAGCTAAGATGGCTAAGTAATTTCAAATTTGCTCCCTTCTTTTGCCAAACTCTTATTCACGATTAGTTACTAGTTGCATCTCTTGAAAAAGACAGTACTATATTTGTTATTTTAATTTCATCCATCTATTGGTTAAAATATAAATCAGATTTTTAACTGTGCTAAGGCTTTTCTTTTGTAATTTAATAGACTTAGTGTCTAGCTGAGTCTAAATTCTGTGGTTTGTATTTGAGTTATAGTATAAATATGTTAGTATATAACTCCCCATTATTAAATAATGTATTTTGACACGTAAGTATTCACCGTTGATTCATTTCATCCATTTATTCCCCCACATGGTAAGCAGTTATGAAAATCTATTGGCTGTTTAGGGCACTAATGGTGGGAATACCCAGAAAAAAATGCACACCCTCAGGGCTGTCACTGTGTTGAGGGACACTGACATTTAAGTGTCATGTTTTTGCTACTCTGTTAATATGGTCTTCACTTCCCTATGGGGCTTACTTATAACTTTGTCTGTCTTAGAACAGTGAACTTCAGAATTTTTACTTGTGCTCCCTACAGTTTGAAAAACTGTGTACCCCTTTGTACATATTTAAGTTGATAACTACACTCTGTTAGCAAAGTTTAAATAGTGGCACTATTCAAGCAAAAATTTAAATGATGACCAGAAATACAGAATTTCTGGCATATTGTAGTATTTCAGTAAAATACATCACTTTTAAATTTATCTAATGGAATCTAAATGTCATTATTTAAAAGTATAAAAACAAACTCCCTTAATGATTGGGAATTTTAATTATTTTTTCTTTGAATATTTGTGTCCCATCTGTTACTCCCTTTGAATTTTATCCAAATGTTATGTATTTTTATCTTTCAAATCATTTATTGATCATCTATCAAACTTTCCTGCCACAATAATATGTAAATAAATTGAAATATAAATCAAAATTTAAAATGTTTTTCCTATGACCATAAAGCTCTAAGTGTTAAAAATAACTTACGGTTTGAGTTATTTTTACAATTATTGGTGCACAGTTGATTAGAATAACATACATAGATTAAAATTTTGATTAAATTCACTTTGTATCAGAAATTTATTCTTAAATGAATGCAGCTGTCTCCTGTCTTCATTAGTTCTTGTGTTTGGCAAATCTGTTTGTGTTTTGAGATTTTGTAGAATTTAAGTGCTTAGACATAAATGTTCAAATATATAAGTTAATTCTAATGGAAATTTTGTGATATCAGAATCTTCCAAGTTATATGTCAAAAATCACTAGTGATTTTATCATCAAGCATCCATTAGTTAATGCTTCTGTTAGGTCCTCCTTCAGTTTTATTGAAAGCAAAAGAATGGAAACCACCCAACTTGCCAAAGGATTTGTTACCTAGTGCTTAACCATTTATTTTCTTAGCTTCTAGGAAGCATATCAAAAAGGCTTTCACAAGACTTATCAAATGTCTTATATCAGTTCCCCTCCCTCCCTTCATAGGTACTTTCTTTAAAATCTGATATATTCAGAAGCAGTTGAGAAAATAGAAATACTGTTAATTTTAATATAGCTTTGTGAATTTTTATTACAATTGTTTTATGTGTTTAAAATATATTTTTGTGAAAACTTTTAGTATGAAGGTTTAGCTTATTCAATTTTTAGAAAATATCTCCTAGTTAACAAAGCCAGTCTCCATTGTCAAACCAACTAGCCATAACAAACTTGCTTTGAATCATAAAATTTTCCTCTATTTTAAATTTCAAATAAATAGATTACCAGATATTTTGGATAATATGAAAACCACTGAGGAATAAATTATGGAATGCATACTAAAAGATACTGCTAAGGTATTTGAGCTGAAAATTATATGACTGAAAAAGAATTACAGTAATTTGTCAATTTTTGTAATAATTTAAACATTTCTGTGCTGCTTGTCATGTTAGATTAAAAATTAAATCAGTTAAAATATGAAGCAAGGGATATGATAAAAGTTGTGTTATTCCTTTATTTATGTATTTATTTGTTTTTGAGACAGGGTCTTAACTCTGTCACCTAGGCTAGAGTGCATTGGCACCATCCTGGCTCACTGCAGCCTCGATCTCCTAGCCTCAAGTGATCCTCCCGCCTCAACCTCCCAAGTAACTGGGACTGCAGGCACGTGCCACCATGCCTGGCTAGTTTTTGTATTTTTTTGTAGAGACAGGGTCTCTCAGTGTTGCCCAGCTTGGTCCTGAACTCCTGGGCTCAGGGGATCCCTCAAGTGATCCGCCTGCCTCAGCCTCCTGAAGTGCTGGGATTATAGGCGTGAGCCACTAGACCTGGCCTGTTACTCCTTTTTAAATGTGTGTTCCTGCATCTTCTGATTTCTGATCTCAGCTATTAGGTATAAATAAAAGGGAATGAATCAGAACTAACCTTACATTTTTATTTGGGTAATTAATGAAAGAGATACCTACTGCTTAAAACTACTCAGTATGACAGCTAGCATATCTTATTTTTTGTCAGTAGAAGGTAGAAATATTAAACTGTTGAAAAACTATAATGAGAATTGACTAATTAGAATAAAACTTTAATGATACGATTTGACAAAATAGATTTTAACTACCGTATTGAGTAATGCACACTCAATCTATACAATCTAAGTCATTTCTATACAGCTTTTATATAGCACAATTTGAATGACTTGGCAGTCCTAGAAACTATTTCTTTTATATTTAAAGGAATCAGCCTCTCCCTAATTGATATTGTTCCAGCTCTCTAAATATGCTTTTTCTTCAAGCTAATAAATATTCAGGGAATGAGTTTTGAGAATTACTTATATTTAAATTCTCAGCCCAGCACAGTGGCTCACACCTGTATTCTCAGCGCTTTGGGAGGCTGAGGCAGGTGGATCACTTGAGTTTGAGACCAGCCTGGCCAACATGGTGAAACCCCGTCTCTACTAAAAATACAAAAATAAATTAACCAGGTGTGTTGGCACATGCCTGTAACCCCAGCTACTTGAGAGGCTGAGAATCACATGAGCCTGGGAGGTGGAAGTTGCAATGAGCCAAGATTGCACCACTGTACTCCAGCCTGGGCGACACATTGAGACCTTGTCGCTAATAAAAAAATAAGAATTCTTGAAAAAAATATTTCTTTTTATCTTTTTTTTAACCAGTGTTCTCTGTGCATTACTTTTATCATACTGTCCCCTAAGAGCAATGCGTTCTTGGACAATACTGAATGGAGGTGGGGGTGTAGGGGGAATGGTTGTTAGAGGAAACTTTAAACAATTGCTCACAGATTATGATATATTAGAATGTTCCAGCAGGGGCCAAAATATTTTAAACTCTTTGAAAAATGTGTGACTGGAAAAGACAAGAAGCCCAGTAATGGATAGTTTACGGCACCTCAGTTATCATTCACGAATGCTTCCCTGAAACCATTTTTTTGGCTTGTCTGTTTGTTTGGGTCCCTGGAGTTTATTATTCCTTCAGGCTCTGCATCATAAATTCTGAATGGAGGTGAGATTACTTTTTCATGGCGGGGGGAGGTGGAAGGTAAAGAGGAGAAGGGCTTATTTTGAAAGGGAAGAAGTACATTTGGAAGGTATCTGTAAACAGATTCTTGGAAAGTCTCCCACTGTCTTTTGTGTACCTTTAGAAAGAAAGCAAAAGAAAGACAACAGAAATGCTCCTTATAGTTGATTCATTTAATAGGGAAACTGTTTAATTGCTTAATAAGAATGATTAGAAACTATGTGGAAAAAGTTCCAGGGGAGGCATTAGATAGGTACAGTGAGATTTATAGCAGATAGTCATAACTTTGGACAAAGTACTAAATAGAAAGATGAAAGGCAGATACAGGAACTTCAGAGTCATAATACTGAGAACATGCAGTGGAGGGGACAAACTGCCCACCTCATCTCACCAGCTCCTGAGATGGTTACTGTCATACCATAGCTCAGTAATTTACGTTGGAACAGTAACTGAGACATCAAAAAAGATTAAATTATGTTCAGTGACCTGGTTAAGATGAAAGAGGAACTTTATGGTTTATTTTAGGAGGATTTTTACAGAAATGGTTAATGTAAAACAAATTTTATTGCTTAAAGGAGTAAGTTTTAAAAGCACTCCAAGTTATCTCGAAAATCCCCTTAGGATGCCTCTTTCTTCATATGAGACAGCACTTTAATTCTCAGATGACAAATTAAGCGTGTACTTTATTTTTGATAAAATGATTTTTCTCTTGATTTCAGCATTATTCCTTACGTCTTGGTTATGTAAAACACTATGTTGAAAAATCTGGGTTAATTTGGCTTATTCTAGCTTAGTGTTTCTCCAGTGTCATTCTCCAGCCAGCAGTATCAGCATCACCTGGGAACTTGTTAGAAATGCAAATTCTTGGGCCCCTTTCCAGACCTATTGAATTTGAAACTCTGGGAGTATAGCTCAACAGTCTTTTTTTTTTTTTTTTTTTTTGAGATGGAATCTTGCTCTGTCACCCAGGCTGGAGTGCAGTGGTGCGATCTTGGCTCATTGCAAGCTCCACCTCCTGGGTTCACACCATTCTCCTGCCTTAGCCTCCCGAGGAGCTGGGACTACAGGCGCCTGCCACCACGCCTGGCTAATTTTTTTGTATTTTTTTAGTAGAGACGGGGTTTCACCGTGTTAGCCAGGTTGGCCTTGATCTCCTGACCTTGTGATCTGCCCGTCTCAGCCTCCCAAAGTGCTGGGATTATAGGCGTGAGCAACAGTCTGTTTTTAAAAAAGCCCTTCAAGTGATTGTGATACATGCTGAAGTTTGAGAACCACTGGCCTAGCTTCTGTCTGAATTACTTCTGACAATTATTTTTGAATTTAGAAACTCTGGAGTCCATAGACATTAAATGACTGGCTCATAGACACAGTTCTGGTCCATAGTAGGACTGGGTCAAGAATATGGATCTATTTCCAGTTTTAAATAAAGTATTTAAATTATGTGACAATATCTCTACTAAATACAGGTATAAAAATTTTTTTAAATATATGAACCAATTTAATCTGTTCAAATATAAGATATGAATATATATGTCCATAGATCTGATAATACATTGTGATGGAGTAAAGTTTAGGAATGTATGAGTGGTTAATATTTGAAAATTAATTAGTGTAAGTTATATTAACAGAATAAAGAAAAATCATGATCTCTTAGTGGATATAGAAAAAGTTGCTGGTAAAATTTTTTTTTTTTTTTTTTGAGACGGAGTCTCACTCTCTTGCCCAGGCTGGAGTGCAGTGGCGCTGTCTCAGCTTACCATAACCTCCGCCTCCCGGGTTCAAGCAATTCTCCTGCCTCAGCCTCCCAAGTAGCTGGGATTACAGGCGTGTGCCACCACACCCGGCTAATTTTTTGTATTTTTAGTAGAGATGAGGTTTCACCGTGTTAGCCAGGATGGGCTTGATCTCCTAACTTCGTGATCTGCCTGCCTCGGCCTCTCAAAATGCTGGGATTACAGGCGTGAGCCAACATGCCCGGCCTCTGGTAAAATTTAATACCAATTTATTATAAAAACTTGTAGCAAATTAGTAGAGGCAAAGTTCCTCAATGCAATAGAGCAGCCTTTCTCAATCTTCTTACTCTGGAGGAACCCTTGAAATAATTTTCAGGTCTCAGAGAACCCATGCAAAGAATTGCTATACCTCCGAGTTCACATTTATTAACCTAATCAGTAAGTTGTGGACATGATAAGTTAATAATAATTGTCAGTGCTCTTTTGACAGGAGAATATTTTTGTCTTTGCATTTATTTCGCCCAGCTTATTAGCCTGCTCTTTGTGTGTGTGGTTGCTCCCTACTCCCCAGGAAGGATCTCCACTCTTGTGCAAGTCAGTAGTATAGGCAGAGGAAACCTCAGTTTTTTTCTTTTTTAAAATTTTCTACTTGATTTCTTTTTTCACCTGATCAAAGTAGGCAACTTACTTGTTCTCAGTTGGGCAGAAGCTTGGGATAAGAAAGGAACCTTCACCCAGGTTCACATTTGTGTTGAAAGAGGGAGAAAGTATTGTTTAATTTTGTGTTTTAGTTCTTCCAGGTGGTTTTCGAGAATGCTTCAGAGTTGCTGGTATCCTTCCTCACTTTCAAGCCCAAACAGCATTACAAGATTTCTTTTGCCACATGATTTTTCCAGAGATTCAGTTTTCCTTTGAAATCCAATGTCTTGTCACTTGAAGTCAAAACATTTTTTTCTAAACTTGTTCAACTGGTTCATATTATTTTAAAAAGTCTGCCAAGAGGCTAGCTCCTGCAATCACTCTTCATCTTCAAAGCACTCAGTAAAGGATGGCCTACTATTTTCTTGAAAGTACTTTGTAATTCAGCTTTCAGCTTCAGTGTTCTGTTGAGAATACCTCCTCTGCTAAGCCACTGGATTTCTGTATGTAGCAAGAGATTTAGGTGCTCAAGTATACTGGTCTATGTTTAATAAAGCAAATCATTTTTAAACATCATTCAAGACTTTTTTTAAATAGTGATGAGGTCTTGCTGTGTTGCCAGGCTGGTCTTAAACTCCTGGCCTCAAGCAATCCTTCTGTATTGGTCTCCCAAAGTGCTGGGATTATAGGTGTGCACCACTGCACCTGGCCCATTCAAGACATCTTAAATTTCATTTCCGAGGATTTTTGCTGCTAGTACCTCTCTGAAAAAAGCGATGTCCTGAGTTTTTTTGTTTTTGTTTTTTTGCAAGAGAGGTAAAACCTTGCCGTGAGCCAGTCACTAATGGGGAACATCACTGTGGATGCCAACACAGTTTCTCTAAGATGAACTTCTTGTTTCCAGATATGAAGACACCACATTGAAAATGTCATGCCCTTTGTTTATGGTAGTTTTTTTGCAGCACAAAAATTTTTCTTGAAATTCAGCATTGTTTAAAAAAATTTACAAGACATATATAGTGAAATATGTTGGTTTGTCAGCCTGGATAAACAAGCTGTTTGTCAGTTTATTAAACCTCTTAGCATCATGTGACATGTCATCAATTTGTCAACTTACACTGAGAGTGGTGCCTTTTCAGTTTCTCATGCTGTGCATTTTACTCACTGTCATTTAACATGCTGGCATGATTAGGTTCCCATCAGTGGTGTGATTCTACCCACTATACCCCCTTTTTAGACAATAAATTCTGCTACTAATAACGTGCTTTATGAGCTTTTTCACTGAATGTGATTTAAAAACAAAAAGATGAAGAGCTTTACTCTGAGATTCCAGTAAGTACCTTGACTTGTCCAGTAGCTGTGATTTCTATTTCAGTGATTTTTCAGTTTTGCTGGAGTCATAAATTGTTTGCCACAGATGCTGCACAATGGAATAGGACTCTTTGGATTACTAACCTAGTGGAGTTCATTGATAAGTAGTTTTCACTGTAGTGGTAGGCTGTTCTCTCTCTCTTGCTGCACTGGTGCAGTAAAATGACCCAGAAGATTATAGTTCTTTATTACTTGCCTTATTAGAATTGTTCCTGGGCCTAGGTTTGGAATTCTCTTCTCTTGTAAATTGTATCTTCAGAAATCATCACGCTGCACTGTCAGACATGTTTATAAGACATAGATGCTAATATGTTATAAAACTAAAGGGAATAGTAACTGAGAAAGTTGCAAAAAATATGAAAACTTCACAATACATTTTACTTCTTTTTTCTTTTTTGAGACAGAGTCTCGCTCTGTCATCAGGATGGAGTGCAATGGCGCGATCTCGGCTCACTGCAACCTCCACCTCTCGGGTTCAAGCGATTCTCTTGCTTCAGCCTCCCAAGTAGCTGGGACTACAGGCGTGTGCCACCACGCCTGGCTAAATTTTGTATTTTTAGTAGAGATGGGGTTTCACCATGTTGGCCAGGATGGTCTCAATCTCTTGACCTTGTGATCTGCCCACGTTGGCCTCCCAAAGTGGTGGGATTACAGGTGTGAGCCACTACTCCCAGCTACATTTTACTTTTATTGCTACATAATCCATGTTTTGCAACATTTCAGAGTGGTAAGAAGCAGTTGACTCTTGGTGTGTAAAAATTCCTTGTTTAGAATGAATGTTTTCCTTAGATTTTCTGTTATACCAGTAGAGTTTGTTTGGTCCTATAAGTCATGGCACTGTGTGAAGGAAGGTTGGAGGATGTAATTTGGGAAGGGAGCTGCTGACATTGTCAGCCTACTATGCTTTTGTTTGTGCCATATAGAGCTTACCAATTATCAGTGGCCTAACTGCCCCTATTGCATCAAAAATGGATAGTGGCAGGCTGGGCATGGTGGCTCACGCCTGTAATCCTAGCACTTTGGGAGGCTGAGGCAGGCGGGTGACTTGAGGTCAGGAGTTTGAGACCAGCCTGGCCAACATGGCGAAACCCCGTCTCTAATAAAAATACAAAAATTACCTGGGTATGATGGCGCATGCCTGTAGTCCCAGCTACTCGGGAGGCTGAGGCACAGGAATCGTCTGAACCCTGGAGGTGGAGGTTGCAGTGAGCCGAGATCGTGCCACTGTACTCCTGCCTGGGTGACAGAGTGAGACCCTGTCCCTTAAAACAAAAAACAAAAAACAACAGACAGTGCCCTCAGCAAAGTGAACATAGCCCTACTTGCACACTGCCACATGGTGCTAAAAGATTCCTTATGAAACCATTAATTTGGCTGTTCGGTAGTTGCCTGTTACTGTGAGCACCAGCATCACCTGGTGTGAGAAATTTAAAAAATGTTTATTTTTTAAAATCACGATTTCTTGTGGAACCCTAGGGTTTTGTGGAATGCTGGTTGAGAAACCCAGTGGTAAGAGGGTAACTGTGAAAACCTAGATTTCACCCTGGGATGCAAGGCTGGTTCAACATACGCAAATCAATAAATGTAATCCAGCATATAAACAGAACCAAAGACAAAAACCACATGATTATCTCAGTAGATGCAGAAAAGGCCTTTGACAAAATTCAGCAATGCTTCATGCTAAAAAAAAAAACCCTCAATAAATTAGGTTTTGATGGGACGTATCTAAAAATAATAAGAGCTATTTATGACAAACCCATAGCCAGTATCATACTGAATGGGCAAAAACTGGAAGCATTCCCTTTGAAAACTGGCACAAGACAGGGATGCCCTCTCTCACCACTCCTATTCAACATAGTGTTGGAAGTTCTGGCCAGGGCAATCAGGCAGGAGAAAGAAATAAAGGGTATTCAATGAGGAAAAGAGGAAGTCAAATTGTCCCTGTTTGCAGATGACATGATTGTATATCTAGAAAACCCCATCATCTCAGCCCAAAATCTCCTTAAGCTGATAAGCAACTTCAGCAAAGTCTCAGGATACAAAATCAATGTGCAAAAATCACAAGCATTCTTATACACCAATAACAGACAAACAGCCAAATCATGAGTGAACTCCCATTCACAATTGCTTCAAAGAGAATAAAATACCTAGGAATCCAACTTACAAGGGATGTGAAGGACCTCTTCAAGGAGAACTACAAACCACTGCTCAATGAAATAAAAGAGGATACAAACAAATGGAAGAACATTCCATGCTCATGGGTAGGAAGAATCAATATCGTGAAAATGGCCATACTGCCCAAGGTAATTTATAGATTCAATGCCATCCCCATCAAGCTACCAATGACTTTCTTCACAGAATTGGAAAAAACTACTTTAAAGTTCATATGGAACCAAAAAAGAGCCCGCATTGTGAAGTCAATCCTAAGCCAAAAGAACAAAGCTGGAGGCATCATGCTACCTGACTTCAAACTATACTACAAGGCTACAGTAACCAAAACAGCATGGTACTGGTACCAAAACAGAGATATAGACCAATGGAACAGAACAGAGCCCTCAGAAATAATACCACACATCTACAACTATCTGATCTTCGACAAACCTGACAAAAACAAGCAATGGGGAAAGGATTCCCTATTCAACAAATGGTGCTGGGAAAACTGGCTAGCCATATGTAGAAAGCTGAAACTGGATCCCTTCCTTACACCGTATACAAAAATTAATTCAAGATGGATTAAAGACTTAAATGTTAGACCAAAAACCATAAAAACCCTAGAAGAAAACCTAGGCAATACTATTCAGGACATAGGCATGGGCAAGGACTTCATGTCTAAAACACCGAAAGCAATGGCAACGAAAGCCAAAATAGACAAATGGGATCTAATTAAACTAAAGGGCTTCTGCACAGCAAAAGAAACTACCATCTGAGTGAACAGGCAACCTACAGAATGGGAGAAAATTTTTCCAATCTACTCATCTGACAAAGGGCTAATATCCAGAATCTACAAAGAACTCAAACAAATTTTCAAGAAAAAAAAAAACCCCATCAAAAAGTGGGCAAAGGATACGAACAGATACATCTCAAAAGAAGACATTTATGCAGCCAACAGACACATGAAAAAATGCTCATCATCACTGGCCATCAGAGAAATGCAAATCAAAACCACAATGAGATACCATCTCACACCAGTTAGAATGATGATCATTAAAAAGTCAGGAAACAACAGGTGCTAGAGAGGATGTGGAGAAATAGGAACACTTTTACACTGTTGGTGGGACTGTAAACTAGTTCAACCATTGTAGAAGTCAGTGTGGCGATTCCTCAGGGATCTAGAACTAGAAATACCATTTGACCCAGCCATCCCATTACTGGGTATATACCGAAAGGATTATAAATCATGCTGCTGTAAAGAGACATGCACGCATATATTTATTGCAGCACTCAAATGTCTAACAATGATAGACTGGATTAAGAAAATGTGGCACATATACACCATGGAATACTATGCAGCCATAAAAAATGATGAGTTCATGTCCTTTGTAGGGACATGGATGAAGCTGGAAACCATCATTCTCAGCAAACTATCGCAAGGACGAAAAACCAAACACTGTATGTTCTCACTCATAGGTGGGAATTGAACAGTGAGAACACTTGTGTTGCGGGAAGTCATGGACCCCAAATGGAGGGACCGACTGAAGCCATGGCAGAAGAACGTGGATTGTGAAGATTTCATGGACATTTATTAGTTCCCCAAATTAATACTTTTATAATTTCTTATGCCTTTCTTTATTCCAATCTCTAAACATAAATTGTGAAGATTTCATGGACACTTATCACTTCCCCAATCAATACCCTTGTCATTTCCTATGCCTGTCTTTACTTTAATCTCTTAATCCTGTCAGCTGAGGAGGATGTATGTCGCTTCAGGACCCTGTGATAATTGCGTTAACTGCACAAATTGTAGAGCATGTGTGTTTGAACAATATGAAATCTGGGCACTTTGAAAAAAGAACAGGGTAACAGCAATGTTCAGGGAAAAAGAGAGATAACCTTAAACTCTGACCACCGGTGAGCTGGGTAGAATAGAGCCATATTTCTTTTCTTTCAAAAGCAAATAGGAGAAATATTGCTGAATTCTTTTTCTCAGCAAGGAGCATCCCTGAGAAAGCAAATACGCGCCTGGGAGTAGGTCTGTAGATGGCCCCCCTGGCTGTGGCCATCTTCTATGGTCGAGCTGTAGGGATGAAATAAGCCCCAGTCTCCCATAGCGCTCCCAGGCTTATTAGGACGAGGAAATTCCCGCCTAAGAAATTTTGGTCAGACCGGTTGCTCTCAAAACCCTGTCTCCTGATAAGATGTTACCAATGACAGTGGTGCCCGAAACTTCATTAGCAATTTTAATTTCACCCTGGTCCTGTGGTCCTGTGATCTCGCCCTGCCTCCATTTGCCTTGTGATACTCTATTACCTTGTGAAGCACATGATCTCTGTGACCCACACCCTATTTGTACACTCCCTCCCCTTTTGAAAGTCCCTAGTAAAAACTTGCTGGTTTTGCAGCTTGTGGGGCATCACGGAACCTACCGACATGTGATGTCTCCCCTGGACGCCCAGCTTTAAAATTTCTCTCTTTTGTACTCTGTCCCTTTTTTTTTCAAACTGGCCGATGCTTAGGGAAAATAGAGAAGAACCTACATGACTATTGGGGCAGGTTCCCTAATACCCTTGGACACGGGAAGGGGAACATCACACACCGGGGCCTGTTGTGGGGTGGGGGGAGGGGGGAGGGATAGCATTAGGAGATATACCTAATGTAAAGGACGAGTTAGTGGGTGCAGCACACCAACATGGCACATGTATACATATGTAACAAACCTGCAGGTTGTGCACATGTACCCTAGAACTTTAAAGTATAATAAAATATATATATATATAAAAGAACCCCCTAGATTTAACATCATACTTAACGATGAGATAGCAAATGTGTCTTCTTTAGGTCAGGAAAAAGACAAGGATACCAAATTGTCACACCTTTTGTTCTGTATTGTACTGGAAGTTCTTCCTGGTGCAGTAAGGCACGAAGGAAGTAGTAACATAAAAATTGGAAAGGAAGAAGTAAAACCACAGATGATGTGATTAAGTATGTAGAAAAGCTAGAAGAATCTGGGAACTACTGGAATTAATAGGTATATTCAGTAAGGTTACCAAATAAAGATGAATCTACAAAAATCAATTTCTACAAATTTGCAATTAAAAAATAAGAAAGTGAAATAAAATACGAAAGGCAGCACACCAAAAGTCATCCAATAATTAGGAAGAAATTTAACAAAGATGTTTTCTTTGCTGAAAACTAAATCGAGTCTCTAGTTGTAGGGCATTATGTATGTACTCTCTGTAAGCACTCTTTCATTTTTCTTTTTAATTCCTGATCTATGAGGAAGGGATTTTCAGTTTCTCTTGATCTTTTATTGTTCATCACTCATTTTGATCCAGTAGCTTACCCTTAGCAACTTGATAGTTGCATTTTTGGCTTCTGTGTTTACAAAGCTCAGTGAAAATGGTTAGGCTTTCATGCATTGATTATTACTTCTGTCATTGATTTTGTTCTGATTCCAATAATTCCATTTATTTTTGATTTAAAAACAATAGTCCAAGGCTAGTAATTTTTAAATTTTTCTTGAGGTATATTCTTATTTGCTTATATTTCCAGGTTAGATTGGCCTTTTGGTAATTTTGTATTTGATTGTAATGGGGAAAAAAACTTTTAATGTAAAGGAAACAAAGGAAAATAGATCAAATTTAATAATGATAATGGAGAATACGGAAAAATATTTTGAAAGGGTTGTATTGGCTCTCCTTAGACAAGTAACCTCCATTATTCCTTCTAGTTTAGGCTGTGTGCTTCCAGATCCATATATCCAAAAGTCTACTGCACTGCTCTCCTCCGTTTTTTCTTAGCTACCTCTTTTTTTTTTTTTTTCCAAGATGTAATATCACTCTGTTTCCCAGGCTGGAGTGCAGTAGTGCAGTCTCGGCTCATTGCAACCTCCGCCTGCTGGGCTCAAGCGATTCTCCTGCCTCAGCCTCTTCAGTAGCTGGAATTATAGGCATGTGCCACCATGCCTGGCTAATTTTTGTGTTTTTAGTGGAGTCGAGGTTTCATCATGTTGGCCAGGCTGGCCTTGAACTACTGAACTCAGGTGATTCACCCATGTCAGCCTCCCCAAGTCCTGGGATTACAGACGTGAGCCACCGTGCCCAGCTTGGCTAACTCTTATTAAAATTTTCTTAGCTTACTGTTTGTGCATGTGCTAGTGTATTACTCTATCAATACACTGTATATGTTATAAGCTTACACAAAAATAAGAAATGAAAAAGATAGAGATAAAAGGTAAAATACACTATTTTAAAATAATTTTTTTAACAGTATAAGAAGCTCTTTTTCTAGCTGAAAGCAGTATGATTGAATGAGTGCTGTGTCAAACATCTTCATTTAACCTTTTCTTACAAAGTGATGAAGGTCTCGTTTTAGGTTTAGTTTGTTTGGAACCTTGGTTTTAATTGATGTCATAGCAATAAAGACCCTTAGCAAAGATTTATAGATCTCAAAGGAATGAATGTGTGTATGTATACGTGTGTGTGTGTGTTTGTGTGTGTGTGTGTATAAGTTTCCTATTGCTGCTGTAAATTACCACAACTTTAGTGGCTTAAAACAACAGAAATTGGTTATCTTCCAGTTTTGGAAGTCAGAGGTTCAAAAGGCAGACTTGCTGGGCTAAAGTCAGAGTATAGGCAGGTTTGGTTCCTTCTGGAGACGTAAAGGGGAGCATCTCTTTACTCTGTCAGTTTCTACAGGCCACCTGCATTCCCTGACTCATAGTCCTTCCTCCATCCTCTTCTGTTGTCACATCTCTTGCTATTCACTTGAACTCTCCTGCCTCCCTCTTTCCCTTTTAAGGGACACCTGGAAATCTGCAATAATGTCTCCTATCTCAGGATCCTTGGTTTAATCATGCCAGTGAAGTCCCTTTTGTCATGCAGGGTAACATAGCCACAGGTTGATTTGGATGTGCATGTTTTTGGAGGGAGGGTATGCATTATTCACTCGGCGGCTATAAATCATTGTTAGAAAATTGTGACACTGATTTATTTTAATCCCGACAATTTGGCTAGTAAACTCCCATTTTAAAAAATATGTCAGTTTGGCCAGGCGCAGTGGCTCACACCTGTAATCCCAGCACTATGGGAGGCTGAGGTGGCCAGATCACGAGGTCAGGAGTTCGAGACCAGCCTGACCAACATGGTGAAACCCTGTCTCTACTAAAAATACAAAAATTAGTCAGGTGTTGTGGTGCACGTGTATAGTCCCAGCTACTTGGGAAGCTGAAGCAGGAGAATTGCTTGAACCTGGGAGGCGGAGATTGCGGTGAGCTGAGATCATGCCATTGCACTCCAGCGTGGGCACCAAGAGCGAAACTCCGTCTCAAAAAAAAAAAAAAGTCAGTTTATGCAAAATATATCAAAATGGATTATAATTTTTAAATGACTGACAATTTTGATTTTAAACTCATAGAAGGGTTTTGTCTGGAAGACTTTTTAAAAATAAAGATTATAAAACAGCACTCAAAGTACTGTAAAACTATTGAAGTAGACTGGGCACGGTGGCTCATGCCTGTAATCCCAACACTTCGGGAGGCTGAGGCAGGTGGATCATGAAGTCAGGAGATTGAGACCATCCTGGACAACATGGTGAAACCTTGTCTCTACTAAAAATACAAAAATCAGCATGGTGTGGTGGCACATGCCTGTAGTCTCAGCTACTCGGAGGCTGAGGCAGGAGGATCACTTGAACCCGGGAAGTGGAGGTTGCAGTGACCCAAGATTGCACCACTGCACTCTAGCCCGGTGACAAGGCGAGACTCCATCTCAAAGAAAATAATAGTGAAGGTTAGAAAATAGTTTATCAAAATTTTAAGATATGCAGGTATGACAGTTTTTGTTCTTATACCTTTTAAACTCAGAAATCACATAATGATGGAAATATTTCCCAGTCTTTTCAAAATGCTCTTTCCATGGCATGAATTTATTTCAAAAAGCAGCTACTTTTACACATCATTAAATGCCAGCTTTACTTTGAAGGAATAGATGGCTTATTTTAATTATTTTTAAAATAATTGTTAGCAAACTATAAATAGCTGCTATAATTGTAGAATATTGAGCAGATTTGAAACATTTTGCCTTTTTGTAAGGAGAAATTTGTAATTCATTTCTTACAGCTTTGTGAAACCATTGTACAATGTCTACCTTTGAAAGGTCTTTAAAAAAAAATTCGCCACAATCCATCTTATAACAGGCCAGTCTCACTGTGTTGCAGAATCCTGAAAGTGAAGGAATGAGCGAGGCCATGCATCCTGGGCCCTTTGTCATGTGAGATTCCCAGGCCCGCCTCAGGATTCCTCCATGCATGTCACGATTGGAAATGTGGATGTCCTGACATGAAGTGAAGGAGCCACTTTACTAATAGTATTTGTCAGTCCACATATTCACTATTAGTAAAGCGTAACTCCCCCCCGCCCCCCGAGACAGAGTGTTGCTCTGTCGCCCAGGCTGGAGTGCAGTAGTGCAACCTCGGCTCACTGCAACCTCTGCCTCCTCAGTTGAAGCGATTCTCCTTCCTCAGCCTCCTGAGTAGCTGGGATTACGGGCATGTGCCACCATGTTTGGCTAATTTTTTGTATTTTTAATAGAGACAGGTTTCACTATGTTGGTCAGGCTGGTCTTGAACTCCTGGCCTCAAGATCCACCTGCCTCGGCCTTCCAAAGTGCTGGGATTACAGGCATGAGCCACTGTGCCCAGCCTAAGTAAAGCATAACTTTTAAATGGAAATTAAAGACAATTTTAATAAATGTTCTAAAGAATCATCCCGAGGTACCCACTTTTGTGCCCCTGGGGTGTGTACACCCCACGTAGGAGACCACTGTGCTGTACTATAGCTGCCCGGCGTTTCCCTGTATTCTAGTTATCATGTCGTCATTCAAGGTCTGTCCAGTTTTCTCTTTCATTTCTTCTGATTGAAGATGCCTTCCTGACAGATAGTTGTTTACCTAGCTTTTTTTTTTTTTTGAGACAAGATCTGGTTCTGTCATCCAGGCTGGATGGAGTGCAGTGGCATGACCACAGCTCACTTGCAGCATCTGCCTCCTGGGCTCAAGCAGTCATTACAGCCTTCCAAGGAACTGGGACTACAGGCGTGTGCCACCATACCTGATTAATTTTTGTATATATGCAATTTTTTGGTAGAGTCAGAGTTTTGCCATGTTGTCCAGGCTGGCCTCAATCTCCTGGGTTCAAGCAACCTGTCCACTTTGACCTTCCAATTTGCTGGGATTCAGGTGTGAGCCACTATGCCCGGCCATATCTAACTTTTGTAGCTTGTATGTTTAGCTTCTCCCCTCTATTGGGAGCTCTTCTGCTCTAAAGGCAGAAGTAGTTTGCATTTTATTGTATGTCTCATTGCAGTACTCTCAGCACATAGTAGTTACCACTAAATATTTGAATTAATAAGTGAATGAATTAACAGCAAATGCTTAATGAATGGTTCTTTTGTGTGGTGTGTTAAGCTTATGTCTCTATCTGCTGTCTGTACCTTCTAGTTTGGCGAAGTGGCTATTTAGTTTTCCAGGGCCTGACTGAAGCCCAGTGAGGTTCAGTAACCTGCTCAATGTGAGGGAACTTGGAGCTTGGGTTTTTTTTTCTTTTGAAGAGTTATTTTTGTTTTGGATAAATAACATATCTCTTTGTACAAAAAGTAAAGTTGTATAATAAGGTACAATGAAGGAGTCTTGTTCTCACCTGTCATCCTACTCATTTTCTCCCCTCTTGTGCTTTCTACAGGTAACCTCTTTTATTAGTTTCTTGTGATTTTTTTTCCAGTGGTTCTTTATGCAGAAACAAAGTTCAAATGTATACTTATTTCTACCCTTCCCTATATACAAGGGCTCATAGTGCATATGTTTTTTAACATGCATACTTTTTTCTTATTTACTTAAAAAAACACTTTTTTTTAGAGCAGTTTTAGGTTCACAGCCAAATTGATTGGAAAATATAGAATTCTCATCCATTCCCTGCCCATCCCCCCACAGCTTCCTCCACTATCAACATCCTGCACCAGAAGAGTACATTTGTGACAGTCAATGAACCTACGTTGACAAATTACCACTCAAAGTCCATAGTTTACATGAGTTCACCCTTAGTGGTGTTCTTTCTGTGGGTTTGGACAAGTGTGTAATGACCTATGTCCACCACTCTAGTATCCTACTGAGTATTTTCACTGCCCTAAAAATTCTCAGGGCTCTGCTTGTTCATCCTTCTCTCCCCTCAAGCCTTGGCAGCCACTAAACTTTTTTTAATTTTTAATTTTTTAAATTATTTATTTATTTTTAAAACAGAGTCTTGCTCTGTTGCCAGGCTGGAATGCAATGGCTTGATCTTGGCTCACTGCAACCTCCGCCTCCCAGGTTCAAGTGATTCCCCTGCCTCAACCTCCCAAGTAGCTGAGACTACAGGCACCCGCTACCACGCCTGGCTAATTTTTTGTATTTTAGTAGAGATGGGATTTCACCATGTTGGCCAGGATGGTCTCGATCTCCTTACCTTGTGATCTGCCTGCCTCGTTTTCCCAAAGTGCTGGGATTACAGGTGTGAACCACTGCATCTGGCTTGCAGCCACTAAACTTTTTATTGTCTCCATGGTTTTTGCCTTTTCCGGAATGTCAACAGTTGGAGCCATACAGTATGTATCCTTTTCAGATTGGCTTCTTTCCCTTAGTAATACGTATTTAAGGTTTCTCCATGTTTTTTTCATAGCTTGATAGCTCATTTCGTTTTAGCACTGGATAGTATTCCATCGTCTGGATATACCACAGTTTATTTACCCACTCACCTACTGAAGGACATCTTGGTTGCTTCCAGCTTTTGGCAATTATGGATAAAGCTGTAATAAGCATCCTTAGTGGATTTTTGTATGTACATAATTTTTTGGCTCATTTGGGTAAATACCAAGGATTGTGATTGCTAGATTGAGCAAATGGTAAGAGTGTGTTTAGTGTTGTAAGAAACTGCTGAACTGTCTTCCACAGTAGCTGTACCATTTAGCATACTCACCAGTAATGAATGACAGCTCCTGTTCCTTTGCATCCTCTCTAGCTTTTGGTATCTACGTGTGTGTGTGTGTTTTCATTGGATAGGCATGATACATATGTTTTTTAACTTATTAATTTGTCTTGGACATCTTTTCAAATTAGCACATAGAGAACTTTTACATTTACTTTGTGAACATCTGTATAGTGGAATGGATGTGCTGTGGTTAATCTGTCTTCTAATATGGACGCTTGGGTTATTTCTAATATTTTCCTTTTATGAACAATGCTACAGTGACCATAAGTCACTTTTCTGTGTGGTACTGGTATTTCTGAAGGATAAGTTTCTAGAAATAGGATTGTTTGGTGAAAGTTGAGTGTCTTTTCCTATATTTAAGGTCATTTTTTGCAATCTGCACGTTTCTGTCTTTGGGTCATTTTCTGTTAGTTTTGTGTTTTTTCGAGACACAGTCTTGCTCTTGTCTCCCAGGCTGGAGTGCAGTGGCATGATCTCAGCTCACTGCAGCCTCCTCTTCCCAGGTTCAAGCGATTCTCCTGCCTCAGCCTCCCAAGTAGCTGGGATTACAAGCATGCACCACCATGCACAGCTGATTTTTATATTTTTAGTAGACATGGGGTTTCACCATGTTGGCCAGGCTGGTCTCGAACACCTGACCTGAAGTGATCCCACCTGCCTTAGTCCCCCAGAGTACTGGGATTACAGCCATGAGCCACACTGTGCCTGGTCTATTTTGTTAGTTTTTTGAAGCTCTTGAAATGTTAGGAAGAATATAGCTCTTGGTGATACGAGTTGCATATATTTTTTTGTCAGTTTGTCTTTTGATTTTATAGAGCAATGAGTTTCAACCCCATTCTGATTTCATAGTCTATGGCTCTTCGTCACTATAATTATGCTACCTGGAATAATACATGTTTTTCATTCCTGAAGGTTTGTTTACATGTAACTATGATTTAATGCATCTAGCATTTTGAAACTGTCTTCTAATAACAATTTCTTCACTTGATAGACACGGCATCAGCGAGGAGATACGCATCCTCTAACCTTAGATGAAATTTTGGATGAAACACAACATTTAGATATTGGACTGAAGCAGAAACAATGGCTAATGACTGAGGTAAGAATTTAGTTGATTATCAAGAGAGATTTCCTGTAACTAGAATTTTTTTTTTTTTTTTAAGACAGAGTCTTGCTCTTTTGCACAGGCTAGAGTGCAGTGGCATGATCTCAGCTCACTGCTGACTCAGCCTCCCGAGTAGTTGGGACTACAGGCATGTGCCACGGTACCAGGCTAATTTTTGTGTTTTTGGTAGAGACGGGGTTTCACCATGTTGGCCAGGCTGGTGTTGAACTCCTGACCTCAAGTGATCGGCCCACCTCGGCCTCCCAGAGTGCTGGGGTTATAGGCATGAGCCACTGCGCCTTGCCTAGAATGTTTTAATATGGTGAAATCTGATAATGCTTTTTACTTTTTCTTAAAAGAAATGGTGTAGGGTCTTTGTTTTTTGAATGTACACATTTATAAGATTGATTTGTTGGTTTTCATATAATTTTATGTTATCTGTTTCAAAATGTTAAAGGTAAGACTTTGTGTAATAGTTGTAAAGAAGTCATTGTACCAATTCGACTTAATGTTTTTACAGATTAATGCTTATTTTGTATTGCCAGATTTATAGTTTGTATGCTTGTAAATTGAATTGTTTTTGTTTTAGGAAATTTAAAGCATAAAGTACTGCAGGGATAGGAAGATAATTTGTTGCACAATTACTGCTATTATGGCTTGATGTGGAAAAAAAGTCACGAATGCTGTGTATGAACACACATCATTTGAAGAAACCCCAACGCAGTCAGTGACCATGCTAATTTGGAAATGAATAGCATTTAAAAATTCAAATGTTTACCGCTTTAAAATATGAAGTGAAAACTAAGAAGACTACTTTCTAGGACCAGAGATAGATTCTAGAAACCAAATGTAAAATTCCTAACATACAATTCATTTATTTTTTTACCAAGCAAAATACAGGTCTTGACTTTTATAATGTAACGTGACCATTAATCAGTATAATTGTAGTTCATTGTATTAGTGATATACAAACAATGGTAATCCACATTTAAATTTGCTGGTTTAGCTAACCTTGAGAATTCATAGACTACCAACATTTAGTTAACAATGACTTTGATCATTTTACTATTCTATTCTCCCTTTTTTCTTCTTTCTGTGTTTCTTCTCTTTCTCCTTTCAGGGTCAGGCTGGCAGCTGCAGAAGAAAATATATAGGGTTGCTCTTTTTGAAGAGCTTTCCTTCTGATACTAGCTGTACAACAGAACTGACTAGAAACATAATTATATTCAGTAATTCCTGCATTCCTACTCAGTTTCATTCTCAAGCTGACATTATAGGTAAAGTTCTTGTATGCACTAGTCTGGTCCTTTTCAGTTCCTTCCACAGCTGCCATTGCCAGTTGATAGCAGATGGGGAAGACCATTGACTAGTAAGGGTAATGTTCCTTACTTTATAATGCCAGTATGTGATAAGCTGTACTTTGCAGATGGAGTGGGCACTACTCAGTTCACTTTGTCTATTAATATTTGTAGGTGTTTTATTGATTCCTACCCATTTTGACTACTAGAAGAATATGGGTTCAGCTTTTTTCAAAGTAGTTGTGATAAAATGGTTTATTTCTCTTCAAAGAATTTATGTAAATAAAACACAGTTTGTTTTATAAAAAGTGAGCATCATGCTGATCTACTGTTCTGGAATTCTGGATGTCCAGGATTTTAGGCCTGCCAGTTTGTATTCATAAGGTACTTTTAATTTGCCACTGTATTGGCTAGTGTTGTATTTTAAAATAATTAGTAGAATTAAGAATGTGTATATGGGCTGGGCACAGTGGCTCACGCCTATAATCCCAGTACTTTGGGAGGCTGAGGTGGGTGATCACCTGAGGTCAGAAGTTCAAGACCAGCCTGGCCAATGTGGTGAAACCCCGTCTCTACTAAAAATACAAAAATTCGCTGGGTGTGGTGGTGCGCACCTGCAGTCCCAGGTGCTGAGAGGGAGGGAGGCAGGAGAGGGAGGCTGAGGCAGGAGAATCGCTTGAACCCAGGAGGCGGAGGTTGCAGTGAGCTGAGATCGCGCCACTGCACTCCAGCCTGGGCGACAGAGCAAGATTACGTTTCAAAAAAAAAAAATATTTATGTTCCATTTGTTAATATATTCCAATTGTATCACTGTTACAGGCTTTAGTCAACAATCCCAAAATTGAAGTAATAGATGGGAAGTATGCTTTCAAGCCCAAGTACAACGTGAGAGATAAGAAGGCCCTACTTAGGCTCTTAGATCAGCATGACCAGCGAGGATTAGGAGGAATTCTTTTAGAAGACATAGAAGAAGCACTGCCCAATTCCCAGAAAGCTGTCAAGGTAATCTCTCTTTTCTTTCTGTCTTAATATAATTTGAATGAATAATGACTTCTTGGTTTTAAAAATATCAAACATTTTACAATTGTTTTTAAAGCTTCTATTATATACACATGGGTTACAGTGAGCCACTTGAAGGTTTGAAATTTGTCTTGTGCCACCTAGCAGGAAAGGGAGCAGCCATCTCTGTGTAACTTTGACGGGTTCTTGTTGCTGTTACTATATGATTGTTCAGGCTATTTCTGGAAAATTTTCCTCAAAGGCAATAGAGTTTCTCTTGTAAGCTTTGTTTGTAAATAAGAGTGTCTTCTATAATACTAGTAGATGTTCCTTACCTGAGGAACTAGAGGCATTAAAACATGAAAGCATTGGTTAATAACCTGGCTATTTTGAAGTCCTAAAGGGGCTATCTATGAAAGTCCTACTGATACAGATGACATTTCCAGTTTAAATTTGAAACTCACTGGGGAAAGCTGCTTGTTTCCATTTGTCACAGTTGCTCATTATTAATGTTAACTTATTAAGCAGGTTCATTCATTTTGCTACCTGTAGAAGAAAACTTGCCCCTTTGTCTCTTCTTGGTAATGGAATTATACATGTCAGATCTTCTGGTATTGTACTACAAGTCCCTGAGGCTCTGTTTATTTATTTCAATTTTTTTTCTGCTCTATTAATCCATTGTCAAGTTCACTCACTTTTCTTCTTCACTTCCAACTTGTTAAGCCCAGTTGGTAAATTTTTTAATTGTATTTTTCAGTTCTAGTCTTTCTTTGTAAATTTTTCTTCTGGTTTCTGTTTCTTTGCTGAATTTTGTTTTCTTTTTTTTCCATTCGTGACAAGTATCTTTGTTACACCCTTAAGTATGATTTCTTATAGCTGCTTTAAAATTCTTCTTATTCTAACAGCCGAGTCATCTCAGAGCTGGTCTGCATTGACTGTCTCTTTTATGGGTCATATTTTCCTGTTTCTTCACATATCTAATACATTTCTGTTGGGTCTTAGACCTTGTGGATTATATTAATATGTGTAAAGACTCAGGATTCTGTTACATTCCTCCCAAGAGTGTTTCTATTTGTTTTGTTTTGTGGTTAAGTGGGCAGTTACTCCAAACCTTGTCTGCCCTACAGCAGGTAGCATATGATATGTCTCTTCTGGTCTTCTAGCCTTAGCCCATTTGCTTGGAATCTTGGAATCTTTTTCCAAGACTGGCTTATTTCACTTAGCATAATATTCTCAAGGTTCATCCATATTGTACTTGCAACAGGATTTTCTTCCTTTTTAAAGCTGAATAATATTCCATTGTGTTTTTGTTGTTGAATTGTGGGAGTTTTAAAAAATATATTCTGGATATTAATTCCTTACCAGATACATGATTTGCAAATATTTTCTCCCATTCTGTAGGTTGCCATTTTACTCTGTTGATTGTGCTCTTTAATTTGCCAGTTTCTGAGTTTGCTGCACTCTTGTCTATTTTTGATTTTGTTGCCTGTGCCTTTAGTATCATGTTTAAATCACTGCCAAATCTAATGTCATGAAGCTTTTGTCCTATGTTTTCTTCTAGGAGTTTTATAGTTTTGGGTCTTATATTTAG
This sequence comes from Pan paniscus, assembly GCF_029289425.2. Taxonomy (NCBI): domain Eukaryota; kingdom Metazoa; phylum Chordata; class Mammalia; order Primates; family Hominidae; genus Pan; species Pan paniscus. The sequence continues at coordinate 49,173,352 of NC_073256.2, read as the reverse complement.
GTATTTATTTAGAGTTAATTTTTGTATATGGTATAAGAGTCCAACTTTATTCCTTTTCATGTGGATATCCAGTTTTCTCAGTGTCTTGATGAAGAGACTGTCCTTTGCCCATTGAATAGTCTTAGTCTTGGTACTCATGTGGAAGATCATTTGACCATATATGTGAAGGTTTATTTCTGGGCCCTCTATTCTGCCTATATGTCTTTCTTCATGCCAGCACTACAATGTTTTGATTAATGTAGCCTTTTTTTTTTTTTTTTTTGAGACAGAGTCACACTCTGTCACCCATGCTGGAGCGCAGTGACGCAATCTTGGGTCACTGCAACCTCTCCCTCCCAGGTTCAAGCAGTAGTCCTGCCTCAGCCTCCTGATTAGCTGGGATTACAGGCACACACCACCACACCCAACTAATTTTTTTATTTTTGGTAGAGATGTGGTTTTACCATGTTGGCCAGTCTGGTCTCGAACTCCTGACCTCAAGTGATCTGCCCACCCTCGGTTTCCCAAAGTGGTGGCATTCCAGGTGTGAGCCACTGCACCTGGCCTGATTAATGTAGCTCTGTAATATATTTTGAAATCAGTAAGAGTGAGATCACCAATTTTGTTCTTTTTCAAGATTGTTTTGGCTATGTATTAGTCTATTCTTGCAATGCTATAAAGGAATGCTTGAGACGGGATAATTTATAAAGAAAAGAGATTGATTTGGCTCACAGTTCTGCAGGCTCTCCAGGAAGCATGATGCTGGTGTCTACTCAGCTTATGGGGAGGTCTCAGGAAACTTATAATCATGGCAGAAGGTGAAGGGGAAACAGGCTCATCTTACATGGCCGGAGCAGGAGCAAGAGAGAGTGGGGAAGGTGCCACACACTTTTAAATGACCAGATCTCATGAGAACTCATTATCAGGAGAACAGCACCAAGAGGGAAATCCAGCTTCATACCAGTCACCGCCCACCAGGCCCCACCTCCAACATTGGGGATTACAGTTTGACATGAGATTTGATGGGGACACAGATCTAAACCATTTCAGGCTTTTTGAGGTCCCTTGAGATTTGATATAAATTTTTGGATGGATTTTTCCATTTCTGCAAAAAATGCCATTGGGATTTTGATAGAGATTACATTGAATAGGTAACTTTGGGTAGTATTGCCATCGTAACTGTATTAAGTTTTTTAATACATGAGCACAGAATTCTTTTCATTTATTCATGTCTTTAACTTTTTTTTAGCAATGCCTTCAGGTTCTTTCATTTATTTTATGTATGTTCAATTTGACTGTCCCTTATCTGTAATGCTTGGGACCAGAACTGTTTCAGATTTTGGGATTTTTTTCAAATTTTGGGATATTTTCATTATACCAGTTAAACATTCCAGAGTTGAAAATCTGAAATCGAAAATGCTCCAGTGAGTCTTTCTCTCTTTCTTTCTTTTTTTTTTTTTTTGAGGCGGAGTCTCTTTCTGTTACCCTGGCTGGTGTGCAGTGGCGTGATCTCAGCTCACTGCAACCTCTGTCTCCTAGGTTTAAGAGATTCTCCTGTCTCAGCCTCCCAAGTAGCTGGGATTACAGACACCTGCCACCATGTCCAGCTAATTTTTCTATTCTTAGTAGAGATGGAGTTTCACCATGTTGACCAGGCTGGTCTCAAAACTCCTGACCTCGGCCGAGTGCAGTGGCTCACGCCTGTAATCCCAGCACTTTGGGAGGCCGAGGCGGGTGGATCACAAGGTCAGGAGATCGAGACCGTCTTGGCTAACATGGTGAAACCCTGTCTCTACTAAAAAGTACAAAAAATTAGCCGGGCGTGGTGGCGGGCACCTGTAGTCCCAGCTACTCGGGAGGCTGAGGCAGGAGAATGGCGTGAGCCACCGTGCGGAGCTTGCAGTGAGCCAAGATCGCGCCACTGCACTCCAGCCTGGTCGACAGAGTGAGACTCTGTCTCAAAACAAACAAAAAAACTCCTGACCCCAAATGATCCTCCTGCCTCGGCCTCCCAAAGTGCTGGGATTATAGGTGTGAGCCATCACACCTGGCCCCCAGTAAGTATTTCTTTGGCATGTCATGTCAGCACTCAAAAAGTTTTAGATTTTGGATTCAAGATTTTGGGATTTGGGTTGCTCATCCTGTAGTTATCACCTTTTACCACCTTGATCTAGTGGACTATTATTTTTAAGCTACTTTAAGTCATTTTATGAATAATTTATATAAGTAAGAATAATGGGATGATGAAAACAGCTTTATTAGAGATTTTAGTAAGAATTTAACACAGCAAACTTCTGTATCAAGTAATTTTTGGAAAACACATCAAAAAGAAGAATACTGTCATATATCCTTTTAGCAAAGTGAGATGATAAAGATTCTTTTCACAAAATACTGTGTGATAATCTTCTGGTGAATAACGGGATGAGAATATTGTTTCCATTTTGTATTGAGAAGCATTTTGTTCGTTTGTTGATTCTTAAGCTTGAGAATCTTCACTTGAGTTATTGTCATCTAAAGACTCCATAGCTTGAGACTTTATTCCTATGATGAATTTTTGCCAGATAGTCTAGAGTGCGGCTATTTGGCTTTTTGCATTCATATTTTGATTCATCTAATAATTGTGAAATGTCTTTGGTCAGTTTTCTTGTCTTTGCTCTCAAGGGTAGAAAATACAAAATTTTTTTGTCAGGTATACTCAAAGTTAAAAGACAACAAGAAGACTCTTCCAATCTTTTATATCTCTTGAAAAGGTGTAATGTAATCCTTTGGGCAATGCAGTAAGAAAACTGAAGGATGCCCATGTATTTCACTATTGCATCACATTTCTAGGTGATTTAATCATTCTTCTATTTTCTTATTATTTTAGCATTTTAAAAGCACAATTGGAAATAATTGATGGATAATGATGAGTAAGTAGCAGAATATCTCAAGGTAGAGGAAAAGTAAGAACACCAAGATTCTATTATGTGTCTTAGATTAGTGAAAGAGTCCCATGGACCCAAATAGTAATTGCAGCAAAGATTGAATTTTCCGTTTTAAGTGAAACACGTTTTATTTTTGTTCTTTGGAAGACCTCTAAGAATACAAGTCTGGAAATATCAATTTTTAAAAAATTGAACTACTCAAGAAAGAAACTCAAAAACTAAAATTGGGGCTGAGTGCAGTGGCTCACACCTATAGTCCCTGTACTTTCTGATGCTGAGGTGGGAAGATCGCTTGAGCCCAGGAGTTCAAGACCAGCCCTGGCAACATAGTGAGACCCTTTGTCTACAAAAAATTGAAAACATTAGCTAGACGTGGTGGCAATGCACCAGTGGTCCCAGTTACTCCAGAGGCTGAGGTGGGAGGATTGCTTGAGCCTGGGAGGTTGAGGCTGCAGTGAGCTGCACTCCAGTCTGGGTGGAGTCTCTTAAAAACAAAACTAAAACTAAAATTGGGTCCAGTGGACCTATGGTGGTGGACCCTATGGTGGTATACTGAGTGTGTTAAGGAAATGAAAGTCCTTTATTGTTTACATTTTTTTTTTTTTTTGGTGAGGTAATTTGGAGTTAACTGAAAAATCTTTATTTTATCTATCTTTAAGGCTTTGGGGGACCAGATACTATTTGTAAATCGTCCCGATAAGAAGAAAATACTTTTCTTCAATGATAAGAGCTGTCAGTTTTCTGTGGATGAAGGTGAGCTTTTCTGTATTATACTTTAGTTTGCAAGTATATTACAATTTTAGGGTGATAAAATTAATATTTATAATACAATTATAATTTAAATCTTACATTGCTTTTTTAGCATTATCATCTCTTAGAACACAGCCAGTGGCCCCTGTGTCTAACATATTGTTGCTTAGAATGCAATTTGAAATATGTGATTTGAAAGATTTTAGATTAATTATACTTACAATCGCAGTTCAGGATTTCTTAATGTTTATAGCTCAACTTAACCAAACGGGTTTATTTCTTTATCTTTAGACTTTTACAAATGTAAGTTCATATCCTGATACAAAAGCTTGATACAGGATGGGAAAAAGAATAAACTTTTATTGGTGAATAGTGTTCTCTTACCTTATGAATCTTTCAGTTATCAAATTGAATAAGGAAGGAGATGATGTTTTTCTTTCTGGAAATTGTGGAGTTGGATGCTAAGCTGTATATTGAATCTCTTACTAAGTATATGATACATATGTTTGGACTTTAGTTTTAAATTTTTGTCAATTTGTCATTAAACAAGGGTTTAGTGATGAAAAATGTATTATTCAAGTACCAATTGCCATTTTAGCAAGTGTTGGTGGTATTTTACTGTAAATTTGTATTACTTTTGGAGTTTTATAAAATGGCAGGAAAATAATTGGACATCAATTTAATTGATTTTGTGATTTGTGCAGTAACCTTAAGTTTTCCTTTTGTTATCTGTCTATAGATATCCAGGCTTGTGGTTCTGGTAGATAGGGCTTTAGTTTCCCTGAACTTGTTTTAGGAAATTGTATTTTTGTGAAAATCCCAATTGAGTACCTTACATGTAATTGGTTCACAATAAATGTTAATTAAATAAAAATGTGCAGAATATTCCAGTTCTTTGATGTTGTTGTTTCTAATAAGCTTTTATATAACAAAGCAAGTATGTAGTGAACTTATGCTATCCATTGTAGTGATAGGTGCCTGTTGAACAAAGACTTCAGTACTGCCTGGCGATTTTTATATTGCTTTCAGTCTTCGTTACTTGCAATGTTGCCTTTATGCTAATTTTTATATTTCTTGCTTTTGAAAACATTTAAGGCTGGGCATGGTGGCTCATGCCTCTAATCCTAGCACTTTCAGAGGCCAAGGAGGGAGGATCGCTTCAGGCCAGGAGTTCAAGACCAGCCTGGGCAAAAAAGTGAGACCCTATCTCTATTAAAAACTGAAAAATTAGCCAGGCTTGGTGGCGCATGCCTGTGGTCTCAGCTACTCACAAGGCTGAGACAAGAGTATAGCTTGAACTCAGGAGTTAGAGGTTACGGTGAGCTGATTGTGCCACTGCACTCCAGCCTGGGTGACAGAGTGAGACTCTGCCTTTAAAAAGAAAGTTAAAAACCATTTAAGATATTTCTGAGCTCAAAAAAAAAAATCTAAGAAATAACCGATTCCTTTATTCTTAGGTATAATTAACAATCATTTTGAAAAATATTTGCAGTACTTAAAAAAACCTATCACAAGTATTACAAGTTCAGATAGAGAGTAAGAGCCTATACTAAAAGGCAGATGTGCCTTTCCCTTCTCTAGCTGCAGTCCCTTTCTTTTGTGGCAGCTGCTTAACTAGTTTTATTTTGGATTCTTCAGTTTTTTCCCAATTGCTAATAATATGCTTATGCTATTGTTTCTTGATTTTTTTCAACTTTAAACATTGTGTGACTTACTGTCATTTCTCTTTCCTATACCTATCTCTCTCCTCCCAATATAGTTGTATCTCTAGTTAAGTTTTAGTTTCTCCGTCATTTACTGATGCCTTCAACAAACATATTTAAATGTTCTCAGTGGGAATTTTAGTGTTAAGTCTGCTCTGCAGATGGCAGCATAGTGTAGCATGTCTGTTGTGTAAGCAGATGTTTAACTTGAGGCGGGTGGTTGATAGGAAAGAGATTGCAGTAGCTCTGTAAGAGTGTACATGAAGCTCTAGAATTTCTTAATAGCATTTCTTTGGGGTTATTTTAGAAGTACACTGTGTGTTTAGCAGTGGGAAGCCCAGATGTTCTTGTAATCTGCACGCTAAGCTGTCACTTTCTGTCCCTTGTGTGCTCTTTCTGTGGATACTATTGTTTTAACTTTGCTTTTTCCTGTTTGTGTATCTTTTATCTATACTTCCTTAATATTACCCGTTTTCATTTGTCATTTTATATGGCCTTTGTTGGCCTAAACTCTTTTCTATTTCCTTATTGCGTAGCTTATAGGGGTAAAATGAGAATTTTCACTTTCCCCCCTAGAAAACAATAACAATCTAGAAATACATAGAGTAAAATAGTAATATTAAACTCTAGCATATGTGATGCAGAAATTAAACATGCATCATGGATATGTGATCCGTGTCTTGTGATAACATATGCTTGGTAGTTAAATCTTACATAATCAGGAACAAGTTCTGTAAATAATTTGATGTTTATTCTTTTAGTTTGCTTTCTCAGCATTACAAATATTCCATAACGATGTATGGCTGGTTAGTATTCCATTGTGTGTACCTGATTAATGAGTTTTAAAATAGTTAACAATGCTGAAGCAAATGTCTTTACGTATCTTACACATTGGCTATGTATTTTTTATTTTAATGAAGTAGCCATAGAAATCAGGAAGATAATGCAGAAGTAAATTGAGAAAATATTTTTGCATCTTTTCAGATCTTTGTTGTTGCTAACTTATTTAATATATGGTGAAATGTACTGCTAGGTTTCTTAATATTTAACCACCCTTACACTCCTAGATAACCTTTCTTTGGCTTCATGTATTTCTAAATTTTTAATATTAATGTATTTAGGACAATTGTTTCAGTATGATCACTTTTCTTTTTTGTGTGCTTTGTCAGATTTTGGTTATGGTTATTATGCTGGGTTCATAAAAAGAAAAGTAGTTTTTCTTCCTCTCCCCCCCCTCATTCCTTATGAGAATAGTAGATTCTTTAAAAATGTGAAGGCATATACCCATGAATGTATCTGGCTAATTGCTTTCTTGGCAACATTCTTAATGTTTTATTTGCTTATGTCCTTAAGTTTTCTATCTTGCGAGTCAATTTTGATAATTTTGTGTTTTTCTACAAAATCATTCTTTTTAAAATTTCAAATTTAATAGTGTGCGGTTTTTCAGAGCGTGGCCCTCGGACTTAATTTTCTCACTGTTATTTTCTCTATGGTGCGCTTTTGTATTTGTTCTTTCCTTATTTCTCTGTGAACTACTTATTTTATCTCTGTCGTTTGTTGTGTTTTCATTTTAACAGAAAATATAATCTTATCAGATCACCATCTACATACATATTTATTTTTTGACTACTTGATCTAAGCAGTGACTGAGCAAACATCAGAATCTCTCACAACTTTTATGTTTTTGTTTATTTTTCCTGTAGTTACTGCTTTTTATATTTTCATGCAGAGTTTTTAGTTTATAAACGTTCTTGGCAGTCATAGTTTATTTTAAGAATTGTGTTCAAAATCATTATAATGTGTCCCCCTTTGTTGTATTTAATGTTCTTTTCCTTGATGTCTGGCTTTATTCCCATCTGACTGTCATAACCTCTGGCTTTTAAAAAATTTTATATATTTTTGCCCATCTTTTACTTTCTGTCTGTATTTTTTTGTTGTTTTAAGTATTTCCTTTCTAGATGGCATATGGCTGGCTTTAACTTTTGAATCAGTTCTGACTGTCATTTTACATTTACTGTCTTTATTATATGTTGTAATCTCCCCATCATTTACTTGGAAATGGTATAATTTATTTTCATTCTCTTATTCTCTGTTGTCTTTTTATTCCCTTGTTGACAATTTCTGGGATTTTTGTTACAGTTTATTAATGTTTATTCGTAAGCCTGTTTATTCAAGAAATATTTAATGGTCTCCTCCTAAGTGCCCTAGTCATTTTGCTAAATATAGGCCAGTCCCTGTCTTTATGGAGCTTCCATTCTGAAGTAGAGGACAATATACAAAATTTGAAAATACTGCGGATTGTATGAAATGCTAGGAAGAAAATAAATGAGCTCTATGGTAAGGTGTGGGTGGTGAAGTTCAGATACAACCTCTGAAAAAAGGTGAAATAAGCCAAAACAGGAAAAATGGGGTGGAGCTAGCCTTGCCAAGGGTCAGAATAGTGTCCACGTGTGGGACTGTAAGGCGAGTATCCAGGCAGAGGGAATAGCAAAGACAAAGATTGTGGGAAGGACTTTAGTTTTTTTCCTAGAGTGGCTTTTGTTTCACCAGATTCAGTGAACACCTTTTTTTTTTTTTTGAGACGGAGTTTCGCTCTTGTTGCCCAGGCTGGAGTGCAATGGTGCAATCTTGGCTCACAACAACCTCTGCCTCCCGGGTTCAAGCGATTCTCCTGCCTCAGCCTCCCGAGTAGCTGGGATTATAGGCATGCCACCACGCCTGGCTAATTTTGTATTTTTAGTAGAGACCGGGTTTCTCCATGTTGGTCAGTCTGGTCTCAGACTCCCGACCTCAGGTGATCTGCTTGCCTTGGCCTCCCAAAGTCAGTGAACACTCTTATAACAAATGATTTGTAACGTCATCTTTGCTTTTGTGAAATTAAGTTCATAGATAATATAACCTACTGATACACATACTTTCTTAAAAAGTCAGTGTAATACCCTAAGTGTAATGTAAAGAATAAATGAAAATATATTTTTATTCTTTAAAGTATATTTTTTATGGTTTTAAAATTTACTTCAGCCAGGTGCTGTGACCCATGACTGTAATCCCAGCACTTTGGGAGGCCTGCCTTAGGCGATCACTTGAGGTCAGGATTTCAAGACCAGCCTGGTCAGCATGGTGAAATCCCGTTTCTCCTAAAAGTACAAAAATTAGCCGGACATGCTGGCGCGTGTCTGTAATCCCAGCTACCTGGGAGGCTGAAACACAAGAATCGCATGAACCTGGGAAGTGGAGGTTGTAGTGAGCCTAGATTGTGCCACTGCACTCCAGCCTGGACAACAGAGCAAGGCTCTGTCTCAAAAAAAAAAAGATTCAAAAATGTATAAATGCTCAGGCAGTTATTCTAGAATGTAAATGGAATGGAATTGAAACAGCTGTATATCTTTCTATTGTAGAGTCACCATGAAGATGATAGCCACCAATGGGCCAATATAGTTACGACGTATTGGCAACTTAGATGTCATAACTGGTCTCTTCCTTAAGTGGTAAAGAATTCTTGGTAAAGTTCTGAAAATACAAAGTATATTTCTTCTGTGATTTATCAAGGTTAATGCTATATTCTGTGTACAGTATACATTGTATATTCCTAGAAAAGTTTATTAAAAGTGCCAAAAATACTTTGTTTATATATGTTAAATAGAATTGGGTTTGTAGGCTCAGCTTATTGTTATAAACTGGTATTTTTCACTGATCTGTATCCCTCTTAAGAAGGATGGTGGGGGTTAAGCAGGGCTTTCGACCTTGGCAGTGTTAACATTTGGGGTTGGTTGAGTAGTTTTTTTTTGGTGTGGGGAGTGTCCTGAGCCTTGTAGGGCATTGATCAGCATCCTTGGCTTGTTTAGATACCAGTAGCTTAGCTTCCCTGCAGTGTGACAACCAAAACTTTCTTTAGACATTATCAAATGTCACCTGGAGAACAAATTCCCCTTGTTGGGAACTTGGTTAAAGGTCCAGTTTATGTTGATAGAATAGAGGAAGATTGAGACCCACTGTCTTCAGATTCCTTTTCCTGGCTCCTGTCATTCTGCACACTTGGTGGTGGAAGAAGATCACAGTGAATGAGGTTGCTGTCCTTGACCTTCCAGGCTGAGCGGGTAGAATGGCATAGGAAGCGTAGTTCAGCTGTTTGCATTTTGTCGTTTTGGTGTTCACACGGTGCTGTAGAGACACCAGAGGGAACAGCCACTTACAGGAACCTCGGGTAAGGTACCACCAGTCTTTTAGTTGAAAGTGCCAGTATTACGTAAATCAGTAACAAAAACAAAACAAAACAAGTTTTTGTTAATGATATAAGGAATGTGTGTTTCCAGGGAAGACCCATTGAAAACGGACACGTTTTAACATTCATCTCTAGCCTCAGAATGCTTTATGCTTTGTGTGAAGATTTTCGTTTCGTTCCACTAGGTGGCAACCTTAGCCATAGAGAGGAACTCTTGAGTGCGCACACTTCAGGCACACAGAGGGTTCTGTCTGTAATAGAAGCACTTGTCCTAAAATGAGAATTAGCTCAAGGAGAGAGTTGATGGTGTAGTAATTTTTTAATCCAGTGTAGAAGTGAACACAGAGTAGTTGGACCTAGGCAGGCAACTTATTTTTCAAAGGCATTTCTTTCCTTAAGTCAGAAGCTTATTCATTTAAAGGTAGTATAAATGTGATGGGGAAGAGGCTGGTGCTGAGGAGTTAGATTGTAGGTTTTATCTTTTTTTAATTTATTTTTTATTATTATTATTTTTTACTCTAAAAAAAGATTTTTTCATTCCATGTAGGTTTTATCTTAGCTCAGTCCCTTACTAGCCTAGGCAAGACACTTAACCTCTCTCTGAGATTCCTCATCTGTAAAATAGAAATAATAGTATTGTTACCTCATTGTCTTTGAGGATTAAATGAGTGAATATAAATAAAAGTGCTTGGAACTTGGAACAGAATCTGGTGGAAAGTAAGAACATGGTAATGTTAACTATTATTAGTATCGGAAAAATAAAATAGTACCCACGGTGCTAGTCATTTTAATCCTACTTAACCTGGTTATTTATTTATCTATCTGTCACTGACTCACTGGTTTTATAGTTTTGTGTTTGGTTAAACAGATAGCAAAGAAAGCCAATTTAGCAGTCTCAGGCCACATTTGTACTGATTTTTTGCAGTTACGTTATGGTTTTTGGTGTTTCTGATGAGAATTCTAATGGACAATCTTTTTCCTCATTGCTGGCAACTTTTTTACTTACTGGAAGCTTAAACAGTTTCACCTTTATCTTAAGAATTCAGGATTCTTATAGTAGCTACCACTTTTGAGTCTGTGCTCTGGGGCTCTCATACTGTTTTAGATAATTATTTATTTATTTATTTTTTGAGACAGAGTCTCGCTTTGTCACCAGGCTGGGGTGCAGTGGCGTGATCTCCGCTCACTGCAACCTCTGCCCCGTGGGTTCAAGCGATTCTCCTGCCTCAGCCTCCCTAGTAGCTGGGACTGCAGGTGGGTGCCACCACGCCCAGCTAGTTTTTGTATTTTTAGTAGAGATGGGGTTTCACAGTGTTGGCCAGGATGGTCTCGATCTCTTGACCTAGTGATCTGCCCACCTTGGCCTCCCAAAGTACTGGGATTACAGGTGTGAGCCACCGTGCCCTGCCTGATCGTTATTTTTTAAATGGCTACATGGTATTCTATTTTGTTGATATGCTCTAAAACAATTTTTTCTGGCCCATTTCCAGGTACACAAACTCCACAGATGGGAAGTTTTTTTTTTTTTTGTGAGACGAACTCTCGCTCTGTTGCCCAGGCTGGAGTGCAATGGCACAGTCTCGGCTTACTGCAACCTCTGCCTCCCAGGTTGAAGCGATTCTCCTGTCTCAGACTCCCGAGTAGCTGGGATTAGAAGTATGCACCACCATGCCTGGCTAATTTTTTGTGTTTTTAGTAGAGACAGGGTTTCACCATGTTGGCCAGGCTAGTCTTGAACTCCTGACCTCAAGTGATTTGCCTGCCTCAGCCGCCCAAAGTGCTGGGATAACAGGTGTGAGCCACTGTGCCCAGCCATTTATCTATTTATTTTTTTGGTTTTATTTTTTGCTCTATGCTGTTACAAATAGTGCTGTGTGTACATTTTCTTGAGGTTGAATTGCTGGATCAAAAGATAGACATATTTTTGAGAATACTAATGCCTTACCAAATGTCTGTTGTAAAATTGGGCCAATTTATACCTCCACAGTAATAAATGAGAAGGAATCTTATTTCTTCATGTCCTCATAAATACTGATTGGGTGTTTTTAGTTGACTTTGCCAACCTCATAGAACATAAAGAGTATCTTGTTTTTTATTTTATTAATTTTTATAAATAGAGACAGGGTCTCGCTTTGTTGCCCAGACTGGTCTTGAACTCCTGGGCCAAACGATCCTCCTGCCTTGGCCTCCCAAAGTGCAGGGATTACTGGTGTGAGCCACCATGCCCAGCCAAAGATTGTCTTGTTTTAAAAATTCATTTTCTTTCACTCATTTTATAAAATTAAAGAAAACCAGGTTATTTCTCTTTGTCAACTGAACATTTTGTCCCCACATGTTTTAAAAAGTAATTAAATTTGAGATTCTGTGAGATTGTACCTCTAAAATACCCGTGTTCCAGTATTCATCTTAAGTATTTATGCAGCTGTAATACATTTACGTAGATGTCATATTTAAATGATTTACATAGTAGATGTCACATATTTACATTTACATAGTAGATGTCATGTTTAAATATTTCAACAGCATTGAGCTAAGGAAAGGCAGGGATTAAGTATAAATGTTTTATTGAAAAAAATTGAAGAGTTTTTATTCAGGGTTTTTCTCTGAAAATAGCTCAAGTGACTTTAAACAAAAGGAACTAGTTAAATTAAAAATTTTAAAGTGTACTTTCAGTTCTATTGTGCCATGAAAATTTATAGTGTTGTGTGTTCTTTCTATACAGTAATATACAGATCAGCTTTCCAGACCATTGCTGCCACTATTTAAGTAGGTAATATTACCTCTGCGATTGTGTCATAAGAGGTCCGCAGTATGTAAGCTTCTTTGCATATCAGGTAGAAAGGCAAAGAAATTTCTGTCTTCAAGGAACTGAAATTTTGCAGTGGTAGAAAGTGTATTGAATGAAATTAACCAGTGAGTAAAAGGTATGTTTTTCCTATGTACTTTTTTCCCATTTTGCCTTTATTGTTATACAGAGAGAAGTACACAGTTGACTTGTTGGACAGATATGTAATACTTATTCTAAAGAAATGGATACAGTTTTCACATGTTGATAAATTAGAACTTAACAAATTGATGATCAAAATACCAGAACTATTCTTTGGTAGGATATAGTTTCTTTAACAGCTATAATAATAAGTTTGACATGTAAAATTCTGGCTATTGCCTACATTTTAAAACAGTAATTTTGCATGCTTTATTGGGATTACAGAGATATTTTTGTTGCTGAGTTGGAAGTTTGACCTGAAATTATTTTCTTTCATATATGCCTATAGTGAGCAAAGCTAGCCACATTCATTAAACAGCCTTTAAGGTTTGGCTGAAAAGCAGATAGTTGGGGACTTTTAGCTTCTACTTAGAATGGAGAAAGCTAGAGAGAGCATCGTTCCTACCTTGACAGCAACAACAAACCCCAGAAGTCTGCATGCTGATATCTTCTTGAATTCATCAGTGAGCTGAGGTTGCAGGACAACCTCCCAACCCAAACTGTAAGGAGAGACAGGCACCCCCTTGGAAAGGTAAGACCTGAGCACTTGTTTACCTGAGACAGACAAAGTGAACATCCCGCAGGAGAATTCAGTTAAAATTTAATGAACTTAGTGTGGACCAGCAAGAAAACAGAGATCGCCTGGGGGGCTGCAGACACGGGGAGTTTGTATCCACTCACAGGCTCTTCTCCACAGATTTCACTGGATGCTTACAAAAAAGATTGAGGCAAGGGTGTGGGTACTGAGAAAGTGTCCCTTACTGTTCCCCCTGGAGGAGAGGGACAGTAGATCCTTTTGGAAAGACACAAAGCCCTGTCTGAGTCCTTCTTCCCTTCTTTGCTCCTATGAGATAAGAGCCTTAAACCACTGTGGAAAGAGAACAGAAAAAAAGTCTTTCGTCCTTGGCGAGGGACAGGAATATGTGCTAGGCCCAGAACTTTAGTGGAGGAGAAAGGGCAGGAGCACTGAGAAGGCCACACCCCGGTCACCAAGGAAGACAGTGTTTGCCCAAGACCAAGGCTTAATCCTAATGTCAGAGAATCTTCCCACCCATACGAGGCTAACAGCTGTGGACTGACAGGTGACACTGGAGATCGGTGCGAGGCGCAAGAACGTGGAGGCAGACCAGCTCAGATGCAGCGTAAAAGGAAGACCAAAAAAGCTGAAGGTCGAACAGACACTGAGGAAAACATCCTCTGGCAAACCAGCCACTCCCCTAACACAGTTCGAAGCTGGTGGTACATTGTGGGTAACCATGGCAGCAACAAATTCCAAACCACGCTTCTGTTCTGACAATAGATTGACTCAACCTCCACACACTAAAGATCTGGCAGAAGGAAAGGCGGGCCCATTTCCCAGGCATAAAAACTATTTACCTCAGTCTTAGCTGTCTTACAAAGGATATCCTGCTTTCAAAAAAGTTTTTGAGGCATAAAAAGAAGGAAGGAAGAACAACACACTATTGAGACAGGACACTTTTAAGACCAAATTTTTTGAAACTACCAGACATGGAATTGAGACAGGACATTTTTAAGACCAAATTCTTTGGAACTACCAGACATGGAATCTAAAATAACTGTTCAGTATGTTAAAATCTCTAGTAGAAAAGGCAGGCAACTTGTATGGTCAGGTAGGATATTTCAGCAGAGAGATAGACACTGTAAGAAAATAAAATAAATGCTAAAAATGAAAATGACAGTAACATAGGTGAAAAATGTCTTCAACAAGCTCATTATTAAACTTGGTGTAGCCAAAGAAGGAGTCTGTGAACTTGAATACAGCTGAAGTGTGAAAAAAATAGGGCAGAGAACCCATGAGCTGTGAGACAATATCAAGTGGTCTGAATTTGTAAAGTCTGAGAAGGAAAAGAAAGAAAACGGGGCAGAAGAAATACTTGAAGATGTAATGACCAAGAATTTTCTAAAATTAATGATGGACACCAAAGATCTGTGAAGCTCAGAGAACACCAATAGATCATCCCCCAAACCAGGCAAATGACAGAAAAACACCGAGGCATATCATATTCAAACTGCAGAATATGAAAGATGGAAAATACTGAAGGCAGTCAGAGGAAAGAGACTAATTCCAGAGGAAAAAAAGAATGCAGGGTTCTTATTAGAACCCATGCAGACCGAAAGATAATGCAGCAAGCACATCTTTAAATGGCCAAAAGGGAGAAAATCCTTTCAACCCAGAATTCCGTACACAGCAAAAACAATCTTTTCTTTTCTTTTCTCTTCTTTTCTTTTTTCTTTTCCTTCCCCTTCCCCTTCCCCTTTTCCTTTCCTTTCTTTTCTTTTTCCTTGTCTGACTCTGTGGCCCAGGCTAGAGTGCAGTGGTGCAATCTTGGCTCACTACAACCTCTGCCTCCAGGGCTCAATTCATCCTCCCATCTCAGCCTCCTGAGTAGCTAGGACTGCAGGTACATGCCACTACATCTAGCTAATTTTTTTGTATTTCTAGTAGAGATGGAGTTTCACCATGTTGCCAAGGCTGGTTTTGAACTCTTGGGCTCAAGCAGTCTGCCCTCCTCAGCCTCCCAAAGTGTTAGGATTACGGGTGTGAGCAACTGCATCCGGCAAAAATAATCTTACAGAAATGAAGGACAAATGCTCTCTCAGAGAAACAGAAATGGAGAGAATTCATTGCCATCAGACCTGCACTACTGGAAATATTAAAGGAAGTTGTTCAGGAAGAAGAGGTATGACATTAGACATTTGGATCTATACAAATACGTTTCTAGGAGATAGAGTTTTTATTATTTAAAAATATTTTTCTAATTTCTCTGAAAGATGACCATAAATCAAAAATATTAACAATATATTTTGTGTTTAGGGCGTGTTATGGGAAATAAAATTTATGACAAATTAGCTCAAAGGTCAGAAGGGATCAATAATTGGTCTAGTATACTGTTCTAATGTCTTTACATGACATATGAAATGCTATGACTTACTCTAAGCCAGGCTCTGATTGATTAAATATGTATGTTGTAAACCTAGGTCAACCACTAAAAACATTTTTTGAAAAAAATGTAATAAGCCAATAGTGGAGATAAAATGGAATCATACAAATGTATCCAGCTAATCTAAATGAACACGGAGACAGAAGGAAAACACAAGGAGCAGATGGAACAAATAGAAACAGTGGTGAAGATTATAGCCTTTATTCCAACTGCATTAATCATTGTGTTAAATGTAAATGGTCTAAACACACTATTTTTCAGCTTGGGTGCAAAAGCAAGACTCTAGTATATACTTTTTTTTCTTTTTGAGATGGAGTTTTGCTCTTGTTGCCCAGGCTGGAGTGCAGTGGTGTGATCTCGGCTCACCGCAACCTCCACCTACTGGGTTCAAGTGATTCTCCTGCCTCACCTCCCCAGTAGCTGGGATTACAGGCATACACCACCACGCCCGTCTAATTTAGTATTTTTAGTAGAGACAGGATTTCTTCATGTTGGTCGGGCTGGTCTCGAACTTCTGACCTCAGGCGATCTTCCCACCTTGGCCTCCCAAAGTGCTGGGATTATAGGCATGAGCCACCGTGCCTGGCCACTTTTTTTTTTTTTTTTTAAAGATCCATTCCTGCAGCTGTCTAGTATATACTGTCTATAAGAAACCCACTGTAGGCCACTTTAGGTCAGAAGTTCAAGACCAGCCTGACCAACATGGTGAAACCCTGTCTCTACTAAAAATACCAAAATTAGCCAGGCGTGGTGGTGCGTGCCAGTAAGCCCAGCTACTCAGGAGGCTGAGGCAGTAGAATCGCTTCAGCTGGGGAGGTGGAGGTTGCAGTGAGCTGAGATCGTGCCATTGCATTCCAGCCTGGGCGACAGAGGGAGACTCTGTCTAAAAAAAGAAAAAAAAAGAAACTCACTTTAAATATAGATGGGTTAGGCCAGGTGCGGTGGCTCATACCTGTAGTCCCAGCATTTTGGGAGGCCGAGCTGGGCAGATCATCTGAGGTCAGGAATTCAAGACCAGCCTAGCCAACATGGTGAAACCCTCATCTCTACTAAAAATACAAAAGTTAGCTGAGTGTGGTGGCATGCGCCTATAATCCCAGCTACTTGGGGGGCTGAGGCAGGAGAATGTCTTGATCCCAAGAGGCGGAGGCTGCAGTGAGCCAAGATTGCTCCACTGCACTCCAGCCTGGGTGACAGAGCAAGACTCCATCTCGAAAGAAAGATAAAAAAATAAAAAATAAATATAGACAGGTTAAAAGTAAAAGCATGTAAAATGATATACTGTGCAAACACTATCAGGAAAGCTAGGGTGGCTATATTAATATCAGACAGAGTAGATTTCAGGGCCAGGAAAATTACCAAGGATTAAAGAAGGACATGGGCCGGGCATGGTGGCTCACACCTGTGATCCCAGCACTTTGGGAAGCTGAGGCAGGAGGATCGCTTGAGGCCAGCCTGGGCAACGTGGCGAAACCTCGTCTCTACAAAAAATAAAAACTCAGCCTGGTGTGGTGGTGTGCACCTGTAGTCTCTGCTACTCAGGAAGCTGAGGTGGGAGGATCACCTGAACCCAGGAGTTGGAGGTTGCAATAAGCCATGACTGTGCCACTGCACTCCAGTTTGGGTGACGGAGCCACAGCCTGTCTCAAAAAGAAAAAGGACGTTACATAATGGTAAAAGTATCAATTCTCCAAGAGTACATAATAGTCCTAAATACCTATATATCTAACAACAGGCCTTCCAAATACATGAATTAAAAATGGATGAAACTAAAAGGAGAAATACATACATCCACAGTTAGACTACAGCATTCCTCTTTCAGTAGTTGATTGAACAGATAGATGGAAAATTACGATATAGAAGTCCGGAAGAGCACCATCAACTAATTTGACCTAATTGGGATTTATAGAACAGACTGTCCTGCAGCAGCAGAATACTGTGCATGTATTTTCCTTTTTTTCTCTTTTGAGACAGGTTTCACTCTTGTTGCCCTGGTTGGAGTGCAATGGCGTGATCTCAGCTCACTGCAGCCTCCTCCCAGGTTCAAGTGATTCTCCTGCCTCAGCCTCCTGAGTAGCTGGGACTACAGGCATGTGCCACCACACCTGGCTAATTTTTGTATTTTTAGTAGAGACGGGGTTTCAGGTCAGGCTGGTCTCAAACTCCTGGCTTCAAGTGACCCGCCTGCCTCAGCCTCCCAAAGTGCTGGGATTACATGCGTGAGCCACTGTGCCTGGCCCTGTGCGTATGTTTTCAAGTTCATCTGGAATATTCACCAAGATGGATGGTATTCTAGCCCACAAAACAAGCTTTAATTGTATTTGAAAGAATTGAAAGTACCATTGGCCCTCCATGTCTTTTGGTTCTGCATCTGTGGATTCAACCAACTATAGACTGAAAATATTTGGAAAAAAATTGTGTCTTTATTAAACACATACAGACGTTTTCCTTGTCATTATTCCCTAAACAATACAGTATAACTATTTACATGGTGTTTAAATTGTACCAGGCATTGTAAGTAATCCAGAGATTATTTAAAGTGCATGGGAGGATAGGCATAGGTTATATGTAGATACTATACCATTTGATATCAGAGACTTGAGCATCTGTAGATTTTGGTATCTGTATGAGTCCTGGAACCAATCCCCCATGGATACCAAAGGCTGACTATACGTGAACGATGTGTGTGAGCTGTAATGGAATTAGGCTAGAAATCAATAACAGAGCTAGTAGCTATATTTGGAGACTGTCCATTTGGAAATTATTTTATTTATGTAT
This sequence comes from Pan paniscus, assembly GCF_029289425.2. NCBI lineage: Eukaryota > Metazoa > Chordata > Mammalia > Primates > Hominidae > Pan > Pan paniscus. The sequence goes on along the minus strand of NC_073256.2, from coordinate 49,155,047 downwards.
TTTTTGAGACAGAGTCTCACTGTACAGGCTGGAGTGCAGTGGCATGATCACAGCTCACTGCAGCCTTGACCTCCCTGGGCACAGGCGATCCTCCTACCTCAGCCTCCCAAGTAGCTAGGACTACAGGTGTGTGTCACCATGCCTGGCTAATGTTTGTATTTTTTTGTAGAGATGGGATTTTGCAGTGTTGCCCAGTCTGGTCTTGAACCCCTAGGCTCAAGTGATCTGCCTACCTCAGCTTCCCAGAGTGCTAGGATTACAGATGTGAGCCACCACACCCAGCCTGAAATTAAATACCTTTAACTAACCTATGGTTCAAGGAGGAAATCACAGGGAGGTAAAAACATTGTTGCATTAAATGAAAGTGAAAGCACAGTGTATCAAAATTCATGGGATGCAGCTATAGCAGTGCTTATAGGGAAATAAAGAGCATTAAGTGCTTATAGTAAAAAAAAAAAAATTCTATTGTATGGCCATACACTTTTCATGTATCAGTTGATGGATATTTGGGTTTTTCCACTTTTTGGCTGTTGTGAATAATACTGCTATTAACATACCTATACAAATTTTTGTGTGGACACGTGTTTTCATTTCTGTTAGGTATATACCTAGGAGTAGAATTGCTACATCATATGGTAATTCTGTGGTAACCTTTTTGAGGAATTGTCATACTATTTTGCAAAGCAGCTACATTAATTTACATTCTCACCAGCAACTTAGGAAGGTTCTGCTTTCCCCACACCCTTGCCGACACTGATTTTAGCCATCCTGGTGGATGTGAAGTGTTACTGTGATTTTGATTTGCATTTCCCTAATGACTAATGATGTTGAACATCTTTTTATGTGCTGATTGGCCATTTTATATTTTATTTTATTTTTATTTTATTTTTTTACTGTAGAAACAGGGTCTCACTCTGTTTCCTGGGCTTGAGTGCAGTGATGCGATCATAACTCATTGCAGCCTCAAGCTCTTAGGGTCATGCAATCCTCACTTCTCAGCCTCCTGAGTAGCTAGGGCAACAGGTGTGCCACGGTACCTGGGTAATATTTTAATTTTTTATAGAGGCAGGGTCTTACTCTGTTGCCCAGGCTGACCTTGAACTCCTGGCCTCAAGTAATCCTCCTGCCGTGGCCTTTCAAAGTGCTGGAATTATAGGTGTGAAACACCACATCCGGTCCATCTGTATATTTCATTTGGCAAAATGTGTATTGAAATCCTTTGTCCATTTAAAAAATTGTTTTGTGCTTTTATTACAGAGCTGTAAGAATTCTTTATTCTGGATACAAGGCCATTGTGAGATACATGCTTTACAGATATTTTTTTCCATTCTGTGGGTTGTCTTTTCACTTTCTTGATGGTGTCTTATGAGGTATAAAAGTTTTTAATTTTGGGCCAGGCGCAGTGGCTCACACCTGTAATCCCAGCACTTTGAGAGGCCGAGGCAGGTGGATCATACGTGGTTAGGAGTTCGAGACCAGCTTGGCCAACATGGCAAAACCCTGTCTCTACTAAAAATACAAAAATTAGCTGGGCATGGTGGTCCCCATCTGTAATCCCAGCTACTCGGGAGGCTGAGGCAGGAGGATCACTTGAACCTGGGAGGGTGAGGTTGTAGTGAGCTGAGATTGTGCCACTGCACTCCAGCCTGGGTGGCAGAGTGCAACTCTGTCTCAAAAAAAAAAAAAAAAAGTTTTTAATTTCAATCAAGTCCTTTATCTTTATTTCTTTTGCTGCTTGTGCTTTTGGTGTCATGTCTAAACCATTGCCTAATCCAAGATCATGAAGATTTACTTCTGTTTTCTCCTCTAGGAGTTAGAGTTTTTTCCTCTAGGAGTTAGAGTTTTTGTTTATGGTGTGAGACGTGGGTCCAGTGTCCTTTAGAAAGCTAAATAGTAGGTATAGATCTCTACATTGTAATATATACTACTGTATAACCCAGCCATCCCACTCTTGGGTGTTAACCCAAATTCACATAAAATTCATGGGTATTTATACTGGCTTTCTTCATAACCACCAACAACTGGAAACAACTCACATCCTTTAACTGTCCCTTAACTTCCCCTTAACTGTGGCACATACTTACAGTGGAATACAACTCAGCAATGAAAAGGAACAAAGGACTGACATTCCAACAACATGGATGAATCTCAGAGGCATCATGCCTCATGAGGGAAGCCAGATTCGAAAGGGACATGCTGTGTGATTTTATTTATATGTTTATGATATTCCTGGGAAACAGAACCATAGAAACAGATCAGGGGCTGCCCGTGGAGAGAGTGACTGCAGAGGAGCATAGGGTGATTTGCGGTTGTGGAACTGTCTATATCATTATCATGGTGGTGTTAGCATGATCATATGCTTGTCAAAACTCCAGGAATTGTACAGTAAAATGTGCAGGATTTTAATTTTCATAAATTATACCTTAGTAAAATAAAAGGACAATTTAAAGTAGTTGTTCAAAAGAATATGGTGTTTCTCCCATTGTAAAGCAGTTTTCAAGGTAAAGAGTTACCCCACGGCTTCTCCCCTTCTTGTTTTGGTGTCTGGTGTTTATCCCGAGTAAAAAGTGCAATTGCTCAGTGTAGATTTCAGTAGGATCACCAAGAACAGCAAGTGCTGCCAAGTTCTTCTCATTCTGTCCAGCCTCTGCTGCACAGATTTGGGCAGACGATGCCTGTTCTTTACAGATGTCCAGATAGCAGGTCATACTGTGTTAGTGACAGAATTCTCAAGAAATACTTGTTGAAATGTTGAGGATGAAGTGGCACTTGTCTTTATAATCCTGCCTGCTTAAGTTATACTTAAAATTTATTTTTTATTTTTAAGACAGCATCTTGCTCTGTTGCTCAGGCTGGAATGTAATGGCACAGTCATAGCTCACTGCAGCCTTGAACTCCCCTGGACTCAAGCCATCCTCCCACCTCAGTCTCTTAGCTGGGACTACAGGCATATGCCTCCATGTCTGGCCAATTTATTATTTAAAAATTTTTTTTGGTAGAGATGGAGGTCTCGCTTTTGCCCAGACTGGTCTTGAACTTCTGGCTTCAAGTGATCCTCCCACCTTGGCCTCCCAAAGTACTGGGATTACAGGTGTGAGTCATTGCACCGCGCCAATACTTTTTTCTTTTTTTTGAGGTGGAGTCTCGCTTTGTCAGCAGGCTTGAGTGCAGTAGTGCGATCTTGGTTACTGCAACCTCTGCCTCCTGGATTCAAGCGATTCTCCTGCCTCAGCCTCCTGAGTAGCTGTGATTACAGGCGTTTGCCACCACGCCCGGATAATTTTTTTTTGCATTTTTAGTAGAGATGGGGTTTCACCATGTTGGTCAGGCTGGTCTCAAACTCCTGACCTCGTGATCCACCTGCCTCAGCCTCCAAAAGTGCTGGGATTACAGGCGTGAGCCACTGTGCCCGGCCAGGCCAGTACTTTTTTAAAAAGAAAATTTTCAAGCAGTGTGTATTAGTTTCCTGTTGCTGCTGTAAGATGTTGCTACAAACTTCATGGCTTAAAACAACACAAACGTATTATCTTACTGTTCTGGAGGTCAGAAGTCTTAAATGGATAAGGAGGGCTGCACTTCTGGATACTCATGGGAAGAATTCGTTTCCTTGCCTTTTCAGCTTCCAGAGGCTGCCCGAATTTCTTGGCTTGTGTCCCAGCATCACTCTGACCTCTGCTTCCGCCTTGACTCAGGCTCTCTTGCCTGCCTCTTTCCTTTATAAGGACCCTTGTGATTACATTAGGTCTGCTTAAATAATCCAGGATAACCTGCCTTTCAAGATTCCTTTTCCTTTGGACCAACACCTCCTCATTCCCCTTCTCCTAGCCTCTAGTAGCCATCATTCTACTTACTCTCTGCTTCTGTTGAGTTCTGATTGTTTTAGATTCCACGTAAAGGTGAAAACATGCGGTTTTTGTCATTCGGTGCCTGGCTTATTTCATTTAACAATGTCCTCCAGGTTTATTCAGTTGTTGCAAATGACAGAATTCCTTTCTTTTTTAAGGCTAATAGAATTCCATTGTGTGTATATATATTATATTTTTGTTATCCGTTCATCTGTTGATACACACTTAGACTGAGTCTTTATCTTGACTGTTGTAAATAATGCTGCAGTGAACATGGGAGTGCAAGCATCTCCTCAACATACTAAGTTCAAGTCCTTAGAATAAATATCCAGAAGTGGGATTGCTGGATCAAATGATAATCTAGTTATTAGTTTTTTGGGGGGACTCCATACAGTTTTCCATAATGGCTACACCAATTTACATTTCCACCAACAGTGTACAGGTGTTCCCTCTGCTACATCCTCATCAGTGCATGTTATCTTTTGTCTTTTTGAGGATAACCATTCTCACAGGTGTGAAGTGATGGCTCATTGTACTTCTCTTTCTCCTTTTTCCTTTAAGTCTCTGCCCCAGTTGGAAATCATTGTGGTTTTGATTTGTATTTCCCTAATGATTAGCAATGATGAGCAATATATCTGTTGGTCATTTGTGTGTTTTGTTTTTTTTTTTTTTTTTAAGACGGAGTCTTGCTCTGTCGCCCAGGCTGGAGTGCAGTGGCGCGGTCTTGGCTCATTGCAACCTCCATATCTTGGGTTCAAGCAATTCTCCTGCCTCAGCCTCCCAAGTAGCTGGAATTACAGGTGCCCGCCACCACGCCCAGCTGAGTTTGTATTTTTAGTAGAGATGGGGTTTTGCCATGGTGGCCAGGCTGGTCTCGAACTCCTGACCTTAGGTGATCCACATGCCTTGGCCTCCCAAAGTGCTGGGATTATAGGCATGAGCCACTGTGCCTGGCCTCATTTGTATATCTTCTTTTGAGAAATGTCTGAATATTTCTGACATTTCAGGATTTCTGAATTTTCAGACAATATTCAGATCTTTTGCCAATTTTTAAATCAGGTTATTTTTTTTTTGCTATTATTTTGAGTTCCATATATATGGAAAATATATATAATTTTTTTTTCTTTTTTGGAGGCAGCGTCTCATTTTGTTGCCCAGATTGTAATGCAGCGGCATGATCTCAGCTAACTGCAGCCTCCACCTCCCAGGCTGAAGTGATTCTGTCATCTTAGCCTCCTGAGTAGCTGGGACTGCAGATATGCACCGCCAAACTTGGCTAATCTTAAAACATTTTTTGTAGAGACGAGGTCTCACTATATTGCCCAGGCTGGTCTCGAACTCCTAGGCTCAAGCAATCTTCCTGCCTCGCCCTCCCAAAGTGCTGGGATTATAGGCATGAGTTGTGGCACCTGCCCTATATTTTGTATATTAAACCCATATTAGATGTATTGCTTGCAAATATATTCTCCCAGTTTGTAGGTTGTCTCTTCAGTCTGTTTACTTTGCCATGCTGAAGCTTTTTGGTTTGTTGTAATCCCAGTTGTCTATGTTTGCTTTTGTTGCCTGAACTTTTGGGGTCAAATCCAAAAAATGATTGCCCTGACCAGTGTTGTGTTGTTTTCCCTGTGTTTTCTTGTAGTATTTTCACAGGTTCAGGTCTTATGTTTAAGTCTTCAATCCATTTTGAGTTGATTTTTCTATATGGTATGAGACAGTGGTCTCATTTCATTCTCCTGCATGTGGATATTCAGTTTTCCCGACACCCTTTATTGAAGAGACTGTCCTTTTCCCATTGTGTGTTCTTGGCACCTTTGTCAAAGATCAGCTGATTGTAAATGCATGGGTTCATTACTGGGCGTTTGTTTATGCCAGTCCCATGCTGTTTTGATTACCGTAGCATTGTAATATAGTTTGAAGTAGTGTGGTACCTCTAGTTTTGTTTGTTTCGCTCAAGATTGCCTTGGCTATTCAGTTTTTTTGTGTGTTTCCATTAGACTTTTAGAATTATTTTTTCTATTTATGTGAAAAATGACATTGGAATTTTTATAGGGATTGCATTGAATCTGTGGATCACTTTGGATAGTGTGGACATTTTAACAGTATTAATTCTTCCAATTCAGAATCCAAATCTTGAGATCTCCTCATCTCAAGATTCTTAGTCACCAAAGTCTCTTTTATGGTAATGTATTCACAGGTTCTGGGGATTACGTTGTGGACATCTTGAGTGGGGGTGCATTTTTCTGTGTAGCACACGAGAAATTATTTTGATAGTGTCTCAAATGTAAGATCACTAGAAGATGAGGTAAATCGAGAAATGTCCTATTTTCTGGAACTGCAAAGTGGATATAATGACACTTTCGAGCATAAAAAGTCACGTTAATAACACGTGTTGTTAAAGGAAAAGGGAGGAAGGCATGGCGTGTTGCTCGTTGAGATTCTGCATTTGGTTTTGTTGTTGTTGTTGTTTTAGAGACAGGGTCTCTCTTTGTCTCCCAGGCTGGAGTGCAGTGGCACAATTGTAGCTCACAACGTCAAACTGGGTTCAAGCTCTCTTCCCACCTCAGTCTCCTGAGTAGCTGGGACTACAAGTGAACACCACCATGCCCGGCTTGTTTTTTAAATTTTTGAGATGGGGTCTCTATATATTGCCCAGGCTGGCCTTGAGCTCCTGGGTTCAAGCAGTCCTCCCACCTCCATCTCCCCAAGCTCTGGAATTACAGGCATGAGCCACTGGGCCTGGCCTTTTTTTTTTAAAGGGCAAAGATGTACCTTAATGCTAACACTAGAACACCATAGCCTAATGTGGGGCTGAGAAAAAGTGGCAAGTGCGTGAATTATTAGTAAATATGATCCTCCTTATTTTTAGGTTATTTCTTTAAAATTTTACACTAGCAATACACAAATATTTCTGCATATTATTAATAAAACCTTTGTCAAGTCTGCAGAGCAAAAAAATGAAAATTCTCTAAGCAAACTATTCTTTTCTCTGGGGATACCTATTGGTGTGTATTTTCCACATCTTTACGATGTATTTAATATGTATGTGTTTTTGCTTTTTAAGAAATTTTTAGAAGTTTTGTTTCTTCTACTTTACATAAATGACATCACTTTGTGTCTAGTAGCTGATCCTCTTCTTAAATGTTTTATATTGCCTTTATTAAAGACACCAGCACCCAGAAAATTATGATGGGTGTTAGATGGTGATGATAACAGTAATAGGTGTAGATAATGCTGTTTCATTTGCAGGAATTATTTTCAGTGCTTTATTAACTCCTCTAATCCTCACTATTCTATGAGGCAGGTATTATTATTACTATTATCATTATTACTATTATTGAGACGGAGTTTCGCTCTTGTTGCCCAGGCTGGAGTGCAATGGTGTGATCTCGGCTCACCGCAACCTCTGCCTTCCAGACTCAAGCGATTCTCCTTCCTCAGCCTCCCAAGTAGCTGGGACTACAGGCATGTGCCACCACGCCTGGCTAATTTTGTATTTTTAATAGAGATGGGGTTTCTCCATGTTGGTCAGGCTGGTCTCGAACTCCCGACCTCAGGTGATCCGCCTGCCTTGGCCTCCTAAAGTGCTTGGATTACAGAGCCACCATGCTCGGCGAGGCAGGTATTATTATTATCCTCACTTTACAGATGAAGAAATGGAGGCAGAAAAATTAAGTTGTTTGCACCACTTTGTGCAGGAAATGTGGTAACTGAGGTCACAGCCAGGCCATCTGGCTCTGAGGCCTGCACCACACTGTTGTGCTACTTTTGCATTTACGGGAAAGGGCTAAGCACAGACAAAATGTGAGTGCGTTATTTGGGAATTTTAAGCAAAGCCTCATTGGTAAGTTGGCTCATTTTCTTCCCTTCTATGGCAGTTACACAGTTTTTTATTCTTAACTCATGTGGGACAAGGAAGGGTCTTTTGAAATGAAAGGATCAAATCTGAGCTTTTAAATTCTAGTCTGTTTTCTCCTCTTTTCTGCTAAGAGAGTAGATTTCTAAATCAGTTCTGATTTTATTTACCCTTACAGTTTAGAGTGTGCCTGACTTTCATGATACTTGGCTGTCTTCTGCCATAATAAAGTGTCTGCCTTTAAATTTGATGTCCCTTGATCATTTTGTTTTCAAAAAAGAGATTGCTATTTTTAAAAACCCAAAATATGTAGATCTTGGTTTTTAAATACCATTCTATAATAAAACAAGTCAGGAATCCTTGAAGAAATGATTGATTCCAAATGAGGGGAAATACAAGATGAGCCTGGAACATCTTTTAGTACCGCCAGAAAGTGAGAGAAAGAAGAAAAACTGGAGGGGAAAAAAAAAAAAAAGCAAGTCAGGGACATAGGAACCAACATGAAGGAAATCTTAGTGATTAGAGCTGGGATGTTTGAACCACGAAATAAATACTGATCATCGGCTGGGCACGGTGGCTCACGCCTGTAATCCCAGCACTTTGGGAGGCTGAGGCGGGCAGATCACAAGGTCAGGAGATCGAGACCATCCTGGATAACATGGTGAAACCCTGTCTCTACTAAAAAACACAAAAAGTTAACTGGGCGTGGTGGCTGGCGCCTGTAGTGCCAACTACTCGGGAGGCTGAGACAGGAGAATGGCGTGAACCCGGGAGGTGGAGCTTGCAGTGAGCTGAGATCGCATCACTGCACTCCAGCCTGGGTGACAGTGCGAGACTCCATCTCAAAATAAATAAATAAAATAAATAAATAAATAAATACATACTGATCGTCATGGATTATCTGTGTAATAAATATGTAGATATAAATCTGTACAGTAATATCCATGAGTCTGCTAAATTAAATAATTGAAAAACAAGTTGGAGGTTGGGCACAGTGGCTCAGGCTGGTAATCCCAGTACTTTGGGAGGCCAAGGCAGGTGGATCGCTTGAGTCTAGACGTTCGAGACCAGCCTTGGCAACATGATGAAACCCTGTCTCTACTAAAAATACAAAAGTTAGCCTGGTGTGGTGGTGTGTGCCTGTAGTCCCAGCCACTTGGGAGGCTGAGGGAGGAAGATTGATTGAGCCCAGGAAGTTGAGGCTTCAGTGAGCCAAGATTGTGCCACTGCACTCCAGCCTAGGTGACAAAGTGAGACCCTGTCTCAACAAACAGTGAACTGAAGAAAGAACAGCTCTTTGTGTTTTTTGTTTTGTTTTGTTTTTTGAGATGGAGTCTCGCTGTGTTACCCAGGCTGGAGTACAGTGGCACAATCTCAGCTCACTGTACCCTCCGCCTCCCAGGTTCAAGTGATTTTCCTGCCTCAGCCTCCTGAGTAGCTGGGATTACAGGTACCCACTGCCATGCCCAGCTAATTTTTGTATTTTTAGTAGAGACACAATTTTCGCCATGTTGGCCAGGCTGGTCTTGAACTCCTGACCTTGAATGATCCACCCTCCTCGGCCTCCCAAAGTTCTGGGATTACAGGCATGAGCCACCGTGCCCAGCCTATTATAGTAGAATTCTAATTAGTACATATGGAAGGAATGATGGAAATAATTTGTCAGTAGTTACTTACAAGTAGTCATTTTTGTAGGTAAGCACTACCAATGGATGCTATTATAAAATTAGTGATAATATGAGAAACGGTATTTATATAGTCTGAAAATATCTCTCCATTAATTATTAACTACAAAGGAAAAACTGATAGCTTCATGACAGAGAAACCTGAGAGATAACACCTTGCCTGATGGTCAGCGTTTACCGGGTCCATGTTGACACAATGTAGCTTGCTACTGTGCCCCAAGAAGGGCACAAGCTCATTACTGTGTTGTTCTTGCCAGAATTGCATAGCCTCAATCTAGTAATGAGGAAATACTAGACAAACCCAAATGGAAGGTTCTGTAAAACAACTGACCAGTGGGGAAACAAAGACTGGCCACACTTAGAGAATGGAGGAGACCAAAGAGATGTGACAGGCAGGATCCTGGGCCAAGAAAAGAGCATCGGTGAAGTTGAAGTTTCACTTCAAACTTGTGAAGTTTCAGTAAGGCCTGTTGATGAATTAATAGTAATATGTCCATGTTAGTTTCAATAATTATACAGTTATGTAAGGTGTTAACATTAGGGGAAGCTGGATAAAGGGCATATAGGAACTCTGTGTACTCATTTTGTAACCCTTTTGTTAGTGTAAAATTATTTTTTAAAAGTCTAAAAAATGTAAAAAGAAAAATATAGGCCAGACATGGTGGCTCGACACCTGTAATCCCAGCACTTCGGGAGGCCGAGGCAGATGGATTGCCTGAGCTCAGGAGTTTGAGCCCAGCCTGGGCAACATGGTAAAACCTCATCTCTACACAAAACCCCCCCAGAAACAACTTAGCTGGGCATGGTGGTGTGTACCTTGGTCCCAGCTCCTCAGGAGGCTGAGGTGGGAGGATTGCTTAAGCCCAGGAGGTGGAGGTTATAGTGAGCTGAGCTTGCGCCACTGCTTTCCAGTTTGGGCAACAGAACTAGACCCTGTCTCAAAAATAAATAAATTTTAAAAAAAGAAAACAGTCTGTCTTGTCTAGGGTGTAGTAGACAATGATGGTATTTCATACATTCGGTAGTCAAATCGTTGAAGTCTTGTCTAGGCTGTAGTAGACAGTGATGGTGTTTCATACATTCAGTAGTCAAATCACTGAGGACCTGTCATGTGCTAGGTACAGTGCCGACTGTCATGGAAACGAGATGGAAATATGCCGACTATCATGGAAACAAGATGGAAATAGAGCTCCCTGCTCTCAAGGAGCTTAGAGAGGCCAAGACAATCATGCACACAGTTGTTATCAGTTAGGTCATGTCCATAATGTGTGCAGATGAACGTTCAGTGGGTGTGTAGTAGAAAGAACCCCTAATGTATCTATGGAAATTAAAAAATCTTAGTTAGAGACATTTTGGATTTAAATAACTTTATGCTCAGGTTGAATTCTTTGTAGTAGATTTTGCCACTTTTGCCATTGGTCACCTGCAATGAAAAGCTTCAGGGTAGGTGGCAGTAAACAGATTTCCATGGTATCACCAGAGTCCTGCCTGTGTGGGCATCATTTGCTTTATGCAGCGTGTACTGAAATGAGAGAGAAAGGGGGAAGGAAGGAAAAGGGGAAAAGGAAAGAAATCTGGCCTAGCACAGTATCAGATGCCTATTTCATTTATCATTTGTAAACGGACCGTGGGAAGTTCTTGGCTCTGGAAGAAAAGGAGGGCGGCGCTGGGTGAGGGTCTGGGGTGGGAAGAAAGGAAGGGAAGGTGCATCCCCTCAGTGCGTGGGGCAGTTGTGAGTATGAGGCTCTGTGAAGCCTTGGGGCTCAGCTTTTCCTTTTTTCGTTCCTGAGCGTGTAAGTCTTAGGATTTTGTGTCTGAAAGTAGCTTCTGATAATTAAGTGAAACCAGTGATCAGAACCTGTCTTCAGGAGCAGAATGTAAGATGTAAATAATGTTCATTTGGAATGCTTCCCAATTGTGGTCTCTCTTGGTTGCAAAAATAGTGATGTGTTAGAGGGACTACAGGTTTCTGAAGACAAGATGCAGGCAGGACTGTCGCCTTTCTTCTTGTATTACAGAGAGGAGGTGAGACAGTGTTTCTATTTCAGCCATCCCCCCTTTCCCTTTCATGCCTCCTTAGTCACCAGTTCCCAGGTTATTTGATTTCAAAAGTCTTTTTTGCAGATAAATTGTTGAATAACCTCATTTCCATGTGAAACTTCGTTTCCCGTCTCCCTACACATTTCTTATTTTCTATTATCAATGAGAGAGGAATGAGTGTATCATGCTTAGGGGAGCTGAGCAGGAAATAAGCTGTTAGCCCCAAATAGAGGAATTAAAGGAGGCTGTTGACGGCCCAGGAAAGCAGGGCGGCTTCATTGCGGCAGCCCTCATTTGCTGGCCTCAAGAAACAGCCCCACTGTCGGGGCTGTGTGGGTGCAGTTCTGTCTCCAGGCCTTTCCCTGCACCGTGTCCCGCATGTGGATGTTCTGCCCTGACTTGTTTCATGATGACATATCAGATGTGCTCATTTGGATCCAGAGGAGATAACACTGAAGCCTGGATTTTGATCAAGATGCTATAGTTTGTAAAAATGGGTTGTAAAATAACTAGTGTCTGTTTGATACAGAATTTCAGAAACTGTGGAGGAGTGTCACTGTAGATTCCATGGACGAGGAGAAAATTGAAGAATATCTGAAGCGACAGGGTATTTCTTCCATGCAGGAATCTGGACCAAAGAAAGTGGTGCGTTATCTCTAGCAAAGCAGCTTAATCCCCTGCCCTGGGAACTGTTAGCCTGCTCCGCTTTCTGCCCTCTGAAGAGCTGGGAGTCGTTCCCCCGCCATTGTTTCTCAGTGTCTGCAGCCCAGGTCACATCTGAGGTATTGCAGGCCTGCAGACCCGCTCTCGGTGCTGCTCCAGGCCTGTGAGTGCCTTTCTACACCCAGCTCCTCCCAAGCAGTCCTGCTCTTGAGGTGTAGCCATATGGAACCTTCCAGGGCCTGTGTGTTCCCCACTTTCCCACTCTAAGCTGCTACAAGCCCTTCTCCCTATTCTTAAAGGGAGGCTGCGCCTTGATCTGCACAACCTTTCAGACTTGAACGGGGCCCTCCCCTGCTCCGTGAGCCTCGCCGTCCTGGTGCCTGGTTCTGCCATAGTAACTTTCAGGTCCTCTAGGAACCAGACATTTTTGTCCGTATAGTCTCTAAATCCTGCTCACAGGGGATGTTAGTAATTAAATGATGACTTTTACATTGCCTTGCACCAGCAAATAAAATCTGTAGTCTAAGAACAAAGCCCAGGGGGATGATTCACCAGCACCCTTGTTAGCAGTGCTGTGCTCCTCCCCCCTTTCCTTGTCCACCGTCATGCTTCATAGCTTGTCACCTGTGTCTTTCTGGGGGTGTGGGGTGGGCATGTGTGTTTGGTGAATTTTTAGGACTCACCTAAAGGGAAGCTTTATTGTCAATCTCTTTCCACAAATGAGTGTAATTGCAGCCCTTCATGATTTCCTATTATTGTCTCATTTGTTAATTTTTTTCATCATGTGATGCTAATATTTCAAGTATATAGAAAAGAATAGAGAATATTACAGACCTTCATGTGCCCCTCCTTTCTCAGGATTTTGCCATATTTTCTTCAGATCTTTTTAAAATCAGTAATGGTGGATATGTTTTTAAACCTGATGACAGAGACAGAGCTGAAGGGCTTCATCGTCCCTTTTGTTTGACTTAGTGCCTAGAACCATTTTGGCAGGTTTTTGTGCCTGCTCCTTCATTCCCGATGGCGTCTGCATCTCAGGGGAACAGAGGCCCGGGGTCTGGTCAGGGCGTGTGCTGTGCCCCATGTGTGCTGCTGGGTGGCAGAGCAGGAGAAGGGTCCGAACCTGGCATCCTCAGCCACTGGCATCTGGGCATGCTCAGAACATCCTGGCCACACCACCCCTCAGAGCAGCTGTTGTTTCTAATTGTTTTTACCTTTTCCTTTAGGCTCCTATTCAGAGAAGGAAAAAGCCTGCTTCACAGAAAAAGCGACGCTTTAAGACTCATAACGAACACTTGGCTGGAGTGCTGAAGGATTACTCTGACATTACTTCCAGCAAATAGGGAACAGTTTTGCCCTGGAACAGAGTTACAGATACACAATCAAGAGTGTTCTTGCTGATGCTCGGGGTCTGAAGACTGTCTTCCTATCTGCTTCTTGCGGCTGAGGAGAGGAGCAGTTCAGTTTACAAAACAAGTGCAAATTACCAAACTCAAAGCTTATTTGAGTAGAATGGGCTCATGGGCAATGTGATGTTCCCTGTTAACCTTCTGTTACTCCCTGGGAGAAAGGCACTGAGCGTGGCATGCAGGTGTCTTTGCTGTGTTTTTCTCCACTTCTAAATGGTTCCTGGTTCCTTTCTTCCTCGTTTGTTACTTTAGAGCAAGTTTGCCCATAGTCTTGAATGCAATATTTGTTTATTCCAAAAGAACATATTTATAATAAAATCACTGTAGAAGGATTTTTAAGATGTTAGTGAATTCTGTTTCTTTTCATTCTCGGAAATGGCAGGAAGCAGCTCCAGTCTCTGATTTCCATGGGTCACGTGCTGGGGATGTGATGAAGCCTGCAGCCTGCACTGTGTTGCTGAGCACATGGATTTCACCACTGGAACACAGGTGTGCTGCTTGTTAGCAAGCTGAGCAATAAAGATGTGCTGGATGTCATTGTTAATGTTTTCTTTTAAAAAGAAGCGTCAGTGTCAGCCGGGAAAGCTGGCTCACGCCTGTAATCCCAGCACTTTGGGAGGCTGAGGCAGGTGGATCACGAGGTTAAAAGATCGAGACCATCCCGGCCAACATGGTGAAACCCTGTCTCTACTAAAAATATAAAAATTAGCTGGGCGTTGGGGCATGTGCCTGTACTCCTAGCTACTTGGGAGGCTGAGGCAGGAGAATCACTTGAACCCGGGAGGCGGAGGTTGCAGTTTGCTGAGATCGTGCCACTGCACTCCAGCCTGGTGACAGAACGAGACTCCATCTTAAAAAAAAAAAAAAAAAAAAGCATCAGTGTCCAGCTTCTTGGGTTTGGTAAATTCCAGGATGGCAAGCCTTTGTAGTGTCTCCTCGTCAACCTGAACGTCAGCTATACCACGCCTCCACCCTCATGTGGCCTGACCCGAGATGGTTCTGGTGGAGATGCCCTCTGTCACCCTGTCACTGGCCCAGCTCATGAGAGCCATTACCAAATATGCGAGCGTTCTTTAGAGTGAGGGTGACTCACGGGAAATTCACGTGGTTCTGCTTTCTACGGCAAAGTTCGCATTTTCCTCACCTGCACCCTGTATGTTCTGCTGTGGTCCTTTGTGCTGGTGGTCATGGTCCTCCCGTCACAGCGTGGGATAGTAGTGGATTAGGAAACGAGGTGTTGGTTCTCAGAAAAGGCATGATGGAAACCCAGAGCAGGAAGTGCTTTGTGCAGACGACAAAGAACCTTTTTTTGCTTTTTCAGTTGTTTTCTCTTTTCTACTTACCTCTCATCCCTTTACAGTGTTATCTGTTTGCTTTACCTCTTTCTTACCTCCAAGCCCCAAAACATGGCAGGAGAGGATGTAACTGAGGTTCCCACGATAATTTAGAACACAGGAAATACAGCCTGTCTTGCTTTGTATCAGGTTTTTTTCTGGTAAGGAAGAGCTTTAATATCTTACGGCATGAAACTAGCTTTCCTGTAAAAAAATCTAGAGTTAGCTTATCTCCAGGTTGGTACCTACTTTTGTGATCTTCACACTCCATCTTATTTTATGGGCCAGGTCTGGAAGTGCAGTTTGGACATCTCATCTGCTTTGCAGGGAGATGGGCATCAGGGCCTCCGTCGTGGGCTCTGTGATCAGGTTCTCCATCTCTGTGATAAGGCGCTTACTGCCAGTTGTGTTATTGGTTGTGACTTCTAGCAATGCCTGTGCTCAACAGTACTTCGTGGGCTGGCCTGATAATTGATTTCAGTTATTTTGTCTAAAACTCATTTCAGAAATGAAGATCTAGCAAAATGAAGTGACTCACTAAATTGCTGTACTCAACAAAATTCCGTAGCTTTATCTCATTCACTTGCAGTTTCTTTTGTTAAGCCTCGACCCACTCAGTCTACTACATGTAAGAGCAAATCCTCCATATACCCCATCTCAAGGTACTGGGGTTGCATCATCTGGTGATATGTTGAGGGGGATACAGTGTTTGTGGGAACATTGATGGAAGGTTACTTGTGTTGGACGGTCATATTACAGGTACACCTCATTTTATTGTACTTTGCTTTATGTGTCTTCACAGATACAGTGGAGTTTCTTTTCCATATTGAAGGTTTGTGGGAACCCTGCTTCAAGCAGATCTGTTGGTGCCGTTTTTCCAACAGCACGTGCTCACTTTTTGGCATTTTTTTTTTTAGCAATAATATATTTTTAAATTAAAGTATATAATTGGATTCTTTAAGACATAATGCTATTGCTCACTTTCTACTATCATGTAGCATAAACATTTTAATATGCACTGGGAAACCAAAACATTTGTGTGACCCACTTTACTGTGATATTTGCTTTATTGCGATGGCCTGGAACCAAGTCTGCAGCATCTCCGAGGGATGCTATACAGAGAAGCTGTCTCTTCGCAGTTCTTCTGGGTGTCTGAAAACATATCCACCAGAAACACCAAGTTGAAGTCATGTTCTCGCCTCTGCCCGTTTCTGGTGGCTCTGCTGGCCATTTAGAAGCACGTGGGAATGGCATGGCTCGGTGAGTTAAGAGGGTATGACAGTCGGGAGTGCATTTGATCTATAATTCATCACCATGATGTGAGGCTTTTAGGGGATAGCTAAGGGAAATGTAGTCAAGCCTGGACAGAGTGTAAAAACCGAACATTTGGCTGCTGCTGTCACAGCCTGTAAGTGTGGCCAGATGATGGTGGGACCCAGGGGACAGAGTGGCACTTGACACCTGTTGAGCAGAGGCTTAGTGGAAAGGCAGCGCGGGACATCCTGTTCCTTCCAGCCCCAGCGTTCAAGGGACTGCGAGTGGACAGCCCTGTCTTTATCTGTGAGCTGTTTGAAATCTGTAGCAGCAGAATGGGATTGTGAGTGTGGACGGTTTTGTGGGATGAGGGCATTTGGTTTATCAGTTCCCTGATTCTTAGTTAATAGTGATTTTCTGAGGCATAGAAGATGAGACTCAGTGTCTCTTCCCTGTAGCCACGGTTTTTACTTTCAGATCACTCATTTGTGGGGAGGATTTGGGGTTTTCTAAGGTTTGGTTGACTGTTGACACGCTCAGCCTGGTGCCGCGCCTTCTGCAGCGAGGTGGAGCAGCCCTCCTGGAGCTTCCTGCAGGTTCGAGGTCTCTCAGGGTGGTTTCTGTGGGCTTGTCCTGAGAGATGAGAAGGTGTTCTGTGGGAGTTGTGGTGGGATGGTCCAAGGACCTCTTGGAAACCATTTTTCAGACTAACTGGACCGTAGAACACCCATCCCTGTCCTGTCTGGAGTGTTGGGGGAAGCACCGCTGGAAACTCAAGAGCTAGACGGCCCTGGCCCTGTATGGTTGGCCCCCTCTGGCTGCAGTGTAAAGAACGACAGTGCATTTTGCTTCCCTGGATTTCCATTAGAATTAAATGTGGATCCTGCTCTTCAGCAGATGGGGAGGGGACTAATCCAACTCCACTGGTTGGGGATGGGACCAGCACATTTGTGTGACTTAACCATGTGGTTCTGAGACCCTGGTGAAAGCCCAGTGACTTTTCATCTGGCCACAACTTCGTGGGGCTTGCATGTCAAGGGAGAAAAGGCAAAGACTTTCCTTTAAAGAAAACACAGAAGGGTGCCAGCAGGGGATAACTGAGTGAACCATATCCTGATTTAGGCGGGACCAGCTCTAAAAGCGCCAAGAGCAGGTTTGTCCTGTGGGTGGTGATTGTGAGGTTTTGAAGTGCCTGCCAAGCCCCCATGCCAAGGCTTATGTTCTAGTTTTAAAAAGTGCTCTTTTGTCCAGGTAAATCTTTTATTTAACTCGTGCATCATTTCTCATTGCATTTAGGCCTTCCTTTTTGCTCAGAAGAGAAGTTTGGGTTGACTTTAAGCATTTGGCCCAAGTTCCTAACTTGGAATTAACGACCATGGGCAGAGTTCCACGTGAATTTCTCAACTGGACAAGTGGAACCACAAGGACCCGAATTTTCTCTTCCCCTCAGATCGTCCATAGGTGAGATGTATGTGAACAGTGGTGGAGAATGGAAGCCTTCACTGTTTTATGTTTACCAGCAAATTATTACGGTTTGTAGGAAGAGCTCCCTCCTCCCTCGCCCCCAAATAGGAATGCGTTTGAACTGTGGGTCAGGAAGAGGGAAGTGGCAGGTTCGTTGGAGAGCTGCAGAGGGGCCTAGTTCTCACAGCGCACTGGCATCTCTCAGGATTGGGTAGCTATGGAGCCAGGCGAGTTCACACAAGAGTTAATATTAGTTCCATCTGGGATGTTCTACAGCAGGGACAGATAGCTTTACAGTGGCAGTTATTGAAATTTCCTAATTTAGTGCTCTTGATCAAATTGCTGACAACAGTTTTTCATTATCACAGTTATTAGAGTTTTAGGAGAGGCATATTTTGAGGATGAGTGTTTTAAATAACACCTCATTGGTAATGAATATTCTTAGGTTTTCTATGCAGGCTGTAAAGTTGTTTTATGCCATGAGGGTGTGGAGAGAATGGTTTAAGAGCTGGAGAGGAGAGCAACTGTGTGCCAGAACCTTCCAACTGGGTGGGTGAGAGTGCTTTTGGGAACCTGTCCATATTCTTAGCACAGATCATGTCTTGCCCAAAGCGCTCAGAAACAACTAGTTGAATTTGGACATGGTGGCACGCGCCTATAGTCCCAGCTACTCAGGAGGCTGAGGCAGGAGGATGGCTTGAGTCCAGGAGTTCGAGGCTGCAAGTGAGCTGTGAATCTGCCACTGCACTCCAGTCTGGAGACGCCGTCCCTTAAAAAAAAATTACTTCTTTATGTCATCTTGACAGACACCAAGAATTCTTGTGTATTGGAACGCAGAATTCAGGGATGGGGCAATAACAATTGCAAGCTAGTCCATGAAAGTAGGGTGGACACATGTGCATGCCCTGGGTCCAGCTGAGTCTGAA
Source organism: Pan paniscus (assembly GCF_029289425.2). Classification (NCBI taxonomy): domain Eukaryota; kingdom Metazoa; phylum Chordata; class Mammalia; order Primates; family Hominidae; genus Pan; species Pan paniscus. The sequence goes on along the minus strand of NC_073256.2, from coordinate 49,136,574 downwards.
GCCCAGGTGTGATTAATTGGCAATGTAGTGTTCACTTTGTGAATTGCAAGGTTCTTTTCATATTCCTTTAATTTGTAATTTTGTTATAGACGTGGAAAGCATGGTATTTAATTTCAGATGCCACTTTTATAGTTGTATCAGTTCGACATTAACAAGGGTTCATTTGGTAATCACACAAAAAGATGGGCTTAGTTACCATCTTTTTGGAGCCTACAAACTGGGACATTTTGCATGGGAGCAAGAGCAAACAGCCTGCCTTTTTCCTATTCCAAGTTCTTGATTCCAGAAGACATACTGCATTCATTCCTGTTCAATAGAGTGACAAAAAGGGTAACTTCGCACAGACCCTAATGAAGCTGGTATCTGGCTGGTGAGTGGAAATATATCTGGAGGTCACACTAGATTAGTAAATACCATCCAGACTTGTCATTTGCACATCATGAATGACTATCATCAGCATGGGGAAGATTGGGGTGCTCATCCATCCCAAGGCCCCCTGTAAAAAATCATAGGTGACTGTGTTCAGCCAGTGACTGGCTGGGATGGAGTCCGGGCAGTCCCGAGGCAGCAAAACCCCTTAAGAGCTCACTAGCCTCCATTCCTTAGCTGTTTGGCCAATCTCTGGTGCCTATGAGTTGGAGCTCACAGGTGGACCAAAGGCAGATCAGGCGGGCCTGAGAGCCATGCTGGCGTGACCTTCTAAGCCTGGGCCCAGGAAAGCTTTTGGCCTTCTACAGTTACGTAAGTTGGAAGGCAGTGGACACAACCTACGTTTGGTGGCTAGGCTCTTCTGCAGGCAGGCTGTGAGAGCTTCACTGTGGGTCATCTCAGTACCCAGCAAGACTCAGTAGTGGTTGTTGCCACTGCTTGGATTTTTTTTTTTTTTTTTTGGTTTCTTTCTCCTTTTGGGGGAAAAAAGAGTAGGTGAGAGTATATATAAAACACGATTGTCTTGGCAATTGGTGCCTGGTTTTCCACTTTTTTTTTTTTTTTAATTTTTTATGGTTTTGGAGTCAGGGTCTTGCCCTGTTGCCGAGGCTTCAGTGCAGTGGAGCAGTCATGGCTCACTGCAGCCTCGACCTCTTGGGCTCAAGTTGTCCTTCCTCTGTGGTCCCCTGAGTAGCTAGGACCACAGGTGCTAGTACTCCTGGCTAATGTTAAAATTGAGGGTCTTGCTGTGTTGTCCAGGCTGGTCTCAAACTCCTGGGATCAAGCAAGCCTCCTGCCTCAGTTTCCCAGTGTTGGGATTACAGGTGTGAGCCACCATGCCTGGCGTAAGATATGTTTAAGTCAGCAGAAAACCCAAGTGACATTTTAATATAATTCAGATAATCCTGAGTCAAGCTTTGTAGGCTGAGGTAGATGAGGGGCCTCCCTTGAGGTCCCTCTGCCTCTGGTGTCATTGTGGGTCACCAGCCACTGTGGTTGTGCGTTTGCAGACTTACTCTCTGGCTTTCCCCGGTGTCTGCTTCCTCCTTTAATCTCTTTGTGCCTAAGCTCAATGGCCAATGCTTAGCTCTGCCGAAGCCTGACAATGGGAACGAAATCTGCTGGCGTCTTGTCTGCAGTGTGGGATACATGTAGTTGGTCTTGCTAAAAAAGAATTTGTCAAGCAATGGTGTGACAGCTGGAATAAGCACTTTATTTTTTAAAAATGACAATAGAAAAGTACCTTTAAACAGTTATAAAAGCATAATAGACTGCAGAAGTGGCTATTTTCCTTAGGAGTACAGGCATCTCACCAAGAGCCGATTGGCACTGAGGGCATAAGCAGGTCCTTGAACACCAAAGTGGATCCGTCACAAGTCCTTGAGCTAACTGCCCTTTCCCCTTATTTACGGTAAGAAAGAGCCCCTCACTCCTGGCCTTGGTTTTTTGTGTTGACCTTTAAAAGCTTTTTGACATCTTTTTATTTCTAATGGAAAATAACAAAACAAAAACCCAAACCAACCAGGTAATCATGACATTGAAATTTTCAACATAAGCCGAGCAGATCAATAGGAAAGACTGTGTTTGGCAGCTGAATTTAGGTCAGTGTGGTTTTACAAATGGCTTCTGTACAAGGGGAGAGGTTGAGCTGTCATGAACTCTGGAGATGTGTCAACTGACAACACCAGACTGACTTTGGCTTTGACGAAGTCTGAATAGAATTGGTTCCAAATGCCCACTGCCTCCGTCTCCTGTGCGGTGTGGCAGGACGTCTCACAGTGAGCACACGCCATTTGGGAGCTCATGGTATGTGGTCGGTTTGGCCCAGTGCTGCCAAGAGTTGGGAACACCAGCTCAGTTCAGCCGGTGTTTTGCAAACATCACTTTGGAGATAGAGACGTGAGCTGCCCACTGCAGCCAGGTGGGTTGGGCACAGCCAACCCCTTCAAGGGCCAGGGCTGGCCTCCCAAGCCAAGGTTTTCCCTTACCAGTGAGGTGGGCTCTGCACTTCCACTGGGGGAGCAGGGATGCGGGGCTGGCTTGTGGAAGGTAGGTTAGGCATCGAGTGGCTACACATACAGGAGAGTGGAAACATAAAACTGCACAAACTCACACTTGGCACACAGTTGATATAGTCACAGCTGGAGCTGCCAGGGCTTTCTAAGGGCACACTCAGCAGTTCTTACCAATGATGTTTTCTTGCCCAGTTGTGAATAAGCCATAGGTAGAAGCTCCTGGAGGCTTCTGGTTGATTGTCTTGCAGGGCTGTCCTACTAGAACTGGGATCCTAGACCTAACACTGCAAATAACAGTTCTGTTTCTAACATCTAACACCACGCTACTAATTTACCCTGGACTCCGGCCAGGCACAGATTTCTATATATTCACAATACAATTCAGGATATTTTGATAATATTTGGAAACATGCCTCAAACATGCAACTTACTTCAGAGGGAAAAAAATAGATATTTTTAATTACAAGCATTCAAAAGTCAGGAACAAAAACTGTGATCCAAACCAGTGTAAGATCGTCCATCCCAGCATACTTAAAATGTTTGGTATAAAAATACTCACTTTTCTTGGTTTTATTGTTGACTTCTCTTACGTTTCGTTTGAAAATATCTCCAAACTGTACAGAAATTTCAGACCATGCATTCACAAATAACACGCTATTTCTTACAATTATACAGTGTAAAAGAGTAAAACATTTTTATTATATTTTTTTCTTCGAGAAAAACAGATGTGTGATAGAGGCTGTGACAAAGTCTTGAAGGGATCAAAACTGGGCAAGGTTTTTTCAAGCCTGAAACAGAAAGAAAACATGTTAGGAGAGCAGGTGTCAACCCCTCCCTAGTTGCGATGGCTTCGTCCTGGAGATGCTGTGGATGGGAGAACGGATGGGTTAGATGACAGTGTGCGGATGTGTGTATAGAACATATTTGCTGACCACGTGTCAGTGGTCTCACCTTGATTAGAAACATGGGGCAAGTCCTTGGCTCCCGCTCACAGACCCCTACCCTGGCCCAGAGGTTTTCTTGAAACACATCTCAGCTATATTGTATTATTCAGTCACTCCTTTTCCTGCCATCTTACCAGCATGTCACACACGTTTGAGAAGTTGTAGAAAAGGTGTATGCAGGAGGCAATCAGCTCAGCATACACTAGAATTTTGTACAGGGAGATGCTTATTTGTGTGCCGAAAGAGGCCATAAAGAAAAACATAATTATAACCTATTTAAATGTCCCAAGTTAGGTTTGGGAAAATGTGTTTTAAAAAGTCCTGAAATGAGAATATTTAGGTGACCACTGAAACATAGCGTACGGGATGAGCTTGTAAATGTTCACACCAAATCTGTCCAATTTGTATCTGACCTGTGACTTTTCACTGCCCAGTTTTTGGACGACAGTATGAGTGGGTAGCGGGTAACGGCCGGCGGAGCAGGGGCAAGCCAGGCAGAGCTTTCCACAGTGGGCCCTGGACACCCCAGACCTTCTCTGTGACAGGCGACTAATACTTGCCTGTCTCTTTAGGTTGTGGCAAATAAATAATGACATTAGTTGTAGCACATCCGCTTAAGTATGCTTACTGTAGACAGCCCTCAAGGCAGCCAAATCCAGACTCATCCCTGTGCACCCCTGGCCTGTCCCTGCCCTTTACACCGACCTCATTTCCTGTCCTCTTCGCTCATCTGCTCTTTCACTCCACCATCACCATCTTAGGGCCACCTGTGCAGATGTGTGCTTCTACCTCGAATCTTCATCTACTTTGCTTTGGGCAGCATGACAACAACATTCCTAAATCACTCTCCACCCCTGCTCATCTTTCCAGTGGCTTCCAAATCCCTAACACATCCTTCAAGGCCTTCAAAAGCCTGGCCGCAGTCTACTTTCAGCAAGAGCGTGCCGTGCCTGTTCTTACTTTCTCTCTTCTGTTACTAGTCCCCTCAGCATATACAGGCCACACTGTCTTTCAGAACTCATGCCTCTGGAGATCTTAAGGGCTTCCTCCTCTGAGCTCCTCACAGGGGTTCTCACTGACCAGGCCACTTTAGCTTCGACAGGGATCATCCTGCATTATTTTCCTGAGACCTTTTCCTTCTCCTCAAACCCCAGACAGAGTCACTTGCAGGTGACCCAAATGCAAACCCTCCATTCAAACACTTAGACTGTAGGACACACAAAACAGGAGTGGTGGGTCATTTATGGCATGTGGCACTGAGACATGGGCCCCCGGGGTTGATGGCGTCTGGCCTGGGAGCAGGCCAGGGGACCCACTTTGGGTTCTGTACACCAGTCCAGGGGCACCCTGAGCCTCCATGGGTAGCCGCAGCCCTGATGAGGGGGATATGGTGGCTCCAGCTTTCCTGGGTAATGAACCACGCAGCTTCCCAATGCCCCAGCCCCTGAGCAGGCAGAATGGCTGCCTAGGAGGGCTAATCTGAAGGGAGAAGGAACATACATAGGCAGGAGGAGGGCGGGAGCAAGTCTGGTCTGGTTTTCTGGGCCTTCCATAACTGCCATGTAAATGGGATCCTTGCATGGGAAAGGAATGTAGTCACACTACCACAGATGATCCCAGACTGAACAGAAGGTCAAAATGTGGCTATTTCAGTCCATGTAAACAAGGAGGAGGTTTTGCTAGGAGCGGAGTTCAAACCTTGGAATGTCTTAACAAGGACATTTTAAACAGAATCCAAAGACATCTGGGAACACAGCCCCATGGAGGGATGGCGGGGTCAGGGTTGGGAACGCATAAGGCTCTGATTAGGAGCAGGTTCTCCTCGCGGGGCCTTCCTGGAAGGGGCCGACTATGACATACAGGTGATGGGACGTCAAGACAGGAAAAAATCTCCTTATCTCAGGTAAGTGGGAACAGTCCCAGTTTGAAGACACTGGAGGATGTCTCTTGGTCTCTTAAGGAATATTACACAATTCTAAAACACTGCATTTCGGGTCTTTGGTGGAACTCAGAACGTGGGGACAGATGGGCCTGGGGTCAGGATGCCCGCTGCCTGCCCCTCACTCTGCGGTCTCTTCGCACCCAGTCAGGGTCTCGGTCCGATGCCTTGGGAGATTTTTTCTCCCAGAGGAAAGCCTCCCTTGATCCGTCTGCAGCTCCTTGACCTAATTCCTGAGGATTCCTTCCCCAAGAGTTTCTAAGGCTTCCTGGTTACCAAGTCAGATAAGGAATGTTCTCCCCCCAACTCCAAATAAACATGGGCCATCATGTGGCAAAGGTTCCTAATTAAGAGTGCTTCAGTTTTCATTTAATACCTGTCAGCTTCATCTTCAAAAAATCACGTACTGATATTAATTTGTAATAGAGAGATTTTCAAACGTGTCATTGAAAAAGTTCACGGTCTCTGGAGCCTCTAGGGGCACAGTCTTCTGCAGTTTGGAACTCCATTCCAGCCCTGGGGGCCCATGGAGAACGGCCCATCTCTGCCCTCCAAGGGTAGGTCACATAAGCACTGTTGTCTGACCTCAGGTTTGGGAAGAGAAAAGCCCCCTCCAAACTCACTGCTATAACCCAGGGAAGGCCCCAAGAAATTGTGAGCCCCATCTTAACACACTGGTGCTGAGAACGCCACTGCTCCCCTCCATGCTGGCTGCTGCCGCTCTCTCAGGCACATCTGGGGCATTTGCAACCTGACCCTCAGCTGCCCCCAGGACCGTGACCCAAACCTGTCCCCTCTTTTCTGTCTCCCGCCACTAGGCCCTTCCGTGGCCTACCAGGAAAACTCCTGCTCCTTGCATTGTTGATACTTTGGTTGACTTGCTGCATTTAAAAATCATGATGTCTAACCAGCATTCAAAAATTGCATAAGTGGAAAAAAATGTGCAAGTGGCTTAATTGGTTTTTAAATATCCCCAGGAGGAAGAACAAAATCATGTCTTTTAAAAAAGTTTGAGTGAGTGATGACTATTAAGAGCTTTGACAAAAGGAAAAGCTAGAAGGCCGTGGGCCTAGTGGGATAGACCCAGCTGCCCTATGTGATGTGAAAAAAGCTTGGGTTAGTGCAAGAAACAGGCACCCCGGGAAAAATGCCCAAAGTGCAGGGTCCGGCTTCCTGTGGGAAAGCTCCCTGGGGTGGTGGGAGGTGGGTCGCCCAGTGTGGCACACACCTGATGCCTGCTCCTGGGTCAGCACTGAGAGGTATCGTCGGAGTATGAAGTGACTTAAGCCCCTCAAATGTGGCCCCACCTCCTTGGCCAGAACCGCTTGGTTCTCTGTAGCAGGAATCTTGTTCCCTTCAGACTCCTCTTTTTTCATAGGCCCCTCAGAGGGATGCAGCCTGCCGCTTTATTTAGGCTGAGACATTAGCCACCATAGACTCGCCCCTGGCATTCCTGCCGCTCTAAGCCAGGCTTTCCAGAGACCCAGCAGCAAGGTCACCTCTGGGAATGCTACAGGAGGATTTTTTTTTAGACTACATTTCCTGCTAGTAGCTAACGAACTGAGGAGTGACAGGTGATACCGACTGAAAAGACAGATCACTAAAACCATGAACTACTAAGCTAAAACCATGAACTACTAAGAGGCCCACAGTCTGGAGAAATTCATTGTGAATTCTGATTCAGTCATGCTCCAGGGTAATTATCCTATGTCCCTAAGTCATCAAATGGCTGATCATATGCAGTATAACTGGATTAATAAGATGGGGGGATATACACATTACATCTGAAACAGATTTCCAACAAAATAATAATTTCCCCCCAAAAAAGGCGATGCTTAAAGGGAAAAACTTCGTTTCAGTAACATTTCCCTAGGCGGAATCCCTCACTCCAGGTGCCGCTGGACAGCCAGATGCTCATGGTGCCAGCCTTACCTAAGGAGGACATGGTGAGCACCAAATACTGGGGTGATGCGCTTTAAAAATGTATCAGTTGCTGTCCTGGGATGACCTTCCCTGGCAGGCCGTGTTGGAGCAGATGTTAAAGAGCTCCGGGCAGAATCACCTGGGGTGGAGGGGCACGAGCACCTGGAATGCCAGACCCCACCCCCAGAGGCCCACAGTTCCCACGTGTTCGCCATGCCGCCCCTGAGGGCTTGTATCAGCCCTGACTCTGTTACTCACCAGCATGCTCCAGTTTTGTAGAACAGCTAGAGAACAGGAGCCACCACTGAAGATTGCATTAATACCCACAAGACAGATTGCAGCCGCCATCACACACCTGGGACCTGGGATGGAGAAAGATCACCCGTTAACGGTGCACAGTAACCTCCACGTGGGGCTGCCTCGGTCTTGAAGACCGGCCTGTTCTGAGGACAGAGAGCCAAGAGAGGCAACGCCGAAAGAGATCAAAGGCCTCTGCTGCTGAGCTGAGGACCAGAGGCTGCTGCAGAATGGTCTTGGATATGCGACATGAAAAGCTCTCAGCCAGGAAAACGCACTGAGGACTTGGCAGAGCAAGTAAGAGGAGGCTTCTGGGGGCCAGCGAGGAAGGACATTCCAAGAAAAGCATGTGAACTCTTCGCTGAGGGCGCACTAGGAGGCTGCAGGCCCAGCAAGCAGGACTCTACACCCACGTCCCTGTGGTTGCATCCCAAGGGCTGTGGCCTAGACCCGGAGGACTGTCCAAAGGCCCTGCAGAGGAAAGGCATGGGACCTGAGGCCCCCACACAGCAAGATCCAGAAACAGCCACCTCCAGGAGCTGAGCAGCTTTGGTCAGCCCAAGGCCATAGGAAATCCCTGTCTGTCACAGGCACCAAGGACTAAACTTTGCTCCAAGCACCTCCTGGAAAACAAAAACTAAAAGGATGCACATTTGTGAAGATATCTGGCTACTTGTACCCTAGGGTCTGAGAATTTTGAAATACGAAGGTGCAAAGACCTAGCAAAGAATCCGTTTCTAATATTCCCCCTGCAGGCACGGCTGCCTGTGAGCCGGCTGGTTACAGCAAGGATTCCAGTGCCAGGGAAGGAAGCCCAACTCCCTGCATGTGGACACCAGCGGTCCTATTTCCCACTAACATTTCTCAGATCTCCCTCCCTGCAGACAGGCCGTGTCCAGTATGCGAGGCTTATGAGAACTGGAGTGCATAACGTACTGCTGCGGACTGTCCGGGTTCCCCAGAAAGGTGGCACTGGCTCAGCTGGCACCTCTGAGTGGTCCCACCAGGACTCTTCAGGGAGAGGGGACTGCATGTGCTGAAACCCAGCTCTGGAATCAAGAGTGAGCCTGAAGACTACCTTCCTAGAACATCTCTCTCCTCAGATTTAAGGAAGAAAACATTTTCCCCAGAACTTCACTATGCAACATTAGATGATTCTAGTTTCCTAGCAAAAGTTGGGTTACTTGAGAACAGGAAAATAATCATCTTTGCACATGAAACCTATCAGCTCACCCAACCTCTCCAGGCCCCCTCCACACAGGAGGGAGAGCACGAGCCACCCAGAGCTGCAGAGCCAGGCCACACTTCCCGGGAGGCTGTATTTTTAGGATGATTAAGAAGCCTCTGGGCTTCAGCTAATCAGTGCGACTCATACAAGTACTGGGATCCTGGGACCCTCCCTCTCCTCCATGTCCCCAGGAGCATAGGGGACAACCCGCTCCTGGGACCTCAACAAGTTGTCTGCACCCCCGGGGTTACCTGGGAGGGGGGGGGGAGGGAGGGGCAGTAACATGAGCCAGAGTCCAGCCAGGAATTGCTCTCAGGAGTCGCGGAGCCCCCAGACCCCATGGCCTGGTCTGAACACGTGGCTACCCTCTTTGAACTTCTTCCAGGGAAGAGTCAGGCAGCTCTGCCAGTGCACATGCTCAGGAGTCTCCAAGGACTCCAGACAGATCCACAGAAAACACAATGGGCAGGAGCAGGTTGGGGGGCTGCAGTTTTCACTGCATTTGGTTGTCACGTGGTTTGTAGAGGAGCTCGGTAAGTGCTTGTGATGTGGCACAGTCCGGAGGACAGTGGTGGCTAGAGGGGCACCCACCATGTCCACAGGACTGGCAGTGTGGAGGGTCTTCAGGCCCACCCCTACCTTTAGAGCTCAGATGGGAACCATAACAGACTCCAGAGCTGGAAAGAATTGCAGAACCAGGCTTGCGTCTCCTCACTGGGAAAATAGAGAAAGGTCTCTGAGGAGGGCCCTGCACGCTCTCCCAGTGATTCCTTAGTGCCGCGTGGGAGCCAAGCCTGCTGCACTTCCAGTCCATTTACTTTAAGATTACAGGAGTTAAATATTTTCCAAGCCTCACTAAAGTGGAATGTGTTCTGAAAAAGAAAACCCATATAAAGCTGGTGAAGTTCTAGGTCTTTGCTGAGATGTTACCTTCTCAGGCGGACCCTGCCTGCTCTGCTCTGCTACCTTGAAGCAGAAGGCACCAGAAGTGCCGGCCGCACCACAACACTGAGCTGCTTACCCGGCCTTATTATTTATTCCCTGAATACTATCACCACCCAAACTATTATGTCTATTTGATTACCTATTACCCATCTCCTCCCCAGGACGCTGCAGCTGCTCACCGTATTAGCCTTAGGTATGACGGACAGTTATGGCGTTAGTAGCCTTAGGTGTGATGTGCAGACCTCACAGCCTCATACTGGTTGCTGGGTGCACCGCAGTGTGACAGCATGACATGGACAGGTGGCTTGCTTCTAAGGGGAGGCCAGGGTGACAGCAGGAGCCACCACAGCTGTCTGGGCCTCTGGAGCCCCAGTGCCTTTCCTCCTTGTTAAGCTCTAAGCTCCACCTGGGCACCAGCATCTGGGACTCTACTGAGGATGACTCAAGCTCACAGCCAAAGACAGGCAAGGCCGTTCCACCCAAAACAGAAGAGAAGGGAAAAATAGCTCCAAATTCCGCCATGTTCTCTCTTGCCATTTCCTTCTCCAATCTGGGGAGGCTGTAACTACATGTGCTTATAATTTCTGGGCTCTGGTCCCGGTCCATGGCCAGGAAAATTTCAAGAGTCCTGAAAGAAGACGTCCCCCTACACCCCACTTGGCTCCCAAACGCTGGTTCTTCCCTTTCACTAACAGTTCAACTCTTTGAATATCCATCAAGGAAAGCTGCCTCACTCTCACTGCATGTAAGGAGTGACAGCAGCGTTGCTCATGCTCTCCTGTTCTCAGTGTATCTGGGAAACTGACAATTTTCTATCGTGATTCTGTATTCTGGGCTCTCTGGCACATGGCTGAACCATCAGCAAAACTCTAGTGATGCAGACACAGCCTGTGGCCAGACTCAACACCATCCATCAGCAAGAGGCGGAGCAAATTAAAACACCAGTAACACCCTGTCCCCCTCTGACCCCCCCCTCTCCTGATGGCCTTGCTTATGCCACAGGAACAGCATGCACATGGCCTGTACATGCCCTCAGCTTGGCTCTCCTCACAGCAGGCTGGTCTTGCAGGATCGTGAGCGGTAACTCCCTCTCCTGTACATGTGTCCACAGTTCTCTGCCATTAGAACTTAAGCTCCTGAGGGGCACAGGCCTGTTTTTTCATTTTTGTATCTTGGACACAGCAGACACAACAAATGTTTGTCTAGAGAATAAAGTTCTTATTTACATATCTAGTCTAGTCACTGATTTCTCTTTAGCACTAAGAAGTCCAAGTAGATAAATGAAAAATCCTTGAAGGACCTCTGGGAGTGCTGGCCTTTGAGGATTTGGAAGGACGGCATCACTCCTGCTCGTCTTCTGTTCTTTCTGTGCTGGGAAAGCGAGATGGGGAAGAAAGCCCTCCCCGCCGAACGGAGAGAGCCATGTGGGCCTCTGCCAATGAATGGTATGCGCCTTTCATTTGGCCTTTTTGACAGACTTGTTCTGGTTTAAAAATGTTTATATTAGCTCATCAGCACCACTGTTTCCAATTCTAATTTACATTTGCCTAAGATTACACAGCTTGGATTATGGGCCATCTTGGAAAGGACTTGATCCAAGAGACTAGGAGGAGCTGAAATAATAGATCCGCACTGAGCTAGTCTAACTTTAGATGGGCTGGGAGACTAGACTCCCCCGCATGCAGGAGTAACGGGCACCATTATCCATACTCCTTCCTCACCTGCTCCCCACAGGCTCCGAGGAAGGAGTCTGGCCCATGGCCCAAGCTTAGCTCAGAACAAATGATTCATCCACGGGAGACATTACATACTTTTTTTTTTTTTTTTTTTTTTTTTGCGACAGAGTCTTGCTCTGTCGCCCAGGCCAGAGTACAGTGGCGTGATCTTGGCTCACTACAACCTCTGCCTCCCAGGTTCAAGCGATTCTCCTGCCTCAGCCTCCCTAGTAGCTTGGATTACAGGCACCCACCACCATGCTTGGGTGATTTTTGTATTTTTAGTAGAGACGGGGTTTCACCATGTTGGCTGGGCTGGTCTCAAACTTCTGGCATCAAGTGATCCGCCTGCCTCAGCCTCCCAAAGTGCTGGGATGACAGGCGTGAGGCACTGCGCCTGGTCCATTACCTATTCTTATTCGGATCTTATTCGGATCTAGGGCTTTTATTAGCCGTACTTCCAAAGGAGGGCAATTGTTCGTCCTTCTAGTAGCCATTGCTGAAGGGTCTGTGAGAAATGATTTGGAAAAAAATTAGGTGAGCAGATACAAATGAAACCCAGGATCTCTGTCACTGGAACCCACGCAACTGCTTCACAATGGATGTCTTCTCTGTGGCCTACATAAATTCTTAAGGGGAAAAAAGCCCTTCCTTAGGTCCCAGGCCAACATCCTTTGCCCACTTCTCTACCAACTGAAATTGCCAGGTTGAAGGTCTTCTCTCACCATGCTTGACTTTCGTAAAGCATCTGACTGACAGAAGTGGCTGGCGCCCCCTGCTTCTCCAGCCCCCTCTCCACTCTCTGGGGGCTGCTCTTTCTCTGCTGACTCTTGGCTCTCAGATGTGCTTGGCAAGTGGCCTCTCTTCCAGTTTCACGAACTTCCTCAACGGTCAGTTTATGCTGAGGGTCAGGTCAATGTTTCAAGCCATGCCTTCTCTTGTGTGCTTCAGAATTTCCAGTTACCTCATCCTAGGCACCTCTAGCTGAACACCCTACCAGCCTCTGACAATGGAGAGCTCAACACACTGTCATGGAATAGGGACGTGCTCACAGCAGGGTCCGCTTAGTGCCATCTGGAGTTGTAAGGCAGTGCTGGGCACCATGGTAACGGGGAGGTTCCTATGCAACCAAATAAGTAAGGCTTTGGGATCTGTATTTAAAAGTCAATTATGGGCATATGAAGACGAAACATGGACTTACAAAATTCTGGACTTCATAGACCCTAGACTATATCTCAGATATAGTCTTATAGCTTAAAAATGGTATTCCCTGGAGCAAAAAAATCTCTCCTAAAAAGCAAACTTTTAGAATTCACAAAATAATTAAACATTTTAAAAGAACATTTTATCTATCATGAATTGTTAATAAAGGACATTTAAGAGACAATTACCATTTCCTAACACTACCATTTAAAAAGGATACTTATGCGCGCACACACACGACATGTAATTTCAGAATAAGGGACAAACAAAAGTAGTACAAGAAAAGCTACTACATTGTCTGGGTTTTTAAATATCATCACAGATTAATGAGCAGTATCACACATGAATACTCATCCAAGGATCTCTATATATGGGGGCCTCTGGTTTCGTTTCTGGCTAAGAGGTTAGGATACGGTTCCCCCAGGCATGAAACATTAGTCTCCTAAGATTCTGTGAAAAAAGGATGACCTGGTTTCAAGTAAGCTTGAGGAACACCGTGTACCAGAGCCCCCTCCTCTTAAATATTCATGATGTTCATATGGTAATAAAGGTTCTGAGAATCTTTGGGTAAAGAAATTTGTTTCACTGACCTTGGAAGGATTTGTGTACTTCACCTGCGATTGCCCCTGAGGACTATTATTATTTGGCCACACTCGAATATGAAGTATTTGAGTTAAAATATGAAATACGTTGGGTTAGAGGAAGAGTAGATACAACTTTAGCTTCCTGATGCTGATGTCCTAAAGCACAGAGCGCTCTCTCTCAACTTTCCTATCCCTGCCATCAGAGAAAGGGCTGTGAATGGCCAGGTGGCTGCTGGGCTATGACTGGCTGCTCTGAGAATCGTCTGTGGGCTTCCGACACTCTCATGCCCATTACTCATCTCTCTACTATCTGCTGAGACCTCTCCTTTGCGAACACAGAAGGGGTCTTCTGACTCGGACCTGAGCTCATCCAAAAGGGCCGGCCTCCTGCGTGATGACAACCTCAAACATGAAGTCCACACTCAGCAGTCCTCCCAGATCTTGAAGGTGACCTGACCCACCAACTGAGACTTCAGGTCAACAGGGCAACTTACCTTGTACAATAAACCCTAGCACTGTTTAAAAATCTTATTAATGCTCTCTTTCTTCTTCACTGACAGGCACTGACCTGCGCGAGTTCAGCTCTAGTGTCTTTTTCTTGTGAGAGGTCTGAAACATTTCTCCATTAAGTGGAATCTAAGTTGACCAGGGGCCTGTTCTTTCCACAGAATGCCTCTCCAGAAGAGTCTATCTAAATGGCTTCAAATGATCTAACAAAAGCACATGGACTCAGTATTAATGGTAGAAAAAGAAAAGAACACTAGTTTAGTTTGGAAGTATTTTTATCTTACAATAGAAGTCTCCAAGGAAAGGCCCATGACACTATTGTAAAATCAGGTGCACGGGTTTGCCATGATCTCTTTAGCATTTCTAACAGGATGAGGATCAGGCCCCTCCCTCTTCTCATTTTTCTTCCTATTTCATGAAGGAACTGTGTAAACCAAGAGAAGACTGATGGTGGAACTAAAACATTCTAAAAACTTAACTCTAAGTAGACTCTCCAAATTCACATACTAAATTAGAGTTTAGAAGAACAGTGCCTCGTACTTAACAGAAATTCAGAATTTCTGAATTACAGAAGGCATTTGGTATTTTGTAGAAATGGAGAAAAGGCATTTGGTAGTCCTCTGAAGCAACGTTAGGCCTAAAATGGCACAAAAATGCCCATTTAGGATAGTGCTTCCTTCATGATGAAAACCTTAAAGGAAAGCCTGCTGGAACTGTGCACTGCACCTTTGGTAGGAAAATGAGGTATTTTATAACGATTAGTACTTTGGATATGATGTATGCAGGGAAACTCATTCTAATAAATCTCCCATAATCAACTACTGTGTAAATTAGTGGATGACTATTCCTGCAACTTAAGGTTTTGGTTTAATGCTGGCAGCAGGTGAACTACAATTAGGTAATAAAATGTTCTGACAGCTGTTACTACAGAAATTAGCACTGACTGCTTATTTTTAAGTGGGGAGGCCAGGTACTGGTTTCCTAAGTTAGATTCAAACAGACTAGCACCCGTACCTAGGTGAAAATTTCCTCTCGGAAAAGATGCACTGCTATGTAGTTCAAGTGAGTTTAACAAAGATGGACAATCAAAGGAGGTGCATAAGGTGTGGGTGCAGAGAAAGGAGGAGAGCTGCGTTCATGGCGCACCCACCATGTACAGATGTGTTCTAGGGGCTTCGCACATTCCAAAGGAAAGCGAGTACTTACATAGTATTCAGCAGAACTGACGGGACTTCCAGCCCTGAGAAGTAGCCTCGGAGGGAGGGAGCCAGCGCATCTGAAAAGACATGGGAGAAGGCCGTGAGCCAGGGCTCCCCAGCATATCCCCATTCTCACGGAGGGTCCTGCTTGGCTACCACTTCCCTACTGTTCCAAGATGGTACCCACTCACACTAGCCTGTGAGGGTCTCTTCCCCAAGGGGCTGAAAAGCATCAGAGCGGTGTCCTGAGAGGCATTCCACACACCCTTATGAACACACGGGCAAGCTCTCTGAGGAAAGCACCCACCTCGAGAAGTGCCCGAGGTTCCACCAACTCCTCTGCTCTCATCCTCCTTTTAAAGGTTAGCAGCCATTTGAGGCTAAGATCCGGCACAGCGAATTCCTTTTCCCAGGCCTAGGCTGGTGAAAGGCTATCTAATGGCTTTCTAAGCAGAGTGTGGAAACATAGCTGCTTTGGTAAGGAAGGGGCAGTTCATGACCCCATCCACACCAGTGGCCTGGCCAGGACTACTTTGTGATTCTGTTCCTGTTCTTTTAAAAAAAGGGTTCCAGCTTCTTGGCACTGTGGGTGTCTGGTACCCCAGGCCCTCTGTTCACCCTACTGAGGAGATGGGCCTACAGCCTTTAGCAAGGAGCCTCCCAGCTGGGACCAGCAGCCCTGTCTCTTCCATTAGCTTTCTAAAGTGGAAGGGCAGCCGCAAACACAGGTGCATTGAGCAACACTTTGCCCACCTGGCAGCATATTCCAGGTCCTATGCCAAGGAAAACATGAAAAAAAAAAAAAAAATGGGTGTGGTGGCTCACGCCTGTAATGCTAGCACTTTGGGAGGTCAAGGCGGGCGGATCACCTAAGGTCAGGAGTTCAAGACCAGCCTGACCAACATGGAGAAACCTCATCTCTACTAAAAATACAAAATTAGCTGGGCGTGGGCACGCATGCCTGTAATCCCAGCTGCTTGGGAGGCTGAGGCAGGAGAATCGCTTGAACCAGGAGGGGGGAGGTTGCTGTAAGCTGAGATTGCGCCACTGCACTCCAGTCTGGGCAATGAATGAAACTCAATCTCAAAACAAACAAAAAACAAAACAAAACACCCAAAAGGGCAAGCGCAGTTTGTCTTTAACGGCATCCATCACTGGCCATGTTAGTTTTTGGACACAGGCAAGAGATGCCCGCCTCCCACTGCTCTTCCTTTCACAGGGAGGCGGCATGGTCTCCCCATGACCACCATGAGCAGCCCAGAAGTGCTGCTGGGAGTGGAGAAGGTGAGGCCTGTGGGGCCAGGTGAGGCGATGCCCTCCCGCAGGGTGGCAGAGGAGGACTTACTGAGATCTCCAAAGCTTAATGATGAAGCAAGAGCCATTCTGGCTGAAATGGAGGTGCAGGGGGGTCTGGGAGGCAGCACTGCACAACGCAGGGCTCTGAAGGGACTGCTGGAAGGCTCCTGCCTCATCTCCTTGTTTTACAGGTGTGGGCACCAGCTGAAATCTGGGGATTCTCAATGACCTTGGTCACACAGCCCAGTGGGCTGGGTCAGAATCCAGGATGAGGCCCCACGAGATCCCCTAACTTGATTCTAAAAGCAGGGATGTCTAGAAATTGGGTCCTAGAGAAATCCGACACAGCACCCCGACCTTGTCCCTGGTCCGAGCACAAGGCGGCCTGGGAATCTCCTCCCCCCCATGGGCCTCCTCACGAGCGGTTCTTTCCTCGCTGGCCTGAGTCAGGAAACGCAGGCTTAGGACACAACGGAGCTTCTGCCTGCACCACGACTCCGTCAGGCTGCCTGTGCATTGGGTCTCTTCTGGCGACCATGCCAGATATGTCCAGAGATCAGATGACCAGCTAGAGCAGGGTCCCCAGTATCAGGGAAAGGCAAAGTTGCTGTCCTCAGGGCCACCAGTGGGTACCAAAGCTCATTTAAGGCAGGGCTGGGGTCACTCCCAACACTCATTGCAATTACAGGGACAAGGGTCAGAAACTTTTCCCATGCAGGGAGGCTAGAAAACACTCCTCTGGGAAATTAGAAGTGTGTTCAGAACAAAAGAAGGAGGGCAAGAGTGGGGAAGATGGGGGTGAGGTAGGGGCGGGCAGGGAAGGGGACAGAAGAGTCCAGGGGAGGAGAGGGAGGGCAGAGGTGGGGAGAAGAAAGAACTCATACCTACCCACGGCTCACGGCCTGGTGCATCTGAATCCACTTGCTCACTAAGCAAAGAGCAGAGTTGGAGCTGCCTTCCTGAGACAGGTGGGAAAGGACGGGGCGGGGACACAGAGCCCCCATGGCAGGTGGGGGGCTGGACACCTAAACACACAGTAGAGGGTGATGGGTCTGTGTGCACTGGGTCAGTGTGGAGCGCAGTGGTGTGACTGGTGCGGCCTGGGTGTGGGCTGGGGCGCTGAGCCCCGACGAGGCCAAGACATGACGGTGTTTCACAGGAGACACAGGAAGGGGAGGGCTGCCCGGGGAGGAGAGCCGCACAGTGGATGGCATGGTTCTGCTTTCGGTGCAGGTGACTGCGAGAAGGAAGCCCTGCCCCAGCCTCTCTGACCAGCTCTCGCACACAGCCCTCACGTTCTCACTCGCACAGGTGCCTGCAGGGTTGGGGACGAGCGTGCAGCCCGTCTTCAGGCTCTTGTCAGCCTGGTGGAGGCGCACTCCAGAGTGACATGAAGGCGGGTTCCGAGCTGTGGGGTCCAGGGGAGGCTGTGCTCAGCTGAGGAGTGAGGACGCCAGTGATGCAATAGGTGGCTGCTCCTCAGAGTGGATGTGGTGGCGGGTGGCGGACACACAGACCCCTGAATTCATTGCTCTTGTGTCTCAGGCTAGGACACTACGTGCTTGCCAAGGGGGGGCTCTTCTCACCGCATCCACAGACACCCACGGCTGCCTCCTCTTCCAGCCTGAGAGGCTCCGCTGCGCCCAGCTTCCAGCAGAGGGCAGTGCCCCCCTGGCCAAGTCTGAGCGGCTCATCCAGGTTCCCGCACCACAGCCGGGCAGAGCGGCAGGGCTCATGGTGCACAGCAGAGTTCGGGCAGCCGGCCCGGTGGTGGGGAACAAGCTGCTCTGCGCTAATCACTGTGTGGGGGTAATGAGGAGAGGGTTCTCTCTTAGCCCCATTCGGGCTGCTTGTTCTGCTGGGCTTTTGGCCCCAGGTCACTCCTGCCCATCCCATAAGGGCTGCTTTACAATTCTTCTTAACGGGGAAACCTACAGTTCCCTCCAGACTGCCTGCGTCAAGGTCCTCTCCAAACAGTTCAGCAGGCTAGTTTAGGGCTCCTCATTAGAATAATGTGATGAGGGCTGGCCTTCCATGCAAGGCAGCGGCCCCTCACATTTCTTCATGCCGTGTGCAGAAAACGTATGTGTACACAAACACACACCCTCTCTCTCTTCTCCCATAGTTCTCTCAAATGTGCACACTCACAGTCTTGCACACAATTCCAGGGGCTTCTCAAGACCCTGTGAGAAACTTTAACACAATATACTTAACCAAACTGACCCTGACATTTAGTCTGCGTCAGAGACCGCGCTAAGCACTTCACACAGCCTGTGACATCTAAGGCAACGTGGACGACCCTGGGAATCTTCTCCACTAGAACTTAACAATAGTGGTAAGTTATTACCATGTTACAGTTCACTACCCAGGGCCACACTGTTTGGGATTCTACCATCCCTCTTCTTCAGGAATGCTCTGAAAATGCAGTGCCCCTGCATGGCTAACACTGTAAGTCTCCAGCACTCAGCATGGTGACAGATTGGACAACAGGAGAGCACCAAGATACCCAGAAAAAGAAGCAACTCAGAGTAAAAATCAAATGGAATGCTAGAGAAAGCGGTACCCACCCATAAAAATAATTTCCATCCTCTTCCATTTATAGATGAGAAAATGAAGGGCCAGAGGATTAAATACAGACAGAATTTATGTTCCTAATACTGATGCCAAGGACAGGAAGACCTTGACTAGTCTCGGGAGGACGCCCTGCCTGAAGTACCAACCCTTCTGCAGTGGTGAGTGACTGGCACAGGGTAAAACTCTACAGTAATGATTTGCATTGCACTATCCCCTTTCTAGGGGCTGAATCCCACTATCATACTTGCCCTTAGAAAGAGTCACGAGAAGTGCTTAGCAGGTGACTGGCTCAATTAATAGTCACTACTGAAAGCAAATACTCTCTGGTTGGACTGTTTTCTGCTCTGGGGAATGAAGGGATAAGCCTAGACCAGTGGTTCTCAGGTTCCTGGACCATCGGCATCACCTGGGAACTTGTCAGAAATGCCAAAACTCTGGGAGAGGCATCCAATAAACGACACTGTAACCAGCCCCCCAGGTGATCACCAGGCACATGGTCAAGTCTGAGAGATGCTGCTTTTAATTAAGGTTTCGAAAAGTATGGCTGGAAGAACACTGGTCTAGAAGTGCTCTAATGTTAAGGACATTAGAGAGAAATGCACAATTTGGTCCCTTCAGCAGTTTCTTGATACATGTGGGCACAGTAACGGCTCCAAGAAGTTCCAAAATAAAGAAACCTGTTTGACTTGATCTAGACCTGTGCTGCCCAAGTTTATCTGACTGCAGGATCTCTGGATTATGGAACAGCTGTGAATCCCTGTGGGTGTTGAGAAATGCTGGTCTGGAAGGTCCCTTCCAGTGGTAGCATTTGGTGGATCTAAGAGGCTGGGCTGTGCCATTTGCATGCTTCTAGCTGGAAGACAGACCACCAAACCGGCTAGTGCTCTGATGTCTCATGTACATGGAGCAGCTACAGATTTTCTCTCACCTTCCCTAGTGCAGATGCTGTACCTGAATGCAGGTTTCCCCTGCACCACATTCAGACGTCAGCTATCCCTCTTTGAACAAAATAGTTAATAACAGTAGCTTGGGCAGGGCGCCGTGGCTCATGCCTGTAATCCCAGCACTTTGGGAGGCTGAGGCGGGTGGATCATGAGGTCAAGAGATAGAGACCATCCTGGCTAATATGGCGAAGCCCCATCTCTACTAAAAATACAAAAAATTAGCTGGGTGTGGTAGTGTGCACCTGTAGTCCCAGCTACTCAGGAGGCTGAGGCAGGAGGATTGCGTGAACCTGGGAGGTGGAGGTTGCAGTGAGCTGAGATGGCGCCACTGCATGCCAGCCTGGTGACAGAGGGAGACTTCCTCAACAAAAGACAAAACAAAACCCACAGTAGCTTGAACAAGTTGTTTTATGTAAATGACAAGAATGTTATCTCAAACTAATGGGTTAATGTTTTGAAGGCATGGATATTCTCAGGCAGGTTTCCATGACTCTCCCTAGAATGGAGCACTGAAGTTCGCTGTGGGGCTCGTTCCCAACACTGAGCAACTGCAGGGAACCACTCACACAGTGACTACCTACCATCAGCTCTGCCCTACTCGCTCCAGACCTCAGGATCCACTTTTGGGTAGCATCACCAAATAAAGCACGTTAGGCCATTACAGCAAGCTCTGTCAGAGACTGCCAGGCTGAAGAGAGGCTGCCAAGCCCAGCATCATCTGGTCCAAGAAACTCCAAACTCATCGAATAGGCTGGAGGGATGATGTGCAATACAAAAAGATTGTCTTCCTTACAGCGCTGATTGCAAGATTCTTTTAAACAGCAACCCTCACCTCCATTTCTAAAAAAGCACTCACCAAAACTGGAAGAACACTTTTTAGGAATTTCGCTGCTGCATGAAATGAGGCCCTCTTGTAAAGGAACCGCTCCTCTTCTCCCTGCCCCCCCAGAATCGGCAGCCTATACTCTTTCTCAGCAGACTCAGGCATGAAAACGCCATTAGCATTCTTCACTACCTGTCTGGCACCTAATACTCCTTGCCTAGGGCAATTAAGTCGCTATGATCTAGGCAGAATGTCAAGATTTGTATGACTCGGTCCTTGGTTAAGGCTGCCATCTCACCTGCCCCAACAGCTGGAAAAGAGGTGAGCAAGAAAGTCCTAGCTGGAGGAGGCCATGCTCCCCGCTGGCCTTGTGCTCTTGCCAGATCTTCCAGTCACGATGGCAGGTGCTACTGAGGTCCGAGCCCAGGCAGGGACAAGGTCTAGACCACAAGGACAAGGTCCTAGGACTGTGAGTACATCCTGGTAAGCCTGATCAAAGCTGGGTTTAATGAAACAAAAGCCTCCAGGGAGAATTTTCTCTCCTGGGCTCTTAGACTCTTTTCCTGTCTGTCCTAAGAACAAGCTAGGCTCTGCTTCCAAACAGGCATGTGAAATGTGCCCAGACATCTCAGAAGTTCACTTGAGATGCCACTTGGGTTAAAAGCACCCAAGCGTGTAACACCCTGTGTCAGATTAAGTCCACAGTGGTTGCTTGTCATCCATATTTAATTCTGTCAGTCTGTTAATTTTTAACTATGTTTGCTATCAAGGGCCATTAGAGGTCCCCAGGAGCTGAGCTCAGTGAAGCGCATAGAACTTCGTGGCAGAACGCACAAAGCTTGAAGTTGGGGTGTCCCACTTTCCCATCCTGTCGCTGGGTCTGGCCTTCCCCACCGGCAGCACAAATCCTGAATAAAACATGATTCCATTTGGAGTTGATTTTCCTTTACCCCTACTGTCACAATTGGTTTTCTTCACAGAAAAGTTCACTCTCCCCTTTTATGAAGGCTACATTTTATAATTCCACAGTTTCTCTGTGGCCTTGGTTTTGTTTCCAAAGCAGTTAGAGTTCACATACTTTCCGGACGGCATCTGGGTGCCTATGCCTACAGAAGAAAAAAACCTTGGGTGCACACCCAGCTGACCCAACCAGACAGCCTCCTCTCGGTATACGCCACAGCCACGGACCATTCTCACCCTGGCTCTGGTGTTTCTCTTCTTTACCAAAGCAAAGAGCCCAGGCCCTTAGGTTTCTCTTATCAGGGTGCTGGTCAGGAGTCCCTGTGTCCTAAGTGCTTCTCAAGCTTACAGGGAGGGCTCAGGAGCCTCTGGGCCACACCAGATCGAATCCTGACAAAGGGAAGGCATTGGAAGAACTATTTTGATCATAACTATGACTTTAAGCCAAACATCTTACTGTTTTCTGCAAAATAAACCCGTGGAGATGTTCATTCTTCCCATTTATAGATGAGGAAACTGAGGCTCCGTGCAGTTAAAAACCAACTTGCCTAGGATCCCAAATTTAGCAGAGTGGGTAGAAACTGTCATTAAAATCAGGTTTGTTTGATTTAAAAAACTGAGTCCCAGTTAGGTGCCAGGCGCTCAGCAGCACCCGACTGTGACAGTTGGGCCACGCGGTTGTTAATCCCAGGGAAGAGCCGAGCGCAGACGGCACTTCCAGGTGCGACTTGTTGGGACTCAGGGTTGGGCTCTTACTACTATTAAGGACAGGGGAGAAGGCGCGTAGGATCTGGGGAGTTTAACCTTCTGCAAAGGACAACATGGAACACACTTAGAAACCTGGAAAACAGTGTACCAAATGGAGAGTAATGGAGTAATGGAGAGTAATGCTGCCCCCAGTCAGGAGGAGGCCCACGCTGAGCTGTTCTGGCAATCCTGAATAATACTGTGATTTCTACGGAAGTCTCCTTGGGGTGAGTGACCCTGGCCAAAGCCACACAGCCATACACTAGGGGACTGACTCTGGTTTCTGAACAGCATTTCCTCCTAAAACTGCCCAACATGGAGAGGCCTGGGCCTCAGTAGCAGCAGCAGTTCTGGACAAAAGAACATGTCTCCCTAACACCCCGGACGGATGGTTTTGGAGGACTGCTTCTAAAGAGGGTGAAGGACAAAATGCTGATGTCTCTCTCACTGCAAATGACGGAAGAGGGGGAGAGGGTCACCGGGGAGAGAGCATCTGCCTGGCCGGCGGCAGATTCTCGGGTTTCATGGCAGAACTGTGAAGAGAACAATATCCCCAAGTACAAGATGTAACTCCGTTGCTTGGAAATGAGGCTGAGGAGAATCCTAGCAGAAGGACTGTGGGAAGAAAGTGCCAGAAAGTCCAGGGAGGAATGGGCTGGGTGACCTGTGATTCTTTCTCCAGTTTCTCCGATAGGAAAGTGAGATAAGGCTGCAGCTGGAAAGGTCAGGGACAGTGGGTTTGTGTAAAGCAACTCGTGAGGGCAAGGGCCATTCTGTCTCTGGGATTTCAGCTGCCCAGCCCCCTCCACCCCGGATGTATTTCCTGTCAGAAGGGTGTTCCGGTGGCCGTGTCCAGCCTGGTTTGGGGAGGCCCTCTTTTGGATAAGCTCTCCCAGTGCTGGCATAAGCTGTGAAGATCACACTGCCAGGAGCAGGGCAGGTGCTGTCAATCGGTGCTGTGGGTGGTGCTGTCACTGCAATGCCTCATCTTACTCCTGTCATTCATTCATGCTTTCCAGTCTTCCATTTGGCTCCAGCCGTGAGGTCTCTAGCAGCCCCCGTTAGTGTCATCCACATGTGCTGGCCATCCTGTGTCTTAACTGTCACAGCCTTGTGGGTAGCTTAGGCTTAGTCCTGGGCTTCCTTCTCCTTATTGAAAATTCAAGTGCCCCTTTAAAGATCCTTGGGAAGGGCTACCTTTAAAGCAAACATGAAGCCCTTCTAATGTGCCGGGCATTCTCTTAAGTGTTTATGTGAAGAATTATTGGCCCTTTTCCTGAAGCCCAGAGAGGTTAAGAAACTTGCTCAATTGAGGTCGCACAGCGTGTAAATGGCAGAGCTCTTGTCTGGCCAGGGAGTTCCAGAGCCTGTCCTTTCCAACCTACATTCTTGCCATGAGCTTAGAAAGGAAATGAAGCCCCGCAGAGCTCTG
Organism: Pan paniscus; assembly: GCF_029289425.2. Taxonomy (NCBI): domain Eukaryota; kingdom Metazoa; phylum Chordata; class Mammalia; order Primates; family Hominidae; genus Pan; species Pan paniscus. The sequence continues at coordinate 49,112,870 of NC_073256.2, read as the reverse complement.
CTGAAAGGCGCAGCTCAGAGCACAGGCCCTGCATCAGGAGGCAGGCATAGAAATCGCCCCCAGGCTGGCTGGGCTCGGTGGCTCACGCTTGTAATCCCAGCACTTTGGGAGGCCGAGGCAGGCAGATCACAAGGGCATGAGATCGAGACCATCCTGGCTAACACAGTGAAACCCCGTCTCTACTAAAAATACAAAAAATGAGCCAGGCGTGGTGGCGGGCGCCTGTAGTCCCAGCTACTTGGGAGGCTGAGGCAGGAGAATGGCATGAACCCGGGAGGCGGAGCTTGCAGTGAGCCGAGATCACACCACTGCACTCCAGCCTGGGCCACAGAGCGAGACTCTGCCTCAAAAAAAAAAAAAAAAAAAAAAAAAAAAGAAAGAAAGAAAGAAAGAAATCGCCCCCAGGAAGGGCCTGGGGAAAGGAAAGGAGACCCAGCCCACTCTCACAGGAGGCTGGCGCTGTGAGCATGAGGCCTGGCCTCCCCGTCCGCCCCTCCTCCTGTGAGAGCTAAGCCAGGTGCTCCTAGAAAGCCTCACCAAACAGGAAACCAGGCCAGGCTGGCACTATCAGGAGACGGAGCACTCAAGGGGTGGCTTCTCCTCACAGTCTGACCTTCACAGAGCTGCAGGTTGAGAGGAAAAGGTAAATGTCAGAGGATTAACAATTTCATTTATGTCTGAAAACAATGGAAGGCCTTGGGCAGAACAGCCCCAAAGGCAAGCTCTGCAGTCCTTCAAAGCTGTGGTTTTCCGGATAGCCACAGCCACAGCTCTGGAGCAGACAGTATATACCTTAGGAATCCCAGGCCTCAAGGACAAGGCAGTCTGGGGTCAGGGGTCAAGTGCTAAAGTGACCTGAGATTCACAGAAGCAAGCACTGGGAATCTCCGGACTCCTGCCTTACTTTTGGGAGGCAGGACTGCCAGGTGAGGGGTTGAAGCCATGTCCCTGGGGCCCCAGACATGACTCTTCACAGGTTTCCCTGTGGGACCAACCACCCTCATAGCACTGGCCACTGTACAGGAGGTGGAAGCCAAAACCATCAGAGTCCTTGCCTTGTGAGCCTCCCATGCGCCTGGAGGGGATCCACAGCTGTCTCGCTGCTGGGCGACTCCTAAGGAGCTGTGTGCGCACTGAGGTGCATACGCAGCACTGCCCTCGAGACACCCCCCAACACTCTATGTATTCAAAACATACCCGACACCAAAGCAGAAGTCCTTGTGTCTTTTGCCTCAGTTATTTCCTACAGGGCATAGTGATGCAGATGCTTAATACGATTTGCTTTTTTTAAAATCTACTTTTCAGAAGTCCCACCCTGCTGATGAGCAACTGCTCAGATACAGGGGTGGTGGGGACAGCCCTGCAGTTCAGGTAGTCCACCCACTATTCCCAGGCCCATCTACTCCTCTGTGAGCTCCCTTCCTGGTTAGCCTATGTCTCTCTTCCCATGGTCCACTTCTGTATTTATTTTGGGTTTAACCTTTAAAATTTTTCCAGTGTGTCACAGAGCCATCCCAAGGGACACGCATGCCTTGTCCTCAGGCAGTCTGTGTTATAATTTTAAAACCTTTGGTTTATGTCCAGGTAAGCTGTACAGCAGCCCTATTAGAAATCCGATAGAACTGCTGTTACTCTGGACAAATGAGGCCTCTGAAAAGGAATCAGGTAACCAGGACTTTCTCTCTCAGTCCTACTTACCTACAGAAGCTTCTGGCCCCACACTGTGACTCTGCCTGAAGTACAGGGTGTATGATGTTGTGTTTCGAGAATGTGGTAAGGACAGTATACTTTAACGACTTTCTCTCTGCCCATCACAACAAGACTGAAAGCAGAACATAAGCTCAAACCTAAGAGGCGGAAGTGTGTGAATGTGAGGTGACAGAAGAGCTGTGTGCTCTCTTCAGTGTATAAGCTTTTTGAAAGCAACAGATGAAAGTTTCCTCTCCTAATTAACACATTTCAAATACCAATGACCTTGAAAGTAAACTGGATGATCACTTTTAAAAATGTTAATGATCTTCTTAGCAATCCGATGTCTGCTGCACAGGGTCGCTCTTTGATCTCTAAACATTAAGTCAGTACTGAGGCTTTCAGTCCTATTACCTTATCCAATAATTTCTAAAAAATGGGATCTGATGGCAAATAAGTATCCTTACTTTAGAGCTGGGAAATCTGAAGGGGTACCAGACCACAGCTGAAGCCGGGGCAGAGCTAGAAATGTGACTCAACTTCTTTTCAATGACACTTTGTCTCCTGGTCTTCCTTCCTGTGGATCCCGGTGGGCAGACTGCACACTGCACCCACACGTTTCACAGGGGCTCCCCTAGCTAGACGCAGCATCCCTGCTGAAGTGAGGTCTCCTGGTGGATGAGACGCTTCCAACATGCAGCTCTTGGTGGCTCTTCCGGGAGCCCAGGGAGAGACAAGCAGCAGCAGTGTGGCCTCGGCTCCAGGACCTGGTCTCTCCAGGAAGCTCGTTCTGAGTCCTTCTATGTAAAATAGACTTGGTGTCACAGGCCCAATTCTCCCAAAACCTTAGTCAGAGAGTAACACCTTTGCTCCAAAATTGCATCACCATGAAAACAAAACGCTGCAGTCTACTTGAGTTCATTTTTGCTCTGATTAAAATTTTTATTGAAATCTCTCAAAGGTCGTCAAGAAATAGTTTTTGTGAAAGGGGGGAAAATAGCTAACAAACAAATTCAACATGGGAGCTCCCTCTGCTGGTCTGCAGTAGGTTGGTATGTTACAAACACATTCCCAGAGACAAATCTAATTTGCTGGAGAAGTGGACAAAAGACAGGTGTGTTGGGCTTTGCCTCAGGAGAGAAACACTAGAAGAAAAAAAAAATCCATGTCTCAAAATAGAGTATAACATTGCTAAGAAAAACAAAATTATTTAAAGCCTCTCCAAAGACATTATAAGATTTCCAAAACAAAGACTGAATTCTCCAATATGGGGAGATGCCCCGTAGAGGCTCCAGTCTGCTCTGCCTCCAGTTACTAAAGATTCTCTTGGGCCCTTTGGGTGAGGGTTAAGTGCTGATTCCCTTTGCTTTGCCTCCAAGTCTCTTCTTACAGGCTTCCCATCTACTTAGAGAAGAAAGATCCAAGGAGTCACTGGAGTGAGGCCTTTCCAAAATTCCATTAAAGAATAAGTCTGTGGTGAGCCAGCACCTCGGAGTGGAAAGAGCCAGGCCTGGGAGGCAGGTGACCTGGGTCTAGTCATGGTAGAGCCCCTTCAGATTGTGGGTAACTCCCTCCATCTTCTCAGGCCTGTTTCCTCATCTGTAAAATGGGTCAGACCAGCTGATCTGCAAAGCCTCTACTAGTTCATTCTGATTCTCATACTGGACAAATACATTTAAATAACCATATTTGTTCATAGAGTCCATGACTGCACTGGGAATGACTCCAAACAAGAAGTGGCGTTGAAAACTGATACCAGAGGAGAGTCCCACCAAATCTGGGACCGATGTGGCAGAGCTAAGTGGATTCCAGTTTGGGAAAGTCTCAAGATCAAGGAAGAACTCCCAGGGGAGGGTGCCACCATGGGCAGTGCATCCCATTAAGTCAAATGGCTGAGTCCATCTAATCTTGGCACTGTCTCTCCTCATCCTTCCTTACAATGGCATATGCCTTCTAATCTCTTGAGACTCTTTAGGCCCTTCTCTTACCATACCATATCTCCAGAATTACTTCTGATTTGACCCATTACATGAATGAAGAATGAGCAGATGTCATGGCCAAAAGCCACTATTCCCAGTACTTTCTGGCTGTTGTCAACTCTTGATTATCCAGGGTAAGGGTGAAAGGCTTTGTTGCTGACTAACCAAAGCCATGGCTATTCAGAAGACTATGCAAACCACTGTTTCATGGTATTTATTAACATTTGCCTTAATTGCCACGTGATCTGTACCCGGCAGTCTAGCAAGAGGAGACACCATCCAGAGCAGGGGTGGGAGGTGGCAAGCAAAAGGGGCTCTTAGTTGCCCCATGTCATCCACATATTTATCCGCAGCCTGCTACAAAGATCCTAATGACTCAGCAGAAGACACCCACAGGTTTACATTTTATCCCGACCCCGTTACCTGCCAGTTGTGAGGGTTCCCAAGCACTGACATGGAAAAAGGAAGAAAAAGCAGCAGGGGAAGGAGAAGCCAAAGGCACAGGTAATCCTGGCTCCTTTATTTTCTGTGCCATGTACTCTCAACCACCAACACCACCTACATTTTTTTCTTCACTACTTGTACTACTTTCTCCCTTCTTCTCCCAACATACAGGGCAATCATTACTGGGGCTCAGGCACCAAGGGCAGGCCAGGAAGCCGGGTCATCAATGCACGCACAACGTGTTGGTAACTCAGAATTAAAAGATGTTCAGCCAACAACAATCTCGACCCCATGACTTTCAAGAACCCTCGCTGGGGGCTGCTTCTAGGTGGTCTTTATCAAGACAGGGAATTCTGTACAACATAAAAGAGTTTTAAGTCAGAAGGAGGTTTTCTGGGAAGCTGTTTATTTCACCCAGCCTTGTAAACAAACACTGAGCAAAACAGGCAAACGAAAACTCTGCCTGTCCAGCCTAATAATTTTTAAAAATTTAAAATTTAAAGGCTGAATTACACATGCAGAAAGACAAATGAAACCTACGTACGTACTTTCTATTTGTTACTGGTCATCAGTCTTTGCAGGCCAAAGAATGAGTGGTGATCTCCAAAGGTGAATCTTTACACTGATCACTACCACTTGCACTAAAAGCGAAGCTAAGAGAAATATTTTCTCCAAGGGGAGAGGAAGTGTTAGTATGTAGACAGTAATCTTTGCGGAGAAACAGGAAGTTTGTTTATAAAAATCAGGCTATTTTTAACTAAGAAAGAAAGCTGGTCAGAATAGAGATCTCTACCTTGACCTGTAATTCCATCTTAGACACTATCTTGTACCTCCTTTTCTACAGGGTTTCCTGAAAATGGAGAGAAGGAACGTTCCTTAATCTTTCCTGTAACATATTTAAGAAAGTACAGCCTTCCCCCCTGGAAGCTTTCCCTTTGGTCAGAGATTCTTCTCACCGTACACGAGAGTGGAAAACTCTCAACACACAGAAACACGCACAGACGCACATATCCCCTTCTCCTAGCACACACCTTCCTCTGCAGCCCTTCCACACAAGGCACACACGTATACACTCTGGTGATGCCCTCTAGCTAGCTGGGAGCCAGGTGGATAAACCTGCCCCGGTCTCTCATGTGCGACATGAGGTGAGATCATTAAGGAAGAGAGAGGTGTCATTTGGGGCAAACATCAGGCAGTGGGTGATATCATTGCTGTCAGACGATCCTCGTAAGTCCTGAAGGAGTGTCAGCTTGATTTAGAGGGGATCATTAATCTCTTGAAGGTGGATCTGTTAGCTGGATAGGTGTTAGTTGTATGGTGTGCTCTCGGGAACCAAGTTTGAAAGGACTGGTGGTGAAGTGAGTGAAGTCCTGGCCGATGGGTATCAATTACCTGGGCATGCAGTGAAGCGGGATAGGTGAAAGCAGGAGGAGGTAGAGCAGGCGCTAACTCCGCTGGGTACAGAGGGTACGGGGCCCACACTTCAGGGCTACTGGGGTAAAGTGCAGGCACTGTGAGCTCATCTGCAAGAAAAGAATAAGGCGAGAGTTAGTGGTTACCATACAGCTAGTTTCAAATCAGAAAACAAAACACCCAACAACCCCGAGCCCCAATCACTGTCGGAAGTCAAATTACTCTCATTCTTTTAACAACCTGTTGTTTGTTGGCTTTGGTCCCACAAATGCTAAGTAAGGGAACGAAAAATGTAACACAAGAAAAGCAACAAGCATCTGCTGCCTGTCTGGCCTGCTGAGATCTCAGGCCTGGACTCCGCCTTGAACACTCTGATGTCTTTCCGACTGTAGCTGGGGAACCCAAAACAGTGGGAATTTCCTGCACAAAACAGAAAATGCGGCCCTCTGAGGAAAAGGGAGAGAAAGAACCAATGAAAGATATCCCATGAGAACCCACTGCAGAGCCTTTGGGAAAACCATGGCTTAACGGCAGGGCCTCAACAGACCAGAACTGGAAGACTTTTCTGTTTATTGGCATAATTACTATTGACAAGTCAGTCATGATCATCAAGCATTTTCCATGTAGCCCTCAGAAGTACAGGGCCAAATACTGTGACCACAGGGCATTTAAGATCTTAAAAATTCAGAGAATTGAAGTGAAAAACATTGAGAATCCTGATTAAAATTACACTCCACAAAGATGTAAACAGGAACATTTCCAGTTGCTCTTTACAGACTAACTTTTAGGGGAAAAAAGTGAGTCATATTGCCAAGTGCCTGGTCTAAGTGTTCCTCAGGCAGCTCCAATTCCACCCAGGTCAGGCTGCAGTTGGCCAGATTGAAGGGCAAGTGCCTGGGCCTCCCATGTATCAGGAAGCAATCCATTAAAAGTAACAGCAAACACATGAGGGAGCTTCTCAGCAAAGGCAAAAATAACATCAGTCAATAGCAAGGAATCTGGGCCCTGTGAAGCAGCAATCTCAATATGTGCTTTTATCACCTGTCAAAATCTGAAATCAAGTGTGCCAAGGACGCTATCCAGGACTAACACGGGAGTCAGCAAAAGGTGATTTGATAAAAGTCATTAGTAACTCTGCCATTCAGTACTTTCCCTGAGTCTACAGTGCAAGGTCAACAGAGTCACTTTATTCCTTCCTACCATCTAAGGAGCCATTCCAGGCCCAGTGTCTCTGCATCCTTCCCATCCCCCGAAACTCTTCAATACAGAAAGGGGGCTAGCAACAGAAAACTGCTTTGCTCGGTGTGATGTGGGACTGCTCTATGGCGAAACCAGAAAGTAGCAGAACCTGTGTGAGGCTTCCCCACAGCCAGCTTGCATGGCACGAGCTTCTCTCAGGATGGTAGGGAGTCAAGAGCTGACTGCTGATGATATGTTCAGAGGGCAGTTTGTACCCATTTTCAGATATGATGGGACCCCAACAATGTGGTTTAACATACTGTTGCTGGTTGGCCTTCCTGACTCCCTTCTCCTCTCAACAAAGCAGTAAAAACTACCTCCTCAGGACTTGGTGATAGAAAGACAGACTGCCTGTGCATCTAGGTGGGAGAAATAAGCCCCTAAGAGTGGACTGATCATTATTAGTCAGGGTGAAAGCAACAACACCAGAGTCCTTAAAATGATCAGGTCCACAGCATCTACTGTGTTCTAGGGTGTGAAGGTGCCTGTAGCCCAAGGCTTAGGGACCACCCTCAGAGGGGCTGGGAGGAGCTTAATAGATCCGTGTGCTTCCTGTTGTGATGAGACCATGTGATTTCCAGAGTAACTCACGTGGGAGCCCAGCTAGTGGAAACTAACTGCTACCAGAACCAATGCCTTGAATTTTAAACAAACAACCATTCTCAGGAATGCCAAACTATTATTGTTGTTTAGCGACCAGGCTATTTTAAGACATTCTGAGTCTTTTAAATCCTCAGTACACTGTGGCCCATGCTTGTCTGTTCCCACTGTGATAGCAGAAGACCATAAAACTGATACATACAACTGATTCCAAATGGCAGAGCCCTCAGGGGGAACATGTTTGGCCTGCAGCCTGTCAGTGGTCCTTCCTTATCTTCCTGGCTAACTGGGGTGGGGTGGGTAGAGGTGGTTACCTGATCAGTAGGTCCTTCCTTTAGAAACTTTTAAAAATGAAATGAGTATGTCCTTTAAGATATCTGATCCTAAAGAGATAAGCAACAGAGATAAGCTGGAATCAGATTTCAGTGTCAGCCTGACTGCTGGAATTTATGTTTCCCAGACTTTTCTCTGTTTTTATCCTGAAGCATTACTTCCCATTAGTTCTTTACTGATGCTTAGAGACAATTCACCATTGATATTTGCACAAAACCCAGCCCAGCAGAAAAGAGGATTTGGTCTGAAATCCCCTAAACTCAAAATTGCTGAGTAATAGTAACGTAGTAGTGAGGCAGAAGCCTAAAAGAGATAAAGGTGAACTTACACTTGATAAATCCCTTGATACATCTTATCATCTCTGTCTCCCTTCTCCCATCATGAAGGAATGTGGAATTACCATAAACATCAAAAGATACGTGGTCTGACCAGGTCAGGATCGCACCTGAAGCAGTCCTCACCAACACCTAACTTTCCAGTATGAGCCTGAGCACTCTCCTAACACACACATACACTCCTTTGACGGAAATGGGTATTAAAGCAGAATAAGCTTTTTGCGTTTGTTTGCTTTTTCGTTGCTTGAGAAAATTACAAAAGCTAGAGAGACTGGTTTTCCACAGCACAAGCCCTTCACAAGGACTCCCCACTGAAGGAGCAGGCAAGGCCCTGATGGGTTTCACCTTCCTGAGTCACTGCCCATCCTGCTCAAACTTTACAGGATGGAAGGCTGAAAAAAGAAGACAAAGATTGCTGCCCAAGGCCCACTGGGATGAATTGGAGTTTAGGGAGGGGGTGAGATTCCTCTTGACAAAAGAGGCTCTTGACCACCCAGAGTGAGCCAGGCCCCAGTAAGCAGAAAGAGGGCAGATCAAGAGGCCAGGGCTTTTTTGTCTGGGCCTAATCCATCCCTCCTGAGAGGCAGGGCAAATCCTTTCCCATTGCACCAATCTGGCTACATCTTTTCTTTTTTGCACCTTCTGAGGTAATGTTGTTGAGGGCTCACAATATACATCTGAATAGGCTTTTTTCTTAGCATGAGAATATGCAACCAGAAGAGCTCAAATTGGATTCTGAAAAACAAGGACTGGAAACTTCCAACTCCACCCTGTAATCCCTTTGAAATGAAAGAACTGCAGAGCATCTGATGAAGGTTTAAGCCTACAGAGCTTGGGAAGATCATCTTCTGCCTTTTCGTTTTAGATGAGGAAACAGATGCAGAAAGGTGAAGCTTACAGTCTACGGTCACATTGAAAGAGAGATAAACATGAATGACTCTTAGAAACAACTGAGAGATGGAAGAACAAGGAGAATCTTTAATGGACTTAAGTATGGCCATGTATCTCTGAGTTTAGTTGGTAACACAAGGTTTAAGAACTTTTTTGCCTCCTGAAAACATCTATTTGGAAATATTCCATAGCAACTTCATGCTCGACATACTCAAAACTAAACATGCTCCCTCAATGACCTGTCCTTGTTGGCTCCAGATTTCAGCAAGATGCTACCTTCCACTCAGCTGCCCAAGCCACAGACCTGGTGGTCACCCCATCCCTCCCTCTCATTCATTCTTTCATCAAGGTCCTGGTGAATCTAGGTGAATCTATCCCATAATCCAGTTTGATCTTCACCAACACTACTGGATTACTGAAAAGGCCTCCTAAAAGCCCTCCCGGCTTCCACACTCAAGTCAAGACAACTTTAAAAATACACAGTTTGGCTGCGTGCAGTGGCTCACACCTGTAATCCCAGTGCTCTGGGAGGCAGAAGGAGGAGGAAGAAGATCACTTGGACCCAGGATTTGAGACAAGCTTGGGCAACATAGCGAGACCCCATATCTTAAAAAAATATATATTAGCCAGGCCTGGTGGTGCATGCCTTTAGTTCCAACTACTCGGGAGGCTAAGGTGGGAGGTTCACTCGAACCTAGGACTTATTTGAGGTTGCAGTGCGCTGTGACTGTGCCACTACACTTCTAGCCAGGGCAACAGAGTAAGACCCTGTCTCTTAATTCAGTCATGTCACTCCCGCTTAAAACCCTTCTATGACTTCCTCTTGCTCTGTGGATACTGCCCAAACTCCATGTAATGGCCTATAAGACCCCAAATGATCTGGCCCTCATCCTCCTCTCCAGCCCTGATTCTCATCTGGTTCTCCCTCATGGTCTCGGATCAGTCACTTCCATTGCATGACTATGCCTGCCTCTCTCCCACACACTGCTCCCTCTGCCAGAGGCACTCTTCTCCCCCTCCTCTTGCCTGGCTTAACTCTTACTCATCAGTTACTTACTCCTTCCACCCAGCTTAACTCCTCAGTGTGCTCTGCTGAGATGCCTCTTCTGGGGGCAGGGAGGGGCCTGGTCTCGCAATGCTAGTCTAGAAGACTGCTTTCTCTGTGCTCCACCACATCCTGCACCTCCCCAGTCACAGCAGTTACCTCCTGGACGGCAAGCTCACTCTTATTCTTGCTCACCAGTGTCTACCACCATATTATAAGACAATATCAAGAAATCAACCATTTGGGCCAGATGCAGTGGTTTACGCCTGTAATCCCAGCACTTTGGGAGGCGGAGGTGGGTGGATCACTTGAGGTCTGGAGTTCGAGACCAGCTTGGCCAACATGGGAAAACTCCATCTCTACTAAAAATACAAAACTGAGCTGAGTGTGGTGGTGCACGCCTATAATCCCAGCTAATTGGGAGGCTGAGGCACAAGAATTGCTTGAACCTGGGAGGTGCAGATTGCAGTGAGCCAAGATCGCACCACTGCACTCCAGCCTGGGCGACAGAGCGAGACTCTGTCTCAAAAAAAAAGAAAAGATTTTTTAAAAAAAAGATTAAAAAAAAATCAACCATTTGCTTTATACTTGAGAAAATGAATGACGAAAAAATATACTTCCATCCTGCCTTCAGGTGAAGAAATAGCCAGACTGAGGATTAATTCTGGGTGGGAGAGAAATAAGCACATAAAGGCACCAAGATCTATCTAAGGTCTCACAGATAACTTATAATGTCTGAACTGAGACCAGAACTCAAGTCTCTTGTCTCATAGTTCGGGGTCCCTTCTATACACCATCCTTTCCTCCCTGGGGTGGGTGATGCCCCCACTGCTGCTGGTGATGACAAGTCCCCTGGAAAGCAGGTGGTCTTTATGTCTGGCTTTTAGCATACTCAACTTGCTATAAGAAACTCAGGGACAGAGTCTTCCAGGAGAGCTTGCCTCGTAGATGAAGAATTTGGCCAGGAAAAACAGCAGCCATGACACAGAAAATCCAAACATGATGAAAAATTCCATTTTTAATAGGAATAATATAAATTTTGAAACAAGAAAAATAAATCAAGGATTCTGTTAGCAATCAACTCCCACTCACATACCTCAGCAAGTAGTTGATCCATGCCTGTTAAGTAAGCCCTTCAAAAATCAGCCATACAAGGCCCACTCTTTTAAGGACTAGCCTATTCAGACATGCTCTTCCGCCATCAGGACTAAGAATGTAGCCCACGCCAGCTCCCGTGGTGCAGGGCAGTGCACACTAGCTCCTGTGATAGGGTGAATGGCATTTCCCCAAATCAAAATCCATCTGCAACCCCAGTACATAACTGTTTTTGGAAACAGGGTCTTTGCAGATCGATTTAGGAATCTTGAGACAAAGGCAGGGACTGGAATGGTATGTCTACAAGCAGAGGAATGCCTCAGAGCCTCCAGAGGATCCAACACTGCTGACACCGTGATTTCAGATTTCTCTCCATTGAAGCCACTCAGTTTCTGGTAATCTGTTGTGGCAGCCCTAGGGAACTAATACAGTTCCCATAGAATGTCAAACCCATTCACTGGCTTCCCAAGAAGACAAATGTAGATGAAGATGTTTATGAAAGAAGCTAATGAAAAGATTGTTGCCGGGGGCGGTGCCTCATGCCTGTAATCCCAGCACTTTGGGAGGCCGAAGCGGGTGGATTACTTGAGGTCAGGAGTTCAAGATCAGCCTGGCCCACATGGTGAGAACCCCGTCTCTACTAAAGATACAAAAATTAGCCGGGTGTAATGGTGGGCGCCTGTAGTCCCAGCTACTTGGGAGGCTGAGGCAGGAGAACTGCTTGAACCTGGGAGGCAGAGGCTGCAGTGTGCCAAGATCGCACCACTGCACTCCAGCCTGGGCAACAGAGCGAGACTCTGTCTCCAAAAAAAAAAAGATTGGGTGAATAGCTCAAAGGAGGTGTTTTCCACCACCCAGCACTAATTACCATGGCGATTTTTGTGTTCTGTACAGGGAACCAACTGTACTACGTGCTGCAGTCATGAGGAGAAATCAAGTCTCGGCTTGGCTCTCCACTATTTCTATTTTCTCTCTATCATGGACCTTGGTCATTTCCATTCTTCAACTACTAATTCTATTTAGGATGACTCATAAACCTATAGCATTGATTTCTACTCCAATGTAAACACCCTAAACTCATCAAACTCAACTCATGGAGAAGTGAACTTACTGTCACTCATAAACCAATTCCTCTTCTTACCTCCAACACTTTCCTTTATCCCTTTTACTCAGGCTAGAAGCCTCCATCACTTCCCATGTCCAAACAATTGCTAAGTCCTAGTAACAATAAAGATGACAAAGATAACTACAGTGATGATAGCAGTAGTAACAACAGTAGGAGCTCGTGTTTACTGACCACATTCTGTGCACCAATCATCCTCATGGGAGACATTAGCAGGAGCCCCTTTTACCTTATGAGAAAGCTGAGACACAGCGAGGTTAAATATCCAGCCCAACGACTCTCAAAGAGCCAGGATGTGAATCAATCAAGATCATGAGTCCAGACCCTTCACTTCTGCACTTCACTGCCTCTCTCCATGTTCATTAGCTCCACCTACTGATGATAAAGACATATTCTCTATGTCTTTCTCATTCCCATCCCTACTTCTATTACCCAAATGCGGGTTCTCAGCCAGACTGACTTTAACTTCCACCGTCTCCCCACTCCACTATTTCTCTGATACAAACTGCAGAAGCAACAAGTTTTCTGCAAAAAAGCAAGCAGACCCCAAAATAAATATGCCAAGGAAATTCCAAAAGCAAGCTGGTCATGATTCAACTGGCCCAGAGTCACTTCTCCATTTCATGATTTTCTGCTGTTCTGACCAGTCACTGCTTTGATGGTTGTCTTCTTCCTTTGCTGCCCACTTCTTCGAGGCTAAGAAATCATGCGATGCAATCCAGGATTTTAAAAGGATCTGCTTTCTAATCAGAGTTGAAGGGAACCCTGAGCATGAGTGGGAAGAAAACTGTTCCTCTGGGAACTTAAGCCACTACTATTACCTACTCTTACTCATCACATGGGGACATTTTCATTCCTCCTCCTTCCTATGACCTGCAGCTGCTGGGATGAGGGTTACCCAGAGTTTCCCCAGGAAAGTCTATTCCCTGGCATTAGCAGAATATTCCAAGTGTCTGCCAGCCTCTCTGCGAGCCTGGATTTTGACAACTGCAATCAAGTCTGGATGTTTAACAGGAGCTGTATTTTCAAAACGTAATGGTTTTACATCTATGAACAACATAAGAAAATCTGCTCAGTCCCACTCTGCTAGAGATCTGGGTAAGCTTCATGAGAGCAGCATACTGTTCTGTTAGATTCACTACTGTGCCTGCCACAAAGGAGGTCCACAAAGGAGAAAGAGTAGAAAAGGAAGGAAAATAAATTTCTTCTAACACAAAAAAAGTGTTTCAGGAAGTATATCTTCAGGGCAACTTGAATCTATGATTCAGGTGGAAATTAATTTTTTAAAAATAAAAAATTTATAAACAAACAAAAATAGTGTTTTAGTGTAACTTTCATTTGTCACTCACACACCTCTTCTGGCATACATCTGTTATTTGGTGAGGGAGGAAAGGGAGCAAGGGAGAAGGATGGTTATGACAGCAAGGGGAGGCAGAGGTGTCTTTTCCATGAAATTGAAATTGCTGCTTGGGTACATCTCTATCTAGTCCATAAAAAGAGATGATCTCGCCAGGCGCAGTGGCTCACGCTTGTAGTCCCAGCACTTTGGGAGGCCGAGGCGGGCGGACCACCTGAGGTCGGGAGTTCGAGACCAGCCTGGCCAACATGGAGAAACCCCGTCTCTACTAAAACTACAAAATTAGCTGGGCGTGGTGGCACATGCCTATAATCCTAGCTACTAGGGAGGCTAAGGCAGGAGAATCGCTTGAACCTGGGAGGCGGAGGTTGCGGTGAGCCGAGATCGTGCCATTGCACTCCAGCCTGGGCAACAAGAGTGAAACTCCATCTCAAAAAAAAAAAAAAAAAAAAAGAGAGATGATCTCTTATTGAACTGTAGAGATGATCTCTTATTGAACTATAAGGTCCCTGAGTGCAGGGCCTGTGTCTGTTGTGCTTACTGCTGTATCTCCAGTACCTAGCATAGTGCATGTTACATAGCAGACATTCATTCATTCATTATTTATTGATTTATTTTACAGACAAGGTCTCACTATGTTGCCCAGGCTGGAGTGCAGCAGCTGTTCACAGGTGTGATCATCAATGTGCACTACAACTTCAACTCCTGAGCCCATGTGATCCTCTCTCCTCAGCCTTCCAGATAACCTTGCCAAGCTTTCAGAAACGAACATTTTTAAGGATCTCAATACACCTAACTGTGCTGTTTGAATGTATAATCCCCAAAGTAGCAACATTTGTACCAAATTTTAATGTAACAACACTGGGAATCATCCTTAAAAACAGAACAGGGCACATGCTTGTAACCCCAGCTACTACAGAGGCTGAGGTGGGAGGATCACCTGAAGCCAGGAGTTCAAGGCCAGCCTAGGCAAACATAGTGACACCCTATATCTAAAGAAATGTTATTAAAGTCTATTATTTTAATGTAGATTTCCTTGATAATTAATGAAGCTGATCTAATGAACTTTCCATTTCTTAGCAGGGACTCTTAGTTGGGACAGGTGCTGCCTAAAAGAGTCTTCATCAAGGCACGGAGCACTCTTGAAAATCCAGTAAAGACCAGATATCCTTTCTTACACCTCCCAAAACAGGCTATGTGTACCCTGAACACTGCACCTACTGCTTGTACGAAAAATTTTCTTTTTCTGTGTCTATGTCCTTCACAAAACTGTTATCTCCTATCCTTAGCACATATGTCTGGCACACAGAACATATTCAAGAAAAGTTAGTTAAAATTAACGATATTACAAAGTGCCTACAAATAACTTACAACTAGCAAGAGGATATAAACTTCAGAATTATGTAATCCACCCAATGATTTACAGTTTAGCACATTTCCTTGACTTTTAAGAAAATGTCAGTTTTCTTAAATCTGCAAAGGTTCCAGTCCTTGACGAAAAAAGGTGGAAACTACTAACTTGTCATAGTTATCAGTTTTAAAGAGATTGCCACTGACCTAGGAAACTGATGAATCAGAACCCCAAAATATACTTCATAGCACAAATAACACAAATCTAGACACACACATAAGCAAACTCTTCTGTGAGCCACGTGAGGAATTCCAGAATGAAGCTGTGTGTCTGAACTGAGCTCCCACTCTCATCCATGGCCTTCTCCTGCTCTAGGAACTCAGCAACTCCACCACCCCCGTTCTTCTGGTTCCCCATCTATGCTGGCTAGCCGGGGGCTACTTGCCCTTGATCTATCCACAGGGAATGTTAAAAACATCAACGACTGAAATACTATTTTAAAATTATGTTAATGTATCCCTAGAAACCAGAACAAGTATTTATTTTGTGCTTATGTGTATAGTATCCTTCACAAGCATAAAGTCTCAATCTCCCCTTAGTCCTTTGAGCTAGATACTAGTATTTCCATTTTACAGATGAAGAAATTGATGCTTGGAGAGTTTTAGTGACTTGTCCAAGGTCATACAGCTTATAGGTAGAGGGATACAAATCTAAAGAATCTGTTTCCAGAGTCTACATTCCTGACAAGGCATCACTGCCTCCAAACTGAGTTTCTGTGTTTTTCAGAAGTCAGAGTACAAAAACAATTTTTTTTTTTTTTTTGAGAGTCTCGTGCTGTCACCCGGGCTGGAGTCAGTGGCGCAATTTCGGCTCACTGCAACCTCCGCCTCCCAGGTTCAAGCAATTTTCCTGCCTCAACATCCCGAGTAGCTGGGATTACAGGCGCCCACCACCACGCCCAGCTAATTTTTTGTATTTTTAGTAGAGACGGGGTTTCATCATGTAGGCCAGGCTGGTCTCGAACTCCTGACCTCGTGATTCACCCACCTAGGCCTCCCAAAGTGCTGGGATTATAGGCGTGAGCCACCATGCCTGGCCAAAACAAACAATTTTTATAGACTTGAAATAATTTAACCTGGCATTCTGGTGGGGGGAAAAAACCTGATTTGTGTACAAGCAAAAATTATACTGTTACTAGTCCTGAAAAGAAATTCCACAGGATCTGTTCTACACTTCTTTGAGTAATGAGTACTTATTCACTAGCACCAGATTTATCAGGCACCACAATGGCAATGGATATGAAGAAGGCTGCTAAACATTTCTGTGTGCCAAGGAATTTGATCATCTCTTTAAGCCAGGCTAGATCAATCACTTGAATATGAAAAGTCTTTTACTGCCAATTACTGTGAAACAAGAAAAACCTACAGGAGCAAAGCCACCCATGGACCCAGAACTGTCTCTCCACAGGTAACAAAGCTGCTAGCAACAAAGTGTGGACATCTCAAAAGTGCCCTCCTTTTCCAAACTCTCCTACTTTGATTCATTCATGTTTTAAAAATCTGGTGCCCTTGGATTAAATTTTCAGTACAAAACAAAACCCCACTTCTGGAAACATCTGCTGTTGCCTGAGAGTTGCTTTCCTTCACCTCCCTTGCTTTCAGAGGCAGGCTAGGTTCCACGTTGCCACTGAATAATCCCCCTGCATACTCCATGATCGCAGTGAACAAAAAATGTTTTCTGAGAGTGTTAAGCCATGAGGCCACAAGACGGATGAATAACTGGGCAGTCTCCAGTTACAAAAAATAAAATGAGGCTAATTCTTAAATTAAGTTATGACCAGCATGAATAAAGCCCACAAGATCCAAAAATGTCAATTTGGTCAGGGCTACTCTCACATTTAAATTCATCTTGGTTAACAACTGTTTGTCTTCAACAAACACTTACTGAGCACCTGCTGTGAGGCAAACTCTGGTTGAGTATCATCATCATTTATGTTTCCAGCCCAGATTTCGGGCAGTAATGCTGATTATCTACAGGTAATTCCTGTTTAACTGAATGTATCCTGGTGATCCTCGGTGGGAGTGGGTAGTGGAATGTACTAGAAACTATTTGGAAATGGAACTCCTTATTTCACAGTGGCAGGTTATTAGGAAGATGTGGTATGTCATCTGAAAAGTGTCCAAAGACCTGGGAACTCTTTAGAGGGTGAGGAGATGGTCACTGAAAAGGGTATGGACAAGAAAAGAACAAATGACTTCCTTGTATCAGTATTATAGATGGGGTAATTCCAGAATGTATGCGTATGGTGGTGAAAGGTGACTCAATAAGCTTCACCTGAAAGTCAAACCGGTGTTTCTCCCCTTTAAGTCCTTTAGTTGTAAATGTTACCAGCTGTGCAACACTGGATAACTTACCTAATCTCTGCCAGCCTCCGATTCCTCAGATAAAAATAAAAACTAACACCTAGTTCATTATAAAAACTGAATGCGAATTTGACATGCATATAGTTACTGCACAGTGTCAAACAATAGTAACATTAGTAACTGACATTAATATAGGAAAAAAGGTAAGGAATACAATCTGGGGGTATAAATAATGTTGTCTCTGCTATAGGAAATCCATCCTCAGTACAAAAACAATCCCTTGATTCATCAGATGATCTGGGGTCATTACCTACCAGAGGGAGGTGGCAGGGAGTGGTGCTTTGGAATGTATGCCCTCAGCCACTTCTCATGTTTAACTGTTTCTTCCTCATTCTTCGTGCCTCAGACATATTGTTCAGCTCTTTTGTACTAAGATTAAATTAATGATCACTAGAAGATAGAGCTTTGTTAATTCTATTGGTGTTCATGTACTTACTTTTAAAATAAGAACAATGCTCTTCATTTAAGAGCAGAAGACTTTCTTTAAAAGAAATCTCACAGCCCTCCAGCTTCACCAGGGAAATGTGATCTGCTCAAAAAAATCTACTTAACTTTATTAAACAAAACTGGCTAAGTACCTTGGGAGACTCTGACCTACACAATTCGCTTATCATTCATTCCACCGGCTGCAATGAACCTGCCAATTTACAACAGGCAGCTCCAGGTGTCCATGTACCTCAGTCCCCTGAATAGCCATATTTTATCTTCCTTTTACTCTCCATCTCTTTGCCTTCTAAAAATCACAAAGATTTAACCACAAGTTTAAGAACAACCATAACAAGGCCCAAATTTTAATTATGCAGGAGGTTAATAGTCACACTGTTGACTTTCCGGTAAGATAAACAGTGAAAACTTGGCAAATGCTAATGTAAATAACTCCCCCCTCCTGCCCTCTCATTCCTGAAAATTGTACTCATTCTTGCAGAGTTCATATATGAGAACAGGGTATCCTAACCTAGTTACAAGCACTGAAATACCAAAAGAAAACTGCAAGAGTTTAGACTAACTGCACTGCTTCTTTCTGGGGAATAGTAAGTAATTCTATCTCATGAGGATCACTGGTCTGGGATGAACAGATTACCTTCCAACACTAAAAGGCTGCCTGTCAGTCTGAAATCTTTTTTCAGTTGCAATGATGCAAAATCAAGGAAATCTGGGCATGAGGGTCAGCAGGAAGGCTGGTTGACTCTGGCATGACTTCAGATCTTTGGTGGGTAATCCAACACAGGAACCAAGGAGTTTCTGGGGTTTCTTCCCTCCCTAAAGCTTCAGAACATTTTAGAATGAAGGTGTCCAGGCCATCCCAGTGCAGGCAAGGTCCCCTACAAATCTAGAACCGACTGCTGGTTAAGTATTATGAAGATGGTCATATAAAGTTTTTTTTTAAATTAGGGGACGGGAAATACCTTAATGTTCAAATCTAAGAGCTAGTTCAATAACTATAAAATGGTCCACTATTATAGCCACTGAAAATAGTAACGTAAAAGACCTGTCTATAAAGATGGAAAAAGGTGCATAAACAAGTGAAAAAAAATATATATATAATACAAGCCCATACATATACATACAGTTTGCATGAGGGATTGGTATAATGTTTTGGTAGGTAGATCTAGGTTTGAAGTCCCTGGTCACTTACCATCTATGTGACCTCGGGCAAATTTCCTCATCAAAAGAGGAGGAGGAGGAGGAATAGTAGTAGTAGTACCTGTTCTCATAGGTTGTCATGATAATTGAAAAGATAAAGGGTTTAAGAAAACTTCCCATGAATGTCCAGGCGCGGTGGCTCACGCCTGTAATCCCAGCATTTTGGGAGGCCGAGGCAGGCGGATCACCTGAGGTCGGGAGTTTGAGACCAACCTGACCAACCTGGAGAAACCCCGTCTCTACTAAAAATACAAAATTAGCTGGGTGTGGTGGCACGTGCCTGTAATCCCAGCTACTCGAGAGGCTGAGGCAGAAGAATGGTTTGAACCCAGGAAGCGGATGGTGCAGTGAGCTGAGATCGCGCCATTGCACTCCAGCCTGGGCAACAAGAGCGAAACTCCATCTCTAAAAAGAAAAGAAAAAAAGAAAACTTCCCATGATAGAACACATATTCAACCGTGTTGTTGTGATTACCTGTCTGGATAGTGGAGACTGAGAAACCCAGAGTCTGAGAAGTTAAATAACTTGACCCATGTCCCACAACTAATGTGATAGACTTGTATTTCAAAACTCAGGTCAGCCTCACTCTCAATACTGAGGCTACCAGTTCTCTGCAACATGGTGTGATGCCCAAGCTTGAAATCAGGAGATCTCATCCTGGGGTGGTTCTCAGCTTGTGTTGTAATATACATTCTAGTTAAAACTTGGGCTCTGTACAATAGGCAAATGGTGGAAACAACTCAAGTGTCCATCAACAAATGAATGGATAAACCAGATGTACTATATCCATACAATGGGTCATCATTCAGCCATAAAAAGGGATGAAGTTCTGGCCAGGTGCGGTGGCTCACGCCTGTAATCCCAGCACTTTGGGAGGCCGAGGCGGGCGGATTACCTGAGGTCAGGAGTTCGAGATCAACCTGGGCAACACGGTGAAACCCTGTCTCTACTAAAAAAATACAAAATTGGCCAGGCATGGTGACACATGCCTGCAATCCCAGCTATTCGGGAGACTGAGGCAGCAGAATCGCTTGAACCTGGAAAGCAGAGGATGCGGTGAGCCGAGATCATGCCATTGCACTCCAGCCTGGGCAACAAGAGTAAATCTCCAACTCACCAAAAAAAAAAAAAAAAAAAAAAAAAAAGGGATGAAGTTCTAATATATGCTACAACATGGATGAACCTTGATGACATTACGCTAAGGGAAAGAAGCCAGACACAAAAGGACAAATATTGTATGATTCCACTTACATGAGGTCTCTGGAGGAGGCAAATTAACAGAGACAGAAAGTAGATTTTCAGCTACCAGGTGACAAGGAAAGGAGGGAATGGGGAGTTACAGCTTAATGGTTAGAGTTGTTTTTTTGTTTTGTTTTGTCTTTTCTTTTTTTTTAGGTGGAGTTTTGCTCTTGTTGCTCAGGCTGGAGTGCAATGGCACCATCTCAGCACGCTGCAACCTCCGCCTCCCAGGTTCAAGCGATTCTCCTGCCTCAGTCTCCCGAGTAGCTGGGATTATAGGCATGCAGTTAGAGTTTTTAAGGTGATGAAAAAGTTTTGGAAATAGATAGTGGTGATGGATGCAAAACACTGTGAATATAATTGATGTCACTGAATTGTACACTAAAAAAAATGGCAGGTTTATGTCATATATATTTTACCACAATTTTTTTTTTTCCTTGAGACAGAATCTCGCTGTTGCCCAGGCTGGATGCAGTGGCGCAATCTTGGCTCACTGTGACCTCTGCCTCCTGGGTTCCAGCGATTTTCCCGCTCAGCCTCCTGAGTAGTTGGGACCACAGGGGCATGCCACCACACTTGGCTAATTTTTAATTTTTTTTTGGTAGAGACGGGGGCTTCACCATGTTAGCCAGGCTGGTCTCGAACTCCTAACCTCAAGTGATCCACCCACCTCGGCCCCCAAAAGTGCTGGGATTACAGGCATGAGCCACTGTGCTGGGCCTACCACAATTTTTAAAAATTAATAACATACCAAAAAAAAAATACTGAGTTGTATGCTTTAAATTGTATGGTATGTGAATTACAGCTCAATAACGCTGCTAAAACAAACCAAAAACCCCCCACCTTGGGGTCTGTGACCTGACAGACTTGGCTTAAAACCTCAGATGAGCAGCTTACCAAATGTGACCATGGGCACATTTGAAAAACTCTGAGCTTAATTCCTTCTTTGTAAAATGAGGATAATGACTATATTTACGTAACAGGGTGTTGTGAAGATTGAATGAGATAACGAATATAACGTGTTTAACAGAAATGTCTTGAATGAGTAACAGCTGCTATCATCCTCATTATTGAATTTCTCATTCCTAAAGATGCCCAAAGGTCAAACATGCACTATCTAATGACCTCAGGTTTCACCAGTTCCCAGAACTATGTTAAGACCTAATGACCCACCATGGTCACAGGTATGTCCCGGCTGCCCATCTGGAGCCCAGAAGGCAAACATACTTGCAGGAGTTTCCCCCATCCTACATGTCTTGTCCATGCACCCCTCTTTCTCCAGTCTCTGTACCAGTAAAATTCAGGGCTGATCAGATAAGGGATAGAAAAGACAGGGAACCAAATCCTATTGCAGAGACTGCTTGAGCACCTTAGTACCTCTCCGAAAGCAATGTGACATCCCCCCCCACACAGTCCACCACTAAACAAGGATTACCATTTTAAACCTATCTTTTTTTTTTTGGAATAAAGTTTCGCTCTTGTTGCCCAGGCTGGAGCGCAATGGCGCGATCTCGGCTCACTGCAACCTCTGCCTCCCGGGTTCAAGCGATTCTCCTGCCTCAGCCTCTTGAGTAGCTGGGATTACAGGCGCCCGCCACCACGCCCGGCTAATTTTTGTATATTAGTAGAGACGGGGTTTCACCATGTTGACCAGGCTGGTCTTGAACTTCTGACCTCAGGAGATCCACCCGCCTTGGCTTCCCGAAGTGCTGGAATTACAGGCATGAGCCACCACGCCTGGCCCATTTTAAACCTATCTTTAAGGATATTATAACCATGGAGAAAGTGAAACAAGAAAAGGGACTGCTGACTGTAATCTCTCAACATATGTCTCATTCTCCATCTCTTCTCAAGAGCTAAACCTACCCAGCTTCTCCATCCTTTTCTCACAGACACTCCTCTTTCCAATCTTTCATTTTTTTCATGCTGGATCCCCTCCAAGTTTTCCTTTTCTCACACTGTGCTGAGGCCCAGCACAGGACGCTGGGGCTGGGAATAGTCTGGTAAACGGATCATGAAGCCCACAGCACACACAGTGTGGGGCTTGGATGGTAAATTATGAAAAGACTGGGCTGTGTATGTAACCAACGGTTGTAGGCCAGCTAGCGGGTGACGAGATGGTAGTTTACAAATGTCTCAGAGGGAATAGAAACTGTTGGAAGAGTTGTCTCTGGATCTTCAAAGAGAATTTATGAAAAGAGATGAGAATGCAAAATTTAATTCAGAGACCTGGGGAGCTGGCAGTTGAGGAAAGAAGAACAAACTCCACCCAGAGTGAGACTGGGAGACCCCAGAAAAGGTTTCCCAGGGTAGCTGTGTGATTAGGGACGAGAGGAAGGCCTGGGGTGTGGATGCTCACACCAGCTTCCAGGGCCATTTCATCTGTTAATTCCTCTGATCCTGCTACAAATATAGAATGAATAGCGTGTCTGAGGGTTTACAATAACTCACTTCAAGGTTTTGCCAGAAAGTGATTTTTCTCAGGATGTATTTACTTCCCACAACAGCGTATCTTTAGATGAGAATCAGGTCCAAAGGGGCAAATGGTGCTGGAAATAAATAGAGGTGGAGAGAGAACTGGGAAAGTTTTGTAAGTATGTATCAGAAGAACAGGCTAGCATGCCCTTTTTAGGATGGAGCTACAGAGCGCTATCTGAATCATCACCCTGGCACTTTTGGTGATGCATTTTTAATCATTCTCTTAATTTTTTTAGATGAGAAAATACCTAAGACAAAGCCACATCTCCTTTAAAATCTGTTGCTGAGTTCTTTCTGATAATGTAATTCTCCTTCTTCCAGATCTGCAATACCTCCCAATACCTTTTGAATTAAAGAAAACTATTAACTGTAATCTAGCATTCCCATTTCCTTCTTCCTTCTTCCCAAATTTATTGCACACCATCAACTAACCCCTAGCTTGGTAAAATTAGTTATGATTTCCTGAATGAAGTCAGTCTTGCCATTAAATTTTCGAATCTGTTCTTCCTTTTGACTGGAATGTAATTCATCTAAATCAAGGGGTAGCCACATACGTTCAGAATTGCTTTTCTCCAGGCTGTGTGTGCTTCAAGAAGCAACCTCAGGGCTTCCCAGCCTTCAGTAAAATAAAATTGCGGTTAGAAAATTTATCTCAGTGGATTGTTTTCACTTTGGGGAACTTGCCTTCCACCAATGGTCCTACATAAATGTAGTCAGTATCAATGCCGCAGCCTGAATAAACACAGCTCTACAGCAGTAACCAACACGGTAGAGCAATTAACCTACATTTGGAGAGCCAGGCAAGCTTTATGAAGAAAGAGATGGTTAAGGTGACTTCTGAAGGACAAGCAGCTAATTTGTAAAGGGATTAAATTTATGGCCAGAAATTGGGCTCTCTAAGCAAAAAGCCTGAAGGCAAAGCGAATACATGATGGACTCTGTTTGGACTCCCAGAGCTGAGTATTGTTGGAGCATGGCTTTGAAGGAGACCTTATGGCTGGGAATCTGGGGATAAGGAGTGGGGGCGCAGATCATGAAGGGCCTGCACACCGTGCTAAAGAGTCGGACTCTACAAAGTAGGAAGTGAAGCTCTTCTCATTTCACTATGGGGATCCCCCATCTATCAGAAATGGCTTTTCATCAAAAGGACATCTGTTACCATAACTGCTACTAATCTGGGATTTAAGTGCATCAAATATTTTCAAATAAATCAATACATTTCTCATGAGTGGCAAGGAATTCTTTCACACACTGTATAAGTATTCAGAGGAGAATTCAAGAGAAGCAGCTTAGGGCTGGGAAGCCTCAGAGTAATTGGTCAGGGCTAGGAAGGCCAGCTGGAGGAGCTGCAACCTGCAGAGAGCTCTACAGCATGGGTCCTGACACCCGCCACCTACCTGGCCTAGGTCTGTGCCACATCAAATGCCTTTCTCTGTACTAGAGTCACCTACCTACGTTCCCCCGCAAGCAGCTTCCATTCTCCTGACCTAAAACGTCATCACTGATTCACTGAAAGGAGTAAGTAACACAATTCCTTGCAGAAACTGCAAAAAAATGTTCTTATGGTTCTATTTCAGTATAAAGTCTCACTTTTATCTGATGGTTTGTTTTATGGCTTCTGAATTTTAGATGACTTCAGAGAGGAAGCCAGTGAACTTTGAAAGGACATCATTTACATGTGTTTGCCATATCAGGTAGCACTTAACATATATAAATAGGGAGTTGTGGGTAAGAAAAACAAAGATTTCTAAAGTTTCTACAGGATTACTGTAGATTCTTTTTATTGTGGAGGAGGAGGAAGGAGAAGGGTCAAGTGGAAAAATGATTATATGATTTAAAATATTTGTTAAAAGAATCACATAGTTTCCTGTTTGCATATCTCTTTTGGCATTTGTTGATATCTGTGTCTAGGTCTTGAGAGAGGCCAGTGTATTTTAGACTTTTAAAAGTTAACTTGGATTTGAACTAGGAAGTAGGAGACTGCTAATTCCTAAATTTAACTTCTACTAAAAATTATGACATTAAAAACTTTGCTAATCTTTAACTATTTACCAGAAATCAAGTTAAATTGCTATTTTAGGAGAACTTAAGTTTGAGAAACATTTACAATAAAATGATTTTTGAAATAACTTTTAATGACACATCAAACACGTCTAGATTAAATTTTTTCATAAATATGTCCACTGATAAAGTGCTAGCAAAAATGGTATGATAGACTAAACTTGGAATATTCCAATAGGATCCTAGCTTTGGTACTTTTTATAAATAGTACTAATAATGGTCTTTAAAGGGCTACGAAAAAGTAGTTTTACTGATAAAGTTTGAAATTAAGTTTCTAAAGTTATTAATGTGATCAAATGCTTATTTTGAAAAATACAAAAGGTTAGGGAATGAATTAGTAGATCTAAGTAATGATTATCAATGGCTGGATAGTTTTAAGCACTAGAGAATCAGTATGAGAGAAGAAAGTGCAGAATGTTCTGGAAATCACATTTGGGTCTTTAACCCTCCTATGTTAACTGCTTAGTTCCCTTCTTTTCATCTCACCTTGCCCTACTTATATCTGCCTTTCTATAATTTTTCAAAAAATGAAGAGGGGTAATAACCTGGGACTGTAGTGGAAGGAGAGAAGAAAATTGGTGTTATGTCTGAGATTAAGGCAAAATTTACATATATAGACCTGAGTATTGTACTGAATAGCTGTGTAATCTTGGGGAAAACTACATATCTCCTTAAGCATCAGTTACCTATAAAATAAGAAAATAAAAATTTGGATATTCTGGTACATGGCTGTTGGCTGTGTACATTGGTATAATCTTCATACAGCACTGTTTGGCAAATTATTATAAAATATTTTTAAATTTAATGAAATACATTAACATAACCAAAAGACAATAAACAAACATAAAAAGGAATGGGCAATTGGTAGATCCTGATAATCAATGGCTGTAAACATCACAAAATGAGAGACCACTAATTCTTATGTGCCTCTTGATTGAAGTACACACTACCAGGTATTCTTGCAAGATAAAAAATATATATAAAAGATAACTTGCAGATAATTTAGAAACAGAATCATGCTAAACAAAATCACAGAGATACTCTAGGAAATTACAGGACAAACAATCTGGGTTCCACAACAAATAAACTGCAAGCAAAAACACGAGAGAGAATGAGAGGGAACATATTGAATGTTGATTCAAACAACTTAAAACAATAAAATGTTATGCTAAAAATCCTTCAATTTTTAGATATGTTTGAAATTTTCCATAACAAAAAGTTAAAGGAAAAATGAGTAGACCATCATTAAAAATGGTAACACTGGAAAGCAAGATAATCCACTTATAAAGTCTCTTTTCTTGTCTAGCCACTTGGTTATTTGATTACTAACCCACTCAGCAGAAATTAACATGCTAATGCAGTTATGAGAACACAAAATGTGTCTATATTAAGTATAATGCAATTTATGGACTTTGCAAGAGCCCAGAAATCAAGAAAAGAAAAAGCATCAAGGTTAGATTTATCTTTACAGTTACAATTTTGAGGAATTCTTCCCCTGTCATGTGCTCACCCTAAAGCCCTGGCACACTAGATTTCTAGAGGAATCTTACTCAAATGATACTCCAAATGAAGCTGCTTAAGCCTTGGACTGTATTTGCAACATGCCATTATGTAGTACTCAACAGATTTTAAAGTATATTATCTCATTGTATTCCTACTATTACAGCTCAGTGAGGTAAAACAAAACAGGAAATTCATCATCATTATTACTTTTTTTTTTTTTTTTGAGACACAGTTTCACTCTCTTGCCCAGGCTCGAGTGCAGTGGTACGATCTCAGCTCACTGCAACCTCCGCCTCTTGGGTTCAAGCAATTCTCGTGCCTCAGCCTCCCAAGCAGCAAGGATCACAGGCACGCACCACCATGCCTGGCTAATTTTTGTATTTTTAGTAGAGATGGGGTTTTGCCATGTTGGGCAGGCTGATCTCAAACTCCTGACCTCAAGTGATCTGCCTGCCTCAGCCTCCCAAAGTGCTGGGATTACAGTGTGAAGCACTGCAGCCAGCCTAATTCATCATTATTTTAAAGAGAAACCATGAGTTGTGGAGGTGCTCATATTATTAATTTTGAGGGATAGGAAAACAGAGAACAGAATCACCAGCTTCTCCTTCAACCAATGAGGAAAGTATCCACCTGAAAGCAAACTACACTAGTCAAGAAAGCATTATTCTTCTTATATAGACCTATCAATAAGGAAAAGAAGAAATGGACAAATAACTGGAAAATACCACTCTCAAATTAAATGGTTAATAAGTATATGACAAAAAACCTTATTAATAAACTACTAAAATGTCATGCCATTTTTGCCTGTCAGAAACATAAGTATTTATTTTTTAAAAATCACCTAATTGAGAAATGACTGATATACAAAGAGCTATACATAGTTAATGTCTACAACTTCATGAGTTTGGAGATAAGTATATACCCATGAAACTCTCACTACAATCAATATCATAAATATATCCATCATCTCCAAAAGTTTCCTATCCTTTTTAAAAATTCTATAAAAATTAACATATATTGTTTAAATTGGCAGATTAAAAATGGTATATATTTATGGTGTACAACATTACATGTGTGTGTTTGTGTTTTGAGAAAGGGTCTTGGTCCGTTGCCCAGGCTGCAGTGCAGTGGCTCCATCATGGCTTACTGCAGTCTTGCCCTCCCGGGCTCAAGCAATCTGCCCACCTTGGCGTCTCCGAATGTTGAGATCACTGGCATGATCCCCTCCACCCAGCCACATGGTTTTTTGTTGTTGTTGTTGTTGTTTTGAGGTGGAGTTTCTTTCTTGTTGCCCAGGCTGGAATTTTTTTTTTTTTTAAATAGAGATGGGGTCTCACTATGTTGCCCAAGCTGGACTAGAACTCCTAGGCTCCAGGGATCTTCCTAACTCAACCTCCCAAGTAGCTGTGACTATAGGCCTGTGCCACTGGCCCTGACTCAATGTGACGTTTGGAATACGTGTACACTGTGGAATGGTTAAATCAAGTTAATTAACATAAGCATTACTTCACATACTTAGGTTTTTCTGATAAGAACACTTAAAATCTACCCTCTTAGCAATTTTCAAATATACAATACATTGTTATTAACTAGTCGCCATAATGTACAATAGATCTCTTGAGCTTATTTCTCCTAACTGAAAATTTGTTTCTTTTGACCGACATTTCTCCAATCCCCCCATTCTATCTTCATTTATTATGATTTTGGAGGATGTGGTAAGAACACAACCTAAGATTTACCCTCTTAACAAATATCTGTACTCCCATGTTCACTGTAACATTATTTACAAAAGACAAGACATGGAAGCAATCTAAATGGCAAATGACAAAGAAAATGTGGTGTATACATGAATTGGAATATTACCCAGCCTAAAAAAGGGGGGTAGAGGAGAGGATCCTACCGTTTGCAACAACATGGATGAACATGGAGGACATTATGCCCACATGATACTCATATAATTTAGGTTACTCACAATTATATGAGTAATCTAAAATAATTTTATATGATAATAACCCTAACTGAGGGAGAGAAGCAGGGAAATAAGCATTCCCATACCAAGAGCCTACTACGTCTCAATCTTTCTGCCAGGCACCATCTTTGTTGACAAAGTTCATCTATTCTTCATAAACATACAACGAAAAAGTCAACTAAATTCAACCTCAGATTCAAGTGTGTCCCGTCCTTTTGGGGAAAACGTCAATAAACCCAAACCAATCATGACAGAATGACAGAACCATACTGTCTTGGTCCTAGAAAGCCACTAAATATTCAACAGTATTAAGAAACAACTAAAGGGCTTATTCAAACAAAGAGAAAATGTTAAACAAACCCACCCATATCACTGTCTTCCTGTCTATACATTCCATTTCAGGGACCAAGGTCAGGTGTTAAAACAAGCAGAGAAGACATGTTCCAGGAATACTCCATCAATGGCGCACTACTATAAAGCTAACATTTTGAACTAATCTAAATATTTAACTTTCTGCCCCTTCTGCTTATTTTAAAGCATCTAGTCAATATCAGTGCTCAGTCTGTTTTATGTTTATTTTACGTGCAAAGACACACTTTTTACAAGATAAATTTCTTTTCTTGTTGATGAACATTCTGGCTATTACATGTCCCACCTTTCCACTTTTAGCTTAATTTCATGTTCTGCTGACAAAGCCTTACAATTGGGAAGAAAATAACAATGTATAGCCACTAGTAATCCCAGTGTTCTACTGTAGTTCCTAATCAAAGAATCTTAGTAATTAAAAAAAAAAAAAATCTATTTCCTTTCTAAAAATTGTATCCTCACAAAGCTGTAAAAGTGGGTTTTTCTGTGGATGTTCATCTCACTATGTTGCCCAGGCTAGACTAGAACTCCTAGGCTCCAGGGATCTTCCTACCTCAACCTCCTTTTCTGTGGATAAAGGAGTTGCTTTAACCAGATAAATAACCAAAGAAATGCATTATACTCTAACAGTGATAGGTCGTATTGGGCACCTAGGGAAGCACCTCTAATGGTTCTGAACCATTAGGAAGTGAGACCCCATCATTCCTACAAATGATGGACATTCCAAAACAAGGTCCACTGAGGCAGTCCTGGTGTTTCCTTCTATCAAAAAGATACTGTCCCTTCCCTGCCCCTGAGCATCAGAAAGAATAATGACTGCGGTATACTGAAACCCCTGAAAATATACTAAAAAACACAAGTTCATAATGATACTCAAAAATAGGGAAAGGGGAAACAATAACAACAACGATGCAACAAACAACCCCCCACAAAACAGTGATCACCAATGGAGATTACCAGGCACCAATGTCTTAGGCGGAAAATTTGCACTAAAAGGAAAAGAATTAAGCATTTGTCCTGCTTTTTTGGATGACCTGTATTTCAGGGTAAACAACCAATTAGAAAAATCAACATTTTTCAGTCACTAATGAAGTAATGAGGAAAAGATCAATACATGAAGTCGTTAAAATGAAGGTGATAGAGACCTTACAATGTAGGCTTGAATCCACAAACCCCTCTTAGTTTACACCAAGCATGGAACAGCCCCCAAATTACTTATTTTATAAAGGGATGTCATATAAAGTACACAGTATGGCCTATGATGTATTCATACCCAAAAATGGCAAGGCTGAATTTAACCAAACCTTGCAAATCTAATCAAGCTTTTATATTTACAGTAAATAGAGGGGACACAAGAACAAGCAAAAGGACACCTAAAAGAAGAAAACAGACAAATCCAGGAGAATCTTTTCCCAGGAAGGCTGGCACTTTTTTCAATAATCCAATGGCATAAAAAAGAGAGATCTGGCCAGGCGCGGTGGCTCACGCCTGTAATCCCAGCACTTTGGGAGGCCGAGGTGGGCAGATCACGAGGTCAGGAGATCGAGACAATGGTCTCTCTATTAAACTCCATCTCTACTAAAAATACAAAAAATAAAAATAAAAATATTAGCCGGGCGCAGTGGTGGGCGCCTGTAGTCCCAGTTACTCAGGAGGCTGAGGCAGGAGAATGGCATGAACCTGGAAGGCGGAGCTTGCAGTGAGCCGAGATCGCACCACTGCACTCCAGCCTGGGCAACACAGTGAGACTCCGTCTCCAAAAAAAAAAAAAAAAAAAAAGAGAGATCCTCCCACGTAGGGTGAGAGAAAGTGCTCTAGATTAAAAGGCACTTAAAAGACATAACTAATGCAATATATTGACTGACCAATTCAATTGTAAAAAGACAACTGAGGAGGAGGAGAAAGAAGCAATCAAAAAGTTGTGGCTAAATCTTGGTAACTGTTAAACATGAATGATTCGTTTTTGGGATTGGTCATACTATTCTTTCTATATTTTGGCATATTTACCAGTATGAGAGGGAAAGAGAGAATTAGACACATACCCTCCAAGCAGATAAAACCCAAGCCATAGAAAACACCAATCTCTTCTGTATTGTGGCTTTAAAAACTGGTTTCTTTGTAAACCTGCCAAGAAGATACTGATTCCATGAGACAGGAGTCCTAAGATGTTTGTGATTTAACAGGGAAACGTTCATTAGCAGTGTTTCTTTTGCAAACATGCCCCTCCTTCTTCCTCAAAGTCACAAGGGAGAGACTTTTTAATAAAATTTTTCCTTTCCAACTAAACTCAGGCTTTTGGGTGGAGGACACTAGCAATATCACCTGAAGAACATCATTTTCCTGCTCAGGGTGTGAGGTGTAATCAGCATTCCACTTACTCTCTGCTCCATCTATCAAGTGTAGGTAATACTGGCTTACACTGAGGTCAGGAGGGGTTAACGATAATGTATGCATGTGCCTGTATTTGGCATGTGGTGGGGGTTCAATTAAATGACAGCTAAAAATCATACTCCTTTTCAGGAAAAAAAAAAAAAAAAGTCATGCTTGGCCGGGCAGATCACTGGAGGTCAGGAGTTCAAGACCAGCCTGGCCAACATGGTGAAACCCCATCTCTACTAAAAATACAAAAAAATTAGCTGGGCGTGGTGACGCACAACTGTAATCCCAGCTACTCGGGAGGCTGAGGCATTAGAAGCACTTGAACCCAGGAGGTGGAGGTTGCAGTGAGCTGAGATCATGCCACTGCACTCCAGCCTAAGAGACAGAGCAAGACTCTGTCTCTAAATAAATAAACCAATGAATGAACGAATGAAAAAGTCATACTCCTAGCTAACTGCCTACAACCTCAAGGTCCTGGATTCTACCACAACCACGTGGGAATGGAAAAACATCAGATGAAATTGCAACTCAGCCAACACACTTATTTCAGCCATGTGGGACCATAAGCAGGATCCGGTTAACCTGTGTCTGGAATTCTGCCCTACAGAATGTGTAACATAGTAAATGTAAGTCGTTTTAAACAAAACAAAGAAAAAACACGAGAAACCTCTCCATACTCCTTGATCAGAGTTTGCCTATTCCATACATGCTACTTCTGAGAAGACTAAAGCAGCATGCTGGTAAGATGTGTTCTGTGAATCCTGAAAAGTTTCCTCCTATTCACAGAACAAATGGTATCTAGATTTCCTAAATGCGGCACAATATCCCTGCCCAGTGCTGCTGCTTTCTGTTTCCTTCTGGGCATCTCTTCAGCTGCACTGGATCATGAGCTCCAGCTCTTTTGTGATTTCTTTCTCCCTACACTTTCAGTTTTTGATCCTCACACTGGACACCCCTTCAGTCTGTCGATCTGTTTCCACAATTTCTACTTAACTGAAATCTTTCTCATGTTCAGCTAAAAGCGGAAGACCACCAGGTCTTTCCCATACACTGAATAATGATCGGCTTCATCAGTTGCAGAAGCATTGTCTATAACTTCAACTGAACACTTGCTCTACCTTACACGGCAGCTCCTTACAGGCCTGTTTCCTCTACTATGTGTAAACACTCCAAAAGCAGAACTGTACCTTATTCAGCTTTTTAATCTCTCACCTCCCCTCAAATGTTTGCTAAATTCAAGTGAGAAAATTAGAACAGGAACTCACCATAATTTCCTGCACAGAACTGTTAATGTTTGACCAGTTTGATCTCCTTGACCTTCTGAGGGCTATTTAATTAAAAGACAGAAAGACACCCCTCCACCTTCAGCCACTAATTAAACTATTTTGTTTAAGTAGAGATACTGCTGCTCCTCCACTGTATCTCAGTATAGCTAGGATCCTAGTGGCTACACGAAGCGCAGAATGAAAAGAAGGATAAGGGACCTGAGTTTGCACAGATTACATTATACTTACCCAGAGATTTAACTCTCTAAGCGACCATCATTTCTGCCAATGTTTTCCAAAATGAAAAGAACTTTGGTTACATGGTATTTCACTGTATGGATCAGCTACACACACACACACACACACACACACACACACACACACACACACACACACGGGGTCTTGGCCTATATATCTATTGATAGACAAAAAAAAATAAGGTCTAGAGCTGAGAATGAAAGCAGGTATCAGAGCAGGATGTAATGTCAAATCCCATTCATACAATATCTATGTGTATATCTGTATAGCTATTCATCCAAAATGTTAAAATACTTATCTCTGGGTGGGTAACATAATTTTCAGCATTCAGTTTTTAAAACATACAGATTGAAATGTTATATTATTTAAAAAAATCAATTCACATGAGGAAAACTCGTGTGTGTCTGTGTGTGTGTGTGTGTGTGTGTGTGTGTGTGTGTGTGTATTTAGAGATGGAGTCAAGCTATGTTGGCCAGGCTGGAGTGCAGTGACCATTCACAGACAAGATACACTATAGCCTTAGATTCCCGGGCTCAACTCCTTCTCTTGCTTCAGCCTCCTGAGTAGCTGGGACTACAGGCATATGCCACTATACCTGGTTTTATATACACGTATTATAAAAACTATGTTTTTGGAATGCCTTAAATCTTTGTATTTAAAAAATTTTGTAAATGCCTTATATCTTTGTATTAAAAAATTTTTGTTTAATTTCCACATGTCTTGAAATAAGCTTGTACCACATTTGGAACTGGTATTGTGGTGGGAGAGAATTGGGCATTTGTGAAAGATACTTGGGTAGAGTCTCCCAAGGAGGTACTATATGAACGGTTGATATGTTATCCAGCTCCTCATACAACCAGTTACTCGTGGGCTAGTCACTACAGAATACACAGCAGAAATAAAAGACCCATTTTAAAGGAGAGGCTGACACAAAAGCTTGCAGGTGTTTTTTCTTTTTTGAGATACAGTTTCACTCACTCTGTCCCCCAGGCTGGAGTACAGTGGCACGATCTCAGCTCACTGCAACCCCTCCCTCCTGGGTTCAGGCAATTCTCCTGCCTCAGCTTCCTGAGGAGCTGGAATTACAGGCGCCCCACCCTCCACCACAGCCGGCTAATTTTTGTATTCTTAGTAATGATTGGGTTTCACCATATTGGCCAGGCTGGTCTCAAACTACTGACCTCAAGTAATCCGCCCTCCTCAGCCTCCCAAAGTGCTGCAATTACAGGCGTGAGCCACTGTGCCTGGCCAAAAAATGTTAATTTTAAATTATTAGGACCAAAAGTTTTTAAACTTTGGTTTTAGGACACCTTTACACGCGTAAAAACGATCAAGCCTAAAAGAACTTTTGTGTGGTTTTGTACCATGTTATAAACTTTTGAAGTTAAAAAAGGTGAGGGGCCAGGTACGGTGCCTAAGGCCTATAATGGCAATACTTTCGGAGGCTGAGGTGGGAGGATTGCTTGAGCTCAAGACCAGCCTGGGCAACAAAGCAAGGCCCCATCTCTACAAAAAATTAGAAAATTAGACAGGCAAGGTGGTGCGTGCCTGTAGTACCAGCTACTCAGGAGGCTGAGGCAGGAGGATCACTTAAACCCAGGAGCTGGAGGCTGCAGTGAGCTGTGATGGCATCACTGCACTCCAGCCTGAAGAACGAAGTAAGACTGCCATCTCTTAAAAAACAAAAAAAGTTTATTAATTCATGTTTTTAAAAATAAGATATTTTACCTATTACTACAAATAAGATATTTTAGTGAAATCTACATATTTAGAAAAAAAGATAAAACTTTAGTTCTACATATTTGCAAATCTCTTTAGTATCTAGTTTAATAGAAGACAACTGGTTTCTTATATCTGCTTCAAATTAAATCTATTGTAACATATTGTATTGGCTGTAGTATATGAAAAAAATATGGTCTCACAGAGACATGCATCTAGCTGGTCAAAGGAGTAATATTTCAATACCCTTTACAGGTAACTGGATATTCTTCTCTGCTATTACACCAACACTTATTAAGGGGTGGTTATTAAAGATGTCTTGGATTATGGAATCTGAAACCTTATCAATGAGCTTTCCTATTATGTTCCATTAAAATCCATTGTCCTGGCCTGGTATGGTGGCTCACACCTGCTATCCCAGCACTTTGGGAGGCTAAGGCAGGAGGATGGCTTGACACCAGGAGCTTGATACCAGCCTGGGCAACAAACAAGACCCCATCTGTACAAAATGTTTAAAAATTAGCTGGGTCTGGAAGCACACACCTGTAGTCCCAGCTACTCTGGAGGCTGAGGAGAGAGGATTGTTTGAGACCCTGGGAGGAGTTTGAGGCTATGATCGAACCACTGGCAACAGAGTGAGACATGGTCTCTAATAAAAAGTAAAAACTAAAAAAGATTTTTAAAAATCCATTGTTCCATTTCATACAGACCTTTACCCATGCATGATTTTGGAATATAATACATTGGTCATTTGGAAGATAATGGTTCAATGAGTTATGTGGATCTTCTAAATGTTGACCCATTTCATTAGGCAATTTAAAAATTCATTAATATGGCTGGGAGTGGTGGCTCACACCTATAATCCCAGCACTATGGGAGGCCAAGGTGGGTGGATCACTTGAGGTCAGGAGTTTGAGACCAGCGTGGCCAACATGGGGAAACCCCGCCTCTACATTAAAAAAAAAAAAGCCCGGCATGGTGGCTCGCACCCATAGTCCCAGCTACTGGGAAAGCTGAGATGGAGGCTGCAGTGAGCCGATCAAGCCACTGAACTCTAGCCTGGGTGACAGAGTGACACTCAATCTCAATTAAAAAAAAAAAATTCATTAACATCACCACCAATCTGTTGGGAAACTGTCAAAATCATGGTGGTAAAGTTTTCAAAAATTCTAATTTTTGCCTTAAAGCTAAAATTTTATTATTTGGAACAAAAACTGTCATTTTCCGTGAAGTGACAGGCACATCTCACAATTTTTCAAGAAAAAGCCAAAATCCAACTCTGAATAACCATAGTTTATGAGTGTCAAGTAAAAATGGATTAAAGGAGGGCGGCGGCGGGGCCCGCAGGCGGCCATGGCGGCAGGCGCCGGGGCCAGGTCCGCGCCGCGCTGGCTGAGGGCGCTGAGCGAGCCGCTGAGCACGGCGCAGCTGCGGCGACTGGAGGAGCACCGCTACAGCGCGGCGGGCGTCTCGCTGCTCGAGCCGCCGCTGCAGCTCTACTGGACCTGGCTGCTCCAGTGGATCCCGCTCTGGATGGCCCCCAACTCCATCACCCTGCTGGGGCTCGCCGTCAACGTGGTCACCACGCTCGTGCTCATCTCCTACTGTCCCACGGCCACCGAGGAGACCTGCTGGGTCTGTGTTCCCACAGATAAAATAGAAAATAATGCCTGCCAAAACAACTTGACAAGGATGCAGTGAGGACCAAATGATATATATGCAGATAAATGTAAAAGATTGCGATGTGCGAGGTCTCAAGGTACCAACCATCACACAACAGAAGTGGCCCTGGCCCTCTCCCTCTCCCTCTCCCCACGGTCTCCCTCTCCCTCTCTTTCCACGGTCTCCCTCTGATGCCGAGCCGAAGCTGGACGGTACTGCTGCCATCTCAGCTCACTGCAACCTCCCTGCCCGATTCTCCTGCCTCAGCCTGCCGAGTGCCTGCGATTGCAGGCACGCGCCGCCACGTCTGACTGGTTTTCGTATTTTTTTGGTGGAGACGGGGTTTCGATGTGTCGGCCGGGCTGGTCTCCAGCTCCTAACCGCGAGTGATCTGCCAGCCTCGGCCTCCCGAGGTGCCGGGATTGCAGACGGAGTCTCGTTAACTCAGTGCTCAATGGCGCCCAGGCTGGAGTGCAGTGGCGTGATCTCGGCTCGCTACAACCACCTCCCAGCCGCCTGCCTTGGCCTCCCTAAGTGCCAAGATTGCAGCCTCTGCCTGGCAGCCACCCCATCTGGGAAGTGAGGAGCGTCTCCGCCTGACCGCCCATCATCTGGGATGTGAGGAGCCCCTCTGCCTGGCTGCCCAGTCTGGAAAGTGAGGAGCGTCTCTGCCCAGCCGCCATCCCATCTAGGAAGTGAGGAGCGCCTCTTCCCGGCCGCCATCACATCTGGGAAGTGAGGAGCGTCTCTGCCCGGCCGCCCATCGTCTGAGATGTGGGGAGCACCTCTGCCCTGCCGCCCCGTCCGGGATGTGAGGAGCATCTCTGCCCGGCCGCCCCGTCTGAGAAGTGAGGAGACCCTCTGCCTGGCAACCGCCCCATCTGAGAAGTGAGGAGCCCCTCCGCCCGGCAGCCACCCCGTCTGAGAAGTGAGGAGGGTCCTCCCTCCTCGTCCGGGAGGGAGGTGGGGTGGTCAGCCCCCCGCCCGGCCAGCCGCCCCGTCCGGGAGGGAGGTGGGGGGGATCAGCCCCCCGCCCGGCCAGCCGCCCCGTCCAGGAGGTGAGGGGCGCCTCTGCCCGGCCGCCCCTACTGGGAAGTGAGGAGCCCCTCTGCCCGGCCAGCCGCTCCGTCCGGGAGGGAGGTGGGGGGGTCAGCCCCCCGCCCGGCCAGCCGCCCCGTCCGGGAGGTGAGGGGCGCCTCTGCCCGGCCGCCCCTACCGGGAAGTGAGGAGCCCCTCTGCCCGGCCAGCCGTCCGGGAGGGAGGTGGGGGGTCAACCCCCTGCCTGGCCAGCCGCCCCGTCCGGGAGGTGAGGGGCGCTTCTGCCCGCCCGCCCCTACTGGGAAGTGAGGAGCTCCTCTGCCCGGCCACCACCCCATCTGGGAGGTGTACCCAACAGCTCATTGAGAACGGGCCATGAAGACAATGGCGGTTTTGTGGAATAGAAAGCGGGGAAAGGTGGGGAAAAGATTGAGAAATCGGATGGTTGCCGTGTCTGTGTAGAAAGAGGTAGACATGGGAGACTTTTCATTTTGTTCTGTACTAAGAAAAATTCTTCTGCCTTGGGATCCTGTTGATCTGTGACCTTACCCCCAACCCTGTGCTCTCTGAAACATGTGCTGTATCCACTCAGGGTGGAATGGATTAAGGGCGGTGCAAGATGTGCTTTGTTAAACAGATGCTTGAAGGCAGCATGTTCATTAAGCGTCATCACCACTCCCTAATCTCAAGTACCCAGGGACACAAACACTGCGGAAGGCCGCAGGGTCCTCTGCCTAGGAAAACCAGAGAACTTTGTTCACTTGTTTATCTGCTGACCTTCCCTCCACTATTGTCCTGTGACCCTGCCAAATCCCCCTCTGCGAGAAACACCCAAGAATGATCAATAAAAAATTAAAAAAAAAAAAAAATGGATTAAAGGAAGCAGCCATTTACTTCATACCTTAAAAGAACTACAGAACAGCTTTATGTACACTCCCCATTCTGTCACAATCATAAAACGACTTGCACTGAAGAGCTGAGATTAAATAACGTTAATTTTTACCTGTTTATCAAAAACATTCTTAGGCAAAATTGGCTTTTTTCTTAACAAAGTGTGCAGGAGTGAGGATGCACACTTTACTGCTGCACACTTTTTACTAATGCTCACATTGGTAAATGATTACTAATGTATTTTGGTGCCACTGTCTTGATATGTATTAAGGTGCCAGTAGTTATGTCCACTACTACACATGAGAAAAGCAAACTATTTTTGTGAAAATAATATAGGCCTCATGTACTCCCTTAAGGAATCTCAGAGACCAACCAGGGGTGCGTGGACCATGCTTCTGAGAACTGCCATACTGTAAAAGAAAAGATAGCTCTTTATTTGAGGATTACAAAAGGGAAGTAAAAGGGAGCCTGCATCAACAATGTAAGAAACACCTTCCTTCACAATGAGCAAGTGAGGTGAGAAATGGTCATCAAATAATTAAGCTTGTATTTCTTTTGGATTGTCCCAGTAAATCAACTTCCTTTACTCTTTCATCTCTAAGAATATAATGAATAATTTGAGTTTATAAAACAAAAGTTGGGGCAATTATTTGCATTACAATAGAAATATGTGATATCCAAGGAGATTCGAGTCCCTGATTTTTTTTTTGTTTTTTTTTTTTGTTTTTTTGAGATGGAGTCTCGCTGTGTCGCCCAGGCTGGAGTACAGTGGTGAGATCTCGGCTCACTGCAAGCTCCGCCTCTGGGTTTACACCATTCTCCTGCCTCAGCCTCCCGAGTAGCTGGGACCACAGGCGCCTGCCACCACTCCCGGCTAATTTTTTGTATTTTTAGTAGAGACGGGGTTTCACCGTGTTAGCCAGGATGGTCTTGATCTCCTGACCTCATGATCCACCTGCCTCGGCCTCCCAAAGTGCTGGGATTTCAGGTGTGAGCTACCGCGCCCGGCACCTGAGTTCCTGTTATTTGTTTACAGCTGTTCAATGATTTAATAAAGAAACAAATTCAGCTGGGTGCTGTGGCTCTGATGCCACAGTCTGAAGTCTTTCTCCTCTGTGTCTCACTTCCTGGCCTCTTTCTTTTGCTATCACCCTATGGCTCTGACTGCCCCAAGACTCTGCATTACTTTCTCCCCACAACCTGTTCTTCACACTGAGACTCCTATCCCTCACCAGAAAGACTGGAGGCAAGAAAAAGGGGTGAAATAATGATGTGTGCCCTCACTATCACCTCTTCCCAAAATCTCAGGGTGGGGTGGGTGGGAAGGCTGCCTTTCTAAGTGTACCTCCAAATCTACCCACCCAGTAGCATTTCGGGTGGTATCAAGAAGAAACTTCAGGGCAGGCCCCTTCCCCTTTTTATTTACCACTAACTGAACTCCTCCATCTACACGAAAGAGATCGTATGGAGTTCTGCTCTTATCACAGTTTCCTAGAGCTTAAGGAGGCAGTTTTGATGAAGTCTACCTGGATACAAAAGTGTTCATGAGGTGAGAATTTGTTTAAGTATAGTATGGTCAGTGGCCAGGTGCAGTGGCTCTTGCCTGTAATCTCAGCACTTTGGGAGGCCTAGCGAGAAGGCCCAGAAGTTAGAGACACAGCGAGATCCCATCTCTACAAATTTTTTTTTTAAAACTAGCCAGCAAGCTGAGGCAAGAGGATCACTCGGGCTTCAGCCCAGGAGTTGGAGACTGAAGTGATGAGATATGACTATGATTGCACCACTGTACTCCAGCCTGGGTCAAAGAGCAAGAGCTAACCTCAAAAAACAACAACAGTAACAAAAACCCAAACAACAACAAAAAAACAATGCTCTGGATATATAGTCCTGGATGGAAAGGGGTCCACGAGGTGAGAACTCATGTTAAGAATAGTATGGCCATGTTTTATCTAAACTAAATCCAACCAAAAAACCTGCCATATGCTGTATTTTTATACAGTATGTATAAATGCATAGATATATATGTATAAAATAAACAAAAACAAAAAAGCATACACAAACAAATAAGTAACAATAAGCATACACAAACAAATAAGTAAACAAAAATAAATAATAAAAAAGGAAATACATGAACGCCAGGCAAGGTGGTATGGTATGTGCTTGTACTCCCAGCTACTCTGGAGGCTGAGGCATGAGGATTGCTTGAACCCAGGACTTTTAGGCCAGCATGGGTGACATAGCAAGGCCCAATCTTCAAAAACAGAGACTGACTGACTTGAGGCATGTTCTCTTAACATGGACTGAAAATTTTATCTCCCTGAATAACCAACCCAATATCATGTAAAACAATCCCTCACATTTCTATGTTAGTTTTGTTTTCTATGTTAGTTTTAGTTTTCCCAGAGAGAAAAAAGTACACCAAAACTAAATATATACGATCTGGTGGTTCAACTTCAGCTAACATTTTACAGTTAATGCACCTTGGCCATCAAATTTGATGCTACTGAATTATACTGAAGCTTGTTTTTTTTTTTGAGACACAGTCTCACTCTGTTGCCCAGGCTGGAGAGGAATGGTGCGATCTCAGCTCACTGCAACCTCGGCCTCCCGGGTTCAGGCAATTCTCATGCTTCAGCCTCCTGAGTAGCTGGGATTACAGGCGCACACCACCACGCCCAGCTAATTTTGTGTGTGTGTGTATATATATATGCATATATATATATACACACACAAATATATATACAAATATATATATACACATATATACACAAATATATATATCTATACATATATACACAAATATATATATCTATACAAATATATATATATATACACACACACACACACACACAAATATATATATATATTTTTTTCTTTTTTTGTTTTAAAGAGATGGGGTTTTGCCATGTTGCCCAGGTTGGTCTCGAACTCCTGAGCTCAGGCAACCCGCCTGCCTCGGCCTCCCAAAGTGCTAAGATTACAGGAATGATCCACCAAGCCCAGTCTGAAGCTTGATTTTTTGTTTTATTTTGAGGCAGAGTCTCACTCTGTCACCCAGGCTGGGGCGCAGTGGCACAATCTCAGCTCACTGCAACCTCTGCCTCCTGGGTTCAAGTGATTCTCTGCCTCAGCCTCCGGAGTAGCTGAGATTACAGGTGAGCGCTGCCACGCCTAGTTAATTTTTGTATTTTTAGTAGAGGCGGGGTTTCACCATGTTGGCCAGGGTGGTCTCAAACTCCTGACCTCCTGATCACTTGAGATCACCTTGGCCTCCCAAAGTGCTGGGATTACAGGTGTGAGCCACCACGCCCGGCCTTGATTTTTTTCAATAAGAAGTTGACCAGCCCTGAAATCCTGACTTTATATGTCTTTAGTAAGTGCATTTTCAAAGGTCTGAGTGAGTTTAAAGCACCTTCTAAGGAATTATCTTCGAAAGAACTATAGCTGTCAGCACCCATGGGCTACTTCAAAAAGAAGTGAGTCATGGCTCACACTTGTAATCCCAGAACTTTGGGAGGCCAAGGCAGGTGGATTGCTTGAGCCCAGGAGACCAGCCTGGCCAATGTGGCGAAACCCCATCTCTACAAAAAATAAAGATTTAGCTGGGTGTGGTGGCATGCACCTGTAGTCCCAGCTATTTGGAAGGCTGAGGTAGAAGGATCACTTGAGAGGAGGTCAAAGCTGCAGGGAGCCATGATTGTGCCACTGAACTCCTGCCTGGGAGACAGAGCCAAACCCTGCCAATCAATCAAGAAATGGACCATAAAGGTAGGCAATGTTGAAGGGCAGGAGGGGGAGCAGGTTGGGAGATAAATAATAAAAACATAACTGGAAAAAAAAAAAAAAGGCAGTGTGGTGACGTGAGACTAGCAATGAGTTTTAGAGCCAAGCACGCCTTAAAATGAGCTATGTGACTTTGGGAAAGCTACTCAAACTCTTGAGTTTCAGTCTCCTTAGGGGTAAAATAGGTATTTTACATATAATTCTTAAGGAAAGAGAGTAGTTGCTCAATAAACATTTCCTTTCTTCCCATCCATTAAATAAAGGCCTATGAATCATTCAATCAAATGCCAGAATTCAAGCAGCTCAGGAGCTGGTTTGGGTTTACTCGAGACATCAGAGTTAAGAGAGACTTCTCTCTGCCACTATTCCTCTTGCTCTGATTCCAGCAAGCGTATCTGTGCCATATGAATACACAGTGCTCTACAGCAACAGCAGCAGAGACTGAGGTGATGTTTTGTGAGAGCCCAGGTATTATTTTCGGCCCTACTGAGCCACTTAGTCTCACTTGCAGCAAAACTTTGTCCTAAAGATAAAGGGGTAAGTTAAATGATTTCAAAATTCAAAATGCAGAAAGAGGTACATTTTATTATGTGCATATTAAAAGGTGTGTAAGGATAAGCACCAAAGTGTTAATGGTGATTGTCTCTGGGTAGCAGAATTTAATGACTTTTATTTTTTTGCTGGACTGCCTGAAAATTTTTCTTCTGAGAAGCATGTAGGATTTTGGTTATGAGAAAAAAATGAAATATAAAGTCTTGCCCTCAGAACACCTGCAACTTTTAGTCATTCCCTTGTGTCCCGTTCCTTCTGCCCAGATTGATTAGGTATTCCTCCTGCCCAGTCAGTCTTCATAGACAATGCCGCTGGGGAGCAGGCATGAAACTGACAAGACATCTGCCAATCTTTCTAATTGTGCATGCCATGCACTGCTGCCTTGGAAAAAATGCAGGCACCAGGGCTCTGTTCCATGGGACACAGGAAGCTTTAGATAGGCCCTGGATGACCTTGTCCCGCAGAGATGAATGTTAAGAGATTTCCTATTTGCTCAGTGTTGTCTCTGGGAGGGAATGTGTGAGATACTTTACAGGCTCTCCTGAACTTTCACAGGGTCTCTTCAGACATGAGACAGAGAACTCACTTCCAGTTAGCGTAGGTTGTTACTGGATAAATGGGAACTTCCAGGGACATGGCAGGTAAACAAGGAAGTAATCTGATTAGTCACCAAAATGTTATGTGCTGATCAGGTATCTAAGAGTACTAATTTAACAGAGCAAGCTTTTGTCTGAGAGAGGGAAGGGAGGAGGGACGAAGGGAGGAGGGAAGAAAGGTGCAGGGGCAAAGGAGAAGAATATGAAAGTAGGAAGGAGAATTTAACTTTAAAAATTCCTTGATTTATCAGTGACTCTCAACTGTGCATCCAAACTACCCAAAGAGCTTTTAAAAGCCTAGAGGGGAGGAAAATAAGAACAATTATTATTTTTTAAAAATACAGAGCCTACGTCCTAAGCTCAGACCTGCAGAACCAGACTCCTTGGACCTGGAGTACAGGAATCTTCATTACTGCAGAGTTCTGGAGCCTTTTGATATCTGCTTTATAAAAACTGAATCGAAAGGACAGGATCTGTCTAAACTGAGTAAAGGCTCTGTTAAGTGTTGAATGCCTCCACCTTTAAGGGCACTATTATAATAAGGTATATTGCAAAGAGTATAA
Organism: Pan paniscus; assembly: GCF_029289425.2. Classification (NCBI taxonomy): domain Eukaryota; kingdom Metazoa; phylum Chordata; class Mammalia; order Primates; family Hominidae; genus Pan; species Pan paniscus. The sequence goes on along the minus strand of NC_073256.2, from coordinate 49,069,587 downwards.
ACTCATCAAGAACATTTATTCAATTAATTTCATATGTATTATGACAAACTAACCAAATGAGCCATCTTAAATATGTGCATTTTATCACATCCCAATCAGACCTCAGTAACACTGTAAGTTTAAAAAGTACTTTGAAGGGCACCTCTCTCCACACTTGCTGGGAATAAGAAAATCATGATCAATTGAAAAAACATAAAAATAAAACTATGGTATGTTACCAAAAAAAAAATCCATTATGTATTTCTAGATGTGAGATGCTGAGTATACAAACACAGAAAAACTATAGGTCTTTTAATTATGAGGGACAAAAGGCACGTGAATGTACCCATTTTTACACACACATACTAACAGTCACTGTGTACTGACTCTGTGGCCCTAATTATTGCTGTTGTGTAGCTGAGAAAACTGAGACACAGAGAGGTTAGGTAACTAAACCAAACTTACAAAACTAGTATATGACAAAAAGTCTAGAATTTAAGTCTAGGCTCTATCACTTGATGTATTGTATTGCTAGGGCTGCCACAGTGATATACCAGAGTGAGTGGCTTAAACAACAAATATTTATTTCCTCACAGTTCTAGAGGCCAGTCTAGAGGTGTCTGTAGGGTTGGTTTCTCCTGAGGTCTCTCTCCTTGGCTTGCAGATGGTTGCTTTGTCCTCTGTCCTCACATGGCCCTTCCTCCGTGTGTATACATACCTGGTGTCTCTTTTTCTTCTTATATGGATAGCAGTCATAATGGATTAGGGCTCCACCCCTAAGGGCCCCATTTGAACTTAATCATCTCTTTAAAAATCTTATCTCCAAATATGGTTACATTTTGAGGTACTAGGAACAGAGACTTCATCATATGAATTCTGGGGGACACTATTCAGCCATCGCACTTACTGACAGTGTTAACTCAGGAAAGTTACTAGACTTTCCCAGGCCTCAGTTTCTTCAACTGGAAAATAAGTGCTATTGAGAATGAAATGAGATAATTCACATAAAAATGCTTAGGAGAGGATCTGGCAGACAGCATCATTACTTTACAGACGAGAAAAATAAAAATCAGTAACAGTGACTTACTCTTTCTTCACCTCCAAAGCAGAGTTCTTATTATAGAATACTACATTCCTGTACAACCTAATGCACAATCTAAGAGAATTTAATGTAATTTATAATTCTTCCTTATCTCTTAACTCCCGCTTTCTCACAGTTCTTTTCCAACTTTATTACATACAAGGAAGAGAAATAAAAGCTCAAATTAGTGATCAATTCTATTAATTTAGGCAGGTAGGTATACTACTTTCTTGAAATTGTATGTCAATTTCACTCATCCTTTCTCCTAACTTGCAAAGACAATTGGCTACACTCAAACTGTGATGACAACTCAGAAGATCAATATCTGCTGTAACTATTAGGAAAGAAAGGCAACCCAATGCTTTTTATTAACAAATTATGATTGTACTTTACATTTGCCTAGTACTTTACATACACTATATCTATTTAATCCTCAGCCCAATCCTGGGATATTGTTTTATTTACCTCTCCTAACAATCAGAAAGTATTATTCCTATTTTATAGCTGAGAGAATAGGAGCACAACCAAGTTAAAAAAATTTTTTTCTCTTAAAGGTCACAATGCTTGTCAATAATTGGCAGAATTATTGACAGGATTCTCAGTGACATCTTCTAGCCTGAAGCCAAAGTTCTCCACAGCAGGCCACCATCTACCCAGCTAAGTTGCAACACCTGGTTTTCTCACTCTCCATCCCTGGCACAAATACAGCAGGTGCTCAGCAAATACGGCAGTCTGATTCGGGGTCAATCTCAACTAAGCTGCAGAATCTCTTATATGTCCTTCATATGGGGCCAAGTTTTTCTGACAACTTTGACCACCATCACCTCCCCGGAATGACAGCTCTTTTAAGGCAGCAACCAATTTCCTTCTTCTCCAGAGTCTAGCACATTGGGTGCTCGTTTAAGTTCATTAAGTTCATATATTTATGGAGAATTGAGAGTTCAAGTGTATGTGTGTTGTATAATCAAACCACAGAACATTCTTCCTTTAGTGATGGCAACGAGTGCTTTTCAGTCACTACCATATAAAAACATTAACCAAAAGAAACATTTATAAAAAACCTCTATGGCCTACAACAAAGACTAGCCTTCAGGGCCTTTCCAATCCTCAAATTCTCCAATTCCATTATAGTCTACACCTGATAAGTAGTTAAACTGACCACCTTGAGTACCAATTCTGAGTACAATGCAAGTGGGTTTGTCCGTGTAGACCCAACACAGTGTTCTTAGCCTTGCCGTATGCTTCCAGGTAAGCAAGTTGTATGTGACGGTTAAGTTCCCAGTTCCCAGAGGAAATGGCAATGGATAATAAGATTGACCTGAGCCATAGTGGACTTGCTCTCCTCAAGACGCTGTGTCGTAAAAATGAGCTATATTAAGATAAATCATGCTGACTTTTATTTTCCTCAAGAATACACTGCTGGCTGCTTGGATTTTTTTTTTTTTTTTAAACTTCAAATTTGTGTTGCTGTGAACAGCTGGGCAAGTTTTTACCCTGTCATGGAAACTATCTGGCCATTTTTGCACTGTTCTGTATGCTGGGAAGGGAGGTGAGCAGAGCTTGCCAGAAAAGAGTTCTAAGCTCAGTTTCTATGCTCTCCTGTAACTTCAGGGGCTTGTGAATGTCCAGTTTGTTCCTATTTGTTGCTTTTGTATAGCATGTCGTAATCTGGCTATAACCTTCCTGGCTACCTATTCCACAGGGCTGTTGTAGGAAATTCAGAAAAAGTTTCGTGGTCCTGTTAAAAAGAGCATTCAGCAAAGAATTGAAAAGGTAAAGTTAAGTATCACCAGCATTACATTTCCTGCCTGAATTAATCTTTTCAAAGAACTCTGAGATCTGAGGCTGGCAAATTCACTAAAAAGGCAAAGAATTACTTTAGGTTATTTTTACTAAATCAGGCATCCTAAAAATACTCTTTTTTGATGCCTTGATCAAGAGAGAAGAAATTTCAGAGAGAAGAGGCATACAAATGCATCTATAGTTCTACAAGTAGCCCAATTTCAGTATCAATTTATCCACTCACTATAATAAATATTAAATATATACAATATACAAAGTATTAAGCTAGATACTATAAGGATGAAGAATTATGTAAAAGATGTTCCTATATCCTCCTGTACTACAAGTACACTGTAAGATGTAACTTTTGTTTAGATTTCCTTCCCAAATAAGCAAAGGTTTCTAGTTTCCCTGGGACAAAGAAGGTGAAAGAACAAAATAATTTTTTTTATCTATTATGACTTTCTGGATTCATAGAAACATTTATTTTAGAACATTCAGGGAGACTTATCTGTTAGTTTCTACTGATGAGTACCAAGAGTGACTGAACTACAGAATGGCTGTGACTTCCAAAGATAACCTGATTAAATCTGACATGCACATGACATGGGGGGAGCAAGGAATCCATGTGTCCTTCAATTTCAATAAGAAGAGTTAAAATGTACTATCGAAGGAAGAAGATCACAACCGTGTGGTTTAGAAAGCAGACCAAAAACAACAGGACAGAAATATTCCAAATAACTTGGAATCCAAATCACTTGGGTTTCCTTGAATGCCCTGCCATATTAAATCACATATGGCTCTGCAATGAAAGGAAAAGTTAAGGCCTGTCTCATGCCCCACTTCTGCCACTGACTGAGCTTGAGAAAGCAAATTCAATCTTTCAAAGTTATTCAGTGAAAGGCAGAAATGGCAGTCTGGACATATAATGAAATAAGCTTATTAATGTGGGGTAGAAGACGTCTTGAGCAATTAGCCAGTGTTCTTATCCAATTAAGTTGGAAAAGAAAGCCCCAAATTTCCTTAAAGTTTTACTGGTATTAGTTTGCTAGACTGACAGTTCCAATATATAAATTCTTTGTATGTGTTTACTTTTCCCCCTAGAGTTATGGCTAAACTGAATAGAACCAAATCCCAAGATCTGCTTCTTTCACTTTTAATATCCTATTTTTCCAAAGCCACCGAGCTGATGTCCTTCAACAAATGGATTAAAGTAAATGCTGAGAACCAGCTCTCGTGTCCGAGGCAGGGGGGAATGAAGGGTTTATACCCAAGGCAACTAGGGGCATACTCATGCTGGTCAATATAACATTAAGGAAATCTGTAGTACATCAAATGAAATTCTGAAGTTATGGTTCTATTCAAGCTGAACCATCTTTTGGGAAGCCAATCACAAACAAGATTGCTGTATTTGGAATTCTGACACCAAGAACGCCTAGGCAACCTCTTCACAGAAATGGAAAATAAGACTCAGCCAGCTCCATGTCCCATGGTGTAACCTCACATGCAGCACATGAACAGTTCTTAGTTATTATTACTTTTAAATGAAAAGTAGATCGACTTACATGGCTCTCTGGCAATGAACTGAGGTACAGTGTTGGGCAGAGGAGTACTGGGGTTTGGAGTCCCTACGAGTTTGTTCTTGGCCATCTTCGTGTTTGCCTTAGCAAACTCTAGTCGTAGTGTTTGCGGAATTTCAGGATCGAAGCGGATGCCCTTTGGAAATAGAGAACAAATGGAAGATGTTTTCATTTCCTTAGAGTCAAACCGGAATGGTGACAAAATAAACACACCAGTAAACCCTGGTCTATCAGGAAAAAAGGTCAGCAACCACTCTCATTCTTACTACTTACACAGGTTACATGAAAAATGACAACACAAAGTGTCCCGAAAGTCAGTGGGATTTAGTTTAGTTAAAAAATGTAGTTACACAGATTTTCAACTATTCCTTTTCTTTTTAGACAAAAACTTTTCAGTTTAAAATTTGAACCAGCAAATTCCTAGCACAGTTACACACTTTAATATATAGTAATTTCAGTTACCTCTGACCCTATTCCTGCAGTTTACCTAAAATAGACTATATTCAGTAAAATAAATCACAGACACTATGAAAGACACTAGGGCAAGACAAGTCTATTTGGAACCTTTCCACCATTCAAGAATGTCTTCATTATTAAGCATCCAATACCATGAATTCTGGACCCTACGTATCAAAAAGATATCCCAAGAGAGTGTATTTTAAATGTGCACCCACGGGACCCACTCGGTTCCCATGTTTTCATGCTGTGGTCTGGAAAGGGACTGGAGTCCTGAAAATGAGTCTCCTAAGAACACAGTTGCCGTTTAGTGTTCTGAATGTACACACATGGGCCTGAGGGCTCCAAAGCATCCCCCGCCCCCTCGCCACCATTCTTCCTAATGAGCTTGAAAAAAAATAAGAGCAGGCAGGGCGCTGTGGCTCATGCCTGTCATCCTAGCACTTTGGGAGGCCGAGGCGAGTGGATTGCCTGAGCTCGGGAGTTCAACACCAGCCTGGGCAACACGGTGAAACCCCATCTCTACTAAAATACAAAAAAAAAAAAAATTAGCTGGGCGTGGCGGCATGCACCTGTAATCCCAGTTAGTTACTTGGAATGCTGAGACAGAATTGCTTGAGCCCATGAGGCAGAGGGTACAGTGAGCCAAGATCGCGCCATTGCACTCCAGCCTGGGTGACAGAGCTAGATTCTGTCTCAAAAAAAGAAATATCCACAAAAACAAGACTCTCTTACTCTAGAGACCAGGATGAACAACTCTGAACTTCACAGGCTCAGCTTCAAGTATACAAGGAAGAGCCTGTGGCTGGATGGTAATGGCATTAACAGGAAACAAGGGGGGAAGGGGAAGGAAAGAGAGGTCCTTAGGGAGGCCTAACAAAAGCCACAGAGCCCTGACCCAGAAGTCTTGGAGTGGTGGAATTTCTTCATGAGCATGACTCACTCATTCTGAGAAGAAACCAATTGAGGGCAGTAGCAAAAGGGATGTGGAGAATACCCTTGTGCATACCTAATCAACACCAAAAAGCGAACAGATAGTGCCTGTTCTGTGAAACGTAAGAACATTTTCTTTAACTGATATTGTGTTGTATTTTTGTTTTTTAAATTTGGGAAACCTCAGTATTATTTTGAAGAAAAAGCATATAAGGAAAAACAAAAACAAAAAGCAAAGCTGCATTCTGAAGCAGGCTGGGGTGAGGTCACAAAGGACCTCACTGAGGTGGACCAACTTCCACCCTAACAAAGCTAATATTACAACAGAATTAATATTTCCAAGAACGGACCTAAGAACTGTGGTCTCTGCTGGGAGGCAAGCACAGTCCCTGGGTGTTACGTACAGGTATGCTGTGAAAGGACTTGCTCATTCGCACCACACTCCATCAGACACACATAGTAGCAACTTGCCATCAACTTCAGGACATCCTCCCCGGCACTAAACTTGACCAACCTTCCTGTGAAGAAGCAACTTTCCTAAACCTGAGTTCACATTAACCTGAGTCCTGTGGCCCAGGCCACTGGGGATAATGTGCAGAGTATCCTGGGACCTAGTTGTGGTCTAGAGCATCTAGCCTCAGAAAATGAGGCTGCACATGTGAATTCTATGCCTCGGCTCTTTCACTGGTGTTCCAGAATCAACTGAAGCTCCACATCATGTGTTTGCCTCTTACACAACCTGGGCTGGTGGCTTGAGTCCTAAAACATGCTGAACTAAGTCTCCCCTACTCCCTGCCCCCTTCTTCATACCCCCCCCCATTTGAACTAAAATAACATCAACATCATGTTCCAAATCAAAGTTCCAGCATCCTTATTTAAAAAAAAAAAAGCTCAGAAGTTAAAATGACCTAATTTGTTTGGCAGCTTATTCAGAGGCCGGAGGCTTAGAATACAAGCCACATTCCTCTAACATCTTTAGCAGCAATACCATATTTGGTAATCAATATCCTGCGCAGCTAAGTTTCCATCCATAGGGATTAGCCAAGCCAAAAACATTTTAAATGTTAAGGGATGATGAAGAGGAGAAAAAAGAGGGGCAGGAAAAGGGAGAACACAGAAACGAAGAGGGAAAAAAGAAAAAGAGGCAGATAGGAAGAAGACAAGAGAAAAAAATTCCTTGTGTTTTTAATTAAAGCCTACTAAGATTCTTCTCTGGCTACAATTACTCCACATTAAATGCTGTCAGGATAAGATTACTGCCAAGTGAAAGGGTGAACCTGTGTCTTTCAAAAGCAACCTTTTCCTCTCTTGCTCATAATTCACCGTTCTTCTCACAATGAACAGAGAACCTTTCTCTTCCAAATGTAAATGGTGTCCTATTTATTACATGGACCAGAAAGGACAGTTTCTGAATATTAGTATATTAATTTGAATATAAACAGTTAATTACAAGCACCCCAATCTGACTGGCTACTGGACAGCCAACAGTCTCTACAAATGCAGGTTCCATATAATCTACAGAGGCTGAATTCCCTACTCAGGGCAAATTCTGGGAGATCTTTAAAAGGACACTGCTGAGAAACAACATATTCTTGTTCGTCCAGTATACTTAAAAGTATACCAGGGCAGTTTCATGCCAGGGAGCCAGGGAAGGCACTAGAGGAAGTGATGAAGAGTAGAAGTTCACCAGGTGCAGTTCAGGAAAGGGCTCAGCAAATTTCTCTGTAACAGGATGCAGAAAGGGTGTTGGGGTGGGAGGGGTCGGGGGTGGGGTGGCTGAACAAGCAGACTGGGGAGAGATCACAAAGGACCTCTTATGCCATGACTGAGGACTTTGGAGTGTGTGCTCAGCTAAGCCATTAGGTTTTAAAAATGGGGGGGATAATATGATCAGCTTTATGTAGTAGGTCTGTGACCCTCAAATGTTAGCAGCATCAACTTGGAGGATTTGCTAGAGTTTCTGGTTCAGGAGCTCTGAGACGGAATCTGAAAATTTGCATTTTTAACAAGCTCAGGGTAATGCTGATGCTGTTTGTGTAGGGACCACATTTGAGAATCACAGTGATTGGCGGTAACTCTAGGGGTGGTAGGGAAGACAGACTCAATGAAGGGACTAGAACAGATCAGATATGAAACCATTAGAGCAGCCCTGGGAAGAGAAGCTGGGATGAGATGGCTACTGCCCTCTAAGCCTTCTTCTTTGGGAAGGGTACTCAGGGGCCAATGTCTGTGTTCTGTGCCCTTATTCCTCTGACCACAGCTGCCTATTTAAGGGGCAGCTGCAGCCTAAAGTGACAAAACCTGTTTTCTCTTATAAGGATTTCAACCTTGAGCCTATATAGAGACACAGAAAATGGTGTTGACCAAAGCTGAGTCACCGTAACAGCCTCTCACTAGAGAAAAAGTCTCCAAATTCCTGTCACTGAGGTCTTCAGAGCACCCTCATACCTGATACAGTCTTGGTTATTTGGTACAATAAACAGAGTACTTCAATTCTGTTAGCTTCAGGCTCCCAGTGTTGTTACAAATGGTTCTGCACTAAAGTTAGTCCATCAGTCCTTGACAATGAGTTTTAGGGACAATGGAATGACTCATTTAGAAAAAAAATGCTTAGAAACAAAGCAGAGCTATATATACATATTGAGAAAGATGTCCATGGCTAGATTAGCCTGAAAAAAAAAAAAAAGATACTCAACAATGTTTGGTAGTATGGGGGTAGAGGAGACTGTATATACTCCTGCATGTATACTTCTCTATCTGTGTAAGTCCAGAAAGGTTTAGAATGAGACAACCAACCAGTTAATAATAGCAGTCAACTTAGTGGTAGGGGTGAGAGAGGGCACAGACTTTTGTACAATTTTGCATCATTTGAAATTTTTACAACTATGTATAATTTATAAAATCCAATACAGAATTAAAAACAAAAGGAGAGAGGTGGAATAAGGGATTTCCTACTGGGACACAGCATTCAACCAGCTATGTTTTTAAAAACTAGTTACTTTTAACAAAGAACTTTATTCTGAAATAATTTCAGACTTACAGAAAAATTGCAGACATAGTATAATTCCTATATACCCTTTGCACAGATTTCTTAGATGTTAGCATTTCACATTTATCAAACACACACACACACACACACACACACACACACACACACAGTTTCCCCTGAACTGATTAAAAGTTAAGTAGCAAGCATGCTATTCTTTTACCCTTTACTTCAGTTTGATTTCCTAAAAACAAGGACATCTCTTTGTTTTCCTGATCCAAGATCTAATCCAGAATCACACAGCACTTAGTTGTCATCACTTTAGTCTCCTGAAAGAGTTCTTCAGTCCTTACCTTTCATGAGCTTGATATTTTTGAAAACTACAAGCTATTTATTTTGTAGAGTAGCCCTCGATTTGGGTTTATCTGATTTTTTTTTTTTGGTTTAGATTCAGGTTATGCATTTTTTGGCAGGAAGATCAGAGATGGATGTCCTGCACAGTGCATAATATCAAGAGGCACATGATGTCACTTTTGTCCCATTACGAGTGATATTAGCTTTGATCATTTGCCAAGTTTCTCTATTGTAAAGATGCTGTTTTCCCTTTTTAAGTAGTTTCTTACAGACAGATATTTCCAGACTATATAAATATGTTGTTTTTCAAAAAAAATCTACTAGTTTTAACACCTATTAATAATTATTACCTGAAGCAACTGTTACTATTGTAGTTGCCAAATGGTGCTTTAGTAATCTCATTGCTCCTCCCCGCTGCCACCAGACGGAGTCTTGCTCTGTCACTCAGGCTACAGTGCAGCAGCATGATCTCAGCGGCTTACTGCAACCTCCACCTCCTGTGTTTAAGCAATTCTCCTGCCTCAGCCTCCCGAGTAGCTGGGATTGCCTTCATTGCTCCTTTTATATACAGTGTATCAGCTTTCTACTCCATGGAAAAGCTCTCCCTTCTGCCCTGTTAATTATTTACATCAGTAATGACTTACAGACTTATATTTAGCTCTATGCTTTATAATTCATTACTATCATTATTTATTTTGCTGTTCCAAGTGTCCCAGTTGTGTACACATACATGCCCTAACATTCAGATCTACTTCTCTGCATCATATAGATATATTTAAAATATTTTTAATTTTTATTTTAATAGACACATTTTAATATATTTAAAATATATTTAGATGTATTGAAGTTCATACTGATAGCTCCAATTCCAATCTAACACCATTTGGTTAATTCTATCCCTCTCCTTTGCCTATGTGTAACTCCTCTAATAGCGAGAATCCTAGCTCTCATTATCTACTATACATTTATTTATTTGCTCAATACAAAAATGCACAATTGCTAACCGATACCACTATAAAAAGTCTATTAACTACAACTTATATTTATTTACAGTTTTTTGTCTTTAGTCTAAATGTATGTTGCCAATATGTATATTATTTGGATTATTTGTGGGTTAGTTTCCCCATTCCCCCCACCTTCAGTGTGGTTGTGTTATTCATTTGTCATACAGTTAGTCATTTGTTTCTGTCTTCAATTTGGAGTCTCTCCCCATCCTTGTTGTCTCCACTTTGCCTATGCATTCATAGCAAGTAAAAACTATTCTACCATTTCAAAAGTGAAAGCTGATTCATCGACCCATTCATCTTTCTGCTAACCCACTTATGAATATATATTATAAATATTGACTAAAAGCTGAGGATCTAGAATTCTAACTCCCCTCCCCACCTGCTTTGACTTTCTGAGATACTGAACTTCTCCAAGGAAGCTTCTAAATAATCAAAGGCTCTACCTCCTCTGGGATACAGCCACAAGTCACTTCTTTAAGAGCTTCCTATCAGATTCTGCTAGAGCTTCCTACACTTCCATTCTGATCTGTTGATCCAGTAGATCTGAGACATATGTACTGAACTAGATGAAACTGCCTTTTACTATAGGATAAAAATAGTAAGGTAGTAGTAATATACGATCCCATCTGGTAGGCTGAAAGACTTCTTCAATTGATTCTAACAACCTTTATACTGCCCCTTCCTCCACGGCCAACTCCAAATGAAAACCCACAGCCAATGAAACTCAAGGTCAAATTTGCTACTATCCCTCTGTGACCTTGTGGCCGGGCTTGGTGGATCATGCCTGTAATCCCAGCACTTTGGGAGGCCGAGGCGGGCAGATCACAAGGTCAGGAGATCGAGACCAACCTGGCTAACACGGTGAAACCCCATCTCTACTAAAAATACAAAAAATTAGCCAGGCGTGGTGGCGGGCGCCTGTAGTCCCAGCTACTCGGGAGGCTGAGGCTGAGGCAGGAGAACTGTGTGAACCCGGGAGGTGGAGCTTGCAGTGAGCCGAGATGGTGCCACTGCACTCCAGCCTGGGCGACAGAGCAAGACTCCATCTCAAACAAACAAACAAAACAAAACAACAACAAAAAAAACCATTTTCTAGAGAGAGCTAAGAATAAAAGTCTTCTACCGGTTTATCATTTTTGAGACAGAGTCTCACTCTGTCACCCGGGCTGGAGTGCAGTGGCATGATTTTGGGTCACTACAACCTCTCTGCCTTTGGGGTTCAAGCAATTCTCATGCCTCAGCCTCCCGAGTAGCTGGGATTATAGGTGTGCATTACCATGCCCAGCTGATTTTTTAAATTTCTAGTAGAGACGGGATTTCACCATGTTTGTCAGGCTGGTCTTGAACTCCTGACCTCAAGTGATCTACCTGCCTCAGCCTCCCAAAGTGTTGGGATTACAGGCATGAGCCACAATAAAAGCCTTATACTATTTTCAAAGAGCGTTTTGGTCACAAGAAAAGGAAATATCCTGGGGACCACAAATCTTTCAACAGGAGAAAAGGAAATGAAGCAGAAAGAATTTTTTTGCCTTTTTAGAAGTTAAAAACATAAGTTAGGAATATAAACTGTTTCTTAAAATTGATAGCCATGTCATTTCCATCAGAAACTAGGAAGTAAATAAATACTTTAGAGAGATTCTGAGCTCTCAAATATTGGTCCAAGGTTAAAATATATTTACAGTTTTTTGAGTATTGTCAGCTTTCTCTGCCACAGGCATCATAATCGGTTATATTAGAAACAGAAACTAAGCAAGGTATAGTCGAAAGTTTCCCCAGGAGTCTGTGAAAACAATTGTTACGCTCAGTTGGAGCCTGAAATGACTCCATGACAGGCCACAGATAAACCCGCATCTGGGTAATCTATTACAATGGAGAGCACAGGACTCACTGAGAGACAACAGTGTGCAGGTGAGTTAAAAATGAACCAGTAGAAGTTTTCTACCATTTATTAATATATCACTGTGTTACAAGTGAAAACTTGTGACACTCAAACATTTTTAAAATACAAAACTATGAGTAAAGATCACAGGAATGGGAAGCTGGTAGAGAACTGGGTCAGGTTCTCTCATAAGTAATACAGGTTTGTCAACATAAATCATGAAATTCATAATTAGTACTGAACTTTTGGGGTCATCAAGCCTAGTTCTCAGCCATGGTTAGTACTCCTCAATGCCCTTTCCCCCTACTCCTTAGGAGTATTTAGAAATGTGTGAGGGTGGCCGGGCACGGTGGCTCATGCCTGTAATCCCACCACTTTGGGAAGCCAAGGAGGGCAGATCACGAGGTTGGGAGATCGAGACCATCCTGGCTAACACGGTGAAACCCCCGCTCTACTAAAAATACAAAAAATTAGCCGGGCGTGGTGGCGGACGCCTGTAGTCCCAGATACTTGGGAGGCTGAGGCAGGAGAATGGCGTGAAATCAGGTGGTGGAGATTACAGTGAGCTGAGATCGTGCCACTGCACTCCAGCCTGGGAGACAGAGCGAGACACCGTCTCAAAAAAAAAAAAAAAAAGAAATGCGCAAGGGTATCTGAAGGCTATTATATGACTGAATACCACACAGGCATTCATCAGGCAGGAGGCAGGAAGATAAAGTCCTAAAAGGAGCAGGAAAGTCCCACACAATGTTAAGAATTCTCATCCAAAATGCCAATAGGCTTCCCAACACAGATGAAAAAAGATCCAGAAAAATAATGTGCCTAAATTCCCAGCTAACTACTGGTAGAATCCATATCACAATCCAATTTTTAAATTCCCAATAGAACGTGTGTGTGTGAGGACATTACAGTTCCGTGAAGATTTTTCTTTTATAAAGACTACATTGTTTCCAGATAATAACTGAGGCTGTTGTTCAGTTTGCATTGTGATGAAACTTAGGTAGATATGGATTCCAACAGAGAATGAACAAGTGAGGGAAAGAATCCGTCAGATGTAAACCGTATTTCATACTTTTCCTAAATAAGGGCATTGCTTGCAAAGACATCAGGACTGTTAATACAACAGCCTGTGCTGCTGGGTTATTGCCCAATGAGAAACTGTATCACACCAATTATGCCTCATTCTTTTTCTTAATCCAACTACCTCCCAGTGCTTGCCCTGGCTTTACCTTAGAATAATCTGATTTAATACTCCTTTTTTCCCTTGCCTAAATCAGTCATTTGAAAACATGTTTTCCTGTCCATTGGTAAAACAGCTATACTGCACTTGGAGAAAGAGACCCCTTTCCCAAGGCTTCCTGTGGTATACGTGGCCATGGAGCCATTAGAGGTGATGCTGGGCCATGAGTGTGGGTACAGTTTTTCTCGCTTGATTGCCTAATTGAACAGTCTTCCAGGAAGTGTTAGGTTACCACATATCTTGAAGTCAGTTTTGATTTTTAACCCCTTGAATTAAAAAAAAAAAAAAACCTTCATAATTGTTTCTAAACCAGATGTTCCATAAAACGCAATAAAATTTTATCCTCTTTTGAATGTTTTAGTAACAGACAGGAATATGTTTCCATGTCTAGTCTAGAATGTTTCCACAGGTTTATCTTTGATTTCAAGCCTGTGTAACTTCTCCTCTGATAATATCTGTAACAAGCTAAGTGTTATAAAAGAATAATATTGGCCATGATAGAGAAGCCTAATCTCATCCTCATTAACCAGAGGGATAAAAAGATTTTAATATTTCCTAGTGACTAGGCCACTTCTTAAAATACGATGTACATTTGGCTTCACTTTTATTCCTTTGAATAAACTGTGGCACTCAAACTCACACCCTCCCACCACTAAGCCAAATTCCTATGGTGAAAACAATACATTGTGTTTAAGGTATGAAGTAACTGCTCCAATAACAAAATGGGGAAAACCTCATGTCTGCCCCCGAACCTAGAAGGATTAGAAAAGCAACCAGGAGAAGAAGGTCTTGGTTAATCAATCCCCTTCTACAACTGGCAAAGGTATCAAGAAAACTAGCTGTCTAGGAGTACCATCAGCTATAGTTAATTATAGTCACAATTATAAAAGAGACATCCCAACTCAGCATCACAATCAATTTTGTGGAACCTCCCCAGGAACAAGAGGCTTACACTGTGAGAATCAGGAGTGTGGATTTAAGAGTCTGACTTCCTAGATTCAAATACTACTCCACTATTGACCTTGGATATACTGTTTAACCTTTCTGTGTCTCAGTCCTCTGCTGTAAACTGGGGATGAATATAGTCCATATTTCATAGCATTCATTGTAAAGATTAAATGAGATCTTGTAAATGGCCCGATTAATGCCTGACATCAGATAAACACTAATCCCTACGGCCCAGTGCTTATCAGCTATGGAGCTCCTCTTCCAAATATGAACCAATGGGGATTCTTCTCCTTTGGCTTTTTTGGAGAGGTTCTTCTATTACTTAGAAAGAGAAAGATGAGATTCATACTCTGCTCTGAGACTGCCCCAATTGGGAGAAAGCAGCAGGACACCTGAGCTGCTGTCCAGTCTGATGCTGTGTAGTTTCCTTTATTTCCTGTGTTTCCCCCACAGGGAGCTGACGTGTGTCCTGCTTCTCCTGCCCCATGTCTGTTGGTTCACACAGTCTGAGTAGATCTTAGAGGCCTGGCTGGTAATTGCAGAGACTGGATTCCCTTTTCAGGAGGAACCAGGCAGATATACTTCGAAGGTATCTGGAATCTCCATCTGACTTGACCATCCACCCCAGCCCAATTAATTTCTTTTCTACAACACACACTTACTTTATGTGTTAGCCAACCACCCCTATGTATATAACCATGCCCTAGGAGAATCTGCCTTGTATAGGATGACTATAAAGTCATGACAGGGCCTTTGAAGAAGCGATAAACGCAATCTTTAACATGTCAAGAGAATCAGAGTCAAGCAGAGTTTATTTTCCAAAGGGTCGAGAGGGCATGATTGTTTGAACTTTTGCCACTATGTTCTCAAACCATTCTGAAAAGGATGATTGAAAGACCTGGGCCCTGACAATGATAGGAAAGGGCTGTTTCTAACCCAAACACGGTCAGTTACCCATTAAAGAAATATTTTACAGTGACACTTTGAAATAGATAATATTACATGGAAAGAAACATAGGCCAGAGTGCAGATGGTACTCTCTTACTCAGGAATCCTGATGCTCACATTTTTACACCGAGAACTCTGAAGGTGAACAGAAGGTAAAGCAGCAGGTCAACTGCTCTGGTAGGCACAAAAACATCCCTTAGAATCCTTAATGCACAAACACCAAACGTGGCTGGTGCTGCCAGTAGTCCCTTTCATTGCAGAGTCCTTACTGCCTTTTCCTCTCCTGTCTCACTGTAAGGATAATGAATAAACCCATTGGCATACATTCTTTCCCCTTTGCATCAATGTCTTTTTCTCCTGCTACCTGCCAAATGAAGGCACTCAAAATGAAAGCTTAAAGGAAGCAGATCCTAGGCAATAGCTCTCAATTCAGTTAAATTTTCAACTCTGATAGAGACCTTGGGGTGATTTGGGGAAAACCTATAAACAAACTTTTGATGGTCCATATTGGCTTAATGTTGGCCCAAGACATTCCAGTCTGATGTCGGTCACTGTCAAGTGACACCAAAGAAACTTCAGAATTTTAATGGCCAACTTCACTGACTTGGGAAATCAACAGTGGGTTTGCCTCAACAAAGCACTTCCTTGTATTTGACTCAAGCCTTATGGGTGTCACATCAAAAATTTCAGAAATGTGGCATAGAAACCATGCCCTGTCAATGTGAACATGTAAATGATTTCCGGATTATGTGATTCATCTCTGTAAAGCTCAGATCATAGGCTTAAATCAGTGAATTTGGCACCAAAAAGGAAAAAAAGAGAAAGAAAAAAAGAAAACAACAATAAAATGGACAAAAGAAATCACAACCTTATTCTTAAAGAAGCCAGTCTATATTACTGAAACAGGCCAGTCTAGAAAATACACACCCCTTTGGTTACATAGTGAATCCAGTGAAAAAGCAGGGGGGTTTATGTGCAAATTCATTATCAATAACAACTTTAAAAATAGCTTGTATTTTTTTTCCTAGTGATTGCAAATTGAGAGAATCACTTTCATTCATAAGGGCCACATATGTGCCCATACAGCTTCTGCCAAGTACAAAACCCAGGATTAAACTTGGAAGGGATGGGTTTTGAAATATTTACTAATTTGATATCCAATTAGCAGATAACGATCTAGATCCTTTAAAGATAAAAGGGGTATTTTTTTTTTTAAGTCAAATGGTTACTGGTGTTGACAAGCATGGTGTCAGCTCTTTTAAAGAAAGGACTAATTATACATAATTACACATTAATCTTCTAATTACTGAAAAGGAGATCAACCTACTTTTGCATCTAATACATATTATGCACATATCAGGCAAAATGAGACAATGGATGCATGCATGTGTGAAAGTGCTTTATGCACTCAAAGATAAGTTGAATAATTAACACTGTGTAATATAAAAAGTCTCAGAGAATTATTTTAAAAAACAAATGTGTCGGCTGGGCGCAGTGGCTCACACCTGTAATGTCAGCACTTTGGGAGGCCGGGGCAGGTGGATCACCTGAGGTCAGGAGTTCGAGACCAGCCTGACAACCATGGTGAAACCCTATCTCTAATAAAAATACAAAAATTAGCCAGACGTGGTGCTGCACGCCTGTAATCCCAGCTACTCAGGAGGCTGAGGCAGAAGAATTGCCTGAATCGTGGAGGCCGGAGATTGCAGTGAGCCGAGATTGTGCCATTGCACTCCAGCCTGGGCGACAAGAGCGAAACTCCATCGGGGGAGGGGTGGGGGTGTCTGTGTCTACATGGAAAAGCACATGAAGAATAAGTCCTACTTGTGAGGTAGGCAGGCTAAGAGAATGCATTTAACGAGCTCTTCTTTTAGCTTCACCTTAAGTGCTTGTTAGGTCATTTGAGGACCTATCTTAACTTTCTGTATATGTTTTAAGGATCGTTCTGCAAAGTTTACTTTGAGCTTTTATTAGTGGCTGGTGCAGAAGAAAAAAAGAGGTAGGAGGAGCAGAGAAAGCAGTACTGACATAAACAAACTCTACAATTGAAAAAAAAACAGTTGCCTAAACTTTCCAAAACCATTTTGAGAAGATTTCTATTTAAAGATCAGACATAGACCGCAATAGGCCTCCAAGTATATTTTCACAATCCTGTTTCTGCTCTCCAGTATTTTAGCAATCAGCCCCCCAGCCCCCAACAGGATCCAGTGAAACCTCCCACCCTGTGTGTGCCCAACCAAGTTTAGGTAATGTTAATGAAATGAAATACCAAGAGCAAGTAGAAAACGTGCATTTTCTTGTTTTCTTCCCCCTCCCCCAAAGATAATCACTATCTTGATCTAGCTACTAATTTTCAAACTGTACAACTTGACAACAAATTTTTAGAAAGAAAAAGCTGTAGTACATTTAAAAAATACAAATAATTTTATAAGTCAATGGTTTTATATCCTTTATTTCACTAAGGATAAAAATGAGCCATTTATACCAATACATTATTTACTGGTCCTCAACATCATTTACTAATACCATTTACTAAATTAATCAATAGGGTTGGGGGAGATGTCACTGATGAATTTCATAAAAGTACAGAAATAAGCAAAGTGGGTAAATTTGCTCCTTAACCCTATTTTTTAAAACACCTCTAACACACACCATCAAATGGCTTGCAACCTCCTTCCAACCAAGAACTTGGGGCTTAAGGCACAAGTTAGTTGAAAAGAATGTAAACAGTCAAGTCCAAACTTAGGAAGTTCACTGCAAAGTACTTCCTGTGCTGCACAGGGAGCCAAAACAAAGTGAGGCAAAACCTATCTCGCCTCTACACAACTGAAATCAGTGCTCTTCCTCTACTCTAATGAATCCTTGCAATTAGATTACTAGTGATCTAACCAAACTGAGGCTGAATTTCTCCCCTTCTGCAAAAAGGCTTATCTATACAATAAACTCTAAGTCAGTTGGGAGGCCGAGGTGGGCGCATCACGAGGTCCAGGAGTTCAAGACCAGCCTGACCAACATGGTATGGTGAAACCCTGTCTCTACCAAATATACAAAAAATTAGCCGGGCGTGGAGGCACGCGCCTGTAATCCCAGCTACTCAGGAGGCTGAGGCAGGAGAATCACTTGAACCCTGGAGGCAGAGGTTGCAGTGAGCCAAGATTGCACCATTGCACTCCAGCCTGGGTGACAGAGCGAGACTCCTTCTCAAAAAAAAAAAGCAACAATAACAAACAAAACCCCTCTAAGTCAGCAATCTCACTGGCTGCTAAAGAAACATTATAATCAATGGATGTTGGGTCTTCGAAACAGAGATTCAATTAGAATTTGAAATGGAGAAAGATGTGCACAATTAAGATAGAATAAAAGGGAGATGAGGATGTGTTTGTTCAGGTTACAGTATTTTATAGGCTTGAGAATATTAAGGATAACATTACAACTGTGTTTCCCTGATGAGCTCCAAGAAAGGAAGGATGAATAATTTTACCATTAACTATAAGTCAATGTTTAGAAATACTCTGAATCCACTGGAATTTGAGGTTCCACCAAAATTATTTTAAAAACCAGTATACAGAGGCTGGGCGTGGTGGCTCTCGCCTGTAATCCCAGCACTTTGGAAGGCCGAGGCGGGAGGATCACAAAATCAGGAGATCGAGACCATTCTGACTAACACAGTGAAATCCTGTCTCTACTAAAAAATACAAAAAAATTAGCCGGGCGTGGTGGCGGGCACCTGTAGTCCCAGCTATTCGGGAGGCTGAGGCAGGAGAATGGTGTGAACCTGGGAGGCAGAGGTTGCAGTGAGCCAAGATCGCGCCACTGCACTCCAGCCTGGGTAACACAGCGAGACTCCATCTCAAAAACAAAACAAAACAAAACAAAACAAAACAAAAAACACCAGTATACAGAAAAAAATAAAAAAATAAAAAATAAAAACACCAGTATACAGAAAAAAAGACTTTAGCCAGGCACGGTGGCTCACGCCTGTAATCCCTGCACTTTGGGAGGCCGAGGCGGGCAGAACACGAGGTCAGGAGTTCCAGAAGAGCCTGACCAACGGGGTGAAACCCCATCTCTACTAAAAATTCAAAAATTCGCCGGGCGTGGCGGCGCGCGCCTGTAATCCCAGCTACTCAGGAGGCTGAGGCAGAAGAATACCTTGAACCTGGGAGGCAGAGGTTGCAGTGAGCCACTGCACTCCAGCCTGGGCGACAGAGCGAGACTGTCTCAAAAAAAAAGAAAAAAAGAAAAGAAAAGAAAAAGAGACTTTAGGAATAAAAACCAGTCCTTTGTGAAGGTTGTCATTATCATTAATTAACAGCATTTTTACCATTATTGAATGCCAGTAGCTTTAAAAATACCCATCTCAGTCAGGCGCAATGGCTCACAGCTGTAATCCTAACACTCTGCAAAGCTGAGGTGAGAGATCACTTGAGGCCAGGAGTTTGAGGCCAGCCTGGGCAATACAGAGAGACAACACTTCTACAAAACATAAAAAAATTAGCCAGGCCTGGTGGCATGTGTCTGTGGTCCCAGCTATTCGGGAGGCTGAGGTGGGAGGAGCACTCAAGGCCGGGATGTCGAGGCTGTAGTGAGTCATGATGGCACCACTGCACTCCAGCCTGGGCAACAGGACAAGACCCTGTCTTAACAACAAAAAATCAAAAACCAACAGAAACACCCACCATCTCATTTAATTTGATCCTCTTACCCTTTGAGGTGGCCACGATCAACAGCATAGGAAGGAAAATCAAGGCTTGAAGAAGAGCCCCCAAATCAATAAAGTGGCAGGGCCTGGATATAATCAGGTCCGCTGGATTCGGACACCCACATGATTGGTTATCAAGAAGACATACTTCCATTGTTCTCTTCTTAGCCTCAATTAACAAATTTAGTACCTTTTTACAGGTACAAACTCACTAACACTTGATGTTATGCAGAAATACATAAAACTACCCTAACATCAAATACACAGTATGTTTTTAATGTCAGTGTATTAAAATTTTTTATTTTAAGAATAGTTTCAAGTGTGTTTTCAGAATTTGGTAAACACCTCTACAGATAAATCAAGGGGACAGGGTGAAATTTTGTTAAAATCAACATTTTCCTGCTAGAGTTACCTAGGGTCATCCCTAAGCCTAAAAGCCTTTCCTCCATTCATTTTGTCACTCATTTATTGAGCATTCTAAGATGTGTGAACAGCCAGATTCTGTTTCACACCTGGTTGTTTGCCTTTTCCACAGAGGTGTATCTATCACCTGTAATCTTAAATAACCTTTTCTGCCTTCTATTCAATGTTCTTTTATTTGGACATCATTACATCTGACTTCTAAGTGAATACCTAAATTCTGTGAGACATTATACAGAAATTACTTTGTGTGGATTGTATTTTTATTCTTATTTTTGAAAGTACACATACAAATAATGCTTTTATACTTTACCTGTTTTTGTTCCTTTGTTATAAAGTAACTTGATGTGAATTCCTTTTCCATCTAAACTTATTTTCATGTCCTGTGTTTACAAATTTAACTCTTTAAGTACTCTGTGTATTTATTCATTCATTTACATATGACTGATGTCTTGTGTAAGGCAAATAAAGGAGAAACCAGATTTAAAAATTCAAAATACAAGAGAACTGTTGGTCATAGGTTTATAGCAGAAAAGGAATTTTCTACCCAACTGCTTTTCTGGGGAAATTATTTTGAACTTTTAATTTAAAAACAATAATCCTAAAAATTAACTTGCCGCACAATGGCCAAGAAAAAAAAAATCTTATATATCCTTTTATGCAATGACCAGGTTACTCAAAGCATCACTTAGTTTTTCAAAATGTTATCTACTGAAACTTTACACTAGATTTTTAGAAAAGAAGTTTTAGTCTTAAAAATATACTTCACGGTGTATTTTTCTATAAATGTTAGCTTTAACAGATTTTATTATCTTTTAGATTCTAGATTAGTCTAATAATGTTCACTAAAATTTGGTTTCATTTATTCCTCCTAGTCTCATATTTATTATGTATTACATATATAATTTTTCACATTCTATAAACATTTACTCTTTCTTCTCCCTCACTTATTTTACATATAAAAAATTTTGACTATTTGTAATTTTCTCATTAAAATTTTTTAACACATCCATGTAATTATTAAATGTCTATAAAAAGCAAAAAAAAGCCTGCATTTAATTATAAAGAAAATACCTCATATTGTATATACTTGAAAGAGTACAATAATTAACTAGTCTCTATCAAAACACCTTATTCAGTCTTTGAGATGGTTAAGTCCTACCCGACTCCCTAAGGTTTTAAAATGTTTTAATGCATTCCAGTTACAGAGTAAGACCAAGGGTTCTAGCTTTGTGGAGCAAAAGTTCAAATCCTTATGGACTATCAGAAGCATTAAGCCAGTGTGTGAAAGGGAACTCTGAAGACCCTAGTCACTGTGATGATGTGATCATTCACTAAAAGTAAAAGAGAACAAAGAAGACAGTGATTTAAGCTGCCAAAATGTGCTGCCCTGCAGAACCGTCAGTAATGTGGGTAGTCAAGACAGTCAAGACATTAAGACTTCTTGGTTCTAAAACTGGCTTGGCATCTTAGCAGCCAAAATAAGATCTAGCAAAAAACTCACTCGGCACTTCATGTTCCACAAACACTAACTATATTTTCTATTTACATTTACAACAGAGGCAAATTAGATTCACAGCACTTTCTGAAATGTCTGAAAAACCATGGAGAAAGGGCAAGGTCAAATGAGGTATCATTTTTTAAATGGCATGAGTTTTAAAATTATGTAAGTTTAAACAAATAGATCCTCAAAAAAGGCCATAAGGAAAATTCTGAGAGCTATTTCACACAGTCATGTAATTATCTGATGGAAATGTTTTACCTAGAGAAGAGCTGGGTGAAGTTGAGATTTCCACATATACTTGTCATTGGAATATACACTGGTTCATGTGTGAGAACGTGTGGTTCTTCCTCCCTAATTCTCCAGGGAAAGGATGCTACTAAAATTTCCGACTACTTTTCTTTCTTTAAACTTCCTTGAGATTCTTTTATTTTTTTATTTTTTTTTTGAGAGAGAGTCTCACTCCATCGCCCAGGCTGGAGTGCAATGGCGTGATCGCAGCTCACTGCAAGCTCCATCTCCCGGGTTCAAGCGATTCTCCTGCCTCAGCCTCCCAAGTAGCTGGAATTACAGGCACCCGCCACCATGCCCAGCTAATTTTTTTTTTTTGTACTTTTAGTAGAGACGGGGTTTCGCCATGTTGGCCAGCCTGGTAAAAAGTAGGAGCACTGGATACAGACCTGGGCTGAACCCTGTTTTTTTTTTTTAATGTTATTTATTTATTTATTTATTTGAGATGGAGTCTCGCTCTGTCATCCAGGCTGGAATGCAGTGGTGCGATCTTGGCTCACTGCAACCTCCGCCTCCCAGGTTCAAGTGATTCTCGTGGCTCAGTCTCCTAAGGGAATTACAGGCTACCACCATGCCTGGCTAAATTTTGTATTTTCAGTAGAGACAGGGTTTCACCATGTTGGACCAGGCTGGTCTTGAACTCCTGACCTCAGGTGATCTGCCCACCTCGGCCTCCCAAAGTGCTGGGCTTACAGTCGTGAGCCACTGCGCCTGGCAAGGCGCTTTTATTAGTGTTTTATTTTCTAGTTTCCTATGTAAATGCTTCATAAATTCAAATAACCAACTTACTCTTCTTCAGGCAAAGACTGAAGACTACTTATAAATGCATCTTCATTTGTTTTTTCAGAACAACTTTTAACTTACATGCTATTATAATCGTAGGGAGGTTTTATAACATCTAAAAACTGCAGGGCCACCATGAAGAGAACAGAGCCAGAACAAAGAAAATCTGGACAGATTCTAGAACTAAATAATCACACATTGGGCACTTGTTAACTAGTGCTTTCTTTCTGAATTGTACATGGGTTAGGAGTCACTTTTGGTGGTATGCCTTTCATGGTGAGTCAACTTCAATTTTCTTTGGGGGGAGTTCACTGGACACGGCTGTTTGTCAAGCTCCAAAGTGCATGCACATAGTTCAGAAAAACAGAAGGGCCCAATGGCCCCACATCACAGCGGCTTTATACTGGCACAAGCCTAGTTCCCAACCCTGTGACGTCAAATGGCTGCCTTAAAAGTCTGCAAGTCAAGAGTTAAGCAGTTATAAACAGATTTAACAGATAAACACTAGATCAGGCCCATGATCTCATCTGGCAATCCTGCATATTTCCCATCTAAAAGTCCCAGCTGGGATCTCACTAATTGGGCCTCTTTAACCCACTTTCAGCAATATGCTAAATGAAACTTAAGGAGAAAATTTCAAAACTGATAAGAAACATATTGATATAGTGTCTGGTGGGGGCCATGGGAGTTGAGATAGGCCATCTGGATGCTTATATTCGTAAAATGTTTTGTTTGGTGGAAATAATTCACCTAACTCACAAGCTGTACAAATATTAAGATCAAAAGTCCTAACTTGCACAGGCTGTCAGGAAAACCTGTGGTACAGGAAACAGAGACTGTCTAACCAAGCCAAATGTTTCTATGTACCCAGTGCAAGTCTTGACTGCCCTGGTATCCCTCCACACTTAATGGTCTGTACCAGTACTTCTGGCCAAGAAAATACATTCATGATATAGGTTTACTTACAGAGCATTTGCAAATGCTTTTGCTTGTTTTCCCTTTACCATTTTGAAGTAAATAATACCTCCATCTCACAAATGAGAAACTTGGTATAGAACTAATGAATTAATTATATCTAATTGTAAAGAACCTTGGTAGTTGGAAAGCTCAAACTATTTAGTATAACAAATTATGTACAAGGCTGTAATCACTGTGATATTTATAAATAACTGTAGTGTTTATTTGAATGCCAGGAATTTATGGAAATGAAAATAGGGCTAAGTTTTCCTGATCATATCAGCTGTTTTTTCAACATCTGACACTATTAAGTCTTTTCTCAGCATATTTTCTTACAAATTAAAGCTTTCTAAAATTCTCTCTTAACTGCAAATACTATTGAATCAAAATTTTTCAATACTCAAGAAATAATTTAATATCTTATATATTTTTAGTTTACATACAGTTTTTCCATTTATTGTTAAGGTTTCTTTGCAATGGAAGTCTGAGTGGCAGCCATTTTACCTCTTTTAAACAAAACTGCTTTTCAACTCTTTATTCTAAAATCTATTTAGACCTTGAGAAAATACCTTTCCTTCAAGTTCTGTCTTATTAAAAGAGTAATATGAGGGTTGAGTTTTTCCCCCTTCTGTTACTTATTGACAGGTAAAACAAACGCAGTTCCATTACTTAGAACTGTCACAGAAATGTTACTTGTCCCTGCTAAAAGAAACATTTCAAGTCATGTGAAATTCCTACAGAAATCAAATCTACTATTAAAATCAGTCAAACAGCATTTAGCGAGAATCCACGATTGCTTCGTATCTACTAGAATGGTTATAATTTTAAAAACAGGAACAAGTTTTTAATGCAAAATGGTGCAACCACTATGGAAAAAATTACAAACCAAAGTAAACAAAAAGCTAACATATGATCACCACATGACCCAGAAATTCTACTCCTAGGTATACCCAAAGGAATTAACAGATTCAGATACTTACACATCAGTGTTCACTGCAGCCTTATTCACAATAGCCAAAACATGGAAACAATCTAAGTGTCCATCAACAAATGAATGGATAAACAAAATGTACATAGCCATATAATACAATTTTATTTAGCTATAAAAAGGAATTTGATTCTGGTAAATGCCACAGCGTGGATGAATCTCAAAAATGTTATGCTAAGAAAGAAGAGCCAGAAGCAAAAAGACAAATATTTCATTATTTAGAATAGGCAAATTCACAGAGAAAGCAAGCAGATTAGAGATTATCAGAGGCTGGGGAAAAGGGAGAATGGGGAGGTATTTACTGCATTAAGGGCTACAGAGTTTCTGCTTGGGTTGATGAAAAAGTTTGGAAATAGTGGTAATGATTGCACAACATAGTGAATGTAATTAATGCCAAGAAAGAGTACATTTAAGAGTCATTAAAATAGCAAAATTTTAAATGTATTTTACCGTAATTTAAAAAAAATGTAATATACCAAAAGCCATTGAATTGAAAATTTTAAATGGGTGAATCATATGCAAATTACATCTCAAGAGCTATCTGGAAGAAAAACAACACTGAACTTGGAGGTTCACTGATAATTAGAGATCACTTAGATTAATGAGTATAGTTTGAGAGTAAAGCAAATTACTACACTAGCCTAAGCAATTTTGGTTGGGAAGGCAATTTGTAGTGATGTACACAGACTTCTCTAGTTCTCGTGTAACATAATACAGTCTAAGATAAAACCTAGCCTAATAACAACTATCCAAAATCAGGGAAGGAAGGATAGCAAATGAATGGCACATATACTAAAGAGTCCAAAACTTTTTAAAGTAATGACCAATTTCCAAACACCAGTAAGACAAAACAATGCCATAACAGGTCATTACAGAGATCTCTAGGTTAGCAGAGATCATGCACAAGCCTGAATTGAAGGTTAACTACAAATCATTCTTATTTATAAAAACAAGATTCCTACTAGACAATAATGACAATTTGAGGTCCTCACAGTTGCTGGAAATAGCTAGATGGTTTACTCCCACATCTGCTGGGGATCTTTACCCTTCAACATGCGCTGCTTCCTGTGTTCCTTTTAAAAATTTCCACAAATCAGAATTTTTCCTAAATCTAGCTAACTCCCTATATTAGTGAATTTGATTTACTTTCCAAAATTATAAACAAGTCCTAAAAATAATTTGATACTTAAGATTTTCAGTGCCCCCTTCCTTTAGCTTGGAAATTCAAAACAGGTACAGAAATTACAAAGTGAGTTAAAGACAAAGAATAGGTCAGATATTTTGCTGTCAGGTTAAAGAAAGGAGGGGTTTTTAATGATGTGGATTAATGAGACCAAAGATAACCTGAAAAGAAGTCTGGGTTTGGGTTATTCTTTGCCTAACATGGGACTTTTTGCTATAGAAACAAAACGTACTGTATTTAACTTTAGAAGGTTTAATTCCCTGATAAAAGTTCACTGTTACAACTTAATTCAATCTGAGCAATCTGAGCATGTTTTTCCACACAATTATCAAAATGGCTGAAGCCCAGTCCAAAAATGGAGAAAATAGATTTTAAAAATTAGTCATTTTGAGAAAAGACTAATCACTAATACTAACAACTGAACCAGATAGCAATCAAGACAGAAACAACAAAAAGAGAAATTAAACATGGAGAAGTCGTTCATAACACTGAACTATTATACACAGAGAAATTTACTGGATTCAGGCATATGTTTCTCAATAGTGGAATAAAACAAAACATTACAATATTGAATTCTCTCTCCAAAGGAAAGTAAGAAAATGTTAAGAGAACCCTGGACAGATGACATGGGAGGAGAAAATTCTGTAATGGCTACAAGCATCATATGTTTTTAACTCATCAATTAGAAAAGATGACCCTAAAAAGAGCCTAATATGTTGGATCACAAAGAATATACCTATTAGCTTCATGACTAAATACATTACCTTGAATGGGTCTGCTCCATGGTCACATACCAAACTTTATGGTGGCAATTTGTCCTGGACATTGTGAATTAAATAGTCTGTAACTGCCACAAGGAAAAATGCAGCAACATCCCATGTACAAAGCAAGCAAAAGGATGTTGTATAAAATGGACAAGGCTTAGATGCAAGAAGTTTACTTTTAGTTGCCTCCTAGTTGGAGCTCTAAACTTACACATGCTGACTTAATCACCCATCCTCTCCACGTCTGTTTCCCTAGCTACAACATCGGAAAGATTTCTAATACCTCTACTAGTTTACATAGAAAAGTTCAAAACGTCAAGAAAGAGATCAGCCAGGAGCTCAGTAAATGTCCTACACTCTTATGTAAGTCAGCTTTGGGCAGCAGAAAGCCCAGGCTCATTATTCCATAGGTAAATATGAATTTTCCCTCAGGCCCACAAAACAGGACAGAATTAGACCTGTTTTATTTGGGGTCCTTCCCAAGTTATTAACACATAAGTAGCAAACTATTAATGATTAAAGGAGAGGATAGTGCTAAAGAAAGGCGTACTGCCAGTGGAAAAAAAAGAATGGAGAGCCTAGTGCAAGAAGAATAACCTAAAACCAGACCTCAAGACCAGACAACAGTGATCTGTGGCCAGCTGGCACAGGGGCAAACAGGGTTAAACACCTCTATCATTATATTACACTAGGTTCATTACCTATTTGTAATGATAACCTTTGGGCACCAAGAAAAATTGAAATTATGTTCGCTGTACTCAGTATGGTGAGGAAACACAGTTTTTTTGACTATTATCATTTAAACATTAAAAAAAAAACAAAAACAAACAAGCAAAAAACTTCAGGCTGGGTGTGGTGGCTCACGCTTGTAATCTCAACACTCTGGAAGGCCAAGGAGGGAGAATCATTTGAGTCCAGGAGCTGGAGACCAACCAGCCTGGGAAATACAGCAACACCATGTCTTTATTCTTTAACAAACAAACAAACAAAACCCTTCAGTTATCTTTAAAAAACAAAAATGCAACCTACCACACCTAAGGGAATGTTGCCTTGTCAGATGACAGGTCACTATAAAAGCCTATTGTTCAGAAAATGAGTCAGTGACATCTTTATACACATAGGAGAGATACAGTAAAGCAATGAGAGCCAAGTCTGTGAAGCTTCAACTGCTTGTTACTTCCTTTGTAAGAACAATGAAAAGAACATGGTGAAAACTTCATCTAACATAACTTTAAAGGACCCAGAATATTTCTGCATTTAGAAGGTTCCCACCTGGTTAAAATAAAACACTGCTAAATTGAAATTGTGGTTCTACTTTAAAGTGTCATTATACTGAGAAAATTCTGGTTTTTACGTATTCAATGCAAAAATCATAAAACAACTTTTATATCAAAACATTCAATTATACACCGTGCTTCGGTGTATACCACTGGTGCTCAATAAATAATTGGTTTATACTTTGTTATACAGGAGAGGAACAGAGTGAGTAGGCAGTTATTCTGACAAGAAGGTCATTTATCCAAATCCAGAAAAAGTCTGGACTCTGGAATTCCTGGAATCCTAAGATGTTCCTATATGCTTTATATGAAAAACCAACAACAATTAAGGTGTTTCTTCTCAGAGTGTACACATTTTTGTTCCAAAGTCTAAAAACCTTTTAAGGTTGTGTATCAATGACACCATTATATGAAGTATAAAGACTTTTCCTTGGACCTCTAAGTCATCACCTATATCAGGTCTCTCCAACAGCACTCTGCATGGTCTACTCAAAGGAGCAGCTGCCAGGGGTACCTGCAGGTACCACAGCAACACAAAGGCCAGACGCAAGTTCCCAGACGCCTCCAAAATGGTACCTGTATTACAACCAGTCAAGTGGCCGCTTGCCTTGTAGGAAGCACCCTAAACACTCTGAGTGCTTCAGTCAGCACTTGTTCACAGCCACTTAGGCCAACTGCCTAGAGCATGATGGAGCCAGCCTTCGCTGAGACTCCTCACCTGAGGATTCATCCTCAGCATCTGAAACCACATTCTGCTTCCTTCCACCTTCTCTAACTTAGTTCCCTTAAATTGTTTAGTTTTTCAACATACTAAGGAGGAAAAATATTCACCAAAACAATACTGGTAAAAGTCTCAAAACACATGGCAAACAACATAACTACAAACCAAATACAGATATATCTACTCAATTACAAATGACTGTAATTTATTCTATTACAACACACGTCTTTTGGGAAAGCCTTATATGTAAATTTTTAATCAACCAGAATAAAGGCTATAACTAGTTTTTTTTTTTAATGCTGCATATCTAAAAGGAAAGCCTCATGAAATAAAAAAAGCCAGGATTTCAATCTATTCTGAGCATAGTCATTTAGAGTATAATGATGAGCAAGCTAATGCCTCAAATATCTCCTCTGGAAAAAACAAAGCAGCACTACGCACCACCAATGGATGGGATGGGGCTAGATTAAAATAAGACCCACATCATCAGATGTCAGATATTTTGAGCATTTCATTCAGAGCAATCAAAAAGCAGAGTGCTATTTAATAATCTGCATATCTGATCACAATTCTTGGAAAAAGCTCTTTAGAGTGCTAATTAAATTGATGAATCCCTCCCTCTTAGACTGTGCAATCATATTCTTTCCACTTGATTTCCCGTCCAAAGAGATTCCATTACTTCCCACCACCTCATATGGAAACCCCCTACAATTACATCATTAGTACTTACATTCAAAGCATTCTTTGCAGCTTCTGCTTCTGAGCGACTGTCAAAACTGACAAAACCTACAGGCTGAGAAAAAAAAAGACAAATATGAAGAAAAAAATCAGATGATGTCTACTTTTCTAGGTCAAGGGTGACATCAAACTGAAGAGCTAAGATAAAGAAATGACCACAGGCAATGGGCAGAAATAAGAAAGCGAAGTCCCGAAGAATCATGACTCAGTGGCTTAGCCAAATTTCTAATATGAATCAAAGGGATGGTGAGGGTAGTTCTTCAAGAGCACAGCTGGGGATTTAGAGAATCATAAAAAAATCT
The DNA here is from genome assembly GCF_029289425.2 of Pan paniscus. Taxonomy (NCBI): domain Eukaryota; kingdom Metazoa; phylum Chordata; class Mammalia; order Primates; family Hominidae; genus Pan; species Pan paniscus. The sequence continues at coordinate 49,039,787 of NC_073256.2, read as the reverse complement.
AGAAGTGGTTGAAAGGTGAACAGCAGTGAACAAGGGAATAGAGGAAAACTTGGGTTGGAGAGGCTCTACTTTCCTAAATCAAATTCACTGTACCTCAGTTTCTTCATCTTTTAAAATGGAAAGAGAACCGAATCACCTTTTGGTACACTGTAAGTGCAAGAATACAATGACACAATGATAAAACCCCTGGACTCTCACTGCATGACCAAAATTACAAAGTGAACATTCCTATCTCAAATCCTAAGGGATGCCTTAAAAAATCCTGTGCTGGCTGGGCAGGGTGGCTCACGCCTGTAATCCCAGTACTTTGGGAGGCCAAGGTGGGCGGATCACGAGGTCAAGAGATCAAGACCATCCTGGCCAACATGGTGAAACCCTGTCTCTACTACAAATACAAAAACTAGCTGGGCGTGGTGGCGTGCGCCTGTAGTCCCAGCTATTTGGGAGGCTGAGGCAGGAGAATCACTTGAACCTGGGAGGCAGAGGTTGCAGTGAGCCGAGATCGCGCCACTGCACTCCAGCCTGGCAACATAGTGAGACTCCGTCTCAAAAAAAAAAAAAAAAAAAAAAATCATATTCTTAATTAGGCTGTTCTGAGTAAATACAGAAAGGCCATAATTCCTTTGGACTCCCTATCTTTCAGTACAGAAGGGTGCCTCCAAGATCATTCTTCTCATGAACCAGAGAGATGAATAGTGATTCGAGAGGTGTGTATGCCAAGTGTTTAGCTAAACAAAAAAGTATATAGCTACAATCTCTAAGCTTGTAGGAACTATTAGAATCACTGACTACCACTTCCATTTTGTACGTTCTCTGTTCCATTCTGGACTCGGGACTCTGCCTTAATTTAGGGGTTTGACAGACAGCATGATCCTTCACTATCTGATATTCACATTGATTGTAAAAGTTTGTTTAACCTCATTAAAAGAAATGGGAAAGACTTGGGAATAAAAGTGAATTTAAATAATAAACCACTATTTTCATTGAACATACAAAATCAATCTCAATATATCACTGTGTTTATCTTCCTCTGGGACAGTCCCTGAAATTCCAGCTGAAGATTATAGAATTATGAAGCATTTTCCTGTGCTAATTCCTAATACATCTCACTTTTAATTTTAAAGACAAAAAACCCCTCAAATTCTAATGGGAATAAAAAAAGAATGTCAAGCCCCAGCAACATTCCTGAGGAAAGTAAAAAAGTGATCTTTATATGCCACTTTGAAATTCTTACCTGTTTAGATGTGAGCTTTATAAGAGAACCCTCATAGCCCTGAAAATAAAGAAAAACCAAGTTTAGCCAAAAGTAACTGTAGTAATACCATCTTGTTCATGTAAAAATAAGTTCTTTATTGATTACCTAACTCCTCCTACAAATGTCTCCTAAGTTATCTGGGAAAGCAAATTACACACATGCATGTGCACGTGCACACACACACACACACCTGTTTGCATTCTTGGGGACTTTAAAAAAAAATCAATCTATGGATTTATCTGTGTTTCTCTTCCTTCTATTTTTTTTTTCATGAAATTACACAATGGTAGAAAAATGAGTGTCTCTGTTAATAGCAATCTTTTTGTTTTCTTGGTCTAGATAAGAATAGGAGTTTTACAGAAATAGGCAAGGAAAGAGGGTAAATTTAATACAACAGGAAGGTCAGAGCCATGTATTGATTTGGTCATGTAGCTGCTATAAAATAACAACAATAAAACATTAAGAATATAGTTGGGGCTGGGTACGGTGACTCACGCCTGTAATCCCAGCACTTTGGGAGGCCAAGGCGGGCGGATCATGAGGTCTGGAGATCGAGACCATCAACACGTGGTGAAACCCCATCTCTACTAAAAATACAAAAAAATTAGCCGAGCATGGTGGTGGGTGCCTGTAGTCCCAGCTACTCGGGAGGCTGAGGCAGGAGAATGGTATGAACCCGGGAGGCGGAGCTTGCAGTGAGCCGATGGCGCCACTGCACTCCAACCTGGGAGACACAGCCAGACTCCGTCTCAAAAAAATATAGTTGGTAAAACTCCCTGACCACATTTTCAAAACTGCCAGAAATGGTTAAGCAGGCAATGATGTTGAATTTTGTTGAGTTACTTTGCTTACTTACTGAAGGAATCAGTTTTCATGTTGTTCTTTTGATGGGGACATGCAAAAATAATCCCTTCGGGTTTTTATTCCAGCTCATGCTCAAGGAAGACAGAAACACTCCCTCCCTCTTTCACTCCCTCTCTTCACCCCTCCCGGCTCCTCAAGATAAGGATAACAAAATGTGTTTATTTCTGAAAATAATCAATAGCTGGTGGCTTGCATTAACGGACGACACAGGGGAAAAACACACCACTTGACATGATTGACCACTACACACATCAGTGCAGAGACAGATTTGCAGACTAGGGTCAGCCTCCAGGGACTTTAATTAAAAGAGGGTTGTCAGGAATGTACTAGGGTGCTGACTTTCTGGTCGGGGTTTCTGGGCAGGATGTTGAGATTGATTCATCCTTACATCTTCCCAGCAGAGAACTATGTTACCAATTAGCTACTATAAACATTTCACCTCAAAGGCCTTGAGCTCTTATGGCCAGAGAGGTCATGATTCACAGCTCTGCCTCTTCCTTTCTTCAAGGTGCTCTCTTCTGAAAAAACTAGAGGTTTAAACACCATGAAGGTCTTGAAGGCAAAGGACAATTGGATATTTCACTCAAGTAAAACACCACTGGTAGGGATATACTGTGTTCTCAAGTCACAAACAGAAAAGCAGTATAACATAATAGTTCAGAATAGAGAGGGCAGAGTCAGACTGCTTGGGTTTGAATCTTGGCTCCGCCATTTTTTATGTGTGTAAACTTGAGCACAATTTATTCAACTGCTCCAAGTTTCATTTTCCTCATTTGAAAAAATGAGACTCACCCACTTGAAAGGATTGTGACAATACTTTAATAATTCATATAAAGAGCTTGCTGGTGAATGTCTTTCTCTCTATACACCCCAAAACATAACAGTATTTTATACACTAAGAAGATCAATTTGCTTTAAAAGTTTGCATTCTATAAAAAGGATAGAAAAATGGTCCTTTTTATAAAAGTACAACCCGGCAGAAGAAACTCAGGAAATTCTATAAAAGGTGGCACTCTCTCCATACCACCTTCTCTTCCTTTCCCACTTCCTCCCACCTGACCTGGCACCTGACCTCTGTTTCCCTGTACCATCATCATTATTGTTGCATTAAAGCGACGGCTGTCAGGTGGACTTATGTCCATTATGACATGGTGCCCTCTTGGCACATAAGCTAGACTGTTTTATCTTTGTTGGTTCTAACTGGCTGCCCCTGCAACCCTCCTTCCTCCTCCCCAACACTAGAGTTTTTAGTTGTCATATCCAATTCTGTCTTCCTAAGAAGATGAATCCTATCCCTCAACCTGTCATGCCTCTATCACTGGGGACCTGCTTCAGTGAGAATGATCTTTAACCAGAAATCAAGATAGCCCATCACCTAATCGTAAGTGTTGTCTCTGCCAGGCACTGCTGCTAACACATCCACACTGACCAACTTAAAGACTTCCTGAGCACAGGCCCTTCCAGAGAAGGAACATATCCCTTCCAGGGCCCCGATTCGATCAGCTCCAGCTTTCTCCTATCCTCCAAAGGCCAACCTTCAAAAGGTTTCTTCTTTGCAGCATGGTTATTTTGGCTTAGTTTCTACTAAGTGCTTGGTGTCTAATTTCCTATGAAGTTTTCAATCCTAGCAACATTGAGTATCTATCAAGTGATCTTATTTCCACAGGAAGGACAGGTAACTGCATTAAATATTTCAATAAACACCAGGAAATATTACCGTCAACTTACACCTAGGTATCCTTTAAAATTTTGTTTTACTTTGTTTAAAAGTTTTGCCATGAAAAAAATAACGGTGGTTAGGTTCTCAACTCAGTTCATAAAAACCTATTTACATTTCCAAAGAACAGTATCAACAGTACTATTTCAAATAATAAGGTATGAAACTAGAAATAAATCTTCACTTACATTACTGCATTTGAAATATAAATATGTAATTATCCTAAGTGAGACTGTACATTAGAACTCAGTTGTTAAATCTCCTTTACTCATTAACCTTTTAAAAACACCTGTTTTCTTCTCAAATATTTCATTTCTTGCTCCAAAAAGCTCCCAGAAAGCATACAGACTTTTGTCTCATTTTATAATTTCTGAAAGATAAAAAAAGGTACCTTAAATGGTCTGAAAAGCAGGTAGAGCTCCCGAGGTTTGATATCCAGAGGAAGGCCACTGACAAATAGGGTCCGGACCTGGAAAAATAAATTTAGGAAGTGATCAAGGGTGTGGACACTCCAGAGAGTTAACTCTCACCTGATATCTCAGAAACATATTATTCCAAATATTCCACAACTCATACTAAATTCATGCTCTTTCCATGATACAACGAATACTTCACTGTTAAGATGCCACTAAGCCGACACTTTTTTTTTCCTTTTTAAATTTTAGGGGAGACGCAGCCTTCTGTGTAATCTTAAGGTACATCCCCTAAGCCAACACTTGAATATTTCTATGTGAATTATTCAGAGTAAATTACATCTAGTTTATTTAAATTTACAAGCTAACTTTTCCCAACTAGCCATTGCACACTTCTAAAAATGTGAAGGATGGGGGGAGGTTCCATATAATTTAAACATTAGCTTAAGAAAAAAATGACATGAGCACAGTAAATCTGCCACTCCTCTGCCCTAAATATATGGCTTATATAATGTGCTTCAAAAATAATATAAAAACAATTTGTTTCCTCCTGCTTGTTTTGTTGCTGCTTTCCTCATAGGCATTAATTACAATAACTTTAATAAATGTAAAAGTAAAGTTAAGCCCAATGCACCTAAATAGTAACCAAAATGCATTAACTCTTCATCTGTTCGGTTCCAAAACAGCAGGGCCAACCTCACTGACTATTGTTCCCACTGCATTTTTGTTGTTGTTGTTGTTTTTTAAATTTTAAGTACTGGGGTACATGTGCAGGATGTACAGGTTACAAAGGTAAACACATACCATGGTGGTTTGCTGCACAGATCAACCTATCACCTAGGTATTAAGCCCAGCAACCATTAGCTATTCTTCCTGATGCTCTTCCTCCCCTCAAGCCCCCGACAAGCCCAATGTGTGTTGTTCCCCATCATGTGTCCCTGTGCCCTCATCCTTCAGCTCCCACTTGTGAGAACACGTGGTGTTTGGTTTTCTGTTCCTGTGTTAGTTTGCTGAGGATGACTTATAGTTCCACCCATGTCCCTGCAAAGGACATGACCTTGTTCCTTTTTGTGGCTGCATAGTATTCCATGGTGTATATGTACCACATTTTCTTTATTTCGTCTATCATTGATGGACATTTGGGTTGATTCCATGATTTTGCTATTGTGAATAGTGCTGCAATGAACATACACGTGCATGTATCTTCCTAACAGAATGACGTATATTCCTTTGGGTATATATCCAGTAATGGGATTGCTGGGTCAAATGGTAGTTCTGCTTCTAGATCTTTGAGGAATCGCCATACTGTCTTCCACCCACTGTGTTTAAGGCACAATCAACACATAGGCCACCATGTACAAGGTACCTGGCTACGGTGCCACTAATAAAAGTCATTCAAGACACATATGTAAATACATATAGTGCAAAGTGTAGGGTACACACTATGTGCTTAGTGTCTACTAAAACACAGAACACAGGGGAAACACCAGAGAAAGCATCTGAATAAGAATCGAAAGGATGGGCATTTACCAAATAGAGCCAAAAGATGAGGTGGGATCCCTAAGAATCACAGACAGAGAAAAGCATTCACCAAGGCAGTGAAGTAGGAGAAGAAGAAAACATTCTTGGGGAAGGGCAAGCCAAAACTAAACAAGAAGCTTAGGGTCAAACACACAAAACATCAAAAGCCACTGGCTCAGGAATTTGATCTTGATTCAATAGGCAAGGAGTAGCTACTGAATTATCATCATATTTTCTATTTGTTTTTCTCTACTCAAACACAGATGCAGCATGATTGAAAATTCGATGCTCAATTGTTCAATTGTTAACCATGTATATATACATGAAAGATTTTTCCTCAGTGAAAGATGGGGAGAATATTAGACAGACAGACAGACAGTCTGCTACCATGTCTGGCTAATTTTTTGTAAAGATGGGGTTTCACCATGTTGCCCAGGCTGATCTCAAACTCCTGAGCTCAAGAGATCCTCCCATCTCGGCCTCCCACAGTGCTGGGATTACAGGCATGAGCCACCTCGCCTGGCTTTAGGCTTTTTCTAGATTCCTAACACTTCATTGTTTCCTGTTACACAGAAGTGCGAATCACCAAGCAAGGCCCTTTTATTGACCCAGCACAGTACACAGTAAAATGTCATGCCATTTGCATGTAAGTATGTTTGATAAACACTATAATGATGTAAATAGCCCCAGAATTCTGAATGCCTTATTTTATGATTTATTTATAAACAGCTTTATTGAGGTTATGATTAATATATAATAACTACACATCTTGAAAGATGTGATGTTTTGACATATGTATAACCTAAGAAACATCACAACCAAGACAATCTATCACCACCATCACAACCAAGACAATCTATCACCACCAAAAGTTTATTCATGCCCCTTTAATCCTTCCTCCCACTCTGTCCCACCATTCTCCATCCCCAGGCAATCACTGCTCTGATCTCTTTATATTAGTATATATGTCTCAAACACTTACATATACAGAGGGAACCACAGAGTATGTACCCTTTTCATCTGGCTTCTTTCCCTTAGCATGAAGTGAAATTTACTTTGAGATTCAGCTATGTTGTTGAATGTATCAACAGTCTATTCCTTTTTATTACTGAGAAGTATTCTGTAGTGTGGATACACCACAGTTTATCCATTCACATGTTGACATTTAGGTTATTCTAGTTTTGGCTATTACAAATAAAATGGCTATGAACATTCATGTACAAATCTTTGTATGGATGTATACTTTCTTTCTTTTTGGATAAACACCTAGAAGTGGAATGCCTATATATGAAAGGTATATGCTTTTTTTTATGCCCATCAATTCCTTGTCTTATGTTTCAGAACATGGTAAATGTTCTGTGTGCACTTAAAACAAATGTGTATTCTGCTGGGGCTGGGTGGAATGATCTATAAGTATCAAATACATCAAGTTTGTTGTTCAAGTTTTCTGTATCTTTTGCATCCTCACTTCCACTACCCCCAACTTTGCCACCAGATAAACAAGTTCCTGGGGGTCTTTATGAAGTTCGCTGAGGCAGAATTGCTGACAAGTGTCAAAGATACAAACAGTGAGGAAATCCTGCTAATTCAGTGTGCCCTCCCTGTCACCCGCAACTCTCCTCCCATAGTCCAGAAAGTGAACACCATCTGTTCCACTTGGCTGTTCTGGTCAGGACAACCTGGGCAGAGCGAGAATACCATCTTCCATTCATTCAGATTTTGGGAAGTGCCTGTTTTCTCTCTGACACTGTGCCAGGTTCTAACTGGATTACAGAGATTTCCACAAAAATGATAGGATAAGCAGAACTTACGTTCTAAGTGTTATGGTGCCATTTATCTAGTGGTGCATCTTACCATGTGATAAATATGAATTAGAATTTGAGGAGTTAACCTAGAAAATAAACTATTATTTATAATATTATTATAGAGAAAAGGGCTTCATAAATGTCAATTTACCAACAGAGGTTACTTGAAATCTGGGGATTATGAACAAAAGGTTACTTAATATAAACTAAGGTTCATCTGTATCATACAATGAAATATTACACAGCCAATAAAAATGACGTTCAAGGAAAAAGTATATATAGTTCCACTTTGTTCTATAAAGTAGCCAACATGTAAGTATTTAGAGGAAAAAAATTTATCTTATAGTATGTGTACTCAAATGTTTCTATTGTTTAGCCTCAATGGTATAGTAACTGATTTTAATGTTTATTAGCTTATTTGTATTTTCCATCTTTCTAAAATAAATATGCATTAAATACTGTAAGTTTATTTTATTAGGTTGAGAATTACCTCAATTTATTACCTCCCTTTCTTTAAGGGACTAGAAACAAAGTCAGTATTTGTATCAATATTATATTGTAAAGTTTATGGAGGAAATTCTTTCTTATGTAAATATTCCATAATGGAAAGCGAAGAGATTCTTATCTTAGTGTTTCAATAGAAAATTGTTATACATGGGGAAAAAGAAAATCTGAGCTCCCGTCAGGCCTAAGTTTGCCACTCACCCATAGATGCCAAGAGGCTCAAAGCAACTCTGCTTTGTTCATCAAGCTAGAGGCAGATCAGATGTTTGGCATTTTATTTAAACATGGATGAGACTTAGGTTACCTAGAATCTCATGAAGTCCACTATTGTTTCAGAAATCTACCAGAATATCTCATCTCACTCACTGAGATATTCTTTCCTCTAGTAGAATAGACTGACAAGGGGGGGAAATAATTTTTGAATACTTACATTATGTATTTGATTCCAACTAGAGGTCACTTAAATCCGGAAACATAATGTGCTTGGAGTCCTAGAGACCTCCTCAGACTAGGAAAGTCATTAAGCAAGTTTTAAAAAATCACGAATAATGAATGGAAAAAATAGCTTCCTGAATATCAAATTCATGCTTTTCTATGGTGACTGGGATCTAGAATCACAGATTTTTTTTTTTAGATGGAATCTCGCTCTGTCGCCCAGGCTGGAGTGCAATGGCGTGATCTTGGCTTACTGAGACCTCTGTCTCCCGGGTTCAAGCCATTCTCCTGCCTTAGCCTCCCAAGTAGCTGGGATTACAGGTGCCCACCACCACGCTCAGTTAATTTTTGTATTTTTAGTAGAGATGGGGTTTCACCATGTTGGCCAGCCTGGTCTCGAACTCCTGACCTCAGGTGATCTGCCTGTCTTGGCCTCCCAAAGTGCTGGGATTACAGGTGTGAGCCACCGTGCCCGGCCTAGAATCACAGAAATATTTTAAAACATTTTAGTTTCTCTACTCTTATTACCATCATACTTTTCATCTGAGCCACTAAAGGGCACTTCAGAGTTTTGGCTTTGCTAAGCCTACTGAATTCATAGACATGATCCTTGCCTTCAGGGAGCTTACTGTCAGTGAAATAAACTGAATATGTAATGGCTGCCTGTGATAACAGAAAGCTTAGCTCATTCACAAAGTAACTAAAAAAACACCAAGAGTAAGATACAAGCATAAGCAGCATGTAAATTCATGATGAAATACTCATTAACAAAACTGTTCCCCAAAAAATAACAAATGAATTACTACGCCAACTGAACTTTGCAGCAGGTCAAAGCATTATCCAGAGCAGCCCTTAGTTTACCAGCAATGTCTATGGACACAGATGTGCCTGGCACTATGCCTTTAGCATCCGCAGATGTTTACTTTATGGAACACATGGGGAAACATATTTCTTAGACAAGTACACAACATGCCTCATAGAAGTTCAAGAGATGAAACTGCTGACAGCTTTGTCCCAAAGAGACTCAAAAAGATTTGTAGATGTACCTTCAACTTCCTTTTTACCCCAACAGGACTGAAAGAATAAATGCTAGTAAAAATCATCCTGCGCTGGGCAGAAGAGCAAGAGTGTTCTTGGCTTAGCCATTATCCAGCATTCCTGCAGAGGCTACAGTTAGATTTTGGATAAACTGGCCACGTGTTCTTAAATGGCATTGCCAGCTCCCACTAGGAAAGGCAAGACACATTTTATTGACTGGCTTCTCATTTAATAAACTCCGATTCAGTAAGTAAAGTCATTTGTGGCAGTCTTGAGCTTCCCTGGAGAGAAAGGCCAAAAGCAGGCCTTGAAATGGCCCTCTCTTTAATAAAGAGCATATCTAATCTTGTTGGTAATCTAGGCATGAAAATAAAAAGCAATAGAAAAATGCTCGACTTCAGTACACAACAGAGAATAATCACAGACACTTTTCAACTAGCAGCCACATCTGGTAAACACATAGTATCCAAAGACTATGAGCATTTTCTGTGCATGTTCTAGTTTTTCATAAAAGTTTTAAGGTCATCTATCTAGCTGCTCTGAGCTGGCCTCTTGAGGTTCCTCTTAAATTCATGGAACTGGGAAGGATAACTATCTTCTAATGACTCAGGAATGACTGTGTATAGTTACTTATTTGAAACACTCTTGAGTAAACCCATGGTGTTAATGGCTATATTCATCTCTCTCTCTGCTAGCTCTCTCTTAATCTACCCATATTCTTATAGATATAAATGAAGACCTCAAAGCAGCTTTTAAATGTGCTGTATGTTTGAATCATTGTTTTGGAGAAACCATTCTTGAAACACACAGTGGATTCACAGATGAAACCTTTCTATGGGCATTTTAGAGTTTGAAGGCTGTTTTTTGTAGTGTATAACACAGTCCTAGGCACAGAGTGTATGTTCTATAAATATCTCGACTGACTTAGAAATATATGCAAATCCAAGGATTTACATAATCCTGTATCCATGGAGATACACATATTTGCTTGTAAACAGTTCAGCTGGTGACATGGCAAGCAAAATAAGATGGCATTTCCCAGTCACAATTTATCAATAGAGTTACACAACATCAACTGACAAACACCTATATGTGTTTGTCAGGAAAGATTAGTATTATAAGATAAAGAAATTTAGAAGGGAGAAAAGGGAAGTAGGATAAAAACCAATCTGAATCAAGGAGAAAAATGTAAGACATAGACTGAAATGGAGACAGACCCAAAAAGAGAAAGTGCAAAAAAAATTCAGGACCATATAGACCAGAATAGTGGTCAATATATGGTTACCAGGAAAATTATTCACATTTTAATTTATGATAATTAAAACATACTTACAAATACATACATCCAATTTCAACAAATGCAAATTCATACTTAAAGTTTTTTGGGGAAAGAAAAGCCCAAACTCATTAACCTGTACATTTTAAAAGCTGAGTAAGTAGATATCCAGATCTACTGACAAAGAACAAGGTTCACAATTATTAAGGGAAAAAGCAAACAGCACGAACTGCCCATATTCCCACTTTAATTCTCTTAGGGTTTTTATAAGTTAGTACATGCTCAAGGGAAAAAAAAAGGTATCAAAGGAATACATACCAAATTATCTATATGTTAATAGTGGAGAGGAAGGTAGAATTATAGATAACCTTCATTTTATGTATTCATACATTTTGGCATTTAAATTATGAGCATAAACAACTACTTTAAAAATGAGAACAAATCCAAGCCCAAATGTATTTCCTTCGTTTGAAAATACAAACTCAGCATGTCCACTGTCCTTAGAAATATTCTTTCTCATTTTCCTCCCTGTCCTTGATCCTCAGGGACAAGCTTGATCTGGCAAAAATATATTCATGTAACTTGCTTCACATTTCAATTCTGACCAAAAGTCAGTATTTCTTTACTTCTGAAAAAATAATCTAACCAAAAAAGGGAACCAGTGACTAAGGTTGCCCCAGGAGCAGAAACATCCTGGTTTCAGTCAAAGGGGTATTCTTGCTTTGTGACTGCTCTACTAAGACAAGAACTGAGGGATCACTCCCATACCTATGGCAGTGCCATCCCTCTTCTGACAGACCATGTAATATAAACTTGGGTTTCAGAAACTGAGAAGTTAAGGCCGCCACATACCCGTGCAGCATAAATCGCATACAGCTGGGCTGTTTTAATGCACAAGCCGGGCATCAGGGCCCAGCTTGTAAATTTTACACACTGGTTAACTTCTTTTACTCTTTTTAAATAATCTATTAAGTTATTTGTTAACTTTGTAACCATGAGCTGAAACACCAAGTTGCAAGACTGAACCCTGCTGAGGACTGCTGGTCATCTCATTTCCAAAGAAGGCTTTGTTGGCTTGGTAGGATTTCCCATTCAGGCCTTGCCACCATGAAAATGGATTACTGCAATCATTAATATGGCCTGTCAAGCATTTAATTCTGATTGCAGCTCAGCAGAAATGAACTGGCTTTGGTCAAGCTCCAGTTTCTAGTTGGCACTGACTTCAAGCAAAGCAGGTGGTCAAGTTCTTACTTCCTGATAATGGTCACCTATTGGACTTAAAAGACTTGTTCCTTTTCTGTGCCCTGGAAAGGCATGTTTTGGTTCAGGAGGTCACATTGCTATAGACACCAAGGATTGATTAACCATAGGATTTAGAAAAGGGCCACTGGCCAGGTTTGGTGGCTCATGCCTGTAATCCCAGCACTTTGGGAGGCCGAGGCAGGTGGATCACCTGACGTCAGGAAATGGGAGACCAGCCTGACCAACATGGTGAAACCCCGTCTCTACTAAAAATACAAAAATTAGCCAGCGTGGTGGTCGGCACCTGTAATCCTAGCTACTTGGAAGGCTGAGGCAGGAGAATCACCTGAACCTGGGAGGCAGAGGTTGCTGTGAGCCGAGATTGCACCACTGCACTCTAGCCTGGGCAACAGAGCAAGACTCCGTCTCAAAAAAAAAAAAAAAAAAAAGAAAAAGAAAAAGAAAGAAAGAAAGAAAAACCAAAACCACTGTGCTGTTGTTACGGACTCCCAGGTTTGGGTCTCGTTCTGGTCAGGCTGGAGTGCAGCGGTGCAATCATAGCTCACTGCAGCCTAGAACGCCTGGGCTCAAGTGATTCTCCCACCTCAGCCAACCAAGTAGCTAGGACTACAGGTGTGTGCCACATCATCCAATTAATCTTATTATGTTTATTTTTTGTAGGGACGAGGTCTTGCCCAAGTTAGTCTCAAACTCCTGATCTCAAGTGATCTTCATACCTTAGCCTACCAAAGTATTGAGATTACAGGTGTAAGCTATCACACCTAGGCTATTTTAATATTAATCATTGCTCTTTCCTTTCTAAAAGAAAAAGCCATCCATATATTAATAATTATCCAGAGTACATGACTCCCTAGTTTTGAGGGATCCACTAGTATTTGCTGTAAGTGACAGTTATTGGCTGACACAATCTGTAGAATAACCAAATTCATACCCTGATTTAGGGCCTATGGAAACCAGGGTCCCTTTGCCAAGGTGATCACAAAGTTTTTGGTAGGATAATGGGAAGAAGGAAGACTAATGGGAGCACAGGTGGAAGAGAGAAGAACAATGACGTTCCATAATTCATAAGGCAGGACCTGAGCACTGCTCAGATATGCTCGGGGAATAGGGACAGCAAGTTAGCACTGGGTACACCACACCACTATGTTCACTCTTTGAGGAGCCAATCCCAGCCCAATCCAATGCTGACTTCTAATCAGAATGTTTCCTAAGCTCTGACTCTGATAGGACTTTTTTCTTCTTTTCAGACAAAGTCTCACTTTGTCACCCACGCTGGAGTGCAGTGGCACGATTTCGGCACACTGCAACCTCCACCTCTCCCAGGTTCAAGCGATTCTCCTACCTCAGCCTCCCAAGTAGCTGGGATTACAGGCACCTGCCATCACACCTGGCTAATTTTTGTATTTTTGGCAGAGATGGGGTTTCGCCATGTTGGCCAGGCTGGTCTCAAACTCCTGACCTCAGGTAATCCACCTGCCTCAGCCTCTCAAAGCGCTGGGATTACAGGCGTGAGCCACTGTGCCCGGCCTGATAGGACTTCTTAAGAAGCAAACTCCAACCCAGGCCATTCCTCATGTCTGCCATATATCTAAAAGGAAAAGAGAAAAAGTGAGAATTCCTAGGATTTTAAGCTGCCAAAGTATAGGCAAGAGAAGTGTCTGCACACGTGAACACTTAACCTCGTTATTAAGAAATTCCCTTAGTACTGTCAGACACAGAAGGAGGGGGGTGTATCAGATACAAATCAAGAATTTAAGGTTTGAATTAGGCTAGACAGGAAACTAGATATATGTGTGTATACATGAGAGAACTTGACCTCGATATTAGGGAAATTCACTGAATGCTGTCAAATAAGAAACATGGTTGTCAAATCCTTAGAGTTCAACAAGAAGTTCCTTATAAAGGCAGGATGCTTCATCCCTTAACTCTGGTCCTGTTCTTACTCCATCCTTTAGTTCTTCTAACTAATTTTTAGGTGGCTTGCTCTATTTCAACCCTAGTCAGCCTATGAAATGTTACTTTTCATACAATTTCACTGCATACACTGCTAAAACATTAAGTTTTTAAATGTATACATCAGTCCAATGTATTATGAACATAAAGTTGCATTCTAATGCCCTAAGGTGTACATACCCTTATGGTTTCACCCTAAGTACCGTGAAGTTTAATGTCAAAATGATCACCACAATAAAGACTTTTCCATGGACTGACAAAATGAAATACAAGCACAGAATATGAAAAAGATCTTATCAAAATTCTAAGACCTCTCTTCCTTTCTCTTTTTGCATAATCTGGGTGACTCATTTTACAAAACAGATTTGTTCAAAGAAACAAGTCATTTCACATCTCTCAAACTACCTAGTTAAAACTAACCCAGACAACACCGAGTTCTTCATGGTCATTTAAAGTACCAGGAAAAAAAAAACAGACATTGGCAGTTTACAGTTTCAACACTGCCCAGGACTCTCAAGTATTTATTGCTTTTGATATTAGCAGTAGACAAACTCTATCTGAGGAACTTCATCCCATTGCCAACTTCAGTTTACAATGCATTCTTAAAACTATGCAATATGCTTCTAACAATTAGAGAAGGTGTGAACTAGAAAGCTGGGGTGGGGGGAGGTTTATTTCCCAATATTTAGTTATCAGAAATTACCCAATATATAGTTTAAATTCCTTGGTGCCAGGTCAGTTAGTTCACCTTTAAATTCAAAGTTCTTTCCCATATGATGGTGAGCATCCCAGTACTTGGCAGGAGGTGATCAGTATCTATCAACTAAATGAGTGAATGTAAAAATTGAGTCAAAGTACTAAACCAGATATAAAAGAGAGGGCCATATCATTCATGAATATCTAGATATGAACACGTAAATATGAAGAAAGTCATTATAACTTTATTTTAAAGAAACGGGATGCACTGGCACAATCATAGCTCACTGCAGCCTCAACCTCCTTGGCTCAAAAAGATCCTCCTGCCTAAGCCTGTCAAGTAGCTAAGACAACAGGTATTCACAGTGGGCCTGGCTAATTTTTTTGTTTTCTGTATTTGTAGAAATGAGGTCTCCCTATGTTGCCTAGACTGGTCTTGAACTCTTGGGATCAAGTGATCCACCCGCCTCCACCTCCCCAAGTCCTGGGATTACAGGCTTGGACCACCAAACCTTGTGAGTTTGAATATGCATTCAAGAGGTTAAGTGCTCAAAGCATGTGGTTCACAGAACAACCAAAACACATGGAGTCTGCTGGGATTCAAATCCAGGTTCTGCAACTCACAAGGTATGCACTTGGACAAATCACTTAACCTTTCCCTTCCTAAGTTTCCTCATATTAAACTATGTCCACAATTTCTTTGATATTCCTCCCTTAAAGAAGTGGAGCTTAATCCCCTTCACCTTTAGCATGGCTTCACTTAAGTGATTCCCTTCTAGTGAGCAGAGTATGGCAGAAGTGACAGTGTATGACTTCTAAGACTGCGTCAAAAAAGGTATTCTGGCTTCCTTAGCAGAAGCAGCTCCTGAATTACTCACTCTGAGTGAAGCCAGTTGTCATGTTGTGATAATATTTTAACCCTATGGGGTGGTCCACGTGATAAGTAACAGAGGCCTCTGGCCAAAAGCCATGTGAGTGAGCCATCTTGGAAGCAGATCTCCCACACCTAGTCAAGTCTTCAGATGACCGCAGCCCCAGCTAAAATGTTGTGATTCCAACCTTATGACCCTGAGCTAGATCCACCTAGCCAAGCTGCTCCTAAATAACGGTTAAGCTGGTAAATTTGGGGTAATTTGCTACATAGTTTTTGCAAGGATTAAATGAGTTAACTACATGTAATGTGCATAGATTTCAATGCTTGGTTCATAGTAAGGGCTCAGAAAAATGTTATCTATTATAAGGTGGCTTACAATGTTCACAAAAAAGATGCATTTTCATGTACCAAAGGCAATCCTAAGAGAAGGTGCATGTGATGGTATTATCATGCAACTGTTATACACAGGCTTGAGGTGGGCAAGAGACAAAATAAGTCTGCATCCTAAAAGGAACCAATGCATAACTCAAAGTAGAAGCATTTTTCGTATTACGGACCCCAATAGTATGACTCAAAATCTCTTCATTACCATCACTCTGTCTACCTTTGGAAAAGGCCGCGGGCAAACTTCACTCTGGCCAGCACCCCACCATCATGCTCCCCATGCATCCTTCCAAAATCCATTTCTTAGATCTCAGTCAACTTTTGACCCATCAGGAAAATCTCTGCCTCTCTTTACATTCCATTTTTGAGATTAAAAACAACAACAACAAAAAATCAGGCCAGGCACAGTGGCTCACGTCTGTGATCCCAGCACTTTGGGAGGCTGGGACGGCGGATCACTTGAGGTCAGGAGTTTAAGACCAGCCTGGCAGACATGGTGAAACCTCATCTCTACTAAAAATACAAAAATTAGCTGGGCGTGGTGGTGGAGGCCTATAATCCCAGCTACTTGGGAGGCTGAGGCAGGAGAACCGCTTGAACCCAGGAGGAGGAGGTTGGAGTGAGCCGAGATTGCACCATTATACTCTAGCCTGAGTGACAGAGCAAGACCCTGTCTCCAAAAAAAAAAAAAGTATAATGTTACTTAATTTTATAATATTCCTGATTTGTTTAATCATCACTTTTTATTGTAGTATATGGTATTTTAGCTACTTTATATTTACATTAAAATCCATACCTGATTGTATCTCATATGATACAAAAACAAGGATAACACTGGTTCTGGCGAAGATGCAGAGAAACAGAATCTTTCACATATATTGCTGTTGGGAATGCAAAAAGGTACAACCACACTAGAAAACAGGTTCTTATCAAACTACACAATTTCCAAACAATCTAGCAATTGTACCCTTGGGCACCTATTCCAAAGAAATAAAAACTCATGTTCACACAAAAACCTGAATGGTTAAACAAATTAGATATATCCATAACATGGGATACTAATCAATGAGAATAAATAAACTACTAATACAAGCAACAACTTGAACGACTCTCAAGGGAATTACACTAAGTAAAAAAAGCCAATCTCTAAAGATTACATAAGGCATAATCCCACTTATCTACTCAAAAGCAACCTCAGAGATCTCTGTAGTGGGGACTTGTTCTGTAACTTGACTGTGGTGGTGGATCCATGAACACACACATATAATAAAACTTCACAGAAACAAAATTAGTGGATTATATCAATTTCTTGATTGTGACATTGTGCTACAGTTTTCTAAGATGTTACTACAGGCAGAAACTAGGCAAAGGGCACAAGTGATCTCTCTGTATTCTTAGAACTGTACATGAGGCCGGGTGCGGTGGCTCACGCCTGTAATCCCAGCACTTTGGGAGGTCAAGGCGGGTGGAACACGAGGTCAGGAGATCAACACTATCCTGGCTAACATGGTGAAACCCTGTCTCTACTAAAAAATACAAAAAATTAGCAGGGCGTGGTGGCACGCGCCTGTAGTTCCAGCTACTCAGGAGGCTGAGGCAGGAGAATCACTTGAACCCAGGAGGCAGAGGTTGCAGTGAGCTGAGATTGGGCCACTGAACTCTAGCCTGGGCGACAGGGCGAGGCTTCATCTCCCAAAAACAAACAAACAAACACACTGTATGTGAAACTACAATGAGGTCAAATTTAAAAGTTTAGTTAAGCAAATTTCAGTATACCTTAAATAAATTTAAATATTTAAAAATGTTGAAGAAAAATTGTCCCTAAAAGTTATCAAGTCACTTTTTATTAGGGGCCTATTTAGATTAAAACTATATAAATCACTTCTTTATGATGCCATAATCCTGTCAGGAATAAATAATTATATCAACATCAATGAAGAGATTGGTATCAGCTGGTAAAGCTAGGCAGTAGAAGCTATGTAGTTAGGGGTGCATATGCATTTTTACTTTAAAGTCCCACCAGAAGACTGGTCTTTTTCCCGTTAATTTTTTTTTTTTTTTTTTTTTTTTTTCAGATGGGGTCTGTCACCCAGGCTGGAATGCAGTGGTGTGATCTCGGCTCACTACAAACTCCACCTACCAGACTCAAGAGATCCTCCCCCACCTCAGCTTCCCAAGTGGCTGGGACCACAAGTGTATGCCACCATGCCTGGCTAATTTTTTGTGTTTTTGGTAGAGAAATACAAAATGTCAAAACATTTATCGAACTCCTGAGCTCAAGTGATCCACCCACCTCAGCCTCCCAAAGTGCTGGGATTACAGGCGTGAGCCACCACACCCAGCTCCATTAATTTTAATTGACTAGATTCAATAATCTAAAAGGCAATAAAATAAACATGACCCGGCCGGGCGTGGTGGCTCACGCCTGTAATCCCAGCACTTTGGGAGGCCGAGGCGGGCGGATCACGAGGTCAGGAGATCGAGACCATCCTGGCTAACACGGTGAAACCCCGTCTCTACTAAAAATACAAAAAATTAGCCGGGCGTGGTAGCGGGCGCCTGTAGTCCCAGCTACTCGGGAGGCTGAGGCAGGAGAATGGCGTGAACCCGGGAGGCGGAGCTTGCAGTGAGCCGAGATCGCGCCACTGCACTCCAGCCTGGGCGACAGAGCGAGACTCCGTCTCAAAAAAATAAATAAATAAATAAATAAATAAATAAATAAATAAATAAACAAACAAACATGACCCTTTAAAAAGAGAGGTTTCAACTTATAATTTTCCTGATTTGTTTAATCACTACTTTTTACGGTAGTATAAGAAATCTTAGCTATAGTCTCCTTTAATATCTATACTTAATTCCAGATATATCTGATGTAATATAGAAAATAAACAGCAAGAATATAAATGTAAAATATTTTGAAGCTAATACCAGGAAAAAGACCAAGAGTGTCAAGCCTAGGGACGTTCACAGAGCATAGGTGTATATGTAGGCTAACAGGGCTTTGGTGAGCTCTCTACTAAGAACCATCCACTTTTCTAAAACTGTTTCTACAGAAAAAAATCCATCCAGCCACTATTTAAAACACCACATGGCTGAAATACAAGTTTTTAGAACACAACCTATTTTACATTAGTGCCTTTCTCTAATTCACAAACTAGTTTACTTAACACTATAAAGCCCAGTGCTGATAATGAGTACTTCCAGTAAAAAAGCAAACTTCCATTTTAAAGTTTAGATATTTTTAAGTTTGGATTTTTAGTTTAGATTAGCTTTTCCAATTGTTTGCATTTCAAATTTCAGAATACATTCAGTACATTTAGGCTACAATTAATATGCCCCAGCCTACTTAGTACTCTCCACCAAAGACATATTTGTTTAATCTGATAACCACCTAATTATGTCTGTTAACCATTTATGTGGTTGTATGAATCAAGTCAATATTAAGTTTATATGTTGCTTATATGCATGTGTAACTATGTAAAGAGACACAGATCTTACAAGACTTGCTATGATGTACAACTAGCAATGTTATGTGCCTGCTGGAAACAACAAAAGACAACAAATGTGAGAGGAAAAAAAAAGGCAAGGTTTGTGGTTGAGAAATAATCTAGGTTAACATGATTATATGTGCTTTTAAATTGACCTAAAATATTTTTTAAAGTTTATTGAGATATTTAATCTGGCACTGTATAAATTTTTAATGACTATAATGGGAGGAAAAGACCATTAAATTGAGGAGTGTGGTTTAAATCATGTTTCTGTTTTAGAACAAACTGTTGAGGGCTTAGGGACTGACCTTGTTGGGTCTCAGTTTCCTTATTTATGAAAGTGTACAAGAGTTGATCTCCAAGTTCCATTCCAACTCCAAAGGTATAATGAAAGGCTTTTGTTAAAAGCATACAGAGGTCACCGAACACCAGGTGGGAAGACCTACTTCTTGCCATTGAGAACCTGTCAATTGAGCCACTTTTCACCACATATTTACATTTATTTAAATTGTACAATCTATTTATGTTTCATGTAATAATTAATATAGAATGAAGCTGGGCACAGTGTTCATGCCTGTAGTCCCAGCTACTTGGGAAGCTGAGGTAGGAGGATCACTTGAGCACATGAGTTCAAGGAAAGCCTGAGCAACAGAGATCCCATTATTTAAAAACAAAAAACAAAAAAAACCACAAACAAACAAAACCAAAAAAAACCACTGGGGGCAGTGGCTCATGCCTGTAATCCCAGCACTTTGGGAGGCCAAGGTGGGAGGATCACTTGAGGTCAGGAGTTCGAGACCAGCCTGGCCAATATGGTGAAACCCTGTCTCCACTAAAAATACAAAAACTAGCCGGGTGTGGTGGCACGCCTGTAATCCCAGCTACTTAGGAGGCCGAGGCACAAGAATCGCTTGAACCCAGGAGGTGGCGGTTGCAGTGAGCGGAGATCGTGCCACTGCACCCCAGCTTGGGTGACAGAGTGAGACTCTGTCTCAAAAAAAAAAAAAAAAAAAAAAAAAAAAAAAAAAAAAAGGCCAACATGCTGGGTGTGGTGGCTCATGCCTATAATCCCATCACTTTGGGAGACAACAAAGTGAGACCCTATCTTTACAAAAGCTAGCTCTGGATGTGGTGGCCCATGCCTTTGGTCCCAGATACACAGGAGACTGAGGCAGGAGGATCAACTGAGCCCAGGAGGTTGAGGCTGCAGTGAGCCATGTTTGCACCACTGCACTCCAGCCTGAGTGACAGTGAGATCCTGTCTCAAAAAACAGTGTCTGAGGCCACAAATTTAAAGAATTTAGCACAGAATTGTCAGTGCAAAACAAGGTAAATGGACTACAGAATTACTGATGTGCAACCAGTTCATCACAGACACTGACCTAACAGCCATAACCAAATCTATTTGTTTTTGTTTTTTGTTTTTTTTTTTCTTGTGAAAGAATTACTCAGCAGAGAATAGTGTTAAAGCATATAAACTGTAGAGCCAGACTGCCTGGGTTTGAATCCCAGCTCCAACACCAATTAGCTGAGCAATCTTGGACCAACTATTAATTAAATGAGTGCTTTAATGTCATCTGCAAAATAGGAAGGATAACAAAACCTACCTCTCAGGGTTGCTAAGAGGAATAAATCAGTGAATATTTGCAGAACATTCAGAAAAGTACCTGACAGAGAGACTAAGTAGGACCCAAGGTTTTGTTAAACAAATTCAGTAGGCCCTTGCTATCTGTGAGTTCCACATCATGGATTCAAGCAACCACAGATCAAAAATATTCTGAGGAAAAAAAATGCATCTGTAGTGAACATGTACAGACTTTTTTAGGTCATCATTCCCTAAACATTATAGTATACCTATTTACATAGCATTTATATCATATTAGCTATTGTAAGTAACCTAGAGATGATTCAAATGTACAGGAGGATGTGCATAGGTTATATGCAAATACCATACCCATTTTATATCAGAGACTTGGGCATCCAGGTTTTGGTATCCTCAGAAGTCCTGGAACCGATCACCCACAAATACTGAGGGATGAATATATAAACTCCTCAAATGCTACCTTGTTACACTTTCTGCTAGCAGGGACAGAAAAA
Organism: Pan paniscus; assembly: GCF_029289425.2. Lineage (NCBI taxonomy): Eukaryota > Metazoa > Chordata > Mammalia > Primates > Hominidae > Pan > Pan paniscus. Next base: position 49,018,204 of record NC_073256.2, on the reverse strand, counting down.
ATACTTAAAGAATATAAATCAAGGCCAGGGCGGTGGCTCACGCCTGTAATCCCAGCACTTTGGGAGGCTGAGGTGGGCAGAACACGAGGTCAGGAGTTTGAGACCAGCCTGAACAAAATGGTGAAACCCCGTCTCTACTAAAAATTAGCTGGGTGTGGTGGTGTGCGCCTGTAATCCCAGCTACTCAGGAGGCTAAGGCAGGAGAATCACTTGAACCCGGGAGGCAGAGGTTGGAGCTATCGCACCACTGCACTCCAGACTAGGCAACACAGCAAGACTCCGTCTCAAAAAAAAAAAAAAAGAATGCAAATCAAATTCTAAAACTTAGGATTTCATTTAGCTACAGATATTTTGAGAAGTTACCCATAATAAAATAGTGCTTCAATCGCTATTAAAGAAAAAGAACATTACCATTGAACAAATTGCATATCACTAAACAAATTAAACACAAATATTTCATTATTAATACTGAATTTCCAGTCTGAAATGTTTATTTATACTACTACCACCATGACCACCACCTTTCAGGACCTTGGAATTTACAAAGTTTAACCTGTGAATGAGAATACAGATTTGTAATATATCTGTAAAGAGCACAAATAAAATAGCATTATTTTACAGAAACCAGCTCAATATTTTCCATTTTGTGAATTTCAAACATCTCGGGCAGTTTCCAAAACTGTTCTCAAAACTGAGAAAGGATTCTCTCAAAACTGTCAGAACCTGGGGGCATATGAAGGATCTTTCAGAGCAGACATGACCCAGCCTGTCAGTGATCTTTGGAACCTGGTAAGACAGGCCAGCATTGGCCAGAACACAGGCAAAGATATGTGCGGGCAAAACAGTTCTCACAGTGCCAGAGAGTCTGTGTTTTAGTACGACCAAATAAAGATACGACCAACATCCCAGATATGCAGTTCTGTTGTGCCAAAGGTTCTGAAAGTTCTGTTGTTTATTTTTTTGTGTGTGTGTGAGATGGAGTCTCGCTGTGTCTTCCAGGCTGGAGTACAGTGGCGTGATCTCGGCTCACTGCAACCTCCACCTCCGGGGTTTCAAGCAGTTCTCTGCCTCAGCCTCCCAAGTAGCTGGGACTACAGGCGCACGCCACCACGCCCAGCTAATTTTTGTACTTTTTGGTAGAGACGGGGTTTCACTATCTTGGCCAGGCTGGTCTTAAACTCCTGACCTCATGATACACCACACGTGACCCAAAGGTTCTCAATCACTCTTGCAAGGCCACATCTAAGCTATTGTTAATTACAGGTAATTTGTTCCGATCCCAGGGAAAGAATTTCCAAATATTCTAAATATAATAAAATATAAACTCTCATCAGAAATCTTAAAAGATTGTATATGTATGTTAAACTACAATATAACCATGATTTTAAAAAAAAATCTTTTTAGTGTGGTTAATATCACACACCACATGCAATACTTTTTTGCTAACTGAAACTGTGTCAAAAGTACTATGGACCCAGGGAATAAGAATATGGACCCTTAGCCTTACACCTCCATCCCTCAACACCATCAGAGTGTAAGCAGCGCTTAGACAACTGGCTCACAGACCTTCGATGACCTTTTAAGGCTAGCACAAGCATCATTTTTTTGCCCAAATATCTTCATCTTTGCTGGAGAGTATACCACTCATCAGAAATTTTCGATTTTATTTGCAGTATCATCTTAGATGACAAAAACTAGAAACGTTAAAAAACAACAAATATCAGATACATATATAACATACACACAGAAAGACACACATCTAGTTTTTGAAATGCATTAAAAAACACACACACAACAAAATTATTGCTCTTCTGACGGCACTCAACACTGCTAGCATGCATCAGTTTCTTCCAATTATATCAAAACAAAATCCCCAAGCCTCTGGCCTCCAAATGTTCCATTCATTACCTCCCTGGGTTCTACTGGCTCAGTCTTAATACCACACATTGCTTATTCCCAAATAAAAGCATTTTCTTTTATTTATTTATTTTTATTTATTTTTTGAGACGGAGTCTCACTCTGTCGCCCAGGCTCGAGTGCAGTGGCGTGATCTCAGCTCACTGCAAGCTCCGCCTCCTGTGTTCATGCCATTCTCCTGACTCAGCCTCCCGAGTAGTTGCGACTACAGGCGCCCACCACCACGCCTGGCTAATTTTTTTGTATTTTTAGTAGAGATGGGGTTACACTGTTAGCCAGGATGGTCTCGATCTCCTGACCTCGTGATCCACCCACCTCAGCCTCCCAAAGTGCTGGGATTACAGGCGTGAGCTCCCACGCCCGGCCTGCATTGTCTTTTATAATTATTCTTTACTTCCAGAGAAGGCTCTCTTCTACTCTTAGAAGCCCAAATTAAACTCTCCTTCCCCAAAGCAGCTTTCCCCACTGCCCCAATTCCTTTTCTCTTCTGTACTCCTAATGCATTGTTTATACCACAGTCAGGACTTACTTTTTTTTTTAATTGTTTCACAGGCTTTAGTTAAGTCCTCTCCAATTTAATTATAAATTCCTTGACAGTAGGCAAGGTATCTCATTCACTTATCATTATAACTTTGAATCAGAGATTTAAATTTCCTCAGACCAGGGATCTAAGTTTCCTTTTGCATTGGAATGACACACTCACTTAGAGAAAGCCCTAACTGGGTAGTATTTAAATTATTTCACAGAAATGGTCAGGAATTTAGTTTTAAGAGGAAAAGACTCCCTTCTCACTTATCCATCATAAGCAAGAATTTAAACCCATGAAATGATTTATAAAATACACGAATTTGAGGCCGGGCATGGTGGCTCATGCCTGTAATCCTAACACTTTGGGAGGCCAAGGCAGGCGGATCACTTGAGATCAGGAATTCGAGACCAGCCTGGCCAACATGGCGAAACCCCGTCTCTTCTAAAAATACAAAAATTAGCCGGGTGTGATGGCAGGTGCCTGTAATCCCAGCTACTTGGGAGGCTGAGGCAGGAGAATTGCGTGACTCGGGAGGCGGAGGTTGCAGTGAGACAAGATCATGCCGCTGCACTCCAGCCTGGGCCAACAGAGTAAGACTCTGTCTCAAAAAAACAAACCAAACAAACAAACAAAAAGAAACCCAAGAATTTAAGAACTCAAATTAGATAACACTACTTTATTTAATCATGGATTTATACACACAAATAATAGATTCAACAATGTGTAACACAGTAGTACCCTAAAGTATTTGATAATTCATTTTTTTGTCTGACACAAGGATTACTCCAACACTAAATTAGAGGCCAACACATTTATTTCTTTATAAGAAACAAATCCTTCTGCTACGTTCAAAGAGGATGGTACATAAACTATGTAATTATAAGGAAAAGAATGCATCATTCATTTCTCTAAATAACAACAATTTGTCCCTGAGGTTGAAGCACACTCACAAGTTTAATGTTAAGAAAAGGAGTTGCAGAGTAAGACATGGCAAATCACACATATAACCTCTCCCCATCAGCCCCTACACATACACCCCTAATGTACTTCATGACGGTTCATCATTTTACTATTTTAGATCTTGTTTCCTTGCAGACTAAATGTAACACTTGCCATCTTCAGGACACTATCCATGGAACAGACAATAGTATGAATAAGTTAATTAATCAGTTAATAAACTCACACTAAGTTAATACTCATTAATCAAGTATGCTTACGTTATGGACAAACAATATCATGCAGTATTTAGCTATACACACTTTCTGGTTTTCAATACTAAACTAGCAATCCTGAGCTGCCTCTTTACTGCTGCTGGGGTAATGTATGTTCAAGAAAACAAAAGGGATGATATGAGTTCAAAAAAATATAATCAGAAAGGTAATCTGCTGGGAGAAGGATCACATAATTCAGTATTTCTTAAATACGCCTGATCTCAAGAATGTCCAGGATGTCTGTTAAGAGACTGCTGGAGATCCCTCCCAGAAATTCTGATTCAGTCGATCTGGGGATGAGGCTTAGGAGTATGAATTTTTAATAAGCAATACAGATGAACTTCCTGATCAAGCACATTTGGGAAATATGACTAAATCCACAGGAAGGTTTTCTAGTTTAAAAAAACATACAAATAACATTCAATTGTACCTACTCCCACTGAGATGAGACTGTGGCCCTTGAAAGCTCCTATTGCCAAGTGCCACTGAAGATCGTTGGGAAGATTTTCTTGATCTTGGAGCAGAGGCCTTTGAATCAGGCCGTGAGTGAATCTCACACAGGCAGAGAAAAATTAGACCCTTTTGTATAAGAAACAGATTTGCAATTAGATTTTATAAGGTACTTCTGCAGTTATTTAGGAGGAAATAGCTAAATCTGTGCTTATACTAGTGATAGCATGAACTTTCACTATTATTCTTTACTGTGAATAATGTAATAAGAGAACAATTCTTCTGAGACACCCCCAAAATTTCCAAGAAGCTAAAAGCTGTTTTGTTTCTTTTTTTTAGAAAAGTAGAATATATGAAAAGCAGATCCACAAACCAACAGTCAGTGATTAATTAATGAGTGCTTCCTACTTATAAAGAGTTGTAAAGCAATTCACATCCATATTTTCATGTAGCATTTTATTGAAATGTAGATTCTGATTTAGTAGATCTAATGTGGGGGCTGAGATTCTGCATTTCGAACTAGCTGTCAGGTACACAGATCATATTACAAGATTCTACATGAACCGTTACCCAAACTTTAACATACATTAAGGACCACAGGGAGAGTATGATGGCTATTTAAAGTGAAGAATCCTGGATACTCTAAGTAAGGTTGGGCCCCTGGAATTTGCCTCGTTAACAAGGACTCTAAATGATGCGGATATAGGCAGCCCATAGAACACACACTGAGAAATACTGCTGCAGAGACCACAACGAATCCACGAGGAAGGGGAAAGAAGACATCTGTATCAAGTAACCATACTTGAAGGCAGAATGAGATACCTGTTAAGAACAGTAACCCTCAATTTGCTCTGAAAGTCAGGAGATACTGACATTTTCAGAAGGAAATCTCCAAGGAGAAGATTTTGGAAGTTCTGACTAGCAAACAGTAACTATTAAATGTGAAAAGGATAGTTTTTAGACAAATAGCATATCTCACATGACACAAACAAGTGCCAGGAGTCAGTCTCCCACATTCTCTGATAAATGGTTTTGAGCTAAAGCTAACTGTCCTGGTATATCCCCTGCAGTAGAGAATACTATCAGCAACTCAGCAATTGGCAGGAATTTGAGGGCTAAGGACCATTTGGCACTCTTCCCTACCTAGGCATCATTATAGAAGTCAAAGATGACAGAATTACATGAACCACACAAAAGAAATGAGATACGGATCATCCCTATGCACTCACTAGCAGTATTTTTAAGAATTCTTGTAGGGGGTGGAGGTAGGAGAGATAACAAATATACTTACAATGATCATGTTCTTCTGGTGTCTGGATAAAATGCCAGCAATGAGTATCTAACTGCCACCTAGTGATATTCTACCTCCAACACCCCCCAATCCCAGCCCTGCCCAGTGACATCTAGTCTAGCATTTTGCTTATTATGGTTTGGATGCCTTCTCTGTAAATGGTAACACTGGGTACAATCATCTCTGTACATCAAACATGAGTTACTCATTGCTTCCAGTTCTCCCGTACCTTGGACTTTACAGACCCTGATTTCTGGCCACTTATGACAGCCCTCAGGAATGCCCATATTTTTCTTAACTAAGGACTGATGATGTAAAATGCCATGCTTGATCATCACCTTCTTCTTACAACCTGTTCGGCCTTAGAACCTGTATTGATGATCTCTCAGACACACGAATGCAGCCTTGTTAAGGCATCTCGCAAAGGAAGGCAGAGTGATATGGAGGACAAAGCACTTGACAGGAAAGGCCTGTGTTCTAGTACTAATGGCCCTTGACTGCTGCTTCCGCCCTAAAAGGTGCCATCTATGGATGTGACATCTTTCTGAGGGACACTTGAAATGATACTGTGGCTGAACTATGATAGAAAAGAAACACAATCATTATATGATGGTTTCGGGCTAATGACAATGCCTGGAATAACACTGTTCTACTTGCCTGCCGTCCCCCAGTCCCTAAAAGATAGGAGAGATTTGGGAGATTTGTTACAATTTGATATTTAAAAAACAAATGGGCTAAATGTCTCCATGAATGAAATCTGCCCCTGAAGCCTGTGCAAGTATCTCTAGTTTCTCATTTTTCTCTATTCTTAGCAGTATATCCATCACCAACAGACTGTTGCCTGCTGGGGAAAAAATCAGTAAAATGGCAGTTTCCCTGAGAAAGACACTAGCCTCATTCACACTTCTAGAGAGCCTGAAATAACGTGAGCTATTCCAAAGAGAAAACTGTTTGGGGTGCAGGGGACAGTGGAGATAATAATCCATATCTATCAGAATCTCAACTCAGTTCCTGGGCAAAGCACTGTTGCTTTGCTTGACAGACAACATTCACACGACCTGTATCAACACACCCACTAAATAATGAAAGACATCTCAGTCTTGCCTGAACAACAAAGCCCCATGAGTACAGACACTATGTCAATGGCTGAAGCAATTCTTGATAATATGTCATTTTACACATGAAGTTTATTATAAACAGAAAAGCCAATGACAGGATATGATTCAACGATTTTAGCTTGGAGAGACAGGAGGAAGAAAAGTCTCAGGGCATTGAAATGCCAGGTGTGAATCTAAAGACCTCAGAAGCCCAGGGCAGTGAAATGTGTTGTAGTCCACCTACTTCTACTACAGAGCCAGTTACAAAAAAGGACACACTTGTTGTAATCCAGAACCCTCAGCCTGTACAAGACCCTAGGATGGAAACATTTCTTTTGGCATGCAAAGTAATTACATTTTCTACCTCCAGGGCTTTTCAAGGAGTCTATTTTTTCAAAAATATTAAGATACTGGCTAGTCACCATATTTTTTGATATTTTTTACTCATTTTAATATACATTGTAGAATTTTTACCAGATATATATCTGCCTTTCATCAGTCAGTACCATAAAAGGCAAAGGAGAAGTAATTTTATTCTGAAGCTTCTTTATTTTTAAATGAAAGTCCTTCCTTTAGTTTTAAAAACACACTTTTTTTTTTTTTTTTTTTGCTTTCAGGCAGTGGGAAACCAAAAGCCACAAATAAACTGGTCACTGCATTTACCTGTTGTTATAAAAGACTGTGCCAGCTTTTCGAACTCCAATTATGTTTTCACAGCCATGCAGCTCTCTGGAAATACTATGCAGCACTTTATGAGATGACTTCTTCTCTTTCAAGTGTCATGAATTCCAAGACAAGAAGTGGAACTGAAGGCCTGGACAGCAGTGGAGGCATACCACCAAGGTTGCCATTTGCTCATGACCTAGGAGCTGCCAGTCAGTATCACAGGAACTGACTCTACCTAAAGTGACCTCCCATGACATCCTTCCCACCTCCTCCTCAAAGTCCAGTTGTGGGTTTAGGGAGTAAAAGCAAACAGATACTGGGCTGAAACCATCCAGTGTTTCCACCACACTGAAACTAAGTCTGCCTGCTAGAGAACACCAAATCTAAGATAGTCCATCTATAAATCCATCTCATGCTGAATTGCTTAATTATGAATTCTTAGAAACTAGCATGCAAATGATTAAATAGTCTACCTCCAGGGTTTTTAAGCAACTTACTTTTAAAAGAATATTAAAATGCTGACTAGTTACTATGCTCGTTGATTTTAAAGTGTCTATATGTAGCAATCTGTAATTTTAATCCATTCTCCCATACCCTCACTTTAAGAGGAAAGTTATTTGGGAAAAGGAAACCATGCACTAACTTATTTTAATGTGGCAACCTGCCTTCCATCTGTGAGCCGTGTAATACCTTCATTTGTTTAAAAGAAAGATAAACTGTTCTTTAAAAAGGCTTGGAGCCCTGCTTCTAAACAGGACATCCTAGTTGACTTGAAGTGTAACTAAAAGTAAATTGTAATTTTTCAAGATTTTCTGTTGAAACCAAATTCTAACTATAAAACTGTAGAATCTGGCCCTGAAGGAGGTCTTTATAAAATAATGGAAAAGTACTCTGTGAAAGGCAAAATGCCTAAGAGGCTATCAGAGAAGCAGAAAACCTGGCCTCAAGCCTCATAGGAGCAGCAATGCACCTCCAGTGAATCACCCTGAGGCCAAGTTTCTCCTTGTGTGAGGTACAGGTGACAGTGCTTGCTTCTGTCTCCATTTAAAAAGGAGGTGTGGGCCAGGCACGGTGGTTCATGCCTGTAATCCCAGCACTTTGGGAGGCTGAGGCGGGCAGGTGACCTGAGGTCAGGAGTTTGAGACAAGCCTGGCCAACATGGCGAAAGCCTGTATCTATGAAAAATACAAAAATTAGCTGGGCATGGTGGCGGGTGCCTGTAATCCCAGCTACTCCGGAGGCTGAGGCAGGGGGAATCGCTTGAACCAGGAGGTGAAGGTTGCAGTGAGCTGAAATCGTGCCATTGCACTCCAGCTGGGGCAACAGAGTCTCACTCTGTCTCAAAAAAAAAAAAAAAAAAAAAAAAAAAAGGAGATGTGAGGAAAAGGATCCAATCGAGCTGGGTGGGGGCAAGAAACAGGACATTATTCAAGTTGCTTCAGGATATCTGAATATAAGACTAAGTCAGAAAAGATCACGTTAGTTTCCTACTACTTTAACAAAAACAACAACAACAAAATCCAAGTTTAAAAACATTATAGTTTTCCTTTTTGTTTCTTCTTTTCTTTCATTTTCAGGCACAACAAAGCATTGAAGGAATACATGCCACAATGGGAACTGTTCAAAAGCCTGACAATGTGCAATTAGCATGGTTCTCAACACTGTTTACCCTTGCAGAAGTTACCTGTCATTCTCCAGTACTCCCAGCTATAAAGTTTAACATGCCAAACTCCCAAATTTCTAGGCCTGACTTCAATCCCAGGGGCTGAGTAAGAAAGCTAGCCAGGACAGCAGTTAAACGAAAGACAGCAAAGTTCCCCCACCATGGGTATGGTCTCGTAATATTTTAATAATCTGGACATAGAGAAGAAATGAAGAGTATATAGAGTTGTATAATAGTTGCCAAACATACTGCCAAGCATTTTATTACATGAACTATTTAATCCTGAATCCAACAGATACTACATTCTATTTCTGTCGCCACTTTATAGATAAGGAAACTGAAGTTCAAAATAACTTGGTTCAACATAACTAGAAAGTGATAAGAGCCAGGATTTGAATCTTGAACAAGACATGAGTCCTGGGTCCAAGAGCTGTCAACCATTATACCCATTTCTACCCACTGCTCTCTGTATACTTTTTCTAGTTTTTACACATTTCTGCAGGCTTTTTTCTCTGCTTCGTGCACTGCTGCTTTCATCTTGAAAGTGTATACTTGACAGAAAACATGCCTTGACTTGAATTTGAGAGGCAACCTAGTCAAGATGGGAGGGAATGGAAAAGGACCTGGTTTTAAGACTAGTACTGAAAACAGGCAGGACAGCTCATCTTGAAGCCAATGGCAGGAAGAGCAATAAGAACACATACTTGGAATGCATCTGCCCTGCAAACGTCTTGGTGTTTTCCACCTCAGTTAGGCTATACATCCAAATATGCACACAGGAAGACCTCACACATGCTTAATGTTAAGGGCATGTGAAAAATGTCAAATACAAGTTAACTCTTGCAATGCTTACCCAACATACAGCTAATAAGTTAAATTCTAATATTCTAAAAGAAGTAGGCAAACATTTAGAACAAGAAGCCTAATTTATTTTTCTGTGTTCCATTCTGAATTAAACAGTGGGCACTACAATTGTAAACCATCTAATAATTTTTGTTTATTTGCTTTCCGTGTCAGAGTCCCCTTAACTTTTAACAGCATATATATTCTCACAGAGGAAATTTAGGAACACTGAAAGGATAGACTATAGATTGCTGAGGTAAGAGGACTAAGAGGCTTTTAGAAATCTCCTGTTTGTATCAGAGAGCTATCTATAATCCATCATCTAGCAAAAAAATGTAATCACAAAAGAGATATGTGACAGTTATGTATTAACACTGTTTTAAAATTCCCCAAATTACTATGTATCATTTTTAAAATGAGTTAGATCTCCATTACTGATATAAAGTCTAAGATTCATTGCTAAGTTAAAAAAAAAAAAGATGCAGATACAATTTTGTATAGACACAATAAAGTTCTGAAAATATTTATTTCAATGAAAGTTGAATAGACGTTTACTTTCTCCCCTTTGTTATGGAATTCATTTTTCTTTTTATCATATGTTTCACTTCTTAATATAATAATGTCTCCTTACAAAGTCTTTCCTAAATTAAGAATTAGGAGATCTTTTTCTACATGGGTGACAGGCTGGAAGGAAATACTTTGCAGGGATGCTCAAGACTGGTGATTTATAGAACCCAGCAGCTCTATAATGCAGTTCAGTCTTTTTGTCAGATGTTTATAATGATGAGTATCCAAAATTCACAAAACATTGCACTATTACACACTTTACTATTCTAACTGCTAACTTCCTCTAATATATTCTCTATTTTATGTAGTAATAAATTTCTGTGGGGCACATGATTTCCTAAATTCCCTTGCTAGTTAATACTGTACAGGTTGAGTACCCTTTAACTGAAATGCTTGGGCCCAGAAGTGTTCAGTTTTCGAATTTTTCCATATTGGGGGATATTTGCAATTACACTTTCCATTGAGCATTCCCTTTGGGCATCATGTCAGTAGACAAAAAGTTTCAGATTCTGGAGCATTATTTTGGATACTCAAACCATATTAGTAAATTCTGGCCTATGGTGTGGACAGAAGTGATGCCTGCAACTTCCAGGTGGTGCCTTTAAAAGAGAACATTCCTTTGGTATGCAACAAAATCAAAAATAAAATAGAGCTTTTTTCCTGCTTTCTTGTTGCCTAGAAGATGACTGTGGGAAGTAGAGCACCCACCTTAGATCATAAGATGACAGCTACCTCTTGAAGATGGCAGAGAATCAAAATATAAAGTCACCTTGGGCAAAATACTGAAGCTCCATCTCTACCCCACTACCCCCTACCGCGCGCGTGCACACACACACACACACACACACACACACTCAAAAAGCCGTGTGTGGTGGCATGTGCCTGTAGTCCCAGCTACTTGGGAGACTGAGGTGGGTAGATCGCTTGAGCCCAGGAGGTTGAGACTACAGAAAGCTAGGATCACACCACTGCACTCCAGCCTAGGCAATGGAGCAAGACCCTGTCTCAAAAAAGTCTGATAAATATAGACCACTTTTTGGGCTTTTACGTGAGAGAGAAATAAATGCCTATTATGGTTAAGCCACATTACTTTGGTTTTCTGTTGCTGCAGCCACTATCATACTGCACCCACGTGCATGCACACACATACATGCACTATTAGGGATTCTAATGCTGTCACTAATTATCATCTCATTTTTAAGAAAAGCTTATTTTAATTGATGGCTGAAGTAGTCTACCTGTAGTAAGCCTTAAAATAGAAAACACAGAAGTTAGTTTTTGAGTGTCAAGTTTGAAACAGAACAGCCTCACCCTGATTGCTGGCCTTCATTCTTACATTAAAGGCAATAAAATACAAGATTTACGACACTGTGAGACTGCTAAAAATAAAGTGTATTACATGACCAAATCTACTTCGCAGATTAACCACGATAAAGGGGAAAGTGAACGAAGGAATAACTACCATAATAAAACGATAAAATCATCTTTAAAGTTAATATCCCAGACATCAGGATAACATGAAGTTGCAAAAGAGATAAGTGTATACAAAGAAACAAGCCTTACACTTGAAAAAGGTGATCTTTGGCAATTTTGATTTAATGCTCCAAGTTGTTTTTCATGTACCATATTGGTGTCTTAACTGATTTCATTGTCTCTTTCTTTAGCAAAGTCTTCACATAAATGTACTTACAGGCTGGGCACAGAGGCTCATGCCTATAATCCCAGCACTTTGGGAGGCTGAGGTGGGTGGATCACTTGAGTCCAGGAGTTCCAGAACAGCCTGAGGCAACATGGTGAAACCCCATCCCTACAAAAAATACAAAAATCAGCCGGGAGTGGTGGTCTGTAGTACACGCTACTCAGGAGGCTAAGGTGATAGGCTCGCTGGAGCCCAGGTGGTCGAGGCTGCAGTGAGCTGTGACTGCACCACTGCACCCCAGCCTAGGCGACAGTGCAACACCTTGTTTCAGGAAAATACATATATATATATATATATATATCCGTGTGTATATCTACATATGTGTGTGTATACATGTAATAGACTAAAGATAACTGATGAAGAAATGGCAAGGAGAAAGAAAAGATGAAAACTCCAATGTAAGCTTTCCATCTACAGAGAATTTTTAAAAGAAACTAATAGGCTACTAATTTATGCATAAAAATGGAACTTATAGTTCTTCAGATATAAGCCAATAAAATAATCTAAAGATGTAATTCTTTTGAATTATCTAAATAGCTCTGTATTATAGTTACTTTTGTCAATCTATGTATCTTACAGACACAAGGATAGCAAGATTTACCTTTAGATTTTAACTTTGTCCTTCGGAGTTTCTGCTTCCAGTATCTGGCTTATCTTTTGAAAAGCATACATTATTCTTTCAGGCATTCCCACATTGTCCTTTTGATCAGGCTTAGACTGGGTAAATATGTGTATTAAGTAGAAAGAGAGGATGAAATAGGTCTAATTATTTTTCACTGTAAGAGCTACAGTGTATTTTCAACAGATATTAATGGATCACAGGATAAAATATACCAGATCACTAGACTTTCAGGCCAAATGTAATAAGCCATGAACTCACATGAAACATCAACCCCACAGTCCTCAACTCAGAAGCCACCTCTCTTTGGTAAGAAAAAAAAAAAAAAATCTTAGAAGCATTTAAGTTGCCTAAAATTTAAGAATTTTCTACACCATCATGTTCTAGAAATAATCCATTGGCAGCAAAGCAGATTAAAAGATTTAAGATGCACAGGGTGGCTTTCGGTTCTTACCGTGTGCTTAAGAGTAGAGGCAAGTCAAGGCTGAAGTCACAACAAAAGAAAACATTTTAGAACTTATCTGAAATCTTTGAAATAGATATCTGAAACTGTTCAATTGTTCTGGCTAGGCAAGATGGAGTGAGGAGGAACATGGAACTTTTCTGCTCTGCCTTCTTCGTTCTGTCTTTCTTGTTCTTTTACCATGGGAAAAACAGACCTGAAACCCAAATGAGATAATACGCAAAAAATACACACAGATACTTATGTAAGCCTTCACTACATCCACTTTAAACCACTATGATTTAAACTACTCTTTTAAATAATAACAATCTAGTCATAAAGTATAGGAAGAATTCAGTTTTGCACTAACATTTACAGGGTGCTTACTAAATGCCAGGCCCTGTTCAAATGGTTTACATATGACTCCACAACCTCTAATCCACAACTCCAAAATCTAAATGCTCTGAAAGCCTATAGTGGTGAGTCTGGGAGAAGGGCGGTGCAAACTCACTGGGTGGCAAAACCTGATCTGAAGTGATGTAAAACTATTTATAGCTTTAATTTATCCCACTTAGTGTATTATTCATGTTTCGCTGCAGAAAAATTAATGTGCTTAGTTACTATGTGCTACCTTAGACATCGCTGTATTATGTTACCTATGGGTTATGTACTATGTTACCTTTTACAATCTGAAAGAGGCCGGGTGTGGTGGCTCACACCTGTAATCCCAGCAATTTGGGAGGCCAAGGCAGGAGGATCACTTGAGGCCAGGAGTTCAATACCAGCTTGGCCAATATGGTGAAACCCGGCTCTACTAAAAACACAAAAATTAGCCGGGCATGGTGGTGCCCCCCTGTAGTCCCAGCTACTCAGGAGGCCGAGGCAAGAGAATCGCTTGAACCTGGGAGGCGGAGATTGCAGTGAGCTAACTGCATTCCAGCCTGGGCAATAGAGACAGACTCTGTCTCAGTGAATTAATAAATCAATACAAAATCTGAGGCTGGGCGCGGTGGCTCACACCTGTAATCCCAGCATTTTGGGAGGCCGAGGCAGGCAGATCACAAGGTCAAGAGATGGAGACCATCCCGGCCAACGCGGTGAAATCCTGTCTCTACTAAAATACAAAAATTCGCTGGACGTGGTGGTGGTGCACGCCTGTAGTCCCAGCTACTCAGGAGGCTGAGGCAGGAGAATCACTTGAATCTGGGAGGCAGAGGTTGCAGTGAGCCGAGATTGCACCACTGCACTCCAGCCTGGGCAACAGAGCGAGACTTTGTCTTAAAAACAAAAACAAAACAAAAAAAAACTGAAAGATTTTTAAGCACATCCGACCCCAAGGATTTCAGATAAGCAACTGTAAACCTGTATCTACCCAATTCCCCTTACCACAACCCTATAAGATAGGAGCTATTTTGCAGCTAAGGAAACTAAGGGTTAAGGAACCTGTCCAAAATCAAAACAGCTGGTGTTAGAGCTTGATTTGAACTCAAGCAGTTCAAAGCCTGGGCTCTTAACCACTACACTACGCAGCCTTTTGTTTTTACATCATGCATATTAAAGGTTTTTAATTTTTTTTAGCCATAATTACCAAAAACATTAGTGCAGGACACCATTTTAAAAAACTATTTAAAATAGTCTTCAGAGAAAAAATATTAAGTATTACAGTTTAGGAGTATATTGACTTTGGGCCAAAGGATTCCAATATTTTACAAAAAGGCAATATCCACGCAGCATATTCCAGATTCGGGTTGTGGAGAAGCTGCAGGGCTTGAGGTGACTCTATCACAACTGCTTTCCGTACGGAGGAGCCACTGCCAACTGTGTGGACGAGAATACTGAAGCACGTGCTTTCATTGCTCCACTGCCACAGGTGGATATTTCAGGGGAATTATTATTAATTTCAAAGTTTTTTAAAAAGCTATGATAAGTAAATAAAAGTAATGGTAGGAGTCACGGTCGGAGAGCTTATCGCCAAGTCTTTCTATAGCCTTCCCCTGGAAGCCCCAGTTCAGGCATCGGTCACCCGAAGTGTCACCCTCTGACCTTTCCCCCATCCCACCTGAGGAAGTTAAAGAGATCCGTCACAGGTACCGTGGCTCTCGGTGCCCTCGCACTTCCAACAGCCGGTTCGGGCCCAGGAGACTCGCTCGGACCTCCACCACAATGGCGGCCGGTGTGGGCCGCGCACCTGACCCAGCTTCCGCCTGCACCTAGAGCTCAGCGCACCAGCCCGGCTCAGCCAGACGAAGGCAAACGAAGAGATGCGGATCCCTGGAGGACTGGCCCCACCGTGAACAAAACAGGAAGCATTCCAGGAAGACTGCGGGGGTGGGAGAATGCAATTAAAATGGAAAAGGCAGTGACTGGCTGCGAAGGTTTACAGAAACAGAAGATAAAGCGCCAGAAACCCACATTCTGGAGTTGCCACGGTGAGGGTGAAAGCAGTGGGAATGAGCTGAGAAAAACCTGCAAGGCTCCAGGATCCTAGAGTGCAACAAAACGAAGGGCCAAGGTGAAAAGCGACTGAGACTTGGAGAGGCAGGGAAGGAGAAAATGGAGTGTAAAGAAGCCTAAATGTTTTATTTCATATTTTGGCTTAAGTTTGCCGGTATCACCAGAGGGAACATCTAGCACAGTAAAGGCCCAGGAAATACTGTTTAGAATTGTTACTCAGTAGCCACGCGCTCTTAGGTCAGACATTTCCCACGCTTGAGCCCAGGAGTTCGAGACCAGCCTGGACAACATAGCAAGACCATACAAAAAGAAACAACAAAATAAAAAATAGGCCGGGTGCGGTGGCTCATACCTGTAATCCCAGCACTTGGGGAGGCTGAGGCGGGCGGATCACGAGGTCAGGAGATCGAGACCATCCTGGCTAACATGGTGAAACCCCGTCTCTACTAAAAATAAAAAAATTAGCTGGACCTGGTGGCACACGCCTGTAATCCCAGCTACTCGGGAGGCTGAGGCAGGAGAATCGCTTGAATCCAGGAGGCGGAGATTGCAGTGAGCCGAGACTGTGCCACTGAACTCCAGCGAGACTCCGTCTCAAAAAAAGAAAAATAAAGTCATTTCTGATATGGTATTAAGAGAATCCACGAATAAAAAATATTGATGGCAGATAAATCAGAACATTCCTTTACCCCTTTTTAATTTTTTGGAGGGTTTATTTTTCAGATCGAAGGATAAGGAAACATATGTTGATACTACCCAGCGTCTGTAACAGAGGAAGTTAGGCAGTATGAGGGAAAAAAAAAAATCAATCACGGGAGAGAGCGGAAGAGATCTACCACCTTATCCATCTTCTTGACTGTACAGTCTCCAGAGCATTTCCATTAATGGGCAAGAAACATCCCAGTGCATTGTACACCTGTTATTTGTAAACTCTTGTGACATGAATAATGCTTTCCTCACAATCTGTTCTACTGAACTTTACTTTTTTCTAATAGTTCTGCCAAGTTTGAGATCTGCAATTTTAGCTACCATGATGTTCCACTGCTTTTTCGACCTACACAGTCCCACACAGACTGTGCTGAAAATCAAGAAGAAACAATGATACACTGCACCAGACCCGCTGTAAGTTTAAAAACCCCAAAACAGTGTTTAGGAGCAAGTGAAAGAAAAAAATTTTAACTCTACCTTTGCAGATCGCACACAAATCTCACATTTGTCCAACCCCAGGTGCTCAAAGTTATTTCATCATTACGGTTAATATTAAAAATGGACAGTTACGGCTACTATCAAAACTCAAAATAGTCCAGGCAGGGTAGCTCACTCCTGTAGTTCCAGCACTGTGAAAGGCTGAGGCGGGAAGATTGCTTGACCAGCCTGGGCATCATAGCAAGACACTGTCTCTACAAAAAAATTAAAAGCCAAACAAAAAAACAAACTAGCTGGAGGGGGGCGGGGCGGGGGACTGTGGTGGTGATGTGGTCCTAGCCAGTCAGCTACTTTGGGAGGCTGAAGCAGGAGGATCCCTTGAGCCCAAGAGTTTGAGGCTGCAGTGAGCTATGATCATGGCACTGCACCCCACCCTGGGTGAGATAGTGAAAACCTATCTCTTAAAAAAAAAAAAAAGTTAAAAAAATAAGTGTTCTCAAAGATGTGGGAAAAATTGGAACCTTTATGCACTGTTGTTGGGAATGCAAGCTGCTATGGGGAACCTCAAAAAATCAAAAACAATTACCCAGTAGTAGTAGACCCAGTGAGAACAAAAGCAGTATCTCAAAAAGACATTTGCACACCTATGCTCATTGCAGCATTATTCACAATAGCCAGGTGGTGGAAGCAACCCAAACATCCATTTGACAGAAGGATGGAAAAATACGATGGAAGCCTTAAAAAGGAAGGAAATTCTGGCACACGCTATGACATGGATGAATTTTGAGTACATTAGGCTGACTTAAAGCCAGTAACAGACAAATACTGAATGATTCTACTTATATGATGTATCTAACTAGTCAAATCCATAGAAAAAGGGAGTAAGAATGCTGGTTGCCAAGGGGTTAGAGGTGGGGTGGATGTGGGGACAGCGAGCTGTTGTTTAATGGGTATAGAGTTTCTGTTTTGCAAGATGTAAAAGTTGTGGAGCAACAACGTGAATATACTCAACACTACTGAACTGTACACTTAAAAAAGGCTAGGGCTCGGCACAGTGGCTCACACCTGTAATCCTAGCACATTGGGAAGGAGGATTGCTTGAGGCCACAAGTTTGACACCCGCCTTAGTAACAGAGTGAGACCCCATCTCCAAAAAATAAAATAAACAAATGGTTAGGATGGTAAACTTTTGTTTTGTGTACTTTACTGCAGTTGATTGATCGAATGACTGATTCATTGACTGACTGACTGACTGACTGATTGTAGAGACGAGGTCTCACTATGTTGCTCAGGCTGGTCTTGAACTCCTGGCCTCAAGTAATCCCGCCTCAGCCTCCCAAAGTGCTGGGATTACAGGCGTAAGCCACTGCACCTGGCTTTAATTTTTTTTTAATTATAAAAAATAAGCACAGCCTGGGCAACATGGTGAAACCCCGTCTCTACAAAAAATACAAAAATTAGCTGAGCAAAGTGGTACATGTCTATATTCATACCTACTCAGGAAGCTGAGGTAGGAGGACTGCCTGAGCCAGGTCAAGGCTGCAGCGAGCAGTGATGGTGCCACTGCATTCCAGCCTGGGTGACAGAGGGAGACCCTTTCTCAAAACAAAAACAAAACAAAAGGAAAAAAAAAGTCAAAAAACGGGCAATTAGCAAGAGGGAAGCAAGAGGGGGTGTGGGGGAGCCAAACTCTAAGAAAGAAGTTTTTCCTCCTAAGTTAGCTTTAGAAGAATGTATCATCACAACGTCAAAAGATTTGCTCACCGCATTCCTTCTTTGAGACCCTCACTGCAAAGTCAGCCTATTCAAAGTTTCTCGTAGGTGCTAAGCTATGGGTTTCCTTGTAAATCATGAATCAAAGGAAAATATTTTGCTTTATGAATAAAATTACTTTTGTACTTCTTGGAAATTGCCCATTCATGACTTCCCACTCACCTGTAAGATCTGCCAAGAAACATGGAAGAAAGAAAACACATCCTTTCCTTTTGACTTTGATTAAAGAGGTTTGCTTTTAAATGATACTATGAAATGTACGGAGAGCACACACAAAGTTTATCTCCAAACATTATTTCCTGAGCATAGTAACTGACTACAGCTGTTAATTTAGTCTCAAATAAGAACAAAAGAACAACTAGTACTGCAGTATCAGAGTATTTTTGACGCTTAAAGGTAAACTCAGATATTCCCCCTCAGCAAACAAACATTTAAAATAAGTCACATCTTCTTGTAATTCCAGTACTTTGGGAGGCCAAAGCAGGTGGATCACATGAGGTCAGGAGTTTGAGACTAGCCTGGACAGCATGGTGAAACCCCATCTCTATTTCTAAAAATACAAAAATTAGCCAGGTGTGGTGGCATGCGCCTGTAGGCCCAGCTACTAAGGAGGCTGAGGCATGAGAGTAACTTGAACCTGGGAGGTGGAGGTTACAGTGAGCTGAGATTGCACCACTGCACTCCAGCCGGGGCTGGCAGAGCAAGGCTCTTTCAAAAAAAATAAATAAAAAAAAGTAAGATCGCATCTTCCTATCTCTCTATATAGATACGATGCGAACTTGATGACAAAAATCATGGGACATCAAGCCTATCTAATAATATCATTATTGCAAAGACAAAGAAAAACATTTATTAAGGTAGAATAATATAATATCTGCATTCAAATGCCTCTCTCATTATGCCCCAGTGTGTTAGAATAAGAGCTAAAGACAGTGATCACACAAAGAATTTAATTCTAGTGCAGAAGTAAATATGGTAATTCTTACATTCCTCAGTTTAGAGGTAGTCAGTTAAGCTTTTGCTTGAGCAAATGTTTCCTCAATCAAGTCACAAGTTTCACGTAAATGGCATTTTTGGCTGCTATTTTTCCTCCTTCCTTGCAGTAATGACCACGTCAACACTTCCTGGTTCCACTTACGGTCAGTCTCCTTCATTGTACAGGGAGGACAGAAGGGAAAAATCCACTTGGTTATACTCTGTACCTGATAAAAGTTATGACTATCCTAAAATATGGAAAGTAAAAGGCCAACACAAGCAATTGGCTCACTCTGTTGCTCGGGCTGGTCTCAAACTCCTGGCTACATAGGTGATCCTCATGTCTTGGCCTCCCAAAGTGTTGGGATTACAGGCATGAGACTGTATTATTTAGAGAACCCTGCTGATTGGCTTATTTTACCAAAAACTACCAGGTTATTTATCAGAGGAAAGGGGAAGATAGGAATGAATAATAAGTAATAAATAGCTATAATTGTGCTCTAAGATGAACTTGCAAAATAGATAAATCATTTCCTAAGTAAAAATAACAACTTTTTTTTTTTCTTTTTTTGAGACGGAGTCTCACTCTGTCACCCAGGCTGGAGTGCAGTAGCACAATCTTGGTCCATTGCAACCTCCACCTCCCAGGTTCAAGTGATTCTCCTGTCTCAGTCTCCTGAGTAGCTGGGATTACAGGCATGTGCCCACCACGCTCGGCTACCCTTTTTTTTTTTTTTGAGATGGAGTCTCGCTCTGTCACCCAGGCTGGAGTGCAGTGGCGTGATCTGGGCTCACTGCAACCTCCATCTCCCGAGTTCAAGTGATTCTCCTGCTTCAGCCTCCAAAGTAGCTGGGATTACAGGCAAGCAATATCATGCCCGGCTAATTTTTTTATTTTTAGTAGAGACAGGGTTTTGCCATGTTGGCCAGGCTGGTTTTAAACTCCTGACCTCAGGTGATCCACCTGCCTCGGCCTCCCGAAGTGCTGGGATTACAGGCATGAGCCACCAAGCCCAGCCTAATTTTTGCATTTTTAGTAGAGATGGAGTTTTACCATACTGGCCAGGCTGGTCTGGAACTCCTAACCTCAAATGATCCTGTCGCCTCAGCCTCCCAAAGTGCTGGGATTACAGGCATGAGCCACCACGCCCAGCCAATAACATCGTTTTTAAAAAAGCCTTCAAAGAGTTTAATACAAAATTTTTCTGAAGTAAAGTTATTTTTCTAAGTGGCAGGCTCTGATAAGATCAATTTTAACATTTTGACTTATAATCCCAACAAATCTAGGTCAAAATGCTACATATATCGGCTGGGCGCGGTGGCTCACGCCTGTAATCCCAGCACTTTGGGAGGCCGAGGCAGGCGGATCATGAGGTCAGGAGATCAAGACCATCCTGGCTAACACGGTGAAACCCCATCTCTACTAAAAATACAAAAAATTAGCGGGCATGGTGGCGGGCGCCTATAGTCCCAGCTACTCGGGAGGCTGAGGCAGAAGAATGGCGTGAACCCAGGAGGCAGAGCTTGCAGTGAGCCGAGATTGCGCCACTGCACTCCAGCCTGGGTGACAGAGCAAGACTCCCTCTCAAAAAAAAAAAAAAAAAAAAGCTACATATATCACGACAAGGGAGTGTAAACACGTAAAGGTTCAATATTTATTCAGTTACAGTCAGGAAATATTTATTACGTGCCCTTAAGCAAGAACCTCTTTTAGAACAAAATCCAACTCCTTTATAAATTCAACACAACGAATTCTTTTTAAAACAAAAACACAAGCAAACCACAACTGCATGGAAGAATGCAAGGGCACCAGCAAGCTCAGGCACACCGCATACCCTAGACTTGGAGAAGCAGGGAAACAAAGTGGCGTGTGCTGAGAAAACTATTGCAGTCCTAAGTGGTATTAGTGTTAGATACAGGAAAGTGATAGTCCTCCCCTGTTCTTGCATAGAACAGCTATGCTCAGAGCACAAGATTCCAACTGACGACTGACAGGGTAAAGTTGGAGATTTGGAGAAAAGCAATCAGGCTAGTAAAGGAACTGGAAACTATGACCTATGAAAGTAGTTGAGGGAAGTAGAGATGGTTAGCCTAAAGGAGAAAAAAGCAAGGCTCAAGAGAAATTAGACAGCAGCTTTCAAATATTTTTAGAGAAGTAGGTTAATTATGGTAGTCATTCAACAAGGTAGAAATCATACCAAGCATGAAGTCACAGGAATGTCCCAGGAGTGTGCAACCATTGGAACTGTCCATAGTGAAATGGGCCAGCTTGAGCAATAAAAGTCTCCTAGTACCAGGAAATGCTTAGAGGTTGGGGAAAGTGAAAAAAAGGGGGAAAGTGAAAAAAAGACCTGATTAAAGGAGGAGGCTGATGTCATTACTCTGAGAAAAGACAATTGTTTTCTTCAAAAGGAAAAGGAGCTAGTTATTGGAAATAACTGAATTCCACATAAGGACTAAAAAGCGTCAGAAAAATTGTTGTCTCCCTGTACTTACCCACATTCCCCCAATTCTTTATATTTCAGATCAATATAGTCCTAATTTAAATAATCTAACCAGGCCAGGCACAGTGGCTCACAACTGTAATCCCAGCACTTTGGGAGACCAAATCAGGAGGATCACCTGAGGCCAGGAGTTTGGAGGCTGCAGTGAGCTATGATCACACCACTGTACTCTAGGCTGGATGACAAAGCCAAGAATCTATCTCTTAAAAAATAATAATTATCTAACCAAAGGTTGTTTCTTTTCCTTCCAGTCACTGATTTATCTTTGAAGACTCTTCAAGAGTATTCTTGATGTAGAGTCTTCCCTAACTCATCACTCCATTGACCCATCCACCCCCACATAGGCTTGTGCATACATCCCCATTGGCTGCTGTCTCTCTTCTCTATGCTTCCACAAGTTAGTTGTCTGTGTATATCACCAACACAGTACCCTCTGACCCACAAGGATTACTGATATGAATGGAATCTTAAATTGTAGCAAAAGGCTTTGAACCTATGTCATGTATCATAAAATACTGGTACCATGAGATTACAACAATCTGTGATTTATGAAAGAGAATTAACCAAATCAACAGGCAACATATCCCAAGAGGCCTCCAGAGAGTATTTGTTATAGCTTAGCACCTCCACAAGTAGTGTAGGTTGAGCATCCCTTATCTAAATGCCTGGGACCAGAAATGTTTTTATTTCAGATTTTGGAAGATTTGCATATACATAATGAGATACCTTGCAGATGGGATCCAAGTCTAAACATGAAATTCACATACGTTACACATATACCTCATATGTGTAGCCCGAAGGTAATTTTATATAATATTTTAAGTAATTGTGTTCATAAAACAAGTTTTGACTGTGTTTTGACTGCAAAGTTTTGACTGTGTTTGACTGACACATAGGGTGAGATGTGAGGCGTCATGTCAGTGCTCAAAGTTTCAGGTTTTGGAGCATTTCAGATTTTCAGATAAGGGATGCTTAACCTGTAAGCATTTGGATCGGATGGATGGATGGATGGATGTCTTCTTTGGAAGTTCATCCTTCAGAAATATGTCTTAGAACACTTCCATTTTATGTCTTTCTGCTGATCACAGATTACAAATTCCTTGAGGACAATGATGTCTTCCTTTCCCTGTCCCACGAGAACCCTTAGATGCAGATTAAACGGAATTCCCTAAAATCCTTGCTGCCAGAGAAAACTATACTTGAGAACTAAATGTGTGTGTGTGTGTGTGTTATATGGGAATAACTCCTGTTATTTCTGCAAATCTGGACTGACTTCTTTTTGTTGCTTTTTTTTTTTTTTTTTCGAGGCAGAGTCTCGCTCTGTCTCCCAGGCTGGAGTGCAGCGGTGCCATCTCCGCTCCCAGCAGTGGCCGCCATCCTGGTTCAAGTGACTGTCCTGCCTCAGCCTCCTGGGTAGCTGGGTTTACAGGCACCTGCCACCATGCCCAGCTTATTTTTGTATTTTGAGTGGAGACGAGTTTTCTCCATTTTGGCCAGGCTGGTCTCGAACTTCTGACCTCAAGTGATCCACCTGCCTCGGCCTCCCAAAGTGCTGGGATTAAAGGTGTGAGCCACTGTGCCCGGCTTGCTGTTCTTTTTTGTTCTTATTTCTTTTGTTCTTGGTCTTGTTCACAAAAGACCAATGATAGTAACTCCCCTACCCCCACTCTCCCATAACAATCTTTGATACTCCTCATTTCCTAGAAGTTGTAGCAATTAAAAAATCACAGATCCCCAGTATTGGGCCTAATATCAACCACAGAATTTCAGAGTTTGAAGGTTGCTTAGAGACTATCTAGTGTAGCTCCTTCATTTTATAGCTAAGAAGGATAAAGTCACTTATCGACCCAGGACTTTATTTTTATTTATTTATTTATTTATTTTTTATTTTTTTTGAGACAGAGTCTCGCTCTGTTACCCAGGCTGGAGTGCAGTGGCGTAAACTTGGCTCACTGCAAGCTCCACCTTCCATGACCCAGGACTTTAAATACTTTTTTCACTTTTTCTTTTTAAACTACAAATGAAATGTAGGTTTATCCACCTCAAAGAATTTACTGCCTTGGGTTTAGGACCACCTGAAATTAATGACTGTTCAGCCATTTAATTGTTGAAATAGCTCATATTTGAAATTCGTCAATTAGATAACACGTGTATAATCATGCAAGATCTAAGAATCAGGACATGGAAGTTCCAGGTCAAATTAATAATTATAAGAACAGCTACAATATCATGAATTCCTACTATGTACCAGGTGGTGAATCAGATCCTATGTTCATGCAATTATCCCAATGATCCTGCCAGGTAGGTAGAATTCACCCTCTTTTTCTTTTGTCTTTAAGACAAGATCTCGCTCTGCCACCCAGGCTGAAGTGCTATGGCCATGAACACAGCTCACTGCAACCTCTGCCTCACTGGCTCAAGAGATCCTCGCACCTCAGCCTTCAGAGTAGCTAGGACCACAAGCATTCACCACCACACCTGGTTAATTTTTTGTAATGTTAGTAAAGACAGGGTTTTGCCATGGTGCCCAAGCTGGTCTCAAACTCCTGGGTTCAAGCGATCCTTGATCATGATACAACTTTTGGGTAGAACCTGGTAAATTACTCCAAACTACATATGACAACCCAACAAAGAAAATGCACCCCTGAAAAAAAGATATTTGAAAAATCTAAACATAGGGAATGTTATATTTTGCCTCCCTTGTGAATGTTTACTTTGTTACACAATTAAGTGGCCATTGAAAGAGTAAGTTTTCTCAAAGTTCTGGAAAGTCATCTTAACTTAGGCCCCAGAAAGAAATGGAATCTCTTTTAGTAATGACTCTTATTTTCTTTGAAAGTTCACGTTTGGGTCAGCCAAGTTTTAAACGGTAGAATTATATTGCTGTGTTGTTAGTCAAGTTTGGGGGGAGTGAGGCCGCTGGCTATTTGGATCACTGTAGGACAGTTTATCTGGTTTTTAGACTGAAAGAGGGGTCTATTCTTAGGCAAAAGACATCATTTTAGAGGAGCAGAAGCTTGCATTGGCTTTCAGTTGAACGTACTCAAGTCTAGTTCTCCAAATAAAAGTTGCTTCCAGACCCTGTGTGATTTTTCTTGGGTCAACAGAATGTTTAAGCGAAAAGGATCTTTCTTTTGTTGCTTCCTTATGTTGCAATTTAGGCAAACAGAAAATAATGTGGAATCATTTTTTTTATTTGTTTATTTATTTATTCCCTGCCTTGTTCTAACAAGAACAAGGTGGTCAACAATAACAAAGAATAAATTTAAACTATTGCACAGTTATGAATGAGCCAGAAACTTTATTTGGTTTCATCGCACCAGCTATTACCCTGACTTTAAACTATGTATTAGTCATAGAAGCCTACACGCTACACTTTATTAATAAAGCCTATCTGATTTTAATATAAGCATCTTTTTTCAATATAACTACTTTCATGGAGGTAGTTGCGATAGGAAGGCAAAACAGGTAAATGACACAAATTAAAACAATAATTCCCGACGGATGAAATCGTTCCCTTCCAAGGAGGATTTAAGTAGCCTTTGGCACCAACATCCTCAAGGGACACAGAAAGAAGTCATGGGCACCGCTATGGTCATGGTTCTGTGTCAGCACCAGATCACAAGAGGACCTGGTGAAGATTTCTTGCTTAAGAGTAAAAAATATTATGTAAATGAGATGCAGGGCTAACTTGTCTGCAGTCTTCCATCTAACCAAAGACTCAGAGCATCTCATCAGACAATGGGATAGAAAATAGTTACTTTCTGCTGGGAGAGTCAGTTTATTTAAACAACTACTGGATCACTTCAAACTTTGTTAATAAGTAAGAGATTGGTTGGTTCAAAAGAAAAAGTCTTTGAAATGTCAAATTAAAATTTGTTTTTGGTTCTTTTTTGAGACAGGGTCTCTGTTGTCCAGGCTGGAGTGCAGCGGCGTGATCATGGCTCACTGCAGCCTTGATCTCGGGCTCAAGTGATCCTCCCACCTCAACTTCCCAAGTAGCTGGGACCTCAGATATATGCCATCATGTCTGGCTAACATTTTTTTTTTAATGTTTTTGTAAAGACAGGGTCTCCCTATGTTGCCCAGACTGGTCTCCAACTCTTGGGCTCAAGCAATCCTCCCACCTCGGCCTCCCAAAGTACTGGGATTATAGGTGTGAGCCACAATGCCTGGCCCAAGTAATGTTTTAAACTCTTACTTGACATAGCAGACTTGTATAATCAGGAATAAATATACTGATAAGTACTATTATTGAAAGAGAGGGCTGGGCGCGGTGGCTCACACCTGTAATCCCAACACTTTGGGAGGACGAGGCGGGCCGGATCACCTGAGGTCTGGAGTTCGAGACCAGCCTAGCCAACACGGAGAAACCTTGTCTCCACTAAAAATACAAAAATTAGCTGGGCATGGTGGTGCACGCCTGTAGCCCCAGCTACTCTAGAGGTTCAGGAGAATTACTTGAACCTAGGAGACAGAGGTTGCAGTGAGCCAAGATCACACCACTGTACTCCAGTCTGGGCGACAGAATGAGAGTCCGTCTCAAGAAAGAGAAGAGAAGACAGGACAGAAGAGAGGAGAGAAGAGAAGAGAGAAGAGAAGAGAGAAGAGAAAAAGAGGAGAGAAAGAAAAGAGAAAAAGAAAAGAAGAAAGAGAGAGAGAGAGAGAAAGAAAGAAAAGAAAGAAAGAAGAAAGAAAGAAAGAAGAAAGAAGAAAGAAAGAAATGCAGGGGATTGGGTGTAGGCCTTGACTCTACATTCCAAGTAAGGCAATCTTTCCTATGAAATTTGAGTTGTCCCCTTACTATGTGACACCCTATGCCACACAATAAAATCAAGAACCAACATGCTATTTTTTCTCCCCCTGGATACACTCTGCCAGTTATACCATGTGCTCCCCAGTATATGTGGAATAATGCATGCTTCCCAGTGAACCCACTGCAACCCCACATCTTCCTCCTCTCCCATTCAATTCAAGGAAATGCAAGTGATTGAGACTAATAAAGAATACGTCTGAAAACCGCTTCATACATTAAAAATACACTCACAAATAATTACTTATGCTACTGCATTTTAATCATCTGCTTTCA
Organism: Pan paniscus; assembly: GCF_029289425.2. Classification (NCBI taxonomy): domain Eukaryota; kingdom Metazoa; phylum Chordata; class Mammalia; order Primates; family Hominidae; genus Pan; species Pan paniscus. Next base: position 48,991,269 of record NC_073256.2, on the reverse strand, counting down.
CTTTTCATCAACCTCACCAAATAAGAAGTCCTTGTTTTATTCGTCTTTAAATTTTAGCAACTTGGATAGTGCCTACTACATGGTAGGCATTTGATATATCTTTTTGGAATAAATGAACTATAAGACATAGGTATTTTTTAAATTAATAGTACTTTTATCCATTTCTAAGTAAATGAACATGAGGCTGTAACTTTGGTCTTTAGGAGAAACTACTAAATATGGTGTTAGTAGATGTCCCTCAAAGCTATATGTGTAACTCAAACATGTATAAAATGATTGCCACAATGATTACTCTACCACAGCCAACAAATAAGTGAGATAGCTACTAGGAACTTAAACACTACTCTCTTCATACAGCATTTAAACAGCAGTGATTTTGACAATGCTGGATTACTGCATTTTTGTTCTTTGATATACTTGTACTGTACATTGGGAAATGGATCAAAAGTTATTAAAAACTCAGTACAAGATGTTTTCTTTACAAACTCTGAAAAATGTACCAAAAAATACAGTGTAGGAATATGCACAATGAAGCCTCTTCTTCGCTGTCAGCTTGCAAATACCTTGGTTCCATGTTACGGAATAGAACCAAGACGTACAACTTGTTACTCCTCCAGAGATACTACGGGTATAAAGTAGTATGATTCTCTTCTCTATTGACAACAGGGGGACTTATAAGACTTCAGATTTTTAATTTATTTATCTATCCATCCATCCATCCATCCATCCATTTAAGACAGGGTATCACTCTAACCCAGGCTGGAGTGCAGTGGCATGATCACGAGTAGCTGGGACTACAGGCGGGCGCCATCATGCCTAGCTAATTTCTGTATTTTTGTAGAGATGGGGTTTCACCATATTGCCCAGGCTGGTCTCAAACTCCTGGGTTCAAGCAATCTGCCCGCCTCGGCTTCCCAAAGGGCTGTGATTACAGGCATGAGCCCCTGCGCCGGGCCAGATTTCAGATTTTCAAATTTGCCAAGTTTCTGTATGGATTCTATAACTATATGGCTATAATCAAAAGTATTTTTCCACAAATCAAAGTTACTAGGGCTTGGGCATCTAATTTTTAAATTATTTAACTTCTTCTAAAACATTCTCCCTCTTTCACTTTAAAAATTAAACAGTCACAAATTGAACTACATTTTGAAAAAGGAGACAACAGCAAATGTATACCATATGTAAGATGTGGAAACCTGGAGATAATAGCACAATTTATTGGGCTGCTGATCTTAGAAACTATGTAGACACCAAGAAGCCAAAACATGAAAGGAAATGGCTCCAAGGAAGTCAATGACAGGGATTTTGCTGGGTGACTTAACAACCCAATTGCTAAGGACTTTTTGAGATGTACTGTAATTGGCTAGACCTTGATTACAAAATCAGATTATAGACTGTTTTTATATTTCACTACAAAAATTTGGGGGCATGTATATCAATCACTGGATGGGGTGGTTGAGGCTTCTAACACTGTCATTAGCTTAACTGTTCTGCTAAAAAGGAAAACTAAATACCCTTCCAGGAGGCCTGGATTTCATTGCTTTTAATTTAGTCAAAATTTAGTTTAAAATGCACAAAGGAAATACTGCCTGGGGAGTCCAGGAAAGCTTTCAAGAAGCAAGCCATGTGCTTAAGACAGACACGGGCTCCTGTATAAAGAGGGAATACAAGGTCCCCTCTGAGGCCCCCCAGCCAGCCACGTGGCCATCCACGTGATGACAAACACCCCTCTCCACATCCCCAGCACAATGTGACATCACTCCACATTTTGGGACCTCAGTTTCCTCATCTGTAAAGCAAGAAGGGGCTGGACTAGTCAAGCTCCATCTAATTCTAAAATACTATTCTATTTTATGACTTTAGCAGGATACTTCTATCCTGCCTACAAATAAAATACACTAAGGAAAGAGCTCCTTCAATGACATCTTTTTTCTCACCACCTTTGATGTGTCTTAGAAGCAGAAGCAGATGCTTCTATGATTGTTTCTCATGGATTCCCATGTGCTTTGCATGTTACTAGTGGAGCTACAAATGGCGACGCCACTACACACATACTCCCCAGCTTATTGAGGCTACTTTGAAAAGGGATTTGAAAAACACAAGGTTTTTGAACACATTTAAATCATACCATTAAAATAGTGTACATGAATTTTCTTACCCTTAAAAAAAAAAAAGCCTTATATTCCCACAGTACGTACTTGTAAATGGCTTAAGGTCCTCACACAGATGCCAGTTAACTTTATAATATAAGGAAATGAATAGTATATTATAGAGTGTCCTACCAAGCCTCTCTGGGAGCCCTGTAAATTTAGATTTCTTTATTTTATCTATGCTGAGATTAAACTTGGAGAATGCAGAATTAACTTAATTTCTGTACATCTATATAATGTTCTCTCCAATTATGCTGGGTTATTTTTAAGAGTTTCTCATTCACTCAATGATATGCTTAATGTTATGATTAAATATCACAATGGTTAACACTGCTGATTTTTTTCTTGAGACAGCGTCTTGATCTATTGCTCAGGCTGCAGTGCAGTGGCATGATCACAACTTACCACAGCCTCCAACTCCTTGGCTCAAGCGATCCTCCCACCTCTGTCTCCTGAGTAGCTGGGACTACATGGGGTCCCATGGCCAGGTGCGGTGGCTCACACCTGTAATCCCAGCACTTTGGGAGGACGAGGCAGGTGGATTACGAGGTCAAGAGATTAAGACCATCCTGGCCAACATGGTAAACCCCATCTCTACTAAAAATACAAAAATTAGCTGGGCGTGGTGGTGTGCACCTGTAGTCCCAGCTACTCGGGAGGCTGAGGCAGGAGAATTGCTTGAAACCAGGAAGCGGAGGTTGCAGAGAGCCAAGATCGCATCACTGCATTCCAGCCTGGTGACAGAGTTAAGACTCCATCTCAAAAAAAAAAAAAAAAAGATGGGGTCTCATTTTGTTGCCAAGGCTGGTCTCAAACTTCTGGCTTCAAGTGATCCTCCCACCTCAGTCTCCCAAACTGCTGGGATCACATGCATAAGCCATGGCACCTGGCCTAGTTGCTGAATATTTCACCATGCACTAGGTACTATTCCACTTTACTCAGATTCTCCCCCACCCCAACAAGCCTGCACCTGAGGAAACAGAGGCACAAAGAGATGGCAAGTCACAAAGCTAGAATCTGCGTCCTGTGTTCTAACCCCACAACCCACTTGTATAAACTCTGGATGGCAAACATATCCAGCACCTGACAATATGCTGCATGATCAAAGACGATTAAGACAAGCACTTAGTTTACAGGCGGTGGAGTCTGCCAAACACATAAAAAATAATTACAACATGATATGTATGCTGTAACACAGACCTTTAAAAATTGCCATGGAAACAGAGGAAGAGAGAGAGTTTGCCAGGGGAGTTCAGCGAGGCTTCCATTTGATCTGGGTACTGAAAGACGAGCAGGCATTCCTGTAGTGGAGGAAGAATGGAAGGGCATTCCAGGTAAAGAACAAGATGTGCCAAAGTACGTAAAGGTGAGTGAACTCAGTGTGAGGTGAGGGAATTCAGTGTGGCAGTAGGGAGAGACAGGGAGGGGACAGCACTGTGAAGATTTGACAGGCTAGCTACCTGGACCCCTTTCAACATCAATGCCCATTTGGCGAAGAATGGCCAATAAAGCAGGGTCCTCTTTATAGTTACCTCCTGAAGTGATCACATGTGATAGAGCTGGAGTGGGTATGGAGTTCTGAAGACTTTCAAATGCAAATAATTCTGGGGTACAAACAAGACATTAAGAACAATAGCTTAATTCACCGATTAGCTTAATTTTAGAGCCAGGAGGCCCAGGCTGAGGACGGCACACAGAAGGGGAGGTCAGCCTGGCGTGGTGGCTCATGCCTATAATCCCAGCACTTTGGGAGGCCAAAGCAGGGGGATTGCTTGAGCTCCAGGAGTTTGAGACCAGCCTGGGCAACAAAGCGAGACCCCTTCTCAAAAAACAAAAGAAAAAGGGGAGGGGCAGTAAACAAGTTCTGATGTTGAATTGCCATATACTCTAAAGCCTAGGTGTGTGGCCCTTAAAGACCCATGAACAAAACATTGTGTGTATGTCTGTGTGTGTTTTCTGGGGAGGATGCCCACAGGCTTCACCAGACTCTCAAAGGGATCAACGATCCCCCAAAACATGAACAATCACTGCTTTCAAGCCACCTGGGAGTCAGACCTCCGAGCAACCTCTACCACCTGGAGAAACCCCAAGACATACATAGTAAGCAAAAAAAAAAAAAAAAAAAAAAAAATCACTGCAAGCAAAGTGAGAAAGTAAACTCTCCCTTCCTCGCTCCCTTGACTTTTAGAAACTACGACAAACACTTTAACCTCAGCCTGTTCAATGCCTTTAAGATCAGAGATAGTCATGTTTGCCTAACTTTATTCAGGTCCTATTATGCAAGCCTGCTACCTATTCAGGACCCCAAATGTTCATGATTTGCCGATAAGGTATTCATTCACCCTTCAATTTGTAATCTAATTCTCCTAAGAAAAGCCTCCCGTCTAAACAGTGAAAACAGTAGGAAAATGCAGGAAGCTGGATCCACAGGGCAGGTACTTAATTAACTTCTCTAAAGTAATATTTAAAAGAAACTTTAAAAATCCAACCACACTTCAGTGAAACTCATTTTAATTTTCTACCACAAGATTAAAAGGATAACTGGTTCCTGAGGAAAAAAATAATCACCACGGAATCTGAAGACAAGAAACCTTATTTACAGATGGGCAATTTGGCCCCTGGTGGGACATGAACATTGGCCAGCATCTCCAGCATCTGTCAAAATCCTCACATCTTTCAGCACCGGCACTGCCAGATTTCACTGCTGAACTCCGTGCTGCGTCTTTAAAGCAGTGCAGTCAAGGGACTGTAAGTAACTTTTCAGGAAAGAGACAGAGAAGCCTGCAGGCACTCTTTGGGCACGGTGGGAAGCAGCATAGAGTGGTGGTTAAGAACAACACCATCGATAAGAGTCAGCGGCCGCCTGGTCTCAAAGGCCAGCCTTGATCACATTACAGCTGTGTGACCTCAGGCAAGTTAATTTCCCTCTCTGCTGTTTTTTTATCCACGAAATGGGGCTCAGAACTGTACCTCCTCCTAGGATTGTTAGGAGAACTTAGGAAGTTAATGTCTGTAAAAATGTTTAGAACAATATCTGGGACGTAGGAAGTGCCTGACAAATTTGTACACTAACTCTTACCAAAACCCTTTAAGAAAAAAAGCCACCGGGCCGGGCTCGGTGGCTCATGCCCATAATCCTAGCACTCTGGGAGGCTGAGGTGGGCAGACTGCCTGAGGTCGGGAGTTCGAGACCAGCCTGGCCAACATGGAGAAACCCCGTCTCTACTAAAAATACAAAATTTAGCGGGGCGTGGTGGCACATGCCTTAATCCCAGCTACTCAGGAGGCTGAGGCAGGAGAATTGCTTGAACCAGGGAGGCGGAGGTTGTTGTGAGTCAAGATCAGGCCATTGCACTCCAGCCTGGGCAACAAGAGCGAAACTCCATTTCAAAAAAAAGAAATTAAAATTACACTACATATCAAATATACACATATAAAATACATACTTAAATTATGGATGCAGAGAGGACTCATGCTATATATACGTTTCAATATATTAAGGAACCTAGCCTTAGCTTTTGAAGGAAGATAGGAATTTCCATAAAAGTAGTAATAATGGAATAAATGCCTATAATCTCAGCACTTTGAGTGAGAGGCCAAGGTGGGAGGATCACTTTAGTCTAGGAGTTTGAGACCAGCCTGGGCAACATAGTGAGACTTTGTCGCTACAAAAACTACAGAAAATTAGTTGGGCGTGGTGATGCATGCCTGTAGACCCAGCTACTTGGGAGGCTGAGGTGGGAGGACTGCTTGAGTCTGGGAAGCTGAGGCTGCAGTGAGCTGAAATTGTACCACTGCACTCCAGCCTAGGTGGATGACAGAGTGAAACCCTGTCTCTAAATAAATAAATAAATACATGGAATAAAAAGTTAATATTTAATAATGGGCTAATGCTAATTTGTGTGTGTGTGCGCGCGTGTACCCAAGAAAATAAAATCCAAGAGTGTCAAAAAACTTGGAAATACAACAGCCATGCTTCAAAGGACTAGAGCACAAAAAAGAAATTGTCACTGATCACTGAGCACCGCTTTTACCGTGCTTTAAAGGTTACTATGTCTAATAATAAGGGCCTTCTTTCCAGATCAAATTCTGTACCAGACACTGTGTAACATTTTACATATCATATCTCCTTTAATCCTCACAACTCCACGAAGTAGGCATTATTATCCTCATTCTCTTCTTACAAACAGATGAAAAAATTAAGATCTAGAGAGGTTAAAGGTCACCTAGCCAGCCAAACGGAGCAGAGTATGAACCTAGTTATGAATCCAGTATAACCATGCACCCTTAGTAACTAACTTATAATTAAATTTCCAATGTCACAAAAGCTGGGCTTATTGACCGACTGCTCTATAACCTGCCCTCATTTCATGTCTCAGTGATATCCCCTTTCAAATAATTATAACAATGATAGCAACTTTCCACCTGTTGAGCACCTATTTACATTCTATTGAGGCATGATCTATAATTATCGCTACCATCCATATGCAACTCTATGTTGTGGATTTTGTTATTCCCAATTTATTCAAGAAGAACTAGCTTCAAAGAAAGTAACTTGCCCAAGATAGCACAGCTAATAAGTGTCAGAGCCAGGTTAGGAGACCAGGATGTCAAACCTAACACTGGCTGACCCAAAACTCATGCACTATGAAGACATCAAAGCCCATCCAAGGCCCAGCATGGTGGCTCACGCCTGTTCCCAGCACTTTGGAAGACGGAGGTGGGCAGATTCCTTGAGGTCAGGAGTTAGAGACCAGCCTGGCCAACATGGTGAACCTGTCTCTACAAAAAATACAAAAATGAGCCGGGCATGGTGGTGCACGTCTGAGGTCCCAGCTACTTAGAAGGCTGAGGCAAGAGAATGGCTTGAACCCGGGAGGCAGAGGTTGCAGTGAGCCAAGATCGTGCCATGGCACTCCAGCCTGGGTGGCAGAGTGAGACTCAGTCTCCAAAAAAACAAAAAACAAAACAAAACAAAAAAAAACAAAAAACCCATCCAAATTTTTGTAATACAAACCTAGTTTAAACCCCTGCACCATCCTGCCTTTCTTCCTGAGAGAGATCTTCTCTCTTGGCAAGGGACCCACGTGACTACTTATCTCTGAAAAACTAAACTAAGATTTACTATTTCCGGGAGGTCCTCCCCTCCCCACCCCCAACCCTCAACTTCCTCCCCACCAATTCACCCTGCAGATTGTTTGGTCCTGAGACACAAGCAGAAATAAATAACTAAAAGAGAGACGAACGAAGAAATGGATGGGAAGTGGCCGTTACTCCTACAATAGATGGCCCCTGAGCCCCTGGAAGCCCCGCCCATACTAGAGAACAAGCACAGGCCTAACTCAGGATTTGCCAGGCCTTCCCCTTTGCAGCCCAGCCCTCACTGTCCCCTCCAAGGTAGCTAGGCAACCAGGCCCCGCATACACAAAGAGGAAAGAGGTGCCAAGCCCTGCCAGACAGGTCTTCAAGCGAAAGCAGAACTGGTGACCTATAAATATCCACAAGGTGCCGGAACACATGAACAAATAGATAGGGACAAATATTACAGATGTTTGAGAGTCTGGATCTCCAGTCGAAGAAAGAATAAAAAGAGCCCTGGTACAATACTGGTAGACAGAGAACTGGTAGGCGAGGCTGGGAAACCAGATAACAAAGCCCACGGCGATTCAGAACCCAGAGTAAACAGGCTGGAAGCGAGGCTGAGCAGCTCTCCTGCCTAAGGCATGGACTTTGCCAGGTACATTTCAACTGCTCGGAGACCTGGAGCCAGGTCCTGGTTCTCAACCCCACTTGGGATAGCTGCAATGAACATGATGGCTACAAAATGAACCTGTAGAAGAAAGGGACTTGCTGCGATCATAGAATTCCCTGTTTCACCCATTTCCCCAGCACATGAAGTAGATAAAAAGAAATATTTATTGAAAATGCAACTCTTGTGTCAGTAAAACACATCCATCCAATACCATGAATTATAAACTTGGGATATTTTGTTTTAAAAGTGCATTTGTTATGTATTTTTCCTATGATTTTCTTGGGTGTGTTTATCTACACAAGAAAAAGATGAAAACAATGATCCCAGATAGAAAGTTTTCTAAAATCCACACTCAGGTATCTCTTTAAATTTGTTCAGAAACGTACATTTGGGTTTCTCTTGTACATTATTAAGTTCCTACAAAGGAGGTGCTACGGAACACTCTCATGCCTAAATGAGGTGCAGATTTCTATATAAAATAACAGCAGGCCGGGTGAGGTGGCTCAACGCCTATAATCTCAGCACCTTGGGAGGCTGAGGCGGGAGGACTGCTTAAGCCCAGGAGTTCGAGACGAGCCTGGGTAACATAGCAAGACCTCTATTACTAAGAAAATTTAGTATTATTATTATTTAAGAAAATTTCGGCCAGGCGCAGTGGCTCAAGCCTGTAACCCCAGCACTTTGAAAGGCTGAGGTGGGTGGATCACCTGAGGTCAGGAGTTCAAGACCAGCCTGGCCAACTGGTGAAACCCTATCTAAATTAAAAATACAAAATTAGCCAGACGTGATGGAGGGTGCCTGTAATCCCAGTTACTCAGGAGGCTGAGACAGGAGAATCACTTGAACCCAGGAGGTGGAAGCCAAGATCGCACCACTGCACTCCAGCCTGGGTGACGGAGCAAGACTCCATCTCAAAATAAAATAAAATAAAAATAAAATAAAATAAAATAAAAAAATAAGAAAAAGAAAAACAACAGTAGATTATCCTACCCATCCCAGCCCCCTGCTGCTTTTAAGAACTTTTTCTCAATTACCTACCTGGTTATTACTTTATTCTTATCTCTATCATAGCAACCAGCTTTTTTTTTCTTTTTTCTTTTTTGAGACAGAGTCTCGCTACGTCACCCAGGCTGGAGTGCAGTGTTGCGATCTTGACTTACTGCAACCTCCGCCTCCCGGGTTCAAGCAATTCCCCTGCCTCAGCCTCCCGAGTAGCTGGGACTATAGGTGCGTGCCACCACACCCAGCTAATTTTTGTATTTTTAGTAGAGACGGGATTTCACCATGTTGGCCAGGATGGTCTCGATCTCTTGACCTTGTGATCCACCTGCCTCAGCCTCCCAAAGTGCTGGGATTACAGGCATGAGCCACTGTGCCCGGCCAGTAATCAGCCTTTTTAACCTTGTGTGTAATACTTTCCACCTAACCCATAAAACATGTGAGGATATGACATTATCCTTGGCACATAGTAGGTACCTAGAAAATTTGTAAAAAATAATTTGTCATGTTTGGCTTTCAAATGTAGGAATACTAAATATGATATTTGAAAATGATGTTTGTACTTAAGGAATTTTTAATAAGAAACACAAACATAACAAAAACACTATAGAGGATTTATGGAAACATCACCACAAAGTAGTGACATAATTCCTACATGTTCTTTAAGAAATTTACTTTAAATGATTGCTGCACATTTGCCTGTCCAGAACTAAAGTTAAATTATCCTGGTGGCTGCTGTCTGGTGATAATTTCTTAGTGCCAGGAAGCTGGTGAGTATGTGATTAAACATGTTTCCCCCTTAGCTCCACCCTAGATGCTATCAGGTTTGCTAACCAGAAGGTTCTGCAGCTGACCAGCTCATGCGCGCACTCACACACACACTCTCTCTCTCTCACACACACACACACCTCCCTAAGAAAACAAATTTTCACAAGAGTAATTACATACAAATTCTAAATCTCTAACCTGTACTTTTAAGCTCATCATCTTCACAATTCAGCACAAATAAATTTAAAGCATGGGATGAAAATAAATCAAAATTAGCCATTTTCATGACTTCAAATAGGTAAGTATTTTAAACTTTTAACTGATAATGTCACTAAAATACTAACTAGCCTGTCAATTGACTGCAAGTTTCTAAACCATTCCTAACTACTGTTCTTAGACAGACCCCGGACTCTCTTCATCTTCCGCCCTGATGACCCTTCAACTCTGAACTACTCTGCTACAATAGAGGAAGCATTTACAGGGAAGACACTACAACATGAAACACGAAGGCTTGACAGATTTTCCTCTTCTCATTTTATTCAAGTTCGGCAAATGTCTAATAGGTTGATTCCCTGCATAAGTAATTTTCCCAAAAGATAGTATCTTTCTAATTGGGAAATGAAGAACCCTCCCGATAAAGTCTACAACATTGCTGAAAGTTAGAATCACATGCAATCAGTCCAGCCACTGAGAAACACTTCAACTGACCCGCATGAAAAATGCCCATCTAGCTCTGTGACCTTAAACTAGTAACTTTACCTCTGTGGACTTCAGTTTCATTGGTGATTTGTCTCTTTTAACTACAATATTTCAAAATGGGTTTTGATATCCGGTGTGGAAAGTCCCCCCGAGTTCTTTTCCAAATTTTCTTGGCTTTATGTATGTTTATAAGTCCAGCTGACTTATAGATTAGCATGTCAAATTCTGTTTAAAGTACTTGGGAATTTTTATCAGAATTTCATTTAATGTTTAATTTGGAGAAAAGAGACAACTTTACAATATCTATCCACAGAAATACAATCTGTATCTCCATTTACTTGGTATTTTCTTTCTTTTTTTTTTGAAGCAGGGTCTTGCTCTATCACCCAGACTGAAGTGCAGTGGTGTGATCACGGCCCACTGCAGCCTCAACCTCCCAAGCTCAAGTGATCCTCCCACCTAAGCCTCCAGAGTAACTGGGACTACGGGCACACATCACCATGTCCAGTTAATTCTTTGGGTTTCTTTTGTTGAGACAAGGTCTCACCATGTTGCCCAGGCTGGTCTCGAGCTCCTGGGCTCAAGCAATCCATGCATGTCGTCCTCTCAAAGTGCTGGGATTACACACGTGAGCCACTGCACCAGACCTATTCAGGTCTTTTCTGTCCTTCAGAATGCAGTATTCTTCAAGCTGTTCTTGCAAATTTGTTTTTCATTGCTGTCAAGAATGGTATCTGTTTTTTATTATGTGTTCTAATTGATTAGTACAGGGTGAGAATCCCTTATGTGAAATGGCTGGGACCAGATGTGTTTCAGATTTTGGAATATTTCCATATTTTAAAAATAATGAGATATGTTGGGGATGGGAACCAAGTCTAAACACAAAATTCATTCGCTTCATATACACCTTATAAACATAGCCTGAAGGTAGTTTTATAAAACATTTTTAATACTCATGTGCATGAAAACCAAGTTTTGACTGAAACCTGTCACATGAGGTCAAGTGTGGAATTTTCCACTTGTGGTACGTCAGTGCTCAAAAAGCTTCAGATTGTGGGGCATTTTGAGATTAGAAATGCTCTCTACCTGTACTACTTTCCTATGCGCGCGCGCGCGCACACACACACACACACACACACACACACACACACACACACACACACACACATATATTTTTGAGATGCAGTCTCACTCTGTCGCCCAGGCTGGAATGCAATGGCATGATCTTGGCTCACTGCTACCTCTGCCTCCCAGTTTCAAGCGATTCTCCTGCCTCAGCCTCCTGAGCAGCTGAAACTACAGACGTGCACCACCATGCCCGGATAATTTTTGTATTTTTAATAGAGATGGGGTTTCGCCATGTTGGCCAGGCTGGTCTTGAACACCCAACCTCAGGTAATCCACCCACCACAGCTTCCCAAAGTGCTAGGATTATAGGCTTGAGCCATTGCGCCCAGCCATATTTTTAAAAATAAAATTAAAACCCTGTGATTTTTGTGTTTTTCTCATCTGGACATCTTACTGAAGTTTATTAGTTCTGTTTTTTTTTTTTTTTTTCAACTGATAATCTTGGATTTTCTATGCAGATGATGACATTCACAGCAAATGATAACAGGGGCCTATCTTTAAAAGGACAAGCAAAAAGACCAGGGAAAATATTTCTAAAATATATTAAAGACAAAAACAATCAATGTTTACAACGTACAAAGAGTGCCAAGGCCAGGAGCGGTACTCATGTGCATGAGTACCTGTACCACTAAAACAGATTTGGGAGGCCGAGCATTTTGGGAGGCCGAGGCGGATGGATCACTTGAGGTCAGGAGTTTGAGACCAGCTTGGCCAACATGGTAAAACCCAGTATCTACTAGAAATACAAAAATTAGACAGGCCTGGTGGCACGTGCCTGTAGCCCCAGCTATTCAGGAGGCTGAGGCAAGAAAATCGCTTGAACCCAGGAGACGGAGGTTGCAGTGAGACAAGATCACGCCACTGCACTCCAGCCTGGGTGACAGAGTGAGACTCTGCCTCGAAAAATAATAATAGTAATAAAGAGTGCCTACAAAATCAAAAATGCAACCTAACAGAAAAATAGACAAAAGATAACCAAATTGTGGAAAAACTAAAAATAGCTAGCGAACACTTGAAAATGATACACTTCTTTAATAAGAAAAATACAAAACACAACAATGAAATGCCCTCTTCTAGCCAATGATTACAGAGTAAGAAGGACAATCTCTAAGCCAGGCCAGGCGGTGTGTACCTGCATCCCAGCTACTGGGGAGACTGAGGCGGGAGGACCCCTTGAGCCCAGGAGTTTGAAGCTAGCCTGAGCAACATAGCAAGATCCCCTCTCTTAAAAAAGAAAAAGAAAAAGAAACACAATCTCAAATGTTAGAAAGGGTATTGAGAAATAGACAGGCTAGATGGGACTATAAATTGATGTAATTGTAGAGAGCAAGTCAGCCTTATCTACTCAAAAATTAAACGCACATCACTTTCATCCAGAAATTGCATTTCTAGGAATCTCAATATTAAACAAGTTCTAGAATTAAAAAGTTATATTATAAATGACATATGATTAAAAAAGATTTTTAAATAGCGCATAAGTTGTTCAAGTATATATGTAGTTATTCTTCATATACCTATGTGTTACGTATGGTAACACATATAAACTATACCAACGTACATATCGTGTTTCATGAAGAACACATAGGCAAAATAAAATTCACATTTTTAATTACAAAAGTACACATAGTTGAATTCTAAAAAGTTAAAATGTTACAGCAGGAAATGGTTAATGTATTTTGGAACATCCATACATTGAAACACTATGTGGCTACTAAAAAAAGAATGTGTTACAGCTGCACATACTAACATGGAAGATCTAAACTTTAATGTCAAGTTAAAATTTAAAAGAGGGAGCAAAAAAGATAAAAGACATATTTACAGACATGTTAAGTACTTAAAAGTTGCACATTAAACCGTTAACTGTGGTCACACTTCTGGACAGCAAATTGGGATGGGGTTGGGAAATTGAGGGGGAATTTACATGGCATTGTTTACTGGATGTACTTCCATACTTTTACATGTTTAAAAGTCACAATTACTGAAAACTTCATAATTTTTCAAAAACAGAAAAATGAGATGACATGATGATATTCATGTTTTTTTTGTTTGCAACTTTCTAGAAGTTTCTATAAAACAGGTTTTCTGAGACATCTCCACATTGATTTCAACCACTGATAATCAGTTATCTGGGACTAAGTAGTGAAGGTTCACTGTGAATCAGCACCATGAAGGCACTAAGAAAAAACAGAGGGCATTGGACAATTCCAAACGTTCTGGTAAAAGCTTAAATATCCAGTCATCGTGATATATTTGGTTTTCTTTCTACAGAAGTAGAATATTTTAACATTGTAACAAACCTACCAGTGTTCACAAACACAATCAGAAAATTTTATTGTATTCTTAAACTAGCTTAAAAAAATAAAAATAAAAAAAAGGTCCATCTGTCTCTTAGAAGAACAAACTCCTCCACCAAAAAAACAAAACAAGGCCAGGAGCAGTGGTTCACACCTGTAATCCCAGTACTTTGGAAGGCCAAGGCGGGCAGGATCACTTGAGGTCAGGAGTTCAAAACCCGCCTAGCCAACATGGCAAAACCCCGTCTCTACTAAAAATACACAAATTAGCTGGGCATAGTGGTGCATGCCTGTAATCCCAGCTATTTGGAGGCTGAGACAGGAGACTTACTTGAACCCAAGAGGCAGAGCTTGCAGTGAGTCGAGACTGCACCACTGTAGTCCAGCCTAGGCGACTGAGGGAGACTCTGTCTCAAAAACAGAAAAAAAGGCAGGGTGCAGTGGCTCACACCTGTAATCCCAGCACTTTGGGAGGCCGAGGCAGGCGGATCACGAGGTCAGGAGATCGAGACCATCCTGGCTAACACGGTGAAACCCCACCTCTACTAAAAATACAAAAAATTAGCTGGGACTGGTGGCACATCCCAGCTACTCGGGAGGCTGAGGCAGGAGAATGGCGTGAACCCAGGAGACGGAGCTTGCAGTGGGCCAAGGTCGTACCACTGCACTCCAGCCTGGGCAACAGAGCGAGACTCCATCTCAAAAAGAAAAATTAGCCAGGCATGGTGGTGGGCGCCTGTAATCCCAGCTACTAGGGAGGCTGAGACATAATAATGGCTTGAACCCGGGAGGCAGAGGTTGCAGTGGGCAGAGATCACACCACTGCACTCCAGCCTGGGCGACAGAGGGAGACTCTGTCTCAAGCAAAACAAAACAAAACAAAACAAAACAAAACAAACAACAACAACAAAACAATGAAAATCGCCAAGAGAGTAGGATAAGGGGCCAAAGAGTCTGTTAGACTGGAAAGCAACACTGTATTTCCTATGGATTAACATTTACACAAACATTAACTCCACTAATGGACAGCCTTTTCTACTCTTCATCATTTTGTTTAGTTTATCTGGCAAGAGGGATGCAAAACAAACCCAAGAAGAAACAGGGAACATCGCTAGGGTATACACAATTCTCCCAACTCATAAACCACTAGGGTATTGGGAAACAACACTCTACATCCTGGCTCTCAGGGATTTCCCAATTCTGAAAATCCCACATTGCAATGGCACATATCACTCGGAATGTTACAAAGGGGATTCATTGTGTTACGTTAAAACTTAGCCCCGTACACAGTAATTTTAAGTATAAGGCTAACACAAAAACAAACTGACCAACTTCAGAAGCACTTCTCTTAGATGAAGACATCAGTATGTCTTTTCTTCTATGCAACATGCTCCTGGAATAACTCTTCCAAGGAGTCATCCGTTTCAAAGACCAGAGGAAAAGCTGTCAAACATCGCACAAGGCAGAGTGTGTACACACACTGCCTTCTAACACACCAAGCAGTCTTATTCCAGGTTTTCCCAAGGCCAGTCAATACAGCCTTTCCAGCCAAGCCTATACTCCCAGGTCTGTCTTGGCCTCTCCCCATCCAAGACTCTTGAGTTTCCTGAAGCACCCTCCCAGAATCTGATATCTGACAATTGATTATCCATAAAAATGCTTACTGGATAGATGAAAGAGATGATGCATTATCAGAAGTGAATGAAGCTCGGTATGACTGAAGCATAGGGTCTGCAGGAGAAAGTTGCAGATGAGACCATCAGGCAAGTGGACACAGTTAAAGGTTTTAAGCAGAGTGGCAGAGTATATTTCCATTCTGTGAAAGGTTAGCTGGCTCTCCTGAAGACAGCAAGGACTGAAAAGCAGACAAGGCTGGAAACAAGGAAAGTGGCTTAAGGCTGAAATGGCTGTGCAGAAGCTTTGCTGGTAGCCTGAAATAGGACAGCAGCAGGGTAAAGGTAAGTCAACAGATTTGAGAGATATTTGGAAAGTAGAATTGTTGAATCTGGTGACGGATTAGTCAGGGAGGGGAGGGGAAGGGCTGGGCACCTAGGTGAAGGCTGTGACTCCTAGAGAGGAGGAACACAGGGGTGCAGGTTAGATGGTGGGGATAATGGGATCATTTACTGGACACATTAGCATCCAGCTAGAAGTGGTGTAGACACTTGGATATTTGAATCTGGATTTCAGGACAGAAGTCTGGGACAAAGGACACCATCCATGGGAATGCAGGACCACGAGAAATGAAGAGGCAGGACGGAGTGCCAAGGAACACTATCATTTACAAGCCAAATTCAGGAGGAAAGGGGAAAAGGAGAATGTAGGGGTGGGGTCAGGGAGGAAGAGGAAAGTCAACCAAGTGTGGTGTCATGGAAGCCAAGAGAAGGGAACATCAAGGATGGAAAAATCCAAAATGTAACCTCTGTCAGTCCTGGGAAAAATAGTGAATTTTGTTTCCTTCCTCATACTTTATTTTCCCAGGATCCTCAATAACATGCAGTTTATTATTAATCAGAAAAAAAAGAATCTGTTTGAGAAAATTACAAAAATCTGTTATGATACCCTCATAAATTAAAGAGCCACAGATAGTGTACTATCCATGGGGCATGTGTTTTGAATTTGTTTTCTGGGTCTGGTGATGGATTAGTACTGATCTTTCTATCTGCTCCAGCCTCATGACCAATGATACATATTGCCCAGCCTCCTGGCCAAGGTCTGGGATCCCAGCAGAGCAGAGCTGGCTGACCCGTACACAGATGGCCCAGTGACCTTGGGTTCATTAGCATACTGTTCTAATCAAGTGAGCTAACCAGCAACAGACCTGGCCTACTTTGTCCCACTTCCCACCACTACTGAGGCCAAAGTTCCTCAACTCTGCACCATTTCCTATAAACAAGAGATTGCCTATAAACATCCACAGATACAGGAGGTCCAAGGCTCACCAAAAATATTTGTTCATTGTTTCTAAATAGGATTTATGTTTACTTACAAGCTATCTGCCCTGGCGAAAAGAAGTGTATCATTAATAAAAATGGCGATAGCCACTGAGCCAGCATAGACAGCAATCAATGACCCACTGCCTGTTGTTCTGATGACATCAAAAGGGGAGGGGGGGTGGGGGAGGAGGGGGCACGACAAAAATAAATATTTCTAAGGTCAACAAAGATTTAAGAAATAACACTCTGGCTGGGCACGGTGGCTCACACCTGTAATCCCAGCACTTTGGGAGGCTGAGGTGGGCGGATCACCTGAGGTCAGGAGTTCAAGACCAGCCTGGACAACATGGCAAAACCCTGTCTCTACTAAAAATACAAAATTAGCTGGATGCGGTGGCTCACGCCTGTAATCCCAGCACTTTGAGAGGCTGAGGTGGGCAGATCATGAGGTCAAGAGATCGACACCAGCCTGGCCAACATGGTGAAACCCAGTCTCTACTAAAAATACAAAATTAGCCAGGCGTGGTGGCACATGCCTGTAGTCCCAGCTACTCAGGAGGCGGAGGCAGGAGAATTGCTTGAACCTGGGGAGGCGAAGGTTGCACTGAGCCGAGATCATGCCACTGAACTCCAGCCTGGGCGACAGAGTGAGACTCTTAAAAAAGAAAAAAGAAATTAACCTTGTGCCACTTTCTTGATGCTCCCCACCGCACCAAATATTGGTATTTATCTTACAGGATTCACCTGTGATAGCACTCTTCTTGGAGCAGGCTGAGAGTAGCTATCATTCTCTCTACTTACAAAATTTCAAAAGTATAGGGGTTATTTTACTTGACCTCAAGGGATCCAGAAAGAGATGCCCACTCTCCTTCCAGAGAGAGAAATAGGGATCAATTCGAACAATGCCGGCCAGGCATGGTGGCTCATGCATGTAATCCCAGCACTTTGGGAGGCCAAGGTGAGAGGATCGCTTGAGGCCAGGAGTTTGAGACCAGCCTGGCAAAAACCTATCTCTATTAAAAAATACAAAAATTAGCTGGGCATAGTGGTGCATGCCTGTACTCCCAGCTACTCAGGAGGCCGAGGCAGGAGAATCACTTGAACCTGAGTGGCAGAGGCTGCAGTGAGCCAAGATGGTGCCACTGCACTCCAGCCTGGGCAACAGAGCAAGGCTCTACCTCAAAACAAACAAACAAACAAACAAACAAAAACAATGTCAATTAGAAAAGTCCAGCCTGCTTAAAAAACTGGAATGTGTTCCAGACACCACCTTGGACTTCAGTGGCCCCATCTTTTTAAGTGAGGGTGTTAAACAAATACGGTTCTTGGGTGACCTTCCAGCTCAAAAGGCCTATGATAGCCTAAATCGATGTCATTATACTGACAACCTGGGTAGGAGGGAAAAAACTTGGAAAGTAGCTTTTGAATATGTAAATGTCCATGTTTACATACTATTGTTGGAAATGTCTGTTTCATGAGAAGTTAACAAACTTTTATAGACCTCTCTATTGAATATGTGTGGATTTTAATTCATTGGTTTAAAAAAAATGAAGTACTACTGGAATGTTTTATCTACTATTTTTCTCTCCTCCTCAATACAGCACTTAAAAAAGAATGAACCAACTTCAAATAATTCTTGGGATAAGTAGCCTATCTTTCCAGGAAAAGAAAATGTAAGAACTTAACTTGGACTGGAGTATCTCTGTTTAAATGGATTTTACTATAATTGGTTTTGAGAGGGCAAGAACCATGGAGATGGGGTGCTAAAAATAGATGTAGTAAAGTTGGGGGGAAAGTACGTGTGAGACTGACACTAATAATTACAAAAAAAAAAAAGTAGTGTCATTCCTATTAAAATAAGAAATCTGAGCCCATTCCGGGAACAGTCATGGACTGCCACAGTCATCTGGGCTCAGGGCTGGCCCTGTTCCCCACAAAGGTCCCTCAGCCTCAGTGGACAGCCTTATAAGGCAACCAAGCTCAGAGAGAAGATAAGAACACCAAGCACTTAACATTTCCAGAGGCCTCTGCAAATATTAACTCATTAATTCTCACACTGTTCTGTGAAAGCCCTGCTACTATCAGTTCCAAAAGACACTGGGGAAGAAAGATGCCTAATTACAACTAATTATAGCAAGGTGTGTAAGGAGCTGGCAGCCCTTCCTAGTAGGCACCATGTTCACCACCAGACAAGCCTCGACTCTGTCAGTAACTGAACAAACACTTGCCTACTATGGGACAGAAAGGAGGAGAAACATTTCCTTTTTCTGTTTTTGTTTTTTTTTTTTTTTTTTTTTGAGACGAAGTCTCACTCTATTGCCCAGGCTGGAGTGCAATGGCGCGATCTCGGTTCACTGCAACCTCCGCCTCCTGCGTTCAAGCGATTCTCCTGCCTCAGCCTCCTGAGTAGCTGGGATTACAGGCGCAGACCACAACGCCCAGCTAATTTTGCATTTTTTTAAAGTAGAGACAGGGTTTCACCATGTGGGCAAGGCTAGTCTCGGAACTCCTGACCTCGTGATCCACCCGCCTTGGCCTCCCAAAGTGCTGGGATTACAGGCATAAGCCACTGTGCCCGGCCTAAACATTTCCTTTTTCTTTCTTTCTTTTTTTTTTTTTTTTGAGACACGGTCTTGCTGTCACCCAGGCTGGAATGCAGTGGTGCGATCATGGCTCACTGCAGCCTCTGCCTCCCAGGCTCAAGTAATCCTCTCACCTCAGCTTCCCAAGTAGCTGAGACTATAGGCACATGCCACGATGCCCAGCTAATTTTTAAATTTTTTGTAGAGATGGGTTTTCGAGATGTTGCCCATGCTGGTCTCGAACTCCTGAGCTCAAGTGACCTACCCACCTCCACCTCCCAATGTGCTGGGATTACAGGCGTGAGCCACCATGCCCGGCCAGGAGGGAAATTTCTCAATTTTGACAGTAAGTAAGGAACGCACACCACCCTCCCTCCTCTGTCTCCCACAGAATCTCCAGAAGGTTCCAAACCTTAGAATAAGACTCCTACTTAATGGCCTCCAGGAGGAGCAAAACACAGGCCAGGGTCTGGAGTAAAGACACATACAGGAGGAAGTGAGAAGTGCTTTTCCCAAGTTTGTTTCTGTTCGCCAAAGGGACACTTTCACCTTCATGAATAAACTCGGCAACTGTGATTACAGTGCCAATATGAAATAAGACAGAGATCTTCACAGTCTGGAGAGGATTAAGTGGCTTCATTAAAAATTATTAAGAAAATTTCATGGCCAGACACAGTGGCTCACACCTGTAATCCCAGCGTCTTGAAAGGCCAAGGCAGATGATCACTAGAGCTCATGAGTTAAAGACCAACCTGGGCAAAGTAGCAACACCCCATCCCTTAAAATAAATTTTCTTTAAATTAGCCTGGCATGGCTGTGCGCACGTGCAGTCCTGGCTTTCCAGGAGGCTGGGGTAGGAAGATGTCTTGAGCTTGGGACTTAGAGGCTGCAGTGAGCTATGATCGCACCACTGCATTTCAGCCTGGCTGACACAGTGAGATCTTGTCTCTAAAAAAAAACAAAACAAAAAAAAAAAAGGAAAAAAGAAAATTTCAATGTCAGTTATCAAATAATGTTTATTGACCATCTATATCATATGACATTTCATGGTCAGGTGCTGGAAATATAAAAGAGTAGCAGTTAATTTTATTTATATTTATATATACATATCTATACACACACACACACACACACACACACACCTATATATATATTTTAAAGTCACCCAGAAATATAAAAGAGTAGTAGTTGGCCAGGCACGGTGGCTCTTGTCTGTAGTCCCGGCACTTTGGGAGGCCGAGGGGGGCAGATGACAAGGTCAGGAGATCAAGACCATCCTGGCTAACATGGTGAAACCCCATCTCTACTAAAAATACAAAAAATTAGCCAGGCATGTTGGCACGTGCCTGTAGTCCCAGCTACTTGGGAGGCTGAGGCAGGAGAATCGTTTGAACCCAGGAGAGGCTGAGGTTGCAGGGAGCCGAGATTGTACCACTGCACTCCAGCCTGGGCAACAGAGTGAGACTCCGTCTCAAAAAAAATAATAAATAAAAGAGTAGCAGTTAAATGTGTGTGTGTGTGTGTGTGTATTTTAAGCCACCCAGAATGTAAGCTTTGCCAAAATGTTTAAGTCCCCATGGAGGCAGGGCTCTTAGCTTGGTTCACTGATTTATTCCAACTGCCAACTAGTGCCAGGCACATAGTAGGTATTCAATATATACTTGTTGGGTGAATTGTCTTTTAAAAAACTGAGCTCAACATCTAAATGAATACACGTAGACACATAAAAGAATATAAGGCTGGGTGCGGTGGCTCATGCCTGTAATCCCAGCACTTTGGGAGGCCAAGGTGGGCAGATCACAAGGTCAGGAGATCGAGACCATCCTGGCCAACATGGTGAAACCCCGTCTCCACTAAAACTATAAAAATTAGCTGGGCATGGTGGTGTTTGCCTATAATCCCAGCTACTCGAGAGGCTGAGGCAGGAGAATCGCTTGAACCAGGGAGTCAGAGGTCGTGGTGAGCCGAGATCGCGCCACTGCACTCCAGCCTGGCAACAGAGCGAGACTCCGTCTCAAAAATAAAATAAAATAAAAAATAAAGAATGTATTAGGACGCATATTCACTGTGCTAAGTCAGTAACTGACTCAACAGTCCTATCGGGGGAAAGCCCAAAGGATAAGCTCAGACAGAAAAAAGTAGAAATAACTGGAAAAGATTAAAGAAAACACTCTAGGCTGGGCGTGGTGGCTCACACCTGTAATCCCAGCATTTTGGGAGGCCGAGGTAGGCACATCACCTGAGGCTGGGAGTTCGAGGCCCACCTGACCAACATGGAGAATTCCCTTCTCTACTAAAACTACAAAATTAGCCAGCCATGGTGGTTCACACCTGTAATCCCAGCTACTTGGGAGGCTGAGGCAGTAGAATTGCTTGAACCCAGGAGGCAGAAGTTGCGGTGAGCTGAGATCACACCATTGCACTCTAGCCTGGGCAACAAGAGCAAAACTCCATCTCAAAAAAAAAAAAAAGAGAAAACGCTCTAGGCACTAGACATTGAGGGACCCAGAGGTGGAATGCTTTGTAAGAACAGACTGACATGTAAAAAGCATCAACAACCCAAATATATGTTAACAGATGAATGGACAAACAAAACATGGCACATCCATACAACAGCGGTATCACTCAAACAATGGGAAAGGTACCAATTCATGCTACAAGATGGATGAGCCTTGAAAACATGATGCTAAGTGAAAAAAGCCAAAAGACCGATCTTGTATCATTCCATTTGCATGAAAGGTCTGAAATAGGCTAATCCATAGAGGAAAAAAAGCAGATCAGCAGTTGCTTTGGGTTAGGGAGAGGAAGAAATGGTGACTGATTGGTTAATGAATTTGGGATTCTTTTCAGGGGTTGACAAAATGTTCTAAAATTAGATAGTGGTGATAGTTCCACAGCTCTGAATATTCTAAGAACTGTTCAATTATATACTTTTTAACTCGAATTTTAAGAGGTGAGAGAGTTATTTCTCAACATTGGGTCTTACTGTCACCAGAATACAGTGGTGTGCAATTGCACAGCACTCCACTGTCTTCAGAACACTTTCACACACATCAAATCTTTGATCAAGGAGCCTCCAAATGTTTTTCCGTGCAATTGATTTATGGAGTAGAGCCTTTGATTTTTGTTCGTTTTGTTTTTGAGACAGTCTCGTTCTGTTGCCCAGGCTGGAATGTAGTGGTATGATTTTGGCCCACTGCAAACCCCTTCTCCTGGATTCAAGCGATTCTCCTGCCTCAGCCTTCCAAGTAGCTGGGATTACAGGCACCCGCCACCACGCTTGGCTGATTTTTGTATTTTTAGTAGAGACAGGGTTTTGCCACATTGGCCAGGCTGGTCTCAAACTCCTGGCCTCAGGTGATCCGCCTGCCTCAGCCTCCTAAAGTGCTGGATTGCTGGTGTGAGGCACTGTGCCCAGCTGGAGTAGTGCCTTTGGAAAAGGAATCTGCCATTCGTGTTAGATGGACTAAGGGTGGAGAGAGTCCAATGAGGTTCTGGGGGTCTAACTTAAGGGTCTAGACAGGCAGGATGGAAGAAGTAGAAAAGATTAGATTTGGGTAAGAGTAAGCCCAAGGCCATTTAGATTTTCTTAAACTAGGGATCCTGTAACTGGTCATCTTGACAAGATTAGTTTCCACATTACTGATTGCTGAGAGCTTACACAAGTCCTGTGTTGCAGGCTCTTCTGTTTAGGGAGGCAGGATCCTGAGAGATACGGGCCTAAGGAAGAGAACTCTTGTTCCCTTGAAGCAAACTTCTCTAGTACCTCTAAACTGGCAATGAGGTCTAGTGAAAGATGATGGATTTTGAACTAACTGACCAGGTTCAAATCCAGGCTGTTATTTATTAGCTGTGACCCAGGGCAAGTTATTCAACTCACTGAGCCTCAGTTCCTCCTCTACTGGGAGGAGCAGTGGTGGATAGCTACCCCACAGCACAGTGAAGATGACTGAGTTCACACCCAGTGATGTGAACAGTACCTAGAACAAAGTCAAAAAGGTCCCCTTGTGACCATCAACTATCGATCTCACATCAACTGCGCTCTTCCTCCCTAGCACTTATTACAGTTATTCTCTATTTATCCGTGCTTCACTGTTTAATATACACTTTCAACTACACTGTAACTTCCAGGATGAACAAGGACAATGTCTGTTTGCTGCTCATTGCACCAGCAGGGCCTAATCCAAGTAGGAGTTGAGTACCTTTGGGATGACTAGATCATCTAGGAATTATACATTGGGCTAAGAGTCACCACGGCTGATAAACAGCCATGCTGTTCTGAAGAGGCAGAATGAAGAAGCACCCCCCCACCCAAAAAAACAAAACAAAACAAAAAAACAAAAACAAAAAAAAAACAAAAAACAGGAAAAATAAGCAAAGTTATGGAGTAAATGGCTTCATCCAGAAAGTTAAGGCTGGGCGTGGTGACTCACGCTTGTAACCCCAGTACATTGAGAGGCTGAGTGGGGATGATCACTTGAGCTCAGGAGTTCAAGACCAGCCTGGGCAACATGGTGAAACCCTGTCTCTACTAAAAATACAAAAATTAGCTGGGTGTGGTGGCACGTGACTGCTATTCAGGAGACTGAGATGGGAAAATTGCTTGAGCCCAGGAGGCAGAGGTTGCAGTAAGCCGAGATTGCACCACTGCACCCTGCTGGAATAAAAAAGAAACTTAGGGAAGAATAACCAAAGAAAAATATTCCTTATTTTTCCAGTATGGTCATCTAAACAGCTTGCATGGCCTTGCATACTAGGACCCAAATGAGTAAAAAAAAAAAAAAAAAAAAAAAAAAAAAAAAAAAAAAGACTTAACTGGCATTGGGTTCTGCAGGTGTCTAACTTCTTCCCAGGTTGTGTATCAATCACCTGTGGAACAGGCCTGATTGGAAAACCAATGACATTGACAAATAACAATTTTTTTTTTTTAAGACAGGATCCTGTTCTGCAGCCCAGGCTGAGGGCAGTGGCGCAATCATGGCTCACTGTGGCTCTGACCTCCTGGGCTCAAGTGATCCTGATCCTCCCATCTCAGCCTCCTGATAGCTGAGACTACAGATGCACGCCGCCGGGCCTGGCTAATTTCTGTATTTTTTGTAGAGACAAGGTTTTACCATGTTGCCCAGGCTAGTCTCGAACTCCTGGGCTCAAGCAATCCTCCCACTTGGTCTCCCAAAGTGCTGGGATTATAAGCATGAGGACCACGCCCAGCCTAAAAATTCTTTAATATATCCCCAAATACATACAATTCATTCATTAAAAAGTAATAGATAACAGCTTTTCCCTGCTCCTGTAAATGTGCTACATTCATTCTTACTTCCAAAACTTTTTTTTTTTTTTTTAAAGAGATAGGGCCTCACTCTCTTGTCCAGGATGGAGTGCAATGACAAGACCACAGTTCCCTGCAGCCTCGACCTCCTGGGCTCAAGCAATCTTCCCACCTCAGCCTCCCAAGTAGATGGGACTACAGGCACACACCACCATGCCTGCTAATCTTTTTTTTTTTTTTTTTTTTTTTTTTACTTTTTATAGAGGCAGTGTCTCATCATGTTCCCCAGGATGGTCTCGAATTTCTAGACTCAAGCAATCCTCCCACCTCAGCCTCCCAGCCTCCACCTCCCAAAGTGCCGGAATTGCAGACATGGGCCACCATGCCAGGCCCCAAACTTTTATGATGGTGAAACTCTCCTAACCCAGTACCCATTTCTATTTAAATATTACCAGTTCCTCAAGGTCCACCTTTCTTTCTCAAAGCCTTTTCTGGTCCACACTGATCTCTTTCTGAATTTCTAAGCCCTCTCCGCCCATATTACACAATGTTGTCCATTTAGGTAGGATCAAATGTTATTCTCCCATTGTTTCCTGTGTTGACTGAGGTCTTTCCAAGAAGGCAGGAAAACTGCTTCTCACTAACAACTTCTCCATCCCCCAGAAAGGCCAAGACAACAGACTCTCAGGCTGTCTTTAACAAATATCAATGACTGTACCCAAGGGAGTCATACATACCTCTTCCACAACTAATGTTCTCTTCACCTACACCATCTGCCAAACAAAACCAAGGGCTAAGGGAAAAGAAGACATCTTTTGTTTTGCAAAAGAGCTCCCAATTCGTTTGAGAAAGGTGCTATGATGCATATAAATTTAGCACTCCATGACCTCAACTGGAATCTACTGAAATAAACACTAAATGAGATGCAAATTCCACTCATATATAACAATCGGGATGAGTCAATACTGAGGTTTCCATTACATCTGCTCATTTCCTAGAGTCACACTCGAACACATGTGTGTAGGCTTTGTGGAGGGCGTGCACTTCTCAGAATGTCTGTTAACAATTAAGAAGGCCTGTGGGCTGGGGTTAATGGTGATTGCCCTGCCCACATGGTGAGACCGGGGCTGCACTCCTCAGACAGGATTCCGCTCTTGGTATGTTGTGGGCATCACAGTGAAAACAGACCCTCCAGGGAAGATGCAATTGCCCTGAATGGTCTCTCCTTCATCCTGAGAAATACTTAAGGGGCCGCAACATGCTGGAGCTTCAAGGCAGCATCCTCAATTTCAAGAGGGAGGAAAAGAATCATTTTCACAAGGAGATATACACCATGGTCTGTACCTAATAAAAGGCATTGTGGGGCAAACCATGGTAGCTCATGCCTGTAAGTCTCAATACTTTGGGACGCCAAGGCAGGAGGATTGCTTGAGGCCAGGAGTTAGAGAAGAGTCTGGGAAATGCAGTGCGACCCCATCTCTACAAAAAAATTTAAAAATTAGCAGGGTGAACCAGGAGTGGTGGCTCACGCCTGTAATCCCAGAACTTTAGGAGGCTGAGGCAGGCGGATCACCTGAGGTCAGGAGTTCGAGATTAGCCTGGCCAACATGATGAAACCCCATCTCTACTAAAAATAGACCAATTAGCCGGGCATGGTGGCAGGCGCCTGTAATCCCAGCTCCTCCGGAGGCTTGAGGCAGGAGAATCACTTGAACCCGGGAGGTGGAGGTTGCAGTAAGCCAAGATGGTGCCATTGCACTCCATCCTGGGTGACAAGGGTGAAACTTTGTCTCAAAAAAAAAAAAAATTAGCAGGGTGTGGCAACACAGCTCTGTGGTCCCAGCTACTCAGGAGGTTGAGGTGGGAGGATCGCTTGAGCCCAGGAGGTTGAGGTTATAGTAAGCTATGATCATGCTACTGCACTCCACATCCTGGGTGACAGACAGACCCTATTTCCAAAAAAAAGAAAAAAAGAAAAAGCATTGAAGCATTGTTGATTCAACTGTAATTATAAAATTCTTTCCAAGGATATACTTGGCTCACTGTCCACCAAAACTTATGTCAAACTGACCAGTGTGTCTCTGTTCTCATCTCAAGAGCAAACCAACCATGTGACCAGAAAAGTAGATGAGAGAATAACATATCCACTGATTCTGAGACATGTTTCCACACTGTAACATCTATGAAATCAGGATGCATCTTACAATAAAGTTTTAATTGGCAGTGTTATTGCTTTACCTGACAAATGTTAGAGCTGACTCAAATTCTGTACTTGCACTCACAACACCTAAAATACTGGCCTCATCGTCAGACATTAATAGCCAGAAAAATATAGCAAGCACCTAACACACAAAAAGCAACACACTTCACGGTGTCCGATAAACTCAAGAATGACACCCCCAGAAATTATCTGCTAAGCATTTTTGTATCCAGTGAAGTATAAGAAACACAACTGGGATATGTCTTCAAATGAGGTTAAAAAAAGTCACTATATAACATCCAGGTGTTATACAGATGAGGCTGGAATATTAATTCTGAGTCACGGATGGGACACAAATATGAAAAACTCCACAGTGAGGGAGCAATCTTTGGACATTTTTAAATGGCAGGGGCAGGGGACGCAAGGAATGGGCCTGCTGATTCTCTTAGTGGAAATAGTGTTCTAGAGAAGATTTGGCAATAAACATCAAATATCTTTAAAAGAATGCATGCCCTTTGACCCAGAAATTCCACTTCTAAGAGTTGAAGCTAAGGAAATCACTAAGGGTGTATACACAGATTTAGCTAGGAGGATGTACAGCACTGTTTGTATCACTTAAGCTGGAAATAAGTTCAATAATAAGCCCAATAATAAGGGGTGGGTCAAATACATTAAGGCACATCCATACTATAGCACAATAGGAAGAATTTAAAATTTGGCTGCAGAAATGTATCCAATTGGCCAGATGCAGTGACTCACGCCTGTAATCCTAACACTTTGGGAGGTTGAGGCGGGAGGATCACCTGAGGCCAAGAGTTCGAGACCAGCCTGGGCAATATGAGACCCTGTCTCTACAGAAAAAAATAGAAAAACTTAGCCAGGCATAGTGGTGCACACTTGTAGTCCCAGCTACTTGGGAGGCTGAGGTGTGAGGATGGCTTGAGGCCAAGAGTTCAAAGCTGCAGTGAGCTATGATCGCATTGTGCCACTGCACTCCAGCCTGGAGGACACAGCAAGACGACGACTCAAAAAACAGAGAGAGAGAGAGAAATGAATCCAATGGCATGCAAAGATGTTCATAAAATACTGTTAAGTGAAATAAATGGAAAACCTATTATGATCTCATTTTTGTTCAAACAGATGATAGATGCCATGTGTGCACACACAGAGAAAAGAACATGTAAAAGATACGCAGTGAGGTATTAACATTGGTTGTGAGGGAATTATAGAATTGTTTCCTTTTTTAATCTTTTTTTTTTTTTTTTGCTTACTTGTGTTTTCTAATGGTGGTGAGGAGAGAAAGGGTAACTATTTAAGATTGTATTTTAAAAAACAAAAACAGTGAAAAGAAACTTGAACACAATGTGATCCAATTAGATGAACAAATGGCTTATGAATCTTGGTAGCTTCAATTTAAAATATAAAATGAATTAAAAACCCCATACATTTATCATTCTTTAATCCCTAAAATAGAAGCAATACGTTACTATCTTTCCTTTGAGAAATGCTGGGAGAAATGACCAACAGAAATAAGCATAAGACAGGGCTTAAAATAGGCAAAAATATCCCAGGAGAAAACTTTCTGCTCCACACAGAAGCTCTGCTGAGGACCACCTGGGGTAGAAGGTAGTTCTCCACATTTTTAACACAACAAAATAATTGCGAAAATACCCTAGAGCTTTCGATAAAGGCAAACTATTTCAGGGCTTTACACGAACAATAACGCTTACTCTTTATGTCAGCCCTATATGAGAAATTTCCTAATTTATAAGACTAAAAATTAATCCATTAGGCGTGGGGAGGGAGGAAAGGTATTTACGGCAAGCATTTTTGTTTTTGTTTTTGTTTTGAGACAGAATTTCGTTCTTGTTGCCCAGGCTGGAGTACGATGGCGCGATCCTGGCTAACCGCAACCTCCGCCTCCCGGGTTCAAGCGATTCTTCTGCCTCAGCCTCCCGAGTAGCTGGGATTACAGGCACGTGCCACCATGCCCAGCTAATTTTGTATTTTTAGTAGAGATGGGGGTTTATCCATGTTGGCCAGGCTGGTCTCAAACTCCTGACCTCAGGTGATCCACCCGCCTCAGCCTCCCAAAGTGCTGGGATTACAGGCATGAGCCACCCCACCTGGCCACGGCAAGACAATGATTGTGATGTCAATTTGGAAAGTACAGGGCTTGTTAGTTACGTGGTGAGATTTCAGAGTACTGGTTTAAGGGAGGAGGGACCCAGGTCAATCTGCTGCATTTCCACGCCTGAGTCTCCTGCACTGAGCAGCACCCAGGCTTTGCCTGGGCTGACTTTAGTACCAGTAGATGGAAAAATAACACTTTTCTTTGGGAGGCCAAGGCAGGCAGATCACCTGAGGTCGGGAGTTCGAGACCTGCCTGACCAACACGGAGAAACCTCATCTCTACTAAAAATACAAAATGAGCCGGGCGTGGTGGTGCGTGTCTGTAGTCCCAGCTACTCGGGAGGCTGAGGCAGGAGAATCGCTTGAATCCAGGAGGCGGAGGTTGCAGTGAGCTGAGATCGTGCCACTGAACTCCAGCCTGGGCAACAAGAGCGAAACTCTGTCTCAAAAAAAAAAAAAAAAAAGGAAAAATAACACTTTTTCATTGACTTCAAGGTAAGCTCACACCAATAGGATTCCTCTATCCATCTAATCACAACCCAAGATATTACAAGAGAAATTCTCATGTTGATTAAAGGCCAGTGGGGTTTAATGGAACGTAGAAGAGGGGACAGTTAATGGTTAAAACATCTTGGATGTACATTTACCAAAATCAGAAACTCACAGTATTCCAAAGCCCCACAGCACTTTTGAGTCTTTGCTCCCTCCCTACTGGCTTTTGTTTTTGTTTTGAAGATACAGAGTCAGCAGGCTGGGTGCACTATGACCAAATGGCAACAGATGCTAGTCTTGCAAAGGGCAAGAACTTCCCTTTGATGATCTAAGAACATGGAGAGAATGGACAAACATGCCTGCTCAGGACATTTTCACTTTGATTTGGGGTTAACCATCAGTTACATGAATACCAAGAGCTATAGAAAAAGCAGTTCCTGCACCCAATAAAATCAGACACGCTACATTCCTGAATCCATCTCGACCACAAATGATCCCAGGAAACGTGTCTCCACTGCGTATGTTGTCTTATTCGCCATGCTTTAGAAGGCTGATACA
The DNA here is from genome assembly GCF_029289425.2 of Pan paniscus. Classification (NCBI taxonomy): domain Eukaryota; kingdom Metazoa; phylum Chordata; class Mammalia; order Primates; family Hominidae; genus Pan; species Pan paniscus. Next base: position 48,961,309 of record NC_073256.2, on the reverse strand, counting down.
CAAATAGTTCTTAATGCATGGGATCTGAGAACCATTCTTCTGACTCAATATTGCATGGTGGCAAGCAGCTTAGAGAATGGATCACACTTTTCTTTTTTAATCTTTTATTTTAAAAATACAAGCAATGTGGCCGGGTGTGGTGGCTCATGCCTGTAATCCCAGCGCTTTGGGAGGCCAAGGCAGGCAGATCACCTGAGGTCAGGAGTTTGAGACCAGCCTGGTCAACATAGTGAAACCCCATCTCTACTAAAAATACAAAAATTAGCTGAGTGTGGTGGCAGGCGCCTGTAGTCCCAGGTACTTGGGAGGCTGAGGCAGGAGAATTGCTTGAACCCGGGAGACAGAGGTTGCAGTGAGCTGGGATCATACCACTGCATTCCAGCCTGGGCGACAGAGACAGAGCGAGACTCTGTCTCAACAACAACAAAAAAAACAAGCAATGTTACCACAGATAATAACAGGAAAATAACTGATACTTTCAGAATGAAAAACATATGCCAATCGTATACCATATACAACCTCCTCCAAATGAATCTAATATATATTTCCATATTTGTAAATTGGTATCTTACCAATTGTTACAATGTTATACGTTAACCTTTCTCAAATTAGGAGTTTAAACGATGTATTAAGAAAATGAGGGCCAGGCGTGGTGGCTCAGGCCTGTAATCCCAGCACTTTGGGAGGCTGGGGAGGGGACGGGGAATCACTTGAGGTCAGGAGTTCAAGACCAGCCTGGCCAACATGGCGAAACCCCGTCTCTACTAAAAATACAAAAAAAAAGTAGCCAGGTGTGGTGGCGTGTACCTGTAATTCCAGCTACTCGGGAGGCTGAAGCAGGAGAACAGCTCGAACCCCGGAGGCGGAGGTTGCAGTGAGCTGAGATCGCACCACTGCATTCCAGCCTGGGCAATAGAGCAAGACTTCATCTCAAAAGAAAAAAGAAATGAAGAAAACCGGCTGGGTGCAGTGACTCACATGTGTAATCCTAGCACTTTGGGAGGCTGAGGCAGGCGGATCACGTGAGGTCCGGAGTTCAAGACCAGCCTGACCAACATAGTGAAACCCCGTCTCTACTAAAAATACAAAAATTAGCTGGGTGCGGTGGCAGGCGCCTGCAGTCCCAGCTACTTGGGAGGCTGAGGCAGGACAATCACTTCAACCTGGGAGGCGGAGGCTGCAGGGAGCCGAGATCACACCACTGCACTCCAGCCTGGGCAACACAGCGATACTGTCTCAAAAAAAAGAAAACCTACCAACACTTCAGACACTGGGATTTTCAGTGAGAATAATTTTTCCCTATCAACTCTGGAACTTACAATGATCACATCTCTTTTGAATACTGCATTGCTGGCTTCATATCTAAGATAAAGAGTCTTCCAAGCCTTTAATATATAAACAAAACCCTTTCATAATGGGATCTGAGTGGCAGCTTTAATCTTATCTTTAATTCTGTAAAGCATCTGGTGCTGTGGAGTAAATAAACCAGCCCCTTACCCTCAACACAGAGTCCCCATCAAACACATGAGCCAGCCTTTCTAAAAATATAGTTACAATGAAAAGCCTACAAACAGTGGTGGTGTAACAAACGATGCTTTTTCTTAGAAAGATGTTTGTCATTTTCAAGTGTTCTAAAAATGAAGTAAACCACAAAACCATTTTCAACAAGATGTGTGTTTCTAATTATTAGTGAGATTTATATTCCTTGAAAAAAAAAAAAAAAACAGCAGTGTCCCTGGAAGAGCAGAGAAGTTCATTGCTCCAAGACAGCAAGAATTTATAAAGGCAAAATAATTTTGATAAGACCTATCCCCTTTTCTAGCATTTTAAATTTGGGATCTCCTTGCACAAATACTGATACAATGAATGGTCACTTTGAAGTGAGAGGAGGGAACATTCCACTGCAGGGCAAGGCTCAACATTTCTTCATTACAGACCCACTACCTCGCACAGCAATGATTACTAATTCCCTCTTCAGCTTAGATTGAGAAAAGAAGTTGATAGCAACATAAAAGGTGAGGCAAAATTAATGTAAGTAGAGCTTATTTTGGCCAAGCTTGAAGACTGCAACCCAGGGGCTTATGCATTCCAATTAAAAAGCAGTTACAAGTGGCTTTTTAAAGACAAAAAAAAAAAAAAAAAAAGGAGCAGGGACAAGGGAGTGGGCTGATATAAAGTTGTTTACCAGGAATTCTCATTGGTTTACACAAATTATACTGATTAGTGATTGGCTATATACATTGTTAAACTACAGAGTGAGTTACAGTGTCCAGTGCAGCATTATTAGTTAATTTATAGCTACTTCTAGCAACAGCAAGCAGTGAATACAGAGAGGTGAATATATAGCTCAAGCGGGGAGTAGGACCTGACTGTGGTCTCATTTTAAAGTCCCTCTGGACCTGATCATTTAAAAGGACTTGCATTCCTCAAAGTTCATTTTCTCATTAACACAGTAATTCAAATCTTTGATTTATTTACTGGGTATTTATTAGCAAATCATAACACTCTAACCTCTACCTATGGATAAACAGATCATAAAGATATATATGACAAATCGATCATAAACATATATACAGGCCAGGCACTGTAATCTCAGCACTTTAGGAGGCCAAGGCAGGCGGATCACTTGAGATCAGCAGAGTTCGAGACCAGCCTGGCCAACACAGTGAAACCTCGTCTCTACTAAAAATAAAAACAATTAGCCGGGCATGGTGGCAGGCACCTGTAATTCCAGCTAATCAGGAGGCTGAGTCAGGAGAATCACTTGAACCCAGGAGGCAGAGGTTATAGTGAGCTGAGATCACACTACTGCACTCCAGCCTGGGTGACAGAGCAAGACTCCGTCTTGAGAAAAAAAAAACAAAAAAAAATATATATGACAAATAGATCTTGCAAAACCCCTCTCATACTTTCCTCATTTCGTATTTATTTCTGCATTCTGTTGATCATGAGCTTTTTCAAGCAAATTCTGGAAGCCCAGGTTAAAGGTGAACATCACATTGGGTGTCGTTCTGCCCAACCTGGTTTTTTCTTTCCTTTAGGGGACTTGAAGCCACGCACTCCTGAAGAACCACCACCTAGGCTCCCAGGGTCTTTTCTGCACTTCTTTGGATCTCTGGCATTAGATACTTGGGAGGGCGTGCAAGGAGAGAATGTTCTCCATTCTCCCTTCCCCCATTAGAATGGCTAATGCAGAGATTCATTTCCTAGCTCTGGTTTTCTGCATAACCCCTCCTCAAAACACAAAGACTCAGGATAGGCCTTAAAGAGTCCTTTTGTTTAGAAAGGGTCATTTCCTGCTGTTCTCTCACACCCAGAGACTCCCACCCAGTTCTCAAGGAGAGGCACTCATTTGCTTAGGAAAAAACAAAACAATTTCAGGTAAGAAAAGCAGTCTTAAGAAAATCATTTCAAATATACAGGAAAGAGTTTCCAAAGTCTAGTGCTTCACTAATTTTTCCTTATTTTGTTAGAATCGTAATTTAACAAAACAGAGGCAAGGTCTAAGGGTTTTCACTTAAAAGGCTTAAAATTAAAACCATTCCCCCCAAACAGCCCACCCTGGATGTGTCTTGGCACGCCACGGCAGCTTTCTGCATCACAATGGGGAAATGGAAAGTGGAATGAAAGTGGAAAAATGAGATTTATGGTTCTTTTAATGCACAACAGGCGCTGTCTATACAATCCCTACCTTTTAGTTAAGGAAACAGGTTTAAATGACTTGTCAAAGACAAGCAGCTTCAGTGGCTTGTCCTAGGTCCCTTAGAAACAAAGAGATAATGAGATAATAAGAGAGAAAACAAAGAATACTCATGAATTGATTGGTCAAGAAATAACTTCTATAAGGATTTATATACTATTGGTTCTAAGACTATCAGGTAATGGACGATGGTTAAGTTAACCAAGTTTGTTGAAGGTCAAGTGTGACATAAATGCTATAAATGAGGATAATCCAATGGTCTGCATTTTCATCGATGCATTTTCACCAACTAACTAGTCTGCTCAACTAACAGGTGACTTGTTAGCCTGATGCCGTATGTAATGATGACTTACATTTCTTTCATCCTGAAATGTCATCTGGTCTGCTTTACAATGAATAGAAACAGCTCCTGAGTCTGTGAGGCTGACACGTGGGCATAAATTGTGGCTGTGAGGTGGCCCCATAAGGGCTCACAAGGCAGATTAGAAGGTCCTTCATGGCTACACATATAGATGGCTTAAAGGCTGGATTCTTCCGGCTAAAGCCAGCATTATGCTGAGCTTCAGATCTTTTTCTTCTTGTAGGCAAATTGAGGAAGGTATATTGAGCTGGAGGCTAGATCCAATCAAAGGATCAGAAATGGTAAGTCTATCTCCAAATCAATTCCACCTGGGTTATTAAATTAACCCTAACAACCTAACAGTCACATCTGCAAAACAGGAATCAAATTCACCTTGCCCTACTGGTACTTACGCATTCCCTACACGCCAGGCCCACATCCCTCTCCTCGTTCTGTGGAATTAGTAGGTTTCCCATCCTAAGTGGACAAAAGGGAAGGATTCGTTTATGTGTGAAAAACTGCTGCATACCCCCACAAGCGCTCTTATCACTTACCATCTGAACATTTCCAGCTTAAAAGTGTGTGAGATGACAACTGCGGTTTTGTATGTAATAAAGTGGGGATGAGGACCAGAAATGATCATCTTCAAGGCAGAAATATAAAGTTCAACCTGAAAACTGCTGAAAAAGGTTTATGATGATACAGTGTATCAGACAGGCTTTGGCGTTTGTAAAGCAGACTTACATTCTAGTCAATTCACAAAAAAACTTATTGGACAGTTCTGGGCATTGTCCTAGGCATCTGAGGTTTGTACAGTGTTAAGGCAGGCAGTCTCTGCTGCCAGGGAGTTACATTCCAAGGGTACCAAATAAGTACAATAAGCATACAAGGCAACGTCAGGAGGTAAGTAGTACTATTTGGAAAATAAAAGGGTTGGGAATATAGGGCTACTTTAAACTTGGAGGTCAAAGGTCTCTCTGGGGTGACATCTGAATTGAGATCTAAATGAATGGCAAGGATGAGGCTGATAACGTCTGAGTGTAGGGCTTTCCGGGCATACAGAATGGCTTGCACAAAGGCCCTGAGGCAGGAACAAGTTTGGCAACTTGGAGACACCTAAGGAAAGCCCAGGCAGCTGGAGCATAATGAATGAGGCTGTGATTCTTGGCAGATGAGGTCAGAGAAACCAGCAGGGCCCGGATCACATGAACCTCATACGCCACTGGAGAATTTTAAGCTCCTATCCACCAGCTGTAAAACCTCAGACCAATTACTTAATCTCTTAGAGCCTTAGCTTTCTTATCCCAAAACATGGGATGGCAACACTTCATATGGTTTGTCAAAGAGCAATGTTAAAAGCAGAGTAGACACCAGCTCCATAAATGTTTAATCAATCCATTAATATGCAAAAACCATTAAGTGTTTTTACAGGTTTGATTACATCTGGATATGCACCTGGTCTTTTTTTTTTGAGACAGAGTCTCACTCTGTCCAGGCTGGAGTGCAGTGGTGCGATCATGGCTCACAGCCGCCTCGACCTCCCGAGCTCAGGCAATCCTCCCACCTCAGCCTCCTAAGTAGCTGGGACTACAGGCACACGCCACCACGCCTGGCTAATTTTTTTGTAGAGATGAGGTTCTGCCGTGTTGCTCAGGCTGGTCTCGAACTCCTGGGCTCAACTGATCTGCCTGCCTCAGCCTCCTAAAGTGCTAGCCTCATGAAGTGCTAAGCGTGAGCCACCTGGCCCAGCCACTGCACCTGATCTTCAATTCTCCCACTGATTTTAAGCATATTAGGAAAAGTAAGATTGAAAAGAAAATTTGTGCAATAAAAATGGTCTCGTCTATAATTCCAGCACTTTGGGAGGCCGAGGCGGGAGGATCGCTTGAACCCAGGAGTTTTAAGACCAGCCTGGGCAACACCACAAGACTCCATCTCAAATAAAAACAGGTAAAAAAAAAAAAAAAAAAGAAAGATAAATAAATTTTAAAAACGGTCTCAGGGTTCACTCTAACAATTCTTTTGCTTATTACTGGGAAAAGTCTTGGAGGTCCTAGAAAAAGAATTTGGCTTGGGAAGGTAAGAGGAGAGCAGTGGATGATCCGGTCTGGGAGTAGCTGACTAGATTCCAGCCCTTTGCTGATTTTCTTCCTTCTACTCAAATAAGCAAGACCCTGAGGGGGAGCAAGTACCAGTGGTTTCAGTCCACTGTCACCAGGCATCCTGCAGCAGGCACAGGACGGAAGTACATGTCCTCACTCCCACCTCCCCAAACACATCCTGCCTGGCTGGGAGGGATACTGTATTTAAAAACAGATGACTCTTTGGAAACTCACACATTTTAAGTCCCGTAAATCACACATACTGGGTAAAGTAATTACACTTTTGTAGCACTTCCCCTCTGAGCACAAAGGAAATTCTGCTACTTCTGTAATTAGATAGCACTTTCTGTGTACACTTTCTCCCGGGGGGCCTCCACTGTCTATCCTATAGGTGGGCGTAAGAGGAATTTTCACAAAACAGGATCCTGCGGATTCAAGAAAAAAAAAATTGGGTAGTCTTTAGGATTTCTCTTAGAACAACATTGGCCACTGCCAGCCTATCTACCCTGGTGACATGAGAATCTGGGAAAATCAAGAGGAACGTCGCAAAAAAATCAACTCATGAGAAATAAAAGTTAATTAAAAGTAAAGTTGTCCTATAACTTATTTGCAGAGGTTGGTGAGCCAGACCTCATTTTGGAGATTCTCAGATGTCTCCTACCTTTGCAAAACCCTAAAGGCTGACAGAATGGAACTGCCTAAGCATTCCCTTTGCATTTTAAATTTGTGTAACAATACTGTATTACAACCTGGAATGTGAATCCATCTTCCCGGTGTGACTGGCATTTATCACTGCCATTTCCTTTTTCTCTTTAGCATTTACACAATATGCACCGTCACCATAATAGGTTCAGTAGAGTTAAAACCTAAGAGAAATACAAATGCAAGTTGTTTTCTTTTTAAGTTCCTGGACTACTTTGAGCTGACACTTAGCTGGGCTGAAAAAGGCAGCAAACTTTTAAAGTATAAATTGAATAAAATGAAAATATGGCCAGGCATGGTGGCTCATGCCTCTAATCCCAGCACTTTGGCAGGCCGAGGCGGGTGGATCACCTGAGGTCAAGAGTTTGAGACCAACCTGACCAATATGGTGAAACCCCTGTCTCTACTAAAAATAGAAAAATTAGCCGGGTGTGGTGGCGTGTGCCTGTAGTCCCAGCTACTTGGGAGGCTGAGGCAGCAGAATTGCTTGAACCCAGGCAGTGGAGGTTGCAGTGAGATGGCGCCACTGCACTCCAGGCTGAGTGACAGCGCAAGACTCCGTCTCAAAGAAAAAAAAAAAAGAGAAAATGAAAATATAACCCACGGAAGGCTCATCCTACTCTTCCTTTTCCCCAAAAAAGTCAAAAAAGATAAAAGCAACTTAGAAATTTTTTCCTGTAAAAAAAACTCACGCCTCTCCAGATTTTATGGTAGCTTGATCTTTCCTTTTAGGTGCAGGGTTGGCAAATGAAGAGTTGGAGAAGTAAAAGCCTGGGAATTAATGGCAAGTTTGGGAGGTTTATAAACAGGTTCCTGAGTTTTGATCAAAGCAAAAAAAAAGCATATGAGAAAGATTATATATCAGATTTTTCTAAGCTCCCCCTCAGGCTTTCCAATGGCTAAGTATACCAAACCCTTTAAAAACAGGCAGATTATATGTAATACATTTTTATGTTCCTAAATTAATTTTTAAGTTTCCATTTTTCTTGATTATTTTCAATTCTCTCCCCTTCCCACTTTTTAACATGACTCCAAATTTTCACTAAATTTTGTATCTCTTTCCTTGCTAACCCTCACAACGTTTCCTAGAAAGCAGGAATTCCATTTTCCGGGCACTCACTCCCAGTATGCACGCTTTCAATTATCAGCTCTATGTTCTTGAATTGTTCTGAAAATCGTATTTCAAGATCAGACCTCTCCTCTGCACCCCAGACTCAGTAACATCTTCATCTCCTAGGTACCTTCTTTTCTTACCCTTTCCACATCTCTATTTTCTATTCCTACAAATACAACCGTCACTTAGCTAGCCACCCGAAGGAGAAACCCAAAAGGCTGCTAGGCTGTCTCCTTGCCTTCTCTCCCGCACATCTGATAGTTATCTAGACCCTGAACACCTGGCATCTCTGCCTCAGTTGCCACTGCCAGGCTGCTGCCTCACTTTGAGACCAGGACTCTTGCAGCAGAAACCTCACTGCAAGAATGGTTCTCAACAACTTTTCCAAAATTCGCCACATCCCCCTGCCCATTGGGACGTCCTAGATTGCTGCCTTCTGGGGCACATCCACCCTGGTGCCCCATCAGAGGACAAAGTCCAATTCCCTAATGCAGAGGCAGCTCTTCCACCCACTGTGGGCCAGTGCCCCCTCCCCAGTTTCATTCTTCCTTCCCCTTCTTCTCTCCTGCCATGCCTTGCTTGCTCTTCCCCAAAAGGGTCTTTTGAAGCCTCTGTGTGTTCATTCACAGAGCGATTTCCTTGCCTAGCCCATCTTTTCCCCACTGTCTGAACCCTTTTCTCATCAGTCAAAATCTTAACTGAGATTTAGCTCATATGTCATCTTTAAAGAACAGACTCTTTAAACTTCTTTAAAGCTTTCTGTGACACAGCTCCATCCCTTCCTTGCAGGTTTGGCTGTGCTCAACTCAACTACCTCTACTTTAACCTCGGGCGTGGTTATACCTGTTTGTTTATACAGGGGCATCACCATTAAACTGTGAGCAACTTTAAGACAGGAACTGCCTCTCTCAGATCTTGGCATCTCTAGAATCTGCACATGAAGACCCTGGCTCCATAGCTTTTCAGGGCTTCAGCCACTTCCCCATCAAAGAAGCACAATCATCATAATCCCTTCATCAGCTTGTTGTGAGGCTGAAATAATATACGAAGAGTGCCTGGCACATAGTAAATACTCAATAAAAGTTAGGAGATAATTATTTAATGAATAGATAAAAAGATTTCTGACAATTCTGCAGGCTAAAGATTTCAGTATTTCCTTTTTCCTGCTATCAGCAACACTGACAAGCCAAGCAGCTTTCTTCTGATACCACAGACATATCCCCCTTTACTCAGCTTCACGTTTCAGATAATATCAAGGACCTCCCACCTCCACCGCCAAACATAGAAAATATAGTGCAATAAAATTGTTCGCAATATTCTCCTGGTACACTTTAGGGATGTGAGTGCGAGGAGTTATCCCCATATGACAAATAAGCTCATCCCCACCAGGGGCATGGAACTGACATGTTCATACCAACATAGCATCCATTTTAAATACCTGGTCCCAGATGGCCTCAAGCCCACTGAGCTATGCAGCCACTTCTGCACCAGCTTTTAAGGTTCATTCTCCTCATTCCTTCCTAAGTTTTTTTCTTTGACCAAAGCAAGCACTGTTCAAGAGGAACATTTGCATTCCCTTTCCCCTACCCCCAGGCAGACACTAAGGTGCCAAATGAAACTGAACACAAACATTCCAAAGTGGCTGTCACACAGAGCAGGCTTGTTTGGGAACACAGGGAGTCCATGCTCTTCCACCTAACCAAGGCTTCTGGAAGCCCTCGTCCAAAAGGTCAAATGGAATTCCACAGCAGAAACCAAATTCTAATGGTGAAAACCCAAAGGCACCTTGGGACAAGCAGTCCCACACCGACAGTGGCTATCTGATGGACCAGGCAGGCTCACCTGTGCTCGCAAATGGAGGTTCCTAATGACAAAGGGATGGAAGTAATTTTCCAGCAGTGGCTATCTGATGGACCAGGCAGGCTCACCTGTGCTCGCAAATGGAGGTTCCTAATGACAAAGGGATGGAAGTAATTTTCCAGCCGATCCATCCACACCTTTTCTAATTCCCCAGTGCAGAGCGCAGAAGGGATCCTCAATATTAAACGAGTGGCTGCTTCTTATTACCTGTACAAACTCATAATCACCAACCTCACCAATAAGGCTATTTCATATATATTTACAAAGAATTATATACGTGTATATATGTAAGTGTGGATGTGTGCAGAGGAGATTTACCTGGTGCTGGGGTAGGTGTTGAACATTGGGAATACTGTAAAATGGCATAGACCCATACAAAATAAATAGCTGAAAAAAATAATAACCAGGAGTTAAATGGACATAACAGAAAGTAACTTTTACTGAAATTCTAATGAAAAATCATCTCTATGGGATGGGACATTCAGGTGAGGGGGATCTTGCAAAAATGTAGGCTGAAAAACTTGAATCCTGGCTGGAAAGCAGCTCAGACTAGATCAAGAGAACAGAAGAGGAAGACCTAGGCTTCCTCTTAGCAAAGGGATCACAGTATACAGGTAGGTGAGGGCAATCCCGAACGCCATGTGCGCACTTGACTTTGTGGAGTACCAAGTAGCACTGAAGGATTCGGGGCATTGGAGGGCCCAGCAGTATGGTGTAAGGATGGACTCCAGAAGAGCATCAGAACAGGAGAGCAGCTGAAGATCACTAACACAATCAAGATAAGGGAATGAGTAAGAGAAATACTAATAGTACTAAGAAAGACTATGTCTGAGGAACAAGGCAGACCTGATTCTCACCGCTAGGCTTGTGAGCAAAACTAAATGTGACCAACCTCGGTTTTGTGAATATCACGATTCAAGGAAACCCTCAAAGCAAAAAGACATTTAATTCTTTTTGTTCACATGGTCATTTTCGAAAACTTAAACACCGAAAGGCATCAGAAAGTAAATAGCAATGATCTGTAATCCACCAATCAGATACAATTAATGTTTGGTTTTATGGATGAATATACATTTATTTGAGAACTGGCATCACATAGTATAAAACTTTAAAATCAGTTCTTTTCATTTAATATTACAACATGAGAATAAAAATATAGTCTTCAGAATGTCTGGAGCCACTGAAGCTCAAAGAGGTAAGGACAGGTTCTCCTCTCCAGCCTTTAGAGAGCACGGTGACCCTGCCAACACCTTGACTTCAGGTTTCTAACCTCCAGAACACAGAGAATAGTATATAACCACATATGTATAATACATAATAAATATGAATTTATATATAATACATATTTTATAATCCATGTATTTTTCTCTTTAAAAACGGAGCCTTTAGTGGTTGCACAATATTCCCCTTCCAGAATTATACAATGATTTAGTTAGCAGTTTCCCATGTTAGATAGAGTGCCTCTGAATTGTCACTGTCATAAGTCACTGCAAAAATCATTCCTATATATAAATCTTTATGATACCATTTTCTTAGGGTAAATTTCTAAAAATAAAGGTACTAAATCAAAGGGCCTGAACACATTTTGATAGTGTCACTCCTTTCTGAAAAGCTACACTAATTTACATCACCACTGCTCTGCACAAAAGTACCCACTTTATTGCCTTGTCACCAGCACTGAACACTTTTATCCTTAAAGCAAAAATTAACATGAACCTACGAAAATCATGTGAAAGCATCTCCAGAAGAGAACTTCCACCCCTTCCAAACTACCCATCTGAAAACTAAATGCCACTGGAAATGAAGAAGACTGCAGATGCACACAAGGGTTTATCAGGGAAATGTTTAAACCGCTACTGGAAAAATAACTCAAAAGTGCATGCCATATTGACAGGGGTCATGGAGCATCAGTTGTCACCAAATCCTATTCTACAACTGAAGTATATGTTTATTGCATTGGATTGAACTTGGAATAACAGAGATCCCCAATCTTGGTTAAATTGTATAAAACCATTCTGTACTTTCCTGAAGTCACAATGTAGATTGACTTTAATGCTCAATGAAAATTTGAGGTTGCCACATCAAACTGACATTACCCTCTGCAGCAACTGTAAGAAATAATTTTCTTTACAACCCCAATATTTTGGCAAAATTAGCACTTTAAAAGGAATGCAATGTAAAGGTTTGTATTAACCTCGGAAGAACTGACTTTGTATGATTTCTGCACATCTTTTTGATCAATATTCCAACACTTCCACGTTTTTTGCTTTTTTAGTTTTATTATAAGTACAAGTCAATTCAAAGCAATTTAAGGAGAAATTAACACCAGTGCTTCAATATAATAAAAGGCCTTTTAAAGATGTTTTATAATCAGCCTGAAAAGTACTCAATGACATGGATAAAAGTAGAAATAAAAACCAAATCACATATTTAATCTAAATTTCTATTTTGAAAATTCAGTGACCAACAAATAAGTTACAAGCTATAAGTTATAAGTTAGCTTATAGCTATAGCTATAAGTTATAAGCTATAAGACAGAAAAGGTCTTGATATATTTGAAAATACTTTAAACTCATCAATTATAACTGATTAGGTAAGACAAATAATTATGGATCTATTATGTATCAATTTTTATAAAGTCTGATTGCACAATTAGAGAAATTCTAGGAATCATTTTATCAATTGTAAAATATAAGAAATGATATGATACTCTAAACATATATAAACAAACCTTAAAAATCTCAGTGAGATTTTGACAACTGGTTAGTCTTTACAGGACAACTTGCTTAGGGAACACACATGTATAATACATTGTACGTGTATTACACATGTATTTAATGTAATAATACATTAAAAATCGGAAAGTTAAATGTATCATCTCTCTTACACAACTGGCTAGCCAAATCCTAAATTATTTTTCCTCAAAGTTTTCAATGCTATCCAAAGTAGAAGTATTAATACATGTTCTGCCAAAGTTCTCAAAAACTTCCAACCCTTAAAAGCTGCAAAAATACTCCTAGATCCTGAACTGTTCATTCTACAATTAGAACCAAAGAGGCATTTCAGCACAATTATTTCAGGCTAAGCATTAGAAACTCTCAAAAGAAGCTAAAATACACTGATTGATAGAAGGAATTCGTTTCGAAACTAGAAACACAGGAAAAAACAAACTTGGATTCTACAATGTGGAGAAAGCCCAAACCACCCTCATGATCTGTGAAATAAATTATTTTCCCTTAATGATGATTGGACTCATTTTTCCATGTCAGTTCAATGGCCACCAGAAATTACAACGAAACACATTTTTCCTCTCGTCATTACGTGTACATATCTATGTTGTATGTGTGTGTTCTGTTTACTGGAGTCCACCGCCAAGGTTTTTAAATGTGCTTAAGAGCAAGTTGCTGATACAATGGGTGGGCAGGGAAAGGGTCAGTGCAGTGGTTTTGTGTAATGCCGGGCACATTAATGGCACTCACCTAATACTCTATTTATTTTACTTGTGGCTTTCAGGGTTAGAAAGAAAAAAACAAAAAAGAGGTTAAGAGTTTTTCAAGAACAAAATATAAACCAAAAATAGGATAGAAATTAAGGCAAAATTACCTGGATCATTCAGGCCACCTTAGTTTCTTTTCCTCAATTTCTGACATTATAAACCCCCCTCTCTTCACGGTCTTAACTGTTTTGTACACGACATCTCTCTTGGACAACATGGGTTCTGAAATCTTCCTACGTGTCCCCTTACTTTTTACATAACAAGTGTTTTGCTAAAAAGACCGATGCTTTCTAGAGCCACATGCCATTCCTACCTGAAAAGGAACGCTGTCAGATAACAGGACAAGTAAGAGGCAGCAACTGTACTGCAATGGCCCGCGATTATACAGCGATTATTATACATAACCTCACAAGGACGCAGGAGCGTCCAGGAACAGGGCAGGCAATCCCTTGGTCCTGGCAGCTGTTAAGAGAGGTCAAGCAGAAAAATGTGACTTATCTATACTTAATTTTAATGTGGGTATGATTTTTAGGACATTGAACCTCTTTTGCTACCTACCAAAAGGGAAAAAAAAAAAGTTTTCTCAACTGAGTGAATAAAGAAAGATGGTTTCATATAATATTCTAACCCTGAGAAGCAAATAGATTGCACATCTAGCTGAAATAGAAAGATTTCTGAAGCGATGATTATCTTGATATGGTTAAGTGAATTAGTTAAATATAGTAATTCCTAAAAAAGCAAACTTGTCATTATTTTTAAATTTCTTTAAGTGGTAGGGAAAATAAATAGCAAAGCAGCCAGTAAAGTTCAAGAAAAAAAATCAGAACACATCATTCAACTCTCCATCGCTTTGAAAAAAGAAATGCCAGTAGTATTCCTACAATTGTAATTAGAAAACATGCAAGTAAACAACTCTTCAAATAGTCTTTTATAATAAAATAGAAAATGTCCTCGGGTGAAAAAGCAATTTTTGGCTGACTGCAATTCATTTAGGTTTTCACTACCATACAACTGGGTGACGAGTAAAATCTCCTATTTATTTTGCATTGTTTGGCATAGTCTCGCTCCTCTACTCCTCTACCTTCTCCATCTAAATAGTTACCATTTTCCAAGTGGACAATGTGCAGAGAAGTTGTATGTATTAATGAATTCCTCTGCAATTTTGGTTTCACTATCAGAATTGAAGTTTGCACACAACACAGTGTCTCAACAATGATCTCAACATTCTAACGCTTTAGAATCCGTTTACCTTCTGTGTTCACCTATATCAGGATGCAATACTTGTGTGAATCTTTTCGGGTCATATTGAGACGTGCACTTTCCTGCATCTACACACACTCTCAAGTTCCTCTAGAATGTTTAAGAACTCAACTGTGTGGGATGTTAAGAAGTACGCCAGAAATAATTTCTTGGACTCCAGATAACGTACCTGCAAAAACAGAGTCATTTGGTAGGATACCACAAATATCCTACTGAATTCTGAAACGTTTGTTCCTGAGTCCGACTCCCCTTCTGACCACATCTACTCAATTTTGTTTCCACCGAAGGAACGTTCTGCAGTCACAACACTTTCATCATGATTACGGACGCACCACCTAAAATGCATGCTCAGAAGTCAAAGTCCTATGAAAATACCCTCGATGAGCATTTGGTGAATTGCTGCGTTTTTAACCCTCTTACTCTGCTCCCCTCAGCTGCACGGCCCCTAAAATCACAAGCGTTCACCGCCCAGGTTCGGGGTCTTTGACTCAGCAGAGAAGAATGTGGCTGATGAGTTATCTATTAATCCAAAAAACCTCGGCTAGAAAGATATTTCACCAAGAACTTTTAACACGGAAAGGGAGGGGGCAGGGAATAGAGGTATCTTTTAACGAGAACTTTCCCCAGAGTTTCTTCCTTAAACTGCCCCCCCGCGACCCTGAATCTATACACAATTTCCAGCCCCGGCCCTAAGTCCTGACCCTCCGAGTCCCGATCATCTGAGGTCACCCAGGAGTCAGCTCTCGGTTCCACTTATAAATCCCGGGCAAACAAAGCTGAGCATTATACTTACAAAAGTCTCCGAAAAGTCCTTGGAGTTACGCAATTTGGGGCCCGCAGACGCGCGTGGACACAAAAACACACGCTCCCGAGATCCACCCTCCCCGGGCCACACTGCGGGGCTGCGTCCGGGGCACGGGCCATGCCTGAACCTTCCACCGCCGCGCCCCGGGCCCGCGCACCGCCGGCCGCCCGCACTGGGTCCCGGGTCGCCCCCGCCACCACACCGAGCCGCCCAGTACCTCCTCCTCCTGAAGGTTGGCCTCGCTCGGGGTGTTCTCCTTCTCGGCTTTGCCGCCGTTGTTCATCTTCCCGGTCCTTCCTCGCCGGGCCGGGCAGGGCTGGGGCGCGGGGCTGGGCGAGGGCGCGCTAGCCCACTGGAGCCTTCCCCGGGCGCCGGGGATCCCTCGGGCTGGCGCCGCGGGCTGTGGGGCTGGAGCTGGAGCCGGGGCAGTGGCTGTCGGGCTCGGGCTGGGCTGGGGCTCCCGCGGCGAGTCTGCGACGGCGGCGGCGGGCGACTCAGGAAGTGCAAGGGAGAGACGGGGCAGGGCGCGGGCCGGGAGCGGGGCACCGAGACAATCGGGCCCCGGGAGGGCGACCTGGAGAGGGAGGGCGGGAGCCAGGGGAGGAAGGAAGAAGGAAGGAAGGAAGGAAGGAAGCAAAGGATGGGGCGAGGACGCGCGTCCCAGGAGTAAGCGCGGAGAGTTGGGGCTGGGGGCTGCAGCCGCTGGAAGGAGGGGACGGGGGTGCCTAGAGAGGAGGAGGAAGAGGAGGAGGAAGAGGAGGAGGAGGAGCGGGGCGGAGGGGCGCGGGCCGCGGCTGGGACGCTGGGACCCGAGAGCCGCTGAGTGCGCGCTCCAGGCAGGCTCTGGGAAGTCCGGGATGGAAGCAGCTCCCTTTCTCTCGCCTTCCTCCCTCCCCTCCCCTCTCCCCTCCCTCCTCTCCGCGCCTCTCCTCCTCCCTCCGCCCTCCCTGGACGTGGGCTGCCGGCTGCAGCCCGGAGGGACGGGGCGCGGGACGGAGCCCCCCGCGGGAGGAGGGGCCGGCGGCCGGATGGCGCGCGCCGGGGAGGGGCAGCGGCCCGCGGGCGGAAGCGGCGACCCCAGCCCCCGACTTGGCGGCTGGTCGGAGGGCGAGGGCCCGGGAGGCCGAGGGCAGGGAGGTCGGGTCCCGCCGTTCCCTTGGCCCCCGGGGGCCCCGGCGTCTGCGCGCCCCGGGACTTCGGGGACCCTGCCCCGCCGGGGCCTGGACCGGGAGCTGGGATGAGTGCGACTTTTAGTTTGCCGGCTTTTACCGAGGGATTTGCACCCCTGGCCCTAAGCCCACCCTTCCCGAGCCAGACCCGGTTCTTCCCCTGCTGCTTGAATGACAGGATGAGAACTCGAGGGACACCGAGGACAGCCCACTCCGGGCCGGCTTTTTCAGGACAGGGCTTCAAACCCATCTCCAGCGCGGGTCCTGCGATGCGCCCGGAGCCTTCCCCGCTTCGCTTCCTGAGCGTCCCGCGGCCCCCCGACTCCTCTCCCAACTCTCACCAGACTGTTCTGGGATTGTTTACCTGGCCTCTCCCTCACCCTTCAGAAAGCTCCTTCCTGGAAGAAAAAAAAAAAAAATCCTGCCCTATTTATCTTTTTAATCCCACGGCTATTTAAACGGGCTAAGGGGTATATAGCAGGCACTCAATAAATATTTGTTGGCAAAGTGAATATTCCTTATTGCAGGCAGAGCTGGGGGTCCGTACGGAGGAACTTCAGAGGCTGGAAGCACTCTTGAAAAAGAAAGGGGGCCTGGGCTTTGCACCAGCTTCAGGATTGCGTACTTGTTTCCTCATCCGTGAAATGGGAGCAGCTGAATGTGTCTCCTCGAGTTTTCGAGGTGATTATAGGTTGATAGAGCTATATACAGCACCCAGCATTTATTCTTGCTTCGTTTAGGTTTACAATACATGGAAGCTAACATTATTATTAAGAAAACTTCTGTTTTTCCAGGGCCTTAGAAAGCTTTTCCAATACTCGATCGTTTAAGCTTATGGTTTTTTGTTTTTTTGTTTTGTTTTTTTAAGAAAAATGAGGGTCTCACTTTGTTGCTCAGGCTGATCTCGAGCTCCTGGCCTCAAGTGATCCTCCCGCTTTTGGCCTCCCAAACTGATGGGATTACAACGTGGAGCCACCGTGTTAAACTCTTAGATTTGACTGCTACAAAGGTATAAATGTGGAACTCCATATATCAGTGGGTTCTGCCCCACTTCTTCCTCCCAGGAATTCTCCATCCCAGCCTGCTGCTCCTGTCTTGCACCGGTAACAGTTTCCAACTACAGTATTTGCTTAACTGTTTCTCCCCACCCCCCACCAGACATTCTTTATACTTGGTTTAAGTGCTGCTGGGGATAGGGTGGGGGTGGCTGTGGGAGTTGAAGATAAGGACCCTCCCTTTAGGGAGTTTGAAGTGGTATGGTGGCTCACACTTGGAATCTCAGCACTTAAGGAGATAGAGGAAAGAGGATTGCTTGAGCCCAGGAGTTCAAGACCTGCCTGGGCAACATAGTGAGACCCTGTTCTCCACAGGGGGGAAAAAGAGAAAAGACAAAAAAATAAAGTGGTATGGAGCCAAGATACTCTCAGAATCCTCTTTCCGATTATAGAAAGCAAGGAAAATATTTGCTTTAAGGGCATTATGAGGAGAAAAACAGTAGTGATACTTGGATTTACATATTGGATTTATCTTAGGGGTTTGGAAATTTTGAAACAGGAAGATTTCCATAGGGAAAACATGTTTTTTTAATTGCTGTCATAATGTGATTTCTCTCTAAGGGGAACAAACATGTATCCTGGATGAAAATAAACCAAGTCTATTGAAACTGCAACCCAAGACATTCAGAAGAGACAAGGCTACAGTGAATCTGGAAACTTTGCACGTGTTTGGATGTATTGATTGCCTTAACTGGCAGCCCTTTGCACTGCCAGCTTCCCTCAATTACATGAGGAACCACGAGGGGGCAATGTCTTCCCGAGCAATAATAGCTGAGTGGTGGTCTTAGGACCCCGTGATGGCCCATGATGCTAGCACCGTGTCTTTGGCCATTCTTGCCTGTCATGGAGCATACTCCACAGAAGGGCATGGTCTTCTTGGAGCCTGGCATGGGCCCAACAAAAATGACAATGTAGTCAATAGTTCCACTCAGACCTCACTTAGGAGCAGGTGGACTATGTTGTGTGATATCAGGATGCCCGGAGAACCTCTCCTATCCCCACCCAGGGAAGCATGGCTTAATTCCAAATAAAGAATCTGATTTCTTTGTCTTTAAGCCAAGCCAGGACTTTGTCCATTGTTAAAAGTCAAAAATCTCTGGGATAAGAAACAAAAATAAGTTCCAGGTGGGGCACGGTGGCTCATGCCTGTAATCCCAGCACTTTGGGAGGCCGAGGTGAGCCCAACACCTGATGTCAGGAGTTCAAGACCAGCCTGGCTAACATGGTGAAACCCCGTTTCTACTAAAAATACAAAAAATTAGCTGGGTGTGGTGGCGCACGCCTATAATAGCAGCTACTTGGGAGGCTGAGGCAGGAGAATTGCTTGAACCCGGGAGGCAGAGGTTGCAGTTAGCCGAGATTGCACCATTGCACTCCAGCTTGGGCAACAAGAGTGAAACTCTGTCACAAAAAAAAATAAGTTCCAGGAGAGGATCCTTGTCTGGCTTATTCGCTGTTGTATTCCCAGCATCTAGACAGTGCCCAACACATAGGAGGCACTCAGTTATTTTTTAATAAATGAGCATTTTAAGTCTGATGGGTTACTGATTCTCAGGCCTGAATGTTATTACTGGATTTTTCCAAGATCCAGCAGGAAGGAGTAAATCAGTGGAGATGTCTTAGAACAGATAGTCACAGCAATGGCATTAGGCAGGGTCTTGGCAGTGTTTTTTTTGTTTTGTTTTTTGTTTTCTGAGAGTCTCGCTCTGTGGCCCAGGTGACATTGTTTAAGCAAATGTCTCGCCCAGGTGAGAACTGTTCAAGCAATTCTCCTGCATCAGCTTCCTCAGTAGCTGGGACTACAGGTGCACAGAACCACACCTGACTAATGTTTTTGTATTTTTAGTAGAGACAGAGTTTCCTCATGTTGGCCAGGCTGGTTGGTATTGAACTCCCAAACTCAGGTGATCCACCCACCTCAGCCTCCCAAAATGCTGGGATTACAGGCATGAGCCACCAGCCTGGCAGTGGTCTTTAGTCATGATTTTGCAGGGGGGACCCTAGATAGAGACCTTGTGCAGAATGGAACAACTGATAAGGTTTCAAACAGTAAAAGATAAAATCCCACCATTGAGGCTGGGCACAGTGCCTCATGCCTGTAATCCTAGCACTTTGGGAGGCCAAGGTGGGCAGATCACCTGAGGTCAGGAGTTTGAGACCAGCCTGGCATGGTGAAACCCCATTTTTGAAAATACAAAAATTAGCCAGGCGTGGTGGTGGGTGCCTGTAGTCCCAGCTACTTGGGAGGCTGAGGCAGGAGAATTGCTTGAACCCGAGAGGCAGAGATTGCTGTGAACCAAGATCACACCACTGCACTCCAGCCTGGGCGACAGAGCGAGACTCCATCTCAAAAAAAAAAAAAAAAAAAATCACACCATTGAATTTGACATATCAGACAATAAAATCGACACTGATGCAGGGATGGTTATACTATATAGTCAGTGGTGAGAGTGACATTTAGGGTGTTTTCAGAAAAACATATGGGGTTGGGATAATATGTCAAGAAAAGAGAGATTCCTGCTTTTTGTCCTTTTCATGAAGAATAGTTTAGAGTTATTTGAAAGAGCAATAATGTATTACCAATAAAACTCAAGGAAAATCTGTAAACAGACTTTTGCTATTTGTAAAACTTTGTGATTGAAGGCAAAGAGTTTGAGTTTGTGTGGGGGAGGAAAATGTACCTTCAATCGGTATAAATGATAATTACAGCTTGTTTATGACTTTAAAGAAAGATTCCAAAGTAATATCTCCTCAGTAGCAATAGTTCCCAGGCATCCTGAGAATTATAAGACCACAAAGGGATTTTTTTTTGAGACGGAATTTCGCTGTAACCAAGGGATTTTAAATCCTGGAATAGTTGTGCTGAAGACCAGAAAAGTCTGCTTTCTCCCCAGCCTAACACTACCTACCATATTGCCTGACCTTGGAGGTTACCTTGAAAGGGTAATATTGTATACACCTGTAGTTTTTTACCACTCACTGCTGTTTCTCTGGCAGTGTTCATTTAGAGGCTTGCCTTAAGAAATCCAAACCTATAATTATGTCTTAAATGTTTGCCTTTGGGAACTGCAGACATTAAAGGTCTATTTTGAGGCGATTTGCATGGCATGGGCTTTGTACCTATGTTAGCTTTGCAGCAGAAAGCTGCAGTATCTACCATGTGTGTTGTGATTGTCTATTAACCCTTCGGCTGAGCCAAAGAAGTTATTGAGGCCAGAGGGGCTGTATTTTATTGGTTTTTGTCATCCTTGACACCTCTCTCTCCCTTAACCTCGTGCCTGCTCACCTCCAGCTCCTCTCCATCTTCCCCTGATTTTTTTATTAATTTATCATTGTGGCAAAAGACACATAACATAAAATTTACCTTCTTAACCACTTTGGTTTTTTGGGGTTTTTTTTGAGATGGAGTGTTGCTCTGTTGCCCAGGCTGGAGTGCAATGGTGCCATCTTGGCTCACCACAACCTCCACCTCCCAGGTTCAAGAGATTCTCCTGCTTCAGCCTCCTGAGTAGCTGGAACTACAGGCATGTGCCACCATGTCCAGCTAATTTTTGTATTTTTAGTAGAGATGAGGTTTCACTATGTTGACCAGGCTGGGTTTTCTTTTTTTCTTTTCTTTTTTTTTTTTTAGAGATGGGCCTTCACTGTGTTGCCCAGGCTGGTCTCAGACTCCTGGGTTCAAGTGATCCTCCCACCTCAGCCTCAGGCTGGAGTACAGTAGCATGATCATAACTCACTGCAGCCTCGAACTCCTGGGTCCAAGCAATCTTCCTGCCTCGGCTTCCCGAACAGCTGGGACTGCAGACTCTTGCCATCACACCCAGATAATTTTTAAATTTTTTTCCCAGGCTGGTCTCAAACTCCTGCCTTCAAGCAATCCTCCTGCCTCAGCCTCCCAAAGTGCTGAGATTACAGGCATAAACCATTTCACCTAAGCCTTCCATTTGAACCATTTTTAAGTGTAGTGTTAAGTGTATTCACATGGTTGTGCCACAGCCCCCTGACTTTCACCTCCTAAAGAATTCTGAGGTTCACTGGCTTCCCTCTGATCATGATCAGAGGCCCACATGGAGGAGAATCCAGGTGTTTGGCTTACAGCCCCAGCTGAGCTCTGCAGACAACCAGTATCAATTTGCCAGCCCTCTGAGTGAACTATCTTGAGAGTGGTTGCTCCAGCCCTAGTTGAGCTGCCGCAGCTGATACCATCTGGAAGAGAGATGAGCTTTCTGCAGCAAACCCTGCCCAAATTGCAAAATTGTTAGCAAAAAAAAAAAAGTGAATGCTGTTGTTTTAAGTCACCACATTTCAGTGTGGTTTGTAATACAGCAATATATAACTGAAACATAATTACATACCTAGAAGTGGGATAATAGAAATCAACAGGGTGATTCCTACTGTAATAGAAACCTAAAACACATGGCAGGGGCTTTGGGATCAAGTGGAGGATGGAAGCTGGAAGAACCTTGAGGAGTCTGTTATTGACAAATACTATTAGAGAACAGTGAGTGGGGCTGGGCATGGTGGCTCACACCTATAATCCCAGCACTTTGGGAGGCAGAGGTGGGCCGATCACCTGATGTCAGGAATTCGAGACCAGCCTGGTCAACATGGTGAAACCCTGTCTCTACTAAAAATACCAAAATTAGCCAGGCGTGGTGACGCGTGCCTGTAATCCTAGCTACTGGGGAGGCTGAGGCAGGAGAATTGCTTGAACCCAGGAGGCGGAAGTTGCAGTGAGCCACGATCGCGCCACTGCCCTCCAGCCTGGGTGACAGAGAGAGACTCTGTCTCAAAATAAAATAAAATAAAGAACAGTGAGGATACTGTTATTGCTGGCTGGAGAAACGGGGGATTGATTTAGGTATTGGAAGAACAATTAGCTAAACTACTCTGCAGTTATGTGAAAGCTAGAGAAGGTACCTAGTGAACATGTGGATCTGGCTATGGAGATTTCTGGATAGAATGGTGAAAGGGTGGAATGGTTCCTTTTGCATGCCTGTGATATAGTACCAGAGAAGTGCAGTGAGCTAAAAAAGAAACTGTTCCATTTTTCATCAGAATTTAGAAGAAGTAATTAAAGAAGCCAGGACTTGCAGGATTTGAAATAAAACTACTTTTCATTCCTAGTTCTCCAGAGGACAAAACTCTCAAAATAAGAAATGGCCTAGGGGCAAAAGTCAAATCCCAGGTACTATCAGGAAAACATAGTCATAAGTAAAGTTCAAGACAACGACAGGTGCAGCAGCTCACACCTGCAATCCCAGTGCTTTGGGAAGCCAAGGTGGGAGGATTACTTGAGGCCAAGAGTTTGGGATCAACTTGGGCAACATAGCAAGACTCCTCTGCAAAAAAAAAAGAAAAAAAGAAAGAAAAAAATTTTTTTGAGACAGAATCTCGTTCTGTCACCTGGTTGGGGTGCAGTGGCATGATCATGGCTCACTAAAACCTCTGTCTCCTGGGTTCAAGCAATTCTCATGCCTCAGCCTCCCAGGTAGCTGGGATTATAGGTACACACCACCACGCTTGGCTAATTTTTGTATTTTTAGTAAAGATGAGGTTTCACCATGTTAGCCGGGCTGGTCTCAAACTCCTGGCCTTAAGTGATCTGCCCACCTTAGCCTCCCAAAGTGCTGGGATTACAGGTATGAGCCACTAAATCTGGCCTCTGCAAAAAATTTAAAAATTAGCTGAACATAGTGGCACATGCCTATAATTCCAGCTATTTTGGAGGCTGAGGCAGGAAGATCACTTGAGCCCAGGAGTTTGAGGGTACAGTGAATTATGATCATGCCACTGCACTACAGCTTGGGCAACAGAGCAAGAACCTGACTCTAAAAAAAAAAAAAATGCCCAGGTGTGGTGGCTCATGCCTGTAATCCCAGCACTTTGGGAGGCTGAGGTGGGCAGATCACGAGGTCAGAAGATCGAGACCATCCTGGCTAACATGGTGAAACCCCGTCTTTACTAAAAAAAAATACAAAAAAACTAGCCAGGCGTGGTGGTGGGCGCCTGTAGTCCCAGCTACTCAGGAGGCTGAGGCAGGAGAATGACATGAACCTGGGAGGCGGAACTTGCGGTAAGCCGAGATGGCGCCACTGCACTCCAGACTGGGGTACAGAGAGAGACTCCGTCTCGGGGGAAAAAAAAAAGATAAGGATGTAGCTAGAAGACACTGGGTAGGCAGCTTCTACAATGGACCCCAGTGATCCTTCTCTCCCGGTATTCAAACCCTCTGTAATCCCTTCCTTCATGTGGGCTGGACTTTGCAACTTGCTCTTAAGGAATACAGTGTGGCAAAAGTGATGGATAGCACCTCCAAGACTAGATTTAAAAAGAGACGATGGCTCATGTCTTACATGCCCTCTCTTGCTCTCTCACTTGCTGCCTTTGACCTGCCTTATGGAGACGCTCATGTGGGAAGGAACGAAGGCCTCCAGCCAAGAGCCACCAAGGAACTGGTTTTCAGTCCAACAACCAGCAAGGAGCTGAATCCTGCCAACTACTGCATGAGTAGACCTGGAAATAGAGTTTCCCTAAGTGGAGCCTTCACGTGAAACCTATTATGGACTGAATGCTAGTGTCCCTCTGAAATTCACATAAAATCCTAACCTCCATTGTGATAGTATTAGGTAAGGCATTTGGGAGGTAATTAGGTTTAGATGAGGTCACAAGTGTGGGGCCCCCATAATGGGGTTGGTGCCCTTATAAGAGGAGGAAGAGGCTGGGTGTGGTGGCTGACGCCTGGAATCCCAACACTTCGGGAGGCCAAGGCAGGAGGATTGCTTGAAGCCAAGAGTTTGAGACCAGCCTGGACAACACAGTGAGACACCCATTTCTATGAATAAATAAATAAATTAGCCAGGCACGTGGCTCACTCCTGTCATCCCAACACTTTGGGAGGCCAAGGCAGGAGATTTCCTTGGGACCAGGAGTTCAAGATCAGCCTGGGCAACATAGTGGGACCCTGTCTCTACAGAAAAATTAGCCAGGCATATTGGTGTGAGTCTGTAGTCTCAACTACTACTCCCAAAGCTGAGGAATAAGGATTGTTTTAGCCTAGGAGTTCAAGGTTACAGTGAACTATAATTGTACCACTGTACTCCAGCCTGGGAGACAGCAAAACCCGGTGTGTGTGTGTGTGTGTGTGTGTGTGTGTGTGTGTGTGTGTGACGAGAACCAAAGCTCCTTCTCTCCCTGCCATGTGAGGACACAGTGAGAAGGTGGCTGACTGCAAGCCAGGAAGAGGGTCCTCATGAGGAAATGAATTGACTGGCACCTTGATCTTGTGGCACCTTGATCTTGGACTTCCCAGCCTCCATAACTGTCAGAAATAAATGTCTGTTGTTTTAGCCACCCGGTCTGTGGTATTTTGTTATGACAAGCTCAGCTGACTAAGTAATTAATACCAAGAAGCGGTTTGCTGCTGTAACAAATAACTAAAAGTGTGGAAGCAGCTTTGGAACTGGGTAGTGGGTAGAGGCTGGAAGAGTTTTGTTTTTAGAGATAGGGTCTGCCAGGTGCGGGGGCTCACACCTGTAATCCCAGCATTTTGGGAGGCCGAGGCGGGTGAATCACGAGGTCAGGAGTTCGAGACCAGCCTGGCCAACATGGTGAAACCCTGTCTCTACTAAAAATACCAAAAAATTAGCTGGGCATAGTGGTAGGCACCTGTAATCCCAGTTACTTGGGAGGCTGAGGCAGGAGAATCGCTTGAACCCAGGAGGCAGAGGTTGCAGTGAGCTGAGATCTTGCCACTGCACTCCAGCCCGGGTGACAGAGTGAGACTCCATCTAAAAAATAATAATAATAATAATAATAGAGACAGGGTCTTGCTGTGTCACCCAGGCTGGAGTGCAGTGGTGCAATCATACCTCACTGCAGCCTTGAACTCTTGGGTTCAAGCAATCCTCCTACCTCAGCCTCCTGAGTAGCTGGGATTACAGGTGTAGGCTGCCATGCCTAGATTTATTTTTTTTTTTAAAGGTGAGGTCTCACTTTGCTGCCCAGGCTGGTCTCTAATGATCTTCGTGCCTTGTTCTCCCAAAGTACTGGGATTACAGGCATGAGCCACCAAGCCCAGCCTGAGGCTGGAAGAGTTTTGAAGAACATGCTAGAACAAGCCTAGATTGCTGTGAAGGGACCATTAAAGGTGATTCTGGAGAAGGATCAGAAAGAAAAGGGGAGCTGTAAAGAAAACTTGCCTCTTCTTAGAGAATACATAGTCATGTACAAGATGCTGGTAGAAATATAGACAGTAAAGACCAGTTACGGTCTCAGGTAGAAATGAGGAGTATGCTATTAGAAACTGGAGGAAAGGCGGCTGGGTGTGGTGGCTCACGCCTGTAATCCCAGCACTTTGGGAGGCCGAGGTGGGTGGATCACTTAAGGTCAGGAGTTTGAGACCAGCCTGGTCAACATGGTGAAGCCCCATCTCTACTAAAAATACAAAAAATCAGCGGGGCATGATGGCAGGCACCTGTAATCCCAGCTACTCGGGAGGCGGAGATAGGAGAATTGCCTGAACCCAGGAGGCAGAGGTTCCAATGAGCTGAGATCGTGCCACCGCGCTCCAGCCTGGGTGATAGAGTGAGACTCTCTGAAAAAAAAAAAAAAGAAACTGGAGGAAAGGGCATCCTTATTATAAAGTGGCAAAGAACTTAACTAAATTGTATTCATGCTCTAGCGTTTTGTGGAAGGTAGGCCTTACAAGAAATGAAGTGGAATATTTAGCTATAGAGATTTCTTTTTTTTTCTTTTTTTTTTTTTGCGATGGAGTTTCACTCTTGTTGCCTAGGCTAGAGTGCAGTGACACGATCTCAGCTCAGTGCAGCCTCTGCCTCCTGGGTTCAAGTGATTCTCCTGCCTCGGCCTCCTGAGTAGCTGGGATTACAGGCGCCCACCACCACACCCAGCTAATTTTAGCTGTAGAGATTTCTAAGCAGTTTTGGAGTGGCTTGATGCCTCCTGACCGCTTTAAAGTAAAATTTGAGAAGTGAGAAATAAATTGAAGAAGGAATTGTTAAGCAAAAAGGAACCACAACTTCAAGATTGGAACATTATCCGCCTGTCCATATTGTAAAAAATGAGAAAGGATATTCAGAAAAGAACACCAAGGGTGTGGCTAACTGACCATTTGATGAAGAGATTGGTGTGGGTGCAAACCACAGACCTAATCAACCATCTCAACAGAAGTCATGGGATTGTACCAGCAGAAATCCTGCCAACTGGGATTAAAGGAAACAGAAAACAGGACAGAATGAAGGAAGGCTACAGACATGCATTATCCTTCAAAAAAAAGGGAAGAAGGACTCCAAAGGTGATTCAAGATCATCAGAGCTGCTTCTCCCACTACAGGCCCAGATTGCACAGGCTGAGAACAAGGCTTGTCTCCACCGCGGGTGGCTGTGACATTCAGTAGAGGTGGGTGGGTAGGCCCTTGCAGAGAGCCACTTGAGTGGTATTCCACAAAGCCCAAAGGGGCATACTGCTTGCTGAGCTGTACCCCAGTGGATCAGCTGGGCACAGCATCAAACCAAAGACAATTATTCTTTCTTTTTTTTTTTAGGAGACAAGGTCTTACTCTGTTGCCCAGGCTGGAGTGCAGTGGCATGATCATAGTCCACTATAGCATCGAACTCTTGGCCCCAAGTGACTCCTCTGCCTCAGCCCCCCAAGTAGCAGTGATTCCAGGTATGCACGTCCACACATGGCTAATTTTAAAATTATTTTTAGAGATGGGGGTCTCACTATGTTGCCCTGGCTGGGCTCAGACTCCTGGCCTCAAGGGATCTTCCTGCCTCAGCTTCCCAAAGTATCGGGATTACAGGCATGAGGCACCCCACCAGGCCAAGTATTATTTTTGAGCCTTAAAATCTCATGGTATTTGCTCTGTTAGGTTTTGGACTTACTTGGGACCCATCGACCCTTTCTTTCTTCCAGTTTCTTCCTTTTGGAATGGGAATGTATATCCTATGCCTGTCCCACCATTGTATTTTGGAAACACATAACTTATCTGGTTTCACAGATTCACAGCTGGAGAGGAATTTTGCCTCAAGATGAATTGTACCTCGAGTCTCTACCATATATGCTCTAGATGATATCAGATGAGACTTCAGAGTTGATGCTAAAATGAATTAAGACTTTGGGGGCAGTTGAGATGGAAAGAATGTATTTTGCATGTGAGAAAAACATGAATTTGGAGGGACAATGGCACTGAACAGGAGGCCGTGCTATAACCTCTACATGGACTGTCACATTTTATTGTTTAAAGATGCCAGGTTAAACATAAGCATTTCCATCCCTCTCCCTAAACCTCTAATAACAATTCAGAAAAGATGTGTTGTCATCAACATTATTTTAAAGCATAAACTAACAAGGATAAAGAGAATGAAAGAAAGCTAGGCCTGTGGCTTATACCTCTAATCCTAGCACTTTGGGAGGCCAAAGCACAAAGATCACTTGAGGCCAGGAGTTTGAGACCAGTCTGGGCAATACAGCAAGATACTCATCTCTACAAAAAGAAAAAAAAATTAGCTGGGTGTGGTGACACATGCCTGTAGTCCCAGCTGTTTCAGAAGCTGCAGCAGGAGGATTACTTGAGCCTAGGAGTTTGAGGCTGCTGTGAGCTATGATCATCGCCACTGTACTCCAGCCTGAGTGACACAGCGAGACTCCATCTCTTAAAAAAAGAAAGAAAAAAAAAAAAAGAGAGAGAGAATGAAAGAAAACAATAGTAGTAAAATTTGGGAAACTGTGAAGCAGATTAATATTAAGAAAACTAAATCCAGCCGGGCGCGGTGGCTCACGCCTGTAATCCCAGCACTTTGGTAGGCTGAGATGGGCAGATCACGAGGTCAGGAGATCAAGACCATCCAGACTAACATGGTGAAACCCCATCTCTACTAAAAATACAAAAAATTAGCTGGGCGTAGTGGCGGGTGCCTGTAGTCCCAGCTACTTGAGAGGCTGAGGCAGGAGAATGGTGTGAACACAGGAGGCGGAGCTTGCACTGAGCCAAGATCGCGCCACCGCACTCCAGCCTGGGTGACAGGGCAAGACTCCGTCTCAAAAAAAAAAAAAAAAAGGAAAGAAAACTAAATCCTAAGCTTGGTGGTGGCAAAAAATTGAGAAGCTACAGAATTCCCAAAAGACGCAAGCCTTGGCAATAGCTGGCACCTCAGAAGTGAGAGTGAAAATGGGGCTGTAACCAAGAGGATTATCGAAAGGAAAGCAATACATTCCTAGATTCCTCTTTTTTTTCACATTTTATTGTGAAATTTACTTGTTTTTATTTGTTTGTTTGTTCGTTTGAGACAGAGTCTCACTCTGTTACCCAGGCTGGAGTGCAGTGGCACGATCTCAGCTCTCTGCAACCTCCGCCTCCTGGGCTCAAGTAATTCTCATGCCTAAGCCTCCAGAGTAGCTGGGATTACAGGCGTGTGCCAATGCGCCAGGCTAACTTTTGTATTTTTTGTAGTTTTGTATTTTTTGTAGAGACGGGTTTCTCTATGTCAGTCAGGCTGGTCTCAAACTCCTGACCTCAAGTGATCCACCCACCTTGGCCTCATAAAGTCCTGGAATTACAGGCATGAGCCAGCGCACCCAGTCGAAATTAACATTTTAAATTTGTCTCTTCTCTTTTTGGGAATATCTAAATGGAAAAAGAAAAACAGATATATCTTCTTTTTTTTTTTTTTTTTTTTTTTTTGAGACGAAGTCTCACTCTGTTGCCCAGGCTGGAGTGCAGTGGCATGATCTTGGCTCACTGCAACCTCTGCCTCCCAGGTTCAAGCGATTCACCTGCCTCAGCTACCCTAATAGCTGGGATTACAGGCATGTGCCACCACACCAGGCAAATTTTTGTATTTTTAGTAGGGATGGGGCTTTACCATGTTGGCCAGGCTGGTCTCGAACCCCTGACCTCAGGTGATCCACCTGCCTTGGCCTCCCAAAGTGCTGGGATTACAGGCATGAGCCACCAGGTCTGGCCCCCCTATTGTCATTTTTATTAGAAGTTTATTTCTCTTCATATGAGTAAAGTTTTATTAAAGCAGCTTAACTATAAATATATAAAAATTTTAAAGACAAGAAACATGACTAATGAGGTAAACATCAATGGCTGAAAAGTTGGAAAATTAGGTGTGTGTGTGTGTGTGTGTGTAAATTTAGGCTTCCAGTAATCATAAGCATTACTGTAATTTTCACCCTAAGTGAACCACTTTAAAATGTGTGCCTTTCTTGAGTAACCATTGTAAATATTAATTGGACATTCACAGACTGTAAAGGTTTAAAACTAATGACTGGATGTTATGGCAAACAGTGTGGAGCTTCCTCAAAAAATTAACAATAGTACTGATCTAGCAGGCTTGCTACTGAGCATATATCCGAAGGATATGAAGTCAGTATGTCAATGACATATCTTACTTCCACGTTCATTTGAGCATTATTCACAATAGCCAAGATATGGTGTATCTATACCACATTTTCTTGATCCATCTATCAATAGATGAATAGATGAAGAAAATGTGGTATAGATACACCATGGAATACTATTCAACCTTAAAAAAGAAGGAAATCCTGTCATTTGTGAAAACATTGATGAATCTGGAGGACATTATGCGAAGTGAAATAAGCCAGGCACAGAAAGACAAATACTGTATGATCCCATTTATAAGTGGAATAAAAAAAAACAAACTCGGCTGGGTGCAGTGGCTCATGCCTGTAATCCCAGCACTTTGGGAGGCCGAGGTGGGCCGATCACTTGAGGTCAGGAGTTTGAGACTAGCCGGGCCAACATGGTGAAACCCCATCTCTGCTAAAAATACAAAAGTTAGCTGGGCGTGGTGGTGGGCGCCTGTAGTCCCCAGCTACTTGGGAGGCTGAGGCAGGAGAATTGCTTGAACCTGGGAGGTGGAGGTTGCACTGAACCAGGATCACACTACTGCACTCCAGCCTGGGCGACGGAGCAAGATTCCATCTCAAAAAGAAAGAAACAAATAATAAATAAATAATGTATATTATGGACGTGTACCCATATGAAGGCATCTGGATTTTTCCAACCCCATCCTTTTAAAAAGCTTTGTATAATTTTAGTATGGGTGTACAAGTCCTATATGGATGGACATTTAGGTTGTTTACAGTTTTTTAATATTTAACAATGTTTGATGACCATTTTTGTGCAAACATCTTTGTACATTGCCTGATTATTTCTTTAGAATACATTCTAAAGAAGTTATTAGGTTAAATGTTAAGCATATTTTATGCATTGATGTTTCTGGTTAGAAAGCTGATAGAATTTGTACTTGCTTCTACATTATATGAGAATGTCCATTTCATTACAACATTCTCAACACTGGAAAAAATCTTCATTTTGTCAATTGGTGGTGAAAAATGATAAAACATCATTCTTTTAATTGCATTTCTTGATTATTAGCAGGACTGACCATCTTTTCCTCAGTTTATGACAATTTGGAAATTGCCTATTGTGTCTTTGTGCATTTTTCTAGTGGGATGTTCGCCTTTTTGGTTTTTAATTTTTTTTTTTTGAGACGGAGTCTCGCTCTGTCGCCCAGGCTGGAGTGCAGTGGCTCGATCTCAGCTCACTGCGACCTCCACCACCCAGGTTCAAGAGATTCTCCTGCCTCAGCCTCCCAAGTAGCTGGGACTACAGTTGCATGCCACCATGCCTGGCTAATTTTTTAGTAGAGACGGGATTTCACCATGTTAGCCAGGATGGTCTTGATCTCCTGACCTCATGATCCGCCCACCTTGGCCTCTCAAAGTGCTGGGATTATAGGCATGAGTCACCATGCCTGGCCGGTTTTTAATTTTTAAATTGACAAACAAACATTGTACATATTTATCATGTATATGCTTTGAAATATGTTGTTTACCTTTTTCTAATTGGTCTTTGAAATTATTTTGCTCCCAATATCCTACAACTTGTTTATGTGTTCCACAGATATGAGTGCCAGGTACCATGATAGGTTCTTAGAATAAAATGATGAGCAAGAGAGTCACAGACCCTACCTTCATGGGCTAGGCAAATTGGTAAGGAGTTACAACAAAGTGGGATCGGTGCTTTACCTATGGAAGTTCACCACTCTAGAGAGTTCAAAAATGTGGCAAATACACACTCTGGGAGGTCAGTAGAGGCTTCCACCAGTAAGTGACATTTCCCTGGGTTCTAAAGGATGAGCATAGTGGCCAGTTAAAGTAGGAGTGGTAGGAGCCAAGAGGGTTCCAGTCAGAAATGAGGCTAAAGGGATTAGAGAGAATTATTGACTGGTGAATTGAAAACACTGAAGACTGCAAAATAGAAAAGTGCTGGGAGATGAGCTTGGATAAGTAAAAAAGGGACAGATTATTAAGAGTTTAAGGGGACAGGCATGGTGGCTCACGCCTGTAATTCTAGCACTTTGGGAGGCCAAGGCTGGCGGATCACTTGAGGTCAGGAGTTCAAGACCAGCCTGGCCAACATGGTGAAACCCCGTCTCTACCAAAAATACAAAAAGTTTGCCAGGCGTGGTGGCACGCACCTGTAATCCCAGCTATTTAGGAGGCTGAGGCACAAGAATCGCTTGAACCCAGGAGACAGAGGTTGCAGTGAACCAAGATTACACTACTGTACTCCAGCCTAGGCAACAGAATGAGACTCTATTTCCAAAAATAAAATAAAATAAAATAAAATAGTGACTTAAACAAGCAGAACTCTGAAAAATTTTACACAATGAGAAGTGTGGTACCTGGATTGGTTCACCTTTTCATCTTTTCACTCTGCCATTCTCAATTGTATGATACCTCTTTTTCTGGTCCTGTGATATCTTCCCTTATAGTCTCACAATAGCTGCGGCAATTCTAAGCATTGTTCCCTCACACAATCATGCTCAGTGGCTTGGAAAAAATAGGCCTTGTCTCTGTTAAAGAGGAAAGTTTTTTCCAGAAGCTTCTATAAGAATTCTCCTTCTCTCATTGGCCAGAACCTGATCACAGGAGCCAAGCTGCACTGACTGCTGGGAAGGTGAGCATCTGATAGTTCATTATCTGTGGTGGGAGGCACTTCTATCTGTAGGGAAGAGTGATAACCTTGGGGTAGGAAACCAGCAAAGTTGTTCTCCGCATTTGGAAAGTTTTGAGCAAACAAATGATGTGATCAGGCTTATATTTAATTCTGTATTCTTCCAGGTCTTCCTCCTTTCACATTACTCTCCACCACCTCCTTCCTCTACTCTCAACCACCACTTTTTCACCTAGTTCTCCCACCTTTTGAAAAAAAAATTTTTTTTTTAGAGAAGAGGTCTTGCTATGTTGCCCAGGTTGGTCTTGAACTCCTGGATGCAAGCAATCTTTCCACTTCGGCCTCCTGAGTAGCTGGAATTACAGGCATGAGCCACCATGCCTGGTTCCTTTTTTTTTTTTTTTGTGATGGAGTCTCACTCTGTCGCCCAGGCTGGAGTGCAGTGGCGTGATCTCGGTTCACTACAACTTCTGCCTCCTGGCTTCAACCAATTCTCCTGCCTCAGCCCCCTGAGCATCTGCGACCACAGGCACGCGCCACCACATCCAGCTAATTTTTGTATTTTTAATGGAGATGGGGTTTCACCATGTTGGCCAGGCTGGTCTTGAACTCCTCACCTCAGGTGATCCGCCCACCTTGGCCTCCCATCTAATTTTTGTATTTTCAGTAGAGACAGGTTTCACCATACTGGCCAGGCTGGTCTCAAACTCCTGACCTCAAGTGATTCACTTGCCTCAGCCTCCCAAAGTGCTAGAATTACAGGCATGAACCCCAGCACCCAGCCTGCCCTAAATACTTTAGAAAGTGCCTGACTTGATTTTTAAAAATGTCCTAAAACAACTAATATTTTGGGTTACAAGGATGCTCAGATATGTTTGGTATTGCCACTGGTATGTTAACCAAGACTTACTTAATTTCCACTATTAACATAAATAATGATACAGTCACTTAGATTGTGTGCCTTGCCTAACACTTTATTGGTAAATGTTTGTAGAATCAATAGCTTTTAAATAAATAAGTCTCCAATCCACATCGTTCACTTTTAAAGACCAAAAAGTGACATAGTCACATCTGACACACCCATTATGTCTGCTTGTGCCATATTAAAAACATGTGAAAACCGTGGCAGGCTGACTTGGCTAGATGATCCTTTTTTTTTCAAACCATGATGCAAATCCGCTAAATTTCTTTCAAGTTTGATGGCCACATCAGTTAAGCATCCTAGAAAATGTTTTTTGAAAACGCATTATTTGTTCTGAAGCCGTCTGGAACTTATTTTATGAGTGCTGATTTGGACTTCTAGCTGACCAGAGATAATCAGACTTGCTGTCACACATTCTGCGCTATAACTTGGTCTGATTTGACCAGTTTTCCTTGCATCCTGAATGTCAGTCTAAACTCAACAGCAGCTAGTCAACAAAAGTTGTGGAGTACGTATTTGGAGATTATGGAAGAAGGTTTGTGCTTCAGCTCATGTAACATAATTAATAACAAACTTTTTTTTTTTGAGACAGGGTCTCTGTTCCTAGGCTGTAGTGCTGTGATGTGATTTTGGCTCACTGCAGCTTTGACCTCCCAGGCACTGATCCTCCCATGTCAGCCTCTCAAGCAGTTGGGACTATAGGTGCACACCACCATGCCCACTAATTTTTGTATTTTTAGTACAGACAAGGTTTCTCCATGTTCCCAAGGCTGGTCTCGAACTCCTGGGTTCAAGCAATCCACCCACCTCGGCCTCCCAAAGTGCTGGGATGATAGAAGTGAGCCACCACATCTGGTCAATAACAAACATTTTAAGCAACTTTTTAAAAAATTTGATTAATTGATTAAATTTTGAGATGGAGTCTTGCTCTGTTGCCCAGGCTGGAGTGCAACGGCCCGATCTCGGCTCACTGCAACCTCTGCCTCCCGGGTTCAAGCAATTCTCCTGCCTCAGCCTCCTGAGTAGCTGGGATTACAGGTGCCCGCCACCACGCCCAGGTAATTTTTGTATTTTTTAGTAGTGATGGGGTTTTGCCATGTTGGCCAGGCTGGTCTTGAACTCCTGACCTCAGGTGATCCACCCACCTTGGCCTTCCAAAGTGCTGGGATTACAGGCGTTAGCCGATGCGCCTGGACTTGTTTTTTTAATTTTTTAAGGTGGAGTCTCACTTTGTCACCCAGGCTGGAGTGTAGCGGCTTGATCTTGGCTCACTGCAACCTCTGCCTCCTGGGCTCAAGTGATTCTCCTACCTCAGTGTCCCGAGTAGCTGGGATTACAGGCACCTGCCACCACGCCCAGCTAATTTTTTGTATTTTCAGTAGAGAAGGGGTTTCACCAAGTCGACCAGGCTGGTCTTGAACTTCTGACCTCAAGTGATCCACCCATTTCAGCCTTTCAAAGTGCTGGGATTACAGGCGTGAGCCACCATGCCTGTCCTAAGCACCTGTTGATACTTCAATGAAAGTTAAATGTTTTAGAAACAAGTTACATATGAGTACTTTATGCTAGTGATTATTGAATGAATGAGTTTTTGTGCCATACATGATAAGATATGAACAATGGTTTGAGATCATGGAGTTACAGATTAATGTTAGTTCATGGTTCTTTTGAGTGAGCCTGGAGTCAGGGAAATTGCAGGGAATTTAGAGATAAGATATTCATGTGGAGTCTAAGCTCTGCCACTTGTATTATCTTTGGGAAGGGCATTTCACCTTGCTTAGATGTGGTTTCCTTATTTGTAAAATTGAACTAGTGACTATGGCTCTTACCTCCTCTCTGAGCTGCTATCAAGACCATATGAGAGAGTACGCCTGTTATTTTCAACAGAAGTACAGTAGTCACTCCTATCCATGGGGGATACATTCCAAGACCCCAAGTATCTAGTAGCCTGAAACCTCAGATATAGTACTAAATCCTATATATAGTTTGTTTTTTCCTATACATATATACCTATGATAAAGTTTAATTTATAAATTAGGCACAAGAGGTTAACAATAACTAATAATAAAATAGGACAATTATAACAATATACGGTAATAAAAGTTATGTGACTGTGGTCTCTCTCAAAATATTTTATTGTATTATACTTACCTATTTTACAACTGTGGTTGACTACAAGTAACTGAAACCATGGGTAGCAAAACCACTGATAAGGGAATACTATTGTTCAATCTTGAGTTAGTACATACATTGTCAAGTTTTATCTTTTTGAGATGGAGTTTCACTTTTGTTGCCCAGGCTGGAGTGCAATGGCGCGATCTCGGCTCAATGCAATCTCCACCTCCCGGGTTCAAGCGATTCTCCCGCCTCAGCCTCCCAAGTACCTGGGATTACAGGCATGCGCCACCATGCCCGCCTAATTTTTTATTTTTTTATTTTTTAGTAGAGACGGGGTTTCACCATGCTGGCCAGGCTGGCCTTGAACTTCTGACCTCAGGTGATTCACCCGCCTCGGCCTCCCAAAGTGCTAGGATTACGAGCATGAGCCGCCACACCCGGCCATACATTGTCAATTTGTAAGCTCCTTGACTGATATGTTTGCACATGACTCACCACATGAAATAAACTTACCATAAGCAATGTCTCTATAGTATACTGTGCAATTATAAAATAGAGTCTGTTTCTCTCCAGATTAACTCAGCTAAGGGCATGGCATAGTTTCTTCTATCTTTATGATGAGACACAGAGTTCCTATTAAAAAGTGTATCTTTTATTTGAAAAGGTTGAGGATGATTCTTAAGAAAAAAAAGTGCCATATGGATAAATATAGGTACTAAAACCCATTCTAATAATACCCTCTGGCTCTGGGCCCACAGTGCTATACTTTTATTAGATTTTGAACTGCAAGTGATTTCATCCACTTTAAACTCTTGCTTTCCACCTATAGTTGTTTATGAGATGGTGGCAATAATCACACTGACCTTAGTAGACCTGCCTCCTTTCCTGATTGATCTATTTCTGTTATATTTTTGCTAATTAATAAAAATTTTACTTCCTGAAATATTTTTCATTAAAGGCCTGTAAAAGAAATACTGATATTTTACAGCCATGGTTGCCTTCTTTTTCTACTTTAGTTTAAAGACGTTTCTTTCATCCTTCTGCCACAAGGAAGAGATTAAGCATTCTGTCCTATTTCTGCATCTGACTATAAATCAAGCACTCTTCTGGCTTTCCTCTGCCTGTAT
Source organism: Pan paniscus (assembly GCF_029289425.2). Taxonomy (NCBI): domain Eukaryota; kingdom Metazoa; phylum Chordata; class Mammalia; order Primates; family Hominidae; genus Pan; species Pan paniscus. The sequence continues at coordinate 48,924,523 of NC_073256.2, read as the reverse complement.
TTTGTTTCTTTTTACTTTTTAGTTTGAAATAATTTCAAATTTACAGAAAAATTGCAAGAATAGTTCAGGGAACTCCCATTTCCTGTTTGTCCAGAGACAACATCAAGTTTTGCTATCTTGGTACTGTCCTTAATAGCAAAAGGATCTAATCCAGGGCCACACATTGTACTTAGTTGTTGCGTCTCTGTGGTTTCCTTCCATCCAGAATAATTGCTCAGTGATTTTGTAGACTATCTCTCAGTTGAGTTTGTCTGATGTTTCCTTCCTCATGATTAGATTAAGCTATGCATTTTTTTTTCTTTTCTGTTCTTTCTTTTCTTCACAGACAGGATCTCACTCTGTCACCCAAGATGGAGTGCAGTGGCATGATCATAGCTCACTGCAGCCTCAAACTCTTGGGCTCAAGCATCCTCCTGCTTCAGCATGGAGCACCACCATGCCCAACTAATTTTTAAAAAAATGTTTAAAATATTTTTTAAGCATTTAAAAAAAATTTATGTAGAGATGGGGTCTCACCGTGTTTCCCAGGCTGGTCTCAAGCTCCTGGCCTCAAGCAATCCTGGTCTCAAGCTCCTGGCCTCAAGCAATCCTGGTCTCAAGCTCCTGGTCTCAAGCAATCCTGGCCTCAAGCTCCTGGTCTCAAGCTCCTGGCCTCAAGCAATCCTCCCTCCTTGGCCTCCCTCCTTGGCCTCCCAAAGTGCTGGGATTATAGGTGTGAGCCATAGCACCCAGTCAAGGCTATGCATTTTTGGTGAGGATATCACAGTCATGGTGAGAGCTTTTCGGCCTGCATTCCCCTTAGGTAGTACAAAATATTAGTTTGTCCCAAAATGAGGTTAATAGTGTCTGATGGCAAAGCTACTCTTTTTTTCTGAGACAGAGTTTCACTCTTGTTGCCCAGGTTGGAGTGCAATGGCATGATCTCTGCTCACTGCAACCTCCGCCTTCTGGGTTCAAGCGATTCTCCTGCCTCAGCCTCCCAAGTAGCTGGGACTACAGGCGCCTGCCACCACACCAGCTAATTTCTGTATTTTTAGTGGAGATGGGGTTTCACCATGTTGGCCAGCCTGATCTCGAACTCCTGATCTCAAGTGATCCTCCTGCCTCGGCCTCCCAAAGTGCTGGGATTACAGGCGTGAGCCACCATGCCCAAGTAGCAAAAGCTACTCTTTTGCATTTTATAATGAATAACTACTTCATGGGGAGGAACTTTGAGGCTGTGTAAATATCCTGTTTGTCATTCAACTTTCACCTTCCAGTTTTAGCAGCAGTTGATGTTTCGTGCCTGAATTATTAGCATAATGATTAACAAGTGGCAGTTTTCTAATTCCATCACTCCTTTTACACTTACTAGCTGGCATTCTACTCCAAGGAGGGGTTTTGTCTTCTCCCCCTCTATTTATTTATCTATTTATATAATATGGATTTGTGGACTTCTATTTTATTCAATGGGATATCATCTGTTGCTATCATTATTTATTTTGATGTTCAAATTGTCCCAGATTTGGCCAAAGGAAATTCCGTTCAAGCTGACTCCTGGGTCCTTTTGATATGGGCCATCAGTCTATGAGCTCTTCCTTATCTGGTACAAAAAGATGTTGCAAACTCATCTTGTACTTTTCATGCCCCAGATCTGGAACCAGCCATTTCTACAAGGAGCCTTTTTGGTGGAGAATGATACTTAGACACCAAGATCTGGGCATTAGGTATGCTTATTGCTAAGGGGCCCGCATAGTGGACAGAGCCAGGGAATATATAAATAGACATAGACACATAACAAGGAAAGAATGTATGACATTTGTAGAATTCTATGAGACGTTGTTCTTTGTAAAGAAAGAGTGCTTACAGAACAGAGAAGGATTCTCCATTCGGTATCTGTATCAGAGAAAACAAAAATGTAATTGGATTTCACCATTTCACAGGCTTATATGAGCTAAGAGAATGGTGTTTGCTAGTTTCTACCTGAGAAAAGTTACTAAAAGTGTATAGACCATATCCTCATCTTTTTTTTTTTTTAATTGAGGCAGAGTCTCACTCTGTTGTCCAGGCTGGAATGCAGTGGCATGATCTTGGCTCACTGCAACCTCCACCTCCTGGGTTCAAACAATTCCTCTGCCTCAGCCTCCTGAGTAGCTGGGACTACAGGCACACACTACCACACCCGGCTAATTTTTGTATGTTTAGCAGAGATGGGGTTTCACCATATTGGTCAGGCTGGTCTCAAACTCCTGACCTCATGATCTGCCCTCCTCAGCCTCCCAAAGTGCTGGGATTATAGGCGTGAGCCACCTCACCTGGCCTTTTTTTTTCCTTTAAATTGAGATGGAGTCTCACTGTATTGCCCAGGTTGGAATGCAGTGGAGTGATCTCGGCTCACTGCAACCTCCGTCTCCCTGGTTCAAGCGATTCTCCTGCCTCAGCCTCCTGATTACAAGCGCCCACCACTACGCCTGGCTAATTTTTGTATTTTTAGTAGAGATGGAGTTTCACCATGTTGGCCAGGCTGGTCTCAAACTCCTGAACTCAAGCGATCTGCCCGCCTCTGCTTCCCAAAGTGCTGGGATTACATGCGTGAGCCACTGCGCATAGCTCACATCCTCATCTTGAAGCAGAGGCTTGGCCATGCTAATGGAACTTGGCAGTGGGTCTGTGTCTGTCCCTCAGATCACATGGGCCACACCAGCTTGGAGGTCCTATGTGTAGGAGGAAACCCCACCTATAGCAGAGGGCTGGAAGCAGTGTGAGTAATATTGGAAAGGTTCTTAGCATCGTCAGTAAAATGACCCATCTTTGATGGGTCTCTACCTCTTGGTGGTAAAGTTCTCTAATTTGTTTTCACTTTATTTAGCTTTTCATCTGCTCCCCAATTTTTAAAAATTAGAATACACTACATTTCTAGTCAGAAAAAAAATAGTTTTCATTTTGAAATTGAAGAATGTTTTAAGAATGCTCAAAACTCAGTAATAACAGAACAACTCTATTTCAAGATGGGCTTAAGATTTGACAGATACTTCAGCAAAGAAGATATATGAGTAGCAATTAAACACATGAAAAAATGCTCAACATAATTCATCATTGGGGAGATGCTAATTAAAACCACAATAGATAACACTACACACTTGTCAGAATGGCTAAAATTTAAAAAACAAATACCAAGGACTGATAAGAATGTGGGACAACTGGAACACTCTTACATTGCTTTTTGGAAAGCAGCTTGACAATGTCTTATAAATGTGTCATTTGACCAAGCAATCCCACTTCTGGGTATTTACCCAAGTGAAATAAAAACTTATCATTATTCACACAAAAACCTGTATGGAATGTTTGCAATAACCTTATGTATAACATCCAAAGACTGGAAACAACCATCATGTCTTCCATCTGGTGAATGAATACGTGTAGTACATGACATATCCATGCAATAAAATACTGATATGCTTGGGGGGTGGGGTGTGTGTGATTTATATATTCCCTAGCTCTTCCACTATGAGGCTCCATAACAATGAGCATACCTAATGCCCAGATCTTGGTATCTAAGTACCATTCTCCACTAAAAGGGCTCTTTGTAGAAATGGCTGGTTCCAGGTCTGGGGCATGGAAAGCACAAGATGAGTTTGCAACATCTTGTTGTACCAGATAAGGAAGTGCTCATAGACTGACTGGCTATATCAACATGGATGAGACTCTAATGCATTTTGGTAAGTGGAAGGTGCCAGACTCAAAAAAACTAAGAGGCTACATAGTGAATGATTCTGTTTATATGATACCCTGGAATAAAGATCAGTGGTTATGAGGGGATGGTAGTGAAGGTGGAGGGGTTGAATACCAAGGAGGATACCAAGGAATTTTGGGGGGGGGTGATAGATAGGTGGTGGTATTTACACAACTGCTAATCAAACCTCATAGAACTGTATTCTAAAAAAGGTGACTGTTACTGCATGTAAATTATGCCATCATCATCATTATCATGTGTTTGTTTGAGTTTCCCTGAAACAGTTCCTGAGATGAGAATTTGGGTGCATGTATTTTATTAATCAATGGTTAGTATGGTGAGGAAGTGGAGAAGTGCAGGGAGGAGAGGAAACTGCTCATTCCAATGGGGGTCTTTTTGAGACTCTAAAAAGCACCTCAGAATTGTCCTGTCCTACCAAAGGGAGAGAACACTGATATGTTTATCCACCAATTCCCATCCCTCATGAATTAAAGTTGCTCTTGGGGGTTTCCACTCCCTGGTACTCCTCTGCAGCCAGAGAAATCCCTCAGGGAAGGAGACTCAGGTGTTTCAGGAGATCTCCAGGGTGGGCTGAAGGGATCTTCATGGGTATCAATAACATCTGCTGCAATGTTTTCATTGATTATAAAGCATTTAAAAGAAAGCCCTCTCCTGTTGAAGTAGGGCTTGAGAATTGTATGAACCTTGATGTCCTACTGATTAGTTCTCAAGACAGTCTCATCGAACCCATTAATACCACATAACCAGCCTGCTGTTGTGTTTCCTCTGCATGGCTGGTTTTGTGCCTTCAGGGTCCCTACTCCTTTCGTTTTCCAAACCATTCTTTTTGGTTCTATGGAGCCAAATCCCATGTATCTCTTTTTGACAGAGAGAGAGAAGATGTCTGATAGGAACATATATGACTGCCGACCAGGGTATCTCATTGACTTAAGGAGCATTACCACTTGGGGGACAACCTTAGAGACAAACGGTTCTCCACATTCCTGGCTTGCTGGTTTGAGGATGCTTCTACAGGAGAAAGAGTAGGCAGATGTCAGCTGGACTTGCTAGGTTGCAGGTGACAGACTGTGGGTAACAGAAAGTCCAGGGCACCTGACTCAAGCTGGGCTTTATTGCCTCTAGAAGTCCAAGAAAGGTTTGGTATATTAAGATGAAGATTTAAGACATGTGTAGGCCTCAGAAACAATCCGAAGTAGGGTCTTAAGTGTCTCTGCAGCCTTGTGTCAACTCAATCCACTTGCAGACCTGCTTTCTCCACAGGTCAGGCCGTGGGTGCTGGCTGCTGCTGGCATTATATCCTAGAGCTCCAAATTACTAGAAAAGTCTGAGTTGATTCTCTTGGTTCCAAGTCAAAAATCATGGGGAGGAGCTCACTGGCCTGGCTTTGGTCAGATCCCTGGACTGGTCAACCGTGGGGTATAAGAACATAACCAATCCCACAAGATCATGCCTCTGGAATAAGGGGTATTTTTTCAGAGGATGGGGTGGTGATGTTTGGCAGGCAAAAATAATCAGTAAGAGAAAGAAAAAATAATGTGAGAGTCAAGACATAATATATTAATACTTTTATATTGTTCAAATGAAAGATCTGCATGAAGAAGGATAGGTTAGTCAATGCTGCAGACATTAATCAATTCTCAAGTTCCATGGTTTCTCATTCACATAATGTTCAACATGGGCAGGATGGTTCTACTCAATATTGTAGCAATGCCATCTAGAACATGCAGTTGCCACAGTAGTGAAATAAAGCGGAGGAAAAATATTAACTCTTAAGTGCCTTGGGCCCAGAAGTGCCACATGTCACTTCTTTGTGGTCTCCTGGCTAGAACTAGTCTCACAGCCCCAACCCAACTGCAAAGCATGCTGAGAGATGTGGGGAGCACATCTGAATTTGGTGAGGACTAACTGTCAAAAGTCATCATTGGTTGGGCATGGTGGCTCAGGCCTGTAATCCCAGCACTTTGGGAGGCCGAGGCAGGCGGATCACTTGAGTCCAGGAGTTCAAGACCAGCCTGGCCAACATGGTGAAACCCCATCTCTACTAAAAATACAAAAATTAGCCGGGTGTGGTGGTGCATGCCTGTAGTCACAGCTACTTGGGAAGCTGAGGCAGGAGGATCACCTGAGCTGGGGATGCAGAGGTTGTAGTGAGCTGAGATTGCACCACACCATTGCACTCCAGCCTGGGCCACAGAGCAAGACCCTGTTTCAAAAAAAAAAAAAAAAAAGTCATTGTTGCTGCTCCACAATCAAATTGTTCACAAGGGACAGGAATGGTCAGAGGACACTTCAGAGAGAAGGGAGAATTTGTCTCGGGTTTTAGAGGGGCCTCGGGTCATAGAGGAGACTTCTGGCTTGGGTAATTGGAAGGAAGAGGGAAGGCAGTAGCATTTCTTGGTGCTTTTAAAAGACATGAAAAAGTCCAATTTAGTAGGGTGGAAATTTGTATAAAGGTGAAATTGGAGAACCAGATTGGGACAAGATTGCAGAATGCCTTGAATGTTTAGCTGAGGACATGAATAGGTAGGAACTGAGGTATGACTGAAAGCTTTTCAGCCAGAGACTAACATGAACTAGGTGAAAATGTCAAGAAGATTGATGTAGCAGCAATGTGTAGCTTGGCTTATGTTATTCTATGCACAGTCTAATGTTGAGCACTCTGTTGACCTTAAAACATTCTTTAGAGAACTTCCATTTCTGGTAAAATGGCAGGCTAGATAGCCCGAAAAAAAGATCCCATTACGAAACACCTCAGATACAATGAGACACAAATCCAGATGGCACTGGAGGCTCATTTTGTCTCCCACACTTAGCAAGAGGCTGCCTCAGCACGTCTGTGTTTGCTCAGCAGAAGAACAGGTTTGCTGGTGGCTGAGCTCCAGAGGCTCTTCCTTTAGAACAAACTGGTTTCATTGACCAGGAAGCTCCTATTGTTATAGCCTAATTTCTCAATCAGTTAGAGGAACCTTGTACAAGCACACGGATCCACAAGACAGCAAGATGATGTGGGACCCATGTACTCTGCTGATGTTCTGCCTGTAAGTTTCCCAGTAAATTTCACCTTAGGTTTACACCACATGTTGCTAGTGGTGTGCCTATCTGTGTCCTTTACATGGCAAGATAAATATCTTTTTATTTTATTTATTTATTTATTTGAGATGGAATCCTGCTCTGTTGCCAGGCTGGAGTGCAGTGGCACAATCTCGGCTCACTGCAACCTCCACCTCCCGAGTTCAAGTGATTCTCCTGCCTCAGCCTCCCAAGTAGCTAGGACTACAGGCTCATGTTACCATGCCCAGCTAATTTTTGTATTTTTAGTAGAGATGGGGTTTCACCATGTTGGCCAGAATGGTGTCTATCTCTTGACCTCATAATCCACCTGCCTTGGCCTCCTGAAGTGCTGGGATTACATGCGTGAGCCACCGCAACCGGCCAAACATCTTTTTATTTTATTTTTATTTTTTATTTTTAGACACAGGGTCTTGCTCTGTCACCCAGGCTGGAGTACAGTGGAATGATCATGGCTCACTGCAGCCTCAAACTCCTGGGCTCAAACAATCCTCCCGCCTGAGCCTCCCAAGTAGCTGGGACTATAATTGTGAGCCACCACGCCTGGCTAATTGAGTTCAAGACCAGCCTGACCAACATGGTGAAACCCCATCCCTACTAAAAATACAAAAAAATATTAGCTGGGCGTGGTGGCACGTACCTGTAATCCCAGCTACTCAGGAGGCTGAGGCAGGAGAATCGCTTGAACCCAGGAGGCAAAGGTTGCAATGAGCCGAGATCATGCCATTTCACTCCAGCCTGGCCGACAGAGCAAGAGTCCATCTCAAATAAATAAATAAATAAATAAATAAATAAATAAATAAATAAATTTGTAGATATGGAGTCTCACTATGTTGCTCAGGCTGGTCTTGAACTCCTGGCCTCAAGCGATCCTCCCACCTCAGCTTCCCAAAATTCTGGGATTACAGGCATGAGCCACTGTGTTTGGCTCATCTTTTAAAATGTATATCCAAACTGGTAACAAAGTAAGGGAAAACCTCAGAGGCCAAAAGTTGAATGCCACAAACTGGAAGAAGATATTTACAACCAACAAATAATACATATCCAAAATATGTGAATAATTCTTAAAAATTAGTAAGAAGAGACTGGGTGTGGTGGCTCACACCTGTAATCCCAGCACTTTGGGAGGCTGAGGTGGGCAGATCACCTGAGGTCAGGAGTTCAAGACCAGCCTCAACATGGAGAAACCCTGTCTCTACTAAAAATACAAAATTAGCCGGGCATGGTGGTTGCATGCCTGTAATCCCAGCTACTCGGGAGGCTGAGGCAGGAGAATTGCTTGAACCTAGGAGGCGGAGGTTGCGGTGAGCCGAGATCGCGCCATTGCACCCAGCCTGGGCAACAAGAGCGAAACTCTGTCTCAAAAAAAAAAAAAAAATTAGTAAGAAGAAGACATACAATCCAAGGAGAGAAATGGACAAAAGATAAGAATAGGCACTTCACGGCCGGGCTCAGTAGCTCACGCCTGTAATCCCAACACTTTGGGAGGCTGAGATGGGTGGATCACAAGGTCAGGAGATCGAGACCATCCTGGCCAACATACTGAAACCTCATCTCTACTAAAAATACAAAAATTAGCTGGGCATGGTGGCACACGCCTGCAGTCCCAGCTACTCAGGAGGCTGAGGCAGGAGAATCGCGTGAACCTCGGAGGCAGAGGTTGCAGTGAGCCGAGATTGCACCACTGCACTCCAGCCTGGGGACAGAGTGAGACTGTCTCAAAAAAAAAAAAAAAAAAAAAAATGAATGGGCAATTCACAGAAGAAAAAGAAAACATGGAACATATGATTTCATCAGTAAATCAGAGAAATAGAAAACTAAAACCACAGCATCATTTTATATTTTATACTGATTGAAAATTGAAAGTCTGGCAGTTTCCTGTATAAGCTACACCTCACGGTAATCAAGTAATTGATAATGAAATATTTCTCTTCAGAGAAACAGTCTGCTAATATATTGAAAAGGAATGATAGAATCTCACAATTTTGCAATCTCCGATGAAATAATGAACTAAGCAGTGATTATCAATAATTGCTGCCTTAATACACAAAACAGACACAACAAAATGTTTTGTGCCTCCTAATGGAAGAATATACCACCACTTAAGAAATGTTCTTATTGGAAATTTGATCAACCCTCTGGATCTAACACACATATTGCTGGAACATGTTACACAGCACCATGTGACTGCATTCAACAAAACCCAGACTGGGGCCGGGCGCGGTGGCTCACGCCTGTAATCCGAGCACTTTCGGAGTCCGAGGCGGGCAGATCACGAGGTCAGGAGATCGAGACCATCCTGGCTAACACGGTGAAACCCCGTTATCTACTAAAAATACAAAAAATTAGCCAGGTGTGGCGGTGGGCGCCTGTAGTCCCAGCTACTTGGGAGGCTAAGGCAGGAGAATGACGTGAACCCAGGAGGCAGAGCTTGCAGTGAGCTGAGATCGCGCCACTGTACTCCAGCCTGGGCGACAGAGTGAGACTGCGTCTCAAAAAAACAAAAAACACAAAAAAACACAAAAAAACCCAGACTGGGAAATTGCAGAACACACCACCTGGTGTGTTCACCAAATAAATTGCAAGAAAGGGGACAAGATGGTTTTTATTTGGAACCTGATTTGAGTGACAATAAAACAAGCAACAAATTTTTAAAAATGTGACAATTGAAATTAGATCATGTAATGGATATTTCATGATATTAAAGAATCATTACAATATTTTAGGCATGATAGTGGTATTGTTCTAATGTTTTTAAAGAGTGCTACAAAGGAACCTTCTGGAGGAGCTGGAAATAGTCTAGATCTTGATAGCGCTAGTGGTTTCACAGCTGTGTACATGTACATGTAAAAAAAAAAATCACCATTCACTAAGTTGTACTCTTAAGATTTGTGTACGGGTTCGGGCATGGTGGCTCATGCCTGTAATCTCAGCAATTTGGGAGGCCGAGGAAGGCGGATCACTTGAGGTCAGGAGTTCAAGACCAGCCTGGCCAACATGGTGAAACCCTGTCTCTACTAAAAATTCAAAAATTAGCCAGGCGTGGTGGTACATGCCTGTAATCCCAGCTACTTGGGAAGCTGAGGCAGGAGAATCACTTGAACCTGGGAGGTGGAGGTTGCAGTGAGCTGAGACAGTGCCATTGCATTCCAGCCTGGGTGACAGTGAGACTCCGTCTCAAAAAAAAAAAAAAAAAAAAAGTTTTGTGTACTGTACTGTATGTTTTATCTCAAATTTTAAAAGGCAGAGTCCTTATTTTTTAGGGATGCATTATGAAATGTTTGCAGATGAAGTAATCTCAGATATCTGAGATTAGCTTTTGAATATTCCAAAATAGCCCATGGTAGATTGGCCATGAGTTGGTAAATGTTGAAGCCAGGGGATAGTTTATAATATAATTCTTGTACATGTGTGAAAATTTCCATAATATAAAGTTTTTAAAGAATGTCTGGCAAGATAATGTTACTAAGTATAGAACAATGGAAAGACTTATAAACTGCTGGTGACAATGTCAATTGTAAATTGAATGACAATTTCATATTCTCTAATAAAACTGAAGATGGGTGCTATAACTCAGCAATTTCTCTGAGGTTATAACCTACACAAACACTAGCAGGTGTGCTTATAGATGTCTGTGCATGTAAAACACTTCAGACATGGTTTATAATAAACCAAAAGAAAAAGAGAAGGTGCTATAGTCTGAATATGTCCTCACAAATTCATGTGTTGGAAACTTAATACCCAATGCAACAGTGCTGGGAGGTGAGGTCTTTTGAGAGATATGTGGGTCATGTGGGCTCTGCCATCATGAGTAGATTGATGCCATTATGAAAGGAATTGATGGTGGGAGTTCAGCCATTTTCACCCTTCTCTCCTTCCTTCAACCATGTGAGGACCCAGTGTTCCTTTCAGAAAATGTAGCATCAAGGTACCATCTTGGAAGCAGAGGGCAGCTCTCACCAGACAAGGATCCTGCTCGCACCTTGATCTAGAGTTCACAGCCTCCAGACTGTGAGAAAAAAAAATTCTGTTCTTTATAAATTACTCAGTCTCAGGTATTTTGTTACAGCAATGGACTAAAACAGAAAGAAACAACTCAAAGAGCAATTGACAGAAGAATGAATAAATAAATTGTGATGAGGCCAGGTGCGGTGGCTCACGCCTGTGATCCCAGCACTTTGAGAGGCTGAAGGGGGCAGATCACGATGTCAAGAGATCAAGACCAACCTGGCCAACGTGGTGAAACCCTGTCTCTACTAAAAATACAAAAATTAGCTGGGTGTGGTAGCGCGTGCCTGTAGTCCCAGCTACTCGGGAGGCTGAAGCAGGAGAATCGCTTGAACCCAGGAGGTGGAGGTTGCAGTGAGCTGAGATCGCACCACTGCACTCCAGCCTGGTGACAGAGCGAGACTGTGTCTCAAAAAAAAAGAAAAAAAAATTGTGATGTATTCCCCTAATGACAGTCTGTGTAGCAATGAATGAGTTACAGCTATACTTAGTAACACGGATGAATCTCACAAAATTAATGAGCAAAAGTTTTGCAAGTTGCAGAAGAATATTATAGTAATACCATTAGTTAAAGGTTCAAAATGTGTAAAATAGAATAATGCATTTTAGGGATCTGTATATGTAGTTAAACTATAAAGAAAAGCAAAGGCATGATAAACACAATGATAAACACAGGGTGGTGTAATTGGGGAGGGGCCTACAAGGTGCTTCCAAGTTTCTGATAATATTCTCCTTCTTAAGCTGGGTGATGATACATAGGTGCTTGTCTTAATATTGTTTTATGCCAAACACACAACATGTCATAAACATATATATATTTTTTTAATAAGAAAGTTGCGGGTTTTTTTGTTGTTTTTGAGACAGGATCTCACTCTGTCACCCAGGTTGGAGTGCAGTGGCATGATCATGGCTTACTGCAGCCTTGACCTCCCAGGCTCAAGGGATCCTGACACCTCAGCTTTTTTTTTTTTTTTTTTTCCAACAAACAAGTATTTATTGAGTGCCTACTATGTGCCAGGAACTGTTCTAGACACCCCCCCCAGAAGAAAAAACAAAAAACAAGATAGAGGCAGCAAACACAAATTCTGAGGGAGAGGAAACGGGCAGTTGAGTAAGACGGCTAAGGGAACCGAGAAGCCTGAGGTGATGGGGGCTCTGCCTTAGGCCTCCTCTTCGGCCTCCTCACCGAAATCCTCCTCCTCTTCTGCGGTGGCATCCTGGTACTGCTGATACTCAGAGACGAGGTCGTTCATGTTGCTCTCAGCCTCGGTGAACTCCATCTCATCCATGCCCTCGCCTGTGTACCAGTGGAGGAAGGCCTTCCGGCGGAACATGGCAGTGAACTGCTCCGAGATGTGCTTGAAGATCTCCTGGATGGCCGTGCTACTGCCGATGAAGGTGACTGCCATCTTGAGGCCACGAGGTGGGATGTCACAGACAGCTGTCTTGATATTGTTGGGGATCCATTCCACAAAGTAGCTGCTGTTCTTGTTCTGCACGTTAAACATCTGCTCATCGACCTCCTTCATGGACATCCGACCACGGAAGTCAGCAGCCACGGTGAGGTATCGGCCGTGGCGGGGGTCACAGGCAGCATTCATGCTCTTGGCATCGAAGACCTGCTGGGTGAGTGCCGGCACTGTGAGAGCTCGGTACTGCTGGCTTCCATGGCTGGTGAGAGGGGCAAAGCCAGGCATAAAGAAATGGAGACGTGGGAAGGGGACCATGTTAACTGCCAACTTGCGGAGGTCAGCATTGAGCTGGCCAGGGAAGCGGAGGCAGGTGGTGACACCACTCATGGTGTCTGAGACGAGGTGGTTCAGATCCCCATAGGTTGGTGTGGTCAGCCTCAGAGTGCGGAAGCAGATATCATAGAGGGCCTCGTTGTCAATGCAACAGGTCTCATCAGTGTTCTCTACCAACTGATGGATGGAGAGGGTAGAATTGTAGGGCTCGATCACGGTGTCAGACACTTTGGGTGAAGGCACCACACTGAAGGTATGCATGATGCGATCAGGGTATTCTTCTCGGATCTTGCTGATAAGGAGAGTGCCCATTCCAGAGCCTGTGCCCCCACCCAGTGAGTGGGTCAGCTGGAAGCCCTGCAGGCAGTCACAGCTCTCTGCCTCCTTCCGTACCACATCCAGGACAGAATCAACCAGCTTGGCGCCCTCTGTGTAGTGGCCTTTGGCCCAGTTGTTACCTGCCCCAGACTGACCAAATACAAAGTTGTCTGGTCTAAAGATCTGGCCAAAAGGACCTGAGCGAACAGAGTCCATGGTCTCAGGTTCTAGATCTACCAGGATGGCACGAGGAACATATCTGCCATCAGTGGCTTCACTGTAGTACACGGAGATGCGGTCCAGCTGCAGGTCGCTGTCCCCGTGGTAGGTGCCAGTGGGGTCGATGCCATGTTCATCACTGATCACCTCCCAGAACTTGGCACCGATCTGGTTGCCACACCTGGATGTGCACGATTTCCCTCATGTTTAAAATTTAATTTTTTTGCTCACTTCAAGGTATGTACCAGGCAAGAAAATAAGTAATTTTTTTTTCTCTGCAGGTCGCAGGCTGGAAGGTTGGAATATGCCCTAGAGGCTGGAGCAGCGAGGTGCAAACGTGGCGGCAGGAAGGTTCTTGACACCTCAGCTTCTTGAGTAGCTGGGACTACAGGAATATGCTACCACACCTGGCTAATTTTTGTATTTTTTGTAGAGACGAGGCTTCACCATGTTACCCAGGCTGATCTCAAACTCCTGAGCTCAAGCAATCCTCCCACCTTGGCCTCCCAAAGTGCCGGGATTACAGGGATGAGCCACTACAGCCAGTCAATAAAATTACTTTTAAAAGCCATTTCCTATTGTTTTTCAGCAGCCTTAGGACCTGCCTCATAGGTGACGACATGGTATGATGCAAAAATACTGGACCATCAGGAATTTAGGAAATCTGGGTTTTAGACCCAGTTGTGTCACTAAGTAGTCCTGTAACTTGGCACAAATCACTTAACTCACTTAATACAAGTTCCTTTATCTAGAAAATAAGCGAATCCACATTTCCCAACTATGTTCTTCAGACCACTAGTTCTAAAATATGTTAATAGATATTTTGTGGCAACCAAAAAAAGTTTTGTGGTCTGAGGAACTCCAGATTAAGCAATAATAAGAGTGTTTCCTTATAACAGGACTTCTCAGAGCCTTGAATATACAATTATGAGTTGTGAATCTCCGAGAGAGGAATATAGAATTTTTTTTTCTTTTTTTTTGAGACAGAGTCTCACTCTGTCGGCCAGGTTGGAGTGCAGTGGCACGATTTCGGCTCACTGTAACCACCGCCTCCCAGGCTCAAGCAATTCTCCTGCCTCAGCCTCCTGAGTAGCTGGGATTACAGGCATGTGCCACCACACCCGGATAATTTTTGTATTTTTAGTAGAGACAGGGTTTCACCATGTTGGCCAGGCTGGTCTCAAACTCCTGACCTCAGGTAATCTGCCCATGTTGGCCTCCCAAAGTGCTGGGATTACAGGTGTGAGCCACCGTGCCCAGCCAGGAGTATAGAATTTTCAAAAGTTAGTTTGCACCACAGAATCATGTTATCTCTCTGTGTGTTTTTGTTTGTTTGTTTGTTTGTTTTGACACAGAGTCTTGCTGTGTTGCCCAGGCTGGAGTGCAGTGGCATGATCTTGGCTCACTACAACCTCTGCCTCCCAGGTTCTAGTGATTCTCCTGCCTCAGCCTCCCAAGTAGCTGGGATTACAGGCACCCACCACCACGCCTGGCTGATTTTTGTATTTTTAGTACAGATGGGGTCTCACCATGTTGGCCAGGCTGGTCTTCAACTCCTGACCTCAGGTGATCTACCTGCCTCGGCCTCCCAAAGTGCTGGGATTACAAGTGTGAGCCACTGTGCCTGGCCAACAGTATATATCTTTGATATGACGTGATGAAAATGGCGCTTTCTGTCTCTGGTCTTTCTCCCTGAAACTTATAACGTCAGTCTCAAGAAAAACATCAGAAAAATTCTAATGGAGAGAAATTCTGAAAAATACCTTATCAGTGCTTCTTAAAATTGTTAAGCTCTTCAAAAACAAGGATGCTTTGCAGATGCTGGGGCCACCCAGAGCCCTATGCCACAAGTCACAGTCAACCCCACCATGTTCTTTGACATTGCCATTGACGGCGAGACTTTGAGCTGCATCTCCTTTGAGTTGTTTGCAAAGTTCCAAAGACAGCAGAAAACATCCATGCTCTGAGCACTGAAGAGAAAGAATTTGGTTATCAAGGTTTCTGCTTTTACAGAATTATTCCAGGGGTTCTGTGTCAGGGTATGTATGAACTTCACAAGCTACAATAGCACTGGTGGCAAGTCTATCTACAAGGAGAAATTTGAAGGTGAGAACTGCATTCTGAAGCATACAGGTTGGGTTCTGGCATCTTGTCCATGGCAAATGCTGGACCCAACACAAGCAGTTCCCAGTCTTTCATCTGCACTGCAAGATTGACTGGTTGGATGGCAAGCATGTGGTCTTTGGCAAGGTGAAAGAAGGCATGAATATCATGGAAGCCATGGAGTGCTTCGGGTACAGGAATGGCAAGACCAGCAAGAAGGTCACCATTGCTGACTGTGGATCGTTCTAATACATTTGACTTGTGTTTTATCTTAACTACCAGGCCTTTCCTTCTGTAGCTCAGGAGAGCACTGCACTACTGCATTTGTTTGCAGCCTTCTATAATCTTTGTGCTCTCACTGCAGTTCTTTGGGTTCTATATTTTCCTTATTTCCTTTTACATCTAGCTGAATTGCAGAGTTAAGATTATGAAATAAAAACTAAGTAAAAGGGCTGGGCAGGGTGGCTCATGCCTGTAATCCCAGCACTTTGGGAGGCTGATGTGGGCAGATCACTAGAAGTCAGGAGTTTGAGACGAGCCTGGCCAACATGGTG
The DNA here is from genome assembly GCF_029289425.2 of Pan paniscus. Lineage (NCBI taxonomy): Eukaryota > Metazoa > Chordata > Mammalia > Primates > Hominidae > Pan > Pan paniscus. Next base: position 48,908,774 of record NC_073256.2, on the reverse strand, counting down.
AAACCCTGTCTCTTCTAAAAATATAAAAATTAGCTGGGCATGGTGGTGGGCACTTGTAATCCCAGCTACTCGGGAGGCTGAGGCAGGAGAATCATTTGAACTTGGGAGGCAGCCAGAGATTCCAGTAAGCTGAGATCACACCACTGCATTGCAGCCTGGGCAACAGAGTGAGACTCTGTCTTAAAAAAAGAAACCTAAATAAAACAAACAAACAAAAATTAAAAACAAGGAGAGTTTCAGAAATTGTCACAGCCAAGAGGAGCCTAAGGAGACAAGGCAATTAAATGTAATGTGGTATTCTGGATGGAATTCTGGAATAAGAAAAGGACATTAGGTAAAAATTAAGGAAATCTGAAGAAAGTATAGATTTTAGTTAATAATGTATCAATATTATTCATTAATTTTAACAAATGTATCATGCTAATCGAAGATGTTAATAATAGGGGAAACTGGATATGCAGTATATGAAAACTATGCCATATTTTCAATTTTTCTGTAAATCTAAACTGTTCTAAAAAATTTACTCTCTCTCTTTGGGAGGCTGAGGCAGGTGGATCACCTGAGCTTATGAGTTCAAGACCAGCCTGGGCAACACGGCGAAACCCCATCTCTACCAAAAATACAAAAAATTAGGCAGGCGTAGTGATGCACACCTGCAGTACCAGCTACTTGGGAGGCGGAGGCATGAGAATCGCTTGAGCCCAGGAGGCAGAGGTTGCAGTGAGCCATGATTGTACCACTGCACTCCAGCCTGGGTAACAGAGCGAGATTCCATCTCAAAAAGAAAAAAAAAATTTACTCCCTCTCGATCCCCACCAGAAAAATAAATAAATAAAATTGGGCTTAGATAGTTTCATTGGAGAATTCCACCAAACACTTAAAGAGTAACCAGCACACATTTTATACAATCTCTTCCAGGAAACAGAAGAGGAGCAAACACTTCCCAACTCATTTTATGGAACCAGTGTTACCCTGACACTAACACCAAAGACAGTACAAAAAAAGAATACACCAATATTTCTCATGAATTTAAATGTGAAAATCTAAACTAGATATTAGCAAACTGCATCCAACAATGTATAAAAAGAATTATGTACCATAGCCATGTGGAACTTCTTCCAGGTATATAAGGCTGGTTCAATATTTGAAAATCAGTCAGTGTAATTCACCATGTTAACAAGCTGAAGAAGAAAAATCATACAACTCTATCAATGTGACATAGAAAAAATGTTTGGCCGGGCACAGTGGCTCACTCCTGTAATCCCAGTACTTTCAGAGGCCAAGGCAGGCAGATCGTATGAGCCCAGGAGTTTGAGATCAGCTTGGGCAACATGGTGAAACCTCATCTCTACAAAAAGTACAAAACAATTAGCCAGGCGTGGTGGCATGTGCCTGTAGTCCCAACTATTTGGGAGGCTGAGGTGGGAAGATCAACTGAGCCCAGGAGGTGGAGGTTGCAGTGAGCTGAGAGTGTGCTACTGCACTCCAGCCTGGGTAACAGAGTGAGATTTCATCACAAAAACAAAAAAGTTTGGTAAAATCCAACACTGATTCATAAAAAAAATCTCAGCAAGTTAGGAATAGAAGGGAAATATCTAAACTTGATAAATAGCATCTACAAAAACAAAAATCTAGAGCTAGCATCATACTTAATGATGAAAGAATCAATGTTTTTCCACTAAGATCACGACAAAAAGGCAAGGAAGTCTGCTCTCATCACTTCAACATGGTCCTGGAAGTTATTGCAAGAGACAAGAAAAAAATAAAAGTATACAGGTTAGAAAGGAGGAAACAAAACTATCTCTGTTTGCAGATAATATGATTGCCTGTGTAGAAAATCCCAAGAAATCTACAAAGAATCTCTTGGAACTAATAAATGAGTTTAGTGAGGATTTAGAATACAAGATAAACACAAAAAAACTTTTGCATTTCCATATGACACACAGACAAAATGAAATATTTAGATAGATTTCTTTCTTTCTTTTTTTTTTTTTTTGAGACAGGGTCTCACTCTATTGCCCAGACTGGAGTGTAGTTGCATGGTCATAGCTCACTGCAGGCTTGACCTCATGAGCTCAGGCAGTCTTCTCACCTTAGAGCTGGGACTACAGGTGTGGGTCACCATGCCTGGCTAATTTTTCTATGGTTTATGTAGAGGTGGGGTTTTACCATGTTGCCCAGCCTGGTCTTGAACCCCCTGGGCTCAAGTGATCCACCCACCTCGGCCTCCCAAAGTGCTGGGATTACATGCATGAGCCACTGCACCTGGGCTAGATATATTTCTAAGTATATTTTATTTAACATGTGTGCAGAAAATTACAAAATCCTGATGAAAGAAATCAAAGGAAACCTAAATTAATGGAGACACCTACTATGGTTATAGATCGAAAGATTCAACATAATAAAGATATTCTTCCGAATTAATCTACAGATTTAATACAATTTCTATTATAACCCCAGAAAGCATTTCTGTATACATGGACAAACTTATTCAGAAACTTGAGTGGAAAGGAATGAGCTCTGGAATAGCTAAAATAGTCTTGATAAATAATAAAGTGAGAGGAATCACTCTATCCAATATTAAGGTTTACTACACGGCTACCACAATTAAGACAGTATGGTATTGACAGAGTGACAGATACACAGATCAGTGGAACAGAGTAAAGATTCCAGAAAAAGATCCACTGAAATATGCTTAATTGATTTTTGACAAGAAGGATAACCTTTTCCACAAATGGTACTGCATAGGCAAAAACACAAACCATGACCTAAACATTACACCTTAAATGAAAATTAATTTAAAATGGATGACACCCTTCTTTCTTTCTTTCTTTCTTTCTTTCTTTCTTTCTTTCTTTCTTTCTTTCTTTCTTTCCTTCTTTCTTTCTTTCTTTCTTTCTTCTTTTTTGACAGGGTCTCACGCTGTTGCCCAGGATGGAGTGCAACGGTGTGATCTTGGTTCACTGCAACCTTGCCTACTGGGCTCAAGTAATCCTCCCACTTCAGCCTCCCGAGCAGCTGGGACTACAGGTGCATGCCACTATGGCCAGCTAACTTTTGTATTTTTTGCAGAAACAGGGATTTGTCATGTTGCCCAGGCTGGTCTCGAACTCCTGGGTTGAAGTGATCTGCCTGCCTTGGCCTCCCACAGTGCTGGGATTACAGGGATGAGCCACTTACCTTGGCCTCACCACTGATTTTCAGTATTGTACTGGAAGTCCTAGCTAATGCAGCAAGGTAAGAAAAAGGACGGAAAGGGTATACATATTGGAAAGAAAGAAAAAAATCTGTTCACAGATGATCTGGTAGTTTATGTAGAAATTTCAAAAGTATTGACCAGGGCTAGGCGTGGTGGCTCATGCCTATAATCCCAGCACTTTGGGAGGCTGAGGTGGGCGGATCACTTGAGGCCAGGCGTTCTGCCTGGCCAACACGGTGAAACCCTGAGTCTACTAAAAATGCAAAAAATTAGCTGGGCATGGTGATGCAAGCCTGTAGTCCCAGCTACGTGGGAGGCTGAGGCAGGAGAATCGCTTGAAACTGGGAGGCAGAGGTTACAGTGAGCTGTGATCATGCCACCGCTTTCCAGAAAACCTTTCCAGGAGCTAATAAGCTGTTATAGCAAGATTACAGGATACAATGTTAACATATAAAAGTCAATTGCTTCAGCTGGGTGTTCAGCTGCAGCATGATGGCGCACGCCTGTAATCCCAGCACTTTGGGAGGCTGAGCTAGGAGGATTGCTTGAGGCTAGGAGTTCGAGACCAGCGTGGACAACATGATGAAAGCCTGTCTCTACTAAAAATACAAAAATTAGCCAAGTTTGGTGATGTGCATCCTAGCTACTTGGGAGGCTGAGGCAGGAGAATTGCTTGAACCCAGGAGGCGGAGGTTGCAGCAGGCCAAGATTGTGCCACTGAACACCAGCCTAGGCAACAGAGTGAGACTGTCTCAAAAAGAAAATAAATAAATAAAAGTCAATTACTTCCTATATGCTAGCAATTAACAAGGGAAATTTGACATTAAGAATACAATACTATTTACATCAGCACCTTATCTTAGTCCATTTTCTGTTGCCATAACAAAATACCCAAGACTGGGAAATATATAAAGAAAAGAGGTTCTGGAGGCTAAGAAGTCCAGGACAGGTGGCTGCATCTGGTGAGGGCCTCCTGCTGCTTCATAGCATGGGGGAAGCATGCATGTGGAAGCATGAAACATATTAGGAGGCATGTTTCAAAAGCGGAAGGGGAAGTGGGTGCATGCAAAGAGTCCAAACAGAAGAGGCAACCTCACTTTGTAACAACCCACTCTCCTGGGAACTAATCCATCCCAAGAGAACTAACCCAATCTTTTCAGAAAGAGATTGATCAATCTTAACAACCCAATCATGCTTTAAAGGCACTATCTTCCAAAACTGCTACATTAGAGACCAAGTGCAACATGAGTTTTTTGGGAGACAAACCATATTCAAATCATAGCACACTCTCAAAAACAAAATATTTAGGTATAAATCTAACAGAATACATATACAATCTAAGTGAGGAAAACTACCAAATTCTGATGAAAACAATCAAAGAAGTAAATAAATGGAGAGATATTCCATGTTCATGGATAGGAAGACTCAATATTTACAACATGTCAGATCTTCACAACTTGATCTGTAGATTCAACATAATCTGACTCAAAATTTTAGCAACTTACTTGGTGGATATTGACAAACTGATTCTAAAGTTTATATGGAGAAGCAAAAGACCCAAAGCAGCTCACAATATTAATGGAGAACAAAATTGGAGGAGTTCCAGGTTTGCTATAAAGGTACAGTAGTCAAGACAGTGTGGTTTGACAAAAGAATACACAAAGATAGATAAATGGAACGGAATAGAGAGCCCAGAAATAGATCCACATAAATATAGTCAACTGACTTTGACAAAGGAACAAAGGCAATACAATTCAGCAAAAGAGCCTTTCCAACAAATGGTGCTGGAACAACTGGACATCCACATGCAAATAATAATAATAGTAATAATCTAGACACAATCTTATACTCATCACAAAAATTAACTCAACATGGATAACATAATGTAAAACACAAAACTATAAAAATCCTAGAAGATAACATAGAAGGAAATCTAGATGACCTCGAGTTTTGTGATTATTTTTTAGATACAACATCAACAGCATGATCCATGAAAGACAGAATTGATAAGTTGGACTTCATTGAAGTTAAAACTTTCTGTTCTGTGAAAGACACTGTCAAGAGAATAAGGAGAAAAGCCACAGGCTAGGAGAAAATATTTGCAAAAGACAAGTCTAATAAAAGACTGTTATCTAAAATATACAAAGAATGCTTTAAACTCAACAATAAGAAAAAGACAACCTGATTAAAAATGGGCCAGTGACCTTAAAAGACACCTCACTAAATAAGATATACAGATGAAAAATAAGCATATGGGCTGGGCGCGGTGGCTCACACCTGTAATCCCTGCACTTCAGGAGGCTGAGCCAGGCAGATCACGAGGTCAGGAGATCGAGACCATCCTGACTAACATGGTGAAACCCTGTCTCTACTAAAAATACAAAAATTAGCCGGGTGTGGTAGCGGGCGCCTGTAGTCCCAGCTACTCGGGAGGCTGAGGCAGGAGAATGGCGTGAACCTGGGAGGCGGAGCTTGCAGTGAGCTGAGATCGCGCCACTGCACTCCAGCCTGGGTGACAGAGTGAGACTCCATCTCAAAAAATAAAAATAAAAAAAATAAAGAAAGAAATCCACTCATATGACCTTCAACAGGTGAATAGTCAAACTGTGAAAGAGCTCTACAATGGAGTACTGCTACTTAGCAATAAAAAGGAATGAACTCTTGATATGTGTGACAGCTTTGATGAATTTCCAGGGAATTATACTGAGTCAAAAAAGCCAGTCCCAAAAGGTTGCATAATATGTGATTCAATTTATAAAACATTTTCTAAATGACAAAATTTTAGAAATGGAGGACAAATGGATGCCAGGGTAAAGGATTTAGGGCCACAGGTGCATGGAACAGGAAGAGGTGGATGTGGTTATAAAAGGGTAACCCAAGGGGCATCCTTGTGGTGCTAGAAATATTCAGTATCTTGACCCTGTTGGTGGGCACTTGGACCTACACGGGTGATAAAATTGAATAGATATTAATAAGCAGTCACATACATGTCCATAAATGAATATCAGTAAACTGAGGAAATCTGAATAAGATTAGTGGATTGTCGCATTGTCAATAACCTGGTTGTGATAATGTTCTATAGTTTTTCAAAACGTTCCCCTTGGGGGAAACTGGGCAAAATGTAAGGATCTTTCTATGATTTCTTACTACTGCATGTACATCTACAATTATCTGGATAAGGGGTGAACCCGGGAGGCGGAGCTTGCAGTGAGCCGAGATCGCGCCACTGCACTCCAGCCTGGGCGACAGAGCGAGACTCTGTCTCAAAAAAAAAAAAAAAAAAATTGTAATTAAAAATATGTAACCCTGGCCAGGTCTGGTGGCTCATGCCTGTAATCCCAGCACCTTGGGAGGCTGAGGCGGGTGGATCACCTGAGGTCAGGAGTTCGAGACCAGCCTGGCCAACATGGTGACACCCCATCTCTACAAGAAATACACAAATTAGCTGGGCGTGGTGGCATGTGCCTGTAGTCCCAGCTACTTGGGAGGCTGAGGCAGGAGAGTTGCTTGAAGGTGCGAGGCGGAGCTTGCAGTCAGCCAAGATCGCACCACTGCACTTCAGCCTGGGTGACGGAGTGAGACTCCATCTCCAAAAAAAAAAAAGTGTGAATACCTAGATACCATGCTTAATAGTAGCACAGATGGTTTTGCAATAGCTTAGAAGAGTAAATGACAGTATTCAAAAGGAAGAGAAAGGAATTTGGAGAAGGTGATTAAGAAAAATCTGGCAAGGCACGGTGACTCATACTTGTAATCCAGCACTTAGGGAGGTCGAGGCAGGTGGATCACTTGAGGCCAGGAGTTTGAGACCAGCCTGGCCAACATGGTGAAACCCTGTCTCTACTAAAAATACAGAAAAAAAAAAAATTAGCCAGGTGTGGTGGCAGATGCTTATAATCCCAGCTACTTAGGAGGCTGAGGCATGAGAATCACTTGAACCTGGGAGGCGGAGGTTGCAGTGAGCCGAGATTGTGCTACTGCACTCCAGCCTGGGTGATAGAGTGAGACTCCATCTCAAAAAAATAAAACAAAACAAAACAGGAAAAGTGGCCAGTGCAGTGGCTCATACCTGTAATCTCAGGACACTGGGAGGGTGAGGAGGGAGGATCGCTTGAGGCCAGGAGTTGGAGACCAGCCTGGGTAACATAGCAAGACACCATCTCTACAAAAAATAAAAATAAAAAGCTTAGCCACACATGGTAGTGCATGCCTGTAGCTCTAGCTACTCAGGAGGTTGAGACAGGAGGATTGCTTGAGCCCAGGAGTTGGAGGCTGCAGTGAGCTATGATTGTACCACTGTACTCCAGCCTGGGTAACAGAGTAAGACCCCATCTCAAAAAAAAGATAAAAAGAAAAAATAAAAAGGAAAACGGGAAGGGAGAAGCTGTGAAAAATACCTGACAAAGCACCTCTGAAGTTTGGATGTATGGATGACATACTAAGCAGCTAAAAGTACTAAAATTCCCTCTTTGTGTGTTGTCTACATTCAATTTCTGATCATTAGAGAAGCTGGTCTAGTAGTCGTATACAGGTGTGCTGCTCTAAATGCACCTGGATCAAATTTGATGGAATTCTTCATCTTATGATGAATATATCTCATTCCCTGGAATCTTTGGGAAAAACTCAAGCAGTTTTAAACATTTCTGACAATGATTAATTTTTTTCCCTGTGATTAAGGTCAGTGGAAAAATGATTAATTTACTTTCAATTTGTCATGTGAAATCCTGTAATTTTAGGTTTTTCTTCTCTCTTGACTTTGTGCTTCCTGATGTTCAATGGTTTACCTTGAAAATTGTCCAGTGTTTCATAAATGTATCCATATAAGGAGTGATCAAAAAGTAATGCCTCCTAATTTTCATCTTTCTTGTCAGCGTCAGGAGCTTGCCAAAAATTATTCTTTGATGTCCCTGAATCTCCTGTTTCGACTTCTGAAATTACACTAAAGACCAATGGTTGGATGCTAATTAGAAATAGCTTTGTATCAATGTGATTCCTCAGCTGGTCTGTGTCTCATGATCAACAGCCTTTTAAAAAATACATACCAAATTCTAGGCCCTGTGCCTTGCTTAATAACGATAATTCATTTCACCCTGTTAGCCCCTCTGTCAGGTAGGCTACTGTTATTATCCTAATCTTATAGATGAAGAAACTGAAGTGCAGAGATCATAAGTGACTTGCTCACATGCACACATAGTAAGCCAGGGAGCTGGGATTGGAACCAAGGCACTCTGTCTCCAGAATTTATATGCTTGGCCCCTAAGCCTCTCATACTTCCTAAATCAGAATCTCTAAGGAGTTGGTGTCTGAGAATCTCTTATTTTAGAAAACAAAGAATCTGCGCAGATGATGTATTGCTGGGTTTTGGACCTCTAGGTTAAAAACTCTCCTGAAGATGAGGTAGTGATAATGTACTAGAGAAAAGAAAAGAGGCCAAAGTGGCCAAGGTAGACACATGTACCAGTAAACGTCATAGTCCTGGGTCACGGCATCAGTCTTCAGGCTCTCTAGAAGAAACAGAGCTTCCTCGGTAGAGTCTTGTAGCCACGTGCTTTCCCTCTTCTCTCCGATTTCCTGCACTGTCATCTGACCCTGGCAACATCAGACCCAGTGTGCAAAGATGAAAGTGGCCAAGACTCCTGATGACTCATGGGCACCTACCCTTCCTGGAGCTAGAAAGTGAACATTAAAACCTATCCCTTAAGGCTGGGTGCAGTGGCCCACCCAGCTGTAATCCCAGCGCTTTGGGAGGCCTAGGCAGGAAAATTGCTTGACACCAGCCTGGGCAACATAGTGAGACCTCATTTCTACAAAGAAATTAAGGGTATAGTGGTGCACATCTGTAGTCCCAGCTACTTGGGAGGGTGAGGCAGGAGAATTGCTTGAGCCCAGGAGTTCAAGTCTGCAGTGAGCTACGATTGCATCACTGCAGTCCAGTCTGGGCAACAGAGACTGTCTCTAAAAAACAAACAGGCCAGGTGTGGTGGCTCACACCTGTAATCCCAGCACTTTGAGAGGACAAGGAGGGAGGATTACTTGAGCTCAGGAATTCGAGACCAGCCTGGCCAACATGGCGAAATCCCGTCTGTATTAAAAACACAAAAAATTAGCCGGGGGAGGCTGAGGCATGAGAATCGCTTGAACCCTGGAGGTGGAGGTTGCAGAGAACTGAGATAGTGCCACTGCACTCCAGCTGGGGCAACAGAGAACAAACAAACAAACACACCTCTTCCCTAGGCAGAATTCTCTAGCTGGTAAAGTTTCTTCTGGGAACCCTCCCATTTAGGACCCCTCTCCAGTCTCCCAGGATACCAAGATTGTGAGGGTGTTGATTTCATGGGGGTGAAGTCAGATGTTAGAGGAGGTGCTGACCTGGTCCACCTAGGCATCCCTTCCCTGCAGCTCACAGTTGGCAGAGAAGTAGGGTGCCCAGCAGTTGGAAATACTCTCCCTAGCCCAACTGCTGGGATGCACCTGAGCTGAGGGAGGCGCACATGCTCGGCGAGGGGCTAACAGCTGCCTTTCAACCCACCTGGTTGTCCTTATATGGGGACCATCTGTTGTGGTTAAGCGTTTTCCATGTAATTTTTTGTTTCCTTTACGACTGCTCTTCAAGGTAAATATTACTATCCTTACTTTATAGATGAAGAAACTGAGGCTTAGGGAAGATAACTTGCCCCAGGTCACTCTCAGCAGAGGCAGGGATTTAATATCTAACGCCTGAGCTCTTAACACTGCTACTGCCTCTTCCCGAAAAGATGCACCAGTCAAGCTTGATCAACCGGTTAGAGCCCCTGCCCCAAGGGATTAGCTAAGAAGTGTTCCTAGAGGTGCTTTGCAATCTTCAAAGCGGAACTGTAAACATGATTAGCCTTCAAGACTATAGGGAAAATTCTTAATGGCAGAACCCCAGGCACTGCGATAAATCTACAGGAAAGATCTGTGGGGGCTGGGAAGTCTGTTTATCACAGCCTCAGAGTATAGCACCTCGGTGCAATCTGTGGGTGCTCACCCGAGCCCTTCCCACAAAGCTGCCCCCTAATGAAAACAGGTTGGTCCTATCTTCCTTCTGGCTACCCAAGGGTCTCATTTCTCACTTTTTCTTTTCTTTCTTCGCATCTACCATTAAACTTTGCTGTGTGCCATAAATAGCGTGGAGAGGAATTTAAAAAAATGTTCTGCGCATTTATGTTAATGTACACCCAGTTTAAATCAACACGTTGTTTATCGTATTGTAAATAATGATGAAACTCATTAACTGCAATAATGGCTTCATGCTCCCTGGTCTAAAATACAGAATATACTCATTACTAAAAATTAAAATCAATCCATCAAAATCTAATGGCTAAATAAGGTTATTAAAAAGTAAGAGGAATCATTTGGACCCATGTAAAATTGTCATGGGATTCATGAAAATAATCGGCAAGTTTTGACATAGGACAGAGAGTCCGGGTAAAAATAAAATCCCTTGCAGATCAAATCACAGATTTGTGATGTCCATTTGGTATAAAGGTTCACCTAATTACACCTGAGTCTCAGCTTGTGTCATCGGCTCCTCCCCATCTCTCAGCCAGCTTTGTCCCAGGGTCACCTGAGGCACAGGCATCAATCTGAAGACACAGTGATCCAGTTGCTTAAATCAGTCATGGGCTTCCTGCACCAATTTTGTCTTCAGCTCTTTCTCATTTTTACTTTATTTTATTATTTTATTTGAGACAGGGCCTCACTCTGTCGCCGAGGCTGGAGTACATGGCACCAACATAGCTCACTGCAGCCTCAAACACCTGGGCTAGAGTGATCTTCCTACCTCAGTCTCCCAAGTAGCTGGAACTATAGGCTCGTGCCACCACGCCCATCTAACTAAAAAAATTTTTTTAGAGACAGAGTCTTGAACTGTTGCCCAGGCTGGTCTCCAGTTTCTGGCCTCAAGCTATCCTCCCACCCTGACTTTCCAAAGTGCTCGGATTACAGACATCAGCTACTGCACTCAGACCTTTATGATATTTTAATCATTTCAAAATTTTATCTGGCTGGGTCTCTGACTAACTTAGTGAAGCCTCTTTTGCTGTCAGTTATTGAAACTTGTTTCAGTTTCACAGCATTGATATACTGAGCGTGTCTTTACAAAACAATAAATGAGGCACCGAATATTCAGTTTGGGTACATTTATGTGACTTTTTAAACGGTATTTTACCATTAATCTCAAGGCTTGAGATTTTCTCCTGATACATCAGGGAACTATATTTGATGACTCATGAATTCTTGGTCATTTATCAGTCTTTTTAATTACACCAATGCCCTCAAGACATAATAAAAAGAACATACCATCTTTGAAAGTGGAAAAAGAAAATATTTTATTTTACTCAGTAATTCAAAAGAGGAATATGAATTTGGTATTTTTATTTTTATTATTTATTTATTTTTAAAATAGAAACAGGGATCTTGCTTTGTTGACCAGGTTGGTCTTGAACTCTTGGCCTCAAGCAATCCTCCCACTCAGACCCACAAAGTGGTAGGATTATAGATGTGAGTCACCACACCCAGCCAAATTTGGTCTTTTTAAACCATATCTTTCTTTTAAAAAAGTTTTTTTTAAATTTTACAACTATAAAGTAATGCACACTCACTTTAGGTTGTTTAAGAAATGGATGGGTAGGCACGGTGGCTCATGCCTATAATCTCAGCACTTTGGGAGGCCGAGGCGGGCAGATCACCTGAGGTCAGGGGTTTGAGACCAGCCTGACCAACATGGAGAAACCTCATCTCTACTAAAAATAAAAAAAATTAGCCAGGCATGGTGGCACATTCCTGTAATCTCAGCTACTCAGGAGGCTGAGGCGGGAGAATCGCTTGAACCCGGGAGGGGGAGGTTGCGGTGAGCTGAGATCGCGCCATTGCACTCCAGCCTGGGCAACAAGAGCGAAACTCTGTCTCAAAAAAAAAAAAAAAAAATCTGGTATATATTGCCAAATATCTTTCTTAAAGGATTGTATCAAGTTAAATTGCCAAATTGTTGTTCAAAGGTTTCTGATTCATTAATTCTGAAAAACATTGCTTGTCATGTATTTTTAAAATTTTACAATTCCGCAAGCAAAAACTGGTATTTCAGTGTTGTTTAAAAACCACATAATTGTTAGTCCTGTTACTATTTTCTTAAAAAAATATCATTTTCAGATACAAAACTTTAACTTCAACCAAAAATAAATAAATAATAATTCCTTTAACTTCCCACTAAGTAACTTGAAATCATTTTAGTTTTGAACTGATTATTTACCAGCTTTGTGACCCTGGGAAAATTATTTAACTTCTGTAAGGCTTAGTTTCCTTATATATAACGTAAGGCTAATAATACATGTCCCTTATAGGGTTCTTATGAGGATAAATAAAATAATCCTGGTAAAACTCCTGGCATGTAGAAAGGACTTGATAAATGATAGCTATGATTATTATTATGTTTACTTAATAGTGAAGGGAATCTTCTTGATTTTCTTTGGTAAAATATTTGCAATTCTTTTTTTTTTTTTTTTTTTGAGACAGAGTCTGGCTCTGTTGCCCAGGCTGGAGTACAGTGGTGCGATCTCGGCTCACTGCAAGCTTTGCCTCCCCGCTTCATGCCATGCTCCTGCCTCAGCCTCCCGAGTAGCTGAGACTACAGGCACCCGCCACCACGCCCAGCTAATTTTGTTTGTATTTTTAGTAGAGACAGGGTTTCACCGTGTTAGCCAGGATGGTCTCGATCTCCTGACCTCGTGATCCGCCTGCCTCGGCCTCCCAAAGTGCTGGGAATACAGGCTTGAGCCACCGCGCCCTGCCTATTTGCAATTCTTTAAAAATTATTTTTTGGAAGGAATCTCGCTCTGTCGCCCAGGCTGGAGTGCAGTGGTGCGATCTTGGCTCACTGTAACCTCTGCCTCCCGGGTTCAAGCGATTCTCGTGCCTCGGCCTCCTGAGTAGCTGAGGTTACAGGCATGCACCACCATGCCCGGCTAATTTTTGTATTTTTAGTAGTGACAGGGTTTCACCGTGTTGGCCAGGCTGGTCTTGGAGAATTGCTGACCTCAGGTGATCCACTCGCCTCGTCCTCCCAAAGTGCTGCAGTTACAGGCATGAGCCACTGCACCTGGCCCCAGTATTTGCAATTTTAACCTTTTTAAAATGTAGCGTCATGTTGTGCAACCATCACAACTCTCTATCTCTAAAACTTTTTCATCACCCTAAATAAAATTCTGCACCCATTGATCAATAACTCCTTATTTGCACTTACCTCACCCCTTAGGAGCCTCTGTTTGACTTTCCATTTCTATGAATTTATTTATTCTAGATATCTCATGTAAGTGAATCATGCAAGATTTGTCTTCCTATGTCTGGTGTCTGGTTCTTTTTCTTTCTTTTCTTTCTTTCCTTCCTTCCTATTTCTTTCTCTCTCTCTCTCTCTCTCTCTCTCTTTCTCTCTTTGCTTCTTCTGTCTTGTTTTGTTGCCCAGGCTTGAGTGCAGTGCCACAATCATAGCTCACTGCAGCCACAAACTTCTGGGCTCAAGGGATCCTCCTGCCTCAGCCTCCTAAGTAGCTGGAACTACAGGTGTGTGCCACCACACCTGGCTAATGTCTGACTTAGTTCATTAATGTCTTCACGGTTCATCCATGTTGTAGCATGTATCAGGATTTCATTCCTTTTTGAGGCTAATATTCTATTGTATGTATATAATACATTTTAAAAATCCATTCAACTGTTGATAGACACCTGGGTTGCTTCTGCCTTTGCCTATTGTGAAAAACGCTGCTGTAAACATTGGTGTACAAGAATCTGTTTGAGTCCCTGCTTTCAATTACTTGGAGTATATACCAAAGAATGTGCTACAGAATTGAATGCTTGTGTCCTCTCAAAATCCATATGCTTGTATCCCACCCCATAATGTGATGGGGTGGGATTTCAGCGTATGGATTTTGCAAGGAGGTGGGGTCTTTGGCAGGTAATCAGGATAATTAGGTAATTAGATGTGCTCATGACAGTGGAGGCTTTATGAATGGGATTAGCGTCCTTACAAGAGTCCCAAGAGAGCTTGTGTCCCTTCTCTGCCATGTGAGGACACAGCAAGAAGACTGCCCTTATGAACCAGGAAGTGGCCCTCACCAGACACTGAACTGCCGGTGCCTTGATCTCAGACTTTCAGGCTCCGGAACTGTGAGAAATAAATGTCTGTGGCCGAGCGTGGTGGCTTATGTCTGTAATCCCAGCACTTTGGGAGCCTGAGGTGGGTGGATCACTTGAGGTCAGGAGTTGACGACCAGCCTGGCCAACCTGGTGAAACCCCGTATCTACTAAAAATACAAAAAAAATTAGCCAGGTGTGGTGGCAGGCGCCTATAGTCCCAGTTACTTGGGAGGCTGAGGCAGGAGAATTGCTTGAACCTGAGAGGCGGATGTTGCAGTGAGCTGAGATGGCGTCACTGCACTCCAACCTGAATGACAGAGACCCTGTCTCAAGAAAGAATAAACAAACAAAAAAATAAATGTTTGTTGATTATGCCACCTAGTTTGTGGCATTTTGTTATAGCTGCCAGAGCTGATTAACAGAGTGGACTTACTGTATATATGGTAATTCTATGTTCTACTTTTGGAGGAACTGCTAGGCTGTGTTTCACAGTGGATATATTATTTTACATTCCCATCAGCAATACCACGAGGGCTCCAAATTCTCCAAATGATCTCCAATGCTTGGTTATTTTCAATTAAAAAAAAAATTATGGCTGGGCCTTGTGGCTCACGCCTGTAATCCTAGCACTTTGGGAGGCCGAAGCAGGAGGATCATGAGGTCAGGAGTTCGAGACCAGCCTGACCAACGTGGTGAAACCCCATCTCTACCAAAAATACAAAAATTAGCCATACATGGTGGTGCGTGCCTGTAATCCCAGCTACTCAGGAGGCTGAGGCAGGAGAATTGCTTGAACCTGGGACAGGGAGGGTGCAGTGAGCCGAGATCACTCCACTGTACTGCAGCCCGGGCGACAGAGCGAGACTCCGTCTCAAAAAAAAAAAAAAAAAATTATAGCCACACTACTAGATGTGAAGTAGTATCTCATTGTGGTTTCAGTTTGCATTTTCCTAATGTCTGTTGATGTTGAACATGTTTTCATGTGCTTTTTGGCAATTTGTAGATCTGCTTCGGAGAAATGTCTAGCCAAGTGCTTTCCTCATTTTTATTTATTTTTAATTTAATTTTATTTTATATTTTGAGATGGAGTCTTGCTCTGTCACGCAGACTGGAGTGCAGTGGCACGATCTCAGCTGACTGCAACCTCTGCCTCCTGGCTTCAAGTGATTCTCCTGTCTTAGTCTTCCGAGTAGCTAGGATTGCAGGTGCAGGCCACCATGCCCAGCTAATTTTTGATTTTTTTGTAAAGACAGGGTTTTAACATGTTGGCCAGACTGTTAACTCCTGACCTCAGGTGACCCGCCCGTCTCAGCCTCCCAAAGTGCTGGGATTACAGGTGTGAGCCACCGCGCCTGGCCGCTTTCCTTATTTTTAAATTGGGTTGTGTGTCTTCCTGTTGTTGAGTTATAAGAGATTTTTATGTATACTCTGGATATTAAACCCTTATCAGATATATGCTTTGCAAATATTTTCCTGTTCCGTGGATCATCTTTTCATTCTCTTGATAATGTCCTTTGATGCACAAAAATTTTTAATTTAATTTTAAAGTTTTCAATTTTAATGAAGTCTAATGTCTCCTGACATTCATATGCCACTCCCATTCTCCAGGCATCGAGACCACAAACCCTGGAGCCATCTTGGATTCTTCTTGTCCCTCACTCATTCCATCTGACCTTCCAAGAAAGACCTGTCAGTTCTTCCTTCACATGTCTGCATTTATTCCTTCATTATCATTGTCACACTAGTTCAGGAACTTGTAATAATCTCCTGACTGGCTTCTGTGCTTAATCTGCTCTACACACCACAAGTTGTTTAGCTCATGCTGCTGGCTTGAAAACTTTACAGTAACTTTCCTTTGCTTATAAGATAAAATCGATAGACTGTAGCATGGCCCTCTGCACCTTCCATAACCTGAATCCAGCCATCTTTCCAGCCCTACTTTAACTTTCTCACACAGATCTTCAGCTCTAGTTGGATTGGTTCATTCAGTTTTCCACAGTCATACCTTGTATGCTTTTCTGTCATCTTGCTTCTTTTTGTTTTTTTGACAGAGTTTCACTCTTCCGTTGCATAGGCCAGAGTGCAGTGGTGCGATCTCAGCTCACTGCAACCTCCACCTCCCAGGTCCAAGTGATTCTCCTGCCTCAGTCTCCCAAGTAGCTGGGATTACAGACATGCACCACCATGCCCGGTTAATTTTGTATTTTTAGTAGAGACAGGGTTTCACCATGTTGGTCAGGCTGGTCTCGAACTCCCGACCTCAGGTCATCTGCCCGCCTCGGCCTCCCAAAATGTTGGGATTACAGGCATGAGCCACTGTGCCTGGCCATCTTGCTTCTTTACTTATGTTGTCCCCACACCTCTAATGTCTTTCCTTCCATTTCTATCAAAATTGTATTCATCTGGGTTTCTGTGGTTGGGGAAGTAGGAACATACTGCTGGGCTCCTGGTGGCTGCTGTCTGCTCTGCAGCAGAAAGCCCTTTCCCCACAGTACATCAATGCAAGTTTGAATAACAAAGGCAATTTTTTGGCCAGGCATAGTGGCTCATGCCTATAATCCCAGCACTTTGAGAGGCCAAGGCAGGAGGATTGCTTGAGCCCAAGAATTTAAGACCAGCCTGGGCAACATAGGGAAACCTCATCTCAGGAAAAAAATAGAATAAGATAGAATGAGTCCAGGCATGGTAGTGTGTGCCTGTGGTCCCAGCTATTGAGGAGGCTGAGATGGGAGGATTGCTTGAACCCAGGAGGTCGAGGCTGCAGTAAGCTATAATTGTGCCACTGCACTGCAGCCTGGGCAACAGAGCAAGACCCTGTCTCAAGGAAAAAGAAAAAGAAGGCCAGATGTGGTGGCTCACACTGTAGTCCCAATATTTTGGGAGGCCGAGGTGGGCAAATCACTTGAGGCCAGGAGTTGGAGACCAGCCTGGCCAACATGGTGAAACTCTGTCTCTACTAAAAATACAAAAAAAATAAAAATAAAAAAATAACTGGGCATGGTAGCACATGCCTTTAATCCCAGTTACTCTGGAGGCCGAGGCAGGAGAATTGCTTGAACCTGGGAGGCAGAGGCTGCAGTGAGCCAAGATCGTGCCACTGCCCTTAAGCGTTGGCAACAGAGCAAGACTCTGTCTCAAAAACAAACAAACAAAAAAGCTAAAAAGAAAAAGAAAGGCAGTTTGAGCAATTTTTCCTAAGCCATGGCATATCAGTTATACAGAAATACTGCTTTGGGAAACAGTCTTCAGGTGAGCCTAGATGAGCTCATACAGTCTCAACAGACCACCTACAAGTTCTACTTCAGTTTGATAAGGCTATAAATTCAGCATTGGCTCAGAGGGTTAGGAACAGAGTCAATTTCAGGAGCTTTCTAAATATGTACAGATTCTGTGATAATCTGTGGACTTTCGTATTGAATGATATTGAATTCAGAGAAGTGACAAAATTTATTAAAGTGGATGAAGCAAAAATAGTAGACTGTGATGGTAAAAATACTGGCTCCAATACTACAGAATGATGGGAAAAAATGGCTTTTTAATGCTGTCTTCTGTTATTATTCATCACTTTTTGAAGAGAAGCAGAGAAGAAACTTAAAACAAGTTATTTTAGCATTGCAGAAATGACTATACTGTGCTCTCCCAGAGAATTCCAGTAGGAAGAAGCTTGTAACTCATAGCCTCTTACACGTTACCTTTATTACACAGCATAAAAAAAAATAACTTTTAAAAAATGACAATTCAAAAGTTGTTGGCTTCTTAAGAATATTCTTCAATAAACTCCTTTTAAAACTTAAAAAAAAAATCTTATCCATCCATCAAGCCCCATCACCCATATCCATTCTATTTGGAGTTCAAGAGTAGTCTCCAGGGCCAACCATGATGGCTCATGCCTGTAATCCCAGCACTTTGGGAAGCCTAGATGAGTGGATCACTTGAGGTCAAGAGTTTGAGATCAGCCTGGTCAACATGGTGAAACCACCATCTCTACTAAAAATACAAAAATTTGCCAGGCCTGGTGGTGTGCACCTATAGTCCCAGTGACTCAGGAGGCTGAGGTAGGAGAACTGCTTGAACCCAGGACGCAGAGGTTGCAGTGAGCCGAGATCGTGCCACTGCACTCCAGCCTGGGCGACAGAGCAAGACTGAAAAAAAAAAAAGTGCTCTCTAATAAATAGCGTCTCTCTCCTCTCTGCCCGGAGTTAGAGAAATAAACCAAAGAGTAAATATGGTGGCCAAGATATTAGCTTTACTGATAGAGAAGTGTGGAGAACTTAACCCAGCGTGAGGGCCAAATGGACCTGCATCCAAACTACAATAGAAGACAGAGATCCACTCACCCACCCACTCCTGGGCAGCACTCCCAGCTCTGTCAACGCCAGGAGGACCTGCAGAGAATTCCTCTCTGAGGCAGCTCACTCTTAAGAGGAAGAAGAAGGGCTGAGACAAACTCCTTTCATAGGAAGGAAACACTGGGATTGAGGAAAACACCTTCCACGCTCTCACGATCTGTTCCTAAGAACTGATACCAGCTTTTTATTCTCAAGTATCTGACACGTACATCCACTTTTCTCCTCCAATCCCACCATTATCTGTTGCCTGGATCAGTATAACTGCCTACAGCTGATCTTTTGCAACTAACTCCAGAGCCCTACAATCAATCATTCCCCACACTGTGGCCAGAATAATGTTTCTGTTTTGTTTTTTTGTTTTTCGACAGGGTCTTGCTCTGTCGCCTAGGCTGGAGTGCAGTGGTGTGATTGCGGCTCACTGCACCCTCAGCCTCAGCTTCCAGGGCTCAAGTGATCTTCCCGTTTCAGCCCCCCGAGTAGCTGATACTACAGGCGCACACCACCACACTTGGCTAAATTTTGTATTTTTTGTAGAGACAGGGTTTCATCATGTTGCCCAGGCTGGTCTTGAACTCCTGACCTCAAGTGATCTGCCAGCTTTGGCCTCTCTAAATGCTGGGATTACAGGCATGAGCTGACACACCTGACCTATTTGGTTATTTAGTTTGTTTGGTTTTTTTTTTTTTTTTTTTTGGTTTGTTTGGCTGGTTTTCTTTTTTTGAGACGGAGTTTTGCTCTGTTGCCCAGGCTGGAGTGCAATAGCATGATCTCTGCTCACTGCAACCTCCATCTCCCGGGTTCAAGTAATTCTCCTGCCTCAGCCTCCCAAGTAGCTAGGATTACAGGTGTGCACCACCATGCCTGGCTAATTTTTGTATTTTTAGTAGAGATGGGGTTTTACCATGTTGGCCAGGCTGATCTCAAACTCCTGAGCTCATAATCTGCCCACATCAGCCTTCCAAAGTGCTGAGATTACAGGCGTCAGCCACTGCACCTGGTTTGTTTTTTAAGTTTAGAGACAGGGTCTCTGTTGCCTAGGCTGGAGTGCAGTGGTGTGATCATGGCTCACTGCAGCCTCAAACTCTTGGGTTCAAGTGATCCTCCTGCCTCAGCCTCCAAAGTAGCTGGGACTCAGGCATGTGCCACCATGCTCAGATTATTTATTTATTAATTTAATTTATTTATTGCAGAGACGGGATGTCATGATGTGACCCAGGCTGGTCTCAAACTCCTGGGCTCAAGCACTCCTCCTGCCTTGGCCTCCCAAAGTGCTGGTATTACAGGCATGAGCCATTGTGCCTGGCCAGGATATGTTTTTAATATGCAAATCTGATCATTTCTCCTCTTATTAAACCGCTTCAGTAGATTCTCATTCCTCTTGGGATCAAGACTCAAGTCCTCACCAGGGCCCACTAGATCCCAGTGGTCTGGCTCCAGTCTTCTCTTCTCCCTGTCATTTTTGCTCCACACACACACACAGAGCATTTCTCATTGTTTAAATTGCCATGCTTACTCCTACCTCAGGAACTTTGGACATGCTCTTCCCTTTGTCTGTAATGCTCACTCCCCTCTCTCTTTCCTCTCTTTTTTCTTTTCTTTTCTTTTCTTTTGTGGCCTGGTTAACTCCCACTCATCTACAGATCTTAGCTCCCACATCCCTTCCATAGGGAAGTCTTCCCTGACCCCATAGGCCCCCATAGGCCCTACTACTTCCTTCAGATAATTTACCAGGCAGTATAATTATATAACTGCATGATCATCTGGTTAATATCTTTTCCCCTATAGGTTCTCATCAGAACCACAAACGATGTCTGTTTTGCCCACTCTTGTGTTCCTTAGCAATTGGCACGAAACTCAGTCCAGTCCTCAGAGACACCCAATAAATATTTATTGAGAAAACAAAAGGCCAACTAGACTCGAACTTCCTCTGTTAAGCCAGACATCTTCTCCCCCTCCTCTGAAATCCTTCAGCATTTGAGATCCCACCATTCATGTACACGGCATTTATGGCATCTGCCTGATAGTGGCTGATAGCAATGTCTTATCTCCCCAGCTAGACTGTGAGTAGCTGTGGGCCAGGGAGCATGGCTTCCATGTGACTGTAACTCTCACAATGCCTAGCCCAGCTCCCAGCACTTGATGTGTGCACAATAACAATTTATTCAAAGAGTTAATAAAGATGTTGGCTTTTCTTTTTTGGTCTGTAGCAGTGTTGGTGGTGATGGAGGGAAGTTATAATTCCCTGATGCTTGAGAATGCAACGGAGACTGCGTTTTATAGGGCAGAACTAGGAAAGGATATTAGAATGTTGTGTCCTTTTATTGCAAGAACATTTTCTCTGCCAATTTGCTTGGCAAAGCAAAGCCAAGCCTTTTCTGTAAACACAGCAAACTAGTTCTAATTTTATGCAAAAAGAGGCAACTATAACCAAAAAGCTGAAGAGCCACAGAAAGTGAACTGCTTTTACTTATTCATTTGAGTTGTATTTTACTATATTTTGTTTGCTAATGACCACATACATTCTAATCACAATTGGAACTGTTTCAACCCACAACTTTTCACTCATCTTCAGAATGGAAGATATGAAGGTAAGATTGTCAGAAATGTGGAATTCACGGGCCAGAGGGAGGGGATAGACAAACACGAAATGACCAGATCTCTTTCTGGGACACACTGGGCAGGGCCTGTTTGCAGGGAAAGTGCAGAGATCCTAGGGCCAGGTTAAGCATGTGCTCCAAAGAATGGTTTTCTGAGAGTGCCGAGTCAAAGATGATGCAGACATTGCCTAAGGACACCAGAAGATATTGGATGTGAGGGATAAGGAAAGCAAATAACTGTAGACGGAGAGTGAGGTGGTTGCCTGGCAGAATGAAGGGAATGGTGTCAGGAACAAAGTAAAGCAAGGGCAACGCCCTTGTGATGTAGTAAACCAAGTTCTTAAATTTGGGACGTCCTTAATTCAGACCCAGGTAGCAGAGAAGCTGGAGTTCCTCCAGTGTTCCAGGACAGGCCGTGAACAGTGGGCTTCTGTTTCATCCCTGCCTTTGAAAGGCTTACAATCTGGTTATTCACAGACAGTCAAAACCACAACTGACTTTAAGGAAAGATACTAAAGTACACACAGTGCTGTGGTTTGAATGTTTGTCCCCATCCAAAGCTCATGTTGAAATTTAATTGGCATTGTAATGGTATTGGGAGGTGGGACCTCTAAGAGGTGTTTAGATCACAAGGGCAACACCTCAAGAATGGACTAATGTTGTTATCAAGGGAGTAGGTTTGTTATTATGGGAGCAGGTTTGTTATTGTGGGAGTGGGTTTGTTATTGTGGGAGTGGGCTTGCCTCTCCCTTGCCCTCTCTTTTTGTCCTTCCACCATGTGACACCTTCTGCCATGTTATGACGCAGCAAGAAGGTCCTCACAAGATGCTGGCCCCTTGACACTGGGCTTCTGAACCGTGAACCAATAAATGTATGTTCATTATAAATTACCCAGTCTGTGGTATTCTGTTACAACTGCACAAAATGACTAAGATGCATGGGAACACACATGCCCTGAAGCATATTCCAAAGCCTACAATACAGGTTGAACTATGAAGAGACTGTGTTAGAACTTTACTGGGACAGGAATGTGGAACTAGAGGGCTAGAGGTTAGGGAAGCCATCATATGTTATACCTTTCCCCCTTATTCATTAGACCTGGTGCTCTCCTTGTGTAACCCATTCCATTTGGTATCTTGTGGTTTCCACCAGGCAACCACATACCTTCACACGTGCTGCCTTCTGAGCAGGGTTTTTTCTTTTCTTTTCTTTTCTTTTTTTTTGAGACAGAGTCTCGCTCTTTCACCCAGGCTGGAGTGCAGTGGCATGATCTCGGCTCACTGCAATCTCCGCCTCCCGGGTTCAAGCGATTCTCCTGCCTCAACCTCCTGAGTAGCTGGGATTATAGGTGCGTGCCACCACTCCTGGATAATTTTTGTATTTTTAGTAGAGGCAAGGTTTTGCCATGTTGGTCAGGCTGGTCTCAAACTCCTGACCTTGTCTGGGCACAGTGGCTCATGCCTATAATCCCAGCACTTTGGGAGGCCGAGGCGGGTGGATCACGAGGTCAGGAGATTGAGACCATCCTGGCTAACACAGTGAAACCCGGTCCCTACTAAAAATACAAAAAATTAGCTGGGGGTGGTGACGAGCGCCTGTAGTCCCAGCTACTCGGAAGGCTGAGGCAGGAGAATGGTGTGAAGCCGGGAGGCGGAGCTTGCAGTGGGCGGAGATCGCGCCACTGCACTCCAGCCTGGGTGACAGAGCGAGACTGTCTCAAAAACAAACAAACAAAACTCCTGACCTCGTGATCCACCTGCCTCAGCCACCCAAAGTGTTGGGATTACAGGCATGAGCCACTGCGCCTGGCCTGAGCAGGGTTTTCTTTGAAGCCCTACCTCTGCACTCACCCTTGGCTCCACGCTTTGTGTCATGGAGCCAGACCCTCCATCTCCAAGCTTAGGCCAAACCAATTCATGTTGGGTAAGAACTTTGCACTTGCAGGGCCTGTGTGCCAGTGATACTGAGTTCTCTACTGTTCAAAGTGAGTTAAACAGACACATTCTTACTTTTTGGGAGTGCATAAGCTAAAACAAACAAAGGACAGAGAAAAGGCAGACACAGACAAGACCTCAACAATTGACTATGTACTGGAGAAAAAGGCAATGGAAAGATTTATATTGTGAAACTCAAAGGGGTTGTCATCATTAATGATGTTTCCTGTCCACATTCCCTTATTTGCTCAAAGACTCAAACATCACCCCTATGTGGTGACTCCTAAATCTGTCTCCAGGTGAGCTACCTTACTCAACTTCCAAGTGGAAATCTTTCATTGTGTCTGGTACATCTCTGCTAAATACCTCACTCTTCAAGATGGGAAGTTCCCAGCTGAACTCATTGCTCTTGTTGCTAACCACATCCACCTTTCCTAGTTTTTCCTCTCTGTGTTCCTGGACCTATAACAATCACGGACATTGTTGTAGCACTTTGCAGATGATAAAACCTGTCCTCTCACTTTCACTCATTAATTTCCCCAACTGCCTGGGCTTGGAAGCTGTAGCATCCACATTGACTCCGATTTCTCCTCCATCCCTTTCCTCACATTTTTAACCTATGTACTTGGTTTGATCTATAAATAGTGTGATTTTCATTTTTTTTTTTTTTGAGGAAAAAAAATCCTATCTTTCTTTCTTATTTATTTATTTATTTATTTATTGAGATGGAGTCCTGCTCTGTCACCTAGGCTGGAGTGCAATGGCATGATCTCGGCTCACTGCAACCTCTGCCTCCTGGGTTTAAGGGATTCTCCTGCCTCAGCTTCCCGAGTAGCTGGGATTACAGGCACGTGCCACCATGCCCGGCTAATTTTTGTATTTTTAGTAGAGATGGGGTTTCACCATGTTGGCCAGGCTGGTCTCGAACTCCTGACATCAGGTGATCCACCCACCTCAGTCTCCCAAAGTGCTGGGATTACAGGCGTGAGCCACCAAGCTGGGCCTCATCTATTTTTAGAGAGAGAGCTAAAGGGCTTTTGGAAATGGAGATATCTGCCATTGAGCGTAGGCAAGCACTGCAAATTTGAAACCAGGTCCCAGTAAAATGCATGGCTTATGAATATAATGGAACACAAACAGGTAATTTGAAGCTGTTCTCCTTTATTGATTTTGTTTCATTTTGTTTTTTTGGAGACAGGGTCTCACTCTGTTGTCTAGGCTGGAGTGTAGTACCATGATCATAGCTCACGGCAGCCTTGAACTCTTGGGCTCAAGTGATCCTCCCACCTCAGCCTCCCAAATAGCTGGGACTACAGGTGCATGCCACCATGCCCAGCTCATTTTAATTTTTTATTTTTTCATAGAGTTGGGGGTCTCACTATGTTGTCCAGGCTGGTCTTGAACTCCTGGCCTCAAGTGATCCTTCCACCTTGATCTCCCAATGTGTTGAGATTGCAGGCATTGAGCCACCCCACCTGGCCCCTTCTGATTTTTTAAATAAAAAATAGTTGTGTTTTAATAGACCCTTTTACAACTTAAATCACACCTGTCAGATATTTATTTACATTCATAGCAATACACATATCCACAGCTAGATTAATTCCTTGCATTACCTCACCCTGCCTTTTTATGGTTGGGGGATATTTTGCTGCAAGAATCCTTCCAAACAGCACAAAGAAGTCACGTTAAATTCAGTATTTACATTTCTAACCACAGAGCTAACCAGAGAAGAAGAAGGACTAAAGCCAATATATTTGGTGGAGAGATTAGGGAAGAATCCCAAGTAAACAGAATTTCGAGGAAAAGGCAACCTGGTAGGCTACAAGATAGACTCATTTACAAATAATTTCCCATAGAGGAAATGACTTGAACCAAAAAAAGAGGAAGTGTGGTGAAGACAGTGACTGCTTCGACAAACATGCTGGTTATTTTTGGAGGGAATCTGGGTATCTTTCTACCTTCCTCAACCCTGCGGTTAGCACTACCAGCCAGTAGAAACATGAGTGTTGGTAGCACTAAGCAGGTTCAATTCATTCAAGGTGTCTCACATTCAAGGCAACTAAAGAAAATGTTTTGAATGTTTTCTTAACTGGGAAGCTCTGCTTAGTGTAAAGTGTGACAAGAGAAGGACCAAGATACAAAATTACTGATAACAAAGTCTAACAATAGAAAATTGTAATATACTGTACTTGGCTTACAAGGCTTACACACTTTTTTGTTTTGGAAGATCCAACGCTTTCTGATTAATTTTCCTTCCTTCTTTCCTTCCTTCCTTCCTCCCTCCCTCCCTTTCTTTCTTCCTTCCTTCCCTTCCTTCTTCCTTTTTTTTTTTTTTTTTTTGAGACTAGGTCTCACTCTTTTGCTAAGGTTGGTCTTGAACTCCTGGGCTCAAGTGATACTCCTGCCTCGGCCTCCTAAAGTGCTGGGATTATAGGTGTGGGCCGCCGCACCCAGCCTGCAAGGCTTATACTTTTTTTTTTTTTTTGGAGACAGAGTTTTGCTCTTGTCACCCAGGCTGGAGTGCAATGGCACGATCTCAGCTCACGGCAACCTCCATGTCCTGGGTTTAAGCGATTCTCCTGCCTCAGCCTACTAAGTAGCTGGGATTACAGGTACGTGCCACCACACCTGGCTAATTTTTGTATTTTTAGTAGAGACAGGGTTTCACCATGTTGGCCCAGACTGGTCTCGAACTCCTGACCTCAGGTGATCCACCCGCCTTGGTCTCCCAAAGTGCTGGGATTATAGGCATGCGAAGACTTATACTCTTAATATGCCTTAGAGAGATTCATATGAATATTGCATTTATAACAATATAAATTGGATAACAACTGATCTATGTGTACCTATGTTTCAGCAGCAATTCCGAACCCATGAGACATACTGTACTTTGATTTTTGCTAAACTGAAGTTTTATGTATAATATTTGGTCTAAATTCATTCAGTTATCCAGATTCTTGCATATTTAGTATCAGCTCACTTCCCCTTTTCTTTCACTTTTGGAAAACACCCTAAAAATCCATTTGGTTCTTTTTGACCACGTTAAAAATGGTGAAAATATTTCCCTTTTTTTTGTCAGAAAAAAACAGCAGATGCACTTTTACACTCAGAGCTAAAAAAATGGCTTTGTTTTTAATGACTTTGGTATGCACTAAATTTGGTCCTAGATGAGGAGCAAAGCCTTATTTTAAGAAAGCAGATTTTGAGTATCTCTATTTGTGAAAGTTTTCATAATGTCTTTCTGCACAGACCCAGTGCAGTCTGCTATTTTTGTTTAAATGTTTCTCTCCTCTTGTTCGTTGTAAACATGACTCAGTGAAGCCTTGTTTCTGTGAACAACATTTGAAAAGTATGCTATCTCAGTCAATATGAATATTTAAAAATTTGGTTCCACTTATATTTTATTAATTCTGAAGCCAGGAAAAAAAAAAAGGACATTAAAATCATAAACAGAAAAAATAGAGAAAGATGTCTTTCTAATGGAACCAGGAATAGTAGAGACACTTCTAATATAAAAATGTTGTCACTTCACAGTACTATAGAAATGTAATTTTAGTCATTTTCAGTAATTGTTTATGAACTTAAACCAGGTAGCAACCAAATGTGCCAAAATTCGAGGGATGAATTCTTGCATATTTAGTATCATTTGTCATATATATATTTGTCAAATATATGACAGTAGTCCTTCTTTGAGACGAATTTGTGGCACTAGGTTATACATCATCACAATACTTTTGACTAACAGAGAGAAAGGAAAGAGTCATTTAAATTATAAAATTTGAATTACAGAACACTTCATTATTAAGAGATAATTAGGTTTATCATTTAATAAGTATACAGTAGCTCATACTGATGACTATTACAGTGATGTCAAATATAGGGCTTCTATATGATAAGCACAGACCATATTAATTGTGTGCTTCTTATCAACTCAACATGGCTTAAGGTATCATTTTATGGAGCAAACTGTGCCTGGTTACAACATTCAGCCATTAGCCCTATTCCATATACCACATCATTAGCACTCTATTTTCAGATTGTCTGTCTTTTTTAAAACAAACAAACAAGTAAACAAACAAAACCCTCTTTATGCTAAATTTGTAGCCCATTAAAAAATTCCCTGAGTTGTTTTTCTGAAATCAAAGTTGATATTAGGTTAATTCTCCCCTAGGCTACCTTTGCATACTTTATTTATTTTTAGTTAATTAATTTATTTTTTTGAGACAGAGTCTCCCTCTGTCGCCCAGGCTGGAGTGCAATGATGCGATCTTTGCTCACTGCAACCTCCGCCTCCTGGGATCAAGCGACTCTCCTGCCTCAGCCTCCTGAGTAGCTGGGATTACAGGCACGTGCCACCACACCTGGCTAATTTTTGTATTTTTAGTAGAGACAGGGTTTCGCCATGTTGGCCAGGCTGGTTTCAAATTCCTGACCTCGAATGATCAACCCGCCTCGGCCTCTCAAAGTGCTGGGATTACAGGTGTGAGTCACTGTGCCCAGCCTCCCTTGGCATACTCTAAAATAAGATGTATATCTGTCCTATTACATTTTACCTTGGATTTTTAATCTATCAGTCTCAGCTATTGAGATGATATTGAATCCTAGCAGTTTCTGACACTAGAAGAAAGTCAACATTTATTGATGCTCTCTTGGTATTTTACTTCTGTTGTGTAGTTTAATTCTCACAAAGCCTTTATGAGGTATTCTCATTTGGCCAACACTCTGAGAAGGAAATTGAAGCTCAGAGAAGGTCCAGCAGCTGGTGAGTAGGTGAGTGGACCCCTGCGTGGCACTTTTCAATATGTCAGCAGTTGCTTAGCATGTGGTCAGTCATAAACCTGATAAGCTAGTCTTTGTTTCCATTTAGAAGGTTGACAATGTGATCAAAATGGACAGGACTAAGGATAGACACTTTACAGGCTTCTGGGATCTCTCTGCAGGCTCGTATGGGGCCAAGAGCCCAGTTTAGCTGTTCTGTCAACTATGGAAGCTATTACCTCTCAGTGGAGGCTGCAGACCTCCTTTGGACCAAGGGGAGGTCACGAGAGATTCTGTTAGACATCTATCACAAATCACAGTACACAGGCTTCCCCTGTTTTATTTTAATTAATCAACGTATCTTGCACGCGTTCCTTTTCTCAGTGCTTACTTGCCATCTGTTATTTGTCAATTCTGAGGATTTGCTAGAGATCAAAATCAAAAGCAAAAGAATATTTTCTGAAATATATTCTTCTTCCCTTGAATGTTGTCACATTTGGTTGCTACCTGGTTTAATTTCATAAACAATTATGAAAATGGCTCAAATTACATTTCTGTAGTACTGTAGGATGTATTTCATGTTACTTTGAAGTTACATTTTTATATTAGAAGTGTCTCTGCTATTCCTGGTCCCATTAGAAAGATACCTTTGTCTATTTTTTTCTGTTTATGGTTTTAATGTCCAATTTTTTACTGGCTTCAGAGTTATTGCTCTGTAAACAAAGTCAAGGGACTTTCCTCCTCACTTTTTCTTCATCGGAGATATTCAGAACAGAAATGAGTGTTAACTATACTGCCGGGAGCTGTGCTCATGGTACTTGGTCTTCCACAAGACTCTAGAATGTGAGGCAAGTTTGACTTTCAAGGGCAGATTTATAGTTTTCATGTTCAATCTAAAACGTGTACTGGGTGATTTCTCTTTGAGCTTTCTTGTCATCTTAGTGCATATAAAAAGTACGTGAAACTAAACAGCAAATGGCAAGTGTTTTGGATTCCAAACTTCTGAGGGTTAAGTGAGTTCGCAGACTGCTCAGCGGCTGTGCCCTGCGTGGAGCTGCCACCGCAGTACCTGCGGGGCCATCTGGAGTCACTTAAAACGTCATAACCACTTATTCGCTCCCTCACTCAGCAGAGATCTTCCTCAAATTCCTGACAGCACTTAGCTCGACCTAATGGACAGAATGTGATTCCCAGATGATGCTGATCATAAATCCAACCCACCCACCAGACATTAATGTCTGCAGTGGACCTGAAACCTACAAAGTGCTCATTCCAGAGTCTTACATTTTGAGATAGAGCAGGTGCCCTTGCTGGGAATTTGGACAACTTTGAGCAGATAGATGCACAGTTTTCTTTGATACGTCCAGGTGTGGATTATGGTAACCCTGCTTAACTAGGAAGGTTCACCATTGGAAGAACTAGGGGGCGGCTTGTCTAGAGCAAGGTTTTTATTTTTTTAGACAGTCTCATTCTGTCACTCAGGCTAGAGTGCAGTAGTGCCATCTCAATTAACAGCAACCTTTGCCTCCCAGGTTCGTGCCTCAGCCTCCCCAGTAGTTGGGATTACAGGTGTGTGCCACCATGCCCGGCTAATATTTTTGTATTTTTAGTAGAGATGGGGTTTTGCCACGTTGGCCAGGTTGGTCTCAAACTCCTGACCTCATGTGATCTGCTCCCCTCGGCCTCCCAAGGTGCTGGGATTACAGGTATAAGCTACTGCGCCCAGCCTCCTCTTACTTTTATGTCATCCACAAGAGTTCCTAGGAAGCCGTAATTAAGGAGAGGAGCTTGTACGTGCACATTGAATAGGGTATCAATTGCCCAACCATAAGAAAGCTATTCTCAGAGCCACTTGTCTGTTCACTTCACGTGTATTGAGCATCTACAATGAGTAAAGCTCTGCTCTAGACTCTGTAGGGAGCATTTTAAATAGACACGACGAGCTCCAAAGGCATCTGAAAGATGAGTTTAAGTTTGCCCTCTGGTTTAGAGGAGCTTTGGTGTCATGCTTTGTGTCTGGCAATGTACTGTTTCTCTCTTTCCCATCTTCTGGGTGGCAGTCTCTTCTCTGTCTTCAGCTTTTAGGATAAATAACACTTCCTTGAGAGGCCTGCCCTGAGAACCTTATTTAAAGTCGTCACCTCCTTCCTCCCTTCCCCCTCGATCACATCAGCTTGCTTATTTACTTCATAGCACGGATCACAATTTGCAATTAGATATTTGTGTGCTTGCATGTGTATTTTCTGTCTCATACACTTGTTTATTATCTCCACAAGTTCAGATCCTCTCTTCATTTTTCATCGTGGCTGGTGTCCTGTAAGTTTCTTGAAGGCTGGGATCATGGCTTAGATTTTGGATTTCTCAGAGGGCATAGCATAACTACTGGAAAACACAAATAGCTGACTGATGGTTGTTTGCTTTATTAATAAAGTCAAAGATCACAGATGTTGCTCAATGCCACACAGTTAAATTTTCATTAAAAAACAAAAATTAATAGATTGTACCTCTAGTTGTCTGTAGTTCACCACCACATCACTCTGTAAACACTTCTGACCAGTCCTGGGAAAACAGCTGAAAATGGAATTCCCATGCACAGTGGGTCAGTAGACTATCTTAGCATCTGACAAGCAGATAATTCCATTTTTACCGTATGCTTTTCCCTCAGAGCCTTATGAATCAGCAAAACTATGTCCCCTGGTAGAAGCATAAACCCATTTAAGTTGCTGGAAGTCAAATTGGAGGGTCATAGAAAAACAGACCATTAGTTGTTCATGTGATAGAATCTTTTGTGCTTTGCTTACACACTTCTAGTAGTGTGGATCCCATGGCCTCTTTTGAATAACCCTGATCCTCATCTTGACTTAAACTCTGCTTCTCCGTAACTTCTGTACACAAGTCTTGGTGCTCGTGTACCATGACTTGGTGCCCCAAACAAGCCTAACCTTCCACACGAATCCTTCCCAAGGGCTACAGAGAAGCTTCTTGGGTCTCCAAGAGGTTTCTCTGCTGTAGGCTAGACATCCTCAAGTCTTTTCAAAATTTTTTTCATGGTCTTTAGTCACTATCCTCCTTGAAGTGAGCCCTAGTTTGTCAGTCTTCCCTGAAATATGGTGCCTACAACTATACGTACTGTTCGAGACGTGGCCTAGTGGGCATAGGCCAGATGTTTTGAAAGCTGTATTATTATTATTATTATGTTTGCGACAGCTTGCTTTGAAACTTTTTTTTTTTTTTTTTGGAGACAGTGTCTACTTCTACTGTCCAGGCTGGAGTGCAATGGCGCAATCATAGCTCACTGCAGCCTCAAATTCCTGGGCTCAAGCCATCCTCCCATCTTGGCCTCCCAAGTGCTGTGTTTCTGTTACATAGATGAACACTGAGTGGGCTGTTCTTGCAGACACATTACACTGCAGATGCACGCTGACCTTTCAGATGAGGAAATCCCCTCTCCTCTCACCATGAGCAAAAGGGGATGATGGATCTTTTTTCCACTCTCTTGC
Source organism: Pan paniscus (assembly GCF_029289425.2). Lineage (NCBI taxonomy): Eukaryota > Metazoa > Chordata > Mammalia > Primates > Hominidae > Pan > Pan paniscus. Next base: position 48,877,286 of record NC_073256.2, on the reverse strand, counting down.
TCCACACCAAAAGTTAGTACTTTCATGGTACTGTGAACTTTAGAAGAAAAAACAATGCTATAAATCTAGAGTACCAGCTATTTGCAGCACCGTGTTCATTTCTGATCCTTATCAATGAGCATGCCGACTGATTTATATTTGTAGCCCAAGCATACTTTTTTTTGCATTCTTTTCTCTTAACATCTTTTGCATGCACTTTGATCCATCCACAGAATCTGTAAACTTAATTCCTTTTAATAGCAACATAACATTCCATTGTCTTAAAGTACCATCGTTTGCATAACCTTTTCCCAATTTTGGGCATTGGGTCATGTCCCATGTTTCCACTGTTATGAACGGTGTTACCGTAAACAGCTTTGTGCCGTTTGCTTTCTTTTCTCTTCTGCATGTTTCCTTGGGGTATATTCCAAAAGCAAGATGATTGGGTCAAAGGATAGGAACAATTTTATAGCTCTTTTCACATATTGCCAGACTGATTTTGAGGGGATGGATACTTTTTGAGAGCACCAAATAAGACAGTGCAGGCCTGCAGAAGTTGTAGTTTAACTGGAAAAGCTGGACCTGTGTGTGGCATCAGATCCCTTCTAAGTGACCCTTTCTGAGTCTTCTACTGTTAGCTCCAGTTATCTCAATGGGTGGAGAAAACCAGCACCCTCAGTAAACCTCTCTAAAAATACCCAGAAATGCATCTTGCTTCCTTTTCATGAGAGGATTTTTATCTCTGAGATGGAGTTGCATGGCCTGACCTGGGTCCTAAGCCCAGATTTGCCACCTCCTTGCTGTGTGCCCTTAGGCAAGTTACCTAACCTCTCTGAGCCTGATTCCTTCCTTATCTGTAAATAAGGTTCGGTAGCACTGCACTATTATTGTTACTTATGAGCCACCTAGTGTGTGGGGATTGACCACGTGTTTCTTCCCTCTCCTTTGTACTACCAGCATCCAGCTCTGTGCCGCCCCATGCTTAGGGGTAATAAATGTCTGTTGTGGACTGGACAGATTGTCTTTATCCATGATCTTGCTTCAGTGTCTAGGAATCAGAAAAACAGAAAAGTTTCTGGGCCAGGAGCAGTGGCTCACACCTGTAATCCCAGCACTTTCGGATGCCAAGGCAGGAGGATCGCTTGAGCCCAGGAATTTGAGACCAGCATGGGCAACATAGCGAAACCATATCTCTACCAAAAAAAAATTTTTTTAATTAGCTGGGCATATTGGGGCTCACCTGTAGTCTCAGCTACCCAAGAGGCTTAGGCAGGAGGATCACTTGAGCCCAGCTGGTCGAGGCAGCAGTGAGCTATGATGAAAAGAAAAAAGAAAAAGTAAAAGAAAAGAAAAGAAAAGAAGAGGAGAGGAGAGGAAAGAAGAGAAGACAGAAGAGGAGTTTCTGAACTTGCACATGCACTTGAGTGTTGGTAGGATGTGCCAGGTCCAAGCCTAATCTGTTGCTGAAGGAAGAGCAGCTCCAGTTTTCAAGACCTCCAAAGGGGCTGGGCGCAGTGGCTCACGCCTGTAATCCCAGCACTTTGGGAGGCCGAGGCGGGGGGATCACGAGGTCAGGAGATCGAGGCCATCCTAGCTAACACGGTGAAACCCCGTCTCTACTAAAAATAGAAAAAATTAGCCAGGCGCAGTGGCGGGCGCCTGTAGTTCCAGCTACTAGGGAGGCTGAGGCAGGAGAATGGCGTGAACCTGGGAGGTGGAGCTTGCAGTGAGCCGAGATCACGCCACTGCACTCCAGCCTGGGCGACACAGGAAGACTCCATCTCAAAAAAAAAAAAAAAAAAGACCTCCAAAGCTATAAAAGGTTTGTAGAAGAGAGGGACTAGAAGCTTAGGGGGACAGATCAGAGAAAGTGGTTCCTTACAGAGAAAGCTGTTCCCAGAAGGCCCTGGGTCTCCAGGTCTCCAGGGATGTTTGCAACATCCTCTAAGAGGGCTTGGGAGGATGTGTTCAAGACCTGCCTGGCATCTCTCTGGTCTCCTTCCTGCTGTGGAAGAAGGATCTGGAGAAGTGAAACGATGTATGTGCAGGTGGTCCACAACTACTAAGTAAAATTCCTTCTGCTCTGCAATGTTCCAGGCTAATGACGGCCACAGTTTCCTACTACTTCTCTCGTTGAGAAATGGCACCTAATGCTCCTGCTGTTGGAGCTGGGCTGTTCTTAGTGACTTCCTAGACCAGTCAAATGCTACAGAAGTGACATTCTAGAACCTCTGAGGAGAGGACATAAAGAAGCTTTGCAGCTTCTACCCAGGTCTCTTACAACACCTTTTCTGGGAGCCCTAGGCCACCAGTCTAGGCCACCTAGACTACCCTGAGACTGCCATGGCACAGAGGCCCTGGGAACGTGCTCTGGTCGGTGGTTCCAACCAGTCCCACTGAGGCTCTAGAGATGTGAGCGCAGCCATGCTGGATACTGCAGAGGAGGCAGTCGGCTTGTTGAACACCACTGCCTGACCCCAGCTGATACCATGCACAGCAGAAAAATGGTCTGATTGAACTCTGGAATTCCTGACTCACAAAGTCATGATCTACAATGCTGTTGATTTAACCCACTAGGTTCTGGGCCATTGATTACGCAGCAAAAGATAACTAAACGCCAGGGCTACCTAGGCTGTGCAGAGCCTCTGCTGGGCTGCATTTCCGTCACTCAGCTCTGCTTAGCGGAACCAACACTAGGAATTGTGATTTCTCTTCTTATTGTTTGAAGTAAATATCAGAGGCCATGCAGAAGTCACTGACGTCAGTGATTCTATTGGACAGGATTCCCCAAATGTATTTTTGGACTAGAGTCTATTATTTATGATCCCTTGTTGAATTTTACAGTCAGATAGGGCAGGAAGTGCTGGCAGAGTTCCAGAATCCTAGCTAAATGGATTTTTCTGTTGTATTTAAAGAGGAAATGGCGATGCAAAAATCCCTAGAGCTTTTCCTGTTAAAGCGAGCTCTCCAGTTACGTGTGGGGTGACTCTGTTCTATGCGAGTTCTGTCCTGAGAGCTCAAATCCTAAAATTTGAGGATCTGTTTATAGGCAGTCAGTACACCTTTTTTTTTTGAGACGGAGTCTCATCCTGTTGCCCAGGCTGGAGTGCAATGGTGTGATCTTGGCTCACTGCAATCTCCGCCTTCCAGGTTCAAGTGATTCTCCTGCCTCAGACTCCCAAATAGCTGGGATTACAGGTGCCTGCCACCATGCCCAGCTAATTTTTGTATATTTTTGTAGAGACAGGTTTCACCATGTTGGCCAGGCTGGTCTCAAAATCCTGGCCTCAAATGATCCACCCACCTCTGCCTCCCAAAGTCCTGGGATTACAGGTGTGAGCCACTGCATGCAGCCTAGTACACCTTCTTGACAAACCTCATTACTCTTCAGGTAAGCAAGGAGATTGTATTTAAGTTTATTTGAATTTTAGTTAACTATTCCAGAAGGTTAAAAATGTGCCTTCCCTCGCTAATGTTTCCAGGTATCACCTGGTGACTATTATCAGGACCTCAACATACAAGAGAATCCAAAATGATGAAATAACTGACTTACCAGTTTTCAGCTTTCTGTGTTATGACGTGTCAATTATTAACTAGGAAACTAATCATTAAAGGCATTAACAAAATTGGTCTCGTTGGGCCACATTGCTCCTTACACAATGGGGCTGGTTAACATTTGGACTTTCATCGCTTCCCTAGCGACCTTGTCTCTCTCTTCTGTGTATTTTTAAGGGAGTCCACTCTTTTATTCCCATTTACTTCCATGGATGTGCTAGTGACTGCTAGAGACATCAAAACTTGCCCGGGTACAGTGGCTCATGCCTGTAATTCTAGCACTTTGGGAGGCTGAGGTGGTAGAGTTGTTTGAAGCCAAGAGTTTGAGACCAGCCTGGGTAACAAAGCAAGACCCTGTCTCTACAAAAAATAAAAAAAATTATCTGGGTGTGGTGGCACGTGCCTGTAGTCCTAGCTTCTCAGAAGGCTGAAGCAGGAGGATCATTGAGCCCAGTGCTGCTGTAAGCCGTGATCATACCACTATACTCCATCCTGGGCAACACGAGGCCCTGTCTCAAAAAATAAAAAACGGGCCAGGCATGGTGGCTCACACCTGTAATCCCAGCACTTTGGAAGGTCGAGGCAGGCAGATTACCTGAGGTCAGGAGTTCGAGATCAGCCTGGCCAACATAGTAAAACCCCGTCTCTACTAAAAATATAAAAATTAGCTGGATGTGGTGGCATGTGCCTGTAGTCCCAGCTACTTGGGAGGCTGAGACAGGAGGATCACTTGAACCTGGGAGCCGGAAGTTGCAGTGAGCCGAGATCGCGCCACTGCACTTAAGCCTGGGTGACAGAGCAAGACTCTGTCTCAAAATAAATAAATAAATAAAAATAAATAAAAATAAAAAACAAACAAAACCTAAAGCTTCATCTTCACCTCAACTCTTCCAAGAAGATTTTCAAACCTTAGTGCTTCTATATTGATTCATTTCTTCCTCTTCATTCATTTATTTTTTCCCCACCCATGCATTTATTTACTCATTCCATAAGCATTGGTTTGATGTTTAAGATGTGCCAGATTCAGTGCTAGGCATCTTGGGTACAAGATGAACACATGGCTCTGCTTCACAGGGGCTCATTCTTCTCAGTAGCTCCTCAATAAACAGAAAGCGACCCCTCCCTGAGAGGCCGTGCTAGGAATCCGTGTTGGAGAAACAGAAGCTCTGAGTGAAAAATGAACACAAGTCTGGATGGTAACAACACAGGAAGGAACCGAGGGCTATCTGCCTCTGCATCCTGGCCACATCGCTCTACTCCTTTTTCTCCCGCCTTGCTCTCACTGGTCCCTCCACTGCACTTAGTCACATATTGATTCAAAGTTCGATGCTTCCGATGTTTGTGCTGAAAAAGTCCTTCTCTGAATTCTACTACACCAGTGTCTCCTTGCTTCAAGGCCGTGCTTTTCGGAGGATCCTACTGCATTCACAGAGCATTCTCTACTAACCAATTATGGAAAAGCAGCAACTGTATTCCAATAAAAACAAAAGATGGCTCAGGAGAAATTTTAGTCCACAAAAGATGCCACAGCCCCAATCAGAGGGCAAGATAAGGCCCACCTTGTCTTTGAAGCCAATAAGTTGGTTGGCACTGAAAGCTTGCTCAGGGGTACCCTTGTGTAAGGAGGCTGGAGGTCCTGAAGCCCAAAACATGACTGCACTGTGAGCAGGCCTTGGAGACCTCGGGACAGAAGAATAGTCTGAAACCCAGCTGATTCAGTAGCATCAAGGGCATTACCATTAACTCCACCCCTCACCCAACCTCTTATTTAATGATGATTCATCCTTTCTTTAGAGCATTTATTAGTCCTTTCTCACACTGCTATAAAGATACTACCTGAGTAATTTATAAAGAAAGGAGGTATATTAGTTCATTTTCATGCTGCTGATAAAGACATACCTGAAACTGGTAACAAGAAGAGGTTTAATTGGATTTACAGTTTCACATGGCTGGGGAGGTCTCAGAATCATGGTGGGAGGCAAAAGGCACTTCTTACATGGCGGTGGCCAGAGAAAAATGAGGAAGAAGCAAAAGTGGAAACCCCTGATTAACCCATCAGATCTTGTGAGACTTATTCACTATCACAAGAATAGCACAGGAAAGACTGGCCCCCATGATTCAATTACCTCCCCCTGGGTTCCTCCCACAACACTTGGGAATTCTGGGAGCTACAATTCAAGCTGAGATTTGGGTGGGGACACAGCCAAGCCATATCAGGAGGATTAATTGGCTCACAGTTCCACATGGCCAGGGAGGCCTCAGGAAACTTACCATCAGGGTGGAAGGCAAAGGGGAAGCAAGGTACATCTAACATGGCAGCAGGAGAGAGCAAGCGCAAGGGAAAATGGCACTTTAAACCATCAAATTTCATGAGATCTCTCTCACTATTAGGGAGAGAGCATGGGGGAAACCACCCCCATGATCCAATCACCTCCTGCTAAGTCCCTCCCTCAACACATGGGGATTACAATTCAAGGTGAGATTTGGGTGGGGACACAGAGCCAAATCATATCACAGTCCCTTTTCCCTTTTCCATTCTAAGCAGAGACAAGGCCAATCAAGGCCAGGTTTCCCAAAGAAAGGGGAAAGCTTGACCCACAGCCAGGCAAACAGAGTGGGGCAATAATTGAAGCGATTCCCAGAAGCAGTTACTAAAGAAGTTTTACATAGCAAAGCATTTACCATGACTCACTTTCAAACTGTGGTTCAGCAGCTCAGGACACATGAAGTTATACACACTGCAGCCTGGCAGATGAGAAAGTTAAAGCACAGAGAAATAAAGTCCCTGAGTTTCAGAATAGAGGCTAGAGGTCCCATCGGTCAGACCTGCTGGACACTCAGCCCGGGTGTCTGGTCTGAGTGGACTCTGAACCTGGGCTCCCCCTCTGCCCAGGTCCTTGGCTCATCTCTTAAGAAGCACTCAAACTTCCTTTCATCTTGGATTTCTGGTCCTAATTTTTTGAAATAAGAGTCAGGTGTTCCAATGGAAGCAGCATTGCTGGTCCAGTCTGTGCTGGTGTCAAACTGCTCTCTCGCCCAATCCCAACTGAAGCTTCCACTTGTTTTTCTATCTCTCTTTGTGATGATGGCTGCCAGCTGTCTAGGGCTCCTTCACAACCTGTTCTCTACCCGATGTCCTGGACCCCATCCTACCACTCCCCAAAGCACACAAATGGCATCTTCCCGCAGTGGTAACTTGAATCATCACAAATTGGTCTGAATCAAGTTGATTAAGAAATATTGGACTTGTAGAGTGAAAACAGCCTGTGCCTATTAAAAATCATGTTTTCAGTGAGAAAAAAGCAGAGTGTAAAATTGTACAACAGAACATAGACTTAAGAGGTGACTTCGAAGAAATAACAATCTTTAATGGGTATGTTCCTAACAACAGTGTCAAAATGAAGCAAAACTGATAGAATTGCAAGGAGAAATAGACAAATTCACTATTATAGCCGGAGATTTCAAAACCCCTCTATTAGAAATGAACAGATCCAGCATACATGAAAATAGTAAGGGCCCAGTTGAAGCGAACACCACCATCAATCACCTGAATATAATCGACATTGATGGACAGCAGAATACACATTCTTCTCAAGTTCATGTGGACCATTCACCAAGATAGATCACATTTTGAGTCATAGAACTCACCTTAAAAATTTAAAAGAATACAAATCATACACTGCCCTCAGACCACAATGGAATTAAAACAGAAACTAATAACAGAAATATAGCTGGAAAATCCCAAAATACTTTGAGATTAAGCAGCACCCCTCTAAATAACATATAATTCAAAAAAGATATTTCAAGAGACATTTTAAAATAGTTTGAACTAAGTAAAAATGAAAATACAGCTTATTAAAATATGTGAGATACAGCAAAATCAGTTCTCAGAGGAAATGTTATAGCATTAAGTGCATATATTAAGAAAGAAGAAAGATTAAAAATAAACGATCTAAACTTTCACCTTACAAAATTAGAAAAAGAAGTGGGAATTAAATACAAAGTAAGCAGAGAAAGGAAATAAAAATTGGGACAGAAATCCAGGAAATTGAAAATAGGAAATTAATAGAGAAAATTAACAAAACCGAAAGCTGATTCTTTGACACGATTGGTAAAATTAATATGCCTCTAACTAGGCTTAAAAAGAAAAGAGAAAAGATACAAATTACTAATCTCAGCAAAGAAAGAGAGGACATCATTAGAGATCCCACAGACATTAAAAGTATAACAAAGGAATACTATGATCAACTCTATGCCCATAAATTTGATAGCATAGTTGAAATGAACCAATTCCTTGAAATTCGCAATCTGCCAAAACTTACACAAAAAGAAATAGACAATTTGAACAGGTTTAAATCTATTACATAAATTGAGTTCATAACTAAAAACCTTTCAAAACAGAAATCGCCAGGCCCAAATGGGTTCACTGGTGAATTCTATCAAATATTTAAGGGAGAAATTATACCAATTCTCTACAACCTCATCCAGAAGATAAAACCCTAAGGAATGCTTCCTAACTTATTATACGAAGTCAGCATTTCCCTCCTACCAAAACCAGAGAAAGACATTACAAGAAAAGAAAACTATTAACTAATATCCCTCATGAATGTAGACGTAAAAATCCTCAACAAAATATTAGCAAGTGGAATCTAACAATGTATAAAAAGAATTATACACTACAACCAAGTGGGATTTATCCCAGCTATGCAAGGCTGGTTCAACATTTGAAAATCAATGAATATAATCCATCATATCAACAGGCTAAAGAGGCAAATCCATGATCATATCAATAGATATATACATATATATCTATATATATAGATAGATAGACATCTATATCTATCTATAGATATATAGATAGATAGATATAGATCGATATATAGATACATAGATATAGATCATATCAATAGATATACAGAAAAAAGCATTTGACAAAATCCAACACCCATTCATGATAAAAACTTTCAGCAAACAAAGAATAGAAAGGGAACTTTCTCAACTTGATAATGGATATGTATAAAGAACCTACAGCTAATATCATATTCAATGATGAGAAACTAAAAGCTTTCCTACTAAGATCAGGAAGAAGGAAAGAATATCTCACCACTCCTTTTCAATACTGTACTGGAAGTACTAGTGTCATAAGACAAGAGAGGGAAATAAAAGGTATACTGACTGAAAACAAAGAAATAAAATTGTCTTTGTGCGCAGATAATAAGATCATTGATACAGAAAATCCAAAAGAGTTGACAAAGAAACTCCTGGAACTGATAAGTAACTATAGCAAGGTTGAAGGATACAACATCAATACACAAAACTAAATCACTTTCCTATATACCGGCAATGAACAAGTGGAATTTGAAATTGAAAAGATAATTCCATTTACATTAGCACCATATTTATATTCAGGTATAAATCTAACAAAATATATAATATATAATATATATTATATATTTCCCATATATGTTTTTTGTTTTTTATAGATAGATAGATAGATAGATAGATAGATAGATAGATAGATATAGATATGGGAAAACCACAAAACTCTGATAGAAAGTCTCAATATTGTCAAGATGTCAGTGCTTCCCAACTTGATCCATAGATTCAATGCAATCCCAGTAAAAATCCCAGCAGGTTATTTTGTGGATATTGAAAAACTGATTCTAAAGTATATATGGAGAGGGAAAAGACCCAGAATAACCAACATGCTATTGATGCAGAAGAACAAATTTAGACACTGAGACTACCCAATTTCAAGACTTACTATAAAGATAATATAATCAAGGCTGTGTGGTGTTGCTGAAAAATAGACAAACGGAGCAATGGAGCAGAATAGAGGGACCAGAAATAGATCACATAACTATGATCAACTGATCTTTGACAAAGGAGCAAAATAGTCTTTTCGACAAATGGTGCTGGAACAACTGGACATTCACATGCAAAAAAAAATGAATCTAAACATAGACAATACATCCTTTGCAACAATTAACTCAAAATGGATCATAGACATAAATGTAAAACACAAAACTGTAAAACTCCTAGAAAGTAAGAGGGGAAAATCTAGATGACCTTGCGTTTGGCAATGACTTCTTAGATAAAACATCAAACACATGATCCATCAAAGAAAGAATTGATATGTTGAATATCATTAAAATTAAAAATTTCTGCTCTGTGAAAGCCACTGTCAAGAGATTGAGAAGAAAAGCCACAGACTGGGAGAAAAGATTTGCAAAAGGCATATATGATAAAGGACTGTTATCGAAAGTACACAAAAAACTCTTTAAACTGAACAATAAGAAAACAACCCAATTTAAAAAATGGGCCAAAGACCTTAACAGACACCTCACCAAAGACATACAGATGGAAAATAAGCATATGAAAATATGCTCCATGCCATATGTCACCAGGAAAAAGTAAATTAGAACAGCAATCAGATAGCACTACACACCTGTTAGAATGGCCAAAATCCAGAACACTGACAACTCTAAATGCTGGTGAGGATGTGGGGCACTAGGAACTGTCATCCATTGCTGGAGGCAAATGCAAAATGGTATAGCCACTTTGGAAGACATTGTGGCAGTCCCTCACAAAACTAGACATACTCTCACCATACCACTCAGGAACTGCACTCCTTGGTATTTACCCAAATGAGCTGAAAATTTATGTCCACACAAAAACCTGTACATGTATGTTCATAGCAGCTTTACTCATAATTGCTAAAACTTGGAAGCAGCCAAGTTGTCCTTCAGTAGGTAAATGGATAAACTGTGATGCATCCAGACAATGGAATATTATTCAGTGCTAAAAAGAAATGAGCTATCAAGTTATGAAAAGACATGGAGGAAACTTAAATCCATTTCAGAAGCCAATCTGTAAAGGCTACATACTATATGATTCCAACTATATGACACTTGGAAAAGGCAAATCTGTGGCAACAGTAAAAAGTTCAGTGGTTGCCAGCAGTCTGGGAGGAGGAAAGGACGAATAGACAGAGCATAGAGGATTTAGGGCAGTGAAACTTCTTGGTTTGTTACCACGTTGGTGGATATGTATCATTATACATTTGTGCAAATCTATAAAATGCACAACACCAGGAGTAAACCGTAACGCAACTATAGACTTTTGGTGATATGACGTGTCAATGCAAGTTCATTCATGTCATTGTGATATGACGTGTCAATGTAAGTTCATTCCCTCTGGTTTGGGAATGTTGATGATGGGGGAAGTTATGTATGTACATGGGAATGGATGTATGAGAATTCTCAGTAGCTTCCATACAATTTGCTGTGAACCTAAAGCTGCTCTAAAAAATAAAGCTATTTAAAACAAACAGGCTGCGCCACGGTGGCTCATGCCTGTAATCCCAGCACTTAGGAGCCTGAGGCAGGCAGATCGTTTGAGCCCAGGATTTTGAGACCACGCAGGCAACATGGCTAAACCCTGTCTCTACCAAAAATACAAAAATTAGCCGGGCATGGTGGCACACACCTGTAGTCCCAGCTACTCGGAGTCTGAGGTGGGAGGATCACTTGATCCCAGGAGGCGGAGGTTGCGGTGAGCTGAGATTACACCACTGCACTCCAGCCTGGGCGACAGAGTGAGACAATAAAATAAGTAAATCAATCAAATAACCAAAGCAACAGCAAAAAGGAGGTGATCTGCATTCACGGATTCAACCAACCTCCGATCAAAAATATTCAGAAAAACAATTACGTTTGTACTGAACATGGACAGATTTTTTACTTGTCATAATATCCTAAATAATATAGTATAGCAACTATTTACATGGTATTTACATTGTATTAAATAATAGGAATAATCTAGAGATGATCTGAAGTATGCAGGAGGATGTATACAGTTTATATGGAAATACTGCACCAATTTATACGAGGGACTTCCGAATCTGTATTTTGGTATCCATGGGGGTCCTGGAACCAATCCCCTGCAGAGAATGAGGACAACTGTACTAAAATATTAATGGTTGCTATTTCTAGATGGTGGAATTATAGGTGGCTTTAATTTTATATTTTATGTTGTCATTTCTAAATTTTTTAATAAAGAACATATATTACTTAGATATTTGGAACAACAACAACAACATCATTTATTTTTAAATAAAAGGAAATAAAAGAGCACAGACTTTGGGCTCAGAACTGAATTCAGTCCAGGCTCTACCTCTTACTAACACTGTGACCAGGCTAGGGACTTAGCCTTGAAAATCTCAGTTTTTGCATCTATAACATGAGGAAAATAAAACCTACTCCACAGTGGGTTTTGTGGCATGAAGATAAAATTATACAAGGAGTATGAACGTGCAGGGCTCAGTGCAGATTGGTTTCTGAGCACTTAATCACATTTGGGTGCATCTTGGTTCCCAGGAGACTTTGCCAGGCACACACAAGGCCTTTTTTTCATCCTTCTCCCTTTATCATCCTTCTGCTGAAACAACCAACCAGGCCTAGGTGGCCCATTTTTCACCTCCACCAAGCTCCTTTACTTTGGAGAAGAGAATGGAGCTCTAGAAAGGAAGCTGTAGGCCGGACACAGTGGCTCAGGCCTGTAATCTCAGCACTTTGGGAGGCCGAGGCCAGAAGATCATTTGGGGTCAGGAGTTCGAGACCAGCCTGACCAACATGGTGAAACCCCGTCTCTACCAAAAATACAAAATTAGCCAGGTGTGGTGGCACATACCTGTAGTCCCAGCTACTTGGGAAGCTGAGGCAGGAGAATTGCTTGAACCTGGGAGGCAGAGGTTGCAGTGAGTGGAGATTGCACCATTGCACTCCAGCCTGGGTGACAGAGAGAGACTCTCAAAAAAAAAAAAAAAAAAGAATGGAGGCTGTAGTGTAGCAAATGCTTCTCCTGTGAAGCCCCCAGAACATGCCAGGCTCTGAAGTGGGCTGGTGTTTGTGGCTTTTCTCCCTCTGCTGTTCTTCAAGTCTGTTTCTATGTATCCTGTCCCTAGAGAGAAGCCAAGGGCACATGTCACCAGAAAATAGCTGCAAGGCCAGAGTCTTACACAAGGATTTGGATACGGAACAGGCTTGGACAGACAAGGAGGGGACTGTTGCAGACATGGGGCAGCGAGCAAGGACGCCCAGAGCCACAGGGAGGATAGGAACAAAGGACTGAGTCTCACAACAAGCCGGGCTAAGTCAAGCAGAACTGGAGGAGTCAGGAGGGGAAAACAGTTGGGCCCCTCCAGCTAAGAGTGAGATGTGGAGTGTGAGAGGAAGGTGAATGGAATGGAACGAAGGGGTTTTGCTGCTGCTTTAAAAATTCCTGTTAAATTTTATTTTAGATTCAGGAGGTACATGTGCATGTTTGTTACATGGGAACATTGCATACTGGTGGGACTGGGATTCCAGGGCACCCATTATGACTTTGCTTCTTATACACAGTTTTTACTCTGAACTATTTTGAACGTGGTGGAACAAAGCCTGTTTGGAAATGATTTTTCTCTGAGGCCAGGGCAGGATGGAGGGATGGGGGAGGCGTTTGGGGTGGGATTGATGGCTCACAGCTCAGAGAGCACTCCAACTTGGAAATAAGTGGAGGCAGAAGGTCAGGGATGATTCCTTGGAAGTCCAAAGAACTGCTTGCCTCCTGAGGGGAATTAACATGAGGAACACAGAGAAATCTTGAGGCTACAATGGTCCTTTCGTAATGCTGAAATAGATCAGTCGCTGCCAGCTTTCTAAAGGAAGATCCTTTTCATCCAAATTTTAATTATAGAGGCCAGATGCAGTGGCTCACACCTGTAATCCCAGCACTTTGGGAGGCCGAGGCGGGCAGATCACCTGAGGTCTGGAGATAGAGACCATCCTGGCCAACATGGTGAAACACCGTCTCTACTAAAAATACAAAAATTAGCTGGGTGTGGCGGTACGCGCCTGTAGTCCCAGCTACTCAGGAGGCTGAGGCATAAGAATCTCTTGAACCTGGGAGGCGGCAGAGGTTGCAGTGAGCCTAGATTGGGCCACTACACTCCCGCCTGGGCAAGAGAGGGAGAGTCTGTCTCAAAAAAATAAAATAAAATAAAATAAAGGGAAATTTGGACACAGAGACAGACATGGACAGAGGTAAGACCATGTGATGACACAGAAGGACACCTGTCCTCTACAAGCCAAAGAAGGCCTGAGGCTGCCAGGAGCTAGGAGAGAGACAGGGGACTGATTCTCCCTCATACCCTCAGGAGGAGCAAACCTGCCGAAACCTTGATTTTGGACTGCTGTAACACAATAAATGTCTGTTGTTTAAGCCACCTTGTTTGTGGTACTTTGTCACAGCAGCTCCAGGCAACCAACATACCTTCCTTGACCAGCATTATTGAAATCGTATGCGCTGTTTCCCTTCTCTTTTCCAGAGTACTTATTACCGCTAAACACGCTGTATATTAGACGATTTCTACAGTGTCCCACGCACTTGTTTGCAGTCTGGCTCCATGCACGGGAATGTAAGCACCATCAAAGTAGAGAAGTTTGTACATTTCCTTCCTGTATTCTCGGCTGCTAGATTTAGTACTGCCTTTGCATCCAGTCAAGCTTTAGGGGCCGTCTCTGGCCCTCACCTGCTGCTGCCCCATCTCTCTAGCTGAGAACTTTCTGTGGCCAAGTGGATGTACCACAGGAGTCCCACTCCCCGCCCTGGATGACGTTCCAGGAACTCACTCCTTGCACTTAATTGCACAAATGGCCCCAAGCCAACCTCAGGGTCTCACGGGCCACTTCCTCAGGTCTACCCCACTCTTAGCCTTTAGCCAAGGAGTATGGACAGAGCTTAGGTTGGTTGGCTGGGGTGTCCACACAGTTTGCACAAGGCCCCTCCTGGTATGAGATAAAGCAGAGGGCGGGACTGGGGGAGATGTGAAGGAGAATGTGCCGCGGGTCAGGGTCTCCATTTGTCCTCTTCCTCCATGACCACAAAAACTAGGGGATTATGGGTGGGCCTGACTCGTAGGATACCTGGCACATGGTGAACAACATGGACAAATAATCAAATACTCACATGTGTAAACACACAACTGCAAGCTGAGGCAGGGCCCAGTGGCATGCCTATAATCCCAGCACTTTGGGAGGTTAAGGCAGGTGGATTGCTTGAGCCCAGGAGTTTCAGACCAGCCTAGGCAACATAGATACGCCCCACCTCTACAAAACATAGAAAAATTAGCCAGGCATGGTGATACATGCCTGTAGTCCCAGCTACTCAGGAGGCTGAGGTGGGAGGATCACCTGAGCCCAGGAGGTTGAGGCTGCAGTGAGCTGTGATTGCACCACTGCACTCCAGCCTGAGTGACAGAGTAAGAAGACCCTGTCTCAAATAAATAAATAAATAAATAAATAAATAAATAATAAATTGCAAGCTGGATGCTGTGGCTCGCATCTGTAATCCAGCTACCAGGGAGATTGAGGCAGAAGAATTGCTTGAGGCCCGGAGTTTGTGACCAGCCTGGGCAACATGGTAAGACTCTATCTCTAAAATAAATAAATAAATAAATATATATATACATATATCAAAATAAAAAAATGGAGAATATGACAAATGCTGTAAAGGAGAGGCAAATGGTAGCATGTAAGTCCATAAAATTTGGTTTAAAAAATTCTTATATTATTCTATAATTGTTTTATGTGTATGGGTCTTGTTACTTAACAAAATGCTAAACTCCTTTTAATTGATCCAGTTCTAAGAAATGGATCTTAGAACTGAACTTAGAGTTGAATCTCCATTGTGCTTGAGCAGCCAACAGATTCTCCAAAACTGCCTGCTGGGCTTGGGGGAAATAGTCTCTTCCATCTTTGTAATCTAAACCTTTCTCATTAAATATCCTAAAGTATAAAGAATGATTGTTCAAGTTCTGATTGAGTGTTTCCAATGGGTGGAAAAATCAGAGCTGAAGATAGATTTCCTGGTGCTATTTTGTGAGTCAGGTTGTAAATCTAAGTTCAGCCATCCCTACTCACTCCTACATCTGTTCCTGGAACTACCTCCTAGTTCAGTTCAGCAGCAGCATGGAGGAGGGTGTGAACCTGGCTTCAGAAAGTGGGTTGGGATCCGAGCCCTCTCGGATTAATGATTGGAGTATGGGTACCCTACACTCAGGGCGAGCTAGCAAAGGATACTTGTTCTGTCTCATCTTAGTGTTCACTGAATTCTTTCTTCTTACATCCATATTTTTATGGCGCTTGTTACCTCCCAACATGGTACATATTTATTTGTATTGTCTGCCTCCTCTGACTAGAGTGTAAACATCCTGAGAGCAAGAACTTGTTTTGTTTCTAGAAACATTTTTACTGAAGTAAAGCAAAGATGCAGTGACTGCACAAATCATAAGTGAATGGCTTGATGCAGGTTTGCAATGTAAACACACCCATAGAA
The DNA here is from genome assembly GCF_029289425.2 of Pan paniscus. Taxonomy (NCBI): domain Eukaryota; kingdom Metazoa; phylum Chordata; class Mammalia; order Primates; family Hominidae; genus Pan; species Pan paniscus. Next base: position 48,861,377 of record NC_073256.2, on the reverse strand, counting down.
TCAGCACCTGGCGATATGGAGTGAGACATTACCAGCCCCGCAGAGGCCCTTTCATGCCGCCCACCCGCAGCAGTGACTTTGCTTTGTGCATTGCTGTATTCCAGCACCTTCTTCAGAATCTGGCATACGATAGGTGTTTAATACTTCTTGCATAACTCCAACATTTTTTTATGCATACTTATTAGGTGACCCGTCTGTGACAGACACTGTTCAAAATGCTGAATACACAAAGAGAAAGAAGACACTTTTTTTTTCTGTAAAGACTTCCTGGTTAGGGGAACTTCTGAGTTTGAGGACCCTCACAAGGCAATTGGGAAAACATGGACCTGGACCCCTGTGGAAAACGGGCAACTTTGAGTGACATTTGCAGCTGGAGAGAAGGAAGGAATGTACCCTGTGGCTCTGGAGAATTTCTCTGGGGTCTCAAGGTTGGGTATATGGTCAACTCTCTTGATGTAGGTGTTGTTGCAACATGGTTAATACTGACTTATCACATCTCATATTAAAAGTATTATACTTTTTGTGGTGGAGTTCTTTTTTTTTTTTTTTTTTTTTTTTTTTGAGACAGGGTCTCACTCTGTTGCTCAGGCTGGAGTGCAGAGACACGATCACAGCTCACTGCAGCCTTGATCTCCTGGGCTCAAGCGATTCTCCCACCTCAGTCTCCTGAATAGCTGGGTCTACAGGCATGTGCCTCCATGCCTAGCTAATTTTTAATATTTTTTTTGCAGAGACATGATCTCCGTATGTTGCCCAGGCTGGTCTTTAAGCTCTTCTATTAAGAACTTCAGTCCAAGAACTGGAGTTCTTAATTGAATCACTGAATGTTAAAAGCTGAAATGGGCCGGCACGGTGGCTCAAGCCTGTAATCTCAGCACTTCAGGAGGCCAAGTGGGGCAGATCACCTGAGGGTACAAGTTCGAGACCAGCATGGCCAACATGGTGAAACCCCTATCTCTACTAAAAATTAAAAATTAGCCAGACATGGTGGTACACGCCTGTAGTCCCAGTACTCTGGAGGCTGAGGCAGGAGAATCACTTGAATCTGGGAGGTGGAGGTTGCAGTGACCCAAGATCATGCCATTGCACTCTAGCCTGGATGACAGAGCAGAACTCTGTCTCAAAAAAAAAAAAAAAAAAAAAAAGCTGAAAGGAGTCATTATTAATCATAATGTCTACACCCCAATTAAATTAGTTAGGATTCTTTTGGTTGCAAGTAACAAAAATCCAGCCCAACCACCTCACACAATAAAGGAAAAAAATTACTGGCTCATATAACTGAGAAGTTCAGATATATGTTTCTCAATAATCTCAACACAATGATCCAGTTTACTTTCATATCTTTGTCTGCTTTCCAAGCTGCCTGTTGTATCTTAAGGTTGGCTTCTTTGTGGTCACAAGAAGACTGACAGCAACTTTGGGCTTTTTTTTTTTTTTGAGACAGTCTCCCTCTGTCACCCAGGCTGGAGTGCAGTGGCACGATCTCGGCTCACTGCAACCTCCTCCTCCTGGATCCAAGCAATTCTCCTGCCTCAGCTTCCCGAGTAGCTGAGACTACAGGCATGCACCACTACATCTGGCTAATTTTTGTATTTTTAGTAGAAGTGGGGTTTCGCCACATTGGCCAGGCTGGTCTTGAACTCCTGACCTCAGGTGATCCACATGCCTCGGCCTTTCAAAGTGCTGGGATTACAGGCGTGAGCCACTGTGCCCGGCCAACTTAGGCTTCTTTATTCATATCAGGGTAGAAAAGAGCATCTCTGTCCATAGCATCCACAGACGAATAACAAAGTTTCTTTCCTTGAAATCTCCAGCAAGCATCATCACATCTTGCATTTCACTGGCTTGGAGCAGGGAACGTGCCCATCTTTGACCCAATCCCTGGGGCCAGGAGGATGATAGAATGTCATAATTGGTCTAAGCCAAACAGGATTTGCCCCTGGAGCCAGAAGTAAGTTCAGTTTTTCCCCAAAGGGTATAGATTGCATGGGCAAGGAATAGATAACCAATAAAAATTTGGATTCTGACATTGAGAAGTAGGAAGAACAAACACTGGCAAGATGAAAAGAACAAGCATCTGCTACACTTGAGTTCATCCCATCTTTAGAGGCAGAGTCACATCTAGCATTAATATGTGCACTCCATGCAGTCTCTTATTAATTATTGCCTGTGATAGGCAACTCATTGTGATAGGTACTGTGGTAAAATAACACCCCAGATCCCAAGAAGCCAGAAGTTCAGTATGAGATGGAAGGCACACACAAATAACTAGAGTGAAAGACAGTGTATAGGCCAGGTGCAATGGCTCACACCTATAATCCCAGCACTTTGGGAGGCTGGAGCAGGTGGATCACTTGAGGTCAGGAGTTTGAGAACAGCCTGGCCAACATGGTGAAACCCTGTCTCTACTAAATACTAAAAATGCAAAAATTACCCAGGCGTGGTGGTACAGGCCTGTAATCCCAGCTACTTGGGAGGCTGAGGCAGGAGAATCGCTTGAACCCCAGAGGCAGAGGGTGCAGTGAGCCAAGATTGCGCCACTGCACTCCAGCCTGGGCGATAGAGTCAGACTCCGTCTCCAAAAAAAAAAAAAAAAAAAAAAAGAAAAAAAGAAAGTGTATAATACACACTATCAAAGAGAAGGAAATGGAGTGCTTTTTCCTGCAGAAATACCTCCCCATGTGGACACACGTGCTTCCTTCCCTAGCAGAGTTGCATGGCACTTTTGTTCTGTGTTCTGAGAGTCCTCTTCTCATGCACAGTGGGTTTCATAGAAACAACATGTTGTACAATCTTTCCTTAAAGTTAACATGCAAGATGAACTACTATGGAGAAAATGCAAATCTCTTATGTAGAATACTCTTACCACATTCTTCAGAAAAACTAAAGATTTAATTGAGTGGTGTATTATTCAAGCTTGAGCTTTAAATTGTGCCCTTGAGCCTCCAGGAAATATTTCTGAAATATTTTTCCCTATATGGCATAATGTCTATTGAAAACCTTCCTTCCTTAGTCCTAAAATAGTTTTCTTTTTTCACATTTCCCTGCTTAACACCAAAGAAGGGGCATAATTCTTTTGTTCTGAACTTAATGGGTTCTGCCTTTTAAAATGCCTAGGCTAGGCCAGGCACAGTGGCTCATGCCTGTAACCCCAGCACTCTAGGAGGCCGAGACAGAAGATTTTTTTTTTTTTTTGAGATGGAGTCTTGCTCTGTTGCCCAGGCTGGAGTGCAGTGGCGCAATCTCCACTCACTGCAACCTCTGCCATCCAGGTTCAAGCAATTCTCCTGCCTCAGCCTCCTGAGTAGCTGGGATTATAGGCACCCACCACCACACCCGGCTAATTTTTGTATTTTTAGTAGAGACAAGGCTTCACCATGTTGGTTAGGCTGGTCTCGAACTCCTGACCTTGTGATCCACACCCCACTTGGCCTCCCAAAGTGCTGGGATTACAGGTGTGAGCCACCGTGCCCGGTGATCTCTTGAGGCTAGGACTTCGAGACCAGCTTGAACAACATAGTGAGATGCCATCTCTACTTTAAAAAATAATAAATAAATAAAAATTAAAAAATCAAAATGCCTGGCCTAATGCCTACTGCACAATAGGTCTTTGGTAAATGCTAGTTGAACTTGAATCTGTAGCTACAAATGATTATCATGACTGTCTTCTCTTTGAGATATTCTACTTAAGCAACATCTCATTTCAAAGTCTTCCTGGCTAAAGATTTCATTCCCCTGTGCTATTTAAATGAAAGTTCCCATCTCCTCATTGAGTTCATTCTCTTGGGTACCTAATATTACCATCATCATCAAGGGTTGCAAGTTCCAGTAGCTACAGGGGCCAAACAGGTAAACAAATGAGTAAGTAAAGCAGATATGCTCAGCTTTCTGGGGGCAGTCTCAAACCAATCGTGACATCATTTTAATTAATTATTTTTTTCATCTCCACCAAACAGAGACAATTCAACACAAGTTAACCATGAGAAATGATTAACTTGCTCAAAATCCTATGGAAAGACAGGGAAGGGCATTTGAGCACCAAGAGCAGAAACAATCAAATTCTCCATCTTCTCCTTACCAACTATCTTGCCTATCTGCCTTCTTTTTCCCACACAGCCTCGATATATGTCTTAGTCTGTTTTGTGTTGCTATGATAGAATACCACAGACTGGGTAATTTATTAATATAAACAAAATAAATTTATTCCTCATAGTTCTGGAGGCAGGGAAGTCCAAGATCAAGGTGCCGACAGGTCTGGTGTCTGCTGAGGGCTGCTCTCTCCTTTAAAGATGGTGTGTTGATGCTGCATCCTCTGGAGGGAGGAATGCTGTGTCCTCACTTAGCAGAAGGCAGAAGAGCAAGAAGGATGAGCTCCCTCTGTCAAGCCCTTTTATTAGGGCACCTAACCCCATTCACGAAGACAGAGCCCTCATGATTCCATCACATTCCAAAGGCCACACCTCCCGATACTGTTACCTTGAGGATTAAGTTCCAACATGAATTTTGGAAGGAATAAAAACACTTAAACCCCAGAAATATGGATGTAGCCAATTCAAAAACAAAACAAGGATAGAACCTGCCTTTTCAAGGTGCAAGTGCCCCTCTTTCTTGAGGCAAATTCCACTCATGAGGAATAAATTGTGAACGGGCCGTATATCTACCATGATGGGGGCCAGAGACTGTGGGGGAAAGTCTACTATAGGTAGGTCACCCACCAGACGCTTCCTCTTTCCAGGTGTGGAATTTATACGTGGAGGGAGCCCTTTTGGTGCAGGATGGGAGAAGTATTTTAAAGACCTCAGAATGAAAAATCTGGCCACCTGCAAGTTTGTTTTTTTAGAATTATTTGCCTCAAGACAGTTAAAAACCTCTAGTCTTCCAAAGATCACTAAACACTTGATTGATGCAGAGTGGGTAGCTTTGCCTCCCAGCAGAGGATGCAGTGTTAATTTCCCAGAGAGAGGTTAAACTGGCCGAAGTGTTCACCCTATGTGTCCAGATGCCTTCTTCATGGTAAGTCAGGTTATTCAGAGCTACCCTTTGGTGAAGAGTATTTAAAAATTATGACAAGGCTGGTGCAGTGGCTCACGCCTGTAATCCCAGCAGTTTGGGAGGCCAAGGAGAGCGGATCACCTGAGATCAGGAGTTTGAGACCAGCCTGGCCAACATGGTGTAACCCCATCTCTACTAAAAATACAAAAATTAGCCAGGTGTGGTGGTGCGCACCTGTAATCCCAGCTACTCCAGAGGCTGAGACAGGAGAATTGCTTAAACCTGGGAGGCGGAGGCTGCAGTGAGCCAAGATCCTGCCACTGCACTCCAGTCTGGATGACAGAGAAAGACTCCATCTCAAAAAAAAAATAATAAAAATAATAAAAATAATGACAAAAAAATTTTTAAATCTTCATAAAATTACTGATCATTTAAAAAAAATATCAGGTTAAAAGTTAAGAAGATGCAAAAAATCCAGAGGCCAGCAGAGCACTCTGAACTACTTTTGTCCTGACAGTGTTTGCCAAATTGGTCTGAGAAACAGAGCAGTGGTTTTCACAGACCCTCAGTGTGAGAAGGGCAGAAGCCAACGTGCAGTTCCCTCTGAAGACAAAGATTTAATAGAAGCCTCTGCATGAAAAGAGACTCTCAAAGGTGAAACCACCTTCCTGCTTCTACCCTTGAGATGTTTGGGTCAATTTAACTCGGCCAGAAGGAGCAAGGGATAAATATAAAATCCATGGGAAGTTGTAATTACAGTTCCTCCCACGAATTCACAAGATGTGGGTGGTCTAAGGAACCTTAAACCCTGAATGAAGCTTAGAGTAGTACCAGACAGAAAGGTACCTCTGTACCTAAAAGAGGCACATACAAATTCTCCTGGAAGAAGGGCACCTTCATCTTAGGCCACAGAGCATCTCCCCAGATCATTTTCTAAGGCCAATAGCAGCACATAATTAAAGATATCCAGGCCCACAAGGAAACCAACAGAAACAACAAAGAGCCAAAAAAATTCATGTAGACTTTATATTATTGAATGAGCAGTTATAAATTACAAAACATCTTTGCTGACTGTGTCAAATATTTTTTAAATAACTAAGGATGTTAAAAATAGCTAAGGATTGGCTGGGCGTGGTGGCTCATGCCTGTAATCCCAGCACTTTGGGAGGCTGAGGTGGGCGGATCACCTGACATCAGGAGTTCAAGACCAGCCTGATCAACATGGTGAAACTCCATCTCTACAAAAAATACAAAAATTAGCCGGGCGTGGTGGCACTTGCCTGTAATCCCAGTTACTTCGGAGGTTGAGGCAGGAGAATCACTTGAACTCAGGAGGCGGGGGTTGCAGTGAGCTGAGATCACACCACTGCCCTCCAGCCTAGGTGACAGAGTGAGACTTCGTCTCAAAAATAAAATAAAATAAAATATATAAAAATAAAAGTAAAAATAAAAAACTAAGGATTTTAAAAATAACTAAGGATTTTTAAAATAACTAAGGATTTAAAAAATATCTAAGTTTAGGCTTTTGCCAACATTAAAAGCTTGGGTGATGGGTTAGACACAATTGAAGAAACAATTAGTGAAAGAGCAAAATTAATTTTTCTAAAGGCAACAAAGAATAAAAATAGAAAATATGACAGAGAGGTTAAGAGACATAAAAGATAATGTTAAAAGGGAATTTTAGAAGGAAGGGGAGAAAGAATAGGCCAGAGGCAGTATTTGAAGACATAGTAACCAGACATTTTCAGAACAGATCCAGATACTGATCTAGACATCCAAGAAGCCCATTGAATCCCAAGCAGGATAAGTAAAACATAAGTAGAAACATTGTATTAGTCTATTCTCACATTGCTGTAAAGAAATACCTGGGTCTGGGTAATATATAAAGAAAAGAGGCTTAATTGGTTCACCATTCTACAGGCTGTATACCATCTCACACCAGTTAGAATGGCAATCATTAAAAAGTCAGGAAACAACAGATGCTGGAGAGGATGTGGAGAAATAGGAATGCTTTTATGCTGTTGGTGGGAGTGTAAATTAGTTCAACCATTGTAGAAGACAGTGTGGTGATTCCTCAAGGATCTAGAACTAGAAATACCATTTGACCCAGCCATCTCATTACCCAGCAATCCTATTACTATATACCCAAAGGATTATAAATCATGCTATTATAAAGACACATGCACACGTATGTTTATTGCAGCTCTGTTCACAATAGCAAAGTCTTGGAACCAACCCAAATGCCCATCAATGATAGACTGGATAAAGAAAATGTGGCACATATACACCATGGAATACTATGCAGCCATAAAAAAGGATGAGTTCATGTCCTTTGCAGGGACATGGATGAAACTGGAAACCATCATTCTCAGCAAACTATCACAAGGACAGAAAACCAAACACTGCATGTTCTCACTCATAAGTGGGAGTTGAACAATGAGAACGCATGGACACAGGGAGGGGAACATCACACACCGGGGCCTGTCAGGGGGTGGGTGGGTGGGGGAGGAATAGCATTAGGAGAAATACCTAATGTAAATGACGAGTTGATGGGTGCAGCAACATGCCACATGTATACCTATGTAACAAACCTGCACGCTGTGCACATGTACCCCAGAACTTAAAGTATAATAATAAAATATTTTTAAAAAGAAAGAATAAGGAAAAGAGGTGGCTGAAAAAAAAATACAGGCTGTATAGGAAGCATGATGCTTGCATCTGCTTGGCTTCTGGGGAGGCCTCAGGAAACTCAGGAAACAATCATGGCGGAAGGGAGAGGGAAATCAGGCAGGTCTTATATGGTGGGAACAGGAGCAAGAGAGAGAGGGGAAGGTGCTGCACACTTTTAACCAACCAGATCTTGTAAGAACTCACTCACGATCATGAGAACAGCACCAAGGGGATGATGCTAAGCCATTCATGAGAAACCCACCTCCATGATCCAATCACCTCCCACCGGGCCCTACTTCCAACACTGGGGATTGAAATTACAATTTGACATGAGATTTGGTGGTGACACAGATCCAAACTGTATCACACGTCATAGTGAAATTGCATAAAACTAAAGAGAAAAATCATAAAACTAGCCAGGAAAAAGAGAGAGACAAAGAAAGAAAAGATTGGCTTCAAAGGAGCAGTAGCTAGACTGACAGCAGATTTTCTTTATTTTTTATTTTTATTTTTTCCATAGGTTTTGGAGGAACAGGTGGTGTTTGGTTACATGCGTAAGTTTTTTAGTGGTGATTTGTGAGATTTTGGTGCACCCATCCCCTGAGCAGTGTACACTGCACCCAATTTGTAACCTTTTATCCCTCACCCGTCTCCCTCCCTTTCTCCTAAGTCCCCAAAGTCCAATGTATCATTCTTACGCCTTTGCATCCTCACAGCTTAGCTCCCACTTATGAGTAAGAAAATATGATGTTTGGTTTTCAATTCCTGAGTTACTTCACTTAGAATAACAGTCTCCAATTCCATCCAGGTTGCTGCAAATGCCATTATTTCGTTCGTTTTTATGGCTGAATAGTATTCCATGGTATATGTATATATACAACAATTTCTTTATCCACTCATTGATTTATGGGCATTTAGGTTGGTTCCATATTTTTGCAATTGCAAATTGTCCTGCTATAAACATTCGTATGCAAATATCTTTTTCATGTAATGACTTCTTTTCCTCTGGGTAGATACCCAGTAGTGGGACTGCTGGATCAAATGGTAGCTCTACTTTCAGTTCTTTAAGGAATCTCCACACTGTTTTCCATAGTGGTTGTACTAGTTTACATTCCCACCAGCAGCATAAAAGTGTTCCCTTTTCACTGCATCCCCACCAACATCTATTATTATTTTTTTATTAATTTTATTATGGGCATTCTTGCAGGAGTAAGGTAGTATTGCATTGTGGTTTTGATTTGCATTTCCCTGATCATTAGTGATGTTGAGCATTTTTTCATGTTTGTTGGCCATTTGTATATCTTCCTTTGAGAATTGTCTATTCATGTCCTTAGCCCATTTTTTGATAGGATTGTTTGTTTATTCTTGCTAATTTGTTTGAGTTCTTTGTAGATTATGGATACTAGTCCTTTCTGAAGGCAGATTTTCAATAGCAACGGTGGAAGCCAGCAAAGCAGTGATATGATATCTGTGATATACTGAAAAAATAATTTACCAGCCTAGAATTGAATACCAAGTAAAAATATCTCTCAAGAATAAGGACAAAATAAATGTTCCAGATAAATAAAAATTGTTAGTTCATTACTAAAAAAACCTCCTAAAGGAAATGATGGAGGATATACTTGAGGCAGAAAGAAAGTAATCCCATATAACATGTTTGAGACACAAAAGGAGTGAAGAGCAAAGAACGTGGTAAATGCAAATAAACTGACAATTGAAGATCATAATTAGTAATGTTTAGTTGTGTGTTAAAAATTGAATTAAAATAAATAAAAAGTAATAATTTATAAGTAGATAAGGGGGAGTGGAATTTAAGTATTCCAAGGTTTTTGTATTGGTTGGGAAAAGATACAGATATTGATTAACTGAAACTTTGGCATAGTAAGTATCCAAATTGAAATTTCTAGGGTAACCAACAAAAGAACAGAAACAGAGTGCATAACTTCCAGGTTAGTGGTTGTGGGGGAAATGTAGAGGGTAATCTTTTCTTGTCTCTCTCTCTTTCTCTTTCTCTCTCTCTCCTTTTTTCCTGGTGGCTTTCTATAATTTTTCTCTTTAGTTTTATGCAATTTCACTGTGATGTATCTAAGAACGTTTACTTACTCTGCTTGGGATTCAATGGGCTTCCTGTATGTCTAGACCAGTATCTGATCAGTTCCGAAAATGTCTAGTTACTATCTCTTCAAATATTGCTTCTGCCCAATGGAATGGAATGAGGAAAATCTTTCAGTTAATCAAAGAGAAAGATACAGCAGTGCCATAGTTTAGATGTTTGACCCCTCCAAATCTCACGTTGAAATCTGACCCCCAATGTTAGAAGTGCGGCCTAATGGAAGGCATTTGGGTCATGGGGGGTTGTTCCCTTATATGAATAGATTAATGCCTTCCCTGGGTGTGTGTGGGGAGGGGTGAGTGAATTCTATTAGTTCCTGTAAGAGCTGCTTGTTAAAAAGAGCCTGGCCCCACTCCTGCTCCCTCTTGCTTCCTTTCTTGCTGTGTGATCTCTGCACATGCCAACTCCCCTTCCCCTTCTACCATGAGTGGAGGCAGCCTGAGGCCCTCACCAGATGCCCAGTCTTGAACCTGCTGGACAACAGAACTGTAAGCTAAATAAACTTCTTTTCTTTAGAAATTACTCAGCCTCAGGTATTCCTATATAGCAACACTTAACAGACTAAGAGAAGCAGTATAAGCATCCAAGATTACACTACTTCCATTTAGCCATGAGATAGGTGGGAGACATGAAAACAAGAGACTGCCCAATCAATCAATCCCTCCATGGGCCACTTCTGCATTAACTGTTTTCAAGGGGTAGAAACCTCTGATTCAAGCTATACTCTCACAGAAACTTGAAAACATGAACAGAGATGATAACTAAGTAGGGCTGAAACACATGATGGCAGCAGCCCAGAAAAATGTCTACGACCCCCCGAGGCCACTAGAGGAGCCGTGGTCCCTGTCGCCCTTTCCTTCCCAAGGCCTGGCTGTTCAGCAATTCCTATGAGTGTGTGAATTACTTCATGTAATTTCAAGATGGTCTACCAGCAGTCTCTTCTCCCTACATCCTCTCTTTTTTTCTTGTCTAACCAGCCTTGGTTTGCTTGAAACAAAAGAAACTTAATGATGCCAAGGACCACTGTGGCTCCTGCCAGGCTATTTTCACCCTCTTAAACAAAAATCCAGATATTTGGCACAGATGGTGAGATTGTCTTCTTAGCAATTTAATCTGAAATGCAGCTAGATTCCTTGTCTCTCTTCGGGGAGGTGAGGCTTCCCATGATGTAACCCAGATAGGGTGGGCCTCCCATCGAAGGCCTTGGCTTTTACTTTACATCCACTTTGAGGCCATACTCATCACTTTGTCATATCATCCAAAACACATTCTATCTCATAACACATTTAAGAGAAAATTGATGTTTTATTGAAGAGTCTATGGAATCTGTGAAAAAGAGGTTACATCCTATGCATACCACCAACAAAAAAAAAGCAACAACAAAAAAACAAACAAACAAAAAAAACCAAAAAAAAAAAAACAAAAACCAAGCAATAGAAAAAGGAGTCCCTATTCAATAAATGGTGCTGGGAGAACTGACTAGCCATATGAAGAAGATTGAAACTGGACCCCTTCCTTACACTATACACAAAAATCAGTTCAAGATGGATTAAAGACTTAAATGTAAAATCTAAAACTATAAAAACCCTAGAAGAAAACCTAGGAAATATCATTCTGGACATAGGAACTGGCAAAGATTTCATGAGGAAGATGCCAAAAGCAACTGCAACAAAAACAGAAATTGACAAATAGGACCCAATCAAACTAAAGAACTTCTACACAGCAAAAGAAACTATCAACAGAACAAACAGACAACCTACAGCATGGGAGAAAGTATGTGCAAACTATGCATCTGACAAAGGTCTAATATCCAGAATCTATAAGGAACTTACACATATTAGCAAGCAAAAATCAAACAACCCCATTAAAAAGTGTGCAAAGGACATGGACAGATAGACACTTTTAAAAACAAGACATATATGTGGCCAACATGCATATGGAAAAACAGTTGAACATCACTGACCATTAGAGAAATGCAAATCAAAACCACAATGATATACCGTCTTACATCAGTCAGAGTGGCTATAATTTAAAAGTCAAAAAATAACAGATTCTAGTGAGGTTGCGAAGAAAAGGGAATGCTTATATACTGCAGGTGGGAAGGTAATTTAATTTACCACTGTGGTAGCCACTGTGGAATTAATTTAGCCACTGTGGAAAGCAGTTTGGTAATTTCTCAAAGAACTTAGAGCTATCATTCAACCCAGCAATTCCATCAATGGGCATATGCCCAAAGGAATATAAATCACTCTGCCATAAAGACACATGCACATGTATGTTCACTGTAGCACTATTCACAATAGCAAAGACATAGAATCAACCTTAATGTCCATTAACAGTAGACTGAATAAAGAAAATGTGGTACATATACACCATGGAATACTACGCCGCCATAAAAAAACATGAGATAATGTCCTTTGCAGAGACACAGATGGAGCTGGAGGCCGTTATCCTTAGTAAACTAAATCAGGAACAGAAAGCCAAACACCACATGTTCTCACTTATAAGTGGGAGCTAAATATTGAGTATACGCGGACACAAAGAAGGGAACAACAGACACCAGGGCCTAGTTGAGGGTGGAGGGTGGGAAGAGGGTGAGGATCAAAAAACTACTTTTCAGGTACTATGCTTATCACCTGGCTGATGAAATAATCTGTACCCCAAACCCCGGTGACATGCAATTTACCTATATAACAAACCTGTACATGTACTCCTGAACCTAAAGTAATAGTGAAAAAAAAAATTTAGCTTGTATATTCCATTCAGGAAAATGAAACCCTGGCAGTTAGCAGAATAGCATGTCCTTTGGGGTCAAGGATCTTGGTTTCTTCTACCACCCTCTCTGATGTGTCCTCCTCAACTCCCTTGTTCCTCAAGGGTGGAAACTCTATCACACTCCTAACACCTTGAATAGTGCTTGGCACCATAGGCTTCAAATATAGAGTCACTGAATGAAGTTTATAAATCTTTGTATGCCCCTAGAGTCTAGAAATGTGCTTTACATGAAATATATGCTTGACAAATGGTCCTTGAATAGAAGACTGCATCATCACTATTTAGAAGCATAAAAGAGGGTGAAACGTTGTGACCCTGGACTAAACACTATGATGCACTCAAAGTTAGAGGCAAATTAATAAAGAGCACACTAACAGAATGGAGCATTAACTCAACTTATCCATTATTAAACCATGCTTTAGTGCCCCATGCTGAGGCTGTGAGCTATATCAAAGAAAAGCTTGGAATGAAGAAGAGCAGTCTAAATTTCAATTTCAAAGACAGTGGATAAACCATGGGAAGAACTTAGCTCCTATGGATATATATCTTTAACAAAGTCATTATTAGCTTAAAAGTAAAATTCAGGCTGTGCCTATACAAGGCCAAAATATCTGATCTGTGCAGGGTTACCAGATAAAAGACAGGATACTTGATTAAATTTGAATTTCATATAAACTACAATTTTCAATTACAAATTTATTCTTTAGTATAATAAATATTGTATTCATGAAGGTTATGCAGAGAAACAGAACCAATAGGTCTATCTATCTACCTACCTACCGACCTATTTTAATGAACTGGCTCACATGATATGGAGGCTGAGAAGTCCCAAGACCCATAGTTCAAAGGCTTGAGAATCAGGAGAGCTAATGGTGTAAGTTCCAGTTCAAGTTTCAAGGCAGGAGAAGATCAATGTCCCAGCTCAAAGATTGCCAGGCAGAGAGAGGGAGTGAATTGTCTCTTGCTCAAGACTTTTGTTCTATTCAGGCCTTCAATGGATTGGATGTGGGCCACCTACACTGAGGAGGGTGATCTGCTTTGCTCAGTCTACTGACTCAAATGTTAATCTCATGCAGAAACACCCTCACGGGAACACCAAGAATAATGTTTAACTAAATATCTGGCACCCTTTGGACAGTTAAATTGACATATAAAATTAACCATCACAGTATGTTCCAAATATTGCTAAACTAAACTATGGGACATAGTTATACTAATGCCCATCTATCTATCTGTCTGTCTGTCTATCTACCTACCTATCTATCTATCTATCTATCTATCTGCTATAAAATGGTTTATTTCAGATTCGAATTTAACTGGGCATTATTATTTTTATCTACTAAATCTGGCAACCCCAAATCTATGGGGAAACAAATTCAATTCATTGTGTAGATATTTGGACTATGTGTCATCTGGCTAAATTAATTTCATTTTCATACATTAATAGATGCTTGGCTTTTGCGTAAAGTGCTTCCTTCCTTTCTTCCCTTGCTTGTAAGTGTTTGGCTGATACAAAAGATTTTTCTTGCCATTCCTCCAACCCTCAAGGACCCAAGGGCCAGAAGTTCTGGGTAATTCATTTATTTACTTTCCATGGAGAGGGCATTGATAAAAGGGGTCAAAATGTGTGCCTGGGCTTTCAAAGAGCTCAAAGTGTAAAAAAGCTAAAAGTGACAAAACCAACTCATTCCTCGACACACTTTCCAATCTGAGAGTCACACAGCCCTGGCCATAAGGAACCACGCTAGAAAACCTAGTCTTAGGGAAGAACATGCTCATAATTTTTCATAACAAATAATAACGTGGACAAAAGACACAGAGATACCCTCCCATATAGCAAATCAAACCCACAAATGCTGGGGTTTGAGGTATAGGATGCCCGTGGACTTGGAGAAGAAGAAATCAGTAAAAATGGAAGGAATTTGTGCAACAATAAAAAGTTGTAATTTAAAAAGGCAACAGTGGGCTTGATGTCATTTTTAGTCTGATATACCTACATGGAAACTTTACCAATCCATTTTAGCTGGAGGTAAGATCTCCAGCTAAAGTTTCATTTTAAGAGTTCTTTAAGAAAGAGCCAAGTTTATTCCTGTCAAGCATATATACTAATTGAAATTAAGCTGATCAAGTGGAACTATTAGAAGTCCTGTGTTAATGAACGGGCAAGAATAAGGGATATGGTTAAAATGACAGAGGCACCCCAAGCAGTAACTGACTTCTTATAGCACAACTACATAATTCATGATAATACAAATATTAATGACACGTATTTATTATACATTTATTGGGTACAAGTGTGCTAGAATTCTTTGGGGTGCTCATGAAGACTCCCCCTTTTTTTTCTGATACAGAGTCTCGTTCTATCACCCAGGCTGGAGTGTAATGGCACGATCTCGGCTCACTGCAACCTCTGCCTCTTGGGTTCAACCAATTCTTCTGCCTCAACCTCCTGAGTGGCCGGGATTACGGGTTCCTACCACCATGCCCGGCTAATTTTTTTGTATGTTTATTAGAGATGGGGTTTCACGATGTCGGCCAGGCTGGTCTTGAACTCCTGACCTCAAGTGATCCACCTGCCTTGGCCTCCCAACGTTCTGGGATTACAGGTGTGAGCCACCGTGCCCGGAAGAAGATTCCCCCTTTCTAAAAGTGACTCTAGAACTCAGGAGTGGGCTGTGCATAGACTGAGTCACCCAATCCCCTGGCCATAGCTGATGGGTCCAGGGGCAGACACCTGACCCACACTGGACCCATTAGAGCACTTCCCTAAGATTTTTATTGCATTAATTTTTTTCTCTAAGATTTTAAAAAGAGGAACTAAGGGAACAGAGTCCATAGTCTTTGGGGCTAGAAGCCTGGTATGTGTGACCTGGGGGTCCTCAAACTACATGGGGGTATCCTGGCTGCAGCAGAATGACTCCACATGCAGAGAGAAATAGTGATAGAGCAGGAACATGCATCCTGTTGAATTCCAGCCCCTGGCTCCAGGCTTCTCTGAGGCCCAGCAGTCCCTGTATTTCCTACTGCTGTCTGTAAGCAACTGTGTGTGTGTTTATCTAATGTACTCTTTTTTTTTTTTTTTTTTTTTTTTGCCTTTGTTAGAAAAGCATCTTGGGCTGGGCATGGTGGCTGATGCCTATAATCCTAGCTCTTTGGGAAGCCAAGGTGAAAGGATCACTGGAGGCCAGGAGTTCAAGACCAGCCTGGACAACAAACAGAGCCCTCAATTCTAAACAAACAAACAAACAAACAAACAAAACAAAACAAAACAAAATTGGCCAGGTGTGGTGGCATGTGCCTGTAGTCCCCAATACTTGGGAGGCTGAGGTGGGAGGATCTCTTGGGCCCAGGAGGTCAAGGTGGCAGTGAGCTATTATTGTGCCATTGCGTTCCAGCCTGTGCAACAGAGTAAGATCCTGTTTCAAAAAAAAAAAAAGTTAATTAATGAATTAATTAAAAATAAAAATAGAAACATCCTGAATAGACTAGCATTGTGGCTCATATACTGTGCTACTGCTGTGGGGTCTGTACTGAGGTGTAGAATGGGCCCTGGCCCTTAAGGAACTTACCTTCCTGTGCATTAACTGGAGGATAAGGTGGAAGGTTATAAATGCTGCAGGAGGATTCAAGAGCTGTAAGAAAGCAAAAGTGGGAGCAGTCCCTTCTAGCAGGAGGGTTTAGGGACAACTTCTTGGCCAAGATGGGTTTTGCGCTGGCCTCTGAGGTAAGACAAGATTAGATCATGTGGCAATTGGGAGAGAAGGCCCTGGAGCTAGAGAAAATAGCACAAGCAAAGATTTAGTGGCAGACAAAATGGGGTATGTGGGGAAAACAGCCATGCTGGCAGGTCAAGGCATTTAGATTTTATTTGGTGGCCAGGAGACATCTAAAGATTTCCTTCTTTCCTTTCCTTCCTTCCTCGACAGAATCTCGCTCTGTTGCCCAGGCTGGAGTGCAGTGGTACAATCATAGCTCACTGCAGCCTTAAGCCCCTGGGCACAGGTGATCCTCTGCCTCAGCCTCCTAAGTAGCTGGGACTACAGGCATGCACCACCATGCCCAGCTAATTTAAAAAAAAAAATTATTTTGGGGAGGGGCAGAGATGGGGTCTCGCTCTGTTGTCCATCTGGTCTTGAACTCCTGGCCTCGAGTGATCTTCCCACCTTGGCCTCTCAGAGCACTGGGACTATAGGTGTGAGCCACCATGCCTGGCCTACCTGAAGATTTTTAGGCAAGGGAGGAATGTTGTCTTTGAAACAATAAGTCCAACAGTGCACTGGAGTGAGGAGAGAATGGGGTCCTGCAGTCAGGAGGTTATGACAGTGTTCCAGGCTGAAAATAAATATTCTAACTAAGAGAAGGCTGGCAGGGAGATAGAAAATGAGGCAACCTCTTACTTCAGATAATCACAATATTTTCAGTAAAGAAGGATATCTGAGAAGGAGAGGGCAGAAATGGGCTGGGACTCAGAGCAATGTGAAGGAGCCAGAGATGCCTAAGGACTGCCAGGAGTTATTGAAACCTTCATGAAAGTTAAAGTAGGCCAGGCACAGTGGCTCATGCCTGTAATCCCAGCACTTTGGGAGGCCGAGGCACGCAGATCACTTGAGGTCAGGAGTTCGAGACCAGCCTGGCCAACATGGTGAAACCCTGTCTCTACTAAAAATACAAAATTAGCCGGACGCAGTGGTGGGCGCCTGTTGTCCCAGTTACTCAGGAGGTTGAACCAGGAAAATCACTTGAACCCCAGAGGCAGAGTTTGCACTGAGCCAAGATTGCAACCACTGCACTACAGCCTGGGTGACAGAGCGAGACTCTATCTCAAAAATAAAATGAAATAAATAAGAGCTAGAAGTAAACCCAGCCACCAAGAAGGACCCTCTGTCTGTGGCCTCCCAGCAGAGGAGAGAAAGTGGAAGGGACAGGTTATCCAGAGTGGGGACCACATAAGGTCTGGGAAGGAGAAAGTGGGAAAGATGAAGCTGGGACCCTGGAGGGAGAGCCTCACAGAAACCAGGGAGGCGGGGGGTGGGAGTTGGGACTTGTCAGGGAGTAGGGGGATGGCTCAGAGGCGGAAGTCTCTAGGCTGGGTGAGCACACAAATTAAGACTGGAGTCATGGAGGAAATAGTGAGAGGGGAGTGATGAGATCTCTGGTTGAGCAAGA
Source organism: Pan paniscus (assembly GCF_029289425.2). Lineage (NCBI taxonomy): Eukaryota > Metazoa > Chordata > Mammalia > Primates > Hominidae > Pan > Pan paniscus. Next base: position 48,843,661 of record NC_073256.2, on the reverse strand, counting down.
GGAAGACAGCGTGAGACGTGCAGGGCAGAGGAGAATTTCAGGAATTCAGAGCGTGGGGCTGGAGCAGCTCTGCCTGGTCATCTGTTTGTGTCTTGATGATGTGGAATGAGTGGAGATAAAGGTCTCTAGACCTGTGGAGGCTGAAGAACTGCAAGGAAAGGAAATTTATGGATGTTTCTAGAATGGAAAGGGGAAAGACTAAGACCTCTGAAGAAGATCCTAGAGCATGTTGAGCAGGAAGAAGGATTGGGAAAGGAGCGTGAACAGAATGGTGTGGACATCCATGGAAGCTGCCGAGAGATGATGAAAGAACTAGTCGGGAAAAGGGACGGGGACCCAGAAAAAGGAGAGGCCCCTAGGAAGGTGGAGAGTGAGAGGAATGTCATGCCAGGGGAGGAGGGAGCTATCGTCCAGCAGATAAAATAGATTTTGATTAAAGTGAAGTGTTACAGAAAGGAACAGGGATGGTTTAATTCCCAGGATACCCCGAGGAGAGCACAGACTGAGCTGAGAGAAGCAAGAATACAGACAAAAATGAGTACAATTGATCATTTTCCACGTTAAGTTTAATGAAGTGAGGGGTGGGTCAGGACTCACGCAAGTGATGAGGACACAGATATATGACGATGGCTTCTCCCCAGGTTCTCTTTAAAAGATTGTTTCTGGGCGGCTGAGTTGGCTCACGCCTGTAATCCTAATACTTTGGGAAGATTGCTTAGGAGTTTGAAACCAGCCTGGAACATGGCAAAACCCTGTCTCTACAAAAAAATACCAAATTAGCCAGGTGTTGTGGTGCTTGCCTGTAGTCCCAGCTATTTGGGAGGCTGAGGCAAGAGGATCACTTGAGCCCAGGAGTTCAACGCTGCAGTGAGCTATGATTGTGCCACTGCACTGCAGCCTGGGTGACAGAGCAGGACCCTGTCTCAAAAATTGTTTTTTAAATAAAAAAATAATAAAACAGGCTAGGCACAATGGTTCATGCCTGTAATCCTAACACTTTAGGAGGCCAACGCAGGCAGATTGCCTGAGCTCAGGAGTTCGAGACCAGCCTGGGCAACATGATGAAACCTTATCTCTACTAAAATACAAAAAATGAGCTGGGTGTGGTGGCACACACCTGTAGTTGTAGCTACTCAGGAGGCTGAGGCAGGAGAATTGCTTGAACCCAGGAGGCAGAGATTGCAGCAAGCCAAGTTGGTGCCACTGTACTCTAGCCTGGGCGACAGAGCGAGACATGTCTCCAAAAAAAAAAAAAAAAAAAAATAATAATAATAATAAAAGTTTGTTTCCAAGTATAATATCTCCCCTCCCATCTTGCATCCTTTATTTGTTTGGCAAATCGTGTGTGTGGGTGTGTGTGCACACGCGTGTGTGTGCATGCTTGTGCATATGTGTGCACATACCTGTGTGTGTTCATGTGAGGTCAGAAGGGCTCACCTGACCTTTTGACCTTTGGTGTTTGTGTATAGAGGGCCTGTGTCCCCTTTTTCCATCACTGCAGTGGACAGTTGAGTATTAAAGACTCCAGAGTAAATAAATCCCTTCCCTTAGTCTCTTACTCCATCTTCTGGAGTGGGGAAAAAGACAAAGGAATGCCAGGACCTACTGTGAGCTGAAAGTGGAAGCAAGGGCAGCTTTCTGAGATAAGCCCGTTTTCCACTGGGGGCATCTTTCCCAAAGCCTCAAAATCTGAAGATTGTCACCTCTTTTGTTTTTTCCCTGCCTCATGGGTGTATGGTAACCCTGCTAAGCTCATTCTCAACCTCACGTGGCAGTGTTTTGGGGGCCCTAGCACCCCAGCTCCAGTGCCCGGATGCAAGGAGTCCTGTTTGGTGAGGCTGTAGTCTCACATGGAACAGAATTAGGCACAGGTTCCAGAACTGTGCCCAGAGTCCACGAAGGTGCCCACTCTTCAGATCTCTGGGCATTTGCCACCTGTGCTCCTAACAGGGCACAAGCACGGTGCCATAATTAGAGTCATCAGCTCATTTCTCGGAAACTCGGTGTCCTTCCTTGGATTGCAGTATGGTGGCCACACACCCCATCTGTGATGATTCATGTTAGCACAGTGCCCAGTGCAGAATTTAGCAGGTGGGCAATATTATTATTATTGATTCAATAAGTTTCCATGGGAAGCAGGAGGAAGGCAGTATGTGTAGGGTCACTCAGTTCTTGGGCAGAACAAGAACAGAACACAGACCAGGAATGCTGGACGTGGGGGCTTATGCCTGTAATCCCAGCACTTTGTGAGGCCGAGGTGGGTGGATTGCCTGAGCTCAGGAGTTCTAGACCAGCCTGGGCAACATGGTGAAACCCCATCTCTACTAAAAATACAAAAAAATTGCTAGGCGTGGTGGCGTGCACATGTAGTCCCAGCTAGTCGGGAGGTTGAGACACAAGAATTGCTTGAACCCAGCGGGAGAAGGTTGCAGTGAGCCGAGATCATGCCACTGCACTCCAGCCCAGGGCACAGAGCGAGACTCCATCTCACAAAAAAGCAAAACAAAACAAAACAAAACAAAAAACATAGACCAGGAGTTCCAGAGCAGCCAGGAGAGCTTGAGTCCATGGGGAGGAAGGGGAGCTTCACAAAGCTGGACGAAGTCCGCAGGTGAGCTCTGGACACACAGCGCTTCGATAACGAGGCCCTCCGGGCCTTGTCTTTCCTTTTTTTTTTTTTTTGAGACAAGTTCTCACTTTGTAACCCAGGCTGGAGCGCAATTGCACAATCGCGGTTCACTGCTACCTCCACCTCCCAGGTTCAAGCAATTCTCCTGCCTCAGCCTCCCAAGTAGCTGGGATTTCAGGCATGCCACTATGCCCAGCTAATTTTTTTTTTTTTTTTTTTTTTTTGTATTTTTAGTAGAGACAGAGTTTCACCATGTTGGCCAGGCTGGTCTGGAACTCCTGACCTCAGGTGATCCACCCATCTCGGCCTCCCAAAGTGCTGGGATTACAGGCATGAGCCACCACGCCCGGCCTGCTTTTCAAAGTGTTGCTTGCACCAAGCCCTGGCGTCCTCTGGAAGCTGATTAGAAATGCTGACTCCCAGGCCAGGAGCTGGTCCCGGCTACTTGGAAGGCTGAGGCAGTAGAATCACTTGAACCTGGGAGGTGGAAGTTGCAGTGAGCCGAGATTGCGCCATTGCTCTCCAGCCTGGGCGACAGAGTGAGACTCTGTTTAAAAAAAAAAAAAAAAAAACCTGACTCCCAGGCCCCAGCCAACCCTCCTGAATCAGAATCTGCATTTTAAACAAGGTGTACATTGGAGTCTGAGAAGCCTTGCTGTTGGGAGCTGTGGAAGCCTACAGCAGCCTTCCAACAAAGGTGAGAAGAAACTTGCAACCCTCCTGCTGCTTCCGGGGAGTTACTGAGAGGAGGTGATAATCAGGAAGAAACCTCTGGGCTGGCTGCCGCTACTTGGAGACATTTCACTGACCTCTGTCCAGTAAGGCCACTAATACGGCAAAAGAGTGGGACCCTTTAGAACACCCTTACTGGTGACCAGTGATTGCAGGCCTCAGACAAAACAGGGAAACACTTTAGGGAAGCAAATTAATGTCCTAACCCAGGTCTGCCCTGAATAGGCACATGTTTACAAAGTGCCTAGTGCTGTACTCGCGAGAGAGAGAGAGTGTGTGTGTGTGTGTGTGTGTGTGTCTGTGCGTGTGTGTGTGAACAGTCCTCCCCTAACATGCATGGCCAGAGACAATGTCTGCTTTCTTTTATAAACAGAACCCATGTGTCTGCATAAAAGAGGAATACTATTTTATTAACATCTCATCTAAGGATACAAAAACTTCTGTCTTAAAGAAAAAGCCATTTCCAAAAATCAAGAATTTTTTTTTTTTTTTTTTTTTTGAGACAGAGTTTCGCTCTATCGCCCAGGCTGGAGTGCAGTTGTGCAATCTCAGCTCACTGGAACCTCCACCTCCCAGGTTCAAGTGAGTCTCCTGCCTCAGCCTCCCAAGTACCTGGGATTACACGCCTGGCTAATTTTTTGTATTTTTAGTAGAGACAGGGTTTTGCCATGTTGACCAGGCTGGCCTTGAACTCCTGACTTCAGGTGATCTGCCTGCCTCGACCTCCCAATGTGCTAGGATTACAGGAATGAACCACCACGCCCTGCCAAGAATTTCTTCTTACTGTGAAATATGACTGGTCTCTCTGAATCCATCTCTTTCTCTTTGCCCTTTCCCCAATAGATTTCCTTTCTCCTTTTTTTTTTTTTTTTTTAACAGAGAACATGAGTTTCCAGTTGACAAAGTCTGTGCTCAGCTCCTTCACTGAACATTGCTCTGAGCCAACGCATGTCAGCGAGAGGACGCGGTGACATCGGCCTGTGGTTGCACCCAGAAACAAACAAGGTAGGGACAGCAGCCCCAGTTCTCCAGAATGACCTCTTTCCTCCGAATCCCACTCCAGGAAGAGAGTCCAGCAGGGACCCCTGAGCTTGGGGCTGGCCCTGTGTGCTGTCAGCAGAGACCCCTGTCCATCAGCACTTTGCATGGGTCTGTCCTGCTTCAGTGGGGAATGTTCCTCAGCAAAAGAACTGAGTGCAATGCAGGGACGCCATCGGAGTTGGCTGGGGACAGCCTGGCTTTGTCATGTAGGGGGGCATGGAGGGGCATGCAGTGCTCAGGGTGGACACCACACACAAGGGTCACACTGAGCTCAGAGGAACAAATCGCAGGGAGAGAATGTGCCAATGGTGCTTTCTCCAAGACGCCTCTGACCTGGAACTGCAAACCACCGCTGATTCCCCTGCCCAGCTCCTCTGTTAGAATGACCCCGTGGGGCTGCAGATGACTTAACAGCTATATTTAGCAAGTCATGGGAGGGATGGGCCAGTTCCAGCCAGCTAGCCTGCCTTCAGAGGCCCTGGATTCCTTTGTCCTTCCCTTCTGCCTCCCCTCCTAGTTCTTCCCACTGGCTGGCTCTTAACCCCTTCATGGCTTGAGGACTCCTCTCAAATATGGGCAAAGCAGATAGAATGTAAGGGAGGCCACCCGAGTATCCCAGCCCCCAAACTTCTCACTCAGCTGCCTGGAACTCTGCTTTACGAACTCCCTTTCTTCAGTCCTGAACTTTTCTTTTTTTTTCATCATTAAGTGTTTCCTAATAAAATTATGCAAGTACCCTTGGGAAGGGGATGACTCAAGCTTTTCTTTGATCAGCTCACAGACTCCGCAGAACGGGCACAGTCGAGGCTTTGGAGGGGACGGGATTGACTTCAGGAGAAAACGGAAGATGATTACGCACCCAAAATCAGTAAAGCAAAGCAAAGTGATGCAAAAGGGCAAAAGGCACGGAAGAAGGCACAGAGGAGTTCTCTCTGGCTGGTTCTGCTAGCCCTGAATGAAACTGACAGTTAGAATAATGGAAACCCTACATATTGATTTAATCAAAATCTGTGAGAGGAGGAGTGTAGGTGGGAGCTGGTGCGGATGAAACACTCTAGATCTTCATCTTTCACACGAGAAAGATACGGAAAACTGAAATATTGAGAGAGCTTGAAATATTCAGAGAACTGGATATGCTTGTATTTTAAAAATAAGGAGTAAGGCCGGGCGTGGTGGCTCACGCCTGTAATCCCAGCACTTTGGGAGGCCAAGGCAGGTAGATCACTTGAGGTCAGGAATTTGAGACCAGCCTGGCCAACATGAAGAAACCCCGTCTCTACTAAAAATACAAAAATTAGCTGGGTGTGGTGAAAGGCGCCTGTAATCCTAGCTACCCAGGAAGCTGAGGCATGAGAATCACTTGAGCCCGGGAGGCGGAGGTTGCAGTGAGCCGAGATCGCACCACTGCACTCCAGCCTGGGCAACAGAGTGAGACCCTGACTCAAAGGAGAAAAAAAAAAAAAGACACTGAGTTTGGGGGTGGCTTTTTATGCAGCATTATTGTGGCAATAGCTAACTGACATATTGCCTGACCCCAGAGCTATGCTCTTGAACGCTGCTATATTGTCCATATGAAATTTAAAGGGGAATAAAAGAAAAATAAAAACAAACATAAAAAAAGAAAGAAAAGAATTTTTTTTTTAAAAAGGAGCAAATAGCAGAAAAAACAAAAAGGAGGAGAATTAGAAGTGAAGAGAAATGCACTAGGGACCCTTTTTCTTTACAATTCTAGGAGTATTTAGCTTCTAAACTATTTTTAAAAGAATTAAAAAGAGGTCAACGCCTCTTACTTTCAGATTTCTACACAGGGTTCTCAGCTGGGTTTTTCTTTTTTTTTTTGAGTCGGAGTCTCACTCTGTCACCCAGGTTGGAGTGCAGTGGCGTGATCTCGGCCCACTACAATCTCCACCTCCCAGGTTCCAGCGATTCTCCTGCCTCAGCCTCCCTCAGCTGGGTTTTTCTAAAGCCTGTGCCATTCAGAGGCCCAGCACTTTGCTGAATGGGTTGAACAAGATCCACCACACCCTCGAGAGGACGGCAGAAAGCACTGCCAGGGTCTTTCCCAAGAAGTAGGACTCATAAAGCTGGTCTTTTTTTGTGATGACCCCAGTAGCGTTAAGCAAAGAACCAGCTTTGTGAAATGTATTTTTTTTTTTAAAAAAGAAGAAGTAGTACCAAGAAGACAGAATTCTTTGTCCTGGTTTGGCTTGAAAGGGGGCAAACCTGGGTGAATCCACAGGACTTGAAGCCGCAGGTTTGTCTGTGTGTGGGGTTGCGGGGGAGAACTTATAAACGGGCAATTCCAGTGGAAGAATTTGCACACCCTTTGCCTCCCAGGGCTTCATAGTTTCCATGCTCGCTGACCTGTTGTGCAGAGAAACCACACAAACAGATAGACCTGGCCTTCCTGTAATTCCTGTCCTTGTGACTGTACTCTTAGGGGGCTCAGCCTGACACATGCAGCAAACACTGCTCGGCTGATGTTCAGATGGCGGGGTCCACGCCAGATAGGAGCCCCAGCAAAGATCCAGCACAGCCCCTTTCCACAGGCATCTGGGGATCTGGGCTCCTACAGCTCCTGTCCCATGGGTAAGCCAGGCTGGACAGTGGAAATCCACTTCCCTGGTTTCTGTGCGCAGTTTTCTTCTCTTTATTGCATCAAAACCTGGAACCCAGCTGCTAGCATCCCTAAACTATAACTCAGACACCACCATTTCACAGTGGCATTGTACCCAACTTACAGGCGTAATGCCTGGGAGAAAAATGGACTGAAACGCTGTGTATGGGTGGGCTTTACAAAACATATAAAATGAGATCGTGCAATGCACTTAAAACCCTTCCCCTAGGCCGGGCGCGGTGGCTCACGCCTGTAATCCCAGCACTTTGGGAGGCTGAGACGGGTGGATCGCGAGGTCAGGAGATCGAGACCATCCTGGCTAACATGGTGAAACCCCGTCTCTACTAAAAATACACAAAATTAGCCAGGCGTGGTGGCGGGCACCTGTAGTCCCAGCTACTCGGGAGGCTGAGGCAGGAGAATGGCATGAACCCGGGAGGCAGAGCTTGCAGTGAGCTGAGATTGCACCACTGCACTCCAGCCTTGGGGACAGAGCGAGACTTCGTCTCCAAAAAAAAAAAAAAAAAAAAAAAAAAAAAAAAAAAAAGCCCTTCCCCATATAGTCAGCACTTAGCATTAAAATAAAGCAACAAAATAGCATGCAGCTGTAATCCTAGCTAGTCGGGAGGCTGAGTCCAGGAGTTTGAGACCAGCCTGGGTAACATATTGAGACACGTCTCTAAATAAATAATATTTAGAGCATGTGCCTGAATAAAATAAAACAAAGAATATTAGTCATAAATATGATAATAATTATTATCACCTACTTTGATCAGGAAATATGCTAGGAACTGAGATAAATTTACATGTATTCTCCTACCACAGTACAAACTTTCCATTTTTTAATTAAAAAATAGTTTAATAAACCCATTGTTGGATGATAAATCTCTGAATTCCAGGTTGTAACAGTATGTGTAAAACAAAACAGTCAATTCTACTCAGCAGGTTTTAAGGGAGACTTGCATTCTTTTTTTTTTTTTCTTTCAAGACAAGGTTTCGCTCTGTCATCCAGGCCGGAGTGCTGTGGTGTGATCATAGCTCACTGCAGCCTCAAAACCCTGGGCTCAAGCGATCCTCCTATTTTGGCCTCCCAAAGTGCTGGGATTAAAAGCATGAACCATCATGCCCAGCCAACTTGCTAACTTTCTACAACTTTCTCAGTCTTTGCCCTACAGCTAATTAGATGTGATCATTGCCAGTCCTTTAAGACAATATGATATTGTACTGAATGAACTTACTGCACTTTTTATAATTATTCCCCCAAGTGCTGGATATTTAGGTGGTTTCTTACTTTCATACTATTTAGAATACTGGATGAGCATCTTTGTTCAAAAGCTCTTTTCTATCTTTAAAATTATTTCCTTGCTTTAGAGTCATAATCAGGGAAATGTTAAAGGGGAATGAAGACTTTTAAAGGCTTTTGAATTTCATTCCTTAAGAATTGTACTAATTTATGATTATCACTGGGAGAATTTGAAAGTTCCCATTTTATTGAACTCTTGCTAGCATCAAATATTTTCATTAAAAAAATAATTTTAGGCCAGGCGAGGTGGCTCACGCCTGTAATTCCAGCACTTTGGGAGGCTGAGGCGGGTGGATCACTTGAGGTCAGGAGTTCAAGACCAGCCTGGCCAACATAGCAAAACCCCATCTCTACTAAAAAAACAAAAATTAGCCAGGCGTGGTGGCACATGCCTGTAGTCCCAGCTACTCAGGAGGCTGAGGCAGGAGAATTGCTTGAACCCAGGAGCCGGAGGTTGCAGTGAGCTGAGATCACGCCAATGCACCCCAGCCTGGGCGACAGAGTGAAACCCTGTCTCAAACAAACAAACAAAAAATAATTTTAAGTACTTAAAATACTTATATGGCATTTTCTTTTAGCTTGTACTTCCTGGATTACTAGCGAGATTGAACATTTTCTTATTTGCCTGCTAATTAGTAGGATGTCTGTGTTTGCTACTTTTTTCTGGTCATATCCTTAAGGCAATTATGCATATTTAGGACCAAATATGATAAATATAAATACTGAATATCCTGATTATCCAAAAAAATCACACCTTTAATTACTTGGAGTTTTTGCAATCTTTTAACTCCTGGGAGAAAGTGGTAAACTGTCAACTAAAATCTAACAACATGAATGAAGCTCATGGACATGACGTGGAGGCAAAGAAGCCACACACAGAAGTGCACATGCTTTCGTTCAGACGAGCTCCAAGGACGAGCTCCTGAATGAGGGCATTGACTGGGGGTTGAGGGTGGGGGTGGGGCAAAAGGAAGCAGTTTGGGAGGCTGGAAATATTCTATGTCTTGATCTACATATATATGTATACACACACATGCACCCTCACATACATATTTTTAAATCCCCCTAACGTGAGAACATTTCACATTTTACTGGGTCTCTATTCTCTCTGTATGTGCATATGTGTGTATGATATGTACATCCACACATACACAAACTTTTTCTCTCGTAAACTTACTTTTATAGCTTCCATAAGGCTTCCTAGGGTCAGAACTCTGAGGATCCAACAGTGGCCCAGGGGTTGTCAGTTCCACTGCAGAGTCTGGGGAAGAGGCAGCAGAGTGCCCCCCCAACCCCCAGCCCTATGTGAGAAACCGAGAACAAAAGCCCATTGTGAACACAGAAGGGAAAAAGTGCTAGATTTCACGAGGCTCTGAACTAGGAAGTATTATGAGGTCCACAAGACTCCAGTACTCGAAGACCACAGACAATGTGGCCCAAGATCTGGAGCTACTGTTAAGTCAGAAGAGACCAGAAATGGTAGGGAAGAGAGTTAGGAAGCTGTGCTGACATTTTGTCAGAAACCAAGATGTCTGTGAAAGATCTCAGGTTAGTCTTCAAGGACACCTCCTGAAAAGCAACAAGCGATACCCTGACACTCCTCTGAGATGTGAGAATGAATGTTTAGAAGGTGACCCTGTGTCCCTGCAAGAAACTGCCTGAAGAAAAGATCCATTTGGCTGGATCTAGACAGGGAACATAATATAAATATGTTAAAGGGCTTTTGTTGATAAATATTGACTCAGATTAACCTGAGTGTTCTGTTGGCAAGGCAGCCGGAAGGGACCCCTCCGTAGGCATCTGGATCACCAAGTTCTGTGTCTACATTCCCTCATCCATCATTAGTGTCACCTTCAGCAGATGCTTCACACCTGAGCCTCCTTACCTCCATTTGGACTATTATGTTTGGGGTATGGACTATTATGACCTCTCAGGTTTTCTCAATCTCTTACTATATTAGTCAGTATAGTAAGGTATAGTCACAGGCATGTAGCCTAACCCACTCCAATCAGAGTGAATGCAATGCATTAGTCAGTTCTCACAGTGCTCTAAAGATACTACCTGAGGCCGGGCATGCTTGTTCACGCCTGTAATCCCAATACTTTGGGAGGCCAAGGTGGGCAGATCACCTGAGATCAGGAGTTTGAGACCAGCCTGGCCAACATGGTGAAACTCTGTCTCTACTACAAATACAAAAATTAGCCAGGTGTGGTGGCAGGCGCCTGTTATCCCAGCTACTTGGGAGGCTGAGACAGGAGAATCGTTTAAACCTGGGAGGCAGAGGTTGCAGTGAGCCAAGATTGTGCCACTGCACTCTAGCCTGGGAAACAGAGTGAGACTCCATCTCCAAAATATAAAAAAAAAAATGAAGATACTACCCAAGACTGGGTAATTTATAAAGGAAAGAGGTTTAATTGACTCACAGTTCCACATGGCTGGGGCTGCCTCAGGAAACTTACAATCATGGCAGAAGGCAAGGGGGAAGCAGACCTTCTTCACAAGCAAGCAGGAGAGAGAGTGCATGTGTCAGCACAGAAAAAACTACCATTTATAAAACCATCAGATCTCACGAGAATTCACTCACTATCACGAGAACAGCATGGGGGAAACCGCCCCCATAACCCAATCACTTTCCACCTGGTCTCTCCCAAAACACCTGTGGATTACACTTCAAAATGAGATTTGGGTGGGGCCACAAAGCGAAACCATATCACTTATCATTCTATTATTTTATGCAACATATTGCTGGAGAGTGCACAAAGACCAGGATGTGGTGTGTCTGGGACTGCAGTGTGTTTTACAGCTGTGATCCAGGATCACTTGAGCCCAGGAGGTTAAGGTTGCAGGGAGCCATGATTGCACCACTGCACTCCAGTCTGGGTGATAGAGCCAGACTTTGTCTCAATAAAAAGAGGTTGGGGGGAGCAACAGACTCCTCTACTTTCAGATTCCCCTGAATATACATGAGATTCTATTGTTCTCACTTTCCAGGTTTTGAGAATGAAAGTAGAGCAGGGTGCAAGGGCCCCATTAAGAGATAAGCAGCATATTACTCCTTTGCTGCCTAGCTCTCTTCCTCTAGCCTAGAAAACCATTATCTGGCCTCCCCAGGTATAGGGTATCTATTCTCTCTTCAGCCTATTGTTTGTGACCCTAATTTTATGATTCCTTAATGATTTCCTTTTGACACTTAAAACCAAGCTCTTGGAACTAAAAATTACTTTCATCATAAGAAATCTTTTAATTAAGAATGGGGATTTCCATTCATTATCCATGGAATTCATGCACCCCAGGAATGGGTCACTGATTTAGTTTTCTAAGGCTGCTGTAACAAATCACCACAAATTTAGTGGCTTCAAACAACACACAGTTATTATCTTACAGTTCTGGAGGTTAGAAGGTCAACACAGGTTTCTCTGCGCTAAAGTCACGGTGCCAGCTGGACTGTGTTTCCTCTGGAGGCTCTAGGGGAGAATCTTTTTCCTTGACTTTTGCATCCTCTAGAGGTCATCTGCATTCCTTGGCTCGGGGCCCCTTTCTCTGTCTCCAAAGCCAGCAGCATAGAGCCGTGTCTCGCTCACTCTGCCATCCCTCTGGTTCTTTCTCTTCTGCCTCCCACTTCTACTTATAAGGACCCTTATGAAGACTGTGGGCTCACCAAGATGATCCAGGATAATCTCCTCATCTTAAGATCAGCTGATGAGAAAGTTTAATTCAATCTGCAACTTTCCTTGTCCTCTGTCATGCAGCCAAATGTGTTCATGGGTTCTAGAAACTGGGACATGGATATCTTCGGAGGGGGACATAATTCTGCATACCAAAGTCATGCCCAACTTTAGCTGATTGGCACAATCCATACCTCTGGCTACAGTCACTGGCGTAAAGTCACAGACATAGAGCTGGAGCCCGGTAAAGATTCGCTGGTATAGTCACAGGCATGTAGCCTAACCCACTCCAATCAGAGTGAATGCAAACTCTAGCTGAGCGTGGGGACAGAACCACATTCCCTCTTTCTCTAGACCTGTGCTGTCCAGGACAGTAGCAAACAGCCACATGAGGCTGTTGAGCACTTAAAATGTGGGCACTGTGGGCCAGGCATGGTGGCTCACACCTGTAATCTCAGCACTTTGGGAGGCTGAGGTGGGTGGATCCCCTGAGGTCAGGAGTTCGAGATCAGCCTGGCCAACATGGTGAAACCCCATCTCTACTAAAAAACTAATAATAATACAGAAATTAGCCAGGCTTGGTGGTAGGCACTTATAATCCCAGCTACTTGGGAGACTGAGGCAGGAGAATTGCTTGAATCCGGGAGGCAAAGATTGCAGTGAGCCGAGATCACACCACTGCACTCCAACCTGGGCAACAGAGTGAGACCCTGTCTCAAAAAAAAAAAAAAAAAAAAAAAAAAATGTGGCCACTGTGAATCAAGATGGCCTGTAAGCATAAGACACATACTGAATTTTTTGGAGGGGGAGAGGACAGTGTCTCACTCTGTCACCCAGGCTGGAGTGCAATGACATGATCAAAGCTCACTGCATCCTCAATTGCCCAGGCTCAAGTGAACCTCCTGCCTTAACCTCCTGAGTAGCTGGAACTACAGGCATGCATCACCATGCCTTTATAATTTATTGTATTATTTGTTGTAGAGATGGGGTCTCACTCTGTTACCCAGGCTGGGCTCAAACCTCTGGGCTAAAGCAATCCTCCTGCCTCAGCCTCTCAAATTGCTGGGATTATAGGTGTGAGCCACCATGCCTGGCCTACACTGAATTTTGAAGACTTGGTACAAAAGAAAAGGAATGTAAAATATCTCATTAATTTTTATATTGATTATACACTGAAATAATAGTTTATATACATTGGGTTAAATAAAAGTATTTTTAGGATTAATTTTACCCTTTTCTTCTTACTTTTTTTCTTGAGATGGAGTCTCACTCTCCTACCCAGGCTGGGGTGCAGTGGCACGATCCCGGCTCACTGCAACCTCCGCCTCCCAGGCTTAAGCGATTCTCCTGCCTCAGCCTCTTGAGTAGCTGGGACTACATCTTCTTACTTTTTAAGAATGTGACTACTAGAAAATTTAACATCACACATAGGGCTTATGCTATGGTTCGAATGTGCCCCCTCCAAAACTGAGGTGTTACCAATGTGGTAGTATTGAGAGTTGGGCTCTTTAAGAAGTGATCAGGGGCCGGGCACTGTGGCTCATGCCTGTAATCCCAGCACTTTGGGAGGCCGAGGCGGGCAGATCACTTGACGTCAGGAGTTTGAGATCAGCGTGGCCAACATGGCGAAACAGTGTCTCTACTAAAAAAATACAAAACAATTAGCCAGGCGTGGTGGCACATGCCTGTAAGCCCAGCTACTGGGGAGGCTGAAGCAGGAGAACTGCTTGAACCCAGGAGGCAGAGGTTGCAGTGAGCTGAGATTGTGCCACTACACTCCAGCCTGGGCAACAGTGAGACTCCGTCTCAAAAAAGAAAATTAAAAAAAAAAAAAAAAAAAAAAAGGAAGTGATTAGGCCAGGAAGTCTCCTTATTGGTGGGATTAAGGCCCTTTTAAAAGAAGCTTCACCCTCCTCTAAGAGGAGGGTTTTGTTAGCTCGTTAGCTTGCTCTGTTCTGCCTCTGCCCGATGAGGACTCCGTGTTCTTTCCCTTCGGAGGAGGCCGTCGTCACCATACAACGGAACCTAGCAGCGCCTTGATCTTAGACCTCTCATCCTCCAGATCTGTCAGAAAATAAATTTCTGCTCTTTTATCAATTTCCCAGTCTGCGGTATTGTGTTATAGCAGCCACAAGATGGACGAAAACAGCTTGCATTGTATTTCTCTGGACGGCACTGTTCTAGATGGTGTAGTGAATAGATATGAAGTGTGGAGCTACTATAGCAATTTTTTATCCGTATGTGGGAGTCAGTTTAGGATGAAGGCGAGACCGAAGAAGGCAGAGAGAAAAAGAAATCAGCCTCTTTGAAAAAAAGAAAAAATATATTTTGGGCCGGGCGCGGTGGCACACGCCTATAATCCCAGCACTCTGGGAGGCCGAGGCAGGCGGAACTGAGGTTGGGAGATCGAGACCAGCCTGACCAACATGAAGAAACCCCATCTCTACTAAAAATACAAAATTACCCAGGTGGGTGGTACATGCCTGTAATCCCAGCTACTCGGGAGGCTGAGGCAGGAGAATCGCTTGAACTCAGGAAGCGGATGTTGTGGTGAGCCGAGATCGCGCCATTGCACTCAAGCCTGAGCACAAAGAGTGAAACTCCGTCTCGGAAACAAACAAAAAAAAGTTATTTTAGAGAGATGGAGTCTTGCTCTGTCATCCAGGCTGGAGTGCAGTGGTGCCGTCATAGATTGCTGTAGCCTTGAACCCCAGCCCCAGCCATAGACAAACCATCTCCAGAGCGCTTGGCTAGAGATTCCCTTTCCTAGGGAATCATAGGTTGCTCTGATAAACACCTAATTAGAAAGTTTTCTGGTTTTCTTTCCCCATAATCAGAGGAAAGGAGTAGGTGCCTAGTCCACCTGGGGGCCAATGATAGTTGTTTCTGTCCGCCTATCCATGGTGCTGTCTCTGCCGTCTAGTAACCGGGATGCTGGCATTGAGTCCAATCATTTCAGTAAAAGTCTCTTGCTGCTCTGTTCCCTTCTTTACATCCTGTAAGTGGACCTGCCTTAGACATCCAGTTTTTCTATTTATGCCCACTGCTTTTGAGATGACATAAATTGAGGGGAAAGCTGGGTTTTACAGTCAACTCAGCTATTTTCCTGTACATCACCTTCTCGGATAAAAAGCACTTCCTTTCTGGGTGCAGTGGCTCACGTCTTTAATCCCCGCACTTTGGGAGGCCAAGGTGGGTGGATCACTTGAGGCCAGGAGTTTGAGACCAGCCTGGCCAACATGGTGAAAACCTATCTCTACTAAAAATACAAACATTAGCCGGGCATGGTGGTGCATGCCTGTAATCCCAGCTACTCGGGAGGCTGAGGCAGAAGAATCGCTTGAACCTAGGAGGCGGAGGCTGCAGTGAGCTCAGATTGTGCCACTGTACTCCAGCCTGGGTGACAGAGCAAGACTCCATCTCAAAAAAAAAAAAAAAAAAAAAAAAAAAAGCACATCCCTAATTATGGCTCCTAACCACAGGAGTTATAGGGGCTAGGAAGTTCCAAGGGACAACTATGAAACAAGATGTGAAGCAGGATTTTTCCCATCAGACTGGAATTGTGGCTGAGGCTGAAAGCTGAGGACAAGAGTTGCTAATACCATGAGAAGTTGCTAATAACTGGGAACTAGAAGCATTCCTCGCAGCTTACCAAGAAGTGGAAGAATGGGCTCTGCTACCATCACCCTCCTCACCGTGGATTCTATTAGAGAATATCTGGGTGAGCCTCTGGGCTCATAATGAGGGAAGAATCTCTCCCCATCCACCAAGGAAAGAAATGCTTCCCTTCCGTGAACCCCAGTGAAGATAGGGTGCTTCTCAGAGAATAGTTTACAGGAAATGAGGGTGCCCACAAGAGGCTGTTGTTTGGGTATCTCATTTCCCGGTTGGACATTGACTTAAGCCACAGATTTACTTGCTGACAGCCCCTGTGCTGGTGTGAGCAGGGACAAGGGAGTTGGGAAGAGGTGGCTGGACTCCAGGAAGGGGTTAGGCAAGGAGCAGCCACAGTCCCAGCACTGGAAAGGGAAGGTAGCACCGCCGCCACCCACACAGAGTCAGTTTTGTGAGGGGTGGCTTTGCGGTGCCAACTCAACTGGGCTGAACTAGACTCCTGCCATTCCCTTTCTTATATGTTTCTGGTTAGGGTTGGCCACAGGAGGAATTTGCATGAGATTTGGATGATGGAAACTCAGCAGCACCTGTGTTTTTGTCTCAGAAGGCCCAGGTGGGTCAGGTTTTAGCAGATGCAATGGGTCCACTGTTGGTGTGGGAAGCAATCTGGCCTAAAGCCCCAGCTCCCATGGGATCACTTCCTTCAGCTTTTCTGAATCCCGAGCCAGGTGCAAGTATGGCTCTGGGCAAGACAGCAGCTTCTCCTGCAGATAGTCTGCGGGCCCGGAGTTGGAGGCTCTGAGATGGGAAGGGGCTGACATGGATGCCAGTGAGAGACAGACAGAAGTCCAGCTGCCCGCCTCTCTCCCAATTTGTGTTCCCCTTTCTTCCCAGCCCCTGCCCTGTGACTTCCAGCTTGGCGCCAGGCACAGGAGAAACAGCTGGACTGAGACGGCTTTACGGCTCTCTGGAGTTGAATCCCTACAAGAAATATTTTTTTCTATCTACATCACACTTAGCAGTTCTGCTTCTTGGACTCAGTGCTGATTGATACTTCTAGATTACATGGAGAAACTTGGTACAGTAATAAGAACACAGTCAGATACATGTTCTAATTTCATCTGTTTGGCTGGGCGGGGTGGCTCATGCCTGTAATCCCAGCACTTTGGGAGGCTGAAGCAGGAGGATCACTTGTGTCCAGGAGTTCGAGACCACCCCGGGCAACACAGTGAGCCATCTCCACAAATTTTTTTTTTTTTTTTTTTTGAGGCAGTCTTGCTCTGTCACACAGGCTGGAGTGAAATGGTGCAATCTTGGCTCACTGCAACCTCCACCTCTTGGGTTCAAGTGATTCTCCTGCCTCAGCCTCCCAAGCAGCTGGGATTACAGGCGTGTGCCACCATGCCCAGCTAACTTTTTTTTTGTATTTTTAGTAGAGATGGGGTTTCGCCTCCAGGCTGATCTCGAATTCCTGACCTCAGGTGATCCACCCGCCTTGGCCTCCCAAAATGCTGGGATTGCAGGCGTGAGCCACCACGCCCAGCTCACAAAACATTTTTTAAAATTAGCTGGGTGTGGTGGCATGTGCCTGTAGTCCCAGCCACTTGGGAGGCTAAAGCAGAAGGATAGCTTGAGCCTGGAAGGTTGAGGCTGCTGTGAGCCAAAATCATACCACTGCACTCAGCCTGCACAACAGAGTGAGATGCTATCTCAGAAGAAAAGAGAGAGAGAGAGAGAAAGAAACAATTTCATCCATTCATCTTTTCAGCTAATTTGCTGTGTGACCTTGGGCATGTCACTTTGCCCACCAAGTCCCAGTTTCATCACTGGTTTAAATAAAGGAGGGTTGGATTAGGTGGTCTGTAAAGATGTTCCCGGATTTAAACACACAAGCAGACACATGATATTAAAGTTTATATTTAAGAGTTTCTGAACTCTTGAAAAGCAGTTGTGAAAATTATGCCCTAACAAAACTATTGCCTACTGGCTAATTCCAAACTTTATAACAATTTTCCCGCTGCTCAGTTATGGTCAACACTTTTTCAGGTGTGGGCAAAACTCACAATTCCTCATTCTCTGGGAACTGCCACCAGGTGCACTGGGGTAGGGCCCTGGCAGCCATGCTGATATTACAGGATACCCTCTGCTCTTGCCTATTGCTGACTGGACCAGAGGCGAACACCTGCTCCAAGGTGGCCTCAGGTCCTCTCCCCTGGGAAATTGAGAATTGGGACCGGGAAGCTGCTCAGTTTGTCCAGGCTGGTGCCTCAACCTCTGGAAACACTGGAGTGGCCAGAGAAGCAGAGAAAGTGTGTCTGAATTGAGAAAGAGAGAAGAATGAAGCACATGCTTCAGAGAAAAGCAAAGACAAGAGCTAGAGAGAAAAAAAAATCCTACCCATTTCTATCCGCATTCCTGCCCCTTGTTTCCTTGAGAGGATCTGATTTTATTCCTTCCTTTCTGTTTATGTGAGCCCAGGTTCACCTGTATTACTTGTCTCTAAAGAACTTTGATAAGCCAATAGGAAGATCTATTTTTCTTGATAAAAACTGGTTAAAATTTGATTTGGGGGGAAATACAGTCTCACTCTGCTCCCCAGGCTGGAACCCAGTGGCACAATCACAGCTCACTGCAGCCTCGACCTCGCGGGATTCAGGCAATTCTTCCACCTCAGCCTTCTGAGTAGCAGAGACCACAGGCATGTGCCACCACATCTGGCTAATTTTTTAATTTTTTGTAGAAACGGGGTATCCAGGCTGGCCTCGAACTCCTGGGCTCAAGCGATCCACCCACTTTGGCCTCCCAAAGTACTAGGATTACAGGTGTGAGCCACCTCGCCCTGCCTGATTTTATTTATTTATTTATTTGAGACGGGGTCTCACTCTGTCACCCAGGATGGAGTGCAATGGCATGATCTCAGCTCACTGCAACCTCCGCCTCCTAGGTTCAAACGATTCTCGTGCCTCAGCCTCCCAAGTAGCTGGGATTACAGGTGCACGCCACCACGCCTAGCTCATTTTTTTTTTTTTTTGTATTTTTAGTAGCAGCAGGGTTTCACCATGTTGGCCCAGCTAGTCTTGAACTCCTGACCTCAAACGATCTGCCCGTCTCAGCCTCCCAAAGTGCTGGGATTACAGGCTTGAGCCACCACACCCGGCCTCTGATTTTTTTATTATTGCGCTTCTTCATCCAAAACAGAAATTCTGGTTTTTAAAAAATAGCCTAGCTCTGTTAAAAAGTGGACATTCTTGGGCTGCTGATAATATTATATTTGATGGCAATAGTGACAATGACTTCCACTGTCAGTCTTGGTCTCTCTTTCTATGGCAAACAAGAATTAACCTTCCAACTGAACACTCTCACACAAAAGTTTACTGAGTTGCCAATGGTCCCATATTGGAGCACTGGACCTGGCTTATAAAGGTAGGGTTCAAGTCCCACTTCTGCCATTTACTATGTGTGTGCCCTTGGAAAAGTGTGCAAACTCTCTGACCCTCAAATATGTCATCTATTTGTGTTAGTCCATTTTGCATTGCTATAAAGGGGAATAACTGAGGTTGCGTAATGCATGAAGAAAAGAGGTTTATTTGGCTCATGGTTCTGCGGGCTGTATAAGCATGGTGCCAGCATGTGCTTCTGGTGAGGACCTCAGGTGCTTGTACTTATGGTGAAAAGTGAAGGGGGAGCAAGCACGGGGAGCAAACACAGGGAGCAAGAGAGGAAGGAAAAGGTGCCAAGCTCTTTTTTTTTTTTTTTTCCTTGAGACGGAGTTTCGCTCTTGTTGCCCAGGCTGGAGTGCAATGGTGTGATCTCAGCTCACTGAAACCTCCACCTCCCAGGTTCAAGCAATTCTCTTGTCTCAGCCTGCCAAGTAGCCGGGATCACAGGCATGCGCCACCACACCTGGCTAATTTTGTATTTTTAGTAGAGATGGGGTTTCACCATGTTGGCCAGGCTGGTCTCAAACTCCTGACCTCAGGGGATCCGCCCACCTCAGCCTCCCAAAGTGCTGGGATTACAGGCATGAGCCACTGCACCCGGCCTGGTGCCAGGATCTTTTAAGCAACCAGCTCTCACGTGAACTGATAGAGTGAGCACTTACTCATTACTGCAAGGACAGCCCCAAGACATTCATGAGGGATCTGCCCCCATGATCCCAACACCTCCCACCAGGCCCCACCTCCAACACTGGGGATCACATTTCAACATGAGATTTGAAAGGGACACACATCAAGCTATATCACTATTAAATAGGGACAATGCCTTCCACACAAAGTTATTGTAACATTTACATTAATTGCTATATGTAAAAAGTGTTTTATAAACCACAAAGCTCTTTACACACATGAATTCTGGATACTGAATATTTGAGTGTGTTGAAATATAGTAGAAAAAACCACAAACAATAGGGGGAAGAGAAAGGAATTATTGTCAGACAATGGACTTCCAAGTGGAGGGCCAAAACCCCAATGGAAAATTCCTTTTTTTGCCCTAATTAATCTAAAATAAGAGTAACAGAAATAACATAGAAATGAGCTCTTCAAGTCTACACTAAGGTAGAACTTCTCTACCAAGAATGTTTTTTAAACATTTTCTTACATTTTTGTGGGTACGTAGTAGGTGTATACATTTATGGGGTACATAAGATGTTTTGATACAGTACACAATGTGAAATAATCACATGAGACAGAATGAGGTATCCATCTCCTCAAGCTTTTATCCTTTGTGTTACAAACAATCCAATTGCACTGTTAGTTATTTTAAAATGTACAATTAAGTTATTACTGACTACAGTCACCCTGTTGTGTCTACCAAGAATGTTGTTCTGTATAAGAATGTGGTTCTTTCCCTCAAGCCAATTGTGTGAACATGGGCTTGAACAGAAACTCTAACACAGAGACTCAAAAACGTGTTTTTTTTTTTTTTTTTTTGAGATAGAGTCTCATTCTGTCACCGAGGCTGGAGTACAGTGGTGCAATCTTGGCTCACTGCAACCTCCACCTCCTGGGTTCAAGCAATTCTCCTGCCTCAGCCTCCCAAGTAGCTGGGGTTACAGGTGTGCACTGCCACACTCAGTTAATTTTTGTATTTTTCAGTAGAGACGTGGTTTCGTCATGTTGGCCAGGCTGGTCTCAAACTCCTGACCTCGGGTGATCCACCCGCCTAGGCCTCCCAAAGTGCTGGGATTACAGGTATGAGCCACCACACCCAGCCCTCAAAAACGTGTTTTTATAACTTTAGCTCAATGAGATGTGGCATATCATCTATATATACAAACACTTCTGTGAATGTTCATAATTCCCCATATAGAGTACAGACCTACTAGAATCATAAGGATTCCAAAGTGAGAGCCTCACCAGGGAATCCACTGGGAATTCTGACATGTCCAGGCATGGCTACAGAGCCACAGTGTGAGATCACCCAGGATCACCCAGGATCTATTTACATGAAGAACTGAGATGCCACAAGTAGGAGACAATGATGGGAAATGCTGGGACAGAGAGTGCATCCCCCAAGAATAAGCTCACCTGCCTTTGGGGAAACAGGGAGATCTATTACCTGCTCTTTGCTCCTGACCTGTGTGCCTGAGAGGAAGAGGGACTAGATGCACAATACCCTGTGTCTGGAGACATAGTTTTGGGTGCAAGGAGGTCTAGTTTCCCACGGCACCAATATGCTGCATTGGTGTCACCCAGATGCCCTCGGTATCCCTCTCTTGTGACCAATAACTAAGAAAACGGCTGTATTCCTAGAGTCTGTGTGGGCCAAGTAAGACAGTGTAAGGAGATGCGGGTGGAAGTCATTGCCTCCCTGCTTCAATATGGTATCTGTCTACTAAAAGCCAATAAGGGGCCGGGCACAGTGGCTCATGCCTGTAATCCCAGCATTTGGGAGGCTGAGGCCAGCGGATCACCTGAGGTCAGGAGCTTGAGACCAGCCTGGCCAACATGGTGAAACCTCATCTATATTAAAAATACAAAAATTAGGCAGGTGTGGTGGGATGTGCCTGTAATCCCAGCTACTCGGGAGGCTGAGGCAGGAGAATCACTTGAACCCAGGAGGCGGAGGTTGCAGTGAGCCGAGATCATGCCACTGCACTCCAGCCTGGGGGGAAGACGGAGACTCTGTTTCACACACACACACACACACACACACACACACACACACACACACACACACAAAGCCAATAAGGCCCATGAAAACAATAGATGTATTGGAAGCAGCACCTGTCTACCATGACATGGGGCCAGCTGACCTCTCCAGCTCACATCCCTCATCACCCTTCACTCTGTTTACCTGTCGCATGCCTGTGGCAACTTTCTTTCCATCCAGAAATGAAGCTGTTTACACCCTCTAAAAAAACTCCTGTGACTCAATGCAAATGCAGACGTCTGTATTCTCTATGTCACCACATCCTGGTGTGCCACGACCCCCTCACAAAGATGATGCAGACTTAACAGGGCAGAGAGAGTGATCTTCTATTTAATTTTAACTTTTCTAGATAAGGGATCTTGCTATGTTGCCCAGGTTGGCCTCGAACTCCTGGCCTCAAGCAATCCTCCTTCCTTGGCCTTTCAAAGTGCTAAAATTGCAGGCATGAACCACCACACCCAGCCAGAGCAATCCTTTAAAGTGTGTCATGCCACCTCTCTGCCCAAAACACTCTACTGCTCCCTGTCCTACTCAGAGGAGAAGCCCCAGCCACCTCCTTGTCTTCATCTGTCTTTATTTCTACCTTCAGCATCAGATCCAGGTTTTGCGGAGCCCAAAGCTTATAAAATGGAGAGCTTTTTAAGAGGTATCATCCAAAATAATGTATGAAATTGAATATTTATTACAATCAGAAAATAAATCAGAACAGATGAAAAGTCTCCCTGTATTCATTAGGGTTCTCCAGAGGGACAGAACCAATAGGGCAGATATGCAATGTAGGTAAATAAGGGGGATTTATTAGGGGAATTTGCTGACATGATTATAGAGGCTGAGAAGTCCCATGACAGGTGTCTGCAAGACGGAGACCTTGGGATGCTGGTAGCATGGCTCAGTGCAAGTCCAAAGACCTCAGAACCCAAGGGGCCACTGGTGTAAGTCCTGAAGCCAGAAAGCCTGAGGTCCAAGGGCAGGAGCAAGGGAGTGTATCCCAGCTCCAGGAAAGAGAGCAACCAATTTGCCCTTCCTCTGTTTTTGTTCTATCCAAGCCTCTAGCCAATTGGATGGCGTCTGCCCACATTGAGGGTGGATCTTTCCCACTGAGTCCACTCAGGCTTACACGCCAAACTCCTCTGGAAACACCCTCAAAGACACACACCCAAATAATGGAGTATTAGTCTGTTTTCATGCCACTGATAAAGACATACCCAAGACTGGGCAATTTACAAAAGAAAGAGGTTTAATGACTTACAGTTCTGCGTGTCTGGGGAGGCCTCACAATCATGGTGGAAGGCAAGGAGGAGCAAGTCACGTCTTATGTGGATGGCAGCAGGCAAAGAGAGAGCTTGTGCAGAGAAACTCCCATCTTCAAAACCATCAGATCTCATGAGACCCATTCACTATCACGAGAACAGCGCAGGAAAGACCTGCCCCCATGATTCAATCATCTCCCACTGGCTCCCTCCCACAACACGTGGGAATTATGGGAGCTATAAGATGAGATTTGGGTGGAAACACAGAGTCAAACCATATCAACTGCTTTACCAGTTATTAAGGTATTCCTTAATTTAGCTAGGTTGACACCTAAAATTAACCATCACTCCCCAACTCAACTTCCTCTTAGTTGGATCCAGAAAATGTCAAATGCCAAATGTCCAACACCATCCAACTCAGGGGATGTGCAACAGAGGGGAAGTGGTAGTGGAAGGAGACAGCAGTCCCAATCATTTGCAGTTGAAATATCTTATTTCTGCAAAGTTTGCAAAATATATGACCACAGGAGCGCATTGCTAGGGCTCTCTCAGGGCTTGGAGGGCACCGTGCAAGTGAGGTGTCCTAAAACTTTGCAGTGAATCCACCTTTCTCTACTTCCTTTTCTATTTTCTCTTCTCCCTAGCCATGTTGGCTTCCTCTGTAGGAAAATGCCAAGTCTGTTCCCTTCCCAAGGCTTTGGTTTTGCTGATCTCTCAGCCCACAATTCCTTTCTCTAAGATATCTGAATGTTTCCCTTCCTCATTCCCTTCTGGTCCCTGCTCAAATATCACTGTGTCAGAGAGTCCTTCCCAGACATCCTACATGAAAAATTACCCCCACCACTCTCCACCCCTCTTGCCCTGACACATTCCTCCACCTGGTACATGTCAGCACCTGATAGGACTTCTAGCTATTTGCTGTTTTTCCTCTCTAGAATGTGAGGCAGGCAGACTTATCTATTTAACTCATTAATTTATCTCCTGCACCTGTAACAATGCCTGGCCTATAGTAGATGATTGGTAAATACTCATTGAATCAATAAACGTCAATGTTTTATTCATTGCAGGTGTTACTTTGCAAATACTTATTGACAGGCCTCGGTTGGATGGTGTAATTCTGGGGAGCAGGGGGCTTATTTCTCCTTTCATTTATTAATTCACCAAATCTTCTGAGCACCTCATGTTAGGCAGTGGATAGGCAATGATAACAAAAATGGTCCTGACCCCAGCGTCAGGGAATCTGCAGCATATACTACAAAAAGTAGATTTTGGCTGAGCGCAGTGGTTCACATCTGTAATCCCAGTATTTTGGGAGGCTAAGGCAGGCGGATCACTGGAGGCCAGGAGTTTGAGACCAGCTTGGCCAACATGGTAAAACCCCATCTCTACTAAAAATACAAAAATTAGCCAGGCATGGTGGTGCATACCTGTAATCCCAGCTACTCGGGAGGCTGAGGCAGGAGAATTGCTTGAACTCGGCAGGTGGAGGTTGTAGAGAGCCGAGATGGCGCTGCTGTACTCCAGCCTGGGTAACAGAGTGAGACTTTGCCTCAAAAAAAATAGTAGATTTTGATACAAATGTTCATGGGAGGCGGGGTATGCTGAAGATAGAGTCTGAAAGCACTGTGGGAAGCATAGGCTCTTAACAAGAGCAATACTAATAGCTGACATTTATTTTGCACTTCCTATGTGCCAGGCACTGTTACCTGAAAGCAACAACTCTGTGAGGTGGATAACGCTACGATCCTCATTTACAGATGAGGAAAGGAGGCACAGGGAGGTTATACACCTCGCCCAGGGTCACGCAAATAGTACCTGGCAGAAACAGGATGTGAACAGAGGCAACTTGCTTCTAGAGCCATGCTCTTAGCATTTGGCTATAGAAGGTTTGAGAACCACCCCATCCCCCTCACCTTGCAGATGAAGATCACAACTTTCTTCTTTCCATCTCCAGCATCCTACGCCTGTATGTTAGCTGGGTTGAGCTGACACTCCAACCCTCTGCAGAGTTTACAAGCTCCGGTACTGCCCACTCCATGCTACTCAGTTACCCATGGCCTTGATATTTGTCATAATCACTGATATTAGTTCAGTAGTTAATCAGTTCACAAAGCATTCTCACATGCCTTAGTCTGTTTTCATGCTGCTGATAAAGACATACCCAAGACTGGGCAATTTACAAAAGAAAGAGGTTTAATGACTTACAGTTCCACATGGCTGGGGAGGCCTCACAATTATGGCGGAAGGCAAGGAGGAGCAAGTCACATCTTATGTGGATGGCAGCAGCAAAGATAATGGGCAGGGAAACTCCCCCTTGTAATACCATCGGATCTCGTGAGACTTATTTGCTTTCATTAGAACAGCACGGGAAAGACCTGCCCCCATGATTCATTACCTCCCACCAGGTCCCTTCCACAACACATGGGAATTCAAGATGAGATTTGGGTAAGGACACAGCCAAACCATATCACCTTATCACACTTAATGTTTATAGTCATACTAATTGGTAGGTATCAGGATGCCCATTTTACATGAGAAGAAATTGAGAGGATGGGAGAAGGACATTGCCAAGGATGTTGCCTTAGAAGGAGTGGGACCTGGCCAGGTGCAGTGGCTCACACCTGTAATCCCAGCACTCTGGGAGGCCAAGGCGGCCAGATTGCCTGAGGTCAGGAGTTCAAGACCAGCCTGGCCAACATGGTGAAACCCCGTCTCTCCTGAAAATACAAAAAATTAGCAAATTAGCTGGGCGCTATGGTGGGCGTCTGTAATCCCAGCTACTCGGGAGGCCGAGGCAGGAGAAATGCTTGAACCCGGGAGGCAGAGGTTGCAGTGAGCCGAGACTGTGCCACTGCACTCCAGCCTGGGCAACAACAGCGAGACTTCATCTCAAAGAAACTGCACTCCAGCCTGGGCAACAACAGTGAGACTTCATCTCAAAGAAAAAAAAAAAAGGAGTGGGACCTTTGGAGTAGCCTCATTGGGATTTCTGGTCACAGGCTTGGACTTCACTAGATCTGAAGTCTTGAGCAAGTTGCTCTG
This sequence comes from Pan paniscus, assembly GCF_029289425.2. Lineage (NCBI taxonomy): Eukaryota > Metazoa > Chordata > Mammalia > Primates > Hominidae > Pan > Pan paniscus. The sequence goes on along the minus strand of NC_073256.2, from coordinate 48,817,614 downwards.
CCAGGGAGAGATGGCCAATGCAGGGTTTTTTTTCCTAAGCCCAGCCTTGTTACTTTAAGCAGGTTTCTCACCCTTGGCACTCCTGACATTTGTAGGGGGCTATCCTTGCGCTGTAGGACATATATTAGCATCCCTGGCTTCTACCCACTAGAGGCCAATAGCACCCCCTCTTCCAGTTCTAACAACTAGAAATGTCTCCAGACATTGGCAAATGTCCCCTAAGGATAAAATTGCTCCTGATTGAGAATCACTGCCTTAAAGACAGGCCAGGGAGGCCAAGAGTCATTGAAGCTCATCCCTAAGGATGTGGGCATATATCAAGATAGAGCCACTGGGTCTTCCTAGCCTTGCAGCTGATCAAAGCCTTCCTGATCTGCCAGACAGGAATCTACACTTTGCATTTAGCAAGTGTCTTATTATTTAATATTATAAATCTTGTTTTTGTTTGTGTCATTTTGTTTTTGAGACGGTCTCGCTTTCTAGCCCAGGCAGGTGTGCAGTTGTACAATCTTGGCTCACTGCAACCTTCTCCTTCCAGTGATTCTCGTGCCTCAGCCTCCCAAGTAGCTGGGATTACAGGTGTGTGCCACCATGCCCAGCTAATTTTTGTGTTTTTAGTAGCGATAGGGTTTTACCATGTTGGCCAGTCTGGTCTCAAACTCCTGACCTCAGGTGGTCCGCCCACCTTGGCCTCCCAAAGCACTGGGATTACAGGCGTGAACCACCATGCCTGATCTTAACATTATAAATCTTTATACTGGGTTCTGCCACAGTTCACCTCATCAGGTGTTGCCGGTATACAGTGATGAGCCTTTCGCTGCAGCTGGGAGTGAGGTAAGGGGCGGACCCAGGCATGGAGTTTACAGAGCCAGCGACAGGCTGAAGGTCTGGCTGATCAGGTGGTTCCAGGGATCACCTGGCCATGTAGGCTGGTGGATTGGGCCCTAGCAAAGCCCTGTGTGCCTGCTTGAATATTTAATTTTGAGACCTGGGTTCTAGCCATATTTTAGCCATCTGGCTCTGGTGTGGCCTTCATAAAGTCCTAGTTTGCTCCTCCCTAACTTAGGGTCAACTGTACCTGCCGTACTTGCTCAGTTGAGATGAAGCAGGCAGAGGCTCTTTTAAACTGTGTTGCATGTCAGCTATTAATATGAAAAGTATCTACCCTTCTCCTACAGGCCTACTGACTGTTGCCAGAAACTGAAACATCAGAACATTTCTTAGGGGCTCAGGTATGGTCTGGAACTAATCTGAAATCTGTGCTAGCTTCCTGGAGCTCTGGCCCAGCCTTTCTGAATTTGCTCCCATTCAGGCCTGCCTGTATTAGCTGGCTTGTCTACCTACCTACAGGTTTCCCAGGAACAAAGTCCATGTGAGCTGCAGACCATCTGGAAGAGGGCCAGTAAAATCTGGAACCAGGACTGGCTCCTGGAGTCTCCTGCCAGCCACAAACAGCCCTGGTGACTGGAAGACTGTAGATAGCCCTTACCAGCTTTACTTTAAACAGCAGCTGGGGAAACTAAGGGAATGATGCTGTCCACTTGTGAATTAGCACACGTGGCATGGACTTTATAGTATTGCCTGTAGTTTCTGTAACACTGAATTAATGAGAAATAGTTTAGCTGGGTGCAGCAGCTCATGCCTGAAATCCTAGCACTTTGGGAGGCCAAAGTAGATGGATCGCTTGAGCCCAGGAGTTCAAGACCAGCCTGGGCAACATGGTGAAACCCTGTCTCTAGGAAAAATACAAACATTAGTAGGGCATGGTAGCGTGTGCCTGCAGTCCCAGTTACTTAGGAGGCTGAGGTGGGAGGATGTCCTGAGGTCAGGAGGTCAATGCTGCAGTGAGCTGAGATTATACCACTGCACTCCAGCCTGGGCAACAGAACGAGACCCTGTCTCAAATTTTTTTTTAAAAGGCAAGAAATGATTTGAAATACACTTCTCTTCTTTCTATATTTTATATGGATGTTAAATTACCACTTTAAATCTGTGTTTTTAGAAATAGTCAAAAAAAAATCTGCCCTTTCTGATGGAGGTTCATTTTTGTTAACGTAGAAAATGTCAAGATTTCCTAAATATACCATTTGCAAATAGCTGGAGATGTCACATTCACTGTGTACATTTCTGTTAAATTTTTGTTTGTTTTGTATTACTATTGTTTTTTGTAAAGACAGGGTTTTGCCATGTTGCCCAGGCTGGTCTCAAATTCCTGAGCTCAAGCGATCTGCACACCTCGGCCTCCCAAAGTGCTGGGAATTTTTGTTAAATTTTTTAAGTTAATTTTTAAATTTAATGTTTGCTTCTTTCCTATCCACCACTGTGCACAGTATCACTAGAGTCAGAATCCTCTGTAGTTCACTATCTCTGGAAATAAAACCTGTCAACTCCAATGGTTTTCAACAAAGTTTCTTCGAGGAAATTTCCTTCCAATTGTAGAGAACATTTAAATTCTTGACATCAGTGCTGAAAGGGCTAGACCAAGCAAGTGGAAGAAAGGCTATGGGGTGTGAATCTTCCCTGTGGACTTTCAAAATTGTTGATTAAAACAACAACAACAACAACAACAACACAAAAAAAAACAAGCAGAATTGGTTGAAATAGAAATTTTCTAAATTAAAAATTGACAAATATTAACAGCACTAGTCAATTTTAAGCTAGTTTTGTTAACAAATTTTGACTTTTGTTGTTGTTGTAGTTGTAGATACAGGATCTCAATATGTTGCCTAGGCTGGACTTAAACTTCTGGCCTCAAGTGATCTTTTTGCTTTGGCCTCCCAAATGCTGGGATTACAGGTATAAGCCACCATGTCTGGCCTGACCTATTTGTTTAACCAAAATGTCTGCTTCCATGAACTACTTCTTGTTCTTCAAATAATACTTAGTCCCTTTTCTGCTGCTATAACAGAATATCGCAGACTGGGTGGTTTACAAAGAATAAAAATTTATTTGGCTTACGGTTCTGGAGACTGGAAAGTCCAAAAGCATGGCACTGGCATCTGGTGAGGGCCATCCCATGGTGAAAAGCAGAAGGCAGAATTGAGCATGTGAGACAGAGAATTGGGGCCAAACTTATCTTTTTATCAGAAGCCCACTCCTGAGATAACTTACCCACTCCCATGATAACAGCATTAATCCACTCATGATCTAATCACCATGTAAAGGTGTCACCTCTAAATATTGTTACAATGGCAATTAATTTTATTTTAAAAAAAATAGAGACAGGTCTTGCTATATTACCCATGTGGGTCTCCAACTCCTGGGCTCAAGCAATCCTCCTGTCTCAGCCTCCCAATGTGCTGAGATTACAGGAGTGAGCCATTGCATCCAGCTGGCAATTAATTTTCAACATGAGTTTTGGCAGGGACATTCAAACCACAGCAAATACGCAATTCATGATTCATTCCATTTAATGCTTTACTCCCTAGTTATTTATTGATTCTCCTCAGGGTCCCTGGCAAACAGCGAGAGACTTCATCTTTGGCCTCCTTGACCTCTGCTAATTCGTTCATTTAACAAACATTTGTTGAGATCCTGCTGTGCTTCAGACAATATACAAGCAATGTGGATACAGACCAGGAAGAGCTCATAATAAACGGTGAACTGCAAATAGTACATAGGTAAGAGCTATGACTGAGAATTATGTATGAAATATTGTGTGACTACAGCTGAGAAACCGTAGGACTTCCAGTGAGAGCATGAGTCAGCTTGGCTAATGAAGTGACAGCTGAGGTATTTTAAAATCACTTTAGCCCATATCATCTGGCTCACTCATCTTCTCCACTACATGCAAAGGAAAATAAAACCTATTGTGTTTTCCCATTCAAATGAAAATATAGGTTGAAGTTCTCTCCTGAGTTGTCATCTTTTTTCTACCCACGTTTTCCCAGAAGATTGTGATACAGTGAAAGATCGCAGAATTTGGAATCAAAATTAGAATTTTCTGCCACTTAGTTGCTATGACCTTTTGACAAGTTACTTGACTTCTGTGGATCTTAGAGTCTTCGTCTGTTAAAACGGGAGTCCCCAACCCCTGGGCCGTGGACTGGTGCCGGTCCATGGCCTGTTAAGAACTGGGCCACACAGCAAGAGGTAAGTGGCAAACAAGAGAAGTTTCATCTGTATTTATAGCTGCTCCCCATCACTTACATTACTGCCTGAGCTCCATCCACCTCCTGTCAGATCAGTGGTAGCATTCAATTCTCATAGGAACATGAACCCTATTGTGAACTGCACATGGAAGGGATCTAGGTTACACACCTCTTATGAGTATCTAATGCTGGATGATCTGTCACTGGATGATGTCTCCCATCATCCCCAGATGGGACTCTCTAGTTGCAGGAAAGCAAGCTCAGGGCTCTCACTGATTCTACATTATGGTGAGTTGTATAATTCTTATATGTTCCAATGTAATAATGTTATAAATAAAGTGCACAATAAATGTAATGTGCTTGAATCATCCTGCAACCATCCTCGCCACCCCCAGTCCATGGAAAAATTGTCTTCCATGAAATGGATCCCTGGTGCCAAATATGCTGGGCACTTCTGGGTTAAAAGAGATGACAGAGGCCGGGTGTGATGCTTCACGCCTGTAATCCCAGCACTTTGGGAGGCTAAGGTGGGCGGATCACGAGGTCAGGAGATTGAGGCCATCCTGGCTAACATGGTGAAACCCCATCTCTACTAAAAATGCAAAAGAATAGCCGGGCGTGGTAGCGGGCGCCTGTAGTCCCAGCTACTCGGGAGGCTGAGGCAGGAGAATGGCATGAACCCGGGAGGCGGAACTTGCAGTGAGCCGAGATCGCGCCACTGCACTCCAGCCTGGGCGACAGAGCGAGACTCCGTCTCAAAAAAAAAAAAAAGATAAAAAGAGATGACAATAGGCTGGGCATGGTGACTCAGCCTGTAACCCCAGCACTTTGGGAGGCCAAGGCAGGGGGGATCACTTGAGGCCAGGAGTTCGAGACCAGCCTGGCCAACATAGCAAAACCCCGTCTCTACTAAAAATACAAAAATTAGCTGGGCGTGGTGGTGCATGCCTGTAATTCTAGCTACTCAGGAGGCTAAGGCAGGAGAATCGCTTGAACCCAGGAGGTTATAGGTTGCAGTGAGCTGAAATCATGTCACTGCACTCCAGCCTGGCCAATAGAGCAAGACTTCGTCTAAAAAAAAAAAAAAAAAGAAATAGCAACTATGTGGCAGGCTGCTGTCAGTATTAGCAATAATGTATACAAAATTATAGACTGTTGTACTGATGGCTCCCTACTGATATTCCTGGTATTCATGCCCTTGGGTAGCCTCCTCCCATACTGACTCTGGACTTGGTCATATGACTTGTCGGCTAATGAGACATAACTGTGACCCAAGCAGAAGCTCAATAAATATTTGCACATTCAGCCTGGCCAACATGGCGAAACCCCGTCTCTACTAAAAATGCAAAAATTAGCTGGGCATGGTGGCCAGGCATCTGCAGTCCCAGCTACTCGGGAGGCTGAGGCAGGAGAATCGCTTGAACCCAGGAGACGGAGGTTGCAGTGAGCCGAGATTGCACCACTGCACTCCAGCCTGGGTGACAGAGTCAGACTCTGTCTCAAAAAAAAAAAAAAAAAAAAAATGTGCACATTGAGGCTTACGCTCTTGGAACTCAGATGCCATATAAAGACATTTGGGCTACCCTACATAAAGAGAGAGGCCCCAGTCTTCCAGCTGTCCCCACCAAGTGAGGTCCTCTGGGACCTTCTAGCTCCAGCCAATCCACCAGCTGAATGCAGCTTCTTCAGTGAGCCCAGACAAGACCAGAACCACGCAGCCAGACCACAAAATCATGAGAAATTACTGTTTTGTTTCAAGCCACTACATTTTAGGATGGCTTGTTAAGCAAGAATACATAATGGACACACCAATATTTTAAAAATACTCACATATACCTACTATGAGCCAAACACTATGCTAGGCTTTAGGGAGACAGCCGTGAACAAGACCAACAAGGGCCTCCCTCACATTCTAGTGGGGAAGACAGACCAGAAAAATCAAATGATTGTGCTTTTTTTTGTGTACTATAAAGGACAAGGTTTATGAGCTGAAGCAGAGAATAACAGGGAATAGCAGTTGCTTTTGATAAGGCGATCAGGGAAAACCTCTCTGAGATTAAATTCAAGCAGAAACTTACAACATGAGAAGAAAGTAGCCAGGGAAAGTCATAGACTAGGTCTCAATAAATCACAGCTATTACTAGTAACATATAAAATTATTGATATTTATTATTTGTATACTTGGTATACAGAAGACATATATATATAATCGTCATATATCTATAATCCATATATCTATATACTCCATATATCTATACACTCCATATATCTATATATACTCCATATATCTATATATATAGATATATAGTTTCCTGCCCTTTCCCTTCCCCTATGTCACCAGTCAGGGTCCAGTTAGAAAAATAAAAATCACCAGAAGGATTGTATTATCCTGTTCTCACACTGCTATAAATAAATGCCTGAGACTGGGTAATTTATAAAGGAAAGAGGTTTAATTGGCTCACAGTTCCACAGTGCTGGGGAGGCCTCAGGAAACTTACAACCACGATGGAAGGCGAAGGGGAGGCAAGGACCTTCTTCACAAGGCGGCAGGAGAGAGAAGTAAGAGTGTAGGACAAAAACTGCCACTTTTGAAAACCATCAGATCTTGTGAGACTCACTCACTATCGCTAGAACAGCATAATCCAATCACTTCTCTCCCTCAACACGTGGGGATTACAGGGCCCTTCCTCAACATGTGGGGATTACAATTCGAGATTTTGAGATGAGATTTGGGTAAGGACACAGATCCAAACCTTATCAGGGATTTAATATAGAGGATTTGTTTCAGGTGTCAGAAAGCTGAAAGAGCAGAAAGCAATACTGAGGTAGCCTAGAGGGCTACAGAGAGCAACTAATTCTTGTAGTGCTGGAATAACTAAAGGGAAGAGGTTGGGAGTCACCAGTACCTAGAAACTTGGAGGAGGGTCTATGAAGAGAAAGCATCACTCAGCTGCTATTGATATTTCTGAGAGGGCTCAATGAGGTTGGTTCTCAAGGGGCACCCAAAGTAGCTGGAAGCTGGAACCAACTACTATTTGTAAAGTGTTGTTTTGGGGGTAACATTGGCTGAAAGAGCAAGTTGAAAGAAGAATGTCCCTTCTTCTTTTCTGTTACCTTCCAATCTTCCTCTAGTGCCTGCTATTGACAGAGCTTTGCAGGAAGGCAGCTAGCAAAGAAATCTGTGAAAGGAACATTGCAGCGTCCCAGACACAGCATAAAAGAGAGGAGCATGCAAGGGCAGATTTGGAGCTGAGAAATGGCAGGCAAAGGGCTAAGAATGTCCAGGTTAGTTTTACCTAACTTCTGTTTTTCCAGTATCTGATCCAGTATAGCATTTGTTCTGAATCTCTCTGTTATTTTTAAGAAGGAATTTTTCTTTTAAAAAAGTTTCTGAATAAAACTGGTTTTGGCCAGATGCAGTGGCTCACACCTGTAATCCCAGCACTTTGGGAGGCCAGGGTGGGCAGATTGTTTTGGTTCAGGAGTTCCAGACCAGCCTGACCAACATGGTGATACCCCATCTCTACTAAAAATACAAAAAAATTAGCCAGGCACGGCGGTGCATGCCTGTAATCCCAGCTACTTGGAAGGCTGAGGCAGGAGACTCGCTTGAACCCGGGAGGTGGAAGTTGCAGTGAGCCGAGATCGCACCGCTGCACTGCCGCCTCTGTCTCAAAACAAACAAACAAAACAAAACAAAAAAACCTGTTTTATATATACTAATAAAATGACGATCAAGTATGTATTAGGTTGGTGCAAAAGTAATTGCGGTTTTTGCCATTGAAAGTAATGGCGAATATGTCCTTCATTGAAACATGATGGCAGGAACTTCTATCTTTGTCTGCCTCAGTAAAAATGAATGAATGGTTGAGGGCATGGACGAATGGAACTTACAAGATCTGTCTTTCCAATGGCCGGGGGGCATTTGGTCCCCACACTAAGGCTATTGGACATCTGCACAGGACAGTCCTATTTTTGGTGTCCTTTCCTTTCTGACAATAAAGTTGTGCTTTAGAGAATGAAAAAAAAAAAGAAAGTAATGGCAAAAACCACAATTACTTTTGCACCAACCTAATATATAAACTACCTAGAGCAGCCACTAAAAGCTAATCAAAGATATATACTTAAAAACACTATAATAAATAAAAAATGAAAATCTGAAAAATGTTCAAATAACCTACAGGAAGACAGAAAAAAAAAAGCCAGAAAGACAAAAACAGGGAGAAACAGAAAAGAAAATAGGAGACGTACACCAACATATCAATAATATCCTTAGCTGCTACAGCTCCTGCCTTGAGTGCATGGCGCTCCAGCCTGCATGAATGCTCCCCACAGCCGCCACCACCCATTGGAATGGCCAACAAGGTACCTGCATGTGGCCTGAGCCGGGAGGTGCAGCAGAAAATTGAGAATCCATATGACGCAGACCTGGAGCAGATCAATGGATCACCACCCAGTGCCAAAAGGATGTGGGCTGGTCCCAGCTTGGACACGAGAACTTCCGGAATTTCCTCAAGGAGGGCACAGAGCTATGTGAGCTCATTAACGCACTGTGCCCCGAGGGGCAGGCCCCAGTAAAGAAGACCCTGGCCTCCACCATGGCCTTAAAGCAGATGGAGCAGATATCTCAATGCCTGCAAGCAGCTGAGTGCGCTATGGCATTAACACCACAGACATCTTCCAAACTGTGCACCCCTGGGGAGGAAAGAACGTGGCCTGTGTGCAGTGGATCCTGATGAACCTGGGTGGGCTGGCAGTAGCCCAGGACGATGGGCTCTTCTCTGGGGCTCCCATATGGTTCCCTAAGAAACCCAAGGAGAATCCTTGGAACTTCTCAACCAGCTACAAGAGGGCAGGAACATGATTGGGGTACAGATGGGCAGCAACTGCGGGGTGTCTCAGGTTGTCATGACCAGCTATGGGATGTCACGCTAGATCCTCTGATCTGAGGACTAAGCCCTGATTTTTTTTTTTTTTAATCTTGTCTAAATTCCTATCTGGGGAGTCATGCCCTACAAACCATAAATTCTCATCAGATGGGTTTTATTTAACCCTGTATATCGTGACTTAGTTTCCAACCTGACTCTGGAATAACATTACGAGGCAAGGAAGAAAATCAAAATATTTTACCCCAAGACGTGTTTCTTTGCCATATCTTCATATGGCCCTGCAAAGCTATCCTTTTGGGGGGAAATTTTGCATCTGTAAAGAATCTCTATTTACATAGCTAGATCTTTTTTTTTTTCCAGGCCCTCCCAATCCTAAAGAAATTAAAAGTCTTGCACCTTTTTTTTGAGATGGAGTCTCACTCTGTCGCTCAGGCTGGAGTGCAGTGGCGTGATCTCGGGTCACTGCAACCTCTGCCTCCCAGGTTCAAGTGATTCTCCTGCCTCAGCCTCCCAAGTAGCTGGGATTACAGGCACGTGGCACCACGCCCAGCTGATTTTTGTATTTTTAGTAGAGACGGGGAAACTCAGTCTCAGGTAACCTCCGCCTCGCAGGTTTAAGCGATTCTCACTTGATTCGTGTGCCTCAGTCACCCAAGTCGTTGGGATTACAGGTGCCCACCACCATGCCTGGCTAGTTTTTGTATTTTTAGTAGAGATGGGGTTTCACCATGTTGGCCAGGTTGGTCTTGAACTCCTGACCTCAAGTGATCCGCCTGTCTCAGCCTCCCAAAGTGCTGGGATTACAGGCGTGGGCCACTGCGCCAGGCCTGGGGATTAGAGTTTTTAAGGACAACTTACTGGGACGGGGGAAGCCAGTGAGCTGTGAGTGCTGATCAGTCAGGTCAGAGATGAAATCACAGGAAGTTGAAGATGTATTCCTGTGCTGAGTCAGTTCCTGGGTGGGGGCCACAAGATCAGATGAGCCAGTTTATCGATCTGGGTGGTGCCAGCTGATCCATCAAGTGCAGGGTCGGCAAAATATCTTAAGCACTGATTTTAGGAGCAGTTTAGGGAGGGTCAGAATCTTGTAGCCTCCAGCTGCATGACTCCTAAACCATAATTTCTAATCTTGTGGCTAATTTGTTAGTCCTATAAAGGCAGTCTAGTCCCTAGGCAAGAAGGAGGTTTGTTTTGGGAAAGGGCTGTTATCATCTTTGTTTTAAGCTGTAAACTAAGTTCCTCTCAAAGTTAGTTCGGCCTTTGCCCAGGAAGGAACAAGGACAGCTTAAAGGTAGAACCAATATGGAGTCAGTTAGGTTAGATCTCTTTCACTGTCTCAGTCATAATTTTGCAAGGCGGTTTTTAGTTCTCCCACAGCTGTGGCTACAGGGACTTAATTTATAGGGAGGGGCTTGTGGCGGTTGCTACCCCAGCCACTGCTGCACCGTGCTCACCACACATCTGGGGTAGGCTTCCCTGGCAGAGGCCCTCGTGGCTTCTCATTTTCCATTCCCCTCACTGTGGCTAGGGAGTGGGGGTGAGGGAACAGAGAAAGGAGGGCTGCCTACCATGGTCTGGGGCTTGAGGAATATGAGTTTGTTGATTTAAATAAAGAACTCCAGGCCAGGTGCAGTGGCTCACGTCTGTAATTCCAGCACTTTGGGAGGCCGAGGCAGGTGGATCACCTGAGGTCAGAAGTATAAGACCAGCCTGGTCAACATGGCGAAATCCCGTCTCTACTAAAAAAATACAAAACTTAGCCTGGCATGGTGGCGGCGCCTGTAATCCCAGCTACTTGAGAGGCTGAGGCAAGACAACTGCACCATTGCACTCCAGCCTGGGCAACAAGAGTGAAACTCTGTTTCAAAAATACAAAAAATAAAAAATAAAGTGAGTCTCTCCTAGACAGCATACAGTTTGAGCATGTCTTTTTAATCCTTCTCCCAATATTTCCCTTTGATTGAAGTGTTTAATCAATTTATATTTAATGTATTTATTGTAGGATTTGTATCTGCCATTTTGCTATTTGTTTTCTATATGTCTTATGGCATTTTATTGTTCCTCTATTCCTTTATTACTGCCCTCTTTTGTGTTAGATATTTTCTCATGTACCATTTTAATTCTCTTGTCATTTTCTTTCTTTCTTTCCTTTTTTTTTTTTTTTTTTTTGACAGATTCTTGCTCTGTCTCCCAGGCTGGAGTACAGCAGCACCATCTCAGCTCTCTACAACCTCCGCCTGCCGAGTTCAAGCGATTCTCCAGCCTCAGCTTCCTTAGTAGCTAGGATTACAGGCATGTGCCACCAGGCCTGGCTAATTTTTGTATTTTTAGTAGAGATGGGGTTTCACCATGTTGGTCAGGCTGGTCTCAAACTCCTGACCTCATGATCCGCCTGCCTCAGCCTCCCAACTTTCTTTTTTTAGAGATGGGATCTTGCAATGTTGCCCAGGTTAAACTTGAATTCCTGGGCTCAAATAGTCCTCCCACCTCAGCCTTCCAAGTAGCTGGGACTATAAGTGTGTGCCACCACACCCAGCTCTTGTCATTTCTTTTACTATATTTTCTATTTATTTTCTCTGTTGCCCTTGTGATTACAGTTAACATCTTAATTTATAACCATCTACTTTAAATTAATACCAACTTAATTTCAATAATAGACAAGAGCTTCATTTCTATATAGTTCTATTACTTCACCACTAGTTTGTGCTATTATAGTCATACAGAATAAGCCCAATACAGTTTTATAATTATTGCTTATCCAGTTATCTTTTAAATCGGGTAGAAAAAGGAAAGACTTATATACACATAAAAATAATTTATAATGTCTTTTACATTTACCTATATAGGAGGTACCATTACTAGTGCTTTATTCCTTTGTGTAGGTCAGAATTACTGTCTATTTCCTTTTACTTGTTCAAGATCTCACTCAGTCACCCAGACTGGAGTGCAGTGGTGTAATCATAGCTCACTGCAACTTCAAACTCTGGTGCTCAAGTGATCCCCCTGCCTCATCCTTCCAAAGTGTTGCGATTACAAGCATGAACCACCATGCCCGACCCACAGTTTTTTGTTTTTAACCAGTGAATGTCTTTATTTCTCCTTCACCTTTAACGAATAGCTTTACTGGATATAGAATTATTGACTGACAGTACTTTTTAATTTCGGCACTTCATATGTCACCCCAGTGCCTTCTGGTCTCCATGATTTCTGATGAGACATTCTCTGTTAATCTTATTGAGGCCTTACTGTATGTGACAAGGCACTTCTCTCTTGCTGCTTTCAAGATTCCCTCTTTGTCTTTGTCTTCAACAGTTGGATTAGGATGTTTTTAGGTGTTGATCTCTTTGAGTTTATCTTACTTGGATTTTGGTGAGGTTCTGGATGTGTATATTAATGTTTTCCATCAAACTTGTGAAGTTGTAGGTCATTATTATTTAAGATATTAATTATGCCCCATTCTCTCTCTCCTCTCTTCTGGGACTCCCATTATGTATAAGCTGATATGCTTGATGGTGGCTCAAAGATCTCTGAGTCTCTTGTTTATTTTTATTCATTTATTTTCTTTCTATTCCTCAGATTGGATGATCTCAATTGACCTATCTTCAAGTTTGCTGTTGTACCCCTCTAATGAATTTTTTATTTCAGTTTTTGTACTTTTCAACTTCAGGATTTCTATCTGGTTCTCTTTTTAATATAATTTCTATGTCATAATTGATGTTGTACATATGGTGACACATTGTTTTCATGCTTTCCTTTAGTTCTTTAGACATATTAGTTCTTTGAACATATTTTTAGTAGCTGATTTAAAGTTTTTGTCTAGTAAGTGTAATGTCTGGCCCCCCTAAAGGACACTGAAAGTTTACTGGCACCATATTACCTTTTTTGACCTAGTCTTTTACCTTGTTTAGGCAGTCACAGAAGTCCACCCAATTTCAAGTGGGGAGTGGCAAAGCTCCGGAATTGCAGGTGGGACCACAAATGTTTCTGTGACCATTTGTGGAAAATATAATCTGCCACATTTACTGTTTTGGAAAATCAAGTCACTAATGGCAGCACTGCTTATAGTAGTCAAGTCACCAGTTCAATACACTTGTCTCAGCCTGCATTAGTACCATAAAGCATATATATGAAGTTTTTTTTTTTTTTTTTTTTTTGAGACAGAGTTTCACTCTTGTTGCCCAGGCTGGAGTACAATGACACAATTTCGGCTCACTGCAACCTCCGACTCCTTGGTTCAAGCAATTCTCCTGCCTCAGCCTCCTGAGTCACTGGGATCACAGATGACTGTCACCACGCCCAGTTAATTTTTGTTATTTTTAGTAGAGACGGGGTTTTACCATGTTGGCCAGGCTGGTCTCGAACTCCTGACCTCAGGTGATCCACCTGCCTCAGCCTCCCAAAGTGCTGGGATTACAGGTGGGAGCCACTGCACATGGCCCAAGATGATTTTTAAGATGTGAGCCTTAAGCTCCTTCTTGGGTCTTCTGGAGTTGTAGTGGCCAAGCATTTTTATATTAAAGTATCTTTCATAAATTGTCTTTATTTTATGTATCTTTTATATAACAATTAGGACATTACATTTATTTTCTGCATTAAATAATTATTAAATTTTATAATTTTTTATTGAAGCATAACATATGTGCTGAAGTACCCAAATCTTCAGTGTATAGCTCAAGGAATTTTTTCAAAGTAATAGTACTCATTTATTATCTCACAGTTTCTATTGGTCAGGAATTCAAGAGAAGCTGACTTGGTGGTTCTGGCTCAGAGTTGCTCATCAGGTTGGAGTCAGATGTTGGCTGGGACTGCAGTTATCTGCAGGCTTCACTGGGGCTGGAGGATTTACCTTCAGTGTGGTTCACATGGCTGGCAAGTTGGTGCTGGCTGGTGGTTGGGGGCCTCAGATCCTTTCTCCACGAGGCTCTCCCTGGGTTTCTCTGAGTGTGCTGACAATATGGTAGATGGATTCCCACAGAGCAAATAATCCGAGATACCAAGGTGGAATCAGCAATACCATTTATGATCTAGCCTTGAAAGCCACATGCCATCATTTCTACCATATTTTATTGGCCACACAGAGCCAACTCTGATTCACTGTGGGAGGGGACTACACAAGGGCTTGAATACCAGGAGGCTGGGATTACTGGGGGATGGCTACCACATTGCCCCATAGATGGATTATATTCTGGGTTCCACAGGGGTTCCATAGTCACATCAGTGTCTTGCATCACCTTCTTTTTTTTTTTGAGACAGAGTTTTCCTCTTGTGCCCCAGGCTAGAGTGCAATGGTGTGGTCTTGGTTCATGTGAATCACTTCTTTTTTTTTTTTTAAATCAAAAATCACATTTTTAAAATTATACTTTAAGCTCTAGGGTACATGTGCACAACATGCAGGTTTGTTACATATGTATACATGTGCCATGTTGGTGTGCTGCACCCTGAATTACTTCTTAACTTCCTGTGTCTTGAATGTTGCATTGGTATTTTCCAACAATCACCCTTGGCTCCTCAAGGCTGTGCCCTCCTTAGTATCTTTGAGTTCTGAGAACACTGTTTATTACTAGCTAAGCAATAATTCCCATTGCCAAAGCTCCAAGGCTCATCTGCCTGTTTGTCTGGAGGTTTTCAAATAGACAAGGATGTGTTAATGACCTAGTACGTTATCTGTTAAGTTTTGGCAGGCAGCATGGAAATGTGACTTTTTAAATAGGAAAAATAAAATTGTAATTTTATTCTTAAACAACCACAATTACTTACTAATGGTATGTGTGCCTGTTGGGCAATGCACAGTTCCTCAAACCGTAGAATCAAATTAGACATTGCTATTCACATTTCCTGTTCCACATTGATATTTACACACTACTTACTTTTTTTTTAATAAGGGGAAATATTTTTAATTTTAAAAGTTTTTAATTAAACATTTTTTAATAAAAGGAGACACTGATGAACACTTTGTTTTCAATTTTGTACGCTTACTAACAATATTCCAAAGAATGTCTCATACAAATATCCTTGTTCATATGTGGGAGTGTTTCACAATAGTTTATTAGAACTGGAATTTCTGGCTCATAGAACATTTGCATTTCCAATCTTACTAGGTAATTCTGAGTTGTTCTCCATAGTAATTTACTCACTTATGCTCCTAAAGTGTTTAAGAATTTCCCTTTTGTCCATTCTTGCCAAGTTGAGTATTATTAAACTTCTCCATGTCTGCCAATCTGATGGGTGTGAATTGCATCTCATTTTTTAAAAAATTAGGGTAAATTACATCTAACATAACAATCACCTGCATCTCATTTTTTTCCAATATTAAACACAGTTTTATTTAAGACATTGCATTTTCCACTTACAATACAGTGCTTATAAAGTGCAATGTTATTTCCTTCCCTTGTGCACATGTTCCATATTCAAGTATTGAGAATGCCCAGTAATTTACTATAGCAGCTGAACTTTAAAAGCTGCCACAGAATTTGCTACAAATTTAAGTCCTTCCATATTTTCACTGTGTGGAACAATGCTACATCTTTTCTTGGGTTGGCTTAATTAACCTCTTCAATGGTAGGCCCTGAGGAAGCACCGACAGAGGGAGGAGCTCCACTACCAGGGTATCCCCCAGGCATTCCTCCTGGTATGCCTTCTGCACTCTGGTACAGCTTGGTAATGATGGGGTTGCAGACTATCTCCAGCTCTTTCTGCTGATGTTCACATTCTTCCTTCACTGCGGTCTGATTCTGTTGATAATTTCATTACACTTGTCAAGAATCTTCTGCTTGTCTGCATTGTTCATCTTGCCTTGAAGTTTCTCATCTTCAACAGTGCTTTCATGTTGAATGCATGGGACTCAAGTGAATTCTTGGATGACACCTTGTCCCTCTGCTTCTTATCTTCAGCTTTGCACTTCTCAGCTTCCTGGGCCATAGCTCAATATCTTCCTTGTCCAAATGGCTCTTGTCATTAGTGACAGTAATCGTGCTCTCTTTTTCTACTCTTGTCCACAGCAGAGACACTGAGGATGCCATTGGCATCAATGTCAAAAGTGACTTCGATCTGAGGAACAGTGGAGTGCAGGAAGTAGGCCTGTGAGTTCAAACTTGCCAATCCATTGAGACAGAAAGTAGATTGATGTTTTCTAGAGGGAGGAATAAGTGAATGGAGAATGATGGCTAGTGGATATGGGATTTCTTTTCAGGTTGATCAAACTATTATAATATTTTTGTTGTTGTTTTTTGTTTGTTTGTTTTTGAGACAGAGTTTTGCTCTTGTTTCCCAGGCTGGAGTGCAGTGGCATGATCTCGGCTCACTGAAACCTCTGTTTCTGCCTCCCGCATTCAAGCGATTCTCCTGCCTCAGCCTCCCGAGTAGCTGGGACTACAGGTGCACAGCACCACGCCTGGCTAATTTTTGTATTTTTGGTAGAGATGGGGTTTCACAATGATGACCAGGCTGGTCTTGAATTCCTGATCTGAAGTGATCCTCCTGCCTCAGCCTCTCAAAGTGCTGGGATTAAAGGTATGAGCCACCGTGCCCGGCCAAACTATTGTAATATTAGAAAACAGTGATAGTTGTATATCACTGTGTATATACCAAAACACATCAAATTGCATGTGTTAAAAGAATGACGTTTATTGTATGTTAATAATATCTCAATAAATTTGTGATAAAATAAGATGAAAATGCATTTCAAAATTCTTTCCTTTATGTTTCTTTTATATATCACACTTAGAAATGGAAATAGCTTTTTCAGGGAGAAAAGCCATCTAGAGACCTTGTGATGTGGTTTGGATGTTTTCTATCTCCAAATGTCATGTTGAAATTTGATTTCCAGAGGTGAAGCTGGGACCTGGTGGGAGGTGATTTGATCATGAGGACGGATCCCTCATGAATGGCTTAGCACCATTCCCTTGGTGATGAGTGAGTTCTTGCTCAGTTAGTTGATGTGAGATCTCATTATTTAAAAGAGTCTGGGATCTTCCTCTTCACTCTCTTGCCATGTGATACACTGCTCCCCTTCACCTTCCACCATGATTGTAAGCTCCCTAAGGCTCATGCCATAAGCGAGACGTTTGCGCCACACTTCCTGTATAGCCTGCAGAACCATAAGCCAAAATAAACATCTTTTCTTCATTAAAAAAAAAAAAATTTAAAAACCCCAAAACTTGCCAAACAGGTTGTAATCCTTGGTCATGGAATGCTCATCTCTATAAACCTGAATAAGCACACCAGGCTGGTTGTCAAAATAGGCAATGAAATTCTGTGTCTGCTTGGTAAAAATGGTAGTATTGTGCTTAATGAGGACAGTCGTGACTCTGTCATCAGTTTCAATACCAAGGGAAAGAGGAGTGGCATCCAACAGAAGCAAATCTGGAACATTTTCAGACTTGTCTCCAGATAGGAGGGCTGCCTGGACAGCTGTGCCATAAGCAACAGCTTCATCAGGGTGGATGCTCCTATTCAGTTCTTTTCCATTGAAGAAGTCTTGGAGAAGCTTCTGAAGGTTGGGCATATGAGTAGAACCACCAACCAGGACAATATCATGAATCTGTGACTTGTCTAGTTTGGTGTCTTGAAGGGCTTTCTCTACGGGGTCGATGGTGCCATGGAGCAAGTCAGTTCTTCAGGTCAGTTCTTCAAATCAGGCATTGGTAATGGAGGTATAGAAGTCGATTTCTTCATAGAGAGAATCAATCTCGATACCGGCCTGGGTGCTGGAAGAGAGAGTATACTTACCATATTCACAAACCATATGAAGGTGTGAGATAGCTCTTTTGTTCTCACTGACATCCTTCTTTTTTTTTTTTTTTTGAGATGGAGTCTTGGTCTGTTGCCCAGACCGGAGTGCAGTGGTGTTAGCTCACTGCAAGCTCTGCCTCCCGGGTTCAAGCGATTCTCCTGCCTCAGCCTCCCAAGTAGCTGGGACTACAGGCACATGCCACCACACCCAGCTAAATTTTGTATTTTTAGTAGAGATAGGGTTTCACCATGTTGGCCAGGCTGGTCTCAAACCCCTGACCTTGGGATCCGCCCTCCTCGGCCTCCCAAAATGCTGGGATTACAGGTGGGAGCCACCATGCCCGGCCTCACTGACATCCTTCTTATGCTTGCGCTTGAACTCAGCAATAAGATGGTTGACTATTTGGTTGTCAAAGTCTTCTCCACCCAAGTGAGTTCTCTGGGTGTAGATTTTTTTTTTTTTTTGAGATGGAGTCTTGCTCTGTTGCCCAGGCTGGAGTGCAGTGGCACGATCTTGGCTCACTGCAACCTCTACCTCCTGGGTTCAAGTGATTCTCCTGCCTCAGCCTTCCAAGTGGCTGGGATTACAGGTGCACACCACCACACCTGGCTACTTTTTGTATTTGTTTTTTAGTAGAGATGGGATTTCACCACTTTGGCCAGGCTGGTCTTGAACTCCTGACCTCAAGTGATCTGCCCACCTCGGCCTCCCAAAGTGCTGGGATTATAGGCATGAGCCACAGTGCCTGGCGTTCCAGCTGTAGATTTGATGTCAAAGATCCCATTCTCAATAGTGAGGATTGATACATCAAAAGTGCCACCTCCCAGGTCAAAGATCAGCATAATTATTTCAGCTCCAACCTTTCTCTGTCTAAGCCATAAGCAATAGCACCTGCAGTTGTCTCATCGATAATTCTAAGTACATTGAGACCAGCAATAGTTCCAGCATCTTTGGTAGCCTGATGCTGAGAGTCATTAAAGTCAGCTGGCACTGTGACCTCAGCATTGGTAACTGTTTTCCCAAGATCAGCTTCTGCAATGTCCTTCATCTTTGTTAGAACCATAGAAGACATCTCCTCCTCTGGGTAGAAGCTTTTTGTCTCTCCCCTGTCTCCTCCTTGGACCTTCGGCCTGCCAGCATCATTCACCACCATGAAGGGCCATTGCTTTATATCACACTGGACAACAGCATCATGAGATCTGCATCCAATCAGACATTTGGCACTGAAAACTGTGTTGGTGGGGTTCACTGCAACTTGATTCTTTGTGGCATCACCAACCAATCATTTGGTGTCTGTAAAGGTGACATAGCTTGGAGTAGTTTGGCTTCCCTGATCATTGGCAATTGTCTCTATTTTTCCGTGTTGGAAAACACCCACACGAGAGTAGGTGGTGCCAAGATCAATACCAACTGTAGGTCCCTTAGACATGGTTGCTGCTGTGTAGGTCCAGCTCGGACAGTGAAAAAAGACACAGAAACCCCAAGAGCTGCAGGAACCCCAAGAGCTGCAGGCACGTTCCATGAGCTGCATCTTTTTTTTTTTTTTGAGATGGAGTTTCACTCTTGTTGCCCAGACTGGAGTGCACCGGCATTATCTTGGCTCACTGCAACCTCTGCCTCCTGGGTTCAAGCAGTTCTCCTGCTTAGCCTCCTAAGTAGCTGGGATAACAGGCACCCGCCACCACACCCGGGTAATTTTTTGTATTTTTAGTAGGGACGGGGTTTCGCCATGTTGATAGGCTGGTCTCGAACTCCTGACCTCAGGTGATCCGCCCGCCTCAGCCTCCCAAAATGCTGGGATTACAGGCGTAAGCCACCGCGGTCAGCCACATCTAATTTTTGATTTAGATTTTTCTGGAGATAATTGTAGATT
Source organism: Pan paniscus (assembly GCF_029289425.2). Taxonomy (NCBI): domain Eukaryota; kingdom Metazoa; phylum Chordata; class Mammalia; order Primates; family Hominidae; genus Pan; species Pan paniscus. The sequence continues at coordinate 48,798,030 of NC_073256.2, read as the reverse complement.
CATATACAGCTGCAAAAACAAATACAGAGAGATCCCTTGTTCAAGGAGGTATTTTTTTTAGAGAGATGAGGGTCTTACTATGTTGCCCGGGCTGGACTTGAACCCCTGGGCTCAAGTGATCCTCATCCTGTTCCTCAGCCGCCTGAGTAAGCTGGGACTATAGTTATACGCCACCATGCCTGGGTTTCAATGGCTTTTTATGTAGGAATGTAGTCATGTAGCCAACACTCACATCAACACACATCCATTCTCAGCACCCTCGAAGGCTCCCTCATGTCCTGCCCAGTCAATACCTATCAAAAGTAAATATACTGACTTAAAATTTTTATTTTGGCTGGGCACAGTGGCTCATGCCTATTAATTCCAGCACTTTGAGAGGCCAAGGCAGGTGGATCACCTGAGGTCAGGAGTTCGAGACCAGCCTGGCCAACATGGTGAAATCCCTTCTCTACTAAAAATACAAAAATTAGCTGGGCATGATGGTGGACACCTGTAATCCCAGCTACTCAGGTTAAAAATACAAAAATTAGCTGGGCATGGTGGTGGACACCTGTAATCCCAGCTACCCAGGAGGTTGAGGCAGGAGAATCGATTGAACCTGGAAGGTGGAGGTTGCAGTGAGCCGAGATGGCGCCACTATACTCCTGCCTGGGCAACAAGAGTGAAAATCTGTCTCAAAAAAATTAAAAATTAAAAATAAAATTTATATATCAAGGATGATAATAAACATAGTGTATTTATCATATTTGTATACTATAAAAGTATATTTATATATTTAGGAGAGTTGGGACTGATAAGATTGAGAACCACTGTGTCTAGTAAGACTTCCTTAGGCGGGTAGGTTGGAGGCATCAGAAAATGTGTTTTCCACCCTTTGCTTATTTTCATTGTCTGTCCCAGTCTGTAGTCTCAGGCACTGTGCTTAGTGAGGCATCACATAAAAATGGAATGATTAAGTTTTTTTTTTTTTTTTGAGACAGAGTCTCACTCTATCGCCCAGGCTGGAGTTCAGTGGCATGATCTCACCTCACTGCAATCTCCGCCTCCCAGGCTCAAGCCATTCTCTCACCTCAGCCTCCCGAGTAGCTAGGATTACAGGCATCTACCACCTTGCTCAGCTAATTTTTCTATTTTTAGTAGAGATGGGGTTTTACCATGTTGTCCAGGCTGGTCTCGAACTCCTGACCTCATGTTATCTGCCTGCCTCAGCCTCCCAAAGTGCTGGGATTACAGACGTGAGCCACTGCACTCAGCCAAGTTGCCTTGTTTGAAAGTAATTGATGACAGTCTTAGAATTCGCCTAGCCCCACCCCTCGATGTGCCTTTTTAAAATTTTTTATTTTTTATTGAGACAGGGACTCACTCTGTCATCCATATTGGAGAGTGCAGTGGTGCGATCTCGGCTCACTGCAATCTCCACCTCCCAGGCTCAAATGATTCTCCTGCTTTAGACTCCCGAGTTGCTGGGATTACAGGCACCTGCCACTACGCCTGGCTAATTTTTGTATTTTTAGTAGAGATAGGGTTTTACCATGTTTGCCATGCTCGAACTCCTGACCTCAAATAATCCACTGTCCTTGGCCTCCCAGTGTGCTGGGATTACAAGCGTGAGCCACTGTGCCTGGCCTCGATGTCCTATTTCTTATTCATGTAACCTTTTCTGTTTTTACTGAGAAAGGAGTAAGACAAAGAGCATGAGTTATCAAAAGGACGTCATCCTTGACCACCACGCAGCAGGTAAACACCATGAAAACCCAGAGAGCAGGAAGTACAGGCAGACTGTGGCTGAGGACCGGGTCAGGAATTCTCTGTCTTGTGGTTCACTGGTGGTTGGTTCCTCTTGGTTACAGGAAGAAGAAGGGACTAAGAGTATCTGAGTATGTGATGTGCAATTTTATGCACAGGGAACTCTGTTGGGCACATTGTGTAGATATCATTTAATCCTCACAACCACCCCGTGAAACAGGTGTTACAATTCCCTTCCTCTGGATTAAAAAAAAAAAAAAGGTACCCTGTCTCCACTAAAAATACAAAAATTAGCCACAGGAGGAGGTCAGGTAGGGAAGAGGATAGAGTGAGAAAGACTGCATCTAGTGTCTTCTGGCCAACCATTATTTGAATAACTGAGCAGAAGAAAAGGCTCTGCAAAGGTATGAGGAAGAGGCCAGGTCCACCGGAAGCCAAGGCATGGCAACTAACATGATTCACCACCGCTGAGAGGGAAAGAAGAGGATGGAAACACGTCTGCTGACATTAGCAACAGGCACGTCTTGGGTGATGACGCTGATTGGCATGAAGAATGAACAGGAAATGAGGCCATGGGACAGAGGGTATGGACCACTCTTTGGAGAGGTTTAGTTGCAAAGGGGATACGAGTGGAGATGACGTGTTAAGACTGTGTGTGTGTGTGTGTGTGTGTTGTTTTGTTCTTATTGAACATGACTTGTGCATACTATGGAATCAGTAGAAAAGATCTGAAAGAGCTGGAGATAGAGACAGGAGAGTGAAGGGACGATAGACAGTTCTATGTTCCTACCAAAGACTCTTGGCCAAGATGCAAGGCAGGAATGAGAGCCTCACCTTTGATGGGAGGAACAGCAACCCCTGCTATAACAAGAGGCAAGGAGAGGAAAAAGTGAGCCTTTCAGTTGGTGTCGGGAAGAAGAGGCAACCATTGGCTTAAACACTTTGATTTCTCTGAATCTTAGCAGGTAGGTCTGCCTGAGAGTGAGAGGATCTGAGCAGAATAGAGTGGGCCTGAAATCATGCTTGCGTGAGTAAGAAAGTGAGTTGGGCTGGGCATGGTGGCTCACACCTGTAATCCCAGCACTTTGGGAGGCTGAGGCAGGAGGATCACCTGAGGTTGGGAGTTCGAGACCAGCCTGACCACCATGGAGAAACCTTGTCTTTACTAAAAATACAAAATTAGCTGGGCATGGTGGCGCATGCCTGTAATCCCAGCTACCCGGGAGGCTGAGGCAGGAGAAACACTTGAACCTGGGAGGCAGAGGTTGTGGTAAGCCGAGATCGCGCCATTGCACTCCAGCCTGGGCAACAAGAGCGAAACTCCATCTTAAAAAAAAAAAAAAAAAAAAAAAAAGAAAGAAAGAAAGAATGTGAGTGGACTGGCAAAGCCTAATAGCCTAATAGTGTTACCCTGAAGGTCTAGTGGACTATTTGTGGAAGGGAACCAACCTGATTAGGGTCAAAGTGAAATCTGCCTCATATCCATGGATATAATCTGAAGAAAGGGCACCAGACATGCACAGATGAACAAGAATCAGTCCTTGCTCTCCAGGGCTTGTAGTCCATTGGAAAATTTCAAGGACACAGGTTGTAGGATAAGGATTAGGTTTGGCTGGGAGTAAAGGAGATCCCCCCAAAATAAAATAGTTTCTTTCTCTCTCAGAAATAATGTATGTAGTATACCAGAGATATTATGGCACACCACAGTGTTGTGAACCAAGACTTCTGTCTTGTTGCTCTAACATGTATGGCTTCCACTCCCAAGATACCTCATGGTCTTAGGCAGCTGCCGTAGCTCCAGCCATTACACTGCTATTCCAACCAAGAGAAATGTGGAAGACAGAAAGAATTGACAAAGGGTGCATGCCAGCTATCTTTTATAGGGTTTCCTGGAAGCTGTCATCTCACTGGCCAGAACTTTATTATTTTTTCTGAGATGGAGTCTCATTCTGTCACCCAGGCTGGAGTGCAGTGGCACAATCACGGCTTACCAAAGCTTCGACTTCCCAGGCTCAATGATCCTCCCACTCCAGCCTCCTGAGCAGCTGGGACTACAGGCTGTGCCACCACACCCAGCTATTTTGTCATTTTTGCAGAGGCAGGGTCTCACTGTGTTGCCCTGGCTGATCTCAGACTCCTGGGCTCAAGTGATCCTCCAGCCTTGGCCTCCCAAAGTGCTGGGATTACAGGTGTGAGCCACTGCACCCAGCCCAGAACTGAATCATATTATCATACCTCGCAGTAAGGGAGCCTGGCGAATGTCAGCTTTATTCCATTTAGCAATGTGCCAAACATAACACTTGGGGGAGGGGGACTTAGCTACCAAGGAAGAGGGAAGGAGCAGAAACTAGAGATCACTAACTGTCTCTTCTATATAGATAAATTAACAGATGAATGAGGCAAGGCACGGTGGCTCATGCCTATAATGCCAACACTTTGGGAGGCCTAGGCAGGAGGATCGCTTGACCTAATTCCTGGGGGAATTAGACACCAGGCTGGACAACATAGGGAGGCCTCGTCTCTACTAAAAAAAAATTTTTTTTTAATTAGCTGGGCATGGTGGCACATGCCTGTAGTCCCAGCTACTTGGGAGGTTGAGGTGGGAGGATTGTTTGAACCTCAGAGGATGAGACTGCAGTGAGTTGTGATTGTGCCACTGCATTCTAGCCTGGAAGACAGAGCAAGACCCCATCTCAAAAAAACACAAAAAAACAAAAAAAAGACGACAACAAAAACCCAATCAACTAATCAACAAACAGATGAATACAGTGCAGTGATACGGGCTAAGAACCACGTACAGAAAAGGGAGACATCAGCTCAGCTTGAAGCGGTCAAGAAAAGCTACACAGAGCTCAAGTTGGGGTTCTTTGGGTGCAATGCAATTTACAGAAACCAGCAGGCAGACAGTGAATTGTTCGTTATCTGTTCTCTCCTTCTTCCATAGAATAGGATTTCAGCTGCCCAACTGAGAGCTATATTCCCAGACTGTCTTGCAGCTAGGTGGGGTTATTATTCAGTTCTGGCCAATGAGTTGTGAGCAGAAGTGCAGAAGTGGTGTATACCATTTCTGAGTCTTGCCCTTCTAAATCCTGAGCATATTCCTCCCTGGTGTGTAGGTGTGGTGCTGGGATCTAGCTTTGATCTTGCAGAGAAAAGCAATACCTTAAGGCATGGACTGCTGGGAAACAGAGACAGAAAAAGCCTGGTTCCCTGGATGTCCTAGTGCCTCAGAGCCCCCAACCTCCCTGGACTGCCTGCCTATAGATATAATAGGTAAACTATCCTGTTGGAGCTATATTTGGGGGTCTTTTGGGCAACAGCAGCAGTTTAGCCCATGCTGTAAATAATTTATTACTCAAGCTATTTGAAGGAAAAAAGAAAAGAGGGCAATAAAGGGGTACTATATAACCCAAGTAGTGGAAAATGCTGCCCAGCCTCAGGGAAGAAAAGGAACTAAGAATTGGAGACTGGGTGGAAACCCACATATGCCTTTCTTGACTCTCATCCCTGCTTTGCTCTGCACACCTGCTTTGGTTGTCTGTCCCCCTGCAGACCAGCTTTGTCCGATTCTGCACTTATATAGCTTTTAAGGCTGCCCCGCAGTTTCCAGTGTATTTGTTATTGTTCTAGACACAGGTCGGCAATAAGCAGTGGTTTCAATCCCATTTTCAGATTCCTGAGAGGAAGGATCAGATTTGCCTGTCCTGGGTCAGGTATTTATCCCTGGAACTGTCAGTTAACTATGAGCAAGACAGTGAGGGTCAAATACTATCAACTGGGGGCTGAGCACGGTGGCTTATGCCTGTAATCCCAGAACTTTGGGAGGCTAAGGTGGGTGGATCACCTGAGGTCAGGAATTCGAGACCAACCTGGCCAACATGGTGAAACCCCGTCTCTACTAAATTAGAAAAATCAACCAGGCTTGATGGTGGGCGCCTGTAATCCCAGCTACCCGGGAGGCTGAGGCAGGATAATCGCTTGAACCCAGAAGACAGAGGATGCAGTGAGCTGAGATGGTGTCACTGGACTCTAGCCTGGGCAAGAGTGAGACTCCATCTCAAACAACAACAGCAACAACAACAACAAAAACATCTATCAACTGGCTACCTGGACCCCAACCCATGGAGTGACAGAATTTTTGGACATGGTCATGGCTCTTGGACTGGGAAGGACCCCCTGATATGGTTTGGCTCTGTGTCCCCACCTAAATCTCATCTTGAATTGTAATCCCCGCGTGTCGATAGAGGGACCTGGTGGTAGGTGATTGGAGCATGGGAGCAGTTTCCCCCGTGCTATTCTCGTGATAGTGAGTTCTCACAAGATTTGATGGTTTATAAGTGGCAGTTTCCCCTGCACTCTCTCTGCTGCCGCCTTGTGAAGAAGGTACTTGCTTCTCCTTCTCTTCCACCATGACTGTAAGTTTCCTGAGGTTTTCCCAGACAGATGGAACTGTGAGTCAATTAAAGCTCTTTTGTTTATAAATTACCAAGTCTCAGGTGGTATGTTTATAGCAGTGTGAGAACAGACTAATGCAACCCCCAAAGCATCTACTCTGCAGGGTAAAATCCAACTTCCTTAGTTTGATGTATAAGGCCTGGTACAACCTGACTCCACCCCGTTTTCTCTCTCACCTGCCTTCCCTACACACATACCCACTCCACACAATGAACACACCTTGTCTCCCACAAGACTACAGGTCTCTGCACATGCTGTTCACACTCTGGAATTTTCTTCCCTCTTTTCTGCTTGGTTAGCTTCTATGCGTGCTTCAACAGCTGACTTAAATGTTGCATTCTCTTGAGTAGACAACAACTCGATACTAAGTTTCATTTTACTGGAATTTTATCCGCTTAATTGCCATTGTGATAACACTTGTTATCCCTGAGGGGGAAGTAATAGATGTCTCATTAACATGAAATGTGCACAGTAAACTGCTACAGGACATTCTACTCACCAGAAATTTCTATGAACTGGCATTTCTAAACTATGCAATTGCAACTGATGGCAACTCTAGAAGATACAAAGTTGTTTTACAAGTCAATTAAAAATAAAGTGAGGTGTGAAAGAGAGAGATGCTTTCTGACTAGACTGCTAGTTGCCCCACTTTTATTTTATGTTTTATTTTATTTGAGAGGGTCTTGCTCTGTCACCCAGGCTTGGGTGTAGTAGTGCCATCATAGCTCACTGCAGCTTTAAACTCTTGGGCTCAAACAATCCTCTTGCCTCAGCCTCCTGAGTAGCTGGGACTATAGGTGTATACCACCACCATGTCCAGCTAATTTGTCCATTTCTTTATTTTTGCAGAGATGGAGTCTTGCTATGTTGCCCAGGCTGCCCCACATTTCTAACTAGGCTCATCACTGCCTAGCAAAAGGCTACATTTCCCAGTCTTCCTTGCAGCTAGATGTGGCCATAGGACTAGGTCCATGCCCTAGAATGTGAATAGAAGTGCTAGGTGTGACTTCTGTGTTTCTTGCTTAAAAGCCAAATTGCATGCCCTCCACTTTTTCTCTTTCCCTTCTCCAGGGTGAAGCATGGATGAGGTTATGACTCAGCTTTGACCATGCAGCCAAAGACAACATCCTAGGAACTGTGAGGCAAGCGGATGGGAGGAAGCCATGGCCCCAACTGACCCGATGGAGCTGAGTAGCCCGACCAGTCTGGACCACCCACCCCTGGCCTTTTGCTTGAGAAATAAATTAATTTCAGATTCTTTAAAACTCTGAGTAGCTTATCCAGTGTCTTATGTATCTCTCATATATATAATTATATCTTATAATTAAGATTAGCAGCTTAGCTGCTTAGCCAATGCTATGGATATGGATAATTTTATATATATAAATGTTAAATAATTTTATATCTATATTATATATAAATAAATTTATATCTATATTATGTACAAATTTATAAATTATTTATAAATAAATTTATACATAACATAAACATAATTTTATATCTATATTATGTATACATAAATTATTTATACATAATATAGATATAAAGTTATATCTTATATATAATTATATATAATATAAACATATATCTTATATATATAATTATCCATATCCATAGCATTGGCTATGAAATATATGTGTTTCATGTATATTTCATATATAGCTGCTAATTAAGATTAGTAGTCTGGGCTCGGTGGCTCACAACTGTAATCCCAGTACTTTGGGAGGTCGAGGTGGGTGGATGGCTTGAGCCCAGGAGTTCAAGACCAGCCTGGACAACATGGTGAGATGCCGTCTCTATGAAAAATACAAAAATTAGCTGGGTGTGGTGGCCCACACCTGTAATTCCAGCTGTTCAGGAGGCTGAGGGGGAAGGATCACTTGAGCCCAGGAGGTCAAGGCTTCAGTAAGCTGTGATCGCACCACTGCACTCCAGTGTGGGTGACAGAGTGAGATTCTGTCTCAAAAAAAAAAAAAAAAATTAGCAGCTTAGCAGCTTAGCCATAGCAGCTTAGTCAATGCTATAAATATGAATAATTATATATATCATTCATATATAATTATATGCAATTAATATAAATATATCATATATAATTATATATACGAAATATAAGTATATAATTATCCATATCCATAGCATTGGCTAAGCTGCTATGACAAATATACATACATACATACACATGTATAATGTGTATATCTATACGTATATGCTACGTAATGTCTAATAGCATATATGTGTATATGTACGCACACATATTTGTTGTAGCAGCTTAGTCAATTTTTTTTTTTTTTTTTGAGTTGGAGTCTCGATCTGTCACCCAGGCTGGAGTGCAATGGTGTGACCTTCGGCTCACTGCAACCTCTGCCTCCTGGGTTCAAGCAATTCTCCTGCCTCAGCCTCCCAAGTAGCTGGGATTACAGGTGTCCGCCACCACTCCCGGCTAATTTTTGTATTTTTAGTATAGATGGGGTTTCACCATATTGGCCAGGCTGGTCTCTTGGCCAGGCTGGTCTCGAACTCCTGACCTCGTGATCTGCCTGCCTCGGCCTCCCAAAGTGCTGAGATTACAGGCATGAGTCACCGCTCCCGGCTGCCAATGTTTTAACATAGCAGCTTAGCCCTCTCCTGGGCAGAGTAAGCCATGCAATTCTCCGGAACAGAGGTGAAATCTCTGTCATCTTTTCATTTCCAGCCCCCGGATAGCCCCTTACAAATAACGAATGTTCAATAAACCTCTGCTGATTGAATGTGTGCCTGAATTGGCAAGAACTAAGGCAGTAAACCATGAGTTGGGCCAAATATGAAGGGCCTGGGATGTCCTAGTTAGGAATTTGGACTTTGCACTTGCCCACACACATTTTGGTGCCATCAAAGGTGTACGGAAAAAGAACCTCACATTTTTAGGCTTCTCTGAATCGTGTTAGCTGGGGTGACACCTGCTGGCAAATTGAAATACTGCAGCCTCAATCCGTCAGCCAGAGAAGAGATCAAGGAAGCAGTTGTTAATTATTGTTAAGTTACAAATAGGAGGTGCTGAGGAAAATATGATGGATAGCAATCGTTTGGAAATACTCTGGGCTAGTCATGGTGATGGGTGCCGTAGTGGGGATGCAGAAACCTTTTGACATAGTTCTGTGATGGTGAGTTTCAGGGTTTGGTTTTGTTTAGAGATGGCCTCTGTCCTTTGATCTTGATAAGCTGTAAAATGCCTCTCCCACCCTTTCCTCTTCCTGGGATTGATTCTTTGTTATCTATTTGCATCAGCTTTTGATTTTCTCATTTCTGCCAAAGGGGTTAATCACCATGACAATGTTATTTGAGTCAACTTGTGAATTGGATTAAAAACAACGCAAAAGAAGGAACTATCACCCAAATACCATCCGACAACACTCCCCTCCCCACCCCCGGCCCCAACCCCGCAACACTTATCATGAAAACAGAGCAGCTGGGCTGGGCACCGTGGCTTATGCCTGTAATCTCAGAACTTTGGGAGGCTGAGGTGAGAGGATCGCTTCAGCCCAGGAGTTTGAGACCAGCCTGGGCAACATAATGAGACCCCATCTCTATTTAAAAAAGAAAAGAAAGAAATAGAAAGCTGAGCACTAACAGCGCTCCTTGGCTGGGCCCACTGGGGGAGATTTCGCTCTGTTCTCACTTTTGAGAGACAACAAGATATGCTATTCCTAAACACCAGTGTGATCACCCCTAAGGCCTGTGCAGCTGCTGCAATGATCATTTGGCCTTTTGCTTTGGCCTCCTGAAAACTTGGAGAGAATCCTAGTCCTCTTCCAGCAACTGTAGAAGACTGTGCTTTTCCTAGCCTGGGCAACATGGCAAAACCCCGTCTCTACCAAAATACAAAAAATTAGCAGGGTGTGTTGGTGTGTGTCTATAATCCCAGCTACTCCGGATGCTGAGGCAGGAGAATCGCTTGAACCCGGGAAACAGAGGTTGCAGTGAGCCAAGATCATGCCACTGCATTCTAGCCTGGGCGACAGAGCGAGACTCTGACTCAAAAAAAAAAAAAAAAAAAAAAAAAAAAGGCTGTGCTTTGCTCAGTGCTAAAGGCATAACCTGGCCTTAAAATTTTTTCTCCTCTTATTTTGCCCAATCCATCTGGTATTTTTGTAAGCCATCTGAAATCCCGAATACAACCTAGGACCAAACATTAGGACAAGCGGCCCAAGTAGTGCTCTGGTGGTGGGGCTGGGGAGTCGTAGAAGTGAGGGGAAGAGGCCAGGCGCGGTGGCTCACGCCTGTAATCCTAGCACTTTGGAAGGCCGAGGCAGGTGGATCACCTGAGATCAAGAGTTCAAGACCAGCCTGACCAATATGGTGAAACCTTGTCTCTACTAAAAATACAAAAATTAGCCAGGCATGGCGGTGGGCACCTGTAATCCCAGCTACTCGGGAGGCTGAGGCAGGAGAATCGCTTGAACCCAGTGAGAGACAGGACTAGCTGGATTTCCTAGGCCGACTAAGAATCCCTAAGCCTAGCTGGAAAGGTGACCAAATCCACCTTTAAACACGGGGCTGGCAACTTAGCTCACACCCGACCAATCAAGTAGTAAGGAGAGCTCACTAAAATGCTAATTAGGCAAAAACAGGAGGTAAAGAAATAGCCAATCATCTATTGCCTGAGAGCACAGCAGGAGGGACAATGATGGGGATTTGGGTCCCCTCCCTTTGTATGGGAGCTCTGTTTTCACTCTATTAAATCTTGCACCTGCATTCTCTTCTGGTCCGTGTTTGTTACGGCTCGAGCTGAGCTTTTGCTTGCCATCCACCAACCCCACTGACTTCCATCCCTCCGGATCCGGCAGGGTGTCCACTGTGCTCCTGATCCAGCTAGACGCCCATTGCCGCTCCTGATCGGGCTAAAGGCTTGCCACTGTTCCTGCACGGCTAAGTGCCTGGGTTCATACTAATCGAGCTGAACGCTAGTCACTGGGTTCCACGGTTCTCTTCCATGACCCATGGCTTCTGATAGAGCTATAACACTCACTGCATGGCCCAAGATTCCATTCCTTGGAATCCATGAGGCCAAGAACCCCAAGTCAGAGAACAGGAGGCTTGCCACCATCTTGGAAGTGGCCCACGCCATCTTGGAAGCTCTGGGAGCAAGGAACCCCGGTAACACCAGGAGGCGGAGGTTGCAGTGAGCCAAGATCGTGCCACTGCACTCCAGCCTGGGCAGCAAGAGTGAAACTCTGTCTCAAAAAAAAAAAAAAAAAAAGAAAGAAACATACAAGTGAGGGGAAGATAGATCTGAATGAGGGACAGAGGCTAGGAAAGGGCCCATACCTGGGATAGGGGGGCTTGATTAAACATTGGAGGGTGACACTGATGGCAAACAACGCCAGGTGGGCTCACTCCCACCAACCCTGGCACCCTTTTCTGATAACACTTCTCCTGGCCTCTTTAAATGACAAAAGTCTTGTCCCTTGAGTTCATTTTAAAAATACCTGGTGATAGCCTGGGCAACATAGCGAGACCCTGTCTCTACAAAAAATGAAGAAATTAGCCAGGCATGGTGGCTCACACCTATAATCCCAGCTACTTGGGAGGCTGAGGTGAGAGGGTCACCTGAGCCCAGGAGTTTGAGGCTGGAGTGAGCTATGATCGCAGCACTGCCCTCCAGCCTGGCGGACAGAGCGAGACCCTGTCTCAACAACAAAATCTCCCAGCCGTAGATCCAATGATAAAGGTACACCCATGGCTTAGTCCTATGGGGGAATGTGGCAGCCAACCTCCAAGATGGCGCCCTGTGGAGAGTGGCAGCCTGCCTCCGAGATGGCACCCTTCAAGGAGACACTCTCACCTCCTGGTTTTGTCTGTTTGTGTGTAGCTCCCTCCCCACTGAGTAGGGCCAACCTACGTAACTTCCCTGGCAACTGGCCACCCCTCCACCCCTGAGTTGATGAAACAGGGCACCAGCATTTCCACTGCGGCTGTCATGCCATCCAGAAGCCCACTTGAACCTATGTCTAAAATAAATACACGCAGCCCTGCTGGAAGTAAGAGGGGTACACTTTAGTCATGGCTTGTACAGAGATTTTTTGGGGCATGGGATTCCTACAGCGAATGAAGTTACACATAGCAGGCAGCTGCTGCTAGAAGGGGCCGAAGGCTTCGGCCCATGTGTTGAGATGTTTTCATAGCCATGCATGTCTGTGCACTGAAGAGGGACCTGGCACTTTCTGGGTCCTTGGTTCCAGCTGCTTGACAAGGCCAGGCATTCAGACACAGGCAGCAACAGAGGCTGGAACGAAGTCTTCAGACTCAATGTCTAACTTCTGGACAGGCGTGGTTGCTCACACCTGTAATCCCAGGACTTTGGGAGGCCAAGGCAGGCAGATCACCTGAGGCCAGGAGTTTGAGACCAGCCTGGCCCACATGGTGAGACCCTGTCTCTACTAAAAAAAAAAAAAAGGGCAAAAATTAGCCAGGCACGGTGGCTGATTTAGTAGTCCCAGATACTCGGGAGGCTGAGGCAGGAGAATTGCTTGAACCCAGGAGGCAGAGGTTGCAGGGAGCTGAGATTGTGCCAATGCACTCCAGCCTGGGCAACAGTGCGAGACTTCATCAAAAAAAAAAAAAAAAAAAAAAAAAGTCCAGCTCCTTTGCACAGTCCCTGTCTGTCTTCCAGGCAGGCAGGTGGTCTAGAGCTGCTGGGGTCTGATGCTGCTCCCTGGGCTCTAGAACCCCTAGATGGGCCAGGCCTTCAGCCCGTCACTGGCTCTGTGAACTGCATGCTTGAGCCTGTCCTTCCTCTCCCTCCCAAACACAGCGAGAAGGTCATTACTGCATGTCCTCAACATCCCAATGCAGGGGAGTGTGGCAGAACCGAGTATAAATATTTAGAGTGGCAAATAGGAGGTCCTTGCTCTCTGGAGCCAAGCATGTGTTTCTGTCCTGCAGCCAAGTGATCAGTGAGGTTGGATGGGACAGTAGGAGCTTGAGGCTGGCCAGGAGGTCCTTGGCTTACCAAGGGCAAGGTGCAGTGAGGCTACAGAGCTCAGAGGGCTGTGGCTGTGCCTCTGAACATGGCATTTACCTGGATGGGCTTCAATAGCTCCTGTCTCACCCTAATGGAGACTCAGAGGCTTGGGCTGATGGTGGGAGAGAACTGATCTGAGTGTAAGGCTGCTGGTGTAGTGTGTGAGTGTGTGTGTGTCTGCGCACGCATGCGTGTGTCTATGTCTGTGTGGCAGAAGCTGGTGTTTACTCTAAGCCCAGGAAAACTTCCCAGTACCTTGTTGTTGAGGGAGAAGACTGCGGAGAGAGGTTTATTTAGGCAGTTAGACCTAGCCACAAAAACAAATGAGGAGGGAGGACTATTTCTCAGTGTCTTTGGTACCCTAGGAATGGACAAGATCTTTCCTGTTCATTACCAAAGTGCATTCAAATGATCCCTGGGGCGGATGCAGGGTGCACTACAGAGGGGTTGGCCACTGATAAAAAAAGGAAGGAAAGTTCATAGAAATAGAGCTGAAATCAACTGCCCAGGAAGTGTTAGCAGGTTCAGGAGAGCTGGGTGGCTACCCAAGCGAGGGCACTGTGCACACTAGATGCCCAGGGAGAGGAAGGAGGTGGGGAGCAGGGGGGAAAATGAGGGAAAGACAAAAAAGGAAGGGTCAAGGTCGGAGCGGCTGACCCTGTATTCCCAGACGCCACCACATGGTAGGCACGCTACCATGGGTGCCTGCCCTTCGCTAAAGAACATTAGGAGAGTAATCCCAGCACTTTGGGAGGCCGAGGCAGGCAGATCACTTGAGGTCAGGAGTTCAAGACCAGCCTGGCCAACATGGTGAAACCCTGTCTCTACTAAAAATACAAAAATTAGCCAGGCATAGTGGTGGGTGCTACTTGGGAGGCTGAGGTACGTGAATTGCTTGAACCTGGGAGGCAGAGGCTGCAGTGAGCTGATTGCACCACTGCACTCCAGCCTGGGCAACAGCGTGAGACTCCATCTCAAAAAATAAAAAAAAAATAAAATAAAATAAGAACATTAGGAGAGAAATTGAACATGGACTCTATATTGGGTAATAGTATTGTACCAGTATCCAACATCTTGGGCATAATAATGGTATTGTGGTCATGTGGAAGAACGTCTTTGTTGTTAGGAGCACATACTGAAGTGTTTAGGGATGAAGTGTCTTGGCATGTGCAACTTTCAAGTAGGTGAGTAAAACGAAAAGAAGAGAGAAAGAATGGAAGCCAATGTGGCAGAATGTTAACAATGTAAAGGTCTAGACTAAGGGTTCAACTTCATGGTACTATCTTTGAGTTCTTCTCTAGGCTCAAAATTTTTTAAAAAATGATAAGTTAGGGGAAAAAAATTACTGGTGCATGACAACATGGATGAATCAACATGCTGATTAAAAATGAAATCAGACAAAATATCAATTAATTTGAAATTCTAGAGCATGTAAAACTACAGTGAAAGATACCAGAACAGTGGTTGCCTCAGTGTGTGAGTGTGTGTGGCAAGGGCTGGGGAGTTGGCTGGAAAGGAGCATGAGGAAATTTTCTGTATTTCTAAAGGGATTTAAGTTACACAGGTATAAGATATTATTCAAAACTGGGCAGATGTACACCTAAGATTTGTGCATTTCATGGTACGTAAAATGTATATCAAAAGGGAAAAATGATTAAAAAGAGTTGGGGGCGGCCGGGAACAGTGGCTCATGCCTGTAATCCCATCACTTTGGGAGGCCAAGGCGGGCAGATCACCTGAGGTCAGGAGTTCAAGACTAGCCTGGCCAACATGGTGAAACCAGGAGGCTGAGGCAGGAGAATCGTTTGAACCCAGGAGGCAGAGGTTGCAGTGAGCCGAGATCGCACCACTGCACTCCAGTCTGGGTAACAAGAGCAAAACTCCGTCTTAAAAAAAAAAAAAAAATTGCTGGGTGTGGTGGCAGGTACCTGTAGTCCCAGCTACTCGGGAGGCTGAGCCAGGAGAATTGCTTGAACCTGGGAGATGGAGGTTGCAGTGAGCCAAGATCGCGCCACTGCACTCTAGCCTGGGTTACAGCAAGACTCCATCTTAAAAAAAAAAAAAAGGAATTGGGGGAAATGTTGAATTCAGATAGATTATGGTGGTGTGTCTTGGATTTCTAAACTCTTTGGGATAAACCTTGGGAGCCTGGCTGGACATATTTTGAATGCTTCACTTTGAGGATTCAGAAAGAATACATTGTTGCTCAGGTTTTGGAAGTTCCCAGCCCCAGAGTTGGTTTCCCTGCACTGAGTCGCAGCCATGGATCCAATGATGAAGGTACACCCATGGCTTAGTTCTATGGAGAATGCGGCAGCCAGCCTCCAAGATGGCACCCTGTGGAGAGTGGCAGCCAGCCTCCAAGATGGCACCCTCCAAGGAGACCCTCTTAACTTTTGGTTTTGTCTGTGGTGTGTGTGTGTGTGTGTGTGTGTGTAGCCCCCTCTCCCGCTGAATAGGGCCAACCTGTGTAACCAATAAGATATTATGGAAATGATACTCTGTGTGTGTGTGTGTGACTCTGAAACTAGGTTATAAAAGACAATGCATGTCCGCCTTGCTCTCTCTTGGATACTTGTTCTGGGGGAAGCCAACCCTATGGAGGCATCCACCTTGCAAGGAACTGAGGCCTCCTGCCAACAGCTGTGTTGAGTCTGCCAGCCGTGTGAGTGACCTACCTTGGAAATGGCTCCTTCAGTCCCAGTCAATTTTTCACGTGATTGCAACCCTCGCTGACATCTTGACTAAAACCTCCTCAGAGACCTCAAGTCGGAATTATCCTGCTAATTCCATCCCGAATTCCGTACCTGCAGAAACTCTGACATAACAAATGTGTCTTGTTATGTTAAGCCAGTAAGTTTTGAGGTTAAGCCACCAGAGATAACTAGTACAGGAAGGGATGTTGGGACCTCCAGAGGACACCGAAGGAGGCTGTGGGCAGGTGTGGTCCGCCTTCTTGTGGCAAACCCCAGAGGCTTTCCCCTCTGCCCACAGACTTCACCTTCCCTCCTGGTTCTCATTCACAGCAGCCCAAGAAAAGACTGAGAAGTATTTACCTTTGCCACTCTGGCCCCATTGTCATACTGAGTCACTAAACTCTTTCAAGACTCTGCTGTCTTGCACCACCCCCACACCACCCCTCTCTACACATTTGCCTCAGGACCTCATGGTACCCCATAGCACCTTAAAGACAATTACTTCTTGGAGCTGAGAAGTTCCCAGGTCTCACACATTAAAAGTTATTGCCAACATCCCACTTACATTTTCCTCCCCAACCTGAGCCTCTCATCTACGGAGAATCTCTCCATCCATAATCAGTTTTTGTGGCAGATACGGCATCCTCCTATAAAAGAAAGTACAATTTTTTCTTTCTTTTCTTTTTTTTTTTTTTTTTAACAAAAAGAGTTTCACTCTGTCACCCAGGCTAGAGTGCAGTGGCACAACCACAGATCACTGTGGCCTTGAACTCCTGGGCTGAAGCAATTCTCCTGCCTCAGCCTCCTGAGTAGCAAGGACTACAGGTCCCTGCCACCACACCCAGCTAATTTTTAAAGTTTTTGTAGAGACAGGGTCTTGCTACTTTGCCCAGGTTGGTCTTGAACCCCTGGTCCCAAGTGATTCTCCTGTCTTAGCCTCCCAAAGTGTTGGCATTACAGGCATGAGCCACTGCACCCAGCCTAAAAATGTTTTTATTATGAAGGTAATACACGCTCATTTTAGCATTTCCATTAGTTGGAAAATATAGCAATCGCTGTTAAGGCTGTGTGCATGTATGTGCGCACACGTGTATTCCCAAAGCAAATCCGCTATAAATAATTTAGGACTAAATGAAGCTCTGAAGTAATTTGCTTTGTCATAGCCAAAGCTTTAAAGCCAACATATTTTCAACCTGGAGGCTTTTTGTATTAAAGGCATATTCTGGCAAACAACAACTTAAATCTCCTAGAAAGAATATGGATACAGTTAAAAGTGGGGGAAGTGGATCTTTGTGGTCCTTTCTCTGTCTGACCAGAAAGGAATGGCCAGCAGGTGGAGAGATCAAGGAGAAGGATGTGATCCCATACACCTGCACACCGCTTGCCCTTTGCTCACGGCTTTGCACGTGGGCTCTGTGAATCCCCTCAGATGTCTGCTGACCCGGGCAGCCAGAACCACGGCCCTGTATTCCATAGAAGTGCCAGAGCTGTGCTCAGACCCAGGTCCCTCTGAGGCCACAGCCCATTGTATTTAGTTTGCAAGCGTTGCCAAAATGAAATATCACAAAGGGGCTGGGTGTGGTGGCTCACCACTATAATCCTAGTAGTTTGGGAGGCAGAGGTGGGAGGATCGCTTGAGGCCAGGAGTTTGAGACCAGCCTGGACAATATAGCTAGATCCCATCTCTACAACAAATTTTACGAAGAGTTGGGCATGGTAGCACCTACTGTAGTTCCAGCTACTCGGAAGACTGAGAGATGGGAGGATCCCTTGAGTCCAGGAGGGTGCAGTGAGCTATAATTGCACCATTGCATTCCAGCCTGGGTGACAGAGTAAGACCTCGTTTCTTTTTTTTTTCTTTTGGAGACAGAGTTTCGCTCTTGTTGTCCAGGCTGGAGTGCAATGGCGCAATCTCGGCTCACTGCAACCTCCTCCTCCCAGGTTCAAGTGATTTTCCTGCCTCAGCCTCCAGAGTAGCTGGGATTACAGGCATGCACCACCACACCCCGCTAATTTTGTATTTTTAGTAGAGACGGGGGTTTCTCCTTGTTGGTCAGGCTGGTGTCAAGCTCCTGACCTCAGGTGATCTGCCCACCTCAGCCTTCCAAAGTGCTGGGATTACAGGCATGAGCCAATGCGCCTAGCTGAGACCCTGTTTCAAACAAACAAAAATAAAATCACAAAGAAAGTGGCTTAAAACAATAGAAATTTATTCTCTTGCAATTCTGGAATCTAGAAGTTGAAAGTCAAGGTGTCAGCAGGGTTGGTTCCTTCTTAGGGGCCTGTATTTTTCTGTTCTCACACTGCTAATAAAGACATACCTGAGATTGAGTAATCTATAAAGGAAAGAGGTTTAATGGACTCACAGTTCTACATGGCTGGGGAGACCTCACAATCATGGAGGAAGGTGAATGAGGAGCAAAGTCACATCTTACATGGTGGCAGAAAAGAGAGTGTGTGCAGGGGAACCCCCCTTTATAAAACCATCAGATTTCATGAGACTTATTTACTATCAGGAGAAGAATATGGGGGAAACTGCCCCCATGATTCAATTATCTCCACCTGGCCCTGCCCTTGACACATGGGGATTATTATAACTCAAGGTGAGATTTGGGTGGGGACACAGCCAAATCATATCAGGGCTCTAAGGGAGAATCTGTTCCATGCCTCTCTTCTGGCTTCTGGCAGTGGCCACCATCCTTGGCTTTCCTTGGCTTGTAAACAAATGCATCACTCCAATCTCTGTCTCCATCTTCTCCATCTCCATTTGTGTGTATGTCTCTGTCTTCACATGGCCTTCTTATAAGGACACCAGTCACTGAATTTAGGGCCCACCCTAATCTAGTGTGGCTTCATTTTACCAAGTTACATATGCAAAGGCCCTAATTTGAAATAACATTGCATTCTGAGGTTCTGGATGAATATGGCTTTGAGGTGGGGTTGTTGGGGGCACTATTCTATCCAGTACATCAACATTCAAACATTATGCTTTTTAGCCATCAGCAATGACAGCACCTGGGTATCCCTAATAGATAAGTCCCTTTATTGTGAGCAATAAAGACAAGGGAAAAAGTCAAAAAAAGAAAGACTTTACACTTGAACTCTACTGAAATACATTTGACTAAAGTTTTATAGAGGCCCAGGAGAACATGGATGAAGATTTTGCTGACTTCCCTGTTGCCTTGGAGAAAACAGAGGAGCAGTTCTTTGCAGGGGGAAACCCTCTAAGACATGGATAATGAAAGCAAACCTCATGGAAACATAAGGGCTGGATCACAGCTAATTTAGACCAGAAAATAGTGCAATGATTATTACGCAACCTATACAATTGTCTTCAAGAAGGGTTCTTAAGTACATGGGAAAATGCTTATGCTGTAATATTAAACAACAACAAAAAAAGCCAGCATTCAAATTTGTCTTTGCAACATGAGCTTAACTATGCATATCCCAGAAAATAAGTCTGGTGCCAATTTAGACATGAGGAGATAGAAGCAGAGCACTGTTGCCTTTTATTTTATATGCTTTTGTATTATTTGAATTTTGCGCCAAATAATAATGTAGTACTTTTTAATTTTTCTTTATTATTATTATTATTATTATTATTATTTTTTTTTTTTTTAAGAGAGAGAAGGTCTTGTTCTGTCACCCAGGCAGAAGTGCAGTGGTGTGATCATGGTTCACTGCAACCTCCACCTCCTGGGCTTAAGCCATCCTCCCACCTCAGCCTGCCAAGTAGTGGGGAATACAGGCACCAGCCACCATGCCTGGCTAATGTTGTTGTTTTTTGTAGAGACAGGATCTTGCTATGTTGCCCAGACTAATCTCAAACTCCTGTCCTCAAGCAGTCCTCCCACCTCAGCCTCCCAAAGTGCTGGGATTACAGGTATGAGCCACCACACCCAGCCATAGTACTTTTTAAAAATAAGCTTTGTATTTAAGAATAGCTTTAGATTTACAGAAGAGTTACAAAGATAATAGAGTTCCCATATGGCATCCAGTTTCATCAATTGTTAACATTTTATATTTGTCACAAGTAATGAACCAACACTGATACATTATGATTAACTAATGTCCAAACTTAAATGGGGTTTCTCAAGTGTTTTTCTAATGTCCTTTCTCTGTTCCAGAATCTCATCCAGGATACCACATTATGTTTAGTGGTCATGTCCCTTTGTAACTGTGGCATTTTCTCAGACTTTCCTTGTTTTTGATGACCTTGACAGTTTTGAGGAGTACTGGTCAGGTATTTTGTAGAATGTCCCTCAATTTGGATTTGTCTGCTGTTTTTCTCATAATTAGACTTGGGTTATGAATTTGGAGGAGAAAGACCACACAAGTTAAGTGCCATTCACATAAAGTCATGTCCAAGGATACATTACTTTTGTAATGAAACATACGATGAAATATTAAACAAAGCCAGCATTCACAATTGAATATATAAGTTTTGTAATGAAACATACAATGAAATATACAATGAAAAGGATATATTACATTTGTAATGAAATGTACAATGAAATATACATTTCTTTTTGTTTTTTTGTTTTGTTTTGTCTTGTCTTTTTGTAGAGACAGGGTCTTACCATGTTGCCCAGGCTGGTCTTGAACTCCTGGGCTCAAGTGATTCTCCTACCTCAGCCTCCCAAAGTGCTGGGATTACAGGCATGAGCCACTGTGCCCAGCAAAACATATTCTTAAATAGGATTATGCCAAAAAACTGTTTGACTCTAGGTGGTGGATTATAAGGGTTTTCTAAATATTTTCCTTTACAGTTTTCTATAAAAAGCATGCAATATATTTTATAATTTTAAAAATTTATTTTAAAAATCCTACTGTAAATACTCAAGCTGCCTGGCTGTAGAGACAGAGGAGGGAGGGAGGGAAGCATCCCGGGGCCTCAGCCTGGCCTGCGTGGGAGCAGAAAGTGTCAGAGTGATGGGGAACACACCAGGACTTGGCTGTATGCTGGGAGCAATCAAGATTACTTATGGCAGGACAGAAAGTAACAGCAACAAAAGGAGAGTGAGGGCCGGGGCTGGGAAGACATCTCTAATGAGAACATTGAGATGCATTCCAGGCGAAAGGGTAACCCAAAAATGTAAGCAAGCCTAGAGCAGAGATTAGTTATAGCCAAATAAGTCAGGCAGAACTCAGAGGGTGCAGGCGGCTTCGGGGAGGGACGGGCCAGCTCTGTGTCTCCGAATCCAGCAACCTGAGGCTTTGTATAAATACTGACTTTTTAGGGAAGACACAGAGGAGCCTCTCTCTTTTTCCACTGGAGGGATTAAGAAGAGTTTACTGATTTTCAAACAGGCTGTTTCTAATCAGGGCTTATTTTAGATCTAATAAGGCTCTTATTTTTTTTAATTGGGTACAGAGAAGGGAATTTAATGTCAATCTCTGGGTAAAGTATTTTTAATTACTTTGGATGATGTTACATTGAAACTAAGATTGTAGGTCACACGCAAACCCCAGGGAACTGGTCCTACAAGGATATTCTACTAGAATTAGGGGAGCCTTGCCCAAGGTGTCTCCTAGATCTTGGTCCAGCATGAAAATGACTGGGCAGATGGGCTGGCATCCATAGATGGGGTAAATGATGATAACTTCCAGAGTAAACAACTTTTTTTTTTTTTTTAGATTGAGTCTTGCTCTGTTGCCCAGGCTGGAGTGCAGTGGCTTGATCTTGGCTCACCGCAATTTCCACCTCCCAGGTTCAAGCGATTCTCCTGCCTCAGCCTCCCTAGTAGCTGGGATTAGAGGCATGCACTGCCATGCCTGGCTAATTTTTGTATTTTAGTAGAGGTGGGGTTTCGCCATGTTGGCCAGGTTGGTCTCAAACTCCTGACCTCAGGTGATCCGCCTGCCTCAGCCTCCCAATGTGCTGGGATTACAGGCATGAGCCACCATGACTAGCCTAAACAACCTTTTTTTTCTTTAATTTATTTTTAAATTTTTTTAAAAATTAAATTTTTAAATAATAGAGATGGGGTCCACTATGTTGCCCAGGCTGGTCTCAAAATCCTGGGCTTAAGCAATCTTCCCGCGTCAGCCTCCCAAAGTGCTGGGATTACAGGCGTGAGCCACCATGCTCTGCCTTTTAATTACAGTTGGCAAACTTCTACATATCCTTCAAGACCCAAATCAAGTGTTCTGTGAAGTCTGCTCTATGAGCAATCATAGCAGCTCTGACTTCTGCCCCCACTATGGAATGTCACAGCTATTTTAATTATTGCATTTATCACACTGCACTACAATCATTAATTTATAGTTCTGCTCCCCCGGTAGACTATAAACCTTATAGAGCAGAAGCTGTAGCTTATTCTCATCCTGTATGCCTTTCTCCTTCAGTGCAGCTCAGTTACTAGAAAACAGAAGGCACTCAAATAAAAAATGCTTTTTCGGCCAGCTACGGTGGCTCCTGCTTAATCTCAGCACTTTGGGAGGCTGAAGTGGGAGGATTGCTTGAGCCAAGGAGTTTGAGACCAGCCTGGGCAACATTGCAAGACCTAATTTCTATAAAAAATAAACAAAAATTAGCCAGGTGTCCTGGCACGTTCCTGTAGTCCCAGCTACGTGGGAGGCTGAAGCAGGAGGATCACTTGAGCCTGGGAGGTCGAAGCTGCAGTGAGCCAAGACAGCACCACTGCTCTCCAGCCTGGGTAACAGAGCAAGACCCTATCTTAAAAAAAAAAAAAAAAAAAAAGGCTGGGCGTGGTGGCTCATGCCTGTAATCCCAGCACTTTGGGAAGTCGAGGAGGGTGGATCACGAGGTCAAGAGATCGAGACCACCCTGGCCAATGTGGTGAAAACCTGTCCTACTAAAAATACAAAAATTAGCTGGGCATCGTGGCATGCACCTGTAGTCCCAGCTACTCAGGAGGCTGAGGCAGGAGAATTGTTTGAACCCGGGAGGCAGAGGTTGCAGTGAGCTGAGATCATGCCACTGCACTCCAGCCTGGTAACAGCAAGACTCCATATCAAAGAAAAAAATTTAAAAAGCTTTTCTCTGAATAATAGACGTAGCTATCCTTCTGCAGATCTGGTGTGTCTAGATGTACCATCACATGTGCATCCAGTCAATTTTTGATTTACTAACTTTATGAGGATTCATTGTTGAGCACTTCCTATGGGCTTAAGTTCTGTGCTAGACATAAAACTTCTGTGCAAGGTTATGTAATCACACTGTGGTGTAGCCCTTGATCTTTAAAGAAATACAGTGAAGGAAAATATTAAACCATTAGAGAATAAGAGAAGATGTAATTATAAAAAAATTCAAAGTCAGGTGCCCCCATGCATGATGAAGATGGTGCCTGTCGAGGGGCTGAGGCGGGGGAAGTGGCAATGGCTGGAGTCATCAGGAAGGGCTTTCTGGAGAAGTGGGGTTTGGGTTGAGACATGGAAGACGGGGACAAGCACCCAGGTGGAAGGAATCGGGGAAAGCTTCAGACCGGCAGAGCAGCCTCCAGGATGAGATGGAGCGCAGAGGGGAGAGGACGGTGAAGACACCAGAGTGGGATTCCTGATTGTAACTCGGAGTCTTTGGGGTCCACACCTAAGCTGTAGTGTAGGCTGGGATGACGTCACAGACACTCGCAGTGGACCAAGAGGCCAAGTGCTGAGTGAGCACAGCTGACAACAGAAGCTGGCAATGATCTGAGTGAAACTAGGGCCAGGGGTGTGGCATCACCCTGATTGCAGCTCGGAGGCAGCATCTGGATAACCTGGGGGCCCTAGAGGAAGCATCTGGATAACCAACGGAGATGGGGCTACAGGAATTGGCGAGATCTGGCAGTGCAAGCACCAGAGCCTCAGGAAGCCAGACGATGCCACTGATTGCTGTGTCCCCATCCCTGCTCCTCCCTCTGAGACAGGCCTCTTCTCTCTACAGTGCTTCATGGCCCTAAGTTATTCCTGAAGACTAAGAAGGGCAGGAGGAAAGGAAAGGATGGGCTGAGGAGATACCTAGAAAGGAAACAAAATTCTGAGTGGAGGGAATTCAGGCAGCAGTGTGGCACTTGGGCAAAGTTTTGGTGGACACCACGATACGGCTACCTGCTAGCACTGCACCCTGGGAAGGCTGCCTGATCTCTCTGAGCCTTAATCTCATTTGTACAACTCAAATGCTCATCCTTCTCTTCTGTTTTTACTTGATAGGTAAATATTGTATATATTCATGGTGTAAAATTTCTTTCTTTCTTTCTTTTTCTTGAGACAGGGTCTCACTCTGTCATCCAGGCTGGAGTGTGATGGTGGAGTCATGGCTGACTGCAGCCTTGATCTCCTGGGCTCAGGTGATCCTCCTGACTCAGCCTCCTAAGTAGCTGGGAGCACAGGTACACATCATCACACCTGGCTAATTTTAAAGATTACTTTTAGAGACAGGTTCTTACTATGTTACCCAGGCTGGTCTTGAATTCCTGGATTCAAGTGATCTGCTAGCTTTGGCTTCCCAAAGTGTTGGGATTACAAGTGAGCCTCTGCCTGGCTTCAAGCTATTTCACACGTGCATTACCTCATATACTTATTTTTTGGTGGTGAGAACACATAAAATGTACTCTTGGCAATTTTCAAGAATATAATACATTGTTATTAACTGTAGTCACCATGATGTCTGATACAGTTTGACTCTCTGTCCCCACCCAAACCTCACCTCGAATTGTAATCCCCATGTGTCAGGGGAGGGGCCTGGTGGGAGGCGATTGGATCACGGGGGTGGATTTCCCCCTTGCTATTCTTGTGATACTGAGTTCTCACGACGACATCTGATGGTTTAAAAGTGGTTCTCTTATGGCCGGGCACGGTGGCTCATGCCTGTAATCCCAGCACTTTGGGAGGCTGAGACAGGCGGATCACCTGAGGTCAGGAGTTTGAGACCAGCCTGACCAACACGGAGAAACCCTGTCACCACTAAAAATACAAAATTAGTCGGGCATGTTGGCACATGCCTGTAATCCCAGCTACTAGTGAGGCTGAGGCAGGAGCATCACTTGAATCCAGGAGGCAGAGGTTGTGGTTAGCCAAGATCACACCATTGCACTCCAGCATGGGCAACAAGAGCAAAACTCCGTCTCAAAAAAAAAAAAAAAAAAAGTCAGTTCTCTCCATGTATCCCACCCCCGCCCCACTCCTGCCACCTTGTGAAGAAGGTCCTTGTCCCCGCTTCGCCTTCTGCCGTGATTGTTAAGTTTCCTGAGGTCTCCCCAGTCATGTGGAACTGTGAGTCAATTAAACCTCTTTCCTTTATAAATTACCCAGTCTCAGGCAGTTCTTTATAGCAGTGTGAAAGTGAACTAATACAATGTCCAATGCATCTCTTGAACTATTCCTCCTGTCTGATATTTTGTGTCCTTTGACCAACACCTCCCCAGTCCTCCCCGTCAACCTTATGGTGCAGTTCTTGGGACATAAAGCAAATGAGGCACTTGGTTGCAAGAGACTCACGGGGACCATCTAAAGTGTGCGGAGGGTGATGGCCAAGTTAATTGTAAACAGTTCATCCCGGCACGGCCCTCCCAGCCTCATGGCAACCTGGGGCAGACACACAGCGAGGACCACTCTGTGTGGGATAAAGCTCAGGTCCGGGGGTGAGCTCGGGGTGCAGAGCGGCCCCGGCAGCAGGGCCACTTTTCTGTGCACTGAGGAGCAGGTGTTCTCATTGGCTGCCTCTCTGCCATTGATTCGCCAAATCCTCTTTGAGGGCCTACTGTGTGCCAGACCCTGAGTGGGTGCTGGGGACGCGGTTTGGTCTCTGCCTCTCTGTGGTCTTTTGGCTTCTGTGCCCTGTCCCTAACTGCTCAGCTCCCCCTGCCTGCATTAGTCAGTGGTCTTTGTTCTCGAGTGTCTGACTGAAACCCCACTCAAACTAACTGAAGTAAAGGGAGCCATTAGGAGATCCTAGTATAAATCATCTATAGAAAGAAAGGCAGGGGTGGGCGTGGAATGCAGAGGGAGGCAGCAGAGAATGAGGCTGACTTCCAGGTTGACAGACCTAGCTCACCAAGGAGCAAGCTGGGATTTTAAAATAGCTGCAGTTGGGTGCAGCAACTCATGCCTGTAATCTCAGCACTTGGGAGGCTGAGGCAGGAGAATTGCTTGAGCCCAGGAGTTCATGACCAGCCTGGGCAACATAGTGAAACTCTGTCTCTAAAGAAAATAATTTAAAAATTAGCCAGGCATGGTGGCATGTGCCTGTGGTCCCAATTACTCGGGAGGCTGAGGCGGGAGGATTACTTGACCCCAGGAGGTTGAGGCTGCAGTGAGTAGTGATTATGTCACTGCAGTCCAGCATGGGTGACAGAGCAAGACACTATCTCAAAAAAAAAAAAAAAAAAAAAAAAAAGAATTGGGTTTCTGTCTCCACTTAACAAACGAGATTTCTTCCATTATACCTCCTCAAATCCCAAACTCTCCAATATTTTAATAGTGCTCTGCTGTAATTTAGAAACTCTGCTCTCATTTGAAATTTACTGAGGATCTGTATAACAATAATATTAATAAATAGCAATTGTTGGCTTGGTGCAGTGACTTATCCCTGTAATTCCAGCACTTTGGGAGGCCGGGGCAGGAGGATTCCTTGAGGCCAAGAGTTTGTGACCAGCTTGGGCAACATAGTGAGACCCCATCTCTACAAAAATTTAAAAATTAGCAAGGTATGGTGGTGCACGCCTGTGGTCCTAGCTACTCAGGAGGCTGAAGTGAGAAGATTGCTTGAGCCTAGGAGTTTGAGGCTGTAGTGAGCTATGATGGCATCATGGCACTCCAGCCTGGGTGACAGAGCAATGCCCTGTCTCAAAAAAAAAAAAAAAAAAAAAGCCAGGCATGGTGTAACACCTATAATCCCCACAATTTTGGAGGCCAAAGCAGGTGGATCACTTGAGCCCAGGAGCTGGAGACCAGCCTGGGCAACATGGCAAAACTCCATCTCTACAAAAAATACTAAAATTAGCCAGATGTGGCAGTGCATGCCTGTAGTCCAAGCTACTAGGGAGGTCGAGGCAGGAGGGGATTTTGCTTGAGCCCAGGCTGGGATTTCAAGACTTCAGGAAGCTGAGATCACACCACTGCACTCTGACCTGGGCAACAAAGCAAGACTCTGCCTCAAAAAAAGAAAAAAAAAATCTGTGTAGATACTAGGCAGACATTTTTCTGAGCATGGCTTTGATCTTTTGGTAGGAACATTCCAGGAGAAAAACAAGAAAAAAAGCTTCTTAAGGATCTGCTGTTCCTTGGCTGAAGGATCTGGTATCAGGCTGATTGATGAAGGTCATGACATGCAGCAGCTAGGCAAAAAAAAGCCCTCTTCTCACGATCAGAAGAGCCGCATGTGTGTGTGAGCCAGTTGCTATCCTGCCTCCTTCAAGGTTAAGTACCTCAAAAAACTACCATGTGTCTGTTGGAAATTTTACTTAACCCAAGAAATAAGCAACAATGCGTCATAGGGCCATAAAGAGTTCTGTACCTCTGTTCAGATTATTTGCAGAATCATGTCTATTACAATTCTGACCTGTGTACAAACAAATAGACTTCTTAATGCATGGATCAAGTATGATAGTCACCTCTGAAGATTTTTAACGTGGGAATGTGATGGGGTGAGACTGGAGAACTTAACAATCATATTAACAGCTGCACAAGTCATTTTCTCATTTTTCTACTTTTCATAATAATCATGTAACTATACATATGTTAGTATTAATGCTTATTTCTTTGGTAAAATAAAAATTCCAAAGGACACAGGGCAGATTTTGGAAGTTCTTAACCATGAATGAATCAAGATAGGGTAGTGATTAGCCTTAGATAAATCCCAAGAAAATTACATTCATTTGGTGGATTGAGACCAAATGCAGATTTTTTTTTTTTTTTTTTTTTAATAAAAAGAAGCTCAAGCCTGTAATCCCAGCACTTTGGGAGGCCAAAGCAGGCAGATCACTTGAGGTCAGAAGTTCAAGACCAGCATGGCTAACATGGTAAAACCCCATCTCTACTAAAAATACAAAAATTAGCTGAGCATTGTGGCAGGTGCCTGTAATCCCAGCTACTCGGGAGGCTGAGGCAGGAGAATCGCTTGAACCTGGGAGGTGGAGGTTGCAGTGAGCTGAGATCGTGCCATTGCACTCTGGCCTGGGCGACAAGAGTGGAACTCCTCTCAAAAAAATAAATAAAATAAAATAAAATAAAAAACATTTAACCCTCAAATTTTCTTTTAAAAAATTAGTATTTTCTATTTGATTACTGATGGAAATTGACCATGTCCACATTCCCTCTGTGTTAGTCCGTTTATGTTGCCATAAAGGAATACCTGAGGCTGGGTGACTTATAAAGAAAAGAGGTGCATGTTGGCTTATGGTTCTGCAGGCTGTACAAGTACGGCACCAACATCTGCTTGGCTTCTGGTGAGACACCAGGGAGCTTACAATCATGGCGGACAATGAGGAGAAGGCAGTGTCACATGGCAAGAGTGGGAGCGAGAAAGAGAGGGGGAGGTGACACAATTTTTTTTTTTTCTTTTTTAGACAGGGCCATGCTCTGTTGATCCTGCTGGAGTGCAGTGGCACAATCATAGCTCACTGCAGCCTCAAGCTCCTGGGCTCAAGCCATTCTCCCATCTCCGCCTCCCAAAATTCTGGGATTATAAACATGAGCCAGTCCACACTCTTTTAAACAACCAGATCTCACGTGAGCAAGAGCTCATTCATTACTACAAGGAGGGCACCAAGCCATTCATGAGGGATGCACCCCCATGATCCAACACCTCCCACTAAGCCGCCTCTCCAACATTGGAGGTCAAATTTCACCATGAGATCTGGAAGGGACAAACCCAAACCATATCACCCTTCCTTCCTTTCCTTCTTATCAATTCATAAAACAGAACATACTCCACCTATTGTTCCTCCCCTCACCCCAAATCCTCTTATTTTCAGTAAGGAAGAGTTGCCAAATAATAATATTTGATGGTAGTTTCTGATACGAGAAAGAGAATTGGATAGAGGCTGACGGCACATCCAACAGATGTGGGCAAAGGGCGAGTTACGTGTATGCGGAAATCTGTAAGATATCATCTAGACATTTTTATTTTGACAATTCATCCCCTTATTTGAAAAAGTAGTTTTCCAGCGTCTCATGGCTGTAATATCAATGCTTCTTCTTTTTTTTTTCCCCCTCTTTCTTTCTGTGAATGGAATAATCCCAAAACTTTGGGAGGCTGAGGTGGGAGCATTGCTTGATGTCAGGAGTTCGAGACCAACCTGGGCAACATAGCAAGGCCCCATCTCTACCAAAAATTTAAAAATTAGCCAGACATGGTGGCAAGTGCCTGTAGTCCCAGCTACTTGGGAGGCTGAAGTAAGTGAATTGCTTGAGCCCAGGAATTAGAGGCTATAGTGAGCTATGATCACACCACTGCACTCCAGCATGGGCAACAGAGGCTGACCGTGTTTCTAAAAAAAAACCCAACCAACCAACCAACCAACAAAACAAAAGAGAAAAACCTGGACCGAACTCACAGCATTAGAGCCATTTTTGTTCTGAATTGCTTTTTGGTTCTAATTCAGTTATTGCCTGCTTACTATGTACTATGCCGGGATACCTGGGGAAAGGCCAGGCTTTTACACACTACCTTCTGATATTGCCTTAGGTGAATCAAAGAATAAAATGGAACTGGGCATGGTGCCTTATGCCTGTAATCTCAGCACTTTGGATCACTTGAGTCTTGGAGTTCAAGACCAGTCTAGGCAACATAGCAAGACCCCATCACTACCAAAAATTTAAAAATTAGCCAGGCGCAGTGGCATATACCTGTTGTCTCAGCTAATTGGGAGGACTGCTTGAGCCTAGGAGTCTGAGGCTGCAGGGAGCTATGATCGCACCACTGTACTCCAGCCTGGGTAACAGAGTGAGACCCTGTCTCAAAAAAAAAAAAAAAAAAAAAAAAAAGGAAGGTTCTAAGGATTTGGAGGGAGGCAAAAGGGAAGAGCTATAGGAAGGCATATGAAGAGAGCCTTGGCCTTCAGGCCTAGATGGAATCTTGCTGGCTTTTTCTTTCTTTTTTTGTTTTTTTGAGACAGAGTTTCATGCTTGTTGCCCAGGCTGGAGTGCAATGGCACTATCTCGGCTTACTGCAACCTCCGTCTCCCAGGTTCAAGCAATTCTCCTGCCTCAACCTCCCTAGTAGCTGGGATTACAGGTGTGTACCACCACGTCTGGCTAATTTTTTTTTTTGGATTTTTAGTAGAGACAGGGTTTCACCATGCTGGCCAGGGTGGCTTTGAACTCCTGACCTCAGGTGATCCACCTGCCTCGGCCTCCCAGTGTGCTGGGATTACAGGTGTGAGTGCTGGGATTACAGGCGTGAGCCCCCGCGCCCGGCCTCTGGCTGGCTTTTTCCAAGGTCAGCAATTGTTCTATTGATGCAAACCACTGTCTGTTGTAGCAAGCAGGATTCTCTCTCCACACCCCACACTTGGGCATTGCTGGGAGACTCTGGGGCAGCTCTGGGGCCGCTCTGGGGCCTTAGGGGTATACAAGTAGGTTATTGAGGGCAGTAATCTCAGATCCAGATGTGCAGTGATAAGAGGAAAATCCTGTTTGGTTGGATTCTACAGTCTCTCTGACCTGCACTGGAAATATTTTCTGAGGACCTTCTAGCTGAAAGCTTCCTTTATGTGTGATGAGAACAATAGCCTTACTCTTTTTTCTTATTTGTCATGGCTACCAAAAATCACAGAGATGTTTTTCAGACCAATATATTGGGGACTTTATTGCTTCCAAATTTTCCAGGCAGAGAAGAAAGAACTAAACTTATGGGGAAAGAATACTGTGAGTTTAATTATTGTTTTTTATTTCCTGAAACGCAAGGCTCAAAAGTTCCTGGGTCAAAAGAAGAATGCAGCAGGGCATAATGGCTCACTCACACCTGTAATCCCAGCACTTTGAGAGGCCGAGGTGGGAGGATTATTTGAGCCCAGGATTTCGAGACCAGTCAGGGCAACATAGCAAAACCTCATATCTATTAAAAAACAAACAAACAAACAAACAAAAAACTAAGAGTGGGATCACACACTGGCCGGTAGAATTTGATGCTGGACTGGGCTGGAGGGTCCACCCAATGGTGTCTTGTTCCAGAATTATTTTAAAGCCTTAAGAATGGATGTACTGGAAACAGTGGCTCCAGCCTGTAATCCCAGCACTTTGGGAGGCTGAGGCAGGAGGATCACTTGAGGCCAAGAGTTTGAGACCAGCCTGGGCAACACAGTGAGACTTCATCTCAAAAATTAAAAAAAAAAAGAATGAGTGTAGCTGCAACTTCATTTGGTGACACAACATGGGTGAGAAGTGTAATACTGGTTGTGAAATATAATACTATTAGCTACCATTTATTAGCAACTCCTGTGTTCCAGATTTTCTGCTAACTGCTTTGTATACGTGGTCTCCAAGTCAAATCATCTCATAATCAGTCACAGTGGTTAGTTAGTCAGGGCTAGCACATCTGCTTCTCCACATTCCCTGTTGCTCTGTTCATTTCTACTTTATTAACCTTGATGTATACACATTCTCAATCTTAACCCCCTGCAAATTACTGTTAGAAAGAGGGAGCATACAAATCAGGGAAACAAATATTTGGAATGATTTTCTAAAAAGTGATCAATTGTGAAGGCTTTGTTTGTTCTAAAACTCTAAAGAATAGCTGGTGTAGTTGTACTTTTTACTAGGAAGAAAAACAACCACCATTCTTGTTAAATTATTCTGCTAATGTTTACTTTGTTGAAACAGTGGTATTTTATGAAAACAAAACAGAAAAGTTTTTATTTGGGCATGGCAGGGGGCAAAGGCCTTTCCTCTATTACTAGGAACTGGTTGAGCATCCCTAATCCGAAAAATGGAAAATTCAAAATGCTCCAAAATCCAAAACTTTTTGACCACCAACATGATGCTCAAAGGATTGGAGCATTTTGGATTTCAGATTTTTGGATTAGGGTGCTCAACTGGTAATTACATAATGTAAATATTTAAAAAAAAAATCACTCTCAAATTCAAAACACATCTGGTCCCAAGCATTTCAGAGAAGGGATACTCAACCTATATTCTGGAAGGAGGCTTTGTCATTTCTATCACTGCCCTTGGATCATAATGGACTTGTGGGGTGTCAAGTCTTCTAGAATGAAATCTGATTCAATCTCCTTTTCAATATAAATAATGTGTAGTCATAGACACATAATCTTTGCACTTGTCCTCAGGAACAATGTATGCAGGTGTGTGTGCATATAAATACGTAAACCAAAAATAGTATTCTAAGCCAACTGATAGACCCTGTCCTCTCGGCCAACGGCATTCCAAAGTTAACCTGAAAAACTAGTTCAGGCCATGATGGGAAGGGGACATGTCAGACATGCCTCCTCATTCCCTCTTCCCTTTTGGAATTCAGGCCCAGCTGACCAACATCAACATCAACACAGAGACCTGAAGACTGATAGGACAGACTCTTTAAGTCTGAAAAGAAGCATTTACAATCTATTCTCCCTGAAGCCTGCTACCTGGAGGCTTCATCTACATAATAAAACCTTCATCTCTACAACCCCTTATCTTCACCCAGACATTCTAGGTCTTTAGAAAAGAACTCTTTCAACCAATTGCCAATCAAAAAATCTTTGAATCTGCCTATGACCTAGAATGCCACCCCCACCTTCCAGCTGTCCCACCTTTCTAGACCAAACCAATGTACATTTTACGTGTGTTGATTACATGTCTCCCTAAAATGTATAAAAATGTATAAAATCAAGCTGTAGCCTGACCACCTTGGGCACATGTTCTTAGGATCTTCTGAGGCTGTGCCACAGGCCATTCATTGGTCACTCATATTTGGCTCAGAATAAATCTCTTCAAATATTTTACAGAGTTGGACTCTTTTTTTTTTCAACAAATATGTGGTATATATGTAATCATTTCTTTTTTATTTTTATTTTTTCTTTTATTTTTTGAGATAGTGTCTCACTGTGCTGCCCAGGCTGGGGTGCAGTGGTGTGATCTTGGCTCACTACAGCCTCGACCTCCTAGGCTCAAGTGATCCTCTCACCTCAGCCTACCAAGGTAACTGGGACTACAGGCTTGCACCAGCATGCCTGGGTAATTTTTGTATTTTTAGTAGAGACAGGGTTTCACCGTGTTGCCCAGGCTGGTCTCAAACTCCTGAGCTCAAGTGATCCTCCCGCTTCGGCCTCCCAAGTGCAGGGATTACAGGCATAAGCCACCACTGTGCTTGGCCTGCATCATTTCTTTAAGCTGTTTCATTTCTCCTAAGTAGCCCTACAAAATTATGCAAAATAATTATGTACAATAACCTAATAGAAATATAAACTTTTTAAAGAGAATTTAGATTTCCAGAGAGGAGGACAGCTGCCCATTGACAAGAACTCCTGCCACTGGGAAGCCTTTTTGTTTTTTTAGAGACAGAGTTTCACTCTTGTTGCCCAGACTGGAATGCAGTGGTGCGATCTCGGCTCACTGCAACCTCCGTCTCCCAGGTTCAAGTGATTCTCTTGCCTCAGCCTCCCAAGTAGCTGGGACTACAGGCATGTACCACCATGCCTGGCTAATTTTGTATTTTTAGTAGAGACAGGGTTTCTCCATGTTGGTCAGGCTGGTCTCGAACCCCTAACCTCAGGTGATCCACCCACCTTGGCCTCCCAAAGTGCTGGGATTACAGGCATGAACCACCATACCCAGCAGGAAGCCATTTTCGAGGGGCCTTCCGAAATCTGAGAGAGACAATGTGACACCTTCACTGGAAAGACAGGAAAAGCCACTGTCAGCTAACAACTGGCTCCCATCACTTGGGTGGTATTATGTCCTGTGGCGCTCCCTCTGGGGCTGGGAACTTATCTCCTATCCTGGTTATACCATCTTTGGGAAAGACTTTGGGAACATCAGTGTAGGCTGGCCCTCAGAAATCAGGGGTGTTAACTCAAAGGTTCTCTCACAAATTTCCAGGTGCCTCCAGGTAAGGTTTAAAAGAAACTACACTTTGGGAGGCCAAAGCAGGAAGATTGCTTGAGGCCAGGAGTTTGAGGCCAGCCTGGGCAATATAGTGAAACTTCATCTCTACATAAACCTTGAAAAATTATCCAGGCATGGTTGCATGTACCTGTAGTCCCAGCTACTCAGGAGGCTAAGGTGGGAGAATCACTTGAACCTGGGAGGCAGAGGTTGCAGTGAGCTGAGATCATGCCACTGTACTCCAGCCTGGGCAGCAGAGCAAGACTCCCTCTCAAAAAAAAAAGAGAAGAAGAAGAAAGAAAAGACAAAAGATAATCTAGTAAAGTGGTATCAGTAGTTGTCTCTTGGCCGAGTGTGGTGGCTCACCCCTGTAATCCCAGCACTTTGGGAGGCCGAGGCAGGCAGATCACGAGGTTAAGAGATTGAGACCATCCTGGCCAACATGCTGAAATTCTGTCTCTACTAAAAATACAAAAAAAATTAGCTGGGCATGGTGGCATGTGCCTGTAGTCCCAGCTACTCGGGAGGCTGAGGCAAGAGAATTGCTTGAACCTGGGAGGCGGAGGTTGCAGTGAGCCGAGATCACGCCACTGCACTCCAGCCTGGTGACAGAGCAAGACTCTATCTCAAAAAAAAAAGTAGTCGTCTCTTTATGTTGGGATTGTGAATATGTTTTCCTTTTCTTTCCTTTTTTCCCAAATTTCATGTACTGAAAGTGATTTATAATAAAACTAAAATCTGCAAAAAAATTTTCTAGCCTTGTTTTGCAAATTCAAGTCTAATTATTTTTACCCTTTGGGGGTATGTGCCACCTGGGAAACTTTTAAAGTTTTTCAGAGATTTTGAGGTCTGGCCTGGGGGTGTCAATGCACAACCAAGGTCAAGGGCTTCCACAGACTCTCTCATAATCTGGGTGTAACCCTTCTGTGAGGACCATGGCAAATGGGACCCTAGACTAGAATAATCAGCGCTGAAGGGAATGCTCACAGTCATCCACTACTGTATTGAGCACCCTTGACATAACTAACTCCATCTTAGAAAAAGACTCCATTTTATATTTCACAAGGGACTCTGCCAACAAGGATAAGATGTTTTGTTTAATAAACAAATAAAAAGATAAAGACTGCATCCAACCAGATAAAGACACAAACAGGCACACTCTTCCAGGATCAGTTCTCACCAGAGGACTCTGTGACTATAAGAGGTCAGGCTTTCAGCAGCTTGAAATGGCTGTCTTAACTGACACTGTCTGGCAGTCACTCATGATAAGAACTTTGCATCTGCGTCTGAAGGCTCTGCAACCTAAAGCACTCTTCCTTGAAAGACTGACCTGGCCCAGGCCCAGACTCCTTTTGTCTCTGCTTCCCTGGTCTGGTCCATTAACCCTTTCTCCTATCTCTTTTTTCTGAAATTCGGGAATACTTAGACAAGCAAATTCCTTTTCAAATGAGTGGAGTAGGAGACACGGATGATTGCTCTCAGCTCCTGCCCCTCTTTCCTGAGAGCTGCCCCTGTTCAGGAGCAGCAGTTGTGCTTGCAATACAGGACCACACTCTCTGGATCCTGAGAGTTTCAAGTTGTGACTGTGAGATGCTACTTAGTCATTCCTGCAGGGCAAGCAACAGAGGACACATAAACCAGGGAGCTGAGAGCTGCCACGGTGGGTCTTGTGTATGCATAAGCAGTGACCACGTGTGACTGCTGAGACCTACAGAGCAGACAAATTCGAGAAAGAATGAAAGCACAGGCAGCCGGCGCCAGCTTCCTGGTCCAGCCCTCTGTGGGGCTGGCTATCCTCGGTGCTCTTGGAATCCATTAGCTATCTCCAAGGCCTCCCAGAAAAGGCCTTTTGCTTAAGCTAGTTTGAAGTAGTGTTTTTATCTCTTGGCCCCCAAATCCTTAATTAGGAAAAATGGTAACCAAGGCAAAATGCATAACTTAAGCAATAATTAACATGGAGATAGAAATGCAAATGGAAGCAAACATTAAGGATGTATTAGTCATCTTTCCCTGTTGAAAATCTTACAGCAATCATTCTTAGCTTTTTGAGGATGGCAGTAGTTAGAATTTTTTTTTTTTTTTTTTTTGAGACAGGGCTTGCTCTGTCATCCAGGCTGGAGTACAGCGGTGCAATCACGGCTCACTGCAGCCTTGACCTCCCAGGCTCAAGCCATCCTCCTGTCTCAGCCTCCCGAGTAGCTGAAACTACAGGCAGGTGCCAGCGTGCCTGCTGATTTTTGTATTTTTTGTAGACAGGGGTCTTCCTATGTGACCAAGGCTGGTCTTGAACTCCTGGGTTCCAGTGATTCTCCTACCTTGGCCTCCCAAAGTGCTGGAATTACAGGCATCAGCCACTGTACCTGGTCAGTTATAAATTTCTTTATAAAGGATAAGATTATTGTTACTCTGTAAATTTACTTTAATTTCTTTACCTGATAGCTCAATTAGAATTATTACTGTTATCATTTGTTCAGTAATAGGATATAAATTTTTAATAGTTCAGCCATTAAAATACAGCATTGTGTAGAATTAGTTGAAATTTTATTAACATGTTGTTCACAATTAGTTCACCAAAATCAATGAATTTTACCTTGTGAACATTATTCAAATACTTTCCAAATGCAAATTGTGATGCGTGCCCCAAACTTTGTAAATGTCCTGTTAAGATGGATTACGAATAGTTCATACAGAAATTGAAGAACTTCTTCTGTGGGTTACCCTTGGGTGGCCTCTACTGAACTTGTAATTTATCAAAGAAGGGCCAAATAGGTGTTAATGAAAAGAGTCAACCTCTGTAAAATATTTGAAGGGATTTGTTCTGAACCAAATATGAGTGACCATGGCCCGTGACACAGCCCTCGGGAGGTCCTGAGAACATGTGCCCAAGGTGGTGGGGGAGCAGTTTGGTTTTATACATTTTAGGGAGGCATGAGACATTGATCAAATACATTCAAGAAATACGTTAGTTTAGTGCAGAAAGGCGGGACAACTCAAAGCAGGGGCTCTCAGGCTATAGGTAAATTTAAACGTTTTCTGATTGACAATTGGTGGAGTTTGTCTAAAGAACTGAGATAGATAGAAATGAAATATTCAGGTTAGAATAAAAAATTATGGAGATCAGGGTTCTTCTGAAGTCTTATAGTGGCTGCCCTTAGACACAATAGATGACAAGTGTTTCCTATTTAGATGTTTAAAAGGTGCTAGAGTTTTAATTAATCTCTTCAGGATTGAGAGGACCTGGAAGAAAAAAATCTAGCTATGTTAACAGAGATTCTTTACAGATGCAAAATTTCCCCCAGAAAGAACAGCTTTGCCAGGCCATATCAAGATATGGCAAAGAAACATGTTTTGGGGTAAAATATTTTGATTTTCTTCCTTGTCCTGTGATGTTATGCCAGAGTCAGGTTGGAAAGTAAGTTATGATAGATAGTGTTAAATAAAACCCATCTGATGAGAATTTGTGGTTTGTAGGGCATGGCTCTCCAGGCCCCTTAGATAGGAATTTGGGCAAGATTAAAAAAAAAAAAAAAAAATCAAAGCTTAGTCTTCATAGGTATCCAAGTCAGACTGTCTGTATTTGAATCCAGGCTGTACTACTCACCAAAAAACCTTGGGCTAGTTATTATATTTGTTTCCCTGACAAGATTTCTCCACTGGAAAATCAGGTATTAGTGGTATCTAATCATAAGATTTTTGTGGGCTTTTAGGAAGACAATCCATTTAAAGCAGCTAGGAAAATGCCTAGCACACAGTAGGTAACCATTAATTTCTTATCTCTATGATTAATATAGAATATTAGTAACTATTGTTAAGCTGCTTCTGTTGAAAGACCCTTTTCCTGACTTGTATTAATCAGGACTTTCTAGAGGGACAGAACTAATAGGATATATATATATATATATATATATATATATATATGAAAGGGATTTTATTAAGGAGAATTGACTCACACAATCACCAGGTAAAGGCCCACGATAGGTCGTCTGCATGCTGAGGGGCAAGGAAGGTAGCGGTGGATCAGTCTGACTCCCAAAACCTCAGAAGTAGGGAAGCCAACAGTGCAGCCTTCAGTCTGTGGCCAAAGGCCCGAGAGCCCCTGGCAAACCACTGGTGTAAGTCCAAGAGTCCAAAAGCTTAAGAACTTGGAGTCTGATGTTCGAGGGCAGGAAGCAGCCAGCACGGGAGAAAGATGAAGTCCAGAAGACTCAGCAAGTCTGCTCTTCCATCTTCTCCTGCCTGCTTTATTCAGCTGGCAGCTGATTAGATGGTGCTTACCCAGAGTAGGGGTGAGTCTGCCTCTCCCAGTTCGCTGACTCAAATGTCCATCTCCTTTGGCAACACCCTCACAGACGCACCCAGGAACAATACTTTGCATCCTTCAATCCAATCAAGTTGACTCTCAATATTAACCATCACAAGTATTGTCCTGTGTACTTGTGCTCATAGAGTAAGGGCTAAGGTTGAGTCAAGGTCAAGGTCCAGTCAAGGCTTTCCTCTTCATACAGTTTGACTGTGTCCCCAACCAAATCTCATCTTGAATTGTAGCTCCCATAATTCCTACATGTCAAGGGAGGGACCCGGTGGGAGGTAATTGAATCATGGGGGTGGGTCTTTCCCATGCTGTTCTCCTGATAGTGAATAAGTCTCACGAGATCTGATGGTTTTATAATGAGGAGTTCCCCTGCACATGCTCTCTTGCCTGCCACCATGTAAGACACCCCTCGCTCTTCCACCATGATTATGAGGCCTCCCCAGCATGTGGAACTGTGAGTCAATTAAACCTCTTTCCATTATAAATTACCCAGTCTCGGGTATGTCTTTACTAGCAGCATGAAAACAGACTAATACACCTTTCCTGTGAAACTTCCCTCTGTTTCTCAGACAAAGTGAGTATCCTCTCTGGGTTCCCTGGGCATTCCTCCACACTGAATTGGAATTAACTGTTTAGCTGGGCTCCCTCTCTAGACTGTAGGTACTCTGAAGACAGGAACTGTGTTATTCTCCTCTGAACCCCATAACAGTTTGTTGAATAAATACATGAATTAAAAAAGAGCAGAGGCTCTCCTGAGGGACAGCATAGAAGAGGTTATTGAAAACATGGAAGAGGTTGGGATGACAATAAAAAGGGTCTCACAAATTTAGGGAAAGACTGATTGTTCTGTAGCCATGGTAACAAACAGCCACCAGAACCAATTTCAAATCTGTTCAATTAATTCGTGAGAACTAGCCTCAGTGAACATGCTTTTGCAAACCAACCAATCAATGTCAGCCTTTGCTTATGAAAATCAGCTAATAAGAATGGATTTGGGGCAGGTGTGGTGGCTCACACCAGTAATCCCAGCTACTCAGGAGGCTGAGGCAGCAGAATTGCTTGAACCCGGGAGGGAGAGGTTGCAGTGAGGTGGGTGGGTAGATCACTTGAGGCCAGGACTTCGAGACTAGCTTGGGCAGCATGGTAAAACCCTGTCTCTACTATTAACAAAGATATAAAAATTAATACAAAAATTAGCCTGGTGTGGTAGCACACAACTGTAATCCCAGCTACTCAGGAGGCTGAGGCAGGAGAATTGCTTGAACCCGGGAGGCAGAGGTTGCAGTGAGCTAAGATCACACCACTACACTCTGGCCTGGGTGACAGAATGAGACTCCATCTCAAAAAAAAAAAAAAAAAAAATTAGTTGGGCATGGTGGACATGGTGGCAGGCACCTGTAATCCTAGCTACTTGGGAGGCTGAGGCATGAGAATCACTTAAGCCCAGGAAACAGAGGTTGCAGTGAGCCAAGATCACTCCACTCTAGCCTGGGCAACAGAGCGAGACTCTGTCTCAAAAAAAAAAAAAAAAAAAAAAAAGAATGGATTTGCTTCATTAAAAATACCTCCAAGTGACAACAAATCAATGTTATGTCTCACTTATGTGACCACACTTCTACAGATGATGTCAACCTATTTATATCTGTGAACTTCTCCAAAACCCTAAATGAGATCAGATCAGCAGTCTGGTCTGCTCCTGGAGACCATGCCTGACCAGTGTAGTGGTATAGTTCTCCTTCATTATAGAAGCAATAAATTCAGTTTTGCTCTTTTATTTCAGGTATTGAGTGCTAGTTTCATCATTCTTTAACAACTCTGATACAGAAATTTTTTTTTTAGGTAAAATTCACTTAACAAATGTCTTAGTCCATCTGGGTTGCTATAGGAGAAGACTTTAAGTGGGATAACTTAGAAACAACAGAAATTTAATTCTTACAGTTCTAGAGGCTTGGAAGTCCAAGATCGAGGCACCAGCAGATTCAGTTCCTTGTAGAAGGTGACTTCTATGTGTACTCACATGGCAGCAGGGGCTTGCAGGCTCCCTCAAGCTTCTTTGTAAGGGTACTAATCCCATTCATGGAGGTGGAGCCCTCATGGCCTAATCACTTCCCAAAGACCCCACCTCTTAACACTGTTGCATTGGAGATTAAGTTTTAGGATATGATTTCCAGGGAAACACATGTTTTGAAAATAGCAACAAAATTCACCATTTTAAATATTTTGCAACATACAATTTGTGATATTTATTATATTTACAATATTGTACAACCATTATCCTTATCTAATTCCAGAATATTTTCTTCACCCCCAAGGGGAAGCCTTGTACCTTCCAATTTCCTCTTCTGTTCATTTCCTGTCAATGACTAATCTTTCTGTCTTTATAGATTTGTTTATTTTGAATAGTTCATATAAATGGAATCACACTGTATGAGGCCTTTTGGGTCTGCCTTCCTTCACTCAGCATGTTTTCAAGATTCATTCATGTTGTAGCAAGTATCAGTACTTTGTTCCTTTTTATGGCCAAATTATAGTCTACTGCATGAACATAGTACATATTTATTTAGTTTTTTGAGACAGGGTCTCGCTCTGTCACCCAGAATGGAGTGCAGTGACACCATCTTGGCTCACTGCAACCTCCATCGCCTGGGTGCAAGTGATTCTCCTGCCTCAGCCTCCCGAGTAGCTGGGATTATAGGCGTGCTCCACCAAACCCAACTAATTTTTGTATTTTAGTAGAGATAGGGTTTTACCATGTTGGCCAGGCTGGTCTCAAGCTCCTGACCTCAGGTGACCTGCCCGTCTTCGCCTCCCAAAGTACTGGGATTACAGGCATGAGCCACCATGCCGGGCCTATACTACATATTTTTAATCCATTCATCTGTTAATGGACACTGGGCTATTTTCTACCTGCAGCTGTTGTACATAATGCTTCCATAAATGTTGGTGTACACATATTTGAGTTCCTGTTTTCAAGTTTTTGGAGGTATTTTACCTATAAGTAAAATTGCTGGGTCAACTGGAATATCTATGTTTAATTTTAGAGGAATTGTCAAACTGTTTTTCACAGTGGCTGTACCATGTTTCTTCCCACCAGCAACGAGCAAGAGATCCAATTTTTCCACGTCCTTGCCAACAGGTTATTTTTCATTGTTTTGAATACAGACATCTTAGTGGGTGTGAAATGGTATCTTGTGGATTTGATTTGCATTTCTCTAATGACAAATGATGTTGAGAATTCTTTGGTTATTTGTGTATCACCTTTGGAGAAATATTTATTCAAGTTCTTTGCCCACTTTAAAACTGGGTTGTGTGCTAATTGTTGAATTGTAGAGTTTCTGTATATAATCTGAATGTTGTGCCCTTATCAGATATGATTTGCAAATATTTCCCCATTTTGTGCATTGTCTTTTCACTCTCTTGATAGTGTCCTTTGATACAGAAAAGCTTTTAATTTTGTTGTTGCCTATGCTTTAGCATCATATCTGTAGGTCTTATATGCTTTTTGTTCTTTCATCACTTCCTTTTTTAATTTAGTTGATTTTGTTTGTGTGTGCTACAATTTTAATTACCTTTTTCTTTCCATATATATAAAAGTTATTTTCTAACTGGTTACCTTGGGCACTACAATGAACAACTTAAACTTACAACAACCTACAGTAATTAACACTAACTAGTGTTAATAAACACCAGTTTGAATAGTACACAAAAACTGTGCTCCTATACATCTGTATCCCTTTCCCTTATATTGTTATTACCACAGATTACATCTTTATACATCATGGGCCCATTCCTATAGATTCATAATTATTGTTTTATATATTTGCCTTTTAAATCATACAGGGAAAAAAGAGGAGTTACTTAACAAAACACAATAATACAGGATTTTGTATTTACCTATGTAGTTACCTTTACTCGTGTTCTTTATTTCTTCTATGGCTTTGAGTTACTGACTAGTATTCCTTCATTTCAGCCAGAAAGATTCTCTTTAGCATTTCTTGTAGGGCAGATCTAGTAGCAACAAACTTCTTCAACTTAAAAAAAAGTGGAAATATCTTAATTTATCCTTTATTCTTGAAGAATAGTTTTGCTGGTTTAGAA
Source organism: Pan paniscus (assembly GCF_029289425.2). NCBI lineage: Eukaryota > Metazoa > Chordata > Mammalia > Primates > Hominidae > Pan > Pan paniscus. Next base: position 48,755,738 of record NC_073256.2, on the reverse strand, counting down.
TTCTTGGTTGAAAGGTCTTTTATTGTTTTTGTTTTTATTTTCTAAAGACTTTAGATGTGTTATCCTACTGCTTTCTGGTCTCTGTGGTTTCTGATGAGCAATCAGTTGTTAATCTTGCTGAGGATCCATTGTACATAATGAATTGCATCTCTCTTGCTGCTTTCGGCATTCCATATTTGTCTTTGGGTTTTGACAATTTGCCTATAATGTGTCTTGGTGTGGGTCTCTTTAAGTTTATCCTGCTTGAGTTTCTTGGATGTATTTATTCATGTCTCTCCTCAAATTTGAGAAGTTATTATTTCCTAAAATATTTCCTTCAAATATTTTTCTTCTTTTTTTTAATCTCTCTTTGGCACTCCTATGATGTGTGTATATGTTGACATGCTTGATGGTGTCCCACACGTTCCTTGGGCTCTGTTCATTTTTCTTTCTTCTGTGTTTTCTGGTCCTTAGACTGGTTAATTTCAATTGCTTTCTTTCAGTTTGCTGATTCTTTCTTCTGTCTGCTCAAATCTACCATTGCATTCCTCTAATGAATTTTTCATTTCAGCTGTTGTAATTTTCAGTTCCAGAATTTAGATTTGATTCTTTTTTACTATTTCTTTATTGACGTTCCCTATTCATTCATACATTATTCTCCTGTTTTCCATCAGACTTTTTCTTGGTTTCCTTTAACCTACTGACTATATTTAAGAGAGTTAATTTGACATCTTTGGCTAGTAATTCCAGTGTCTGGGCTTCCTCAGGAGTGGTTTCTGTTCAACTCTTTTTATCTTGTGAAAGAGCCATACTTTTATGTTTCCTTGTATGCTTTGTAATTCTTTGTTAAGAACTGGATATTTTGCGTTTTGTAATGTGGTAACTTTGGAAATCAATTTCTCCTCCTCCTCAGTGATTGCTGATTTTTGCTTTTTGAAGGCTGCTGCTGTCCACTTGCTAACTGATTTTTTCAAACTACTTTTTTTTTTTTTGCAAAGTGTGTATTCACAGTTGCGTTTGGCCACTGAAGTTTCTGTTCTACTATCTATAGAGTCATCAGTGACCTGACAAAGATTTTTTGAAGTGGTTGGCTCCCAGAATGGGAAAAAAAAAATTGTCACCTTAAATATTCTAATGGATGCCACCAGGGAAAGCCATTACAGCTCATGAAGGCTGAATCCAAGGCCAGCATTAGAGACAGAAAAGCAGATTGGTGGTTGCCAGGGGTTAGGAGGAAGGGAGAATAGGAAATGACTGCTAAAGGATATGAAATTTTCTTTTTGGAGTGATGAAAATATTAAAAAATAATTTAGATAGAAATGATGGTTGCATAACTCTGAATATATTAAAAACCAGATAATTTTTTAAAAGGTAAATTATATATTAATCAAGCTGTTATAGAAAAATCTAAACTGGATACTTCAAAGGTATCTCAAATTCAGTGTGTCAAACATCAATTTTTTATTTTTTATTTTTGAGATGGAGTCTTGCTTTGTAACCCATGCTGGAGTGCAAGCGGCATGATCTCGGCTCACTGCAACCTCTGCCTCCCGGGTTCAAGCGATTCTCCTGCCTCAGCCTCCTGAGTAGATGGGATTACAGGCATGTACCACCACACTCGGCTAATTTTTGTATTTTTACGGAGTCTCACCGTGTTGATCAGGCTGGTCTCGGACTCCTGACCTCATGATCCACGACATCAGCCTCCCAAAGTACTGGGATTACAGGCATGAGCCACTGCGCCTGGCAAACATCAAATTCTTGTTCTTCAATATCAAACCTTCTCTGTTCTGGTGATCTCTGGAGCTTAGTGAGTGTATCACTATCCATCTACTTATGCAAAATAGAAACTTCTAGGGTCATGCTTGCCACCTGTCTCTCCCTTCCCTTAGTATTTAGTTCATCCCTGAATCTTATCAGTTTTGTCTCTTAATTACATCTTTAATTTTTCCACTTGTCCATATCTTTATTGCCACATCCCAAAGCTGCCATTATCTCTTGTTAAACAAAGCTTTTTCTCTGGCTTCATATCTACAATCATGTGTCACTTAACAATGGGGATGAGTTCTGAGAAATGTATCATTAGGCAATTTCATCATTGTATGAATATCACAGAGTGTACTTACACAAACTAGATGATATATCCTACTATATATCTAGGCTATAGCCCATTGCTCCTAGGCTACAAACCTGTACTGCACATTACTGCTCTGAATACTATAGGTGATTGTAACACAATGATAACTACTATACTTTTATACAACTAGCAGCACAGTAGGTTTGTTTACACCAGCATTGCCACAACACATGAGTAATGTGTTGCACTATGATGTTCCAATGGCTATGACATCACTTGGTGATAAGCATTTTTCAGCTCCATTATAATCTTATGAGACCACTGTCATACATGTGGTCTGTCATTGACTGAAACGTTGTTATGCAGTGTGTGACTGTACATGTATAATATGCTCTTGCCCCTTTTCAGTTAACCATCCCTACAGCAGCCAGCAATGTTGGGACCAGGCAGATGCTTACTGCATCAGTAGAGCAGGACACTAGAAAATTGAGGCAACTTTTTGATATTTTGTAACAGGACACAAAATTTCTGCAAGTCACAGACAACGCAGTTCACTCTTGCTTAAATAGGGAGAAAATGTATTATCTACAAGGACTAGGCTCTAAGTTTGGGTTCAGCCATGTCTTGAAGCATCTATATTTTTTATATCTTTGCATTTTATTGCTTCCCCTCATGGTGGTAAGGTGGCTGCCAGTTCCAAACAGGCAGCATGTTCCCCTATTCACATCCAGTGGAAGAAGGAAAACCTCCCCCCACCATGAAATATGTTCTTCCCTTAGCTTGTATTAGGCAAATTATACATGCACCTGTGGATCAGAGAAAGGCCAAATATTCATTGGAATGGACTGATTAAAGTCAATCCATGGATGGGTGGATAGTTGAACAAAATTGAAGATCTGTTAGGAAGAAGAAAGTGATGTGCTATGGTCTGAATCTGTGTCCCATCCCCCAAATTTATGTTTGAAATTCCATCCCCACGATGGTGGTATTAGAAAGTGGGGACTAGGCCAGGCACGGTGGCTCACATCTGTAATCTCAGCACTTTGGGAGGCCGAGGCAGGTGGATCACCTGAGGTCAGGAGTTCAAGACCAGCCTGGCCAACATGGTGAAACTCTGTCTCTCCTAAAAATACAAAAAATTAGCCAGGTGTGGTGGCACATGCCTGTAATCCCAGCTACTTGGGAGGCTGAGGCAGGAGAATCACTTGAACCTGGGAGGTGGAGGTTGCAGTGAGCCGAGATTGCACTGTTGCACTCCAGCCTGGGGGACAAGAGTGAAATTTCGTCTCAAAAAAAAAAAAAAAAAAAAAAAGGAAGGTGGGGCCTTTGGGAGATGATCAGGTCATGAGGATGAAGCCCTCATGAATGGGATTAGCATCCTTATAAAAGAGGCCCAAGGAAGACTGTTTGCCCCTTTTGCCATGTGAGGGCACAGTAAAAAGATGGCCTTCACCAGATATCAAATCTACCAGCACCTTGATCTTGGACTTCCCAGCCTCCAGAACTGTGAGAAATAAATTTCTGTTGTTTAAGCCCCTCAGTCTATGGCATTTTGTTACAGCAGCTTAAATGGACCAAGACATGAAAGACAGATGCTTGTCCTTTATCTCATATGTCTCTTCTTTGGTGCAGAGCTTTAAACATACAGAAGGGGCCACATATCTTGCAAAAAGAGGAAAGCAGCCTTAGCAAAATATCATTTCCAACATGAGAGATTTCACCCTTCATTTTCAGTGTTCAAAACTGAAAATGCACTTGATTTTACGTGGGACAAACAAAATTTAATAATTATAACTTAGTAAAGAGCTTTTTAATGTTTCTATTTGCATTATGATAAAGTTAGAATGTAAAGAATGCCCTCTGGGGCAGGGTGCTGTGGCTCACACCTGTAATCCCAGCACTTTGGGAGGCCAATGCAGGAGTATAGCTTGAGCCCAGGAGTTCGAGATCAGTCTGGGCAACATAGGGAGATCTCGTCTCTACAAAAAAAATTTAAAAATGAACTGGACATGGTTGTGCATGCCTGTAGTCCCAGCTACTTGGGAGGCTGAGGTGGGAGGATCATGTGAACCTGGGAGGTCAAAGCTGCAGTGAGCCATGATAGTGACACTGCACTTCAGCCTGAGTGACACAGTGAGATCCTTTCTTAAAAAAAGAAAAAAAAAAAAAAAAGAATGCCATCTGGGATTCAATATGGTCATTTTTTTTTTCTGATTACAAAGTCTACTGAACATAATGGCAAAAGTTCACTGGTTACAGCAACCAAAAGTGGAAGTCTTCCCTTTCATGCTAAGCATTTAAGCAAAATATATTACACATCTACAGCAGTGCCAGGTAGCCTTAAGTAAAAAAGGAACATATTTTAGGCACAGTTGCAGGATAAGCTGACAGACTTGAAATTGTTCTCTGAACAAACAAGTGTAGATACTGATATGGTTTGGCTGTGTCTCCACCTAAATCTCATCTTGAATTGCAACTCCCACAATTCCCACATGTTGTGGGAGAAACCTGGTGGGAGGTGATTGAATCATGGGGGTGACTCTTTCCTGTTCTGTTCTTGTGATAGTGAGTTGGTCTTGGTCTCAGTCTCACAAGATCCGATGGTTTTAAAAACGGGAATTTCCCTGCACAAGCCCTCTTTTCTTGTCTGCCACCATGTGAGATGTGCCTTTCACCTTCTGCCATGATTGTGAGGCCTTCCAGCCACGTGGAACTGTAAGTCCAGTCAACCTCTTTCTTTTGTAAATTGCCCATTCTCCGGTATGTCTTCATCAGCAGTGTGAAAACGGACTAATACAGATACATTAATGATGATTAAGTCCTAAAAATCTATTCTACTACAATCAAGCACAGCTAGCCTACAGATAAGGGATGCCAAAGTATAAAAAGAGGTTATTCATTTGAAAGTATACATGTGTCACTGACACTGAGGATGTGTTGAGGCCCAGGCAATTCTTATACCACTGTTTGGCAGCTCCTGGAACTATACTGCAGAAATTCTTTCTTTCTTCTTCTTCTTCTTTTCTTCTTCTTCTTCTTCTTCTTCTCCTTCTTCTTCTTCTTCTTCTTCTTCTTCTTCTTCTTCTTCTTTCTTCTTCTTCTTCTTCTTCTTCTTCTTTTCTTCTTCTTCTTCTTTTCTTCTTCTTCTTCTTCTTTTCTTCTTCTTTTCTTCTTCTTTTCTTCTTCTTTTCTTCTTTTCTTCTTCTTTTCTTCTTCTTCTTCTTTTCTTCTTTCTTCTTCTTCTTCTTTTCTTCTTCTTCTTTTCTTCTTCTTCTTTTCTTCTTCTTCTTTTCTTCTTCTTTTCTTCTTCTTTTCTTCTTCTTCTTCTTTCTTCTTCTTCTTCTTTCTTCTTCTTCTTCTTCTTTCTTCTTCCTTCTTCTTCTTCTTCTTTCTTCTTCCTTTCTTCTTCTTCTTCTTCTTTCTTCTTCTTCTTCTTCTTCTTCTTCTTCTTCTTTTTTTTTTTTTTTTTTTTTTAAATAGAGATGAGGTCTGGCTGGTCTCAAACTCCTGGGCTGAAGCAATCCACCCATCTCAGCCTCCCAAAGTGCTGGGATTACAGGTGTGAGCTATTGCACCCGGCCATCCTAACTACGCAGTCAGAATCTGTAGTTGGTTGGTTAAAGAAAAAAGTCAGCTATATGGGGCTTCATAAAATTATTATATATATCTTCAAAATTTTATTTTTAATTTAAAATATAAACAGGTTTATCTACCCATCACTCCTTTGATGTCAGGATAAGACCTTTTCTTTGCGTGTGGGCCTGCTGATGCAGGCTGCACAGAGGACATTGATTAGCACAGCAAGAAGCATTATCAATTTCAGCTTTAGTAGAATGAGGACTCAAGACACTTGTGAAACAAAATGAAGGCAAAGTCCTATATTTTGACACTTTTCTCTCCCTCCCAAACATTCATGGTTGCTTTACCCACACCTAATTCCACAGCATTTTTTTCTTTAATAACACGTCTTTTATCAGGTCTTTCCCAAGTTTTCAACTTTTTTTCATAGAGATTACTCTCTTCACACTCATAATTGTTTGATTTTGGTAATATTGAATTAAATTACATCGTTATTAAGTACAACTTGCAAAAACAAGTTTTGGAACAAAGACAACTGATTTTTTTTTTTTTTTTTTGAGATGGAGTCTTGCTCTGTTGCCCAGGCAGGAGTGCAGCAGCACAGTCTTGGCTTACTGCAGCCCCCGCCTCCTAGGCTTAAACAATTCTCCTGCCTCAGCCTCCTGAGTAGCTGGGATTACAGGGGCCCACTACCACGCCCAGCTAACTTTTGTATTTTTAGTAGAGATGGGGTTTCATCATGTTGGCAGGCTGGTCTTGGACTGTCCTCAAGTGATCTGCCCACCTCAGCCTCCCAAAGTGCTGGGATTACAGGCGTGAGCCACCATGCCCGGCCAAATACAACTGATTTTTGGAAAGCATACAACTCAGAGAGAGCAGTGATTAGCCTACCAAGGAGCAGACGACTTCATAGTAGGGGAAATTTGGGTTCTGAGCATCCGGCATTATTTTTCACCGAGAGCAGAGACTGGCTCAAAAGTCTGAACCATATAGGTAGCTAACGAAAGCTGAGTTAGTTTAAGAAATGGAAAATCTAGGCAGGCCATGGTGGCTCATGCCTGTAATCCCAGCACGCTGGGAGGCTGAGGCAGGAGGGTGGCTTGAGTCCAGGAGTTCAAGAGCAGCCTGGTCAACATGGTGAGTCCCTGTCACTGAAAATTTTAAAAAGGAAAAAAGAAAGTCTAAATTCAGGGACTTAGCACCAAACTTTCATGAAGGTGAGCAATGCTGAAACCCTGTGGAGAAGGATGCTGACAATGAAGGCTTGGGCAATCCATTCTTGGCTGGGTCTCTAGTGGGCCTGACAATGATTCTCTTCTCAAAGCCTGAGCCTCCATTTGCATGTGTTTAGTGTCATGAACCTAGTCCCAGCTAAATGTTCTAAAATATTTAAATACAATACCCTTTAAAGGAGACAAGAAAGGAACTGCTCCTAGTTTTGTTTAATAAAGTATTAAAGTCTAAAGTATCCTTAAAATGGGTCAGAAAGAGCGATGGCTCATGCCTGTAATCCCAGCACTTTGGGAGGCCCAGGCAGGTGGACAACTTGAGCCCAGGAGTTCGAGATCATCCTGGGAAACATAGGGAGACTCCATCTCCACAAAAAAAAATTTAAAAATTAGCTGGGCCTGGTAGCACAAGCCTGTGGTCCCAGCTTCTCAGGAGGCTGAGGCAGGAGGATTGCTTGAGCCCAGGAGGTTGAGGGTGCAGTGAGTTGTGTTTTCCAGCCTGGGTAACAGAGCCAGCCCCTGTCTTCAAATAAAAATAAATAAATAAAACTCTCCAAGAGCACCCATTTGCTAGACACTATGGGGGGACTATCCTGTCTACTGGTGCCCTCTTGTGTTAAAACAGCAGGTCTACATGGGAATTATGAAGCTTTAAGGTGCATGTGTCTGAGAGATCTTCATTCACCTTGGATTGCACATTAAAAATTAGCCCCAAAACGATTCAAATGGTGGTGCTTGAGGTGGGGCCATGGAATCAGAAGTGTTTTCTCCCCACCTCCTAAACTGTGTAAAATGAAATTATTAATGTATTACTTTTACCAGTAAAACACACACACACTAAAAAAACAGAACAAAACACCACCACAAATTACCACTACAGTTAATTAGTTATAACAAGCGACCCAGACTGGGCACAATGGCTCACACCTGTAATCCCAGCTCACTCAGTTTCTGAGAATCAGGAATCTGCGTGTGGCTTAGCTGATGCTGGGGCTGCAGTATTCATTTCCAAGATGGCACACTAACATGGTTGTTGCCCAAAGGCCTCAGTTCATCATCACACGAGCCTCTCTACAAGGCTACCTGGGTGTTCTCTTGACATGGCAGTTGGCTTTTTCCAGAATATGAGTGATCCCAGAGAGGATCACTCAGTTGAAGAATTTAAAGAGAGGCAAAGCGTTTAGGAAAGGTGAATCCACATCTGTTTTCTCCATTTGCATTTAGGAAGCCCACTGAATTATAGAATATCTATCTTAAAAGGTTTAGTCTTCCAATAAAGCAACAGAGAATATGCTTAAGATCATGAACTCTGGAGCCAAAATGCCACTTACTAGCTGAGTGGACCTCTGGCAATTACTTAACCTCTTTGTGCCTCAATTTCCAGTTCTGCAAAATAAGGATAGTAATATCACCTACCTGATTAAGACAATTAAAGGAAATAATGTGCAATTAACAAGTTACACGTAAACTGCTTTTAACAGTGCTTGGCATGTAGTCAGCTCTATGCAAGCTTAATAAATGCGATTTTTAAAAAAGTCAGACTTGACAAAGTATATTAGGGTTAAAATAGTTCTTCTATTATTTCTCCTGCTTAGTATTCTTATCTCTCAAGGTTTTTGCTAATAATAATTTCTGTTATGCCTCAACTTAAACTGATGCTTAATGGAATTTGTTATATTTAAGGGAAAGTAATCTAAATTGCTAAGAAGATAGGTGTGGCAAAATAAAAAATATTTGGTCTTTGTCCCTGGTCCCTGGCACAGAGCTTCTCAGACCCTTGGAAATTACTGGGTTTTTGTTTTTTTTTTTCTTGAGACGGAGTCTTGCTCTCAGGGGGAGTGCAGTGGTGCCATCTTGGCTCACTGCAACCTCTGCCTCCCGAGTTCAAACAATTCTGCCTCAGCCTCCCAAGTAGTTGGGATTACAGGTGCCCACCACCATGCCTGGCTAATTTTTGTATTTTTAGTAGAGATGGGGTTTCACCATGTCAGCCAGGCTGGTCTTGAACTCCTGACCTCAAGTTATCTGCCCACCTCAATCTCCCAAAGTGCTGGGATTGCAGGCATGAGTCACCATGCCTGGCCAGAATGTACTGTCTTTTGTATGCTAATGAGAACATAGGGCTAGAGGATCAGAACTCTCAGCCCTGACCCACAAACTCCAGGGAGGTTAGAGGGGCTACAGACTGGATCATAACAACTCCTGAATGATTAGATTTGGAAAGCTTCCAGGCTGGTGCTGTGCTGGGAGGCTGACGTGCTCAAAGAAGGAATGGAAACCCTGTGCATTCCATCCCATCCCATGGCCTTGGTACTTCTTGCTTTCAGCTGTTCCTGAGTTGTACCCTTGTAATACATTGCAGTAGTAAATACACACTTTCCTGAGTTCTCTGAGTCATTCTAGAGAATTATTGAGCCTGAAGGATCATGGGAATACCCTAATTTGGAGTTGGGGCGGGCAGAAGTATGGGTAGTTTGGGTACCCTATTTGATGCTGGCAAATGAAGTGGGGGTAGTTTTATGGGAGTGTGGGGTCTGGGCTAACTCCAGATAGCACCAGAACTGTTCTGAATTGCTGGACATTCAGTTGGTGTTGGAGAATCGGTTGCTGGTGTTGGAAAAACCACACATTTGATGTCAGAAAACACTACATAATGGGGCTTCAAGTGGGTAAGATGACCTTTGATGACGTCATGTGCCATGGCAATTAATATACAGCAGTCCTTCCCAAAGTCATCTTCCTCCCAGTGTGGAGACTCTCTAAAGAGATGCTGATAGTGCACTGGGAGAAACCCAGATGTAAATGGATGTGTACATACATGCTGGAGTTTAAAAATATGAGCATGGGCTGGGCACAGTGGCTCACGCCTGTAATCCCAGCACTTTGGGAGGCTGAGGCAGGTGGATCACCCGAGGTCAGGAGTTCGAGACCAGCCTGGGCAAAATGGTGAAACCCTGTCTATTAAAAATACGAAAATTAGCCGGGCATGGTGGCACACACCTGTAGTCCCAGTTACTCAGGAGGCTGAGGCAGGAGAATCATTAGAATCTGGGAGGCAGAGGCTGCAGTGGGCTGAGATCGTGCCACTGCACTGCAGCCCGGGTGACAGAGCAAGACTCTGTCTCAAAATAAATAAATAAATAAATAAATAAATAAATAAATAAATAAAAATATGAGCATGAACTCTTTGATGCTATTGCCTTCAAAAGGTACAGCTTAATTCCCCATCCCTTCAGTGTAGAATGGACTTAGTGACTCACTTCTTACAAACCAAATTCATTGGAAATGATCGTGTGCAACTTCAGAGACTGGGTCATGAAAGGCCTTGTGGCTTCCATCCTCTCTGGGATCACTCATTCTGGAGAAAGCCAACTGCCATGTCAAGAGAACACCCAGGTAGCCTTGTAGAGAGGCTCATGTGATGATGAACTGAGGCCTTTGGGCAACAACCATGTTACTGTGCCATCTTGGAAATGAATACTGCAGCCCCAGCATCAGCTAAGCCACACACAGATTCTTGATTCTCAGAAACTGAGTGAGCTAATAAGATGTGTGTTGTTTTAGTTTTGGGGGTAATTTGTTACACAACATACATAACTACTACAGTGTGTGCTTATGGATGAAGTGAAGTTTCATCACTGTTTCTAGACCTTACACTGTTCAACTGGTGAAGATCCATCATCTTGCCCGAAGAGCTAGTGCCAGATTGCAATAAGATGATTTGATAAAATGGTTTCTCTCTTTTCCCTGCCCAGTTACTACCTCATGTCACATGGATGTCTGGGTTCTCCTTACCACTTAGCTTATTTGTCTAGAATATTTGGGATGCAGTTTGAGTGTAGTCTCAAGTGAGATAGAGTGCCACTAGAAGAAGGCTGACAGCCTGGCTATGCAGAAGCCCCAAAGAGTGAAGTTTGCAATAATCTGTCTGGGCTTTGGTTCTCTATCCTGAAGAATCAGAAACTATGTTTCATCAGAATATTTAGAAACTCATAGGCTAAACTGACAAACTTGGGGGCAGAACCACACACACAAAATTCACATGAGACTGACATATAAACCAGAGAATTTCTCTAAATTTACTATGTGCAGAATGAAATGTTGGTGCCCTCATGCAGAATTCTCCCTTTTCCTGAACAACAATAGCTTAAAAGGCCATATCAACAATCAGAAGATGGTTCAGTTAGGCTTGTAATTAGTGCCAAAAGAAGTGGCAAGTCTCAAGGTATGTTCTCCCTAAGCCACATACCTTGGGTCTTGATAAACTAGTCCTAACTGAAGTAGAGAACACTTTTGGTCACTGAATTACTCACATCTCTTGGATGCAGGACTTCCTTTTCACGGATAACACTGTATACACACTGTCATATTTTGTTTCTTCAAACCCCATTTTGGTGAGTTGATAATTTCGGTTATTTTCTTTTCTCAAATGAGTTAATATCATGTAATAACCTACAGTGTACCTGAGAAGCATTGAGACTCTCCTCACTATGTGTAGACTCTCTGATGGTTTCTTCTTATCAAGTCCTTAGAAGGTATCTCACTGCTGCCCCACATAGTACCTGTGTAGTTTGGAGAGGCCATTTACTTAGCATATCAGAGCCTGTCCAAAGAGAATACATTAGAACCAGTATAGAATTTCAAAGACTGTCTTGTAATTTCTCATTTCTTTTATCTAGAAAATTTCCATGATCAACAACATTCTGAACTGATCACCAGGGGGTTGAAAAATGAATAAATAGCAGTTAACAGAAATAGGGTATTTATGTTCTCCTTTTCAAAAGCTCAATGTTTCATCTTCTACAGTATAGTTTTCCAAGTTTAGTCATGAGTATTCTTACCAAAATCATTCCAATTTCGAACAATTACGCTAATTTGCACTGTCAGTTTCAGAAATTCAAAAATATATTTTTTTCTATTCACAATTAAAAATTAAATTTTGAGTCAGGAGTTTGAGACCAGCCTGGGCAACACAGTGAGATCCTGTCTCCACAAAAAGTTTAAAAAAATAAAAAAGCTAGGCATGGTGGCTTATGCCTATAGTCCCAACTACTCAAGAGGCTGAGGCGGGAGGATCACTTGAGTTTGAGGAGGTCAAGTGATCCATGTGAGCAGACTGTGCCACTGCACTCCAGCCTAGGTAACAGAGTGAGATCCTTGTCTCTAAAATAAATAAATAAAAATTAAATTTTGAGAGAATATCTTAGTATTTTAGTATCTTAGTATTAGTCAATATCTACTAATTCAAAAGTTGAGAAGTATGTTCCAGTAAATTTATGCACTTGAATTATTTTAAAAATTTGGAATTATAAAATTCTCAACATTTTGCTCACTACATAGACAACAGAATAATAAAGCTCAATGATTAGTGATTAGCACTATGCTAAAATATTAATAATTTCATAAATTTGTATAATTTCAAAATTTCTTTTAGTTTCATTGTCCTCAGAAACCCAAGAATGCCACTAATTTGTATTCTACTGAAAACATCTTTCCCTAATTACTTTTGTTTTACCAAAAAGAAAAAATTGTACTTTTCTTAAAAACAAAGTGAAGTCTAAATTAATTCAATAGCTACTGAAATTCACCTGAAATTTTAAACAGCTACAAATCCACAAGAGGAAAAAGTAAACACATTAGCTTTAATACAACTAGTACATAATAAAAATTAAGAGAAAAGATTAATTCAAGGAGAAAAACTGATTAAAGTATGCTTACTAAAGGTCCTGTTATCAGCATTTTTATTCAGTTTAGTCTATGCTAGAATATAAATACATGACAGTATGTCTTTTCTTGTCAAGGGTAGCCTTTGACATAACTAAAATTTGTGGCTAGCAGTTTATATAACAAAAGAAAAGCTAAATCTGTAAATTATCAGAAAAGAACCAAGGATATAGGAAAATAATACATTTATATAAATTACAAAGGACAGTTACAATGAAACTCCATTAGTTTCCTCTCAACCCAATTTTACAAAATAAAGTGAACATGTATTATTCTGTGAGTTGTTAAGAGTACATAAACACTGTGGGCCCATTCAAAAGACAGTGGTCAAAGACAAAATGTTATCTTCATGTTATACACTGTTCTTAGTTCTTTACTGGAGTTGAGCTTCCTTTCATAGTCTTCTTTAGGTGGTGGTAATTTGGCAAGATTTTCATCAAGAAATCCAGCTGTAGTGTCTGGGGCTAAAAAGATAAGGTAATTAAGGCTGACTGGCAGAAAGCAAAGTCAAGAGTACCACGCAGCAACCAGGCGTGGTGGGTCATGCCTGTAATCTCAGCACTTTGGGAGGCCCAGACAGGAGGATGATTTGAGCCCAGGAGTTCCAGACCAGCCTGAGCAACATAGGGAGATCTTGTCACTAAAAAAATTTAAAAATTAGCTGTGTGTGGTGGCACACCCCTGTAGTCATAGCTACTCAGGAGGCTGAGGTGGAAGCAGGGCGGCAGGGGTGCAGGTGGATTGTTTGAGCCCAGGAGGTTGAGGCTGCAGTGAGCCATGATTACACCACTGCACTCCAGCCTGGGTGACAGAGCCAGACCCTGTCTCAAAGAAAAAAAAAAAAAGTTCCAGGTAGCAATGGTTATTAATAAGTTGTGGAATTACAGGTGCTTTTCATTGACTCATTTTTGCTTACCTGCTTGTTTTTTTTTTTAATTTATAAGGAACATATACTAAGTTTGGTTACAAGAAAAAGCCAACAGATTTTATATATTTATATAAAAATATACAGAAATCAGTTTTAAAACTCGCTTTTGTAGATTTCACCCTGGCTTCTGAAAAGTTAAAAGTTCCGATTACAGAAGACCACATAAGTAAAACACCCAGAGTATTTTGTTTTCCACGTGACCCACAGAGCCACACAGCTGAGGTGTACTTGGTTGGATACATCTGTCTGATCTTCACTCTTCATATACCAGTACTGCCCAGATTTTCCTGATTGTAAAACTCACTGCGGTACTTGTGAAAAATATAGATTTTTTAGGCCCCTGCCCTAGCACTGTGACTCAGTAAGTCTGGGGAATCTTTATTTTTAATAAAGACCTCTACATAATCCTTATGATTAGTGAAATTTAGGCATATTATAAAATATAAAGCTTCAGATATTCTTGCTCACTTAATTCTAATCTCCCTTCCCCAACACCAGCTTCATTTCCCACTCTTCAGTCATTTTTGCTGTTATGTAGAAAGTAAAACAAATGACTGGATTTGACCTTATTTCCTTTTTAGTCTATAGAGTAATACTTGCTTAAAACAATAATAATAATAATGAAGCCAAACATTACAGAAATAGAGTAACCCAAAAAGAACTGGAGTTTTGATTTCTGATAAAATATGGCTAAGAATCAGAAGCAAAGTTATGTCTTGAAACTATTCTTTTTTTTTTTTTTTCTTTCCCAGGCTGGAGTGCAGTGGTACAAACAGAGCTTACTGCAGCCCTGACCTCCTGGGCTCAAGCGATCCTCCCACCTCAGCCTCCAAAGTAGCTGGGACTACAGGTGAATGCCACCATGCCCAACTAATTATTTTTTATTTTTTGTAGAGATGGGGTCTCATGATGTTGCCCAGGCTGGTCTTGAACTCCTTCCTGGGCTCAAGTGATCCGCCCGCCTTGGCCTCGCACAGTGCTTGAAACTATTTTCTTTAGTGGGAGGAAAAGGAGGCTAGGTAACTAAAGAAATATACATTGAATGTGCCAAGCAATGAGGCTCGAAACTGCAATACAAATGTCTTATGTCCAAAGGAAGCCCGAATGCCCTATCTTTTTCATCTCCTACTCTAATATTAAACTCCAAATATGTACTCTACACTATTCTTGATCTGAATTTCTAGGAGGAGATAATTTCTCAAGCCAGGAAAATATCCAAACACAGTTTCTTATTCACAAGCTGTGTTTATTATGAAGCTATGGCAATAAATAGACACACCCCAGTTAGAGGCACAGGATAAATGTAGTATGGTCATTCCTTAACCTTGAAGACTGATATTTTAGGAGTAAATCAATATGGCTTGTACGGTTTGTTTATGCATTGTCAGTGACAATGCATGAGACCAAGAGTAACATTTCTGGATCTTTTCTCATAACTGACTTGTCATTGTCATCCTTGTATATATTTTTGATATTAACCTAAAGACTAAATAATTGAACTGCAATTAAATCTTGGTTTTAGGGATTGAACTGCAATTAAATTCTGGTTTTCGGGATGTTTCTCATTGTTTTCTTTTTATTTATTTATTTTTTGAGTTGGGGTCTCTGTTGCTCAGGCTGGAGTGCAGTGGCATGATCATGGCTCATGGTAACCTCACACTCAAGAATTATCTTCCCACCTCAGCCTCCTCAGTAGCTGGACTATAGTCATGCCCCACCACACCTGGCTTAGTTTTTCTAGTTTTTGTAGAGACAGAGTCTCACTATGTTGCCCAGGCTGGTCTTAAATTCCTGGCCTCAAGTCATCCTCCTGCCTCGGCCTCCCAAAGTGCTAGAATTCCAGGCACGAGTCACTGAGCCTGGCATCTTTTGTTTTATTTTAATTACGTTCTTAAATAGTGTACCTGCTGCCTCATGAAGACAATTACATTGTATTTTGGGAAAATCAGCAGATAGAACTCCTTTTAAAGAGAGGTTCTAGTACCTGCGGTCGCTCAGTCTGCACCCGACGAAGGCAGTCTGCACCATAGATCACCGTATTCTCAGGGATGACTTCAAATGTATTTAGGTTGCAACAAGCCCCAATGATGCAGCCACTTGTCAATATTACATTTCTGCCAACATATGCTGCAATAAAAACACAGAAAGAACTGCAACTTAAGATATCAAATGATTCCAACACTTTTTTTCTTAAGGTGATTTAGGTATAAAAATGTAAACTGGCCTCAAGAAAAAAGTTAAAGAAAATACATCAGTTTGGAGTTTGTATGGACAACACAGAGGCAGGCAGTACAAGCCAGGGTCAGATGAATTCAAAATGGAGCTCTGCTGCTATTTGTGTGACCTTGGGAAAGTCGCTGCAAAGTCTCCAAGCTCAAGTTCATCTATAAAACAAAGAGGCCACTCTACTTCACAGTTTAAGGAATAAATGTGGTAACAGATGTAAAGTGATGAGCACAGGTTTGACACACAGTAAGCATAAAATAAACAGAAAATGCTGATGATAATAGTGATAATTGATAATCCAAATTAAAATAAAAGTCATTAAGTAGATTAACAAAAAGTGTAATTTTATTATTTAAAAAAGAAGCATTTTCTTTCATGCCACTCAGGACCAAGAAAGATAACCCACTATTCTAAAGAATTGTCATCATTCAGGTTTTTTCTGGACCTTGGTGGGACAAGCTCTTGAAGTTGCTTCCCAGTAGTGACAGTGACTTTAGGTAATCTCCTGTCTGGTCCCACTTACAAGCACATGATATTTGTTTCTGATTGGCTAGGGAAAAGTATTCCTGAAATTAAAGAAAACAACTGCTACAGACACTTTGATTTTTCCCCCCCTTTAATTCTACAACAACACTAACCAACTAAAATTTCAGAGACTAGTATTTAGTAGAAATCTTTTCCAAATCTTTCATTTAAAGTTTATGGTTTAATTCAATCCTGTACATAGCTGATTTTAAATTTAATGTATTTAACATTACCAGATAACCACATAACCAGATTAGGTTCCTTAGTGGCAAACAATTAGTTCGCCAGCTATTGTAGCCCACTTCCAAGCACAACACCTTGCCACAGTTTCTATTAGGTTGTTTCCCAGGACACCACAAAGAGAAAAGAGGTCACTGCTTTGACAATGAAACTCTGAATGTAGCTTACCTTTTGATTCAATGACATTATTATCTCCCATCTTCATGGCTTGGGAATCTGTAAGCCAGAGTTAGGTAAATACTACAAATATGTTCATCTTTAGTCCCCACTAACACAGTATGTACTTATATTGCACTGGGACAGAGGACAGGGGTGTCAGATGGGCCATGCAGGCTCACCCTTGCCAGAACTCTTTGCTCTGGGCAATCTGTGGTAACGGTTTAATCTTTAAACATAAGTATCTCTAGGTATAAATAAATGACTTGTGTTTTTAAAGAAATGAGCACCTTATACCCTGATTTTATGAGTAAAATATTTTCATAATTGTTTCAAGATAATTAAAACTATCCATCACCCAATCACTTAAACACTGTTAAAAGTTTGATATATCTTTATATAAATATATAGAATTTCCTGTATATAAGTGGGAATCAAACTGTATAAACTTTTATAGCTTATTCAGTTCACTTAAACTTGCAAGCATTATTCCACGCTATTAAAATCTTTAGGCCAGGCAGGGTGGCTCACATCTGTAACCCCAGCACTCTGGGAAGCCAAGGTGGGAGGATTGCTTGAGCCTAGGGGTTCAAGGACCAGCCTGGGCAACAGAGTGAGACACCATCTCTACCAAAAATAAAATTAGCTGGGCACGGTGGTGTGCACCTATAATTCCAGCTACTTGGGAGGCTGAGATGGGAGGATTGCTTGAGTCTGGGAGCTGAGGCTGCAGTAAGCTATGATTGTGCCACTGCAATGCCAGCCTGGGTGACAGAGCAAGAGCCTGTCTCAGAAAAGATAAAATAAAATAAAATCTTTAAAAACATAATTTTAAATGACTGCTTAATGGTCCTAGTGGTTTTATGCTCATAGTTCAATTTATTTAAATATCTTGCTATCATTGAACATTTAGATTTTTCCTTCTAAATATTTTCTACTATAGTACGTTTTGCTGACACCATAAGATTTTACTTTTTTTTTTTTTTTTTTTAATCTTTTTGAGACGGAATTTCGCTCATTGCCCAGGCTGGGGTGCAATGGCGCGATCTCAGCTCACCGCAATCTCCGCCTCCCGGGTTCAAGTGATTCTCCTGCCTCAGCCTCCCGAGTAGCTGGGATTACAGGCATGTACCATCACGCCTGGCTAATTTTGTATTTTTAGTAGAGACGGGGTTTCTCCACGTTGGTCAGGCTGGCCTCAAACTCCCAACCTCAGGTGATCTGCCCGCCTTGGCCTCCCAAAATGCTGGGATTACGGACATGAACCACCGTGCCTGCCCTGATTTTACTATCTTTTTAGAGTACTAAACTAAGCAAAAGAACTGGAGACATTCTAGGGGGAAAAAAAGACAACACATGAATAATGGAATATTTTCACCCCTACACACCATTTTCTTGAATCAGACAATGCATTGTCTACCTAAAACTAGAGGAACCACACTGACAAAGCTGGGGTTCTTGAATCAAGAAGGAAGCCAGCATTGCTGCTTCTATGTTTACTGTCACTCAGCCATTGCTACCTGACAACAAGCTGTAGTACCAGCAAAAGAAGTGGTTACTTTCAAAGTGCTGAGCTAAAGATATGTGTGTGTCTGCGTTTGTCTAAAAACGGCATACTTACTTTACTCTATTGACTTATTTACAGGAACAGAAGGGACCATTTTTAAAATATATACTATTCAAGAAGTCTGTTCAAAGAGCTAGATGACCTACTTTTATTTATTTTTATTTTTATTCTCTTTTGAGAAGGAGTCTTGCTCTGTCACCCAGGCTGGAGTGCAGTGGCACAATCTTGGCTCACTGCAACCTCTGCCTCCCGAGTTCAAGCGATTCTCTTGCCTCAGCCTCCCAAGTAACTGGAATTTCAGGCGTGCACCACTGTGCCCGGCTAATTCTTGCAATTTTTTTTTTAATAGTAGAGATGGGGTTTCACCATGTTGGCCAGGCTGGTCTTGAACTCCTGGCCTCAAGTGATCTGCCAGCTTCGGCCTCCCACAGTGCTTGGATTACAGGCATGAGCCACCGCACCCAGCCTGGATGACCTACTTTTAAAAATGTAATTATAATATATATTGTGAATGTAAGTATGTTTGGTAGATAAATTATGACAATTTTACAATTTCTACAGGAGAAGACTTAGGTACTAAAGGAGAGCCAGGAATTATTTATGGTAGATTATTATAAAGGATACAACAGCCAACTTCAAACACATTATTGGTGCCAATGATCATAGGTTTTGGTTCTGGATCTTCAGTGTCAGGAGTGATATTATCTGGGTAACTGTAAACAGAAGAAACAAATCATCCAAAAAGTCAATAACACAATAAGCAATTTTCTTCCCATTTTCAAATTTGGGTTAATTCTTTCAATTTTACCTACATCAAGCTTAAAAGACATGACTATATAAGTTATTTCTTTTTTTCTTTTTTTTTTGATATGGAATCTCACTCTATCACCCAGGCTGGTACAGTGGCACCATCTTGGATCACTGCAACCTCCGTCTCCTGGGTTCAAGAGATTCTCCTGCCTCAGCCTCCCGAGTAGCTGGGACTACAGGCACGTGCCACTAGGCCTGGCTAATTTTTGTATTTTTGTGGAGATGGGGTTTCACCATGTTGCCCAGGCTGGTCTCGAACTGATCTCAGGTGATCCACCAGCTAGGGCCTCCCCAAGTGCTGGGATTACAGACATGAGCCACCACGCCCAGCCTATGTAAGTTATTTCTTTTTTTTTTTTTTTTTTTTTTTTTTTTTTGAGACGGAGTCTCGCTCTGTCGCCCAGGCTGGAGTGCAGTGGCGCGATCTCGGCTCACTGCAAGCTCCGCCTCCTGGGTTCACGCCATTCTCCTGCCTCAGCCTCCCGAGTAGCTGGGACTACAGGCGCCCGCTACCACGCCCGGCTAATTTTTTGTATTTTTTTTTTAGTAGAGACGGGGTTTCACCGTGTTAGCCAGGATGGTCTCGATCTCCTGACCTCGTGATCCGCCCGCCTCTATGTAAGTTATTTCTTAATTCAAGTGATTCATTCATCCTGTGTGCTAGAGAAGGCTTGATTTTGAGGTGAAGAGAGCTACTGAAAAGTGAAGAAGTCATTGGTGTGTAGAAAAGAACAGCCTCCCTTAGTTTATTTATTTGATTTTTTTATTTTTTATTTTTTTTGAGATGGAGTCTTGCTGTGTCCCCCAAGCTGGAGTGCAGTGGCACGATCTTGGCTCACTGCAACCTCCACCTCCCAGCTTCAAGCGATTCTCCTGCCTCAGCCTCCCAAGTAGCTGGGACTACAAGGTGGGGTGCCACCACGCCCGGCTAATTTTTTTTTTGTATTTTCAGTAGAGACGGGGTTTCACCATATTGGTCAGGCTGGTCTTGAACTCCTGACCTCGTGATCTGCCCGCCTCGGCCTCCCAAAGTGCTGGGATTACAGGCGTGAGGCACCACGCCCAGCCTACTTTATTTTTTAAATTCAAAGACCAGTGGGTCTTCTCCAGAACAAAGGAAAGAAGATGCTAGCTATCTTTTTAGGCTGTTAATTAGAACCAAAATCATGCCTAACTTGAAAATTTTCCACCCTTAATAATCATTTGGGATTGTGAAACATAAACAGATATTCACATAAAATAATTATTGCTATTAGTTAGCTAGTTGAAATATTTGGAAGATAAAATGTTTGTGTTCTAAGAGGAGGACGCCATTTTTAAATGGTGCTTTATCTCTGACAGTTGAGTTACTGCAGAATATAGTTGCTGTTAATTGACTTACACTGAAGGTGCCAAATGTATTTTAAATCCTAAGTAAGCATTAAATCAGTCTTTTTCTGACAGTTAAATATTTTCCCAAGGTCTTTCTTACAAATTCCATACATGGTTGCTATAAATTAGGTATAAGCTTGAATTCCTTCCAAAATTTTATCTAGAAAGAACTTATGTTTATGAAAAATTCATAGGTATTACAGTCTAGTTCACTCAGATCATGCACATGTTCTAGTATTTTATTATTTTTTAATCTTTACAGTTTAAAAATTGCCTCTAGGACTCCACATTTTTCAACTATAATTCTGGGTGTCACCTGTGCAAAACGTGAAAAAATATATTTGAGTTAAATTCACGTGTTTAGGCATGAGTAATAACATTTCAGCTACAACCAAAAAATCCAAAAAAAAAAACTCTGCAGGGTGGTGGGCACAGCACTTAGAGGCTTGAAGTGCTCCGGAAATGTTTGCTTAAGGAATGGGTGAGATAGCCACATGTAAGGGGAAGATGACCAGACCGAGCGTCAAAGATTCTAGGCAGCTACTCAGCTCTCTCATCTTGGACAAGTCTTTTCCCTCATATGGTATTTGGTTTGCTCATTTACTTATGTTGAAAAAGACCCTTAATGCTTCTCTAGCTCTAAAATAGTAGGCCTCCTGGATGTCAGCTGAAAAGGTTCTTACAGACAGCTGAAATTAAGAAAAACTGTTATCCATGGTACTTGGTTCACAGTATGTATAAGAGTCTTACGCATTTATGATAAGGGCCTGTTCTTCTATTAGGTTCCCTTCGCCAATCACTATTGGCCCGGCTTCCGCAATAATTCTTGCTTTAGGGTGGATCACTGTCCGAGGTCCTGTTAAAAATAGTTTGAGAAGAAATTATTGGTGGAGGCTATGCTTCCAACAGAAGGGTGGAAGGTGACTGAGGATGGGTGAGGCTGTTGGGAGGAACATTTTCTAAGTATGTGCCAGGCACCAAGCTAGGTACTTCACAGATACTATCTCCCAGGCTTTATCATCAGTAGTCAGGGCCAAGTTGCAAGCCAATGTGAGTGGAATGGCCCAGGCACTAGAGCCAGACAGCTCTGGCTCAGCCTCCACTCGGAAGCTTCCTGTGATCTCAGCGGTGAAACAGAGGTGATGACAACACCAGTCCCACAGGGTTGCTGTAAGGGCTAGGGGCGATAATGCTGGAGACACAGCACGTGACACAAAGGTGGCAATAAAAATTAATTCCTTCTTTTCCCTCAGCAAGGTAACACTCTCTTTGCTTAAGCTGTTCTGCTTTCTTATGCGAGTGTACCTCCGAATTAGTCTTTTTATTACATAATTGAGAAGAAATGTGGAGGCCAAGGCGGGCAGATCGCTTAAGGTCAGGAGATCGAGACCAGCCTGACCAACATGGCGAAACCCCATCTTTACCAAAAAATACTAAAATTAGCCAGGCATGATGGTATGTGCGCCTGTAGTCCCAGCTACTTGGGAGGCTGAGGCAGGAGAATCATGTGAACCCAGGAAGCAAAGTCTGCAGTGAGCTGAGATCATGCCACTGTACTCCAGCCTGGGTGACAGAGCAAGACCCTGTTTCAAAAAAAAAAAAAAAAAAAAGGAGAAATATGGGTGGACAGAAGTCAGAAATTATGGGATCTAACAGCTTTGTTCCTCTGTCAGTGTCCCTGTTATGAGCACACCTACTGAAAGGTGGCACAGCTTCTGCTGTCTGGCCCAGGATATGATTTAAACAAGTGAAAGCTGAAAAGGTTAAAGGGAGGCAGCAGAAGGACCCAAAGGTGATCGCTGGAGTCCTAGGACTTTGGCGTGGGGAGCCCTGAGGCGACGCCTCCAGTCTCGAATTGAAGGGAACAGCCAGGGCCCTCATTACTCCCACTTCACCAGCACGGTCTACCCCGCCTTGGGCCTGGAATGCTAACACACTCCCTCCCAGCTTTATCTACCACAGGCTGAGGGTTCTGGTGATAATGTAACCACTGATGAGAAAACATAGCCTGCTTTAGCCTCTCTCCAATATCCATCCCACGTACCCCTCAATACCAAGGCAATTTTTATGGGTAAACAAGTGCAGATGAAGTAACTAACTCTGAAAGTAAGGGAGGGTGGACAGAAGTGTTGATAGAGGGGGTGGGGGATTAGGAAAGTGACACTGTCCAAGAAATTCAGTATTCAATTGTGTAAACGTTTTTTTTTGTTTTTGTTTTTGTTTTTTTTTTTTTTTTAAGAGACAGGGTCTCATTCTGTCACCCAGGCTGGAGTGTAGTAGTGTGATCATAACTCCCTCCAGCCTTCAATTCCTGGGCTCAAGCAATCCTCCTGCCTCAGCCTCCTGAATCACTGGAACTACAGGCACATGCCACCACATCCAGCTAACTTTTAGAGATGGGGTCTCACTATGTTGCCCAGGCTGGTCTTGAACACTTGGCCTCAAGAAATCCTCCTGCCTCAGCCTCCCAAAATGCTGGGATTACAGGCGTGAGCCACTGTGCCCCACCTAATTATATAAATTGTCAATTCATAATTATTATCTGCCTGTGACAGCTGAGATGCCTCACTATATGTTATGGGGCAACAAAAATAAATACATGTTATTTTTGTTCTTTTGAACTTGTTATCTTGAAAACTGGGAATGCTTAATATACACTCATTCACAAATGTACTAAAATAAATAAGGAGGTGTTTCTGGTGCCCAGAGAATTGGAGAGAACCTCAGGAATGCCTATTCTTTTTCCTGATGAGGAATTGCTGGGGGCTGATAATGAGGGTGGGGGCCTAAAACAGGGTGCTCAGTCCAACATCCCAACATTTCTTATCAGAACGCACAGTCTGGTAAGAAATAACAAGAGTGGCCTTGACCTCTCAGTCACTTCTGGCTTTCCAAATCTTCAGCTGTTAAAGTAAAATTTCCCAGGCATATTCTCCTATTCAGGATGGAAGATTTCAGGATAGAAGATGGGATGGATCTCTGAGATCCCTGGGAAGCTTCTCAAGTTGAACATGAGTATAACTGTGTACATCTAACCTTTTCTTTAAAACAAACAAAAAATATATATGCATATATACACACATATTCACATAGATATATATATATATAAAATAACATGATCATTACAAAAAATTACAAAAAAATAGTTAACTATTCTTAAAAGTTTGGAGTATATTATTCCAGATGTAAGCTCCACTGTACACTTAAGATATGTAAATATTGCTGGGGGCGGTGGCTCATGCCTGTAATCCCAGCACTTTGGGAGGCTGAGGCGGGTGGATCACTTGAGGTCAGGAGTTTGAGACCAGCCTAGCTAACATGGTGAAACCTTGTCTCTACGAAAAATACAAAAAAATTAGCCAGGCATGGTGGTGCACACCTGTGGTCCCAGCTACTCAGGAGGCTGAGGTGGGAGGATCGCTTGAACCTGGAAGGTGGAAGGTGCCGTGAGCCAAGATCACATGACTGCACCCCAGCCTGGGTGACAGAGCCGAGACTCCATCTCAAAAAAAAAAAAATTTGTAAATATCACTCCATATAAACTATATCTCATTAAAAAGTTTAAAAATAAATACAATTTGGAGAAAAATATGCATTTCAAGCACACACTTCTTTCACACCAAGAAATATTACTTATTCTTCTGCAATTTGCTTACTTCATGGTAATTTTTCCATGTAAGTATATCTAGATAGATATTCTTTTCAATGGCTGAAAAGTATCTCATTTTATATTAATATACCATAATTTATTTCACAGGTCCCTTAATAATGGCATTTAGACATCACAACTTTCAGGGCTGTGATCCTAAACAACAGGGAAATGAGCAGTGGATTTCTTTTAAAGGAGAAATTGTAAGGCTTCCAGCTGTGGGAACCAACTGAAATTTGTAGTTTGCACCATACCAGGTTTATATTTTACGTCAAAATATTCTATGATAACAGGACACAATCTGCCTCTTTTAGGTTCTTTGTAATCAAAACCCCAGCCAGCCCCACCCCCCTTGTCTAGAGAGTCTAGACACCGGACTCTATCACTAAAGGTGATGTGCTTACTCTCACAGAGGCTTGTTTTCTCATCTACAGAAAGAAGAGATCTGTAACCTACTTCATTGGGCTGAAATGTGGATTATATGAAATGTTTGAAAGAGGGATTGTGGGGTCTGGACCATGGTTCTTAAAAAATGGGAGATTTATCACTATTTACTACTAAGAGCTAATGCACAACTTTTTCATAGTAAGCAAAATAATTCTGGTCTGGGACACAGAAGAAAAAGAACCACTTTGCACCTCTACTCAGGTATCAGGGTAATACCTCCTGTTAGCCAAGGGGAAAAATTCCACACCACATGATCAGACAGTAAAAAGATTAATGAAAGTATTTTCCATAACTAGCTTTAAAAATCTTAGATATGGGGCTGAGCACAATGGCTCACACCTGTAATCCCAGCACTTCAGGAGACTGAGGTGGGAGGACTACTTAAGGCCACGAGTTCCAGACCAGCCAGGGCAATGAGTCAGACCCCCTTCTCTACAAAATGAAAAATATAAAAAAAATTGGCCAGTTATGGTGGGGTGCACTTGTGGTCCCAACTACGTGGGAGGCTGAGGTGGGAGGATTGCTTGAGTCCAGGGGTTCGAGGCTACAGGGAACAATGATTGTACCACTGTACTCTAGCCTGGGCGACAGAGCAAGACACTGTCTCTGAGGGGAAAAAAAAAAGATAGGAGGAAGTGATCATCATATCTGTTACAGAAAGCAGATCCTCTGCCACTGCTAGATAAGTAGCCAGAGACACTAGATATTCTGCCGGTCATCAAGCTGTAGTTCTTGACAAGACAAGGATACCCCTGGGACCTGTGTGTTTCTTTAAAACTTATGAAAACAAGTGACAGTTTCATTTTTCCCTTTCAAAAATGACTAAGTAATACAAGTTTCTTATATAAAGAACTCAAACAAATAAGCACACTTTTTAAAAATTTTTTAAAATTTTTTTCACAGAAGATACCAGAAGCACACATTTTTAAAAATTAAAATAGGCCAGGTGTGGTAGCTCACATCTGTAATCCCAGCACTTTGGGAGACCGAGGCAGGTGGATCACTTGAGCACAGGAGTTCGAGACCGGGCAACATGGCGAAACCCCATCTCTACTAAAACACAAAAATTAGCCGGGCATTGTGGTGGGCATCTGTAATCCTAGCTACTTGGGAGGCTGAGGCAGGAGGGTCACCTGAACCCGGGAGGCAGAGGTTGCAGTGAGCCGAGACTGCGCCACTGCACTCCAGCCTGGGTGACAAAGTGAGACTCTGTTTCAAAAAAAATAAAATAAAATAACCCCAAGTCCCATAAGATGTCTTGCACAATATTTAAAAAATAATATGTAAGCTATTTTAAGCAGGTATTTTATTTTATTATTGTTATTACTGTCTTTATCATTATTAATAATTATTAAACAAGTAACTGGAAAATGCCTGGTTAGAAATCTGAGGGCTGTGTCCAGAGAGGGAGAGAAAGCACCGCTGCATTTAGGTGAGACCAGTGATTTAGACACCACCTCCACCTGCTGGCAGCATTGCCAAACTACAGGTCCCAGTGTTAAGAGGCTGAAATAAAAGTTTGAGAAATGATCAGCTTTAAATTGTGAGGTGACAGCAAATGTCACGGGCAATAACTCATCAAATAGCTTCTCTCAACTTCTTGCGGGTCTTTTCTGGGCACAGACTGAAGTAGTTAGCATAAGCGTACTTCAGGATACATAACCGCTAGATTTTGGTTTGGTGAACTTTTTTTTTTTTTGGATACGGAGTCTCGCTCTGTCGTCCTGGCTGGAGTGCAGCGGCACCATCTCAGCTCACTGCAACCTCCGCCTCCCAGGTTCAAGCAATTCTCCTGCCTCAGCCTCCCGAGTAGCTGGGACTACAGGAGCCCACCACCACGCCCAGCTAATTTTTTGTATTTTAGTAGAGACGGGGTTTCACCGTGTTGCCCAGGCTGGTCTCAAACTCTTGAGCTCAGGAAATCCGCTCGACTCGGCCTCCCAAAGTGCTAGGATTAAAGGCGTGAGCCACCGCCTCTGGCCTGGTGAACTTCTTAAAGGAAGGCTGTGATTTCCGTGAATGATGCGGATAATTCTGCTTTGTCTGCGTGGTCTATTGATGGAGGTTGGGCAGCACAGAGCCCAGAGCCCAGCAACTCAAGCACCATAAGAAACAGCACACTGAAACGTGGCCACGGTTCACTTCATGCTTTTCTGATGCCATGAGCACTTTTATTACACATAGATCAGGTCTGAATTCAACATAAAGTTTAAGGGTCTTGAGGTTAAAGTGCTTTAAAAATAAAAATCTGTCACCACGGAAAACATTGAAAGCCTGCTGTGAACCCTGGCGCTCCTTCTGGCGGGGTAGTTTGTGTATTTTCTTACTAAATGTGCTGAAGCCCTATTTGGCTTATCTGCTTGTTTGGATGTGTCTAGAGTTGGAACTGCCTTACTGGCTGATGAATTATTTTTCTAAATGGTTGGCTGGGCTTGGTGCCACATAGCCAGAAAGATATTCCTTGCATCCAATTTCCATTTCCCTGGTAAAGGACACTTTTCCTGTCTATCTTTGCCACAGAAAGCAATCTTTGTGTACATTTCCATTTGTCAATAAATAATTCAAAAGGCCTTAAGCTCTGTTTTTTTGACAACTAAACAATTTTCTTGAACTGTAAGCTGAAGTACCTGTAAGAGTGCTTTATAGGTGATAATTTCTCAAGTCAAAGCCACTGTTCTGCCTTACTGAAAAAGACTGCTGCAATGAAAGGGAGGCTTTTGGTCCATATTAAAACTCTCCTAGAGAGACTAAGTAAGTGGGACAAAGTGCTTCCAGCACAAAACATTTCCACTGAGCCGAGTTCCGCCTTCACATACTGATGTCCTGACCAAGTTCTGTCCCGGCCTCTCGCCCTGTAATGGACCACGGGACGGTGCTTCAAGGTACCTTTCAGAAATGTTTTCAGCTCTCAAAGTAAAGATTTACAGGAAATAATTCATGGGCCATGAATTAAGGCAGACTAACTAAAAATAGGCTTGATGCTATGAAACCTTATTTACCCAAATTATAATTAACAAGAGGGCTGTTACTTTTCCCAAGCTCTGTCTCTGAACAGCCTTGAATAAGGGGGTCAGGCTCCAGCAGAGCTTCAAGTCATAGGGTTTCTGGTTAAGGACCATACTTCCAAGCATCCAGCTAGTTTCTCTGAAAAAACAAATACCTGCTTTTCTAGGAAAACAGATCGGGTTTAAAGTTCCATTAGCCTGAAACATAGCAAAGGAAAACATTACTTTCTTCCTGAAATATTTCAGAATGGAATAATTTGTAAAAGTATACATGACTAGAAGATGGAAAATTACACAAAACATCCTGAAAAAAATCTATGAATTAAACAACAGTTTATTGCTACTTAACTCAGATAAACTAAGTAAAAACAACAATAAAAGCCCTAAAATGAAAAATAAAGCAGGGTGGGGAGAGTTGTAATCAGATGACTTATCTCCACTCTTTGCTTTTATAATTATATCTCCCAGGAGCTTTTTAATCTGATGCATTACATCAGAAAAATGAATTAATAGAAGCCAAAAGACTTGAGACATTTTATACCAAATATAACAATGACAAAAATGATTATCTAATTACTAATTCTGGAAAATTCCCATATTATACAGTTGAAGATAAGAAACATACATAACAAAAATGAGACAAGAATTGTAGAAGACAGAACCATGGGTAACTATATAACTCTTCTGAACCTTCATTTTTCCTCATATTTTCCTTAACTTTTAAAATTGAGTTTTTTCTCCTCAGTATTTGAGCAAAAATTTTCTTGTTTAGAAACACCGGGTCAAAGTAAATATAACAAGTATTCACTTGGAGGCTGTCTGCTGTGATAAACTTTAAATCGCTAGAGATTTCTTTCCTTAAAAATGTATTACCACTTCTTATGTTATCATCTGTGCTAACTTTGGGAGGCCGAGGAGGGTGGATCATTTGAGGTTAGGAGTTTGAGATCAGCCTGACCAACATGGTGAAACCCTGTCTCTACTAAAAATACAAAAAAATTAGCCAAGTGTGGTGGCACATGCCTGTAATTCTGGCTACTTGGGAGGCTGAGACACAAGAATCGCTTGAACCCAGGAGGTGAAGGTTGCAGTGAGCTGAGATCACACCACTGCACTCCAGCCTGGGCAAGACAGCGAGACTCTGTCTCAAAAAGAAAGAAAGAAAGAAAATCTGTGTTAAAATGTCATTTTAACTATCAGAATTGTGCACTACCAGCTAGTGGTCAAAAACTAGCTGAAGGGCCAAGAGCAATGACTCACACCTGTAATCCCAGCACTTTGGTAGGCCAAGGCAGGAGCATCAACTCAGGCCAGGAGTTTGAGATCAGCCTGGGCAAAAATACAAAAATTAGCCAGGTGTGGTGGTGCGTCACTGTAGACCTAGCTACTTGGGAGGCTGAGGTGGGAAAATCACTTGAGTGCAGGGGTTCGACACTGCAGTGAGCCATGATCACACTGGTGCGCTCCAGCCTGCCCAACAGAACAAGACCTTGGTTCTAAACAAACAAACTAACTAAAAGGAAAGTAGATTTAAACAATGCACTTCCTTATGTAATTTTTTTTTTTTTGAGACAGGGTCTCACACTGTCATCCAGGCTGGAGTACAGTGGTGCAATTATAGCTCACTGAGCCCTCTCAAGTAGCTGGGACTACAGGCATGCACCACCACATGCAGCTAATTTTTCCCTTCCTACCTCCCTCCCTTCCTTCGGCTAATTTTTCTTTTTTCTCCTTCCTTCCTTCCCTTTCTCTTTCTCTTCCTTTCCTTTCTTCTTTCCTTCTTTCTCTTCCTTTCCTTTCTTCTTTCCTTCTTTCTCTTTCCTTCTCTCTCCCTTCCTTCCTCTCCTCCCTCCCTCCCTTTCCTCTCCTTCTTTCTGTCTCTTTTCCTTCCTTCCTTTCCTTCCTCCCTTCCTTCCTTTCTTCCCTCCCTCCCTCCCTTCCTCTCTCTCTCTTTTTCTCTTTCTTTCTGGTCCCACTATATTTTCCACACTCGTCTTGAACTCTTGAGCTAAAGTGATCCTCCCAACCTCAGCCTCCCAAAGTGCTAGGATTATAGCCATGAGCCACGGCATCCAGCCTGTACTTCCTTAAATAATTTCAACATGTAGGGAAGGTAGGAACATAAGAGGGTTAAAGAAGGGGGAGGACCACAATGTAGTGAAAACCAGAGAGAGAAACAGGAAAGTGAATACTGATCCCTGATACCCCTAAAACTCAGTCCTAGGCAGTGGTCCACTAATCACTGGCAGCTACCTTCCTTGCACAGGATAATGCCTTTACAGCTCAGAAAAGCTTCTGCAAAAGATGTTATTTCAAATCTGAAATACATACCCCCCCAACCAAATAATGCCTGTGTATATTTATGCCTGCAGATGTATCTATACTATCTACATACCTATCTTATAGTAGACATTATATACTTATTTAAAATGGGGTTGTTGTTGGGCCAGGTGTGATGGCTCACTCCTGTAATCCCAGCACTTTGGGAAGCTGAGGCAGGAGGATCGCTTGAGCCCAGGAGTTTAAGACTAGCCTGGCAAAATAGCAAGACCCTGTCTCAAAAAAAAAAAAAAGAAAGAAAAAAAAAAACCAAAACGGGGTTGTTGTAACATTGTAAATTGTAAACATTGTAACATTTAAAAAAGAAGAAAAGAAAAAATGTAAAATGGGGAAGAAGTAGAAATGCCAGGGAAAATCTACATAATTAATTACATCACTTCAGTCTTACTTTCCTTCTAACTGAAGAATGCATTGCAAACTACTATAAGGTATTATTCCTAGAATATCATGATGATAGCCACAATTATAATGCAGTAAAATGATGAGTAAAAAGAACACAGAGGAGCATTTTGATAAATATGTGGTCCCAGTCTGCAGTAGAGATTGTAAAAAATTAAAAAACATGACTTTCCTCATTTTGCTTCATAAACACTTTGCAAGCGGTTTAGGTAATACAAAAGACAAAGAGTTACCACAGCACTGAAAAGAAATAATTAAATCAACCGACCTGGCAAATTCTTTTTTTTTTTTTTTTTTTGAGAAGGAGTTTCGCTCTTGTTGCCCAGGCTGGAGTGCAACGGCGCGATCTCGGCTCACCGCAACCTCTGCCTCCCAGGTTCAAGCAATTGTCCTGCCTCAGCCTCCCAAGTAGCTGGGATTACAGGCATGCACCACCATGCCCGGCTAATTTTGTATTTTTAGTAGTGATGGGGTTTCTCCATGTTGAGGCTGGTCTTGAACTCCTGACCTCATGTGATCCGCCCGCCTCAGCCTCACAAAGTGCTGGGATTACAGGCGTGAGCCACCGTGCCCGTCCTAACCTGGCAAATTCTTAACAATGTTCCATAATACTGGCACAATCTCCACTGGTTTTATAAGACAAGATGCCTAAATTGTTTGGAGGCTTAGATTTTTTTTGGAAAAAAAAAATGACGTTACAGGGGTTTTTTTTTCATTAAAGAAACTGTTCATTTAAGGAAATAAAGTGTATTTCCTCTCTGAAAGTGTAATAGTTCACTGAACACTTTAGTCTGGTAGCATACAGGTGACATGCGGCTGCTGGTAAGAATGAGCTCACACCAATAAAACTACAAGGGCACCATATCCAGGTAAACCCCAGTTAAAAGAACAGAGTAAAATGTTTGAGGAACTTAGTCAAGTTCACGTAAGTAAAATGTTGGACTTGAACTCTGGCAAGGCTACACTGAGAAGATCTGACAGCGTTAACAGCAAATATTTATTGACAGCTTACTACTCACAATTTTCACGTTCTCTTTCAAGAAACCTAGGAGGTAGATACTACTATTTTGCATGTTATGAAAATTGCTCATTGCCATCCAATATCTCTTCTCCTCTTTTTCCTTGTAATAGAACCCTGATCTCATTAGCGGCTGCAATGCAACCAGCTAAGACTACAACTCCCAAACTCCCTTGCAGCTTGATGTGTCCATGAGATTGTCTTAGCCATGAGACACACAGAGAAGGGTCGTGTGGAACTTTCAGGAAGGCTGTTTAAAGGGAGCTGACTCACAGCTGGAACACATGCCCTTTTGCTTCCACGCCTCCCCTTTCTCATCCAAGATGATGCTTGGTGCTCTAGCCATCACTTCCTGGCCTGCAGGGCCGGAGCTCCATGCTGGACAATCAACCGATCAGCCCTCCATTACTCACCTTGAAACTTTTTATATGAGAGAATAAACCTCTGCAGGTGTAAGCCACCCCTACATGCAGCCGAACCTGATCCTGATACACACAATTATATAGATGGGAAAAAAAATCAAGGTTAGAGAGGTTAAGTAATATGTCCAAAGTAACCCAGCAAGAAAGGAGCAAGGAGCAGAGTAGCCCAGGTCTGTTGACTCCATGGCCCACGCTCTCCACGAAGCTCCACAAAGGCAGCACCTTTGTCTGCTGTGCTTACTGACGTGTCTCTAGCACTAGCACAGTGCCTGGCACATCGCAGGTACACAACAGATCTCTCTTAAATACATGAATGACTTTGTTATACAGCCTCATTAGTATTTCAGATAGGAGTTTAAACACAGCCTCCATCACACTACATTCTTTTAGAAATTTAAACACATAGAAGAAAATGCATTATTTTGTCAATAAAACTAGGACATCAGTGAAATAAACATGGAAGACGGTATCTAATTGTAAAACACTAAAATAGATTAAATCACATCAATTCTTGAAAAACAGTAAATAAACTATTTCTTACCGATAGTTACATCTCCTCTGATTTCACTTTCTACACATACAACTGCTCCAGGAGCAATCTTCACACTGTAGCAAGAAAAAGGTAACATTTACCAGGGGTAAGATTAAACATACTGTTGGAGGAGCTACTGTGACATTGTAATGAAAACAAGGTTTAAAAAATGATGGAAAAAAAGGCCAGGCGCAGTGGCTCACGCCTGTAATCCTAGCACTTTGGGAGGCCGAGGTGGGCGGATCACCTGAGGTCAGGAGTTCAACACCAGCCTTACCAACATGAAGAAACCCCATCTCTACTAAAAATACAAAATTAGCCAGGCATGGTGGCGAGCACCTGTAATCCCAGCTACTTGGGAGGCTGAGGCAGGAGAATCACTTGAACTCGGGAGACACAGTTTGCAGTGAGCCGAGATCGCGCCATTGCACTCAAGCATGGGCAACAAGAGTGAAACTCTGTCTCAGGAAAAAAAAAAAAAAAGATGGAAAAATGGAAAGTCAATGGTAAGAGGGTAAGGTTTTAATAGATTATAAATTTTTCAATTGGTATATTGTCCATCCCAAATCACATGTGCTAAAACACTTGAGAAAAGTTTTGAATCTTTTCTTTTAATACCAGCACGTTTCTAAACAACAAAAAGCTGAAAACAACCTAGATATTCATCAGTGGAAGATTAGTTAATAAATTATGGCACATTATGGACTATTACATGGCCATCAAAAAGAATGAATAATCCCTTGTCAAGATTTTGGAATGGCTGAGCACAGTGGCTCACACCTGTAATCCCAGCACTCTGGGAGGCCAAGGAAGGAGAACTGCTTAAGCCCAGGAATTCAAGACCAGCCTGGGCAACATAGTGAGACCTCATCTTTTTTTTTTTTTTTTTTTTTTTTGAGACAAAGAGTTTCACTCTTGTTGCCCAGGCTGGAGTGCAATGGCACCATCTCGGCTCACTGCAACCTCCGCCTCCCAGGTTCAAGCAATTCTCCTGCCTCAGCCTCCCTAGTAGCTGGGATTACAGGCATGTGCCACCACACCTGGCTAATTTTGTATTTTTAGTAGAGACGGGGTTTCTTCAGGTTGGTGAGGCTGGTCTCGAAATCCCGACCTCAGGTGATCCGCCCGCCTCAGCCTCCCAAAGTGCTGGGATTATAGGCATAAGCCACCGTGCCCGGCGACCTCATCTCTTAAAAAAAAAAAAATATGGAATGATCTCCAAGCTATATTGTTAAAAGTAAAAAAAAGTGAAGTGAGAAAATGGACAGTATGTAATATGCCATTATTTTTGTAAAGGTAGGAAGAAAAAATACACATTCAAACTATTTAACAACCAGCAAGGTAATACTAACTTAGAAATTTAAAATTTACAAATATTTCTGTTTACTCTCATATATATATATATACATACATACATATGAGAAACTTTTTACCAAGTAATATAAATTGTAGTACAAATTCTTCAAAAGACTCTAATAATTTCCATATAACTTATTGATGCTTTTTTATATTCTGCTGTTATCTTTTGTTTGATAAAGCTGTATGTAAACACTGACCCTAGCTGAACCATGAGCTGACATGAGGAAGTACATCAAATGACTTCTCCATTACAGTGATAGTTATTAGGAAACTTCTTTTCATTAATAAAAGAATTTTTCTAAATGGCAATGACATTCATGGTGTTAAATCTGCTCTCAGCTACTATGAAATAACACTAACATTTGAGATATTTTGTCTTTGTAATTTTGTTTGGATTTTTCAAAATTTTGATTTCCAATTGTTACAGTATACAGAAATACAATAGTTTTGGGCTGGGCATGGTGGCTCACACCTGTAATGCCAGGACTTTGGGAGGCCAAGGCGGGTGGATCACTTGAGGTCAGGAGTTTGAGACCAACCAGCCTGGCCAACATGGCAAAACCCCGTCTCTACAAAAAATACAAAAATTAGCCAGGTATGGTGGCTTACACCTGTACTTCCCAGCTACTTGGGGGGCTGAGGCGGGAGGATCGCTTGAGCCCAGGAGGTAGAGGTTGCAGTGAGCTGAGATCGCACCACTGCACTCCAGCCTGGGTGATGGAGTGAAACCCTGTCTCAAAAAAAAAAAAAAAAAAAAAGAAAAGAAAAGAAAACTAATCAAAAGTCTGGAGCTAGGGAGCAAGGTCAAAGCCTCTAGGTTTCTGATCTGGAAAACTAATGGCACCATCTGAGAATAGCCTATGGGAGGAGGGGTAGATTTCAGAGAAAAAAGTCATTTGGCTAAATTTTAGATAAACTCAGTCTGAGGTATCTATGGAATGGTCACCAGATATACCCAATAAGCGACTGAAAATACAGATTCTGAAGCTCATAAGAGAGTTCTAAAAATACAGCTCTGAGAGTCAGAAGGGTAAAGATTCTTTCATTAACATGTCTCTCCATCATTTCTATGCCAGAATCTTCCCCCCAAGTATTCCCCAATATACATGCAAAGTAAGACGAAAACTATTTTTTTTTTTTTTTTTTTTTGAGACGGAGTCTCGCTTTGTCACCCAGGCTGGAGTGCAGTGGCTCGACCTCGGCTCACTGCAAACTCCGCCTCCCGGGTTCACGCCATTCTCCTGCCTCAGCCTCTCCGAGTAGCTGGGACTACAGGCGCCCGCCACCACGCCCGGCTAATTTTTTGTATTTTTTTTTTAGTAGAGACGGGGTTTCACCGTGGTCTCGAACTCCTGACCTCGTGATCCGCCCGCCTCGGCCGAAAACTATTTTTAAGATTGTACCAACTTCCCTACTGGTGTGATGAACTAAAAAAAAAAAGAAGACATACACAAATTTTTCTTCCACAAATTAGGGTGGACAAACCTTCACATCGCCATGAATTTTTAAAGCTCTAAGTAAACAAACAAAAAAAAGTATCAAATAGAAAAAACTAATAATCCCCGAGTCTATCTTCAAGAAATGGTTTTGAGAATAGACACAGCTCCAGCTGTTTCCATCATTTTGTCAGGCTCTGACTTTTTACCAGGCGTAAGTCAATGAAATCCTACCAATGGTCCTTCTGGGTGATACAGCCTGTCAAGAGTCAATCTGGGCCAGGTGCAGTGGCTCACGCCTGTAATCCCACCACTTTGGGAGGCCGAGGTGGGCAGATTCCTTGAGGTCAGGAGTTCGAGATCAGCCTGGCCAACATGGTGAAACCCCGTCTCTACTAAAAATACAAAACTTAGCCAGGTGTGGTGGTGGGTGCCTATAGTCCCAGCTACTCTGGAGACTGAGGCAGGATGATCACTTGAACCCAGGAGGCAAAGGTTGCAGTGAGCTGAGATTGTGCCACTGCACTCCAGCCTAGGCAACAGAGTGAGACTCCGTCTCAAAAAAAAAAAAAGGAACCAGGCATGGTGCAAAGCTTTCACTGCACTCCAGCCTGAGCGACTCTGTCTCAAAAAAAAAAAAAAAAAAAAAAAGTCAATCTACTGAAACAACAGAAAATATGTAGCCCTCCTGCTGTATTGGAGAAGAAAGAAAGATTTTAGTAAGATTAGAAGAAAATCACCTGGTCTAACCCTCTCATATTATAGAAGAAAAAACTGAAATTCAGAGACTAGAAATTTCTTGGAGCAGAGTTCATTCCTGGGGCATCACTGTCCTGAAATCAGTCATCTGTCTTCTAGTTGAAAGTTTTCTGGAAACATCCTGTCACTCCAGATGTTTTCCATGATAAATGAGCGACACTGTCCTTGAATGTATCACCATCTGTAAATGTCATTTCTCTGATACTTTTCATTTAAAGTGGGTTTTTTTGTTAAAATATGCAATTTTATTAAGCCCTGGTCAAATAAATTAGCCTCTATAAAATGTCTCTTGTTTTAGACCTTATTTCTCATGCAATTTTCCATTTCCTCAGCTTCCTTCTCATTATGAAAAGAGCATTATCTAACACTGAATTTGTCCTGGGCAACTGAGAGTAGGAGAGACTCACAAATGCCCCCTGCCTTCAGTTTTACGCCCAAGGGAGAGATCCCAGGTAATGCTTGCGTCACAATCAGCACACTTCTCAGTGGGGCAGGCCACTAGGCCAACTAAAACGTGGTCCCGATATCTCTGCAAGGACCCCTCTGTATCTCGGAGTGGTGGGAGCAGAGAGGTGAGCCGGCAGATGGGAGGGCAAGACTTAACCTCAGATCTGTAAAAGTAACAAGTCAACAATACCTTAATCTTCACTGTAAGCTACAATCTACTGCTATCTACTGCACATAATATTTATAGTACATCTGTTCCTCTTTAGCTTATGAAAAAAGATTACAGAGTATCTACTTAAATGGAAGAAAAATCTACATTTTAATTTATGGCACCAGAAACAATGTCAGTTTTCTTTGTCAAAAATAGTCAGCAGAGGGAGCTCAACACTGCTGCTGTTCGAAATGGCTTTACTTATGCACTTGTCTCATCCCAGCCACCAACAGCCACCAACAGCCACCAACAGCCCCCAGCAATGAAGACTACCGGAGAAGAAGCCAAACCTCCTGTCCCCACATGTTTACAAAGGAGCTTGTCCACTCCACGCCTGGCAAAAAATGTCACAGTTCTAAGCTTATACACTATTGGTGGGAATATAAATTAGTTCATCTATTGAAAATAGTATGGTGATTTCTCAAAGGACTAAAGACAAGTACCATTGGACCCAGCAATCCATATAGAGCTACCAATCCAAATGGAACTACCATTCGACCCAGGATCTACTCAAAGGAAACCAGTGTATTAAAAAGACAACTGCACTCCTATGACTATCACTGTACTATTCACAATACCAAAGTATGGAATCAACCTAAGAGTTCATCAACGGACGATTGGATAAAGGAAATGTGGTGTATCTATACGATGGACTACTACAGAGCCATAAAAAAGAAAGGAATCATGTCTTTTGCAACAACATGGATGGAACTGGAGGCCATTACCTTACGCGATAACTCAGAAATAAAATCAAATGCACATGTTCTCACTTTTAAGTGGGAGCTAAAATGAGTACACATAAACATAAAGAGGGAAATAACAGACACTGGGGACTCTAAAAGCAGCGAGGGTAGGAGGGGTTTGAGGGCTGAAAAATTACCCATCTGATACAATGTTCACTATTTGGGTGGTAAGTACACTAGAAGCCAACTTCACCATTACGCAATATATCTATGCAACAAATCTGCGCATGTACTCCTTGCATCTATATAATGTGTGTGTGTGTGTGTGTCACATTTCAAGTCCAGGCGCGGCCCCCCTTTTGACAGCGACCGTAAATCCCTTTACACACCCCACCCTCCAGAGACAGGAAGGGCCTGGGGTGCGGCCAGCACTGGCGTGGGGGTCTCGCAACATGCAGCAGAGAATTCAGCGCCAAGCCGTGGGGTACAGCGGCGCCAAGCACCGCCGATTATGCGGGAGAAGGGAGCCGGCCTCCCCCAGGAAAAAGCTGACGTCACCCTCCCCTCACAGCCCCCCCACCCCGCCCTCCCGGCCGGGAGACCCCCTCTGCGCAGGCGCATGTGGGGAGGGACTGCCAGACAGGAACAAAAACCTTCCAGGCAGCGACTCCGCGTCCCTTCGCAACCCTCCCCGCCCCCACTCCGTCGCCCCCTCCCTCAGTGGACGCCAGGTCTGGGCTTGAGGTACCTTCAGCCCGAAGGCCCAGGATGAGACACCTTCTGAGTCGCCACCATTGGCGACCAGGAACAGGTTCCAACCCTACGGAAAGCTGAGAAAAGGCTTTTCTCAAGCAGCAGACCCACCTCTTTTGAGTCTTCTCCGCCATGGTACGGCCCCAATTGGAGCGGAGATCGACACCACCGCCTGGGTAGAGCGATAATTCCACATGCGATTGGAGAGCCTGGCAGGGTTGGGGGAGGGGCGGAGCCGGGGTGGGGCGGGGACCCGGAAGCTTGCGGCTCTTGTTTGCGTCGCGTCTGGGCGCACAGGACTGTACTTGGCAGCGGTGCGAGGCCGCCCGCGGACTTTAGCCCTGCACAGAGATGGGTAGACCCTAATTTGGAACAGCCATTGACTGGGCACAGGCCAGCACTTTGGGAGGCCGAGAGGCCGAGGCAGGAGGATCGCTCGAGGCCAGGAGTGCCAGACTGCGAGACTAGCCTGGGTAACAAACATAGTGAGACCCTCTCTTCAAAAAAAAAAAAAAAAAAAGCCTGTCACGGTGGCCTGCGCCTGTACCCCAGCTACTCGAGAGGATCGCCTGAGCCCAGTGAAGCTGCAGCGAGCTGTGAGGATGCCACTGCACTCCGGCCTGGGCTAAAAAGCTAGATCGTGTCTCTGATAAAAGAATAAAAGCTGTTTATTGCAATCCAGTCCGCGTCGTTATGCCCTCATTTTACCCACTCGCGTAGGCGTAATTACACCCTAAAGGTATTCCTCTGACCTCGCCGATGCTCCTTTTCAGCCTCTGTCTCTCTCTACTCATTAGGGCTCCTTCTGGCCCTTATCTTGCTCTATATGAGCGCATCCTTCCTATAGGTTAAGTGTCCTCTACCTGCTTGCTCTCTAATTAATGTCTCTGGTTCTGCCCTCTGTGCCGATCTTCACACCTGACATTCGGTTGACTAATTGACATCTCCGCTTAGAGTCGTATCGAACCTAAAACTTACAGAACATGACTTTCGATTAACACTGCCGTCCTCCCTCCAACCTGCTGCTTTTTTGATCCACACCATTTGCCTAGTTGCTCAAGCCAGACACTCAAGAGTCACCCTGGCACTCCTCACCCCTACATCTGTAATAGATCTGCAAGTTCTGCTTGTCCTAGCTCGGGTCTCATGCTTACACTTTTGTCTACCCGACCATCTCTCTACTCTCAGCCGATGTGTCTCTCCCAGTTGTTCACTCATTCTGTACTTGGCCTCTGAAATCACACCCCCTCATCTCCCACCCCCAACCCTGATCCAAGTAGTTCTCTTGTAGTCAAAATCATCCTTTAAAAGACAAATTGAGGCCAGGTGCGTGGCTCAAACCGGTAATCCCAGCACTTTGGGGGGCCGAGATGGGAGGATCACTTGAGGCCAGGAGTTGGAGACTAGCCTGGTCAACACAGCAAGATCCCGGCTCTATATTTTTTTTCTATAATGTATTTTTTTAAATGGAAAAAAATTAAAAATAAGAGCCAAAGTCAGTTATTTTATTTCCCCTTCCTCTTGAAATCCAAACTGCTTTCCATAACCTATCTCTGAGCTACATCCAGCCCCTGCCTACTTCACTCTTCCTCTTTCTATGTGTTCAATCACACCCTCATTCTCCAAAAAAGCAAAGCTGACTCTCCACCCCCAACCGCCTCCACTTGCCCCCACCCTAACACCTTCTGACCCTTTATGTCTCGGATGTCACATACTCAGTTTCCAACCAGAGAAACAGAACTAGTAGTAGATGGATATTAAAAGGCTTATTGTAAGGAATTGGCTTACATGATTGTGGAGCCCCAGCTAAGCAAGTCCAAAATCTGTACACTAAGCTGGAATTCTCATGCAAGGGGTGAGGCTATTGTTCACAGGAGGAATTTCTTCAGGGAAGCCCATCTCTGCTCTTATGGCCTTCGACTGATTGAATCAGGCCCACCCAGATTAGCTAGGATAATCTCTCTTCCTTAAAGTGAACTGATGATGGGCTTTAATCACATCCACAAAATACCTTTACAGCAGCATCTAGATTAGTGTTTGACTAATGACTTGGGAATGTAGCCTAACCAAGTTGACACAAAAAACTGACCATCACAATCAGGGAAACCCTCCTTGACTGTCTTAGTTCTTTCTGGCTGCTATAACAAAATACAGTTGGCCCTTTGTATCTGTGGGTTTGACATCTGTGGCTGGTTGACATCAACCCATGTTGGATCAAAAATTTGGGGGAAAAAAATTACACAAGTTTCCAAAAAGCAAAACTTGAATTTGCTGCATGCCAAGTGCTACATTGAAGCCACATGAATGAAGTGATATGTAGGAATTGTATTAGATATTCTGAATAATATAAAGATGATTGAAAGGATATGGGAGGATATGCATCAGTTAGTTATATGCAAATACTACACCATTTTATATCAGGGACTTGAGCATTTGCAGATTTTGGCATCAGGGTGTCCGGGAACCAGTTCCCCAAGCATACTGAGGGACAGTTATACCTTAGAGTGGGTATAGTAGTCTTTCTTTATCCTTGGGGGATACATTCCAAGACCTCTAGTGGATGCCTGAAACCACAGATAGTACTGAACCCTCTATATACTATGCACACATTTCCTTTTCCTCATTAACAGTTTTATGGGTAAAAGGTTTATTCTTACCATAGATCTTAGCAACCTCAGCATATAGTTTTTTTTCTTTCCTTTGGAAATCAAGAAGTTTTCACATTTTCACTTAAAGCATTTTACAGTTTCTCTTTGGCAGATCCAAATCAACTGCATTGCTATTTTGTGCTTTGGGGCCATTATGAAGTAAAATAAGAGTGACTTGAACACAAGCACTGTGATACTGCAACAATGTTTCTGATAACTGAGAAGGTTTTAATGGGCAGGTAGTACCAACAGTGTGGATACAAAGGGATGATTCATGTCCTTGCCTAGAGAGAGCAGCATGGTACGAGAGTTCATCACGCTATTCAAAATGGTGTGCAATTTAAAACTCACGAACTGTTTATTTCTGGAATTTTCTATTTAATATTTTTGGACTGATGTTGACTACAGGTTACTGAAACCACAGAAGATGAAACCATGGATAGGTGCGATTACTGTTATTTATAAACAAAGACATTTATTGCTCACAGTCCTAGAGGCTGGGGAGTCCAAGATCAAAGTGCTGGACATTCTGTGTCTGATGAGAGCCCTCATCACCTAATCACCTCCCAAATGTCCCACCTCTTAATTGCCAGGTAGTCAATAAAATATCAGATGTGAAGCTCGGCAGAGAGGACAGAACCTTGAAGGTTTTATTTCAACATATGAATTCTGGAGGGACAAAAACATTCAGACCATAGCACCATCTAATCAAAAATAGGCTACCCTTCCTATTCTAATAATTTTCTCTGTGGGGTAAGGATTGCACTCATCACCAGCTATACTTACTTATCTTACCATTTCCTCCAAAGACTTAAGTTCCATGCAGGTAGGGCCATGTGAGTTTTGTTCCCACTCTTTAGTCAGCACCAACCACAGTGCCTGGTGCATGGTTGATATTCCTCTAAACTTGTTGAATAAGTATATGTATGAATTTAGAGTGTTTTGTCACTGCCAACCATGTAAACACCTATCCGTTTTCAAGCAATGTCTATCTATATTAATTTAAAAGACTTCTATGGCATACTTATAAAGGACCATTTTATCAGTATTAGGTACAGTGTCTAGGGCCTATAGGCTTTTTGGGGATCAACGAACTGTTTGAAACCTGAAAATAAAATGTACTGATTCCAGAATGTAAACAGTACAGG
The DNA here is from genome assembly GCF_029289425.2 of Pan paniscus. NCBI lineage: Eukaryota > Metazoa > Chordata > Mammalia > Primates > Hominidae > Pan > Pan paniscus. The sequence continues at coordinate 48,714,071 of NC_073256.2, read as the reverse complement.
TAGGAATTAATTAATACTAAGGCCAGGCACAGTGGCTCACGCCTGTAACCCCAGTTCTTTGGGAAGATGAGGCAGGTGGATTGTTTGAGTTAGGAGTTCGAGACTAGCCTGGGCAACATGGCAAAACTCTGTCTCTAAAAAAATACAAAAATTAGCGAGGCGTGGTGGCACGTGCCTGTAGTCCCAGCTACTTGGGGCCTGAGGTGAGAGGATCACTTGAGCCTGGGAGGTCAAGTTTGCAATGAGCCAAGATCACGCCAGTGCACTCCAGCCTGGGCAACAGAGCGAGAGCCTGTCTCAATAATAAAATAAATAAATACACACATACTTTTTTTTTTTTTTTGAGATGGAGTTTCACTCTTGTTGCCCAGGCTGGAGTGCAATGACGTGATCTCGGCTCACTGCAACCTCCGCCTCCCGGATTCAAGTGATTCTCCTGCCTCAGCCTCCTGAGTAGCTGGAATTATAGGCACCCACCACCATGCCTGGCTTTTTTTTTTTTTTTTTTTTTTTGTATTTTTATTAGAGACAGAGTTTCACCATGTTGGCCAGGCTGGTCTCGAACTCTTGATCTCAGGTGATCCACCTGCCTCTGCCTCCCAAAGTGCTGGGATTACAGGCATGAGTCACCGCGTCCAAACCCACACATACATACTTAATTCAATGTCTACAAAGCAACTTTTTTCTTAACTAATCAACTGCAGTTCAACTCTTCTATACCTAGAAATTATATTTGATGTGGGATTTGGTTTCATTCAATATGTTTAATATGATGTTGGCTTATTTAGTTCCTTAGGGAGCCCTCTTCTTCCCTGTTGGGAATAGGCCCCCAAAATCTGGTCATAAACTGGCCCCAAAACTGGCCATAAACAAAATCTCTGCAACACTGTGACATATTCGTGATGGCCATGACACTCACGCTGGAAGTTTGTGGGTTTACCAGAATGAGGGCAAGGAACATCTGGCCCACCCAGAGCAGAAAACCGCTTAAAGATGTTCTTAAACCACAAACAACAGCATGAGCGATCTGTGCCTTAAGGACATGCTCCTGCTGCAGATAACTAGCCAAACCCATCCCTTTATTTCAGCCCATCCCTTTATTTCCCATAAGGAATATCTTTAGTTAATCTGTAGAAACAATGCTTATCACTGGCTTGCTGTCAGTAAATATGTGGATAAATCTCTGTTTGAGGCTCTCAGCTCTGAAGGCTGTGAGACCCCTGATTTCCTACTCCGCACTCTATATTTCTATGTGTGTGTCTTTAATTCCTCTAGTGCTGCTGGGTTAGGGTCTCCAGGACCAAGCTGGTCTTGGCAAGTGGCGCCCATACGTTGGGGCTCAAACCCAGGTCGAAGGGTCGTCAGAGCAATGGTTGGAGAATGTGGAACTAAGCTGGAGGACACCCAAGTATGCTTAAAGCAATCCCCGTGGTGGGTAAGAAGGGGAGCTCAGAAGCATCAGGGTAACAATGGGACAAGTGTGGGCTCTGGTTCGTTCCACTTTGGAACCTTTTCACACTGATGATGAGGAAGGAGAGTATAACGAAATAACAGAAGAGGTTACAGAGCAGGTTTATTTGCCAGCTAAAGCTAAAGTGGCAAAGGAGGGAGAGGTTCATCCCTACCCTTCTGCACCCCCTCATTATTATTTTGAAGAAAAAGAGTGGCCTCACCCTCCAGATCTTTCTTTTCTGGAGGACACTGAGTGAAAAGTAGTTGCCCCAGTGACTGTTCGAGCAGCGCCTCCAGCGACCACTCTCAGTTCTATTCAGGCAGGAATTCAGCAAGCTAGACGAGAGGGTGATATAGAGGCTTGGCAGTTCCCTGTTAGAATACACCCACCTGATCAACAGGGAAATATTACAGCTACATTTGAGCCTTTTCCTTTTAAATTACTCAAAGAATTTAAACAAGCTATTAATCAGTATGGACCAGGTTCTCCTTTTGTAATGGGACTGTTAAAGAATGTTGCTGTTTCCAGTCGGATGAGTCCTACTGACTGGGACATTCTTACTCGAGCTTGTCTAAATCCCACTCAGTTCTTACCATTTAAAACTTGGTGGGCAGATGAAGCTTCCATTCAGGCTGCTCGCAACACCCAGGCCCAACCTCAAATTAATATAACTGCAGACTAACTTTTGGGGGTCGGCGGCTGGGCTGGTTTAGATGCAGAAGTGGTCATGCAGGATGATGCCATAGAACAGCTTAGAGGAGTGTGCATTAGAGCCTGGGAAAAAAAATCACTTCAGGTGGAGAGCAATAACCTTCCTTTAGTGCTGTAAAGCAGGGACCAAAAGAACCATATGAGGATTTTATAGCTCGGTTACAGGAGTCTCTTAAAAAGGTAATTGTAGATTCGGCTGCTCAAGATAAAGTGTTGCGGTTATTAGCTTTTGACAATGCTAATCCCGATTGCCAGGCTGCTCTGCAACCTATTAGAGGGAAAGCACATTTAGTTGATTATATCAAGGCCTGTGATGATATCGGAGGTAATCTGCATAAAGCTACTTTGTTGGCACAGGCAATGGCAGGACTGAGAGTGGATAAAGGAAATACTCCATTTCCTGGAGCTTATTTTAAGTGTGGGAAGCATGGTCATACTAAAAAAGAATGTAGAAAAAATCAGGAAGTCAGGCCACCAGATGGGGGAAAAAAGAAAACTGCTGAGCCTGAAGTATGTCCAAAATGCAAAAAGGAAAACATTGGGCTAACCAGTGTCATTCTAAGTTTGATAAAGATGGGAACCCAATTTCGGGAAATACCCTGAGGGGCCCATCCCGGCCCCATTCCAAACCAGGGCATTTGTGGCTCAGGCCATTCCCTCACCCCATACAATGTCTGTCCCCTGCCACAGCCGGTAGTGCCGCAGTAGATTTATGCTGCACAAAAGCTGTGAGCCTTCTGACTGGGGAACCCCTGCAAAACGTCCCAACAGGAGTCTGTGGACCCTTGCCAGCAGCGATGTTAGGATTACTTTTAGGAAAGTCTAGTTTAAATTTAAAAGGGGTACAAGTACAAACAGGAGTCATTGATTCAGATTACAATGGGGAAATTCAAATTGTTATATCTACTTCTGTTCCCTGGAAAGCAGAGCCAGGAGAACACAGAGCACAGCTCCTGATTGTGCCGTATGTGGGAATGAGGAAAAATGGAATTAAATGAACTGGAGGATTTGGAAGCACAAATAAGCAAGGCAAAGCGGCTTATTGGATAAATCAAATTACTGATAAATGTCCTACCTGTGAAATAACTATTCAGAGAAAGAAATTTAAAGGTTTGGTAGATATAGGAGTGGACATTTCAATCATTTCTCTACAGCACTGGCCATCCGCGTGGCCAATTCAACCCACTCAATTTAACATAGTTGGAGTTGGTAAAGCCCCTGAAGTATATCAAAGTAGTTATATTTTGCATTGTGAAGGGCCCGATGGACAACCTGGGACTATTCAACCAATTATAACTTCTGTACCTATAAATGTATGGGGAATAGATTTGTTACAGCAATGGAGAGCACAAGTTCTAATTCCTGAACAATTATATAGCCCTCAAAGTCAACATATGATGCATGAAATGGGGTATGTCCCTGGTATGGGACTAGGAAAAAGTTTGCAAGGTTTAAAGGAACTGCTTCAAGTGGAAAGACAAAGTTCCTGCCAAGGTTTAGGATATCATTTTTGATGGTGGCCATTGTTAAGCCTCCAGAATCTGTACATTTAAAATGGTTAACAGAGTAGCCAATTTGGATAAAACAATGGCCGCTAAGTAGAGAAACTTGATGCTTTAGAGGAATTCGTTACTGAACAATTAGAAAACGGGCACATAGCTCCAATATTTTCCAGTTTTCGTAATTAAGAAAAAATCAGGTAAATGGAGAATGTTAACTGACTTAAGAGCCATTAATTCAGTTATACAACCTTAAAATAATAACTTGGGGTAGAGGTTATGCTTGTGTTTCTCCAGGACCAAATCAACAGCCGATTTAGATACCATCAAGACACCTGAAAACTTATCATGAACTAGATGCTGAGGAAGAGATTCCGGGAGGATCCTGAGGACCCCCTGATTACAGCCATGTTGAGACTGATGCTGAGGAGGACCCCAGTTGTCATGAGCAACACCCGTCAAACACAGCCACCCACCTGAGGACAGATCAGGAAGCTGTCACAGATGGCAGAAGAAAACTTGAGAAAAGCGGGACAACCAGTCACAATGAGTAATTTAATGGTAGCTATGATGTGGTGATCACCATTGCCGTAAGTATTCCTTCAACAAGGGCTGACACAAAGAACAATTATACTTATTGGGCATATTTATCAATCTTGGCTGGCAATAATGCCTGGATGTAATCAGTCTATGACACAGTTACACATGCTTTCTGACCTCAGTATTTACCATAATAAATCTGCTCCTATAATTGAGGCATACCACCCTCAAACACCTATTTGTAAACAGAATTGGACCTGGCCAGAATTAATGGACATACTTGTTTGGGAAGATTGCATTGCAGAACAGGCAGAGGTGCTGTGCAACGATTCCTATGGAATCATTATTAATTGGTCCCCTAAGGGGATGTTTAGCTTGAATTGCACCTCTCAGTCTGCGTGCCATGGCCACACTATATTCAGCTGGTCTGAACAAAACAGTCAGATGGTAGAAACAGTAAGAAGTATGGCAAGAGTTCCTATTATCTGGAACCATGGTGGTATAGTGGCACCTCAACCTCAAATGATATGGCCCACTGTAGGAGCTAAACATAAGGATTTGTGGAAACAATTAATAGCTCTTAATAAGATCAAAATTTGGGAAAGAATAAAAAAGCATCTAGAAGGACACTCTACAAACTTGTCTTTGGATATCACAAAATTAAAAGAACAAATATTTAAAGCATCCCAGGCACACCTGACGTTAATGCCAGGAACTGGAGTGCTTGAAGGAGCTGCAGACAGATTGGCAGCTAGGAACCCATTAAAATGGATAAAAACACTTGGATGCTCTGTGATTTCAATGATGATTGTGCTTTTAATCTGTGTTGTTTGTCTTTGTGTAGTCTGCAGATGCATATCCTGACTCCTGTGAGAAGTAGCTCACTGTGACAAAGCTGCTTTTACTTGTATTGCTTTGTAAATCAAAGAAGGGGGACATGTTGGGAATAGGCCCCCAAAATCTGGCCATAAACTGGCCATAAACAAAATATCTGTAGCACTATGACATGTTCGTGATGGCCATGATGCCCACACTGGAAGGTTGTGGTTTTACTGGAATGAGGGCAAAGAACACCTGGCCCACCCAGGGTGGAAAACTGCTTAAAGGCGTTCTTAAACCACAAACAATAGCATGAGCGATCTGTGCCTTAAGGACATGCTCCTGCTGCAGATAACGAGCCAGAGCCCATCCCTTTATTTCGGCCCATCCCTTTATTTCCCATAAGGAATACTTTTAGTTAATCTAAAATCTATAGAAACAATGCTTATCACTGGCTTGCTGTCAATAAAGATGTGGGTAAATCTCTGTTTGAGGCACTCAGCTCTCAGCTCTGAAGGCTGTGAGACCCCTGATTTCCCACTCTACACTCTTTATTTCTGTTTGTGTGTCTTTAATTCCTCTAGTGCTGCTGGGTTAGGGTCTCCACGACCAAACTACTCTCGGCATTCCCATTAACTGTTTTATTGTTGCCTAAGACTTTGTGCCTTCTGTGGCCTAGAATAAGCCACCCATCTGCTTGAAAACATCCTTTCATAGAGAGCCAACTTAAGCAGTTCCACTCTTCCAAAATCCTTTTTGATTCCCTATTTCTGCAGGTGATTGTTTCTTTCTTTATCCCCTACCATACATCTGTGCACCTACAGTTCATTAAGAAAGGTATTTATTTCCATTTCTGTCTCTCCAGTAGACTGAGAGCAACATGAGTGCAGGGACCATGTCTTACTCATTCCCATATTCCTAGTGCTTAGCAAAGAGTCTGTCATAAAGTGGTAGCCCAATAATGCTCATAATGTTAATTATTCAATCACTTTACCTTCAGCTACATTCAACCAGCCAGCTTTATATGCCATGCTTTTACATGCTTTATCTGATTTTCATAACAGTTCTGTTGAGACAGGCATAATTATGTCTAGTTTTAAGGTGAAGCTTAGTCCCAGAGAGGTGATGTGACTTGCTCAAAGTTCCCCAATCAATAAGATTCTTTTGGATTTTCTTCTCTGTGCAGAGCAGTCTCTGATATGTTTGGGTCTATGTCCCCACCCAAATCTCATCCCCACTTGTAATCCCCACATATTGAGGAAGGGAAGTGACTGGATTATGGGAACGGTTTCCCCATGCTGTTCTCGTGATCATTCTCACATGATAGTTCTCATGAGATCTGGTGGTTTTATAAATGGTGTTTTTTTCCTGCGCTCTTACTTCTCTTTCCTGTCACCTTGTGAAGAAGGTACTTGCTTCTCCTTTGCCTTCCACCATGACTGTAAGTTTCCAGAGGCCTCTCCAGCCATGCAGAACTGTGAGTCAATTAAACCTCTTTCCTTTATAAATTACCAGTCTTGGGTAGTTCTTTATAGCAGTGTGAAAATGGACGAATACAGTCTCTCACTAAAAGATGGTCCTTGCCCTGAAGATGCTCATGTCAGATGTTCCTGTCCTTTATTGACAACTTGCTCATGCAAGTGCCTTTGGAGAGGCAAAACAACTGATCAGGGACAGCCCTGGAATGCCCTGGGCTCAGGAGATGGATGGCTACTAGCCAAGAGATGTCTTGCCTCTAGGAAGTCTCTTCTGTATTACTTGTCAAGAAAAGAGTCTCTTGAAATGTTTCCCCTCTACACTTTGATATCCTCAAAACCTTTTTTTTTTTTTTTCCAAGACGGAGTTTCACTCTTGTAGCCCAGGCTGGAGTGCAGCGGCATGATCTCAGCTCACTGCAATCTCTGCCCCCTGGGTTCAAGTGATTCTCCTGCCTCAGCCTCCTGAGTAGCTGGGATTACAGGTGTCCACCACCATGCCCAGCTAAATTTTTGCATTTTTCATAGAGACAGGGTTTCACATGTTGGCCAGGCTAGTCTTGAACTCCTGACCTCAGATGATCCACCCACCTCGCCTTCCCAAAGTGCTAGGATTACAGGCATGAGCCACTGCAGCCAGCCTCCTCAAAATCTTTTAAACAAATATTTACTGGGTATATAGTATGTATTCAGCAGTGTTCTATGTGCTAGGGATATAATAATCTACAAAACAAAGTCTTTCCCTTGTAGAGCTCATGTTGTAAAGGGGGCAGGAAAATGAATTGAGAAATAGATACATAAGAGGTACTGATACGAAAAAAAAGTAGCATAAGGAGGAGAGTTGTGGTGAGGAAGGGGAATCTTGGTTTTTGCTTTAAGAACCTGCCTCCAGCTGGGTGCAGTTCCTTATGCCTATAATCTCAGCACTTTGGGAGGCTGAGGCAGGAGGATCGCTTGACACCAGGAGTTTGAGATCAGCCTGGCCAACACGGCAAAACCCCATCTCTACAAAAAAAATACAAAAATTAGCTGGGCATGATGGCACATGCCTGTAGCCCCAGCTTCTCAGGAGGCTGAGGTGGGAGGATCACTTGAGCTGGGGAGATAGAGGTTGCAGTGAGCCAAGGTTGTGCCACTGTACTCCAGCCTGGGTGACAGAGCCAGACCCTATCTCAAAAAAAGAAAAAGAAAAGAACCTGCTTCCCTTCCTCCTGGTCACATACTTGTTTCCCCTTTTCAGTCCACAGAGTTGTCTGTCCACAGTTGGGAAATGAGATTTTTCATTAACTTAGTGAAGAAAATATGACAGCATGATGACTGGAAAGGTAAATAGTATACTATGTCAATGAAACAAAACCACACTTCCAAAAGCAATGTTTTTAGTGCATGTCATGATTAATGTTACACCAAAATGTGTTTTGGTTTCCATAGTGCAGTTCCTCAATCAGAAAGCCAGTTTTTATTCTGCTTATCTCCAGAGCTTTTGTTTGCCTTTTGCTCACCCTAGCCCCGTTAAACCAGATAAAAAGACCAGAGACAGCCTGGTTGAGATTACTCTTGGAGGAAGGCATCAGTTAAGGACACTGGAAAAGACAGGCTCTTTTGTTCTGGTTCCTAATGGAGTGGCTTCGGCTGTTCTTTCTCCATCCTGTATCATTTTACCAGGGGGCTGCATTTCCCTTTGCACTTCTCTTCAATTATCTCTGCATCATGGATTCATTCTCCACTCGTGCCAGGTAGGCTGGATGGCTATTTTTACTTTTACATCCAGAAATACTATAGTGACTGGGTGTGGTGGCTCACGCCTGTAATCCCTGCACTTTGGGAGGCTGAGGCTGGCAGATCACTTGAGGCCAGGGGTTTGAGAACTGCCTGGCCAACATAGCGAAACCCTGTCTCTAATGCAAATACAAAAAAAATTAGCTGGGCATGGTGGCTCATGCCTGTAGTTCCAGCTCCTCGGGAGGGAGGCAGGAGACCTGCTTAAGCCCAGGAGGTGGAGGTTGCAGTGAGCCGAGATGGCGCCAATGCACTCCAGCCTGGGCAATGGAGCAAGCCTCTATCTAAAAAAAAAAAAAAAAAAAAAAAAATTCAGAAATACTATAGTAGGGCAAAAAGCAGAGTAGGCTGCAGATGTGAAGATTACAATATATTAATTACACTTGTTTTTAACTTACTCTCACTGTCACTGATTATTGATTGTTTGATAATGAATACGTATAATAGAGTAAAACTAAACTGGAAATTCACATCCTTCCTGCACTGACGTAAGGTTTGCTGGGTTCACGTTAAATGGCAGATGGATGAAAATAAACTCTCAGGAGAGATGGTTGTTGCGATGGTACAGGAATTCTCCAAATGGATACATCTCTGTCAACCATGGATCTCAGATATTCTTGAATAGTCCTAATTTTATGGAATTTTATCATTTTCAATCAAATTAAATTTTATATGAAGTTACATCAGTCTAAGTTTTATTATAACTAAATGTGATTTTTAAAGTGCCTTTATATGAATTCTCAGAGAAATGAGTCAAAATGAATCTTGTCAGATAACCTATATGATAATTTGAAGTTCAAAAATTATTGTCACTAGAGATGTGATGACTTGATTGTAATGATTTTTTAAATATCAAATAACCTCAACACATTAGAAACAGCACCTATTTTTTTAGATTGCTCATATAAGATTTTATTTTTTTAACATAGTCAAAGACAAGAACTTAACTGAGCATAGAACAGAAATGGTGAGTGTACTGTTAACATGGCTACATGATTTTCTGTTAAATTGAAAAGTCGCAAATACATTTTTTGTTTTATTTATTTATATATATTTTTGGAGACAGAGTCTCTCTCTGTCACCCAAGCTGGAGTGCAGTGGCACGATCTCGGCTCATTGCAACCTCCACCTCCTGGATTCAAGGGATTCTTCTGCCTCAGCCTCCCCAGTGGCTGGGACTATAGGTGCACACCACCATGCCCAGCTAATTTGAAATACATTTTTAAAAATAATTCCAACTTTTATTTTAGATTCAAGAGGTACATGTGTAGATTTGTTACATGGGTATATTGTGTGATGCTGAGCGTTGGGGTATGATTGATCCCATCACCCAGGTAGTGAGCACAGTACCCAAGAGTTAGTTTTTCAACCCTTTTTCCCTGACAGTCCCTATTTTTAACAAGGTTTTGTGGAATGTCCTTTTGTAAAGTGAAAATCTGTTGCCAAAGGGCCACTTCCTAATAATTCACTTATTTTGGGAATTAGGATTTTTATATATTGGGATTCTTAAATAAAATATAGCTGTATCTCACGATCAGTTAGGATTGTGGAATTTGATTAAACAATGGTATGATCACGTGTTCACAACTGTCTCATGGCCCTTAACTTCACTTATGGAGATTGGAGTTGGGGGACAGCTGTAAAGAAGTTTCCTTTTGAGAAAGATTCTCAAAACAATAAAGCAACCTGAGTGCAAAAATAAGGATTAATCCTCATCGAGTTATCTTAGGGTGAAGATTGCTCAGTTTCTGGCCGGATGCAGTGGCTCACACCTGTAATCCCAGTAACTGGGAGGCAGAGGCAAGTGGATAGCTTGAGCCCAGGAGTTTGAGACCTGCCCGGGCAACATGACAAAATCCCTGTCTCTACAAAAAGTACAAAAAATTAGCCAAGTGTGGTGGTACATGCCTGTAGTCCCGGCTACTTAGGAGCCTGAGGCAGGAGGATCCCTTGAGCCCAAGAGGTTGAGGTTGTAGTAAGTCGTGATTATGCCACTGCACTCCAGCCTGGGCAGCAGGGACAGACTCTGTCAAAAAAATAAAAATAAAATAAAAAAGACTTCTCACTTTGGATTCAGCCTGTTGAGTCTTGACTCCCTCACCTAACTAAGTGTCCTTGTGTATGTCAATATACTTCACCCAAATGCCCTCTTCTTATCTGTAAAACAGAAAACATAATGCCTATCTCATGGGGTTATTTTAAGTATTAAATAAATATATTTCTCGTAAAGGGTTATTAGCACTATGCCTAGAATGAAATAAGCAATCGCTAAGTCACACATTCTACATTTTCCATGTACAGATAATTTAATGTTTATAAATCTCCTAGGGGAGTTGCCTGTGGGTGGGAGGGTTGCTGTGTAAAGGATAAATGTTCCCCGTTTTGTTTTCCCATGGCAGGGAAGTGAAGGCTTGGACCACAATGTTAACTGGGGTGTTGAGGGGGGAAGTCACCCCAAGCATAGGCTCAAAGAGAAGCACAGGAATGGCCCAGGCTTTTGAGTCATAGATGCTCTCACACTGAGACACTTAACACTCTCCCGCAAGAAAAAAAGTGGTTCTTGCTAACCTGTACTTGGCACTGTGCCCGGAGCCGTGACACACATTTGCCTTGCAATGGTGTTTCCTGGTTCTGAGCTGGTAGAGAAATCCTAGGCTTCTTTGAATCGCTTTCCCAGTGAGTCAAAAGGACCAGTGAGTCCTTTTTTCTTTTCTTTTCTTTTCTCTTTTCTTTTTGAAACGGAGTCTCTCTCTGTCACCCAGGCTGGAATGCAGCAGTGCGATCTCAGCTCACTGCAACCTCTGCCTCCTGAGCTCAAGCGATTCTCCTGCCTCAGCCTCCCGAGTAGCTGGGATTACTGGGGCCCACCACCCCACCCTACTACTTTTTTTTGTATTTTTAGTAGAGACAGGGTTTCACCATGTTAGCCAGGCTGGCCTTGAACTCCTGACTTCAAGTGATCTGCCTGCCTCAGCCTCCCAAAGTGCTGGGATTACAAGCATGAGCCACCACGCCCAGCTATTCCACACTTTTTCTGACTCCTTCATTCAGCTTTATTAACTAGGCACCAATTAAAAAACAAGCCTCCATATAATGCAGAAGGAAGAACCAAGTGTGCATAATGTGAAGCTTCCCAGGCCTCTGCAGATCCGCATCTCCTTGGCTTCTGAGAGAGGCATGATTCACAAACCATTTCATCAATGTGGGTATTTTACAACATTAAAAAAACACTGGCCAGGCACCCTGGCTCATGCCTGTAATCCCAGGACTTTGAGAAGCTGAGGCAGGAGGATTGCATGAGTCTGGGAGTTCAAGACCAGCCTGGGCAACATGGCAAATCCCCATCTCTACAAAAAATATAAAAAAAAATTAGCCGGGTATGGTGGTGCGTGTCGATAGTCCCAGCTACTAGGGAGGCTGAGGTGGGAGGATTTCTTGAGCCGGGGGGGTCAAGGCTGCAGTGAGTCATGATCGTGCCACTGCACTCCAGCCTGGGCAACAGGGACCCTGTCTCAAAAACAAGACAAAACACTGCTCTTTTCCTCCCTGGCCACCTGAAAATTGGCCACTATCATGAAAGACACAGCAGCTACCCATTCAAAGGAGTTCTTAATCAACTGACAACTTTGGTGGAAACATACGGTCGTGGTCATCCTTCACTCTGGGAAGGCAACAGTAATAAGAAAGAAATTTGGGAAAAACTAGCCAAAATGTACAAGATCTCATGGACATGATATATAAGATGGAGATCGTCTTTGTATTTAGATTCTGACCCCATTTTGTTGTAGCAAGATAACTGGCATGATTTATGATTCCCTGGATTATGTAAAGAAAAGTGAACCCAAGCATAAACTTGCAAGACATAGCCCAGATGAGAGAAAAAGACCTCAAGAAAACAGCAAAAGGAATGCAAGGACAGAATGAAGAAAGTCAGGGGGCCCCAAAAGCCAGTGTTGGTGCTGACAAAAAAGAGTCCAGATTCTGCAATGGCCGGGCGCGATGGCTTATGCCTGTAACCCCAGCATTTTGGGAGGCTGAGGTGGGCGGATCACCTTAGGTACAGTGTCTAAGACTGTACCAGGAGTTCAAGACAGCGTCTAAGACTGAGGCCAGGAGTTAGAGACCAGCCTGGCCAACATGGCAAAACCCCATCTCTACTAAAAATACAAAAATTAGCCAGGCATGGTGGCAGATGCCTGTAATCCCAGCTACTCTGGAGGCTGAGGCAGGAGAATTGCTTGAACCCGGGAGACAGAGGGTGCAGTGAGCAACATTGTGCCACTGCACTCCAGTCCGGGCAACAGAGCGAGACTCTGTCTAAAAAAAAAAAAGAAAAAAAAAGATTCTGCAATGACTTCATCTGCGGTGATTGTGCAGATTTTTCGTGACAGGATATAATCAACTGTAACCACTTTTTGGGTTTTTTAAGAGACAAGATTTTGCACTGTTACCCAAGCTGGAGTGTAATGGTGTCATCATCGCTCAAGTGCAGCCTCTAACTCATGGGCTCAAGTGATCCTCCCACCTCAGACTCCTGAGTAGCTAGGACTACAGGTGTGCCACCATGCATGGCTATTAAACAAATTTTTTTTTGTAGAGATGGGATCTTGCTATATTGCCCAGGCTGGTCTCAAACTCTGGCCTCAAGTGATCTTCCCTCCTTGGCCTCCCAAAGTGCTGAGATTACAGGTGTGAGCCACTGTGCCTGGCCTAAACTTTAATAAGTATAAACTTTAATAAAACAAAACAAAATCCTAACTCATAAGATCTTAAAGTGCAGTAGTAAGGATGAAGGGTGGATATAAAGATTTTTCTGAGTTTTCACTTTTCGAAGGGAAGTGTTGAGTCTCCTTTCTCTGTCAGCCTCTGGAATGCTTCCGGGTAGCACGACCCTGTGAAAAGGAAGGTACTTGTCTTGAGAGGATGCCTAGGGCGCTCTTCTAGATCCTTGACACTAGGTTCACAGCACTTTTCAGTCAGATGACGTACCAGGAGATTTCAAAGATGTCCTTGCTAGCCAGACTTCCAGGACGGTCAGGGGCAGGCGGTGGAATACCTTGGGAGGGAATCGCTTGAATGGAGGGCATCAAAGAGAGAGGTTCCAGGGCCACTAAGGCAGGAATTGAGATTTGTCTCCAGGCCAGGGGGGTGGCTCATGCCTGCAATTGTAGGATTTTGGGAGGCCGAGGGAGGAGGATCGCTTGAGGCCAAGAGTTTGAGACTGGGCGACACACCAAGACCCCATCTCTAAAAAAATAAAAAGCTAACCAGGCATGGTGGTGCATGCCTGTAGTCCCTCCCAGGTGGGAGGATCACTTGAGTCCAGGAGGTCAAGGCTGTGGTGAGCCATGATTGCAACTCTATACTCACCCTGGGTGACAGAGAGAGACCCTGTCTCAAAAAAAAAAAAAACAGATTTGTCTCCAAGGTGGAAATTTACAAATTTACCCTGGCTCTTTCTCCCGTGATTCTTTTCTTCTGAAGAACAAAAGGAAGGCCCCAGAGTGCAAACAGCACGGCTACTTTAGGTGTTGTGTGGGGCCTACCAGATCGGGTTCCCTGGAGTGACATCTGCAGTAATTCCTTTGCTGTGCGGTTCTAAGTCATTCTCCCCAAGGTGTCCCTTCTCTTTCAGGTACCTCTTTCTCCTGGCTGGAGGAGGTGCCCTGGCCGTGGCTGCCATGGGTTCCTACGCCGTGCTCGTCTTCACCCCTGCTGTCTGCGCCGTGGCTCTCCTCTGTTCCCTGGCCCCTCAGCAAGTCCACAGGTGGACCTTCTGCTTTCAGATGAGCTGGCAGACCTTGTGTCACCTAGGTCTGCACTACACTGAGTATTATCTGCATGAGCCTCCTTCTGTGAGGTAAGCAGCCTGTTCGTTGGTCATGCTCAGCCCACCTACAGTTTGCTTGCACCACGGTGGTAGCAGAGAGAACCTGGGTGTTGGGTTGGAGTCCTAATTTTTCCACATTTGACCAGTGTGACCTTGAGCAAGTCATTTTACCTCTTTCAGACTCATTTCTTTTTCTGGAAAAGATATGGGGCTAACAATACTGTGTTGCAAGATTGTTGTGAATGTTAGTGTAACCGCCCAGTGGGTTCACCTTCTCCACTGCCTAGACAAACAGGGGAATTGCAGTAAAGAAAGAGTAATTCACAGAGAGCTGGCTGTGCGGGAGACAGGCCAGTTTTATTATTACTCCAAGCTTTGGGGTAATCATAATCAGTTTCCCTGAGCACTTGGGGATCTGAGTTTTTAAGGATAATTTGGTGGGTAGGGGGAGGCCAGTGAGTTGAGAGTGCTGCTTGGTTGGGTTGGAGATGAAATCATAGGGAGTCAGAACAGTCTTCTTGCACTGAGTCAGCTCCTGGGTGGGGGCCACAAGATAAGACGAGCCAGTTTATCGATCTGGGTAGTACCAGCTGATCCGTCAAGGGCAAGGTCTGCAAAATATCTCAAGCACTGATGTTAGGCCTTAGAATAGTAATGTTATCCCCAGGAGCAATTGGAGGAGTGTCAGAATCTTGTCATCTCCAGCTGCATGACTCCTAAACCATAATTTCTAATCTTTCGGCTAATTTGTTAATCCTACAAAGGCAGTCTAGTTTCCAGGCAAGAAGGGGGTTTGTTTTGGGAAAGGTCTGTGATTGTCTTTGTTTTAAACTGTAAGCTATTAACTAAGTTCCTCCCAAAATGAGTCCCAGGAATGAACAAGGACAGCTTGGAGGTTAGAAGCAAGATGGAGTTGGTTAGGTCAGACTTCTTTCACTGTCTCAGTTATAATTTTGCAATGGCAGTTTCATTAGAATGAATATAAATATGATTTTGTGACTAATCATCGCTGCCACGTGTTGCCTACATGGTGCAGTGTCTGGCACTGAGCAGTAGTTGTCATTGTGCCTGAGAGGGAGGGCAAAGCAGGAATCCTAGAGCCCACAGAGCAGGCCTGCCCAGAAGTGACTCAGCACTGTCTGCCAGCCTCAGCACGGGTTGAGTGGACACTCTGCTTGCAGGTAACAATCTTCTCATGGCGGCTGCTGGGAGAGGCACCTGCTGTGTCAGTGTTTCTCTTCCTTCAGACTCAGCTGTTCCCATCTTGCTGAAGAAGGGTAGGCACCCCATCTAGAAAACAGAAATCAAGAGCTAATTACAGTCTAGAGAAGTGTTGTCATGAATCAGCAAGATCCCTGAGATGAGGGGAAACATTGTTTTGTGATCTGGAGATCTCATGTTCCTGGCTCTCTCTGGTGATCACAATTGGCTTCAGGGTCACTTGGAGCACAGAGGCTGTGATGCTCCAGGCGGTCACCTATCTGATTCTAGCCTGCGGTTGGTTCACTTGCTTTGCCATCCTCCTGACTATACCTAGAAATTTTTTTTGTTTTAATTTTCCTGTAAAGACTATTTTCAGCCAGGCACAGTGGCTCACTCCTGTAATCCCAACACTTTGGGAGGCCGAGGCAGGCAGATCACTTGAGGCCAGGAGTTCAAGACCAGCCTGGCCAACATGGCAAAACCCCGTCTCTGCTAAAAATACAAAAATTAGCTGGGCATAGTGGCGGACGCCTGGAATCCCAGCTGCTCGGGAGGCTGAGACAGGAGATCGCATCACTGCACTCCAGCCTGGGTGACAGGGAGACACTGTCTCAAAAAAAAAAAAAAAAAGTTGGGGGGGAGAGACTATTTTCACCAAAGGCTTCAGGTTGGCTGCTCTAAGGAAAAGGCAAGATGGCAGGTGGGTGGGGCGTAGGAAGTACCAAATGGGATGGAGTGAATCAGGATTTCAGTAGGGAGCTGGGGCCTGATGGGGCTGGGAGGGCAAGTTGAACAGGATCTGGCTGGATGCGAGGCAGGCTGGAGCAGACCTGGAATGGGGGGCTCTGCTAGTCGGGCAGGGCTGCTGCCATCACACAGTGCCACAGACTGGGTGGCTCAAACAACAGAAATTCATTTCCTCACAGTTCTGGAGGCTGGAAGTCACTGATGATGACGTCAGCAGGGCTGGGTTCTTCTGAGGCCATTCTCGTGGCTTGCGGGTGGCAGTGTCCCTGTATGTCCGCGTGATGGTCACTCCTCTGTCTGTGCATGTGTCTGTGTCCTAATTGTCTGTTCTCATAAGGACTCTGTGCATATTGGATTAGCGCCCATCCTAATGACCTCATTTAACCTTAATCACATCTTTAAAGACCCTAACTCCATATACAGTCACATTCTGAGGTACTGGGGTTAGACCATAAGCACAGGAATTCTGGGGGCACATTTGGTCCATAATAGAGAGTGAATGAGCAGGGTTTGGTGGCATTTGGAGGCTACCTTGCTTTCAGTGAGAATCAGTCAAGTGATGGGGTCAGTTTTTCTTAAATCTTCAGACACATGGATAGAAACAGCAGCAGTTAGAAGACTGTTGTTTTCTCTCCACAGGACAGCATTTCTGATTGTAGTGTGTGTCATTGTAATTTTCTTTCCTTTTTTTTTTTTTTTTTTTGAGACAAGGTCTCACTCTGTTGCCCAGGCTGGAGCACAGTGGCATGCTCATGGCTCACTGCAGCCTCGACCTCCTGGGCTCAAGCAATCCTCCCACCTCAGCCTCCTCAGTAGCTGGGACCACAGGCATGCACCACCACATCGGGCTAATTTTCATATTTTTTATAGAAACGGGGTTTTGCCATGTTGCCCAGGCTGGTCTCAAACTCCTGGGCTCAAGTGATCAGCCCACCTCACCTCAGCCTCCCAAAGTGCTGGGATTACAGGTGTGAGCCATTGTGCCCAGCCTAATTTTCATTCATTGTTCTCCTCAATAATCTTGCCAGCGGGATCTTTGATGGTGAAGCAGTAAGAGCTCAGGTGATTGGTTAAGACCATATTTCAAACTGCTAATGGCTCAGCACACATTGTGATCTATTCCTCAGTACAAATCCCACATTAGGCAAAGTCCTACAGCCAGGGCCTGGTTCGTATTTAAAATCTTCAGCTTCCTATCTTTTCTTCACTACCGAGTTTTTATTTCCTCTACGGCAAATTTCTCCCAAGTCTCTGATCCTAATCTTTGTAGGCCTTTCTTGGAAATATTATAATCAACATTTCCCACAATGTTCCTCATCATTCTCTTATTTTCATCTCTAATGTTTAATTTCCCCATTTACGTGATCCTGCCTGATGTCACCCTAAATAACAAATAGAAAGAGTCTCCCTAAAAGAAAATGATGGGGCCGGGCGCAGTGGCTCACGCCTATAATCCCAGCCCTTTGGGAGGCTGAGGTGGGTGGATCACTTGAGGCCAGGAGTTTGAGACCAGCCAGGCCAACATAGTGAAACCCCATCTCTACAAAAAAAAAAAAAAACCCCACAAAAATTAACTAGGCGTGGTAGCGCATGTCTGAAGTTCCAGCTTCTCAGGAGGGAGAGGTGGGAGGATCACTTGAGTCTGGGAGGCAGAGGTTGCAGTGAGCCAGGATGGTGCCACTGCACTCCAGCCTGGGCGACAGAGTGAGACCGTGTCTCAGGAAAAACAAAACAAGAGAAAAGAAAAGAAAAAAGAAAAGGATGCTTATGGCTGGGAGCAGTGGCTCACACCTGTAATCCTAGCACTTTGGGAGGCCGAGGCGGGCGGATGACCTGAGCTGAGGAGTTCAAGACCAGCCTGGCAGACATGGCGAAACCCTGTCTCTACTAAAAATACAAAAATTAGCTGGGCGTGGTGGCGTGCACCTGTAATTCCAGCTACTCAGGAGGCTGAGGCAGGAGAATCGCTTGAAGCCAGGAGGCAGCAGAGGTTGCAGTGGGCGGCTGAGATCGCGCCACTGCACTCCAGCCTGGGCCATAGAGTGAGACTCTGTCTCCAAAAAAATAAAAAAAGAAAATGATACTTATTTAGGAATTGGGCATTATAGTGGGAATATGTGTGCCATCGTATGTGTATTCAGGTAGGTAAAGGAAGACAAAGTTTTTGTTTGTTTTTTTTATTTTGTTTTTTTGAGATGCAGTCTCACTCTATCACCAGGCTGGAATGCAGTGACACAATCTCGGCTCACTGCAACCTCCGCCTCCCAGGTTCCAGTGACTCTCCTGCCTCAGCCTCCCGAGTAGCTAGGACTACAGGTGTGCACCACCACACCCAGCTAATTTTTGTATTTTTAGTAGAAACGAGGTTTCACCATATCAGCCAGGATGGTCTCGATCTCTTGACCTCGTGATCCACCTGCCTCGGCCTCCCAAAGTGCTGGGATTACAGGCGTGAGCCACCACACCCAGCTGGTAAGAGAAAGTTTTTTAAGAGAAAAATAAGGAGCATTACATAATTGTTTTGAAATCATTATCTTTGAGTACAGGCTCAATGACAAGGGTGATGCCAGTCTGTGGTTGGGCAGGAAGTGGCTGGGCAGGTGACCTCACAAAAGTATTTTTTTGTATAGGGTTGCAATGGTTGTTATGCAAGGTTGTGGTTTTTGCAGTCTTTTGTGGTAGTTTTTGTTATCAGACATACAAGCATTGAGAACCCTCTCTTCATACCTTTTCCTGGCTCTGTTTGTCAGAAGTGTTTTGTTTTGTTTTGCTTTATAACACAAGTGACTTCATTTTCTTTTCTCTTTCTTTCTTTTTTTTTTTTTTGAGACAGGGTCTCACTTGGATGCATAGGCTGGAGTGCAGTGGTGCAATCATAGCTCACTGCAGCCTTGAACTCCTGGGCTCAAGGGTTCCACTCACGTCAGCCTCCCAAAGTGATGGGACCCACTGCACCCAGCCATGATTCCATTTTTATTCCCACAACTTTCAAATTGGAGTATTGTGTGGTTCTGAATTAATTCAAGAATCTTCAGCTGTTAAAGTAAAATTTCCCAGGCAAATTCTCCTATTCAGGATGGAAGATTTCAGGATGGAAGATGGGATGGATCTCTGAGATCCCTGGGAAGCTTCTCAAGTTGAACATGCGTGTAAATGTGTGCATCTAACCTTTTCTTTAAAACAAACAAAAAATATATATGCAAATATACACACATATTCATACAGATATACATATGCTTATTTATAAAACACACATGATCATTACAAAAAATTCAAACAACGCAAAAAGTGAAAGATTTTTTATGCTAATTTCATTCCCTAGAGGTAACTATTCTTAAAAGTATGGGGTATATTAGTCTAGACTTAAGCTCCACTGTATACTTAAGATCTATAAATATTGCCAGGGGCGGTGGCTCATGCCTGTAATCCCAGCACTCTGGGAGGCCGAGACAGGCAGATTGCTTAAGCCCAGGAGTTTCAGATCAGCCTGGGCAACATAGTGAGACCCCATGTCTATAAAAAAAAAAAATAAGATTGATTTATTTTATTTTAAGATTTATTTTGTGTGGGGTCCTGCAGGCCATGAGATTAATCTTAGCTGTACAGACCTATCTATTTCCTGTGAGATCATGTATGACAGACTGGAATAAGAGAGAGAGAATAAATACAGAGTGTTTTTATGTTCTTTAAAAAATTATCTTGCAGGTTCTGCATCACTCTTTCTTCTCTCATGCTCTTGACCCAGAGGGTCACGTCCCTCTCTCTGGACATTTGTGAGGGGAAAGTGGAGGCAGCATCTGGAGGCTTCAGGAGCAGGAGCTCTTTGTCTGAGCATGTGTGTAAGGCACTGCCCTATTTCAGCTACTTGCTCTTTTTCCCTGCTCTCCTGGGAGGCTCTCTGTGCTCCTTCCAGCGATTTCAGGCTCGTGTTCAAGGGTCCAGTGCTTTGCATCCCAGACACTCTTTCTGGGCTCTGAGCTGGAGGTGTCTGCAGATTCTTGGACTAGAATGCCTAAACGTGGCAGTGAGCAGGGTGGTGGATGCAGGAGCGGGACTGACTGATTGCCAGCAATTCGAGTGCATCTATGTCGTGTGGACCACAGCTGGGCTTTTCAAGCTCACCTACTACTCCCACTGGATCCTGGACGACTCCCTCCTCCACGCAGCGGGCTTTGGGCCTGAGCTTGGTCAGAGCCCTGGAGAGGAGGGATATGTCCCCGATGCAGACATCTGGACTCTGGAAAGAACCCACAGGATATCTGTGTTCGCAAGAAAGTGGAACCAAAGCACAGCCCGATGGCTCCGACGGCTTGTATTCCAGCACAGCAGGGCTTGGCCGTTGTTGCAGACATTTGCCTTCTCTGCCTGGTGGCATGGACTCCATCCAGGACAGGTGTTTGGTTTCGTTTGCTGGGCCGTGATGGTGGAAGCTGACTACCTGATTCACTCCTTTGCCAATGAGTTTATCAGATCCTGGCCGATGAGGCTGTTCTATAGAACCCTCACCTGGGCCCACACCCAGTTGATCATTGCCTACATCATGCTGGCTGTGGAGGTCAGGAGCCTCTCCTCTCTCTGGTTGCTCTGTAATTCGTACAACAGTGTCTTTCCCATGGTGTACTGTATTCTGCTTTTGCTATTGGTGAAGAGAAAGCACAAATGTAACTGACATCTTTCCCTGGCTTTCACCTTAAACACCCAGGAAACATTTTAGAAAGTGCCAGATGACGCATCGATAATGCATACATTTGAACTTTTCCATAATAAAATGTTTTCTAAAGTTTTGGATGGATATACCCAGTGACTTGCAGTAGGAATTTGTGTATCTACTTTAGCAAGCTATTCTGCTGGTACTGAGGATACAAAAAGGAAAAAGATGTGGTTTCTTCCCTTAAGGTTTACAGTCTAGATGTGGAAGCAAAGATTAAGTAAAGTGATACATAAAAACACAAGGTGCTATGAACCAGATGGCAAACGCTCTATATATAGACACCCCAAAATTGAATGTTCAGTTGACCCACCTGATCCTGGAATGGGAACTTTAGCAACACAAAACCAAAACAAAACCTAACTCATTATCATATTGGTTTGTTATGTGGACTACAGACTTATATCCATTATTAGGTTTGAACTTTTTTTTCTAAATTTGGAAATTTAGGCCAGGTGCAGTGGCTCATAACTGTAATCCCAGCACTTTGCAATGCTGAGGTGGAAGGATTGCTTGAGGCCCAGAGTTTGAGACCAGGTTGGGCAACATAGCAAGTCTTTGTCTCAAAATATATATATGTGTATATATATATATATACACACACACACACACACACATATATATATATATATGTATATTTGGGTGGACATGGTGTATGCACCTAAAGACCTAGCTCCTCTGGAGGCTGAGAAGGATCTCTTGAGCCCAGGAGTTCGAGGCTGCAGTGAGCTGCGATTGTGCCACTGCACCCCAGCCTGGTTGACAGAGGGAGACCCCATCTGCTAAAAAAATTTTTTGGGCCGGGCGTTGTGGCTCACACCTGTAATCCCAGCACTTTGGGAGGCCGAGACGGGCAGATCACAAGGTCATGGGATCACAAGGTCAGCAGTTCAAGACCAGCCTGGCCAATATGGTGAAACCCCGTCTCTTCTAAAAATACAAAAATTAGCCGGGCGTGGTGGTGGGCGCCTATAGTCCCAGCTACTTGGGAGGCTGAGGCAGGAGAATCGCTTGAATCCAGAGTGTGGAGGTTGTAGTAAGCCGAGATCACACCACTACACTCCAGCCTGGGTGACAGAGCAAGATTCCACCTCAAAAAAAAACAAATTTTTTTTTTTTGAAAATTTGAAAAAAAAAATTGTCCTAAAAATAAATGGCTGATATTATTCCCAGGTATATGTTAATAAGTAAAAACCCACATGATAACTATTTACATAATTGTTAAATACACAGCTGACTCATAAACATGTCTTACAAAGAGATCAATAACAGGAAGTAAACACTATTTTAATATGACTTTGAGGGTGGGTTTGATTCTTTTTTTCTTGGCATATCCTAAATAACTCCCTCTGTTTCTTCCTGTTAGGATTTAATATACACAAGAGAAAGGTTTCAGGACTTCTAAATTATGCAGTAGCAATGTCATTTAACTAGCACTTACAAATTACTGCCACATCTGCAGGTCACCTGTACTGTTATGTAATTACCATTTTTCTTTAGTCAACTTTAATTCAACTTACTTATAAAACTTACCCTCCTTCTAAGCAATGGCAGTGATGAAAATTGGGTTTGGTGTGCTAATTCTATTTTACTCCAGTACTCACTAAAAGAAATACATGCTTGTTCAAATAAAAAAAAACAAACTTTGTATTTGTGTTCTGTGTAAAACCATCTGCTTATCTAGGGTGACATCTATCCCACCATACAAAACACTGTACAGGTATCTCAGCTTGTTGAGTATTCCAAACCAATCCTTCTCATCGTTTTCAAAATGTAAAATTGCAAATAAGCTTTTTGATATGGTTTGGGTCTCATGTTGAATTGTAATCCCCAGTGTCGGAAGAGGGGCCTGGTGGGAGGTGATTAAATCATGGGGGTGGATTTCCCCCTTGCTGTTCTCATAATAGTGAGTGAGTTTTCACATGATCTGGTTGTTTATAAAAGTGCGTAACGCCTTCCCGCTCTTTCTCTTCCTCCTGCTCCAGCCATGTAAAACGTGCCTCCTGCCTCTTCACCTTCTGCCACGATTTTAAGTTTCCTGAAACCTCCCCAGCCATGCTTCCTGTATAGCCTGTAAAACTGTGAGCCAATTAAACCTCTTTTCTTTATTAATTACCAAGTCTCAGGTAGTTCTTTGTGTGTGTGTGTGTGTGTGTGTGTGTGTGTGTGTGACAGGGTCTCACTCTGTCACCCAGGCTGGAGTGCAGTGGTGTGCAGTGGTGTGATCTCAGCTCATTGCAACCTCTGCCTCCTAGGTTCAAGCGATTCTCCTGCCTCACCCTTCCAAGTAGCTGGGACTACGGGCACATGCCACCACACCCAGCTAATTTTTGTATTTTTAGTAGAGACAGGGTTTCACCATGTTGGCCAGGCTAGTTTTGAACTCCTGACCTCAAGTGATCCGTCCACCTTGGCCTCCTGAAGTGCTGGGATCACAGGTGTGAGTCACCGCTCCCGGCCTCAGGTAGTTCTTTATAGCACTACAAGAACAGACTAATACACTTTTAATCGTTAAAACTTCGCAAAGATAATACTAAGTTAGAAGTTACAGATAACTTAGAAAGTTATAGGTCAATATCACTGATTAACATGAAGGCAAACAACGAGCCCAATCTTAGCACTCAGAACATAACACAGTGAGGGTCTTGATGAACAGAGATGGCAAGGATTTGTAGTGGCCTTGGTGGGGTGCAGTGGCTCACGCCTGTAAACTCAGCACTTTGGGAGGCTGAAGCAGGAGGAGCTCTTGATCCCTCGAGTTTGAGACCAGCCTGGGCAACATAGGGAGATGCCATCTCTATTAAAAAACACACACACACAAACCCAAAACTTGTAGTGCCTTAACCAGAAGGGTTCTATACTTTCTCTCACCATACTCAGTAGCTCAGAGGAGACAAAGTAGATAAATGGGGTTTCCCAGAGTTGGGAATAGTCAAAGAGACTCTGTCTCAAAAAATAGTTTCAGATTCTGTCTCAAAAAAAAAGAAAAATAGAGTGCTTTTTATAGGGGCACTTCTGGGGAGCTGTCTAGGGGTGTGTGCAGTTGATGAAAATCCTTCGAGAGGTACACTTTAGATGTGTGCAAGTTTCCATATATATGTTACACTTCAGCATTTTTTTTTTTTTGAAACAGGGCCTGGCTCTGTCACCCAGGCTGGAGTGCAGTGGCATGATCTCGGCTCACTGCAACCTCTGCCTCCTGGGCTCAAGGAATCCTCCCACCTCAGCCTCCCAAGTAGCTGGGACTACAGGAACGCACAACTATGTCCGGCTAATTTTTTTTATTTTTTGTACAGACAGGGTTTTGCCATGTTGCCCAGGCTGGTCTCGAATTCGTGAGCTCAAGCGATCCAACCTCCTTGGCCTTCCAAAATGCTGAGATTACAGCCGTGAGCCACTGTGTCCAGCCCCGTAATTTTTTTAAGTGACTACTCTTCATGATTAGGGAAATGCTCATGAAGGAATGTTAAATTTAAAAAAGAACTTGGTTAACAAAGCCTTTTAAAATGCAACCTGGCCTCCATATCTATCTCCCCACTGATGGCCAGGGGTAATTTCTACTTCTCTGATTGGTTAAACCAGGACGTCTGCTTCCTTCTTTTTCTATTTGCATTCTGTAGAGAATGATTCATTTCTCTGGACAGTAGTAGAAAGAACATTTCTCTGGACAGTAGAAAGTGATTTGTGGGAATTGATCTAAGGAAAGAAGTCGGAGCCAGAGATGTAGACTGGAGCCATCTGTCTGCCCAGAGGACAGCCTGGATCCAAGATGGGCAGAAACAGAGAGGAGGTGTCTCCTTCCAGTTCTGATTCTTTTGTTAGATCTTAACTCATTCACTTCCCAACTCCTGCCCCCGCTGCTCCCTCCCATTTGGCAACAGTTTCCCTATCCTTCGTTACCCACTCTATTACTTCCAAGACTCTGCCCATTGCTCCTGAATTCCCTTTGCTACATGACTGGTAGTACCTGGTTATTGACACCCCACCCGCTCTTTTTAAAAAATTCAATCACTACCCTTCTGGAATATCCTCTCATTAATGTTCTCTGACCTCACTTCCAGATCTGGATTTGATGTTTTCCTTCTCTTGCTTGATCTAGAAGTAACCCTCAGGTTACCCCTGCTTTTTGTCTTGTTCTGGCCCATTTATTGGCCCAAGCAGAATACATATACGTGTGTGTGTGTGTGCGTGTGTGTGTGTGTGTGTGTGTGTATTTTATTTTTTTTTGAGACAGGGTCTCACTCTGTCACCTAGGCTGGCATGCAGTGGCACAATCATAGCTCACTTCAGCATTGAACTCCTGGGCTCAAGCGATCCTCCCACGTCTGCCTCCCAAGTATAGAATAGTATTTTGATGAATCGTGCCTATCCTTACAAATGCAAGGATGGGGCCAGCTGTCTCTGTCTTGCAGGCAGTAGCCCTGGACAAGTGAACTCAACTTCTGTGGACCAAGTACTAGAGCTCAGTAACCCACGGAAACAGCGCCCATTGGGCACACGCCTCCTGACCTCTGGCCTCCCACTTTCATCAGCCGAATCACTCTGAGAGGTCTGGCAGCTCTTTCAGGTCCCCAGGGGATCTCATTCATTTGTTTGAAAATAGTGTCTGAGAGTTTGGTGATTAAGAAATCCCTAAGAGGAGGGTAAGCTAAGCCATGAAAACCATCAAGCTCAGGATGCTGGCAAAGGTTAATAAGAAAATGTTTAGCAGAAAGCTATAGCATTAGCCTTTCTAAGAGCAGCAAGAAACTATAGCCTTCATTATTTAGAGATTGAAATGGCATCATCACCTAGGAAGTGTCATGAGAACTCAGGTCGTCTGTCAGCATATTATTTTGTATTTTCTTTTTTTTTTTTCAGACACAGTCTCACTCTGTCACCCAGGCTGGAGTGCAGTGGTGCCATGTCGGCTTACTGCAACCTCCGCCTCCTGGGTTCAAGCGATTCTCATGCCTCAGATTCCAAAGTAGCTCGGATTACAGGCGTGTGCCACCATATCCAGCTAATTTTTTTGTATTTTTAGTACAGATGGGGATTCGCCATGATGGCCAGGATGGTCTTGAACTTCTGGCCTCAAGTGATCCTCCCGCCTCAGCCTCCCATAGTGCTGGTCTGGCCTGTCAACATATTATTCTGAATATACTACCCTCATAGTGCAGCCCCATCCTTCTGAATCATAGCAGCTACTAAGCTGGGCTGGCCTCCTTCTTAATCTGTAGACAGTTGTCATGATCAACAGGCAGCCAGTGGCTTTAATGTATGTCCCAGGTTTAGCAATCCACTCCAGTAGTTCAACTTCTCCATAGGAGACAATCCAACCTTGGCCTTTTTCTATCTATGTAGTTTCATAAAGCAAACCACAGGAAGGCTTCACTGATACACATTCAGTCTGTTGATTCATCTATACTGGATTCATCAATTCCATGAGGACTTGGAAAAGGAGGTTGGTATGGTTTGAATGTGTCTCCTAAAGTTCAAATGTTAGAAACTTAATCCCCCGTGCAGCAGTGTTGGGAGATGGGGCCTAATGGAAGGTACAGTCATGTGTCACTTAATATGGGGACACATTCTGAAAGACGCATTGTTAGGCTATTTTGTCATTGTATGAACATCATAGAGTGGCCTTACACAAAGCTGGATGGTCTGGCCTACTACATACCTAGGCTATACGGTATAATCTAGGGGTCTCTGACTCCCAGTGCTGATCCACAGCCTGTTAGGAACTGGGCCACACAACAGGAGGTGAGTGGCAGGCAAGATTATAGATAGATTATGGGCATTGCAATGACCAATTGCAATCATTAGTAATTATCCTGATTAGAATGCCAACTATTAGATAGTACATTCAGATCACTTACAACAGATTCTTCACAGATTTATAACATAGGAGATGGTTCAGGAAACTTGATTCTCCGTAGTCTAAGAGTTCAGTACTAACAGGTGAAGGGATAGTGATATTTTATGTGAGCTTTTTCCAAATGTCTAAATGCATCTATTTCCAAAACATTTCAAAGGAAATTATAGAGTAAAATGGCCGTGACTACTTTAGCATCTTCTTCCTGATAATGGCTGATTCGGATGTTAGCAAAGCCATCTCATGGGGAAGCAGTCTGAACCCCTCTCCTGGAGGCAGGAGTTCTGGCCCTGTCCCAGTTCTAGCACAGGCCAACTGTGGGACCCAAGCAATTCCCTCTGGGCCCCAAGTTTCCTAGTACGCCATAACAGGATGTGGATAAAATATTCCTTTTAGAGTATTTAATTTTAAAACTGAAGGCATTATGATTGTATAAGTGTTCTATTAATTTTTCAACACATTAAGCAGAAAAAGTAAGGCATCCATCTCCCAACCTGCCTCTATTCATCCAACAAGAATTTTATAGAAAGCAATGGAAGAAAATCTGCTGAGTGCTCAAGGTTCTTTATAAACACCTGGCATTTCCTATTATATTCCTTCCATTTGTTTTCTATTGTATAAAAAGAACAAAGTGATATTTTTGTGGCTCATCAAAAAACTGAGAGTTGACAATAGTTCTCTCCTACTAAGAAAACACTGTTAACTTCTCTGACTCTTTCTTTCCCGAATAGTAGGTTTAATTTCTTAGCCTTTATTTGGCAGCTCATAACAGTCAGATACTTATTAATCTGTTCTGGCTCGTTTCCAGGGACAATCATAACAACAGCTAGAGATGCCAGATTATTTCTAAGGAAGTATTTTTGTCTTACTTGGTTCTTGCTGCACCTTTTTCTTCAGAAACACCTTTTAAGTTACAACAAGTGAGATAATTATGTACGTATGTTTTCCTTGCAGGGAATTTGTGCAGTTCATAAGATTCAAGTGATACTTTGGTTTAGTTTCATGGCCAATCTGGATATGTTACATCGAGTGCCTTAGGTGGATTCATTAGCCTGAGGACATGTGAGGTGATGTTTTCTGGCATTCGCAACTTACTAAAGGAATGCTTTCCACAACTTTGCTTCTAAATTGTTTGTTTAGAGGTTAGATGACATTTCCCTGTAGAAAGAACATTATGTTAACTCCTAATGGATGACACTCATGGTAATGACCTGAATTCAAGGGAACATGTTGTTTAGGATTGAAGAGAAGAGCAAAGGTAATTTCCTCCCTATTTCTTAAATATGCAGCTGACCCTAAGTACATTTTATTTTTATACTTTTTTCTGTTTATATAGTTATTTACATAACTATATAATAAACTATATTTATGAACTATATATGGACTTTGTTTAGATCTTGATTCAAATGAACCGACTTTGAAAGAATATTATAGGGAAATTTAAACACTAATTGGATAGTAAAGCTTTATTGTTAACTTTTTCAGGTGTAATAATCATATTGTGGTTTTACTTAAGAATAAGGAAGGGTCACATTTTAGAGATATTCGCAGATTAAATGATATTTAATCTTGGATTGCTTTAAAATAATCTGAGTTAGAGAGAATGGAGAATACATGGACGAAACAGAACAGCCATGTGTTCAGAATTGTTGAAACTGGTTGATTGGGAGTTCAATATATTCTATTTTTTATAGGTTTGAAAATTTATATGAAAACAAGTGTGCAACAGACTACTGGGTAGATAAGGAAGAAGGAAGTCAGATACAGGAATTTCCATTCCCCAATTCCTAATGAAAAGATCAAAAACTGCAAAAAATCACTGTGGCCCCAGTGACCCATCCCCTCTTCCGTCATTTTCATCATCCCACATTGAATCAAGGTTGGTCTGTGTGATGAATATTACATGACAGAAGTGATGGTATGTCACCTCTGAGATTAGGTTATAAAAGACAGTTAGTATAAGACTAACAATCTTACCAACTTTGTGTTTTGGTAGTTTCTTCTTCACTGCACTCCAGGTACAATGGCCTTGCTATCTTCTGGAAAAAAAAAAAAAAGCATATTCCTCCCTTTGAGCCTTTGAAATTGCTTGTCCTTCTATCCAGAATGTTCTTACCCAGGTCTCTATGGATAGAGATACTGCTCCTTTACATCATTCATGTCTCTGTTCAAATGACATCTTGCCAGAGAGGAACACCTTGTCTAAAATAAATCCCATTCCCATGCCATCATTCCCATCTCCTCACTCTGCTCTATTTGGTTCATTTACTTTTCATTGATTGAAATTATGTTATTTATTGTTTGACTAAATGAATAAATTATAGGTCTGGATAGAACTTCCTAAGCAGGAATAAGTATAGACATGGGAACTATGCAAACATACTTCATACTTGAGGTTTGTATGTGTGTATATGTATGTGTGTGTGAGTGAGAGAGAGACGGAGCGAAACAGAGGAATGCTAGTATGACATGAGAAAACCTGACATATTTAGGAATAAATGTAGTAAAATGACTGCAAGACTTGTACTTGGAAAACTATGAAACACTGCTGAGAGATGTTGCAAACCTCAATAAATTGAGAGATATATCATGTTCATTGATTGAAATACTCAATATTGTTGTGGCAGATTGCATTTTCCGAAGATGGACACCATAATATATTCCCTCCCATATGCTTTTCTTACAATGTAACATTAACACTCTTCCCATTGAATGGTCTATGGTCATTCCCCTTGAACCTGGGGGGACATTTACACAACTGGGTTGACCACTAGAGTATGGCAGAAGTGATGCTTGGTGACTTCTAAGGTAGGTCATAAAATATCCATACACTTCTGACTGGTTTTCTTGGGATGATTCACACTCTTGGAATGGATGTAAGAAAGCCACATTGCCATGGAGAGGCAGAGTTTTATATGGAGAGGAGCAGAGACCCCTGGCCTTCATACTAGCTGAGCTCCCATTTAGACATCCAGCACCAATTGCCAGCTATGTAAGTGAACAATCTTGGGAGATGATCCACCAACCCCCAGCTGACACCATGTGGAGCAGACAAACACTTACTGTTAAGACCGGACCAAATTACAGATTTGTGAGCTGAACCAATGATTATTGGTTTAAGTCAATAGGTTTTGGGTGGTTTGCTATGCTGCAATAGGTAACTGTTACAATTGTTAAGATTCATTCTCCCCAAATTGATCTATAGCTTCAATGCAATCCCAATTAAACTCCCAAAAGTTTTTTTGAGAGAGAGTCTTGCATTGTTGCCCATGCTGCAGTGCAGTGGCGCGATCTCAGCTCACCGCAACCTCTACCTCCTAGGTTCAAGGGATTCTCCTGCTGCAGCCTCCTGAGTAGCTGGGATTACAGGCATGCACCACCACACCTGGCTAAATTTTTTTTTGTATTTTAAGTAGAGACAGAGTTTCACCATGTTGGCCAGGCTGGTTTTGAACTCCTGACTTCAAGTGATCCACCTGCCTTGGCCTCCCAAAGTGTTGGGATTACAGGCGTGAGCCACCGTGCCTGGCCCTCCCAAAAGTTTCTAAAAATAGAAATTGACAAACTAACTCTAAAGTTTATATGAAAATACTAGACTGGGTGAAGTGGCACAGGCCAATAATCCCAGTATTTTGGGAGGCTGAGGTGGGAGGATTGCTTGAGGACAGGAGTTTGAGACCAGCCTGGTCAACACAGTGACACCTTGACTCTACATAAAAATTTTGAGTGAATTTTTGAATATAGAGTGAAGTAGGGGTCCAATTTCATTTCT
Organism: Pan paniscus; assembly: GCF_029289425.2. NCBI lineage: Eukaryota > Metazoa > Chordata > Mammalia > Primates > Hominidae > Pan > Pan paniscus. The sequence continues at coordinate 48,683,681 of NC_073256.2, read as the reverse complement.
TTGCATGTGGATATCTAGTTATCCCAGCAGAATCATCTGGAAGAGGTGATTCTTTCCACATTGAATTACCTTGACACCTAAAGTTAATTTTTTTTTTTTTTTGAGAGGGAGTCTCGCTCTGTTGCCCAGGCTGGAGTGCAGTGGCATGATCTCGGCTCACTGAAACCTCGGCCTCCCGGGTTCAAGCGATTCTCCTGCCTCAGCCTCTTGAGTAGCTGGGATTACAGGTGTGTGCCACCACGTACAGCTAATTTTTTGTATTTTTAGTAGAGATGGGGTTTTACCATGTTGGCCAGGCTGGTCTCGAACTCCTGACCTCAAGTGATTTGCCCGCCTTGGCCTCCCAAAGTGCTGGGATTACAGGGGTGAGTCACTGTGCCAGCCTAATTTTTTTTTAAAGATAAAAAGAAAACAAAAAAGAAATCACTGGAATGCTTGGGGGAGCAGAAGGTAAGGAGCTCTCCACCAGCTTTCCTGTTAGACCCCACACCCCTAATCCAGAGGCCAGGACATTTCTACTGCCATCCAGAGGCCAAGAAACCACTGCCAGAATCACACATCCCTGCATCGGGTAAAAAGCAGTGCAATGGAGTCTTGTCAGCCCCAGAAAAAACACACCAAAGCCCACATACCACTGCTGGCAGATGAAGGATGTCTTTTGCTTTCCTTCAGGTTTCCAAGTCATCTCATGAGTTTATTTTATTAACAATATCTAGGCTGGGCGTGATGGCTCACACCTGTAATCCCAGCACCTTGGGAGGCTGAGGTGGGCGGATCACTTGAGCTCAGGAGTTGGAGACCAGCCTGGCCAACATGGCGAAAACCCGTCCAGACTGAAAATACAAAAAATTAGCCCGGCGTGGTGGTGGGTGCCTGTAATCCCAGCTACTTGGGAGGCTGAGGCAGGAGAATCGCTTGAACCCAGGAGGCCAAGGTTGTGGTGAACCGAGATGGAGCCACGGCACTCCAGCCTGGGCGACAGAGTGAGAGTCCATCTCAAAAAACACAAAAACAAAAACAAAAACAAAAACAAAAAAACAAAAAACCCCCAAAACAATAAACAACAAAACGCACAAAACACAATATGTAGATGAAACACAGAACCCTGGAGGTAAGAGAATCAAGTAAATGTAGTTTCAAGGCTCCTGAGATAAAAGGGGATGGGAATCAGTAAACAATATACAGCTTATCAACCAGTCCCAGAAGAACAAACGCTATATGATTCCATAGGAGGTACCTAGAGGAGTCAGACTTACAGAAACAGAGTAGAATGGTGGCTGCCAGGGGCTGGGAGCAGGGGGAATGGGAGTAGAGTTTGTCATGCAAGATGAAAAAGTTCTAGAGATCTGCTGTATAGAATTATGCGGGTATATAACAATACTGAAGTGTACACTTAATAATTTAACATGGTATTTCAGCCAATCCTGTTTGAAAAGAAAAACAAAACAGTTGGGTGTGGTGGCTCATGCCTGTAATCCCAGCACTTTGGGAGGCTAAGGCTGGTGGATCACTTGAGCCCAGGAGTTCAAGACCAGCCTGGGTAACATGGCAAAACCTCATCTCTAAAAAGAAATATGAAAATTAGCCAGGCATGGTGGCTCATTACTGTAGTCCCAGCTACATGGGAGGCTGAGACAGGAGGATTGCTCAAGCCGGAGAGGCGAAGGTTGCAGTGAACTGAGATTGCACCACTGCACTCCAGCCTGGGTGACAGAGAAAGAACCCGTCTCAGAAACAAAATTAAACAAAGACGGTAGATTTCATGTTATGTATTTTGTTACCAGAGTTAAAAAAATATATACATATATATATATGCATATACAAATACATACAACTTATTAAGCGACCGTTTACATTTTGCCCTCTTTATATTTTACAACTAAAAGAGTATCATGTAACATCTTATGCACGTGCAGTCTTATGATAGTTCTTATTCTTCTATTTTTCCCCAAATGGCTGGGGGAGATCTGGATTCATGCTGTTCTTTTATGTTTGTTATGGAGGAAGCAACTGTTAACAGATTTTCCAGCTCAGAATCTGCTTCAAAGGGATGAGCTATTTGGACCCTTTTCAGAAACTTGCTTGGGGCAAAAATCATTAGTAATAATGACAATCAATTATAATTTTATTATTTTATTTGAGGTAGTTTAATGTGCAGCCTTAAAAACATACATTTATTTATTTATTTATTGATGGAGTCTCACTCTGTTGCCCAGTCTGGAGTGCAGTGGCATGATCTCGGCTCACTGCAACCTCTGCCTCCCAGGTTCAAGTGATTCTCCTGCCTCAGCCTCCCTAGTAGCTGGGATTACAAGCATACACCACCACGCTCTGCTAGTTTTTGTATTTTTAGCAGAGACGGCATTTTGCCATGTTGGCCAGGCTGGTCCTGAACTCCTGTCCTGAAGTGATCCACCTACCTCGGCCTCCCAAAGTGCTGGGATTATAGACATGAGCCGCCAGGCCCAACTTAAAAGCATTTTTATTAAAAAATCATGAAAAAATTCTCCATATTTTAAAAATACCTAGTTAATATTTTCGTATATAGCTGTTATGGGCTGAGTAGTATTCCCCTAAAATTTATATCCTAACCCCCAGTACCTCAGAATGTGACTATATTTGGAGAAAGGGCTTTAAAGATGTAATTAAGGTTAAACGAGGTCATTAGCATGGGCCCTCGTCCAATATGACTGGCATCCCTCTAAAATCAGACAATTAGGACACAGACACAAAATAGAAATTGACAAGTGAATTGTAAAGTTTATATAAAAAAACTAGATATGGTGCAGTGGCAGCTCACGCCTATAATCCCAACACTTCTGTGTGAGGACACAGGGAGAATGGGCCATCTGCAAGCCAATGAGGGAGACTGTAGGGAAAAGAAAGAGAGATCAGACTGTTACTGTGTCTACGTAGAAAGGGAAGACATAAGAAACTCCATTTTGACCTGTACCCTGAACAACTGCTTTGCCCTGAGATGCTGTTAATCTGTAACTTTGCCCCAACCTTGAGCTCACAAAAACACATGTTGCATGGAATCATGGTTTAAGGGATCTAGGGCTGTGCAGGATGTGCATTGTTAAAAAAATGTTTACAGGCAGTATGCTTGGTAAAAGTCATCACCATTCTCCAGTCTCGATAAACCAGGGGCACAATGCACTGCGGAAAGCCTAAGGGACCTCTGCCCTGGAAAGCTGGGTATTGTCCAAGGTTTCTCCCCATGTGATAGTCTGAAATATGGCCTCGTGGGATGGGAAAGACCTGACCATCCCCCAGCCCGACACCCATGAATGGTCTGTGCTGAGGAGGATTAGTAAAAGAGGAAGGGAGGCGAGACATGTTGGCAGCAATGCTGCTTTGTTATTCTTTACTGAGATGTTTGGGTGGAGAGAAGCATAAATCCGGCCTACGTGCACATCCAGGCATAGTACCTTCCCTTGAACTTATTTGTGACATAGATTCCTTTGCTCACATGTTTTCTTGCTGACCTTCTCCCCACTATCACCCTGCTCTCCTGCCACATTCCTCTTGCCGAGATAGTGAAAATAGTTATAAATACTGAGGGAACTCAGAAACCGGTGCCGGTGCAGGTCCTCCATATGCTGAGCGCCAGTCTCCTGGGCCCACTGTTCCTACTCTATAGTTTGTCTCTGTGTCTTAATTTCTTTTCTCAGTCTCTTGTCCCACCTGACGAGATATACCTACCGGTGTGGAGGGGCAGGCCACTCCTTCAGGAGATCTCAGAAAAAACTGAACCTGTTGACACCTTACTGTTGGACTTTCAGCCTCCAACAGTGAGAAAATAAATGTCTGTTGTTTAAACTACCCAGTCTGTGGTACTTTATTATTGCAGCCCTGGTAAATTAATATAATAACCTTCTAGCTTTTTTCACATGTACACATGTATCTGTATGTACATATATTAATATATTTGTGTTTTTCTGGCCAGGCATGGTGGCTCACACCCGTAATCCCAGCACTTTGGGAGGCCAAGGCAGTTGGATCACTTGAGGTCAGGAATTCGAGACCAGCCTGGCCAACCCAGTCTCTACTAAAAATACAAAAATTAGCCAGGTGTGGTGGCGGGTGCCTGTAATCCCAGCTACTTAGGAATGTGAGGCAGGAGAATCCCTTGAACCCAGGAGGCAGAGGTTGCAGTGAGCCAAGATTCTGCCACTGCTCTGCAGCCTGGAAGACAGAGCGAGACTCCGTCTCAAAAAAAAAAAAAAAAACAACCAAATCAAAAAATATATATACAGATTTTTTTCCCAAACAGTAGATTCACACTAATTTCTATTTTATAGCCTGCTTTTTAAACTTTATGTCTATAAGCATTTTTCTACAATGTAATTTTAAATAACCACCTAATACAGTCATAGTTGATTTAATCAATCTTCTGCTAACTTTCAGATTTTAAAAATTTTTTATAGAAACAGGGTCTCACTGCTCCTCCTGCCATCTTTCTGCGCCGCCACAATGGTGCGCATGAATGTCCTGGCTGATGCTCTCAAGAGCATCAACAATGCCAAAAAGAGAGGCAAACGCCAGGTGCTTACTAGGCCGTGCTCCAAAGTCATCGTCCGGTTTCTCACTGTGATGATGAAGCATGGTTACATTGGCGAATTTGAAATCATTGATGATCACAGAGCTGGGAAAATTGTTGTGAACCTCACAGACAGGCTAAACAAGTGTGGAGTGATCAGCCCCAGATTTGATGTGCAACTCAAAGATCTGGAAAAATGGCAGAATAATCTGCTTCCATCCCTTCAGTTTGGTTTCATTGTACTGACAACCTCAGCTGGCATCATGGACCATGAAGAAGCAAGATGAAAACACACAGGAGGGAAAATCCTGGGATTCTTTTTCTAGGGATATAATGCAGCATATATTTACAAACAAAATGCCTCATGGACAATTAAAAAAAAAAAAAAAAGAAACAGGGTCTCACTATTTTGTCCAGGCTGGTCTGAAACTCTTGGCCTCAAGTGATCCTCCTGCCTCCACCTCCCAAAGCACTGGGATTACAGGCCTGAGCCACCACACCTGGCCTTAAGATCATTTTGATTTTTCATTACCATAATTAGTAAAGCGATGATCAATCTTCTGTCTCTGACTAATTCCCTAGGATTACAATACAAGGAGTTAGTAGGTCAAACGGTATGCATATTTTGAAGGTGTAAAGGGGAAAAAAAACATTTTTTTTCTTCTACTCACACATCTCTCAATACTTCTGATCACCAAATGTATGGTTTTTTTTCTCCCCCATACTGACCAATTCTCCAGCACTAGCTGGGTGTCCTATAATTCAATTCATGTCTAATACTGACTCTCTGGAGTTAGCATCAGATCCCACAGGGTGAGGGCCCAGTCCCACAAGATTGTCCCTCCCTTCAGATGCAATCACAAGTAGTAGGTCCCTAGAGAACCCACGATGTCTGTCTGACTTGGCTACAAATCAGAGGTTCCAACCCCCTTCTGGGGTTTGACCATTTGCTACAGTAGCTTATAGAACACAGGAAAGTGCTTTACTTTATTACCTGTTTACCCTAAGGGATACAACTCAGGAACAGAAGGACATTTATCACGTAAGACAGGGGTCCCCAACCCCCGAGCCCCACAACCCCCAGGCCAGGGGCCAGTATCAGTCCATGGCCTGTTAGGAACCGGGCAGCAGAGCAGGAGGTAAGCAGCTGGTGAGCGAGCATTACTACCTGAGCTCCACCTCCTGTTAGGTTAGTGGTGGCATTAGACTCTCACAGGATCACGAGCTCTATTGTGAATTGCACATGCGAGGGATCTAGGTTGCGCGCTCCTTATGAGAACCTAATGCCTGATGATCTGAAGTGGAACAGTTTCATCCCAAAACCATCCCCCGCCTCCCTGTCCATGGAAAAACTGTCTTCCACAAAACCAGTCCCTGATGCCAACAAGATTGGGGACGGCTGACCTAACAGACTGCAAAGATGTTATGAGCTGTGTGCCAGGAAATGAGGGTAGCAACCAATTTTTTTTTTTTTAAGACAGGGTCTCACTCTGTCACCCAGGCTGGAACACAGTGGCATGATCACAGCTCACTGCAGCCTCTACCTCAAGGCTTAGGTGATTCTGCCACCTCAGCTTCCTAGGTAGCTGGGACCACAGGCATGTGCCACCATACCTGGATAATTATTTATATTTATGTAGAGACAGGGTTTTGCCATGTTGCCCAGGCTGGTCTCAAACTCCTGGGCTCAAGCAATCCACCCACCTTGGTCTCCCAATATATTTCTTATTATATCACAACATTACAGAAGGCTTTTAATATTTACTACCAAATTACATTTTAGAAGGTTGAGACCAACTACTTACACTCCCACCTAAAATCTATGAGAGTGATCATTTTCATATGTACTACCTGGGTATTATAATTTCTTAGGAACACTGGGTATTATAATTTTTATAGATCTTTGCCAAATTTGTGGGTAATATAAAGTATCATATTGATGTTTAAATTTCATTTATTGGATTACTAATGAGAATAATGCCCCTTCCCACACTCTTTATTTGCCACTTACGGGTTTTTATTCAGAAATTGCCTGTTTATATATTTTGCTATTTCTCTCTTGGGCCTTTTGTCATTTCCTTATCTATTTGTGAGGTTTTATAGCATTCTCCTAAGCCTGGGCATCATGGTGAAACCCCGTCTCTACAAAAAAAAAAAAAAAAAAAAAAAAAATTAGCCAGGCATGGTGGTGCGTGCCTGTAGTTCCAGCTACTTGGGAGGCTGAGGTAGGAGGATCACCTAAGCCCAGGGAGATCAAGGGTGCAGGATTAGATGAAGGTATGCATTTTTGGTAAGAATATCATGGAAGTGGTGTGCTTTTCAGTACATCATATCTGGGGGTACATGATACAGATTTTTTTTTTTAAGATGGGGTCTGGCTCTGCTGCCCAGGCTGGAGTGCAGTGGTGAAATCTTGGCTCACTGCAATCTCTGCCTCCGGGGCTTAAGTGATCCTCCCACCTCAGCCTCTGGAGTAGATGGGACCACAGTGGCACCACATCCGGCTAATTTTTGTATTTTTTTAGAGATGAGGCTTATCATATTGCGCAGGCTGATCTTGAACTCCTGCTCTCCAGGGATCCACCCGCCTCTGCCTCCGAAAGTGCTGGGAATACTGGCGTGAGCCACCACTCCTGGGCCACAGTATTTATATCAGAAAAAAGTCAAATACTGTACATGAGTTTCAGGAGCAGGAGAGAAATAAGGGAAGAGTTGTATAAAGAAGGGTGGTCAACTGTCTTGCTGGCGTTCACATTCCCCCATGTCTTGAGATCAGGTGTGGCTGTGTGACTTGCACTGGCAATGAAAGGGGAGTAGAGGAGGTGCGTGTGACCTCCAGGCAGATCTAACAGCCACCATGGAGGCCTCCATGCTTGTTTCCAAGTCTGCTAAAAGACGGACAATGCTACTGATAGCCCAGGTTGCTGAGACAATATTCCAGTAGAATCACAGCCAATCTGTGATACATTGAGTGAGAAATAAACCTTTGTTGTTAGCCCTGAGATATGGGAGTCGTTCGCTGCTGAAGCATAACTGAGCCCATCTGGACTCCATTAGAGTTTTCCAACTCGAATAAATGTCCACAATGGGCCATGCAGGGTTCTAGGTGGGTATACAAAATGTTACGTAAGCTGGGCGCAGTGGCTCACGCCTGCAATCCCAACACTTTGGGAGGCTGAGGCAGGCAGATGACTTGAGGTCAGGAGTTCAAGACCAGCCTGGCCAACATGGTAAAACCCTGTCTCTACTAAAAATACAAAAATGAGTTGAGTGTGCTGGTGGGTGCCTGTAATCCCAGCTACACGGGAGGCTGAGGCAGGTGAATTGCTTAAGCCGGGAAGGTGGAGGCTGCAGTGAGCCAGGATCACACCACTGTATTCCAGCCTGGGTGACAGAGCCAGACTCCATCTCAAAAAAATAAAACAAAACAAAACAAAAAATGTCATATAAGATGTGTCATTCTGAGCATAACTTTTCCTTACCTTCCTATCCAAGCAGATGGCAGGTTCTGGGTTCATTGTCTCAGGACGAGTGTTAAAGGAAGGAGAATACATTGTTGAATAAGGTTTATCCGTATTAAGATTATACTATGTGTCTTTGAATCAAATCCATCTTTGTGATAAAACAAAGAGCCTCTGAGGAAAACCAAAATGTTTTCCCTAGGGTTCAGTCCTGGGGCAGCCTAATTGGATTTGGGTGCAAAAAATGTAAAATGTTCTCTAACTTTAACCCTCATCAGCCTGACTTTGTACAACAGTTGTTAGGGTCTTCCTAGGCCAGTGGGTGGCTCCAATACTTAAAACTGTAAAAACGGAGCTTCGGTGTATTCCATTGTTTCCTCAGTGGTGAGTTCTCTGAATTTGTTTTCTTCCTGCACTGTTGGGTGATCCTCTTTGCATGGAGACCCCCTGGCTGGACGGCCAGCCATGACTGCTTGAGGGTCTCACTAAACGGAGAGGCACAGTGTTTTCCCAGCATTACGGATGAAAACGATGTGCTGCTGAGCAGAGGGCCCGGTGGCTGCTCTTCCAGACTTGGTATTCTTATCCTTGCTACTGCAGGAAACATGTTCTCTCCGGCCCATAATGGAGGGTAAGATGGAGACCTGTGTGTACGTGGAGATGCGTAGTCATCTGCCGGCTTGGCTGCTCCCCTGCCACACCCCAAGCCCTCCCTCTGCAAGTTGCCTCAGTAAGCCCCCTCCTGCTCCTGGATTCCACCACTTGCAGCGATGACAGGCTCTTTGGCAGGGGTCCCAACTTTTATGGTAGTATTCTCCCACGCTTGCTAGCAGCATTTTAGGCTGCAGTTTCCCTCTTCAATACGATCCCGTATGTTTTCGTTTTCTCAGAAATTTCTTAGTTTCAGATCCACCAAGCCTTCCCCTTCTTGTTTTAACTTTGCCAATGTATTTCTCTGTTCTTTGCTTGTTTTGTTTTTGTGACAGTCTTGCTCTGTTTTGCAGGCTGGAATGCAGTGGTGCAATCTCGGCTTACTGCAACCTCTGCCTCCCAGGTTCAAGCGATTCTCCTGCCGCAGCTTCCGGAGTAGCTGGGATTACAGTCATGAGCCACCACACCCGGCTAATTTTTTTTTTTTTTTTTGGAGAGACGGGGTTTCACCATATTGGCCAGGCTGTCTCAAACTCCTGACCTCAAGTGATCCGCCAGCCTCAGCCTCCCAAAGTACTGGGATTACAGGCGTGAGCCACTCTGCACCTGGCCAAAAAGGGTATCATTTCTAAGATTCGGTGCAGGAGTAGGGGTAGGGAGGATCAATATGCTTAGTCCAGTAGATCATTAAAATGTGTTTTTAAAAAGTTTGTCCTCTTAAAAGAGGAAACTGCTTAGCAATACAGGCAATTGGTAAGAAACAGTGAAAGCAACAGCGAACATCTAACATTCACTATCTATGTGAGCTCTGTGCGAGTTAAATTTAAATCTCACCACTTTATGAGGTAGATACTATTAGTATCTTCACTTTATAGATGTGGAAATGGGACACGGGTTAAATAACTTGGCTAAGGTTACACCACCAGCATCAAGAAGAGCTAGAAGTTGGGTGGTCTGCCTCCAGAACCTGGTAGGTAGCCCCTATGCTGTGATGTGTGCTACAATGTAAACCCTCCAGGAATTTAGAAAATGGTTACAAAGGCCGGGTGCAGTGGCTCATGCCTGTAATCCCAGCACTCTGGGAGGCCGAGGTGGGTAGATCACCTGAGGTCAGGAGTTTGAGACCAGCCTGGCCAACATGGTGAAACCCTGTGCCTACCAAAAATCAAAAAAAAAAAAAAAAATTAGCTGGGCATGGTGGCACACACCTGTGATCCAGCTACTCGGGAGGCTAAGCCAGGACAATCGCTTGAACCCAGGAGGTGGAGGTTGCAGTGAGCCGAGATCACACCACTGAACTCCAGCCTGGATGACACAGCAAGACTCCATCTCAAAGAAAGAAAAGAAAAATGGTTACAAAGTTAGCGTCCCAATTCTGAATAGTGTTTTGTTTGGCAAGGGTCTGAAACAAGGCAAATTGTGGCATGTCTGGGTAACAGGTGGATATGATGAACCAGTTTGGATCTGTGTTCCAGAACCTTGATTTTTATTTTCCATCTCTCCCTTACTACACCTTTACTCCTACCCAGGTGATATGGATGAGCAAAAACTTGGTAGTCATCACTGACTCCACTCTGTCTTCCACACAACTCATCAGCAAACCTGCTTTTATTCCTTTAAAATATAGCCTGAGTCTCACCACTTTTTATATCTCCATGGTATCTGGGATCCAGAGATCACCGTGTCCGAATCAAAAAGCTGTCCCCAACTGCCTCTGAAACCCCAGGATGCTGAAGAACCCCAGACTGCTGCTCCAAAGGAATTCTCACATCCTGTGACCCTGCTGGCTGGCACAAGACCCACCAGAGCAACAGAAAACCACCCCCCACCCGACCTCTTTCTGTCTCCCAAATCTTTCCCTTCCGTGAACTCCACACTTCTCTCTTGGCTTGGAGATGAATTGGCTTCGATATATTTCTATGTCTCTCTTATCTCATTAGATTACCACTTCAGAGAGGGACTGTGCTCCAAGATTTTCCTGTTTCCAGTAGTACCTGGAATGCGGCATGTAACTGCCACTGGAACAAGGAAGTTTTCTAGAGGAAAAGCTGAAACCAAATGCAGAATTTCAGCATAACTATCTCATGACATAGCCGAAGTGAAATACAGAGATGTGAACACCAAGTTGTTTCTACCTAATACATTGGACATTTCTTAGCATCTGGGTTTTTAAATGTATATATTTTTGAAATCACTGTTTTAAGCACTGTTTTGATTTAGTTGATAATAAATTAATTTAAATAATTACTAGGCCATTTAAATTAGTAAATGACAAACATCATTTGTAGTATGAAGTATAGCTCAAAACCATCTTCTTTTTCTTTTAATTCTTAGGGACTAACACCTCTGTCTTCACTGCTACACTCAGTTAATGTTTAGAGCCAATTCTTGCTTATGTTTTGGAATTTGATGATTTAGACCCTCCCTGACAAAAATAAATCCACCTACACTTGGTTTAATCCTAGGAAGTTGTTTCAGTTGTAAACCCTTTCAGAAACAATCCTCAAATAGATGACATAAGTAAACCTAGCTTTCAGGAAAACATCTGTCCTATTTTGGGGAGGTTCCCAAATCTACACAAGTTCATTTACTTTTATGTCACAGTTGTATTTACATGATATTATACAATAAACTGATCTACCAAGAGAAAAAGATACTTCCAATATTAAATGCCAGACACACTATATATCAAGATAATTAATAAATACTAATGCTTTTACAAACAGATACGGAAATACTCAGGTTTATTCTTTAGTATTTTATTCTGTTGGCTGGTTTCTATGGTTGTAAACTGCCACAACGCTTCTCTTTCATAGTACTAGACATTCTATTTGCTTTTTTTAAATTTTGGGACAGAGTCTCGCTCTGCCACCCAGACTGGAGTGCAGTGGCGTGATCTTGGCTCACTGCAACCTCTGCCTCCTGGGTTCAAGCGATTCTACTGCCTCAGCCTCCCAAGTAGCTGGGACTACAGGCGCCACCACCACACTCGACTTAATTTTTGTATTTTTAGAAGAGATGGGGTTTCACTATGTTGGCCAGGATGGTCTCGAACTTCTGACCTCAAGTGATCCGCACGGCCCCCCAGCCCAGCCTCCCAAAATGCTGGGATTACAGGTGTGAGCCACCACGCCCAGCCTCTACTGGCTTTTGAAGTAAAAAAAAATTCCTGATTCTGCCCCCACTACACACACGCGCGCACGCACACACACACACAGAGTACTGCCTCTAAATACAAAACTCCGCAGAATTACAGTTGAAAGATAAGTGTTTTATGGTCTTAATCTCTCACTCATAGAAACAGGTTTGGATTTGCTCTGTTCCCACCACCCTCTGCTAGAATTTACAAGCTTAACAGTTAATATCTGAATTACTGTGACTAACTGTGTGTATGGGCATAAACCCACAGATGAATTCAAATAATCTTCAAGAGACTGGAAGCAAAGCATACAGTATAAAGTTTCTTGTAAAAATAAACTGTAAATCTATCTTCATCCCTAAACTTTTCAGTAACTAAACACAAAGGGTGAAGTGAGATATAAGACCCCGGAAATCAGACAAAGGTCTATGAGTATCTTGAGCTCAGAATAACCCCAACATTAAAGTGTAGTAAACTTAATTATAAGCCTTCTTCTGCTGCACAGCATGGTAACACCTCCCTTATCTGGTGCTCCTTTTGCAATCTCAGATTATCTAGTATACAGTTAAAAATTATTTTTTTCTTAAAAAAGCCTTTCAAGAGGAAGAATACCTGTCACAAAGCATTTCATTTGTGTAAGAGGTAGGAGGCACCCTAATTAAGTCCACTGATGTACTGTGTACAGAAATGTTACATAATTGATTTAATAAGCTTGGTTGCCTTATTTTTTTCCTTGACCACTTTCCACTCTTCCTAATATACTGTAAGTCAGCAACTTGGAAACAAAATAAGTTAAGGGGTGCTAGAAACAAATACTCAGTTGTATGAAAAGGATCAAAAACACAATTCCAGAAAAATACAGGTCTGCAGCCACTTACGATGGGGGGGAAATAGTTTATGATGATAGTCCTAAATTACCAAGGAAAAATTAAAGTGTTTTAATATATTCTAAGAAAGCACACGTGTACGATCCATTTAATACTTTCATCAAATGATTAAAGTAAAACAAACATTAGTTCTTAGTAAGCTAAGCTTCATTGATTTAAAATATTTACCTACAGGATATGTTTTCTTCCTTGAGAATGCCATAAAATAAACAGACCTGTAATAAAATCAGAGCTCCTAATCTTCACTGAAAGGGCAATACAAGCTTATAGAGAAGAAATACGAATTTCAATTTCCCACCAATCGTATACATCATAAAGCATCCTGGGATCTAAAACACACACACCACTTAACAATAACGTTGTGTTGCTTGTTAACTTTGGTGCATTGATTAAAAGTTATCTGAAACTTAAGAATCTAGTCACATTCAATATAAATATCCTAGACTTTAGAAATCTGGATTATTTTGGCCAAAGTGTGGTGGCTCACGCCTGTAATCCCAGCACTTTTTTCGGGGGGGGGGGGGTGGTTGTGGTGGTGATGGCTTGAGGCCAGGAGTTTGAGACCAGCGTGGCCAACATGGCAAAACCCCGTCTCTACAAAAAATATGAAAATTAGCCAGGCGTGGTGGTGCAGGCCTATAATCCCAGCTACTCAGAAGGCTGAGCGGCAGGGCGATAACTTGAGGCCAGGAGTTTGAGACCAGTATGGCCAACACGGCAAAACCACGTTTCTACAAGAAATACAAAAATTAGCCAGGTGTGGTGACCTATGCCTGTAATCCCAGCTACGTAGGAGGCTGAGGTATGAGAATCGCTTGAACCTAGCAGTTGCAGTGAGCCGAGATCATACCACTGCACTCCAGCCTGGGCACAAAGCAAGTCTCAAAAAAAAAAAAAAAAAAAATCTGCATTGACAATGTCCCCAAAATCATATTAGAGCAGACATTTAGTGTCCACGGCCTAAACTTTTTAAAGTATATGATAAGATTATAATTAGGACAATTTGGGACACGACTAATATTTGAAAATACAGAACAGTACTTTTCTCTCTTCACAGTGTACCAAACAGAAATATTTTTTGTTTAAAATGTTTGCAAAAAGTAACATGCTATAATAATGAGTGGTAATAAATACATAATAAGAAGTCATAAAAATGTTCTGAAAATTTAAGTAGGACCTTGCCTTTAGATCAGTAGTAGTCTTAAATGTCAACAAAACCTTTTATGACTGTTTTTGTAAAAGATTTTGTAAAAATTCTACTTCCCAGATCACCAATCCTTTTACTACAGCTCAAAATTACAGGGCTGCATTGTAATATCTGTAACTATGGTTTCCATTTTATTTTGGAATGGAAACTTCTGCAAGTCTAACATTACACCAATGTCATCTTGCTTTACATCACCTTATTAGAATGTTAATGCACTTCAGAATGAAAGTGTGCCATATATTTTCATTTCAAAAACACCCACAAACTAAAATAGATATTTAAAATCTTTATTGTTTCATCATCAAAAGTTTTCTTTCCATAGAAGAATGGTAATGTTGTATCAGTGCATATTCTATGGAAAATTCATATCTCAAGTAACTAGCCTAGAAATCAGAGACAGCACTATGTCAAGCTAGTATACAAGGTCAAAGACACAATGCTGCCAACGCAATTAGTATATAGAAAGAATACGCAGCTGTTAGAAAAAGTCTATGGCCAAGTGGATAAAACAGTAGCAGTGCACTGCACTGACATCCAGAACAGAAAATAGGGAAGGACCAGAGAATGCACTTCCTGCAAAAAAAAGTCCAGTAGATCACAGGCACAAAGAGTTCCCAACTGTCTCACCAGCTCTCTAACTCATGTGTACCTGCACCTTCCTCTTGAAGTCTGAACATTATAATACCACAAGCCACTTTCAGCCTCCAGTGGGAAGGCTCCAGCCACACGCCGATATTTCGTCCTGCTTCCCGTCATCTCATATCTAAAAGTCATGGCTTAAGTTAGGCAATAAAACCTGTGGCTTTAGGCATCTTTAGTAAAAAAGCTGAACAAATCCCAAATTTATTCCCATTTTCTTGAGAAATAAACTTCATAAAACAACAGACAGCTGTCATGATTACTGAGTTTTGGCTGATGGCGAAATAATTTTTATGTAAGTATACTGAATAAACATACAAACAAATATCCTTAACAAAATACTGTCAGACCAACTTGAACGTTTTTATAACCCACTCCTGAAAAAAGTCCTGATAATTATTAGATGTAAACGACCACTATAAATTGATCATGCCTGGTTACTGGGAATTTTTTGGTCAGGTATGTTTCTGAAGCTGCTATATAGCTGGACTTGGCTACTTTGCATTAACTCACACAACAAATGCCTTTTATAAGGAAACAGCAGATCTATCATGATGAACTCAAAATCAAAACAGTTCAGAGGTATACAGGAGACTTGTCTTAAAAATACTTTTAAATTACATATGATATAACCTTAGAGAATAAGAACTACTATTACCATGGTCTAAATCTTAAACTGTTAATGCATGAATTATCTGTAAGACTAACAAGTTACTTGTTAATCATGGCAAGGCCTTGCAGGGGAGGGGGCACTCTGAATGTACGGCATAGCAATTATTTTCCAGGTAAGTAAACACTTCTAAGTGTTATTAAACTATATTTGAAAAGTTATTTTATGTAATATATACAACATACCAAATAAGTCAAAAGGAGGAAGCAGAGGAAGGTTTTCTGGCATATATGATGCAAACATACAACTGTCCCTCATCAGTAGTGGTTCCATGTATGTCCATTTTAACAGGGTAAAACATGAAAGGTTGATAGGAGATCACAAATTTCACTTATAAATAGAAACAGGATTCAAAAACTGGAATTTCAATGTCATTTCTTCCCACATTGCAACTCACTCTAACAATAATAAACATAAATAAAAACCCTATCTCAAAAATCTGTTTTTACACCCTTACCTTAAAGTTTAACATAAATTCTTCTAACAATTGAGAAAAAAAGCACTCCTCTGTAGCAATTCCATAAAATAATTTTCAATCCACAAAACATCTGTCTACCAGTAAAACCAACAACCCTTAACGGAGAGCATGGGCATTAACACTTGGCCCCTCTGAGGTATAAATGCAGCTATATTTGCACTGAGTATACAGTCTATAAGGTATGCCAACCGTCTGTATGTCTGCATAACATTGGGAGTGATGTCATCCTGACTGATTGAAAACTTATTTTTATAATTTTTTCTAATAATGGAGGCTAAATAATTTTAAGAGAAAAGATGTACTTGACCAGTAATAGAGCCGGCGGAATTCTGAATTCCTAACCAATGCAAATGATTACATTAAAAAAGTGTTTAACATTGCATATTGATTCCAAAAAAAATCAACCTAACAGGAAAAACACATAAATATTTAAATTCAGCAGGACACCACAAAAAGCATACTATAGATAAGTGTGAAATCAGTCAAGCTTTTCCAAAAGAGAAAATCCTTTTAATCCTTCAGCAAGTCTCTGTGAAAATAGTATGCTTACAATAAAAGTGAGAAGGGAGCACCTAAAATACCCCCAAGAGGCTTGCTATACCATTCAGCATTAACTGCTCCATCTCCTGTGTGCGTGAATGGCCAACAAATGACAGGAAGTCCATTTGACAATAGTTCAGTAATTTCTTTTCACCACTGCTGCCAGCTGAAGTCGTCATTGCTTCCAAAGACCAAGAAAAAGCCTAGTATAGTTGCAAAGATGACTGTGTTTCCTGTGAGAACAAGTGCGCAAGCTCCCCACTCAATCTATGGAAATAAGATACACTCAGTCAACAGGCATGAAAAACGAAAGGAAAATGAAAAAAAAAATCAAGGCTCTAGTTGTATCCCAATTATGATCTAAAAGAAACATGGCTTGTAACAATAATTGTCACAGTGCTGAACACATACTTATAAATATATATAGTATAAATATATATAGTAAAAAAATACATAGTATAAATATATATAAATATATACAGTATAAATATATTTATAGTATAAAAGTGGTACTTTTATACTAGTATTTTCATTTACCTTTGGTTCCTTTAAAAAGAAAGTCATGAAATGACCATTCAAAAACAAGCTTGACTTCTGGGCTATGAAGAAGCAGCATAAAATTCTACAAGTTTCTGTTTATAAAGGAATGTGCTTACTCTTCCTTAATATAAAAATCTATCTAGAGTAGATTAAATTTTAGCATATCACAGATGGAAACACACCCATGTACATTCTTTTGAAGGGGTGGGAAAACAATTGCCTTCTCCATATGGCTGTCTTCTCTACCTCCCCAGAGATGAAGGCGCGTGGATCAGTGAGTTTGGGAGGAAGAACTGAGTACCCGTAGCCAGCCCCTTCCCCTCTTCAGTGCTTTTCTGCCTGCAGAGCACATGCATCTTCTCAGGTCTTCCATATTTTAGGTTTTACAGGATAGGCCTGGGTTGTTCAGCACTGGGGGAGTTGATATGCTCAACTCTGACAGTTAAGTATTAGCAAGCCAGACGGGTGCGGTGGCTCATGCCTGTAATCCCAGCACTTTAGGAGGCCGAGGCGGACGGATCACGAGGTCAGGAGATGGAGACCATTCTGGCTAACACGGTGAAATCTCGTCTGCACTAAAAACACAAAAAATATCAGCTGGGCGTGGTGGCGGGCACCTGTAGTCCCAGCTACTCGAGAGGCTGAGGCAGGAGAATGGCGTGAACCTGGGAGGCAGAGCTTGCAGTGAGCTGAGATCACGCCACTGCACTCCAGGCTGGGCGACAGAGCAAGACTCCATCTCAAAAAAAAAAAAAAAAAAAAAGAAAAAAAAAGTATTAGCAAGCCAACAGCTGCTGCAGATCCAAGCCACGTTCTCCAATATCACTTTTATTAGTTAACAAGAACAAACAATAAAGTGAGATTTTAATCTCTATCTTCTAGGCTCTTACGTCTTTCACCTCTTTCCATGTCATTAACAAAAACTTTGCTTGAGAAAAATGTAACACATGTTCAATATAAAATCATTAATGGAAGAATATATTCACTTACCAGATGTGCTCTGGCAAATACAATAGGGAGTCCAAAAGCTGACACGACAATGCCCGTTGTAAGAAAGATGGCAAGTTCCTTACAAGCGTTACTCATAGCATCTGTATCATCCACTAATCTTCTTGCTATGCAGTATGGAATAGGTGAAAGGATGTAAAAAAATAGAACAAAGAGGGGCCAGTATTTGCTAGAAAAAGAAAAAAAAGTTAATGTAATTTTTGCTATGTCATTTTCCTACACACAAAATATGGTCTTTTTAAAAAATCAAGATTCAATCGCTTGACTTCTAATGGATGACACCCAACCTTAGCATAAAGCTGAAACAACCCTAAACTTCCCTTACAACACGAGGAACTCCCAAATTACAGAAATCAAAATACAGAAAAGAAACTAAAAGTAATTTTGAATACTTTCAGTCAGAATATGGAATTTATCACAATAAAAATAGATGGCTTTTACTCTACATCTAGTTAACTGTATTGTACCACAGTCATTTCCTGGTTTTGATAACTACGGTTATGTAAGATCTTATGACTCTGGCAGGCTGTGTGGAGGGTACAGGGGACCTCTGTGTATGATTTTCACAACTTCTTCAGAATCTAAAATTGTTTCAAAATAAAAAGTTAAAAGGAAATAGATGCCCTTAAAACTACCATAGAATAAAATAGGTATCATGGTGGAGATCTGATTATACAGAGGCTAATGATAGGCAGCTACTTATGTTTCCTAAATTTTTTTTTTTTTTTGAGACAGAGTCTCGCTCTGCTGCCCAGGCTGGAGTGCAGTGGCATGATCTCGGCTCACTGCAACTTCTGCCTCCTGGGTTCAAGTGACTCTCCTGCCTCAGCCCCCCTGACTAGCTGGGATTACAGGCGTGCGCCACCATGCCCGGCTAATTTTTGTATTTTTAGTGGAGATGGAGTTTCACCATGTTGGCTAGGCTGGTCTTAAACTCCTGACCTCAGGTGATCCACCCACCTTGGCCTCCCAAAGTGCTAGGATTACAGGCATGAGCCACTGCGCCTGACCATTTCCTAAATATTTTAAGAAAAACAATTAAAAATTGAATATATGCTTAAGAAAAATAATTCAAACAGTACAAAAGCACAAAAAGTAAAGACTAAAAGTTCCAAATCTCCTCTTGCCCACTTTCCTATTGAGCTTCTCAGGGACCCTTCCACATTTCCACATAAACTTTAAAATATGAATGGGTCCCTGCAGTTTTCTAACAATATGTCTTGAACATATTTACATGTTAGCACTTACAGCTCTTCCTCATTCTTTTTAAGACTGCCTAGTATTTCCATTAAAAGATTTACTATAATTTAACCATTTTTCTTTTGAAGGACATTTAGGATGTTTTCAGAAGTTTTTTTGGCTCTTATAAATAAGGCATAAAACAACAAAACAAAAACAAAAACAAAAATATAAACAAGGCTGCTTGAACATCCATACTCTCCCCTACTAAATATATCTTTGTAAACATCTGCAAGTGGGTTTGTATGAGAAAGTCTAACAAGTGAAAGGGCTAACTCAAAGAATATATACTTTGAGAGCTACAAGCAAACTTATCTCCAAGAAAACTATCTATGTGTACTCCCCCCACAGCACAAAAGAGTGCCTGCTTGCCCTGTCTCTTGTCTTTGTCAATAGATTTTGTTTAGTTTTGAGTGAGGCTGGGGATATTTTTATGTGCTTATTAGCAATTTGTAGTTCTCTTTTTGTATTTATTTTTCTATTGAGTTGTTCATCTTTTTCTAATTTATCTAAATGTTAAAATGTTAACTTTGAGAAGTTCTTTCTATCCTAAGGAAAGAAATTTTTTTTTTTTTTTTTTGGAAACAGAGTCTTGCTCTATCACCCAGGCTGGAGTGCAGTGGCGCGATCTTGGCTCACCGCAACCTCCATCTCCTGGGTTCAGGCGATTCTCCTGCCTCAGCCTCCCGAGTACCTGGGACTACAGGCATGCGTCACCACGCCTGGCTATTTTTTTTGTATTTTTAGTAGAGATGGGGTTTCACCATGTTAGCCAGGCTGGTCTCGAACTCCTGACCTCAGGCAATCCTCCCGCCTTGGTCTCCCAAAGTGCTGGGATTACAGGCGTGAGCCACCGCACCCGGCCGGAAAGTAATTGTTTACATCTCTTTTTTTTTTTTAGTTAATTGTGTTTTGACTGCTTATGGTATTTTTTTGCAAAAAGACATTTTAAATTTTCTTGTAATTAGTATTATCAATAGATGTTAAAAACTGAGCAGGAGGGCTGAGGTACTGTGTAGCTATCTTGCCACTGCAGACTCAGCAGCAGTGAAAGAGCAGGTAACAGCCAAAAATCTTATTTGCATCTTGGTGTCCTAAAATCTTTAGAAACAAACTTTAAGTGGTGATTTTTACAAAGTATGTGTTTGGTAAGTGAACATTTCTCTGCATTACTTTTACAGTAGTAAAAAAACATTTTTTTAAGCTTTAAAAGTAGAAAAATTTTACCCTTAAATATTCAGAAAGACAAACATTTTACATACTTGTATATTGGAAGGGCACATCCAAGCATCAAAAACATCAGTCCGATTGCTCCTCCAAAGGACAAACTAATCAAAGCTGCAAAGCAAATAAAAAGTGCAACAGGAATATAAATTAAATATTATTTTTATTAATAGCAGCAGCCTGAACATTATCTGTAACCTCAGAAGCAAAAATCCCTCAAACGTATTAATAGCAAGTTGCCATCAGAAGTGTAAGTTATCTAGTGTTAGAATAAGTCTTCTGTGGTATCTTCAAGGCAAAATGAAGTGACACTGGCCTTTTTTTTTTTTTTTTTGTGTGTGTGTGTGAGATGGAGTTTCACTCTTGTTGCCCAGGCTGGAGTCCAATGGCTTGATCTCGGCTCACCACAACCTCCACCTCCCAGGTTCAAGTGATTCTCCTGCCTCAACCTCCTGAGTAAGCTGGGATTACAGGAATGCACTACCACATCCTGCTAATTTTCTATTTTTAGTAGAGATGGAGTTTCTCCATGTTGGTCAGGCTGGTCTCGAACTCCCGACCTCAGGTGATCCACCTGCCTTGGCCTCCCAAAGTGCTGGGATTACAGGCGTGAGCCACCACATCCAGCCAGTGACACCGATTTTTAAAGCTCTAACCTACTGCTAGTACCCCACCATATTCCCCAGACGCTGGTTCCCTTTCTAAAGAGTCAAAGTCCACAGGCTCAATGCTCTTCTGGGCATTAGAATTATATTTACTTCACAGATCACTACAGTTTTGAAAAGCAGTATGTGGAGAAACTCCACATGCTCAAGTTTACTGGACTTTAGAAACCTCATCCTATAGGAAAACCTCTTCTAATCAGCTCCTGTTTCTGGCACATACACTCTCAATGTGCATAAAACTGACCAGAAAAAATGCCCGAGAATATCTGTAGTTAATGATTTTAATCAATTAATTTTGTTGCAAATCTTTAAATAGTTTGCAAAAGTAGAGCTGGGTTTCCTTCCCTAATCTACATTAGAAAACCTGTAGGACAATGGGTTATAATCCTTCTGAGGTATCACTACTTTAACACGTTATTATAAGCAATAGATGCATTCTACAGGTGAAATATAGTTTCTAAAGCTACGCGCGCACACACAGACACACACACACACAGTAGTACATTTTAAGGTGCTCTCACGTTAGTGAATAGAAACAACTTTCTTGAATAGGCATAGTTAACCAATGACCTAGACTAAAGCAAAGAAATAAATGATAGCCGAGTGCAGTGGCTCACGCCTGTAATCCCAGCACTTTGGGAGGCCAAGGCGGGTGGATCATGAGGTTGGGGGTTTGAGACCAGCCTGGTCAGTATGGTGAAACCCTGTCTCTACTAAGAATACAAAAAATTAGCTGGGTGTGGTGGCACATGCCTGTAGTCCCAGCTACTTGGGAGGCTGAGGCAGGAGAATTGCTTGAACCCGGGAGGCGTAGGTTGCAGTGAGCCTAGACTGCGCCTTTGCATTCCAGCCTGTGCGACAGAGCAAGACTCCATCTCAAAAAAAATAAATAAATAAGTAAATGATAAATTTATTTTGAGTTCTATATAACCTGTATTTCTACAGTTACAGTGGCTAAGAAAATAACTAGTTTTGTTGTTGTTAGGTCATTTTATTAAACTTCAAAAGTTAAAATTCGAAAGATTTGTAGAAGGTCTAAAAGTTACCAAAACAAAGGCTAACACAGAGAAACCAAAACGAACAGGAAACAAGTTAAACTTTGCCAAGTACTACTGATATACTCTGCACAACTAAAACGGTCATAATCAAGGACACCCAATGACATAGTGGCTTGGCAGATTTGGTTTTTGGTTAGATCGCTGATGCAGGTCATGGCAACCCCGAACACATCACTTAGTCCTGAATACCATTCTATTTCCAGCTACAGGAAAAGAATTGCATTTTTACTTTACAGCAAACGAGGCACTTCAAGTTTACAGGGGAATGCAATATAAACTGTAAGGAAAACACTGAATTTACCATTTGTTTTCTTCAGTTCCAAATTGGTTCTCATGACCGGGCCCTGCCCACCTCTCCTGTGACGTGTCACACCAGGCTACTACAGTGTCCCTGAACCCTCACTTCAGTTATACTGGCCCTCTTTCCTTTCCTGGAAATCAGCAGACTTGCTCACTCACGTGGCCTGTGCACACTTTGTCCCTTCTGCCTCAGACATTTTTTCATTCAAGAAATATTCACTGAGCACTAAATATGTGACAAGCACTAGGGATACAACAGTGAATGAGGCATGGTCCTTTCCCACTCCTCTCTACTTTCCTCCAACTTAACTCCTGCTTTTCCTTCAGATCTCAGCTCAACCAGTGAAGTGGTTTTTTTGCTGGTTTTTTTTTTTTTTTTTAGACGGAGTCTTGTGCTGTCGCCAGGATGGAGTGCAGTGGCCAGTGGCGTGATCTTGACTCACTGCAACCTCCGCCTCCCAGGTTCAAGCCATCCTCCTGCCTCAGCCTCCTGAGTAACTGGGACTACAGCTGTGCACCACCATGCCTAGCTAATTTTTTTTTCTTTTTGTATTTTTAGTAGAGACGGGGTTTCACCACATTGGCCAGGATGGTCTCCATCTCTTGACCTCACGATCTGCCCACCTTGGCCTCCCAAAGTGCTGGGATTATAGGCGTGAGCCACCGCACCTGGCCTCAGTGAAGTTTTTCCAAACCTCCTGATTAGACCAATTCCCTGTTATATTTATTTATTCATTCCTCTAACAAACATCTTTGGAGCACCTAACGTGTGTCAGATACTGTTCTTGCTACTGGAGACAGAGCAATGACAACAATCAAAGCTTTCGCTCTCACGGAGCTTACGTTCTAGTGGGAGAAGAAAATGATTTTTAACAAGCAAGTGAATAAATGTCAAGTGATCACAAACGTCAGGTAGAGTAAGGGATGGGAGTGCTAGTCTAGATACAGTGGCCAGGGAAGGCATCTCTGATGAAGCATCACCTGAGCAAAGATCTGTATGAGGGGAGGGAGGAAATCATGTGGGTATTTGGGATGAGTATTCCTGGCAGAGACCCGTGTATGCTGAGGTCCTCTGTTCACTGAATGCCTCTCCTTTGCTCAATTATCAGCTGCGATTTCCTACTGGTTTGTATTTTGTCTTTCCTTCTCAACTGTCCATTTCATGAAAGGAGGGAGCAAGTTTTTCTGTTGTGATGATCGTGCCTGGCTCTTAACACTCAACAAATATTTGTGGAATGAATGTAGCAGAGTGGAAGCAGCATGGAACTGAGACTCAGGAGGGTCCAAGGCCCTAATAGTTACTAACTACTTGTCCAAGTAATTTATGAGTCTCAGTTCTTCCTTCTCTAAAATGACAGTTGGACTAGATCTTAAATGCAGATAATTTTCTGAACACTAAAGGTACTGTTAAGACAGCTAAGTCCATTACTATAAATACTACCTAGTAACACCTCATTCATTCAGAAGCCATTTATACGCAACTTAGAATCCTGGAGAAAACAAAGGCCACTAAAAAGAGACAAAATAGATGTTACAAAGCCCATATACTAAAGCCAACATTCTCTATAAACAGACCCTTAAGTTCTTATTTATACTAACTCATTTTCGTGACACAATTGTTAGATGGGAATTCAGAGTAAAACACATTTTTATTTTAAAGAATCATCTATGCTCACTTATATATATTTTTCAATAGGTAATTCACATACCCAGAACAAAAATTAAGTGAAAAGGAACTTTCTCTTATCAAAAGTAATCACTATTACCTATATACCTTGTGACACAAAATTTTCTAAGTTTATTTTCCCACACTGAAACAAATGGGAATTAGGAGAAATAGTTGCATACGAGCAAGAATTGCCCTTTGACAGGAGGGAGGAAACAACAAAAAAAATTTAAACCAGGCAGAAAAATCTCAAAAAGCATGTTCACGGTAATCTCCGCAAGAGGCAAGCCACCTTAGGACCATGAGGGCCTCTGAAGGTGGCTGTTCTGTGACAGAGAACAGTCATTCAAGTTTTTATCAAAAAAGAAGGCCTAAATTCTTCGATTACACTCTTACAAAGTTAATGAAAAATGATTCCTTAAAAAAAAAAAAAACCAAGGGACTAAAATGAGATAAGGCTCTGGTATCAAAAAACAATTTTAAAAACATAAACCAAGATTGTCTTATTATAAGTGCTATGAATATGAATACTGGAATAACATTTGTTTGGGGGAATCAAGATACCTTGAGATAATACTTCTATTCCATTAAATACTAAATATATGTGTGTGTGTGTGTGTGTGTGTGTGTGTGTGTGTATATATATATATATATTTTTTTTTTGTTTGTTTGTTTTGAGACAGAGTCTCACTCTGTTGCCCAGGCTGGAGTGCAGTGGCGTAATCTTGGCTCACTGCAACCTCTGCCTCCCGGGTTCAAGCAATTCCCTGCCTCAGCCTCCTGAGTAGCTGGGATTACAGGTGCCTGCCACCATGCCCGGCTAATTTTTTTGTATTTTTAGTAGAGATGGGGTTTCACCATCTTGGACAGGTTGGTCTTGAACTCCTGACCTCATGATCCATCCGTCTTGGCCTCCCAAAGTGCTGGGATTACAGGTGTGAGCCACCGCGCTGGGATTAAATACTAAATTTTTTTTAAATATTCATAACACAGTTTGATGTGACATCTCATCTTCCAGTCATACCGAATAAGGTAGCCAATTAGAGGTTAAATAAATTGCTTAAAAGTGTTCTCAAAACTTGCAGTTTCTTCAATCTTATGAAATTGGCAACTAGGAAGATTTATATATACACTTCATCATTTGTATATAAGCTGTTTCTTAAATGACACATCAACAAGGCAAGAATTCATACAGTAATTGAGTGATGCAACATTTGGAAGACAAAGCTTAGATAAGTCTGGTTTCTACTCCCAAAGCCTCTAGGCTAGGGATGGAGCAGCCCAATTATCTAGCAAAACTCTCTAGAGACAAGATGCTGATTCTGTGATTACAAAGAAATTAGAGTAGAAGGAGGGACCACTTCTCTAACCTGGGAGTTAACCAGAAAATCCAATATATCAAAAAGTAATAGACAAATGGCTCAAGAAATGCCTAATGGTCTCTAATTACAGCAACACTCCTTCCTAATATAAAGATATTAGGCCAAGAGAAAGAAACATACTGACTCATAACAACCAGAAAATCCTGCTGAAATCAAAAGTGCAGTTCACCTGAGGCACCTTCATCAGTTTAATGCAGTATTTCCCTAGGTCTGGAGAAGTAAATTACAAAGCTATTTTCTTAAGAGACCCCCGCATTATTGACACTGAAGAAACAGGGAAGAACAGGGAAACGGGCAACATCCTAAAAACCACAGCAATTCACAATAACTGCCTTTCACATAAGGGTTTAGAGTCTATCATAGTTCAAAAGGAGATTACAAAGTATCCCAGTTGCTTAAATGACAAGGTTTTATATGGGAAGTGAAATGTTTTCAGACATTGAAAATAAACAAGAAACAGTAAGACTGTGACCCTGAAAAAAAAACTCGATTAAGTTTTCCTTAGAGAAGAAAAAATACAAAGAAAACCACTGCTCCCAAAGTTACCTGCTTCCTGCCTGACTGCCCTTCTACAGAGCGGCAGGTCAAGAAATCAATGTAATTAGTTAAGCAGTAGCTGAAAACTTTGCTTCTCATCACACTGACAACAAAACTACCTAACAGTTGGAACAAATGCAACATTCCTTTTTTAAAAAGAAAATACATGAATAAGCCAGTAGTTTTTCATTAAGTTGTACCAGTATTTTATCTTCTTAAAAAAAAAAAAGGAAAAAAAGAAAAATTTTGAAATTTGAAAAAGCCTCAGGGTGCAACTGCGGAGAGGGAAGAGAGCCAGGAGCACTTTGGGGTCGCCTACAGGATCAACTCTAGGGTCCAGACACCGCAGATGAAAATGCACCCGTTTCGGGAGCCTGTAAAGCCTCGGGCGCGGGCGGCCGGGGTGGACGTGGGGTCGAGGTTTCGGGCAGACCCGTGCAGCGCCCGCAGACCGCACTTGTGCCTTTCGGTGGGAAATGACTGGTTTTCCATCGCTGGCATCTCCAGCAGCCTCAGCCTCCTCAATCCCACGCTCTGCCTGCCTCTCTCTCGGATGCAAACTCCTGCAAAACGTGTGTGACCGTCCAAGTCGCGACGGGACTCCTCACTGACCGCCAACCACTTCATATTTTGTCCGGGGGGCGATGGGTGGGAGAGAGGCTGCCGAAATCGGCAGAAAGTGGGGGCTGCGGGGCGAAGCCGGGGTCGCAACCGTCCGTTGCCCGAGGGCGCCGCGCCCACCTCCGGGCCAAGCGCAGGGCCGGGGCGGGGGTCGCTTCCCCGGCGCAGGGACCCCACGCGCGCGCGCGGGCCCGGAGGGGAAGTGCGGGGGCCGCGTGGGACCCCCGGCCCATCTTCCCCCGCCGGCCCCAGCCCTCCCGCGTCCTGCAACCCAGGCCCACCTTTGATGCCTGCCATGGCGGTGACGTCGCTCCTGGCTCCACGACCCGAGGCGGCGGCGGCGGCGGCGGCGGCGGCGGCGGCGGCGGCAGCAGCAGCGGCAGCCGGGAGACCCAAGACGCGCTACGGCGGCCAGACAACACCCGGAAGTGCGCGACGCAGCACTTCCGCCGGCGGCTCGGGCTCGCGCGGGGGCGCGGGGGACGCGCCGGGCTGGGCTGTGGGGTCGACCCCCTGCCTCTCTTCTCCGCGGGTCTGCAGATCGCCGCCGGCCGAGGCTTGCCGCCGCCGCCCCGACTGGGGGAATGAGCAGGCGCCAGGTCTTGAATTCCTGTCAGGGCCGGTCTGGGGGCTCCCTGCTGAAGCCCCTGTCCCTGATCCCGCAACCTCCCGCGTGCTTGGGAAGGGGTCGCGGGTAGCGGCCGTCCTTTGGATGCACGTGTGATGGCTTTTGGCTTAATTTCACATTGTTTTGTTTGTTTTTTGAGACAGGGTCTCTTTCGCCCAGGCTGGAGTGTGATCACGGCTACTGCAGCCTCGATCTCCAGGGCTCAAGTGATTCTCTCACGTCGGCCTCGCAGTAACTGGGACCACAGACATGAGCCACCATGCCTGGCTTTTTTTTGTTTTGTTTTGTTTTTTGTAGAGACAGGGCGGGGTGTGAGACTCTCATCTTGTTGCCCAAGCTGGTCTCCTGAGCTCAAGGATCTGCCCTCCTCGGCCTCCCAAAGCGCTGGGATTACAGCTTGATACCCTACCTTGTTTTAACCTGATTGACTCTCTCTTAGCTGAGAGAGCGGGACAGACTCCATTTTGGTTTCTTCGCTTGAAGCACCTTGTCCCCCTCCCTTAAGGACATAACTGCTGCAAACTGACACCAAGCACATCCAGGAATGTGCTTACTGATAAGATACTGAGGCAAGCTGTACCAGCAGCTCCTGGGAACGCGCTCGGTTGATGGTACCCAAAGCCCCTGCGTTTATCTCTTTGTGATAATTTAAGCCCCATGCACCTGCAACTGTTTATTTTCCTGTAACTGTTTCTATAACCATTTATCTTTTAACTCTTTGCCTGTTCTGCTTCTGTAAAAATTGCTTCAGCTAGACTACCCCTTCCCTATTTAGACCAAGGTATAAAAAGAAATCTAGCCCCTTCTTCAGGGCCGAGAGAATTTTGAGCTGTAGTCGTCTCTCGGTCGCCGGCAATAAAGGACTCCTGAATTAGTCTCAAAGTGTGGCGTTTCTCTATAACTCGCTCGGTTACGACAACAGGTGTGAGCCACTGCGCACATTATTTTACTGCGCCTTTTCCTCTCTCCCTCCATCCCTCCATCCCCAGTCCCATAATTAAGGTTAGTTGGGTGGTCTGCACTTGGCTCCTTGGTTTCCTACACAGGACTAGGGTTCTGGTGAGGACCCACCTCCAGAGATAGGAGCAGCAGGGCTCAGTAAAGGGTGGATTTAATAGAAATCCAGTCCCTTGGGTGGCTGTCTTTTTGGTAGTAACAAGGCAAGGAAAAAAAAAGTGAAAGCCCAGGTTCAACACCTTTATTTACACATCCTACAATTATTTATAGAACATTTACTATGTGTTAGGCACAGGGTTAGACGCTGAGATGTGCAAAACCAGGTACTGTTTGCAGACTGGTGAGGAAGACAGACACACAAAAAATGTAAAATTGCACTAATGATAATTGCTAGTAAAGGGGATCAGAATATGTCACTCTAAAATATGCCACTTTGAAGTCTGGTGTGGTGACTCAGGCATGTGATCCCAGCACTTTGGGAGGCTAAGACAGGAGGATCGCTTTGGCCCAGGAGTTCAAGACCAGCCCTGGCAACATAGTGAGACTCCATCTCTACAAAAACGAAAAAAAAATTAGCCAGGCTTGGTGTGTGCCTATAGTTCCAGCTACTTGGGAGGCTGAAGTAGGAGGATTGCTTGAGCCTAGGAGGTCGAGGCTGCAGTGAGCTCTGATTGTGCCACTGCCTGGGCAACAAAGCAAGACTCTGTTTCCAAACAAACAAACAAATAAATGTCAGGCCTCTGAGCCCAAGCTAAGCCATCATATCCCCTGTGACCTGCACGTACACATCCAGATGGCCGGTTCCTGCCTTAACTGATGACATTACCTTGTGAAATTCCTTCCCCTGGCTCATCCTGGCTCAAAAGCTTCCCCACTGACCACCTGGTGACCCCAGCCCCTGCCTGCCAGAGAACAACCCCCTTTGACTGTAATTTTACTTTACCTACCCAAATCCTATAAAATGGCCCCACCCCTATCTCCCTTCGCTGACTCTCTTTTTGGACTCAGCCCACCTGCACCTAGGGGAAATAACTAGCCTTGTTGCTCACACAAAGCCTGTTTGATGGTCTCTTCACACGGACACGAGTGAAAATAAGCCTAAGGATTGTTTTGAGCTGAAAGCAAATAAGCAACAGGCATAGGAGGAGCTCTCTGCTCTCTCCTTTTCTACCCAAAGGCCGTGCTTAAGTTCCCTTTGTAAAGATAACATAAAGTTCCACTTTTTGTTTTGTTTTGTTTTTCTTTTGAGACGGAGTCTCGCTCTGTGGCCAGGCTGTAGTGCAGTGGCATGATCTCGGCTGACTGCAACTTCCGCTTCCCGGGTTCAAGCGATTCTCTTGCCTCAGCCTCCCAAGTAGCTGGGACTACAGGCACGCGCCACTACGCCCAGCTAACTTTTAGTCTTGCTCTGTCGCCCAGGCTGGAGTGCAGTGGTGTGATCTCAGCCCACTGCAACCTCTGCCTCTTGGTTCAAGTGATTTTCCTGCCTCAGCCTCCCAAGTAGCTGGGATTACAGTCGTGAGCCACAATGCCCGGCTAATTTTTGTATTTTTAGGTAGAGACAGGGTTTCACCATGTTGGCCAGGCTGGTCTTGAATTCCTGGCTTCAAGTGATCGGCCCACCTGGGCCTCCCAAAGTGCTGAAATTACAGGTGTGAGCCACTGCGCCTGGCCCCCAAAAAATGTGTAAACAAATTTTTCTACTTATAAATATTTACATTTCCCAGACCAGGGAGAGGATGCAACTCCTATGCCCCAGTAAACAGCATTTATTGGAGTCTGTCAAAACATTACTAAAATAGCCCTTATCTTTCATTAGTTTTCCCCCATATATTTACCTTCTTAAAATCTACTGCCCCTAGAAGTCCAAAACCTTTCCTTTGTCTACTTTTCCACAATGCATCACCCTTTGTTAAAATGATACATGCTCCCAGGCCTAATTACTTTTTGAGTTTTCACTTCTTTTCTGTGAAGCCTCCTTGTGCATGCAAAATAAATCTTTTTTTTCCCCTGGTAATCTGTACTTTGTTAGTTTAATTCACAGTTCTCAGCTTCTGAACCTAAGAGGGTAAAGAAAGTTTTTATCCTTTCCTACACTAGGAAAGATGGGTAAATAGTTCTCTGAAAACTTTTGATTGCGATCTGCCA
Source organism: Pan paniscus (assembly GCF_029289425.2). NCBI lineage: Eukaryota > Metazoa > Chordata > Mammalia > Primates > Hominidae > Pan > Pan paniscus. The sequence goes on along the minus strand of NC_073256.2, from coordinate 48,653,493 downwards.
GGGAAAATTTCCCTCAAGGAGAGACAACACAGTGATGAATAAATGTGTTAATAGAGAACGGAAAAGCCATCGCAGGTGGCGGGGTGTGTTGTGTGTGTGTGTGTTTGCGTGTGTTTGTGTGTGTGCGTTTGTGTTTGTGCGTGCATGTGTTTGTGTGTGCGTGTTTGTGTGTGTACGTGTTTGTGTGCGTGTTTGCGTGTGCATGGGTATTTGTGTGTGCGTGTGTGTGCGTCCTTGTGCGTGTTTGGGTGTTGTGTGTGTGCGTGTGTGCATTTGTGTGTGCGTGCGTTTGTGTACGTGTCTGTGTATGCGTTTGTGCGTGCATGTGTGTGTGCGTGCGTGTTTGTGTTGTGGGCGTGTTTGTGTGTGCCTGCATGTGTTTGTGTGCGTGTTTGTGTGTATGTGCACGTTTGCGTGTGTATGCATGTTTGTGTGTGTGCATGCGTGTTTGTGTGTGTTTTGTGTGTTGTTTTTGTGTGTTTGTGTGTTTGCGTGCGCGCATGTATGTATGTGTGGTGGGGAGTTAGGAGCTTTGGCAGCAAATGGAGCAAGGAACTTGCTTGGTCCCTTGGAGAGAAGAGAGGTGGCCAATGGGGTTGGTCAAGGTTGGGGTGGGGCAGCATGCTTATATAGTAGGGACGTACACAAGCAGTTTTGGGTTTTCTCTCTGAGCAATAAAAATCTTTTGAAGGTTTTAAAAGGAAGTAGGTGGGGGTGAGCTACGTACGATTTGAATTTTTAACTTTTTTTCAGTCATCAGACTAACATAAAGTGGCATGTAAGACTGTGGAGTGAATGTTTAGAAGAGATATTTCCAATATACTTTAAAATGAGAGCAAATGGGAAGCTTGAGGCATTACCCACTTCGCTTCTCTCTACTATTTCTAGAGTTGAATTACAATTTAAACAACAACAACAACAACAACAACAAACAGGTCACTTCTTGAGTCTTAATGCACCAAATGAGTCTATGGGTGTTTTGTAGGAGAGTAGAATTTTTTTCTGTTCAAGTTAGTGCAGAAAGATCTACCATCTCTTTCCTGTATCATGAAAAAAGTTTCCATTTAAGGATGTGGTAACAAAACCACAAGGCACACTTGAACATATGCCATGGAAATACACGCTGTTTACACGGAATCTGTGAGCCACCAGCTCCTTTCCCTAAACTACTGAAGCAGGCATATGCATCCTTCTCCCCAGCCATCTTGAATGGATAGGTAGAATTCCTGGAGAAGTGAATAATTCCATCCCACCTGTCACCTACCACAACACCTTTTCTTGTTTTGTTCTGTGAACCCACAATATGTGAGACAGGTCTCAGTCAATTTAGAAAGTTTATTTTGCCAGGGTTGAAGACGCACCCTTGACACGCCTCAGTAGGTCTTGATGACCTGTGTCCAAAGTGGTTGGGGCACAGCTTGGTGTTATACATTTTAGGGAGACATGAGACATCAATAACTGTATATAAGGTGTACATTGGTTTGGTCTGCAAAGGCGGGACAACTCAAAGTGGGGAGGGGGTGTCCAGGTCATAGGTAGATAAGAGACAAATGGTTGCCTTATTTTGAGTTTCTTTTTCTTCCTTTCTTTTTTTTTGAGACCAAGTCTCACTCTGTCACCCAGGCTGCAGGCTGGAGTACAGCGGCGCGATCTCGGCTCACTGCAACCTTCAACTTCTGGGCTCGAGCAATTCTCCTGCCTCAGCCTCCCGAATAGCTGAGATTACAGGTGCCCACCACCACACGTGGCTAATTTTTTTGTTCTTTTTTTTGAGGCTGGAGTGCTGTGGCACCATCCGTCTTCTGGGTTCAAGTGATTCTCCTGCTTCAGCTTCCCAAGTAGCTGGGATTACAGGCATGTGCCACCACACCTGGCTAATTTTCCTATTTTTAGTAGAGACGGTTTTAACCATGTTGGCCAGGCTGGTCTTGAACTCCTGAGCTCAAGTGATCCACTTGCCTCGGCCTCCCAAAGTGCTAGGATTATAGGCATGTGCCACCATGTCTGGCCTCTTCTGAGTTTCTGATTAGCCTTTCACTGAATACACAATTTACAGGTATAGTCACTTATGCTTTAGTCTGGGTTAGTGAAAAAACAGGGCAAAGGAAGCAATCAGATAAGCATTTGTCTCACAGTGAGCAAAGGATGACTTTGAGTTCTCTCTGTCCTTTGTCCACAAGGAATATCCTTGTGGGCAAATTGTGAGGTAGGTATGTAGCTTTATTTTTTTCATTTATTTTTATTATTATTTTTATCTTTGTAGCTATCTTATGTAGGATAAGATAGCTACAAAGATAAATTTCCTTTTTTTTTTTTTGAGGCAGGGTTTTATCCTGTTGCCCAGGCTGCAGTGCAGCGGAGCAATCACAGTCATGGTAGCTTCCTGTCATGGCAGCCTCCACCTCCAGGGCTCAAGCTATCCTCCTGCCTCAGCCTCCCGAGTAGCTGGGACCACAGATATGTACCACCATGGCCCGCTAATTTTTTACTTTTTGTAGAGGCGGGGTTTTGCCATGTTGTCCAGGCTAGTTTTGAACCCTGGGACTCAAGAGATCCTCCCACTTTGGCCTCCCAAAGGGCTGGGATCACAGGTGTAAGCCACTACCCCCAGCCTGATTTGCTCTTTTCAGTACAAATGTGTTGGCATTACAGATGTCCTTGACAACATTCATGGGCAACTGGGATTACTCATCAGGTTACAGGAATCTATATTCTTTTCTTCCATGGTCACAGAATCCTGAGAGATTGTGCTCCTTATCTTTCCCATGAGATTCAGTGTTTCCAGCACAAAAACACTCATCACTCTAAGGACCATTTTTGGTTTACTGGTCTAGGGACCAGTTGTGTCCGGAATTGGTGGGTTCTTGGTTTCACTGACTTCAAGAATGAAGCTGTGGACCCTCACGGTGAGTGTTACAGTTCTTAAAGACGGTGGGTCTGGAGTTTGTTCCTTCTGATGTTCGGACATGTCCGGAGTTTCTTCCTTCTGGTGGGTTCGTGGTCTCGCTGACTTCAGGAGTGAAGCCACAGACCTTCGCAGTGAGTGTTACAGCTCTTAAAGGTGGCGCGTCCAAAGCTATTCGTTCCTCCCGTCTGGAATTGTTTGTTCTTCCCAGTGGGTTCGTGGTCTCGCTGGCTTCAGGAATGAAGCCGCAGACCTTCGCTATGAGTGTTACAGCTCATAAAGGCAGCACAAATCCAAACAGTGAGCAGCAGCAGCATTTATTGCAAAAAGCAAAATAAGAAAGCTTCCACACCCAGGAAGGGGACCCCAGCGGATTGCCGCTACTGCTCTGGTGGCCTTCCTTTATTCCCTTATCTGGCCCCACCCACATCCTGCTGATTGGTCCATTTTACAGAGAGCTGATTGGTCCGTTTTGACAGAGTGCTGATTGGTGCATTTACAAACCTTTAGCTACACAGAGTGCTGATTGATGCGTTTACAATCCTTTAGCTAGACACAAAAGTTCTCCAAGTCCCCACCAGATTGGCTAGACACAGAGGCTGATTGTTGTGTATACAAACCTTTAGCTAGACACAGAGTGCTGATTGGTGCATTTACAGCCCTTTAACTAGACAGAAAGCTCTCCAAGTCCCCACCGGTCCCAGAAGCCCAGCCGGCTTCACCTCTCACTGGCGCTCTTCGCGGGATTTTGCCGCACTTACCCCGGGTGCTCCAGCAGCCCAGAGGGAGCTTGTCCCAGACAACCAAGAGGAAAAGAGGGGAAGCGAGAAAGAGACGGAGACCCGCCATTCTGGCCAACGACCCTGCGAAGAGGGAATGGCGGTGCACGCACGGGACCCAGCCTCTGATCAAGCCCAGCAGGCGCCGGCCAGCTGCACTGAGTGCTGGGCCCGTGGAGCCCGCGCCCACCCGGAACCTGCGCCGGCCCGCGAGCGGTGAGCGCCGGGCGCAGCCCCCGGTTCCGCCCGCGCCTCTCCCTCCACACTTCTCCGGGAGCAGAGGGAGCCGGCTCCGGCCTCGGCCAGCCCCAGAGAGGGACCCCCACAGCGCAGCGGCAGGCTGAAGGGCTCCTCCAGCGCGGCCAGAGCGGACGTCCTGGCCGAGGAGGCGCCGAGAGTGAGCGAGGGCTGCTAGCACGTTGTCACCTCTCACAGTCACTTGAGACCTTAAAAACAGTGTGTCTAAATGTTGTATTTCAAGGACCACCTAAAGCAGAATACTTTGGGATGCCTTCCAAATTCTTGACTGCTACTCCCGACCTTCTGAATTTAGAACTCTTGTGGGTAAAGCCCGGAATCTGAAAAGTTAACAAGAATGTCAAACGATTCCTGTGCAAACTAAAGCAAAGCTTGAAAGTCATTGTCGGAAAAAAGGTAGAATGTCAGTTTTCTCCACCAGTTTTCCAAGGGAACCCTAAATGCTAGTTAATGTCATATCCTTTAAATGTTCTCTATTGTTATGTAATAGCTAATTAGTGTTACCTTTCAGTTTCAATACTTCTTATATGGATGGTTTTCCATTCTCCAAAGTTAAATGGTGGAGATGAGAATGTGGATGAGAGGAAGGGAATTCTTACTTTTTCAGCAGGTGCTATGTGCCTGGTGCTTTAGCATTCATCTCATTTAATCCTCTTCACAATTTTGTAAACTGAGAATTACTAACTCTTACAGGTTGATTCAGAGAAAGCTCAGAGGAAAAAAAATCTTTTTTTGGGTCAGGGTCTCACTCTGTCACCCAGGCTGGAGTGCAGTGGTGTGATTTCGGCTCATTATAACCTCTGCCTCCCAGGCTCAAGCTATCCTCCTGCCTCAGCCTCCCGAGTAGCTGGGACCACGGGCATGCACCACTATGCCTGGCTAATTTTTTTTTTTTTTTTGTAGAGACAAGGTCTTCTTACGTTGCCCAGGCTGGTCTTGAACTCCTGGGCTCAAGTGATACACCCATCTCGGGCCTCCAGAAGTGCTGGGATTACAGGTGTTAGCCACCGCACCCAGCCCCTCCTGTATACTTTAAATAATCTCTAAATTATTTATAATACCTAATAACAATGTAAATACTATGTAAATAGTTGTTATACTGTATTGTTTACAGACACCAAAAAGTCAGTCACCAGAAAGACCATGTGATTAGAGTGTTAGAGGGTTGGAACTTTCAGCCCACCCACCAACCGACAGGAGAGGTGGGGGGCGGGTGGCTGGAGATTAAGCTCTATACAAACTCTTAGACAACAAGATTTCATGAGCTTCTAGGTTGCTGAATACAGGGAGGTGCTGGGAGGGTGGAGTGCCCAGCGAGGGCATGGAAGCCCCATGGCCTTCTTATCTTTGCCCTATCCATCTCTTCATCTGGCTGTTCATCTGTATCCTTTATAAATCCTTTACAATAAACTGGTAAACATAAAATATTTTCCTGGACTGAAGTCTGAATTGGGGCAGTCTTGTGGGAGACTGGGCCCTTAACTTGAATTGAGTTATAGGACATCGCGTTGATGTCCTTTAGAGTTGGTTGGTGTGTAGGGAAATACTCCCCCAGCCCCCCTTCTGGTCACAGAACTGCTCTGTGTTTTGTGCCAGTAGAAAGGAGAAAACAGTTTGTTTTTTCCTTTTACAGCCTCATCATTTAGCTCTCAGCTCAAATGGTAATTTCTCAGAGAATCTTTTCTGGGCCATCCTACTTGTTATAGCACTACCTGTCATATTGCTCTGTTTTCTTCTTCAAGGTACTTCTTATTATTTGAGATAGAGTCTTGCTCTGTTGCCCAGGCTGGAGTGCAGTGATGCAATCATGGCTTGCTGCAGCCTCAACCTCCAGGGCTCAAGTGATCCTCCCATCTCAGCCTCTTGAGTGGCTGGGACTACAGGCACATGCCACCACATCTGGCTATTTTTTTTTTTTTTTTTGAGACGGAGTCTCACTCTGTCGCCCAGGCTGGAGTGCAGTGGTGCGATCTTGGCTCACTGCAAGCTCTGCCTCTCGGGTTCACGCCATTCTCCTGCCTCAGCCTCCCGAGTAGCTGGGACTTAGGCACCCGCCACCATGCCCAGCTAATTTTTTGTATTTTTAGTAGAGACGGGGTTTCACTGTGTTAGCCAAGATGGTCTCGATCTCCTGACCTCATGATCTGCCTACCTCGGCCTCCCAAAGTGCTGGGATTACAGGCGTGAGCCACCGCGCCTGGCCACATCTGGCTAATTTTTTAGAAACAATTTTTTGTGGAGATGGGGTCTTACTGTGTTGCCCAGATTGGCCTCAAACTCCTGGTCTCAAGTGATCCTGAGCCTCGGCTTCCCAGAGTGCTGAGATTACAGGTGTGAGCCACCGTGCCTGGCCCAAAGCACTTATTTATTTGAAATGACATGATTTGTTGGCTACCTCTCCCACTAGAATGTTTATTATAACAACCTTTCATCTTTTGTTCATGACTGTCCAGAACTGTACATGGTACATGGTGGGAATCTAAAATAACAAACATTCTCTTGTTAAGGTAATTAGTGATTTCTACACTGCAAAATTCAGAGACCAAATTTTGCTTCAAGCTTTCAGCAACAGTGGACACTGTTGACCATTCTTTCTTTCTCTCAATTACCATATCCTATTGTCCTAGTTCTTCCTCCTTCTTCACCAGAGGTTACTTCTCGGATTCTTTCTAGAATCTTCTTCTGCTTGAGGTTCAAATGTTAGTGTTCCCATAGCCTGGGCCTCCTTTTTTGTGGTATCTCAATTCTCTCATGTTACTGTGTCTCTTCCCACATGTCTTAGCTCATTTTGTGTTGCTATAACAGAATACCTGAGACTGGGAAATTTATAAAGTATAGAGATTTATTTCTTATGGTTCTGGAGGCTGGGAAATCCTAGGTCCAGGGGCCTGCATCTGGTGGGGAGCTTCCTGCCGTGTCATTTCACGGTGGTAGGCAAAAGAGAAAGGGAGCTGAACTCATCCCTTTTGTCTGGAACCCACTCCCCAATAACTAACCCACTCCTGTGATAATAGCATTAAGAGCTCTGCCCTCATAACCTAATCACCCCTTAAGAGTCCCCCCTCTCAACACTATTGCATTGGGGATTAAGTTTCCAACACATGAGCTTTGGGGGACACATTCAAACAATAGCATCATGACATTAAATGCTATCTTTATATTTACAACATAACTACCAAATTTACCTTAGCAGACTTTTATAGTTTATCTATTTATTTGACACGTCTACCTGGATGCCTAATAGTCACCTCAAACTTAACATGTTGAGAATAGATTCTCTGTTATCTCTATTTCAGTCCTTGGTCCCACCATTGGTTGGTTCCATGCCGAGGCCCCACTGCTCTGCCATCTCTTATTCCACTCTTCCCCTAACTTACTTTGTTTCAGTTATGGCCTTGTTTGCCTCTTGTCCCCCAAATTTTGTTTTATTCACTGCTGTATCCCCAATACTGATAACAGTGCCTGGCAGGTACTGTTAGGTACTAATAGGTGCTCAATATAATAATCTGGTAAACATAAAGTGTTTTTTTGAGTTCTGTGAGCCATTCTAGCAAATTATGGAACTCAAGATGGGGGGTTATGAAAACCCCAATTTATTTGTTGAGAGGGAGTCTCTCTCCATGGTCCAGGTGCAGTGGGGCAGTCTTGACTCACTGCAACTTCCGCCTCCCAGGTTCAAGCGATTCTCTTGCCTCAGCCTCCCAAATAGCTGGGATTACAGGTGTGCGCCACCACGCCCAGTTATTTTTCCTATTTTTAGTAGAGTTGGGGTTTTGCCATGCTGGCCAGGCTGGTCTTGAAGTCCTGACCTCAGGCGATTCACCTGCCTTGGCCTTCCAAAATGCTGGGATTACAGGCATGAGCCACCACGCCTGGCCTGGAAACCCTAATTTATAGCTGGTTGGTCAGAAGCATAGGTCACAACCTGAGACTTGTGATTGATGTCTGAAGTTGGGGCCATCTTGTGGGACTGAACTCTTTATAGGATCTGACCGAATGACTCTTCCTCAAAACACAAAGTTAGGGCTTTTGCATGCACTGTTCCCCGGATGGGAAGATGAGTCCCCTGATCTTTGTACGGCTAGTTCTTTCTCATCATTCAGGTCCCAAGCTTCAAAAACCACTTCCTCAGCAAGGCCCTCCCTGAAGTTGTGTCCCCAGGCTCCATTATATCACCCTGTTTTTTCATCAATGTTATTACCTATCATTACCTATTATTTTTGTTGTTTAATTGGTATGTCGTTTGTTCTATTCTATTTCAATGAGTACAGGGATCTTGTCTGTACCCTCCATGCCTAAACCAGTGCCTGGTGCGTATTAGGTGTTCAACATATATTCATTGAATGAATGAATGAATGAATGAATGAAAGAAACCCAAGCCTGCCAGACCTCAAAAGTTCAGAGAACTGTTTTCTCTGGCTGGTTCTTCATTCAGACGTTATTTTCTCCTCCTGACATTTTATAGTCTTCCGGCCTCCATGCGCAAGGAACCGTGTAAAGGTTCTGAGCCTTGAAACCAGACAATATATTTCCCTGCTACCTTTCGCTTGAATCTTCTCTGTATTTAGCAACCAGTCATAGAACACTGACCATGTACCAAGCGCTATGCTAAGTGCTGAACACACAGAGCTGAATACAGCACAGAACTACCCTTGGTACAGTTATTGAGGTTTTAATAATACATAATTTGACTACATTTCTTAGATTTCGCGTCGTGACGTTTTCAGCCTCTCAAACTGCATCGCCTACGCACAGAAGCTTCCCGAATCTCAGACGAGACACAACAAAGCTGCGCGCCGCCCTCGCCCCGCCCGCGGGCGCGGCGGTGTCAGGCCCTCGGCCCCGCCCACACCGCGGCGCCACGCCTCCAACCCGCCTCCAGCCGTGCCTCCCCTGGACCTTGGCCCCGCCCACACCGCCTCGCCCCGCCCCAAGCCGCGCTGTGCTCCAGGGGCGGGGGCCCACGGCGGCCACTCACTGAGCCCCACGGGCCGCAGCGGCAGTGACGTAGGGTTGGCGCACGGATCCGTTGCGGCTGCGGCTCTGCAGTTGGGCCGTTCCTTCGCCGCCGCCAGGGGAGGCGGTGTAGCTGCGCAGCGTCGCGCGCGCTACCGCACCCAGGTTCGGCCCGCAGGCGTCTGGCAGCCCAGCGCCATCTTCATCGAGCGTCATGGCCGCATCCTGCGGGCCGGGAGCGGCCGGGTACTGCTTGCTCCTCGGCTTGCATTTGCTTCTGCTGACCGCGGGCCCTGCCCTGGGCTGGAACGACCCTGGTGAGTGCTGCCAGGGCCCTCAGGCGCTTCGTTCGCCCTTTTCCGCCGCCGTCAGCCGGTGCAGGCTCCCCTGCGTTTCCGTGCGCCGTCTCCCCGGAGCCTGGGTGCCCGGATTCCCCATGTCTGGCCTCTTTGCTGTTCGTGCTCTCCCTGGTTCCACTGCTCTTCCCAGGCGTCTTGGGAGGCGGGTAGGGACTGCTCGAGTGGGCGGGGCGGGACGGCTGGGGATCCTTAAGGTCCCCTTTCTGCCTGCCCCGGACTCCCGGAATTTGCCCATTGTCGTCTTTCTCATCTCTGAGTATAACTGGAGAGCTGGACACTCACCTGCGCATCTGCTTTGTTGTTATGGCTGTGTGATGTCATCGTGGCCGGCTGTTGTCATGGCTGCCTGTTGCTATCGCCGGCCGTCGCCTGCCACTGGCAGTCTCTGAGTCACCCTTAGCGGACCGGGCTGCAGACCTCGCAGGTCTGTTAGCAGAATCGCAGATTGCATTCTTTTTTTTTTTTTTTTTGAGTCGGAGTCTCACACTGTCGCCCCGGCTGCACTGCAATGACGTGATCTCGGCTCACTGCAACCTCCGCCTCCCGGGTTCAAGAGATTCTCCTGCCTCGGCCTCACCGGTAGCTGGGATTACAGGTGCCCGCCACCATGCCTGGCTAATTTTTTGTATTTTTAGTAGAGACGGGGTTTTACTATGTTGGCCAGGCTGGTCTCGACCTCCTGACCTCGTGATCCACCCGCCTCATCCTCCCAAAGTCCTGGGATTACAGGCGTGAGCCACCGCGTTTTTATGAGAACCGCTGCCTCTTATCTGACGATTGCAGTGATGTACATCGCGCGGCACCAGCTCTTCCCATTGGCTTTCACCGTAGAGAAGAATTTAAAAAATAATATTCTCGGTTTTTTTTTTTTTTTTTTTTTTTGGTGATGGTACATGATAAGCGGGTTTTAGGAAAGAGGTTCTTTTATGTCAGTACAGTATTTAAATTGTCTAAAGAATTTTCATGGGATCAGTAATATTCCATGCAATTCATACGTATATGTCTATATACTTAGATACAGATTTTGACTTTTTCCATGTAATAAATGACGCATGCTGTTACATTGGAATTCTGTTAAAAAAAAAATTAAAACGACATCATTTTTGGTTTGCGAAGTAAAGATGGCATGGAAAGCATATTGCCTTTGTGATTTGGTGATTGGAAATGCCTGCATTGTCGAATTTAAGCAACAGGTTTATTTCTGTAATAGCCTATTCTTACATGCTGAAATGAGAGAGAAGGTGCTATTTGCAAGCACATCACGTTGAGTAGTCATTTGATGTGGACGTTTTATTACCAAAAATAAAAAGCCAAGTTGTATTTAAATGTCTGCACGTTTTTCTTTTGTATTTCTAGAAAGCTGTGTATGAGTGGGAGACTTGATCAGAATTACAAGTGAAAACCTAGAATGAAACTTTAATTTGTTGAACTTTGAATCAGTTCGTAAATAAATTTAATAAAGGAAGTTTACAGTTGAAGAGTCAGAAGAACTATAAAAACTATAAAAGAAGAACCAAATTAAATTAAAGATGAACCACTTCCTGGTTTATCTACGCTGTAAAACTATTGTTCTGGAACACAAAGCACCACAATATTTTGCAGAGTAAACTCAATTGTTTTATGTAAATTCTACTTCAGAGTTTACTTTGAGGAACTTTTTTGTTTTGTTTTGTTTTTTTGAGACAGTTTCGCTCTTGTCGCCCAGGCTAGAGTGCAATGGCGCGATCTCGGCTCACCGCAACCTCTGCCTCCTGGGTTCAAGCGATTTTCCTGCCTCAGCCTCCCGAGTAGCTGGGATTACAGGCATGCACCACCATGCCCGGCAAATTTTGTATTTTTAGTAGAGACAGGGTTTCTCCATGTTGGTCAGGCTGGTCTTGAACTCCCAACCTCAGGTGATCCGCCCGCCTTGGCCTCCCAAAGTGCTGGGATTACAGGCGTGAGCCACCGCACCCGGCACTTTGAGGAACTTTCTAAATGAAGATACTTTATTGACATACTATTTATTAAGTCCTTTACTAAAGCATTAATCGGCTCCCTAATTTATCTTTTGTTTGACTTGGATGCCATTACTTTAGCTCACATTGAGCAGTAATTTGTCTGGAAAAAAAAATTAGCACCATTCTAAAGAGATTACCAATGAATTTTCAAAATTCTTTATTGAATGTAATCTTAATTAAGTTACTCTTCCAGGTGTTGGGAATATAGCAGTGAACAAAACAGTGTCTTGCCTCCAAGGACTTTACCTCTATTGGGGAGAAATAGACAATAAACAGATAAACATGTAAATAGCATGCTATATTGTGAAAATTGGTATGCACCGTGTATGATAAACAGGGTAAGGAGGACATGGTGTGCGGGCAGAAGTGAAGACTTAAAAAACGTACATTGGTCAGGGAAGTCACTGTTAGGGTGACATTTGACTGGAAACCTGAAGTGGGGAGGAGGAGTAAATGACCTGAAATTACTTATATCTTTAAAGGCTCATTTGGGCTGCTCTGTGGAAAACAGACCGAAGAGGGTAGGAGGGAAGCAGGGAAACCAGTGAATTAATATATATTGCTATCTATTTTAATATTGTACAGTAAGTTCTTAGAGTGGTGACCGCTTGGCCCAGGGCAGGAGCAGTAGAGAGCTGGTTAGAGTAGCTGGATTCTCTTGTCACCTGTTTGGAAGGTGGAGCTAACATGATCTTCTGAAGGATTAGATGTAGGAGTGAGAGGAGAGAAGATGAGAAATCCAAGGTTTTTGGCTTGAGCAACTAGAAGCATGGAGTTAACCATTTCCTGAGATGTGGAAGAATGTGGGATGATCAGGTTTAGGGGAGTTTGGTTTTGTTTATCTTGTTTGAGACCTGCCGTGGATTTTGATTTATGAGTCTGGAGTTTAGGGAGCTCCTGTGTCCCTTGACTGATCTAACTAGTGGGGCGTGGGTATTAGAATTTTGTTCTTGGACCTTAAGAATCTCTAGGGAAGAAAGCTGGCTATAGGATTATGGTAATGCTATTCCATCTTAAAACTTTCAGTAATATTTATCATACCTCATCACCTGTTATGCTTCAAGTACTCTGCCAGATAATAAATTATATCTAAGCTTCACAACAAATTTCAAGGTTGATAATATTTTAATTTTGTAGGTGAGGAAACTTCTACACAGGTAAATTAAATGCCTTGGCCAAAGTCACAGCCAGTTAGTGACACCAACTTAGTTCAGTGTTCTTTGCATTATTGCAACTCTGTTACAATAAATTCAATTTATTATTTCTGTTATTTAGTTGATTAATACAGTCTGATTTTTCTAAACCATTGAACATTTTCATTGTCTTATTTTTTATGTATGAGGAGGTAGTAGTTTGTGTTTAATGTAGCATAGTTTATTTGAATATAGTTCTTGGAAATTTTAGATCTGTTGGCCATGTGGAATTAAATTTTTATATAGCTTTAGGTGGATTTTCTTGTGGCTGCATAGTCAATTATGCCAGTGCTATTTATTAAAGAAGACATCTTTTATCCACTAAATTAAAAAGACCACTTCATCTTACTGAATTCCCAAATGTATCTTGATTTATTTCTGATCTTTCTTTTGTTTCACAATTTCCTTGTCTCTGTTCCAATTCCCTACTATTTTGATTATAATCTTTTTTTTTTTTTTTTTTTTTGAGATGGAGTTTCACTCTTGTCGCCCAGGCTGGAGTGCAGTGGTAGCAATATCAGCTCACTGCAACCTCCACCTCCTGGATTCAAGTGATTCTCCTGCTTCAGCCTCCCAAATAGCTGGGACTACGGGCGTATGCCACCACATCCAGCTAATTTTTGTATTATTAGTAGAGATGGGGTTTCACCATGTTGTCCAGGCTGATCTCGAACTCCTGACCTTAGGTGATCTGCCCTCCTTGGCCTCCCAAAGTGCTGGGGTTACAGGTGTGAGCCACCGTGCCTGGCTGATGATAATAATTTTATAGTAACCTTTACTATCTGGTAACCTATGTGTTCTTTTTCAAAAAAAAATTGTCCACAGGACCTTTAACATAATTTCTTTCCCCAAAAAACCCTATTGGGTTCCTGGTTGGAAGTATATTTAGGTCTCTCTCTCTCTCTCTATTTTTTATATAGATAGGGTATTGACCTTAAGTTTATTAGATTGATTAGATTCATATTAAATACTTGTGGGAAATACATCATAGGAGATGTTGTAACATCAGTTTGTTCCACCATTAGCAAAGCGATGGTTGGCAAACCCAGCCAGACTTTTTCCTTTAGAGTTTTTGAATATATTTCTCCATTTTCTTTTTCTATCCTGTTGAGATACCTGAAGCTTTTCTAAGTCTTATCTTTTCTATATGGCTTGTTTTCTCCCTATTCTTCTGGCAATTTGTAGAATCTTTTTTTGTCTTCAGTGTTCTAAAATTTACTTTTCGTGTGCCTTTGTGTGGTCTGTTTCTCAGGCCTGGGTATTTGTTGGGCCCTTTCAGTATGACAACTCAAGTCCTTCAGTGTAGGAACTTTTCTTGAATTACAGCCTGGAGTTTGTCTAATCAGATTCTCTTGTTCATTCTTTCAGAAGCCCTTGTTGGATTTTTGGACTTTCTGAACTGGTCCTGAACTGGTAATTTTCTTTCTTTTTTTTCCTCCTACTGTTTTTTTTCTTTCTTTCTTTTTTTTTTTTTTTGAGACGGAGTCTAGCTCTGTCCCCCAGGCTGGAGTGCAGTGGCACCATCTTGGCTCACTGCAACCTCTGCTTCCTGGGTTCAAGCGATTCTCCTGTCTCATCTTCCTGAGTAGCTGGGATTACAGGTGCCCGCCACCATGCCTGGCTAATTTTTGTATTTTTAGTAGAGACGGGGTTTCACCATATTTGCCAGACTGGTCTCGAACTCCTGACCTTGTGATCTGCCTGCCTCGGCCACCCAAAATGCTGGGATTACACGCGTGAGCCACTGTGCCCAGCCTTTCTCTCCTACTTTCTATCTTTTTGCTCTACTTTCTTTTTTCTTTTTCCTTTTTTTTCAGATGGAGCCTTGCTCTATTGCCAGGCTGGAGTGCAGTGGCGCAATCTTGGCTCACTGCAACCTCTGCTTCCTGGGTTTAAGCAATTCTCCTGCCTCAGCCCCCTGAGTAGCTGGGACTACAGGCACGCGCCACCATCCCCAGCTAATTTTTGTATTTTTAGTAGAGCCGGGGTTTCACCGTGTTCGCCAGGATGGTCTTGATCTCTTGACCTCGTGATCCGCCTGCCTCGGCCTCCCAAAGTGCTAGGATTACAGGCATGAGCCACCACGCCCGGCCTCTTTTTGCTCTACTTTCTAGAAGATTTTCTTTTAACAGTTCTGTCGTATGTATGTATTTATTTATTTATGTTTTGTGACAGGGTCTCACTCTATCACCCAGGCTGGAGTGCATGGCTCACTGCAGCCTCGACCTCCCCAGGCTCAGGTGATTCTCCCACCTCAGCCTTCTAAGTAGCTGGGACTGCAGGTGTGTGCCACCACACCTGGCTAATGTTATAATTTTTTTTGTAGAGACAGGGTTTTGCCATGTTGCTTAGGCTGGTCTTAAACTCTTGGGCTCAAGTGATCTGCTTGCCTTGGCCTCCCAAAGTGCTGGGATTACAGGCATGAGCCACTGCACCTGGCAGTTCTGTTGTTTTTAATCTTGGCTGTCCTGTTTTTAATTTCCAAAAGTTCTTGTTTTTTCTCTGAGTATCCCTTTTAAAAATGATTGTTTTATTAACACAGTCTTTTTCTCTTATCTCTCTGAGGATATTACAGTGTTTTTAAAAAAGTTTTCTTCTTGTGCGTCATCTCTTTTTTCCTCCTGCTTCCTTTTGTTGTTGTTTTGTCCTGGTTGCTGTATTTCATGTTAGGGGCTGTTTTGTCTGTTTAATGTTACTGTAACACAATACCACAGACTGGGAAATTTATTAAAAAACTGAATTCATTTCTCACAGTTCTGGAGGCTGAGAAGTTCAATATTAAGGTGCTGGCATCTGGTGAGGGCGTTCTTGCTGCGTCATCCCATGGTGGAAGGCAGAAGGGAGAGAGAGAGAGAGGGGAAAGGGGCCTAACTCATCCTTTTATCAGGAGTCCACTCCTGCGATAACTAACCCAGTCCTGCAAGAACAGCATTAATCTATTCATGAGGGCAGAGCCCTCTTAAAGATTCCATCTTTCAACACTGTTGCATTGGGGATTAAGTTTCCAACATGTGAACTTTGGGGGACACATTCAAACCATAGCAGGGACTTTCCTCATATTTTTAGTAATCCTTGGCTCCCTGCTCACGGTTAACTCTGGGGAACCAAAAAGCTCATTGGAAGCTATCAGTGTGCAGTTGCACTTTTGATTTTGAACTTCACAACAGGGTGACCTAGGTTGCTCTTTTTTGGAGGAAGTTCCTGATGTCAGTGTATTTAGGTACTTCTTCTTGGTTAGATTACCAAGGGAATGGTCATCCAGTCTCCCACAGAGGACAAGGGGATGGCTGTTAGCATTTTGTGCACCATGTGGGGAAGGAGAACTGTGCTTTCAGCAGTCAGAGTGCACACAGTCACTTGGGTTCCCTGTTTGGTTGTTTTTGTCCCCATGCCCTTTACTATGCCAGATGGTCCCCAATGCAAATCCCTTCAGTTTTATCCTCTCCAGAGAATACATCTCCAGACAGTTTCCTTAGTGGGGAAGAGGGAGTTAGAACAGTGTGGAGTTGGGAAGAGGATCTGGGAATATGGCTTCCTCTCAAGTAGCTTTCACCCTGTAGTGTGTATTCCAGGCATCTCCCATTCCAGAGCCGCCATTTCCCGTTTTTTTTTTTTTTTTTTTTTTTTTTTAGGGATTCTGTTATGTACATCAGGTTGATTCTCAGTTTCCCCCTTAGCTATTCTGGCATTTGTCTTTCACTTAGGTCTAGTCATCTACCACTAGTCCATTTACTTTCTCCTTCCAAAATTCTGCTGTCATCTCCTCTTTGGTTTTACCTGACCACAGTCATTCACATCATCAAAACAATGTATTTATTATAGTTTTAGTAGAATTTTGGGAGGCTGCAAATTCTGCTAATCTGACAGGTTGAATATAGGGAATTGGGTACTCACAAAATGGTAGAAAGCGATGCCTATTACATCTGCCACATTGAAAAATAGATTGTTCATGTCAAGCTTCATGACAGCCAGGAAGCTGATTAGAGGATACTATCAGTTTGAAAACTCATGGTCTCCATGCCTGTGTTTACTAGCTGAAGGACAGAGCACTGTATAAGTCTAGGGTCTGCTTTCCAGATTTTGCTCGAGTCCCTCTGGTTGGCAGAACTGAAATTGCTTTTGGCAACTATAGCTGCAAGAGGTTTTGGGATTCCTTTTGCTTTGCAGGAAGGCATACCTGTTTGAGGGTGAAGTGGATGTTGACTGAGCCAATCCACAGCATCTTCCATCAATAATCCACAACATGATAAATAGGAAGACTTTGTCCTTATTTTCCAATAATGCATAGAAATTCATTTTTTTTTTTTGAGATGGAGTTTCATTCTTGTTGCCTAGGCTGGAGTGCAATGGTGTGATCTTGGCTCACTGCAACCTCCTCCTCCCAGGTTCAAGCGATTCTCCTGCCTCACCCTCCTAAGTAGCTGGGATTACAGGCATGTGCCACCACTCCCGGCTAATTTTGTATATTTAGTAGAGATGGGGTTTCGCCGTGTTGGCTAGGCTGGTCTCGAACTCCTGAGCTCAGGTGATCCACCTGCCTCGGCCTCCCAAAGTGCTGGGATTACAGGTGTGAGCCACCACACCCAACCTAAAAATTTCATTTTTGCACATGAATGCCAGACATAATTTTATTGTTTTGACTCCTCCTTTCAAAGTCTCTTGTCAGTATGTTTTAAATTTTTTAGTTTGTGAAATAGTTTAAATAGTTTTGATTTTTAAAATTATGAAATACCTAAAGTATTTAAACATACAGAAGTGTACAATGAACCTACACGTAGTCATCACCCAGTTTTATTGAATCTTTATATTTTGCCATATTTGCTACAAATCCCCCACTCCCAGTAATAAAACATTAGGAATAGAGCTAAAATCTCTTTTCTTTCTCTCTCCCTAGACTAGATACTTATTTGAATTTGGTGTTAAATCCTTCCCATACATGTTTTCATGTTGTTATTATATACATATATAGACATTAACAGTATGTAGTACTGTTTTGCCTTTTTTAAAGGTTTATGTAAAGCTATCATACAAAACATTCTGCAACTTGTATTTTGTTTAAAATGTTTTTGCCATCTATCTAGTTTGATACATGAATTCTAGTTCACTCATTTTAACTGCTATGTAATATTCCACTGTAATAGGTCAGAATGTGTTAATTTCTTCACCTGTTGATGGACATTTAAAGCATTAAATGGCTTCAGGAACATGCTTATATTCTTGCCATTTTAATTAACCACTATTATTATTACACAGTAGTACAATGTTTCAGGTTAATGAACTTTTTGTTCTTTTGATTTAGCAAAAATGATGTACAACTTGTGCTGTAGAAGCATCTGGCCTGAAATGCAGGGAGATCTTAAAAGTGTGACCTGAATTTTGTTCAGAAGGCCTGAATGTTGTTGGGATAGTTTTGAGAAATAGATTCATCCTCTCTTAGCCATCCTCAGAAGGCAAGAAAGGCATTTCCTATGACGAGAGTTTCGTTAGGATGAACCTTTCTTTCTCTGACACGATACTTACTTTGTGTTCCTCTGTTTTCTTGCTGTTTCAGACAGAATGTTGCTGCGGGATGTAAAAGCTCTTACCCTCCACTATGACCGCTATACCACCTCCCGCAGGCTGGATCCCATCCCACAGTTGAAATGTGTTGGAGGCACAGCTGGTTGTGATTCTTATACCCCAAAAGTCATACAGTGTCAGAACAAAGGCTGGGATGGGTATGATGTACAGGTAATATCCACTACAGTGATGGCAGTCTAAATGGGGTTTTTATTCAGTAAATTGTTTATTGGGACATTATTCAGTCTTTTGAGGGTGCCCCTATGGAAATCTCAGATCAGCCTAAAATATGTAAGTAAATCAATCACTCTTCCTGTGGAAGAAATGGCCTCCAAAAGAAATGAACCGATTTTAAAGCCTGAAAATACTCATTTTAGTTTTTGTATCGTGACCTCCTTCTAAGATATTTGTAAATTTTCACAACTTTTTATATACTTGAGGGTGAGGGATAGGGGATATCTTATGGTTGTCATTTTCCTGTCGTTCCTCAAAGAATACCAACCTACCCTTAAGACAAAGTTAAGATAATTAGGAATTATAGATCGTAAATAGTAGGGGTTCATATATCTCTATTGTGCTTCTAGCACTTGATTTTAAAATTGTCTTAGAACTGAGGGTGGTTACTTTTGAAAGGAAGCATTTCAGCAGGTTTCATTTATTGCCTTTGGGACGCTGGTGTTTTGTATACGAGCAGAGCATCTCCTTGAAGTTCCAAAACTGAATATGCTTTAGAGATAGATTTTATTAAATGAATTCAGTTTAAATCACTAGTTACATATTTCTACTTTGTATTCTGACTGCTTTCAAAAGGGATTTAAGACGACTGGTCACAAGGCAAGAAACTTGTGTTGACGATTTCCCCTCTCCATCAGAATGATATTCTTGTTTGATACAACCTTTATGTGTGGTCTTTGCAATTCAGAGAGGAAGTTGATGTGTACTGGGTGATACTTACTTCACAATATTTTCCCCCAGTACTGCTAAGTTGAATCATAGAATTCTCTGGGTTATAGCAGAAGTCTCACTCCACTTTACTTATGACTTTTAGAGTCTTGATGGGAAAAAAAGGCAGTAATGGTGATGTCATTCATTAAACATGTATTAATTGCAGTATACAAAAATGAATAAGGTAGAATGAAGAAACTGTCTTACTAGTAGAAGAAGTAAGACAGGCACTCAGATTACATGTAGGTCCCAACACAACATTATAAAGTCACGTCTGGTTGGAGCCATTGGGACTTAAAGGATGAGACATTTGTGCTGTGTTAGGAAGGAATGATTACATTTTTAGAGAGGAAAGGCTAGAGAAGGGAATAGCATGAGCAAAGGAGTGTTGAGCATATCATACATTGGCTTATGTTTAGTAGCAGGAGAGAGGCCATTTAGTAGCAGGACAGAAACTCCTTCTATTCCAAGAGTTGAAATTTAAATACAGTACTTAGAAGCTACTTGTAAGTATGCACGATTAAGGAAGTGGTAGTTAACATGAAATACCAATACAAGTTTAGCTTGTTTTATTTACCTAAGTCAACAAACTTATGAATCTTCCTCCAAATAAAATTATTTTAAAAACAGTGTAGTAACAGCAACAAAAGAAAAACTGCATCTTATCCAAATGAAAAACTTTTGACTATCAAAGGACATCATCAAGAAAGTGAAAAGACAACCTACAGAATGGGAGGAAGCTTAGCAAATCATAATTGGTGAGGGACTTGTATTTAGAATATAAAATAACTCTTACAACTCAGTAAGAAAACAACCAAGTTAAAAATGGCAGAGCATCTGAATAGACATTTCTACAAGAAAGATATATAAGTAATAAATAAGCACATGAAAAGTGTTCCTTATTATTAGCCATCAGAGAAATGCAAATCAAAGCCACAGTAAGATACCACTTCACACTCAGTAGGAAGGCTATAATAAAAAAGATAACAAGGCTGGTGAGGATGTGGAGAAATTGGAACCCTCATACACTGCTGTTGGGAATGTGAAATGGTCCAGCTGCTTTGGAAAATTGGCAGTTCCTCAAAAGTTTAAATATAGAGTTACCATGTATGCCTCAGTCATTCCACTCCAAGGTATATACACCCAAGAGAATTGAAAACACATGTCCACACAAAAACTTGCATACAAATATACATAGCAGCATTATTCATAATAGCCAAAAAGTAGAAACAATTCAAATGTCCATTACTAATGAACGATAAATAAAAGGTGGTATATCCATGCAAAGAAATATTATTTAGCCATAAAAAAGTGAAATAGTAATACATGCTACAACGTGGATGAATCTTGAAAATGTTATGCTAAGTGAAAGAAGCCAGTCACAAAAGACCACGTATTGTATTATTACATTCCTGTGAACTGTCCATTTAGGGAAATACATATAGACAGAAAGTTGGTTGGGAGGTGTGTGGTGGGAGAATGGAGAGTGACTGCTAATGGGCACAAGATTTCTTTGGGGTGACGAAAATATTCTAAAATTGATTGTGGTGACAGTAGCACAACTGTGAATATACTAAAACCATTGAAATGGGTGAATTGTATGGTATGTGTGAATTATATTTCAATAAGTCTATTATAAATGAAGTAAAATAGTGTGAACTTTGAAAGAGGAAAATAATTTGTACAAAAATTTGCAGAAGGGCAACAGAACCAATTAAATCTACTTTAGCTTGTGTCTTTTTTCATTTTTTTTGAGACGGAGTCTCCCTCTGTCACCCAGTCTGGAGTACAGTGCAGTGACATGATCTTGGCTCACTGCAACCTCTGCCACTGGGTTCAAGTCGTTCTCCTGCCTCAGCCTCTATTTTTGAAGTAGCTGGGATTACAGGCGCCTGCCACCATGCCCACCTCATTTTTGTATTTTTCGTAGAGATGGGGTTTTGCCATTTTGGCCAGGCTGTTCTTGAACTCCTGACCTCAGGTGATCTGCCCACCTTGGCCTCCCAAAGTGCTGGGATTACAAGCATGAACCACCGCGCCTGGCCTTTAGCTTGTATCTTAAGAGTTAAAGAAGCATATTGCTTTTTCCACCACAAAATATAGAATGTAGACCAAACTTGGGCATATATTTTTTTATAAGGTGGACATTTTTGGGGCTAGCCTGGGTTCTTTTTGCATTTTTCTAAATATCTTTAAAAAATACAAGAGAATTACATAGAATTGGACCCTGGAAAGTTAGTCCATGGTTTTATAAAATTTGTGTAGAAAAGTTTTTTTCTCTGAAGGTTATGTAATATCTCTGTTGCTTTGTGTAGCTACCAGACATTCATATATGATGCTGTTTTGAGCCTTAACATCTTTTAAGAAATCTGGATTTTTAAAGAAAGCATCTTGTACAACAGTGGCAAAAAGTTGACATTTTGGCAGTTTGCTTAAATTTTATAAATTGTAGAATACTTAATATGTTCAGATGGATATATAACATGTATATGTAAAGAATAAAGAATAGTAATAAAACGAATACTCATATACGCAATATCCAGCATAAGAAGTAGAACACAGATACCACCATTATCTTTGAAGCCCCTCATTTTCCTTCCCTTAGACATGAATACTTACCATTGTGAATTTTGCGGATCATTCCCTTGCTTCATTTTGCAATTTTATGATGGATATATAGCCCAAGTAACATTTTTTTTTTCTTGAGACGGAGTCTTGCTCTGTTGCTCAGGCTAGAGTGCAATCACGATCTCAGCTCACTGCAAACTCCACCTCCCAGGTTCAAGTGATTCTCCTGCCTCAGCCTCCTTAGTAGCTGGGATTATAGGCGCCTGCCACTGCGCCTGGCTAATTTTTGTATTTTTAATAAAGATGGGGTTTCACCATCTTGGCCAGGCGGGTCTCGAACTCCTGACCACGTGATCTACCCGCCTTGACCTCCCAAAGTGCTGAGATTACAGGTGTGAGCCACTGCGCCCGGCCCCCAAGTAACATATATTAAATGAAAAAAATGTTTGTTTCTAATAGTCTGTTTCTATTTTTCTTCACAGTGGGAATGTAAGACGGACTTAGATATTGCATACAAATTTGGAAAAACTGTGGTGAGCTGTGAAGGCTATGAGTCCTCTGAAGACCAGTATGTACTAAGAGGTTCTTGTGGCTTGGAGTACAATTTAGATTATACAGAACTTGGCCTGCAGAAACTGAAGGAGTCTGGAAAGCAGCACGGCTTTGCCTCTTTCTCTGATTATTATTATAAGTGGTCCTCGGCGGATTCCTGTAACATGAGTGGATTGATTACCATCGTGGTACTCCTTGGGATCGCCTTTGTAGTCTATAAGCTGTTCCTGAGTGACGGGCAGTATTCTCCTCCACCGTACTCTGAGTATCCTCCATTTTCCCACCGTTACCAGAGATTCACCAACTCAGCAGGACCTCCTCCCCCAGGCTTTAAGTCTGAGTTCACAGGTATGTTTCCCTCGCAGTGGCCATAAATAGAGCGGGTGTGAGGTTAGTGCATCCTGTGCTTGGTTCTGAAATAGAAAATCGTTGCATTGGGAAACCAAAGGAGGTTTGTCTTCTCATTTTGTTTTTTACTTTCAACTTCTTTTACCTCTTCTGTTTGGCTCTCTCCCAAGGTATATTGTGGTTGCTATGTTAATGCCTGATTGGCCAGGCGTGGTGGCTCACGCCTGTAATCCCAGCACTTTGGGAGGCCGGGGTGGGCAGATCACTTGAGGTCGGGAGTTTGAGACCAGCCTGGCCAAGATGGTAAAATGCCGTTCTTACTAAAAATACAAAAATTAGCCGGGTGTTATGGCAGGCACCTGTGATTCCAGCTGCTTGGGAGACTGAGGCATGAGAATCACTTGAACCCGGGAGGTGGAGGTTGCGGTGAGCCGAGATTGCGCCACTGCACTCCAGCCTGAGTGACAGAGCGAGACCCTGTCTCCAAAAAAAAAAAAAAAAAAAAATGCCTGATTAAATTATAAATACTCTTAATCAGAGAAACTTGATCAACTTTGCTAATAATCATTTGCCCTGACCCCTGTCTCACACTATACATAAAAATTAATTCTTTAAGTATTATAAATCTCAACGTAAAAGGTAAAACAATTAAGTTTCCAGAATAAAACATAGGAGAATATTTGTTATGACCTTAGGATAGGGAAAGATTTCTTAAACAGAACATAAAAAGTACTAGCCACAAAAGAAAACATGGGTAAATTAGACTTTATTTAAATTAAGAACATCTAATCATCAAAAGGCACTATTAGAGTGGAAAGGCAAGCTACAGACTGGGAAAAATTTACGAAACGTATTTCCGGCATATATATATATATATAAAAAACATATTTCCGGTAGAACATAAAATGAACTCCTGTAAATCTGAGCAACAGGCAGACAGGCCCTCCAAAGAGGACTTGAATGCCCATTTTATAATAAGAGAAGACATCTACTTCACCACTCCCCAGCCTTTTTGGCACCAGGGACCAGCTTTGTGGAAGACAATTTTTCCACGGACTAGGGGGGTTGGGGTGGGGTGGGGTGGGGAGAGAAGGTTTTGGGATGATTAAAGCATATTACATTTATTGTGTACTTTATTTATGTTGTTATTACATTGTAATATATAATGAAATAATTAACAACTCATGTAATGTAGAACCAGTGGGAGCCCTGAGCTTGTTTTCCTGCAACTGGATGGTCCCATCTGGGGGTGATGGGACACAGTGACAGATCATCAGGCATTAGATTCTCATAAGGAGCATGCAACCTAGATCCCTCGCATGTGCAGTTCACAGTAGGGTGTGTGCTCCTATGAGAATCTAATGCTGCTGCTGATCTGACAGGAGGCCGAGCTCAGGTAGTAATGTAAGTGATGGGGGAGTGGCTTTAAATAGAGATGAAGCTTCAGTCGCTTGCCTGCTGCTCACCTCCTGCTGTGTGGCTCAGTTCCTAACAGGCCATGGAGCAGTACTGGGGTCCCAACCCATGATTTACATGGTCAACAGAAATAAGAAAAGGTGCTTAGCATCATTAGTCTCCCGAGAAATGCAGATGAAAACCACAGGGAGATTATTTTTAGCCACCAGATAACCACCATAATGGCTAACGTTAAAAAGACAGAGTACCAAGTATGGGCAAGAATGTAGAGTGACTGGAACTTTCATACTTTGCCGGTAGGAGTTAAAATGGTAAAACAACCCAAACATGCATACCCAATTCTGTTCCTACATATATACCTGGGAGAAGTGAATGCATGGTGCACCAAGAAAGATGCACAGGAATGTTCATAGCAGTTTTATTTATAACTGCCAAAAAATGGAGGTGGAATATCCATAAACATTAGAATGGCACTGTGTAAATTTTTCACACGGTGGAAGACACATGAGTTAAGAAAAAAACTGATAATGCAATGGTAGGATTGACTCCCATAGACATAATGATGTGCCGGACACAGAATACATACTTTGTGATCCTGTTTAGAAAAAGTTCATGAATGGACAGAATTAAAATATGGTAAGAGAAGTTAAAGTAGTGCTGATCTCTGACATAGATGGGAATCTATTAGGAGTTGTCATGAGGGAGCCTTCTGGGGTGCCAGAAATGGTTTATTGGTGTGGGTGGTGGTTACATGGATAGGTACATATGTACAAATCTGTTGTGCCACACGTGTAAGATTAGCACACTTTCTTATATATATGTATACATCAGTTAAAACTTCCTCTGAGCAGAAGATACTTTTTAGGTCCCTTTGAGATCTGACTTCCCAACTGACACAAATAAATATCTGGCTGCCTCCCCTTGGATTCCTCGGTTAGAGACTGAGGCACAGCTCTCAACTGGAGCTCTTAGAGACTCCACTTAGAGTTTGTACTGCAGAGAGAAAGTAACCCTGAAAAGTAGGGTGATTTTCTAGTAGCTGATTGAGCAGGGCAGATGTCATTTTATAGCAAGACCCTCCCCAGTCCCAAAATCTATCCCTCTCCTCCCGTATCTATGGGAAATGCTCTCCCTCATTATAAACCAGTATTTTACAAATACCTTTTTGAATACAACTTGTTAATAACTTGATGCCTGAGTATTATTAATAATTCAGTACAGATGAAATAATCGAAATGTTACATTATCTTTGCTTTTGTAGACTGTCATGTTTAAGTGAGGATACATAATAAATCATTTTTATTTTAAGGACCGCAGAATACTGGCCATGGTGCAACTTCTGGTTTTGGCAGTGCTTTTACAGGACAACAAGGATATGAAAATTCAGGACCAGGGTTCTGGACAGGCTTGGGAACTGGTGGAATACTAGGATATTTGTTTGGCAGCAATAGGTAAGCTTTTTGCATTGATCTCACTTGCTCTTTAATTCAAGAGGCTTGTTTTGCTTACAATTTAACTGCATTTAGTTTTGCTAAGGAAAATAAATTGTGGTGACGTTAGCCTATTAAATAAGATTCTCTGAGAAGGGGGAAGGTACACTATATGTGTTTTGATCAGTATTGTGTATGTTATTTTCTTTCACTGTGTTTCTTCCTGTGTCACCCTCATAGATATTATGAGATAACAAAAAGACTGTTTAGTTGACATCTGAGAAAATAAGAAGGCAGGAAAGAATATAGCATTTGGGGAACAGTTAGTCTGGTTTGGTAGGAGAATGATAAAAGTAAGGCTGGAAAGAACTTGGGGCCAGATTTTGGAATATGAAGTATTAATGGTAGTTTAAGTTTAGATTTTATTCGAGTGCAAATTCAGAAAGAGCATTGACTCCCTGTCACTTTTCCCCCATAGCAGTGACCATAATAATGGCAGAAATATGAAACGGTTTTTATTTCATGTTAACTCTGATATACCAGAACATTCAGGAAAAAATACTTGATAAAGATATTTTTTTTCTGACAGTTTAGGAACAGGAAGGTATTTAAAAATTATAGCCACAAGAAAAAAATGCCTAACCTACTTTTATCCCTTTAAAGAGCGGCAACACCCTTCTCAGACTCGTGGTACTACCCGTCCTATCCTCCCTCCTACCCTGGCACGTGGAATAGGGCTTACTCACCCCTTCGTGGAGGCTCGGGCAGCTATTCGGTATGTTCAAACTCAGACACGAAAACCAGAACTGCATCAGGTAAGAGCAAAAAATACAAGTTCCTTTTACCTAGGAGTAAAGTACAGAAATAGTTTGGGAACTTTAGAAGAAGATTATCTGTTTAGCAACCATGGTTTTATTTGGTGTACCTACCAAAAATATTAATAGCACAGTTAACTGAGATCCCACTTTTAAACATTCTTTAAAAATCAAACAGGGATTTGATTTAGGCTTAGCTCTACCATAGACCAAGGTTTTAACTTGAACCTTACTGGGTGCTAGCTTCCCCATATATTTAATTCTGTGATCTCTAGAGATCCTTTAAGTTCTAAACTAGACTTTTCTAAGTAGAAGCTTAAACTTAAAATTCAATAACATTCAAAAAAGATATTGAGGTATACTTTAATTTTCAAAAATATGATTGTAATGTTTATTGGAATGCTCAGAGGATATTTTGTAAAAAGCAAAGATATAAAAAAGCAAAGGAATAACTGGATTAAGCATCAAGCCTAATTGGGAGCTGCTGGGTAAGGAGGCCATGAGAGATTGCTCTGGAGTAGCTTTGTCTTTCAGGAGAAGGAAGTTATAGAACAATGATTAATTCTTGAAATTGATAGAAAAATATATTTAAATATGTTTTAAAATGTGAGTAGAATTCTCATAATGCTGGTTTGGATATATATTGATACATTCAATTAAAAAAACTGGTACTACCTCCTAAAATTGAACCTATGCATACTTCCAAAGGACAGAGCAGTTTTGCTCTCAGATATATCGCCACAGAAATGCATACACTTGTGTGCTGGCAGATAAGCACAAGACTGTTCATAGCATCCCTATTCATAATTGCCCAAAACTGGAAACAGCCCACGTATCCATCAGCAGTAAAATGGATGAATAAATTGAGTTATGTTTGCTGTATTGCAGTGGGTTACTATGCAACTAAGAATAAGTAGTTGTGTGCAATAACATGGATAGATCTACCAAATATAAAGAAGCCAGACACAAAAGAATATATACACTATGATGATAGCAGTTACATTTTATAAAATACACATGCAAAAACAGGCAAAACTAATTTATGGTGTTAGAGTATGAGATAGTAGGTACTTCTGGGAAGAAAAAAAGGAGTTGGGAGAATATATAAAAATATGACTAGGTAAGGCCAGGCACGGTGGCTCACACCTGTAATCTCAGCACTTTGGGAAGCTGAGATGGGTGGATCACCTGAGGTCAGGAGTTCGAGACTAGCCTACCCAACATGGTGAAACCCCATGTCTGCTAAAAATACAAAAATTAGCTGGGTGTAGTGGCACATGCCTGTAATCCCAGCTATTTGGGAGGGTGAGGCAGGAGAATCGCTTGAACCCGGGAGGCAGAAGTTGCAGTGAGCCGAGATTGCACCATTGCACTCCAGCCTGGGCAACAAGAGCAAAACTCTGTCTCAAAAAAAAAAAAAAAAAAAAAAAAAAAAAAATATATATATATATATATATATATATATATATATGGCTAGGTAAGACATCATGACAGAAAAATATTCATTCTCAGTGGAAAGAAGACTTGCACAAAATCATGACTATGAACTAGAAATGTATGGGAATTATATGAAAGAAAATCATAAAAACCAAATAATGTAAACCTGAAAATAATTGAGAGACTTTCTAGATAGGAAGACTTGTCATCCTGTAGCCTGTGTGTGTGTGCACAGTGTCTTAAGTAACGCTTAAGCATCTAAAGTCCGTAACCCTCCCCACATTACGTCTCTTACCACTGGAGTTGTGAGAGGTAGCAGGGCATGGCTTATGCGCCACTGGCCTCTGTCTTTTTGGCTTAGACTTTGAGTATTGCCTGTACCATGGTGGCCCCACTATAGAATGCATTCTGTTTTTTGGGGTCCTAACTGTTATTCCCAGCAACCATGTGTGAGTGTAGCAGGCTTGATGATTGGGAAGGTTGCTGTGGGAGGCGATGCACTGTCCTGCTTAGCCCAGTTCCACCTAGTGGCTCACTCTTTCCTTTCCTCCTATCTCATTCATTTGCTGACAATAAACATGTATGACTTGTAATTTTATAAGCAATTCTAATGCATTTTTAAAAACTAATGTAAATTTTACCCCTCTCATTCTAGGATATGGTGGTACCAGGAGACGATAAAGTAGAAAGTTGGAGTCAAACACTGGATGCAGAAATTTTGGATTTTTCATCACTTTCTCTTTAGAAAAGTACTACCTGTTAACAATTGGGAAAAGGGGATATTCAAAAGTTCTGTGGTGTTATGTCCAGTGTAGCTTTTTGTATTCTATTATTTGAGGCTAAAAGTTGATGTGTGACAAAATACTTATGTGTTGTATGTCAGTGTAACATGCAGATATATATTGCAGTTTTTGAAAGTGATCATTATTGTGGAATGCTAAAAATACATTAATTTCTAAAACCTGTGATGCCCTAAGAAGCATTAAGAATGAAGGTGTTGTACTAATAGAAACTAAGTACAGAAAATTTCAGTTTTAGGTGGTTGTAGCTGATGAGTTATTACCTCATAGAGACTATAATATTCTATTTGGTATTATATTATTTGATGTTTGCTGTTCTTCAAACATTTAAATCAAGCTTTGGACTAATTATGCTAATTTGTGAGTTCTGATCACTTTTGAGCTCTGAAGCTTTGAATCATTCAGTGGTGGAGATGGCCTTCTGGTAAGTGAATATTACCTTCTGTAGGAAAAGGTAGAAAATAAGCATCTAGAAGGTTGTTGTGAATGACTCTGTGCTGGCAAAAATGCTTGAAACCTCTATATTTCTTCCGTTCATAAGAGGAAAAGGTCAAATTTTTCAACAAAAGTCTTTTAATAACAAAAGCATGCAGTTCTCTGTGAAATCTCAAATATTGTTGTAATAGTCTGTTTCAATCTTAAAAAGAATCAATAAAAACAAACAAGGGGTTTAGTCTCATTCTTTCTATTAGCCTAGGCACAAATAAATGTTACTTTTTGTTTTTTTAAACCCTTTTTCCCAAAGGGGAAAGTTCATGCAGAAGTTCTGTCTCCCTAAACAGTAATTTTATGTGGTAGTCATACCTTAGTCTTTTGGTAAATGTTTTCAAAAAGTAATTTACAAATGGTGTGGAAGCCTCTGCCAAAAAATAGCTTTTGAAAAAAATAATTAAATCTCCAAGCCTCCCAACCCATCAGAGATTGCATGGTTACACTTAGTTAAGCTTCATAACCTCAAAGCCCCAGTTTTATATCTTATGTGTTTAATGATTTTTGCCATTTAAAACTGCAGTTACTTTTCACCAACCAATAGGAACCAATTTAAAACAAACCCTTATTAAGACTATTGCATAATAGAACTATCCTCTTTTCATCAGTAAAACAGTAGAAATTTTAACTGATAGAAGAAACACAGCTTTACTTTATGTATATTCCACTAAATCCTTACCCCATTTCTCCTTAGTAGCAGGATATGGAGTAAAAGAGAATGTAGTTTGTTGCTTTTTTTTTTTTTTTTTTTTGAGACAGAGTCTCGTTCTGTCACCAGGCTGGAGTGCAGTGGCATGATCTCGGCTCACTGCAACCTCCTCCTCCTGGGTTCAAGCAATTCTCCTGCCTCAGCCTCCTGAGTAGTTGGGATTACAGGCTCCTGTCACCAAGCCCAGCTAAGTTTTTGTATTTTTAGTAGAGATGGGGTTTCACTGTGTTGGCCAGGCTGGTCTCGAACTCCTGACCTCAGGTGTTCCACCTGCCTCAGCCTCCCAAAGTGCTGGGATTACACACGTGAGCCACCGCACCCGGCTTACTCAGATTGTTTTTGAACATAGTACTGCAGATCACTGGGATTGTAAGAAAATAATGAGTTAATGTAAAGAGAGTTGACTGTTCTTCCTGTAGGCGATAGCTTTAAAAAAAAAGAGTTGACTTGGTGGCTTTTAGATTACTCTGGGGAGCCCTAGTGGTGTTATTAATGAGGTTCTTTAGAGGGTCCCTGGAGGGAAGGGAGGAAAAGAGGCAGAGTATAGGTTTCAAGCCCCACCTGAGTGTTCCTCTTTTATCTGTTGTGTATTTGTACTTCCTTGTCATTTAAGAACTTTTTTTTTTTTTTTTTTTTTTTTTTTTTTTGGTAGAGATGGTGTTTCACTATGTTGCTCAGGCTAGTTTCGAACTCCTGGCCTCAAACAGTCCTCCCACCATGGCCTCCCCAAGTGCTGGGATTACAGGCATGACCCACTACTCCCGGCCCTTTGTTGTTTATGGAAAAGGTTCACATGTATCACTTCCCCAAATGTAAAACTTAGAATAATAAGATAGTACAGTCTAAGGCAGGAGGATTGCTTAAGTCCAGGAGTTCGAGACGAGCCTGGGCAACATAGCAAGATTTCATCTCTACAGATTATTATTTTAATTAGCTGGGCATGGTGGTATGCACCTGTAGTCCTGGCTACTCCAGAGGCTAAGGTGGGAGGATTACTTGAGCTCGGGAGATTAAGGCTGCAGTGAGCTGTGATTTTGCCATTGCATTCCAGCCTGGGCAACAGGGTGAGACCTTGTCTCTTAAAAAAATAAGGTGAGAGCATTGATTGAGAAGCAGTGGGATCCTGAAAAGTGGAATGGGGACATAAGAAAGGATCCTGATGAAGCCAGTGAAATGGAACCCCTAAATTCTGCGTAGTATTTCTTGCCGGTAGAAGCAGCCCTTCTACTTCTGTCTGAGAAGGTTAATCCTACTTTGCCTGAAGGATCTGTAATGGTCTCTTCAGAGGTGTTCCTTACCAGGCATCACTCATCTGCCTCAGGGTCTGCCCTTGCTACCTGCTTTGCTCTTAGATGTACAACTAGACTCCAGTTCCAGTAGGCACCAAAGAGTGAGGTACAAATTATGATCCATGAGGAGGTACCCTGCACACCAAAAGGACTCCATGATTTTCCCAGTCTATACAGACAGAAATCTGGGGAATATGTGTGGGAATGGATCTTAGAGTGTAGGATATGGTGGTAGGACTGTAAAGTTGAGTCAGGACAACTTTATTGATATTGGCCCACTCAGCAGAGATTCTGGATTCAATATTTGAGAGGTTAGAAAGGACTCAACAGTTTAGTTGGTTTGCTGAACATGGACTCGAAGATGGCCTACACTAAAGTCAAAATGCCAGAACTGCCTCAGTGTACTGTGGAGGAAGGGATTCAAAGGCTCAGGGAGATTGGAATGTTAGGGTGGATTTATCATATAAGCCCCACCCACCCACCCTGGAGGAGTCAAGGGAACACACTTTTCACCATGATGGTGAGAAATAGATTTTTGAGGAGGCCCACAAATTTGGTTTCTCTTCTTTGTAGGTCAGAATGTACAGTGGGAACTGCTACCATCAAACTGGGACCCCTAGAGGCAGTGGGGTTAATTTGATCCCAGGGTAGCAGGGGCCAAATGGTGACAATCAGCAAAGATAGTGTGGCATGGTTATGCTGTAATGGGCAGCAGAGTCAAAGCAGCCATCAGAATTGTTGGACTCAGGCCAGGAACACTGGCACATGCCTGTAATCCCAGAACTTTGGGAGGCAGAGGCAGGAGGATTGCTTGAGGCCAGGAGTTTGAGACCAGCCTGGGCAATATAGTGAGACTCTATCTCTACAAAAAATTTTATAAAACAAAAATTAACAAGAATTGTCTGACTCAGAGACCTATGGCATTGGCTGGTTGATCATTGTGTACCTATGGAAGAAATAGATGGCAGTCTACTAAATTCTTATTTGATTTATGTAAGTGGAAGAGTTCTAGGCTGAGTAAACGGAAGTCTTTTTTTTTTTTTTTTTTTTTTTTTTTTGAGACCAAGTCTCACTCTGTCACCCAGGCTGGAGAGAGCAGGGGCATGATGTCGGCTCACTGCAACCTCTGCCTCCCAGGTTCAAGCAATTCTCCTGCCTCACCCTCCCAAGTAGCTGGGATTACAGGCGCCTGCCACCATGCCTGGCTAATTTTTGTATTTTTAGTAGAGACAGGGTTTCACCAAGTTGGCCAGGCTGGTCTCAAACTCCTGACCTCAGGTGATCCGCCCGCCTCGGCCTCCCAAAGTGCTGGGATTATAGGTGTGAGCCACCGTGCCCAGCCAACAGAAGTCTATCTTAAGTCACCACAAGTGAGTCATAGCCTCTGAATCATTTCCTAGACTTGAGCTAGTTTATAGGTCCAGAATCCCTTCAATGAAGGAGAGGCTGGGTTCCCCTTGAGGAAGAACCCTACCACATTGCCAGGTTTATATTGTTTATCTTTCCCCCAGTCTTCCCTCAAGGGACCCATGGCTATTTACTGGGGTAACTATGCACTGGGGAAAGGGAAAATAATCAGATAGTTTAGGGATTACTGGACACTGAATTGATGCTAATTCCAGGAGGCTCAAAACATTACTGTGGTCCACCAGTCAGAGTAAGAGCTTATAGAGTTTTAGCTCAGATCAATTTCACAGTGAGTCCCATGGGTCCCTTGAATGATCCTGTGATTATTACACAGGAATGGAACCTGCGTTCTAGAATGCAGGATTAGAATAGACATACTCAGCAACTAGCAGAATCTCTACAATGGGTCCCTGACCTGTGGAATGAAGGCTGTTATGGTGGCATAGGCCAAGTGAAAGTCACTAGAACTACCTCTACCTACAAAAATGATAAACCAATAGTGGCTGTGATATGGACACTTGATTAAAGGGGCTGAGAGGACTTGTGGGGAATCCCAATTGGAAGAACATCCAAGTTAGAGATGAAGGCGACTAGGGAGAGTTGGAGTGAGGAAATGGGGTGAAATGGAGGGACACAGAAAGTGCCTGAGCTCTGTGCCTCAGAATATGATCTTATTTGGAAATAGAGTCTATGTTAGTCCATTTGTGTTGCTATAAAGGAATACCAGAGACCAGGTAATTTATAAAGAAAAGAGGTTTAATTGGCTCACAATTGTGCAGGCTGTACAGGAAGCATGGTGCCGGCATCTGCTCCTGGTGATGCCTTGGGAAGCTTCCCATCATGGTGGAAGGTGCAGGGAACAGGTGCATCACATGGTGAGAGTGGGAGCAAGAGAGAGCGAGGGAGGGAGGTCCCAGATTGATTGATTGATTTTTTTTGAGATAGAGTCTCGCTCTGTCACCCAGGCTGGACTGCAGTGCTGTGATCTTGGCTCACTGCCTCACCTCACCTCTGCCTCGTGGGTTCAAGTGATTCTCCTGCATCAGCCTCCTGAGTACCTGGGATTACAGGTGTGTGCCACCACACCTGGCTAATTTTTGTATTTTTTTTAAATAGAGGCAGGGTTTTACCATGTTGGCTGAACTCCTGGCCTCAAGTGATCCTCCTGCCTTGGCCTCCCAAAGTGCTGGGATTACAGGTGTGAGCTACCTCACCTGGCCAGGTCCCAGACTTTTAAACAACCAGATATTGTGTGAACTAACTGAGCAAGAACTCATTCATCAGCAGGGGGATGGTGCTAAACCATTCATGAGGGAATCCTCCTGTATGCTCCAAACACCTCCCACCAGGCCCCACCTGCAACATTGGGAATCACATTCAATGTGGGATTTGGAGGGGACAAACATCCAAACCATAACAGGGTTACTGCAGATGATATTACGATGAGGTTATACTGGAGTAGAGTGAACACCAATGATTCATGTCATTATAAAATGAGGAAATTTGGACACAGACACACAAACAGAAATAATCATGTAATGTCTGGAGTTCTGCCAAAAGCCAATATATGCCAAAGATTACCAGCAAACCACCAGAAGCTAAGAGTCAGGCCTGGAACAGATCCTTCCTCAGCACATACAGAGGGAGCATGGCCCTGCTACCACCTGGATCTCAGACTCACAGCCTCTAGAACTGTGAGATAGTAAGTTCTAGCTTTCTGGAGGGATTACAGAGATTAATGCCACCATCAAGGACTTGAAGGATATAGGGCTGGTGCTTCCTACCACATCCCCATTCAACTCGCCTATTTGGCCTGTGCCGAAAACGGATAGAGAGTAATAATAGATTGTCATAAACTTACCCAGATGGTGACTGCAATTGCAACTGCTGTTCCAGATGTAGTTTCATCACTTGGGTACATGAACATATCTGGTAGTTGAAACACAAGTGCTCTGGCAAATGCTTTTCCTCCATACCTGTTAGTACACACCACCAGAAGCAGCTTGCTTTCAGCTGGCAGGGCCAGCAATACACCTTCACTTTTCAGTCCTATGTCATAATTTAGTCTGCAAGGACCTTGGTTACCTTTCCCTTCCACAAGACTTCACACTTGTCCATGACATTTATTATATTAAGCTGATTGGATCTGATGAGCAAGGAGAGCAACTACCAAGAAGTAGCAACTACTGTAGATGTATTGGTAAGGCATTTGTATGTTGGAGGGTGGGAAACAAATCTGACAAAGATTCAGGGGCTTTCTACCTCAGGGAAATTTCTAGGAGTCCAGTAGTATGGGACATGTTGAAATATCTTTTCTAAGGCCAAGGATAAATCGTTACATCTGGCTCCAGATGAAAAAAATGATGCAATACCTAGTGGATCTTGCGGGCAACATATTCCTTATGTGGTATGCAACTCTAGTCCATTTACTGACTGATCGCAAAGCTGCTAGTTTTAACAGGAGCCTAGAACAAAAGAAGGCTCTGTGATAGGTCCAGGTTATTGGGCAA
This sequence comes from Pan paniscus, assembly GCF_029289425.2. Lineage (NCBI taxonomy): Eukaryota > Metazoa > Chordata > Mammalia > Primates > Hominidae > Pan > Pan paniscus. The sequence goes on along the minus strand of NC_073256.2, from coordinate 48,618,769 downwards.
GCTCAAGAGTCATTTTAATATTCATTTTTTTTTTTCTTTTTTCAGACATAGTCTTGCTCTGTTGCCCAGGCTTTAGTGCAGTGGTGTGATCTTGGCTCACTACAAACTCTGCCTCCTGGGTTCAAGTGATTCACCTGCCTCAGTCTCCAGGGTAGCTAGGATTACAGGTGCCCATCACTATGCCTGGCTAATTTTTGTATTTTTAGTAGAGACAGGGTTTCACCATGTTGGCCAGGCTGGTCATGAACGCCTGAGTTCAAGTGATCCGCCCGTCTTGGCCTCCCAAAGTGCTGGGATTACAGGCATGAGCCACCGCGCCTGGCCAGCAACCTAATTTTTCCTTGATAATTAGGATGAATTACCTGTTAGAGTGGCCCCTTACTTTGTCCATTTGTTCAATAGCATGAGGAGCCCAAACTGTCCAAGGACAGTCTCAGGTTTCCAATTCATCATGACAGTGTTTCCTGGTGGAAGCATTCCTTCCTTGTGCACTGGAACTTCCAAATCTACTATATCAGCACCACTTGTACACCTTCTCAGAGGCTCTTAACTGCCTCCTCCTTTCACGTGGTTGGTGTCACACCCACACCAGGTCACCCCTCCACTTTGAGATTTGAATAAGACGCCACATTGCAAGGTGTGGGATATGGTTTCCTGTGTGGCTGCCGGGAGCCCAGATGGTGCAACTCAGTTGTTTAGGGAATTAGCTCAATGGAATGAGCAATGACCAATGGGAAATAAATTCATATCTTTTCAGGGATTACTGCAAGATGTGTTTTCTTTTTGCAACTCTTCTGGAGAAGTCCTTTGTGCAGAGTGAACCTGCCTGCAAAGCGATCTACTGTGTGTCTGTAGCTCATTGTGAAGCAGTGCCGCAATCCATTGCATGCCATTGCATCACATCTTTATTTGTATCACTTTTTTCCCTCACCCTGTGTCTTTGGACATGCTTCTGTCCAAGTGCCAGAAATGTTTTTCTTTTTTTTTGCTTGAGTTCTGCTTTCTAGAGGACTTGTGTTAAGACAATTGGTTGTGAAAGTTGTACAGGATGGAATTTTGGAATTGGACTGTTCAAGGAATCAGAAGAACTTGAACATCGACATCTTCCTAAGTCTTTCTTTCTGGCATACCAGCCCCTTCCTTCTTGCTGAAGGGGATTAGCCTTCCTTGTCTAGAGACCATGTAACGGCCTCACCTGAAGCAGATGCCTTGTAAGATAGCATTTTTTCTTAAAACTGAGTCCTGCCACATCTCTGCCTCCAGGCCAATAACCAGAGTCAGATCTCAACCTTGACAGGGAAAGACAGTCCCTGCTTTGGGAGGAAATAAGCCACACAGCAAAAGAATGATAACCTCTTGGAATTACAGCACTTGCCTTGGGAGGAAATAGGTCACATACTAAAAAAATCATGGTACCATACAGCTAATATGTACCAGCGAGAGTAGGGATAAACCATGTAGAAATTCATCTGGAAGTTGTTGGGCTGTAGGAGGGGTGAAATATGGTGGAAAGAGAAGCCCTTTATGTTCACCTGTGAATTGGGATTCAATGTTCTGTCAAAGACATGAGCTACTGGTTCTAATAATCTTCTGGGATGGTTTCTTGATGGATGATGATGGTTTCCTGATTGGATGTGATGATGCCTACCGTAAGTGAGGTAGAGATGCCAGACTTTCTATGGTATAGTATTGAGCACAGTATCTGAAGACTCAAGGAAGTGGGATGTTAGAATTTACTTATGAGACTGAATAATCCAACATTTGACTCCACTCTGAGGGTTCAGAGCATCTCCCTTTACCAAGGTAGTAAGGAAGGTACTGGTGAGAGAGTTATTAGCATTTTTAAGAGCTCAATGATAGTTGTCCTCTGTAGGCAAAGGTTAATAGTGGGAAATGCTGTCATGGAAATGGACTTCCCAAGATTAACAGAGACAGTGGGTTTCCGAAGTGGCAAATTGCATCTCTTCATTGTCAGAGCCAACCAAGGTGGATGGAATTCCATACAGGGCAGCAAGTCAAGAGTAGCCTGATTTACAAATGGATCTGCATGATATGCTGATACCACCTGGAAGGACAGTGAAGGGAAGTGCCCTGAGGGGGTGGAATTTTGAGCTATGCATCTGAAATAAGAGATGGTAAGACATATGTATCTACACTTTTCAAAATAGACAGTGGTTTCTGGTTTGAATGGGTGACCAGGGGCTTGGAAAAATGAGATTGAAAAATTGACGATAAAGCTGGGCACGCTGGCTCATGCCTGTAATCCCAGCACTTTGGGAGGCCGAGGTGGGCGAATCATCTGAGGTCAGGCATTAGAGACTAGTCTGGCCAACATGGTAAAACCCCATCTCTACTAAAAATACAAAAATTAGGCTGGGCGCAGTGGCTCACGCCTGTAATCCCAGCACTTTGGGAGGCCGAGGCAGGCAAATCACAAAGTCAGGAGATCGAGACCATCCTGGCTAACACAGTGAAACCCTGTCTCTATTAAAAATACAAAAAATTAGCCAGGCGTGGTGGCACACACCTGTAGTCCCAGCTACTCGAGAGGCTGAGGCAGAAGAATCACTTGAACCCAGGAGGCAGAGGTTGCAGTGAGATGAGATCGTGCCACTGCACTCCAGCCTGGGTGACAGAACGAGACTCTGTCTCAAAAAAAAAAAAAAAAAAAAAAAAAAAAGAAAAATTGATAAGGATATCTGGGGGAAATGTAGATGTATGGTCCTCTCTTAACAAAAATGAGATTTTTTTTTTTTTTTGTCCAATATACATGCTTACAACTACCTGAGTCGTAGAATATCACAGAAATTCTGGCATCTCCACCTTGCTTACTATAGGCATCATCACATCCAAGCAGGAAGCCGTCATCCCTCAGGAAACCATCCACTCAGAGTATTAGGATCAGTAAGTAGTTCATGTCCCCGACAGAACGTTGCATCTTAAGTCACTTCATAAGATGACATTTTCTGTGGCTATTATTCAGCCTCTTTTTTTCAGCAAACCCTATTCCTGTTTCATTGGCTCATAAACAAATTGGCTAAGGTGGTAGGGATGAAAGTTATCCATCGATTCAGCAAAAGGGTCTTCCATTCACCAAAACCGATCAGGTTACAACCGCTGCTGATTGCCCTATCTCCCAACAGCAGAGGCCAACACTGAACCCTGAATACGGTTCAATTCCCTGGGGAAATCAGCCCGCCATCTGGTGGCATGTTGATTACATGAGACCACTTCTATCATGAAAGGGGCAATGATTTGTTGTCACTGGAGTAGACACTTACTCTGGGTTTGGATTGGCCCTTCCCACTCGAAAGGCTGTTGTTGAAACCATGATATGTAGATTTACAGAATGCCTAATTGTGTATCACAATGTTTCACATTGTTTCTAAGTAAATCATTTTCTAGTGGATGAAGTGCAGGATGGGAATAATGCCCACATAATTTATAGGAGTTCCTGTCTTCCCTGGATCCAGGAATAGTAAATCTTCATGATTTTGCTAGCTCTGTGATGCCTTTGGGAAGATGTCTTTTCATATTTTGCTCAGTTTTGTTAGTTTCCGTGTGTGATAGGATTGGTTCAAATCATCTTGCCCTCACAAACCTAAAAGTGGAATTCCCTTACTGTAGATATTTGAAGACAGCTCTATTTTTTATTCAAGTTAAAAACCCAAAACACTCTCAATCATTTCTTACTTTACCTAGCTTTTGGATCCTCCACCATCTGGTCATCTACCTAGGTTTGATCATGTTTTTTTTTGTTGTTGTTGTTTTTTGTTTTTTAAATCCCCAGCACAATCTTTCCTTATTAAAGGAGAAAAGACACATTTCTTCCTTACATTAAAATATTCAAAATTATGAGTATTTATCAAGTTAAATTATATTTAATTAAATTATATAGATAAATCATTCACAACTATATATAAGTTAAAATAATATGCATATTTCATAATTGAAAAAAGAAAAGCAATGCAAGTTCTTTGTAAAACATTCAAACAGTTTAGAAGCATATAAAGAGAAAAGAAAGAGTCTGTATCTGGCTAGGCATGGTGGCACATGCCTGTAATCTCAGCTACTCAGGGGGCTGAGGTAGGAGGATCACTTGAGCCCAGGAGTCTGAGGCTGCAATGAGCTATGACCGTGTCAGTCACGACAGAGCAAGACCCTGTCTCCAAAAAGAAAAAAGTCTATATCTGCCCAACTCCCCATGGCCCCCTTAGTTTCATCCTCTCAGTGTGGTCTCTCTACCTAGAAATAATCTCTGTTAACATTTTTTGGTTATTATTATAGAAATTATACACAATGTCCAGATTTTTTTCACAAAGAATAAATCTATTCTTTTCACAACTGCATAGTATTCCATCATATGGATATATTATAATTTAATCTGACCATTCCTTTATCAATATCAATATACATTTACCACATTTTCAATTTTTTTCCCTATTTTCAACAATGCAATAATGAACATCCGAACATATCTTTTGTACACGAGTTTATGTTGTAGCTGCTCCAAACACTGGAGTCAGAGACTTTATTATAGTTTAGATCTTTAATGTACATGTGTTTAGATTTATAAGATATATTTCTAGAATAAGATTTATGCTTAAATGTGGCACCCAGACTGTAATTAAGATATGGATGTCAGAGAAGCTGCCATTTAAACTTGGCCTTTGATCTTCCTGCATGGGAGGATAAAGTGAGTCATTCCGAAGTGGATCTTCTTTGTTCTTTGTGGTTCATAAGTAAAGATAGGGTAAGCAGACATCTATTGCTCTTGGGGAAATGTACAACAAAGCCTTTTAAAAAGGGCTTGATGAAGGCTGCTTTTTAAAATATGCAGAGATGAAAGTTTGCTTAAGCAGAAGTAAATTTTCATGGAAACCCAGGTGGCTACTGGAAGAGTATGCAATATCTCTCACACATCTCTTTTGGACTTCCTCATAAATAGTACCTTTTGGATGGTTAGAGGCAGCTCTTAGGGGAGAGAAGGATGAGTGAAGACTGGGAATTCTGGGTTATTACCCGATTCTACATAGTCTTGGGGAAAAGTGGGTTCTGGGTTAGCTTGTGGCTATGTCTGGAACTGGAATTGTCCTGGATCCACAAGGGCACAATGAGTGTGTTGGGAAGAATGACTGCATATGTGGTTTTAACCTGGAGAGCTATTACCTGGGAAGTGAGGGAGGAGGACACCACTGTGGCCTGCATAGGAATATGGACGGAAAAGAACAGTGGAAAAGAATATACCAGACTGGGAAAGACCAGTATTCATAATGTGGCAACAACAATGGTAGCTGAAAGTTAGGTCTACTGGTGATGGATTGGATCCTCTGGATTGCTCTCCAGAAGGCATTTCAGAAATATGTTCATCCACTCTGGACAACATCCTGGGATTCTTGAATAAGTGGGCAGAAGAAGAGAAGTCCCTTGAAAGAAATTATACCTCCAACTTATCCAAAGTATTGGGATTCTGCTTGGTTTAGTTAAGTAAAATAAGAGATGCAACAATGTTTGTATCTTGATTAAATAAATTATACTGGTTGTTCCAGCATAATTATATGAAGTTCAATGGATATATTACTTTCTTTTGGATAAACATTTCATGATTGCAGCCTTTTGGGAAGCTACATCTCTCTACTACTTCATATTGAGCTTATGAAAGTGACAAAAAAAATGCCACTCTATTTCACTAACTACTATTTCACTGAATTACTAACAGGAAGTCTCTTACCGTTCCTCATTTGTGCAACTGGTTAAAAAAACAAAGCAAAACAAAGAACACCAAGTTCAGGAATTATCAGTTACACACATTAATCTTCATCCCCTTACTTGTCCCTATCTTTTATGGAAGACAATAAAATATTTGTGTAGTAGATATCACTACTAATTCTTATACTTACAATAATCCTGGCACCTTAACCAATACGGATTCAGGATTCTCACTTTTTTGAAAATTATGGATAACTTTGAAGAGCAATGCCAGATTTTATCTTCTCAGATATACAATTGTTCACGGTGTCTCCCAGTCAAAAGTTGTTAGAAAGCAACCAGTCATGGCCCAAAGAATACCCCAAATTTCGAATTGCGTTTCCCAGAATCATTGGTTGTCACTTTCCTTTTCTCTAAGTACATTTTCTCTTTCATCACTAGAGGGCAATAATGCTCCACTATACAAGTCAGAAATCTCATCGTGGACAGTAAAATCTCCTAATATTTAGTAGGTTGCTTATGCTGTTGTAAACCTGCTAGATAGATTATTTATTTCCTCCCAGATTGTCACCAGACCATAAAAGATTGCCCCTAGAACCCTTCCCCTTTTTACACAAGTATATTTCCCCTTTTTACACAAGATGTCTCTGACATACTATTAGAATCAATGTAGTCTGCTGTAACTGGTCTCACATTTTCAATCATATAGGACTTAACTCTTTTCCATACAGCAAAATATTTCCAGATTCTGATGACTTCTCATCTCTTCTGCTATTGTCACTCAGTTTCAAGCCACTATCATTTGTTGTCTTAGTGGGGTCTACCCTGACAACTTGCATCAGTTAGGATAGGTCGGGTTATGCTGCAGTAACAAACAAGACCAAAATCTCATTAGCTTAATCAATATGTAGCTCACACCAAGTGTCTAACGCAGGTTGGCAGGGACTTTGGCTCATGATGTTATTCAGGAATTCTGGCCAAGTGAAGCTTCCTATGGCATGCAGCAGTGGGAGAGGCATGTGGAGAATCACACGCTATACTTAAAGCTTCTGTCCAGAAATCACACACATCATTTCTGCTCACATTCCATTGGCCAAAACAAGTCCTATAGCTGTACTTAACTTTAATATGATAGGGAAGTACAATCCTAGTATAAGCCTGGAGATCAAAAACCATATGTATTTGGTGAACAGCAGTAAGGAAACCAAACCACTCTAATGATAATTTCACTTCCCCATTTCTGCCCTAGGACTTTGGATTTCCCTTATTCTGTTCTATTTTCTCCTATAACCCTTATCTTCTGACTTACTATATAATTTACTTTATTATTACTTTTCCTACCCCCTCTTTCTAGAATATAAATTCCACAAGGACAGGGATTTTTGTCTATCTTGTTCTATACTATGTCCATATTGTTCAGAACAGTGCCTGTCTCATACTAGGTATTCAACACATATTGAATGAATGAGTAACCAATTGATCATACATCAATTTTCTTTGCCTTATACAACAGCCCACCCTATATGTGGAATGATGACACAAATTAGAGAAATTGACACTGTGCTTTTTCAAAACCATGATATTTAGGCTGGGCATGGTGGCTCACAACTGTAATCCCAGCACTTTGGGAGGTTGAGGTGGGCGGATCATTTAAGGTCAGGAGTTCGAGACCAGCCTGGCCAACATGGTTGAAACCCTGTCTCTACTAAAAATACAAAAATTAGCCGGACGTGATGGTGGGCGCCTGTAATCCCAGCTACTCAGGAGGCTGAGGCAGGAGAATTGCTTGAACCTGGAAGGCAGAGGTTGCAATGAGCCGAGATCACGCCACTGCACTCCAGCTTGGGCAACAGAGTGAGACTCTATTTCAATAAAAAAAAACAAAAACAAAAACCCAAACCATGATATTTAGGAAAGTCTTTGCAAGTAGGATGTCTTACTGGGAGAATGAAGTCTTCTGAATTTGGGACCTCATAAAGCATCATGACAACAAGCAGATTGGGAATATTGTTTACTGTACTGTCTTTACTGTTGGATGCATAAGCATCATGGTAAACATAATGGTAAGTCAATTATTTTCTTTTCTTATTTAATTAATTACTTATTACTTATCACCTTTCACTTGATTATTTCTGGAAGCTGGTGTTGGAATGGCAGTGTCGTCCACCACATCCATGGCCACCATGTCCGGCTAAATTTTGTATTTTTAGTAGAGACAGAGTTTCACCATGTTGGCCAGGCTGGTCTTGAGCTCCTGACCTCAAGTGATTCGCCCACCTCAACCTCCTAATTAATAAGTAATTAATTAAATTAAATCAATTAGCTAATTAATTAATAAATAAGTAATTGCATTAATAATCAATTAATTAAATTGGTCTTGTTCTGTCACCCAGGCTGGAGTGCAGTGGTGGGTTCATAGCTTGCTGTAGCCCTGAACTTTTGGGCTCAAGCGATCCTCCCACCTCAGCCTCCAGAGTAGTTGGGACTACAGGTGTGTGCTACCACACCCAGCTAATATTTTTTTCATTTTTGGTAGAGATGGGTCCCACTATGTTGCCCAGGCTGGTCTCAAACTCCTGGCCTCAAGAGATCCTCTTGCCTCGGTCTCCTAAAGTGCTGGGATTAGAGGCATGAACCACTGTGCCTGGCCAATTATTTTAAATATATGCTGTTTCGGTCCCAGCAGAGGCAGATGGAAGCTTAAAAGCTGTCAGCAGTCAAGCAACAAAAAGTGGAGTCAGATTCCTCATTGCGTATACATTCTTATTATTAGTTCAGTACTGCCTAACTTGATATTTTAAATAACTCACAATTATTAGTTAGTTATTGGACTTCATGGAAATGAAAGGATCTGTTGTCATTTTCTGTAGGGAAAATGCCCGTGTGGTGGAGCAACAGGCAAGGATGCTTCTCAGATGACTTCCATCATTAAGTGTCTGTGATTCTGGGACATTGCCATTCCAACACCAGCTTCCAGAAGTCATCAAGTGAAAGGTGATTAAGAAATTGTTTTATCTCATTATTTCCCTTTCTTGCCTTACCCTGTAAGCCTGGTCATAAGAAAGAAGAAGAGGCTGGGCGCAGTGGCTCACACCTGTAATCTCAGCACTTTGGGAAGCCAAGGCAGGCAGATCATTTAAGGTCAGGAGTTCAAGATCAGCCTGGCCAACATAATGAAACCCATCTCTACTAAAAATACAAAAGTTAGCTGGGCGTGCTGGCACACACCTGTAATGCCAGCTACTCAGGAGGTTGAGACAAGGAGAATCACTTGAATCTGGGAGGTGAAGGTTGCAGTGAGCTGAGATCACAACACTGCACTCCAACCTGGACGACAGAGTGAGGCTGTGTTTCAAAAAAAAAACAAAACAAAAAACAAGAAGAATAGTCAAAGAATGGAGAGGTTTGATGGTTATTTTGATTTCAACGAAGTTATGGAAACCTCTTTTTCTTTTTTTTTTCTTTGTTTTGAGATGGAGTCTTGCTCTGTCATCCAGACTGGAGTGCAGGGGTGCAATCTTGGCTCACTGCAACCTTGGCCTCCCAGGTTCAAGCAATTCTCCTGCCTCAGCCTCCTGAGTAGCTGGGATTACAGGCACCTGCCACCATGCTTGGCTAATTTTTGTATTTTTGGGGTTTCACCATGTTGGCCAGGCTGGTCTTGAACTCTTGACCTCATGATCCACCCACCTCGGCCTCCCAAAGTTCCGGGATTACATAGGCGTGAGCCACCACGCCTGGACGGAAACCTCTTTTTCTTAGGGAAAAAGAAAGTGAGGGGTGTATGTGTTTTCAAATTAAGACCAGGGTCCACTGGAATAAGTGCTAAGATATTAAATGGCCAGATTTCTTCAAATTAATGGACACCTTCCTTTACTAACTACTTATCTTCAGCAAGTGCAGATTGCATCAGAAATGCCCATTGACTAAAATTTTGAATCCCAAGAGAAGAAGCTCTTTAAAAATAGAATATCTCTTTTGCTTTTACTTAAAAGACTGTATGAGCATCATGAAAAGTATAAATTTCAATCTTCGTTTGTATAAGTAGATTTTGTTAGTGTTTTGAAAAAAATTATGTAAATTTCCTATCCTAAACTAGCTTTGGCCCATCTGATAGTCCCCTTTCTCCGTTTCCCCAGGTTACTATGTCCCTTACATATATTTGTGGCCTCAGGGGCAAGGTCCACAGCCAGGGGACCTTCTCTTCTGTCTCTACCACCTTCTATTCCTGTTTCCTTCTCTCTTCTTCCTGCCCTGGGTCACACTTTTTCTTCTCCTCTCATACTATGGTAGGTCAGGCTCTCAGGCAATTTAGATGGGTAGGACTGATAGCATAGCACAGGAGATGGAGAAAGGGAGAGGAGGCGGGGGTGGGCGGCTCACGCCTGCAATCCCAGCACTTTGGGAGGCTGAGGCAGGTGGATCACCCGAGATCAGGAGTTGGAGACCAGCCCGGCCAACATGGTGAAACCCCATCTCTACGAAAAATACAAAAATTAGCCAGGCATGGTGGCGGGAGCCTGTAGTCCCAGCTGCTCGGGAGGCTGAGACAGCAGAATCGCTGGAACCCCGGAGGAGGAGGTTGCAGTGAGCCAAGATGGTGCCACTGCACTCCAGCCTAGGTGACAGAGAGAGACTCCATCTCAAAAAAAAAAAAAAAAAAAAAAAAGAGATTGAGAGAGAGAAAGGGAGAGGGAGGATGGAATAGGAATAGTAAACTCTCCTGGCCACGCCCCTTTCTTCCCCACTAACAACCGCTGTTAGTGACTGGCTCCAGCAGTGAATGTGGTATCATCAATCCCTCAGTCTATTCTCATGGGTCCTAACTTGCCCTATTCCCATGCTTTCCTCCTCTGGGTTGATGATTTACTCTCAAAACTGCATTTGTGGGAGAGAATAAGAAGAAATAATAAGGAAACAGCAGAGGGTATCGAGACAGACGGTATCACCAGTACCCACAACCATGCCCTAGGCTAGGCAAGCCTGGTTCCCTGGTCTAGTTTGGTCAGAAGGTCAGATGTCCAACATCAATGACTTACTGTTTTCAAACCTTAGGTCAGGGGTTTTGTTCCCTCCTGATATGAGGAAGAGAAAGAGGTGGACTTATAGCTGGTAGACAGCAGATGATGAAGCGGTGCATAACCCATAGCTAATCTTGGCTCTTTTTTTTTTTTTTTTTTTTTTTTTTTTAATGAGACGGTGTCTCGCTCTGTCGCCCAGGCTGCAGTGCAGTGGCACAACCTCGGCTCACTGCAAGCTCTGCCTCCCGGGTTGACGCCGTTCTCCTGCCTCAGCCTCCCGAGTAGCTGGGGCTACAGGCACCCACCACCACGACCGGCTAATTTTTTGTATTTTTAGTAGAGACAGGGTTTCACCATGTTAGCCAGGATGGTCTTAATCTCCTGACCCCGTGATCCGCCCGCCATGGCCTCCCGAAGTGCTGGGATTACAGGCGTGAGCCACCGCGCCTGGCCTAGCTAATCGTAGCTCTTTAAAAACATATCTGCTTACTCTTGGGAGTAAGTTTCAGATGTGACTTTCATTTCTCGGGTATGCTGTAGAGGAAACAGGGTTGAGAATCTCTGTCCTACTTTACACTATATCCACCTCCCTTAAGTACATTCTTATTCAATTTCCTCCCCAGCTCAGTTGCTGGGATGTTTTCTTGAACTAGTGACATCAGTTACGATGGAAATTTTGAAAGGGTGGAACAAGGGTGGGTCTTCTGGACTCCAAGTGCTCTCTTCTGTGTGTCAGGCATCTGCAGAGACCAAAACAGGAAATTCAGCCTCAGTGCTCAATTATATATTTTCTTGTGAATAATTATTAATTTTAAAATTTATTACAAAATACATCAAATATGAGAAGAGCACGGAGAATAGTACATCAAATATCCTGCTATCTTATAGCTATTTCAGATCCCTATTTTTTTTTTTTTTTGAGACAGAGTTTTTGCAACCTCCACCTCCTGAGCTCAAGCAATTCTCGTGCCTCAGCCTCTTGAATAGCTGGGATTGCAGGCAAGGCACCACTCCAGCTAATTTTTGTATTTTTAGTAGAGACGGAGTTTCACCATGTTGTCCAGGCTGGTCTCAAACTCCTGACCTCAAGTGATTGACCTGCCTTGGCCTCCCAAAGTGCTGGGATTTTGATATCCTTCACATGGACACTTAGTATAGGAAGCCATCTTTAATAACTTCCTTTCTGTGTTCTGCTCTTCCTCCTGTGCTTATCTTAAAACAGAGCCTTACAGGGTCATAATTTGGAGGAAGCACAGGTATGAGCCATTGTGCGCAGCCACATCAGATCCCTATTCTTGTTTTATTTATTTTTTGAGATGGAGTCTTGCTCTTGTCACCCAGGCTGGAGTGCAGTGGTGTGCTCTTGGCTCACTGCAACCTCTGCCTCCCGGGTTCAAGTGATTCTCCTGCCTGAGACTCCCAAGTAGCTGGGATTACAGGCGTGTGCCACCATGCCCAGCTAAGTTTTGCATTTTTAGTAGAGACGGGTTTCATAATGTTGGCCAGGCTGGTCTCGAACTCCTGACCTCAAGAGACCTGCTCGCCTTGGCCTCCGAAAGTGCTGGGATTACAGATGTGAGCCACCGTGCCCAGCCATATCAGATCCCTATTTTTGAAGAATCTAAGTCACTAGGTATAGTTACAGGCACTGTGTATCACTCCCCAAACTCATTAGTCTCTTTCTTTTCCCAGAGGTAACCACTATTCTAATTTTGGAGTTCATCATTCCCATGAATATTAAAAAAGTTTAATTACAGACAAATGCACGATTATGTGAAGAATAGTTTGAATATATTACAACTTTACATAAGTTTGTAAAGTTATGTTCATTCCTCTGGGTCATTCCTTTCAACCGCTTCATAATATTTCTCTATGGCTTTAACCCAATTATTGTATTTATTCTCTTACTGTTGGATAGTATTTAAAAAAATAAATAGATCTATGTTGAGATTATTTCAAAAATAGTGCATATTAACTGCCAGGCACTGTTCTAAACACTTGACAAGTACCGATTGATTTAATTCTCATAATAGGACTATGAGGAACTCAATATTATTTCTCCATTTTACAGATGGGAAACTGAGGCACAGAAGGAAGTTAAGTCACAGAGAGAGGTTATTTGCTCAAGGTCACAACGTTAGTAACTTGTGGGCCTACTTCCTAGAATTGAAATTTATGGATCACAGGCTATAGGCACTTTCCACCTTACTAGATATTGCACTCTACCAAGCAGTTGTGTAGATAGGAACTCTTGGAGAACAGAGCCAGAAGAAGCCCAGAACCGTGAGGAATAGTGGATTAGGAAACCATTCCCAGGATGTAAAACTAGGCCCTAAACTAGGAACATTCTCTGCCTCCAGAATAGGGTGTCTGGTATGGCCTGAATTATGTCTCCCCTCAAATTCATATGTTAAAGCTCTGTCCTTCAGTGTGACTATGCTTGGAGACAGTGCCTATGAGGAGGTAATAAGATTAGATGAGGTCATAAGAATGGGGCCCCAATCCAATAGGGCTGGTGTCCTTATAAGAAGAGGAAGAGACACCAGAGCTTTACAGCTGTCTGCAAACCAGGAGCACCCTCACCAGGAATCAAGTTGGCTGGCACTGTGATCTTGGACTTCCCAGCCTCTAGAACTCTGAGAAATAAATTTCTATTGTTGTGATTGCTTTGGCAGCACATATACTAAAAATTGGAATGATACAGAGAAGATTAGCGTGGTGGCTGTGCAAGGATGGCATGCACATTTTTGAAGATATATATGTGTATATACACATATGTGTATATGTGTATATATACATATATGTATATGCATATATACACATATGCATACACACATATGTATATACACACATGTGTATATACATATATGTGTATATGTGCATATGTGTGTATATATACATGTATGTACATATGTGCACGTGTATATATGTGTATATATACATATATGTATATATGTGTATATGTATATATACATATATGTATATGTGTATATATATACATATGTGTATATGTGTATATATACATATATGTATATGTGTATATGTGTATATATACATATATGTATATGTGTATATATACATATATGTGTATATGTGTATATATACATATGTGTATGTGTGTATATATACATATATGTGTATATGTGTATGTGTATATATACATATATGTGTATATGTGCATGTGTGTATATATACATATATGTGTGTATATACATATATGTGTATATGTGCATGTGTGTATATATACATATATGTGTGTATATACATATATGTGTATATGTGTATGTGTGTATATATACATATATGTGTGTATGTGTGTATATATACATGTGTATATGTGTATGTGTGTATATATACATATATGTGTATATGTGTATATATACACATATACGTATATGTGTATATGTGTATATATACATATATGTATATGTGTATATGTGTATGTGTATATATACATATATGTGTATATGTGTGTATATACATATATGTGTATATGTGTATATATACATATATGTGTATATGTGTATATACATATATGTGTATATGTGTATATACATATATGTGTATATGTGTATATATACATCCATGTATATACATATATATACACACATCCATATATATATATATGGAGTCTTGCTCTGTTTCCCAGGCTGGAGTGCAGTGGCACAATCTTGGCTCACTACAACCTCCATCTCCTGGGTTCAAGTGATCCTCCTGCCTCAGCCTCCTAAGTAGCTGGGACCACAGACATGTGCCACCACACCTGGCTAATTTTTTTTTGTATTTTTGGTAGAGATGGGGTTTCACCATATTGCCCAGGCTGGTCTTGAACTCTTGAGCTCAAGTGACCTGATTGCCTTGGCCTCCCAAGGTGCTGAGATTACAAGCGTGAGCCACTGCGCCTGGCCAACATTCCATATTTTAAAATGGACTCTGGGGACTCGAGAGAAAGGGTGGGAGGGAGCCGAGGGATAAAAGACTACACATTGGGTGCAGTGTACACTGCCTGAGTGATGGGTGCACCAAAATCTCAGAAATCACCACTAAAGAACTTTTCCATGCAACCAAACACCACCTGTTTCCCAAAAACTATTGAAAAATAAAAAAGAAGCTAGATGACAGACATAATGTGTTAACTATACTATTCTCTGTATTTTTGTGTAAATTCAAACTTTTTTATAATAAAAATTAAAGGCTGCTTAAAAATATTATATTGCTTAAGCCATCCCTTCTGTGTATTTTGTTATAGCAGCCCAAGTGGGTTAATCCAGGGTCTTAATCAAATTTGGCTATGGGTTGATGGTTACTATATGCCTTCCATTATTCCTTTTTGTTTTTGGAGGGGGGTGTCTATTGTGACTGTCCTATATCTGCCTCACCATTGTATGCTGGGTGCGTATGTGAGCAGATAACTTGTCTTTTTAGTACATGGGTCTCTGGATCCAGAGAAGTTGGACTTGAGAAGCATCATCTACATTTGAACCTTGCAGATCATGTTGTCATGGACGTTGTCCCTGATGACATGATTGAGTGAGACTTCGGAGTCCTGACTGGGGATGAATGCCCCTTGCATGCGGGAGGGGTATCAATCATTGAGGTGGAGGGAAGACTGTGATAGAGATTGTTTTATATATGTGTGCATGTATATATATTATATATATGTATTTATTATTATTATTTTTTTGCCAAGTGTGGCTCTATCGCCCAGGCTGGGCGCCCAGGCTCTGTCGTCCAGGCCCAGTGGCACGATCTCAGTTCACTGCAACCTCTGCCTCCAAGGCTCAAGCCATCCTCCCACCTCAGCCTCCTGAGTAGCTGGGACTACAGGTGCGTGCCACCACACCTGGCTAATTTTTGTATCTTTTGTAGAGATGGGGTTTTGCCATGTTGTCTAGGCTGATCTCGAACTCCTGTGCTCAAGCCATCTAACTGCCTGGGCCTCCCAAAGTGTTGGAATTACAGGAGTGAGCCACTGTGCCTGGCTGAGAGTGTTATATATTAAAGGCCTCCAGTGAATTTCTCTTTTTAGTATCCAAACCCTTGCAGTCTTCCTGTCTTGATGCTAGAGTTGGCTATATGACTTTTTTTTTTTTTTTTTGAGATGGAGTTTCACTCTGTTGCACAGGCTGGAGTGCTATGGTGTGATCTTGGCTCACTGCAACCTCCACCTCCTGGGTTCAAGTGATTCTCCTGCCTCAGCCTCCCAGGTAGCTGGGATTACAGGCGCTTGCCACCAGGTCTGGCTAATTTTTGTATTTTTAGCAGAGACGGGGTTTCACCATGTTGGCCAGGCTGGTCTCGAACTACTGACCTCAAGCCATCTGCTTGCCTCGGCCTCCCAAAGTGTTGGGATTACAGGCGTGAGCCACCGTGCCCAGCCATGTGACTTTCTCTGGCTTACAGGGCATAAGCAAATAAGAGGCTAGCAGAGACTTGATAAGCACTTTGCATTGGGGATTCCCTTGTGGACATTTATGTTGCCATGTGAAAAAGGCCAGTTTAGCCGCCTTAAGGATATAAAATCAAATAGACAGAGGTCTAGCCATCCCAGCTGAGCCCAGTCCCTGCCAACAAATGTAGCCACATCAGGACATGCAGGTAAGGTCAACAGAATAACTGCCCAGCCATCCTACAGATTCAGGAGAAATAATAAATTGTTATGTCTTTAAGCCACTAAGTTTCAGCCTAGCTTGTAACATAGCAATATATAACTTATACAGAAGTTTAGCTCCCCTATTGTCATTTTTATTTTTTTCAATTATGATCAATGACATCTATGCATTATTTCCTAAGCAGAACTTTAGCGGCATCTTATACGTTTTGATGCATACCATTTTCTAATTTCCATTATACTTTTTTTTTGACTTAAGAGTTACTCAGACAGGGCGTGGTGGCTCCCACCTGTAATCTCAGCACTTTGAGAGGCCGAGGCGGGTGGATCACCTGAGGTCAGGAGTTCAAGACCAGACTGGCCAACATGGTGAAATCCCATCTCTACTAAAAATACAAAATTTAGCCTGGTGTGGTGGCATGCACCTGTAGTCCCAGCTTCTCGGGAGGCTGAGGCACAAGAATTGCTTGAACCTGGGTGGCAGAGGTTGCAGTGAGCCGAGATCGCACCACTGCGTTCCAGCCTGGGCAACAGAGTGAGAACTCTGTCTCAATTAAAAAGTAAATAAAAAAAAAGAGTTATTTAGAAGTGTATTTTAACATTTCTTTATATAATTTTTTTGTTACTTTTTTATTATTGGTTTCCAGTTTATTTGAATCTTGTTAGGATTGGCTTGTTAAAACTTTTTGAGTTTTACTTTGAGACCAAATACATGTTCAAATACTCTAAAGTATTCTGTTTATGTTTTAATAGCACATGTACTTGCTGATTTTTGTCTGTGGTATATATATATACACACACACACTTTATATATTTTATATATGTTAATAAATAAATTGGGGAGGGGGGATAGCATTAGGAGATATACCTAATGTAAATGACGAGTTAATGGGTGCAGCACACCAACATGGCACATGTATACATATGTAACAAACCTGCATGTTGTGCACATGTATCCTAGAACTTAAAGTATAATTTAAAAATATAAAAAAAAAGAAAAAAAGGAAAATCAGAGAAAAAATAAATTAGCTTGATACGGTATATATATGTGTTTGTGTATATAGACTATCTATATCTATATATCTATTATATTTATGTATTACAATCATTATTCTATAACTATTATAGTATATTATATAATCTGATATATAATATATTATATATATATATATATGTTTTCTTTTTCCGTCGCCCAGGGTGGAGTGCAGTGGCACAATGTCGGCTCACTGCGAACTCTGCCTCCCCGGTTGAAGCAATTCTCCTGCCTCAGCCTCCCAAGTAGAGTAGCTGGGATTACAGGTGCCTGCCACCATGCCTGGCCAATTTTTGTATTTTTAGTAGAGATGGGGTTTCACCACATTGGCCAGGCTGGTCTCGAACTCCTGACCTCAAGTGATCTGCCCACCTTGGCCTCCCAAAGTGCTGGGATTACAGGCATCAGCCACCGTGCCCGACCTCTGTTTACTTTTTTTTTTTTGTCCATTTGCTTTATTAACTATTGAGGTACTTTTGTTAAAATTTCCCAGTTTCACAATGGGTTTAAAAACTTTCCTTGTAATTTTACCCATGTTTACTTCATATTCTGATACTGTTATTAGTTGAGTACATGTTCAGAATTGTTATATGTTTTTGATGGTGTATCTTTCATCTACTTTTTCATAATAATTCTTTTGGACTTAAAGTCTTATTTAAAATATTAACATAGCTCTATCAGTAGTTTCGATGATATTTACTTGTAATATATTTTTACATCTTTAGTTGTAACTTTTCTGTATTCCACTGTGTCTCTAGTAAGCAGCTTATGCCTGCATTTTAATTAAAAAACTTTTTTTTGAAATGGAGTCTCGCTTTGTCACCTAGGCTGGAGTGCAGTGGCGTGATTTCAGCTCACTGCAACCTACGTCTCCTGGACTCAAGCGATTTTTGTGCCTTAGCCTTCCAAGTAGTTGGGATTACAGGTTTGCGCCACCACACCTGGCTAATTTTTGTATTTTTAATAGAGACGGTGTTTCACCATGTTGGCCAGGATTGTCTCGAACTCCTGACCTCAGGTGATCTGCCTGCCTCGGCCTCCCAAAGTGCTGGGATTACAGGCGTGAACCACCATACCCAGCCATACATGCATTCCGAAAGGCTGATGCTCTATTAATAATGAATTTTATCCATTTGCATTTATTGCAATTATTTACATGTTTAGATTTCTTCCTGTCCTCTTTTGTGCTTTCTATTTACTATACTTTTTCTTTGCTCCTTTTTTGTCTTGCTTTAAGTGTGATTTTTTAAATTCACATTTTTCTTTTTAACTAACGACATCATGCATTCAATTTCTATTTCTTACATTTAACTTGCGTCTTGATTTAAGACAGGCTGAAATTGATCAGCATCACCAGCCTCCTCTAGAACTAGAAAATAATCTTTATTCTTGAAACAGTCCCAATAATAGGTTATTCATAGCTAATATTCTAGTTTCACAATGTTTTGTTTCCTCCACAAATTTGTTACTTTTTATTGTTTTATATGAGCAATGCTTACTTAGATTTACCCACATTTGACACATTTGCATCTTATTCCTTTCCTATGGGCTCCCTCCCTCCCTCCCTCTCTCTCTGTTCCCTCCCATTTTAGAGACAGGATCTCTCTCTGTGGCCCAAATTGGAGTGCAGTGGCGTGATCATGGCTCACTATAGCCCGGAATTCCTGGGCTGAAGCGGTCCTTTCATCTCAGCCTCCTGAGTAGCTGGGACTACAGGTGCATGCTGCCATGCCAGGGTAATTTTTAAATATTTCTGTAGAGACAGGGTCTTGCTGTGTTGCCCAGGCTGGTCTGGAACTCCTGGCCTCAAGCAATCCTCCTGCCCTAGCTTCCCAAGGTGCTGGGATTATAGGCGTGAGCCACTGCACTCAGCCCTCTTTTCCTTCTTCCTAAATTATGTCTTTTAGGATTCCTCTCAGCCAAAGTTTGACAGAGGTCAACTCTCTTATTCTTTGTTTGCTTTGAAATGTCTTTAGTTTGCCTTCATTCTTTAGTGATAGTTTATCTCCTTTATCTGCAGAGAATCCTAGATGATAATTATAATTTTACACTTTGAAGATATTGTGTTTTTGGTTTCTGTTGTTGTTAAGTCTGCTGTTTGTCATTCCTTTGTAGGTAATCTACTTTTTTTTTGGTGTTTAAAATTTTCTTGTTGTCTTGGTGTTTTGCTGTTTATTATAATGTGACAAGGTATAGATTTATTTCTGTATTTCCCACTTGGTACTTTTTGTATTATACTTCCTGAATCTGAGGATTCATGTCTTTCATTAATTCTAGAAAATTCTCAGCCATTTGTTCTTTGAATATTACCTCTCTCACATCTCTTTGTTACTGCTGGAATTCCAATTAGATATATATTTATTTTCTCATTCTCTCTTCTGTGTCTCTTAAACTCTCTTGAACCCTTTCCGTGTTTTCTTTCTTTTGCATTCTGGGCAATTTCCTGAGCCCTATCATAGTCTACTCTTCTCTTTTCAGTTGTGTCTAAGCTGATGCCAAATTTGACTAATGGGTTTTCTGTTTCAGTGATTCCATTTTTCATTTCAGAAGCTTTTTTTTCCTTTCTATACTGTCTTCTATGTTTACTTTTCTCCTTTATGTCTTTAATTGTTTTATCATCTTCATTTGATTATTCAGGAACCTGAAACTCTGAGAGTCTAATGAACTTTATTACGTGCTTGTTACTTCTGCTGGCTCTTGCTCATGATGGATTATTAAGTACTGAGTTGTGTGATTGTATGTTATGAGTTCATCTTCAGCAGGGCTCTATTTGTAAGAATGGTGGTGAGTGTGTCCCTCCTGTGTGGTTTTCTTCTGCCAGGTGCTCCAGTGATGTAGCCATCCTAGGATCTATTTATGTGTTAATTTTTTGGCTTGGGGGTTCCTGGGTCCTCACATGGCATTGACCCATAATTGACTTTCCGATGAGGAAACTAATTTTTTTTCTTTTTTTTTCTTTTTCTATTCAGAGTCTAGGTAGGCCAGAAGAGACAACTTCTACATCATTTCGTTATGCTGGTAGAGAGATATTTTTCTAGTCCACTCTTCCTGTGCTGTATGTGGAGTCAGGGGAGGGAGGATGGGTGGGTCTTACTTCAGCTTCCTACTTGGCAGTCTCAAGGTCTTTCACTTTATCATTGGGTACATGTTAAAACCAAATTCCTAACGTTTCGCAAGTTGGAGATAAACCCGACCAATCCAGGTTAGTTGCCACATCAGCTCACTCGCATAATGCTCTGGTTTTCAGAAACCAAATCTTCATTGCTGAGCTCTGGGGATTTCTCTTACTTTCTTGTAAGCTTAACTATGCATTCAAATGTTTTTACTTTTTTTTTTTTTTTTCCACAGAGTCTCACTCTGTCACCCAGGCTGGAGTGCAGTGGTGCAATCTCGGCTCACTGCAACCTCTGCCTCCCAGGTTCAAGTGATTCTCTTGCCTCAGCCTCCTGATTAGCTGGGATTACAGGCACGTACCACCATGCCTGGCTAATTTTTGTAGTTTTAGTAGAGATGGGGTGGCATGAGCCACCGCAGCTGGTTCCTATGCATTCAAATGGATGTTACATCTGGCATTCCTCTGTGTTAATGGTGGGAGAGTTTTCAAGACATTGAGTCTGTCCTCTTCATAAAATTAGAAATCTTCAGTATTCTAATCTATCAAAGGTCGTTGTCCATACCATACGATCATAGCCTAATTTCCATACATGGCACACACTTCCACAGGAGCATGCTGCATGTGCACATGTGTGCACCCACACAATACCTGTTTTGCATACAGCAGACTCATCCTTAGTGCCCATGTGCAACTTTATCCCTTATGGGATCTCAGTGGAAGAAGTAAAAGTTTCAATGCCTAGAAAAGTATATGGGGTCAGAGGGAGTCCCTTCATTATCAACAGAAACTTTTCGGGAAATACAGCACAGTGGTTAACGCCTGTGTATCAGACAAGCCTGTGTTGAATCTAGCCTTTGCCAGTCTGTGACCTTGAGAAGAGTACTCAACATTTTTTTTTTTTTTTTTTTTTTTTGGAGACAGGGTCTTGCTCTGTCACTGAGGCTGGAGTGCAGTAGTGCATTCTTGGCTCATTGCAGCCTCAATATCCCATGCTCAAGTGATCTCCTATTCAGTCTCCTAAGTAGATGGTACTACATGTGTGCACTAATTTTTAAAAACTAAAAACAAATAATAAAAAAAATGTTTTTATAGAAACATCTCACTATGTTGCCCAGGCTGGTCTTGAACTCCTGGCCTCAAGCGATCCTCTCACCTTGGCCTCTGGGATTACAGGCATGAGCCACTGTGCCCGGCCTTACTCAACTTCTTTATGCTCAGTTTTCACATCTGTGAAATGAGAGTGTTAAATGTTGTGAGGATTAAATGAATGATTCAATAATGTTAGTTATTACATTTATTATTATTATTCTTTATTTGTATGCTTAAAAAAACTCAATCCCTTTCCAAAAGACTCTGAGGGCCAGTATATTAAGTTGAACCACAAAATCGCTTTCATGCGTGTCCGTGTGAAGAGACCACCAAACAGGCTTTGTGTGAGCAATAAAGCTTTTAATCACCTGGGTGCAGGTGGGTTGAGTCCGAAAAGAGAGTCATCGAAGGGAGATAAGGGTGGGGCCGTTTTATAGGATTTGGGTAGATAAAGGAAAATTACAGTCAAAGGGGGGTTGTTCTCTGGTGGGCAGAAGTGGGGGTCACAAGGTGCTCAGTAGGGGAGCTTTTGAGCCAGTATGAGCCAGGAGAAGGAATTTCACAAGACAATGTCATCAGTTAAGGCAGGAACAGGCCATTTTCACTTCTTGTGTGGTGGAATGTCATCAGTTAAGGCAGGAACTGGCCATCGGGATGTGTACGTGCAGGTCACAGGGGATATGATGGCTTAGCTTGGGCTCAGAGGCCTGACAATCGCCATGTTTGTAGATAAAAAATTATTAGATTAGTAGTTTAGTAAGGCTCAATGTAATACTCACTTCAGAACAGGGATCCTATTTTGAAGTTGTTAGAGGAAGACACATTCAAAGGATGAGACTTTGATAATAGAAACACAGATTGGGGCTGGGTGCAGTGGCTCATGCCTGTGAGCACTTTGGGAGGCTGAGGCAGGAGGATCACCTGAGGTCAGGAGTTTGAGACCAGTTTGGCCAACATGGTTGAAACTCTGTCTCTACTAAAAATACAAAAATTAGCCGGGCATGGTGGTGGCCACCTGTAATCCCAGCTACTTGGAAGACTGAGGCAGGAGAATCACTTAAACCCAGGAGGTGATGATACAGGAGTTATTAAGAAATAATTTTTAGGCAGATAGTAAGGGTAAATGTTCTCAGTGGAAATTTTCCTGGAATAAGAAACAATCCCTGAACCATCTCTTCTCTAACAGAAATGGTGGCTTGAAGGGTTGGGCCAGCAAACTTTAATATGCACATGCAGGCCATTAGAAACTGGGTTCACTCAATATGGCGATTCCTGCCGTCTTTTCCTTGTCACCAGGTGTAGCAATTGTCATGGCCACCTCCAGATAACACCATGTGTTCAGAACATCATGGCGACCTGCATTTGTATGTTATGGGGCTAAGGTGGGAGGGCCAGGTTTTTCTCGGGTTATGTAAATGACACACCTGGTGGGCCCTATGGAAATCAGACACCACCTCCTCCGGCCTCTTCCTATAAGCAGCCGCAGCCACTTTTCCGCTGCACACGGAGTTTTCTCTTTGTTTGAATACCCCTCCCTCTGTCTCTATACGGGGGAGCTGTTTTCTTCTTCCTTCTTTCTTGCCTATGAAACTTTTCGATCCTTAAAACCACTCCACGTGTGTCCATTTTATTTAAACCGGCACGAGACCGAGGACCC
This sequence comes from Pan paniscus, assembly GCF_029289425.2. Classification (NCBI taxonomy): domain Eukaryota; kingdom Metazoa; phylum Chordata; class Mammalia; order Primates; family Hominidae; genus Pan; species Pan paniscus. Next base: position 48,595,534 of record NC_073256.2, on the reverse strand, counting down.
TGGTATTCCTCCAGTCATTGGAGTGGTATCAGCAAGGTTGCAGTGAGCCGAGATCACCCCACTGCACCCCAGCCTGGGCGACAGAGTGCGACGCTGCTCAAAAAAAAAAAAAAAAAAAAAAAAGTAACGAAGATTGGGACTCAGTCTCTGGGGTTAGGAAGGTCCCCAGGTGTTGAATTTGAATTCCCCATTGGACATTTCTTCGGTTTTATTATAATTTAGTCAGTTTTAGCATTGCCTAATTTAGATAAGTTTTGCCAGAAAGTTGCTGAAAAGTTATATATTTCAGGGTATTGAATAGGCCTATGTATTTGAAACAAAAATATCCCATTTTGGAAGTGATCATTAAGAATAGGAGACTTGGTAGTTAGCAGGAGGCTTTTAGATGGTCAGCTCATTAGCGAGCTCCTAAGGTGGCCTGCCGAGTGATTAGGAGAAAGAATTGAGGGTGGATTTGCATACTTCTGGATCTGATCTTCTTGTTAACACTGGATAGCTGATTAATAACTGTGAAGAAAATAAAGGTCCTGCTGGGTGGCCCGCAGGGAGCGATACATAATTAGAGGAAACCTCCCCTGCCAGACAGAGAGCTGCTGCTGCAGGGTTGATGAATAACCTTCTGAGGCCGGGAGTTGGAATTTAGCCGAATTCCTGTCACTTTCTCCTGTAATTTGACTGTGTGATTCGCTGACAAGAAAAAGTGGCCCTGCGGAGGTGAGCCCTCCCCACACCCTGCGGAGGTGAGCCCTCCCCACACCCGAGGCTCTCCAATGCTGCTGAAGCCTTTTGAATTCACTCGTCTTTGAACAGATCAGTCGTTAGGTAATCTCTCTGATTTCACTTTTGTGATTTAGGTAAATTAGAAAATTAGCAACAATTAAGTCAGCTATGGGAGAGGCTTGAGATATATGGCCTGTTATTTCACAAGAGATAGTTAACTACATTCTGTAGCACTTCCTATGATCTTTATGAGACTTGTTTACTCAGTTTCTCTGGTGGGCAGAATTTTTTTTTTTTTTTTTTTTTTTTGAGACAGTCTCGCTCTGTTGCCAGGCTGGAGTGCAATGGCATGATCTCAGCTTACCGCAACCTCCGCCTCCCGGGTTCATGCCATTCTCCTGCCCCAGCCTCCTGAGTAGCTGGGACTACAGGCGCGTGCCACCACACCTGGCTAATTTTTGTATTTTTAGTAGAGACGGGGTTTCACTGTGTTGGCCAGGATGGTCTCGATCTCCTGACCTCATGATCTGCCTGCCTTGGCCTCCCAAGTTGCTGGGATTACAGGTGTGAGCCACCGCACCCGGCTGCAGAATTTAGTTTCTATTCCTACCCCAAAATCGAATTGGTGGCTGAATGTTGACCCGAAATGACAATGTAGTGTTAGAGCCTCTCCAAGGATGCCAGAACTCTCTGATGACAACGGATTACATCTCCCTCTTAATTTCTTCCTTAAAAACCATGTAAGTAATCCATGGTAGCTTCTTTTATTATATTGTATTTATTTATTTTTAGAGATGGGGGTCTCACTTTGTTGCCCAGGCTGGTCTCAAACTCCTGGACTCAAGTGATCCTCTGACCTCGGCCTCCCAAAGTGCTGAGATTACAGGCATGAGCCACCATGCCTGGCCCCATAATCACTTATGTAAAAGTAAAAGAAAACCCCCGGATCACCATATTCACACCTTGGTGCATGGCAAGGCCCTGAGTGAAAAGAGGATTGAATCTAGAGCAGAGATGGAGAAGTATGACTTTCATTATGGGAAAGGCATTTCTATGTAATAGAAGGAAAAAGAAGACTGTAGTTGCAGATGGAGAATTGGTGGTTAAAATACGAGGGATGATTTGGTACTTGATGGGTTCTGTATTCTTCATGAAGTGTGAGGAATGATCAATTGAGGCTACATGGAACAGGACGTCAGAGTTTTAGTGGAGTGGAGAGGTATGAAATCCTAATGGAGAATGGGAGAAGGGTTTAGTAGAGGAAATTTAAGAAAATTTCTGGGCATGGTTGAGTGTAAATTTGAGGTTGGTCACTATTAATTTGACCTGTTACCATTCTGCTTAACTGGGTGTTTTTCTCCAGTAATAACCAATGTTTCAAGTTCAAGGCATAGAGGAGGTAAGGTGGATATTGGATCTGTGCAGAGTTCAGGTTCTGCTGTGGAAGGAGAAGGTCAAGGAGCTGAAGGTATTTGTAAGACAGTAAATGCATTTGCTAGACTATGGAATTGTAGCTTGATGAGAAGGAATGTGCTGGGTAAAAAAAAGTAGAAATGTCATTGTTTTTGGGATGTTGATGAGGTCAAAGAAATGTGGGAGGAAATGGAGAAAGTGATGTCAAAGGAAAGAGGTTACGGTAGGAGACAGAGGTTTTAAAATTAGTGCCTTTTCTTTTTTTTAATATTTGTTTATTTAGTTTTTACACGGACAAGGTCTTACCTTGTTGCCCAGGTTGGTCTCGAACTGCTGGCATGAGCCATTGCACCTGGCGGTACCTTTTCTTTTTGCTTCATTTCTTTTTTCTTTTTCTGAGAAGCTCAGTGGAAGAGGAGGTATCTTCAGCTTGGGTGACTGGAAAGGCTTAATTGAGATGAGATTTAAGTTGGTTTTGGAAATATTTGCATGGGGAAAGAGACTGGAAGTTACGTGGAGCTGTAATTTTGTTGAACACATTATGCAAAGTGGAAACTCATGACACTTGTCTTTCCTTGCAACAAATAAACTTGCCCAGCCACTGCTGATGCCATTTTATTATTATCATTATTTTATAGAGACAGGGTCTCACTATGTTGTCCAAGCTGATCTCAAACTCCTGGACTCAAGTGATCCTCCCACCTCGGCCTCCCAAAGTGCTGGGATTCTAGGCATGAGCCACTGTACCCAGCCATAGCTATCTATTTTCTGTGCATCTGTTTATGTATTTGTTGAGAATTTATTATATTCTAGGGCTCATGATATATTCTTTACTTTCGTTAGCTCATTTAATCCTAAGGACTCTATAAGGCAGGCATTATTATCAACCCCATTTTTATATACAAAACTGAGACTCAGAGGCTAAAATTTTTGCCCTCATTCAAATGGTTGGATTTGGATTTGGTTGGAGCTGGGTGTTAAATCTGGTTTATGGACTGTTATTCATAGGTTGAATAACATAATCCGATGGTACACAGACACACCTTAAATTGAGGTAAAATTCACATAACATACATTCCCCATTTTAACCATTTTAAGGTATGCCAATTTAGTGGCTTCTAGTACATACACAGATTGTGCTACTGCAACTACTAATTCTAAAACATTTCCTTGCTTCCTTCCTTCCCTCTCTCTCTTTCCTTCCTCTCTCCCCTGCCCTCCCTTCCCCTCCCCTCCCTCCCTCTCTTTCTTTTCTTTTTTCTTTCTTTTTCTTTCCTTCTTTTCTTTCTTTCTTTCTTTTTCTTTCTTTCTCTTTTTCTTTCTTTTCTCTTTCTTTTTCTTTCCTTCCTTTTCTTTTTTCTTTCTCTCTCCCCTCCCTCCCCTCCCCTCCCTTCCTCCCTCCTTTCTTTCTCTTTCTTTCCTTCCTTCCTTCCTTTCTGTCTCTTTCTTCCATCTCTGTTTTTTCTCTTTCTTTTCTCCCTCTCTTCTTTCTTTTTAAAGACAGGATCTCACTGTTACCCAGGCTGGAGTGCAGTGGTGTGAAGTGAAGGCTCACTTCAGCTTCGACCTCCCAGGCTCAGGCCTTAGCCTCCTGACTAGGTGGGACCACAGGAATGCACCACTATGGCTGGCTAATTTTGGGAAACATAGAGAGACCTCATCTCTACCAGAAAAAAAAAAATGTAGAACATTTTCAATACTCCAAAAAGAAACCCCATATTTATTAAGCAGTCACTTCCTTTGTACCCCTCCTACCAGACCCTGGTGATCACTAATTGGTTTTCTGTCTCTGTGGACTTCCATACTTTGGACATTTCATATAAATAGAATCATGTAATATGATAAGCCTTTCGTGTCTGGCTTCTTTCATTTGTTTTCAAGCTTTGTCTTGTTGTAGCAGGTAACACACTCTGTACATTTTAATGGCTGAATAGTAATCTGTGGTATGGATATACCACATTTTGTTTATCCATTCAACAGTTGATGAATATTTAGGTTGTTTCTACCTTTTGGCTATTGTGAATAATGCTGCTGTGAACATTTGTGTGTAGTTTCTATTCGAACATTCGTGTTCAGTTCTCTTAGATATATACCTGGGAGTGGAATTGCTCGGTTGTGTGGTAGTTCTATGTTTAGCTTTTTGAGGAACAACCAAAGTGTTTTCTACAGTGGCTGCACCATTTACATTTTCACCAACAACATATCTACTCAAGTCCTTGTCTTTTCGAGTTGTAAGAATTCTTTTTCTTTTCTTTTTTTTTTTTAGCTTCCATCCTTTTTTTTAAACTTCATAGTATATTTATTAGAATAAGAGATTAGATTTGTTAAACATCTTGGTTAAAATGGTTAAAAGGATTTTCATACAATATTAGGCACTGTACGTGTCGTTTATAGCAGCATTGGTACTTGGATATGGGGAAAGATAAATCTGACATTTTAATGCCTTGATCAATTTGTGACATTCAAAATAATTTCACCATTTAAGAAACAATCAAAACTTAAAGAGACATACCACTGAGTATCCCACACAGTATATTGAAAATAAATGTAGAAATACAACCGGAAGTCTACAGATCGTCACAGTAGACAGACTGGTGAAGCCCCAGCTATCATGGCAGTGAAGTGCTCTGGCTAGATTTGGATGTAAACTGCTGAATTCTACATGAAAAGCAAATAATAATAAAATAACACGATGTACACTTTCTGATGCTCATATTCACAGCAGCAAAGCATGCTTCACATGCACTGCCTGTGAAGGATCTCACAAAGCTCCCTCCTACTCAGAGAGAAAGTATGCCCAGCAAGAATAAAGTACCACCAAATGTGAAAGAATCCCGAAAATACAGGCAGACAGCCAGTCATGGAGCAAGAACAGCAGTGCAATTGTAAGAATGACTACCCACAGTCACCAGAATTTCACTGTAATTCAGCCTGGCACGGGTTTTGATCATCAACATACACACAAATAGCCCCAAGCACAAAGCCAATCCACTTACGGGAACAATAATAGTAATAAGAATAAAGACAGTAATATTAAAAATGACAAGAGTATAATCTTGGCACATGCTGTGTTCTTCATCCTTCGTCACAGGTGAAATGCACATCTAAACAGAGACAGGCATGGGAAGGAGGCCCAAAAGTGACATGGCAAACCACTGGGCAGGGGACTTGCTCTTTGCTGCTTCCCAAACACTTAGACGCCAGCAGCATGGGTTGGTGTGCTGGGCTGGTTAAGCCCGATGGTGGAGCAGAGCCAACCCGCAAAATCCACTTCCTCAGCATCAGATCTCTTGATAAAAGCATGAACCATGAGTTGCTTCAAATCTGCTCTCTCTACGGGGTTTTTAATTAGGCATTTATTCACAAAATCTTGAAATTCCAGACTGAACACTCCACTGGGCAGTTTTGGAGGAGGCTCGTTGACTATGTAATCCAACAACTCAAAAATTGCCACGGGAGGTCGGCTGTCCATTCCATATGAGCTAAGAGGCCTCCCTGGGGTCCTTGGCCTGGGTGGGGTCTCAGCCGCATCTCCCTCCACCTGGCACCCAAACATCAGCTCCAGCTCCTTGGCATCTGGAGAAGGGATGGGATACCTCCCAACTGCCATCTCTACCGGAGAGAGTCCCATGCTCCAGATGTCTGACTGCACAGAGTAATGAGTCCCCTGGAATCTTTCTGGCGACATGTAGGACCTTGGGCCCATGAAGGAGTTGGCCATGGAGTCGATGAGCTGCCCACTGACCCCAAAGTTACAGAGCTTGATCTCCCCACGGGACCTGACTATGATGTGGGAGGGCTGGACATCTATGTGCATGATCTTGTGCTTCTCCCTCAGATATGTCAGGCCTTTTATTACAGCAATGCTAACTTTTTCTAAAATTTGTTCAGGAATTCTTCCCGCTTTCTTCAGGACTTGATCCAGGGAATCTCCATCCATGTGCTACCTGCAGATACTGATCTCGCCTCTCACTGTAGAATGCACCACAGAAGCCCACGATGTACGGAGAGTTGCACTCATGAAGAACCTGCAGCTCCCTTATGATCTGGTTCCGGATTGCAGGTTTGATCTCCAGATGAATTAGCTTTCTGGCCACGACCAGGCCAGAAGGCTTGTGGGAGGCCTTGAACACCACACCGCCATTGCCAGCCCCCAACTCACTGATCTTCTCAAAGTCGTCATCCTTTAGTTCTCCCACCTTCTATTTCTGGGTAAGAAAGGCCTCAAGGTGCTTTCGCTGCTGCTCGTCAAGCTCTAGCTCTTCCAGCTTCTTCTGCAAGGCCTCCAAATTGGTTTCCGCAGAGCTGGTCCCGTTAACCACGGCTGGAGCCGTCGGGGGCTGGGGTCAGCTGGATGGGCGTCGGCGTCTTCTTGGGCATTTTGGACCCGACTAAGGCGCTTCCAACTCCGGGGGGAGGGCAACACCTCTCGCGTCCTCCCGCTGCGCTGCTCCGCGCCCGCTGTGCAGGACCAAGTCCGGGCCGCGTCTGCCTTCGGCGAGGCTGCCTTCGGAGGGTGAGCCCCTCGCGAGCCCGTCAGCGCCGAGGGGCCGGTAGCGGTCTTAGGGGACCCCCGCCTCAACAACCCGGGACTCAGCTCCCCACGCAGAGAGCCGAAGGGCTGCCCTGCAGGAGCGAGCAGGCTGAACATGCGGTTGGGCAGCCCGGGATTCCCTCCCTTTCTCCCTCAACCAACCAGTCCCTCCGGCTCGGGCGGCCCAGCTGCGCGCGCACTAGAGCCCAGCTCCAGCTCCTGCCGTGGAAAGTGCTGCCGCCGCAGCGCACCTAGCCGCTCGTCGAAGCGATCCTGGGAGGGAATGGAGGCCGGGGCAGGGCGAGGAAGGGGAAGAATTCTTTTTTCTGTTCTGGATACTAGGCCTTTACCAGATATATGTTTGCAGATATTTTCTCCCATTCTGTAGGTTATCATTTACGCTTTCTTGATAGTTTCCTTGATGTGCAAAAGCCCGTTATTTTGAAATTCAATTTGTCTATTTTTTCTTTTGTTGCTTGTGCTTTGGGTGTCATATTTAAGAAAACTAGTTAAAGGTCAAGAAGACATATACTTACGTTTTATTCTAAAAGTTTTATCATTTTTATTCTTACATTTAGGTCTTTGATCAATTTCAAATTAATTTTTACATATGGTGTAAGGTAGGGGTTTGATTTCATTGTTTTGCATGTGAATATTCAGTTGTCTCAACACCATTTGTTGAAGAGACGATTCTTTCCTCATTTAATGGCCTTGACAAACTTGTTGAAAACCAATTAGCTATAGAAGTAAGAATTTATTTCTGGACTCTCAGTTTTACTCTATTGATCTGTCTATCCTTATGCCAATACCACACTGTTGTGATTACTGTAGCTTTGTTGTAAGTTTTGAAATTGGGAACTGTGTGTTTTCCTACTTTGTTCTTCTTTTTCCATCTTTGTTTTAGGATATTCTCCATCTTTATCAATTCCCTATGAATTTTAGAATCAGCTCATCTATTTCTGCCAAAATGACAGAATTTGACAGAGATTGGATCAATATGTAGATCAATTTGGGGAACATTGCTGATATAGTTTGGATATTGTTCCCCCAGAATCTCATGTTGAATTGTAATCCCCAGTGCTGGAGGTGGGGCCAGGTGGAAGGTGACTGGATCATGGGAATGGATTTTTCATGACTGGCTTAGTGCTATCCCCTTGGTGTTGTCCTTGCAGTAGTGAGTGAGTACTTGAAAGATCTGACTGTTTAAAAGTGTGTGACATCTTCCTCCACACACTCTCTTGCTCTTGCTCTTGCCATGTGATGTGCCTGCTCTTGCTTCACCTTCTGCCATGAGTAAAAGCTCCCTGAGCCTTCCCAGAAGCTGAGCAGATGTGTAGCACTGTGCTTCCTGTACAGCCTGCAGAACCATGAGCCAATTAAGCCTCTTTTCTTTACAAATTACGCAGTCTCAGCTATTTCTTTATAGCAATCTAAGAATGGCCTAATACAATTGGCATCTTAATAATATTGTCTTCTAATCTATGATAGTGAAATGTTTTTCTATTTATTTAGGTCTTCTTTAATTTTTTTTCAGCAATGTTTTGTGGTTTTCAGTGTATAAGTCCTTGTCCTCCTTGGTGACATTTATTCCTAGATATTTTATTATTTTGGATGATATTGTAAGTGGAGTCATTTTCTTAATTTCCTTTTCAGAGTGTTCATTGCTGTTGTCTTGAAGCACAACTGATTTTTGTGTATTGTTCTTATATTCTGTCACTTTGCTGAATTCACTTATCTCTAAAAATTTTATTGTGTATTCCTTAGGGTTTTCTTTCTCTCTCTATATATAAGATCAGTTCATCTGAAAAAGGGTTACTTCTTCTTTTCAGATTTGGATGGCTTTAATTGTTTTACTTGCTTAATTGCCTGGGCTGGAACTTCCAGCACAATGTTAAACAGAAGTGGTGAGAGTGGACATCTGTGTCATTTTCCAGATCGCAGGGAAAAAAACCTTCACTATTTCATCAGTAAGTGTGATATTAGCTGTGGGTTTTTAATAGATGACCTTGATCAGGTTGAGGAAGTTCCCTTATAGTCCTAGTTTGTTGAAATTTTTTTTCAATGAAAGAGTATTGGCTTTTGTCAAATACTTTTTATGCATGAAGAAGTTTTCATGTTTTTCTCTCCTTTGTTCTATTAATGTGGTGTATTACATGGATTTATTTCCATATGTTGAATCATCCTTGCATTCCTGGAATAAATCCAACTTGGTCATGGTGTGTAATCCTTTTACTATGCTACTAGATTCAATTTGGTAGTATTTTGTTGAGAATTTTCTCATCAGTCTTCATGAGATATATTGATCTGTAGTTTTGTTTTCTTCTAGTGTCTTTACCTGGCTTTGGCATCAGGGTGATACTGGCTTCATATAAAGAGTTAATAAGTGTTCTCTTCTATTTTTTGGAAGAGTTTGAGAAGATTGTTAATCCTTCTTTAGGCATTTGGGAGTATTCCCCAGTGAAGTCATTGGGTCTTAGAATTTTCTTTGTTGAAAATGTTTTGATTACTGATTCAATGTCATTACTTGCTATGGACCTATTAAAATTTTCTGCTTCTTCTTGAGTCACCTTTGGTACTTTGTGTAGGAATTTGTCCCTTTCTTTTTTTCTTTTTTGTTTGAGATGGAGTTTCACTCTTGTTGCCCAGGCTGGAGTTCAATGGTGCTATCTTGGCTCACCGCAACCTCCACCTCCTGGGTTCAAGCGATTCTCCTGCCTCAACCTCCTGAGTAGCTGGGATTACAGGCATGCACCACCTTGCCCAGCTAATTTTTTTTTTTTTTTGTATTTTTAGGAGAGATGGCGTTTCTCCATGTTGGTCAGGCTGGTCTCAAGCTCCCGACCTCAGGTGATCCACCCGCCTTGGCCTCCCAATGTGCTGGCTAAACGTTTGTTAATTTTGCTTATGTTTTTAAAAAACCTTTTTGTTTTGTTGATTCTTTCTATTGTTTTTCTATATTCATTTATCTTTGTCTAATCTTTATTGTTTCCTTTCTTCTGATTCCTGAGTTTAGTTTGCTTTTCTTTTTCTAGTTTCTTAAAATAGGAGGTTAGGTAATTGATTTGACATCTTTTTTTATTTTTAAATGTAAGTGTTTAGAGTTATACATTTTCTTTAAGCACTGCTTTCACTGCGTCCCAAAACTTTTTTGTATGTTGTGTTTTTATTTTTATTCACCTCAAAGTATTTTCTAATTCCTTTTGTTACTTTCTCTTTCACCTGTTGGTTGTTTAAGAGTGTGTTATTTAATTTTCACATATTTGTCAATTTTCCAGATTTCCTTCTGCTATTGATTTCTAATTCATTCTGTGTGGTTGGAGAAGAAACTTTGTGTGATTTCAGTTTTTGAAAAGTCTTTGAGATTTGTGGTTTAAATATAATCTATTCTGGAGTTGGTCCATATACACTTGAGAAGAATGCTAGGTATGAGAAGAGTGTCTACTGTTGGGTAGAGTGTTCTATAATAGAACTCTGTAGAGTTTGTTAGGTCTAGTTTGTTTACAGTGTCATTCAACTCTTGTATTACCTTGTTGGTCTTTTTTCTAGTTGTTCCACCCACTACTGAAAGTGGAGTAGTGAAGTTTGTAATGATTATTATTGAATAATCTCTCCCTTCAATTCTGCCAATTTTTGCCTTATATATTTTGGGTCTCTGTTTTTAGGTACATATGTTTATAATTGTTTTATCTTCTTGATTGTATATAATCAGTATTGTTTTTTTAAAATTAATTAATTAATTTATTTTTATTGATCATTCTGGGTGTTTCTCGCAGCGGGGGATTTGGCAGGGTCATAAGACAATAGTGGAGGGAAGGTCAGCAGATAAACAAGTGAACAAAGGTCTCTGGTTTTCCTAGGCAGAGGACCCTGCGGCCTTCCGCAGTGTTTGTGTCCCTGGGTACTTGAGATTAGGGAGTGGTGATGACTCTTAACGAGCATGCTGCCTCCAAGCATCTGTTTAACAAAGCACATCTTGCACCGCCCTTAATCCGTTTAACCCTGAGTGGACACAGCACATGTTTCAGAGAGCACAGGGTTGGGGGTAAGGTCATAGATCAACAGCATCCCAAGGCAGAAGAATTTTTCTTAGTACAGAACAAAATGAAGTCTCCCATGTCTACTTCTTTCTACACAGACACAGCAACAATCTGATTTCTCTATCTTTTCCCCACCTTTCCCCCTTTTCTATTCCACAAAACCGCCATAGTCATCATGGCCCGTTCTCAATGAGCTGTTGGGTACACCTCCCAGATGGGGTGGTGGCCGGGCAGAGGGGCTCCTCACTTCCCAGAAGGGGCGGCCGGGCAGAGGCACCCCCCACCTCCTGGACAGGGCGGCTGGCTGGGCGGAGGCTGACCCCCCCACCTCCCTCCCGGACGGGGCGGCTGGCCGGGTGGGGGCTGACCCCCCACCTCCCTCCCGGACGGGGTGGCTGGCCGGGTGGGGGCTGACCCCCACCTCCCTCCCGGATGGGGTGGCTGCTGGATGGGGTGGCTGCTGGGCGGAGACACTCCTCACTTCCCAGACAGGGTGGCTGCCAGGCGGAGGGGCTCCTCACTTCTCAGACGGGGCGGCTGCCGGGCGGAGGGGCTCCTCACTTCTCAGATGGGGCGGCTGCCGGGCGGAGATGCTCCTCACCTCCCAGACGGGGTCGCGGCCGGGCAGAGGTGCTCCTCACATCCCAGACGGGGCAGCGGGGCAAAGGTGCTCCCCACATCTCAGACGATGGGCGGCCGGGCAGAGACGATCCTCACTCCCTAGATGGGATGGCGGCCGGGAAGAGATGCTCCTCACTTCCCAGACTGGGCAGCCAGGCAGAGGGGCTCCTCACATCCCAGACGATGGGTGTCCGGGCAGAGACGCTTCTCACTTCCCAGACGGGGTGGCAGCCGGGCAGAGGCTGCAATCTCGGCACTTTGGGAGGCCAAGGCAGGCGGCTGGGAGGTGGAGGTTGTAGCGAGCTGAGCTCACGCCACTGCACTCCAGCCTGGGCAACATTGAGCACTGAGTGAACGAGACTCCGTCTGCAATCCCGGCACCTCGGGAGGCCGAGGCTGGCGGATCACTCGCGGTTAGGAGCTGGAGACCAGCCTGGCCAACACAGCGAAACCCCATCTCCACCAAAAAAATACGAAAACCAGTCAGGCATGGCGGCACGCACCTGCAGTCGCAGGCACTCGGCAGGCTGAGGTGGGAGAATCAGGCAGGGAGGTTGCAGTGAGCCGAGATGGCGGCAGTACAGTCCAGCCTCGGCTCGGCATCGGAGGGAGACCGTGGAAAGAGAGGGAGAGGGAGACCGTGGGGAGAGGGAGAGGGAGAGGGAGAGGGAGAGCTATAATCAGTATTGTATATAATATTATATAATTATGATTGTATAATATCCATTATTGTCTTTTGTAAACATTTTTATCTTACTATTTTGTTTGATATTAATATAGCCACTCAAGTTCTTTTTTGGCTAATGTTTGCTTGGAAAGTCTCTTCCTATTCTTTTACTTTCAACCTATTTGTGTTTGTGTGTGTGTATATGTGTGTTTTGAGATGGGGTCTCACTCTGTCATCCAGGCTCGAGTGCAGTGGCATGGTCTCAGCTCACTGCAACCTCCACCTCCCCAGGTTCAAGTGATTTTCCTACCTCAGCTTCTGGAGTAACTAGGACTACAGGTGTGTGCCACCATGCCCAGCTAATTTTTTTTTTTTTTTTTTTTTTGAGACTGGAGTCTTGCTCTGTCGCCCAGGCTAGAGTGCAGTGTCACGACCTTGGCTCACTGCAACCTCCGCCTCCCGGGTTCAAGAGATTCTCCTGCCTCAGCCTCTTGAGTAGCTGGGATTACAGGCACTAACCGCTACGCCTGGCTAATTTTTATATTTTTAGTAGACATGGGGTTTCACCATGTTGGTCAGGCTGGTCTTGAACTTCCGACCTTGTGATCTGCCCGCCTCAGCCTCCCAGAGTGCTGGGATTACAGGTGTGAGCCACCGTGCCTGGCTAATTTTTGTACTTTTTAGTAGAGACAGGGTTTTGCCATGTTGCCCAACTCCTGGCCTCAAGTGATTCACCCACCTTGGCCTTCATTGTAAGCATGAGCCATCGTGCCTGGCCTCAACCTATTTGTCTTTGGATTTAAAGTGAGTATTTTGTAGACAGCATATGGTTAGATTATTTTAAAAAATATATATTCTGCTAAATCTCTTCCCTTTACTCAGAGAATTTAATCTCTGAATTAATTTACGCTAATTAATTACTGATAAGGAAAGGCTTCTGCACTTTGCTATTGTTTTCTATATTTCACATTGTTTTTTTCCCTCAATTCCTCCATTATTGCCTTCTTTTATATTTAATAGATATCTTCTAGTGTACATTTTTTATTCCTTCTTATTTCTTTTACAATATACTTTTTAGTTTTTTTTCTTAGTGGTTACTCTGAGAATTACAGTTAACATCTTAATTTATAACAAACAAGTTCAAATTAATGCCAACTTATTTTCAATAATAGTCACAATTTTTGCTCTTATAAAACTCTATCCCATTTGTTGTTGTTACAAATCACATCTTTATACATTGTGAGCACATCAGTGAAGATTTATAAGTATTGTTTTATACAGTTGTTGTGTTTTATTGATTGATTGATTGACTTTTTGAGATGGGATCTCGCTCTGTTGCCCTGGCTGGGGCGCAGTGATGTGAACATGGCTCACTGCAGTCTCAGTCTCCTGGGTTCAAGTGATCCTCCTGCCTCAGTCTCTTGAGTAGCTGAGACCACAGGCACATGCCACTATGCCTGGTTAATTAAAAAAAAATTTGTAGAGATGGAGTCTATGTTGCCCAGTCTGACCTCAAAATCCTGGGCCCAAGCAATCCTTCTGCTTTGACCCCTCAAAGTGCTAGGATTAAATGTGTGAACCACCATACACAGCCCTAAACAGTTGTGTTTTAAACTATATAGGAAAAAAAGGAGTTACAAACTAAAAATAAACGAACACTGACTTATATTTACCTATGTTGTTAGGTAAATATTTACAGATGTTCATTATTTCTTTGGGTGGATTTGCATTGCTTGTGTTCCTTCTCATTTCAGCTGAAGGACTCCTCTCAGCATTTCTTATAGGTTAGGTCTACTAGCAATGGATTCTCTCAGTTTTTGTTTATCTGGGAATGTCTTAATTTCTTCTTTAGTTTTGAAAGATAGTTTTGTCAGATATAGAATTTTTGGTTAATAGCACTTTTAATTTATATTTCAGCTCTTTTAATATGTCATCCCACTGCCTCCTAACCTCCATGATTTCTGATGAGATACTAGCTCTTAGTTTTATTGAGGAATCTCTTCTACCTCAAAAGTTGCTTCTTTTGCTGTCCTCATGATTCTATCTTTGTCTTAGGCTTTTGACAGTTGATTGTAGTATGCCTTGTATAAACCTTTTGGGTTTAACCTGTTTGAAATTTTTTTAGGTTCTTGAATATACGTGTGTGTGTGTGTGTATGTGTGTGTATATATATATAGTATATATACACAGTTTATATATGTACACAATTTGTGTATGTGCATATATATAACCTAGATAAATATACATATCTATTATGTATATATGTATGTATATATAATATATATACACACACATCACCCCTGCTTGGGTGATGTGTGCACCAAAATCTCAGAAATTACCACTAAAGAACGAATCCATTTAACCAAACACCACCTGTTTCACAAAAACCTATTGAAATAATAATTAAAAAAACTGTACTTCTGTACTTTAAGAATTAGTGCAGAAGGAATAAGTTAAATAGAATTATTTCCTATATTTTGGGCCATATACTTTGTTATTCTTTTCCTGGCTTGTAATGTTTTGTTGAAAACAGGACATTTTAAATACTGTAATGTGGCAACTCTGCTAATTACCTAGGGTGTTTTGTTGCTGTTATTGTAGCAGCTATGGTTTGCTTAGTGACTTTTCAGAATTAAATATATAAAGTCTGTTTTCTTTGTCATGTGTGGCTGTTGAAATCTCTTTATTACTAGCTTAGTGGTCAGCCAGTGATTTTAAAGAGATTTCCTTAAATGCCTGGAACCAGAACAAAAATCTCCCAGTCTTTGGAGATGGGCTTTGTGTGTGTATTGGGGCATGCCTTCAACTTCTAGTCAGATGATTTACAACTCTATTTTAGCTTTCATTTCCTCCTGTGCAGAGCCTGATGATCAGCAAAGAGCTTTCTCAAAGCTTAGTGACATGGACAGGAGACAGGGAAATACTGGATAGAAGAGGGCGGTTCCCCAGCAAAGGCCCCACCTTCAAGCCTGAAGACCTGTGGTCCTACATGAGGACAGGCATTCCTGTTTTCACTCCCCAAAAGTTTCCTTTTGGCCTGCCATGCCCCCTATCCTGCACCCATATAAACCCTGAAACCCAGGCTCCAGAAGCCAACCAGCAAGCCAGCAGATCAACAGAGAGATGGATGGTGGAATGATGCAGCAGAGAAAGGGAGAAGCGGAGGAACATCTGAATGCTGGGTGGCCTCACTCCAGGGGAAGATCACCTTCCCACTCCATTCCCATTTCTAGCTCCCCATCCAGCCCACTGAAAGCCACCTCCACCACTCAATAAAACCTCACTTTCATCCTTTAAGTACATGTGTGACCAGACTTTTCTAGGACACTGAGCAAGAGCTTGGGATACAGAAAACTGTCACACTGGCCCTCTGTCCTTGCAAAAAGGCAGAGGGTCCATTGAGTTGGTTAACACTCAAGCTGTCTGTGGACAGCAAAGCTGAAAGAGCTTTGTAACACTGGGGTTGCAGGCACCTACCCCTAGACACTACCATGGGGCCAGAGCCTAAAGCACTTGCTGTGGCCTCTGCACCTGCCTGTCTGCATGCTCCCCCTCCTGCTAGGGGTTTGAGCAGCGGGGCTCAAACCTCTTGTGAGCCATGTACCTGTTGCGCATCCTGTGAGGGGGATCAGGGAACTCTCCCACTTCACTAGAGTTTTCTCAGGTCTTTTCTGAGTGTGTGTCCCGCTCTGGGCTTGTGTGTGGTCTTCTAGATTCCTAGAAATATGTGGGAGCTTTACAAAGCCCTTATTCTCCAAAGCATTTCATTCTTCAATCTTTCCGTCTAAGATTTTCAGTTTATCTATTGTTTATTCCAGCTTTTATTTCTTGCCCCAGGTGGCATCAGACAATAAATGTGCTTTTAAGTGTTTTTAACAATCACCCTCCATCCCCATCCCTCAGGTAGCTGAATTATGTGAAATGAAGGCAAGCTCTTTGAGGCAATCCCTCAGGGAACCACCAGAGAGGTCAAAACAACCAACCACAACCCATTGTGGTTGTGAATGAGATCCATTCTGTTCCCTCCACTACAAGGTACCTGTACTGGGCATGTGGACTGTTGTCTTCAAGGGCATCACCAAGCTGGGGAGTAGAAAATGGGTCCGGGGTAAGTTAAAATGCTACAAAGCTCTCTTCCCAAGATTTAGCTTTTTTTTTTTGTTGTTGACTAAGCAGTCCTTTGGTTACTATAAGCTGATAGATTCCAGAATTCTGAGGAAGTCGATTACCACAAATTTTGCCAGTTTATTCATTGCTTTGTGGAGAGAGGGACTTTTCAATGTCTCTACAGTGCCATTTTCACTGACGTCATTCGGTAATTGAATTCTATAGTATATTGTCTCACTAATGAAACTAAATTAATGCCAGATGTTTACTTAGCCTGCAAAGTCAGAGTGTGGATTTGAATGATTTGGGGGATCTGTCACTGATCCATGATAGCTTTTCCTTATTATGCAGATCACAATCTAGAAAGGTACGTCTATTCTTTGAAAATAAGTTGCACACTTTTGAAATGTTTCATCCCTTTTCTAGATGGTTAGCACACTACAACTAAACCAGTGACACAGGCACATCATTAGTATGTGATGAATACTTCAGTTATCTTTAGGTGGTGTCCTTCCATGGGGCTAGCAAGAAATATTTTCAATGATAAGATTGGGGTACTTTAGTTGCTAATGAATGTCACCCATTTTGTGTTAATGTTTGCTAGCTTAATTTTCAGAATATGATATTTTCTGACTTTGTTTTAAAGTCTGTGTACTGGTTATCTTTCTAGTAGGGCCTGAAAGTATAAAAATATATCCTCTACTGTGACAGGAAAGAGGAGAACATATAAGATAGCATTTTGATTGAGCATTTTCTTTTTCTGTGATTTATTCCCTTGATTTGAGGAAAGACTCACTAGTCATTACCTTCCAGGGAATTTCACCCAAAGAACAAACAACTTTGGCTGAAACAGGAGACTTCCAGAAGAAGGTACAGTTAGAGGTGAATGGTTGGCTCACTGGTGGCTAGCTGGATTTTTCTCATCTGATAAAAGCCTTAGCCTGGAAATTCAACTTTTATCCACTCTAAACGTCAAACAGATGTGGAAATGTTGGAGGACACTGAGTGAGCCCTTTGGGAGTTCATGCTGTGAGGGCAGACCTACCTCTTGGCAAATAATTCATGCTTGGGGAAGAAAAAGTCATGTGTTCATGTTTATTTCAAAGCCAGGGAGTCAAAGGGGCGAAGAAAAAGGAATTGTGAGCACAATTTGAGGTCTGTTCTTTGACTTCTTACTCAGCCTCAAAGTCTCATGACCAGATGCTGGAGAGAGAGAGCGGCAACGGAAGGGCAAAAATCAGCAAACAAAAGGAATGATTTATCTGTATTAGTCTGTTTTCATGCTGCTGATAAAGACATATCTGAGACTGGGTAACTTATAAAGAAAAAGAGGTTTAATGGACTCACAGTTCCACTCATGTGGCTGTGGAGGCCTCACAATCATGGTGGAAATGTGAAAGGCACATCTTACGTGGTGGCAGGCAAGAGAGAAATGAGAGCCAAGTGAAAGGGGTTTCCCCTAATAAAACCATCAGATCTCGTGAGACTTATTCACTGCCACGAGAACAGTACGGGGGAAACTGCCCCCATGATTCAATTATCTCCTACCAGGCCCCTCCCACAACACGTGGGAATTATCAGAGCTACAATTCAAGATGAGATTTGAGTGGGGACACAGCCAAACCACATCATCGTTCAATCAGTAACTGTGGCAAGTTATATAGCCTCCTTGGGTCTCATTTCTCTCATTTGTGAAATGAAGGTGTGAAATTAAAACCCTTCCTAACTCTAACATTCTGCAATTCTATAATGCTATCCATGAATATACTTTTCTCGATTTCCTGGTTTTCTCTGGAGGAAATACCCTCCTCCAATCTGCTCCTGTACCCTCCACACCTGCCTTACTGGATGGACAGTCACCTGTTCCAGTGGGAGCAGGAGGCAGGAGCAGCCATCATGATGCCTCTCCTTATCTTGGTCCTCCCATAAATTATTCTTTTCTACCTGTCATTGTGGTGTTTATTTGAGGGAAAGTGCTAATCTGCCAGACTGAGATTTGAAAATAATTGGGTGTTTTTCATTGTACTTCTTTTTTTCCCCTGACTCTATTATTGAAAAATTATAAGATTTATCAGGATTCCATTAGGCTACAAATAACAGCAAACCCAACCAAAAATGATTTAAACAAAGAGAAATTTGTTTTTCTCAGTAAGGAACAGCGGTCTTGCTGTGTCGGCCAGGCTGGCATGCAGTGGCACAATCATAGCTCACTGCAGCCTCAACCTCCCAGGCTCAAGCAATCCTCCCACCTCAGCCTCCCAAGTAGCTGGGACCACAGGCATGCACCACCACAGCCAGCTAAATTATTTTATCTTTTGTAGAGACAAGTCTCACTGTGTTGCCCAGGCCGGTCTGGAACTTCTGAGCTCAAGCACTCCTCCCTTCTTGGCTTCCCACAGTGCTGGAACTACAGGAATGAGCTACTGTGTCCAGCCTCCTCTGTGTCTATTTTCTTTTCTTTTTTGAGACAGAGTCTTGCTCTGTCACCCAGGCTGGAGTGCAGTGGCATGATCTCGTCTCACTGCAACTTCTGCCTCCTGGGTTCTAAGCAATTCTTCTGCCTCAGCCTCTGGAGTATCTGGGATTACAGGCATGCACCACCACGCTCAGCTAATTTTGTATTTTTAGTAGAGGTGGGGTTTCACCATGTTGGCCAGGCTGGTCTTGAAATTCTGACCTTAGGTGATCCACCCTCCTCAGCCTCCCAAAGTGCTGGGATTACAGCCGTGAAGCACTGTGCCCGGCCTGTGTCTATTTTCTTGACTGTGTTCTCCTAGGACATCACCAATTAATACCCAGGTAGTTTCCTGTGCCATGAGCCTTCCACAGTCTTTGGAAAAAAAATATTTTTTTCAAGGATTGCTTCCTTCAGAGATCAAGATGGATTTGGACATAAACCTTAGGGTGTCTATATGTTTCATATGGGAAAGTTTCTGATCTCGCTTCTGCTTGGGCCTTTATCTCAATTCCAAAGCGAAGCAAGAAACTTGGTAGAATCCTAGTGTTCGCCAGCAAAATAATCTGTTTCTTGCTGCATAACTTCATTCTCTTCTAGTCCTACCCTGCTTGTTACAGATGGCAAAGTAGAGAAGAAAGCTATGGAATGTTTCCAACACAAAGAAATGATAAATGATTGAGATGATGGATATGCTAATTACTCTGATCTGATCACTATACATTCTATGTATCAAAACATCACTATGTACCTGTGAATATGTACTATTATTTGTCAATTAAAAAATTTGTATACTTAAAAAATGGCAAAGCTAAGACATAGAATAATGCTATGTATCAAAACATCACTATGTACCCCATGAATATGAACAATTATTTGTCAATTAAAAAATTTATATACTTAAAAAATGGCAAAGCTAAGACACAGAATGATGCTATGCCTCCATTATTTATGAGAAGAGATGGGATGGTATCTCCCAGCTTGTGAATTCACTGAGTTGGCTCAAAGTTCCATTTCTGCCTCTGTGCTTTCTTTGGCAGTGGGATCTATAGAGCCATGCCAGCTGGGATAGCTCCCAGCCTCCTCCTCCACCTCCCCTTGGCATCTGGACAAAAATTCCTGGTATATATACAACCATCTAGCTCTGGTAGTGATTTTACTGGCTGTGTGTTTATCCTGCAATTTAGTTTGCAGACCAGATAGCAATGGTATGCCTATAATTACCCAGATTGATTGATGCGTTGATCCATTTATTTAACAAACATTTGTCTAATGTCTATGTGCCAGGTATTAAGATAGGTGCTGGTGCAAGAATCCACCATGAAAATATCACCTTCATTTGAATACAGGTGAATTGTAATAGAGGTGAAAGGCAGATTCCTTGTTTATTTGCTTGAATTGTCCGGGAGATTGTGTGATTCAGCAATGCTGACTTGTCCAAATTTGGACTATCTAGATGATTGTAGCTAAACCAATAATAGGCCTAATCGCCACTTACCTGTTGGATGCTTTCCAACGTGTGGATATCAAGATGCCTTTCTGGGATGGACGATAGTAAGTAAACAAGGTGCTGTTACTGTTGACCAAAGTTCTTGAGAGATGGCTTTACATCTAGATACTGGGGCTGTCAGATACAACAGATGGCAAGATGTTGTCATAGACTGTCTGAGTCTAAAGTTGGGAAGGGATGAATCATTCTGACCTTGTCATTGGAATTTCCTTTTTTGTTTTTTTTTTTGAGACAGAGTCTCACTCTATTGCCCAGTTGGAGTGCAGTAGAGCAATCATGGCTCTCTGCAGCATCAACCTCCTGGGCTTACATGATCCTCCTGCCTCAGTCTCCCAAGTAGCTGGGACTACAGGCATGTGCTAACATGCCCAGCTAATTTTTGCATTTTTTGCAGAGACAAGAGTTTCTCTATGTTGCCTAGGCTGATCTTGAACTCCTGGGCTCAAGCAATCTTACTGCCTCTGCCTGGATTTTACTTTTAACCTTTCTAAACCTACAAACATTTCCTTTTCATCACCTATGGATTCTGCCTCAATAAAAAAGTTTTGCAATCTGATGATGGCAGTAAGTCTCTGCATTGTGAGAAGGTCTTATAGTGAGACTTTCTTTGCTGTTTTTGCAAGAAAGGCTTCAACATTGGAGTTCTTTGGAAAAGTGTGGTCTCTACTTTCTGGTATTATACTAAGTCATATCTAGTTTTCTTCTCCTTTCTGAACATGTGGGAGGATTATTCTTTCTTGTGACCTTATAGTAAGGCAGGGCCTTTTGATTAGTTCTTGTCAATGGGCCATGAGTGAAAGCAATATGTGTCATTCGAGGGCATTTGTCTGTTGCTGTGGGACACTCCATCGCTAAGATACATGTCTAGAAACAGACTTGCTAGATTGGATTTCAAGGTACGTCTCTGACTTTATTATAGAGTGTCCAATTTTGCTCTCCATAATGGGTGTGATAATTTACACTTTGACCAACATGATATGAGAGGCCTCATTTCTCCACATCATTGCCAAGTTTATAAGCCTTAAAACGCTTTGCAATCTAATGGTATAAAATCACCTGTTTTTTGGGGGTAAAATTTTGCATCTCCATGATTACTAGTGATATTGGTAATCCTTTCATATGTTTGTTTTTGTTTTTGTTTTTGTTTTGAGACAGAATCTCACTCTGTTACCCAGGCTGGAGAGCAGTGGTGTGATCTCGGTTCACTGCAACCTGTGCCTTCTGAGTTCAAGCCATTCTCCTGCCTCAGCCTCCTGAGCAGCTGGGACTACAGGTGTGTGTCACAATGCCCGGCTAATTTTTTGTATTTTTAGTAGAGACGGGGTTTCACCATGTTAGCCATGATGGTCTCAATTTCCTGACCTCGTGATCTGCCTGCCTTGGCCTCCCAAAGTACTGGGATTACAGGCGTGAGCCACCATGCCCGGCCCCTTTCATATGTTTACTGGCTATTTGGGCTACATTTTCTGTGAACTGTTTGTTTCTTTCTGTAGGGATCATGCTTCATTTATTGCTGCTCCAAGTATTTTCTCTACATCTTGGTAACTGTCCACATTCTGAATCCCACTTTCACAAGAATGATGGCAGCAAACTTGCATCCCCTGGCTCCTTTGCCGCTAGGGTGCAGCATATAATCTAGATCCTTTCACTCACATGAGCCCATGAAAGACTTGTGAGTGGTTGTCCTTAGGGTGAGTCACAGCAGTAGCTGCTGCAGATCAATTTTACCTTCTCTGGCCTGAAGCACAATGTACATTTACTTGTCACTTTCCAGAGTCTGATGTGAGAATTCCTTGTAATGCAGCCCTCCATGTGGTCACTCAGGGGCTCAAGGCTGTTTTCATCTTGTGGTTCTGCCCTTCTCTAGGTCCACAGAGTCCTCTCCATTCAGGCAGGGGAGGAAGCAAGAAAAGATGACTTGCAGGAGGCTTTTACTGGCTCTTCCTGGAAGTGATGCACTTTTCCTCTACCTACATTCTATTGGCTGGAACTCAGACAGTCACCACATTTAACAGTAAGGAAGTCTGGGAAATGTGATCTAGTCATGGGTTTTGGTGACTGCATAGTAGTTTCTGCTACATGCTGGAATTGATCTTCTAGCTAGCATGGGGACAGATGGCTGGTCCTTGGGAAAACTCTTTTTATGTTTTTGGAGAGAGGGTGTCTCACTGTGTTACCCAGGCTGGTCTTGAACTCCCAGCCTCAAGTGATTTTCCTGCCTTAGCCTCCCAAAGTGCTGGGACTACAAGTGTGTGCCATTCTGCCCAGCTAAAAGCTCTTTAATGTTCAATCTCTAGGGGCATAGAGAGTGAGCAGTGGGGGCTAAGATAGTTCCTTACAAGCCCCCACAACATAGCTGGGTGTTGTTTCTACCCATATGGTTCCAGCAACTGGCTTTCTAGCTCTCTCAGCAATTATGTGAATTGTCTAATATCCTTGACCAAGTTCCTACTCTGTTAAGTCTGTGTGGCTTTCATGGGCTGCAGCTAAGAAATCCGGGGTCATTTTATTTATTTTTGTCTGTTTTTGTTTTGGTCAATTGTATCTATCTTTGAGATTGGGCCTCAGGGACAATATCTCTACTGAAATAAGTAATGGTGTTTACTTCTGTCTGTGTAATAGCCCATAGAACAAGCCTAAGCTCACATGTGTACAAAAGCATATCTACAGCAAATCCATTCTGCAAGTTTCAGGCCCATGAAAACAAGGTATTTCTATGCAGTTTCTATGCAGTTGAGGCAGGACATTCTCATCTAATCTTTGACCAAAGAATAGTTTATTTGAAATCCCATTATTGCCACCAGTGATAAAGGTGTGGTGTCAAGAATGCAATCCCAACTCTAGGAGGGGAGTGGTCACCTATGTTTCCCTCCCTGTAGGGGAGGCCTTCAGGCTGGGCAGCAGGTTGTGACATATAGCTGGGAATCCAACTGTGTGCATTTGGATATTGACCAGAGAGAGAATCAAGACTGACTTAGAGATCATGATTGACAATTTATAGATTCCTGGGCTCAGGGAGTGATATGGTTTGGCTGTGTCCCCACCCAAATCTCATCTAGAATTGTAATAATCCCCACATGTCAAGGCTGGGGCCTGGTGGAGATAACTGAATCATGGGGGTGGTTTCCCCCATACTGTTCTTGTGGTAGTGAATAAATCTCACGAAATCTGTTGGTTTTATAAAGGGGAGTTCCCCGCACAAGCTCTCTTGCCTGCTGCCATGTAAGATGTGACTGCTCCTCCCTTGCTATCTGCCATAATTGTGAGGCCTCCCCTGCCATGTGGAACTGTGAGTCCCTTAAATCTCTTTCCCTTATAAATTACCCAGTTTCAGGTATGTCTTTATTAGCAGTGTGAGAACAGACTAGTACAGGGAAGGGCAAGTGTTGAAAGTTTCAGAGTGGAGTACAAGTTCCCTGATCACTGAGGCTCTTCAAAATCATCCACTTTTCAGTTCATACTAGATTGAAACCATATCTGAGGGTAACCCATTTAATAATGACATTATTTCACCCTTTCAGCTTCGGCAAGTCACTTAAATTTGTTGAATCTCAACTTCATCATATGTAAAAGTAAAGAGTATCTTCCTGTCCCCACTTCTGGGATCTCATTTCTCTAGCAGATTTGCACTGATTCTCATTATTCTTTGTTGCTTTCAGCATTCTCCACCAGATGGCTCCAGTCTCTCAGTGTAAACCCACGCCCACAGCTTCCTTTGGAGCCCGGCTTGCTTTTGTGGATTCCTCCCCTCTGCACACTCAACTTCTACTCTTCTCCAAGTTTTTAAACAAAACGCTTCATATGTTTGAAAGCATTTTCTTCCTCCTGTCTTCCATAGCACATTACTCTCCTCATTTCAACCATAGATCAACCATTTATTTTAACTCATTTTTGATGACACAAAGCTAGTCTGTACCATAACCCCTATTGTGGACTGTGGCCAGGGCTCACACTCCAATGCTGGCCCATTGGTGCAGTTAAAAATGGGATAGGAAATTCCTGCGAAAGTCAACGAACTGAGATTCTGGGCTCTTTTGTCTTGGTAGGTTCCTTACTCTACTTGACCTGCTGAAGCCATTAAATTTTTGGGGGCTGTAAAGAATATTAGGAAGGCAACTGGGATGAGTCTACTCATCCATATTTTTCTTTTTGTTTTTTTTTTTAAGAGCTGGGGGGTCTTGCTGTATTGCCCAGGCTGATCTCAAACACCTGGCCTGTCGAGACCAGCTGGGTTGTGGAGACCCTAACCCAGTGGCACTAGAGGAATTAAAGATACACACACAGAAATATAGAGTGTGGAGTGGGAAATCAGGGGACTCACAGCCTTCAGAGCTGAGAGCCCTGAACAGAGTTTGATCCACATATTTATTGACAGCAAGCCAGTGATAAGCATTATTTCTATAGATTATAGATTAACTAAAAGTATTCCTTATGGGAAACAAAGGGATGGGCCGAAACAAAGGGATGGGCTCTGGCTAGTTATCTGCAGCAGGAACATGTCCTTAAGGCACAGATTGCTCATGCTATTGTTTGTGGCTTAGGAACGCCTTTAAGCAGTTTTCCTCCCTGGGTGGGCCAGGTGTTCCTTGCCTGGTAAGGTAAGGAACACACAACCCGGTAAACCCACAACCTTCAGTGAGGGTGTCATGGCTATCATGAACATGTCACAGTGCTGCAGAGATTTTGTTTATGGACAGTTTTGGGGCTAGTTTATGGCCAGATTTGGGGGCCTGTTCCCAACACTGGCCTCAAGTGATCCTCCTGCCTTGGCCTCCCCAAAGCGCTGGGATTACAGGCTTACAGACATGAGCTGCCACACCCTGCTGTGTATATTATTTTCATTTTTTTTTTTTGAAACAGTCTCACTCTTACCCAGGCTGGAGTGCAGTGGCATGATCTCGGCTCATTGCAACCTCCACCTCCTGTGTTGGGGAAATTTTCCTCCCTTAGCCTCCTGAGTAGCTGGGATTACAAGTGTGAGCCACCATGCCTGGCTAATTTTTGTAATTTTAGTAGAGATGGGGTTTCGCCATGTTGGCCAGCCTGGTCTTGAACTCCTGGCCTCAAGCAATCCTCCTGCCTCAGCCTCCCAAAGTGCTGGGATCACAGGTGTGAGTCACCATGCCCGGCCTGTGTATATTATTTTCATTGCTCATTTGCTAGTTGGGTAGCAAACAAAAGTGAAAGCAACCTTAAGCCAAGTCTGAACGATCAGTCTGAAAATTATTGAATTCAGATCAGCTTTGTGATCTTGTCCAGCTCAGTCCCTTATCAACTGTATTCCTGCAAAATAATATTGACATCATAGAGATATCTGTATATATATGTGTGTATAATGGGTAATTGAAACATTAACCTGAGTTTTCTTCTTGCAGACTCAGCTAGAAAGAACCAAGGACGCTTTTCCATTTTCCATCTCTGAGATATGCTGCTTTTGAAGATCTAGGGCCATTCAGCATGGGGTTTGTTGGCAAAAGAATGTTTGATAGTATAAGAAAAGGAGGAGGTTTCAGTCTTGGCATATTAAGTTACTCATTCAACAGATACTTGTCCCTAGCTTGTGCCAGGCACTTTTCTAGGCATTGGATATATACCAGCAAATAGGATTGGAAAGGATCCAGCTCTCATAGAATTTGTGTTCTTCTGAAGAACACAGTAAACCAACACATAGTCCACAAATCAGATTGCTTCAGCTAGTGATCAGTATTGTGAAGAAAATACGACAGGGCTGTGAGACATAGAGTGCCAGGAGGTGTTATTTAAGCTGAGGGCTGCAAGGGCCAGGGAGACAGTGGCTATATCCCCCAGGACTAGGAGGAGTGTGTGTTTCGTAAACAGTGCAGAGCTGACCTCCCTTGAATCCAACATCTCAGGGATGGAAAGACATCCAAAGGCAATGACTGCTGGGCTGTCTGAGTCCTGGTTATTAAGGGACATTCCTTTGTGGCTGAACTTGGCGTGGAGGGAATACAACTGCCTGCCATTGAACACATGCCGCACACACCCTGGACTAGGAGCAAGCAGTGCATGTCATCTTGGGGGCGATGAGCAGGTCCTCCTCCTTTGTTTTTTTGGATCATGTAAACCCTATGGGTTCTTATGCTTATGGGAAGGAGAAATAACTCCCCCAAATGACAGACATGAAACTTTTCATCACCTTTGGAAAGTAGGGTCTCATTAGATTCAATCTGACTAAAAAAATTAAGGAGGCGTTTCTTGTATCCCCAGTGTCACAGAGTGGCATGTTACACATATATTTTTGATAGTTGCCTGCCTTGTTTTTCCTATTAGAAAGTAGGTGCCTTAAGGTCAGGCACTTGACTTCATACACAGAAATTTCCAGTGATATAAATCTTAACATTTGGCTGGCTGTGGTGACTCATGCCTGTAATCCCAGCACTTGGGAAGCTGAGGTGGGAGGATCGCTTAAGGCTAGGAGTTTGAGACCAGCCTGGGCAACACAGTGAGACTTGTCTCTACAAAAAATAAAATAATTTAGCTGGCTGTGGTGGTGCACACCTGTGGTCCCAGCTACTTGGGAGGCTGAGGTGGGGGGATTGCTTGAGTCTGGGAGGTTGGGGCTGCAGTTAGCTATGATTGTGCCACTGCATGCCAGCCTGGCCAACACAGCAAGACCCTGTCTCTACCAAAAAAAAAAAATTAGCTGGGTGTGGTGGTGTGCACTTGTGGTCCCATCTACTCAGGAGGCTGAGGTGGGAGGATGCTTGAGGTTAGGAGTTTCCAGTTACAGTGAGCTATGATTGCACCACTACACTCCAGCCTGGGTAACAGAGGAAGACCCTCTTTCTAGAATATAAAAATTAAAACAAACCCCCAAACCTTAGCATTCAGTAGCCACTTCAGCACAATTCTGTTCTCTTTTTTTAACCAAACAGACCTGTGTGAATGTGGGGAGAGCTGTGTGAAAATGGAGAAGCGCTGGCCTGCCCAGGGTGGGACGAGAAAATGGCTAGTTAAG
The DNA here is from genome assembly GCF_029289425.2 of Pan paniscus. Taxonomy (NCBI): domain Eukaryota; kingdom Metazoa; phylum Chordata; class Mammalia; order Primates; family Hominidae; genus Pan; species Pan paniscus. The sequence goes on along the minus strand of NC_073256.2, from coordinate 48,568,491 downwards.
GAGACTTGTTTTTCAGAACATGTGGAGTCCTCCTTTGCCATTACTTGGTGGTGATGATTTTCCTCCACGAGTTTTCTCCTGTCTGGGTCTCTCTCTTTACTTTGTGGCTGTGTGACCTGACAGGCTTCTGTGACTTAGAAAATGCAGGACCCTAGTCCTTGTGGGATGAGTGACAGATCCTGGATGGTTACGCCAAAGGCCTTGATGAAGCACCAGGAAGCAAGTTCCCAGGAGGTGCTGGCTCCAGAAAGGCCAGAAGGTGCCAAGAAACCTACAAGGAAAGTGACGTTGCCTCTGCTGTGAGCGCCTGCTGCATCTGCCAGTGAGGATGCTCACCACCTGTTTCTCTATGCTCCATGGATGGGGGCCGGGAGTGGGGGCCTGAGGACGAGAATGCAAATGTGAGCTTCCGACCAGGCCATGTTGCCAGGAGCCGGTCCACTGAGCTGTGTCCTCACTCTCTCCCTCTCAAACATCTTGGCTGCAACAAAAGGTGCTGTGTCAGAAGAGTCAATTGTGTGGCAGTCTCTTGACTGCACGCCAGTTTGCTGAGTGGGCAGGTGTTGTTATCTGTTGGAGCTAGTTGCTAGGGTTTGAACCCAAACCAGGAAAAGGGTGGGAGTGAAGCAGGGCAGAGTGGAGAGGGAGAGCAGCTGCAGGGTGGGGGTGGGCATCAGTCGGAAGAGCCTCCCCGTCCTGGCCTGGCCACACCTCTGGCACTGCAACCCGGAGGCCAGCCTCACCTCCCAGTCCTGACCTGCCTGCCCCTGACAGTCCAGACCTACTGTGCATGTCGCTGGGCTGCTGAGAAGCATCTTGGGGTATTTAGGCAAACTGTGCCCTGCCAGACCTTTTAGGTGTACATGGGGCATTTTCTTCCACCCACCTCTCCTTTTCTTTCTCTCTCTTTTTGGTGAGCTCCTCTTCCCCTAGAACCTATAGAAAAGAAACCTTGAACTTGAAGCCTGACCTGCTTCCTTGCTTTGGTCTGCTGCCTTCCCTCTTCCCTTCAACTCTGGGCTTTGTGCAGGGAGACAGTGACCCCATGAACGTGCGTTTCCTGCCTGACATCCTCTGTCCCATTGGGAAGTCACTCCCACTCATTGGAAGTCACTTAGCTCTATTCCCTCTTGTCTGCAAGTTTTCTTGGGCCCCCCACAGGGCTCAAAATATTTCTCTGACAAGGCTGCTGAGTGAATTGATAAGTGATTTGGAAACAGACAAGGCTAGGTGGCAAGGAAAAACACTACTCTCCCATCTGTCACCCTCTTCCTAAAAGGGTAAGTGTGGATGACTGTATTTTGGCTGCAGGGGGTGTGAGGACTCTTCCTATCTGACTTCCAGGAGAGATGGCATTTGCCCTGTGCCTTTGGGTCTCTGGGTCTCTATTTCTTTACTTGTAAAATGAAGAGGTTCGTAAAATGTAAAATGATGACCACAATCTCTTCCATCTTTAAATTGCATGGCTCTTTCCTTGCAGGTGGGATGGCAAGAGCTCATGTGTAGCTGGCTGTGGTTTAGGAGAGGTCACTAAGCTTTGCTGGGATCTAGGTGGGGGCAGCATATTTGGCCTGGGGAATAAGCGTTTCCAGCTCTGAGATTGATAGCCCTGGAGGCTAAGCCAGATTGATCAAGATGACAAGACACCAAAAGTGCCCTGTAATTAATTACCTCTTGTAGCAACTGAAAAATTCATATGAGTCTCACTAAGACAATTCATCTTTTCTTCCTTTTTCAGGTGTCTTTCAGTTATGGAAAAATACTTTGGGTAACATAGAGCAATTGGTTTTGCTAAGTGTGGTGCCTGGTGCAGTAATGGAACTGGCTAGCATAGAAAACAGATAGTTTTAAGTAGTTTTAGTTGTGATTTGGTTGTTGCAATGAAAGCTCCTGTAATCCATGGTAACTATTGTGCTATATCTTTGTGCTATTTTCTTGGCATCCTACCATCAAAATCACCTGGGATTTTTCTTTTTCTTTTTCTTTTTCTTTTTTTTTTTTGAGGTGGAGTCTATAGCTCTGTTGCCCAGGCTGGAGTGCAGTGGCACGATCTTGGGTCACTGCAACCTCCACCTCCTGGGTTCAAGCGATTCTCCTGCCTCAGCTTCCCAAGTAGCTGGGATTACAGGCATGTACCACCATGCCTGGCTAATTTTTGTATTTTTAGTAGAGACAGAGTTTCACCATGTTGGCCAGGCTGGTCTTGAACTCCTGACCTCAAGTGATCCACCTCCTTGGCCTGCCAAAGTGGTGGGATTACAGGTGTGAGCCATCATGCCCGACCGGATTTTTCTTAAAAAGATCACAAACCTACTCCACAGGTACTAAATAAAAATATCTGGGAGTGAGGCTCAGGAATCTGTGCTTTAAATACGTTTTTCAGGTGCTCTTATGCATGCTAAAAAAAACACTGACTCAGAGCCTATGCCACATAATTTCCACTGTTATATGCCATGATGCTATTTATTTCTTTATTGTTTAAATGTGTGCCACCCTTGCCTTTCCTAACTTGACTGTAAGCTTTTGGAAGGCAACACACCAGCCACTTCTTTTTCTGTAGTGTCAGCACATATTGGTGCTATACACCTCTGAGGTTTACAGGATGTTCTGTGGATTTGTAACCCCACAGCTTGACACAGCTCAGGGATTTGGGCAGTAGCTGCCCATCTTTATTAGTGTGTTTTCACGCTGCTGATAGAGACATACCGGAGACTGGGTAATTCATAAAGAGAAAGATATTTAGTGGACTCACAGTTTCATATGGCTGGGGAGGCCTCACAGTCATGGTGGAAGGGGAAAGGCACGTCTTACATGGTGGTGGCAAGAGAGAATGGGAACCAAGTGAAAGGGGTTTCCACTTATAAAACCATCAGATCTCGTGAGACTTGTTCATTACCACGATAACAGTGTGGGAGAAACTGCCCCCATGATTCAATTATCTCCCACAGGGTTCCTCCCACAACACATGGGATTATGGGAGCTACAATTCAAGATGAGATTTGGGTGGGGACACAGCGAAACCATATCACCATCCTAGGGAGGAAGATGTGGTGAGGGCAGAGAAAGGTCAGGTTCGATTCTCTGGATGCATTTGCCTCTTTCCCCTCTTTTCCTGGAAAGCATTTGGTCTCTGGGATCCTTCCTCTCCCTGGAAGTTTGGGTAGTTTGGCACTGGATAAAGGGTCCATAAGGACTAGCTGGGCTCTGAGAATGGCATGGAGGAAGGCAGGGATGAAAATGACAAATACAAGTCATTGGGATCCCTAATGACTGTCTTGGTTCCTACAGGGAGGATGATGTGGGGAGGTGAGGGATGCAGGACAATGCTGAGGCTCCAAGGAACCTCAGCCCTTGGGAAAAATTAGCCACATGGCTCCTGGATGCAGGTTTTTGCTTAAATGGTGCAACTTTACAAGGTTACATCTTCTTTCTGCACATGGCAGAGAGAGTGAGAGAGAGAAAGAGAGAGAGAAAGAGAGAGAACGCTAGAAGTTGCATTAATTTCTTGGTGAGGGAGAAAAGCCCAGCTGGATGGAGTGAGTAAGAGACAGACCTCTAGGGGCAGTGATTGTAGGGTAGGGTGGCAGGCTGTGGGGTGGTGGTGGTGGCTCAGAAGAACTTTAGTGGCTGTGTCAAGGAGGGAACCAGTGGTTATGGGGGTCTCTAAGCCCCAGTGGCGGTGGCACTGGGGGAGAAAATAGCTTGGCTCTGTGGCACTGGCTGGCTCCAGGAATTGGATCACTCAGCACCAGTTGCAGACACAGAGACTAGATGAGAGAATACCATGTGGGGAGTTCTAGGACAGTGGTTTATTTGGCCGGGCTGTGGCTTGCTGATGGGGAAAGCACACCCTACTGGGAAAAGAGAGGGCAAACATCAGAGTTTTTGGAGCCAGAGGAGTCAGTCAGTCTTCTCCTCCTCTTCCTCCTCCTCCTCTTCCTCTTCCTCTTCTCCTTCTCCCTCTCCTCCTTCTCTTCCTGCTCCTCCTCTTCCTCCTCCTGCTCTTCCTCCTCCTCCTCCTTCTCCTTCTCCTCCCCCTCCATGAGATGAAATCTCACTATGTTGCCCAGGCTGCTCTCAAACTCCTGGATTCAAGCTATCCTCCCACATTTTCCTCCCAAACTCTTGGAATTATAGGCATGAGCCACCGCACCTGGCCAGTCCTCTACTTCTTACATGGCTGCACTCATCTACAAAGTGCATTGTATAATCCATCAGCTTTTGTAGGACAACTTCTTTCAATGCTTTAGGATTATTTCAGGAAGATTGTGCATGAAGGAGAATTCATTTGTGCCCCAGCATAAGCTAAGAAAGGGAGTGCATTACAACCAGAGCATATGAACTGCGAAGCCCCGTAAGATGGCCATAACATAGTCACTGAAGGTGCAAGGAATGAGAGAGCACAGGACTCCTTTAAGTTAGCCCCTCTACCCCCAAATTTTCTACTAAACCTCTAGCTCATATTATAATTAGTTGAAATCTTGAAACTGTATGAGACTATTTATATGATACCTATATTCAAGGAGTTTCAAGTTCTTTACTGCCATGTGTTTTATCCTTCCTAAATCTAAAGGATGGCCAGAGGGCAGAAATAGGATTCCTATTTATGTAAATAGGAAACTGTTGGTTAGAGGAGCCAGGAGACTTCTAAGGTATACAGCAAACTGAGGGTAGAAATAGGAATCTAACTGTGTGTGGTCCATAGTTGTTGGGGATGACAGGAGTCTTCTCCCAGTCTGCAGCCATGGAAACTTCAGTCAAGGTGGGTTTGCTTTTCAGTTCTCATATTTGCATCTTTTCTTGGTGTGCCTCAAAGATAAAGCCTGATATCTGAGGCCACTGGGGGCAATTAACCAAGTATCAGCAACCCAAGGTACTCAGAGAAGTTTTGCGGTGGTACAATCACATACATGATGTTTGCTTTTGACATCTGCTTCCATTCCCTTCTTTCCTCCTCTCCCTCTCTTAGGAGCTTAAGACCTGCCTTCTCAAGGTCTCCGCCCCCTGCTTTATCTTGCTGTCTGGAAGACAGATGCTACCTCTTGGGCCTTGAGGACAAGACTCCACCTCTGGGAGCAACAAGATAGAAGAAGCCTGGGCTCCTGTCACTGTGGAGCAACTGTGATGCTTGGGTCACTTCCCTGGATTTGTAGAAGCCACTGCCATTTTTTTTGGCTTGTTTGTTGGTCATTCCAAGCTAACTCCTAACAAATAGAATGAAATCTCACAGGAGCCTGTGTAGATGGCTTCTAAACCAGACCAACTGACATAGGACCCTGGAAGAGCTTCTCTCTGGTTGCCCACCCCTTTGCTCCCATCTCTCAAGCTGCTGTGGCTAGTGGCCAAGACAAACTTTTCTTCTCAAAGGTCAGTTCTTGGTCGAGTTTAGTCATTAAAATTAAAATATACATTGGACCAACCCTCTAATCATCAGTCTGGCACCGATGTTTGTAGAGTCAATAAATATGCTGCCATACATTTATTTCCTGTTCTCCCTCTTTTGGGTCACTTCTCTGGATTTGTAGATGTCACTGCCATTTTGTTTTTTTTGTTTTTTTGTTTTTGTTTGCAAGGGTGGAGGTTGTATGCTGATTACCACAAGCTAACTCCTAACAAATAAAGTGCAATCTCACAGGAACTCGTGTAGATTGCTTCTAACCCAGGACAACTTACATGGGACCCTGGGAGAGTGCTCTTTCACTATTTCCCAGTATGTGGTTTCTTCCCGTCTGTGATGCTGATGTGTATGCAAACCCAAAGTGTCTGAAACAGGTCTCAATCAATTTAGAAAGTTTATTTTGCCAAGGTTAAAGACACACCCATGACACAGCCTCAGAAGGTTTTGACAACCTGTGTCCAAGGTGGTTTGGACACAGCTTGCTTTTACACATTTTAGGGAGACATGAGGCATCAATCAATATTTGTAAGATGTACATTGGTTCAGTCTGTTAAGGCGGCACAACTTGAAGTAGGGGCTTCCACGTAATAGGTAGATAAGAGACAAACAGTTGCATTCTTTTGAGTTTTTGATCAGCTCCTTCCTTCCTTCCTCTCTCTCTCTCCTTCTTTCCTTTCTTTCTTTCTTTCTTTCTTTCTTTCTTTCTTTCTTTCTTTCTTTCTTTCTTTTTCTTTCTTTCTTTCTTTTCTTCTTTTGAGATGTAGTCTCACTCTGTCTCCCAGGCTGGACTGCAGTGGCACAATCTCAGCTCACTGCAACCTCCACCTCCTGGGTTCAAGTGATTCTCCTGCCTCATCCTCCTGAGTAGCTGGGGTTATAGGCGCTTGCCACCACGCCCAGCAAATTTTTGTATTTTTGCTAGAGACTGGGTTTCACCATGTTGGCCAGGCTGGTCTTGAACTCTTGGCTTCAAGTAATCCACACGCCTTGGCCTCCAAAGTGCTGAGATTACAGGCGTGAGCCACCGAGCCCGGCTGACCAGCCTTTCACTGAATGAACAATTTAAGTGTCAGGGGTATGTGTAGAGGAATAGTCACTTATGCTTTAGTCTGGCTCAGTGAACCTGCATTTTTACATGAACAATAGGGCAGAGGAAGGCAATCAGATATGCATTTGTCTCAGGCGAGCAGGGGGATGACTTTCTGTCTGGCACCTGTGAAGATAAGCTGTCAATTTACATTGCCAGGGTGAAATTCAGCAGAACTGTTTTAGGGTAAAGATCTTGAGACCCACAAGGAATTTCCTTGTGGGCAAATTGTGAGCGAGGTATGTAGTGTTTTAAAAAGTCTTTGTAGCTATATTATTTTGGAATAAAATGGGAGGCAGGTTTGCCTGACGCAGTTCCCAGCGTGACATTTCCCTGTGGCTTAGTGATTTTGGGGTCCCAAGATTTATTTTCCTTTCACATGCAGAACCAAGAAAGGGTGTGTATGTGTAAATTGCATGACTTTATTCCCTGGTTGACCAGTAGGAGAAGCAACAAGTCAACATCCCCCAGAAGTCCAACTCATTCCTTAAGTACACAAATCAGATTCATCATGTTCGTTCTTTGTCCAAAGCACAAATTCCTTGGAACTTTTCTTTTGACCTTCCCCCTCAAGGATGGAGCCAATTAGTCTGCACGTAGAGTGGACTTACACTACAGTTTTCTTCTTTGGAATGTGTTTTTTTCTCACCCTAATGCAATTGCCAAAAGAAGGGCGATGGACTCCCAGGTCAATTAGCAGTGGACATATGCAGTTCAGCCTTAGTTGGATCCCCTGCTGACTTTTGAGATGACAGATGCAAATTATTCAATAGTTCTCCTTTTTGTCTTTCCCTTTCTCCCATTCCCTGTCTCTTACTACAAGGTCTGGCTGCTCTGTTTTGTTTCTTCTAAATTTACTAATTTAACCCAATTTATCTCTGCTGGCTATCTTGAAGCCATTTTCTCTTCCTACAAAAAGGATTACCTTCTAAACTGTCTCTGATTAGCACTCATTTTTGGTCTTGAGGCAAGATACGGTTTGGCTTTTGTTCCCATACAAATCTCATCTTGAATTGTTATCCCCAGGTATTGAGGGAGGAACATGGTGGGAGGTGATTGGATCATGGGGGCGGTTTTCCCCAGGCTGTTCTTGTGAGAGTGAGTTCTTACGAGATCTGATGGTTTTATAAGTGTTTGGCAAGTTCCTCCTTTGCTTTTCTCTCTTTCCTGCTGCCTTGTGAAGAAGGTACCTTCTTCCCCTTTCCACCACGAATGTAAGTTTTCTCAGGCCTTCCCAGCCATGTGGAACTGTGAGTCAATTAAACCTCATTTGTTTATAAATCACCCAGTCTTGGGTAGTATCTTTATAGCAGTGTGAGAATGGATTAATACAGGGCACCTGCTCTTCCATTTCCCCCACCTCACCCCATTGCTAGCCACCTTCCAGAGTTAGGACACCAGTGAGCTTTCAATAGTGTCATTTAAGGGCAATAAAAACAACTTTGAAAAGATCTGCGTCCTTGTGTAAGACTGGAGAGAGCCCAGTAACAACCCTGTCTGTGATTCCTTTCTTTTAAAAGTTTGAGGCCAGGCGAGCTTGCTCACGCCTGTAATCCCAGCACTTTGAGAGGCCAAGGTGGGTGGATCACAAGGTCAGGAGTTCAAGACCAGCCTGGCCAAGATGGTGAAACCCCATCTGTACTAAAAATACAAAAATTAGCTGGGCGTGGTGGCAGGTGCCTGCACTCCCAGCTACTCGGGAGGCCGAGGCAGAGAATTGATTGAACCTGGGAAGCAGAGGTTGCAGTAAGCCGAGATTGTACCACTGCATTCCAGCCTGGGCGACAGAGGGAGACTCTGTCTCCAAAAAAAAAAAAAAGAGTTTGGGTGTCAGAAGAGGAAAAGAGGACAAGGAGAAGGGGCTGCAATTGGAAGGTATGAGAGGCCACCCAGGACTCTGAATGCTGGTTCTGAAGTTGCATAATGGAATTCATTCCAGGCAAAAGAAAACAAAGCTCTATTTTCTCCTAAGTATAACCCATATCCAACTTTATACCATGAAGCTAAGGGCAACTCCAGCTCAGATACTCGACTCACTCTGCAGTGACTGTCTCATATTGCACTTGCCAGGATCTTAATGTTTTTTGTTGGCAAGTGGAATGCATATCCTTACATGCTGAACTATGACTATTTCACCAGGGGTTTATTTCTTTTATAATATGTTCAGCAATTTTTGTTGTTGTTGAGATAGAGTCTCGCTCTGTCACCCAGGCTGGAGTGCAGTAGTGCGATCTCAGCTCACTGCAACCTCTGCTTCTCCTGTTCAAGTGAATCTCCTGCCTCATCCTCCTGAGTAGCTGAGATTACAGGCACATGCCACCAGGCCTGGCTAATTTTTGTAGTTTTAGTAGAGATGGGGTTTCACCATATTGGCCAGGCTGGTCTCGAACTCCTGACCTCAAGTGATTCGCCCGCCTCAGTCTCCCAAAGTGCTGGGATTACAGGCATGAGCCACCATGCCTAGCCAATATGTTCATCATTAGAAAGGCTATTCAGGCCGGGAGCGGTGGCTCACGCCTGTAATCCCAGCACTTTGGGAGGCTTTGGGAGGCTGAGGCTGGCGGATCACGAGGTCAGGAGATTGAGACCATCCTGGTTAACACGGTGAAACCCCGTCTCTACTAAAAACACACAAAAAAATTAGCAGGGCATGGTGGCGGGCGCCTGTAGTCCCAGCTGCTGGGGAGGCTGAGGCAGGACAATGGCGTGAACCCGGGAGGCGGAGCTTGCAGTGAGCCGAGATCACGCCACTGCACTCCAGCCTGGGCGACAGAGCGAGACTCTGTCTCAAAAAAAAAATAAAATAAAATAAAAAAGAAAGGCTATTCATTAATTTTGTGAATGTTTCCATTTTTCCTTATGTTTCTACTCTCGAATTGATTTGCATACAAATTTCAGTGAGGAAATCATTTATGAGAAGATTAATATTATTTGTCAAGATTGATTTATTTGTCCCTGACTGGCCTGTTTTAACAACATACCTTACCTTTCTTTGTTCTGCCTTTGAATGGTTTGGCTGTTTCTGAAACATTCTCTGGGCTATATCTTTATCCTCATGTCATATATTTGGAGATATTCAGATAGTTGTGTCATTAATTTTGAATCGTATAGCCATGAGTATGGTGTGATTTCAAATCTGTTCTATGACTATTCCAGTGGCTTAAACCAAATCTTCAGTTAAAGACCAAAACCTGGCTAGGATTTTTATCTTTGTCACAAATCCTCAACTGGATGCTACAAACACTCTGTGAAAGCCCATTATAAAGCTGCTTTTTAGACAATCACTTTGTTCTAGCTACCGCTTGCCTGGTTTTGAGAACACTTCTGGGTCACCTGCTAAATTGCTGAGACCACAGAAACTTCTCCTGAGTACAAGAGGAGGACTAAGCACAGGTCTACTTGACTCCAGATTTCTTAATCTCTAAGGTGAGTTGCCATAAAAAATTTTGAACCATAAGAACTTTACAGCAAAAGAAAAACTAACACTAACAATTTCATCAACATAAAGCACCTCAAACTTACTTCCGATCTATGTGATTAAACTGTTGCTAAGAGGTGTGAATGTACAATTACATGTTCTGATATTTTTATTAAGACTCTTATTCCAAGTTATTCATGTCAACATTACATTCACATCCTTGATATTCATATAATTCATCTAACATTGTGTAATTCATATAACGTGGTTTTACTGATAGGCCATGATATTTCTTGTAATTCATTTGTTATTGTGTATTCATTATGTCTTATTTCCAATTAATAGGATTCTTGGCTTTAGCAACAAAAACCACAAAATGATCATTTGGCCTCAAGCCACAAGCTGAGAATTACTTAATGGCTTAGCTTTGAGTTGAGAAAGGGTCTTGTGGACCTGAGAACATTTTTCCAAGCTGGATACATGTTAGTAAGCAGTTTAAAGGCAGCCTTAAAAAAATTAAAAACAAAACAACAAAACAAAGAATATACAAATAACAAATAGCATCTCTTACTTTAACACAAAGTGACCAAATATTATTTGTATTTATTATTTTACATTCCAACCTAGTGTTTGTACATATCCATACAATGTACACATTTTAAAACTTGTAATTACACTGTACATGCAATTTACAACCTGCTTTTTTCATTTTACATGAAACCACAAATAGAGGCTTTAAAATCATTATTTTAAGTGGCCGAATAATATAACAGTAAGAAGCTATTGCAAATAAAGCTGTGGTCTACTTTCCTATTTGTATCATTTAAAAAATTCTGTTGCATTATTTCCTGGAATCAGGATCAAAAGGTAACATATTTCATGATACCTAAACATATTATAATGTTGCTTCCCAATATACAATGATGAGTTTAGCAAATATCAATATACAAAGTATGACCGGGCGCAGTGGCTCACACCTGTAATCCCAGCCCTTTGGGAGGCCGAGGCAGGTGGATCACTTGGGGTCAGGAGTTCGAGACCAGTTTGGCTAACATGATAAAACCCTGACTCTACTAAAAATACAAAAATCAGCTGGGTGTGGTGGCAGGTGCCTGCAATCCCAACTATGCAGGAGGCTGAGGCAAGAGAATTGCTTGAACCTGGAAGGCGGAGGTTGTAGTGAGCTGAGATACTGCACTCCAGCTTGGGTGACAGAGCAAGACTCCATCTCAAAAGAAAAAATATATATACACACACACACATATATGTACATGTATGTGTATATATACACACACATACATGTATGTGTATATATACACACATACATGTATGTGTATATATACACACATATATACACATATATGTATATATGTATACACACACATATGTATATATGTATATATATACACACATGTATATGTATATACACATATATGTATATGTATATACACATATATGTATATGTATGTGTGTATATACACATATATGTATATGTATGTGTGTATATACACATATATATGTATATGTATGTGTGTATATACACATATATATGTATATGTATGTGTGTATATACACACATACATGTATATATACACACAAAGTATGAGTTTATCCGTTTTTTAACCATTTTGATAGCACTAGATGTTACCATCAAAACATATTCTGGAGCTTGCATGCTGGCAGGGGCCTGTAGTCCCAGCTAATGGGGAGCCTGAGGCAGGAGGATTGCTTGAGCCCAGGAGTTGGAAGCTACAGTGTGCTATGACTGCACCTGTGAATAGCCACTGCACTCCAGCCTGGGCAACACAGAGCTCGCATCAGTAAAAAACAGTCAATCCCCCAAACCCTCCAAAACTAAAACAACGTTTTCTAGGGTTAGCTTAATAGTTGTAAAATAACCCTGCTGCATGATCAGACATGGATATTATTGCTATCAGATAGTGAATAAATGACCCATGGCTGCCTTAAACAATCTTGTATTCAGTTGGAATAATTTGTCAAAAGAACAGCTTGCCTTTCTGTGTGTGGCCTAGACTGGTAACGGTAATGCAAAAAAACATTAAGATGCTGTAAGATGAACAATCCACTGTTTAGCAATGAGTATCTTCGTATTATTTTTATTTGGCTTGTGGGGTTGTGGAGGGAGTTAAGGCCTCTGACTGAACACTAGAGGGTAGTCCTGGCTACCGAATAGCTCTGCCCTTTCTTCCCATTCATGTTTCCTTAGTATTGTCTTGGGGAAACTGGCCGTGACACCAATGCACGTGGCTTAATACATGCTGCTTGATTGACTTTTTGGCACGATAGTTTCAGGCGATCCGAAATGCAAAGGGATGTTCAGCCCTTGGAGACTCATGTTCCCTTTCCTTTTCTTCCAGTAATGCACTACTTGGGTATTTTCAGGAACAAAAACATCAAAAGAGTTTTCAGTAGAGGATAGGCTGATGCTTACATAGAACCTCAGGCAGCTCTCTACGGGGGATTGTGCAGCAAACCGAGGCGGCAAGGATTGCTGAAGGGCACAGGAGCTGAGCTGCAGGCCTTGGCATTTGGGGATCTTAATGCTTTTGTGGATTGGAATGGAGGCTGGGCCGGGACGGGATCAAAAGTAGGCTGAGCAGGCCAGGCAGATATAGTCACATTGGCCTCTGGGAGGGATGGAAAGCAAAGGAGAAGGAAGCAGTCTTGAGCCCCCAGAGCCAGGACTGACCATCAGAAGAGAGGAGGCAACATGGCCCCGCTAAATAATTAGAACAAGAGTTTGTCCTAATTCTAGGTAGCCTGTTTTTCTGAGGAGCTCAGAAGATATGATCTCATTAGCCCTGAAAGTCAGGATAACTGACAGTTAACCTTCAGGATAACTTCCTCTGGTGCCATTTTGTCCCCCTGAGTAGGACATCAAGTTCCCAACAGCGGAGGGTCATGGGGCTGCACAGAAGCAGGCACCATGTTTAAGTCTCATGCAGTGAGTTGACCGTGGTGGTGTGGGGTCTCTCTTGGTCTGTCTGTGGGCTGAGGCGAGGCTCAAGAGCACCAGCCTCCCATAAACTCAGGTCTTCCCCAGAGCCTTGAAGCCTTTTCAGTGTTCGATCTGAATTTCTCTTGGATCTATCTTCAAACAAATTCAGGGTTTTCCTACATTAAAAACAAACAAAATCCCTTCAATCCCTCTCCCCTCCACCTGCCATACCCTGGAGCTAACTTTCTGTCTTTATCGTTCTCCCCAACATCAAGGAAGATGGAGCTTTATAACATTAAGAGATTTGAAACAATGATGATTGTCCTAGCTGTTGACATGAACTGTGGTTTAGTTTTGCAAAAGTTGGGCTCAAAACATTGAAAACAGCATTTGAAAACTATTTAATTACATATAAAAATTCTTCAGATATAAGTTCAGTGAAACAATCAGGAATAAACCTGCATGTAAAGTGTGATTCCAATTAAAAAACCCAAACCTCCCTAATATATGCAGAGAAAAAATGTCTGGAGGGAACTATCCCGAGATGTTGATAGTGTTTATCTCTGGGGGTGGGAGGATGGGAAATGTAAGTTTTCTTTATACTTCCTTAAAAACGTTTTGCAATAAATTGCTATGAGTTTTTATAATCAGAAAAGGGCTGTATCGTTATGAAGCTGTCTTGTCTCGTCCACTTCCTCCCACTGACTACGTCCTTAACTAACCCTTGCATTTCACTTCCCATTGAGACGTCTCTGCAGAAATGGTTCTCTCCAGGGTCACAAATGGTCACCTGCTTATTTCATGTAGTGTGTGTGTGTGTGTGTTTTTTTTTTCCTCCCTCAACTTCAACCTACCCCAGTGAAGATCATTTCTACCTTCTTCACTGTCTTCTAAACATTCCCAGCCGGGTGGCACACGGACCTAATTTTCACAATGTTCAAAACAGAACAAATACTCTTTATTTACCTATCTCAGTCTCTCCTGTTCTCCTTCCCAACCCAAATATCCTTCTCATTTTAAACTTTCTGGCTGGGTGCAGTGGCTCACGCCTATAATGCCAGCACTTTGGGAGGCTGAGGTGGGCAGATGACCTGAAGTCAGGAGTTCGAGACCAGCCTGGCCAACATAGTGAAAACCTGTCCCTACCAAAACTACAAAAGAATTAGCCAGCCATGGTGGCACACACCTGTAATCCCAGCTACTTGGGAGGCTGAGGCAGGAGAATCACTTGAACCTGGGAGGTGGAGGTTGCAGTGAGCCGAGATCGTGCCACTGCCCTCCAGCCTGGGTGACAGAGCGAGACTCCCTCTCAAAAAAAATAAATAAATAAATAAATAAAATTTCTAATGTGTCATTACCTTGTTTACATAGACCTGGACCTGAAGTAGCAGGCCCAGTCTGACACCTCCCTCTTCCCTGTTTTCTTCCCCATCCACTCATTTGCCAAGTCCTCCGAATTCTACTTCTGTAGTTTCTCTTTCACCAAACCACCCGTTGTTTGTTCTCACTGTGTCTCTTCTAGCTCAGAAACTCCCTGTCTGATCTCTGGATCATGCCGAGTATCCTAACAGTTTTCTTTGCCTTTAGTCTTTCGCTTGCACCAATCATCAATCCACCCACTGCGGAGGACAACAGCCTGGCTCTGGGCGGATTTCTACTCTGTGCAGAAATCTCCATGGTCCTCATGGCCTGCTAAACCCCAAACAGGTTTCTTAGGTTTTCCTAGGCCTAACTATCTCTTTCAGTTTTGTTTCCTGCCGTCTCCAATCCAAGCGTGTCGGTCTAAGCAGAGCGCACACTGTTACCCTGAAAACAAATGTGAACCTGAAAGAGCTATTCCTTCGAGATGGATCCTGAGTGGCTAACTGGACCTATTTTATTGATTGATTGATTGATTGATTGATAGGGGTTTTGCTACACTGCATAGGCTGATCTTGAACTCCTGAGCTAAGGGAGTCTTCCCACCTCGGCATCCTAAAGTGCTGGTACTACAGGCCTAAGCCACTTTGCCCAGGCCTGGACCTATTTTAAATAAAGTCAGGCAGCCATTTGCTGACTACAGGTCACATGTGTACTCTGAGTTCCTCAAAAACCCACATTCCTACTTAACTTTAGGACTTTCAGAGTTCACCTGAATCAATCAATCAGAGCTCACCTGCCTTGGCCTTTCCGGGCTTAGTTTTATCAGCCTATCAGGGTTCAGCTGTATCTACCAATCAGAACTCACGTGTTGACCAGTCAGAACTAAGTAAGTTTGAATTCTGCATTTGGGTAAGTAGACCTGATTGGGAACCTGGGTGAGAAATTTGGCTATAAAACCTGAACTCTCGGCAGGGTGTGGTGGCTTACCCCTGTAATCCCAGGACTTTGGGAGGCTGAGCTGGGTGGATTACCTAAGGTCAGGAGTTCGAGACCAGCCTGGCCAACATGGAAAAATCCTGTCTCTACTAACAACACAAAAATTAGCTGGGTGCAGTGGCAGGTGCCTGTAATCCCAGCTGCTAGGGAGGCTGAGGCAGGAGAATCGCTTGAACCTGGGAGTCAGAGGTTGCAGTGAGCCTGGGTGACAGAGTGTGACTGTCTCAAAACAAACAAACAAACAGAAAAACAAAACCAAAAACCTGAACTCTCCCTTTGTTCTCTGGGTTGCACCTTCACTTTAAATGGAAGGCTACGTCTCTCCTGTTCGCAGACTATTCAATGGAATAATCTTTTTCCTCCAAATTCCTTTTCAGAGACCTTCTGTTCAAAATCCAAACATTCTCTACCAAATGCTTGCTTTCTTGTGCCATTCAGAGAATCACAGATTCAGAGGGGACCAGGGTTAACATGTTAAATTCCTTCTATCATTCTTTCTTGTCCAATGTCTTTTGAGTAAACTCCAGCTTGTTCATGACCCTTTAAAATTTGGTTCCTAGAACTAATTTCAGCATTCCGAGTTCAACATGCTTTTGTCTGGGAAGGGCATTGGAGATGAAGAGTTGATGGTGGAAACGGAGACTGATTATTCACAGAGACTTCCATTTGGCACTGAAGTAGCTTGCTTGACCGAGAGTATGAGACTGTGATCCCCAACAGAGGTGCAAGGATATAAAAACATGTCTAATAGTCTGAGGTGGCTCAGACGAGAAGAATGAGGTCTCTGAGAGGAACTCACTGTGAGAACAAGAAGAGATGAGCTCAAGCCACCCTCAGCATTGGGTCCACAGGCTTGGAGGAGTAGATTCTACTGGTTATGGAATTCATTAGGACCTAGCCAGGCTGGGGTAGGTGGAGATGGTGGTGTGAGGCTGGTAATTCTGATTATGTGGATGTGAATTACATGGATGGTAACATTTGAAGACACTGGCATCTTTGCTGTGGGATACCCCATGCGTAGGGAGGGAATATTTTCTGTCTTATTTCATTAAACAGGTCACAGCACCGTAAAAATGAGAGACTGGCTGTGGTGGAAATTTCCTTTGCAATTAGTACTGAAGTCATTGGTTATAGAATCTTGTCTCTTGGATTGAGTATAAAAGTTCCCATCCTTTCATGAAGAAGTGAGGAGAGGCCAGGTCTGGTGGCTCATGACTGTAATCCCAGCACTTTGAGTGGCTGAAACAGGAGGATCACTTGAGTCCTGGAGTTCAAAACCAGCTGGGGTGACATAATGAGACTCAGTCTCTACAAAAAATTAAAAAATTAGGCTAGGCGCAGTGGTTCACACCTGTAACCCCAGTACTTTGGAAGGCTGAGGTGGGTGGATCACTTGAGGTCAGGAGTTCAAGACCAGCCTGGCCAACATGGTGAAACCCCGTCTCTACTAAAAATATAAATACAAAAATTAGCAATGTGTTGTGGCACGTGCCTGTAATTACAGCTACTCATGAGTCTGAGGCAGGAGAATTGCTGAACCCAGGAGGCGGAGGTTGCAGTGAGCCGAGATTGTGCTAGTGCACTCCAGCCTGGGCAACAGAGCAAGACTCTGTCTCTTAAAAAAAAAAAATTAGCTGGGTGTGGTGGTGCACATCTGTAGTCTCAACTACTACTCAGGAGGCTGAGGTGGGAGGATCACTTGAGCCCAGGAGTTTGAGGCTGCAGTGAGCTATGATGGTGCCACTGCACTCTAGCCTGGGTGACAGAGCAAGACCCTGTCTCTGAATTAAAAAAAAAAAAAAGTGAGAAGAAATCCAGAGTGAATTCTGGACACTTTTAAGCTCACCTGGAGACTCTTGGAGATATCCAGGGAAAGAAATTCTAGGAATAGGCTGGACTTCTTGTGATACAAACCTATGGAGATAAGGAACATTGAGATCTGGAGTGGTATTTCAAGGTGGTCCTCGTGTTCACTTACAGGCTGGTGAGGCCAGAGATACCAGTTACACAAGTAACATTCTCCCAAAAGATTGTGAGCTCTGTGAGTATAGGGTTATGTCTGACTTCTCATTATAGCAAACCTAATGCCTAACTCTTAATAGGCACTTCATCAAGGTTATGAAGGGATGAGTGAATGAATAATTAAATGAATAAGGAGTGTGATTGACATAGAACAGGAAATATGGTCAACTTTTAAAAATAATAATATTAATTATTTTATTAATTTGAGAGGGGTCTCACTGTGTTGTCCAGGC
Organism: Pan paniscus; assembly: GCF_029289425.2. Lineage (NCBI taxonomy): Eukaryota > Metazoa > Chordata > Mammalia > Primates > Hominidae > Pan > Pan paniscus. The sequence goes on along the minus strand of NC_073256.2, from coordinate 48,551,016 downwards.
TGGTCTCAAGCTCCTTGCTCAAGCGATCCTTCCGCTTCAGCCTCCTGAGTAGCTGGGACTACAGGCCTGCACCACTGTGCCTGGCTGATCATCTGTATTTTAGAGTCTATCTTTCTATTCATGCAGCCCAAGACCACATGGGTGTTTGTGGGTGCTATGTTACATTCATTCATGATTGACCCTGATCTTGCTGTAGACTGGGGTTTTAAACTGAAGTGTGTTTGTGAAGCACTTTAAAAAACATATGGTTGTCTGGGTCTACTGAGTCAGAATCCCCAGTGCATGGGGCCCAGGCTTGTATATTCCACTGGGTTCATCCGGTTAAACCTCTGCTGTGGCCTGAAGCACCGACGTAGTTTTCAGAAGCATGGCTGCCACATCCTATTTCCTTCCTTTCTATGTTTTTGTAGTTAAATTTTTGAACTCCTGTTAAATTTTGTCTTGTCAGTTTTAGCTCATTGCACTAGCTCATCAACCTCTTTTTGATCATGCTTCTGTCATTTATTATATTAGCTATTTCCCCTTGGATTTGTGTCACATGCTAATTAGATAAAAGTTGCCTTTTTTATCTTTATGCAAGTCATTGAAAAACATGGGGAACATAAAAGGGTTAGGATTGCAATGGACTCATCAATTAATACCCAGAAAGAAAATGAGCTTAAACATTTTTTTTAAACACAATTTCTTCCCACTTGCAAATGCAGTTTAGAGGAAAATAATGCTGGGACACAGTGTGGAGATTTAATCTGTATTTCCAGCTTTCCCAATAAATATTTCTATGACCTTGGGAAAGTCACTTACTCTTGGGTATTACTTTCTGTCTGAGGAAAACCATGGGGAGGAGAGATTAGTGCTTTGGGCTGACCCAAGTCCTCTCTTTCTGTGGTTTCCTCTCTGAACCTGCCTCAGTTCCATTTATTCCTTCTAGTACCTCAGCCTGACGTGGCCCCTGCTATCACTATGCCTGGCCAGCAGGACATAATTTCCCTGCTGTCAAGTCTGGTGTAGACAGATCACTTGTTCCTTCATACCAGCCTGGATAGGGTAGACATTTTTCAAAAGAACTTTTTTGATGGGGCGTGGGAAGGGAAGAACCCTAAGGAAATAGACAGGAAACTGTATGAACAGAGAAACGGGGGATATTATTCATGCAGTGAGGACTTGTGGAATTTCTATGATGTCAATCGCAATGTCAATTACTGTTTTGGGTCCTGGGAATACAGCAGTGAAACAAAGTTCCTGCCCCGATGGAGCTGACATTCTGTAGTTGGGAGAGAAAGCTAACACATCATCAGATACACCAGGTGGTATAACTGCTCCCGAGAAAACAAAGTCTGGTAAAGGAGATGGGAGTGTGGGTGGGCAGTGTTATTTTATGTAGGGTGTTGAAGGAAGTCCTCTTTAATTAGCTGACATGGGTGCAGCAATCTGGAGGACGTGAAGGGGTGCTGGGGACATAGTGAGATGGGCAGAGTGGGAACCTTGAGGACAGAGATTGCCCGTGTGGTCTATGAGCAGCAAGGAGGTAGGGGCAAGGGGAAGATGAAACCTGGAGGGAGGAGATGGAAGAGGTGGCAGAGGGCTGGGTTGCTTAGGCCCTTGTAGGGCTTTGGATTTCACGCTGAGTAAACTGAGATGCCATTGGAGAGTTTTTGAATAGAAAAGTGTCATCTGACTTAGGCCTCTAAGGGAGACCAGTTAGGGGGCCAGGGAACAGAGTGGAGGTGGAAAGGGGGTAAAATGGTTCAGATTGGGAATGAATTTGAACTTGGAAGTTCTGCCAGTGGGATGCACTGGTGGGTTTTATATAGGATGTGTGTGTATGTGTGTCTGCGGGAGGCAGGAAGGCAGAAAGAGAGAGAGAGAGAGAGAGAAAGAGAGAAAGAGAGAGGGAAACTCCAAGACTTTTTATCTGAGCAACTGGAATGATGGAGTTGCTATTTGTAGGAAGGTTTGGGAGTGAGCATGAATTTGATCTTAGACACATTAAGTTTGAGATGATTTTTCAATATTTGAAGGAGTCAGGGTTTGGTTTGGAAGACGAAACCAATATGACTGTGTCAAGGAGAATCCGTATCTCCAAGGGGAATGTTCTAAAATGAAACCTACACGCGCCCTGTCTCCTGAAATCTGTCCCAATCTCCACGTATTCATTCTGACTCATTATTTTTGCACAGAACATCCTTATTTACCATGTATTTACCACCCACCAAAGGCCGATCTTCCCTTTAGAGAAGCCTGACTTTGTTCAGCTGTGATTTTTTTTTTAATGAACTGGTCCCTATCACAAGCATTCCTGACAGAGGTTGGACCAATCTGATGGCTGATAGAAGACTTCTGGGCTTTTCCTTAATTCAAAACTGAAGTCTCTGCCTGCCTGCTAAACTCTCATTTTCTGTTAGAGGATTACTGCTACCGCTACCTCATTTGCAGAGTGGAGGTGACTAAGATACCATGAGCCTAAGCCGAGTATCTTTGCAGAGGTAATCACCTCCCCAGTTGCCCTGTGGTGACTCAGAAGAGTGCTCACATTTAGCTGGGCATGGTGGCTCATGCCGGTAGTCCCAGGAGGCTGAGGAGGGAGGATCCCTAAGCCCCAGAGATGGAGGTTGCTGTGAGCCGTGATAATGCCAACTACATGATCATAATCATAATTCTGATTATGTGGATGTGAATTACACGAATGGTAATTACACTGGTAATTACACTGCACTCCAGCCTGGGTGACAGAGTGAGACTCTGTCTCAAAAATAAATAAGTAAATAAATAAATAAAAATAAAAATAAAAATGCTCCTTCATCCCTCCCCTGCCTCCCATTGTCACCAGAATCTGGACACTGCATGTTTCCAATAGAAAACTATTTTGAACAAGGTCTCAATAAGATAAGAATAGGGCCAGACATGGTGGCTCATGCCTGTAATCCGAGCACTTTGGGAGGCTGAGGTGGGCGGGTCACTTGAGGTCAGGAGTTTGAGATCAGCCTTGCCAACATGGTAAAACTCCGTCTCCACTAAAAAAAATACAAAAACTTAGCTGGGCGTGCCTTAGTCCCAGCTACCTGGGAGGCTGAGGTGGGAGAATCGCTTGAACCTGAGAGGTGGAGGTTGCAGTGAGCTGAAATTGTTCCACTTCACTCCAACTGGGGTGATGGAGTGTCTCAAAAAAAAAGAATCGACAGATTCATATTTCATTCTATAAATGGGGGAGGGAATGAGCTGTCATTAGGATAGACAGCATCCCAGGATTTGAGTATCAAGGGTCATATAATCACACAAGCATTAAAGAAAAAAAGAGAAGGAAAAGAAAAAAGCAAAAAATAGAGAATATGATTTTTTACCTTGATTCTAAGGAGGACTCTGTAATTAGAATAAGATGATGCCTAAGACATCAAGTAAACCATTTCTCTGGCTCAGGTGAGGTTGGGATTCATAACATTTTACCTCCTACCCCTTTTGAGTTTTATTTGAGTTTTATTCCTTTAATTCTCTCTGAAGGTGTTAATGAACAGTGAATTGCTTAAGGGTACACTTGCTGACAAGGAAGAATAAAGGCAGGAAACCAATGACAACAGGGAGTTTCAAAAACTGTTAGGAGCAAATTATAAATGAAATCTTCTGTAGAACCTCAGATTAAATAGATTAAAGTGGGGCTGTTTTTCTCCGGCTCCTACTAACTCTCCCACTCCCGCCCTATCCCATTTGTTTATTTTTGCAACTGTTGTTGGCCTTTTCCTTGAAGTCCTCCAGAGAAGAAAGTTCTATATACCCTTAAGCCATGGATTATTAAGGGCTGAGAGATGACTGAGTAATCTTGGAGGTGTTTTTCTTCCTCTAGAAGGGTTTCCTCCAAGCCTAGGGCCTTTCACTGAGAAATCAAGAGCCAGGTAGAAAGAACCTGGGCTGAAGCTAAACATGGGTTTAGGATCTGTGGACCCCAAACCATATGTTGCCAGTGCCAACTTGAGAGTGAGCATTTGAGGTTCCATTCACCTTGTGACTGAGAAGGCAGTGTAGGAGCATGCAAGTAACAGAAGGAAACAGAGGGGATATTTACACTACACCCCTGGCCTTTGCAGAAAGCCTAGTCTTTTTCTTCCCCTAATTCTCCAGAGTTCTCTGTCTTTGCACCCACTCCATCTTAGACTCATCATTCTATTAATAATTGTTTTTTACTGTGAAAGTGCGCACATGGCTCCCAGATGGTGGTTTGAGCCTCACATCAACAGAGTGGCCTGACAGTGATGGCTTCAGCTTTGAGCAGAGAGGAGGGTGATGGGCTGTGACTCACTCTAGGAGTTTCCATCATCTGCGCTGGCCAGTCAGCCCATCCATTATCTGTGGTTTGTCTCATCCTGCCTAAGCCTATTAGCTCATCTCTTTTTGCCAACTTGACATTCGGTTCTCTTCCTTTGTTCGACTCCCTGGGACTGTCTGCCGCATTACCTTCTTATGTGCTCATTGTCCCATACGGTGTCATTTGCAGATAATAGCAACATGCCATTTACGAGCTCCTGGATCACTAATAAAAATGTTAAATGAGTCAGAAGGTGACACCTCGCTTTTGCCATCTGCAGCATGTTGACATTTGTCATTACCTTTTAAGGCAGAAACCAGAGCCTGCAATCGTAGCAGTCTAAACTAGACCCACTCAAACTTGACTATCAGCATCACAGTGACAACACCCTCATTAGCCATCATCATCAGTCTCATTCACCCACAGTGGTGGCCTCTGGAGCACTCACGGAGCTGACCAGGGTGAAGAGAAGGGGAGCAAAGGGAGTTACGAGATCTGGGCGGATGGTGCCAGATCTGAGATTCAGTGGGTTTGGCTCTCTGGATACTTAGAGTCTGCAAGTAAATATCAGTGACATGTTGTCATGTTGTCACCAGGACAGCTTGGTGAAGGATGCACTGGCACAGGGCTAGCTCTGCTGGGTCATTTGAGATGCAAAGCAGATTATTTTTGGTTAGAATTATCTGGCTGCCCTGCCTACTGTGATGAATGGATACTTTAGCATATACATAATCCAGAGACTTATAGAATATTAGTTATCTTATTTCCAGGGCTGAACTATTAAATACGGATTTAAACATCCTTATTTGTCAACTCTGTGGTTTGACTTTTCTTTCTCTTTTGTTTTTAGACAAGGTCTCACTCTGTCTTCCAGGCTGGAGTGCAGTGGTATGATCACAGCTCACTGCAGCTTTCACCTCCTGGGCCTAAGCAATCCTCCTACCACAGCCTCCCTAGTAGCTGGGACCACAGGCGTGTGCCATCACACTCAGCTAAGTTTTAATTTTTAAAGAAATAGAGATGGGATCTTACTATGTTACCTAGGCTCATCTCAAACTTCTGGGCTCAAGTGATTCTCCCACCTTGGCTTCCCAAAGTGGTAGGATTACAGATGTGAGCCTGGTTGACTTTTCTCTTTTTCATAAGTTATTCTGATTTTTTTAAAAATTTATTTTTGGTCTGGGTGCAGTGGCTCACATCTGTAATTCTAGTACTTTGGGAGGCCGAAGTGGGAGGATCTCTGGAGCCCAGGAGGTCGAGGCTGCGGTGAGCTGAGATTGCACCACTGCACTCCAGCCTGGGTGACAAAGCAAGACCCAGTCTCAAAAAAATATATATTTTTGGATCTTCTCATTAATTCACTACTTTCCTTAGTTATTAGCTTGACTTTATTTCTCAATAGGAAATTCTCTCTTTTTTTTTTTTTTCTGGAAAATTGAACTTACTCCCCCTGTGTGTTTAACTCTGAACTGTATACATTGGTAGAACACAATCTTACATGTTTCCACGTACCGTTCATTTTTGGTGTGTATTATTCTTTCCTCTATATAGGTTTGAGTGATCCTTTGAAAGTTCATGCTGCAGGTGTTATTTCTCAGGACAATTGAAATTTCACTTTGTAATTTTCTAGTTTGGTTTCTACACTTTTGATGGATTCCAGGGTGGGCTGTGAGTCTTTTCCTTTTTTTCACCAGAGAAGGAAATGAGACATTGACATAATGACAGAAATGTATGAGGCGAGATAATGGTGACATCATAGTGACAACGGCTGTGACAGTGATGCAGTCCCTGTCACGGAGAATTCTGGCAAGCCACGGTCATCGGGTGGTGTTGCACTGGGAAAGTGAAGCTAGAGAAATTCTGAAATCAAGGACTGGTTTGTGTGGAGCACTAGAACTTGGAATGTCTGTGCTGGGAATCTGAAAGCAGGAAAAGAGAATTTTGGAATCAGCAGCCATACACATCACACTTATCATTTCTTGGAACAGTTTCTTGGAAAAGGCAGTAACACAGGCAGGAAGAGGGTGAAAAATCAGCCTCTATGAACTTTTAACCATTTATTTAACTACAATTGATTGTGCCAGGCATTGAATTAAATGCTGTCCCTTCATTAATAATAATAATTTATTAAAAAGTGATGGTAATAATATTATTATTATGGAGAATAATAATTCGCAACAATCCTCCATCAATCCATTCAGCTTAGAGAGGTTAAGTAATGAAAGCTTTCCAAGGTCACACATAAGAGGAAGAGCTTGAATATGATCCTATTTGACTGCAGAGTTCAAGCTGTTACCATTAATTTAAATGTTAGAGATGCAGAGATGAATTAGATGATGTTGGCCCTCAGAGATCTTATCATCAAATGAGAAGGCAATGGAGTTCATGCAAGCACATTTTAAGAATAGTGTGATAAGAGTTATGATAGAAGCATGCACAGGGATTATTGGGGTACAAAGAGGTGCATATACAATTCTACATAACAGGGGCATTTTGCCACTGCTAATGGCAAAAACTGCAATTACTTTTGCACCAATCTAATAGAAGGAAGGGGAGATGAGCCAGGTCTTTAGAGATGGCTTGGCCAGAAATTGTCATCAGACCACCTTTCTAGACTTTCCTTTGACTCCGAAGTCACCAGGCAATCTTGGATTTGATTGCACTTTCAGGACGGTGCCTTTAATTCAACAAGTGTTTATCCAACACCTGCTCCACAAAACGCTCTTTGCTGGAAGTTGAGTGGGAATACATAGAAAAGAGAAGACTCGGCCTTGGCTCTGCAGTAGACAGCACCAGAGAAGGAGGAATGCAGATGTGCAAAGCTCAAGCAGTTCAGAGCAGAGGGAGGTGGGTGTGGGTGGGTCTCTTGGAAATCTCCGTGGTGAAGGCAGCTGCAGGGACCTGAGGCAAGAGTGAGAGGGGGTGAAATTGGGGAAGGGATGGTGCTCCTGGCTTGGGCACATGGCATGTGCAAAGGCCGGGAGCTGAGACGGACCATGCTGCTTTCAGAGGAGAGGTGAACTAGTCTGAGGCACAGGATTCTGCTGCTGGAAATGGGGGATGTCAGTGCGAGTAGGAGGGGAGAAGCCTGCTTCTGGAACTCCTTCCTGGTGTCAGGCCCAGGACGTTGTCCCTTCTCAACTGTGTTGCCTGCCAGCTGCCTGTGCTGCTGCAGAGCATGCTGCCTGCCCCAGTGGGGCTCTCACTTCTCCCCCAATCTCTGCCTGTGATTGACTGCCCTTCCCCCACCCACCCTACTGCCAGGTGGGGAGAGTCAGCTCCCTTTCACTCAGGTTGCCTGGTCACTGTCTTCTTAGCTAATTCCAGAGTGGCTTCAACTTCTTCTGGACTTGGTCCTTCTTATTCTTTTTTAGAGACAGGGTCTTGGCCAGGCGCGATGGCTCACACCTGTAATCCCAGCACTTTGGGAGGCCGAGGCGGGTGGATCATGAGGTCAGGAGATTGAGACCATCATGGCCAACACGGTGAAACCCCGTCTCTACTAAAAATACAAAAAATTAGCCGGGTGTGGTGGCATGTACCTGTAGTCCCAGCTACTCGGGAGGGTAAGGCAGGAGAATCACTGGAACCTGGGAGGCAAAGGTTGCAGTGAGCCGAGATCGTGCCACTGCACCCCAGCCTGGGTGACCAAGCAAGACTCCATCTCAAAAAAAAAAAAAAAAAAAAAAAAAGACAGGGTCTTACTCTGTTACCCAGGCTTTGTAAATGACTTTTGAAGAAAGGAAACAGGAGGCAGTCTTGTTAGCAGTGTTGTGGGAAGTGGTTTTGTCTTCCTGATGGTCCAATCTTAGACGTTTAGGTCAATTTCCTAAGCACAAATTGAGTGCCCGTTATGGGTAACATCCTGTGCTGGCCACTCGGGGCAATGCCCAGGTGTATTAGTCAAGCCTCTGCTTTAACCTGCTGTAAGACAACAAACTAATCATGTTAATAGGGCAGTACAGCGAATAAGGGTGACACTCTAAAAGAAATGCACACATCCTAATCCCTGGAACTTGTGAATGTGACCGTATTTGGAAAAAAAAATTACTGCTGGAGTACAGTGGCGTGATCTCGGCTCACTGCGACCTCTGACTCCCAGGTTCAAGTGACTCTCCTGCCTCAGACTCCCGAGTAGCTGGGATTACAGCGAGCCACCATGCCTGGCTAATTTTTGTATTTTTAGTAGAGATGGGATTTCACCATGTTGGCCAGTCTGGTCTCAAACTCCTGGCCTCAACTGATCCGTCCGCCTTGTCCTCCCAAAGTGCTGGGATTACAGGTGTGAGCCATGGTGCCTGGCTATAAAAAATCATTTAACATTTTAAATTGTCATAATTTGCCAGATGTGGTGATGTGTCCTGTAGTCACAGCTACTCAAGAGGCTTAGGTGGGAGGACTGCTTGAGCCTAGGAGTTAGAGGCCAGACTGGGCAACCTAGTGAGATCCTGTCTCTAAAAAATATTGTCAGAATTTAAAATTGTTTATTTACAGAATTGTAAGCATGTAGTGTATTCAAGAAAGATCTATTCCCATCCCAGCCTTAGCCTTGCTGTTGTCTCTGGTTCACCTTCCATCCTTAGGGATGGAAGCCACATTTTGCTTTCCTAGGTGCCAGGATCATTTTAAAGCTGACCCAGGCTCAGATCTTTGTCTATGAATATCTTTTCTCTGAGAGGAACTACCAACATTTTCTTTGTTTTCTTTTCTTTGTTTTTTTAATTTTTTTTTTTTGAGACAGAGTCTCGCTCTGCTACCCAGGCTGGAGTGCCGTGGTGTGATCTCGGCTCACTGCAACCTCTGCCTCCTGGGTTCAAATGATTCTCCTGCCCCAGCCTCCTGAGTAGCTGGGACTACAGGCACACACCACCATACTCAGCTAATTTTTGTATTTTTAGTAGAGATGGGGCTTCACCATGTTGGCCAGGCTGGTCTCAAACTTCTGACCTCAGGTGATTCACCCGCGTTGGCCTCCCAAAGTGCTGGGATTACGGGCATGAGCCACTGTGTCCAGCCTCTTTCTTTTCTCTTTTTGATTGTCATTTTTATTTTGTTGGGAATTTATATTTTTAATTTTTAATTTTAATGGGTACATAGTAGGTATATATATTTATGGGGTATATGAGATATTTTGATCCAGGCATGCAATATGTAATAATCACGTAAGGGTAAATGGGGTATCCATCACCTTAAGGCAGCAAACATTTTCTTGTTTGTGTTGTCTCTAGGTCAAGGCTGACTTCCTAGTCCAGAGGTGAATCTAAGAGCAGGTTCTTCCTTCTGACCTAGAGAGCAGAGATTCCAAGCACATCACTCCTTTGTACCACCCAAGGTCCAGTGGGAGAGGGGAGGGATCCCTGCCCCCAGAGGGGAAGGGTCATGACTTTTACTGCCCAGGCTGGGGACAGGCGGCAGAGAGGAGGTGGGTGAGTGCTGCCCCTTGGCCTTTGTTGGGCCCTGACTAATGGGCCAGCTTCCTCTGGTCAGGGGAGGAACTGCATTCAGAGATGGGTACAGTAGGTGTAACAGCAATGGCATCAGCAGACAGTGGCCCTCCCACAACAGCCTGGCAGGGAGGCAAGCAGGCTCGTATGGGGTTAGCCCAGGAGTGCCCAAGATCCTATGGGGCGCCTCAGGCTATGTGTGCACCACCACATGCCAGTCCTTTCAGCGTGAGTCACCAAATCAACTGGACTCATAATTTATACTCAGCTTGGGCTGGGCACAGTGGCTCATGCCTGTAATCCCTGCACTTTGGGAGGCTGAGGGAGGTGGATCACCTGAGGTCAGGAGTTCGAGACCAGCCTGGCCAACATGGTGAAACCTCCGTCTCTACTAAAAATACAAAAATTAACTGGGTGTGGTGGCAGGCACCTGTAATCCCAGCTACTTGGGAGGCTGAGGCAGGAGAATTGCTTGAACCCGGGAGGCAGAGGTTGCAGTGAGCTGAGACTGTGCCATTGCACTCCAGCCTGGGCAACAAGAGCAAAATTCTGTCTCAAAAAAAAAAAAAAAAAAAAAAAAAGAAATTCACACTCAGCATCTGTGCCCAAACTCCATCAATTACTTTATGATACATAAGTACATCATGCTGTTTATTAATGAGTGCCTGTGGTCTCCAGTAGTTTAGGGGATAGGCGTGTGGCCAAAGGAAGACACCTCATTACATGGTAGCTGTGGTTTGAATGGGGGTAACCCACAGTGCGGGGTTGGGAGGGTGGTTCCTGGACATAAACATCAATACGTCAAGGTAAACTCAGCCAGGAACGAAAAACGAGTCTACTGCCAAGTTCAAAGAGGCATGAATTGAGAGAGGATGATGTGGTGATGTTATTGCATGGTCTTTGAGCTTGTGGTCTGAACTTTCTTAGTAGACCATTTTATATTCTCTTGTCTAAAAAAATAAAATAAAATAAGTCAACATTTCCCAGGTGTTTGGCATCCTGCTAAATGCTTCACATGCATTATCTCCTTTAATCCTCTCATGAACCATATCAGTACTGTTCTCACTTGACAGATGAAGAAATTCCATGCTTACCCTGTACCTATGCATTCTTTATGCACCCGTTCCACTTGATGAAGCCCCAAAGACAACATCTTTGTGTTTGTGATTCCCGTGTGGACAGCCAGCAGGTCTGGCTGCTGGACCTCTGTGCTGTGGTGGTGAAGTGAGTGCAGACAGCAAAGCAAGCCACAGGGCAGCACCGGCTGCTGCAATCCTGCCGCAGGATCCTGGGGCTTCGGTTATATTGAGCTATGAGCACTTGCAGACAGATGTAGCTCTCAGTCCCCCTTTCCTCCCAAGCTCTGAGGGAACCCACGCTGAGTCTTCAGGGCCTGACATCTCAAGGATCTCCTGTCTGGGAAATAACAAAGTGGCTGCTCCTGGCCAAGCATGGTGGCCCACACCTATAATCCTAGCACTTTGGGATACTGAGGTGGGAGGATCACTTGAGGCCAGGTGTTTGAGATGAATCTGGGCAACATAGTGAGACCCCGTCTCTATGAAATTTAAAGAATTAGCTGGGCATGGTGGCATGCGCCTGCAGTCATAGCAACTTAGAAGGCTGAGGCAGGAGGATCACTTGAGCCCAGGAGTTCAAGTCTGCAGTGAGCTATGATGGCACCACTGCACTCCAGCCTGGGAGACAGAGTGAGACCTGTCTCTAAATGAACAATCAACAAACAAACAAAAACAAAGTGACTGTTCCTCCATCAAGGAGTCATGGTTAGTGGTTAGTATGAATATCTTGTATTCTCATCTCACTGCCACAAGTCACAATTTAGGGATCTCATTTACATTCAAGCATGATTACATATTCCCCATACGGGAAGAAGGGCAGACAAGGCTGCTGAGCCTCAGAAATAAAAGGATCTGCCTCGTAGTTTACTGGCGAAGGAAGGAGTTTCTTCCCAGGTTTGACCACTTTTCACTCTACAAGTTCAATGTTTCTTAATCAACTTGGTTCAGATCAATACATGATGATTCAAGGTACTGTTGCACTAAGATGCCATTTGTGTGCTCTTGGGAATGGTAGGGTGGGGTACAGGACATTGGGTGGAAGACAGGTTGAGAAAGACCCCTAGACAGCTAGCAGCCATCATCACCAAGAGAGATAGCAGAAAAACAAGTGGAAGCTTCAGTTGGGGTTATGCGAGAAGAGAGGTCAGCATTGGCACCAACCGGACCAGCGACACTCCTTCCATCTGCACACCTGGCTGTTAGCACAGAGAGTTAGAACCAGGACTCCAAGATGAAAAGAAGTTTGAGTGCTTCTTAAGAAATGAGCCAAGGACCTGGGCAGAGGGCAAGTCCAGGTTCAGAGTCCACTCAGACCTAACATCAGGGTAAACCCCACTTGCCCAGGCCACGTGTATTAGTCAGCGTTCTCTAGAGGGACAGAACTAATAGGATATATGTATATATGATGGGAGTTTATTAAGGAGAATTGACTCACACAATCACAAGGTAAAGTCCCACAACAGGCCATCTGCAAGTTGAATAACAAGGAAGCCAGTGGTGGAACTGTCTGAGTCCCAAAACCTCAAAAGTAGGGAAACCAACAGTGCAGCCTTCAGTCTGTGACCAAAGGCCTGAGAGCCCTTGGCAAACCACTGGTGTAAGTCTAAGAGTCCAAAGCTGAAGAGCTTAGAGTCTGATGTTCGAGGGCAGGAAGCATCCAATACAAGAGGAAGATGAGGGCCGGAAGACTCAGTAAGTCTGCTCTTCCATCTTCTTCTGCCTGCTTTATTCTAGCAGTGCTGGCAGCTGATTAGATGGTGCCCAACCAGATTGAGGGTGGGTCTGCCTCTCGAAGCCCACAGACTCAAATGTTAATCTCATTTGGCAGCATCCTCACAGACACACCCAGGAACAATACTTTGCATCCTTCAATCCAATCAAGTTGACATTCGATATTAACCATCTGACTGAGTGTCCTGGAAACAAATACTCTAAGTTCAGTAAATCTCTCTCTTTCTCCTTCTTTCCTTTTCTCCCCCTTGTCCTCTTTTTTCTTCTCTGCTCCCTCTGTTGTAGCATTTTAAAAAAAATAGTATTTAGTTCTTGGATAAACTTTTCAGAAGAGAAACTGTGCCATAGATACCTGGACTAATTCATTTCCACACCTAAGGGGTGTGAACATCTGTGGTCTACGAAGAACATGGGTCTTCAACTCACCAGTGTGCAAAGTAAAAATCAAAGCAACCCTCTCACCTTACTTCTATCCCCCCACTAATAATGTTTAAAAAAATCTCAGATGGGCATGGTGGCTCATGTCTGTAATTCTAGCACTTTGGGAGCCCGAGATGGGGGAATCTCTTGAGCCCAGGAGTTCCAGACCAGCCTGGGCAACATGGTGAAACCCTGTCTCTACAAAAAATACAAAAGTTAGTTGGGTGTGGTGGCACCTGCCTGTAGTCCCAGCTACTTGGGAGGCTGAGGTGGGAGGATCTCTTGAGTCAAGGAGGTTGAGGCTGCAGTGAGTCATGATCACACCACTGTACTCCATCCTGGGTGACAGAGCGAGACCCTGTCTCAAAAACAAACAGGTTGGCGCGGTGGCTCACGCCTGTAATCCCAGCACTTTGGGAGGCTGACACGGGCAGATCACGAGGTCAGGAGATGGAGACCATCCTGGCTAACACGGTGAAACCCCGTGTCTACTAAAAATACAAAAAATTAGCCAGGCTTGGTGGCAGGCGCCTGTAGTCCCAGCTACTTGGGAGGCTGAGGCAGGAGAATGGTGTGAACCCGTGAGGCGCAACTTGCAGTGAGCTGAGATCGCGCCACTGCACTCCAGCCTGGGGGACAGAGCGATATTCCATCTCAAAACAAAAAACAAAACAACAACAATAAACAAAACTCAACCTCAAACCATTTCATTAAAATTCATGAGAAAGTAGACATTGTATCAATGTTTCAGAAGTCATACATGTGATTAACTTATTCAAGCAACAAAAAGCAATCATATTACAAAACTATATTTAGCAATTCTCTCTCTCTCTCTCTCTCTCCCTCTCCCTCTCCCTCTCCTTCTCCCTCTCCCTCTCTCTTTTTGAGACAGGGACTTGCTATGTGGCCATGGCTGGTCTCAAACTCCTGGGCTCAGGTGATCCCCCTGCCTCAGCCTGTCTAGTAGCTGGGATTACAGGCAGGCACCACTGCACTCAGCTGGTTCTTTAATAAACACACCATGAATAGTGTTCTCTCAGGAGTCACTTCTAGAGACTCATGGGGTTACAGATCTTCTCTGAAGACTGTAGGACTTTGCAAGCATCAGGAGGCAGCCTGGATAGCACCAGGCAAGAAAATGACCCATTGGAAAATGCTGAGTCCACATTTAATAACTAACATTTAAGGGGTGCCCACTATATGCCAAGCACTACACTATCATACTAACACATATAATTTTATTTAGTCATGAAATGGCATTGAGAGGCAGATATTAACAAAAAGGATCTGAGACTCATAGAGGGAATACAACCTGCCCAATTCGGCCCTGGCAAGTAAGTGGGAGCACTGGGCTTTGAAATGATGTCTTCTGAATTGAATTCCTGGGTTCTTCCTAGCCTACTGTCATTGCTTTGAATTCCTTGGACAAAATGACCCACAAAAGTACAAATCTTTACCTTCTCATTGCCTGTGTCAGCTATGGTGAAGAGAATAAATACAGGTGGGGAAGAGGCAAAAATCGGGTGCATTTGTAGATAGGTTGGTGCATGAAACAAACAGGAAGATATAAAGTCTTTTCTTCTTGGGTCATCAGACACTAATTAGGAGCAATGGATAACAATGCAAACCTATGAAGGCTTAATGCAGTTGCAAAGGGTTCACAATATGAAGCTTCAATGAAAGAGTGACTTTTTCCACAAACTTAATGGGGAATAGTTATTCAATACCTGGTACAAATGGTGAGGGTGAAGAAAGTTGTGATTTTTTTTTTTAAGAAAAAAATTTGTTTTGCTGGGAAGTCATGAAGAAGCAATGTCATCTCAGAGACCTAATAAGGCACGATGGTCCTGGACTTAATGGCTGTGGGAGCTGTTCATTCGTGACCTCAGGACCGGGCTGCTGCTTCCTGAGAGTTATTCCACCCTGGAGTTAAGACTCTGCTGTGCTAGGACCACTGTGAAACCACAACACACACCTAGTGGTTCTATTTTCATGGACTGAGAAAAGCAAGTTGGAGCCACTTCCTGATCTGGCTGCCTTTGCCCAGAGTCTGTTCCCGGGGTGCGGCATGGGGGCTGTGACCCTGAGGTCCTGCCCTCTCCTTCTCCTAGTCCCAACCCAAACTGTGAACCAGAAAATGGAACCCTGGCCAGGCCTGGTCTGAGGGACCATGTTCACATTTGACATCTTTGTGACTCTGGCAGGTCACAGACCCATCCCTTTCTCCTTCCCCAGCCCCCTCAGAATCTCCAGGGTGCCTGTGGCTGAGGTTTGGGTCCTCAGGATGGGGCAAGACTGGGGCAAGTGTGGTGGCCCATCAGTGAAAGAGCCTGAGGGAGGGTGATGGAGTTTGGATGTTGTCCTCTCTGAATCTCATGTTGAGTTGTAATCCCCAGTGTTGGAGAAGGGTCCTGGTGGGAGGTGATTGGATCATGGGGGTGGAATTCTCATGAATGATTTAGCACCATCTTCTTGGTTCTGTCCTCACAATAGTAAATGATTTCTCATGAGATCTGATTGTTTAAAAGTGTGTGGCACCCCCCACCATCTCTCTTGCTCATGCTCTTGTCTTGTGATGTGCCTACTCCTGCCATAACTAAAAACTCCCTGAAGTTCCCCAGCAGTTGAGCAGATGCTGGTGCTATGCTTCTTGTACAGCCTGCAGAACCATTAGCCAATGAAACCTCTTTTCATTATAAATTACCCAGCCTCAGTATTTCTTTAAAGCAATGCAAGAATGGCTTGACACAGAGAGCATAGCTGAAATTATTAGGAGAAAGTCAAAGACCAAAGTCATGAACACCAGCTTGAAAGTCAAATTAAGAGTTAAGCCATCCCCAGAATGTGGGACAAGGCTTGGAAGTGTGCAGAACTGGAGTGGAAGGAGAGACAGGTCAGGGTAAAGGGAAGCAGGCTCCAAGCTCTGTATGATTTCCCCACCTTGGAAACTCGTTGCTCTTCCTGACCCACCACATGCGAGCCACCCTGGGCTTTCTTTCAATCCCTCACATATCCCAGGCTGGCTCTGCTCGCAGGACCTCTGCACCTGTTGTCCCATCTGCCTGGAATGCCCTGCCCGATATTCTTCTTAGTACTTAGATATCAGCTCAGATGTGACCTCTCAGAGAAGTCTTTCTCATTCTCCCCAGATAAATGTAGTAACTTTACCTCCGAAGTCACAATTGCATTGCCCTAACTTCATAGTATCAATTACCGGTATTACAGTGCTGCATGTGTGTATGTATGGATGTAAGTGGTCTGTCTTCCCCAATGAGATGGAAATTCCAAGGGGTTGGAGACTTTGCTTTGTTCTATGCTATATCCCTAGCACCTAGAATAATGCCTGACACTTAGCGGGCACTCACTAGATATTGCTGAATGAATGGAGATCCTGGTTGATGGCTGGGACTGGTGTGGAAGTGTAAATGGCTGTCTGATTGGCTGCTGGCCATTGATCAAGGATCAAAGAAGTCTTTCTGCATAAATCTGGGGAAATCTGGGGAAGAAGGCGAGGACAAATTTTCATCTCATTTGGCTCAAAGTAAGAACCAGTCCCTGCTTCCATTGCAAAAGGGGAAGAGGAGCACTTGTCTGGGTGTAATCAGACCCTCGGGATGAACTGGGACTTGCTACACTGGAACACCAAGTAGAAACATGGCCAGAGAAAACAGATTGTCTGAAAGCATCGTATGGAAGGCACTATGAAACTGAGACAGTCCTGTCTGAAATGTAGGAGCAGGGTTTGCACATAGGCTTATGTATTCGAATATGTGAGCTGCTATTACAAACTCCCAAACATATAATGACTCTAACACAGTAGAAGCTAATTTCTCCCTCACTGTTATCTCAAACAGGTGTTCCTGGTCAGCAGGCAGCTCTCTTTTAGACAGCAACTAAGGGATGCGGGCTCCTCCATCAAGGCTCCATCAGCTTGACATGCAACTCCTACGGTTCTCATTTTAGGCTGCCTGAAGCCAGGAGAAGAGGAAGGAAAGGGTGAAGAAGGTGTACTAGCTTGCTAGTGGGCTCAGCCCAAAGGACACGTACCAATTCTGCTCCTGCTCCTCATTGTGGAGCAGGACAGTGTACCCCACTACACACCAGGAAGCAGGAAGTATAGTTTTGGCTAAGCAGTCACTTCCCCTCATAACGCCATGCCCTGGAAGGGGAAGCGTCTGTCGGGGCGGATGCTTAACCTCCCTCCCAGAGGTTTGCAGTGAGATTTTCTCAGGGATCACATTGCCCATTTACTACAGCATTAGTTTAAACTGGCTGTTCTATGGAGCAGAGCTGGTGGCCAGTGGGACTCATGACAAAGGCAGCCAGTGGAACACATGGATTATGCTTCTCAGTGGTTTGGCAGCTAGGGTTGTAGAGATTGGAGAGTGTGGGTGTGACAGGTGTGGCAATCTCCCACTGATGCCATCCCTGAACCTTCCATCTCTATCCCTTGGTTTAGCAGCCCAAACTAATCCGGTTCTAGGTCTAGCTTTCCCAGGTGCCTGGGACCATTTCCCTCGAGTGTCTCTGGCACTTGCAATCTCTGAGTGGGTAGGCCCATGGAGGTCATTTTGCTCTCTGCTTCCTCTGTCCCTCAACCCAACCCCCTACCTGCCAGTGTTCTGAGAAGGGAGCAGACAGGATGTGCTATTCCACATCAGAAAAGTGGTTTTCCTCTCCCTAGTTCATCAACCAAATGCAGGAGAGGAAAGGATCAACATTAACATGGGCATCCGAACATGAACAGCAGTTGAAGAGATGTCAACTATGAATGTTGTGAACACATTTTCAATGACTCTATAGGAGTATGGGAAATGGCTTTAAGTTTTAGAAAAAAAATTGTTTATTTTCCATTTACTGAGTATCATTTTGTATTATACAAATAATCTATGGATGACAGTTTAATGCTGCTCCATGCAGTGCTAATTTGTTAGAGCACTATTTGTCTCTGGAGCATTTTCCTAAAATAGATGTGTGTGTGTATGTAAAATAATCAGTTGCAAAAAAAGTCATATAACTTGTGTTTTTTAATATAAAACTTCCATTCTCTGAATGTTTTTGAAGCTAGGAGCAACATTACAAGCTCTGAAAGAAACACCAAACTACAACTTTGAATCAATTCCTTGGACAAAATTAGATATCATGGGTTCCAATTCTAATTTATGGGAAGCCTTGGTAGGCTCTATGCTGAGGTGAGCCCTTTGAAAATTTTAGTGCAGGTTGCTCTACTGTGTGTCTCAGCTAGGTAAACATGAGACAGGTACCATCACTGTCACCAAAGATGATGATGAATCCAGATCCCCCTTAGAGACCAGCCTGGTGAGGCCAAGGTCCCTTTTAAAATTAAAATTAAAACTAAACATGCTCTGTTTCTTACCATCATGATTGCAGTTTCTTTCTTCATGTTTGCTGACATACAAGAAGCAGCAGCAAAAGTTTTTTAAGTAATTCCATTTTATAATTATATAGTTTTAACTTTACTTCCTGGGAAAGCAATTCTTTAACTGAAAAGCTCATAATAACCAAAAATATTAAAAACTGTGTTTGTTGTAGGAAACCATAGTCGTTTACTTTTCATTTTTTTTGAGACGGAGTCTCATTCTGTTGCCCAGGTTGGAGTGCAGTGGTGCGATCTTGGCTCACTGCAACCTCCACCTCCCGGGTTCAAGTGATTCTCCTGCCTCAGCCTCCCAAGTAGCGGGGGTTACAGGCACCCACCACCATGCCTGGCTAATTTTGGTATTTCTAGTAGAGACAGGGTTTCACCATGTTGGCCAGGCTGGTCTCGAACTCCTGACCTCAAGTGATCTGCCTGCCTCGGCCTCCCAAAGTGCTGTGATTACAGATGTGAGCCACTGCGCCCGGCCTGTGGTCATTTACTTAAACCACAAATTGTTTGTATAGAAAATTGAATTTGCTTACTTAAGCTGTGTATGAACTCCCCAGTCTCATGTTAATTAACCCACCACTCTCATAAATGAATTCACTAGCTTTATGTTAATTGACTTTCCATTGGATATACTGTGTCTATTCTCTTGTTAGTCAGAAAGCAACCAATTCTAATCTAGTTTTCTCCCTGTAGGACTGTTTGAAATAATGGGTGGCTCATGCAGATTTTGACCCAAATATAGTGCAGAGCTTCATTCTTCCATAATATCCTCTGGGACAGTAAAAGCTAACTCTTCAGATTATACTTTTTTCTCTATATACATTGATTTTTCTATTTCAGGGCAATGGTCATTAATGTACCACACTGCAAATATTTTCAAACAATGACTGCTTTATCATTCTGTCCTGAGTTGAGAGTATTTTGCAATGCATGTTGTTTACTCTGCCTGCCAATTATTTTGTGTTCTGGTGAATTGTCTTAACCCATAATAGTTCTCAAAGGTGTGTGAGTGATAGTGCTGGACCACCAAGAGCCACATGAGAACATCCGTGGCGTCTGGAGTTTATTCAAGGACATCGTGGAGGAAGCAGAGGGTAAAGTTCAGGAAGCAGTCGTGGCTTTGTGGATGTCCTTTGACATGATGAACAACACCATACAAACAATTGCAACCTGGGAATGATTGGTTAATAACAGAACAAATGGAGGTCAGAAGAAACTGGGCAGAGAGTCTTGTTTTGACTTCAGTGGATTAGAAGAGAAAGCCCCATTATTACCAGGGTACGATTCCAGGGCCACATCTTTACTAAGTGAAATGTTACAACCACCTTGAGGGTCTGATAAAGTCAATGCTCAGTTTCCAGGAATGTGTACCCCTCCCCAATACCTCCACCAAGTCAAAGTGGTATTTATTTACGTTATTGTGTATAGTTAAAAAAACTAACCATCCAGCGAGAAGACAATGAAAAATGCAAGTCTCTATCCTCTCTTTTCCAGTTCCATTCTCTAGGAGTGACCATTGTTAGAGTTTCAGAAATTTCTAATACCTATATATGCATATAGGTGATTCTAAACAGGGGCAAACTTCAGGCCATACATTCAGGTGGCAGGAAGTAGAATTATTAATAGTATTTTTTCCTATAACATAAATTACTTCTATTTTTAAGCTGCCATTGGGAAATGTGAACTTAAGCACAGGCATTTCAGGGTTTACCCCCGCCCTTTCCTGGAGTTGTGACTGAGGGGTGGTGACTGAGGGGTGTGACTGAAGGTTGGTGGATGGAGGGTGATAGGGTGCAAGGTGCAAAGTGGATGAGGCAGGAGCTCCTTGGTGTCGCCTGCCACCCAGCATTTTGGGGCTCTTGCCCCGTTCAGTATCCAGCCAGTGGTTCGTGCAGAGAGCTGTTGCAGACTTTCTCATTCTGGCTTCAAGGCCTCTGAGATCTGGCTTCTAGTTACTTCTGGGACCCTTCTGGGTGCCTCAGGAAACACTTGATTCTCCCCATTCCTGAGTGGGTGTTGCACAGGGGAAGTGTGCGATGTCTCAGGGCCACCCCACTCAGTTGTCTCTGCTCTTCTGCTGCCATGTCCTGCAGCACATGAGGAACTCTGGAATGTTTGCCACCTCCCTGTAGTGAGGCTGTATCTTCTCTGCTCTCAGATCCCCCAGTGTGTCTGGGATTTCTACCATATCCTTCCCTGGTGCGTGGTTGGGGAGGGCCCTTTCTTAGGGACCCAATTGCAGTTAACTTACTTCCCTTTCCTGGTCCATGGAATCTCTGTTTAGTCTGAGAGTGAGCAAAAATGGGTTCAGCTGAGCATGCATTCTTCCAACATGATGGCTTGTGGCACAAATGATGTGATTTCAAAAGCCAGCTTCTTATAACTCAAAAACATTAGCTTTTGAAACTCTCAAAGCTATCATGCCTGCAGAATCAATAGCCTATTTAAAAATTCGAAAGCCAGGAATTGACATCTTTGTTCTCTGCGTAGTGCTTCTCTGAGGCAGTACATGTAGAATGTTCTGACTGCAGCTGGAGTGTCAGAAAGGTCACAGAGAAACAGGAAATATCAAGAACAAAGATTACATCACTATTCAAATAGTTCACCACTGTAAATGTTTATCCTTTGAAAAAATACTCACAGGATCAATATTCACCCTTCAACACCTTTTCTTTTCTGTTTCTTTGTTTAATTGTATATTTTGGAGACATTCCCATATCATTGCATATGGACCAAACTTACTCTTTTAAACATTTGCTTACAATTATTTTATATGGCTGCATCATAGTTTATTAGGTGTTTTCTTGTTTCTTTCCTTTTTTTTTTTTTTGAGACAGGGTCCTGCTTTGTTGCCCAGGCCAGAGTGCAATGTTGAGATCATGGCTCACTGCACCCTGGGACTCCTGAGCTCAAGTGATCTTCCCACCCTGCCTCCCTAGTAGCTGAGACTACAGACACATGCCACCGCACCCAGCTAATTTTTAAATATTTGTTGAGATGGGGTTTTACTATGTTGCCCAGGCTGATCTCAAACACCTGGACTCAAGTGATCCTCCTGCCTCAGCTTCCCAAAGCACTGGGATTACAGGTGTGAGCCACTGAACCCAGCCTGGTTTATTTGTTATTACAAAAAATGCTCTGGCTGGGCATGGTGGCTCACACCTGTAATCCCAGCACTTTGGGGAGGTCGAGGTGGGTGGATCACCTGAGGTCAGGAGTTTGAGACCAGCCTGGCCAACATGGCAAAACCCCTGTCTCTACTAAAAATACAAAAATTAGCCAGGCATGGTGGTGGATACCTCTAATCCCAGCAACTCAGGATGCTGAGGCAGGAGAATCACTTGAACCCGGGAAGTGGATGTTGCAGTGAGCTGAGATTGCGCCACTGCACTCCAGCTTGGACAACAGAGAGAAACTCCTTCTCAATAAAAAAAAAAAAAAAAAAAAAAAAGCTCCAATGGGGGATGGCCTGCTGCAACATTACACCTTCGGGGCTTCCCTGGAAGGGGTTAAGCCCTTTGAGTAAACAGTTTTCTACAAATAGTAAATTTTTGCCTAGCATTTCTCGGTGTGGTTATTTCTCTGAGTTAAATAGAGAAAGGTCTGTCTGCCCAGGATGAATTTGGCCAGTGGTGAGCTAGGACCCCCGAGGAGCTCACCTGAAAACCATCCCAGGACCTGAGTCCATGGAAAAGGCTTGTATAGGTGGCAACCCCGTTGGACGTTAAGTTTCCTTGAACCATCAATGAAACATGTGATCACCTGCTGGTGGTCTTCTCTGAGACAGCCCCCACTGTAGTCAAGATTTAAGAGAACAACCCTGTAATTGTTCTACTCAGGATCTTTGAATTATTCAATGAGGTTCTCTGGGGAAAAAAAAATAGTTGGCCTAATTGAACCTTAGTACATAGCAGATGCTCTTAATACCAAACATAGGTAGCTATGACCAGCATTTACAAATACCAATTCATAAAGTTAGGAATATATAATGGAAAGTTATATGGCTATTTTTAATATTAAAATATGCTATTTAAGTAGCTTTAAAAAATTAAAATTCCTTCAGTAAATACTACTTCTGTGCTACAGTACTAAAATTTTGGTGCTAGTGACTCTGACTCTGTAGCAGGTGGAGAGAATATCAGCTTATGTTGGAAAATTTTTTAAAAATTTAAATTATTCATGCATGCATGTAACCAATGTTTATTGGACGTAAATGTCTACTGGGTATGTGCTGTGTGAGACACCCTGTGTTAGGCTTCCCTTATCATTGATCTCGTCCATACTCCCATCAGCATCCTCACAAAATACTAATACTCCTTTTCTTTCTAGCATTTCATTTCCTATCCCCCTCTCTTCCAGGCTGCTGCTAACATTAGTATGACACTGTGGGGTCAGGAGGGGACAAAGCACACAGCACATTTCCCAGTCCACCCCCCACACCTATCTCTTGTTTACATCAGGGCCAACCGAGAACCACCCACATGGAAACAGAGGTGACACATTCTGGCCCCAAGGGCAGGAAGGGAGGTGTTGATATCAGGGAGCGGGAGGACTTTCACTAAGACAAGAGAGACTAATATCTGTAAAATCCTTAGCGTGGTGTCTGATCAATGATATGCACTCAACAAATGCTTCTGCTATGACTGCTGACCTCGTCTTTAGGTTGGCTGCCTTCTGCAGCCCTTACACATGTGTTCTTGCTGAGAGAGCAATATCTTCCTCTACTTATAGGGACACAGTCCTATTGAATTAGGGTTCCATCTTATAACCAACCTCATTTAACCTCAGTTACCTCCTTAAACACCCTGTCTCCAAATACAGTCACATTTAAAGAAGAAATTATTCAATGATAATTAAAGAAGAAATTATTCAGTGATATTTGTTAAAGCATGATAAGGAAGACTTTATTCAGGACCATTGTGATAGCTATAGAGACCACTGCAATGGGTCTTGCAGTGAAGGAGAGAGATTGGGATCAACTTTGAATACAGCACGGGCATGTGGGACTTTATAGTCAAGGAGCAGGATGGGCGTCGGTGGATGGAAAATTACTAAGAGGAAACATCAGAGGTAAAGGGGATTGTGGCTAAACCCACTTAACAAGATTCCAGCTGAAGACAAGCTAGGATGATCACACATCACCTGGGGGATGAGGAACCTGATCAGATGTCAAGAATGATCTGATGTTGAGGATGGGGGGGTAGGGTTCTTGCTAAACTGACTGATATGGTTAGGCTTTGTGTCCCCACCCAGATCTCATCTTGAATTGTAATCCCCATAATCTCCGTAATCCCCACATGTCAAGGGAGAGACCAGGTGGAGGTAACTGAATCACGGGGGCGGCGGGTTTCCCTCATGCTGTTCTCATGATAGTGAGTGAGCTCTCCAGAGACCTGATGGTTTGATAAGGGCTCTTCCCACTTTGCTTGGCACTTCCTTCCTGCTGCCTTGTGAAGGAAGTGCCTTGCTTCCCCTTTGCCTTCTGCCATGATTGTAAGTTTCCTGAGGCCTCCCCAGCCATGTGGAACTGTGAGTCAATTAAGCCTCTTTTCTTTATAAATTACCCAGTCTCAGGCAGTTCTTAATAGTGGTGTGAGGATGGACTAATACACTGACTTAGCAGGATTCTTTGCTAAAACTAGGCTTTACAATGGAGTGCACAGATGGACTTGGAGAAAGTTTAAAATCTTGACTAAGTTTTGGTCAACAGAGAATATTTTTCACGGGGTTAGGGATTCAACATATCAATTTTGGGGGGCACAGTTTAGCTTAAAATGCTACATAAGGCTTTTCTGCAAAATTTTTCCAAGTATATTGGTTTGCCATTGTTGCATAATTACTTCACAACACAGTGGCTTAAGACAACAATGATTTATTAGCCTTCATGAGCCTCTGAGTCAGCTGGGGCTCAGCTGATATAGGCTGGCCTGCTACTCTGCTTCAGGCTTAGGCAGCTGGGGCAGCTCTACTCCAGATGTCTCTCATCCTCCTCTGAGGTCCAGTGAGTTAGCCCAGGCACGTTCTTCTCATGATGAAGGCAGAGTCACCACTGCGCAGGGGCAAGCCTTTGCCAGTAACTTACCTACCAGCATCCAATTGGCCAAAGCAAACCACATGGCTAAGCCCCAAGTCAGGGGGTGGAGAAATGCTTTTATTTGTTTATTTAGAGATAGGGTCTTGCTCTGTTGCTCAGACTGGAATGCAATGGTGCTATCATGGCTCACTGCAGCCTCAAACTCCTCAGCTCAAGTGATCCTCCCGCCTCAGCCTCCTAAATAACTGTGACTCGAGGCAAGCACCATGCCTGGCTAATTAAGAGTTTTTTTGGTAGAGAGGTTTTACTGTGTTGCCCAGGCTTGTCTCAAATTCCTAGCCGTAAGCAATCTTCCTGCCTGGGCCTCCCATAATATTGAGATTACAGGTGTGAGCCACCATGCCCGGCCTATTGGACTGCAAAGTCACATAGCTAAAAGTCTGTGTGCAGGGAGGGATGAAGAATTGAGGTGAGAATGAAATCTACCAGTCTGTCTTCTTGGCCTCAGTGATTTGCATTTTTCCCACATGCAAAATATGGTCACCTCATCCAAACTTTCCACAGACAAGAAACAGGCTGTGAAATTTGGTAAGCTACTAAAATGTGCATATTTTCTAATGTTCTCTTCAGACGCATCCACAGAAGTGATAAGAAAAAAAAAGGACATTGCAGAGGGCAAAGCCAAGAGGTTTGGAGAGTGGTGGATAAGGAGGTACTCCAGGAAGCAGAACAAGGACTAAGTAAGGTGACACCGCCTACCCTCAGAATGGGGAAGACCTAACAACATTTGACTAAGTGATTTCAATTTTTTTGGACTAGTGGCGGCTGTATGCCTGCAATTATTATTCACTATTTCAAAAAGAAAGGCTTATTGCAATTACACTATTTCTCCATTGTGTCTCAGGAATATGGAGGTAGATAATTTATAAGTCTCCAAATTAAGAAGAGTCACATCCAAACCTAATATAGATCACAAGGTCCTAGACTTCGAGTCTGAAGCTATGGTAGAATGAGACTTTGGGGTTCTTGGGATGGCGGAAAGGAGTTGGGGTGAAAAGTACCATTCAATGCTGCAGGGACCTGGGTTTGAGTGTGTTTTTTCTACTATGTAAATGCACAAGGGATCATTCCCCTAGGAACCCATCCTTCCGTTATCTGTGCTGGGAAAATTGTAAGCAATGGTAATACTATCCCCAGTCTATACTCACTGATGCCAAACAGGTAATTTGCTAATATTTATTTATTTATTTTTGAGACAGGGTCTCACTTTATTGCCCAGGCTAGAGTGCAGTGGCGTGATCATAGCTCACTGCAGCTTTGATCTCCTGGGCTCAAGTAATCCTCCTACCTTAGCCTGCCAAGTAGCTAGGACTACAGGCGTGCACCACCATGTGCATGGGCTAATTTTTTTGATTTTTAGTAGAGATAGTGTCTTGATATATTGCTCAGGCTGGTTTGGAATTTCTGAGCTCAAGCAATACTCACACCTCAGCATCCCAAAGTGCTGGAATTACAGGTGTGGGCTATGGCTTCTGGCACTGATTAAGTTTTAAAAAATTATATTTTATTTTATAAAAATCTTAGTCTTAACCAGGGAGAGATGCAACCTTGGCTTTTAACCATTTTTAGGATAGGGCCTCACACCAGTCTGTTACTGAGCCCAGGGGAAACTCGGCATCTTGATTTTCCTGCTATACCAGGACTGTGAGAAGATGAGTAAAGAGAGAAGAATCTAGTGGGAGGGGGGTAGGGTGGTATGATCACATTCTGCAGCACAAGTTGGCCATTGTCTTGGTAATAATGACTAATATTTTTGAGCACACGCAAATGTATTGAAGTGGTTCTAAGCACTTTACATGTTTTAGCTTAGTGACTCTATGAGGCAGGTACTACTCTTACCCCAATTTTTCAGATAGGAAACTGAAACACAGAGCTTAAGGAGCTTTTCCAAGGTCCCGGAGCTAATAGGCGACAAGGTTGGGATATGAACCTGGGCAGAATGATTCCTAATCTGTAGGCTTAATCACTGTATTAGTCTGTTTCACGCTGCTGATAAATACATACCCAAGACTGGGTAATGTATAAAGAAAAAGAGGTTTAATGGACTCACAGTTCCACGTGGCTGAGGAGGCCTCACAATCATGGCAGAAGGCACAGCTTACATGGCAGAAGCAAGAGAGAAGTGAGAGCCAGTGAAAGGGGAAACCCCTTATAAAACCATGAGATCTCATGAGACTTATTCACAGGAGAACAATATGGGGGGAACTGCCCCATAATTCACTTATCTCCCACTGGGTCCCTCCAACAACATGTGGGAATTACCAGAGCTACAATTCAAGATGAGATTTGGATTTCGGTGGGGACACAGCCAAACCATATCCACCACTATGCTATTTTGTCCTGATGATTCAGGAAAATGGCCTGCACCTGAAATAGATTTACTACAAGAAACAGAGGCCAATTTTAGAAAAATATCTGCTGCAATTGTTCAAAAATATGTAAGGGGACATTTCCTCAGAGAAACAAGAGTCAGCTATTACAAAAAAAAATGTGAAAAATCCAAGACAAGAAAAGACTGTAATAAAGCTAAATATAACAGTATAATGATACCAGGTTGCAGGCAGCAAATAGCAAACTTGAAACCATGGAAAAGGGAATTCATATAGTAGAGGACAAATTTAAGGAGGGTTTCAAAAGTGTAAGAACAAAAGACTTAAACTGATGAGCTAATAGTTGGATGACAGGTCTTGGAGATCCCAATTCTTTGGGAATAACAGTTTCTGAAGGAAAAAACAACAAAGAGAACAACATGTTCAAAGGAACAAAGGAAAAAAAATCTTCATTTAAAGAAAGTTTTCTGCTTGAAAATGAATGACCATTGGTTAGAGGTAAAACTTATGAAAAGAGATTGTGTTGGTTGTCTATTGCTACATAACACACTTCCCTAAAATTTAGCAGCATTAAAACAACAAGCATGCATTTATCTCAGTTTCTGAGGGTCAGGAATCTGGGAGTGACTTATCAGGATGAGATAAGTCAGGCTGTCAGTTGGGGCTGCAATTATCTGCAGGTAAAGTTCTAAATTTGATAATTAAAATATTCAACAAGTATATTGGCAAACATTTCAGAGAGAACACAAAAAACGTACATAGACAATAAACACATGCAATAATTCAAAAAGAACTTTGAAAGAAATAATCTACATAGGTAAAAATAGAAAAATAATGAGCAAATAAGCAATAAAAACACATGCTAACTAAACAGTGTAGGAAAAAAGAGAGAATGGTGTATTGATAGTATAATAGCGGATTTATATTGCTCTAACTGCGCTTTAGGCACTAACTCGTTTATTAGCCAGGATTTTTGGATTGCTAGTGACAGAAACATAAATTAATTTATGCAAAACATTTATTTACAGAAAAGTTACATGTGGATCTATTTAGTTGTGGCTGGGTTCAAGGGCTTCAATGTTGTCTTCAGGACTCAGTCTCTCTCTCTTTCTCTTTCTTTCTCCTCTCATCTCCCTCTGAGTTAATTTTATTTCCATGCAGCTTCTGCTTTTGTGGTTCCAAAGATGCTCATTGCATAGGCTCTAATTTACATCTTTGGAGCTGGTGATGTCAGAGAAAAGAGGGCACCTCTTTTCAGTAACTCCATCTAAAGTTTTAGCATTGAGTCTTATTACCCTGGATTGAGGTGTGGGCTCCTATCAAGATGATGGCTCAATTCCTGAGCCAGAGAAGGTGCCCCAAAATAAACGCGGTGAAGGTGAATAAAGGGAGTCAATGGTCACTAGAAGTAACCATAACAAATTTTGTTGACTTACTACAAGCTAGGTGCTCTGCTACTAAGACAGATTATCTCATTAAAACCTCACAGCACATTCCCAAGGCTCTATTATCCTCCTTTTACATGGGAAGAATTTAAAGCTCAGAGAGATTAAGCAAATTTTCTAAGGTCTCATGACCAGTGAATTATGGATGCTCAATTCAAGGTCATGTCTGTCTAACTCCAGAGTCTGTCTGTAATTTTAAAAAGTAAGGGAGGAAATCACTCACAATCCTGCCATCACCATCACAACCCTGCCATTTCAGCATGAGAAAACATTTTGGTGTATCTCTTTCCAATGCTGCTCTCGCTCGCTCTTTCTCTCTGTCTGTCTTTCATTTAATTATAGGTTTCTGTTGCTTGTCTATTTATAATTGTAAGCCTTTCATATTAGATTGAACTGGACAGTAAAGTAGAATTCTTCTTTAATGTATATAACAATATTTCTGTCAATTCAAAGTATTTCTCTCCTTTTTGTTATGGCTTTTTCCTGTTTAGCTTTCTAATAAACTATTTTTCACTTTGTAATAAACTCTCTTTAGTTGAGATAAGCTCACTTGCACCTTTTAATCTTTGCTTATGCTAATGCATTTCTTTCTTAATAATTGTCATTATGAAATGTATCATACACAAAAAGAGTATATAACACATATGCTTAAAGAATAGTAACAAAAATAACGCTCATGTACCCATGTGATATGGTGTGGATCTGTGTCTCTGCCCAAACCTCATGTCGAATTGTAATCCCCAGTGCTGGAGGAGGGGCCTGGTGGGAGATGTTTGGATCATGGGGGCAGATTTCGCCCCTTGCTCTTCTCGTGGTAGTGAGGGAGTTCTCATGAGATTTGGTTGTTTAAAAGTGTGTGGCACCTCTCCCCACACCCCAGCTCTTCCTCCTGCTCCAGCCATGTGACACTTACCTATTTCCCCATACCTATTTCCCCTTTGCCTTCCACCATGACTGTAAGTTTCCTGAGGCCTCCTCAGCCATGTTTCCTATACAGCCTGTGGAACCATGAGCCAGTTAAACCTCTTTTCTTTATAAATTACTCTGTCTCAGGTATTTTCTTTCTTTTTTTTTTTTTTTCTTTGAGACAGTTTTTCTGTGTTGTGCAGGCTGGAGTGCCGTAGTGCGATCTCTGCTCACTGCAACCCCTGCCTCCCAGGTTCAAGCAATTTTCATGCCTCAGCCTCCCAAGGAGCTGGGACCACAGGTGCCTGCCGCCATGGCCAGCTATTTTTTTTTTTTTTTTTGTATTTTTAGTAAGGACGGGGTTTTGCTAAGTTGGCCAGGCTGGTCTTGAATTCCTGGCCTCAAGTGATCTGCCTGCTTTGGCCTCCCAAAGTGCTGGGATTACAGGTGTGAGCCACTGTACCTGGCCCTCAGGTATTACCTTATAGCAGTGTGAGAACAGACTAATACACCATGATACACACAAAGGAAGAGGATGTTTCCAGAACCCTTGATACACCTCTAGTTGTATCCCTGTCTTCAAAGATAACCGTAAACATGACTTTGGGCTAATATTTCTGTTGCATTTCTTTCTATTTTTACTGCACATATTATGTTAATTGTGTGACTGTGGGAAAGTCACCTAACCTCTCCGTGTTTCAGTGCACTCATCTGTAAACTGGGAATAAGAAGAGTACTTATCTCACAGAGTTGTTATAAGGATTAAATGAGTGCAATTAATTAAATATGTACAGTGTTCAGACTAGCATCTGGCATAGAGTAAATACTATATAATAATTTGTTATTTTAATTAAGTCCTAAACAATATATTATTTATTTTGCCTGTTCTTAAGCTTTATATAAATGAAATTATACTGTACATATTCTTCTGTGACTTGCTTTTTTGGTTCAGTACTGTCTATGAGGGATTTATTCCTACTGATGTGTGTGAACAGTTCTTCATTTTTACTGCTTTGTAGAATTCTATTGTAAAAATATACCCCAATTTATCCATCCTACACTTGATAGACATATTTTAAAATTTCTTGTTTTTATGAACTGTGCTGCTATGCAAAGTCTTACACATACTTCCTAGTGTTCATGTGTTAGAGTTTCTCTAGGTAATATACCTGGGGTGGAATTGCAAGATCATATAATATGCACATTCTCTATCTTCTATGAATCTTAATATTTCTTTTATATTTTCCAATTCTTTGTCTCCCTATGCCGCATTCTGGGTAATTTCTTCAAAACCACTATAACGGATGGAGTCAGTGGTCCGTCTGTATGTATCCCTCTGTCTTTACCACATCAGTATATCTGCCTAGCTCTTAACTGCCAACATCTGAATTTCATTGCTCTGGTTTTCAGAGCCCACTTTGCCACTCCTGTGAAGGTCAGAAGTGCCTGGCAATTAACGGCTTAGCAGGAACAGCCCTCAACCAGTGACTGATGGGTGAATGAACACAGCAGCTCAAGTGGGACAACCTTGAGGTATGTGTTCTAGATGGGCTTCTGGAGTGCCTCCAGCATGATGAAGCTCCAGTTTCCCACAGTGGTAAAAAGCTCAGTATCACCTTAATTGGCTACTTTGCCTTCTCTGTGACTTTTACTCACTTCTTCACTGGTGTTTCTTTCCCCTCCCAAATTAACTACTTACACTCAAATCCTTGTCTCTCAGGGCTGGCTTTAAGAGAACTCTGAGATATCTGTATATCTGTTCTTCTAGTTCACTAATTCTCTCTTTAGCTGGGTCTAATCTACTGTTAAACTTTTCATGAAGTTTCTAATTTCAGTTATTTTATTTTCATTTTTAGAATTTCTATTTGGTTTCTTAGCATATCTTCTTGGTCACCTTCTATAGTCCCTGATTCTATATCAGTCTTTTAATTTATATTTTTAAAAACAATATTATTCATTCTTATTTTGTAGTCTATCTTTGATAATTCCAACATCTACTGTCTTTGCCATTCTGATTCTGTGGTTTGTTGTTTCTGCCTCCTCTTCCTCATGGCAGTTTCTTTCCTGTTGTCTTCAGTGATTTTTGATTGTGAGCTTTGTCTGTGAGACTTATTTGAGGCCTGGTTTAAAAATATATATTTTTCAGGTAGGATGCTCATTTGGTTTTTCTAGGTGCCTGGGGGCATTTATCTACCTGGGACACTTTAAATTCCATTTTTGGCTTGAGGTTTCTTTTTCGTTATAGAGGTGGTTTGAGTTCTTATTCTAAATCCCTTAAATGTACATTTGTGGTTAGGAATTCTTAGGGTAGAATTTTTTCTTTCTTTCTCTTTTTTAGCTTCACCAAGAGCCAAGATGAGATAATAATGTATCCTACTAACTCCCCTTTTCCCCCTAGGTCATCCACTTAGAAAAGGATGTTTACCCTCTTGGGATCGCTGCTTTAAAAAAAGTGAATATCTTCAATTTAACCTCACATCCAGTTAAGGCCCCAGGCTTTATCTTCTTAGACCCCCAAAAGAAATTTCCATCTTGAACACTAGTTATTTCTTTCAATTTGAGCTTTCTTATCTTTTCTGGCCTTCAGAGAATACCTTTACTTTCTTGGTAGCTCATTCATGTGTTTAAAAGTTTTTATTTTGGAACGCATCCAGCTTTTATCAGTGTACTGTACTGGGAGAGTTTTCTCTAAACATCTGATCCACAATATTGCCATTTAAGGCTCCAATGTGCTTTGCAATAGTGATGTATCTTGCTGGCTTCCTCCTTTTCTTTTTAATATTGAAAATTCTTATTTTCTCCCATATATTTGATAATCCCAGTATCAATTCCTTCAACCAATATTGAATGTGCCCAATTATGTGCCAGGTATTCTTCTATAACTTTCCTGTGAACGAATCAGGCAAGGCCATGGTCTTGTGGAGCTCACATTCCAGAGACAGTGTAAACCCAGAATTTCATTGCTATTATGCCATTGGGGCAGCTTTGAAATATACAATGTTAACAGTTATGCAAAGCTGAGAAAGATAGTGAGCAGTATTTTGTGTTTGGTTGCTGATATCTGCAAGTCAAAATAGGAAGAAATTATGGCATATTAACTTTTCTGCTTGGAAAGGTTAATGAATTGTATCTAGGCCTGAAGATGCAAGGTAGACAAGAGGTAAATGTGGATAAGCTTATTTTTGTGCATACAGAGGAGAAGAAGGAATGAGATTCTCATTCATGCAGCGTTATGCAACGTGCGTTATATGTATGTTCCCATTTAATTCTGACCCCTTCCCAAGTAAATTCCATGCGGTAGATATGGTCTCTATTTTCAGGTAAACTGTGGTTGAAACCGTTAGTTGTCCCTTAATATTTTTTCCATTCGTCAATACCAATAGGTATTTTTAGCTGGTTATTGACTGTCTAGCTTAAAGATGATATTTTCCATTATCCCTTACAGTTAAGTGTGGCCATATCACTAAGTCTGACCAGTGGGATTTAGAGTGTAGTAGGCAGTAGCTTATGACAATTTCTCTAAGAGACAGTTTGTATATGCCTTTTATTCCTTCTTTCATCCCGCTGCCTAGAATTGGAAACTTCTTAGGGCTGTGACAATGAGGCCACATTCCAGAACAAGATTGAGAATGGAAGGAGTTAAGTCCCTGAGGGCTTTGGTCAGCCAGACCTTCATACCAGTCTTAGACTGCATATCTCTGAACTTTTATACTAGAGATAAACAATCTTCTATCCCATTTAAGGTACTGCTATTTATTTTTATTTTCCCCCTGAAATCTGTCATTGAACCTATTCCTAACTAATATATTGATTATGTAACTTGCCCACTAATACGTCTGGGAAGAGACAGAATAAAGATTTGAACTTTGTGCTTTGTATTTAAGTACAGTCATCCCCCTGGTATCTGTAGGGGACTGGACCTCCCAAGGATACCAAAATCCGTGGATGTTCAAGTGTATGATATAAAATGGTCTAGTATTTGCATTTAACCTATGCACATTCTCCTGTGTACTTTAAATCATCTCTAGATTACTTATAATACCTAATACTGTGTAAATGCTATGTGAGTAGTTGTTATACGGTATTGTTTAGGGAATAATAACAAGAAAAAAAGTCTGTCCATGTTAGTACAGATGAAATTTTATTTTCCAATTTTTTTTTTTTTTTTTTTGAGATGGAGTCTCGCTCTGTCGCCCAGGCTGGAGTGCAGTAGCGCAATCTCTGCTCACTGTAAGCTCCGCCTTCCAGGTTTACGCCATTCTCCTGCCTCAGCCTCTGGAGTAGCCGGGACTACAGGCGCCTGCCACCACACCCGGCTAATTTTTTCGTATTTTCAATAGAGACGGGGTTTCACTGTGTTAGCCAGGATGGTCTCGATCTCCTGACCTCGTGATCCACCTGCCTCGGCCTCCCAAAGTGCTGGGATTACAGGCGTGAGCCACTGCGCCCGACCCAAATATTTTTGAACCATGGTTGGTTGAATCCACAGATGCTGAACCCACAGATAGGGAAACCCAGGGATATGGAGGGCCGACCCTAATTATGGCTAAATCAATGACTAGTATTTGGTAAAAGGGAACTACTGTTTTATTTACACCAAGCTCAATTACTTGGTTGTTTTTTAGGCCTCCTTTGATTTTTCCTCCTTTTTACCCACCTATCCAAACTTTCCCTACAGTCTGTAACATACACTCCTTCATTGAGACTGGCCTCCTATGGCCTCTCATTCATACAGGTCTAGTCAGTCTGTAGCATATGGAGTTCCAACTTTGAAAGACCGAGGAAGAATATTTCAAGCAAGAAAGAGAGTTAGAGTTGAACTTAAAGCTGGTCATGATGGCTCGCATCTGTTATCTCAGCATTTTGGGAGGCTGAGGGAGGAGAATTGCTTGAGCCCAGGAGTTCAAGAGCAGCCTGGGGCAACATGGCGAAATCCTGTCTCTATAAAAAATACAAAAATTAGGGCGCGGTGGCATGTGCCTGTAGTCTCAGCTACTTGGGAGTATGAGGTGGGAGGATTGCTTGAGCCCAGGAGGTCAAGGCTGCAGTGAGCCGTGCTTGAGTCTCTGCGCTCCAGCATGGGCAACAGGATAAGACCCTGTTGCAAAGAAAGGGTTGGACTTAAAGATAAACATGATTTGGATGGATGCAGAGTGGGCAACAGGAATAAAGACATGGATGTACTATCAATTTTCCATGCAAGGTGGGTCCTCAGGTAATATATTGTTTCTCCCAGTAATTAAATTTTATGTGCTAGGAAAATCACATTAACATTATGAAAGAGAACAGTAAATGGGCCACTCCTTTAATGGTAATGAAACCTTTCAAGACTTAACTTTGCCTTCATTAAGTCATTTTAAAGGTTATGAGGACAGTGTAGATTATTGCTGTAGGATATCCTGGAGTTTGCCCTTACAATTAATTTCATGCTAAAATGAACAACAGAACAGTGCTAATATGAATTTCTGATTTAAAAAATCCTTTTTTCATACCTTATTTTAGTTGTACCTATCATTCTTGTTTCTGGCTTTCAATACTCCCACACACATTGATAACTGAGGCTTTTGACTGGTATAAAAATATTTAGAAATGTAAGGAATTACTTGTGGAAAGAGATTTTAAAAATAATCTCCTGTTTCTTCTCTCTTGATACAGTTTCTTAAAGGACTGATTTTTAGAGACCTAGATCCTGAGAATAATGTGTACGTCAGGTAGTGCTGAATCCTGAAACCTGACTAGTAATGTGTGCATGTGGTTGCAATTCTAAGTAGGTGGATGCCCCTGGCTCTCCAGGATTGTCGGTGGTGATGGGATGATTCTAAAAGGCTCACTTTCTTTACAAGCATGCATAACCCAAGCCTATGGCTGTCTGATGGCTGCGATTCTTTGCTGATGGTGCGTTAGGGCTCATAGAGAAGAAAGGAAGGCTTGGTAGGGTATAAAGTAACTGATTATCATTAATCCAAGTCATTGCTTCACAAAGTGTGACTGTTGACTGATATTTAGCACAAGGGATTATGATAAGTTTAAAAATGTTAATCTGAACAGAGTTATACTGGTTTCTGGGTTGTTGGACATTTCAGGGTCCTTCACATGCTAAGGTGCTAATATGCATTGTGAATCTCTAAGAGCAGAATGGAGTAGAAAGCATTCCCAAACTTTGATTCCAAGACCCATTTTTTTTTTTCTTTGAGGCAGGGTTTAGCTCTGGCTCTGTCACCCAGGTTGGAGTACAGTGGTGTGATGTCTGCTCATTGCAGTCTTTGTCTTCTGGGCTCAACTGATTCTCTCACCTCAGCCTCCTGAGTACCTGGGATGACAGGCATGAGCCACCATGTTGGGCTAATTTTTTTTTTTTTTTTTAATAGAGATGGAGTTTCCCCATGATGCCCAGGCTGGTCTTGAACTCTTGGGCTCAAGTGATCTTCCCACCTTGGCCTTCCAAAGTGCTGGGATTACAGGTGTGAACCACCACACCTGGCCTCAAGACCTCTTTACTAATAGTCTGACAAAAATGATGCTGCATGGAAACCCCACTGATCTAGGCAATGTAGAAGTTTCAGGCTGTGTTGTAATGAGGACCAGGAGGTCAAGAGTGTGACCAGTGCTGTCAATAATCTCATCTGTGAGAGTGAGACTGGACCATTTCTGAACACAGAATTGTTTCAGTTTTCAGCCCAAGGACTCTACAGAGATCTAAGTCCAACCTCATCATTTTATATATCAAGGAACTGAGGCCCAGAGAGGTTCATAAGTGTGTTCAGGGTTGCATCCTGGTTAGTGGGAGCTGATGCTAGCACCAAGGTCCTTTGATTCTCAGAGCCCATTGAACTGCCTCATTTGGTGGGCAGGCTGCAGGGCACACTGTGAGTTCAGTTAGTGGAATGGACATTGGTGGTAGAGTGAGCAGTCCAAATGAGCTGGATCAGTGTTTGGTTAGGGATATTGCTATTCCTTCAATCATGCCTTGGTGACATAGTCCAGATGCCTCAGCAACCTGGTGACTCTGGACAAAGTCTAGTTTGTCAGTTTCCTTATAAAACATGGAGCCCACATCTAGTTTTGACTTTCCAGCTGTGCTTTGACCAGTACAGAGTGCACAGGGATACTTCTCTTCTTGCATCACTATTGATATACTATTTTTGAATCAATGAAGACCAAGAACAAGATAATTATTTTTCTAGGAACCAGTTATCACTTTTTGGCTCATTTTAAGCTGGGTGGTTGACCCTAGCTCTGTTTTATATAAGTTAGTGTCTAGTCAAGTTTCTCCTAAGCTTACTTGATTAATTTTTCAAACCTAAATGTAAATCTTCACATTAACCCTGTTTCATTTCATTTTAGTAATTTTGGCCCAGAACTCTTGAGTGTCAGGATTAATTTTGAATCTTGACTCATCATTTATTCTTACAACTCTCTCTTCTAGTACTGCAATAATCATAGAGGTAGTATGCAAGCCTCTAATTTCTCTGTTTTTCAACCAGGCTGTTTCTCTGTAAGGACAAGGAAGGGAAGCTGAGGAAGATTTATTTAGCAACTATAATTTGCCAAGTACTGTGTCAGGTGCTTTACACATATTTTGTTATTTAATCCTCATAGCAACTGTATGAGACTGTAACTTCTTTTGTAAAAGGAGAATGGAAGTTCTTATCTCACAGTTCTGGTGAAGAATAAATGAGATAATTTAAATTATGTACTTATTAAAGTGCTGGCACACAGTAGGCACTTGATAAATATAAATTGCAGTTATCTCTAACCCTCTTCCTTCATCTTCTCTTTGGACAGAATAGGGAGAAGGACAGAAAGATATGCGATATGGTTTGGCTCTTTGTCCCCACCCAAATCTTGTCTCGAATTGTAATCCCCATAATCCCCAGTTGTTGAGGGAGGGACCTTGTGGGAGGTGATTGGATCATGGAAGCTGTCTCCCCCATGCTGTTTTCATGACAGTGAGTTCTCACGAGGTATAATGGTTTTATAAGTGTTTGACGGTTCCTCCTTCACATGCTCCCTCTCGCCTGTCACCATGTTAGATGTGCCTGCTTTCCCTCCTGCCATGATTATAAGTTTCCTGAGGTTTCCCCAGCCATGCAGAACTGTGAGTCAATTAAATCTCTTTTCCTTATAAATTACCCAGTCTTGGGCAGTTATTTATAGCAGTGTGAGAATGAACTAATACAACATCCCATTAAATGATCCATCTCTCAGCTGCCGCGGAAACACCAGTCAGCTCCTACCAGCATGTCGGACAGTTTCACATCATGAATTATTTATTGTGCATTACAAATTGCCCCCAAACTTAGCAGCTTCAAATAATACACATTTATTTGCTCACAGTTTCTGTGGGTCAGAATCCAGGCACAGCTTTGGGATCCCTCATAAGAAGGCAACAGAAGTGCTGACCAGGGCTGCATTCTGATCTGAAAACTCAACATGGAAGGATCTTCTTTCAATCTCACTCATGTATTTATGGACCCAGGCCAGTTCCTGGATGGGTGTTGCATTGAGGGCTTCAGTTCCTTGCTGGTAGTCAGGTGGAGGTCACCCTCAGTTCCCCACCATGTGTACCTCTTCAACTTGCCTCATCAGAGCAAACATGGAGAGAGTGAGAGCGTGGATAAGACAGAAGTCAGTTTTTTGTAACCTAATACCAGAAGTGACATCCCATTACTCTTGCTGTACTCAGTTCTTTAGAAGTGAGTCATTAGGTCAAGCTCACATACAAGAGGAGGGAGTTACACATAGGAGTGGACACCAGGAGGGAGGGGTCATGAGGGCCCTGCCAGCAGCTTCCAACCACATGCAATTATCTTCTTCATCAGCTCACCCAATGCATTTATTACTGGCAGTTCTGGGATGTAAATCCAGGTTTCTAGGCCCTTGCTCTTTCCCCAAGAGTCTACCCTGGGAGGAATACTGATTGTCAATTGAAGTTGAAATTGTAAGCTGATTATGTAGCCATTTTCTACCTACATTTTCTACATTTTTTTCCCTTGGCTTTGTTTTTGGGGCAAGTGCAATTTAGTTGTAAACATATTGCAATGAGGGGACTTTCCTCACATTTACTTATCCTTGATCCCCTCTCTCTCATTCTCTCAAGTAGTGTTTCAACCTCTTCAAGGCTTCAAATCTTTAACATTCTCACTCTCAGCAAATAGCTTTGTTTCCAGCTGCATAGAGAAAGTAGACAATATCAACTGTGAACACTTTCAACTCCTGTCTCCCATGCACATGCTTCTCTCCTACTTTTTGGTATGAGAGGATGGGAAGTCATTTCTTCTGTTTGCTCCTTCTTTGTAAAATTTCCTTTCCTTTCCTTCATACCTTCATTAATCAATTATTCACAATGTTGAGTCCATTGAGGACCAGTAAGCAGCCTTCTGTCTTTTCCACCTCAGTGCTGCACAATTCAGGAAGTAAATCAAAGAATAAAGACAGAGGCCACAGCAATATTATGGATAGAGCTGAGTTGGAGGATGTGGCTTGGTGTCTCTGTCAAATGGACCTGAGATCTGAACCCCAGAACTGGTCAGTTCTCAGCAGTGCTGTATGGTAGCCTTTACCGGTCAAAATTACATCATGGAAGAGCAGAGGCAAATTTGTGCCTTCTGTGGGCAGGTTCACTTCTGGTAGGGCAAAGGGAAGACTTGAGCCAAGATTGCCATTTTCTTCCTAAATCTGCCAATCAAATAAGATAGAGTAAGCAACGTTAATTGAAGTCTTCCCACAGGAAGGCAATGTGTGGAATGGAGAAGGCTGCTTCAGCAACATCCTCTCCCATGCACCTTAAACGTCTCTTTCTTTCTCAGCTCCTTTCTGGAGTTAAGATGGAAAAAACTGGTGTGTGCTTATTGATGTAGCCAACAAGCATACATCAGTTTTTTCCAACTTAACTCCAGTATTTTCCCCAATTCATCCTGAAATTGCTGCCCTATCCATTCTCCCTCTTACACAGCCAAGATTCTTAAAAAACCAATCCAAATTTGCAGAATCTCCTCACTCATTTCTAACACATTTCTCAAGTGTTTTGACTTCAAAACTCAAGTAGAGTTTTGACTTCCACTCTCACTAGTGCATAGCAGTTGCCTTGGCAGAGTCCCCCAGTGACTTCCTGCTCGTCAAAGTCAATGGACCTCTGGTGGTTTTAAGTTGAACTAACTTCTCTTTAATATTTAACCCTCCTGTACACTTCATTCCTCCAGAAAGGATCACTTATTTCCAGGCTTCATCATTGATTCCTCTTGCCACGTTCACTATCAATGATTTCCAGGGCTCCTCTCAAATTTGATTAGTTTTATTCTGTTTACTCTTGGGTGAATTTTTTTTTCTTTGAGCTTTAACTGTCACCTCTTGCTAGTCACTCCTGAATATTCAGCTGGAGTCCAGACCTCTGTCTTGAATTCTAGATCCATATGGTACATTGCACAATCTGGCAATGCCAACCTTTCCACTCTCATATTTTCTACCTGTCTCCCCTTTACCCACCCTGACCTAGCTATACTTTCCTGCATTGTTCTTTGATCATTCTAAGCTTATTCTTACCCCAGGGACTTTGCACTTACTGTTACTTCTGCCTGGAATGCTCTTCCCCTAGAGGTTTACAAAGCTCATTTCTTTCATGTCTCTGCTTAAGTATCACAGCTTCAGAGAGTTCTTCACTCACCACTCCCACCTCTGTTTACATTTTATCATAGAATTTATCACTATTCAAGTGTGTGCGTGAAGTGGGTGTGGTGTGTGAGCACACGTATATGTGCTGATCCTAAAAGAATTAAGTTCCTCAAGGGCAAGAACTTTGAATTATTCACTGGCATATCCCTAGTACCTATAATATGGATGCTAATGACACTTGTTTAATGGATAAATGTTTGCTTGAAATTTGTCTTTATGACTCATCGTCTCTCATTAACTCTTACAAAGTGGTTTGTTACTAACATCCCTGTTTATGAATTTAATCTCAAATTTCTCTATTTAGTTTTCTCCTAAGTAACAATTTCAACAATTGAGGCTGGAATTTTATTTTCTTATAAGATTAGCTCAGAAAGCTAAATAAAACGCTTTGGGTTTTCTCATCAGAAAAAAGAAAGCTCAGGTGCACCGAGACTGGCCCCACAGTGTTTGCAATCGCTGTCATGATTGGGTTTTTGCAAGCTGGCCCCATGGGACAACTTCATCTTTCCTTTTCTGCCTGACGTCTTGCAATTGGGATTCCCGCTAGTACTGCCCTAAATCCTGGCAAGAAGACCTCTTGCTTTGAGCCCCATGCTTTAGAGAGCTCCACTCTCATCCTTCTTTGTTCCTTTCCCTCCCCATTAAGCAAGAAGTCCTTGGGATAAGAGAATAAAACCATCTGGACCCCATATATCTTCCTTCTGGAACACATTCCTGATACATGAGACCTCAGAATTCTCTGCCCAAATGGTCACAATTAAACTTCCAATGCTTGTGGCCCTCTTTCTGAGGTCTTTCCTCTCTAGAGTGAAGTATGCTGACTGTGTGTGCCCACTTGAGCCAAGTGATGGTCAACTCATTGACTGTTTCAAGGACCACGGGTGAAGCTTTAACTTACGTTCTTGGTTGTACACTGGACTGCTTGTGGTAGGAACTGGAGGTGGGAAGAGACCATTTTTCGGGAGTAGATTTCTGGAAGTC
This sequence comes from Pan paniscus, assembly GCF_029289425.2. Lineage (NCBI taxonomy): Eukaryota > Metazoa > Chordata > Mammalia > Primates > Hominidae > Pan > Pan paniscus. Next base: position 48,510,232 of record NC_073256.2, on the reverse strand, counting down.
TAAGGATTCTGAATTTGGGTATATTTGTCAAGGTAGAAGTAGCAATGTTTTAACTAGCGATGCTAGCTTGATATATAACTCATACATTGGATGTATAATCTATGTGGGCCTCCATTTGTACTCTTGGCCAAGGCAATGCTGATATTAGGGGTGAGCCTGGTTCCACAATTGTCTTCATAGAACTGCTGCCTTAGACTTATGTCTGTGTGGATGCACTGATTCTAGATGAGGTGTTTGCACTTTTTTTTTTTTTAAAAAAAAGACCTGAGTTTTTACATAACCAAAATCTTACCTGGAAACCCAGCATATAAATATAGATATAAAATGAATATATAAATATAAAGATGTTAAATGAGTATATAAATATAGATGTAAAAGGACTCTGGCTAACCACAGGAATGAAAGGCTCAGGGCTCTGTTGGCTCAGGGACTCCCCACTTTCGTCTCCTCCCTCCCTTTCTTGAGTAGCCTTGAGGCACAGCCATGGAACTCCAGGACTTCACGGGCAGACACAGTTCAAAAATTAGGGCTTTGATCAGCTTCTCACATTGGCATTTAGTGCACTTATGTTCCATGGAATGTCCTTGGAATAGTGCTATTTAAACAAGCTTGGCAGAAGCAGGGCACTCTTAGACCCCATCAGCAATCTCCACGTCCAGCAAAGTGAAATTCCTGCAGAAGAGAGACTGGTTTACCTTGTATAACCCAGAGTTTCTCTAGCATATCTTACCATGCAATTCTCGGCTCACAGAAGTCCTTTTAATAACTTGGTGAAATGTTATCTAAGACAATCCCCTAATGTGAAACAGAGCTACATTCCCATAAAATCTAGTCACTTATTTTTTCCCCTATAAAAGTTTAATGAGTAATTATAAATGATTAATATAAAATTTAGATTTAAAGGGATATAGCCCTTATAGAAATATTGTGATAAATCTCTCTGTACATTAAAACTATTTATTTTCACTACCTTAATTTTGTATTATGTATTTTAATGCTGTATTTAAAAATGTCTTTCAGCCAGGAATAGTGGCTCATTTCTGTAAACTCAGTGCTTTGGGAGGCTGAGGTGGGAGGGTCACTTGAGGCCAAGAGTTCAAGACCTGTCTGGGCAACATAGCAAGACCCCTTCTCTACAAAAAAATAAAAAAAATTACCCAGATGTGGTGGCATGTACCTGTAGTCCCAGCTACTTGGGATGCTGAGATGGGAGGGTCACTTGAGCCCAGAAGTTTGAAGTTACAGTGAGCAATGATTGTGCTACTGCAATCCAGCCTGAGCAACAGAGTGAGAGTCTGTCTGTTAAAGGTTTTTTTTGCTCTATGGAGAAATGTCTAGCTTTCACTCATTTATTAAAACATTCCATAAGCCCTATTCACAGCTCCTGGCTTATTCTTGTAACTACCTCTGTAACTGGAATTCTGTGTCTTTGCTGCAAATTCTGATGATAATAGCAAAAGATCTATTATGTTCTGATAATCTCAGGCTGCCAGAGTTCCTGGATATTGTTTGGATGTATGAGAACTAATTTTCCATTTAAATAGCTACTGTCTGCCATCTTCAACTTGGTGTTCAGCTGGAAGATAGAGACTAAACACTATATTAAGTCCACACAGTGTTTAGATTGGCAGTGGGATGGGTGGTCCTTCCCTACTGTCTCTTTCAGATTAGAAGACTCTTAGTCACTGCCTTCTTGTCATACCTGTATTGATATTCTTCATTAATTTCATGTAATACTTATATCAGACACAATGGGATATTTAGCTTCCAGCTCTTCTCAGATGCTAATGGTAACTTCAGTATTTGATTTTTCATCTGACCTATGTTTTTCGCACAGGAGGCCATGAAATAAAAAGCTTTAATTTCCTTTTCAGCTTTAAACGGGTTATAGACAGATCAAGAAAAAAGTACAGTTTCTTTTGCTTGCTTTTAATAAGTTCTCAGAATATGACAAGATGCTGCGGATCATCAGTTCCTTCCTGCAGATGCCTCTGACCCTTACTATGCCCTCTAACATCCCACTCTGGGCTTCTCTGCCATTGCAGTCTGGGTGCCAGGTGCCTGGAAACCCACCGGGGCTCACACATGCATAAGCTGGAAGGCACTGGGGGTGTTAACACTTGGGGCATGACCTTTGATCAATGGGTTTTGGAAACTGGTGAATAAATGTTTCTTCCTCTATTCACAGTTCTAAAACATATTTCATATGGCTTGTCAAATAGTCCTTCAGGACTGAGAAGCCAATTACCCACAGTGGAGGCCAACTTGCCAATGCCCATTCCTAGGGACCCTTCCTCCTTGCTCACTTGCTGACACTGTCATTCACATCCTCTCCTTGGAATCATGTATCTCAGGAAAACACTCACACGTAAGTCTTTGTCTCAAGCTCTGCTTTCAGGGACACCCAAGCTAAGATAGTAATTAAGTTATAGCTATGTTTACTATATTTTACAAATGTGGGTTAAAAAAGTGAACCATGATTTTATGATTCTGAATGTATTTATGAAATAAGTTTAGAGAGGTATGAGCATTGAATCACATTTACTTATACATTTAATAATTCTCCTAAGGCTGGGCACAGTGGCTCAACTGAGGCCAGGAGTTCAAGATCAGCTTGGGCATCATAGCAAGAACCTATCGCTACAAAAAATAAATGTAAAAAAATACATTAACTGGGCATGGTTGGATTGATAGAGCCCAGGCATTCGAGACCAGCCTGGGCAATATGGCAAGACCCTGTCTTTCTTATATTCAAGAAATAAAAATAATTCTTTTATAAGTGGGACTGTCTCAAAACTTTATCCATTAATTCTTCCTTCCATCTCTGTCTATTTGTTTATTTATTTTTTTAGAGTTGGGGTCTTGCCCTGTTGCTCAGAGTGCAATGGTGCTATCATGGCTGTCTGCAGTCTCAACTTCCTGGGCTTAAGCAATCCTTCCACCTCAGCCACCTCAGCCTATAGGCATGCACCACCATGCTCAGGTGATTTATTTTTAGTTTTAGTTTTTGTAGAGATAGTTTTTGCTGTGTTGCCCAAACTGATCTTGAACTCTTAGCCTCAAGCAATCTTCCTGCCTTGGGCTCCCAGCTTCCTGCTGGGATTACAGTCATAAGCCAGCGTGCCTGGCCTCCATCCCTCATCTTTAAGACCATTCTGAAGATCCAGAAGGTGGAAGCTGCTTGCTGGTGATGTGGAGGACATTCGTTTGATGAAACTCAAAAATATGAGTGACCATAGCATAAGAATCCTGGTCCTAGACTCATTGGGTACCATCATAGACATTCTCTCTGGACGTTTGTTTTCCTGCTCCACAATATATGTTGATGCTCTCTACCGACCTGCATAAATTACAGACAGATATATATCAACATTTATTCCCTTGTCTAGCATTTTATTTTTTATATACTACAGAAATAACAAAGAGGACAAAAAAATAAATAATGAAGTCAGGGTGAAGGAAAAGTGAGGGTAAAAAAAAATAATACCCAAGTACATGTCATAGGCTCTGTGTAATGACTACAAGAGCATTACAACTGGATGTGTGCTTCCTGCCAGCCAAAACAAAGGCAAAAATTAGTACAGTAGTCATAGTATCCATAAAATAAAAATTTACCTGCTTCCCAGGAGATTCAGAGCTTGTCTTATACCCAGATCTGAGAAGAGTTTCTTAGGAGGTTCCACAGAGAGGTATTATACGCCTGGCCGATTAACACTCTCCATGACATCCCTGCTGCACAGGCAAAGAGGATGTCATAGGCCTGTTTCTTTTTGCATCCCTCAGTGTTGCTTAGGCAACTCCCTGATGGTCTCATTGACTGAGTAAGGGATGGACAGCTCCTCCTATCCTCCCCCTTTTTTTTTTGAGACGGAGTCTCACTCTGTCGCCCAGGCTGGAGTGCAGTGGCATGATCTCGGCTCACTGCAAGTTCCGCCTCCTGGGTTCACGCCATTCTCCCGCCTCAGCCTCCCAAGTAGCTGGGACTACAGGCGCCCACCACCACGCCTGGCTAATTTTTGTATTTTGAGTAGAGACGGGGTTTCACTGTGTTAATCAGGATGGTCTCGATCTCCTGACCTCACGATCTGCCCACCTCGGCCTCCCAAAGTGCTGGGATTACAGGCGTGAGCCACCGCACCCGGCCGGACAGCTCCCCTTTTTAAAATTTTTTGTAAAAATGGGATCTCACTATGTTTCTCTGGCTGGTCTCAAACTCCTGGTCTCAAGCGATCCTCCTGCCTTGGCCTCCCAAAGCACTGGGGTTACAGGTGTGAGCCACCATGCCCAGCAAAGAGCTCCTTTTTGAGGCAATATTCCACAAATGTTATTTCTTCCTTGTGGACTTTTGATGAGAACTGGGCTAGCCTGGAATATGCCCTGGGACTACACTCTAAGTATAAGTAGGCACAATATCAATTAGATATGTATCTCCTCGTGTGATAAAAACTTAAACTCTGTAGTGCTGTTTCAGGTTTTTGGGTGAAAAAATTTTAGTAATTTGGTCAACAAGGAGACGGGACCACATTATCTGGACAGCAGAGTCCTTTCTTCCTTTTGTCAAAAGGAGTAAAGGCCACACTTCTATTAACACGTTGATTAGTTTGCTTTGCATTTAGTTGAACATTATTTCTTTTTCTTTGTGTTTTTTTGTAGAGATGGGGGTCTCACTCTGTTGCCCAGGCTCGTCTTGAATTTCGAGGCTCAAGCAATCTTCCCACCTTGTCCTTCCAAAGCGCTGAGATTACAAGTGTGAGCTGCTGCGGCAGGCCAGTTGAATATTTATGTCTCTGTCTTGGTGACAGTTAATGTGGGGATCTGAGCTGTCAAATGCTGTCACTACTGAAAACATTTCCTAACTCTTTTCAGGGCCCTGGGCTGTTTGCTTGGGGGATTCTTCCTGAAACCCTGGGCCAATAGAAATCTGTGTTTTCAGACTCTGCTGTGAAGTGGAACCTCTAGGAATGGGTGTGACTCAAAGAGCATAAAGATGTGCATTGTTTCTTGGGTTGGTAGTGATTTCCATGTCATCAAGAGTGTCACAATCATTTCTCACAGTCTCTGTGTGACACTCTTGATGACACGGAAATGAAATTACTATAATTTTTTCACACAAAAACCTGAAACAGCACTATAGAGTTTAAGGTTTTATCACATGAGGAGATGCATATTTAATTGATATTGTTTCTAGTAAGACTTAAGGTGTATTCCCAGGGCATACTCCAGGCTAGCCCAATTCTCATCAAAAGTCCACAAGGAAGAAATAACATTTGTGGAATATTGCCTCAAAAAGGAGCTGTTTGCTGGGCATGGTGGCTCACACCTGTAGCCCCAGTGCTTTGGGAGGCCAAGGCAGGAGGATCGCTTGAGATCAGGAGTTTGAGACCAGCCAGGGCAACATAGCAAGATCCCATTTCTACAAAACATTTTAAAAAGAGGAGCTGTCCATCCCTTGCTCAGTCAATGAGACCATCAGGGAGTTGCCTAAGCAACACTGAGGGATACAAAAAGAAAAAGGCCTATGACATCCTCTGCCTGTGCAGCAGGGATGTCATGGAGGGTGTTAATTGGCTAGGCATATAATACCTCTCTGTGGAACCTCCTAAGAAACACTTCTCAGATTTGGGTATAAGACAAGCTCTGAATCTCCTGGGAAGCAGGTAAATTTTTATTTCATGAATACTGTGACTACTATACTAATTTTTCCCTTTGTTTTGGCTGGCAGGAAGCACACATCCACTTGTAATGCTTTTGTAGTCATTACACAGAGCCTATGACATGTATTTGGGTATTATTTTTTTTACCCTCACTTTTCCTTTGCCCTGACTGACAGTGTCAATTGTCTGTCCTGTTTTATGATAAATAAGCTGACAGATATGTATGTGAAGGAAGAGTTCTGCAGTGAAACTTCTCACTGAGAAATTTTTAAAACTGATTTTTAAGTAACAAATAATTGTGTATGTTTATGGGACACAATGGGATGTTTTGATCTATGTGTGCATTACAGAAAGATTCAGTCAAGCTAATTAATATAGCCATCACCTCACCAATTTGTGATTTTTTTGTGTGGTGGGAATGTTAAAAATCTATTGTGGCAATTGGAAATATACCATACATTATTGTTAACTGTGGTCAACATTCAGTGCAGTAGATCACTAAAACATTCCATTGAGGATTAAAACAATTTTTTTCCAAGATGGCTCTTTTCTTGACTTTGATCTATAGTTTTAAGCCTTTCAAAACTGACTCTAATTTCAAATTTTCTGTAAGGCTTTCTCTGACCTCTTCTGATTGAGTACAAATTTTCTTCCTCCAGGCTCCAGTGGAGCTTTATGCAAACCTTTATTTTAGAATTTATTATAGTTACCTGCTGTCATTCAATACTTGAGGTCAGAGACCAATCCTTTTCCATCTCTGTAAGCCTGTTGTCTTGCACAATATTTGAAAATGGGCCTTATAGAGTTCTTTAATGTGACCTGCCTATAGTGATCAATTTATTCTGGAACTTTTCTTTTCTTGTAAGGGATTACCTTATATATAAGATCCTATTGTAGAAACCAACAGTTATCTTTTGATAGACAATGAAAACCCCATTTGACCTTCCTTAATCTTCTAAGAAACCAAGAAATTTTCTGCTCATATGAGAACCATACAGCAAAAGTAATGAAGTCATGTGTTTGTAATGGGATAGATGATTCCATATTGCTCTTGTCTTTCCCGAATGATACCTTAAAAGCAGATATTAATAGGATGTAAGTATTGTATTTCCAAATAGCATTGCATTATTGTGCTGGATCATTGTGTTGACAGTTGGAAACTCATGAAAAGCTACAGTCACTGCAAAGTAGCCCCTCAGCTGTGCAGAAGCTAAATGGACCTTACCATAGGGTGTATTCCAGTTATCAAGTGGCCTATGCCAAGCAGTAAAGATGCCATCTGTTGACAAGTAAAGCCATCGACCCTAAGTCTTTGCTCTGAAGTAGCTGTGTCCATCTTCTTCCTCTACTAACCTCTGCTTAACTGAGCTGTATCATAGATACAGCTTCCACTACTAACTGATAACACAGGACTATCACCACCTGAGAGTTAACAGTAGGCTCAGTGGGGAGAATGATTATGATCTTTCATGTATCCTAAAACACCCTCCATGACATGAAACTTAAAGTATTAAATTTTATTAAAACTTAAAGTATAATTAAAAAAAAGAAAAGATGCTCAATGATTATTTGAATAAATTTTTGGTGAGTAAATACAGATTAATGCCTCAGTTTTTCCTTCTATGAAATGCTTTTATTAACTTTTTTGAAGGATAAAATAAAAATAGAATTATCTGCACAGAATCTAGAATAGCTAAAACAATTTCAAAAAGAATAAAGTGGGAGGAATCACTTTACCTGATTTGAACATGTTAAATATCTACTCTAGATCAAGGCCGTGTGATATTGACAAAGAGACAGACACATAGATCAATGGAACAGAATAGAGAATCCAGAATCAGACCCACACAAGTATGCCCAAGTAATTTTTAAATTAAAAAATTTCAGTTGTACTAAAAACACAACATAAAATGGGTCATCTTAACTATGTTTAAGTGCACAGTTTGCTAGTGTTAAGTACATTCATGTCGTTGTGCAACAGATTTCTAGAACCTCTTCTGCCCAGCTAGTTTTTGGCAAAGAGGCAAAAAGCAATTCAATGCAGGAAAGACAGTCTTTTTAATAAATGGAACTATAGCAATTGGACATCTATAGGCAAAAAAAAAAAAAAAAAGAACTTGACCTAAACCTTACACTTTACACAAACATTAACTCAAAATGGAACATGGACTTAGACATAAAATGCAAAACTATACAACTTTTAGGAAAAAAAGGCCCCAGGGGTTGGTGAGGAGTTCATAGACTTGACACTAATAATATGATCTAGAAAAAGAAAAATTGGTAAATTGGACATCATTAGAATTGAAAACTTTGCTCTGTGGAAGACCCTGTGAGGGGGACAAAGAGACAAGCTAGTGGATAGGAGGAAATATTTGCAAACCACATATCTCATAAAGTACTAGTATCTAGATTAATAACGACTCTCAAAAGTCAGCAGTGAAATAACACACAATCCAATTAGAAAATGGGCAAAAGGTGTGAACAGACATTTCACAGATGAGGCTGTACAGATGGTAAACAAGCACATGAAAAAGATGATCGTTAGCCATTAGGAAATGCAAATCAAAACCACAAAAATATATCAGTACATACCTATTACAATGGCAAAATAAGAAGTAGTGACAACACCAAATGCTGATGAAGATACAGAGAAACTGGATTACTCATACATTGCAGGTTGGCATGTAAACTGGCCAGCCACTCTGGGAAAGCACGTGGCAGTTTCTTTAAAAACTAAACATGCTTTTACCATATGATCCAGCAATTGCACTTTTGGGCATTTATCTCAGAGAGATGAAAACTGTGTTCACACACAGACATGTACACGAATGCTCATAGCAGCTTTACTTGTAATAGTTAAAAACTGGAAATGCAATGGCTCAGGCCTGTAATCCCAGCACTTTGGGAGGCTGAGGCAGGAGGATTGCTTGAGCTCAGGAGTTTGAGACCAGCCTGGACAACACAATGATACCTTGTCTCTACAAAAAATACAAAAATTAGCCAGGCATGGTGGTGCACATCTGTGTTCCCAGCTACTCCAGAGGCTGAGGTGGGAGGATTGCTTGAGCCCGGGATGTTGAGGCTGCAGTGAGCGCTGCAGTGAGCTGTGGTCATGTCGCTGTATCCTGGTTGACAAAGTGAGACTCCATCTCCAAAAAAAAAAAAAACCCAAAACAAAAAACTGGAAACAACCCAAATGTCCATAAATGGGCTAATGATTAAACAAATGGTGGTATGTCCATACCATAGAATAACACTTAGCAATAAAAGGAATAAACTATTGAAATACTTAACAACTTGAATGTATTTCAGGGGAATTATGTGAGTGAAAAAAGCCAGTCTCAAATGTTAAATACAGTTTGAGTCCATTCATATACTGTCTTAAAATGACAAAATTATAGACATAGGAAGCAGATTAGTGGTTTCTGGGGGTTAGGGAGAGGAGAAGGAGGGAGGTGGTTGTGACTACAAAGTGGTGGCAGGAGAGATTCATGTGAATCTTGACTGTGATGGTGGTTCCTGAACCTGAACATGTAATAACATTTAATGGAACTAAGTAATACACATATGCACACAGAGACATATACCCACTTGAATGAGTGCATATAAAATTGGTGAGATCTGAATAAAGTAGGTGGATAATAGCAATGTCGATTTCCTGGTTTTGATGTTGTATTATATTTATAAAAGATGTAACCAGTGGAGGAAACTGAGGAAAGGGGAGATGAAATCCTTCTGTATCATTTTTTTAACAATTGCATCAAAATTTGCAATTATCTCAAAATAAAAGGTGAAAAAAATATTGGCCTAGGATGCAAAGTCCTCTGCTACAAATAAAATTTAGTGTAATCCCATTTTAGCTGGGGCCTAATAATAATCAACCGTGTTTCAGAGTTGCAGTGTTTGAGAAGATTAAGGAATTCACAGTCTAGCTGGGAGGAAATCTGCAGCTTCTAGAGCTGCACTGTCCAATAGACATTTCTGTGATGATGAAAATGTTCTCTGTGCTGTCTAATACTGTAGCCAACTGTGCTGTCCAGTGCTATGGCCACCATCAACATATGTGGGTCGTGAACACTTGATGTGTGGTTAATGTGACTTAGAAACTGAATTTTCAATTTTATTTAATTTAAAATAATGAACATTTAAATTGATACAACACATGTGGCTGGTGCTACCATATGGAATGGTGTCATTTTAAAGAAGCAGTGGGTTCAGAAAGTGGGAAGGAGCTTTTTGAACATGGGTAGCTGAAAGGAGTCGACGCAAACCATGTTTTCTCATTGAAGGGGAAGTTTAGAACAGGAGAAAACTTTTGGTTAGAATTTTGGAAGTTACTAAGTCAAGTGACTTAAAAAAAACAAGACTTGGAGAGTGTGTGTGGTGGCTTATGCCTTGTAATCCCAGTGCTTTGGGAAGCTGAGGCAGGAGAATCGCTTTGGCCCAGGAGTTCGAGGCTGCAGTGAGCTATAATTGTGCCAGTGCATTCCAACCTGGATGCCAGAGTGAGATCCTGTCTCTAAAAACAAACACTCCCACCCCTAATAGACTTGCAAGGGAGAGGTGAACCCAAGAGATATGACTTTCCCTGTGACCTAGGGTAATAATGGCTTTGCACTGGGATTGGTGAGCATAATAGTGGACTCTGAAGGAGAACTACACCAGACCACATCAACATATTGTATAATATGGTTGGTGCAAAAGCGGTTGCGGTTTTTGCCATTAAAAGCAATGACAAAGACCACAAACACTTTTGTACCAACCTAATAAATCATACTGGTCCAAGCTGAATGGCATGTAACTCTGAATCCCCCAACTGGTATAGCATATGTGTCCTGCGGCCCTTTACTCTTACCAGTGTCAGAAGTATGGAGCATAGAAAGGCTGTGGCCTGTGGCCCCAGTTTCTAATGGCTCTGACTGTACGCATGAGAGTTGGGGCCTCTCTCTGGGCCTCAATAGAGGATTGGACTTTTGGTACTTTCCGATTCTCAGGTTTTGTTTGCTTGTTTATCTATTTTAGCATGCATACTTCAATTCAGCACATCTGAGGATATTCTATTGACAGAGCGCTTCCATGGGCAAAGTGCCACAGAATGACTGTGACCTTTAGCTGCAGAGACTCTTCTCCCATCTCAAAAACTGAAAGTGGAATGCTATGCAAATAGTAAGAAATCAGATGAGAAGTCTTCTGTTTGGTGTATGATCCGTACTGTGATACTATGAATGCAATATTTGTTTAATTAAAAAAATTATAAGAAAACCCAGACTTAATCCAGGGATGATTTACTCTAAAAGACAAATTTTTCCTAGAGTGCTTTGGAGGGTCTTAGCTTAACAGAGAAGTGTGATTGCTTATTAGATAGTTTGCATATGGGGGTGTATTTATTTATTTATTTATTTTTGCTAAGAAGCTCTGCTCTATCCCTCTGAATGCCTGCAGCACAGCTCTAAACAAGATATTCCCTCAGGGTCTCTCGCATTGACAGAACTAGGAAACATCTTATAATTTCTTCTGGCTTCTGGAGTGACATTTCTAGGATTAGTATTCAAAGGAGAATGCTTGCAAAAGAGAATGCATGCATAGACCTCTTTTTCTTAGGGAGCTCAGAGAACTTAATTGTCACTTTTCCATGAGTCTCACAAGTGGCGCTGAGGCTTCTCTCTCCCTATTGTGTACTAAAGGCCCCGATCCCCTAGATAGACCTGTTGAACATCCCTCTGCTTTCTCTACTAATTAGATCTCCTCTCTTGAGTTCAAAGTCTCACATTTACAAATAGAATGGTGTGCAGATGGAGAAGACAGAACTCTTTGAAGGAATTAAGTCCTGGAGGTCCCCAAGGAAACGTTGGTGAGATAGCTGTTGGCTGTTATTCAGGAGTTAGCAGACTTCATTTGGAAAGTTTCATGGCCAAAAATCCTTACTTGATGTGTGGCTGCAAGCATGGTACCTGTAAACACAGACCAGGGAATGAATGGATTTCACATGTACTACTCGATTTGTGTTTACCTTTTCTACAGGTGAGCTTGGACCACCTCAAGAGCAGAGTACCGGGGTGGCTGAGGGGCTTGGCATAGCTGGCTTCACATTCGTGTAATATCATGTATATTACACGATGTCATTTAGAATTTAAAATTTTATTTTAGCTTCTGGCCAAACAACTGTTAGTCAAATTCTTATCCACAAACATGTATGCCTTTAAGTAAAAGAAATTAACTATGAAGATTAATGTGGAACTTAGCTGGGTTTTTTAATGAGGAGCATGGTACCTAAACCTGTGTCCCAATCAGCTGAGACAGCTGCTGCTGCTGCTTTGTCATTTTTGCTCTTGGACTTTCTTGGACTTTGAAGTCTCTCTTGGTTTGAAGATTAAAGAGAGAGAATAAGAGGAAACCACTTTGGGTTTTTCTCTCTGGGTTTGCTGGCTTGTGTCTCCTGATTTATTAATTTCTTCAGACCAATTTCCTTTTTGGCCACTATATTATGTCTTCTCAGCAATGAATCTTTCCATGATATGGGGAAGATAGCAGTGGGATGAATGAATCCAGTTATTTTAATGGTGCAGACACCTTTTTAAAGATTTGACTTGCTTTCATTAAGTCATTTTAGAGGTGATGAAGAAAGTGTAGATTATTGCTTAAGATACTCTCAACTTGTGTCCTAAAAATGAATTTTATGCTGAAATGGACAGCAGTGATGTGCCATTAAGAATTATAGATGGTAACATTGAAAAAAAACCAGTAGAAAATATGCATATTTCTACTGGTTATTCTTTTCAATGTTACCATCATGCATTCTTTATTGTGTCACTAGAATAAAGCCGAGTGATTGCAGGGATCATGTATCGAGCTGTTAATTTTCATTGCCTTTGACCTTCATTAATTACCTGTTTCAGAAATGAATTTTCTCATGTCCGTTCTTAATCCTACAGAGAATTGTAGATGAAGTTTTAGGAAAATTTGCTCAGTTGTTTGGGAGATATCCAAATGCAAAAACAGAAAAAGTATTTGTCAGCTATTCAAAAAATTATTCAGATCTTCTGTTGTACTCAGAAACCTTGAAAATAGATCAATTTACATATGACATTTATTATAGTTATTTATAGCTTGATTTACAAAATATGCTCAGCATGCAAACTTGCTGGGTGCATACTGAAAGAAAGAATACTTAAAGGCATTTTAAGCTAAAGATAAAGTTTAAGCTGAACTCATGCACATGTTGGTGGAATGTGCATGTTTTTGAATGGGATATGTTTTGTCTATAAAAAAGATAAATGAATATGCCTTTATTAAAGTAAATGATTACAGGTTGAAGCCTTCAAATGAAGGCTTTTATCTTTAATTCTATTATTTATCTCTTTAAATTCTAGTTTAGATTGAGTAATACCAGGCACTGTAGGAAATGTAAGATATAAGACATGATTTCTTTTAGGTTCTTGCAGTTTAGTCAGGGAGATATAAATAGCATGTGTGAAAACATTGCTGTATACGAGGCAGCGTGTAATCAGGAGGTGCATTGTGAGGTATGGGTTGTAATTACCAGTGAACTTTAGAAAAGGAAGAGAAGAATGTGGATTGGAATAATCAGACGGAAGAGCTGGTATACCGGTTGTGTCAACTTGAGTGATTTAAAATTCAAGCTTTCTAGATTCATTTGGCCCTCGAATGAATGAATGAATGAATGACCAATACCTTCTTTTCTTTGGTTGGATCTCCTTCTAGAACTCTTTTTCATTTTATCCTTTCTGTTTCTTAACCTCTTCCTGATAGTTTCATCTCTTTTTGTCTCTTTGAGATTCAATTGAGCAATTTCCTCAGATCTAGCTTTTTGTACACCAAATCTCTCTTTTCCTATGTTGACCTTGCTCTTTGATGCATTTGCTGAATTTTATAATTTCGATGGCTATACCTATTTTTTATTCTTAGAAATTTTACTTATTTTCTTATTTTCTTATTTTTTTTTTTGAGATGGAGTCTTGCTCTGTTGCCCAGGCTGGAGTGTAGTGGTGCCATCTCAGCTCACTGCAACCTCTGCCTCCCTGGTTCAAGCGATTCTCCTGCCTCAGCCTCCCAAGTAGCTGGGATTATAGGCACCTGCCACGAGGGCTGGCTAACTTTTTGTATTTTTAGTAAAGACGGGGTTTCACCATCTTGGCCAGGCTGGTCTTAAACTCCTGACCTCGTGATCTACCTGCCTTGGCCTCCCAAAGTGCTGGGATTACAGGCGTGAGCCACAGAGCCCGGCCCACTTATTTCCAATGTATCTTCCTTCTCAGCTTTTTCTTTCCTGATTTTAATTTTTAAACAGTGTATTACTCTGAAGTTTTTTTCCCATATCTTCTTTTATGTCCTTAATCATTTTAAACATAATTATTTTATGGTTTAACTTGAATTGTTTAATTATCTGAATTTACTGAAGATTAACTCTGCAGTTTATTGTGCCTTGGGTGGACAGATTCTTGGTATGCTTATAAACTATTACTTGTGATTTAGTTATTGAGCTCCAAGTTCATCTTCCTTGGCACTTTATTCATGGGACTTCTATGTGGCTTGTATTGGGGCATAGCCAATACAGGGTTGCTTTGCATTCATATTCCAAGGTATTAACAACCTGGGACAAAATTTTATGTTGGTTTCTTTTTTTTTTCTTTGTTTTTGAGACGGAGTTTCACTCTGTCGCCCAGGCTGGAGTGCAGTGATGCGATCTCGGCTCACTGCAACCTCCACCTCCCGGGTTCAAGCAAGTCTCTCACCTCAGCCTCCCGAGCAGCTAGGATCACAGGTGTCTACCACCATGGCCGGCTAATTTTTGTATTTTTTTAGTGGAGACAGGGTTTCACCATATTGGCCAGGCTGGGCTCGAACTCCTGACCTCAGGTGATCTGCTTGCCTCAGCCTTCCAATGTGCTGAGATTACAGGCATGAGCTACCACGCCTGACCTATGGTGGTTTCTTAGATTGAGAGTTAGTACATTACATAGCAGCCCAGACCCAGATACATGAGCTCCTAGGGGAGACTGTTTTTTCTACCCAAGGCTAGGCCTGAGACAGACAACTTTTTTTTTTTTTTTAAAGTCTGCCTGGGCTGATGGTTGGTTTTTCCCCCCTTTTTACACCTTTTTATAAGGATGGATTTTAAAGGATCCTAGCTTTACACAGAGGCCCGAATTCTAATCCCCATGTGGACAAAAAACCAAATCCCCAGGGTATCAATAACAAGGCCCATCCCCCTTCCCTGCCTTGGGAAGTGACGTTAGCTTGAAGGCTTTTTGGTTTTCAGCTCTTTTTTGTATCTGGAATTTGAGAATTTTATTTTCTTGCACATTCACCTATACTTTTAAAGAATGGTTTTTATATTTTATCCAGGATCTTTAGATTATATTGTAGAAGAATTCATTTCTTACTATTCTCCCCAGGAGGAGTTTTTTAAACCTTCTTTCCCTGTTGCACTTCAGGTCTGCAACGATCCTTTACTTTCCAAAATTATCAATGAATCACTCTTTTGGGGGCATCTTTCTGTGTGCCTAATCCAAGTACAGATCTCTTTTATTTGGAAAAAGTTTTCACTTGACTCTCTGCCTTTTCTTCTTTCTGACCTAATTCTTTTCTGCCATTCACAATCGAAGCCATTGATAGTGTTCTAATAATACATTGCTCACTGTATTGTCTGATGATCAGCTCATTTCTGAATGTCTTATGACTTTCCTCTCTAGCACTCACCCAAAACCATTCTCTCCACTGTCACCAATGACAATGTATGCTATATCCAAAAGGCTTTTCTCCTCCCCCAGATCTCATATATTACTTTGCTTCTCTGAGGCTTCTGTGTTGATTGTCTCCTATTTTAAGTCTTATTTCTCTGATGCTTATGATGTAAGACTCTTCTAATTCTCCTCTGGTTCTCCTTCTACTGATGTAGGTCTACTCTCCTCCGACTTCTTCCTTAAATTCTTTTCTTTTCCTCATCCGTTAAATAGGAGTGTCGTTTCTCTTCTTGATCTTATGTTCTTCTTTCTCTATGTTGTCTTTACTCCTATATCACTTTTTTTTTTTAACAGATGATTCACAAATCTCTATCTTGCATCTCTTGAGCTAAAATCCCTGTTTTTCAGTTGTCTCTCATATACTTTATCCTGGATGTCCTGTTGGTGTGTCAAAATTGTTGGATTTCATACCAAACTCATGCTTTTCTTTTCCAAAATAGCTCATTCTTCTGATTTACTTAATTCTGTCTGTGTTATGACTACTCTTCTCATGGGCTTAAAAGTGATCAGAGAACTCTTTCGTTTTTGTTAAATTTTTCTTTCCAATTTATCTCTGATTTGTCCCTTATTTTCCAATTTTATTGTTTCTCTCTCTGTTTGAACCATGGGCACATTATTTGTCTGGTTTATCTAGCCACAGGTTCACTTTTCTGTAACCCATCCCGCCCATCATCTTTAGATTAGCCTATGTAATTCACCAATGGCCCCATCATTACCTGGCTCAAAAACCTTAAATGATTACCAAATAATAGCAGTATTAATGCCAAGTCCCTAACCTGATGGTAGCACAATCCTGGAGAATTTAGTGCCGTTGTTCAAGGTCTGACTTTTTTGCTCTATGACTAATTTGTTTTGTGAACAGCGTGAAATCACAAGTTACCAGGAAATAGTTCTTTTTGCTCTAAAATGAAGTGCTAGCAAAGGAAAAATGGCCAAAAGAGATTTTCCCAAAAGGGCAGAACCAAATGGCCAGTAAAAGATGACTAGATGCTCAACCACCATGAAATATCACCAAATACCACCAGAACAGATCATATAAAAAAGATAGGCAATACCACATTTTGACAAGGATGTACAGCAATAGGAATTTTTATATACTGAACAGACAACTCTAGTCCTAGGTGTATTGCCACCAGAAATGTGTACATATATTCACCAAAGGGCACGTACAAGAACGTTCACCACAGCACTATTCAAATTAGCCAAAAACTTGAAACTACTTCAATTACCATAGAAGGGGTAAATAGTGGTGTATTCACAAATGGATAACAGTGTTTAGCAGTGAGAATGGGCCAACTGCACAATATGGATGAATCTCACCAACATGATGAAAGAGGCTAGGCACATCCAAGTACATGCCATATGACATCATCTCTATAATGTACAAACAAGGGCACAATGAATCCATGCCATGGTTACCCTTGGTGAGGGGCAGGGGTGGCAACTGAGAAGGAACACAGGAGGGTTCCATGGTGCTAGAAAGCTCTTTTCCCTGGCCGTTGGGCTGGACACAAAGGTGCGTGCAGTTTGTGAACATTAATTGGGATCTGCACTTGTGATATGTACACTTTTTGTATGGATATTATACTTTAATGAGCCCTTTGAAAGTGGGGACTCAGGGACAGAGTGAGACTCCATCTCAAAAAAAAAGTGGGGATTCAGGGTGCTATAGACAAATGGTAGAGTGTAGTAAATTATTCACCTAGTCCCCTTCCCAAATGAGATAACTTTACATCTGTGAAAATGCTACGACTGGCCTGGCATGGTGACTCACACCTGTAATCCCAGCACTCTGGGAGGCCAAGGTGGGTAGATTGCTTGAGGCCAGAAGTTCGAGACCAGCTTGGCCAACATGGCAAAACCCCGTTTCTCTGAAAATACAAAAATTAGCCAGGTATGGTGGCGTACGCCTATAGTCCCAGCTACCCAGGAGGCTGAGGCAGGAGAATTCCTTGGACCCAGGAGGCAGAAGTTGCAGAGATTGCACCACTGCACTCCAGCCTGGGTGACAGAGCAAGTCTCCATAAAAAAAAACAAAAAACAAAAAAAAGAAAAAGAAAAAGAAAATATTCTGACAACCATCTCTCAACATTAATGTCAACGAATGCAGAAACTGTACAATAACTGTGAGTAAAAAGAGAAAAGTCAACAAACACCAGAGCCATTGTCCCACATGCTCCTGCCTCACATGGTGGGGTTTGGAAGCAGGCAAAGGCAGATGAAACAAGCTCAGGGGAACATGCAGAGTGGACGCCAGTGAAGCGGCCTGAGTGTGGAGCGACCCCCAGCAGGATGAAATCCACCTGAAATCTGAAAATATTCAGAGCGTGACAGCAGAGAAGGGATCCAACGTATTCAGCCCTCTTGCTTTTTGAGTTTTTAATAATAATCATTCTGGCTAGGGTAAGATGGTATTTCATTGTGGTTTTAATTTGCATTTTCTTGATGATTAATGATGTTGAACATTTTTCCATATGTTTGTTGGCCATTTGTATTTCTTCTTTGGACTAGACATACTGTTTAAAGGGATAGATGTTCTTTAAATGGGAAAATCTGATTTAAAAGGATGGTCTTTTGGGGAGAAAAGCTTCTGGGAGAGAAAAAGGCAAAAGAGAAGGAAGGAAGAAGCATGCTTTGGAACTTGGGTGGTGAAGAGGAAAAGAAAAAAGAGGAATTTTATTGTCCTACAAGACAAAAGAGAACTAAAAACTGGCAGCCTCCTAACCTGCCCATGCCACCAAAACAAACAAACAGATGAAACCCCACTGAAGTACCTGGACTTTTCCAGACAGAAAAGAAATTAAATGAGAAATCTTCTAAAATACTGCAGTATCATAGAAATGAATAAAAGGAAAGTTTTTAGAGAAATAGTTCAGAAAATGAGGGAATGCATTTGCATGCAAATCAACTGAGAAAAAGTCCCTTCCTGAAAAACAACCATGAAGCAGAAGAAAATTGTAGGTCTACGTTCCAAAATGAATTAAATATACAGTCATGCTTCGCTTCACGATGGGGATAAGTTCTGAGAAATGCGTCATTGGGCGATTTTGTCATTGTGTTGTGTGACCATCATAGAGTTTATTTATGCAAGTCCAGATGGTATACTTACTACCCACCTGGGCTGTGTGGTCTAGCCTATTGCTCCTTGGCTACAAACCTGTACAGCAGGTTACTGGACTCAATACTGTAGGTAATTGGAACATAATGGGAAATATTTCTGTATCTAAACATAACTAAATATAGAAAAGGTACAGTAAGAATGCAGTATAAAAATGGTGTACCTGTGTGGGGCACTTCCTATGAATGGAGTTTGCAGGACAGGATGTTGTTTGGGTGGATCAGTGAGTGAGTGGTGAGTAATGTGAAGGCCTAGGACATTACTGCCCCTTTAGACTAAGCTAACTTTATGAAACAATGTTTCTTCAATCACAAAAGTAACTTTAGCTTACTATAACTTTTTTTACTTTATAAATGTTTAATTTTTAAAAGCTTTTTGATTCTTTTGTAATAACACTTAGCTTAAAACACATATTGCATAGCTGTACAAAAATATTTTCTGTCTTTATATCCTTGTTCTATAAGCTTTTTTCTATTTTTATTTTAAAAACTTTTTTCTTAAAAATGAAGACACAAACACACACATGAGCCTAGGCCTACACAGAGTCAGGATCATCAGTATCACTGTCTTCCACATCTTGTCCCACTGGGAGGTCTTCAGGGACAGAAACATGCATGGAACTGTCATCTCCTGTGATAACAATGCCTTCTTATGGAATACCTCCTGAAGGACCTGCCTGAGGCTGTTTTACAGTTAACTTAAAAAAAAATAAGTAGGAGTACACTTTAACGTGATGAAAGTACAGTACAGTAAATACATAAACCAGTAACAGTCATTTAGTATCATGATCGAGCATTATTTATTGCACATAATTGTATGTGCAAGACTTTTATATGACTGGCAACACAGTAAGTTTGTTTATACCCACATTGCCACAAACATGGAATGCATTGTGCTATGACATCGCAATGGCTACGACATCACTAGGTGATAGGAATTTTTCAGCTCCATTAAAATCTTATGGAACCACTGTCCTCTATGTGGTCCATTGTTGACTGAGATGCCATTATGTGGTGCATGAAGGTGAAGCAAACATTTGAGGATCTGGAATTCAAAAATTAAGAGCAGAAATGGAACAAAAAACAGGGAGAAAAAAAAGAGTTCCTTAAACTCAGGAAAGAAATGGTAGAAAAAGACAAAATTGTCTCAGAAATGAAGAATAAATTACAAGATGTACAAGGGAGAATGGACCAAATGAACATTTAAGAAGGGGCAGGAAAACAGGAAGACACCAAAGAAATGAAAATGAGTAGAGAAAAAGGTAAAAAGTCTCAGAAAGTAGTAAAAATGGAAGACAGGCAAAGAACAAATAATATTCATGTTATCTGAGTCCCCGAAGGGGGAAAATAAAACAAAGGAACAGAACTAACATTTAAAACTGTAATCTAAGAAAATTTTCCAAAAGTAGAAAAAGACGTAAACCCACACATTGAAAGAAGTCATCTGGCAAAATTAATGCAGAAACAATGAATTCTCAGACTTATCCTGGTATAACTATTAGTTCTCAAAAAATAAAGTTCTCAAGGCCTGTCTCCAGGTAAAAAGATGAAATCACTTACACAGACAAACGAATTAGGCTAGCGTCAGATTTTCAAAACCAGTATACAAAGCAAAGCGACAATGGATATTTTCGTATTCCTGTAAATCTCCTGGAGTTTCGCTCTGGGAGGCGTTAGAAACTGTAGATCCTTAGAAATGCGTAGATCCTTTCAGAGCTTGCTTTTTAGATTGTTAGGTGGGTCTGAGCAGTGCTAGTGTAGGGCTAATTATTTCCTACCACTGAGGCAAGATCTTCTTCCGTCCTCTACGTCACGCCCAGTGAGTTTTGAATTTCTCCAATGTGGGTGATGGGAACAGGCACTCTTCTTGGCCCTGTGTGAGAGATGCTTTCTCTGACCCTTTTGCCTGGTTCTTTCCTTTGTCTTGAGTAGTTTGTCCATATACATCCATTGATCAGTACTCGGCTAAATGCTCAAGGGGGACCCTTGGCAGATTTCTGGGGTTCTCTATCAAGGTTGAGATAATGGCAGGAGGAAGCTTGAGATAAAATTGGAAAAATGACAGATGTAATTAATTGCTTTGTATCCTGGGTTTGTAGAGCTATTCATTCAGGTCGTATAGTACTGGATCTAAAATACTCAGAAGCCGGGATGAAGTAAGGAATAAAGGACGTGACTTTGAGGATTTAATGACCCTAGAAATCTAGACATACTTTTTCTTGAATTCTGAGTGTTCAGATTCCCTGAACATTTAGATCGAGTTGGATTGCCTCCCTCATTGGAATGAGGTCTCTTTATCATCAGAGCTCCTATTCTGTTTATTCAGACTGTTTTTCTATGAAGGAGACCTGGCAATGTGTGTTTTTGTTATGGCTAATGTCATTGCTTCCTTAGGACAGTGGCCAGAGAGATAAATTAGCTGAGTTGACTAAGCTGGAACTAGTGACATTTCCATGCAATCCTATGTTTTTCTGCCCATTCCTTCTTTCATTCACTTAACAAAGAGCAACTGAGCCCCTACTATGTGCTAGGAATTACATTAGGCATCAGGAATATGAAGAAGAATAAGACATGAATTGTGCCCTCGAGATGCTGGCAGCATCCCATGCAGGGCCTGCTCCCCTTATAAGAAAATGAGCAACCCCAGGTAGAAGAGGTGAAATAATGGAAGTTTTTATGGAAAAGAATGTTGGTTTGGGGTGTCATTGTGGTCAGATTAGATCACTGGGTATTAAACTTTGGGGCTGAAATGTCCTACTGTTCTTCACACCAAACGTTCCCTCACTCTATCACAGTGACCTCTCCAGGACTCCTCTTTTACAATGCTACCCCTCCTAGCAGTTTTTGAAGCAATGAATTAAATTTTCAGAGGTGATCAAACCAGGCCTTGGGAAAGTGAGACAAGCAGGAAGGAGGCTAAGATGAGGGCTCATCCTGAAGCAGGAGCAAAATCTGGGAAAGGCAAACCCAGGACAGGTGGTGTTTGGGGGACCTGGGGCTGTTATGGACCCCAAGAGGGTGCTGGAAGGAGTATTAGGTGGGTGGGGAAGGAGGAATGGGGAAACTATTAATAAATCTACCCATTTCTCATCAGCCATGGCTAAACATTTTGGATTTCAATTTTGATGTACTTCACTCTGGGTTCACCCAGAAGGCAGGAATGGGTGCTTCAGTCCTCTACAAAACTTTCATAGCAACCAGGGTAAGGAATCAGGAAAGGACAGCTTAGGTTCTGCTTTTGGTTAATCAAGGCACACTGATGCACTGGGTAAGATCTGCTTTGAAGCTTCAAAGATGCGTTCAAAACCCTGAGTTTTTACTTACAAACTCCGTAGCTTCTGACATGTTATTCAACCTCTTTGAACCTTAATTTCTTCATCCATAAAATGGGAAGTAATAACACATAGTAAGGATTATCAGTAAGAATTAAATGAGAGTGTCTCTATAAAGTGCCTTGTATGGTGCCTATTTCATAATAGAAACTCAGCAAATATTTGCTACATTCCTCTGTATACATCCAAAAGCAATTGAAACACAAAACTGGTCTTGAATCCTCCATACCGGCATCTAGCAGTTATCCACATAAAAATGTATATGGATGAACTGGGTGCGGTGGCTCACACCTGTAATCCCAGAACTTTGGGAGGCCGAGGGGTGGGGGGAATCACCTGAGGTCAGGAGTTCAAGACCAGCCTGGCCAACATGGTGAAACCCCATCTCTACTAAAAAATACAAAAATTAGCCTGGCGTGGTGGTGGGCGCCTGCAATCCCAGCTACTCAGGAGGCTGAGGCAGGGAGAATTGCTTGAACCTGGGAGGCAGAAGTTGCAGTGAGCCGAGATCACGCCACTGCACTCCAGCCTGGGCGACACAGCGAGACTCTTGTCTTGGGGGGAGAAAAAAAAATAACTTATATGGATGAAATCAACTACTCACTCGTCTAGATTGCTACTCAGTCAAGTGGCTGTTAGTACAAATGAGTTACCTGCTATTGTTTCCACTGGAAAGGACATCTTTATTAGGGTGCCTTGTGATTTTCCAGACTAAATCAATCTGGATTATTTTCATTAGGTGTTCCTTTATTATTATTATAGGTATAAGACGCAGGGAGGTAGATTTGGACGGAATGCAACATAGCAGAGATTTTCAAATAATTACTGTTTTCTGAAAATATAATGTCCTGAAGTAAGTTCAGAGTCCTGGTTATGTTCAAGGAGAGGTTAGATTACTACTTATCCAAAATGAAACGGAGAGTTCGTCCAAATTACTTTCCAAGTATGATGTTTCCTGGACAGATAATTTAAGATTTATTACATCCAATGGAGGGGGGAGGGTGTGGAAAGTCTAGTTAGTTATTGAAAAGGTCTTTCTGTTAAGTGAAAAAAAAAATACAAATAGCCAATTTGTAGACAATGGGTAGTATTTTTGGAATGTTGATGAAGAATGTAGATTTTTGTCTTTGAAATGCATGAACATTGGTGAGAAAAAAATTTCTTCAAGTATTATGAAAATGTTCTGATGTTTCAACAACTCAGCCATGGCTACACATTTTGGATTTTTGCTTCCGATTTATTTCACTCCCGAGTTCACCCAGGAGGCAGGAATAAGATGCTTCAGTCCTCTACAAAATTTCCATAGCACCCAGTGTAAGGAATCAGGAAGGAATAGTCGGAAGGTAAATTTGGAAATAGGAATTTTGAAATTATATCTTGACTTAGTCTTTGGTAGGTCACCTAATATAGATACGTCACCTGTAACTATCACCTACCTGTAGATAGTAATGAAAATTGCTGTATTACCTTACCCAATATGATCACTGTGGGACCAAATAGGCAAATTTTTAGGAAAACGGTGTGCCAATTGGCTGGGCCTGTACAAATGTTGGTTGCTATTATCTCAGCTTCACACATTCAGGAACTTAGGAACTAGACACATACTATCTTTCAGTCATGTTGCATTATCTTTGGAAACCCAGAGAGATAGTTTGATTTTGTTTCTTATATTTTATTGATTTCTTCTCACTTTTATTTTCTTTCTTCTGCTTGCTTTGGGTATAATTTGTCGTTTTTCTAGTTCCTTAAGTTAGACGGTTAAGTCATTGATTTAAGAACTTTCTTATTTTCCAATATTAGCATTGAATGCCATGAATTTTCCTTTAATCACTGCTTGACCTGCATCCCATTAATTTTGATTGTGTTTTCATTTTAAATCCAATACCAAATATTTTCTAATTACCCTTGTGATTTTCTTATTTTAAAGTGTGTTTAATTTTCAAATGTTTGGGGATTTTTGAGATATCTTTCTGTTACTGAGTTCTAGTTTAATTTCATTGTATTTATAAAACATACTTTGCATTTATTTAATTCCCTTTAAATTTGTTGAGGTTTTTTATAGCTTAGAACCAGGTTGCTCTTGGTGAATATTTTATATATGCTTGAAAAGAATGTTTATCCTGCTATTGTTAAGTGGAATGTTACGTAGTATCAAGAAGGTCAAGCTGGTTTATACTATTATTTAGATTTTCTATATCCATACTAATTTTCTGTATATTTGTTTTGTTAATTACCAATAGAGGAACGTTGAATCCTCTAACTTGAATTCTCTAACTGCAATGTCAGCTTGTGGATTTGTCTATTTCTCATTTGAGTCAATTAGTCTTTGCTTCATGTATTTTGGAAAGTCATGTTAGGTACATTTAGGATTGTTAGGATTGTTAAGTCTTCCTGGTGTATTATATCCCTTTATCATTATGTAATATTCTTCATATTTTGCAGTATTCATTGTTTGGAAGCCTACTTTGTCTGATCTAGATTTCTTTTGATTAGTGTTATTTTGTTATATCTTTTCCCCCCTTTTCACTTGCCTTTGTCTTTATATATAAAAAGTGGGTTTCTTGTAGACTGCATGTATCTGGGTCTTGCTACTTTTGCTACTTTTCTAATTTGACAATCTCTGCCTTCTAATGGGGAGAGATAGACTTCATTATTATTTAATAAAATTGTTGATATGGTTGGATTTAAATCTACTGTCTTGCTACTTATTTTCTAAATGCCACCTTTTTTGTTTCCTTATTCTCGTTTCTGCCTTATTTTGCATTATTTGAGTATTTTTTTGTGTGATTCCACAATTGGATTATTAGTTATACCTCTTTTAAATTGTTTAGTAGTTGATGTAAGATTAACAAAAGACATCTTATCATATTACAGTCTATGGTTAAGTAATTATATTGCTTCCTTTATAGTACAACAGTATATTTTATTTTCTGTCTCATCTTTTATGTTATTTTTGTTATATATTTTACTTCTATATATGTCATAAATTTCACAATATATTGCTATTATTTTGCCTAAGACAATTTTCCTTTAGAGAGACTAAAAATCAGAAAAAATACTTTTATATATATTCTGATATTACCAATTTTATTGCCCTTTATTTCTTTGTGTGAGTCAAAATCTCCGTCTTTTGTCATTCTCCTTTTGCCTGCAGAGCTTTCTTTAACTCCCCTTTTAATGCAGGTTTACTGGCAATGAATTTTCTCAACTGTTGTCTTTTAGACAATATTTTTATTTTGCATTTATTTATAAAAGATATTTTTGCTGGGCGTAGAAATCTAGGTTGATTTTTTTTTCTTTCAGCACTTCAAAGATGCCTCTCTCGTCTTGTCTTGTCTTGTATAGTTTCTGATGCAAAGTCTGTCATATTATCTTTGTATCTCTGTATGTAATGCTTCTTTTTTCTCTGGTTGCCTTCAAGATTTTCTCTTTATCTTTGATTTCAGCAGTGTGAGTATGATGGGTCTTTGTGTCTGTGTATATTTATCTAGCTTGTGTTTCTCTGAGCTGTTTGGATTTGGTGTGTTGTCTCTAATTATGGAAAATCATCTGTTATTACCTCTTCAAATATTTCTTCTGCAGTATTCTTTCTCTCTTTTCCATCTGGAATTTTAATTACATGTATGTTAAACTGGTATTCTACCACAGTTCTTTAGTGCTCTGTTTTTTCTTTATTCTGTTTTAATTTGGATAATATTTTTTCACTCTTCAGTTTTACTTGTTTTTTCTTAAGCTATGTCTTATTGAAAGAATTTTGTATTTCAGATATCATGTTTATTGAAAGTAATAGAGCAAAAACAAATCCTAAACTCATTGTATCATGCTTTTTATTTCTAGCTTTCCATGTGACTTCTTTTAAAATTTTAATTAATTATTATTGTTTTTAGATGGAGTCTCATTCTGTTGCCCAGGCTGGAGTGCAGTGACGCAATCTCAGCTCACTGCAACCTCTGCCTCCCAGATTCAAGCAATTCTCCTGCCTCTGCCTCCTGAGTAGTTAGGATTGTAAGTGCGCACCACCAAACCTAGCTAATTTTTATATTTTTAGTAGAGATGGGGTTTCGCCATGTTGGCAAGGCTGATCTTGAACTCCTGACCTCAAGTGATCTACCTACCTGCCTCGGCCTCCCAAAGTGCTGGGATTACAGGCAAGAGCCACCACACCTGGCCATCCATGTGACTTTTTGATAGTATTGCTTTGCTAAAGATTTCTATCTCTTTATGTAACTTACCCACTTATTCAACTAGATTATCTAAAATATTCTATGGTTGTTTAAAAATCTGTCTGATAATGCCAATGCTCATATCATCTCTGGGTCTTATTAATCTATTGATTTCTCCGTGTCTTCATAGTGGTTTGCTTTATCTTGTTATTTTGTCTGTCTCGTTATTTTTGATTGACTGCCACACATTATATGTAAAAGAATAGTAATATCTGAGGTAAGTCGTATTTATGTTCTGAAATGGGCATGACTTTTCTTATTTCATGCTATTAGTGTGCGAGCTTGAGTTACTCTTGTCGGTACATGTGTTGAGCTTAGGTTTTGTGATTATTGTAGTTACCTTCAGTAGACTGTGAGCTTCAAATTCCTTCAGTGGTGGACTGCTGCTAACTTGCACTTGACATGGGGCCTGAGATGTTGAGAGTTTTTCTCTATATTTATGTTTCATCATTAGTTTTTAGCAGCCTCTGCATGGTTCCGTCACAGATAGGATATTTATTCGTATTCTTGCCGTCATACCCTCAGGTGTAGACAGCTGTTGTATGTTATTTGGTGTGAGGCTTGTGATGCAGCGGGGAAGATCTTTGTTCTCCTGGTTCAGCATTTGTGTTAGGTAGGTCCTGTGTCATTGAGCCTCAGTGGTGGCACTTTCTCAGTATTCTTATCCCTCCCCTCCATTTCAGCCGAACTCTGCCTTATATTAGGTTGGTGCAAAAGTAATTGTGATTTTTGCCATAACTTTTAATGGCAAAATCCGCAATTTCTTTTGCACCAACCTAGTATCTGTGGGAGCTCTTGTGTAGTCAGATTTTTCAGTTTTGCCTTCAGTGGCAACAGGCCACTGCTTTGTATGAGTGTAGGGTCCTGGGCTAGAGAGAGTTTCTCCTGTTCCAGAAGCTTTCTTACCCCTGTAGCAGAGAACTTTTGCTTTCTTTCCCTTTGAGATGCAGGGATCTTTGCCAGGGCTCTGAAAGCGGGAGGTTTTCTTGCTTTCTCCCCAGCAGCTTTAGACTTTTGCTCCATGTTAAAGAAGTGAGCGAGACCTTGTGCTTGTTCCACCGCAGCAGCAGATGTTCATGACCAGAATGTTGGCAACATTGAAGAGACTCACTCAAGTTTCCTATTCTGCCTGAAATCCTTCTCAAGAGTACCTGGTAAAGGTTTAAGAAAAATAGCTGGTGTGTGGGTGCAGATTCTGCTTGTATATAAGGGGTCTAGGGATTGCATATTGTGTCTTTAGCCTACACTTGACCTTTAAGAATTTGTTAAAATTGTAGCTGTTTTCTTTTTACCTACCTTTATGGCACCTGCCTTTTCCTTTTGTGCTCTGCCAAAAGGGAAATAGTTTGTGTGCCCTGTCTCTCCTTAGAGGGGTCTATGACTCACTGGAACTTACTTCAGTTGGTTGCTTTGTGTTCTCAGCTCTCTGATGGGCTCAAGAATAGGTTCTTTGGCTTTTTCTCATTATTGGGGTGGGATCAATATTCTCTTATGCTTTCTATATCCTAAGTGGAAGTGAAACTTGGGGAAAGTTTAGTAAAGGAATTATTTGTAGGAACGCAGATCAGATCTATGAAAACCACAGGATAATGCAGTGCCCTGGGGCAAGTAGTAACAGGGCTTTGTTACTATCGTGTTACGGGTTAAATTGTGTCCCTCAAAAAGACATGTTGAAGTTGTAACCTTCCGTTCCTCTGAATGTGATCTTATTTGGAAAGGGAATCCTGGCAGACATAATCAAATGAAGATGAGGTCATTATGGTGGGCCCTAATCTTGTATGTCTAACATCCTTATAGTAAGAGTAGAAGAGATATAGACAGAGACACAGGGAAAACATCAGGTGAAGCTGAAGGAGAGATTGGAGTGATGCATCTATAAGCCAAGGAATGGCAAGGATTGCCAGCAACTTTCAGAAGCAAGGCAGGTGCAACGAAGGATCTCACTTACACCCTTCGGAGAGAGCATGGCCCTACTAAAACCTTGATTTCAAACTTCTGGCCTCAGAACTATGAGACAAATGTCTGTTGTTTGAAGCATAGAAATTTGTTATGGCAGCCTTAGGGAACTAACATACACCCTTAGGCCTGAAGGGGTGAAGGGACAGAGGGAAAGAGCTGTGTGGAGCTCTCATCTCAGGATGATACTAACATGGGACTGAAGGGGACTCCAGGGAATAAGCAACCCAACCTCTCTATCCTCTGTCCTTTCATCCTCTTGCTGGGGGGTCGTCTTTGATTAAACTCAACTGGAAGTCAGAGGTCAAGCGTGTCAGTTGAGGTAGTCCATATAAGTCAGCCTCCTGGGGCAGACAGCAGAGTGGGGAAGACTGAATAGAAGATGTGAGAAACAAAAGGAAGATAGTGAGTCCAGCAGGGCTTTGTGTAACAGACAATATAACTCTCTAAATTTGTTTCTGGTAGGTGGTATGGTATCACTAGAAGGACCACAAAGTTAGCAGATCTGTGGTGTGTTCTGGCTCTGCACTGACTCATTGTGACTTGAGCACCTCATTTAACCTTTCTGATACTCTATTTCCTCATCAGTAAGAAGGGATTAAGCTAGATGACCTCTGCGGTCTCTTCTTGGCCTTTTGTTGTGCTTACAGGAATGAGTAATCTTACATCAGAAAAAATGAGGTCTAAAATAAATGTTCTGAGTTCATAACTTGGAATTTTTATGATTTTTCCACCAGGTTCAATGAAGAAAACTATGATTATTGTTGATGATAATTATACCTTTACTTACCAGCTGTTAAAAAAAATGTGTTTTCATGTCAATTATCTCTTTTTAATGTAGTAGCTCTGTGAAAACTTTGCTACTTAGGGGTTAAAATTCTTTTTGTCTTTGTGTTTACAGTCCATATGGCTCATCTCAGAGAAAAGTTGAATTGCTTGTTAATGAGACTTGTTTTTGTCAAGGAACTCACCACTTACTCTTTGTAGTTCTTTCCTTTCAGGAACTCTTTCCACATAGAGTTGCAGAGAGAGAGAGAAAAAGAGAAAGTTTTTGGGCCTTATGTATTCTCTAGTCACTAGGGAGCCAAAAGGTTTTTTTGTTGATTCTCTTTCAGCCTTTGAAGTCAAAGGTCTTCTCCCACATGGGCTACAGAATTGTTGGTGTGGGGATGCCTGTGAGGGCTCTGACATTGCTGGTCCAGATGCTAGAGTTAGCTTTGAGCAAAGGCAAAGATTAATGACCCAGTAATGTTATACATCACAGACAAACCAGATGGAATCAGTTTCAGACTTCCTGGTGTCTGCAAAGGGAGATTTTTCTTTTGTGTGAGTCTCAACTCAATTGATGCCTCATTCAGAATGGCTCCTCTTATCACAAAAATCCATGGTTATCATTTTCCTTCTGCTCTCCAAATATTTTCAGTTAATAGTTCATCATAGATGACCTTCTGATGTCAACCCATTTATTGAGGCAGGGATCAGGAAGACCTCCAGTATGGTGACATGGAGAAAGATACGCTTATTTAGGGACAAACAAAGCAACCAAATTCATGATAGACACATACTCATGAGAATATATGATTATGTTCTTTCTTCAGCATTGTAACAGGACTATAATATGTAGCTGTGCATTGGATGACTGAGTAGTAAGCGATGCCCTTGTAGGAAGCAACAGGGCAAGAGATATTAGCACCGGGTGGGAAAAAGGAATGACAGTAAGTATGGAAATAAAGAGAACAAGAGAAGGTAGTATTAGTTTATATAAATTCACTTGCCTTAATATGGCCTACCTCTTATGAATTTGGCAATAGTTCATCTGATATGGAGTAGCAGATTGCAAACTAGCTAAGTGTGAGTCAATGACCACAGAAAAAGGCATTAAGGCAGAGGGAAGCCCAGGATTCAGAGAGAACTGCTGGCATCTGTAGGTGAGAGTTTGACCATTGGAGAGGGTTTTGTGTTTACTTCTAAGAAGTGGTGTTTTTGGAACGTCTGGTGCAGAAAAGAAGTCTCAAGTAATCTTAGGTCCATAAACCAAGGGGTCTGTGGATAGAACTCAATTTTAATGTATTTGTTTCTTTTGTGATTCTATGTGTTTTAAAAACATTATTCTGCCAGAGAGGTCTATGGCACAAAAAAGGTTAAGAATTTCTGAATTGGTGGAATTGCAAAATATGGAACCAACCTAAATGCCCATTGACCAACTAGTGGAAAAAGAAAATGTGGCATATATACACCGTGGAATACTACTCAGCCATAAAAAGGAACAAAATAATGTCTTTTGCAGCAACCTGGATGGAGCTGGAGGCTATTATTCTAAATGAAGTAACTCAGGAATGGAAAAACCCAATACCGTATGTTCCCACTTATAAGAGGGAGCTAAGCTATGAGGATGCAAAGGCATAAGAATGATATAATGGACTTTGGGGACTTGGGGAGGGAGGTTTGGAGGGGGTGAGGGATAAAAGACTACATATTGGGTACAGTATACACTGCTTGGGTGACAGGTGCACTAAAATCTGAGAAATCATCACTAAAGAACTTAGCTATGTAAAACCACCTGTACCCCAAAAGCTATCGAAGAAAATGGAGGATACTTAATGGTTCAATGAGTGAGACAGATTTATGTATTTGTCAACTTTGTTTTGTAGTAAATAAACTACAAAACTTAAAAAAATTCTGCGTTAGGAAAACAGTCCAATAAAAGGCATTTACTAGGTTCCATGCCAGCAGGTAAACTGAGGTTTGAATCGGCAAGCTGCACACACTGCTAGGTCATAAAGGCAGAACAAACAGCTGGTCAAGGTTGAGGTGATCAATGAAATATCAACGTGTTGCACAGCCCTTACACATTCAATACATGATGTGTGCATAGCACAATTTTTTTTGATATTTGAACTTAGTATGGTTTCCTGGTAAGAGTAGCTCTTCCACCTGGTAAAGCTTGTTACCTACTTCCTTTCTTACATCAAAATAAATTCCAGAAGGATCAAATGCTTAAATGCAAAAATATGAATCTATAAAAACACTAGAATAAAACCTTCATGAATTTTTAAAAAAAGATCTTAGAATGGGTAAGACTCTTTTAGGTATGATGTAAAACTAAGAACCATAAGGAAGAGGATAAACAGATTTGCCTATACAAAAATAAAAAAAATTTACTTGAAAAAATACCATCAGAAAGTCAAAAGACAGCCTGGAAAAAAAATAATGGCAACACTTGTAACAAAAGAACTCATTTTCCATAGTACCAAAATTGCTTCTAAAAACAGGAAAGAAAAAGACCAAAATTCAGAGAAAAATGTGTATAAGACATAAAGAGGGAGTTTGCATAAAAAAGAATGAATCTGTCTTACAGAGACTCATGCTCACTGATAATGAAAGAAATACAAAATAAATGGACAGATTATCATATTACCCCCATTGGATTGGCAAAGATTTAATAGTTCGATAACTCCCTCAGTTGGCTAGGATCTATGCAAACAAATATGCCTGCACACTGTTGTTCCTGGGAGAACAAATTGGTACAAGTATTTGAAGATCAATTTGGCAATATCTATAAAAATTTTAAATGCTTCATTCCTTTGACTCACCATTTCTACTTTTATGAATTTATTTTGTAGATAAATTCATGTAAACTTGCGAAGTTATGTGTACAGGCTGTTCCTTGCTGCTTTCTAATAATAACAAAAGCAAATATATAGACACAAAGAAGTAGCCTACGTGTTCATCCAAGGTGGCAGTGTACCCTCATGATGGTATGTTAATACAATGGCTTATAGCTATTAAAATGGGCCACACATATTGTATTAATATGGAAAGCTCTCTAACATACATTACATTAAAACATAAGTTGCAGAATATTATGTAAGAAATGATCTTATTTCCTTTAAAAAACATTCAGAATATTCACAAAGCATGGAATGTTAGCAGTGGTTACCCTGGTAGTGCAGAATGGTAGGTTGGGATGGGTAGTGAAGAGGGAGCAGGAGAAGACTGGAGATTTGCAGAATCTTCCTACCCACTCCCACTCTATAGCTTCCATATTATTTAAAAATTTTAAAGCAAATTTATAAAATATTTTAGTAAAAACATAAATTTTTTTTAAGAAAAAGGATTACTTACTGCTATGGTTTGAATGTTTGTGTCCTCTGAACCTCATGTTGAGATATGATTGATGTGGGGCCTTTAGGATGTGATTAGGTCATGGGGGCTCTGCCCTCATGAATGGATTAATGCCATTATTGCCGGAGTGGGTTAGTTATTGAGAGGCTGGGTTTGCTATACAAGCAAGTTCAGCCTAATTTCTTATCTCTGTCTCACATGCTCACTTCTGCCTTCTGCCCTCCAGCATGGGCTGACCCTTGCCTGATGCCAGTGCCATGCTCTTGGATTTCCCAGCCTCCAGATCTGTGAGAAATAAATTCATTTTCTTTATAAATTTTTCAGTCTGTGGTATTTTGTTATAGCAGCAGAAAACAAACTGAGACACGTACCAAGAAAAAAAGAATGCCTACCTAGATATTAGATATTCCCGTTTATATGGTGTTGAGAAACAGGAGTGACATATTAAGGTAAGGTTGGTGGCTTTGGGAATACCCCTAGACCCACCTCAGTGGTGTATGTTCACCCTCTTGTATTTTTCTAAAGGTAATATTTCTGTGGGCCATGCAAACTCAGGGTATTAAATCCTCTGGGATGCTACTCATGGTCATTATCTTTTCCCAAACTCCATATTTTAGCCTTGTACAGAGTGATGTCATTGTAGACCCAGAAGTTACCTACTTCCTTTCTTACCTGTGGTTCAGCCTGTGGTTGTGGCATTCTGGGTTGACCAGGAGATATGAGGCTGAGAAATGCTCATTGAGTGTGGCTTCCCTATTATCCCAGCATTGCAAAGCCTAGGAAGGTCTGAGCAGGACAGCACTGGCTGGGCCAGCCACGCTTGTCCTTCCCGCCATAGTAAGCCTGCTACAAGATGTTGTGAAATGTTAAAGATGCAATGTTTCCACACGTACACTTCACACCCATGTGAGCCAGGTCTTTACTCTCTCCCTTTTAGACTTAGATCTTTTGTTGTGTAAGTGGTGTGAGCTTCAGCTAGAATTGTCTCCCGGTCTTCCATAGTCTCCTCTCTCCAAGGAGAGGTGCCATATCTGAAGAGGTGCTCTTGCAAATGATCAGTGTATTTACCCTCCTCCTCACTGGTAAAACCTGGGCTTTACTGTGCTATTTACTCAAGTCTCTATGAAGCAGCCCGGCTTCAGAGCTGCACGTTTCAGACTGGAGTTGGGTGAATGAATGAGAAGGCTCCGCTCCAAGGGCTCTGAATCCCATCCAGTTTCCTGATTTTTCAGTCTGTATCTCTGGGTATTTCTTCCTTGATCCCTGGGAAGCACGGTGAATGAGATTCAGAAGCCTGGCATCTGTAGGTTTCTCCAGGTTATCATGCAGAGACATGGGCTTCCTGGTGATCATGTGACCTGTGGGTTGTCCAGGGAAGGTAGCTGGGAGGTGGTTGGGCATGGGGGTCTGAAGATCCATTTGAGGTCCAGTCACATTTGGAGGGAGCTGATGTGAAAGGCCCAGATGAAACTGCCCAAGGAGCATCTGCAGTGGCAAGAGTCGAGGGTGGGGCTGCATCATCAGGGGAGCACTATGGGCCCAGAGGCTACTACCCCTGAACTTTCTGAAGGTCTAAGACAATATCAGAAGCCCCTGTGGAGGGATTCAAGTGATATCGTGTATAGGGTTTCTATGTTCATAGCTCCTTGAGGTCCCTGCAAGGTCTGGTTCTGGGATGGACCTCATCTGGGATTGCCTCCTCCCTTTGGTGTCCCACTATGGACTTGGCACTGCTTGTCTGGTCTGGCCTCTATCAGTGCCTCTCTCCATCCTCGGCCTTCTGTCATCTCCAGGCAATGGTGTCCTCTGCTGTCTCCAGGCAACAGTGTCCCTGTACTGCCCTGCCCCCGCTTCTCAGAACCCAGCCTGGTTACTAGAATCGCCCCTGCATACTGCCAGGAAAGGGCTCACTGTCAAGGGGCAGTCTCAGGAAGTATTGGACACATGATTAGACCTGATTTTGGCCAATTATTTTCCTCCTGATTATACGCTTTCCACTTTTCTCCTCCACCTTCTCTGCTACTTGTCCTGCAGTTTGCTATGTGGTTACAGGCAAGTTTCAATGGAGAAGCCAGTTCCAAATGTAGAGGCTAATGAAGTCTGGCTGTTCATGTGGGAGAGGGAAGGAACAGACTGCTGAGGCTGACTGTTGGTTTGCCATTGTCTTGCATTCCCTATGCCCACTATGTTAGGCTTCCAGGAATCCACAGTCCTGGCCCAAGAACTGTCACAGTAGTAGGGAAACCATGTGTCTAGGATGAGGTTTGTGAGCCCCCAACAGGTCTGGTTAGGGGTGACTGGAATGGGGGTGGAGACTAGAATACAGAGGACTAGAAACTAGGCCTAGGAGGAGAGGTAGGGTGAAAAAGAAGGCAGTAGTGGAAATCGGGACCCTGATGAACATAGTGGTGGCAAATGCACAGGTTAAAACCAACAGAAGACAGCTGGGCAGGGCAATCCTTAAGGTAGGGTAGTGGGCAGGGATGATGTTGACAGGTAGGGAAGAAACACAAAAAGTTGGATGAAACAGGAGAGTAGGGTGCAGCCTGAGAATTGGGAAAAAATGAGAGAAAGGGCTGGATGATGAGAGCAGGAAGGAATGGAAAAAAGTGAAGGCTGGGGTTGAGATGGAGAAATTCAAGATAGCTGTCTTGACATCTTTTCATATGAGAGCTCTAGTTACTCACTTGTCCACAGGAGTCAAAATGTGCCCCAGGCCTACTTCAGCATTTATCTCACACACCCACTCCTTGCATCACCCCATAACTGAATGCCCATTGTGAAACTCATATGCCCCTCCCTTTTGATCTAGTGAATAGGCTCCACCAACCAGGAAAACGGTCCCAGTTTCTAGGTTTAAGAGTAATCATGGGGGCCGGGTGTAGTGGCCCTAGCACTTTGGGAGGCTGGGATGGGCAGATCACCTGAGGTCAGGAGTTTGAGACCAGCCTGGCCAACATGGCGAAACCCCATCTCCATAAAAAATATAAAAATTAGCCAGGTGTGGTGGCAGGTGCCTGTAATCCCAGCTACTCAGGAGACTGAGGCAGGACAATTGTTTGAACCCAGGAGGCAGAGGTTGCAATCAGCTGAGATTGCACCACTGCACTCCAGCCTAGGCGACAGAATGAGACTCCTTAAAAAAAAAAAAATAAATAAAAGAACAATCATGGGAAATAAAGAGAAGAAATGGGCTATAGTATTAGTCTCTGTTCTTGGGATGTCATGTAGTTTTGCCCCTCAGTAGGCAAATATTTATCAAAGGGCTAGAAAAGAGTTATGAGGTTGGGACCTAGGGGAGCAGTTCTGAAGTGGGACTTGGGAAAGTGGG
Source organism: Pan paniscus (assembly GCF_029289425.2). Lineage (NCBI taxonomy): Eukaryota > Metazoa > Chordata > Mammalia > Primates > Hominidae > Pan > Pan paniscus. Next base: position 48,474,730 of record NC_073256.2, on the reverse strand, counting down.
AGAAAGTCAGTGCCCCAGCCTCTTTAACTTACCACATTTTTCAAAGCCCTTTCCCATCATTTACATCACTGCATGAATATATGGGATTAGAGAAGGGATATATATATTACGTTCATTTTACCAGTGAGGACACTGAAGACCAGAGAGGGAACTACCATAGGCAGGCAGTGGATGACAAAGCAGGTGGGACTAGAATTTGGGGCAAAAGGAGGGGCAGGTAGGAGGGAGCACAAAATGGCTCAAAGCACCTAGCAGCAGCATTACCTCCGCCTATGTCTCTGGGCTGGGTCCTGTAGGGAGGAAGTGCTTAAGAGCAGAACTGTACTTTTTGAAGCTTATCCCTTGGTCCTGGTGGTCCATTGGTTTGATGCGTTACTCTTAACCAGAACCAGAAACGTAGAGCCAAAGCTGGTAGAATAACTGCCCACTCCTGAGTGCCTGAAGACTAGATTTGGGCTTCCTTGATCACTACCTGAGCTGCTGACTCCATGGCAGATGATTAAGGAGGCTACTGCACTCTTCCCTCTTCTTTTTTTCTGATGTAGCAACCCTGTCTGCTTTAACCTTCCTGGTTTCTTTGATCACTGTACAAATCGTAAGCCCCTTTGCTTTTCTATTCTCTTTAGTACTTTTATTACCATAATATTCTGATTTTTCTCCCTTGGCCCAATACTCTTTTCCTCCCTTATTTGACAAAACTCTAAGTTGTACTCTCTAGAAGTCCAGGTACATAATTATCAAACTTCCCTATTTCCTTAGACAGCTTTTTTTTTTTTTAAATTTTAGATTCAGGGGTACATGTGCAGGTTTGTTGCATGGACGTATCGCATAATGGTGAGGTTTGGGTTTCCAGTGTGCTCGTCACCCAAATAGCGAACATTGAGCCCAATTGATAGTTTTTTTAACCTTCACTCCCTCCCACCCTCCTCCCTTTTGCAGTTCCCAGTGTCTATTATTTCCATCTTTATGTCCATGTGTACCCATTATTTAGCTCTTACTCAGAAGTGAGAACATGTGGTATTTGATTTTCCGTTTCTGAGTTATTTCACTTAGGATAATAGTCACCTCCACGCATGTTGCTGCAAAGGACAGGATTTCATTCTTTTTTATGGCTGCATATTTCATGGTGTGTATATATACATTTTTTCTTTATCCAGTCATCCATTGATGGGCACTTAGGTTGATTCCATGGCTTTGTTATTGTGAATAGTGCCATGATAAACATACTAGTACAGGTCTATTTTTTTATGTTATGATTTATTTTTCTTCGGGTAGATGCCCAGTAGTGGGATTGCTGGATTAAATGGTAGTTCTATTTTTAGTAGTTTCAGAAATCTCCATACTGTTTTCCATGGAGGTGGTAGTAATTTACATTCTTACCAAATGTGAGGGGTATAAGAATTCCTTTTTCTCAGCATCCACACCAACATCTGTTGTTTGTAGACTCTTTAATAGTAGCCATTCTGAATGGTGTAATCTCATTTTGGTGTTACTCTGTGTTTCTTTGATGATTAGTGATGTTGAGAATTTTTTCATATGCTTGAGGATGCTTGTATGTCTTCTTTGATAAAGGTATGTTTATGTCCTTTACCCACGTTTTAATGGGATTGTTTGGTTTTTTTCTTGTTGAATTGTTTGAGTTCATTGTAGATTCTGGATATTAGTCATTTGTTGGAGACATAATTTGTAAACATTTTCTCCCATTCTGTAGGTTGTCTATGTACTCAACTGATTATTTCTTTTGCTGTGCAGAAGCTTTTTAGTTTAATTAAATCCCATTGGTCTATTTTAATTTTTATTGCATTTGCTTTTGAGGTCTTAGTCATAAACTTTTTGTCTAACCCAATGTCCAGAAGAGTTTTTCCTTGGTTTTCATCTAGGACTTTTGTAGTTTCAGGTCTTACATTCAGGTCTTTAATCCATCTTGAGTTACTTTTGTATGTTTTGAAAGATAGGAGTCCAGTTTCATTCTTCTGCATATGGCTAGCCAATTTTCCCAGCACAAGTTGTTTAATAGAGTGTAGTTTCCCTATTATTTATTTTTGTCAACTTTGTCAAAGATCAGTTGGTTTTAAGTATGTGGCTTTATTTCTGGGTTCTCTATTCTATTCCATTGATCTGTGTATTTACTTTTGTGCCATTACCATACTGTCTTAGTTACTATAATCTTGCAGTATAATTTGAAGTCAAATAATGTGCTGCCTCTGGCTTTCTTCTTTTTGCATAGGATTTCTTTGGCTTTTGGGCTCTTTTTTGGTTCTATATGAACTTCAAGCATCGTTTTTTCTAATTCTGAAGAATGCTGTTGGTAATTTTATAGGAGTTACATTGAATCTATAGATTGCTTTGGGCAGTATGGTCATTTTAACAATATTGGTTCTTCCAACCCATGAACATGGGATGTTTTTCTGTTTGTTTGTGTCACCTGCAGTTTCTTTCATCAGAGTTTTGCAGTTCTTATTATAGAAATATTTCACCTCCTTAGTTAAATATATTCCTAGGTATTTAACTTTTTTGTAGCTATTGTAAATGAGATTGCATTTTTGATTTTGTCCTTTAGTTAGATCATTATTGGTGTATAGAAATGCTACTGATTTCTGTATGTTAATTTTGTATCCTGAAACTTTACTGAATTCATTTATCAAATCTGTTTTTTTTTTGGTGAAGTCTTTAGGGTTTTCTAGATATCATATTATCAGAATTTGACTTTCTGTTTTTCAATTTGGTTGCCTTTTATTTTTCTCCCTTGCCTGATTGTTTGGTAAGAACTTCCAGTACTATGTTGAATAAGAGTGGTGACAGTGGACTTCCTTGTCTTGTTCCAGTTCTTAGAGGGAATGTTTTCAACTTTTCCCCATTAACTGTGATTTTGACTGTGAGTTGGTTGTAAATTGCCTTTGTTATGTTGTGGTATTTTCTTTCTGTGCCTAGTTTGTTGTACATTTTTATCATAAAGTGATGCTGAACTTTATCAAATGCATTTTCTGCATCTATTGAGATGATCATATGGTTCTCGCTGCTCATTCTGTTTATGCAATCCATACATTTATTGATTTGTGTATGTTGCAGCATCCCTGCATCCTTGGGATAAATCCCACCTAATCATGGTGTATTATATTTTTGATGTGCGGTTGCATTCAATTTGTTAGTATTTTGTTGAAAATTTTTGTGTCTATATTCATTAGAAATATTTGTCTATAGTTTTCTTTTTTTGTTGTGTCCTTATCTGGTTTTGGTATCAGGGCAATACTGTCTTCATAGAATAAGTTAGGTGAATTCCCTCCTCTTCAATTTTTTGAATAATTTCAAGGGGATTGGTATTAATTCTTTGTATGCTTGGTTGATTTTGGCTGTGAATCCATCTCATCCTGGGCCTTTTGGTTGTTGTTGGGAGTTTTTTTTTTTATTATTACCAATTCAATCTTGCTGCTCATTATTTGTCTGTTCAGGGGTTTTATTTCTTCCTGGTTCAATCTCAGGAGGTTGTATGTTTCCGGGAATTTATCCATTTCATCTAGATTTTCTAGTTTGTGAGTGTATTGTTGTTCATAATAATCTCTGATAATATTTTGTATTTCTGTGGTATGTACATTTCTGTGGTATGTTGTAATGTCTCCTTTTTCATTTCTGATTGTGTTGAGATTTTTTCTTTTCTTGGTTAGTCTAGCTAGTGGTTTATCAATTCTGTTTATCTTTTTGAAGAATCAACTTTTGTTTCCTTGATTCTTTGTATTGTCTTTTGGTGTCTATTTAGTTCTGGTCTGATCTTTGTTTTTTTTTTTTTAACTTTGGGTTTGTTTTGTTTTTGTTTTCTAGTTCCTTGAGGTATGATATTAGATTGTTAATTTATAATATTTCTACTTTTATGATGTAGGTGTTAGTGCTATATATTTTTCTGTTAGCACTGCTTTTGCTGTATCTCAGAGGTTTAGGTATGTTGTGTTTTCATTTTCATTCATTTCAAAACATTTTAAAATTTTCATGTTAATTTCTTCACTGACCTAATGATCATTCAGGAGCATCCTCTTTAATTTCTGTGTATTTGTATAGTTTCCAAAGTTTCGGCTATGAATGGTGGCTCATGCCTGTAATCCCAGCACTTTGGGAGACCGAGGCAAGAGGATAGCCTGAGCTCAGGAATTCAAGACCAACCTGGGCAGCATGGCAAGACCCTGTCCCTATTAAAAAAAATTAGCTGAGCATGGTGGTGAGCATCTGTAGCCCCAGCTGCTACTTGGGAGGCTGAGTTGGGAGGATCATTTGATCCTGGGAGGTTAAGGCTGCAGTGAGCCATGATTGTGTCACTGCACTCCAGCCTAGGTGACAGAGTGAGAGCCTGTCTCATAAAAATGGTTCCTATTAGTATTGATTTATAGCTTTATTCCACTGTAGTCTGAGAAGATGCTTAATATGATTTTGATTTTATTTAATTAATTTATTTATTATTTAATTTTTGTTTTTCTTTATTTCTTCTAAAAATAAAATGGGATACATGTGCAGAATATGCAGGTTTGTTACATAGGTATATGTGTGTCATGTTACATAGGTATACATAGGTATATGTGTGCCATGGTGGTTTGCTGCACCTCTTGACCTGTCTTCTAAGGTCCCTTCCCTCACCCCCTACCCCCAACAGGCCCTGGTGTGTTGTTCCCCTCTCTGTGTCCATGTGTTTTCTTTGTTCAACTTCCATTTGTGAGTGAGAACATGCAGTGTTTGGTTTTTCTGTTCCTGTGTTAGTTTGCTGAGGATGATGGCTCCCAGCTTCATCCACGTTCCTGCAAAGGACATGATCTCATTCATTTTTATGGCTGCATAGTATTCCATGGTATATATGTACCACATTTTCTTTATCCAGTCTATCATTGATGGGCATTTGGGTTGGTTCCATGTCTTTGTTATTGTAAATAGTGCTGCAGTAAATATATGTGTGCATGTGTCTTTATAGTGGAATGATTTATACTCCTTTGGGTATATACCCAGTAATGGGATTGCTGGATCAAATGGTATTTCTGGTTCTAGATGCTTGAGGAATCACCATACTGTCTTCCACAATGGTTGAACTAATTTACATTCCCACCAGCAGTGTAAAAGCATTCTTATTTCTCCACAGCCTTGACAGCATCTATTGCTTTCTGACTTTTTAATAATCACTATTCTGACTGGTGTGAGATGGTATCTAATTGTGGTTTTGATTTGCATTTCTCTGATGATCAATGATGTTGAGCTTTCTTCATGTTTGTTGGCTGCATGAATGTTTTCTTTGAGAAGTGTCTGTTCATATTTTTTGCCCACTTTTTGATGGAGTTTTTTTTTTTTTTCTTGTAAACTTGTTTAAGTTCCTTGTAAATTCTGGATATTAGACCTTTGTCAGATGGATAGATTGCAAAAATTTTCTCCCATTCCATAGGTTGCCTGTTCACTCTGATGATAGTTTCTTTTGCTGTGCAGAAGCTCTTTAGTTTAATTAGATCCCATTTGTCAATTTTGGCTTTTGTTGCAATTGCTTTCAACATTTTTGTCATGAAGTCTTTGCCCATGCCTATGTTCTGAATGGTATTGCCTCGGTTTTCTTTTAGGGTTTTTATGATTTTGGGTTTTACATTTAAATCTTTAATCCATCTTGAGTTAATTTTTGTATAGGGTGTGGGAAGGAGTCCAGTTTCAGTTTTCTGCATATGGCTAGCTAGTTTTCTCAGCAGCATTTACTGAATAGGAGATCGTTTCACCATTGCTTGTTTTTGTCAAGTTTGTCAAAGATTAGTTGGTTATAGATGTGTGGTGTTATTTCTGAGGTCTCTTTCTGTTCCATTGGTCTATATATCTGTTTTGGTACTAATACCATTCTGTCGTAGTATAGTTTGAAGTCAGGTAGTGTGATGCCTCCAGCTTTGTTCTTTTTGCTTAGGATTGTCTTGGCTCTATGGGGTCTTCTTTGATTCCATATGAAACTTAAAATCATTTTTCCAAATTCTGTGAAGCATGTCAATGGTAATTTTATGAGAATAGCATTGAATCTATAAATTACTTTGGGCAGTATGGCCATTTTCATGATATTGATTCTTCCTATCCATGAGGATGGAATGTTTTTCCATTTGTTTGTGTCCTCTCTTATTTCCTTGAGCAGTGGTTTGTAGTTCTCCTTGAAGAGGTCTTTCACATCTCTTCTTACCTGTGTTGCTAGGTATTTTATTCTCTTTGTAGCAATGGCAAATGGGAGTTTATTCATGATTTGGCTCTCTGCTTGTTTATTGTTGGAGTAAAGGAGTACTTGTGATTTTTGCACATTGCTTTTGCATCCTTAGACTTTATTGAAGTTGCTTATCAGTTTAAGGAGTTTGGGCTGAGATGATGGGGTTTTCTAGATATAGAACCATGTCATCTGCAAACAAAGACAATTTGACTTCATCTCTTCCTAATTAAATACTCTTCATTTCTTTCTCTTGCCTGATTGCCCTGGCCAGAACTTCCAATACTATATTGAACAGTCGTGTTGAGAGAGGGCCTCCTTGTCTTGTTCTAGTTTTCAAAGGGAATGTTTCCAGCTCTTGCCCATTCAATATGATATTGGCTGTGGGTTTGTCATGAATAGCTCTTATTATTTTGAGATGTGTTCCATAAATACCTAGTTTATTGAGAGTTTTTAACATTAAGGGATGTTGAATTTTATCCAAGGCCTTTTCTGTATCTCTTGAGATAATCATGTGGTTTTTGTCATTGGTTTTGTTTATGTGATGGATTACATTTATTGAATTGCATATGTTGAACCAGCCTTGCATCCCATGGATGAAGCCAACTTGATCACGGTGGATAAGTTTTTTGATGTGCTACTGGATACGGTTTGCCAGTATTTTATTGAGGATTTTTGCGTTGATGTTCATCAGGGATATTGGCCTGAAGATTTCTTTTTTTGTAGTGTCTCTTCCCAGTTTTGGTATCAGAATGATGTTGGCTTCATAAAATGAGTTGGGATGGAGTCTCTCCTTTTCAATTTTTTGGAATGGTTTCAGAAGGAATGGTACCAGCTCCTCTTTGTACTTCTGGTAGCATTCAGCTGTGAATCCATTTGGTCCTGGGCTTTTTTTGGTTGATAGGCTATTAATTACTGCCTCAATTTCAGAGCTTGTTATATGTCTATTCAGGGATTTGACTTCTTCCCAGTTTAGTCTTGGGAGTGTGTATGTGTTCAGGAATTTATCTATTTCTTCTAGATTTTCTAGTTTATTTGTGTTGAGGTGTTTGTAGTATTCTCTGATAGTAGGTTGTATTTCTATGGGGTCAGTAGTGATGTCTCCTTTATAATTTTTTATTGTGTCTTTTTGATTCTTCTTTCTTTTCTTCTTTATAAGTCTAGCTAGTGGTCTATCTATTTTGTTATTTTTTTCCCAAAAAAGCGGCTCCTGGGTTCATGGATTTTTTTGGGGGGCTTTTCATGTCTTTATCTCCTTCAATTCTTCTCTGATCTTAGTTATTTCTTGTCTTCTGCTAGCTTTTGGATTAGTTTGCTCTTGCCTCTCCAGCTCTTTTCATTGTGATGTTAGGGTGTCGATTTGAGATCTTTCTAGCTTTCTGATGTGGGCATTTAGTGCTATAAATTTCACTCTTAACATTGCTTTATCTGTGTCCCAGAGATTCTGGTACATTGTCTCTTTGTTCTCATTGGTTACAAAGAACTTCTTGATTTCTGCCTTAATTTCCGTATTTACCCAAGAGTCATTCAGGAGCAGGTTGTTCATTTCTATGTTATTGTGTGGTTTTGAGTGAGTTTCTTAATCCTGAGTTCTAATTTGATTGCACTGTGGTCTGAGAGACTGTTTGCTATGATTTCTCCCATAACTGAAGTTCTGTTGTGTTGCCATTTGATTCCTTTCTCTTCCTCCCTTGTGTGATTGCTTTATAAAAACTGTGAGTTTTATATCTCTATATGTTTTTGTGATGGTGAATATCAACCTTTTGTTTCCATGCTTAAGACACCTTTGAACATTTCCTGTAGGGCTGGTCTAGTAGTAAAAAATTCCCTCAGCATTTGTTTGTCTGGGAAATAGTTTATTTCTTCTTCGTTGGTGAAACTTACCTTGATAGGATATAAAATTCTTGGCCGACAGTTTTTTTTTCTTCCAGCATTTTGAAAATGCCATCTCATTCTCTTCTGTTCTGTAAGATTTCTGCTGAAAAGGTCTGCTGCCAATGTGGTGGGGTTTACTTTATAGATTACTAGAAGCTTTTCTCTTGGCTAATTTTAAAATCTTTCTTTCATGTTGACTTTAGATAGTCTGAATATAATATATAGTGCTGAAGTCCTTTTTGCAATGTATCTGTCTGGAATTAGCTGGGGCTCCTAGATCTGAATGTCTGACTCTTTTGCTAGACTTGGGAAGTTTTCATTGATTATTTTCTTAAATGGGTTTTCTAAACTTTTTGTTTTATCTTCCCCCTTGGGAATACAATAATTTATAAGTTTGGTTGGCTTAGGTAGTCCCAGACATCTCAAAGGCTTTGTTGATTCTTTTATTTTTTTTTCCTTATTTTTGTCCGACTGGTTGATATCAAAAAACCTGTCTTTAAGTTCTAAGATTCTTTCTTCTGCTTGGTCTAGTCTGTTATTGAAGTTTTTGAATGTATTTTGTATTTTCTTCACTGGATTTTTTAGTTCCAAAAAATGTTTTTAAAGATATCTTCTTGGTAAATTTCTCATTATATCCTGAATTGGTTTTCTGGTTTCTTTGTATTGTATTGTATTTTCAGATTTCTATTGCATCTCACTTAGCTTCTTAATAATCAATATTTTAAATTCTTTATCTGGATTTTTGAGGAATTATTTTTTATTGGAATTTGTTGCTGAAAAGCTGTTGTGATCCTTTGTTGGTATCAGATTTCCCTGCTTTTTCATGTTTTCTGTGTCCTTTCATTGGTATCTGCACATCTAATGTAGGAGTTCCTTGTTTCAGTTTTTTGAAGTTGCTTTTGTAGGGGAGAATTTCTCCTAAAGATGTATGTGTGCTGTTGGTTGAGTAGGATATTTTGGCTTTGATTTTGGGTACCTACAATAGTGTGATTTTTAAAACTGACTTCTTTGGCAGTGCATAGGGTGAGTGATATCTGTTATTTCCTTGGTGGCTTAGGATATAGTTATCAGCTTAGGTTGTGGCGAAGTTTCGTTGGAACCTTAGATGCTAACTGAACCAGTCTTTAGGCCCCAGTGGTTGCAGCAGTGGAGTGAATGTTCCTGTTTTAAGCTCCAGAGCAGCATAAACTGGCTTTGTTGTTAGTGGATCTTGAAGGGCTAATCCTTGGGCCTCTATGTGGCTTGCTTAGAAGCTAGTAGTGGGAGTGGTGTTTCATGTGTGTGGGTGAATTCTCAGGCCCCTGGGCATCTGGTACAGTGTGGGTGATGGCAGTAGTGGTGGTGGAGCAACCCACTGGTACTCAAGTAGTCCATGTTGGTGTTCCTACCAGCTGTGATGGGTGGGGTGGGCTAGTTCCTGGTTCCACAGCCACTCATAGTAGGGTGGTGTGTATTGTGCTAAGTGTGTTTAGGAAAGCTTGGTCTTCTCTGTCCTTCCCATGGCTGGGTGTTGGCTGCAGCCACATCTCCTTGAACTCAGCCTGAAGGTGCGTCACAACCCACAGTTAAACCCTCAAAATTATGCCAGTTCTGGGCTTGTGACCAGAGAGGGTGGGGCCCTCAGCCCTCCCTCAGGTAACCAGTATAGAAAAGAAGCTGTGGGGAGTGTGGTCCACTTAGTCTTAATCTCACAGCAGTGTGTAGCAGGATGGTGAGTATTGTCCTATGTATGCATGCATAGGATAGCCTTTTCCCCTGTTCATTCTTGGCTAGTTGGCAGCTGCAGTGATTCAGCCTGAATTCAGCCTGAACTCAGCCTGAGGTCAGGGCACAGCCCAGTGTTAAACTCTCAAAATGGTGCCTTGGGGCTGAGACCAGAAAGGGCAAGCTCCCTTCAAGCAAGCAGCATGGGCAAGAAGCTGTGGGGAGTGCAATCCACTCACGTCTCAGTCTCAACAGCAGCCTGCAGCAGGGCAGTAGGGACCCTTCCAGGGGTGCATGGAAGTGCCTGGTCTCCCCTGTCTCTCCTTGGAGCAATGCAATGGCAGCAGCCATGTCTGTAGATCTCTGGTATCTAGGTCTCAAAATGGCACCAAGCTGAGGCTGTGTGGATGCCTGTGAGATTCCATGTGGGTTCCCTTTATGGAGCAACATCTCTGTGCAATTGTTAGGCAGCTCTATATGTCAAACACAAGGGCTTAGTGGGTCAAGGGTTTTCTCCATAGCCAAGATTGTAAAAGCCAAGACCTGGGAGTTTCCCTTTTACTGTTTCCCTGAATCCAGGAGCCTCTCCTGACTCTCAATCAGTCCCCAGTTGGGAAAGGTGTCTCAAACCCTCTCCTTACTTACTTCTGGTGCTTCTTGTCTCTTCTCTGGTGAACCCTAGATGATCTCTTCGAAATGTCAGTATCTTCTGGTTCCTCTCCATGGAAGAGGCACATGCTACCTGTTAATAGTGAGCCATTTGGATATCTCTCTCTACTTCACCTTGCTGAGACTTGTAACAGGGAGAAAAATAATAATGGCTACCTGAACAAAACATGTAAAACAAATAGCAAAGTAAATCCTCTCTGGGTTAATGCCATGGAAAACTGGGAAAATATTTCAGACTCTCTCCACTACATCTCAAAGCCTGTAGGCATTATTGGGCAGCACTGAAAAAACAGAATGAGAAATTTCATTTAGTAAGAAACCAGTGTGCCCTTCCTAGAGTGCTGGTGGGACGGTCTCCTATGGAGGCCACTGGCAGCTTTCCCTCAGCTTTAAGAACTGTGAGAAGCTAGGTAAATGAACACCTTGAATAGAAAGCAGGCAGGCATCTTGCATATTGTTTTAATTTGCCATTCAACAATGTTCCTGGACAGAATTGTTTGTTCCCTTCTGGATTCAGGGGTGGGTGTTTGATTTCACTGTGTCTGTGTTTCATGACAGATTCTGAGTCCCCAGAACCAGCATCTAAACTGGACTCTGGACTCTGCAGACTTTGGATCTGCTGGCCTCCACAACTGTGTGATCCAATTCCTTAAAATCAATCTTTCTTTCTTTCTTTCTTCCTTCCTTCCTTTCTTTCTTCCTTTCTTTCTTTCTTTTTCTTTCTTTCTTTCTCTCTCTCTTTTCTTTTCCTTGCTTCCTTCCTTCCTTCCTTCCTGTCTCTCTCTCTCCCTCCCTCCCTTCCTTCTCTCTCTTCCCTCTCTCTCTTTCTTTTCTTTCTTTCTTTCTTTTTCTTTCTGTCTTTTCCTTCTTTTTCTTTCTGTCTTTTCCTTCTTTCCTTCCTTCCTTCTTTCCTTCCCGAAGCAGGAGAATTGCTTGAACCCAGGAGGCAGAGGTTGCAGTGAGCCGAGGTTGCGTCACTGTACTCCAGCCTGGCAACAGAGCGAGACTCCGTCTCAAAAAACAAAACAAAACAAAACAAAACAAAAACTTCAGAATTAACTTTCCAGAGACAGGATTGTAGTAGAAAGAGGGCATATGTAAGTGGTAAAAATCTTGATGGCTTTTATGATGGTGATAATAATTGTATTACTTAGGCAAAAAAAGTAAGAATTTTGGGATGTACCATGCTTTAATAAGAGTCTTTGAGACAGACCTACGTGAATCTTTCTGAGCAAAGAATTACAATAAAATAAAACAAACATCCCTATTTTCTGAGTGAAAGGAAAAGAGAAAAGGCTGAATTAGCTTCTCATTCCATCCAAGTACCCCTTAAGCAGTTTTTGTCAAGCATCTGCAAGTTGACATAAGGTTGATCCGTTCAATCTGGTTCTAAATTGTTCTGTTAAATGCTAGACAACTTTTGTCACAGAAGCTGCCCCCATCTCCTTCAGGATGATTGTCTATAATTAAGGAGGAAACCAGAAAATAATGATAGGGTTCTCTTTTGCCTTTCTAATGGCTTTCTTATTAAGCATGTCTGAAAAAGCTACTGAGATGTTGATTTCCTACATAACCAAAAGAAGTCAGCCATTATATAATTACTTCTTTTTAGAAACTACAAAGGGAAATGTGTCACAAATGCTTTCAATGGGCTAAAGACACCATGAAGCACAATGAAAAAAAATTCTCCCCAAGAACAAAAAAGCAGTGAATAAATTAGTCATTAAAGAAATGTTTTTGGGAACTCTTCTGAGGTGCCAGTTGCATATCACCCATGGGGTGATCTTTGAGATTTGATTGTGGCAGGAAAAGCAAAACAGGAAGCAGGGAATGTGGAAGAGGGCAGTGGGGCTGTGGGTGGTATAATGCTATTTGTGCCTTTTAATGGTAAAAATAGTCCTCACATTTTCTTTATTGGAGGAGATCAAGTTGCTCATATACTGAGACTTGATGTGGATCCCTGGTGTCATTGCTTGGAAAGTGGCAAGGTCCATGTTCCCAGTGCCCCTTGACTACCAGCTTAATTCCTACACTGAGCGCTCAAGGGACAGTGACAAATACCTGGTAGGAGGGATTCTCTTCTCCCTTTGCTGCCTTCTTTGCTCTCCCTTTTTCTTTCCCCCAGACAGAATAAAGAGAGAGACTGTTAGGATAATTACCCATCAAAGTCGCTCAGTGAAAGCGGGCCAATATTAGAAGAACATGGTTTGTCTGTCTTATGGAAGTTTATTCTGTAGGGTGGAGAGGCCTATAGAATCCACAGGTTATTTTAGGCCAACGCCACACACTATAAATGGCTGGGGATTCATTTCCAAATTCTGCTGTAATTTCCTCTCTGGTGACCTGGGCTTCTCTTCAAGTCTTCTTTCTCTAGAATCCCACTGAGTGCTTTCAGGTTGGGGCTGACTCCATGCTAAGTAAAGGAGAGGTGATCAAGAACAGCTTTTGTGCTGACCCAATATACACATCACCCTTTTATATAGCAGCTCCATTTTGTTCTTGGAGTTCGTTTTATGCTTTACTTGTAATGAGCTGCTCCTCTTTGAAGGTGGGCTGATGAACAGGGTGGAAATAAGCTTGGAATGGTATCAAGAAGTGAGAGTGTGTGGCTAGTGATTGTCTTGAAACATCTTGTTAGCATCTCAGATCACACTGTCTTGGAAAGAGCCTGGACTGAGAGACCTGGATTTTAGTCCTACGACAAGCCATTAAACCCCCTCGAATCTCAATTTCTTCATCCATAAAACGAGAGGGGGGAGGATTAAATTTTTTAATATTTTAAATTTCTTGCAATTAAAAGTAGTTTGCATGAATTACCTGTGTCAATTATATAATAATAGGATATTAGAATCAGAGGAACATGTAGAGGTCACTAGAGATCCTAATGTCCTGTGCAATAAAGTTATTTTCTTTGCAATATCCCTAATAGGTGATCATCCAACATTAATTTGAATATTCCTGATACAAGGAGCACATTGCCTCAGAAGTGAGCCATTTCAATTTTTTAAACAACCCAATTATATGGCAAAATATGCATCCTTGTCATATTTAGTCATTGGTCTAGTTCTTGCTGTTCTAGGGGCCCTGTTTGTGATGGTTAATTTTATGTATGAACTTGACTAGGCCAGGTACCCAGATATTTGGTCAAACACCACTCTAGATGTTGCTGTGAAGGTATTTTTAGAAGAGATCAACACTTACATCAGTAGATTTTGAGTAATGCAGGTTACCCCCTCATAATGTGGGTGGGCCTCATCCAATCAGTTGAAGGCCTTAGGAAAATACAGACAGATCCCTCAAGGAACAGGGAACTCTGCCTTAAGACAGTCCTCAGACTCTAGCTGTAAAATTAACTCTTCCCTGGGTCTCCAGCTCACTGGCCTACCCTGAAAACTTTTGACTTTTGGCCTCTATAATTGTGTGATTCAATTCCTGAAAAATAAATCTGTATGTATGTATGTATCTATCTATCTCTCTATAACTATCATCTCCTATTGGCTGTGTTTCTCTGGAAAACCCTGATTAAAGCACCTACTACAATACTACAATACTACCTACTGCAATACAATACTATGATACATCAGGCCTTCAAATATTTGAAGAAATTATTCATATCAGCCCATGTGAAGTTGGGTCCTGAGAATAGGTGGTTTAATGGAGCTTTTTCTAGGCAAAGAAAAGCAAACTTACCTCTGGATTCGTGGGTCGTGGGGATACGGGCAACAACAAAATGCCAAGAGATAAATGAGAAAATAAAGAATGCAAGGTGCTGAAGGTGTTAGCAGAAAGCTTTGCACCTACCAGATCCTCATTTAATGAGAGCTGTTACAATGAATAAAGACATGCCAAGGCCAGGACAGAAAAACAGTCATCCCCACCAGTGTCCTCTAACATTTATAGAGTTTGTTGGGCTATCACAATATTTGCTTTCACGCTTGGGAGATAATTGGCACTTAGCTGTTACAGCAGCAGCAGTAGGGGGAAAAAACACACACACACATGGGGAAGGGGGTAGGTCTGGTTTTCATCTGCTGGATCCGGCACATGCCTATGTGAATGAAAAATAACAGCTATGGATGGCTCAGTGCCTGGACATCTGTCGTCACCCTGTCTGGTAGCTGCGCTTTCTTCCTTAACCATGAATGAGGTGACTGTGGGGGGAATGGAAAATCTTTGCAATGTGGGAGCCAAGGACAGTGTTCCTGAGGCAGCGCTGAAAATTGCTGCAGTCTGATTCTTTGCGTGGGAGCTTACTGTTGAATGCTTGTACTAGGAAGGGGAGCTGTGGCTGCTTTTCCTCGGGCTCCCGTGATGGGCTTCTCTGGCCCCAGTTGAATCTGCGGTACCAACACTCTGAGAATCTTACAGAAACAAAATGGAAATAAACATCTTACAGGCCCACGACCCAAGCATAACTGTTTTTAGTTTTTTTTTTTTTTCAGTTTTCACCCACCTGCCAACATCCTTCAGCGTAATTATAATCAGTGTGTGAATAGAATTTTGTATAATATATATTGTTTTCACTTAAAATTTTATGATAAACATGTTCTTACATTGTTTCTCTTCATCAGCACTATTTTATAGTTGCGGTATTATTTCAGAGCGGATGTACTGTGGTTAAGTTCACCCTCCCTCATTGTTAAACATTTCCAATACTTGTTATAAAAAACCCAACAATGAATAACTTTTTGGGTATAGCTTCTTTCCTCTTTTGAATAACTTCCTTCAGCATTTCCAGAGAATGAGTCAAGGGATGTGAGTATTTTTATGTCTTGATATAGATCACTGTATTGTTTCCCAAAAGGGTTTATATTGGTATTAATTACCAAAAACAAGGTGCAAATAAGTCACTCTGCCAGAATGTTCCCAGATTGGGTATTAATTATAGTGAATATAAAATGATATGATAGTGTAGTTTTATTTTCATTTTTTAAAAAATTAACAAGGGTAATCTTTTTTTGTGTATTACTTCCCAATTACATTTCTTCTTGTGTGTATTGTTTGTGCCTGCTACGGTCTATTGGGGTACTGATTTTTACAAATTAATTTGAATGAGCTCTTCCCATGTTAGAATCAATAGAAATATTTTTCAAATCTATTATTTTAATTTTTAGTTTTATTATTTCTTTTTGTGTAAAGGGTGAATTTTTTATCTTAATGGGCTTTCCAATTGTTTTCATTGTCTTACTAAGAAAAACCCTTTAATCAACCCTGTGTTATCTTGTTTTTTGTTTTCATCTGTGACTTGAACTTGGTAGAATATTGCCTAATTTCTGAGAACATTTTGATATTCAAGTTTAGTTCTGGTTCAAAATGGTTCTGGTTCCTCCAAACACAGTCAACCAACAACAAAAAATTCAAAAATAAGCTTTGGCTCATTTTATTATTCAGAATATGCAATTAATAGTTCCATTTCTGCATGGAAGTATGGTTCATTCCTATTTTTTGTTAAAGTCCTTGAACAGCTTTAGTATCTTTCATATGTGCTCCATATGTATTCTCTACTAGGGGGAAAAAGCCTTTGAAGGCAGGGTTTATGTACTCAATTTACTTGGTGTGGTGCCCTCTCCTCAGTCGGAGTAATTTTTAGCTTGTATGTCTTCCTGGCTGTGTTGCCTGGGATGCCCTTTACCCTGGTTACCATCTGGATCAAGGCCTGTCATGAGCAACCATTGGTGTAAGGCTTATATTCTGACCAGTTGGTTTGTGGCTTGCCTGCCTCCCTCCCACATAGCAGCTGTGAGGTTGGACAGGAACTCTGTCGTCATTTGGTGGGCTTGCATATGGCTCTCCTCTGCTCTCTCTTCTGGGTTAAGGCCAAGACCCTGCCATTCATAGGAGAGGCTGTGGTTAATTTGCAAGTGGGATCCAGAACGGGAGGCTGAGAAACACTCTCCTATGGTGAATTGGCTCACCATAGCTCTTTAATAAGTGGTGTTTGATCATTTATTGACAATCTGGAGATTCTTTTATGGCTTAGCCTGGAGGCTGCCTGAGAATGGAAGCCATCCTCATGGGGTTAACAGGAATTCTGGACAGACATAGAATTATAATTAAGCATTAATTAGTCTGCATTTTGACCCACTTCCTTGTAACCAAAAGTCACTAGATACTGACTGTTTGCATCCCCATTGTTCCTATAGATAGGATTGCTGATGTTAGCATCATAAGACTTTGGTTTAAGAATTGATTAAGATGTTTCTCAGTTCTTGAATTCCAGGGAGACAACTGATGTCAATCAATTTGAAGACCACCACAGGGGAACGAATGGAATCAGCATGAGAATACAGTTTCTTCTTTTCTCTGTCTTGACTTCACCATGCACTCTTTGACCAATCAATGATCTCCATGCTTCAGCCCACTCCAGACCCCTTATAAACCCTAGCCCAAAACTCCTCAGGGAGATGAATTTGAGGTTCCCTGCCATATCCTCATTTGGTGGTCCTGTGAGTAAACCTTTTCCTCTGCTGTCCCAGTGTCTCAACGTATTGACTTGCTGCAGACATTGGGCAACAGACCTCTTAGCGTAACAGAACCCAGCAGTACAAGGATAGAGCAAGGCAGAAGGAGCTGTAGCTCAGACTGAGAACAGGTTCCCCAGATAGTTCAGCAGGTCAGGTTAAAGTGTCCAGAGACTGTAGCCAGCAAGGGCCCAGCCCAGGCTGGAGGTTGTACCCAACACCTGGTGGGTGAAGACAAAGTCTCTGGGTTCTTTGGTGTAAAATTACATCTTTGACAGATAAGTTACTGACTTATGGTTCTTGGCTCTGGGAAATGAGGACAAAGAACATCTAGATGGAGGATGATTCAAGGTACTGTAATCGTCTGACAGGGTTGATTTTCTCATGGAGTATCTTAATGGTGTTCTCTGTATTTCCTGCATTTCCATGTTGGCCTGTCTTGCTAGGTTGGGGAAGTTCTCCTGGATAATATCCTGAAGTGTGTTTTCCATCTTATTTCCACTTTTCCCGTCGCCTTCTACTCCAATCAATCATAGGTTCGGTCTTTTTATGAAGTCCTGTATTTCTTGGAGGCTTTGTTTATTCCTTTTCATTCTTTTTTTCTCTATTCTTGTCCGCATGTCTTATTTCAGTAAGGTGGTCTTCAGACTCTGATATCCTTCTGCTTGGTCGATTTGGCTGTTGATACTTGTGTATGCAAGTTCTTGTGCTGTGTTTTTCAGCTCCATCAGGTCATTTATATTCCTCTCTAAACTGGCTACTGTAGTTAGCAATTCCTCTAATCTTTTATCAAGGTTCGTAGCTTCTTTGCATTGGGTTAGAACATGCTCCTTTAGCTCATCGTAGTTTTTTTATTACCCATCTTCTGAAGCCTACCTCTGTCAGTTCATCCATCTGATCCTCTGTCCAGTCCTGCACCCTTGATGGAGAGACGTTGTGATCATTTGGAGGAGAAGAGGCACTCTAGCCTTTTGGGTTTTCAGCATTTTTTCACTGATTCTTTCTCATCTTCGTGAGTTGGTCTAGTTTGGGTCTTTGAGGCTGCTGACCTTTGGATGGGGTTTTTGTGGGGGCTTTGTTGTTGTTGTTGATGCTGTTGTTGTCACTTTCTGATTGTTTTTCTTTCAATAGTCAGGTCCCTCTTCTGTAGGGATGCTGCAGTTTGCTGGGGCTTTACTTCAGGCCCTATTCATCTGTTTCGCTCTCATGCCTTGAGATGTCATTTAAGGAGTCACCTCCCTTGGCTGTGGGGAGGGGCTTCCCCTTCCCTGCGTGGCTCTCAGGTGGGCCACCGCACCACACTGTTCTTCCTTCTGGGTCATGCCAGCCTTCTAGTCAATTTTGATGACAGAACCTGGATAACTTGGTTGCTGGTGAATGATTTACACACTTATTGTGGTTTTTTTGATGGGAACCTCCAATCACTGCTGCTTCTTGTTGGCCATCTTGGTCTCACCCCCTACAGTATTTGTTTTATAGTAGCAGGAACAGAATGAGATGGGGTCTTGCCCTGCTTCTCTGCCATGGAGTCTGTCTTGCTCATCTGCTCAGTAGAACTTTTTTTTTTTTTTTTTTTTTTTTTTTGTTAGCAGAGACTGTGACTCACTCCTGGGGAAACATTTCAGCTCTGGGCTTCCTAGAGGAGGCTTCAAGACCTGCTCTTTTTCTTAGACTGGATTTTATGTACCTTCTATTACTCACACAATATTCTGCATATTTTTTGCTTTCTTTCTTTCTTTTTTTTTTTTTGTTTTTAGACAGAGTCCTGCTATGTCACTCATGCTGGGGTGCAGGGGCACAGTCTTGGCTCACTGCAACCTTTGCCTCCCAGGCTCAAGCGATCCTCCCACCTCAACCTCTTGAGTAGCTGGGACCACAGATGTGTGCCACCATGTCTGGCTAATGTTTTTGTATTTTTGGTAGAGATGAGGTTTCACCATGTTGTCCAGGTTGGTCTCGAACTCCTGAGCACAAGTGATCCACCTGCCTCAGCCTCCCAAAGTGCTGGGATTACAGGTGTGAGCCACTATGCCCAGCCCTTTGCAGATTTCTAACATCATTCTTAACACAGTTCTTATCATCATCATGATCATCATCATGATCTAGTTTTCAGAGCAATGTTTATATACTATTTCTAATATACAAGAAAAGCAGAAAAATAATATATCATATACCAATGTACTTGCCATTTAGATTTTCCAAATGTTACTATTCTTTTTATTCGGATTTATAAAGGAATAAAACATTACGAATACAGCTGAAGTCCCACCTTTCCATCACATTCTCCTCCCTCTGTCTTTGGGCAGAAGTAAGCTAATAATAATTCAGGATGTTAATCTCTGGAGTGTATGTTCTTGGAGTGCAGCACTATATCTTATTCATCTGGAATTTTTAGCTAATAGCAGTGCCTGACCCTAGAAGAGATAAATAAATATTCAAACAATTAAAGAATAAATGAATGAAAGGGATTGTTTTTATAATAATAATAAAAATTTTTATCCTTTGCCATATCTAATAGGGGCTCTGTAAATGTTTGATGAGTTTGGGAATTAATAAAAAATTTTGGTCTCTTACTGAGAATAATTTGCCCTTAGCTCTTTTAAAAAAAACTCATGTTTTGGCATCTTTAGACTTTGTGTACAATGTAATTTTTAGGCTTCATATGCAAAATATGCAATGTAGAAACATGATCTACCTTAAGAAACTTACAATGCATGTAGAATTAATTTCAGACTCAAGAAAGAAAAGATGTGTGATTGCATGAGATGTATTAAGAAAGAAGTCAACTAAATTAATGTCACTAGAAACTCTTCACATTTGATTTGGGTGGAAAATATTCTAGATCACCAGTTCACAGAAGCTGTTGTCAAGAAATGCCAGCCCCAATAACCTGATGCACATGGAGGTAACAAACACACAGACACACACACACACACATACCCTCTGTTCATTTGTGTCTCTTCTTCACTGTGCAGGTCCATGAAATCTCCTGGGGACTGTGAAGAACTGGGATGGCTAGTGTGAAAAACAGCAGTCCCCAACAATTTTGGTACCAGGGACTGGTTTCATGGAAGACAATTTTTCCATGGACCTAGGCAGGGGGTGGGGGTGTGGGGATGGATTGGGGATGATTCAAGCGCATTACATTTATTGTGCACTTTATTTCTATTATTGCATTGTAATATATGATGAAATAATTATACAACTCACCATAATGTAGAATCAGTGGAAGCCCTGAGCTTGTTTTCCTGCAACTAGACGGTCCCATCTGAGGGTGATGAGAGATAGTGATAGATTATCAGGCATTAGATTCTCATAAGGAGTGCACAGTCTAGATCCCTCACATACACAGTTCACAATAGGGTTTGTGCTCCTATGAGAATTTAATGCAACCATTGATCTGACAGGAGGTAGAGCTCAGGTGATAAAGCAAGTGATGGGAGCAGCTGTAAATACAGATGAAGTTTTGCTCCCTTTCCTGCCATTCACCTCCTGCGTGCTGCCTAGTTCCTAACAGGCCACAGACTGGTACTGGTTTGTGGCCTGGGGGTTGCAGACCCCTGGTGTAGAAGAACTAGAATTTTAGCTCTTGTTATAAGAAGCTTCTCATGGTAAGTTAATACAACCAACTACCCAGCAGGCACATTTTTTTTTTTTTTCCTGTGGGACACTAGCAATCTCTTCCATGTTTCCATGTCTTCTTAACCACCTGTTTCCTTGATGGAAGGATATTGATGTTTCCACACAGATTTGGAGTAAAAAGCTTGGTTTTATTCATTTTCCCCTCTGAATTAGGGAAGCTTTTCAAAATGAACATACTGAACAGCAAATTATCATCCCATTAAGCGCTTAAAATTATAGGCAGCTGAGCCAAACCTGCTACCAGCCCCCGCCACCCCTTCCCTGGATACAGTCTAACAAGCCAGCTACAAATTCCAGATGATCAATTTGCTTAGCTGTGATGGTAATTTAGAAACCCAGTGTTTTGCTTCAAAGTCATTGAGAGGCAATCTCGAATGATAGGCTGTGCTTCATGCACTCTTTGGCAAGAAATTTACTTGGGCTCTCGTGTGTTTCTTGGTTGGGTGTCCAGCGGTTCTGGGCATCAGAAAGGAGCCCTGCACCATTGGTTACTGCTGCACCATGGAATGACTTTCTGGTTCTCCTGCTGCTTGCACCACCACCACATTTTCCCTAGATATAGTTTCTCCATATGAACTGCAATTGTTTTCCAGTACTTTTTTCCACAAGTCAAGTGGCCCTGACAAGTAGGGTACATGCTCATATCTGTTAACTCCTTAATTTAATTAATCCATTCAACGTTTACTGAGCACCTTCTATGTTTTGGGCATTGTGCTGAGTGCTGAGGATTAAAAGTTGAGTCACAAACAGTCACTGCCCGCATGGAGCCCACAGTCTAGCAAGAAAGAGAGACATATAATGAAAGGATGGCAATGCACTGGCCTATCCTGGAAACAGAGACAAGGTGCCACCATGAGATCTGTATTGATCAAGTATGTTCTAAAGAACATAAGGCACTTTTCCAAGAGTCATATTTCTTCTATCCTCCCCAGTTGGTAGGGCTGTGTAATTGTTGTCTGCAAAGGTTAAATGAAAGCCCATTGATATAGTTTCGCTGTGTCCCCACCCAAATCTCATCTTGAATTGTAGTTCCCACAATTCCCACATGCCATGGGAGGGACCTAGTGGGAGGTAATTGAATCATGGGAGCAGGTCTTTCCCATGCTGTTCTCATGATGGTGAATAAGTCTCATAGATCTGATGGTTTTATAAAGGGGAGTTCCCCTGCACAAGCTGTCTCTTGCCTGCTGCCATGTAAGACATGCCTTTTGCCTTCCACCATGATTGTGAGACCTTCCCAGCCACGTGGAACTATGATTCCATTAAACCTTTTATTCTTTATAAATTACCCAGTCTCAGGTATGTCTTTATCAGCAGCGTGAGAAGGGACTAATACAGCCATTCATGATAGAATGAGTCTCCAGAAATTCCAATTTCCCAGTATTCTCTATATGCTCCCCTACATAGTAGACTCCAAATGAATTGGATTCACTCACCATCCCCCAAAGACACATTGCCCTGCCTTTCTTCTGTTCATGCTCTTGTCTCTGCCTGGAATGCCTCCTTCCTGTTGCTGTGTTTAGAAATCTTGGCAGTACTTCAAGGCCAGGCCCACTTTGCTCCAAGTTCCTGGAGTACTTGGTGCTATTTAGAGTAAGGAGCATGGTGCACGTGGCCGTGCCTGAGTGCTTTAGGTTCAGCTGAGTCCCCGTTGTGGACTGTGAACATCACAGGGGCTCACAGTCCCTTGGAGAACATAAAGTGCCCCCATACAATTTTCAGTAACCACTTGTTCACTGAATAGGAACGTTTCAATACCAAGGATAGAAAACTCAGCTTTGATTTTCCTGGCTGAGCTGTTACCAGGAAATTCCCTAGACTAACAGTTTGAATCTCATCACCCCTAAAGTGAGGAGTATTTACAAGCCTAATGACAGAGTTTCATTATCTGGAGACAAGACCTGGAGGGAGATAAAAAAGCTTTGTTTCTATGTTCTGTTTTCTTAGGGTAGAAACCTTCCAAATAATTTTATGCCAGGCCAGAAAAGAAAGCTTTGTATTAAATATGGAGGACCTGCCTCCAAACAGAGGTGTTGACTCTGATCTAAAGTCACAGACATTGCTGTGGAAATTTTCTTGTTACCAGCTTTGTGCAGCCGTGGTTGGAGGGTCATTCTATCAGCCCAAGGGGGTTCCAGTCCCGCAGCTTGTCAGGAGATGCTGGTGAGTGGAAACAGAATCCTTCATCCTACAAATCACAGATGTGATCTTGACGGTCATGTTGGTTGGAGTCTTGAGATGCAGGTCCTTAATACCTATTAACCTCACCAGGATATGGTAACCTTTGTCTTCTTTGTCATTTTCATAGTTAACATGGTAACAATGTTTGATAAATGACAATGAGGAGTTAATTCCATTGTGGCATTGAAAGGGAATACACATGGTTTTTAGCTTGAGAGTCCTACAACTTAACAGAAAAAGACAAGAAAAGCCCACATTCCAAAGGCATGAAGACAAAGAACAGACACCCCTAATTCCATATGGTTTGGATGCTCTGCATTTTGCTCCTGACTATGCCAGGTAGTCACTCAGGTTGGTGGGGTCTCGGTGCCTGGGACACCCACCAATAACCATTTCTGTCTGGTCCTATGATGGTGTTAGATTCTGCAGATAGTCCTGGTTCTGAGAATACCAAAGGGATCAAAACACAGTAAGTAGTCCAAGCCAGTATTGTTGATTCCAAGAAATCACTTGGTTAATTGTATTGGCATTTATAGGACATATCGAAGAGCTGGAAGTAATGTAAGTGACGTGGATATCTGGGTGATGGCAAGTATGATGGGTGGGGATATTGACTATGTTAGGTTGGATGATCTCATAGCCTGATTTTAGGATGATGGTCCTGGTTCATGTGGAAGATATATGAAAGGTTAGAGCAAAAGTCTACTGAAGGCCAGGGGCAGTAGCTCATGCCTGTAATCCCAGCACTTTGGGAGGCCGAGGTGGATGGATCACCTGAGGTCAGGATTTCGAGACCAGCCTGGCCAACATGGTGAAACCCATCTCTACTAAAAATACAAAAATTGGCCAGGCATGGTGGTTGGCGCCTGTAATCCCAGCTACTCAGGAGGCTGAGGCAGGAGAGTCGCTTGAACTCGGGAGGCAGAGGTTGCAGTGAGCAGAGATCATGCCATTGCACTCCACCCTGGGCAATAGAGCAAAACTCCATCTCAAAAAAAAAAAAAAAAAAAGTCCTCTGATGTGAGGCTCAAAGCATGAGGTCCAGGATTCTAGGCAAGGAGGTTAGGAGTCAGCTTCTGGGTCGATGACTAGAGAGATTCTTCTCAGGTTTCACTGAGGCAGTGAACTTCAGCAGGGTTTTGGAAGAGAAAGGAGCACTTCTTTATTGAGAGGATGAATGTATGTGAAACAAGGGAAGATGGTGAATGATTTCTATCTGCTAACTGAGCAGACTGGTCCAGGACGCTACTCTGTCCTTCTGGGGAAAATCTGAAACATCACCCTTGGTGTCTTACAAACCCTGGAGAAGTCAATGTGTGGGGTGGCACTGTCAACCTAAGAAATGGGCACTTGCCTCTCATTTTAAAACCACCATCAGGATTATTTATTTGGCTTCCTTGGCAGTCAGAGAGAGTTGGCAGCTAACTCCCTTGGCATGGCAGAGTCATGAGGCAGTCTTGAAAATCTGTTGCATTTTAAAAATTGTATTGGAAATTCTGAGATATTTTAATCAGTTTAGAATCAATCCACCTCAGAAAAAGAGGATGCAAGTTTGAAAACCATGCCAGTGTAGCTTTTTAATAGCTAATTATGCTATAGGCAGGGAAATGGTCAGGCAGTGACTCTTAGAATGAATAATGACATTAGATGAAATACAAAACAAATCCATACAGGTTTTATTGGATTGGAAATAAGAGACAGAGAGAGGCTGAAAATTTACCCAAATCTGATTAGGGAAATAAAACCTCAGACAGAAAAATGATGGATGGTGTGAGCTGTTTAACTTGAGTCCCTTAGAGAGGTAATGTCCTCAGAGAATGCACCACAGAATTTCAGAGCTGAAGGGAGTTCAGGCATTTAATCCAGATGCTCATTTTTACAGAAGAGAAAACTGAGGCTTAAAGGAACAAACAATGTGACCAAGGTCTTACCAGCTGATAAGGGACAGAGTTTAATTTTTTTTTCTTTTTCTTTTTTTGAGACAGGGTTACACTCTGTCACCCAGGCTGGAGTGCAGTGGTGCCATCTCGGCTCACTACAACCTCTGCCTCCCGGTTTCAAGTGATTCTCATGCCTCAGCCTCCCGAGCAGCTGGGATTACAGGTGCCTGTCACCAAACCCGGCTAATTTTTGTATTTTTAGTGGAGACAGCGTTTCACCGTGTTGGTCAGGCTGGTCTTGAATTCCTGACCTCAAATGATCCACCCACGTCAGCCTCCCAAAGTGCTGGGATTATGGGTGTGAGCCACCATGCTTGGCCAGAGTTTAAATTTGAATCCAGATCTTTTTTTTTTTGAGACAGGCTCTCACTCTGAGGCTCAGGCTAGAGTACAGTGGCATGATCATTGCTTACTGCAGCCTCGACCTCTTAGGCTCAAGTGATCCTCCCCCCTCAGCCTCCTGAGTAGTTGGGAGAATAAGCATGCACCACCATGCCTGGATAATGTTTTTTATCTTTTTTTTTTTTTAGAGAGAGGGTCTCACTATGTTGCCCAGGCTGACCTTGAACTCCTGGGCTCAAGCGATCCTCCCACCTTGGTCTCCCAAAGTGCTAGGATTACAGGTGTGAGCCGCTGCTCCCGGCTGAATCTAGATCTTCTGACTATTGAAAAGTTTGAGGCCATTTGATGAATCACAGTGCTCAGCCCATTGACAGACCTACCGGTGAAACATGCTCAATAAATATTTATCAGGGTCCATGAGTCAGTTTTCTTTGTCATCCAAGCCCCTGTGTCACCTGTCAGGCACTCGGGGATCCCAGTAGCCGAGTAGCTAATACCATGCAATGTACCATCTTGTGTCTTTTAGTCTTTTCAGTGGACAGCAGGACGCTGGTCTGGATCCTGGTTCCCTTGGTTCTCAGATGAGGCTCTCAATGTCTAGGTTGACTGATTTGACTCTGTTCCACGTGCGTCTCCCTTGCAGACCCCTTAGCACACCCGAAATGCTGTCAGCTCAGCTCCACCGATCAGCGTCATCACTTTCCCACAGCCACAAGCCAGAGAGCCTGCAGAAATGTTTGTCTTCCTGTGCCCTTTATTTCGAACATGGAATCAGTCCTAAATTCAGGCTCGTCTTAAACTGTGCATTCAGCGTTGTCTTTACTATTTTTGAGGTCACGGTCATAGACCAGGAATTCATTGTTTTTCCAGCTACCTCTTTTACACTCTTTTTTCTCTGCTATGGATCTGACCAGAGCATATTTTTTCATTAGGTCTGAATGTGAGTTTCCATTCCCTTTTGGATCAAGTCTAAGATTTCATTGTGCACCTTTTCTTATCTTTTCATCTTTTATATTGTATTTCAATATCTTTCCACCTCAAAGAATAATAGTCTATGGAGGCATCTTGGATACCCAGGGAGTAAAATGTGGTGTGTTTATATACAAACTGGTCCTACCACAGTGACTGGCAGATTTCTTGTCTAGTTCAAGAGACAATCATATATCTTTCCTGACATTTCTCTAAGGGGACCTTTAGAAAATGACAAGCAGTTAACCTTCCATTTATGGTACTTTATCGTCTTTGTTTTGATAAAAATGACTTATTTTAAAAAGGTTCAAAGTAGCATTCTATTTTCCATGCAGTCTGTTTTTGTGGTTGAAGATGGTTTTAGATTTTTGAAAGCTTTTAAGTCCTCATAAAGGTATGTTGGAATGTAACATGGCCATAGTTTTCCCAAGATGCCACTCCTTTAATCATAATGATCAAACAAGAATTCTGAGGTCTTGGCTTCTGGTTGAAGAACAAGGAATGGATGAAGATCTGTTAGAAGTTGGGCATGTAGAAGGTGGGCAGTGACTGGAGGTGAGGAAACCCACAATACTGTGTATGACATGCTCAGGGGAGATCTGGGATGCCACAAAGCCCTGACCTGAATTTTGCTTTCCCTTCTCAAATCGCTCAAATGCTTTGTCATTATTTAATTAGGACAATATTGATTAAGGATTAACTGAATTTCAGGTGCTATATTAGGTGCTAGGGATTCCAACTTGAATAACATCCTATTTATATTGCAAGCACAAATCAATTCCAGATGGATTTCAACTTTAATTATAAAAGGTAAATGAATAAAACTTTTAGAATATAGGTGACCATTTTATGAACTTGGAATAGGCAAATATTTTTTATTTTAAAAAAGCAGGACCTGGCTGGGCATGGTGGCTCACCCTTGTAATCCCAGATTTTTGGGAAGCTGAGGTGGACAGATCACTTGAAGACAGGAGTTTGAGACCAGCCTGGCCAACTGAGCGAAACCTGTCTCTAATAAAAACACAAAAAATTAGCCAGGTGTGATGTCACGCACCTGTAATCCCAGCTACTTGGGAGGCTGAGGCAGGAGAAATGCATGAACCCAGGAGGCAGAGGTTGCGGTGAGCTGAGATTGCCCACTGCACTCCAGCCTGGATGACAGAGTGAGACTCTGACTCAAAAAAAAAAAAAAAAAAAAAAGAATTAAAAATTTTTTAAAAGAGCAGGATCTAAAAAGGAATGGATAAAGGAAAAAAATTGACTACATTAAATTTAAGTTTTTTGTTTATCAAAAGATATCATAGAGAGTGAAGATACAGGTGAAGAAAACAGGAAAAGATTTGCCATACGTATGAATCCTTTCCACAAAGCACTCATGTTCAGAACATATAAAGAACTCTTACAAATCAATAAGAAAAAGAAACACAATAGAAAAATGGGCAAAATACTTGAATAGGCACTTCTCAAAAGCACTTATCTAAGTGGCCAATAAATGTGAAAATTTGCTCAACTTCGTACTCAGGGAAATGCCAATTAAAACCACAGTGAAATGCTAGTACCTATACACCAGAAGTGCTAAAAGGAAACAGACCAAAAATACCAAAGTTTGGTGAGGATGCAGAGCAACTAGTTCTCTCATGCAGTGTTCATGGGATTATACATTTGTAATTTGGAAACCACTTTGGAAAACTGTTTGGCCTTATATACTAAAGTGGAAAAAATGCTGAATTCTGACCAATAAATGTCAGTCCTAGGCAGATATACATGCCCAAGTAGAAGTGTACATATGATCCATTGCAGTGGGTTGAATGGAGAGTAACTAGGGAGAAAAGAAATAGAGACACAAGGTATGCATTATTCTTTTGAGACATTTGGCTGTCCAGGGTGGGAGAGATGGGGATGCAAGAGGGAAACTCTAGGTTGAAGGAGGGCTTTTGTAAGAGAGATATGCTCAAAAGATAAAGGTTCAAAATATAGGAGAGGCCAGGTGTGGTGGCTCACACCTGTAATCCCAGCACTTTGGGAGGCTGAGGCTGGCAGATCACTTGAGCTTAGGAGTTCAAGACCAGCCTGGGTAACATGGTGAAACCCTGTCTCTACTAAAAATACAAAAATTAGCTGGTCGTGATGGTGCATACTTGTAATCCCAGCTACTCAGGAGGCTGAGGTAGGAGGAAGCCCTGAGCCTGGGAGGTTGCAATGAGCCAAGATCGCGTCATTGTACTCCAGCCTGAGTGATGGGAGTGAAACCCTGTCTCAAAAAAAAAACAAAACAAAAAAAAGGAGGGACTAGAATTGACTTATGGGATAAATTCCCAGATGAGAAGAGGTTCTAAGTTAAAAAACAAAGGTGTTTAAGTGAATTGATGGAAGAACATGTCACCCGGCAGATTAGGAAGAAAGGAGAATTAATATAGGTATGCAAACGTTCTATGTGTAGAGGGAATTTTCTGTGGATAGCATCTATTTTGGTGAAGTAAGATGTCAGCTGATTTGCAAAGTGAAATAGATAAATATTATGTTAGGGACTGGAAAAAGTGGTGATGTTTTGGAATAGCCATTATGTGAGAATGGGAGAGATAAGTGATCTAGGAAGGTAAGATAGTTGAGTGTCCTACAGGATACAGTTGCGGTGGGAGAGCCTGTGTTTGCAGTGGCACCAACTTAGACTCTGACATGCTTTCCTTTAGGAAACATGCCAAGAACATGCTGAAGCACTGCACTGCCAACTGTGGGGGATCCACAGAAGGTGGAAAGTTGTGTCGGTCCAAGGTTAAGGGTTTGTAGTGAGGGTGCTACAGAAGGTCGGGGGGAGTTCATGTGAGTTGAATATTTTGGGAAAAGAAAGAGATGCTTTTGGTAATTGGGTTGGATAAGAAAGGATCCAGTGAACAGGCAACCTACAGAGTGGGAGAAAATTTTTGCAATTTATCCATTTGACAAAGGTCTAATATCCAGGTCTATAAGGAACTTAAAACAAATTTACAAGAAAAAAAAAACCATTAAAAAGTGGGCAAAGGGACATGAACAGACACTTCTCAAAAGAAGACATTTGTGCAGCCAACAAACATACAAAAAAAAAGCTCAACATCACTGATCATTAGAGAAATGCAAATCAAAACCACAATGAGATACCATCTCATACCAGTCAGAAAGGTGATTATTGAAAATAAAGAAAAAACAGATGCTGGTGAAGTTGCAGAGAAATAGGAATGTTTTACACTGTTGGTGGGAATGTAAATCAGTTCAATCATTGTGGAAGATGGTGGGGCAATTCCTCAAAGACCTAGAACCAGAAATACCATTTGACCTAGCAATCCCATTACTGGGTATATACCCAAAGGAATATAAATCATTCTATTACAAAGATACATGTATATGTATGTTCATTTCAGCGCTATTCACAATAGCAAAGATATGAATTCAACCCAAATGCCCATCAGTGATAGACTGGATAAAGAAAATGAAGTAAAATTCCACATTGGAAAAAATTCCACATTGGAAAAAAAAAATTCCACATATACCATGGAATACTATGCAGCCATAAAAAGGAAAACAATCATGTCCTTTACAGTAACATGGATGGAGCTGGAAGCTATTATCCTCAGCAAACTAACACAGGAACAGAAAGCCAAACACCACATGTTCTCACTTATAAGTGGGAACTGAACAATGAGAACACATGGGCACAGGGAGGGGAACAACACACACTAGGGCCTGTTGGGGGATTGGGGACCTAATGCAGGGAGAGCATTAGGAAGGATAGCTAATGCATGCTGGGCCTAGTACCTAGGTGATGGGTTGATAGGTGCAGCAAACCACCATGGCACATGTTTACCTATGTAACAAACCTGCACATCCTGCACATGTACCCTGGAACTTAAAATGAAAATAAAAATAAATAATAAAAAAAAGATTCATAGTAATGCAAAAGACGATGAATAAATGGCAAAGAGACCAGCTGTAAAACTGAAGGTTTGATGGGATGTCATGACAAGAAAGTAGACTGGACCTGAGGAAATGAGCTGATCAGAAGGAATAGGGGCTTTGGTCAGAAGTGGGCATTTTGGCCTTTGCTTTCATATGATAATAAGGTCCAGGGTATGGCTGTGAGAATGGGTGAGAGTGGTGATTCTCCTTGAGCTCAAGAGGTTAAGGAGCTTTGCAGCCACTGTTGGCCAGGTCATCTTTTGGACACGGAGGCTGGCAGGATGATGACGGGAGCAGGACAGGAGAGAAAGACCAGGAGAACGAGACTGAACTTCTCAGTTGAGTTAGGGGCAGTGACCAGGTGCTCGGTGACAAGAGTGCAAGGAAAATCAAAAGTGACAGGACTGGGACGCGGGAGTTTCAGAGGAAGGAGTGTTTTCACCTGCAGGTACCAGGGGCGAGGGCTTGAAGAGCTGTAGGCAAGAGGAGTGATGTACGGCCTAATGCCAGATCATGTGGAATGAAGGGGTTCAGAAGAAAGGAGAGTTTCTGAACTTAAGAGGGTCCTTGTGCCCAGGATTTCTCCAAGGCTAGTCCATAATCATGCTGACATTCAGCACAAGAAGAAGGCATGTGACTTCTGAGAACAGGTGACTGCTGTGCAGTTCACACAGCAGTAGGCAAGAAAAAAAGTATTCCAGAGAAGAATCACACTTGGAGTAAGATCCTGGAACATCACCACTTTTTTCAGTCCCCAACCTAATCTTTGTCCATTTCACTTTGCAAATCAACTGACATCTTACTTCACCAAAATAGATGCTATTTTCCACATATAGAATGTATGCATATCTGCATTAATTCTCATTTCTTCCTAAATCTGCCAGGGTGACATGTTCTTCCATCAATTCAGTCAAACATCTCTGTTTTTTTGTTTTGTTTTTTGTTTGTTTGTTTGTTTTTGACGGAATCTCACTGTGTCGCACAGGCTGGAGTGCAATGGTGTAACCCCGGCTCACTGCAACCTCCGCCTCCCAGGTTCAAGTGATTATCCTGCCTCAGCCTCCCGAGTAGCTGGGATTACAGGTGCCCGCCACCACACCTGGCTGATTTTTATATTTTTAGTAGAGACAGAGTTACACCGTGTTGGCCAGGCTGGCCTTGAACTCCTGACCTCAAGCGATCTTCCTGCCTTGTCCTCCCAAAGTGGTGGGATTACAGGCATGAGCCACTGTGCCCGGCTCGTCTCTGTTTTTTAGCTTAGAATTTCTTCTCATCTTGTGCCTTAGCTGCTGTGCTCTACTGCAGCGCTTAGCACCCACCATTCTTCCAAAGGCCTTCTTCTCCTTCTTATTCTAATGAAATGTACTGTATGTACAGTACAGTAATGTATGTACAGGGTGCACATCAACGTGTGTGTGTGCATCTGTGTGTATGTATATACATATGTGTGTATACATGCATGTATTTTCACACATGTATTGGTATTATATATGTATGTATATATACACATATATATGATCTCATTGAGTTTCTTAACATAACATAAATCAACCAAGTATTGTACCCACTTTAGAGGTATGGAAGATGAGGCTTAACTAGGTATCTTGTATGAGAGTGGAGTGGGTGATGGGGCCAGGGTTTGCACCTGGGCCTTCTGGTTCATCCGGGCTAAGTCACTAAAAAACATTAAATGCATGTATGTTGCTTCAGTGGGTTATATTTTATGTGAAACAGAGCCTTGATTGTTATGACCATGCACTGCAATATATGTTAAAGTAGTCCTAAAATGAAAAGAACAAACCAACACAAAACCAAATCCATTGGCCCATGTCTTTTTCTCTTTCTGGTATCTCTGGATATCTGCACTTGACTGGGAGGAAGCGAGAGAAATCAGTTTTCCCTCTGATCAGCAATAATTTATTGACCTGAAGATGCAGTGAACTGGTGTGAACACTTAATCCATACTATGCATCATTACACATTAATAGGGCCAACTTTGCCACTTTCTCACATGCAAAAGTGGCTCGATTTGAATGAATTACAGTGATTTTAAAAGCAAAGGTTCTGCAGGGTGGCCTCTTTTGAACATATCCTACATAAATGGCTTCGGTTTTAAGGGAAATAAAATCCAGCTTGAGAACCTGGAGTAGTATGGTCGTTCAGTTCTGAATATATTGTGAAATGGTTTACAAGCTGATGGAGCAGGGATACCTGGAGCTGTGTTCACTTACATTCCAATTCAATCCCTTTCCTGAATCTGCTGGAGATTTTATTACCACTTAGAAACCCTGACATTCTGCAAATTGCATGGTGGACCCTTAATGATTTCTCAAACAAGAGTGAGGTAATCTTCACAGTAATTTTAAATATTTCAGACGTCAAGGGGGGCACTTATGGTTTCCTTTATCATGGAGCAAAATGACTTTTTCAGTCAATCATTTAAGCCACGAGTTATGTACACTATGCATATTATCACATAGGAATCTGCTCTTTGTGCTCCTTTTTGTAGGTGCTTTGGGTATTTGTCAGGAAGACAGGAAAGTCAGACCAGATGGCATGGGTTATTATTGGAAACAGATCTACTGATTCATGTGTGCCTTTCTTCTTTTTTCCTTCCTCCACTCTGTTTTTGGTTCTATCTGTGAAAACAGTAATTGGCTATCTGGAAAAAAAAAAAAAAGGAGGAAATTGATTCTCTTGGAATGGCTGACTGAGTAAATGAAAAGGTGCTTCTCCTCTGTGAGATGACCAGATGTGCGCTTTGTTCTAGGTTCATATTGAACGTATTAGCTTTTGTGCATATTGTGATGGGGTGCTGATACCGAGAAGGGAAATTTGAATGCACTTTGGTGACTTAGAATTTCCATGTAAGTGTCTCCAAGGGGGAGGCTTAGAGAGATTAGGTGTCTTCCTTTTTCCCTTTTTCCTTTTTTTGGAAAACCTCTTTATGAATAGAAAGTGTTCATTAGGTCATTTTGTAAAATTTTGGAAAGCACAAGTAAGGTACATGTTTGTACCTTACTCATCCAGTGCCTCCATGTGATAAGATGCTTTTGGATAATAATGATATTGATAAAACAATCATTTGTAGCACCTTTTGAGCACTAATATGATTGTGAGAGGGGCTTGGATTCTTCAGATCATTGTCAAGACAAGAAAGTGGCGTTGCTCCATGAGGCAGAATTCCATTGTCCACCTACGCCAGATGGTGGCTGAATTTGTAGCTTTAGGAGTTGCTCTCAGAATCCCATCTCCACACACTTCCAACATCTTTATTTACAATAGTCATAAGGGGAGGGTCAGAGCAAGGCCAGCAAAGTTGGGGACCTGAGCTTGCCTGCAGTTACAAAAGCTACTACCTTAGGGTATTTCTTGCCAAGGTTTTTTGGCCAGAGCCAGGAAGGAGGAGTGTGGTGGGATGGCTTCTTAATGCCATCTAAACATTTCCTAAATACTTTCTCTGCCAGGAAACATTCAAGAAATCAAACCCCCATTTCCCTGGGGTCTGAATATAATTTGAATAAGAGAGGAGAGGGAATTGAGGTAGCGTAGTTGGGGGAGGACAATATTGTAGAAAAATACCTCTGCAATTGTTTTATCTCTGTCTATCTTAACAGAAAGCTGACCTGTGAGGGCTTCTTTAGGGTCCTCTCTGATTTGGATCCCATCTCCCCTCCCCAGCCCCAGGTTCTTTTTGAACTTTGAACCATCTATGTGTATACAAGCTACTGTGTCATCTTGAGTCAGTGGTGGCAAACCAAGCTTCCCTGCCTTCAATCAGAAGACACTTCCTATTTGAACAACTCCGCAGGATCTCACGCTATTTTCCTCCCTGGGTGGTACCATTTGCTATAATGGGGGCAGGCACACAATGGATCTCGGCCACTCTCAGTAGAATCGGGCAACTCCCCGTATTAGAATGAGGTTTTATCTCCCTGGAGAATCTGCCTATGTTGAGGCAGCCATATGTGTGTTTTTGAATCGAGGAGACCTGAGCCACTCATTCACATTTGTTTAATCCAAATGCAGGCCTCTCTGAGTAGGCGGTGGCTGCGGGGGAGATATTTGCATTTCTGACCTGCTGCATGCCTTTGCTGAATGAAATTCATATAATTACTACACACCATGACTTCCTCTAGAGTTGTATCCGTTCTGGTTGGCTTTTTTTCTTCCTCCACTTCATCATCATCCAATTAATTAACAGTTGCCAAGGTGACTGTTGCCATGGCAGCATACAATTCTCCCAAAGGGCTTCTCATTCATATTCTAATGAAATACATGCACATGGCTGGGTGGCTGGAAAAAGTGGTCAGGAGAATTCAAGAAGAATGGAAGAAGAAATAAAAGAGGGTTGCTTTGTTCTTTTGCCCTGCCCTATCTAGCTTTGTCTTTAGCCTACTTTATCTTAGGAAGAGGATGCTTTTCTTTATTGTTTTTCATATAGAAATGCCTGGCTGTTCTCAGGGTGCGTCATATTTTTAGTAAAGTAGTCTTTTTCTGCCTTAGGGCCGTGCTCTTCTCTCATTTTTTTTTCTTCCTTCATAAGGTGAGGGGCATATTGATTTTCCTCTGCTGTTCAGTCTGACAGGCTTGCTGGTGAGATTTCTAATGGATTCTCTGTAGGCCAAGTAAAGGAACCAAAGCTTTGTCATTTACAACAATTGGCAGCTTCCACCTCTCAAAGGAAGATCATATCTGTCACCTGTCCACATGTAACTTCCCAGGAAGCAATGGTTCTAATAAGATTCTTAACTACCCTTACAAATCTGTTCATGGATTGTGTTATAGAGCCGAACCAGGTGTCCACTCACCCGGTGCAGCAAGGCCAAACACTGACATCGGGATTGCAGTAAGAAAAAGTGAAGCATTTAGTTGCCAGTTGCCAAGCAAGGAGGACCAGGCAGCTAATGCCTAAGTCCTGACCTCGTTGATAGCTTGCAGATAAGGGATTTTAAAGGCAGGGCTAAATTTCAGAAAAGCAGAAGTTACAGGCAAAGTCATGAATCAATACACGGAGGTTATATATTGGTTTTGGCCTAAAAGGGCCGGATATCTTAAGCAGGAGAGCTTATAGATCATAGATAGATTTCAAAGATTCTGATTTGATTGAGGAAGAGAAGATTTGTTTAAAAATTTGGGGTCAGCAGAAAAGAATGTTAGCTCTGGCTCCTGGGTGTGACTTTCTCCAGGCCCCTCAGGAAGAAATTTTGAACCAAGAACTGTGGTCAAAGTTTACTTTTTAGTTCCCCATTATCTGAGGTCTACTTGCCAGCAGATCTCCTTGCTGGGGGTCCGGGTTTCCGAAAAACAATTCAGGGATATATATTAAGATGTTATCTTTAGTTTCCATAGAGAATCAAACCTCCCGTGATTCTAGCTTCCTTGGGTATTGTTTTAAGCTACTATTACCTTCTTGCTTATCAAGCTGCTTATTTAGTTCTCAAGGCCAGCTAGGTGCCTGGAATTTCCCTTGAAGGAACTCAAGATTTTCTTTTATTTTCATGCTTGGAGGCCCAGCAGGCCCCTAAGAAGGGGTACTGGTTTTGTCTCAATTACTTATGCATGTGAGACAGCCAAGTGGAAAGGGGTCCCCAGGGAAACTCCAGCCGGCCCGCGCACTGCGGTGGAGTCGCAGAAGTTTGCGCCATTTGCAGTGGGGAGGAGCTTGGCCCTCGCTCTTCCTGGGTGGAACCTGGAATTTAATCTGTGAGGCAGGAAGCACACTATCAGGACTCTGGCTTTGTGGAGAGTCCCTGTTTTCCCTTTTTTTTTTTTCTCCTTTTTGTCCAATAAGTACCATTTTTATCACCCTTCAAAGTATCTGTGAGCCTAATATTTCATGGCCATGCGACAAAGACCTCATCCTTAGCTGAACTAAGGGAAAAGTCCTACAACACTTGTTTAATGTCTTGCCATACTCATTCGCTTTCTCAGTTCCTCCAGAAAGAATGAAAAATTTCCAGGACTCTTCTTGCATCCACATATCCCTGGCATGTGGACCTGACTAAGGTGACCTTAGCCCAGGACCGCTGTTAGATTGGAATGCCTTCATTTTGGCCCGCCTCCCCGCTTCGACTCTCTGCTGCAGTTCCGTTCTGGTCTGCTTCCCTCTGCTTCTCTGCCTGCCTCCAGGCCCTACCCCTGTGCAGGCATCTTCCACAAAGCTGACAGAAGTTGACAATTCAACATGAGATTTGGGTGGGGACAAACATCCAAACTATATCAGCTTCTTTCCAAAAGAAATGCAATTGTCTTAAATGCCCTCCTTAGATAGCTCATCAAATAACCAGGAAAGATCAACCACCAAAAAAGAGAAGAGACTGGGAGTTGTCCTGTCCACGGACAGAATTTTTATCTATTCTTCTGAGGGCGACTCCAGGAGATTGTTTGGGGGACTTTATTTGCATCATAACACAACTTTTGTTCCTGTGTAGCTCTGCCCTTCCTCTGCTGGCTGCCTCTTGCCTCTTGGACCTATGCACCTCTCCCCTGAAGAGAGTTGTAAGCATCAACCATCTGGCCCCTCTCTGAGTTCATGTTTTCTATGACTCTCTATTTTTTCTCCTATTAATCTGGCTTTTGTCATTTGATTTTCAGTGAACCTTCAGAGGGCAAAAGGAAAGTTTTCTCCCTCAGTCCCTATGTAGATAATCCAGGGGCTCCATTTTGGGAAATACTGGCTCAAAAGGAAGCCCAAATTCTTAGCATGGTCTGCAAAGTCCATTACAATCTGATTCCAATCTGTTTTTGCCTTTTTAACTTCTAGTAATGATTCCTCCTCAGATTTTTCACCTCAGTGCCTGCCTTGTGTTCTAATTCTACCAAATTTTTCATTATTCCTCTCACCATACTGCACACAACTCAAACTCCAAGCCTTTGCTCAAACTCTTCTTTTGTCTGAATGACCCCACTCTCTCTGATCCTGGTCAGACTTCTCAGTTCAATGCCACCTCCTTCCTGAAGCCTCCCAATCTTTCTCAGGTAGGACCATTCCTTCCCTGTGTCCCATAGCACTTTTAAGGCCGATGCTTGTCCTTACCACATTTTATTTCAATTCTCTCTTTTAGGATCTGTATTCCTTGCCCTTTGAAGATTCAGGGCTGGGGAAAGAAAAGTAGCAATTATTTAGCACCTACTAAGTGTTGTTTATGGTGACAATGAACTGTTCTCCTCATCATAAACTTCTTTTTTATTAACAGCAACAATAATGACAACAAAATAACTGAAATGAGTCCTTTATTCCAGGTAGTGTGCCAAGAAATTTACATGCATATTCTCAATATTCATAGCAATCTTATAAAACTGCCATTATAATATACCTTTCCTTACAGAAAATGAAGGAGCTTAATGTACTCAAAGTTGATACTTAGTAAATGGTGCAGTTGGAATTTATCCAAAATTGTCTGACTCTAGAGCCTGCTTGGGTGATCCTGCCTCTCATTGTTACTGAATTTTAAGGTGGAGAAACTTGCTTGAGGGTACCCAGCAACAGACAGCTAGGGCTGCTGGATTCCCAGGCCTGGGGAAAGATACTCTTCAAACTTAGAACCTGCAGCTCCTCCTGTAATTCCTGACATATGGTTCATTGAATTGAAGTAGACCTGTTGAGTATTAACATGACTCTCATTTTGATTCAGAGAAGTGACTTATCCAAGGTAATGTAGTTAGAAAGAGTCTTGGTTGAGACTCCAACACAGATGTTTTTACGATCAAGTAAAATTCTCACCTTGTCAAAGATGCCTCCTCAATGCTATGGACAATTGGATATGTATTTGGGATTCTGGCCACCATTTACAGCATTGTTTCAAGGGAAAAAATGTATCCTGAAGTAGTTTTCAAGACTGTTAGAGTCAACCCTTAGAACTTGGGCTAAGTCAGAGACTGTGAAGTAGGCATGCCATAGCTCTGTTCTCACCAGCAGTAGCATTTGTATCCAGATCCACGTAGGTATCTGCAAAATATTTATGGTCTTAGAATGGAGTCTCAGTTACATGTTTGGTACTTTGTCCAAAAGACAATATTTGGAAGTGGATTCTATAGCACCAGGCAGCTGATGAAGGAAGGAGATATTTTCTCATCTAATTTTCACAAATGGTTTCTGGAACCTCACCTTCAAACCCCTTGACAAACACAGTTCTGCCTGCACTCTCAGAGGACCTGAAAAAAAAAATCATGCAATTAACCCCATATGTTCAGCTTTGGAGAGCACCTGGGTAACAGCTCCTAGCCAGAGCTTAGTATGCCAGGCACTCTCTGATGAGGGGTCTGACCATTTTCTTTTCCTAGGAATTGAATAAGTCGGTGATCCATCTGTCTATCAAGTGTCTGAAGTCAGCAGAACCCCTGATAGTTAGTGCCCAAGCCTTCTTTTTACCCTCTGTCCCATTGCAAAGCAACTAACCCCATCCTGGGATAGCTGTGAGCTGTGGCTGCAGCTTTGCTGTGTCTGGTCTTCTGGGGGATGAATGGCTGGTGGCTCTGTCCCAGGGTGAAGCTTGTGCTGGGGGCGGGTCACAGGGTGCTGAGGAGAGAGAAACCCCCTGTGTGTATAGTGGAGTTCCATTGATTTCCACCTCATCCATCACTCCAGTGCGCCTGCCACTGGCTGCAACGTGAAAGTGTACCCTGCTCAGGTGTGAGGGGACAGTGTTGTGAAAAATTCATCTCTCGGGTTATGCATTGGACCCCTGCTTGCTGATCCACTCCTGCACTCCTCACCCCACACGTTTATCGGCAGGAATATCAAGGTATCAGGTTTTAAAGAGGTGGAAGTCAGAGAGCAAAATTATTAACCTCCATGTCAATTCTAATTAATGCAGCAAGCCACCTGGATATTTAGGGACTGGAAATGAAATCAATTTGAGTTTTCAAATTTAATTTACATACAGCTGGTATGATAAATCAGTAACACATTGCTAGGTAATTCACTTCTCTGTAGTTCAGGGGAAGGATTTCTGTCCTCATTGCTATCTGGGTATTTTACAAATCCTGACATTAATCCAGAGCTTTGGCCTTCCAAGGAAGGGCATGCTGGTTGTAACAGCTTTGAAAAATTTAACTTCTGCTGCAGCTTGGCCACAAAGAGAAAATGTCATTTCTATATTTTTTTAATTGCCATTTTAGTTTAATTTATGATTTCCCATTCCCATCCCCACCCCCACCCCTACCACCAGTGAAAAGAAAAAGCTAAATTTCTAGTTTGGTTTGAGTGAATGTCTGACCTGATCATTTAGACGGGGTCTTCGAGGGATGCTCAGTCTTTTTAGGAAAAAATGGTTTCACTCTTAGATTACCTGCACCCTGTGACTGCTTCTTTTCATAAAATGGCATCTAGAGTATGGAGACAACTGGTTTGGAAGGGAGTGAGGGCTGTGGCTCCTGGACTTCATGTGGAGGGGAGGAGTGTCCTCTCGTGTGGGGACTGTGGCTTCAGGTCCATGTCTCTTTGTACTGGTTCCTGCCCCAAGACCGTGGCTGGTGTCACTTGGGCCTGGTCAGGGGCTTCTCCTCTGGCTGACCTCCAGACCCTATGGCCACTGCCCATCCCAGCAGGCCCCTGGCTCTCACCATCAGTGCCCAGCAGTCAGAAGGTGGCTTTGGCAAAGTGAAACCTCAGAGCCTCCCTCTGTCCCTCCTGCTGCCTTGCCAACTCGATGCGGCCTGGCTCTAGGCTGGTGTAAGGCAGTCAGAGAGAGTTCTTTTTGCAGAAGTCCATGCAGGGAGCAGAGGCTGTGCCTCCTCCTACTCTCTTAGGTTCACTTATTCCATGCCAAACACAGACAGGGGACATGGGGACATGCCTCGAAGAGCCTTGCTCTCCTCTCTTCAGCTCTTCCACCATCCTTCAGGCTGGAAAACGATGGGTCTTTCTTTTACCCTCCTGTGTAATAGTGTCCTTCTTCTACAGGAGTGGCAAACATTCTGGCCTTCCTGCCCTGGTGGAGAGTGCATATATTCTAAGTGGCAGTGGTATTTTTATGCATTAGTGTCATCTAGCCTTGGTCCTTAATGATCTAAAGCAGGGTGGGTGTGTCTTGAGGGAGTGAAGGTAGAAGTGGGAAAAACTGTTTTCAGGACAATACCCTGGCTTCAGGGTAAATGCTTTGCTGTTTAAGCCAGTTTCTGAATGCAGTAAATTGAAAATTACTCTTGCTGTTCTTTCTGCATTCTTTTGGTAAAAATCCTCCTTTTCTAACAGATGGGAGTTTCTGGGTGCCTTTGGCAATCTGGGGTGATGGCGACATACTCAGAAATCCAGAAGAAAAACACATGAACAATTCTCAATACAATTTTACTTTCATTAAATCAATAATATGTGAGGCTTTGCCACACGTTCTCTGTCCAGACACACCTGGCTGTAGTTCACAGGATGTGATCCCTTAGTCAACAACTTATTTTTTATTTTTTTTTAAGATGGAGTTTCACTCTTGTTGCCCAGGCTGGAGTGCAATGGCGCGATCTCGGCTCGCTGCAACCTCCGCCTCCTGGGTTCAAGCGATTCTCCTGCCTCAAGTAGCTGGGATTACAGGCATGCGCCACCACACCCGGCTAATTTTTGCATTTTTAGTAGAGATGGGGTTTCACCATGTTGGCCAGGCTGGATGGTCTAGAACTCCTGACCTCGAGTGATCCACCTACCTCGGCCTCCCAAAGTGCCGTGATTACAGGCATGAGTCACTGGGCCTGGCCTAGTCAACTTTTAAGAAGTGACAGTAGCAACTTGCGCGTGTGCATGTGTATTTGTGTGTGTGTGTGTGTCTGAGGGAGAGGGAGAAAGAGAGGGAATGGAGTGTGTTAGATTATGGGCTGAGTAGTGTGGAGAAGGATATCAAAGGTGTGAAAAATTTGGGATTAAACCTGTAGCTTGAACCCAAAAATTAGAATGTTTGAAGGCCACAAATTAGTGAGTGCAACTAATATAGCCCCAACTTACTACAGGATTTCTGAGGGACCACAGAACAAAGAAGTGATTATAATTAGACATTTTTAACCAGAAAAGACTTCCTAAAAGAGGTGATTTTGGGATTAGACTTGCAGGCAAGATTATTTGTACCTATACAAATCAAAAGGAACAGGAGCAGATGGATTAGCTGACAGGAGCTGAGGCTGGCTGTGAAGGAAATAGGGTTGGCGAGATAGGAGGGGACCACCGTGAGTAACGGGCATGGTTTTGTGGGACTGGTTTTTGCTTAGAAATCAAGAGATGCTCTAAGCTGTTACTGGTGAGCTATGTGACCTGGTAAGCCCCCTGGCCTCAGGTTCCTCATTGGTTAGAAGAGGGATGAGGAGGTCTCTCAGGCCCCTTCCAGTTGCAGCCAGCTCTGATTCAATGGCAAGAGGAATCCTGGTCAAGGTTTTGAGAGTGGAGGGGTGTGGTGAAAATGACATGGACATGGGATTCTTCCAGCCATGCTATAGTATAAATTGGAGCCCAGGAGAGCAGAGGCACAGGCATGAAATGATGCAGGGATAATGTCCTGGGGGTGAATAGTGGCCTCCAAAATGATATGTATAAGTTCTAATCCTTGGAACCGATGAATGGTACTTTAAATGGCAAAAGGGGACTTTGCAGATATGATTAAGTTAAGGGTTCTGAGATGAAGAGATTATCCTCGATTATCTGGGTTGGCCCTAAATGCCATCACAAGTATCCCTCTAAAAGACAGACAGAAGGAGTTTTGAGACAGACAAGGGGGAGACAGTGTGGTCACAGAGATTGGAGTGAGGTGGCCACAAGCTAAGGGATGCCTGGAGCCCCCAGAAGCTGGAAGAGGCAAGGAAGGAGGCTAGTGCCTCCCGAGGGAGTGTGACCCTGCTGATACCTTGATTTTGAACTTTCCATCCCCAGAACTGTGAGGAAATAAATTTCTGTTATCTGAAGTGCCCGGTTTGTGGTAATTTGTTACAGCAGTCACAAGAAATTAATACAATTATAGCTGAAATAGGGAAAGAAAGTGAAGGTTTATGAGATACTGGTCTTTCTCTCAGTTACCTTCTCAGGGAGCAACTGTGGGAGAGAAGGAAAGCAATTAAAAATGGCTCTAACATGAGCCATGAGACTGTGGTGTTCCTAAGAATGCATATTTTTGACAGGGATTGCTTTGTAGACATATTCTCCTTTCATCACCTATGTGGCACATCTTTTTGTCTCCAATTTTAAAAGTAAATAATGTGTCTCAAAGTCACACACACATATGGAGGAAAACAGTCATAGAATTAAAAAGCTTAGGATGAAAAACTTCAGTTCCCTCCCCTCCCCTTCCAGCCTCCAGTTTCACTTCAGAGACAGTGGCTTTCATCTCTGGGGCTTGTTTTTCTTGGCATTTACCTTCATCTATGATGATTTCTTGATTTATCAATCTTAGACCATGTCTATTAATTTCTTCTTCTGACCATTATAGATTTCCTTCTCTTCTGACCTCTCTTCTGTTGGCTTCCCCTCCCTCCAGCCTTCAGTATAGTTTAGGTGATGGAATGTTATCTTCGATGTTTGGATCAAGTCACCATGATGTAGTAGCCTTTCAAAGGAAGTGACTGAACACTGATTAGTTGATTCTGAAGCCCATAAAAAGAATAAAAAGGACAGAAAGTTGAGAGTGTGAAGATGATATGGTTTGTCTCTGTGTCCCCACCCAAATCTCATGTTGAATTGTGATCTTCAGTGTTGGAGGAGGGGCCTGGTGAGAGGTGATTTGATCATGGAGGTGAATTTCCCCCTTGCTGTTCTCATGGTAGTTGAGTTCTCATGAGATCTGGTTGTTTAAAGTATGTAGCACCTCCCCCTTCACTCTTTCTTTCCTGTCACCATGTGAATATGTGCCTGCTTCCCCTTCGCCTTCTGCCATAATTGTAAGTTTCCTAAGGCCTTCCCAGCCATGCTTCTGGGCAGCCTGCAGAATTGGGAGTTGATTAAGCCTCTTTTCTTCATAAATTACCCAGTCTCAGGTAGTTCTTTATAGCTGTGTGAGAATGGACTAATACAGAGAACATCTTGTGCGGAGATTTTCTTCAGGGAAAACTTTGCTGAGTCCCTGTCAGGGCTGTCTACCCGTCACTTCAAGCCTGTGAGGGTTTCTGCCAGGATTACAAGGAAGGCATACCCTTCAATGAGGACCTGTTTTGACTTCCCCAGGATATCGGAAGGGTGAGAAACAGGCTCACTGCTTTGGTGGTAGAGGCAGGAGGACTGCTTCTGTTTGGGAGGGGCCTGCCCCCTTGGAGTCTGCCAGGAACAAAGACAAACAGTGTCATCTTGCCGGTCATGGGAGCAGCTGTCTGAAGGGCCCAGTAGGGAGGTCTCCAAAGAACATATGAAAACACCATTGAGAAAGAGGAGGAACCTTCAGAAAACCATCCCATCAAGTGTGAACTTTCTGCATTTTTTTTCCCCTGTCCTTTTTCCCATTTGCAAAGAGGAGGAGGTGAGTGAAAGGTGTGGCTGAACACACCTCCCACCTGAGTGTAAAGTGGCCGTCGTCAACTGGCCCTACCTGAGGAAAGAGAGAATATTCAGCTCTAAATTAGTTTTGGAGACTTGATTGTTATTAATACATAGGAACGGGCATTCTAATGATTAAATCGAGGCTCTGTCTCCTGAAATAATGACTCTAGGACTAAAGCGGGAAAATCTTGGGACCTACCAGGGTTTTAATCTAGCCAAAAGGTGAACATTTCCTCATTGAATACATTTTTCAAACTTAAAAAAAATCAAAACTTTTATTTCAAGATAATCATAGATTTCCATGCAATTGTAAGAAATCATATAGGGAGACCCTGTGTGTTTCCCCAAGAGTAATATCTTGCAAAATGATGGCATGTTATCACAACCAGGATGTCGACATCAATACAGTCAAGATGCAGAACACTCCATTAACACAAGGGTCCCTCCTGCTGACCTTTTTAACCATAGCCCCCCACCTCCCTCCTTAACCATTGGCAACCTCTAATCTCCTCTCCATTTCTATAATGTTGCCTTCTTAATAATTCTATATAAATGGAAGTATATGTATGGTATATAATTTTGGAGGATTAACCTTTTTCTTTCTACTCAGCCTAATTCTGGAGATTCATCCAAGTTGTTGTGTGTATTAATAGTTTTTTGTACGTTTGTTTGTTTGAGACAGAGTCTCCTTTTGTCACCCAGTGGCGTGCAGTGACATGATCATGGCTGACTGCAGCCTTGATCTCCTGGGCTCAAGCAATCCTCCAACCTCAGCCTCCGGGTAGTTGGACTTACAGGCACATACCACCATGCCTGCTAAATTTTGTTTTTTGTAGTAGTCGGGGTTTCTTATGTTGCCCAGGCTGGTCTTGAACTCCTGGGCTCAAGCAATCCTCCTGCCTTGGCTTGCCAAAGTGCTGGGATTACAGGCATGAGCCACAGTAGCTGGTCCATTTTCTTTTTTATTATTCAGTAGTATTCCATGGTATGGATAAGCCAGTTTGTTTAACCATTCACCCATTTAAGGACTGGGCTATTTCCTTCTTTTTTTTTTTTTTTTTTTTTTGCTATTATGAGTAAAGCAGCTGTGAATGTTTGTGTTCATGTTTTTGTGTGAGCTCATCTACATTTCTCTGGGAATAAATGCCCAGGGGGCATGTATTGGCTAAGAGGTATAATAGTTGTAAGTTTATTTTTTTAAGATGCTGCCAAGCTTTTCCCAGAGTGGCTGTACCATTTTACACTTGCATCAACAATATACCAGTGATCCAGTTTCTCTATGAATGTATTTTAAAGGCATCATCGGAGATGAAAATAAAATTACAGATGACATCCCCTAGGTGGTACCACTCTGGCCTCTGTAAATAGCAAGTTTGATCTGCCTGACCCATTCAAAAGTGGCAGGGTCTGCAGAGCTGGGAGCGGGCCTGGCTTGGTCTCTGGGCAGTGGTGCAGTACCGGGAACTGTCC
This sequence comes from Pan paniscus, assembly GCF_029289425.2. Classification (NCBI taxonomy): domain Eukaryota; kingdom Metazoa; phylum Chordata; class Mammalia; order Primates; family Hominidae; genus Pan; species Pan paniscus. The sequence goes on along the minus strand of NC_073256.2, from coordinate 48,429,916 downwards.
AGAGAGGCACCCTAAGGCTTGACAACCACTTACTGAGAGGCCTTTTAGTTAGCCCTGCTCAGGGCTCTTCCACATTCATTGGTCAGGGCTATGGCAGCGTCCTTGGATTGGAGCTACTTTTCCCGTTACGGAAACAACAATCTTTTTCATCAGAGCACAGTAGTTACTATTAAAAGCTGCAGTCGCATGACAGCCTGGAAGTGGCGATTTAGAGAAACTTTTGTCTTCCCACTTCCCAGAGTGGTGCCAGATGGAGGGGTTTTGCTGGGACTGGAGAGGGAAGAGTGGGGCTAGGATCAAAGCCAGAAAGGGGAATGCTTCCTAAAGAAAGCCGCATGCAGAGGCCAGTGTAACTCCTCAGTTGCAGAGGGGGCTGTGGTGCCTTCTCTCAGAGCTCAGAGGCTACTAAAAGCTCAGCTCTGAGTCTGAAAGGCTTATATGATCCGGCTCTGGAGCTAAATGCCTCCAGAAATCCCAGCTCGATCACTTACTGCCTGTGTAGCGACAGTCAAGTTATTTTAACCTCTTTAAGTCTCAGACGTCTCATCCATAATATAAGGATATGAATAGCACCTCTTGGGTTTATTATGAGGACTATGTGGGACAATATTTATATAAAGTCCATAGGACAGTCATTTCAACTTGACTGCACATTAGAATTACCCAGAGATCTTTAAGGAACACTGATGACTGGGTCCCATTGCCAGATTCTGGGATCATTACAACTGTCCTGGCGTGTGAGTTCTAAAAACTCCTTAAGTGGGCCAGGCGCGGTGGTTCACGCCTGTAATCCCAGCACTTTGGGAAGCTGAGGCGGTTGGATTACCTGAGGTTGGGAGTTCGAGACCAGCCTGACCAACATGGAGAAACCCCATCTCTACTAAAAATACAAAAATTAGCTGGGCGTGGTGGAGCATGCCTGTAATCCTAGCTACGCGGGAGGCTGAGACAGGAAAATTGCTTGAACTCGGGAGGCAGAGGTTGTGGTGAGCCGAGATCATGCCATTGCACTTTAGCCTGGGCAACAAGAGCAAAACTCCATCTAAATAAATAAATAAATAAAAACTCCTTAAGTGATGTGCTATGTTTAATTGCCCCCACTGTGATCTCCCCCACCAAGTTCATGTCCTTTCTGGAACTTCAGAATGTGGTTTTATTTGGAAATAGATTCATTGTGGGTGTAGTTAGTTAAGATGAGGTCATATTGGAATAGGGTGGGCCTTTAATCCGATAGGACCGGTGTCCCTATTAGGAGAGGAGAAGAGACACAAAACAGACAGGTACAGAGACAAAACAATGTGAAGAGACACAAGGAGAATGCTGTGCAACACAGGAGGCAAAGATTGGAACGATGCATCTATAAGCCAAGGAATGCCAGAAATGACCAACAACTCCCAGGAGCTAGGAGAGAGGCAGGGAATGAGCTTTCCTGCAGAACCTTTCAGAAGGACACCTTGATTTTGGACTTCAGGCCTCCAGAGCTGTGAGAAAATACATTTCTCTTGTTTTTAGCCACCCAGTTCCTGGTATTTTGTGACAGCAGCCCTAGAAAGCTAGTGTGGATTATCATAATATACAGCCAACGTTGTCAGTCACAGCCATAGATGGTAGAATGTGGCAGAACATGGCTCAGAGAGCATCAGCTATTTTCATTATCTCAAAGAAGATAGCTTTAGCCATATTTAAGTGTCTACTGAGTCTCAGAAAAGAATATTGGATAGTAGTTGGTGCTGTTTGAGAGGAAAGAGTCCTAAGGAGCCCTGTTCTCTGAGGATGGGCCACCCTAGTCAATCACGGGGAAGCAGTAGGTGTGATCACTGTCACGGGAATCCAGCCCATTCATAATAGTCTGAGAAAGCAGGTGCTCCATGTCAGTCTGGGTCTCAGAAGTTTGGGACACGCTGCGTTCCATATTCCCTCTGTATTAGTCCGTTCTCATGCTGCTATGAAGAAATATCCAAGACTAGGTAATTTATAAAGGAAAGAGGTTTAATTGACTCACAGTTCTGCATGGCTAGGAAGGCCTCAGGAAACTTACAATCATGGTGGAAGGCTCCTCTTCACAAGGTGGCAGGGAAGACAATGACTGCCGAGCAAAGGAGGAAGCCCCTTATAAAACCATCAGATCTCATGAGAACTCACTCACTATCATGAGAACAGCATTGGGAAAACTGCCACCATGATTCAGTTATCTCTACCTGGTCCCACCCTTGATACCTGGGGATTATTACAATTCAAGGTGAGATTTGGGTGGGGTCACAGAGCCAAACCATATCACCCTTCTTTGAAGAAAACAGCATACGTTAGCATGTTTAAGGTTCTCCTGGAGTAAAGAAACCCCTTTGATTTTACTTATACCAGAATTTCCCAAGCCAGTCTGACTATGTCAAGCTCAACTTTTTCCATAACATGTATTATCCCAGCAGAACCAGTGCTCTGGAACCTGAATTAGGAAATCCTGACTAAAGTCACACCACCACAGGTGGGTACACACCTATCCAGAGGGAAAACTTAAAGGAAAAGGCTGGGCATGGTGGGTCACACCTGTAATCCCAGCACTTTGGGAGGCTGAGGCGGGTGGATCACTTGAGGTCAAGAGTTCAAGACCAGCCTGGCCAACATGGCGAAATCCTGTCTCTACTAAAGAATACAAAAATTAGCCGGGCGTGGTAGCATGCACCTGTAATCCCAGCTACTCAGGAGGCTGGGGCAGGAGAATTGCTTGAACCCGGGAGGCGGAGGTTGCAGTGAACTGAGATCATGCCACTGCACTCCAGCCTGGGCAACAGAGATAGATGCTATCTAAACAACAACAACAAAAACAACAACAACGAAAGACCAAAAAACCAAAAAACAAAACCTTAAAGGAAAGTGATTCCCTTGTTTTGTCATCAGGAGGAGCTCAGCATGGGCAGCACTGAGAGATTTGGAAACTCAAAGATGTTTCCAGTTGAACAGCACAGAGCAGGTTGCACATGGAAGTTGGCTATGTACACTGCATAGATTCTCTAGAATAAAAAAAAAAAGCTTCCTGGACATGAAAATGTTCTGGGTCAAGTTTTAGAGCAGGGATGCCAGTGTCCATTGAGTTTGTCACCCTTGAATGCACTGGACAAATGCAAGCTTGGTGGTGAAGGGTGGTTTTTAAAGAGCAGCATTGTTTGGTCTTCAGAAGTTTGAGGGAAGATGTAACAGCTGTTGGAGGGTGTAGGGGGTCATAACAGCTGTTCTTCCTCTTCATGGAGAGTGGAATGAGAGAAAATGAAGCAGAGAAGTCTTATGAGCTGTGAGAGAGCATTTCCCAATAATTCACAAAACTTTAGAGTGATAGAGTCAGAACTCAAAGCCAAGTCTCAGATTCTGAATCCTGTGTTTTTTTCACACCAAGGAATGCTGCGTAGAGGGTGAATCTGAGTTTATAGACTCACTTATGCAAAGAATGAAACTGTCTTTCTCTATAACGTAACAACTGTTTCAGACCTCCATTGTGACAGAGTGGCAGAAACGTAATTTTAGTCAATTACTTTTGGGGTTGCTATTACCTTTGGGATGGTACCCAGTTCCAGGGGCTTACTCTCATATGGGGACCATATGAGAGGGAGTGGGTAGTGCTGTGGTCCCTGATGTCTTGCCTCTGCAGGTGTCCTCTGGAGTATCCACTTCTTGTCTGGTTCTTGGCCATCTGTTCATGAAGACTGTCTCTGTCTCTGTCACCACAGCTACTTTGGTTCTGGTGGCTCTACTTGTGAGCCAGGTTAAGGCATGGAGGGCTCCGACAGGCTGTCTGTGCTCTTGTTGGTCTAGGTAACCTATATAGTCATTTTCTCTCTGGCATCTGGCTGCCCCCCTGAGACTCAGCACGAGTCAGGGTACAGGGCTTTGCTTTCTTTTTCCTCTGAGGCATCAGCTTTTTGAAAAACAAATGAGGAAGATCACTTTACTTCCTTGTGTTCCATTCAATCATATCATCTCCTCTTCAAATGAAACAGAAGAACCAGGGGAGGATGATGATGAGAAAAAACCACAAGACCCTCAGAACTTCTGAACTACTGAAAAGAAAAAAAAAACTGTCACCTAATGTAATACTTCAGTAGTAGTATTATTCCAAAAACTTCTCCCATTGCAGTGGGCCCTGGAGGAAGGGTGTAGTCTTTTCTTCCCCTGACTCATGTAGATGGATAAGTTCTGGGCTCTGAGGCTCTACAGTATGTATGTATTGGGGCTGGCCTGTTGCCTAATATCTTGACCTCCAGCTCTTAGTGTGACAGAACCAGCCCAAGCTAGGAAGATCAATGTTCCGGGTTTGCCTGAGTCTAAGAGGTTTCACAGGACGTGTGACTTTCATTGCTAAAACTGGTACAGCCCAAGGCAAACTGGATGGATTGGTCACTTGGTGAAGATCCTTTGACTGTTTTCCTCTGGGGCTAACTTTCTGAGCCTCTGTGTAGACTCACCCCCAAACTTCTCCAGTCCTGCATGTGTCTTCTCTTCGCTGGGTTAAAGGAGTAGAGACTCATGCATGCATCAAGAGCCTGCTAACAGTCAGGCATTTTATTTTCCAGATGAATCTCCAAGGATTATTCACCTTGGAGGGTGAGTATCATGGTTCTCGAGCCTGTCTGCTGAGAGCCTTGGAGGTCCCCGCTTTATCATGGCTCCATCTGACCAGCTTGCTATCAGCACCTCATTTGCTTTTTCTCAGATAATTATGAATTTCTGCATCTTATACTCATGCTAGTGGATGCCTTTTCAATTAACCACTGACGATGGGAAAGAGACAGATTTCTGTATCCATGAATTAACTGTCAGTACTGACAGGTAGCGGGGAACTTGTGAAGAGTACAGTGTGAGTGTGTGTGCGCGCTCACAAGCAAGTGCACAATTGGATAGGTGGGCGGTGAGTGTAGGAAAGAGAGAAAGGAAGGTGGGAGTGCAGCAGAGAAGACCATCTGTTCTTTGCAGCCAATTTTAACTCTTTCCCCCCTTCTCCTAGTCTTTCGCTACTTCCCTAGTTACCATTATCTGAAGACAAACTTTCAGTGCTAGATATTTTTGATTTACTGAGCTATCAGAAATGAAAGGTGACTTCTGTTCCCAGTCCTTCACTCTTCAAGATACCCAAGCAACAGCTGGAACAGTAGAAGCCCCATCATTGAAGGAAATCTGGATTCTGTTTCATCTTTACACTAATTTCCTATGCTCCATTCCCATTGATTTGCTCCCTAGCTTTGAGAAAATCAGTTAACCTCTCTGGTCATCTCTTGCTTTGTAATAAAATGAAAGTGAAGGCTCAGAGTCCCAGATATAGTGACATATTTTTAAAATGTGATATTGGTGATGCTGACTGTGGAATCTTTTTATTATACCGTTTCTCTGCCCAAAGGCCTAAAACATGGGCTAAGAAAGCCCCACAGCCTATAGAATAAAATCTAACTCCTAAATATGCCAGTCCTTGACCTCCACAATCTGGATTCCAAAAGCTTGAGCTGTTAATCATCTGTTGCTTCATTTGGCCCTCAAGCATATATTAAAGTGTACTTTAGTTACTTTTAATAATTATCTGTCTTATTTTTAAATTTATTTAAAAGTTCCTTGACAAGCAGACTGCTTTTTATCCTTTAAAAAAAATCCCCAACACCTCACAGCTGTTTTGCACCTAGTAAGTGCACAATAAATGTTATTCAATTCAATTAATAAATTAATAAATTAATGAAACTTTTTTGGGTGGGATACACAGATCCTTTTTAAAACACAAGCAGCTTATGAATCTTTAAATTTATTCTGTACTTATTCCCAACCGTAAAAGGAACATTCAATATTTAATCAGTAACTATGATTTTGGCTGTGAGTTTTTCATAGATGCCCTTGATCAGAATAAGAAAGTTCCTCCTACTCTCAGTTTGCTGACAGTCTTTATTAGGAATGAATATTGGATTTTATCAAGTGCTTTTTCTGGACTGATTGAGATAATCATATAATTTCCTCCTTTATTCTGTTAATGTAGTGAATTAACTACATTGATTTTCGATTGTTGAACCAGTCTTGCATTTCTAGGATTGTATTTTATCATTTTTCTATTATCCTTAGATATATACATTTCTATGGATAATGAATGGGATTCGCCTGTAAATTTTCTTTTCTGTAATGTCCTTTTCAGGTTTTGGGATTAGGCTTATCCTAGCTTCATACAATGAATTGGAAAGGATAGCTTTAGATTTATATGAAAGTTGCAAGGATGTAACAGAGAATACCCGTATACTCTTGTACCCAGTTTCCTCTATTGTAAAGAACTTACTTTCCTATGGTACCTTTGTCACAACTAATGAATCAATATATGTACATTATTATTTATTTGTTTATTTTTGAGACATAGTTTCACTCTTGTTACCCAGGCTGGAGTGCAGTGGCGCGATCTCAGCTCACAGCAACCTCCGCCACCCAGGTTCAAGAAATTCTGCCTCAGCCTCCCAAGTAGCTGGGATTATAGGCATATGCCACCATGCCCAGCTAATTTTGTATTTTTAGTATAGACGAGGGTTCTTCACGTTGGTCAGGCTGGTCTCGATCTCCTGACCTCAGGTGATCCACCTGCCTTGGCCTCCTAAAGTGCTGGGATTACAGGCATGAGCCACTGTGACCGGCTGTGTATGTTATTATTTTTAACTAATGTCCATACTTTATTCACATTTGCTAGTATATAAGAAAGCAATAGACTTTTGCATATTAACTTTGTGTCTTGCAACTTTGCTGTAATCACTTATTAGTTCCATGAGTTTTTTTGGTTTGGAGATTTTCTATATAGATGATCATGTCATCTGTGAACAAAGTTGGTCTTATTTCTTACTTCCCAATATGTCATATATTGGGAAGTAAATGTCTTTTATTTATTTTCCTAGTCTTCTTGAATTAGCTAGGATTTTTTTTTTTTTTTTTGCGCAGAAGATAGGCTCTTAATCTATCACTCAGGCTGGAGTGCAGTGGCATGATCATAGTTCACTGTAACCTCAGCATCCCGGGTTCAGGCGATCCTCTTGCCAGCCTCCTAAGTAGCTAAGATTGCAGGCATGCACCACCATGCCTGGCTAATTTTTAAAATTTTTTGTGGAGATGAGGTCTTGCTATGTTGCCCAGGCTGGTCTTGAAGTCCTGGCCTCAAGCAATCCTCCTGCTTCAGCCTTCCAAAGTGCTGGGATTACAGGTGTGAGCCACTGCACCCAGTCTTTATTTTGATATTGACTAGGTGAGAGTGGACATTCTTGCCTTGTTCTTGATCTTAGAAAAGCATCTATTTCTCACCATTAAGTATGATGTTATTTGTAGTTTTCTTATGGATGTTCTTTATCAAGTTGAGGGAGTTTTTATCTACTTCTAGTTTGTTGAGAGTTTTTATGATGAATGGGAGTTGGATATTGTCAAATGCTTTTTCTGCATGTATTTATATGATTATGTGATTATTGTTCTTCAGACTAATGATGTGACAGTTTGCATCAATTGACTTTGGAATGAGGAGCCAGCCTTGCATATCTGAAATAAATCCCACTTGGTCATTGTATGTAATTATTTGTATACATTGTTGGATTCAATATGCTAAAATTTTGTTGAGGATTTTTGCATTTATGCTCATAAGAGATATTGGTTTATAGTTTTTCTTTCTTGTAATGTCTTCAGTTTTGGTATTAGGCGTAGTACTAACCTCATAGAATGAATTAGCAAGTATTTCCTCTGCTTCTATGTTCTGGAGGTGATTGTAGAGAATTGATATAATTTCTTCCTTAATTATTATCATTAAATGTTTGATAAAATTCACCAGGGAACTCATCTGGGTCTTGTAATTTCTGTTTTGAAGGATTATTAGTTATTAATTCTACTTTTTAATAGATATGTGCCTATTCAGATTATCTACTTATCATTGTGTGAGTTTTGGTAGATTTGGCTTTTAAGGTTCACCTCACTGAGGTTACTAAATCTGTCAGCATAGAGTTGTTAAAAATATTTATTGTCTTTCTTAGTGTCCAGGAGATCTGTAGTGATGGCTCCTCTTTCAACTTTGAAATTAGTTATTTGTGCCTGCTCTTTTTTTTTCTTAGTAAACCTGGCTAGAAGCTTATCAATATAATTGATACATTCAAGGAAAGTGTTTTGGTTTTGGTGATTTTCTCTAATGACTTCTTGTTTTCAATTTCATAGACTTCTGCTCTAATTTTTATTTTTTTCTTGCTTACTTTGAATTTAATAGGCTCTTTTTTCTAGTTTCTTTTTTGCATTTATATTCTTTATTATTTTATGAAGTACATTTACTTGCTTTTCCAGTTTCGTAAGGTGGAAGTTTAGATGATTGATTTTAGATGTTTTAAATCTTTCTTTTTTAATATATGCATTTGATGCTATACATTTCTCTAAGCCATGCTTTCACTGCATTTGCCCTAATTTTGATAAGTTGTATTTTCATTTTTATTTACTTCAAAATATTTTCAAATTTATTTTGATACTCCCCTTTGGTGCATGTGTTATTTGGAAGTATATTGTTTCATTACCAAGTGCTTTGGGATTTTCCAAAGTTTGTGGTCTGAGGGCATTCTTTGCGTAATTTTTATTCTTTTAAATTTGTGAGAGTGTGTTTTATGGCTCAGAATGTGGCTTTCCTTGATGACTGTTTTTTGTGAGCTTCAGAAGAAGGTGTATTCTGTTGTTAGATGAAGTTTTGTGTAGGTGTCAATCATATTTAGTTGATTGATGATGCTACTGAGTTCAGTTATGTCCTTACTGATTTTCTGCCTGCTGAATCTATAAATTTCCAATAATGGGGTGTTGAAGTCCAACTAGAATAATGGTTTCATCTATTTCTCCTTGCAGTTCTATGGGTTTTTGCCTCACACATTTTGATTCTCTGTTCTTAGGTGCATGCATTGAAGATTATTATGTTTTCTTGGATAATTGACCATTTTATCATTAATATAATGCCTCTCTTTATCTCTGATAATTTCCCTTGCTCTGAAGTCTTCTCTATCTGAAATTAATATAGTAAGTACTCCATCCTTCTTTTGAATACTATTAGCATGCTATGCCTTTCTCCGTTTCTTTACCTTTGATCGATGTCTTTACATTTAAAGTGAGTTTCTCATAGACCACATAAATATTTGGGTCTTGTTTTGTGTTTCACTCTGGCAACTTCTGTCTTTTAATTGGTTTATCCAGATCATTGACGTTTAAAGTGATTATTGATATAGTTTGATTAATATATATCATGTCTGTTGTTGTTTTCTAGTTATTTCTCTTGACATTTTTGTTAAATCTTCTCCTTTTCTGTCTTCCCTCATTTTTATTAAACATTTCATGTGATTCTATTTCTCTTCTCTTCCAATTATATTTAAAAAAATGTTTTTTAGTGAATGCTCTTGAGTTTGCAATATACATTTACAATTAATCAAAGTCCTCTTTCATATAACAATGCCATGTCAAGTGTAGTGCAAGTACCTCGTAACAGAGCATTCTCACATCCTCCTTTTCATCTCATATTGACATTGCTGTCATTCATTTCACTTATCCGTAAGCTATCATCACTGAATATATTTGTTGCTATTATTATTTTCAATGAATTTTATCTGCTAGATCAACTAAGAATAACAAAGAAAAAGATTTTTATCTTAACCTTTATTTGTTTATTCTCTTCCACTTTTCCATTATTTATGTAGATTTAAGTTTATGACCTATATTAATTTTCTTCTCTCTGTAGAATTTTTTTAAACATTTCATGCAAAGCAGGTTTACTGGTGAGAAATTTTCTGAATTTTTTTTGTCTGGGAAAGTCTTTATTTCTCTTTCACTTTTGAAGGATAATTTTGCTGGACATAGAATTTTAGGTTGGTGGTTTTCTTTTTTTTCTTACTACTTCAAATATTTTACCCCACTGTCTTCCTGCTTGCAAGGTGTCCACCTCCTCCTCCTCAGCTTCTTTCAAGGTTTTCTCTTTGTCTTTGTTTTGAATATGAAAAAAATCTAGGGGTAGTTTTTTTTTTTTTTTTTTTTTTTTTTTTTCTATTTATACTGCTTGTTCTCCGAGTTCATGGATCTGTGGTCGGGTGTCTATCATTAATTTTAAGAAATTCTTGGTCATTATTGCTTCAAATATTTCTTCTATTTCTTTCTTTTTTCCCCCCTGGCATTTAAAATATGCATATATTACATCTCTTGTAATTGTCCCACAATTCTTGGATATTTTGTATTTTGTTCTGTTCTTTTCAGTTTTTTAATTTTTGCATTTCAGTTTTGGAAGTTTCTATTGACATTTCTTCCAGCTCACTGTTTCTTTCCTCGGTTGTGTCCAGTCTATTGATGAGCCTTACAAAGGCCTTCTTCATTTCTTTTAGTGTCTTTGATTGCTAGCATTTTCTTTTGATTCTTTCTTAGATTTTCAGTTTCTGTGCTTATATTATTCACTCATGCTTGCATGTTGTCCACTTTTTCCATTAGAACCTTTAGAATATTAATCATAGTAGTTTTAAATTCACAATCATAATTCTAACATCTCCTGTTTTATCTGAGTCTGGATCCTGATGTTTGCATTTTCTCTTCTTTCTATGTTTTTTGCTTTTAGTATGTCCTGTAATTTTTTCTTGATAGCCAGATCTGATATATTGGGTAAAATGAATGGAAGCAAATAGGCTTTTATGCAAGTTTTTATGTTTTTCTGGCTAGAAGTTAGGCTGTATTTACTGTCTGCCACAGCTGTAGGTGTCAGAGGCTAAAGTTCTTGTTTTCGCTCTCCCTTTGTCTTTGTTTGCCCTGGAAACTTCTTAAATAAGGTCTGAGTTGTGCAGTTTAGTTATATTCTCCTGTTACTATACAGGAGCCCTATTGATGTTGTGCTAAGGAGTCAGGAGGGAGGAAGCATTCCATATTCCTATGATTAGGTTTTAATTTTTCAGTGAGCATGTGCCCCTGAGCTGTAACCTTCACAGGTGCTTCTTAGTTTTGTGGCCTTTCCTTTAGGTGAGGCAGGAAGGCTAAAGTGAGCTAGAGTTGGGTATTTCTCTTCTACCTCATGGAAGTCTAGAGCTGGCTGAAGTTGGGTATTTTTCCCCCCATTGGTTGGTTAGGTTTCAGCGGAACTTCTGTTGGCTAGGCTCTGGTAAAATAATTTTTGTTGAGGGCAGGCCTTATTAAGAATAACAGAGTGCCCTGAGCATATTTCAATAAAAGGGGGCTACTTTCCCCCCTACCCTCTGCCAAAAACATGAAGGGATTGAATTTTTCTCTAATGTTCATTGTGAGATCCTAGTAGGGCTCCAGGAGATAAAATGCACACAAGTGCAGTGACCCCCACTAAGACTGTCTGCACCTACCTCCCAGAGTTTTTAACTCTCAGATTTGTCCACACTGAGCCTCCAGCAATTTGTCAATTACATTTTAGAATTTCTTTCTTCAGTACTGGTTCCCATGGAGACTTCTGTTTCCTGGCTTCTGCTTCATTGAGTTCTGATTCTATGTATCTACCTGTCTGTCTTTTCAATTTTGCGGGGAATCAGTGACTTCAGTTTCCTGGTGGATATGGAAAGAGTTGTTGATTTACAGTTTGGTCAGACTTTTTCTTGTGTGAGAATGGGAGTGATAACTTCTGAGCTCCTTACATGCTGGACAAGACTTCAAACAGCAATCTTTTGAAACAAAATTTTGCCTCAGAGTTTCTAATTGTTTTTGGTACAATGATTAGTTGATTCAAGGTATTACATCATTACCAGTAACAAATTGCTTTCAGTATTATTTTTTAATGATAGAATTTCATCATAATGTTCCATTAGTTATTTTAATCAGTGTCTTGTTATTGAACATTCTGGTTGGCTCCATTTTTACTGTTATAAATACTGCTTAATATCTTTATATATAATGTTTAATTTAACAAATCGTTTCTTAGGATAAATTCCTGAAAGAGGAATTGCTAGGCTAAATAATAGATATATTTTAAGGCTTCTGGAATGTTGCAAATGAGACAGAGCATGGACCCCTCCTAGGGATCTGTTGGACAACCCCCACAAACATGGAAATAAAGGAAAATCTTGAGTTCCTTAAAGGGAAATTACAGCTAGCCCTGAGAAGTAAAGGAACAACTTGATAAGCAAGAAGGTAATAGTAGCTTAAAGCAATAGCCAAGGAAGTTAGAGTCACAAGATGTTTGGTTTTCTATGTAAACTAAAGACAACGTCTTAACATATATCCCTGAATTGTTTTTTAAAAAACCCAGACCCCCATCAAATGGGTTTGCTGGCACATAGACCATAGATAAGGGGGAACCAGGAGTGATCTCTGACTGCCCACTATTCTTTGTCTAAATTTGTTCATAAGGGGTCTGGAGGAGGTCATGCCCATGAGCCAGAGCTAACATTCTTTTTTTTTTTTTTTTTTTTTTTAATAGACAGAGTCTCACTCTGTTGCCCAGGCTGGAGTGCAGTGGTGTGATCTTGGCTCACTGCAACCTCCGTCTCCCAGATTCAAGTGATTCCTGTGCCTCAGCCACTGGAGTAGCAAGGATTACAGGCACACACCACCATGCCTGGCTAATTTTTTTTGTATTAATATTTTGTAGTACAGATGGGATTTCAGCATGTTAGCTAGGTTGGTCTCAAACTCCTGTCCTCAAGTGATCTGCCCGCTTCAGCCTCCCAAAGTGCTGGGATTACAGGCGTGAGTTGCTGTGCCTGGCTGAGCTAACATTCTTTTCTGCTGATCTCAAATTTTTAGACAAAGCTTTGCTTTCTTAACCAGTTGCAAATCAGAAAATCTTTAAATTCACCTATGACCTGTAAGCCCCCACTTCAAGATGTCCCAGCTTTTTGGATCAAACCAATGTATAGCCTCCATGAATTGATTTATAACTTCTGCCTTTAAAAACCCTTACCTATAAGCCATGGGGACTCAGGTGTTAAGCATGAGCTACCTGATTCTCCTTGCTGGTGCCCTGCAATAAGTGCCTCACTTTCTCTCACTGCAATCCCAATGTCAGTGCTTGCTTTGCTGCACTGGGTGGGTGGACCCAAATTCAGTTTGGTAACACTAATTCTCTTCCCAAAAGCTTATACCAACTTACATTCCCAAAAGCAGTAAATGAAAATGCCTACTTTCCCATACTTTGGCCAATAGTAGATTTTTTTAAATATTTGATAGTTAAGAAAATACCATATCATATGTGCATTCCTTGATTACTATTGAGGGTAAATATATGTATCTATATTTGGTGTGTGTGTAACTTTTCCTTTTTTTAATTTAAGATCATTTGTTGAAATGTACACTTTGCTTGTTTTTTCACTAAGTTGTTCAATTGAAATTATTTTAACTAAAAATTCAAATCTAATTAATTGGGTTTTATCTGAAGACTTCTTACTTAGGCTAGGGAGAAAAAGATATGCAACAATGCAGTTTGGATGCAGACCTGTAGGCTGCTTTGCCTGGTGGGTAGTTAATTAATCTCTGCTGGATCTCATGCAGTTTGACTTTGGAAACTCATGCTCCATGAAGAGTAACGATGGAATATAAAATTTTGGCTGAAGTGTTGCTTCTCCTGAGCCAAATAATCAGGCTATGAAGTTCCTTCAAGTTCTCTGCATCCTTCCTGTGATAAGATTAACACTTCAGATCTTCTGCGAAGGAAGAATCTGGAATATTCACTTCCAAACAACCCCTTTTGTTGTGTCAGCCTGAGGCCCATCACTTGCCCTTTTCAGCAAAGCATTTAAATATTTTAATGAATTCCAGGGCGGTTAACTTTGTAAGACTGTGGCAGGAAACCTACCTATGGGGTGAGCATAATTTTGGGGATAGTCCTGGCAACATAAGGATTGTTACCCCTCAGATTTATTTTTGGTGCACTACAAGGAACAAATTCACCTGGCTCAGTCAATCTTAGATGTCGACACTGATAAATGACAGTGAGAAATGTCTCATCCTCAAAGATGAATTTAAAAGATGCTTCTTCCAGAAAATGCACTGAAGCTTGCTGCCTTGTTTGAGTGACTGTGAACGAGGAAGGACTCATCACTCCCTCTAGGGTAGAAGGAGGTATAATCCTGAGAAACAAGCAAACAGGAAGAAGTTACAGATTAAAGGTTCTACGGGCAGGGAAAGCTTAAGAACAAAAAATATGAGTGACGCTGGCATATGCATGGGGATCTCCAGAGAAATCTTCCTTTTTGGTTGAACTTCCCACATTGGTACAAATATGTAACTCAAGAGTTGTGATCAATGTAGGGAGACTTTGTACGCCCACATGTTCTTCAGATCAGTCCTCCCTCCCAACTTCCCCTTCCGCATCCCAGGCCCCATGCCCAAATGATTCCCCCAAAAACCTTTCTGTGGAGTTCCTGGGTCAGGCCTCATTGTCAGGGAGAAGCCTGTGACCCACCCTAGGTTTCGAAGTTCTTCTTACCCCAATAGGTTACTGAGAACTCTTAAGACCAGTTCCCATCTCAGGTTAATAAATGTAATCTCAGACTCCCAGGAGGTCAAAGGCAAGCCAGCTGAGGTGGCCTGAATTAACAGTATTCCAAGGTGGATATAAATCATTTTGGCATCATGATTCATTTGACATTTTAAGGCTGAGTCAATTCTGTTTGGCTTTGCCCTGAAGCTACTATGATGGAGAGGGAGGCTGCTGGTTGATCAGTCATTTACCTTCAAAGATGGTAAAGGATGTGCAGGGAACTCTAGACTTGATGAGTTATAAATGAAGGTGAAGACATGATACCTTCTCCTTAGTCGTTTATAATCCACTGGATGAGTAGGACAAAGATAAATAATAACAGCAAAAATAAAACCAACAACAGTATTAGCTGACCTTTACTGTATGTATACTTGCTATGAAGCAGTCATTCTATTTAGGTGTCTTTTCTTTATTATGGTAGATGCCTTGCCATAGATTAAACCGTGGGTCCCACTTCTTTAGTGAAAGAGATGCCAAAGAGTCACCTTTGTCACCCAAAGTTCTGGGCCTGAGACAGAAGGCAGAGAAAGAACACACACAGAGTCTGGTCTATAGGTTGCTAGTGTTCAAAGCATCCTCATCCCATGGGCCTAGCAGTCTGTGGTCTGAAGCAGTGCTGCCCAATAGAAATAGAATGCACAGAACTAGAACATGAGCTGCAAATATAAGCCAAGTATATGCTTTAAAATATTCGTGTAGCCACATCAAGTAAAGGAAAAATAAGCGGGTACAATTAATTTTAATAAAATATTTTATTTAACCCATGTATCTAAAATATTATTTCAAAACATAATATAAAAATTATTTATGAGATATTTTACATTCCTTTCTTTCAGCTAAGACTAAATCTGGTGTATATATGTATTTTTTTATTTTTTTGTATTTTTAGTAGAGACAGGGTTTCACCGTGTTAGCCAGGATGGTCTTGATCTCCTGACCTCGTGATCCACCTGCCTCGGCCTCCCGAAGTGCTGGGATTACAGGCAATCTGGTGTATATTTTACACTTACAGCACAATCCAATTTGGACTGGCACCATTTTATTTTTTTATTTTTTTCTTTTCTAAGTTCTGCCTCAGGATCTAAAGGACTGGCACCATTTTAAGTGCTTGAGAGCCATATGTGACCACTGGCTACCAAATTGGATGGCAGACCTAGAAAGTGTTTGTGCCTATTCATTTGCATATCTATGCATATTCATTTGACATCCATTTCACAGATGTTTATTGGGCGACTACTTTGCCAACTACTGTTCTAGGTATTTGGATACATTGGTTCAATCCCAGAATTTATATTTTACTGGGGGAGTGAGAGAGACAAAAATCATAAACAAATAAGATATCAAAGAGTGATAATGATACAAAGAGAATAAAGCAGGGTAAGAGGAAGTCAGTGATGGGATGGGAAGGCTGCTATTCCAGATGGAGTGGTCATAGTGGACTTCTTGGAAGAGGTGACATTTGGGGTGAGAACTGAATATCATGAAGAAGTGTGTCATGCAGCAATGGAGGGCAATACACTCTAAGCTGATGGGAGAGTATATGGACATATACTATAGTATATATATGTGTATATATGTACATTTATACACATGCATACATCCAGGGGATGGAGATGAGCTCAGCATTTCAAGGACAAGAATGAAGACCAGTGAGATGGGAGAGGAGAAAAGTGCAGGGCCTGACTTGGGTAAGGTCTTCTAGGCCACAATACAGAGCTTGGATTTTATTCTAAGAGCCTCCAGTGGACCGGCAAAGATTTCTTCTTTTTTTTCTCGTTGTGCAATGGCCTGATCTCGGCTCACCACAATCTCTGCCTTCCAGGTTCAAGCGATTCTCCTGCCTCAGCCTCCCGAGTAGCTGGGATTACAGGCATGCGCCATCAGGCAAAGATTTTAAGCAGGCAAAGACATGACTTGATGAGTCAGTTCCCCCAAAACTGGGAGAATGGTCAGGAGGTGACTGCTGCAGTGCAAAGAGATTCCTTGCAGGGACAGGGCAGCAGAGGTGGAAGTGGTGAGAATCTGTTAGTCCTGCAGGGACAACAGAACCAGGACTGTAAATGGGCTGTGGGGGAAAGGGAAGAATCAGGGACGGCTCCAGTGCTGGGAACTGAGCATCTGGATGAATGAAGCCATCACCTGAGACAGGGAAGAAAGTGTATCCTGGTTTTAGGGGGAACATCAGAAGTGGGAGTGATCAGGGTGAGAATTGCTGAGAAAGACACCAACCAGGGGTTAAATGAAAAAGAGAATAGAAACCAGCACAGAAGTTCAGGCCAGGACTTGTTTTTGGCCAGGCCTCTCCCAGGTAGAGTTGCCACATGAAATACAGGATGCTCAGTTACATTTGAATGTCAGATAAACAGTGAATCGTTTTTTAGTATATATCCCATGCAATATTTGGGGCATACTTCACACTAAAAATTACTTATCTGAAATTTAGATGTAACTAGGCATCCTGTATTTCTACTTGCTAAATCTGGTAACTCTACTCCCAGGCCTGTTTTGCTAAATGCTTTGGAGTCTGGGGTGTGGTGAGAGTAGGCACCTTTTGTACTGGGGCATATCTGTGCACCATGAGCTGAGGACAGTGGGAGAGACCAATCCTGTGTGTCTCTTTTGTACAGAACTTACAGTTTAAAAAGTGCTTTTATTTTCACCACCTCTTTTGATCCTTCTGTGGGCAGACATCACTCTACTTTTTAAATTTCAATGCAAAAGTCAAAGGGGTCAAATGACTTGCTCAAGATCATGTAACTAGCAAGGTACAGAGCCAGGACTAGCACACTGGAAACTTTATGTACCCAATGTTCATGATACAATTTCTCTTTCCTATCAGAACCTTAGCTTAGCGAGCTCTACTCATGAACTACTCTCAGCTCAAAAGGAGAAAAGTGAGAAGTCTAAGCCAATCTCATAAGGTATTGCCCTGGTGACTGTTACTGGTCAAGGTGGACTCGTGACCTAAATCAGCTCAGTCAGCCTGAAAGGAAGGATGTAGCCCATCGTCAGTGGAGACATTTCCCTGTTGTACTCTCCATCCAGACCTAAGTGAGGACATATGTAAAACTCATTTGGACTGGTAACTATCACAATCAATCAAGAAACCAGCCTAGGGTGAAGTTGACTCTGAGGAAAGCTCAGCAGAGAAATGAAAAGAATTTGGGTCCATGATAATCTCTTTGTTTTTTTTTTTTTTTTTTGAGACAGAGTCTCGCTCTGTCACCCAGGCTGGAGTGCAGTGGCGCGATCTTGGATCGCTGCAACCTCCGCCTCCTGGGTTAAAGTGATTCGCCTGCCTCAGCCTCCTGCCTGAGTGGCTTGGATTATAGGTGCACATGGCACCACCACGCATGGCTAAATTTTTGCATTTTTAGTGAAGATGGGGTTTCAACATGTTGACCAGGCTGGTCTTGAACTCCTGACCTTAGGTGATCAGCCAGCCACCTCTGCCTCTCAAAGTGCTGGGATTACAGGCATGAGCCACTGCGCCTAGCCCATGATAATATCTTAAAATTTTTATTTTATTTTATTTTATTTTTTAAAGGTAACAGAGTCTTACTCTGTTACCTAGGCTGGAATGTAGTGGGGCAGTCATAGCTCACTGCAGCCTTGAACTCCTGGGCTCAAACAATCCTCTTGCCTCAGCCTCCCAAGTAGCTAGGACTACAGACACATACCACCATACCCAGTTAATTATTATATTTTGTTTTTGTAGAGACAGGGTCTTGCCATATTGCCCAGGCTGGTCTTGAACCCCTGACCTCAAGTGAGGCTCCTGCTTCGGCCTCCCAAGGAACTGGGATTACAGGCATGGGTCACTGTGCCTGGCTTCCATGATGACATCTTGAGCAGCTGATTTTTACCTGGCTTGCCGCCACTCACTTCTGAGCTCCCGGTTGTGTGAGCTAATACATTGCTTAGTGGTTAAGCCATTTTGACCCAGAATTTTCTGTTCTTTGCCGCCCAAATCATCTTGACTGCTGCAATGAACACCTAGCTCCCTTGCCTCCAGGATTTTCCCCATTGTAGTCCATGGCCACTATACCCAGAGACAAAGGCTGAGGTTTTGCCACAGAGCTATTCAGAACAGGGTTCAAATACCAGCACCCTTTAAAGAAGAGTTTTTGAGGTAGGAGGAGACAGTGGCAATATGTGGGCTGATGAGCCTTTGTAGCTGCTCACAGGCAACAGCCAGGAGTGGCAGGAGGGTGACGTTCATGTGATTGCACAGCCTCCTGCTTAGGAGTTGAAATTGACTTGAGGCCACCAGGGAACCTGGAGAAAAGATGTGATAGGATAGAAAAAAGGTGCAGGAAATGATCCTGGCTCATATATTTCAGGAAGAGCAAACTTGCTTTATCCTTTCAGATGTGTATGAATGAAGCTTTTGAAAAGCAAATAGAGAGTGGGTGTTCTTGAGATCATTCCTTTTTTTTTTTTTTTTTTTTTAGTGAGACAGAGTCTCACTCTGTCACCCAGGCTGGAGAGCAGTGGTGTGATCATAGCTCATTGTGGCCTCAACCTCCTGGGCTCAAGCTCTCCTCCCACCTCAGCCTCCCAAGTATCTAGGACTATAGGCACACGCCACCACGCCCAGCTAATTACTGTTTTTTGTTTTCTGTTGAAATGGAGTCTTGCTGTGTTGCTCAGGTCGGTTTCGAACTCTTGGCCTCAAGTGACCCTCCCACCTTGGTCTCCCAAAGTGTTGGGATTGCAGGTATGAGCCACCGTACCCAACCTTGAGATCATTACTTAATAGTTGGTGTTTGCTCAAGTGATTGCCTGGAAGGAATCAGTCCTCTCTCAATTTGCAGTGAGCTATGCTCTGCGGCTCTCCCCGTTTGTGCAGAGGAATGGTTTGATTATGTCAAACATCCATGCAGACTCTTTGTCTCTTTCAGGGGCCCTTGAACTTTTGCTCAGCCTACAATTTGGGCTGATCTCTCTCAGAAAAGCCAATGGTTTTTGTTTGTTGGGTTTCACTTGCTCATGGGGAAGGTAAGGCAGATGAGGCTGAGGTCTAAGGCCTTGACCCTATTCCTTTCTAAAGCTACTGTGGTCCTGATGTCATGGTATGGGATCGTATAGTTTATCATTATAAGCAACAGAGCTGGATTTCAAGGCTCTCATATTGATTTTCTAGGGCTACTGTAACAAATTACCGTAAAGTTGGTGGCTTGAAATTACAGAAAAGCATTCTCTCACAGTCCTGGAGGCCAGAAGTGTGAAATCAAGGTGTTGGCAGGGCCGTGCTCCCTCTGGAGGCTCTGGGAGATTCTGTCTGTCTTGCCTCTTCCAGCTTCTGGTGGCTCCAGGTGTCCCTTGACTTATGGCCACATCACTCTAGTCTCTGCCTCCTTCTTCACACAGCCTTTTCTTTTGTCTGCATAATCTCCCTCTGCCTCACTCTTATAAGGGCCTCATCACTGGATTTAGGGCCCACCTGCATAACTCAGAATGCTCTCACCATGGATCCTTAATTTAATTACATCTGCAAAGACACGTCTTCCAAAAAAAGCCACATTCACAGGTTCTGAGACAGGGACGTATGTATTTTGGGAGACCACCATTTACTCACTACACAGCTCTCTTTTGCAACTATCAAGTTATGCCATTGAAACTGTTTGAGTCTCACTGCTGTCATCTACATTTTCATGGGTATATAGCAACTGACTTTCTAATTTCACAGCTTGTGGAGATCCACACCTTCCCCTAAGTGGCTGAAGAGGCATGGGAGGGTGGGGAGGGCTGGAGCTGGGGAGTGGTCTCTGTTATTTGGGTAGGCATGTGGGGAGGCAAGAGGCGTGGGGGAAGGGAGAATGTGCTGTGTACTCTGCCCCACTGAGGGAAGGGAAACCATGGAAGAAGTAGCTGAAGCAGGAAGTGTGGGTGGATGTGAGCAGCCCCCACATAGACACACACTACATGTGTTTGCCTGGGTCCTCGACTGGGAACACCAGCCCTGTTCATTTCAAAGCAGATGAAAAATCAAGAAAAACTGATGAGTCAGGGAGGAGGGCAAGGAGGATGAGAAAGGGAAAACAAGAAATAAAATACTGTTAGGTTCTGTCTTAGTCCATTTGTGTTGCTATAAAGAATACCTAAGGCTGGGTAATTTATAAAGAAAAGAGGTTTATTTGGTTCACAGTTCTGCAGGCTATAGGAAGCATGGTGCTGACATCTGTATCTGGTTAAGGCTTCAGGCTGCTTCCACTCATGGTGGAAGGTGGAGGGAGCTGGCATATGCAGAGATCACATAGAGAGAGTAAGCAAGAGAGAGATGGTGGGGAGGGGCCAGGCTCTTTTTAACAACCAGCTCTCACTGGAACTAATTGAGCGAGAACTCACTTATGACCATAGGACATCACCAAGCTATTCATGAGGAATCTGCTTCCATGACCCAAACACCCCCATCAGGCCTTACCTCCAACATTGGGGATCAGAATTCACTATGAGGTTTGGAGACATCAAATACTCAAACCATAGCAAGTCTTTCTCTGGTTATGTGTGAAGATAAAACAGAAAACCTCTGTTCTTCTTTAGAATTGTTTTTTTTAAACCCACAAGAAGAAAAAGAGGAGCCAGGACCCTGAGAGCTGCAGTGATCTGAGAGGAGAGTGTTCAGGGACACTCAGATGTCCTGGGCAGGAGGAGCCTCAGCAAGGAGTCCTTGGATAGGATGCTCTGCAGTTTAAAGTGTAGAAGGATTGCACCAGGGACAAAGTCCGGGGGAGCCCAAATTCTGGGTTCTTCTGAGATTTCCCTTCTGGTGTGGTTTGGCTGTGTTTCCACCCAAATTTCATCTTGAATTGTACTTCCCATAATCCCCATGTGTCGTGGGAGGGACCTGGTGGGAGGTCATTGAACCATCGGGGCAGTTACCCTCATGCTGTTCTTGTGATAGTGAGTGAGTTCTCACAAGATCTGATGGTTTTATAAAGGGCTTTTCCCCCTTTTGCTTGGCACTTCTTCCTGCCTTCAAAGGATATGTTTGCTTCCCCTTCTGCCATGATTGTAAGCTTCCTGAGGCCTCCCGAGCCATGAGGAACTGTGAGTCAATTAAACCTCTTTCCTTTATAAATCATCCAGTCTTGGGCAGTCCTTTATAGCAGCATGAGGACAGGCTAATACACCTTCCCTCAGTGGGGCAGAGCACACTGCACATTCTCCCTTTCCCCCAAGCTTCTTGCCTCCCCCCATGCCTATGCAAATAACAGTGACCACTCCCTCACCCTAGTCCATTTGAATTCCAAGAAAGAAGGGAAAGCACTGTTGATGAATTGTTCACCCTGTGTGAGGACATGTGATCTTGCCTTGTGATGACCCCAGAAAAGGATTATTTAAATAGATGAGGAAACTTCGGCTCAGAGAAATCCAGTGATTTGCCTGAGGTCACGCGGAGAAATTGATCTGCTTCAGGATTGAAACTCTAGTCTGTCTGGCTTCAAAGTTTCTGTTCTGTCTGCTCTCACTGGCTGCCCTTGAGGCTTCAAAGGAAGTAGCCCCCAACTGGTGCTTACATACGGCAATTCTTTACTTCTGGTCTCAACTTTTGTTATTTCTCATTTAAAAAGCAAGTGGTGATCATTTGTGTTTCATAAAAGTATGTTATTTAATTGTAATCCTGTATTTCATTGCAAAAGGGTGACTGGTGCACTGTGTGTGCTCACATTCATATTACGACAAGTGTGTAAAATCACTGTGGGTGGCTTCCCAGACATGGTGCCTTTGGGGTTATGTAGCTTGATGGAAGAGCACGCCTTGAAGATTCAACTCCATTACACATTTGCAAATCTCATAACTAGGGAAACTCTAGCCTAGTTTTCTATCTCTTTGAAATTTTGTCATTGAGGGTAGGGCCAAGATCAAAACACACAATTTTGCATCAAGGATGAATAGTAGCACTGTAGAAACACTGCTGCCAAATAGAGATGTCAAGAATGATTTTCTTCAAACCCACTTTTCCACACCAGTGACGTGTTTCAAGGAAGTGAGTTATCTACCTGAGGGAAGGACAAAAATGTCTTTTCCTTCAGGCCCAGGAAGATCAGATGGCTGAGTCACACTGACAGACAGTCTGTCAAAGTGCAGGCCCTTAAGTGGTTTCACATTTTAATCTTCTCATTGGAATTTCAAAGGTTTAGTTCTTTCAGAACCTCAGCCTCCCTGCTCTTTAAGTTTGTATCAGAGCAAAGGGAGGAGTTCTGCAATTAGGCGCAAGTAACACATCTGGAATTTGAATGGATAGGTCCTGATTCCAGCCTCCGAAAGGTTTGAGATGAGAGCAAAGTAAGCCAATGAGGAGAGATCCCCCAGGGATGAGGTTATGCCCCTGCCATTAACATTTACCGAACTGGAGAAGAAAAATAGCAATAGCAGCAGTAATGGTGACAGATTCCATGTTTGTTGAGGTGCCAGGCTGTGGCATATCCTGTATGTGAGTCACCTCAGTCCTTTCCTAAAACTCAACATTCAGGTGATATGGGACCTGAAGGGGTTAGGAGCAGCCCCAGGAGACAGACTGCTGGGCTCAAACCCAAGCTTGGAAGAAGAGGGTACGTAGGGTCATGTATGTGAAGCACTTATAGGGCGTCTGGTACATTCTAAGTCCTGTACAAGTATTGGTGCTTATTATCCTCCTTCCTGTTTCTGAGGCTAGTGGAGCCTTAATGACCTCTCCAGGTTGAGAACTGACGGGAACTTTCCCACAGGGTTCCATCTCTCCACCTACAGTTTCTCCTGGCCACGGGCAATTCTTCATTTTGAGGAAGTGACCAGAGAAGGAAGGTTCTGGGAAAACAACTTGATTTTTATTCAGTGGTCTCAGAGGAGGACATTTATTCTGCCTACTAAATATGACACGATTCTGAGCTAGTCTCTCCCAGGCCCTCAGGCTTTTCTGGCCTGAACAGCCCTTGCAGTTGCCCAGCAAGAGTTGAGCTGCCCACCTGAGATCAGGCCCTTCTCTGGCTCACAGAAGCCAAAGTCTCTTAATTAATTCACTCATTCTCCCTGAGTCTCTTCAGGAACTCTGTGATGTTTAACTACATCATCAATAAGCTCCCTTGTAGCTCTAAAATGCCGTAATTCTAATACCAATTAATATTTGGATGAACTCTGGGACTCCATATAAATCGCCAGCATTTTACTTCTGCTGGGACTCTGTCAAGCTCAGCAAAGTACTTGTCTCTGAGGTTCCTGCCTTATTGGTTAAGTGTGGGTGAGGCCTGGGGCTTGTGTGTTTGTCTGGTGGGGGCACCATTCTGATGAGTCCAGAGCAGAGGGATCCGTCTCTGCTGTTAATGGTCACAGACTTAACTTCTAACACTGCAGAGAAAGTGTTACAAACAGAACAGGGAGAGAGTGTGGACAGATTAGAGAGAACCCCGTCCAATTGATTCATGAATCACTCAGAGAGTTGTGGGCAGTCAGGCCATTTCCTATTTTAAGCATGAATTAATTTACACTTCTGACTAGTAATGAGAATGTTGGAGGCAAAAAAAGCCATAGCCTTTTACATCTGGATGTGAACTCGACTAAAAACAAACATGGTCTTACTGAAGAACCCCAGGATTTTTTGGATTGCATTTTGTTTAAGGGATAAGTAAAGATGAAACAGGCCTGGATGTTTGTGTAGCAGTGACAGTGACCTAGAGGCAGACATCAATGTGGTCACGGACTCCCTGCAACATCATGAAGGAAGTCTCTAGAAGAAATATTATCCAGAACTTGCCCTGTTCCTTTGAAATGCATACCTACCAAGATACAGGGTTAACCATGGGCTGTTGCTTTGTCAGATGTTGTTTCCAAACTCTATGCCAAAATCCTTCTTGATAAATTGGATAGGACAAAATGTTATGGTTATTTATATGTTACCTTGGCTTTTTTTTTTTCATTCCCAGCTAATTTTTAAATTATTTTTAAAGAGATAAGGTCTTGCTGTACGGCCAAGGCTGGTCTCAAACTCCTGGCCTCAAATAATCCTCCTGTCTCAGCCTCCTGAGTAGCTGATATTATAGGCATTATAGGCATGAGGCACTGTACTTAGCAAGTTTCTGCTTCTTGAAATGAGCAGATCCTGCAACTGGGATCTTTGTTATGTGAGTCTGGACAAGGAGTTATGTGAGTTTGTAGGATGCAATTGAAAAAAAGTGTGAGATAGGAGGCCCAGAAGAGGATTTTTGGAGCTGAAACACTGGAATCTTGAGGATGAGAGCTGCAAGAGAAAATGAGAGACCCCTTGATGAAAGGCTGGGGAGAAATCAAATATTACATGAAGATTCAGAGCATTCACTGTGGTATACGTGATGAAAAAAAAAGTTTCTCTAACTTTCTTATGAAATTTTCATCGATGTAAGTTGACTATTGTTTAGATGGGAATAGATTCTTTCCAGAAAGTGGGAAGTTTTGCTGAGCCTTGCATTAAGGCAGGCAGAGAAAGCCAACGTGGGAATTATGGGTAGATCCCTGTGGGTCACAATTGCTACTCAACCTGGTGGATCTTCTTCAGTGTGCATGTACACACACACACATATACACACACACACAGAGCTACATACTACAGGGTGTAGTGTGAGTGCATTTGGGATACTAACCTCAGTTAATGCACATACACAATTGCGTGGGCCCCTACGGTCATGTGTTTGCTGTGCTCACTTTGCTCTCTGGCCTTGTCCCATAGTGTTTACCTTTATTGTGCTCTCTTCCCTATTTTATTATTTATCTGGAAGTTCTTATTATTTATCTGGAAGTTCTTATTATTTATCTGGAAGTTCACAGTGCATTTTAGAACCTGTCTCTAATCTTATTTGGATGGAGCTTGTATAACTAAGTGCATACTATTCAATTTCAATCATATTCTGCAGATGCAAGAACCAATGTCATCGTGGACGATTACCCTGTCAACATGGTTACTCAGACTGCTAAAATCACTCTCCTTTCAGCTTTATTGTAATTGGGAAAAGAGGGGGATTAAAAATACACATTAGCCAAAGGACTGTGATAATGACCATGTCCTGACGTCCTGGCTGCATGATGCTGGATGCCCCTTTATGTCTATGTTCCGCTGTCATGAGGGGTGTTCCCCATGGGCAATGCTGTCTGTGGTCTTATGCATCCTGAAGCCAGGGCCTCCCTAATTTCCTTTAATTGCAACTCAGGCACCTTGATCAGAGAAAAGCTATTTTTTGCCCCAGCTCTGCTGAGCTAGATTCCATCTCAGATTATATTAAGGGAACTGCCTTTATCTGTGGTTGCTAAGGAATAGCTTTTCCTCTCCAATTAATTGTTTTTCCTTCAAGAAGCCCCAACCTACACAACACTTGGTAGTAATTTAAAATGAGCCAAAGAGCTGCAGCTTCTATTAGAGGCATAAAGGAACCCGCTAAGAGTTATTAGAGGTCACCAGGGCATGTCTTTTAACTAAACACCGAATTGCTATTTTAGAACAAAGGAGACTTCTCTTTGGAAAACACTGATCTACTGCTTGATTTTTCCAATTATAGGCTGAACTCCCCCCTGCCCACGAGCCTGCTAGTCAGACTTTCATTAATCTTGCTATCTCATGCGCAGGGCTCCTGGCTGAATGCAGGCGTCACAGAGAGAGGAGGGCATGCTTTCAGTGGAAGTCCGCTTCCCACCCTGATCTATGAGTCAAGAATTAGATTGCGCTGCTCACCTGCTGTGGAACAAAATGCATTAAGCACCTGCCCCTCCAGATCTGGGGTGTGTGTGTGTGTGTGTGTGTGTGTGTGTGTGCGCGCGCGCGTGCGCGCAGCGTTCCCAGACCTAGATGGGCAGGTCTGTGGCAGGAAGCTGGGTTGCAGAACCAGTGTGGAGCAGGTAACCCGGGCTGCAAATGCTGCTCTCACACTGGCTGTCAGTGGGTTGTTCCTGCCCTACTTCTCCCAGGAAGGCTGGATTCCACACCTACGGCTGTCATCATCTTGTGTGGTTCTGGGGATCAGAGTGGGGCTAGTTTTGGTACAAATCTAATTCACAAAATTCTAGTGTCACTAAAAGAGCTTGTTAAATGTGAGCTGGGCTTTAGGAAGTGGCATGTTGGTAGACATGCATCTCTTTTTGGTAGGGCACATTGCCTGGTACTTACTCAATGATCAGGCACTAAGGAAACTTTTTCTGATCTCTCCATTTTGTATAGGCTCCTCCTGTCCTGTCTGTTGTCTTAGCAAGCTCTGCTTCCCTTGTTCACAGCATCCCCATCACAATGGTGGTCACTGGACCCCTATGGTCTGGGTAAGTTTTCAGGAGCAAAGGTCAGATCTCAATCATCTCCACATCCCCTGGCTCTCAGGAAGGAGTTACCCAAGCTTTGCTGGATGTTTGGTGAAGACGGGGAGAGAATGAAAGATGTCAAAACTAATATTCCAATTAAGCTATTGAGACAAGTTTATTCAAATATTTACGTACTTTCTGATGTTTTATTTCTCCCATAAATAACCTAGTTCTTTCTTCACGGACTCCAGGACTTTCTTCTTCTTTGTCCAGAACCCTGGGAGGAGCCCTGGGGTTCCCTACCCTGTCCCCTCCAAAGCTCACTCTTGCTCCCAGGGCTCTGGGCACGTATAGGGAAAGTCCAGCTTCCATAGATGGGGCATCAGGACCCTGGTGGGGGGGAGGGGCTGGGAGATGTGCTAAGGTATCTCAAACTGGAAATGGGATTCCAACTGGAGGGAGCTCTTCCGTGGAGCTACCTACAAATGGTGCCTAGCAGGTTGCATGACTAAGTTACATATATATATTTTTAACTGAGTCAGTTTTGATTCAAAACACATATTTTTAATCAATTCTTTTCTCCTATATCGTATAAGAAACTGGCATTTGCCAAAGAATTAAAACATAGGAAACATCTCGAGAGTGCTTCAACTTGCGGAAAATACTAGATCCTTCCAGTTATTTTCCAAAGACCAGCTAAGCTGGAGTTTTTACAAAAATAAAAATAAAAATAAGAGATTTTCTTTACAGTATCCTGAACATTATAGTGGCACATTATATTGACTAACTTCAGCTGACGCAAGGAAAGAAAGAAAAAAAGAAGTGGTGATGGGTGACTCATCGGCTCTCAGCAGAGCAATTACGCAGGGCACAAAGCGTGCGAGAACAGCCCTGCCACCGAGGAGGGAGTGAAAGGATGGAAACAAAGAACAGGACGCTTCAGTGCAGAGGGTTTGTGTCTATGTGGCCAAATGGCCCTGCGTAGGACACTCATCGTGAAAGCTCGGCTGATGGAAACCTGAGTCCTTTGCAGTTTCTTTTTTTTAGAAGTGATTTCAGTGATAGAGCAGCTCCTATTTTAACAGTGTCCTTGGTGCAACCAGCTCTAAGATTTTGAAATCCTGATAAGTAGGAACTAGAAAAATGGTTTAAAAGCTGCTAGCCATTTTTGTGAATGCATCAATTTACTTTTGGGGGAGACATCATTGTTTTCTAAAAGCCTCTGCGTGGGCTCTTGGATTAAACCTGTGTGGAGGCAGGTAGCCCGGGTCTGAGGGTCGAACTGGGAGGCAATTTAACTGGGAGGCAGATGTCTTAGACTGAGACATGGTGATCTGCTGGGTGATGTTTATTTTGGGTTAGGATTGAGGGACATCTGGGTCTCTGAGTGTGGCTTTTTGGTAGGGGATGAAGGGAGAGGAAGCATAGCTCACCCTCTGTCTTTGGGGGACCATAGAAGACTGGAAACTGAGCAGGAAGGCTGGTCTGACCCCCTCTCGTTGCAGTTGTATTCCAAGTGTCTATGTTATATTTCTCTCCTGTTAGCCCCAATAGCATCAGTCAAGTCTTGTCCACAATTTCAAAATCTGGTCTCAGCAATTGCTGCAGGGAGTTAAGGGAAGGGTCTTGGTCCATTTACAAGACAGTGAGTGAAGGGAGGAGCTTAGCTGCTATAGGATGAGGTGACCTGCAGCAGAAGGCTGGTGTCCCAGGGCCAGAGAGGAGGTGGCTTCTGAAGCTGGGCAGCCCACCTTGGGGACCAGCCACACCAAGACTCATTGGCAGGCTATCTGAGAACTCTTGCTGGAGATGGAGGGTGTTCCAGAAACATGTGGGAAGGGAAGCCTGAGTGGATTTTGGGACCCAGTGAAGGGTGTGGTATCCACAGCTCAATTGACCATGACCGTCCCAAGGATTCTGGGGCCCAAGATTGGTTAACTAAGACCATCACAGTCACAGAGCGAGGTAACTCCATTCTTTTCTCACCTTTTGAACTTGCTCTGAGTCTGCTAGCCTTGGGCTTTGCATCAGGATTTGGTCTGGCTGTCTTGATGTATGGAAGCATTTCTCCTAGGTCTATTCAAACCAGTGACTGACAGAATAGAGTGTGACCACTGCATGGCATGGCAATTCTTTAGCTCAGTGGCACATGATGTATTCTATGCCTCCTACCCCTAAGAAGCTCCGCACAGGCTTAGCATTACAACGTGACTGTTTTGGTCCCTGAGTCATCCTGGAGAGCAAAGTTCCTAACCATGGAGACTCATTCCCAGCCATTGCCTCTGCCAAAATCACCACATCAGAGTGGGAAGGTGGACTGTTACAGATGCTATATAACCACCTAATGTAAAATCATCCTGTGAAAAACAGCACATGTATATTGAACTACTTCAGGGTGGGATTTGGGCCAAGCAACTTAAAAAGCTTGCTCTCGCTTAGTCCTTACGAAACTCCTATTGGATTGAGACTATGTTATCATGGAAAAACAATGAGGCTAAGGAGATTTGGCTACTTTTGCTCAAGATCACATAGGTGGCAGAGCTGGGACTCAAGCCTGGGGTTGCTGAATGCTGGACTTGAGAATAATGGGAGGTCCTTGTGTCTTGCCAGTGGCAAGTGGGAAGGACGTAGCATTGGCTCAGCATCTGGGAAGTCAGCAGAGGATGTTAGAAATCACACAGCCACCCTGGAAGCTGGAGAGGCGGCCAACGGCAGCAGCACAATTAGAAAGACTACAAAGGAAGAGACACAGAACTTGCTAAAATACAGGTCTGAGTCAGCCACTGCATTTCTGCCATGTTCAGATGGAATTACAGTCTGATCCACACCTCGCAAGCACAGAATGTGACAAAGTTGGAACATGACACAAGTTCACAAATTTCACTGTTTTTGGCTGGTTGCTTCCTTTCAATGAGCCCCTCACCTTTTTCAAATCCAACAGTTCAGGGTCTCCATGTCCCCATTGTGAATCCCAGGAGTCTCTTTTCCATTCTACCTTGGCCTCTGCCCCATTTTCCAGTAGAAGGTACCTACCTGCAGCACTTCTCAGGAACGAGGTGCACCCCCAAGGGACTTGGTGAGGAGGAGGGATTCAGAAGTTCAGGACCACTATCCAGGTTCTTAGAGTGAGGGGGAGAGGAACATTCCAGGATGAGCAAAACATTCTCCATCCAAGGCCAAGGCCCCCCGTCATGTACTGGCAAGTTCAGGGACCTGAGACTGAAGCATCTCACGTCATTGCTTTGTATTTTCCCAGAAAGGGGTAGAAGATGAATATTATATATCTACCATATGGGAAGGTACAAATGACTCTGCAACATGTTGTTTGTTAAAAAATATTAATGTTTAGCACCCAAATACTTACTGCAGGAGTCCCAGAGAAGAAAGTGACAGAGAAGTGTGATATAAGTGTAAACAACAAAAGCATTAACTTCTTAGCATTCTGTTGGGTTATGGGACACTAGATTTTTTAGGGCTCTCAGGGACTGGAAAAATGAAGTGTAAAAACCAGACCCGGGATGGAAATTACTCATATTGATTACACGTACACACTTGTGTGCACACGCATATGCACACTTATACATCTCAATTTAATTCTTGGGGAGTATATTGATAATGAATGATACTTGTAACTGTAACTGCAATGTTTGGGACTCATGGGCTGATTTAATTTTACCCGTCATCATTGGTCCTGTAGAGTCCTCCTGGGATGTTCTCTCAAAAGCCACAGGAACTGGAGGGTTGAAAATTTCTTACCTTCAGAGACCAGGGCCCTACAGAGTCTGATAGGAAGTCAGTTTTAAAAGTCTGTGGTTTCAGAGACGTCTAGTGACATTCATATTTACCTTCCAGGGCTGTAGTGGCACCTGCTATATGAGGCTGAGAGGAGAGGCTGCTCAGACGCAGAGAGCCCAGTTGAAATCTACCCACACTTGCTATTAAATCACAAGCCGTCCACACAAAGAACAAAATCCAACCAAGAGCTACGGGGTAAGTAGAAAAGTTAAATGATCAGTACTTTGATCAATTCAAAGTAGCAGGAGATTCACACATCCCAATGTGGCCTGATCAAAAGGATCAACGAGTGATTCTTGTTTCCTCACCTGCTTTTGAAAATATTTTCAATTTTTTAAAAGTATTTTCAGCCTACATCGTGTTTCGATCCTCTCCTGCTTTCGCGGTTGTCGTTGGCCCTAGCCAGCTTTGTGTCACTCTCAGCTTGTGCTGGACCTCATGGTTGACAGGTTTTGTTCTGTTTTGTTTTGTTTTGTTTTGTTTTGTTTTTAGGTCTATTCTCATTTCAGAAAGAAAAATGCCCTCTGTGATTAGCTTCACCCCCACGTTCACTAGGAAACCTTTTTGGCCTTTTGGGCAATCAGTGCTGTCCTCTCAGAAGTCTCCCTTATGGGGAGTTTTCATTATTTAGCTCTGAGTCTCCCTCAATCTCTCCTGGACTGTGGGCTCCTCAAGGGCAAGGCTAAGTTTCACCTTTGAATCCCCAGCACACAGCACTTGATCTGGAACATAAGAGCCTTTTAGGAAACATTTCTGGAAAAAATAATGGGTAATAATGAATAATGAATATCTCTGCCTCTGTTAAAATTATACAAAACTAACAGGCTTTTGAAAGGGTTCTATTTTGGGCCAGGTGTGATGGCTCACACCTGTAATCCCAGCACTTTCAGAGGCCAAGGCGGGAAGACTGCTTCAGCCCAGGAGTTCAAGACCAGCCTTGGCAACATAGTGAGACCCTGACTCTACAAAATAAAAAATTTTTTTAATGTAAAAAAATTTTTAAAAAGAAAGTGCTATATTTCTTTTATTCTGAACCTGCTACATTCTATCTGTCTAAAGACACCACAAATATTTAGCAGGTATGTTCTGCTACAGAGTCATTTCCAGAATCAGCCTTAGGCCCTGTTCAGTTAGAATGGATGTGACCTTCCTCTGAGACAGAAACAACTGAATTTATTTCAACTGGTGTGGGAGTAGGAAGAGGAGAATGAATCTATGCAGTGTAAACCAATGAATTAAAATAAAAGATGGATTTACACCTACTCTTACGGCCCTTTAGAAGAAAGTTTCAATGCTGATTCAAGTTGCTTTTGGCATTAACTAAAAAGCACTGAAATTGACCTTTGTAAGCTTGAGTTGTCACTTTGTTCTCTGTCAGCAGCATCCTTTGGAACATCCTTCGATTATAGATTCACTTTACAGACCTCAGTTTAACGAACCACCTGAGATAATTGGTCTGAAACCAAATCTTTAGACTCCTTCCTTAAATTTTACTTAGTGGGAAACAAAACCCAAGACAGAAAAAGAATAAACACTTAGGGATTCTCAGTGAGAGAAAAACATCGAGTCAGAATTTACAATGACAGAGGTTAGAAATACCTCACGTCTAAACTGTCAGGATCTAGCTAACAAGTTTAGAAATAATCCCTGCTTCGTGCTTCACTTTTTCATATTCACAGAGGAGGGAAAGGAGACATAGATGTACCCGGATGGTTTATGTTTGTTTTCAACCTCTGCCTGCTCACACCCTACATGGAGACTCTGCACTCCTTGAGCTGCATATTTGCAGATCTCATCCCTTCATGTGGGCAGAGCTAGAAGCAGTATGCAACCCCTCAGCTTGATGTCTGGAGGAAGCTATGGGTGGCTGCCCCTATCCTCCTATTGGATTCCTGCCCTGGTTCCTGGCATCTCAGTCTTGCCTTAATTGTGGAGTCACGCCGGGCACAGTGGCTCACGCCTGTAATCCCAGCACTTTGGGAGGCTAAGGCAGGTGGATCACCTGAGGTCAGGAGTTCAAGACAAGCCTGACCAACGTGGAGAAACCCCGTCTCTACTAAAAACACAAAAAATTAGCTGGGCGTGGTGGCGCATGCCTGTAATCCCAGCTACTCAGGAGGCTGAGGCAGGAGAATCACTTGAACCCAGGAGACGGAGGTTGTGGTGAGCCAAGGTCGTGCCATTGCACTCCAGCCTGTGCAACAAGAGCAAAACTCTGTCTCAAAAAAAAAAAATTGTGGAGTCAAGTGTAATGCACTTGCCAAGACCTTGCCATTCTGCTCATCCTAGAGGTCTAGACCTGACTCTGTACCTCTTTCCACTGCTTGGGGTCCTGCCTCAAAAGGGATGGACCCCCAACTTGGTACCCAGAACTTGCTGTCAATTTGGCAGCAAGATCTTTTTCTTTTTTT
The DNA here is from genome assembly GCF_029289425.2 of Pan paniscus. Classification (NCBI taxonomy): domain Eukaryota; kingdom Metazoa; phylum Chordata; class Mammalia; order Primates; family Hominidae; genus Pan; species Pan paniscus. The sequence continues at coordinate 48,397,003 of NC_073256.2, read as the reverse complement.
TTTTTTGAGGGGGGACAGAGCTTGCTCTGTCACCCAGGCTACAGTGTAGTGGTGCTATCTTGGCTTACTGCAACCTCTACCTCCCAGGTACAAGCGGTTCTCATGCCTCAGCCTCCCAAGTAGCTGGGATTACAGGTGTGAGCCACCACGCCTGGCTAATTTTGGTAGTTTTAGTAGAGACAGGGTTTCACCATGTTGGCCAGGCTGGTCTCGAACTCCTTACCTCAAGTGATCCGCCCACCTTGGCCTCCCAAATTGCTGGAATTATAGGTGTGAGCCACCACACCCAACCAATTTGGCAGCAAGTTCTGTGTACCAAGCTTAGACACCAAGCTCTGGGTACCCAAGAAGAGATTTTGGGTAGTAGCACTGCCCAGAATCTCCAATCACAGGGAGAATTTCTATTTGCCTGGATGATATCCAAGTTGTCCCATTACCTTGAATGTTGTAACTAGGTTTGAGGGGGAGGATCACCCTTCTCAGGGGTCAGCCACAACTTTGGGTCAGACCCTTATGCAAGCCCACACAATTGTGTTTCTTCTGGGTCTGTTTTCCCAGTGGGCCCTGAAGTCATGTCAGTGTGTGTCATGATAATTGTTCTCTGAGTTGGGAGAAACCAGCGATTAAATGAGATATTTTGATTATGTACTTATCTCAGTGAGCTATACCCTTTACATCTCATTTTTCTTCTCAGTATGGAGAACTTTTGTTGTTGTTGTTAATTGTTTTGCTCAAGATGCTGCAAAGAAGGGCAAAGGAATCTGCTGTTCTGCTCTCAAATTGCCTGGAACGTGAAATCAAAGTCAAGTTTGCTGGTCTTTTCTTGGTAAAGTTTAATTTTTGTGCTTTTGTCATGGCCCCAAACAAAGGATCCACCTGAAACAAAGAACGGCTGGAAGTCCAGGACGCAGGAGGGGAGTGGGGGATGGAGGTCAAACGTGTTGCCAATACTAGACTTAATTTGCCCCGCAGGAGAGCCGTGGCTGTGGGTGATGTGGGTTGGATGATTTTTTAAAAGGAAGCAAACAATTGGAGCCACACAATTTGGGAGATTGAATTGTGTTTTGTTTGTTTTGTGTGCAAAATGAGATTGTGGGGGAAACAGAGACATTATGCATGAAGAATGTTCAGGCAATTTCTACTGCTTCCTTCCATCAATTACCTTCTGTGAACTCGGGGTGGAATTGAATTCCATTGAGTTACAGTCTATGCACTGCCAGTCTCCGTAGGGATAACTCTCTGGAGTAATTTCATAACCTGCACTGATGAAGATATAATTCATACTGTGCTGCCTTTTATAGGGGCCTTAAAAAAATCATGTACCATTTCACAGTTGTGGTTGTATTTTTTTAAAGTTTGACGAAAAAAAAAAAAGGAAACATACTTTTTTTCTTCTTACTAAATTGTAAAACCAATAGACTTAAGGGGAAAAGGCAAAATCAGGCATCCTAGTCTTGCAGAAAAAAATCCTGAACCATGGATATCATAGTTTTCTCATCTGGAAAATGGCAGGACTGAACTCAATCATTTCCAAGTTCCATTTCCACATCCGGAAAGTCTCAGAATCTCTGGCTCTAGGTTTTTTTTTTTTTTTCCTAGAAATGTGACTGTTGAAGGAAAATAAAGTTCCTCCAGAGGCTTTTCTTTAGATGAGAATTCCTCCATTGAGGATGGCTTCCATTGTGCCTGGCTGGCTGACTTCCTCTGTGTGGCTGGCAGGAGAGAGGGAGGTGAGGTTGAAGGAAAGGTACCACTGAAGGAAGGCTTGGGCTTAGCAAAGGACTCCCCTGGCAGCAGGGAGGAGGTGAGAAGGTCAAGAGTCAGAGAAGAGCTAACAGTTTTACGTGACTGACAGCTGAGGCCAGAGTGCGGGCATCAGTGAGATCAAACAACAGGAAAACATCCCCAAATAATAGAGAGGTGGAAGGGTCAGCCTAGCTGGCAGAAATCAGATCCTATGGGCAAGGAGGCCGACAGGGCAGGCCGGGCCCAGACACTGAACTGCCTGGAAATAACGTTGATAAGGGAGGCAGCATGCTGGTCGGCCTTGGCTGCACCAAGTCTGCATGACACAACCAACGGCCAACCAGGAGGTTGTGCATGAAATTGGTTACTTGTTTAGTTTACAATTGGCCATGATTTCTCGGTAATCAGCTGGCAGACTTGGGAATTCTTACGCAGTGAGATAATTAAATCTAACACACAAATTATTTTCAGAGGTCATAACACGTTATGGATTATAAATGTAATAATAAAGGAAATTGAGATAGTGTTATTTTACTTAATATTTACCAATTTGTTTTCTAAAGAAATAGTATTTCTTTAGTATTCTGGGGTCAATTTTTTTTTGCAGGCTGCAGAGCTTATCAATGTTCTTTACCCGAAGCCCTCCAGGAACACACCTGTATTTAAAGTAGTTGGATTTATTACTTGTTTCAGCAAGGGATAATATATACCATGGAAACCATGGGGCATCTCAATAAGAGGGTGTGATAGAAGACCTGTCATGGCGTTTGGGCTTGTGTTGGGTGTCAGGTGATTTGAGAGAGAGTTTGGAGAAGTGAGGCTTTGCTCTGGATTGGATGCTGTCAGGAAGTGATTAGGTATCTCCACAAACCTTATCTGGAAAGAGAGTATACTAATGGAGGCTAAACCTGTGATTGATAAAGCAGCCCTCTTCACTGACTTTAGTGAGAATAAGGGGTGGTGGGCGTGTTTGGTATGTTTCAGCTTGGACAAGTTCATGCTTTGTTTGTGTTTTGCCATGATTACCAAGGGGTCTTGTCTTGATCCAATGTTGTTACGCAATGGACAATATCTGAAGTTGGTTTTCTGTGAAATTGTGTTCAGCAAGAGAACACCAAGGCTTAGCTGATAGCACCAGGCCGGCTCCTGGATGTCAAGGGTGCATTTTTCTTTTTCAAGTGAAAAACTTTTTGCAGATCTCAAGTGTTTCTGTGGGTCTCTGGAAAGTTTCTAGGCTATAGGAATTGAGCTCTTCATGTCTATGGAATAAAACAACTTTGTCTCCAGCACAGCTTTAAGAAGGCCCTTCCTGTTGAAGCCATCCGTCACTCATGCCTCCCGTCACCCTTTGTGCGGGTGAGGAGGATACAGATCCAGTGGGGAGAAGTGGGAGGCCCAGGGATGCCCTGCTTTGGCTCACCCAGAAGTGGGCAGGAAGAAGTAAGAGTTGATGGTATTTTGCGTGCAGAGGGAGAGGTGTGGGCCCGGTACATCCGGTGGCAGTAGGAGGTAGTTTAATGAAAGCTAGGATACAGCTAAGCTCTTTATAACACCAGGACAAACTTTTTCCTGTGTAACTCTCTTTTATTTTTAAAGAGCACGAAGTGCACCACAAAGCAAGGCAAGAACAGCATTAAAAGCCTGATCTCCAGTTCTCAGTTTTCATTCATTTCCCCCCCACTTAAGAACTCCTAGAAACTTTATTGTTTACACTTTTTCTCATTTTTTTCTCCTCTCCTTTGCTGTTTATTTGGAAACTTTTTAAGCCTCCAGAATGGTTGAAAGAATGAACCCAGCATACTCTTCACCCAGATTTCATCAAGTGCTAACGTTTTGCTACCTTCTCTCTCTCTCTGTCAAATCATTTGAAGTAAATTTTAGACATCATATTTTGCCCCTAAATACTTCAGCATGTAATCTCCCAAGAGCACAGTTATATTTTCCTACATAATCATAATACTATGTATGTAGGTGTGTGTGTGTGTGTGTGTGTGTGTGTGTGTGTATGTGTGTACAGTACAAAGACATTTCTTCTGAGCCACTTGAAAATAAGTTGTCAACATGATGCCCTACCACCTGTAATCCTCGCACTTTGGGAGGCCGAGGCGGGTGGATTGCCTGAAGTCAGGAGTTGGAGACCAGCCTGAGCAACATGGTGAAACCCCATCTCTACTAAAATAGAAAAAAACTAGCCGGGCATGGTGGTGTGCGCATGTAGTCCCAGCTACTCAGGAGGCTGAGGCAGGGGAATTGCTTGAACCTAAGAGGTGGAGGTTACAATGAACCAAGATCACACCACTGCACTCCAGCCTGGGCGACAGAGCGAGATTCTGTCTTAAAAACAAACAAACAAAAAACATGATGTCCTATACTCCTGGATATTTTAGTGTGAATTTCCTACAGATAAGTGTCTACTACAGAACCACAATTCAATCAAGATGAGGAAATTAACAGTGATGTATTGCTACCATCTGATATTCAGATTTCCTTCAAATTTTGCTAGTTGTCCCAAGTATGTGCTTATAGTAAAATGACCTAGTCTAGAACTACCTTTACATTCAGTTTTCACATATTTTCAGTTTCTTTCAATGTGCAACAGTTCCTTATGCTTTCCTTCACTTTCATAACTTTGACACATTGAAGATTACAGGCAGGTAATTTCATAGAATGTCCCTCAATGGGATTGTCTGCTGTTCCCTCACAATAAGATTTGGGTTATGTCTTTGGCAGTAACATCACAGAGGTGATGTAGGACTTGTCTCATTGGATGCTGTGAGATGGGGCATCATTTCAATTTATTTCATTACTGATGACATTTACTTTGATCATTTGATTAGATGAGTGTTTGCCAGGCTTCTCAAATTAGGTGTACTATTTTCTTCTTTGTAATATTTCTCTCTCTATATATATTTGTAGGGAGATACGAGATACTTTGAGGCCATTTAAATATCCTATTCTTTATCAAAATTTCCATTTCTTCACTTCTTTATTTGTTCATTTTTATCAGTATGAACTTATGGATTCTTATTTTGTTGAATAGGATATAATCCGTTGCTATTCTCACTTATTTGATGCACAAATTGCCCAATATGTGGCCAGTGGATGCCCCTTAAAGCTGTTTTCTGGACCTTTTTGAAGTGTCCCAATCATTCTTTCAGCCCTTCTTGTCACTCTGGCACAGCAAGCTGTCCATGTGCTACATTACCTGCCCTAGCCCTGGAATCAGCCATTTTTTCCCAGAGCCCTTGCTGCTTTTTGGCAAATAATGGCATTTAGAAATCACAATCTGGGTGCTCTGTGTGCTAAATGCTCTTGGTAAGTCCCTGCTTCTAGGCCCTCTCAGTGGGCAGAGCTGGGAATACAACTATGCATGTATAATATATAAAAATACACACATTCATATTACTGTATTTCTATATCTACATGTATATATATGTGTGTGTGTATATATGTGTATATACAGTGTGTGTATGTATACAGAAATATATACATGCACACATATATATTTAAATCATACATATACATATAATACATAAATATATATACATATATTTATATATAAATACATATACATATATTTATATATAAATACATATACATATATTTATATATAAATACATATATGTATGTGTATATGTGTGCATATGTATATACACACATATCTACACATACACACACACATATATTTAAAAAACACAAATTCACACAGTTATCTCACTCAACCCAAAACCACATGATTCATTCTTGTTTTCTTTTTTACCATAATTGTAAGTCTCTTTACTGACCATGAGAAACTTGCTCTAATTAAAAAACAAAAGTTTCCTATTTTATGCAGCCACATTGTAACTAATCTGCTACACTGCTATTGCCATTTGCCCCTTTTGGGATGCCCTCTTCACCCAGATTAGGCTCTGGCACCTCGTGTTGAGCTGCTCTACCACTGGGATGCCTCTTCCCTTTGCTTGTGGACCATGCAGAAGCCATGATGTGCCCGTTCCTATGTGGATGACCTCACCCTGCCCAGACCATCTCCCTGCACTGGGCTGTCCCTAGCCTCAGATGCCCTTCTCACCTTGCTTGGGTGCAGATACCTTGTGCCAGAATATCCTCCCCACCTTCCTTGGGCTCCTGCATCAAGTCTTACTCACACCTCTTGGATGCCTTCCTCATTCTGCTTGGCTTCTGAACCCTGCACCAGGCTTCCCTCTGCAAAAATGCCTTCCTCCTCATACTTAGACTCCAGCACCTCCTGCCTGACTCCCTGTTCACTCTGATTAGGCTCCAACACCCTGCTCTGTGCCGCCCTCCCACTGGTAATCTCTCCTTACCCTTTTTGGTCTCCCATCCCCTGGCCTGGGATACTCCCTTCACCCTACTTGGGGTCTGCCCATGCTGGGCAGCTGGAGGTATAGTCTCTTGATAGTTTCTTCCTGCACAGACAAAGTCAATCCACCAAGACCACAGCATTGTAGTAAAGTAAATTGACATGAGGTTGGCCACGCAGGACACAGAATTATTACTCAGATCAGTCTCCCAAGGCTTGGAGATAAGGATTTTTATGGAAATTTGGTGGGCAGGGGCCTAGGGAATGAGTGCTGCTGACTGATTGAGGATGAAATCGTAGGGTGTGGAAACCAGTCCTTGTAGGCTGAATCCACCTCTGGGTGGGGCCACAGAACCAGTTGAATCAGGAGTCAGGAGACTGGGTCGGGTCAGTTGGAAAAAACCTCAAAAAACCAATCTTAGGTTCTACAGTAGTGCTGTTATCTATAGGAGCAATTGGGAAAGTCACAGATCTTGTGACCTCTGGCCACATAACTGCTGAGTAGTAAGGGGTTATAGAAGGCATGCTTATGTTGTAGCAGAACTCAAGCCACTCCCCATAATCCTAATCTTGTGGCCTTTCATTCATCTTACAAAGGCAGTTTCAGCCCCCAAACAAGGAGGGAGCAGTTTTAAGGAGGGACTATTATTATCCTTGCTTCGAAGTTAAACTATAAACTAAATTCTTCCCATGTTTAGCTTGACCTATGGTGAGGAATGATCAGAGAGAGCCAGCCTGTGATGCTAGAGGCAGGATGGAGTCAGCCATGCAAGACTTCTCTCACTGTCATAATCTTTGCAAAGGCAGCTTCAGAGGGAGTAGAGGGGAGACACACTATGGCACAGCATATTAATGGGCTGAAGTCAATGCGATTAAAAAAAAAATCAGTGACTGGATACTGTCCAACACACTAATGGTACAGCCCAGAATTTGTAGTGAAAACTGAACAGGACAGCAGTAATGGGGCGCAGTGACACTCTGCATCTTCTGATATGATGCCATGGGAAGTGCCCAGCATCACCTGGTGGTACTCATGCCAAAAAAGTGCTAACCCAGACTGAATCATGGGGAAACAATCAGAAAAACCCAGGTTATGGACTTTATACCTGACTACTGGTTTCTACTTTTAAAAAATGTTAAGGTCATGAATGACAAAGGCAGGGAAGGGGACTGTCCTAGTCTAAAGGAGGCTGAAGAGCTATGACTACCAACTCAATGTGGGGTTCTTGATTGGATCTTGGATTGGAAAAACAAAAACAAAACAGCTAAGCAAGACATTTTGAGGATAATTGGGGAATTTCAAATATGAGTGGAATATTTAGGTAATATTATGGTATTGTAAGCTATAATTGCTTTCTTGGTGTGAAAATTGCATTGTGTTATGTTTTCTCATTTCCTTCTTGAACAGCTCAGTCCAAAAGCCACTGGGTGGGGCCTGGGAAGTTAGCATCCCAGACAGGGGAGCCATGTGACTCAGAGTGAGGTGATGGGCCCTGGGCTAAGTGAAGAGGACACACGTGTAGCGGAACAGCCCAGCCTGGCACAGGGGATGGTGTGGGGAAGAGGGCAGGTAGGTCTGGGTTATTAGGGCCTGAGAAGAGTGAGGATAATGTCTATGTGGGGGGCAAGCTGACATGGGGTGTGCTCTTCCAGGTTTGAGAAATAAGGGTCATTGCCTGGCCCTGGGGTGTTGGGGAGCCTGGTTGTGCCTTCTTGGCTGGAGTGGGAGAGGGTGGCTAAACTGCATTCCATTGAAAGTCAAAAGACCTTCCAAATCTGGCCCCCATCTCCCTCTACTGTAACATGGCTCTCTCCCCTCTTTTCAGCCAACTCCTGCCCAGTTTACATCTCATGTTCTTGAACAATCTACTGGCTGCCTAGATTAGGGATCATCCAACTGTAGCCTAGATTGCAGTGTTGTCCCCTGGTTTTGTAAATAAAGGTTCATTGGAACATAGCCATGCCTATTGTTAATTGTCTATGGCTGTTTCTGCATTGCAACAGCAGAATTGAGCGGCTGCAACAGAGAAGAAGTGGTCTGCAAAGCCTGAAATATTTATTTGTTGGCCCTTTATAGAAAAAGTTTATGCGCACCTGGCATAGATGAAAGGTTATGCCTTCTTAATCTGTGCTGTTCTCGTTGTAGCCTGTTGCCTATTGTAACAATGCATCTGCCCTCATTACAGTATAGGCTCCGTGAGGCAGTGGACACCAGTGTTGCAACCCTGGTGCCCAGAAATGCACTTGACATATGGTAGGTACTCAAAAAATATTTATTTAATGAATGGGACTTCTGCCTTATGCCCACTAGGGGATTTTGGTGAGGAACTCATGACAGTGACCTCTGGAAGGCATTCCAAGGAGGCCACTAAGCACAGGGGTCAGGGGTATGTCACCTCCTCATGTTGAGGCCTTGGGAAGCTAGCTGTTCCCTTGGTTTTACTTAAATCCTCTTTTCAGAAATGAGTCATCAATCATCTGCTGCTCAGTCAGCTATTAAGAGTAGAAGATTTTTTTTTTAAACTATAAGATAAGAATAATTCCAGATCATAGAATTATTCCAGCACTATTCACAATAGCAAAGACCTGAAACCAACCCAAATGCCCATCAATGATAGATTGGATAAAGAAAATGTGGTACATATATACCGTGGAATACTATGCAGCCATAAAAATGAATATCATGTCCTTTGCAGGGACATGGATGGAGCTGGAAGCCACGATCCTCAGCAAACTAACACAGGAATACAAAACAAAACACCACATGTTCTCATAAGTGGGAGCTGAATAATAAGAACACATGGACACAGGGAGGGGAACAACACACAGGGGAACAGGGCCTGTTGAGGGGGTGGGAAGAGGGAGAGCATCAGGACAAATAGCTAATGCGCACAGGGCTTAATACCTAGGTGATGGATTGATAGGTGCAGCAAACCACCATGGCACACGTTTACCTATGTACAAACCTGCACGTTCTGTACACGTATTCCAGAACCTAAAACAAAATTAAATAAAAAAAAAAGAATTAGAATTGGAAGGAAACAAAGTTCATCTAAAACAACCTCTTAGTTTATCAACTAAGAAATTGAAGCTTGGAATAGCGGAAAGCAATTGTGTGCTGGTAAATGTATAGCAATTAGCTCTTCAGGAAAAACATAAATTTTATTGATGTAACGGCTATATAGCACACAACTTAACAAATCAAAATAAAATATGTAATACACTTTATTTGAAATTCCTTACAGCTATTGATTTTCATAGAATGCTTTTGTTGATTTTTACCAAATTCCTTTGTTCATACCTAACTTCTGGTTGCAAATGATGAACTAGTAGAGTTCCAACATGAAGATATTTTTGTTTACATTAGGAGTAAACAAAAGTGAAACAAGCAAGACCTCTATGGGACCTTGTTCATTAATGATGCAAGTGACTTATTGGCTGTATCAGATAATAGTTTTTAAATACTAGAAGAATGCTTTGTCATTTTTTGGTGCTGTTCATGATGTAATGGTTATAGATCTTTTTGTACAAGCTTTTAAGTTTTATCTGCAGTATTAATATTTTTTTCCATCTTATCTTGATTTATGGTCTTTGCTGATTTCCATGGTCTAAATATATTCACTTCAAGTCACCAGTATGACTTGCGAACATGTCATTAGAAAGGGATGCCTGGTAGTTAGATGCCTAAATACACTATATAAGTGTTTCCATCATCCAGACACGATAGATGTAAATAGCTTCAAGAGTGTAGGCAGTGGTAAGATGTAGTAAAATAATTTAATTATAATAAAATAATAAAATAAGTTGGCAGTACCAAGTTTTGAGCACTTACTAAGTTTGTTTGAATATAACTAATTTAATTGCTAGTTTATATGATTCAATTTTTCAAAATGGCTATGTTTAACATCCAGCTCATGACATTCCTGGAAATTTAACAACAGGCTCTCACAAGCCAAGTCTAGCCCACCACTGGTACAAAATTAACCAACCATCAAATCATGGGAAATGGCTGAGGCAGAGTGCCTAGAGCTGAGTTATTTCATGGGAGGTTTCAGTACAAAGTGATCCCAGGGCAAATTGAGAAAGCAGACAGACAAAGGGAGCAGGGAGGAAACACCCAAGAGTTAGGAGTTGTGGGATCCATCCAGTTCCCCATTTTGTGCCCAAGGACGCTGACCTCATTGTTTACTGTAAGGGCTGCATTAGTGTGTGCTTGAATTAGGCTGAAGTTCCTTGAAGTCTTGCTAGCATCTTAGTGCATAAATAAATATCACAGCCCCCTAAATATGTAATATTATAGAACAGCGAAGAGGCTCCTTTGATGAAATTTTGTTCTTCAGAGGCTTATGGACTGGAGAGTAAAAACACACATGTATTAGCCATGTGTTTTTAGTACTCTGGCATCTGCTGACCCTGGAGAAACTGCCCCTGCTTGCTGGTCAATTCCTAGAGGTAGTGAAGGACTGGCCTGTGGCGTGCATTTCATATGCAAACCAGCCAACCCAAAGACCACACCCCACCACCTCCTCTACAGGCTTTCACACTTAGGGCAAGGATTCCCTTGCTCTAATCACCCAGGACCAGGTAACAGGCAACCAGGAACAGTTTGTATTCCCTAAAACCTGCTAAAGTTACTCAAACTAGCCGATTCTAAGCCTGCTTGCCTTGCCTTTCCCATTCTTTCCAGTGGAAACCACAATAAAGGGTGTTGCCTGCATTTTCCTCATCATTCCCTCTGCCTCCTGACTGACCCTGGTGCGTGACCAGTGGAAACCCCCACTCCTGGCACTTTATGCCACCCCAGTCTTGGGAACTGTGAGTAACAAACTCTCATCAATGGCATTGCCTTCTCATCTGTTGACCTCACCATACCTGAATAATAAAACCTGCATTTTAAAACAACATGCCCTCCATCAAACCCATGAAGGAAATGATATGAAAAAGAAATACATCTATAAACAGATATTCATTTAAATTGGGTATTTCAGCAATTTCAGAAAACTGTCCTAACTGGTTGCTATACAACAATTTTGTTTTTAGTTTTGTTTTGTTTTAAATGAGAATATTCATCAACTTTGACAAGCATGCATGCAAATAAATGAACATTTATATCTTGCCTGACTCACTTGTTGATGGGACTGTTGAGCTCACATACTACTGTGGTGGGCTGACTCCTATGACACTTTCTCTGAAACAGGTATCATCTGTCATGGTGTTATTTCATTAATAAGCAATGAAACACATAAATGTCTCTGTTGTTTGACATGGTACCATGACCGACCTACATTTATCACTCTGTGAAACTTATACCAAGATTGGAAATTCAGATAAAAGGGGAATATAGAAAAGTAGACATATAGAAGAGAGATTTTACAAGGAATTTAGCTAAGCAATTGCTAAAATTCTATGTATAGCCTGTGATTCCTTGTCTAAGCCAGCCTGGGATAAGCCCAAGATTACAATAATCACCAGCAAACAGGCTTTCTTTGACTTTGCTCACTCCTATTCTACCTGAAAGATTCCCTCAAGGTCCTACTCCATTTTTCTGGCATTTCATGAGGCTTGGAGGACCTAGTTACCCATAGCATCTGCCATCTTCTCTGTCTTTGCTCTGCTTGGAGATTTCTCCTGCATCTGCTGTGAACTGCAAGGGTCCTACCTCTGGGGATCCTGACACCTGAGGATTTCATCTCATGTCAATGTTAAAGTTGCTGCGAAAGTTGTTGGCAATAGTGATGCTGTTCCCTTGTACTCTTGAAGTCTGAGAGAGATGGTAGCATGAGAAAGATTTCACTTTGCTCCTCTTTTACTGTAGTTCCCTTCTCTTGAGGGCTGCCCAGGAAGACAATCTGTGGGACAGACACTGGGAATGCTGGATCATCTTTTCCTTCTGAGGCTGCTCCACTGTCCTTGAATCAAACTCTGGGGTCAAACTCTTTATTCCCTTGGATGAGTTGTTTCCAAGAGCTCATTTTTAGGTAATGTGGAAGTAAATGAAGATCAATCAAATGAAAACAAGCACAGACTATTTATTTAGAGCTTACTATATCAAGAGAATCAACCATCATCATTTGCTTTTGACAGAGACTCAAAGGCAGGCCACAGAGTGGGAAATCATTTATAGTGGATAAAAGGCAAGGCTTCAGGTGTGCCCTGATTGGAGGCTGTTAGCATGGAAAAGCTGTGGACAGGCCATCTCATAGTGTGACAATCTATGTAATTGGTTAGGGGAGCATACTGGGCTCTCTGGTTGGTCCTGAGTTGGAAGTGGGGACAATTATTAGGGAAGCTGTCAGATATAAACCAAGTCTTGGCTGTTTGGGGCCAGTTGTTACAGTCTGGCTTCCTGGGATGGTTTCTAGAGATAGTGGTCTAATCTGTTACAATCTGACTTATAGATAGCAAGCTGTCTTCCTGGGCTGGTTATTGTAGATAATGGATTAGGTTTCTGGAATAGTTGCTGTAGACTGGGTTAGGGTTCTATTTTGATATATAGTCTGGCTGTTGTCTATTTGTATATTCAGTTTCTCAGCAAATTGACAGCCAGTGAGTCTATCATTCACTCTCCCTCTGCCTCCATATTAGGGCTCTCCAAGAAACAGAACCAATAGGAAATTGGTTCTGTTATATGTGTAGAAAGAGATTTATTATAAGGAATTGGATCACATGATTATGGAGGCTGGCAAGTCCAAATTCTGCTGGGTGCAGATATAGGAGAGCCAACATTCCAGTTCCAGTCTGAAGGCAGTCTACTATAGAATCAGGAAGAACTCATATTGCAGATGGAGTCTGAAGGCAGTCTGCTGGAAAATTCCCTCTTGCTTGGGGACACTAGTGTTTTTGTTCTATTCAGGCATTCAGCTGATTGGATGAGGCCCACCCACAACTGCTTTACTCAAAGTCCACCAATTTAGATGGGAATCTCATCTAAAATACCCTCACAGAAACACCCACCGTAATGTTTGACCTGACATCTGGGCACCACCTGGCCCAGCAAGTTGATCCATAAAATTAACTATCACATCCCCAAACCCTCACTCATGAATCTCAAGGTGAGCCAGTGACTTTTACTTCCTCTCAAGTTGGACCCTTGCTCCATGGTTACACATCAAGGTGGTAGAAAGTCTCTATTCTCCTTAGCATCTCTAGAAGCTAATGCAGAGCCATCTCTGTGTTTATGGCAGGACTTGTGAGTAGAAATGCCTTCTGGAGCACCCTCATTCCAATTGGATGTGAGAAGAGGAAAACTCATTCAGGCATACAGAAGGACAAAGCTCTCAAATTGAAGGGGCTGTGGCATTCCACATGCCACCCCTTGAAAAGAGTTTTAGTATGGTCTTCCAAACCACTCTATTGCCTCATTTCATCTCTCCAGGAGGTTCTGGGCCCATCTTGACAGTAGTGAGGTAGGTGTTTGGAAACGTGTCAGGATCCCTCAGATTCCTTCAATAGGGGAGTCTCCCAGCACCCCGAGGGATCAAAGTGGTGAGCAAAATTGCACAGTTCTTTTCTATCCTGCTTCACTGGAACAGACAAGCAAAGGACTGAGAATCTTCAAGCAGGCAGGCAGCTAAGGTTGCAGGGTAGCATATTATCTACAACAAGATCATCTCGTTTTAAATTCGTTCTTTGACTCTTTTACCAGGTTTTTTTATTTTTCTTGTCAGTAAAGCCCATAAAATGTAGAGTCTTATCAATAGTATTCAAAGCAGATTTAAAATGTAATTACCCTTTTCTCCCTGCTAGTACAACCCAGCCTGAATCATCTCATCTGATTTAAGAAATAATCTTGTTGACTTGAAAAATGAAACTCTCCCAGTTTTTTCCTCCTCCCTTCGTCCCTTTTTTCATTTTTCCTTCCCTTTTCTATTTATTCACTCTGAGCTCTCTATCCAAAAGGCATTTGTTAAGCACTATGCCAATAATTGGTGGTATAAAGATGAATGAGAACCATCCTTGCTTTTGAGATGATCACTGTCTAGTGGGGGAGGTAGAAATAAAAACAAATCTTTATAAAGCATCATGGTAAAAATGGATTCAAACTAAATAGTTCTGGGGAAATTGAGGCAGGGATCTCAAGAAAGGTCACATTCTGCAGGTTCTTGAAAGATGAGTTGGAGTCTTCTAAGCATACACAGGGCTCTAGGTGGGGAAAGTGTCCAGGGAGTGAGACAACATGAGGATGATAAGAATAGGACTTCGAGGTGAATCCAAGACAATGTCTACCCGGGTCCATACTGTTGGACTCCTTTATTGCATCCATTTCCTGCACAATCAAGCAAGAATTTTTATTCTCTTTTTCTATATTCTCAGAAATCCACCCCCACTGCCTTCCATTGCTTGCCCAACACTTGGGCTGATGTCTTTGTCCTCTGAAGCATCTTTCTGATGCACGGCAGCCTCTCTCCTTGGGCATGGCTGACCTTAGCCTCATCCAGCTCTCCATCCTAGCTCGGGGCTGAGGGCCATGAGCAATTCTCTGATGAATTTGTATGACCCAGAAAGAGCTGCAGCAGGAGCCAGCTCTGTGTCTGAGGTTTAAGTGAAATATCGAGCTGTGATTCACCATTACTCAGAACCTTGTCAGTTCATAAATTTAAAGCAACTCCATTTCCTTTGCTTTTGAACAATCCAAACTGGATGGTGGATATACATTGGAACAATCAGGTAGGATAGTAAGCTTAGACCTGGGCAGGTTTGTTTCCCATTAGGCTGATAAAGGAAAGCTTATGCTTTTGTATACCTATGTAAAATAGGCATGCTGACATCCTTTGGGAGAAGTAGGAGTGAAAATGTGACTGCACTGCCAATAATATGGGAGGAGGATGAAAATAGCAGATGTAAATTGTGATTATGGCCAACAGAAATAGGAAACTGCAGCTAGGTCATCTGCCTGTTAACCAGGACTGGCCTATTAGCTGTCATTAGCCCTTCTCCAGGAAACAATTTGCATCCTTTGAAATCCTTTTAAAATTGGATTTCTGCCCACAGCCCTATCACGCTGCTTTTTCTCATGGATTAAAGAGAAAGTGGCCTGTGAACTAGTTCTCTTTGTGGGCAGAGAGTGCTATGGCCTGGGTGACAATGGGCAGGGTCACTTGTCCTAGCAACAGTATGGCAATGGGCTCATATTATCACAGGGTTGAAGTCTCAAGAGGACATCCTGTCCTGTATGCCCCGCAGCAGATTTCACCATCCCTCAAAGCCGTAGACTTCCTACCAGAATTAGACAATCTCCCAAAGAATTCCTTTCCAGGGACGGAGTAATCTTCAAGTGTAGAATTTCTTTGTATGATTCCTTTGATTGTTTTCAGTCTTGAAGATGGCTCTGAGGCATATATAATTGGACATCCTGAGGACTAAGCTTCAAGACCTGAGCCTCCTAGCCAAGGAGTACTAGCCATTAGAGGCAGGTCACCATGCTGGGTGTCCCTGTCCTAAAGCCCCTGGCTTCTGTCTGCTGGGTCACTCTGAATCCACTTCCTTCTGCTCAGATTGTGTGAATTTATTTATTTATTTATTTTAGAGACAGGTTCTTACTCTGTCACCCGGGTTAGATTGCAGTGGCGCAATCATAGCTCCCTGCAGCCTTGAATTCCTAGGTTCAAGTGATCCTCCTGCCTCAGCCTCCTGAATAGCTGGGGCTACAGGTGTGCACCACCTTGCCCAGCTAATTCTTATTTTTATTTTTTGTAGGGACAGGCGTCTTGCTTTATTTCCTAGGCTGGTCTCAAGCTTTTGGCCTCAAGCGATCTTCCTGCCTTGGCCTCTCAAAGTGTGGGATTACAAGTGTGAGCTACCAAGCCCAGCTTGAATTTTGATTTTTTCCTTTTTCAAGAGTAGTCAGGCCCATTGCAAGAAACACAAGATCTGAGGCCAGAATGCCTGAGTCAGGGCTGTGCTCTTAGGGAAGGTGTGCCCAGGCCAGCTTCCCTAACATCTCTGAGCTCCAGGTTCTCTCTCCTTTCTTGCCTTCCTTATGGGGTTATTATGAACCTATAAAAACAATGTTATAAGGAATGCTGAGAACTTTTACAAGTGGACCATGAAAGACATTTAAAGAGCTTTACTTGACCTTCTGCAGTAAGGGTTAAAACTCAAGAAGGTGTCTCTTTTCTTCAACTCTGTCTGACATAGGAATCTCCAGATGCCTTCATTTAAACATTTCAGACAAAATCTTTATGATGATTTACCACCTTCCCCTTCCACCACTGCATTTCTGCTCAGCTTTTAAGGTTGACTCCCTCAAATAAGGCCTGCCTTTCATGTTGAACCTGCAGAAATCTTTCTCCTTCCTGATCAACACTACTAGAATGCCATCATCCTTAGCACATATTTTAGGACCTGGTTGTTTCTGCTTGTGTTACTCAATAGTTCTCTCAGATTTTTAGTTTTCTCTCCTCTATCAGAGAGTGCAGCACCAGAGTTCACCTTTACAAAAGCACTTATGCTGTGATGGGGAACTATCATATTTGGGCTCTATTTCCTCACTAGCATACAGTTGCCTTGAGGGAAGGCATGGATAGGTCATATTCATTTTTGTGTTTCTGGTGCCTGGTACACAGTAGGTGCCAACAAATATTTGTTGAAATTAACTTGTAAACTTCATTTTGATCTTGCAAATTACTTTACAACCCTGAAGACAGATGTGAGAACGATTTCATTGCAAGATATCCTGTTGCCTTTGCATTGTGTAAATGAGCTGGGGTGGGCAGTTTGGATGAAAATTCACGAACTAGCACAGCCATAGAAAACACTGCCCCAAATACCATATATTTTGGTAGCATCCAGATTAAGAGTCAGCCAGCTGGGAGTGCAGGAATGCATTACCCAGGAAGACAATCTGTATACAGGTGGTAGAAGCTAAATGTGTATGTTGATTTAAATAAAATTATGCACAAGCCTGATAAGGTGGCCCATGCCTGTTATCCAACCACTTTGGGAGGCTGAGATAGGAGGACCACTTGAGCCCAGGAGTTTGAGGCTGCAGGGAGCTATGATCACACCACTGCATTTCAGCCTGAGCAACAGAGTGAGACCCTGTCTCTGCAAAAACATTAGGCACATTCTCTTTTGAACTTTGAATTATCTTGCACATGCAAGTGTGGCAGTTGCAGTCACTGTCCCTGGAGACTCCTACAGTGTCTGCTTCTGCTGTGATTCTCATGTCCCCTGCCCCACCCTCACCCATGATCTCATAGACTCAGAATGGTACAACTGAGAAGGTCTGTGGCCAACAATCCTAGGTGGCCCCAGTATTCAATCTCTTCTTCTTATTTGGTAATAGAGTTTTTATCTGGTCACATAGTCTCCCAGACACCTGGGAGGCAATTGTGGCCATGTGTCCAAGTTCCGAGGCACTAGTATAATTTCCCTAAAAAGACAGAGTGTGGCTTCTGCTTCCTTTTTCCCCATTCCAGAGGACAAGACCAAACCTCTTGGTCTCGGATGACAATTCCCCACTCCAGAGGACAAGACCAAACCTCTAGGATGACAGAGCAAAATAACAGGTGCCTGATACCTGAGCCCCACCGAGACATCATGGAGCAGAGCCATTAAACCCAGCTTCAGCTTTTGTGTGTGAGACAATGGTCAAGCATTGTCGTCTTGGGTCTATTTCAGCAGCCAGACTTATTTTTAACCTAATGCAGGGGCCATGGAGATGGTTTAGGCTTATCTGTTGCTTTAAAGATGAAGAACTGAGATCCTAAGTGGCCAGCCTGTTTTCACAGTGCGGTGGGGGGGTACCTGAGACTAAAAGTCCAGGTCCAGGGTCCAATCATAGCTGTGAGCAGCTCACACTCAGGTGTGAACCACACGGTTTCTCCACCAGTGAGGATAAGGGAAGAAGGGGCTCTAAGATTTTGCAAAGTACTTTACAACCCCAAAGACAGATGTGAGAATGATTTCATTGCACGATATCCTGTTGCCTTTGCATTGTGTAAATGAGCTGGGGTAGGCAGTTTGGATGGAAATCCAGGAACTCGTATAGCCATAGAAAACACAGCCCCAAATGCTATGTATTTTGATAGGGTCCAGATTAAAAGCCAGCCAGCTGGGAGTGCAGGAATGCATTACCCAGGAAGACAATCTGTATACAGGCCAAACATTCTTAGAGAGAAGGGAAATAGATAATACGTCTTCTCCTAAGAGGAAAATAGGATTTTGAATGGCATTTAAGTTTGGGAGGTAATTTAGCACAGAGGCCACATGGGCCAGAGTTTTTGCTATTAAAGAGAGGGTGGTGGAGAGGGTAAGAGAGAAGGAATCTACTTAGGATGAGGTCTAGCACCCGGGTGAGGCCAGGCCCACCAGTAGCTCCATCCTACAAAGACTCTTCTCCTGTTATACAATTGTTATACAATTATGCCAGAGGTGAGTGTTTTCACAAGAGTATGTTTCTATGGAGGATCTTGTAATTAGGCTGTTTTATAAATTACAGATTCTGTATACGAGCTAGAGAGATGTCCCATCACAAAATTATGTAATGATAGCAGGCTCCGTGTTAATAAGACTGAAAATACTTGAGGTGAGCCAACCAGGTGGGCAGAAAAAAGGCAATGTGGTCTATGGGAGAAGCTGTGATATCTGAGTCAGTTTGAGGACTCAGCTGAGGTCACACGACCTCTCTGTGCCTGGAACCTTCTCTGTGGCTCTTGCCTTGCCCTGACACTGTTTGTTGTGCCTGCTGCGCACCTGAAACAGAGGGGCTTCCACAACAGGGAAAATCTAGGATTTGCTTTGACCATATAAAAAGCTCCTAGAACTGCAAAGAACCTAATCACTCACCAATTCAAATCCCACTTCCTTCTTTTTTTTTTTTTTTTTTTAACACGGAAGAATTTCAGGCTTAGAGAAATAATACATTCAATTCCCAAAGCAGGTCAGTAGAAAATCAAGAAAGTCAAGTGCTCCTGATGCCAAAGGTGGTTTTCATATAACCCTAAATTCAAATAAGGACTTGGCCATCACCAACACAGTTTAGAGTTTAATTCTCTTTAAAAGAAGCAAACATATATGGTAATCTAGATTGGGACTGAAACAAAGGGGGTAAGATTCACTTACACACATGGAGAATACTCCCTTAAAGGGTTATGATAATACACTGGCTGGATGTAAACCTTGTAGAATTGAAACCAGGTTGTCTTGGGCCATGGTCCTGAGCAAAGTGATGTAGTGAAGAGCAGCTATACAAAAGTGTATGTCAAAGGATAGTAGCTTTGCTTTATTGGGATAATGAACTATGTGGGCTGGGGTGAGCGCTCTCTGTCTCTCTCTCTCTCTCTCTCTCTCACACACACACACACACACACACACACACTGTGACTTGGCTCATTAATGAACTATGGCAGTTCCTCTATGTGTAGGCCAATGGCTTTGGAAATGAGAACATAGTAGTCTAAAGAGGAAGGTAAATGTCTATATGGGAGGCTGAATATTAGTCAAAAAAAAAAAAAAAAGCACAAGAGTTTCAGTCTTAGAAACCCAGGGATCGAAATGTTCTCGGGAAGCCACTCATGCTGGACTAGGGATTGAGGCAGGTTAGAAACAGGTAAACGGTGTGGGGCCTAAGATAGGGTGTACTAAAGAGAAAAGGAGGCTCAGTTTCCTAGAAAAGAAGTTTTGAATCAGGGAAGGAAAGCTTACTCTGGGCGTTGGTTAGATTTGAGGACTAGGATGGAAGAATAAACACCATCATCTCAGTAGGATTTTTCCCTACAGCTGGTTGAGATGGGACTCTGTCTCTCTCTCTGGAGACATGTACTTGGTAACCTGTATGTACTGTGTGTCCTCAGTCTATACACATTGGCTACTTATAATAAAATGGGCTGAATATACCCAGGTGACGTCTAGAATTCTGCTGCCGCCACAATGGATTTTTTAAACATGCATTTTTTATTGTGGTAAAATAAACATAACATAAAATTTACCACTTTAACCTGTTTTAAGTGCACAATTCAGTGGCATTAAGTACATTCACAATGTTGTACAACCCTTACCACTATATTTCTCCAAAACTTTTTCATCATCTCAAATAGAAACTCTGTCCCCAGTAAAAACACTCTATTCTCCCCTCCCCCAGACCCTAGTACCGTTTAATCTACTTCTTGTCTCTATGAATTTGCCTATTCTGGATATTTCATGTAAGTGGAATCATATAATATTTTCCCCTTTGTGTCTGGTTTCTCTCACTCAACATAATGTCTTCAAGGTTCACCCATGTTGCAGCATGTATCAGAATTCCATTCCTTTTAATGGCTGAATAAAGTCCTCTGTACGTACGTGCAACATTTTATTTATCTATTTATCTGTGGAAGGACACTTGGGTTGTTTCCACCTATTGTGAATGGTGCTGCTGTGAACATTGGCATACAAGTATTCGTTTGAGTTCCTGCTTTTAATTCTTTGGGGTATATACCTATAAGTGGAATGTTGGATCATATGGTAAATCTATGTTTAACTTTTTCAGGAATCATCAAAGTGTTTTTCACAGTGGCTGTGCCATTTTACATTCCCACCATCAGTGTACAAGGGTATGGTAGCTTATTTTTATGACTTATGTAGGTATCAGACAGGATTTGGTGAGGAACACAGAAGCCACTGCATGTTCTGCACATAAAGGGTTTAAAAGTCAAGCAGGAGCTTATACACAAGTTAGAAGACTTAGGAGACTGCAGATGAGAGAAGCTGCTGCCAGCATTTGGGGAATTGTCCCTGAAAGTCAAAGGAGTTACCCTGAAATCTCAGCCTGCAGCCCCAAAGCAGCTGGTTTTCAAAAGCTTGCCTGGAATTCTTGAGATTCCCGAGGAGCCCCCAACACCAATCGTCTCAGCCTGCAATGTTGAGGGGCTTGCCAGGAAGCCGCGGGGAATCTCTCATCTGTCCACACATCCAGCTGCAACCATCTCTGAAGACTGATGGCTTCCACTTCCTTTCAGCCTTCCAAATATCATACAAGTTCCTCTCTTAAAAAAAAAACAAACATATACAGAAGGGGGTCTTGGGAAGTACAGTTCCCATTCTTAGAAGGGAGAGGTAGTGGTGCCTGCTGACAACAGCACACATTATACTCTTCTTTATTCTAGAAGGCATTCCAGGGATCTTATAATGATGCATCAAATTTGACCAACAGAAATTTGACAGCATACATTATACTCTTCTTTATTCCAGAAAGCATTCCAGACAGCTTATTACGATGCATAACATTTGACCAACATAAATTCAAAGTCGAGCAAATGAAGGCAAAAAGGCAGAAGGGAAGAGTGAAAGTGGACCCAGAAGTAGGGCGAAGCATGTCTGCCACGCTCGTCTACCTGCTGACCATGGGTGAACCTCATGGTGAGCCGTTGACCACAGGATTCACCACAGAATTCACTCTCCAGAAGACAAAAACTGCTGTGGAGATTGGAAAATTTATCTTAAAATATTAAGGTCAGACAAGAACCTCTGTCAAGGACCAGGAAGTCATGCCCTGAGGAGATAAGTAGAGGCTGTAGCCATGGGTGTCTTTGGGGTAGTAGCTGTTGGCTGTGCCTAGAAGGACATCATGAAAGTTGTAAGTGCTGCTAATTGACGTCCCCCAATTCATATGCGGAAGCCCTGGCCCCTAGTACCTCAAGATGTGCTTGGTTTTGGAGCTGGGGTCTTTAAAGAGGTAATTCAGTTAAAATGAGGTAGTTACTATGGACCCCAATCCAATATGACTGTTGTTTTTATAAGAAGAGCTGATTAGGACACAGACATGTAGAGGAAAGACCATGGGAAGATTCAGGGAGAAGGTGGCCATCTTCCAACCAAGGAGAGAGGTGCCCGAAGAGCCCAGCCCTGCTGACACCTCGATCTTGGACTTCCCGGCCTTCAGAACTGTGAGGAAATAAATTTCTGTTGTTTAAGCTACCCAGCCTGTAGTACTACATCATGGCAGCCCTAGCAAACTAATGTCCCTCCCACATCTAAAATTGGCATCATTTATGGAGATGGAGTTGAGCCCAGATTTCTCTTGGGGGAACATTGTCTTTGGTTTCTAATTTGACAAATGTTTACTGAGTGTAGAACTATGCAGGCCTCTGCAAGGCTCACAAGGAATACAAACAGGAGAAAGTCCAGGTCCCAGCCCTCAGGGAGCTTATAGCCATCTCAGATATTCTCAGGAGAATAGCAAGCTTAGGTATAAAGGAAGTGTTATAGGAGCGAAGGTGAGGAAGAGACTTACGGCACTGAGAGGGACAGGCAAGGCTGCAGAGGAGCAGCAAGCATCTGACTCGGGTCTTGAAGGAGAATGAAAAGAAGGCCTTTCTTCTGTGAGTGTGTGTGTGCATGTGTGTGGAGTGTGATGTGAGTGGTGTGTGGTGTGTGTATCTCTGTGTATGAAGTGTGTGTGGGGGGATGTGGTATGTAGTATTGTGGCATGTGTGTTGTGTGTGTGTAGGATGTATGGTGTGTATGGTACGTGTGGTGTGTATGGTACATGTGGTGTGTTGTGCATAATGTGTGTGTGGTGTGTGTATTGTGTGTTTTGTGTGTGTGGTACGTGGTGTTGTGTATAATATGTGTGTGGTATGTGTATGGTGTGTTTTGTGTGTGTGGTATGTGCTGTGTGTGGTGTATGTGTGGTATGTGTTTGGTGTGTATGTGGTGTGTTTTGTGTTTGTGGTGTGTTTTATGTATGGTTTGTGTGTAGTGTGTATGTGGTGTGTTTTGTGTGTGTGGTATGTGTGGTATATATAGTGTGTGTGGTACATGTGTAATGTGTGGTGTTTGTGGTATGGTGTATGTGGTACATGTAGTGTGCATATGTGGTATGTGGTGGGTATGGTGTGTGTGGTTGTGTGGTGTGTGGTATGTATGTAATGTGTAGTGTGTGGTGTGTGTGTGGTATGTGGTGTGGAGTGTGTAAGTGGTGGTGTGGTGTGTGTGCTGTGCTGTGTGTATGTGGTATGGTGTGCATGTGTGTGATATGGGTGTGTGGTGTGTTGTGTGGGTGGTGTGGGTGATATGTGTCGTGTTTGTGGTGTGTGTGTGTGGTGTGGTGTGTGTGGTGGTGTGGTGTGTGTGGTGTGTTGTGTGTATGTGGTGTATGCGTGTGATGTGGGTGTGTGTTGTGTGTGGTATGTGTGTGTGTTGTGTGTGGTGAGTGGTGCAGTGTGTGTGTAGTTGTGATGTAGGTGTTGGTGTGTGGTTGTGTGTGATGTAGGTGTGTGGTGTGTGGTTGTGTGCTGTGTGTGGTGTGTGGTACAATTAGTGTATGTAGTGTATGTGTGTGTTGTGTGTGGTGCAGTGTCTATATGTGGTGTAAGTGTGTGATGTGGTGTGTAGTGTGTTTGTTGTGTGGGTGGTGTGGGTAGTGTGTGTTGTGTGTGCATGGTGTGCAGTATATGTGGTGTGTGTGGTGCGTGTGGTGTGTTGTGGGGTATGTGTATGTGGTGTATATGTGTGATATGGGTGTGTGGTGTGTTGTGTGGGTGGTGTGGATGGTATGCGTTGTGTGTGCATGGTGTGTGTGTAGTGTGTGTGTTTGTGTGGTGTGGGTGTGTGGAGTGTGTAAGTGGTGGTGAGGTGGGAGGATTTCCAGGACCTTATTCTCTGTGGTTGCACTCCCAGAGCCAACTGGCAGGACCTGAGGCTGCAGCCCTGGCACAGCAGGAGAGAGCGGAGCACAGCCTGGGTGTGGGTGGAGGGCTGCCCAACCCAGATCAGCTCAGCATGCCATGCTCTGATGAGCGCTTTCAGCCCTGGCATTTACAGTGCCGAGTTTCTCAGGAGCTACCAACAGCCTTTGGACATGCACAGCCCCTTGCCCACCATCCTGGCGTGGTATGAGGAGAAGAACACAGGCCACTGGAAGAGGGGGAGGGCAGAGAGGGCACAGGGTGAAGGAGGGACCTCTATGGGGCCCACAGGGGCTGGGGGAGCTGCTCACGGCCCTGCACCCAGGACGAGTCAAAAGATGTTGGTTTAGGCCATCACTGCTGGTCAGGCAGACTAGCCTTGGCTCTGATGACCTTTTAGGGACCTCATGCTTCTTTTGGGATGGTGCATACGTGTCCCTGCCTGATGGAACCCTCCAGCACCACAGGCATGTGTGAGAGTTGTCAGAGGGGGCAGCAGGCTGATGGATGGCCACACCAGCTGCTCACACAGCGGTAGCGCTGACTTCCTGCCCCTGGGGTAGGCCAGAATTCAATGAGGCTTGGAGAGAAAATCTGCCAGAATGGCTTCCCTTGCCCTTTTGTGGGATGATGAGGCCAGGTAAGATTCAGCCGTCTCTCCAGGTGTCTGGTGAAGGGTCTGCTCGGTCTCTTGATTTTAGTAGAAATAGCTGCTGTGTTTCTTACTCTGGGCACAAAGACATGATGACCAGTCTTTGGCTGGGCTGACAAAGGATTTTGTGTGTGCGTGTGCACACATGTTGGGGTACAGTGAGTGTCTGTGTGGGGTTAAACCTCTTAATTTCTAGAGGATCCCTCTCCAAACAGATGCTGCAGGCAGGTAGTGTGGAGGGTTTGGCTGGAGTGTAAATGCTCTGGCTGGGTGAGAGTGAGTTGAAGATCAGAAATATGTACTTGTTTCAAGTTTAATTTTAAAATGCGGTCTTGCTTTGGGTGACAGGATGATGTCCTCTATGTCTTGAAACAGGGGTGGTAGAGGAGACAGAGAAACTGGCAGGAGAAATTTCCAAAATATTTAGTCATGTACCTCCTTCTGGAAGCCTCCCTCTGCTCCTCAGTGACTGTTGGAATTCCACTTGGCCTCTCTTGCCAAGACCAAGTGATGAACAGAGGCGTCTGGTTGGGAGTTTATGGGCAAAGCTGGGATAGTCAGATGCACAAGCATGGTAATTGAGAGCTTCTTTGAGCATTTCAAAAGGCTGTTGGGTAATTTGAGCCCCAGCACACAGCTGTGTGGGCCCTGAGCTGGGGCTGGCCCCCCGACCAGGCTAGCCACTTTGCTTGCAGGTCAGACCAAGGCAGTGAGCGGGCACAGGGATCTGGAGGCCAGGTGTCCAGCCCTCCCGTCAGTCTCCTGAACAGGGCCTCCTGGAAGACCCCACCTCCCTGCATCTCACCACAGGGATGGGCACCAATTCACCCCATGACTAGGTGACTCTCGTGAACCAACAACATTTTAGAAACTAGTGAAAGAGAGATGGCTGAAGACACAATGGATTTAGGTGTTGACTATAGTGCCTTTGGGGGCAAAAGAAAGCACAGATAAGTTCAAATGTATCCCCAAGTATTTGTTTGTTTGTTTGTTTTTGAGATGGACTCTTGCTGTCACCCAGGCTGGAGTGCAGTGACATGATCTCGGCTCACTGCAACCTCCACCTTGTCGGTTCAAGCGATTCTCCTGCCTCAGCCTCTCAAGTAGCTGGGACTACAAGCATGTGCTACCATGCCTGGCTAATTTTTGTATTTTTAGTAGAGATGGAGTTTCATCATGTTGGCCAGGCTGGTCTTAAACTCTGACCTCAGGTAATCCACCTGCTTCGGCCTCCCAAAGTGCTGGGATTACAGGCATGAGCCACTGCGCCTGACCATTTACAGGGGGAAAAAGCATCTCAAGCAAAGCATCTCAAGCCCTAGGAAAAGCAGCAGTTAAGGACTGACAGGTGCAGCAGTGACCCAGGGGTGGGTTGTCACCATTGAGCTGCAGGACGGCCGGAGAGTCTGGCCTCAGGAGGAGGCTGGGCTTGTAACTCACCTCCACCCCCCACACCTGTGCAGCTTTGGGCAGGTTTCTCCACCTCTCCAGATTAATCTGAGAAAGGAAATGAGACCTTTCCCTCCTGAGGACAAAGGGCTGGGTAGTGTCTCTGATGCACCTCCCAGCTCTGAGGAATTTGTGTCGGTGAATTGTACTCACTTTCCTTCTGAGCAACTGACTCTTGTTTCACTCCTGTTTGGCTCCTGAGGGTTGGGGATTGTTCAGAACCATGAGAGGTGCCATGCTTTCCTTATGGAAAATGGAAACAAATTTGTTTCAGTCTGTTTGGACTGCTATAACAGAATGCCACAGACTGGGTACCTTATAAAGAGCAGAAATGGATTTCTCACAGCTCTGGAGGCTGGGAAGTCCAAGACTGAGGCAGATTCAGTGTCTGGGGAAAGCCCACTTTTTGGTTCATGGATGGCACCTTTTTGCTGTGTCCTCAACATGGTAGAAGGGCAAGAGCTCTCTTTCAGGCTTCTTTTATAAGGGCACTAATCCTATTTATGAGGGCTCCATCCATGACCTGATCATTCCCCCGGAAGACTCCGCCTCCCAGTGTCATCACATTGGGGATTAGGCTTTTAACCTATGCATTTTGGTGGGATGCAAATATTCAGACTATAGCAGAATCTAAGGGTATGCCACATGACCAGGCAGGGGGGAGGAGAGAGGAGGGGGTGAGGAGAATTTAGGTGATAGGTGAGAATGAGAAGGGAGAGGAGAGGAAAGAAAGAAGAGGGAAAGAGGAGGGGGAGGAGGAAAGAGAGAGGAAGCATCCAGCATCCCTAACAGGGTTTGTTTGGATTGGGTAGTTTGATTGATGGAGTCCTGGGCTGATCAGTATTGGCATCTTATTCAATCTCTACCAATTGCTGATTTTTCTCTGATCAGAGAAAACTATTTGCAGATATGCACAATAGATCCCAAGGAGACACCAAGGAGAAAGCTCAGATGACTCTATATGAATTCATATCTAGCACCAGAGAAGCAGCTCAAAGTGTGTCTCTGCATAGTCCTGAATCAGCAGCATGATCTTAATACTAGTGATAGCTTCTATTTAATTGAACACACATAATGCATGATATTCTCTGCAGCCCCTTAGCTAGCATTACCTCATTTAATCCTCACAACAACCCTATGAGGTAGGTATACTTATTGTCCCCATTTTAGATCTGGCTTGTGTGAGTAACATATCTAAAGTCACTTAGCCAATAAGTAGCGACACCTGGATACACGTTTGTCTAACTCCAGAGCCCAAACTATTATTTATGACACACTATGGGCTCCCTAAGCAAGGATCGTTGTCTCCCCAAGGCCAAGCCCAGGCCTGACATAGCGTAAATGCTTATTGAATGAATGAATGAATTATGAAAGGGCAATGAGGTCAACGATTGTAAGGCTGGTAAGAAAATTTATATCCTGTCCCAGGAATCAAATTGCTTCAATAGATTTCCAAGGCAAGCCCTGAAAACAGAGGGGGTTTGTTTTTCAGCAATGTCCATGCATAAATGCAATTTTTTATTTTTATTTTTCCAACCACAAAGGGCCCAGAGTTTCCCTTGTGAATGAGCTCAGCATCCTCACGTTTCCAAGAGGAATCAACACCGCAATTCCTCGGACCACGGTGGCTCTCTTCCCAGCACACCCTTGCTGTGACCTGCACCCCTGCATTGTCCTCAAAGACACACTAAGAAAACACAGTTCAGAAGGAAGGACGTAACGGAGCTCATGATCCAGTTCTGCATTTGGCGTGGCCCCAAAGACACTGTGTGCAGAGTCAGAAATATGCTCCCCAGTTGGACTCCATGGGATACTGTTTCAAAAGAGCTATCATTCTTGTCTGTTTACCACATATCTTGTTGTAATAGGCTCTTCTTTTCCAGAATTTTTTATTTTCCCTGGCATTTTGTGTTTTGGTAATTGCCTACAAGAATAGTTCTATAACATAAATCAACAATGAAAACCAAATTACCCCTGCCCACATCCTTTCATTCCTTTTTCATCTCTAATGATATTTTCTGTATGATGACTAACCCAGACTGACGTAATTTATCAATTGATCTTGATGATGTACATTAGAAAATACATTCTGCAGGCCCCAGCAGGCCATCTTCCATGTGCGCCACGTAGCTTTAGAAAACCTATTAGTGCAACAGAAATATATAAAGCCCAGCCTTTTTGCTAAGAATATTAGAACTGGTGCTAATTACTTTATTAATCATAAAGTGAAACAGCCGTGCTATGTCACCACAGCCGTAAAATAAGTGGTTTTATGGCAAAAGTAGTTAAAGAGAAAGGACAGATTGGATTTATAATACTCAGCTGGTTAAAAAAAAGAAATTATGCATACCAGCAATTTTCTTTCTTTGGTTAAATGTTCATTAAATGTGTACCACTAAAAACCATTTGTAACTAATTCCCTAGTGGGTCCATGCCTTAAAATAATTTATTTTAAAATACAAATTAAGGCTTAAATTTGCCTTTTTATTAAAAATAGGTATAATGAGTCAACATATCTCCTAAGAGAAAGGAGCGTTGCAGACATGCTGATGAGAGGAATCTTGTCGCCAAAACCTGGAGGCCATGCTGGTGTTGGGGACTTAGGCTATCCTGCAGGTGCCTGTCACCATTAAGGGCGGCAGAATTCAGAGGCTTTGGTCCAGGTTAAAGCACAGAGGCGGCCACTGTCTGAAGACAGGGACACCACAATGACCATCATTGAGGGCGATGTTTATGCTTCCATTGTTAGTTTAGATATTTTGTTTTCTTTAAAGTCAGTATTGTCTCTGAGTAAATAAAACAATCTCCAGTTTCTACAAGTATGCTTGGCTTTCACACACTTTGCAATTAAAAAAAACTAGGATTCATCAACATTTCACTTTCTGTTACTGATTAAAGCCACTTGTGTGTGTGTGTATGTGTGTGTGTGTGTGCGTGGGCATGTGTGCATGTGATTAGATGGAAGAGACAGCATTAATGTTTGTTAAGTGCTAATACATTTCAGACACTTTATACATTAATCTATTAATGGCTATCTCATTTAATATTCAAAACAGATGTGTTATAGGTGGCCTATCTCCTGTTTACAGAAAACCAAGGTGCAATAATCTCTCTCTGAAGGTAACTCTGTTGTGGCAGATATGGAATCCTGACTCAAGACTGCCAGATCCCAAAATCCATGCTCTTTATCCTGTACCAGGGCATTTCCAATTAAAATGCAAGACAAAATTACTAAATGCTGAGTGCAGGCCGATTTCACAAATCAAAATGATGAAGTAGATAATATTGTCTCCATTTTAGCACTGGACACTAAAAAGAGGGTAAGTTGTCAGGGTCACATAGTTAGTGAGTGAATTCCAACCCAAATCCATTTATGGGAGTCTAGGACCCCTTGTCTATGGTCTCAGTATCCTCTTCCATCAGATAATTTCCAGCCCTAGGAATTTTCTTCTTGTATTAAATATCTCCTGGCTCAAAGTTAAATTCATTTTCTTTTGCTTTGCCTTTTATTTATTTATTTATTTATTTATTTATTTGAGACAAAAATCTCTGTTGCCCAGGCTGGAGTGCAGTGGCACAATCGCAGCTCACTGAAACCCCCACCTTCTGGGTTCAAGTGATTCCCCTACCTCAGTCTCCCAAGTAGCTGGGATTACAGGCATGTGCCATCATACCCAGCTAATTTTTGTATTTTTAGTAAAGACAGGGTTTCACCATACTGGCCATGCTGGTCTTGAACTCCTGACCTCAGATGGTCCACCCACCTCAGCCTCCCAAAGTGCTGGGATTACAGGCATGAGCTGCCATGCTCAGCCTGCTTTGCCTTTTGTGATCAAAAGAAAAAATACCACCATCCTTCAGGTAATCCTATCCACATAGTGTAAACTCTTCAAATTACCCTTCAATGGGTTAAACAATCCCAAATTACTAAGTTTTCTCTTGGTGAAGACAGTATTCCTAGTTACTTCTGACCACACAGAATCAATACAAAGAAACCAGACCAAAGAAACTGCCTCTTAAAATAGAACATGCCATCTTTTTATGTCACAGCTGGGACTAGTATTGTTTCAAACGAACAGAGTGTGGAATTGAGGACTCAACTTAGGTGAAGCTCTGCTACGGAGTAGGCACCTATCAGACGTTGGCTCTTTCCTCTCTCCTTGATGGGCCCACTGGCCCAGGATATGAGGCCTGAGAGATTCCTATAGGAGGAGAGGATGAATATTTTGGCAAGCAGGTAACTTTAGAAAGATGTAGGTAGCAGATCTTAGGGATTGGTGTTCTAGAACAGGGGTCTCCAGCCTTTTTGGCACTAGGGACCCATTTCGTGGAAGACAATTTTTCCATGGATGGGAGCAGGGATGGTTTCGTGATGAAACTGTTCCACCTCGGGTCATAAGGCATTAGTTAGATTCTCACAAGGAGTGCTCAACCTAGATCCCTCGCAGGCACAGTTCACAATAGGGTTCATGCTCCTATGAGAATCTGTAGCTGATGCTGATCTGACAGGAGGCGGAGCTCAGGTGGTAATGCTCACTCGCCCGCTACTCACCTCCTGCTCTGCGACCCGGTTCCTAGCAGACCACGGACCAGCATGGTTCCATGGCCCAGAGGATGGGGACCCCTGTTCTAGAGCAAAACTCCAATTGGAAAGTAAGGCAAAGAGACCAAGACAGGAATGTAGCAATAACTCTGGAGTACAAGGTAGGGCAGAAATTAAAGTACACATTCAAGCAAGGATTACTTTCTTATTCCATGCATTACCAAGTCGTTTGGATCCTTAACGTCCTATATGGATGTGATAGGTCCCAGGGCCTGGGTTAAGCTTGAGGCAGGACCAGCTGCTTAATTTGTGGGGTGTAGTGCAAAATGAAATTGCAGGCTCCTTATTCAAAAGCTAGACAAAAGTGCTGTTAAAGGTTCCAAAATATTAAACTCTTTCTTTTCTTTCTGGTTTCTTTCCCTATTATGCTTTTAAAATTTTTGCTATTTGATACTGCACTCCCTCAGGCATGGGGATATTTGCAAGGGCCAGTATGGACTGTCACAAGTGCCTGGGGACCCCTATTTGTGACTTTGCAGTGTTACCCACTAGCTTCCAGGACAGGACATTCTCTGTCAGCCCCCAGATTGATGTTCTCTGCCCAGCCAGGTTATGGGAGTCAGCCCTAACTCACAGAGGACTGGAGACTCTCAAGGGATCGCAACCTCAACACTGAGAAGTGGTTGGGACCTGGGTTGGGTAGGCAGAGGCTCACACCTGCCTGGATGTGTACTGAACATCCATGGTACTGCCAGCTGGAGATGAGGACAGCTGCCAGCCAGGGATGGGGACAGTGACCACCATGCCCTGCCCTGAGACACCCCTGAACCTTCCAGCATCCTTGTCTGTGCACAGGTTCTCATTGGAGGCAGAGAGTGATGAGAGAATGAGAGCTTGCACCCCGCCCCATCCCCAGCCTAAGTGATCTCACTGATGCCCCAGGCAGTGGGCAGGATCCATTGCGGGGTGGGGTGGGGGAGGTGGGGCAAGGGCAGGGCACCAGGACCGGGAGGCAGTGAAGAACTCTTCCCAGGGAACAGGGAGATTGTGGTGGTGGGGCCTGAGTGTGAAACAAGGCTCCCACATCCTAGTGCATTCTTCACTTTCCCGTCAGAAATAGGAATTCCAAGATAAAATTAAGAATTTCAGGATGGTGATCTTAGGAGCATCCCTTGCCAAGCCGGGAGTTCTGGACACCTGCACTGATTTGTGACCTCAGCCAGCCTTGATTTGAGGTGCAGCCTCAGTGGCTCTGGCATAGATATTGGAAAACCACTGAGCTGGAACACCAGGCAGGTCACAGGGGTTTGAATTTGTAATTCAACATTTCTATTTATACGTGCCTTTTATAAATGCTCCATGGCCTTTTAATAACTTGGTTTGTTATCTTGCCCAGAGTTTTCGTTCACTATTAATACTGATTCTGTCACTGTTGAGATATCTGACTCTGGACAGACTCTGCTCCTTGGCTTCCTCTTCTCTTTTAGTTCTTATTCTTTGTGATTCTGCAAACTTAGTTTTAAAGCCTCATATTGGATATTAAGACAAACGACATCATACAGGGTAGTTCACCCTATCCATTGATCTGTCTGGCTTCTGTGTTTAAACAAAAGGGGCTGGCAGTCTTGCCAAATCCCTCACTCACCCTATGTTGTATTTTAGATCATGTTTCAAGAAAGGGAGGCCCCTGTGTCCAGTTATTGATTAGCTGGGGAGGAAAAAAATGGCTTTGCCTCATTTCTTGTTAGGTAGCAATCCACGTATCTTTCCAGTAAGCAGCATG
Source organism: Pan paniscus (assembly GCF_029289425.2). Taxonomy (NCBI): domain Eukaryota; kingdom Metazoa; phylum Chordata; class Mammalia; order Primates; family Hominidae; genus Pan; species Pan paniscus. Next base: position 48,364,897 of record NC_073256.2, on the reverse strand, counting down.
ACACTTCAGGGGGCTCTGGAAGACATTTGACACTCTGGCGTCAGAGAGCCAAGGCCTGGGAGGTGTGTCCAGCAGTGTGTGTACCCAGGAAGCAGCAGAGGAACACAGCATCTGACAGTTCTGTCACTCCTGGCTGTGTGACTGCAGGCTAGTCACTTTCTGTCTCTGGGCTTCAGTTTTTCCATCTTAAAATAAAGAGATTGGACTAGGTCATCTCCAGGGTTTCATCTGGCTCCAAAATCTAAGATTTTATGACTGTGAATCAACAACTTCCATCTTCTCAGGGGCCTCCAGTCAAGTCATTCTGGGGATCACAGTCTTTCATAATCTCTGAAGCTTCATTTCTCAAAACAGCTCAGAGCGGGCCTGGCATGGTGGCTCACGCCTATAATCCCAGCACTTTGGAAGGGTGAGGTGGGTGGATCACCTGAGGTCAGGAGTTAGAGACCAGCCTGGCCACCATGGTGAAACCCCATCTCTACTACAAATACAAAAAATTATCTGGGTGTGGTGGCGGGCGCCTGTAATCCCAGCTACTTGGGAGGCTGAGGCAGGAGAATCACTTGAACCCTGGGAGGCAGAGGTTGCAGTGAACTGAGATGGCGCCGTTGCACTCCAGCCTGGAAAACGAGCAAAACTCTGTCTCAAAACAAACAACAAAACAGCTTACAGCACAGTTCCCAGCCTGTTAGAAAGAGGAGAGGCATTGAGGTACATGTCAGGCTCCATCGTAAATGCATGTGAATGGGAAATGGACCCAGTGACTCAGAGCTCGCCAAAGACCCCAGCCCATAAGCAGTCTTCCGACAAGACTGGCATTGCTATTCTTGCCCCTTCAGGCAAGGGTGTTCTGCAGCTCATTGCTGAGTTCATTACTGGAACAATACAAAGAAGCCAACAGTTAATTATACACTGAAGAAGCTCCTTCACATCAGCCTCTACTCAGCTCTCTTTTTCATGCCCTCTGAAAAGACATAATCATCCATTATAGTCATCACCAGCTTTGTTACTTTGTGTGCCTCTAATTGGCACTTTTCTTTTAGACAGTGAGGTATAGTGGAAAATATGCTCATCGAAGAGACAGCAGCCTGGGGTTGTGATTCTGGGCCTATTAATACTCCATTGTGTAACCCTGAGTGAGTTCCCTTCACCTTTTCGGGTCTTGGCCGTCCAATCAAAAGGAGGGGGTTGGAGCAGATCTAGCTAAGCTTTGCTTCTGCCAGACATTCTGTTACTGTCTCCCCAGATGTGCCCAGTAGCATGCCAGTTATCATGGGAGACATGGAAAAGTAAACATGTGCTCTAGTCCTGGCCCTCAGAAAGTGCTCAACACTGGGGACCAGGTGGAAACAGAGAAGTGTATCATTGTGCAACTCTTCAAGGGCTACAGGAGTTTCCAGCAGGAAAATTTAATTTGCTAGCTGGAACAAGAGGGAAGAGGCCATCCTGGCTCCACTGGAGAGTCTCATGTTGGGAACAGGGGTGGTAATGCTGAAAGGAAGGGAGAAGTCAGACTAACAATAAAGGCAAACAAGTTTGGACTTCATCAGCAATAAGGCACCAGTGTCAACATTTGACTAGTGGAGTTACAGCATGAGATAGACTCCTTAGAAAATGTGTCAGTTAGGAATGCATTTGGCTGCACCAACTTCTGTGGTCTAAACACACCTGGGTAGATTTTTTTCTTGTCTATAACAAGACATCAGTAGGTGGCAGGTACTGGTGTTGGCTTAGCAGTCGGGGTTACTGTGACATTAGAATGCAGACATACTTGTGCCAGGGTTATTTCTGCAATTTCCTTAGCCTTTTACTCATGGTTGCAAGACAGCTGCTATGGTGCCTGCTCACATCTCTATGTAAGCCAAAAAGAGAAAAGATAGAAAAAAAAAAAAAAAAGAGTGACTGCAAGGGGGGGTTTACAGCAGTTAAGTCATTCCTTTTAAATCACAAAAAACTTTCAAAGAAGCCCCCAATCCCAGACCCCCTAAAGCAAAACTAAATTTCTGACTTTGTCTTAAGGGCCATAGCTTGGCTACATGGCTATCTTTGATGCAAAGAGGATTTCCAGCCTCTTACAGAAGTCATTCCCAAGCCTGCTTTCCCTCACAGCCTCCTATTACACATCGTGCATTGATTGAAAAAAAAATTTTTTTTTTTGTGCTAGTTAACTGTGAGCATCTTAAGAAACTTCCCACCTTTGTGTCTGGAGCATTAGACGCAATGCTGGGTTCACAGTGATCCTTCATGCACGACTGTGGGTGTGAATGCAGTGAAGACAGCTCGGATGGGGAACTCCCTGCCTCTATTACTTCTCTTAAATAACCAAACGTCTGAAGTGTTGGCCAGAATGTGTGTTAATATTCTGGCCCTATTCCAGCATATTTCATAGCAGCCATTAAAGAATATATTCTTAGGTTTGCACTTATAAAACTTTATTGGCTTAATCCATTTATTATCATACATTTGCAGTTGAAGTCTTGAAGTGTAGCTTAGCTACATAGCTGCACCTACCCATTGGTACAAGCCACAGCATGCAAGTTGGTGAGCTTCTGGCAACAGTTTTTGTTTGTTTGTTTGTTTGTTGAGATGGAGTCTCGCTCTATCGCCCAGGCTGATACAATCAAGGCGAAACTGTAACTTTCGCCTCCTGGGTTCAAATGATTCTTATGCCTCAGCCTCCAGAGTAGCTGGGACTATAGGCATGCACCAACAAGCTCAGCTAATTTTTGTATTTTCGTAGAGGTGGAGTTTCACCATGCTGGTGAGACTGGTCTCAAACTCCTGACCTTGGGTGATCTGCCCACCTCAGCCTCCTAAAATGCTGGCATTACAGACATGAGCCACTGTGCCTGGTGACTGGTGACAGATTTAATTAATTTACCAGCTCTGAACAACCTCTATCCATGGTAGATAACTGTAGTGGTTTTTGCTCTTTCCTGAATGACTATTAAAAAAAATTTCTTAGTTTGATCAAATAATTTGCCTTGCTTCATCCATAATTCTACTTCATCTCAATTGAGCTTATTTTATTAAAGGGCAGGAAGTCCTCTGAATTTCTATTTCTGGACAGGTTTCTGTGGGAGTCTTTTTAATGTTTTTCCTGCTGCCTTTTCTCCTTTATCTTTACAAGTTCCTGTTCTATAAAACCGGTCATTTTTACTGACCATTACTGCAGGCTGAATTTTTCCCTATAAACCCTAATTTTGTAATCTGGGAGCAATATACATTGCTAATATGATTTTTATTCCCTTCTCTCCTTCTGAGTCTGGAAGAGTAGCCTTTCTTTTGTAGATTTATGGTGAGGTCTTGTACTCAGCACTCTCACAATGCAGATGAGTTTTCTGACTATAATGGACCATTTTACAGCCTTATGGTTTGCCTATTTCTCAATGAATTTAATATTTTCTTCAATTTGTGAGCTAAATGTTAACTCCTGGGTTTTTTTTTATTGATCCAGTACTATTATAAAATGCATGTTTCTTTATGTCTAGAGCCTATGACTGCAATTACTGCGTGTGAAGATTATGTACAGATTCTAATATGCATATTAATCTCATTATGCTATGGAACTGGCCCTTGCAGAGTTGTGCCTCGTGAAGGGACACTGTAACCTCAAATGCTTTCTAAATGGATGGCCCCAAAACAGCAATGTCTCCCCTACACATACCCTCCCCTACTGGTGGCTGTCTTCATGGTAGAAGGGGAAGACAGCAAACATCCTACAGTTGTAGATTTTGGAAGTGGAGCATGAAAAAAATAAAACTGACCCTTGTGAGATTCATTTGTTTACAGAACAGGATTTTGTGGTCCAAACCATGCCTCTGGATGCCCTGGGGGCGGCAGTAAATGGAAGCCTCTGGCTGGAGGGAGAAGCGTAGCTGCCCAGCTACTCACATATTCATATATTCTCTCTCGCTTGAGGCTGAATATATTTCTACCTAGCAAGGAAGCCGTGCTGACACACAGCCCGAGCACAGAATTCTACATTCCTTTGTGTTCAGGGAACAATGATTTAGGTTAGCTGGGATTAACCCACAGTTGAACCTCGGCGAGATGGGTTCCGAGTCTCTCAATGAATTCAGCCGTCACTGACAGCTTCGTGAATGGGATTCGCTGCCTGATGCGTGAGCTGAGTTGTCACAGGCAGGGCGGGGAAGGGCAGGCTGGAAAATCCCCATGCCTGGCTGCCTCCCGATGTGTTCCCCAAGATTGTGCTCTGGGGGTTTCTGTGAAGGGGAGCCCTCCCATTGCCAGCCTGCTCAGATCACACAGGCACGCACAGCCCTGCCTCACGGAAGCATCTGACAATTTTTAAAAAGTCCTTTCTGCAGAGAGCCCAGAGCCTGCATGTTTTAACCCCCAAGTGGTAGCAGGCTTGTTTTGATAGTTGGAGCCAGACATTCATATCTGTATAAAATAATACTGGACGATGAGGAATATGCATGAGATCACGAAAATAAGCAGTAAAGGCAGATTTTGATAGCCTCTCTCTAGAATTGTTAAGCCTTTCTTTTTTTTTCTTTTGAAAAGGGGATAGAAGGAAGAGCTGCACATCTGATATAATCAGTCCTTTTTGGAGAAATGTGTGAATGGGCTACTGTCAGTCCAAACAGGTGTCATTTAGTGTCCATCCATCTTATTTCTCTCACTAACATGCCAGTCTCCCTTGTCTTCCACTCACATCATTCAAGGTGAAAAACACTGAATAGGTTCTTGTTGTTCTTTGTATTTTTTTCATTGTTCTAGGGCTGTGCTGATGCCGACACATCAAGTCTATGATTTGGAGGAAAAAGGAGGTAAGGAGGAGAGAACCAACATGCATTGAGCACCTGTGATGTGCTAGGCTTCATACCCATCATCTTATTTAATCTGCCCACATTTAAGATGTGGTGATGTCATCCCCACTTCCTGACTGAAGACACCACAGTTGAGACAGCTCCAGAAAGGGTCCCCACGTCTTGCAGAGGTTAGAGACAGAGGTTAGAGTCTGCCTCAACACACCCCTGAAAACCCCATGTGGCCTAAAAAGCAAAGCATTTAAAGTAGTATTCATAGTGATCTGTTTCATTTGTATATGCTGATTTACATATGTCAATTGCTATATCTTAGACAATGACATTTTATTTCAGTAGTTTATAAGCCTCATCCTTCAAATACTGAAAAAGAAAAAAAGAAATGCTCAAACAAGCTTTGAAAGTGTATTCATGGTCTTTAGCTTCCTAGATCTTTCTGTGACTTCTAGCTCACTCCATTTCTTAATGTGGCAGGGAGCTTCCACAGTTGGGTGGAAACAGGGTCACCATGGGCCCTATTGATTTCAGGTCACACAAACGTGTCCCTACTTCCTCAGAGGATAGGCTTAAGAACAAAACACTTCCCTGGGTTTACCTAGATGGTGGCATTCAGGGAAGGGGAGAGGGGATGGCAGTAGAATGCCCAGGCTCTTTTGGGACAAAACTACCATGCTAGAGAGGATGGATAAGGTGGCACATGTGCTCGTCTTCAGGTTCCCTCCCCAAACTCATGACTGTCTCAGATGCTTGGGCTCCATCTGCTTCTCTATCTGGTGCATGTGCCCATTCACTCGGGCTTACCCCTACCCACTCTCCAGCACATAAGTAGATTATCTCTAGATCAAATGACATCCTTGACTCTCAGCTGCCATCAGTTGATGCAATCGGTGATTAATTAGGCATCAACAGTCTGGTGAATGACAACAGTGGGTTAACATTTAGAACAGACCTTTCTTCTGTCCTGTTTTGGTCCTTAATTGCCTGTTTTGGTTCATCTTAGCAAGCACCAAGCCGAGGCTGGGCGTGGTGGCTCAGGCCTGTAATCTTAGCACTTTGGGAGGCTGAGGCAGGTAGATCACCTGAGGTCAGGGGTTCAAGACCAGCCTGGCCAACATGGTGAAACCCCGTCTCTACTAAAATACAAAAATTAGCCGGGCATGGTGGCATGTGCCTGTAATCCCAGCTACTTGGGAGGCTGAGGCAGGAGAATCGCTTGAACCTGGGAGGCGGAGGCTGCAGTGAGCTGATATCATGCCACTGCACTCCAGCCTGGGCAACAGAGTGAGACTGTCTCAAAACAAACAAACAAACAAACACCAGTTAAAAAAAAAAAAAAGCACCAAGCCCAGACAAAGCTGTAACACATCTAGCTTCATCCATAGACACGTGTAAGTATTCTCAATGGAGTACAGTGGATGGGCACACCCATAGGACAGCTCTGGGTGCAGCTGAGTTTGACTGCCAGAGAAGTGTGGGGTAAATACTATTAAGATGAGCTTGATGCTGCTTGATGGAGCTGAGTGAGTGGTGCCATATGGCAAGGCTGTCATCACGAATAGCAGCAGCTGGGCTAGGAATAAAAAGGTGTCTCTGTGTGCAGCAGCACAGGGGAGGGGAATTCGAAAGACATCACAAAATCCTCTGGGGAAAAGAAACAGAAATGGAGTCAAAATGTGGCTGACCCTTTTCTTTCTCACCCTTGGCCCTGCTGGGAGCAGAAACAGAGTCCTTGAGGTCAAAACACAGCTGGCTTTGTCTTTCCCTTACGATTGTGGCCACACTGCTCTTCCAAAAACAGGTGTAGACTCCAACACCTGTGGTTTGCATGTCAGCTTTGGTGGGTGACATAGATTGGAGGGCAGGTTGCCATGAGGAGGTCCTCAGGCTGTAATATGGTCGATGAATCGGGAAGGTCTGAACACGCGGCTATGAAGGAAGGCAGGGGAGCAGAGGGGAGGCTGCAATGCAAGAGTTGAAGTGCTGGGTATCTCTGAGTTTCGAAGAACAGGGGCTTGAGGTGGGCTTGTCTCTAAGGGATAGGTCAAAGCTCAGAGAAAATCACACTGTGGGCTCTTCCATGCTCTCGGAATATTGCAACCTAGCTGGCATCTGGATAAAATAAGCCGCCTTCTGCAGGAGGAGTAGCTGAAGCAAAGCTGTCATAAAAAGCCACATGTAGCCAGGGCAAATGTGTGTAGAGGGAGGAGGTGGGGATTTTCCTGCCTGAGAGCCGGCTCCGGGCCCACCTGCATTGCCTTGGCAACGGTGATGGGGGAGGAATTTATAGGCTCATTCCTACGTGAGTACCTTAGGTCTTTTTAAATTCCTGCTGGCTTCTCTAGCCACCCACCGCTTCTGTGAATCACTGCATGGGGCTCTGGGAGATGCTCTGTCACAGTCTGAGGCTTGACACAGCTCAGGGGATGCGGAGAGGTTCCGAGGGACTCGGGGAGCAGCTTTTCAACATTTTGCTTTGGTCTCTGGAATGTCAGTTCAAGGGCCTAGATGGAAAAAGCAACTTTGAAGTGTGATTGCTCAAATCCGTTCATTCACCCAAAATGTGAAGGGCCTTCTAAACAGCTCAGTGAGGTGTAAAGCAATCAGAAGGTCGGAGGTTCTGCTGTGAACTGTTTATCGGTGCCACCTTGGGTGAGCTGCAGGTCAGATTCCTATCCGTAGTCTGGTCTCCTCTTTAAACATGAGTACTGGACGACCTGGCCACAGTGGGCCTATATACTCCAGCATTTTGTGCACCCTGATTGGACTTCTCTTTGATTAACCACAGCTGGCTTAAGAGCGCAGCACCTTTCCTGATTACCGTCGCCAAGAACTTACGAAACCAAGCCAAGCTAGTTGCCTTGTTAGCACCAGCCAACAGGAGTCGAGAGTCAGGGCTCAAAAACCGAATTTGGTGCCAAAAATCTAAATACACCGAACCAAGTGCTCACCTCCCAAATTGCATTAAAAAAAAAAAAACCCAACACCCCCAGTGCTTGTCCTAAATGCAGGTGATGCTTGTGTCATCCCCACTAGAATGAACCCGGAGACAGGCAAAGCTGGGTCTGAATGTTCACTGCTGCATCTCAGGGCCTAGCATGGAGTGTGGCAGACAGGAGGTGCTCTCTGAGGATCTGGGCTCTAGAAAGCTCCGTCATGAGGTTGTCATATGGAGAGGCATGGAGTCTGTTGTCACTGGCCCATTTTAAAGATGGTAACATTCCATGGTTAATAAGAATAGCTCATGTTTATTGACCTCTAAATTGTGTATAGCATCATCATAGGTGCATAATTTTAAAAAAGATTTTTCTTCTATCAAAGTTACACATGCACATAATTTAAAAAATCAGATTGTAAAAACTCCAGTCCCTACTCTCCTCAAAGTTTCTGTTCCCCAGAGGCAGCCATTTTTAACTCTTTCAGTGCATTTTTTTTGGCATTAACCTTCATATCTTTATATAATGTGCTTGTCTTGCTATTAGGATTTCTTGCTCTGTAAAGTGAGGATCTAGTTCCCTTTTACTTCTTTGCCACCAAGACACAGACATACACACACACAACACACTCCTCACAAACTCCACAAACACACCCCATGAACACACCCCCTAGCACACACCATGAAAACACACACAGCCCCCCCACACACCCCAAACACACTACACACACACCAAACATACATACACACCCACACACTTTCTGGACCTCCCATTATTGCAATATGGTTATATTGTAATTTTGGATACAATAGTCATTGTTTGCATTTTACAGATATGTAGATGTTCTATACACTGACGTGTAGTAAACTATGATTACTTTCTTTTGCTGCATAATTTCTCTGTTTCTCTTGAGTTAATTATTACCTTGGGTGTTTCATCTGTGCTTGTGTGTTTATGCTTCCTACTCTCTGATTTATCACTAAGTTCACTTCAGACTCTCCTCCAGTTGCAAATCTCTCAATATTTTTCAAGCAATTAGGTATTCCGGTAAATTTCACCATTAAAAAGTATTCAATCTCCTTTCTTGGTTTCATTTTGTAAGGTGGGGAATAAGAACAATTTTAGCTTTTATCTAAGCATCCCACGAGGACAAATCAATTTGTAAGGTCCCCAGACCTGTAATTCTGAATGGGAGTTGGTCTACGTTCACATATTATTCTGTTTAATGTTGAAATTTTTTTTGTCCACCTGCCTCTAACACCTCCTAGAACTTTCTACTGTAAGACCTAGCTGCAAAAATACTTATGTCTTACAAGCTGTAAGTATGAAAGCATATGTATCCTGCCCACTTCATCCTCCTATCAGCCCACATATACTGTGTCTTTTCAGTCTAAATAAGTCGGAGCTAAATTGAAAATTCAAATCTGGCTGGGCATAGTGGCTCACGCCTGGAATCCTAGCATTTTGGGAGGCCAAGGTGGGAAGATCACTTGAGCCCAGGAGGTTGAGACCAGACTGGGGAACACAGTAAGGACCCTGTCTCAATAAAAATAAAATAATTTTTTAAAAGAAAAGAAAATCTTTAATATACATATCACATTTGAGGTACTTGCTACCACTGTCAAGGACTGACATTCTGGCATGGGGTTTGATTCTAGAATGTAAAATGGCTTGTGCTCTACCTTAAATGCTATTGGCTATCTAAAATGTATAAGATCACCCTTGGAACCATAGGATTTAGTACCTTTCCCACAATCCTCTCAAAGGTAAGAATTAAACGCACTTTGGATTAGGACATCAGAAGGCAGGGCAGCATTCTGGATGAGACTTAACCCAGTGGCATCCTAAAGGCTAGAACCCTGGCTGGAGAGAATACAAGAAGGAATACAAGACAACTGTATTCCTTCAAATACAAGTTTTGACAGCCTCCAGTCAAAGCCTGTCTGTCTTTGACATTCAGGTCCTTCTCTTTATTCTCAAACCACCCATGCCGATAGGGGGCCAGATATGTACTTCTTACTTTCAAATTAGCCAGATCATTGCCTCACTAAGACAAGCAATTTAGATTTCAAGACGGGATTCTGGCTTTATTTTCACCCTACCCCAATTTTTCCCTCCCTATTTCCTTTCCTTTTCTTCTTCCTTTCTCTTTCCCCATTTCTGCCTCCTCTGCCTCCTCTGCCTCCCCTCCCTCCCTTCATCCCTCCCTCCCTTCCCTCCCTCCCTCCCTCCTTTTTTCTTCTTCTTCTTCTCCTCTACCTCCTCCTCCTCCTCCTCCTCTTCCTTTCTCTCTTTCACCTACGAGGGCATGGATGTGAGAGTAAGATCATACTCTTGGGCTAAAATCTGTGTTTGGTTGGCTGTATGACCTTGAGAAGTCTACACAGGCTTGCTAAGCATTTCTTCATCTATAATATGGGGCTAATAAGACAAACTGTCAACTATGAGAATTCAACAAAGTTATGCATGATAAGTACCGGGTACAGGGCTTGCTATATACTAATTGCAGAACAAATGGCTTCATAATAATATCTTAAAACATTCACCTCCAAATTCAATGTTGCTTGAAAGCAATATCCCCATTCTAGGAAATTTTGGCAGTGTTTACCATATGACTCCATCTTTCAGCTCTTTGGAATATTTGAATAGAACAAAATGTTGGTTTGGTTCAGAGAATATATTTTGGTCCATTTTATTCTGGCTTAATTATTTTAATAAATCTATAGATTTTGCTTGGGTTCATATTATGAAAATGTAAAATTGGGGCTGGGTTTGAGGCTTTTTATTCTGGTGTTTTAGATATTAAAATCTTGGATTCATAGGATGTCATGGGACTCCTACCCTTCTACTGAAGCCCAGAAAAGAACATCTAGGGACTTGTGAAATAACAGACCTCTCGCTGCTGGAACAAGATACTGCCCAGGCTAAGTGGCATAGAAAGGATTTGATGAGTCTGTTACCTAATTGCACAATGTCATAGTTATCTGGAACAAACAATTCATGGGCCCATTGCCAAAGAGCCTCTTAATGTGGCTTCTCTTTGGCAGAATTGCATCTAGTGCTCACCTGTCAGTGGGAATGGCTGTGGTAGCTGACAGGAAAGGTGATGGAAAGGAAGTGTTTCAGGACTTTTATCTACAGCAGCACATCCCAGGTTAGCCTCTCAGCTGCTGTGCGTCATCAGAGGTCCTGAGTCTGGGTGCTCTGCGGGCTTTTATCTCAATGAAGCACTTGAGGCTGTTCAGGGTGCTTGACGAGAGAGAGGTGAATGGTTGTCAAGGCAACCTTCTTTGGATTCATTCACAGAATGGAAGTTGGAGTATGTAAGAAAGCCCCAGGAATAACAGTCACATTGGAACTACCCACATCTAGCCAGTTCAGGAAATCTGGGCATTTAAAAGGAGAAAATAAGATGAGAATATACACAACCAGGCTTACCTGGTATCTGCATTTTTCTTCTGTGGGTTTGATTTGAAGAAATTGTTTGGCTCAGAGAATAATGTCCCACTTCACTCCATGATGTCACAAATGGCTGCTGTTGTTATGACAGTTTGCAGAAAACACTTTGTGTAAGTCTCTTTTCTGAGTAAAATCCTAAAGATGTGATAGCTGACTTTCCCCGGAATATTTTAATGGCCTCTGCTGGGTGCAGTACCCAGTGTGTTCTGTGCCTGCATTTTAGTTACTTATTCATCCAGCCATTTATTCAACAAATACTGGCTGAGTATCTACTATGTGCCAAACTTTGTGCCCACATGAAGCTTATGTTGAACAAATATTTGTTGTTGAATATGGTGCTGGTATCATGTGCTGTGAACACAGGCAGGAAGGATGCCTGGGTACTTGGGGAGCCCTAGAGAATGCATGTCAGGGAGGCAGCTTCCCAGGCACCTTCATTCCGATAGCCCAACAGAAATGAAGCCCTGTTATTCTTCCATGAAACACTCTCACGCCACCCATTCTCTCAATCCAGGGCTTCTGTCCTGGGCAGAGTTGTTATCAGTTTATGGGCAGATTGTTGAAAGAAGTTCCGAATGGTTCTTCCTGACTCCCATCACTAACCCATCTAATTCATCCTCTGCTGTCCTGACCAACACATTTTCCTTAGACACAATTTCCCTGAGAACCATCTTGATGGACCATCAAGGCTCATTATCTGTCTGACTCCAGTGAACATCTCTGGTTTTATTCCTTACTTCAGCTTCCATTTCTGATATGTTCATTTCTTCACTGTGCCTAGGATGGACCTCCCAGTTCTTTATCATGTAGTCCAGCCTGCTTGGGATGCCCTCTGTTCCCCTCCTGACCCCCAAATCACTGGCCCTGTGCCACTACCCCTACTCCCACCCATTGCTCAAGGCTCAGCTGAGCCTCATGTATATGGCCAAGATTGCTGGTTATTCTCCAATATTCATTCTGTCTTCTTCCACGGTGATAGAATTTTAGCTGGGAATATGATTGGCCAGAACAAAGACCACAAGTCCCAGTTTCTCTAGTAACAAAACAAGATCATTCATGAGCAAGTTTGTGCAACTTCTGGATCATATTCTTAAAGGGAGGGGTATCCTCTTTCCTTGCCGCTTTCTGGGATGGGAATGTGGACAGGGTGTGGACTCACTGAACTATGTGGATGCACATCTGTACACTAGGAAGGCAGAGAACCACAGGAAGGGATGGAGTCTCCAACAGCATGGAGCTGCCCTAGAAGGTCCACACTGTATCATCCCTAGATGCTTACTCTTACACACATGGGACTAATCACTTCTGATGTGTTTAAGCTTTTTAGAATTTGGGTTTCTGCTACAGCAGCAGAATTTCACATCTCCTCCAGGAAGTCTTTCTGGCTCTTCCCTTCTTGAAACTCTCTACCATGACCATAAAATCTGGTATGTATTCATTTTCACTTTATTGCTTCCTTATTCATCTTAAAATCTTTTCACTTTATTGCTTCCTAATTCATCTTCTTTTACCAGCTAGGCTTTAGGAGATGGACCGAAAATTATACCATGTAATTTATAAGTGCCGATAAATACACTTTGGTGATGATCTGACAGGAGGGGTAGCTCAGTCTGTAATGTGAGCAATGGGAAGCGTCTGTAAATACAGATGAAGCTTTGCTTGCTTGCCCTCTGCTCAACTCCTGCTGTGTGGCCTGGTTCCTAATAGGTCATGGACCCATAACGCTCTATGGCCTGGGGGCTGGGGATCCCTCTTGTGGAGCACCCTACATAGCTACACAGATATATGCAGGGACGAAGAGTGGGTTTACAGAGAACACACACGTGTGCATGTTTATCTACCATTTATTAAGTATCTTAATCATATCTCCTCCACAGAGAAGCAAACATCCCCCTATTCAAGGTTAAAAGAAGCGTTCGTCTTTGAAGCCCCACTAGAGCAGTTATCTCTAGTGAACTAGGGTTTTTAATGGCCTTTCACAATAATTACAAATTTAATTAACCTCTCTGCTTTGATCAGTCAGGGCTGTTTCTCATTACCTTCCCCAATGCCTGTTTCTGAGTCAAGAGCTATTCCTGGGCCTTCCCTTTCCAGCTATAAAGTACTGTTTAGGTTTAATTTAGTCTGGCACAGCTGTAAAGAAAGCAACTCTCCTGCTCAACAGCCTCCAATGACTCCCCGTTGACCACTGAATTAAGTACAAACTCCTTAGCCCGGCATTTGGGCTTTCCACAGTCTGGCCCCAGACCCCCTTCTAATCTCATCCCAACTCTTCCTGCACTTGCACTTTGTAGCTCGTGTTTCTCAGCAGGCCCTTGTCTTCCTGACTTGGGGTCTTACTTCTGCAGCTCCTTCTGCCCAGTCACTTGGCCACCCATATCCTACACCTGCCCCTTGTTGAACTCTCATCCTCCAGGAAGCCTTCCCTGCCAGCTCCCTCTCCAGTTGAATCCAGACCCCCACCCCCTGCCAATCACCTGGGATCATATTACTCCCTGTTCTGATTTTTCACAGAAATTCACATCTTCTCATAATCCTGTTCTGAATGATAGTTATTGTGCATTCATCTTGTTCTCTCTCATTAGACTGTAGATTTTAACAGAAGGAATATCTTACCCATCTTTGTGCTCATCAGCACTTAAAACATCACCTTAACGGCACTACCATAACCATTTCAGAGGTCCTATTTTGGTCCAAGCACTTTGCTAGACACTTTAAATAAACTGTTTTTCTTATCTTCGCCAGGCCAGATTAGGAAGTGGAACCTCAGACAGGTCAAGTGACTTTCCCAAGTTTGCAGCAAGGAAGCACCTACTGGGTTGTGTTGGGGGAAGGGCTGGGGACAGTGACATTGTGCTTGGCAAGCACAATTGCTTTCTGTTGCTACTACTGACCACACTTTTCAGAATGTGGGCCAACATCTCCAGGGAGAACGATGATAAGTTTGCTTCTGAACCTCTGGCAGGGTGTAAGCACCGATCTTCAGTAATAAACCATAGCCTGTGATGTTAGTATCAGGTCTTCTGCTTTGATGATGGTTTGCCAGGCAGTCCTCTATCGCCCTGGAGTTGGAACTTTCTCAGCTACTAGAGTGTCCCAGAGTATTTGAGCTCTGTCCCTATCATTGGTCATTTCCCAGGTTCTCCAGCAGCTCATGAAGCTTCTTTAGCGGTTAATGCTGGAAGTTTGAGACCTCTCTCTGGAGCTCCCTTCAACCTCTGAGATGAGGTCTTCATCCTCTACTCTGGGTAGGAGAGAAGATGCTTACCATCCTGAGTGAGTCACACCTGGAAATGGCCAGGAACCAAAACTGCCTGGAGGCAAAGGAGATGTGAAAGGGATCCCAGCAGAGCAGAAGGCAGACTTCACACCTCTTCTTCTTCTTCCCTGATGCTTCCTGTGGGAGCAGCTGGGCATTCTCCAGATTCTGTTTCCTGAAGCTTACCATCCTGGTCCAGCATCCCATGGTCATGACCGCCTAAAACTTACCAGAAATGGGGAGGAAGAGGGCTGGGCTCAGCTCAGGGCTACTTGCTCAGGGAGTGTCTATGTGAAAGCTAGTGTGTGGGGGGAGCTAATGAAGGGAACTGTGGCACACACAGTCCAGGTGCGGTGCCCCAGTGGGCAGAGGAAGGTCGGGGATTGTGTTGGGGCATAGAGGTGTGGAAGCAGGGAATGATGCATCAAGCTTGCTTGACTGACAGTCACATTCACTTGCTCCATACCACCTGCCTTTACTAGGTAAAAATGTGCTTTTTTGGCACGGAGGGAAACAGAAAAAATGAGATGGCTATTTGGGGGTGTTCTATGTTTCCCCACTCTTATGCCCCAGCTTTATCATTTACACTCCCCACCCACCCATTTATTTACTCCCCTCACCTCTGTTAACAGGAGTGGATCACAATGGGCTTTGGTGCTGCAAAGTGACCTGTAAGCCTCTGGCATCTCTGCATTTTTGTTCTCGTTTTTGTAAAACTTCTATTTTAAATTCAGTGGTGCACGTGCAATGTATTGTATATTTCAAAATAGAAGAGAGGACTTGAAATGTTCCCACATAGAAGTGATAAATACTGAAGATGATGGACACGCAGATACCCTGACTTGATCATGACACATTCTATGCATAATTGATATATAATACTTTTACATATTGATGGGGTACATGTGATACTTTGTACCTCATAAATATGTAAAAGTATTATGTATCGATCAAAAAAGTAAAAAACATAAGAAATTTCTAAAAATCCACCATGATTCATGTCATGATCCTTCTATTATTGACTGATAAGATTTTTTTCTAAATTTGTGTTATTATGAATAACATTGTAAAAAACTTTTTGATATGTAATTTCTTGCCTCCAACGCTGATTTCTTCTTTGGGAAGGATTTCTAGAAGGGAAATTAGTGGACCAATGATGTAAAGGTATAAAGATGTAAAGGCATTTGATTGCTTTCCCAAGAGGATGAATCTCTACATATCTCCACCCACAGTCTGTGAGATTACCCGTGCCAGACAAAGAGAATTACTGCCATCATGAGTATTATAATTCTTTAAAACATTTGCCAATTTGAAAGGAGATGGAATACCTCTCTGTAACATTAATTCCTGATTCTTTGATTACAAACAAGAGCACCTATATTTCTTTTTCTAACTATTGATTTTTTATGAAATGTCATTTGTGTAGTGTTTTTATTTATTAAAGAAAAATGTAATATTTTATTAAGTAATTTAGGAATTATTTATAAATTTTTATGTTGAGATTTGTAATTTGTTCCTTCATCCCTTTGTTCATTTATGAATAATCAACAGGTGCCTACCATGTGCCAGACACTGCTCTGACTAGACCCTGGGAATACTGCTGTGAATAAAATAAAGTCCCTGTCCTGTAGTGGGGTGGTGGGAAGAGAATGGATAAATGATGATTGGTGCTAAATAGAAAAGTAAATCAAAGAAGGGGCTACTGAGTACTGGGAAATGCAGTTTACAGTCAGATGGTTAGATAACTTCTCACTGAGATGACTTTCTTAAAGAAAGGGAAATCACAGGGAAATTAACAAATACGCCATGCAGGAATTTGGAGGAAGTGTTCTATGCAGGAGAAACAGCAAGTGCAAAGTCCCAAGGCAGAAACACATCTGGCATGTTAGAGGAGGAAGAAGGAGGATGGTGTATTTGGAGCAGAGTAAGAAGGGAAAAAAGTAGTTGAAGATGAAGTCAGAGAGGTAAATGGAGCCAGAATATGAGGATTCTTTTGAATCACTCTGAAAACTTTGACTTTCTACTCAGAATGAGCTGAAAGACATTGGAAGTGTATTTATTAGTCAACTATTATTGCCTAATGCTGCATAACAAGCAATCCCAATTTTCAATGGTTTACAAGAACCAACTTTATTTTTCACTTATGGTTCTGTGGGTCAATTGTGGAGGCTCTGCTTCAAGCTGAAGATTGGGTTCCTGATGGCTGCAACTGCCTCTGCATTCTGAGATGGAAGCTGCCAGAGCATGCTCTGCTAATGGCAGATAGCAGAAAGACAAGAGGGAAAGCCGCCAAACCAGCAGGCACGCTGAAAACCTCTGCTCACATCCGTTGGTCTAAGCAAGTCATTTGACCAAGCCCAATATCCATGGGGCAAAGATGTCATACAATCTTCCACAGAAGGTAGCGGAGTAGAGAGGTGAACTGATTTTTATGTTAAAAAATTACTTCTAGACCCACAAACTATCACTAGTCTAAACCATGTTTAGTCGATAGTCTTTTTCAGATGCAATATCCCACATTCTTAAATATTTTAAAAATTGTTAATGAGGTAGAAATAGCATAAGTCCTATCACAATTAATATCCTCTCCCACTACTCCCTATCTATAAAAGCAGAACCCTGGAAGCAGGAAGAGAGAATCATTGCAAGCACAAGTTTTCACCTAGCAGAAGTGCTGTGCTGTGGAGATAAATAATGCTTTCCCACTAAAAACCACATTAAAAAATTAGGGATCCCAGCATCCCACTTGGATATTTATGCAGTAGGTTTGCTGATTTGCCCCTTCTGCTAATTTGGGGAGTAGAAAAATTTAACAATTGGCATTATGTTTGGCCAAAAGTAACAAAATCTCAACTATAAAGGGCTTAAACAATAAAGTATCTATTCGTCTCAGGCAAAACATATCTAAATAGGCAGTCCAGAGTTCACAATGTCATCCATATCCCAGCCTCTTTCTCTCTTTGCACTCTGCTATCCTTGGCTTGTGGCTTTCATCCTCAGAGTCACAAGACGGACATTACATCCACATTCTAGGCAAGATGAATGGAGAAAGGGCAACAGGCTAAAGGGGGTCTACCAGTTCAGTCTGTGGCCTTTAAAAACATTCCCCAAATCCCTTCCCAATAGCCCTTATTAAAGCAAGTGGGAAGGGGTTATGAGTAGCTCTTGGGTAGTCAATCCAAAGTGTTTTCAACAGAACAGAGGATAAGTGGAGAGAGATGATAGAACAGGGGGCCATGCATGAAACAACCAGCACTCCTACTATTGGGCATGGCAAAGATTATCAAATCTCTAGGGATCGATTGGCACCAGAGCTAGTGATCTGGCTTGAAACTTCCTGCCTAGGGAAGGGCATAGGGCTGGTCTTGCTACCTGTGCCATAGTCAGGAATGATCCAATTTCATTTCCTTTTTTAAAACCAATTTAATTTAAAAATATTTTAATGGACTTTAATTTTTAGAGAAGTTTTAGATCCATAGCAGAATTGAGCAGAAAATACAGAGTTCTGTTCTGTTATCCTGACCGCACACCTGCAGAGTCTCCTTCACTATTGACATTCTGCACCAGAGTGGGACACTTGTTACAATTGATGACCCTACATTGACACGTCATTCTCACCCAAAATCCATAGTTTACATTACAGCTCACTCTGGGTGTTACACTGACAAAGACTCCTGATCCTTGACCAAGCTGTTGTTATGCTTCTCTGAGTCCTCTTCTTGACTAGGCCTCGACCTGGGCCTCCGGCCTGTCCTTGCTGGGCTTGCATCACTCAGTAAGTATCTTGTGGCTGGGCGCGGTGGCTCACGCCTGTAATCCCAGCATTTTGGGAGGCCAAGGCAGGAGGATTGCCTGAGCTCAGGAGTTTGCAACCACCCTGGGCCACATGGTGAAACCCCGTCTCTACTAAAATACAAAAAAATTAGCCAGGCATGGTGGTGCATACCTGTAATCCCAGCTATCTGAAGGCTGAGGAAGGACAGTCGCTTGAACCCGGGAGGCAGAAGTTGCAGTGAGCTGAGATCACACCACTGCACTTCCACCTGGGTGACAGAGGGAGACTCTGTCTAAAAAATATCTTGCTCAGTCAGTTTAGTGAGAAACGCTACACCTTTGAAATCTGATCACTCTGGATGTATGATCAATTTCTGCTTCCCCCACTCTTGATATCTGGTCACCCTGGCTTGCCTTTAGCAAGAACCCTAAGTTGGTTTAACAAGAATCTCTCTGCTCTTGATTTCTCCTCTTAGGAATTTTCCACCCACTGATTCCCTCATTCTATTCATGGGCTATGAGTCCTCAGCTGTCTTTGTTATATTGGAATTGAGCCTGAATTCTCTAGCCTGTTGTAGTAAGTTTCGACACCCATCGTAATAGTCCTGAATAAAATCTTCATTATTGTTTTAACAAGTGGCAGAATAATTTCTTCTTTAACAATATAATCTATGGGTTTGGACTATATAAAATGTCATATAGTCACCGTTATAGTATCATACAGGGTAGTTTCACTGCCCTAAAATTCCTCTATGCTCTGCTTATTCATCCCTCCCTCCCCACTAACCTCTGGCGACCACTGACTATAATAAAGACGTCCCAGATACTTGCAGATTTCCTGATCTCGGGTGTTCTATGGGAGTTATGGAGGCCTGTGACCACACTTTGACGTAAGAAGCTCATGGGAGGGTGGAGTTTTCCTTGCCCAAGAGTGATGCTGGCAGTAGAGGGTAATGGTGCCCATGGGAGCTGTGATCTCAGGAAGATTGGGGGCTGCAGAGACAATGGTGGGAGACCAGGATGGAGAGGACCAGAGCTTCCTGAGCTCTGATGTCATATAGCTGGGAAGCTCAGAGAGCTGGGGGACACTTGGGGTGGGTGAGTGTCTCAGAGCAATATCTAGTAAGAGCTGACCCAGTTTATGAAAAGTTAATCAATTGCACCAAAACCATTTTTTAAGCAATCCTATCTTTCCTTACCATCTTTCAAATTTATTAAATTCTTACATACATCAAGACTTACTTCTAACTTGTCTATTCTCTTCAGTTGAACTGTCAGTTTCAGTGCCAGTCCCATGCTGTTTTACATATTATAACTTTATAATATATTTTAATGCCTGATGAGGCTAATGCTAGTATCTCCTCATTACTTTTATTTTGCCAAAATATTTGTCAATATACTTACCCATTTATTTTTTTCAGATGAACTTTAGATCTCCTTTGTTACGTTTCAAAAGAATATCTCTTGATATCTTAGTTATGATTGGGGAAGAACTGGCATCTTCCTTTGTACAAACCCCTGGACTATATGAATGAAATGAAGATGAGTAATCTGCCAGGAAGATTTGGAGATCAAATCCTAGACTTCTAACGCTTGGAGGTCTACGTGACAAGGAAGGTAAACAAATGGAAAACTTTAGTAGGAATATTTTTCTCCTCACTCTTTTTCTTACATGTCACTGATCTCTAAGACTTCATGACTTGCCTTTTCTTGATGCTTCCCGCACAGCTGTTTTCTTTTTCCTCACCACCAGCCCCCGAGCACGCACAGTGGAGGAATGAGAGAAGCTTACATAAAAATAACTCTTGTTAATTAAAAAATATCACTGAGTTCCATTAGGCAAGTGAGGGATGCCACACTTAATTTGTCATGGTTTGCAGCACTAGGTCCCCCAGACTGATACCTTTCTTTGAAAGAAGAAGCTTGTCATCAAGCTGGTGGGTCTCTTAGGTCTGTTGTGGTTGTGATTCCAGATGTCAAGTCTCACCCCATTGTTGGTGGAAGTCTGGGATGCAGCCCTGCCTTCCAGCTGCTCTGGCTGTTGTTCTGTTATGGAAAATGGAAGCTGTGCTCCTGTGTTGGAAGATGGGAATTATCGCTGGCGCATCTGTCAGCATCCAGCTCTTTGATGGGGATTTTGCTCCTTTCGCTTTTGCATTGTTTCACATTATGCATTTTGTAGGTCACTCCCCTGCAAGGCAGAGGGAAAAGGCCATTATTGGAGTACTTCTTTTTTTTTGAAGATTTACACTTTTTGCTTTTATTACAAAGTATTGTGAAATCTTCTGCTGCATCAGTCGTGAGAGTAGGAAATTTAAGTCAATCACTTCAGTAATATTTTGGCTCTTAGTTTAGGGTTCATCCTTTCCCTAGGGACTGCATTGAGATAAGTTAGATTGCGTGAAAGGTAAAGACTAACACTTTGAACTGATGTCATTTCCATGGTGAAGAACTAACTGCTAAGAGCAAGTTAACAGGCAGCAGTTTTGAGAGACAGAAAAGTCATCCAGACAGGAAGATTGGGAACTTCCTCAATGAGTTTGTCTTCCTCATTTATGACACTCAGTTTGTCAACAATCTTGTTAAATATACGTTTTAAAGGCAATTTTTTCACAAGCTCTAGGACACATTCAAAATATTACATGCAAGTGTATGTTATAAATAATCCTAAAGTAAACATACATGTAACTACCACCATCTGGACATTTCACATCAAGTTATAAAACGCTTTCATCATCTGGATGACTTCTTGCTTCCCCCCTCGCCCCTCTCTCTCGGCTGTTTCCCCTCCTCCAGCCCCTAAGGACTGGTGTCTTTTATTTCCCCAGACTTACTCAAAGCCTTGACTTGGTTTTATGCTTTGCTCTTTATTGCACAGATCTGAACAAGGACGGCAGCTGGGGTGACATTTCATTTATCCAGAGATGCAAGGGTACTGAAGCTTGACATCCTTATTTGCCATCATGAAAAGCATTTGAAAGGGGGAAAGAAGAAAATTGATTGCAGAAAACCTTAGATTGATGAGCATGAGTAAGGGCTGCAGGGGGCACTGGAAAATTCAGGTGCTGTCTCTTTTCTATGAATTCTGCCTTTCCTCCCTGATCTTGAAGACTCTTCAGTAAATAGAACACATCCACTTTACATATTAAGTGACAGAAAAACAATTTTCCATGACATGAGGACCTCCAGTCTATATTTTATTTATTGTGGTAAAATATACATAACTTTATCATTTTAAACACTTTTAAGTGTACAGTTCAATGACATTGAGTACATTTACATTTTTGTGCAAACATCATAGTCATCTATCTCCAGAACTTTTAATCATCCCAAACAGAAACTCTGCACCTATTGAACATTAACCCCCATTCCTTCCTCCCTCCAGCCCCTGGTAACCTCTATTCTACCCTCTGTCTATATGGATTCGCCCGTTCTAGGTACCTCATGTAAGTAGATTCATATAATATTTGTCCTTTTATATCTGGCTTATTTCACTTAGCATAATGTTTGTGGTTCATTCATGTAGTAGCGTGTCAGAACTTTATTCCTTTTTAGGCTTGAATAATATTCCATTCTATGTATATACCATATTCTGTTTATTCAGTCATCTGTTGGTGGACATCTGAGTTGTTTCCACATTTTGGCTATGGTGAATAATACTGCTATGAATATTGGCGTCTGTTTGATTCTCTCTCTTCAGTTCTTTTGGATATATACCTACGAGTGAGAGTGCTGGATCATATAGTAATTCTGTTTAATTTTTTGAGGAACTACCAAAGTGTTTTCACAGTGACTGCACCATTTTACCTTCCCATCAGAAATGTACAAAGCTTCCAATGTCTTTACATCCTTACCAATATGTTTTTTTTTAATTTTTTGTTTTTTGATAATGGCAATCCTATAAGTGTGAAATCGTATCTTGTTGTGGTTTTGATTTGCATGTCCCTAGTGGCTAGTGACATTGCACATCTTTTGGTACTTATTAGCCATTTGTATATCTTCTTTGGAGAAATGTCTATTCAGAGCCTTTGACCAGGTTTGAATTGGGCTGCTCATTTGTTTTAATTATAGGACCTCTTTATATATCCTAGATATTAATTCCTTACCAGATAAATTTATTTGCAAATACTTTCTCCCATTCTTTGGGTTGCCTTTTCACTCTCTTGCAAGGGTCCTTTAGGGCACAAAGTCTTCAATTCCAGTGAAGTTCAGTTTATCTATTTTTTCTTTTGTTGCTTGTGCTTTTGGTGTCATATCCAAGAAATCATTGACAAATGCAATGTTATAAAGCTCTTGCCCTATGTTTTCTTCTAGGAGCTTTATAGTTTTATGTCTTTATTCCATTTGAATTGATTTGTACATATAGTATAAGGTAAGGTAAGATAGGGTAAGGACCCAGTTGGTTCTTTAGCAGGTAGATATCCAGTTTTCTCAGCACCATTCATTGAAGATGCTGTCCGTTCCCCATTGATGGTCTTGGCACTGTTACTGAAAATCAATCGACATTATACGTAAGGATTTTCATTCTACTGACCACAAGCTGGTTTGGAGAAATTGGTCTCGGATAGTGCTAAAAAAAAGTTATTACTGAACCACAGCAACAAGTACATTTTCTTGGGTAAATACTATTGTTTTTCAGTCTACATAATACATTGAATTAGAATATCTTGAACATGCTTTTATCCATTTGTTATTGATGTTTACTTGTTGATGATGCTATCATTTTTCTAAATATGACAGTCTCAATCCTTTCTCATCCTGCAAGGTGAACAGTGATTTCTTCACTAAATAGTCCTGAAATTCTCAGAGGATCACTTAGAGGGGGATAGGGTTTTTGGAATGCTGTGACCTTGGTCTGTGGAGAAGGAGGCGCCTAGGAGTTGGCACCAAATGACTGCTGGAAGTGTAATTTACATGATATTGGCATTATTGTGACTCTATGTGCCTTTTTTCCTTGAGACATCTTTCGGGCATTTGAAAGCCCATGTTTACGGCATCCTAATGTTTTCAGATTGTTTTCTTAAATGCTGTCCTATATGGTTCTCATGACCTCTCTGTGAAGTAACCCAGTTAGATATATATTTTATTAGTTAAAGACCTGAGACTCACAGAAGTTGAGTGGCCATGTCCAAAGCTCATAGCCAGGAAGTGGAGGACCTGGGACACGCGTCCTGGCTCCTGACCCTGAGGCTCTCCTTTTACAGTGCACACCAGAATACAGCACCTGCTATTCTGACTTACATCATTTCTAGAAATGGGTTATTGGCAGATGAGACACCGTCTTCTCCCTCCTCATCATGGAAGGCTGAGTATTAGGCAGAATGATAAAGGTGAAGTCTACAGAGACTAAGTGCAGTTTTTCTTGGTACATTCCCATTGTAAGTAGCAGATTAAGAACTACCAGAAAAAAATATAGCCATGGAGAAGGAAAAGCTTTGCTCTGAAAGACCTTCTCCCCACAGTGAGAATTCTGGTTTCACATGGAAATGGCAGGCAGTAGGATGGCCATTCTCATAAATCATGTCACGTGGTGAAGGCAGAGGCCTCCTCATTTAGAACAAGGCTTTAATTTCCCAGATGAACAAACCAAGGACCAGGGAAGGAAGTGATTTCCTCATGGTCAAGCTGCTGAATAAAGACAGATCAGGCACTGGCACCCTACCCTCCTACTTTCAGCTAACAAACCTTGCTAGGGAGCATTCCTATTTCACAGCTACCTCCTCTAGCATCCTCATTTTTGCACATGTGCTGTCATTTTTTTTAGATATCAGGATGAAGCCTCAATCATCTTGAATAAAAAATACAAACATAGACTTGTTCACCAAATTGTCCTGAAATTCTTTTCATAAAAGGAAACAATTTGAATCTTGGATGGAGTAAACTGAGTGCAAAAAGAAGGAAAAACTGCTTCAGACAACAGGTCACTGTATTAGGCCATTCCTGCATCGCTGTAAAGAAACACCTGAGACTGGGTCATTTATTAAAAAAGAAGAGGTTTAATTGGCTCACGGTTCTGCAGGCTTTATTGGAAGTATGATGCCAGCATCTGTTCAGCTTCTAGTGAAGCCTCAGGGAGTTTTTAATCATGGTGGAAGGCAAAACAGGAATAGGCACATCACATAACAAAAGCAAGAACAAGCGAGAGAGAGTTGGGAGGGAGGTGTCACACACCTTTAAACAACCAGATCTCACAATAACCCACTAACAGAAAGACAGCACCAAGCCGTGAGGGATCTGTGCCTATGATACGAACACCTCCCACCAAGCCCCACCTCCAGCACTGGGGATTATGATTCAACATGAGATTTGGCAGGGACAAATATCTAAACTATATCAGTCATTTAATATGCTCTCTCTATATATGAATATTAAAACAGGAAGAAATCTAAGAAAACATAATTTATTGATTGCCTAATTGATACAATTACAATGAATGATAATTCATTGGACACATTTTTATTGCATATTAGTATGTGCTAGGCACAGTGATTAGTGCTATGAATATAATGGTGAGCAAAAATGAGCATGGTCCCATCTTCATGAAGCATATAGTCTGGTGGCAAAGATAGGCATCAAACAGATAAACATATAAATACATGTAACATTAATGCTTTAATATGTTTTATGATGAAGAAGTATGTGGTGCTGTGAGGGAATTTAACAGAAGAGAGATCCCTGGATTTGTAATTCAGTCTTTCCTGTAGTTGGATGGAACTTGGAATAGCCAAGGAGTTGAAAGAAGACCAGTGCAGTTGGAATTCAGAGAACAGTAGGAGCATGACGTGAATAGAGGATGTAGGATGGGTAGGAGCTGCAGGGTGCAGGATATTTTATGGAGGATAAGGATTTGATCTTTCTCCAAAGAGCACTGAGAAACCATTAAATGACTTGGATGGGGCACAGACAAGATGTGGTGGGAGCCGTTATCATATTAATCCTTTGAAAATATATATTTTTTTGACTGCAGGATAATAGGCTGGAAGATGGCAAGAACAGGTGCAGGGAGATCTGTTAAGTGCTTGTTGAAGTAGCCTACGCAGGACACAATGGTGGTTTGACTTTGTGATATGGGAATAGGGAAGAAGAGAAATGGATATATTTGAGAGGTATTTAGAGGTTAAGTGGACTGGATTCGGTAATGCATAAAATCTGGAGGGGGAGGGAGAGGAAAGCACCAAGAATGACTCCAGGTCTCTTAAATTGCACTACTGAATTGACGGCAGTGCCATTCATTGGGATAGACGTTGGAAGGGGAGTGGCTCTAATGCAGGGAGAGAATGCTTGGGCTTAGACTGCAAGGTAAATTTGAGGCATCTGTAAGTAGAAATGGACATACAGTACAGGACCGGAACTCAGAAGATGGTGTTAGCTGGAGATATAAATTTGGAATTTGTGAATGACTGGCTATTGAAGCCATAAACATGGACAAGACAGACAGAAAGTACAGAGAGAGAAGATAAGAGGGTCCAGTGTGGAGTCTTTGGTATTATGAGTCTTGATGGCCTAAACTGAGAGGATGAGTAGGTGAAGGACACAGAGAAGGCGCAGCCAGAGAGTAGAAACCATGAGGTGCGCTGTGATGGTGACCAAGGGAAAAAGATTGTGTTGAAGAAGAAAGCAGTGGTCTTCTAAGTCAAATCCTGCTTGGAGATTCTGTAAGGTGAGGACTAGAAAAGGTACATTGGACTTAATGGTGTGAAGATCATTGAAGAGGCTTAGCTACATCAGTGGATAGCTGTGAGGGGAAGTCTATTGGGAGTGAGATGAGGAATGAACAGGAGGAAAGCAAATGGCACTAAAGTGGTACTTATGGTCTTCCTTTGTGCATCTGCTCATGAAATGTGCCCCAGGCTGGGTGCAAGAACAGGTCCCAGAAAAACCTGTGATTTGCAGTATGACCATTGCTAAATCACCTAACCCTTCCCTGCCTCAGTTTCCTTAATCAATTCTATGGACTATAACCAGGGCTCATGAGGGATAGAAGAGCTTTGGAAATCCAAGCTTAAATTAGTCCTTAAATTCACTAAGCGCCAAATGGCAATTATTTTAAAAACTATTTTCCTGTTAAAGATGTGTCCTCCCTCACACCTCAAGAAGATTTTTGGTTTATTTTTGTTTGTATTAGAAGGGATATTCCCCTTTTCCAAATCTGGTCAACAATAGAAAGTCCCTATCTATGTTCTCTTGTGATCTTGGTTTAGGAGATAATATCAAATCTCCCATGTATGTATTGGCTAGTAACGTATTTATTTACCCTTAAGACCTATATTGTTTTTATAATCCTAAGGCTGATGTGAAAGAAGAGAAAAACCTGTTTTTTATTTGTTTTCTAAATGATCACTAGGTACACCAGAGAGGATTATCCTTCAACAAATATGCCACAGAGTTGAAGGAGTTGATCATGAATCCCTTAGAGTCTTAGAAGCTCTCACAATGTGACTGATTCCATATGTTTAATGGTAAATATGATAAGCCCTTTAGATTTCTCTGTTAACTTAGTTTCCCAGACTGCCACAATGGTGAGTAATTGAATATTAACCTAGATGAAAATGGAAGCTGTGGACACATGCCAGTTGTCTCATACCAATGGCTCCCTAACGTGAAAAGCTCTGCTGATACCCAAAACCTTACTATGGCCTTTCTTGAAGGAGCAGGTCTGTTGGAAAATACAGTTATTGTTGGCTAGATAATTGATATTTGTTTTTTGTTCTCTTGAAGATATTTATAGGGCCCAAATCAGTGGTATGGTAGACTGAGAGGCCTGTGAGAAGTACAGTCAGGGGATATGAGTGAAGATTTGTTGTCTTAGAGCAATGGCTGGAGATTGGGCCAGGCCTAGACTCTTAAAATCTCCTGCTCTATCCTCCGTATTCTTTTTTTGCTGTTTATGTGTTTGGGAGTAAAGGACTCCAGGGTCTTAAGATATAACAGAGTGATAAGATGGAATCACCCTGGATCCCTGAGTCACCACTTGGTGGTGAGCCTCCAGGAGGAACTTTCCCATTAGACTGCTGCCTGAGCAAGAAATAGACCTTTGTGGTGTCAAGCCATGAAAATTTTTGAGTTGTTTGACATAGCAGTTGGTTTACCCTGAGTAACACATCACAGATCTATAATGCAATGTGAGCTGTGCTATAAGCGAAGCTTATATAAAGTGTTATAAGAAGAGACAAAGGCCTGAGAAGGATAGAAAGATGAGATGATATTTAAGCTTGATAAACAGAGAAGAGTTTGCCAAATGAAACAGGTGTGGAGACAATTTAAACAAGTGGTCTAGTGTGGGCAAAGCCCATGGTGCATGGAAATATATTCTGAGTAAGAGTGAGTGACAAAGTTCCTTTATGGGACCTTTGTAGGGGGCAATTGGAGAAGATGCTGAGGCCAGAGCAAGCACTGAGGGCTATACCTCTTTAGTTTTATCCAGAAGACAGTAAGGAACTGCCAATATTTCCAAGAGAAAAGCACATGTTAGAAGGATCCTCTGGCATCTGTGTGCGGTATGGATGAAGAAGGTTGCACGTGGAGGCTGGAAGTACATTTAGAAAGTTGTTTCAGACCTGTGATCCCAGCACTTTGGGAGGCCAAGGTCAGATCACTTGAGGTGAAGAGTTTGAGGCCAGCCTGGCCAATATGGTGAAACCCTGCCTCTACTAAAAATACAACAGTTAATTGGCTGTGGTGGCAGGTGCCTGTAATCCCAGCTACTTGGGAGGCTGAGGCAGGAGAGTCGCTTGAATCCAGGGGGTGGAGGTTGCAGTGAGCTGAGATCACACCACTGCACTCTAGCCTGGGCGACAGAGTGAGAGAGAAAAACAAAAGAAAGTTGCTTCAGAAATCTAGCAGGAACTTACAAGAAAATATACATGCAGCACACAAAACACAGGACCGAACACTAAGAAATATTAGGGCCATTTTGTTTCTTTTCCCTGAATGAGGGAAATGACTGTGGGAATAAAGAGAAAGTGAGTGGATAAAAGAGGCTTTTGGAAGCTATAAATCCTTGATGAACAAGTATTGAATAAATGATGCAGTATCTTTTGGGGATGCTGAGTGGTCTGACTGTTAAACACCCTATGGTGGGGATGAGGGTTACTAAATAACTGTGTCCCATGTCCTCTCCTCTCACTAGAAGCTCTTAAAAATCCAGACATCCAACAAGAGACCAATAGGATACACTGATGTTTTATGAATGGGGCCAGGACCAGCCTGAGTGTGGAGCCTCGTGGGCTGAGTTTCCCCAGGATTCAGAGCCCTGAGGTTGAGTTTTCTACTGGTCAGCTGGATCAGATAATCAGTACCTGTGGGTTGGTGGCGGCAGGGAATTGGGGTCAGGCGAGAGGGATTGCGTCTCTGGAAGCCTTTTGTGCTGTTGTGCTGTCCCATGAAGGGCCCCTTTAGGGAGGGTGGGTGATATGGACAACATGAATGAGGGACAGAGGGCCATATATTCTCAGTTATGCACAAGGCAGCCAGCTCAGCTGCAGGAGGAGATTGCCCACTTGTTCATCATATCCAGATTCTTGCTGTTAGGTCTCCCCTCCTACATGAGGCATGGATTGGTGGTGAAGTAGGTTGGTGGTGAGCACTAAACGGGAAAGAGTAAAGGTATAGTTGCCTAAAGTATGGACCTTTTCAGGCAATTATAGGAGAGTGGACAGTAATGATGAAATTGATGGAAATTTGGTGCAAGGGGGGAAGAGGGATCCTCTGACAGAGACCCTGCCATCATCAGTCTAGGCAGGGAAGGGACACTGAGATGTCAAGATGTCATCACATCTATTTCTGGAAATGCAGGGCTGCACTTCCAGCCATACCCGGGGGAAGCTGTCTGCTCTTTCTGAAAATACCTTGAGATTTCGTTAACACATTGTCCCTTTTAATATACACCACTGTCTTACCACCCTAGGGAACTTTTTTTCTCTCTCTCTCTCTTTTTTTTTCTTTCTTTCTTTTTCTTTTTCTGTGTGTGTGTGTGTGTGTGTGTCTAATCTAATTCCTTACAGCTGCAATATATTCTGTTTTTCCTTGCAGTTCAGCTGCTATAAAGAGACAGTGCCCGGCCACCCATACAGCATTCCATTGTGGCAGACAATGGACTGGTGAAATGCAATGTAGACAGTCTGAGGACCCTGTGCAATGGAAACTCCAATTGAAATTGTACATAGTCACTAACATTCTACCTATTCAAGGGGGCTGAAGACAGAGTCTAAGAAAAAGCTCTGAAGCCAGAGCACTGTTGCAGCCTCGGCCTCATTTTCCAACAGGCACTCTAGAGTTATAAATACACGCATGGGCCACAGGGATGGCAGAGGTAGACAGGAGCTGCGTGGGTGTGGGCCAGCTCCCGGGCTCATCTTTGGCAGTATGGAGTGCTGGCATGTTGTACTTGTTCCGTGAGAATCTGGGTCCACACTTCTATTCTGCATGCCTGGTTTCTCGAAGGGACAGTGACCTCTACCAAGAAAACAGCTAGTGGGGCTGTTTACATGGAACAATGAGGCTTGGTGTTGGTCTGGATCTGGTTAACTGGGGGAAAGGAAGGGAGTCGCTATGACTTTATCCCACTTTGCTTTGCAGAAGTCTTTCACATAATCAGAGGGCTAGAAAAGAAACAGAAATACATATGCCGGCTGCTACATTTTACAGAAGAGGAAACGGAGGCACCCAGAGATAAAGCCACTTATACAAAATCATGGTGAGATAAGGGTTCTCAGAGATTGGTTGTGTGTAAGAGAAACCCAGTTGAACAAGGTGAGGGTCAAGGTAAGCCCAAGACCTCAGGGCAAGAAGTGCCAAAAGGAATGGAACCAGGAGCTTAAAACCTTTGGAAACTAAGGTTTCTTATTCTCCTCTCTCTTTTCCGTGTGGTCTCTCGTATTTGTTTCTCTGCTCATCTCTTTCCATCTCGTTTTTCTCAATAGCCCAACCTCTTCATGAGCCAAATCTGTTCCCCGTGTTCTCTCCCCGATGGTGCCCCAGCAGAGATGAATGGTGGCCCTAGGCTGGAGCACCCCTGACCACGTTCCAGTGACAGCTTTGGGGAAGTGTAGATCTGACTGGCCCATCCTGGTTCAGGGCTTCCACTCCACCTCTGCTTCCCAAACCCCTCACCCTCTCACAGGGACTACAGAGCAGGGGTTCTGAGAAGGACAGGGAAATTGGCTACCCTGTCTACTAAGTGATAGAACTAGAACGAGCTCTTGGACTCCTTTTCCTGTGCTTTTCCATTA
This sequence comes from Pan paniscus, assembly GCF_029289425.2. NCBI lineage: Eukaryota > Metazoa > Chordata > Mammalia > Primates > Hominidae > Pan > Pan paniscus. The sequence continues at coordinate 48,334,449 of NC_073256.2, read as the reverse complement.
CACTGGGCTGTGTCCACATGAACACTCAGAAGTCAAGTACAAATTGAAATGGGAATATGGAACGGGGTTTAGGACGAGAGAGAATTATCTGTTTCTTAGATCTAAAACCTCAGGCTTTGTTCTGGGCCTTCCATCTGCCTCTGTTTTGTTTCGTTTCTCAGACTCTTTAGATGGATGAGGGTGGCCTGTTTATTGACTTCACCTGAGCTTCCAATGGCTAGCTTGGCATTATTCTAGAAACCTGGCTTCACTAAAATAAATAATAATGAAAAGAGTTTTTCGGCAATTCAGCAATCTTCTCAAATCGACTGTAGAATTTAGAGCTGGAATTGAAAAGACACATTTGGTCGGACCTTCCCCACCTTCATTTTACAGATGGGGAAACTGAGACTCTGCGAGATCAAAAGGACTAACGCAAGTGATCCTAAAATCTAGTGGCAGACATGAGGCTAATGAAGGCTCTGTTCCTGATCTGCTGCTGCCTGAAACAGCTGCTTACAACAGCTCCTTCCTCGGGCCTGGAAACCAGATGTGAGGACATTTGGGAAATGATAATCCACTTGAAAAGCTGACCAGTGGCCAGGCCTTCTTTGCATGTTTCTGAAGAGCCCAGAGAGTCATTGCCTTCCTCAAGGACAGACAACATAGTCTGCCTAGCCCACAGAGCTGCCAGGAGAAGCCAGGTGTCAGAGGCTTTAGTCCCTGGCGTGGCTCCTGCACTCCAGAGAGGAGCTGAAGGCAATTCTCTCGGTGCCCCGTAGCAGCAGAGAAATCTTTCTCCAGCCCTCGTGTACATCCTTGGGACAGAAACACACAGCCATTCTCCCTGCTCACAGCCAGGACCCGTCAGCATAGAGAAGCACTTAGGGTTCCTTTGTGGGGTGCAAATCCAAACATGCAGTGATTTAATTTTTCTAACAACAGCATTTCTAGTCTTCCCACAGCACTAATCAGTTGCCACTAGAGCATCTCTTGCTTCCAAACATTTCCCTTTTTTTTTGCTTCTGGGAAAGCCCACAGTTCAGGAGCCTTATCCACATGGATGGCAATCCCATTCTTTGGCTTCTCTGGGGTAGATCAGATTAAAAAAAAAAAACGAAAGCAAAAAAATCAAGCTTCCTTACCTATACCTATCTCTTCACAAATTCCTGTATCATGTTTGATTTATTTATCAGCCATGAATGGATCCCACACTGCAGGACCCTAGGCAGTAATGGATCACCAGAGGGAAGAGATACCCTTTGCAGGCCACTCATGACTTTTCTCTGCAGCTAGTGGCCTTGGGGCAGAGTCATTTTCCTCTCAGCAGGGCAGGTATCTCACTTGTAAAAGCTGAAGAATAGAAATGTTGGGGCCATAGTGATAGTCATCAGTTGGTCTACTGTGCAGTTTCAGGGTGAGGGTGGCAGCCACATTAATTACGAAGTCAATGGCCTCTGGAACTGTGTAATACACACCTGCACACCCATGCAAAATGGCCCACTTGGTACCAGAACTCTAAATGCGAAGTTTTCCCAAGAGTTTGCACTGTGGCCAAGGAAACCCAGGATCCTGACTGGCCTGGCTTTTGGAATAATCGTCAAGAACCAGGGCTATGGGTCAGAGACTTTGAGTTTGAATTGCAGCTCTGCCACTTCCCAGCAGTGAGGCCATGAACAAGTTAAATTTAGTAAGTGTTCAAAAATCTTTGCTAATTCATCATTATTATTCCTACTGCTATAGTGATCCTGTCCTAACCAGAGGCTGGCCTACCTGTGTGACTCTGTTTCTCCCTCTGGCTGAATTGCACACTTCTGCACTTGGTCTTAGCCAAGAGGCCAAGAAGCAACTACCATTGCACACTTCTGGCCCTGAGGTGCATCTCTAGGTTTTAGGGCCCTTTCCAACTCACCTTGTCCTTGGTTATCTGACACAGGAAATCTGAATTCCTCCTCCTAAGCCTCATCACC